>NC_084793.1:291797187-294368437 GCF_963169125.1 Humulus lupulus | reverse complement strand
CAAAATCCATACTTCTTGAACTTGGCTTAAAGTTGATGCTCCTTTAGTCGCAACTTGGTCATTCTTAAATGTTCCTCGTGCTCGAATTCGTCCTTGGAGTACACCAAAATATCGTCAATGAACACTACAATGAATTTTTCCAAGTAATCCTTGAAGACTTGATTCATTAAATCCATAAATGCGGCTGGAGCATTGGTAAGACCAAAAGACATAACTAGAAACTCATAATGTCCATATCAAGTTCTAAAATCTGTCTTGGGAATATCCTCTTCCCGTACCTTGAGTTGGTGATACCCGGACTGTAGATCAATCTTTGAAAACACGGTCGCTCCTTGGAGTTGATCAAACAAGTCGTCGATCCGGGGTAGCGGGTACTTATTCTTAATTGTCACCTTATTCAGCTCACAGTAATCTATGCACATCTACATGCTTCCGTCCTTCTTCTTCACAAATAGAATCGGGGCTTCCCATGGAAAATGGCTTGGTCTAATGAAAACCAAGTCCAGGAGTTCTTGTAGCTGCGCCTTCAACTCCTTGAGTTCGGTAGGTGCCATCCGGTATGGTACCTTTGAGATAGGCTCAGTTCCCAGTACTAGTTCGATTGTGAAGTCAATTTCCTGAGTCAGTGACAACCCTGGTAAGTCGTCAGGAAATACTTCTAGGAATTCTTTTATGATGCGGACGTCTCCAACCTTTAGTGGTGTTTCCTTTACCACATCCATGACGCTGGCTAAGAATGCGTGACATCCTTTTTCTATCATCCTTTGAGCTTTGAGAGATGAAATAAGAGGTGTTTGTAGTCCTGAAACCTTTCCCATAAAACATAGTCTCTGACCGTCAAGAGTCTCGAACGTCACTTTCTTATGTCTACAGTCGATGGTTGCGCCATGCCTTGCTAGCCAATCCATGCCCAGTATTACATCATAGTCTTTGATCTTTAGCTCTATCAGGTCTCCTTCTAGTTCTACATCCTCGATTTTGATCGGTACGCCTCGTACTATCCGTGATGATAGGACTACTTCTCCCGAAGGAAATTCTGTCACAAACCTAGTTCTAAATCTTTCACAAGGTTTGTCTAATTTCTCTATCATTTCTTATGAGATATACGAGTGTGTTGCTCCTGAATCAAATAATACTGAACATATATTATCGAGGATAGGAATCTGACCTGTGACCACTTTGTTACTAGCTTCAACTTCTCCCTGGTTCAAGGCAAAGACTCTAGCTGGAACCATCTTGTTGTCTCTTTTTTCTTCGTGCTTGAGTTGTGGACATTCCTTCTTCTGATGACCTTCCTGACCACAATTGTAACATCCTTTAGTGTTTGCATGACACTCCCCAGGATGCTTCTTTTGGCATTCGGAGCACTACGGGTATTCTACATAACTCGACCTATTGCCTCCATTATTTGTCCGTGCTCTTTTGTCATTGTCAGATTGCTTATTTTCAGGATGCCTTCTCTTCTGACCATTATTGTTGCTATGCTGATGGTTGTTGTTGTGGTTCCGACCATTCTGAGGTTGATTCTACTGCTTAGGTTCAGGCTTGCTGGCCTCCTCCTTACTAACATTTGCCTGAAGCCTTTCCACCTCTATAGTCGTTTCTAGAGCATTGGCGTAAGAAGTGGTTCCATGGTTTGCTAGCTTGACTCCTAGCTCAATCTTTGGTATGAGTCCTCCAACGAACTTGGTAACCCTCAGGAAATCGTTTGGGACCAACTCTAGCGCAAACTTGGCTAGTCGGTCGAACTATCGAGCATACTCTGCGACCGCTAAGTATCCCTTCTTCAAACTAGTGAACTCTTCTACCCTTGTAGCGATGACTGCCGAGTTGTAGTACTTTTTGTGAAAGAGCTCCCCAAATCTAGTCCATGTCATGGTGGTGACGTCATGAGTTTGTTGTACTAAATCCCACCATATTCTAGCATCCTTCTTTAGAAGAGATGAAACGCAGGATATGCAGTCTGCGTTGCTAAGATTCATGTGTGCTAGGATCGACTCTACATCCTGAGCCATTCTTCCACCTCGAGGGGGTCGGTTGTCCCTTCAAAGTTTGGAGCGTGTTGCTTAGGAAGCCGCTTGTAGACTGGCTCTATGTACTGAGTTGGGTAAGGCACATAGTTTGCCATTGGCCATCCCCCATAATGACCTACTTGTTGGGGTGCTTAAGCCATTTGCTGCAGTTGCGGTTGCGGCTGAGTGTGAGGCTGGGACTGAGCCTGTTGTCATTGTTGCTACAGCAATTCTTCCACTTGTTGCCGTAGCCAGAAAATTTCAGTAGTGTTGTCAACCGGAGGCGGGGCACTTATGTTAGCAGCAGCACTGGTAGCACACGTTCCCCTTCTTCGGACTAGAGGGGCTTCGCTAGTCTCATGGGCGAAGATGGAGGCATTGCCGGCTGTGTGTGCAGACCTTCTGAGCGACATCTTCAGCAAAGTTCTAACAGTCGAGAAAAACATATTAGAACTTACCCTAATAGGCTCTAAGGCCAAACTTATTCTAAGCAAAGATAACTCAGACCTATTTGTTATGATTTCTTAGGAAAAATTATGTAAGCCTTCTTTATAATTAGGGTGTGTTTCTATACTTAGAAAATCAGCCATCTTTATTATTTCTATGTCCGTTTCTAATCATCCTATATGACTTAATTCTTAGGCTCGAAACTCGTCGCTGTTCCAAAGTTAACCATATTGAGGGAGGGCTAGGATCAGTAAAATCGTTCCCACTACTATGGCCCCCTAAACTCTCAATATAGAACCTGGTCCATTGATTTGTATCCACCCTCACCGAACTCAGTCATTATTTATTTATTTAAATTTATTATGATTATAAATAAATCAAACTCATACATTTCATTCAAAAATAACAATAATATTCATTTGGACAAATATTTTCACTAAGTACAATCATAAATGCAAATAAATAAATAAGAAATAAACTAAAATAACTAGGGAAAATCTAAAAATCAGGATCTTCTACATCTGACCCTTCATCTAACATATCATCATCTACCTCTTCATACTCATTATTATCTTGAGCCTCAAAATTACCTCGGGGAAGATTCATAAAGATTCTATGCTTTTGTTCATTAGTGAATTGAAATTCTGACTTAGAAGTGAACCTAAATATGAGAAAATAATATCTCATGGCTACCGGTAAATCGTCATCATCATCTATAGTCTCCCATATTTCTTCTAATGTTGAAATTACAGAAGGAAAATCTTTAAAAGGCCTAATTACTAAGACATATTGCTCCGTAGCTCTCATCATAATGTTCTTAGTAGTCTAAAGATGGACTATCTCCTTGTGGAATAAGATTAATCTCTGAGTGATTCTTTCTAACACTCCTACTGTATTCCTTGGCACTCTAATCCTTTTCAATGCTTTAATGGCTCAGATATCCTGATAGGTCAAGGCTCCATCCATTCTTAACTGAAAACATAAGGGCTAAAACGTTAGCTATTAACATAAACATAATAAACATAAACACTTACATTGGAAGTTAGACTCGGAGCTTGTGCGTGTGTGTCAAGGAGAACTTCATACATATGAACTGTTTCTCTGATACCAACTGTAATGACCCGACTATTTTTAAGACCTCGGACCATTAAAAACTACTATGACATAGCTACTAATTTGAATACATACATAAGAAATAACATAACTTTATTGCTGCTATGCTGATGGTTGTTGTTGTGGTTCTGACCATTTTGAGGTTGATTCTTCTATTTAGGTTCAAGCTTACTGGCCTCCTCCTTACTAACATTCGCCTGAAGCCTTTCCACTTCTATAGCCGTTTTTAGAGCATCGGCATAAGAAGTGGTTCCAGGATTTGCTAGTTTGACTCCTAGCTCAATCTTTGGTCTAAGTCCTCTAATGAACTTGGTGACCCTCAAAAAGTCAGTTGGGACCAACTCTGGTGCAAACTTGGCTAATCGATCGAACTAATGAGCATACTTTGCTACCGTCAAGTTGCCCTGCTTCAGACTGGTGAACTCTTCTACCCTCGTAGCGATGAATGCCGAGTAGTAATATTTCTTGTGAAAGAGCTCCACAAATCTAGTCCATGTCATGGTAGCGACGTCGTGAGTCTACTGTACTAAAGCCCACCATATTCTAGCATCCTTCTTTAGAAGAAACGAAACGCAGGATATGCGGTCTGCGTTGCCGAGGTTCATGTGTGCTAGGATCGGCTTTACATTCCTAAGCCATTCTTACGCCTCGAAGGGGTATGTTGTCCCTTCAAAGTTTGGAGCGTGTTGCTTATAAAACCGCTCATAGACTGGCTCCATGTATTGAGCTGGGTAGGGCGCATAGTTCGCCATTGGCCATCCACCATAAGTACCTACTTGTTGGGGTGCTTGAACCATTTGCTGAGGCTGCGGCTGAGTTTGTTGTCGTTGTTGTTGTTGCAGTAATTCTTCCACTTGTTGTCGTAGTTGGAAAATCTCAGCGGTTTTGTCAACCGGAGGTGGTGCACTTCTGTTAGCAGCAGCATTGGTAGCATGCGCTCCCCTTCTTCAAACTGGAGGGGCTTCGTTAGTCTCGTTGGCAGTGCTGGAGGCATTTCCGGCTGTGCGTGCAGATCTTTTGAGCGACATCTTCAGCAAAGTTCTAACAGTCGAGAAAAAGCGTGTTAGAACTTACCCTAATAGGCTCTAAGGCAAGACTTAGTCTAAGAAAACATAACTCGGACCTACTAGTTATGATTTCTTATGAAAAAAATTATGTAAGCCTTTTTTATAATTATGGTGTGTATTTATACTTAGAAAATCAGCCATCTTTATTATTTTCTAAGTCTATTTCTGATCATCCTATATGACTTAATTCTCAAGATCGAAACTCGTCGTTGTTCCAAAGTTAACCATATTGAGGGAGGGCTGGGATCAGTAAAATCGTTCCCACTACTATGGCCCCCTAAACTCTCAATATAGAACTCATTCCATTGATTTGTATCCACCCTCACCGAACTTTGGTCATTATTTATTGAATTTATTATTTATTATGATTGTAAAAAAATTCAAACTCATGCATGTCATTCAAAAATAACAATAATATTCATTTGGAAAAAGGTTTTCACTAAGTACAATCATAAATGCAAAAATAACAAATAAATAAATAAACTAAACTAACATAATTAGGGTAAATCTAAAATCAGGATCTTCTATGTCTGACCCTTCATCTAACATGTCATTATCTATTTCTTCACAATCTTCATTATCTTGAGCCTCAAAATTACCTCGGGGAAGATTCATAAAGATTCTATACTTTTGTTTATTAGTGAATTGAAATTCCAACTTAGATGTAAACCTAAGTATGAGAAAATAATATATCATGGCTACTGGTAAATCATCATCATCATCTATAGTCTCCCATATTTCTTCTAATGTTGAAATTACAGAAGGAAAATCTTTAAAAAGCCTAATTACTAGGACATATTGCTCCATAGCTCTCATCATAATTTTCTTAATAGTTTGAAGATGAACCATCTCCTTGTGGAATAAGATTAATCTCTGAGTGATTCTTTCTAATGCTCCTACAGTATTCCTTGGTTCTCTAATCCTTTTCAATGCCTTAATGGCTCAGATATCCTGATAGGACAAGGCTTCATCCATTCTTAACTGAAAACATAATGGCTAAAACGTTAGCTAATAACATAAACACAAACACTTACATTGGCCGTTAGATTCGGAGCTTGTGCGTGTGTATCAAGGAGAACTTCATGCATATGAATTGTTGCTCTGATACCAACTGTAATGCCCCGACTAATTCTAGACTTTGGACCATTAAAAACTACTAAACATAACTACTAATTTGAATACATATATAATAAATGACATAACTTTATTTAAAACCCAAAATATTATGCCAAATACAAAGTAAAGTATGAAATATAAAATACGGTATGGGTACCCATTGTTTAGTACATAAAAACATAAATAAAACACCATAACTTTAAATTAATTATTTAACATACTAAGTGCGGAAATACATAAAAACATAATTTAAAAGACTTTAAACAACATCATCCTCGATCTTCCATCAGTCCATTCATCCTCAACACACATGCCATTCTGCCACAAATCCTTCCTGCCTTCCATATTCATTTTCCTACATCAAGCTAAAAATAAAGAAATGAGCCTAATGCCCAGCAAGGAAAATCTGATAACAACATATATCATAAATCATAAGCATAAGACTATATCATATACATATACTATAAAATATATGACTATAAAAATGTATATCATATATGACTACAATATTAATGGCCATTAATTCATTAACATGGTATGTGATAAAACCATCTAGGTCCTATGTCTACTAATCGAGGTAGGTTAGATCACAACTATAATATATGATAACCCATCTAGGTCCTCTATCTACTAATCGAGGTAGGGTAAATCATAACTCTAAACCATGAAAATGATAAAAATTCTCGGGGCTTGCTATCTAAGCAAGTCATATGCCCAAGGACTACAAAACATATTTGTACATATACATGTCATAGCATAAAACATATCATAACATAAACATATAAACACATATAATCTAACCTATTTTCCTTACCAAAAAAATCAGGATATGGAGACAAGAATGAGATTTGAAACACTCCTAAAACCAACAGTAAAGAATTGTGAATTTATAAGGAAAAAGAAGATGAAAAGAGAACTAAACCATCAAAGTGAAAACTTACCGAAAACCTTAAGTTTCAAAGAACTTAAACACCTTACCAAGAATCATAAACAAGAGTTAGGATCTGAAAGAAAACAAGGAAAACTAAAGAACTATGAAAACTGAACATAAGGATAAGAATACCTTGGATAGCTATGACTTTGATCTACACCTCGATACCAAAATAACACTATATCTTACTTCCCAAGTGTTTAGAAAAGCTTAGATTGGAAAAGCTTTTATCCCAAAACCCAAGTGTTTCTCTCTATAGTAATCTTAGCAGCTTGGAGGCTCTGAACAATGCTTGAATGAATGAAGGAAATGGCTGAGTACTACGTCCTATTTATAGAGTTCAAGGAGTGAAACTAACCCCTTTTAATTTGAATAAATAATGAATATAAAATGAAAAATATTTTAATTTTCATTCAACAGAGGCCCAGAACTCGGTCAAAAATGTTCAAAGGCAAGTTCAAGAGGTCAAGGGATGTTTTAAGCTCGGATTCCACAGAGTTCAAAAATGCAAGGGTGGGGTCGACATATCGCCCCCTATAGGCGATATATCGCCTCCCCTATGTTCCCGAGCCTCTGTGGTTTCGGTTGTGCGAAGTCAACGTATTTTCCGTATCTTTCGTAGGCGATATATCGGCCCCTATAGTTGCGATATATCAGCATACATTGATATATCAAACACGTATTTGCACTTATTCAACATATTTGAAATTGATTAAACAACTTTGACTGAGTAAAACATGATTCTAGCAGGTGGTGGAAGGTTCTAGAGCTTCTAGATTCTTCTTTTACTAAATTATTTACTTAAAATGCTTAAATCCTCAAATAAACATGTTTGCGACAAGTGTCATGCTCTTAAATTCTATCTAAACCTTAGGTTATAATGAATAATATTTCTATGACCAGCAATATTAATCAAACCTTATGTTATAATTAATATTTCTAAACTATAGGTTAAACTTATAAAATCTATAACTATTTCTATGAGTGTCCAACTAAGTCCTGACTTGAACCAATATCCACAAGAACTAGACTACTACAAGCTACTGCTACTGCTACTGCTACTGCTACTGCTACTACTACTGCTACTGCTACTGCTACTGCTACTACTACTACTATCTAGCTAAGTAAGTAAATTCTGAGATGCTACACCGCAGCATGCCCACCCAGACAGAACTGCCTCTGCGCCCTGGGTTCACACGGGCTGCGGCACGACCCCGCGAACCCAGAAATCTCTATTTTTTCTCAGCCAAAACCTTACCTTGAACCTCAAAGCTCAAGAACACTTAAATCAAAACAGAATTCACTTAAAATAAGAATTGAAGCTTACCTCAGCTATGATTATCTCCTCCTATCTGCAACCAATCCAATCTCAAAGGCAAGCCCTAAATTCCTTTAGCTTTAGCTTCCAAAATTCCCTAGTTTCCTAAAACATCCAAACCAAAATAGGGAGAGAAAGAAAGAAACCGAGAGAAAGAGAAAGAGAGAGGGAGAGCTACTCTATTTTGGTTTCCTTCAGCTAAGTGTAAGAGTGACCAAGTCACTAAATTGACTCAAAATGACCTAAATGCCCCTAGGGCCAAATTCCTCTCTCACAGCCCCTCAAGGGTAAATTTTTCATTTTCCACTTATCCCATTAATCATAATTAACGTCTCACAATTCCCATTATTTCTAATATCCTCAAATAATTACCAAATAATTTCCCCATTACCCGATCCTGGTAATGTACTAAATATCCAAAATACCCCTTGACTCTCACCGAGTCAAGTATTAGTCCCATTGTGATTTCCCCACTAGCTTGCTCCCTAGGATCGCCTCGTGCCGAGTAACCCAAATAAATCCACATAATGATGTGGTCTCACACATATATCACATATATGCCAAATATACTCATAACGGGCCAAATTACGAATATTGCCTTTTTTAATCTAAAATGAGCCCACATGCATATTTAATACACCTAAACATGCATATCAAGTCATATTATAATATAACTCACATAAGCATATAATGATACACATATATATCATTGTTTGGAATAGTTCTCTTAAAGAAATTGTAGTTGACAAATGTTTTAAATGAAATAACTAATTGAATTGAATTATTATATATATAGACTATGTCTGATATTATATGATAATATTAAGTGAATATCAGAAAATCCCAAAGCTTATCTATGTGGTCTTAATCTCATATTGGTATGGGAGGATCGAGTTTAAAATAATAAACTTAAATAGTTCGCTGTAATATAAAGTTATGGAATCTTTAGATTAATTACTGCTAGTACAGTCCACTAGTATTATGAATACATGTGACCTAGATCCGGGTTACTAGTGTAGTAGGACACTTTAGTGGAGGTACTTTGCATGCTGAGAGTATGTATAACTGGATCAGATGTGATTTGTTAATACTTGTTTGAACACTGTTTCATAGTATTAATCAAACATATCAAACGATAATCATATACACGATGATCTTAATCCTGAGGTTACTATGAACTCCTATATATGTCATCTAATCCTTTGATTCATGCGTTAAGGTTTGTCAAAATGATCAGGCTAAGAACAATTATTTTGGGAACTCAATGATGTATATGGCTGGGGACGCAGTTTAACAGATATGGAATCTATACCTTCTTATAGATTGAATAATGGTTCCCTATTGGGTTGACTTTTGGAACTGAAAAGGTTATGAGCGGTCACGTCGCAAACTTGTTGTGACACAACCTTCACTAGTAAAGTCAATGGTACCCTAGGAACAAGATAAAAGCTAAAATGGTAAAACAGTAATTTTATTTCCTTTTAATTATGAGCCATTAATAGAGGATTAACGTTGTATGTAATGATTATATCAATTGACACTTTATTATTTAATAAAGTACTCAGTAAATATATGTCTATAATTATCAAGAGTTCAATCTCATATTTTAGTGGAGTAATCATGAGATTAATAAATATGATTATTTAATCAAAGAGCTTTGATTAATAATGTAATATTTATTGGAGCTTGATATTATAGGTCCATAGGTCCTTAGGGTGGCTCTATCAACACCATATCAAGGTAAGAGTAGATACAAGGGTATAACTGTAATTTGAGAATTTGAGAAGAATTTTATTCTTCGGGTCAAGTATGCAATTATATGATAATTGAGATTGAATAATTAATTATTAATTTTTGAAAATATATTTATTAATTTAAATATATAAATTTTTGAATTTCATATATATAAATAAATTAATTAATTTTTGAAATTAATTATTTTATTTGAGTGGGAGAAAATAAAGTTGGTAAGTCAAAAATAGTTTTTGATTTATTTAATTTTAAAAGACGATGATAATGATGATCATCAATTTGAATTTAGAATTTAGAATTTAAATTTTGAAATATGGTTGTTGTTATACCCAACAAATAGGAAGATGCATCCTAGGAGGCTAAGGGGAATGCATTCTAGGAGAGTTAAGGGGAATAGTCCTAGGAGACCCCAAGGAGGATGTGGTCCTAGGAGACCCCAAGAGAGTGATCCTAGGAGAACCAAGGATGAGGTCCGAGGAGAACTCAAGAAAGTGGTCTTAGGAGACCCCAAGGAGGATGTGGTCCTAAGAGACCCCAAGGGTGTGTAGGAGACAAGCCTCCCAAGGTTTCCTAAGTGTTGGCTCGAACGTGTCCAAGGTAAGTAGTTAAGGAGGAGGAGTCTCATGCAAGAGGAAGGAGACTTAGATTTTGATAAGGAGAGCCTATACAATGTTCGATCGGACATGTTTGGGAGATGCTAAAGGAGAATGCCTTGATCTTGTCCAAGGTGAGATGTTATGGAGGAGGTTGCCTCAATGTTGTCCAAGGTGAGGTGCTAAGGAGCTTGCCTCACTGTTGTCCAAGGTGAGGTGCCAAGGAGGTTGCCTCGGACCACCTTAATCCGAGGAGAAGCCAAGGAGATTGGTTCAAGGAGGAACATGGCATGCTAGAGGAGAGTGCCATGTTAGAGGAGAGAAGTGCATGTCCTACCACCATGCACGTTCAACCCACGAAAACATGTCCTACCACCATGCATGTCCTACCACCATGCACGTCCGACCAACACTTGCATGAGTGGTCAGGAGGAGGTGGATCAACTAGCTAGAGGAGACTAAGTCAAGATTCCCAGAGACAGCTTCAACAACATACGCGAGAATCTCTCATTCTTCCCACAAATGGGGGGTTTGTTACATTTCGAATTTTGAATGTTTAAATGTAATAAATATAATAAAATATCCCTATCATAAGGGGATATCAGTTGAGGATCCCAGGCCTATAAATAGAGAGCTTATGGGATGAGAGAGAGTCTTCTTTTGCTTCTTCTTTCTAGAGAGAGAAAATTGGGTCTGTCTATTCTAGAGAGAGAAAGTGCTGAAATTAGAGAGAATTCTTGTATTTTCACAATCTGTACTGAAGAAACTCAGTTGGCTCAGTCCATCTGATCTTGAGTATAGATTTATAAATCACAACTCTAAGTGGATTAGGCTATTACCGACAATCGGGGCTGAACCACTATAAAAATCTCCTGTGTTCTTTATTTTCTTTATTAAACCGTCTGTGTCGTTTTTATTTCTCTTGAAGGCTTGTCGTTTTTGACGTTCTCACGTCGTTGGCTAAAAACGCAGTCAACAGTTGTCATCTTTTCCTTAAAAAATAAATACCTTATTTTGTGGGAAATTGATTTAGTTAAATAATTAAATAAAAGAAAAATGCAAAATTCCTGAAAAAGGAATAGCAGTACACGCCTGACACAGTCCAAGGACTGTGCCATGCGTGTACTACTTGTACTGATATTGTATCAATGTAGTTTTTATTTTATTTATTTAATAATTTGAAAATGGTTTTTCAAATTTGGTAAGTTAGATATTTACCTAAATCAAATCCTATCATCATTATGATATTTTTATAATATTGCTATTATTATTAGGAATAATAAGGTACTAAAAACATCTCTATATATATGATATAGGAATAGAAGAGAAAATATACAGATATACACAAGATACGATATCAGACACAACACAATTCACAATTCGGAATAGTTCTCAGAGTTTTTTGTTAGACAAAACTCTCTATTTCTTCTTCTTTATTCTAGTCATTCTCAGACCATAATCCAAGTTCTCATGTGTTGAGAAATACTTGTGATTCCTAAAATACAAACTCATGTTCTCTATGTGTGCACACACATCTTGAGGTGTAGAAAACACTCAAGAAGATCGTGGTAGGAGTGCTCAATGCTTTGGATAGGAAGATCGATAAAAATAAGAAAAGACTCAAGGACACTTGATAGGCTTTAAAAGGTAAAAGTTTATGTTCTTGATTTTCTTGTGTTTATACATTATATATAAATATATTGTATATTTATATATATATATTTGTTGTATGATTAATAGTATTGTATGATAATGTTTATGGATTGTTTTCTTGGTCATATAAATTGTTGATGTGTTCAATGAATTTTTTTTATTGTTTCTGTTATTCAAATAACAAAATGGGTCCACCACGCAAAAGAGTTTTCGCTGCGTGCTCTGAATGGTTTTCCAACAATCACATAATTTCCATAATTTTCCATCCTGGCCCCCTAATCAAGGCCCTAAGCCTTATTAGGCAATTTGGGACGTTACAACATTCATTTGCATTATGGCCGTAATCATTATGGAAGCGACAAAACTTAGTTGTGTCTCTTTTTGAAATGTCTTTCCTGATGGGGGCTAGTCGCCTAAAAGCTATGGTGGTGTGGTTGGCCTGGTACACTTTTGCTTAACTGTCGACTAGGGCCGTATAATTTGTGAACCTTGGGTCAAATCTATTATGTTTAGGTTGTTTATTATCAGATGTAGACTGATCAATGCTTGCCTGTTTCTACCATTTTTGTTGTTGTTCTCACCACCATTGTTGGACTTACTTGAGTCGCCAACAACTTTAGTTGGCTCTTCTTTTTTGTTCTAATCAACATTTGGAGCTTTCTCTTCATTGGCGATAGCCTTTTCTAACGTAATGTACTCATCTGCCCGGTCCAAAAACTCTTGGGATGTTTTAACTCCATTTTTTTAAAAATTACTCCATAATGCGAATTAGCATTGTACTCTACCTGTAATGGCCATCAACTTTCCTTAATCTCCCATCGTTTTGGCATGAGTAACCGCTTTCATGAACCTCTGAATATACTCTTTGAGAGGCTTTCCTTCCTTTTTCCTTACATCTTCCAGCTTATTTGCTTCGATTGGATGCATGCGACCAACATAAAATTGTCTGTGAAACTCCTTGACGAACATTTCCCATGAAGTTATGTTGGTCAGTGGAAATTTAAAATACCACTCATGAGCAACATTAGACAGAGTGGCCGGGAAAATCATGCACCGAGCGTCTTCAGACACCTTCTAAATATCCGTTTGTATCTCATTTGTTCACGTGAGAGATCGGGTCTTCTTTTTCCAGTATAGCTGGGTAGCACATGCATTTTGAATTTACTAGGGATTTTGGCCACGATAATTCTATTAATGAAATGAGTGCCTTTCCTCCGATCATAGTCTATATGAGAAGTTTTATTGCTGACCAGTTGTTGAACTGCTTGGTTCAAAGCATCCATTTGGGCCTGGAAAACAACTGGTATTGCAGGGGCAGGAATAGCCACTACAGGGAAATGCTCATCATACTTTTCCCTTCGGTTGGTTAGTATATCCCGCATATCTTCATTTCTTTGTCTTTACTCTAATGCTCCAAGTTGATAAAAGATACTAGGCTGCCTTGGCTGCCCCTGCGTTTTGACTTTCTAGTCGATGATTCATTAGTGGAGGAGGTGGAGGGTCATGCTACTTGAACCTTTGTTCATCAGGTCGACTAGCATTTCTTCTTGGGTTTCTGTTGTATATGGAATCCCCTTCGTTGTAATCATGCCCATATCTAAACTGTGACCTGTGAGTGCGCGAACTGATGTATGCACTATCACCTTCTCTTCGTCTAAAACCATCTCGATAAACTGGAGGAGGCCTATGAGGTCTGCATTGGTCTCTAGGTCCCTAGACATTATTATGTTGTGGGGGATCTCTGACTGCATAACCTAAGTTTGGTTGCCTCTTATTTCCTGAGGGAACATTTCTTGGTCCTCTTTCAGGTAGGACCTGTTAGGAAAAATAATATTTTGCCTTAATGGAAATGGTAAGAATATACAACTCTAAACAAAAATATTACAAACAAATAATGATTGATTAAATAAAGTTACAACTCTATGACTGAAAATACAAATAATTAAAAGAAGAAATAGAAGAAGAGAATAGAGAAATACAACTCTATGCAAAAGAATACAAATAAAGTAAAGTGTTTGAAACAAAAGGAAAATGGATTACAACTCTAAACAAAGATACAAGGTTAAAGAATCAACTGAGCATCTTAGCAGTGAGATTGAATACCCGAATCGAATTAGAGTTCACGTTGCCCACCCAAAACAAATGGGAGGTGTGGGCCATAGGTCGCACGACAGAAGAACACCCAATATACCGATGCAAACTCCTCCATGTTAAATATTCATCTTCATTGGGGCTTTTCAGTAGTATTCGTGATCAACATCCATTAGTTGTAGACTTGTTGGTAAGGCGAGAGCTTCAAACTCGATTTACGTGCTTAAAACAAGGTCGTGCCCAATCGTAAGGTAAAAAGGCGTGCCTTATTGTAGATTTTTCCATAAAAAAAATTAACATGTAAATAAATACATTATAAACAAAATAAAAACACTAAAATTAAGTAAAGAAATACATTATAAATAAAAAACACTAGCATAAAGTAAAGAGCACATTAATGAAACATATAATTAATATTAATTTGTAAACGTTAATAATTTTTTGAATTTAATTAATAAAATTAAGAGCGTATTATATATATATATATATTTCAGTGTGATATTTATAATATTAGGTTGAAGATGAAAATAAAAAAAGAGTATGAATAATATAAAAATAATGTAAAAAAGTAGAGTAAAAATAGATTTTGGATTAAAGATACCCACCGTCATTTTTTATATAGATTTATATATATTATTTCATAATATATATTGCTATAAATATTTTCTGAAAAAAAATTATATTCACTCAAAATTAAGTTCGCAAGTGTGGACAAAAGTAATTATATATATATATTTAAGGGGTATTTGCTGCATAAATACACAATATTTCACACTTGTTATACTTAAATACCTAATTTTTTATTTTTACGGAAAAAATATATAATATTTAATATATCTTAAAGATAAATACCTAATCTTTTTTCTTTACGGCAAAAGTATCTATAGTTGCTAAAATATTACTTCTGTAAGTACTTCTTCTGTTAGAGTTGTTAAGCATGTTGACTAAACAGACATTTGTCTCTCTGTAATTGGTTGATTTCATAATATTGTTTTTTTAAAAAAATATTTTAAATTAGAAAAATGAATTAAAAAGACATTTTAAGTTTATTAAAATTTAAAAAATTCATATTTTGAGGACAAAAATACACAAATTACGGAGTGATACTGTAATGCCCTCCTAATAAGGATCGTTACACTGTGTAGTTTAAATAGTACTTAACTCGCTAAACGAGTCATTTGAGTTTAAACTGTGTAATTAAACTAACCATCGGTTTAGGTACTAAAAATTTCGATCAAAGTCAACAATTTTATTAAAAACGTTTAACTTCCATGCATGGAATTCCATTATAATTAAAAACGATTACAAACCCAAAACCAAATACAATAGCCGACCTAGGCGGCAAAATCAGGGTCCAACCCTAGTTTCAACTGACAACCTTGGTCGTGGCAGATGAGTAGGCCGCATATGTATATTCCACCCCTGAAGCTCTCCAACTCATGGCTGGTCCAACATTTCTTTTTCTTTACCTGCACCAACTAGCACCCGTGAGTCGAGGCTCAGCAAGAAAACATAATCATACTTGTAAGCAGTACATTGTCATATCATAGATTTACAACTAACATGCCTAGTAATAATAATTCTACTAATGCATGCAATTAACTTAGTTGAGTGGCTATAGAGCCACACTAGAGCCCATCTCCATCTTTCATACAACCGGCCCTAGAGCTGGCCAAGAGGGTGTGATGCTAACATTTTGGGTGACCCCAGAAGCATTCAAACGTATATCTCGCTTCTGGATCTCCTGAGTCGAGCCTTAAACTCTCGACTAATAAGCTAAGTCCATCAGCCTTTGACTAGTAAATCAAATCCTTTAGAGTTCAACTGGTAAGCTGAGTCCTTTAACTTTCAACTGATAAGTTGAGTGCTTTACCTTTGACTAATAAGTCAAGTATTTGTTTTTCGACTGGTAAGTCGCAATTGTAACCTTGAACTGATGAGTCGGATCCGTAATCTTCGACTGATAAGTCGAGTCCTTTAACCTTCGACTGATAAGTGGAATCCTTCATCCTTTGACTGATAAGTCAAGTCTTTCAATCTTTGACTGATAAGTCGAATCCTTCAACCTTCGACTAATAAGTCGAGTCTGTAGAATATGTTATAACCTTGACTATTAAGCCAGGCCCTTTATCAGATAACATAGACAAATCTTCATCTTATAAGCTGAACTTTCCCAATCATATATGCAGATCAACAACCACAGGGTTACACAAGTGTGTATTTCACTCCCTTTAATTTTTATGGCATCCGAGCCAGTCAAGTGCGTGTCGCACTCCCTTTCCATTGTATGGCATCCGAGCCAGTCAAGTGCGTGTCACACTCCCAAGGTGGCTCAACCATGGTGGCCGCAATCCACGTGCATAATGCCAATCTCAGCTCATAAGTCGAGTCCTACAAGTCTTTGACTTATAAATCAAGCCTCACACGCCTCCGATTTATAAGTTGAAGCTTAAAGACCCTTGACTTATAAGTCGAGCTTCGGAGCCCCTTGACTTATAAGCCGAGTCCCTCGGGTCAGGTATGCCCTCGACTAATAAGTCGATCTCTAACTAGATATCACAACAATTCCCTGGTTTATAAACTGAGCCTGCTAATCTTAGCAGACAATCCCATATTCCACTTATCATACATTTAAACTGATACAATGTATTAAAATATATTCAAACAACATACATAGGCATAATCATAATCATGCGCATTCCAGTGTGCTTAACCAGACATTCACAAACATAATTATAATCATGTTCATTAATAGGGCCAAAGCCTTAATCATATCTATATTTAACCATCGGGCCAAGCTCTAATCACAGATTCACATACTGGGTGCAATTTTCTTACCTTCAGTCCAAATGCAAGTTACTAGCAACGCCCCTTGAGTACGACCCCTGATCCGAGCCCTTAGCGTTCACCTAGTCACAACCATAATAAGGAATTCCAACAACAACGAGTGAATAAAAGCTTCCAGACCAAGTCCTAGCCTCCGGGACGTCAAATTCCACCCCACACAGAAGTAGAATCGATCCCGAGCCCAAAAGGTTAAGTTCCTGAACTAAAAACCTTATTAGGGCCAAAAATCCCCTTAAGGGTCGCGACCCCATGCTCCCATGCTGTGGCCCGCCCCTTATCAGAGGCTCAACCTCCCCAGCCATCCGACATGCGTCGCGGCACACCAAGAACAGAGCCGCGGCCCAGCCCTTCGAACCCATAATTTATGGATTTTTCCCCTAGCTGAACTCAACTAAACACAACCCAATCACCCTCAAATCTTTAATTCAATCCCCACAATCAGTATAACTCCTTTCCAGCAACAAAGCCTAGCAATTACTAGACTAAAAACTCATCCATACTTCAAAATTCACCCTCCAAACTATCAAGCATGCACACAAAACCACAGAATTTACATGAACCAATTCAAATTTTAAGCCCTTACCTCAAAGATAAAATTTCCCTGAATCAAATCCCCAACTCAGCCAATCCACCCCTTCAATTTCCTAAGCTTGGCCCTCCAATTTTCCTCAAAATTCTTAAGCATCCATGGAGAGAGAGAGAGAGAGTTATATGGGAGAGAGAAAGGTGCTTCTGTTTGTTTCTAATTTTCCCTCAGCTAAATGAACATAAACTTTAAGTTACTAACTAGGCACAAATGACCTAAATACCCCTAGGCCAAACCAAACTTCCCTTAGCCCTTCAAGGGCATTTCTGTCAATTACCACTTCCTGTGAATCCCCGAGTGTTCCTCTAAATCCCCATCACTCACAGAACAATAATCATTTAATCTCCCATTACCCGATAAACCCCGGTTATAACGCCCTACTACTTTAGAGCCGTTACTAAGTGAGTTTAAAACGTGCTTTTAACTTGCTAATCGAGGTTTTAAGGCAAACATGTAATTAAACCATATACATAGTCATAAAAGTTGAAAATAATTCCATTTACTGAAAATCATAAAACGTTTAACATTTGGGATCCCACAATACTGTTTATAAATATTTACAACTCAAAATATATTTAAAGTCGACTATAAGACAAAATAGGGTTCATTACAAGCATCTTCCAAAAATACCCCTGGCCGTGGTAGCCAGGCAGACCAGACATGTACGCGCCGCCTCACGCTCTCCATACTCATGGTCGGTTGACTCTCTCCTTGCCCTTACCTGCACCACAGAGCACCTGTGAGCCGAAGCCCAGCAAGAAAACTCCACATAAAAAGATAACATACGCATATGAACCACTCAGCATATACACAAATTTGCCAACAGACTAAACACATACGGCCATGCTGTCCCAGACGCTTTACCAGGCCTTGGGTTGCGGTTCTCGGCCCTTGCCGTTCCCGGCCTTCACCGTTCCCGACTCTTGCCAATCATTCACATATATGCATACACAGCATAATTAAACATAATTTAAACATATACCAACATAATCAATGGGCTACACCCAACACATAATCATATAGGACCGTGCCCTGCAACACAACTATGGGGCCTCGCCCTGCTCTATGGGTGCAACAGCTTTCTTACTTGTGTCCCGAGCTTCTTAAGCACTGAACCCTCGAGCACAGTCCTCTAACCCGAGCCTCGCTGAGATAGTCACAACACATACATAGCACTCTCATTACTAACCAATTCAAAAACATCTCTCGGAACCAATCCCGAGCTCTCGAGACCTCCCGGATCCCCACACAAGGTGGCGGAAGCGTCCCCCGAGCCCCCTGGGCAAAAGCCTAAAAACTGAAATTTTCCCCTGCCCAGAAATGGCCTAGCGCCGCGGCGCTAACCCATAGGGGCCGCAACGCCCAGAGAGGTTCCCTTCCCCTGATGCATCCTAGCGCCGCGGCATGGAAGAACAGGGCCGCGGCGCCCCTTCACGAACCCAGAAATCTGGGTTTTTCCCCAACATTTTCCTGAACCAAAACACTCCCAAATCAATTCCATTATATACCTAAGCCCCAAATTCAATCCAAAACCCCATATAGACCATCTAACAACTTAGAAACATCAATAACAAGCCTAGATACACATTCAAACCCAAAATACACGTAGTGGCTTCAATTTCACAAAACTTAAACCACCATTTATAAAACTTAAACCTCCGTTCAGAAAACCTAAACCAAACCAGAAATTAAACTTCAAAGATGCACGAAATTCTTACCTCAAACTGAAATTCAGCCTTGAGCCACTTCCAAACCTAATTCCAAGATTGACTCCCTTGATTTGCAATCTGAATTTCACAGTCACTAAACCCCAAACTCAACTTTCAGCACACAACTTAAATTCTCAAAACATGCAAGGAAACCTAAAAATCAAATATGGGACCTTACCTCTGAATTAGTCTTGGCCTATGCTTGATTCTAATTGCTTCAATTCAGCCTTGAATTCTTTTCCTTAGTCTCAAAGATTTTCAGCTCTCTTCCACCTTTCTCTACTAGCTTCTTGGTTCCTTTGAGCTTCCAACATAAAGTATTCAGTTTATGCCTAATTAAAATAACGTATATGACTTTCTTCAGCCAATATTATCCTCTCCTAAGGCCAAATGACCCAATTTCCCTCCTTTCCAACTTAGTCTCTAGCCAACCCTAAAGGGCATTCTAGACTTTTCCTTAATCCCTTGTGAGAATACCACTTTCCACTTAAAACTATTATCCTCAAGAGTTGCCTATAGTTACCCAGGTTACCAAAGTGTCACTAACCATTACCCAAAAATTCCCAAACTCAAGTTATAATATTCTCGAAATACCCCTAGGCTCCTCCCGAGACGGGTATTTGACCCCGTTTTGACTTTCTAGCTAAACAGCTCCCCAGGACCGTCTCGGAACGTGCATCACAAATATATCACCATTATATCACATATATATCACATTTATGCCCTCAACGTGCTAAAATTACAAATATGCCCCTGACAACCAAATGGGGCTCACATGCATATTTAATCGCCTAACCATGCACTCTAATCACATATTCATTAAATTCACATATATTAATACAATATAACAAGTATTGTCCTCCATGCACGCTAATCAAGGCCCCAAGCCTTATTAACAAATTTGGGTCGCTACAACTATCCCCTCCTTACAGAGATTTCGTCCTCGAAATTACCTGAGCAACTCGGGATACCGCTCCCGCATATCTGATTCAAGTTCCCATGTCGCCTCCTCAACTTTGTTGTTCCTCCACAGCACTTTCACCAAGGCGATGGTCTTGCTCCGCAAAACCTTATCTTTCTGGTCAAGAATCTGAACCGGCTTCTCCTCATAGGACAAATCCTGGTCCAGCTCCAAACTCTCATAACTTAGTACGTGTGTCGAATCTGATACATACTTCCGGAGCATGGATACATGAAAAACATTATGAACCCCCGATAAGGTTGGAGGCATCGCCAACCTGTAAGCTACCTCCCCAACCCGTTCCAGAACCTCAAAGGGACCAACAAACCTAGGGCTCAGCTTGCCCCGAACACCGAACCGTTTCACTCCTCTCAACGGTGAAACTTTAAGGAATACATGGTCACCAACCTAAACTTCCACACTCCTGCGTTTCAGGTCTGAATAACTCCTCTGGCGACTCTGGGAGGCGAGCATTCGCGCTCTAATCTTCTCAATCGCCTCAATGGTCCTCTGAACCATCTCAGGCTTCTTTCACCCGTCTCGTCCCAATGGATAGGTGATCTACACTTTCTCCCATACAACATCTCATACAGAGCCACTCCGATAGTCGCCTGATAACTATTATTATACGAGAACTCAATCAAAGGGAGATATTTACTCCAAGATCCCCCAAAGTCTAACACACAGGCTCGCAACATGTCTTCCAATATCTGAATCGTCCTCTCAGACTGTCCATCTGTCTGAGGATGATAAGCAGTACTAAACCGTAACTGCGTGCCCATAGCCTTCTGCAGGCTTTCCCAAAACTTGGAGGTGAAAGTGGGGTCCATGTCTGACACTATCGACCTCGGAGCCCCATGGAGTCGAACAATTTCCTTCACATATAATTCAGCATACTGCTCCACAGTATAAGTCGTCCTGACAGGTAAAAAGTGAGCAAACTTGGTATATCTATCCACAATCACCCACACCGAGTCATGTTGACCCACGGTCTTCGGCAAACCAACTACGAAGGCCATGGTAATGTCCTCCCACTTCCACTCTGAAATCCTTAGAGGCTGTAGCAACCCTGCTGGCCTCTGATGTTCAGCCTTGACCTACTGACACATTAAACACTTGGCCACATAATCCACCACATCCCTCTTCATGCCCGCCACCAATATAAAGCTCTCAAATCTTGGTACATCTTCGTCGTACCTGGATGTAAGGAGTAGGGAGTGGTATGCGATTCATTTAGAATCTTCCGCTAGATATCAGAATCCATCGGAACACAGATCCGACCCTTGTACTTCAGTAACCCCATCTCTGAAATAGAAAAGTCCCTTGCCGCTCCGACTAAGACATTTTCTCTGTGATCTCTCAATTGGGAATCCTTCCCCTACGCCTCCTTGATCCTCTCAAGGAGTGTAGACTGAAGAGTGATGTTGGCTAACCGTCCAACCACCAACTCTATTTCCGCTCTAGTCATCTCCTCAGCCAGCTTATCAGATATCTATCTCGAACTGAACAGCTGTCCTAGGCCTTTCCGACTCAATGCATCAGCTACTACATTAGCCTTCTCGGGATGGTATAGGATATCACAGTCATAATCCTTAACCACTCTAACCACCATCTCTGGCGCATATTCAGATCCTTCTGAGTAAAGAAATACTTCAAACTTTTATGGTCGGTGTATATCTCGCACTTCTCACCATACAAATAATGTCTCCAAATCTTAAGTGCGAATACCACCGCTACCAACTCCAGATCATGCGTGGGATATCTCTGCTCATACTCCTTTAACTGTCTCGATGCATAGGCTATCACCTTACCAGCTTGCATCAGCACACACCTCAAACCCTGTCTGGAAGCATCACAGTAGACCACGAACTTTTCATTATCTGTCGGCAAACTCAACACTGGCACAGTGATCAATTGCCGCTTCAATTCTTTGAAATTGTTCTCACATCTATCTGTCCAAACATACTTTGTCTTCTTTTTCGTCAATTCTGTCAATAGTGTAGCTATCCTGGAGAACCCCTCAACAAACCGCCGATAATATCCTGCCAATCCTTGAAAACTTCTCATTTCTGGAACGTTGCTCGGTCTAGGCCAATCTCTTACTGCCTCAATCTTACTTGGGTAAACCAGAATCCCCTCCTTACTGACGATATGGCCCAGAAATGTGACTTGCTCATGTTCTGTCTCAGACTGAGAGTACACCAAGATGTCGTCGATGAACACAATCACAAACTTGTCCAAATAGTCCTTGAAAACCATATTCATCATATCCATAAAAGCTGCTGGGGCATTGGTTAATCCAAAGGACATGACCAGGAATTCATAGTGTCCATACCTCGTGCGGAAAGCGGTCTTTGGTATGTCCTCTTCTTTGATCCTTAACTGATGGTAACCTGATCGGAGATCAATTTTGGAAAACACCGTACTTCCCTGTAGCTGGTCAAATAAATCATCGATCCTAGGCAGTGGATATTTATTCTTAATGGTCAGCTTGTTCAGCTCCCTGTAGTCAATGCACATCCTAAGATATCCATCCTTCTTCTTAACAAACAACACTAGAGCACCCCATGGTGAGAAACTCGGTCTGATGAACCCCAAATCCAGTAACTCCTGTAACTGAATCTTCAACTCTTTCAACTCTGCCGGAGCCATTCTGTAAGGTGTTCTAGATACTGGCTCCACCCCTGGGTATTGATAAAACTTCAACAAAGGAGGTATTGATAAAATCAATGTTTTAGCAACTTTGGGTATTTTTGCCGCAAAGAAAAAAGATTAGGAATTTATCTTCAACATATATTGAACATTTGATATTTTTGCAGTAAAAATAAAAGATTAGGTATTTATTTGTGACAAGTGTAAAACATTGGGTATTTATGCCGCAAATATCCCTATATTTAATCTATTTTCACTCCTTCGCAAATGCCCTTCTTGATCAAGAATTAGATATATCTATCTATATCTCTTCTATATAAAAAGTGTGTAGATAACGAAAATTCTAGGTTTTAACAGTTTTTTATTTTTTTCCGTTAACTTTAACAGAATATTCTTATATTTAATTGTAGATTGTAAACATGACTTAAGCTTAGATAAAATTAAATAAATAAAAAAATTAAAATAAGATATTTTTTTAGATATTTTACAATGATAATTATTTAAAAATAACAAAACCATACGTTTTATAACTTAAATAAAATTTAATTAAACTTCACTTATTAGAATAATATCATATTAAATATATAATATAATATAATATACTATCAACTAGCGACAAACTTAAATTTGAAATCCACGTATAATATTAATATTATATTAAATATATAATATATAATGTCTTGTTGTCACTGCCAAATTAAAAAACTAGAACAAACATAAACTTAAACAAAAATGAATTAATTAAAATTGGATATTTTTAAGATATTTTATGATAATTTAAATAATTAAATCATATTTATTTAAAAATAATAAATGCATACATATCATTTTTTATCTTATAAATTTGTGTGATAGTTTGTTTTTTATCAAGTGATTGTAGCTCTTTTTCTTCATCAAATTCACCAAAGGACATTGCGAGATACATTAAAAACTAAAAATAATTGATATATGTATACTACTATCTAGACTATGACTTTTTCTATTCTTATTTTATTTCTATTATTAATTTATTTTTAAATATTATTGTAATTTATATATATGTCATGTATCCATGTAAATATATATCTATGTCAATGTTGCGTTTAGATATCATATATGTAGAGATTATTGATATAAATATTTATATATACTATATATAGAACTATAATTCATTCTATAGTGAACTAAATTTTATTAAAATTATAGACAATGTTTACAACTTTAAAACTCGTCAAACATGCATTGCACATTGCTTCTACCTAGTATCTATATATATATACAAATGAGAGCATCAAGAAGATGATGTGACACTCTAAAAACTCTTCAAACCACTCTATCTATTTTCTCCTTTAATCTAATTTTTTTATTCAATTTATATATAATAATAAATCTAATTTTTAAATTTAAATGAGATATTTATAAGATATTATTATTTAAAAATAGATAAATATCTCTTTGTGAATCTATATATATATATATTCTATTAATCTCATATTTTCCTCTACTCTTATTTTTTTTTTTTTTCTATTCTTCTCTCTAAATTATTTCAATTTCAATTTTCAATGAATTCCAATTCATATCAATAAATTTGATTGATTTACGTGTTAATGATAACACAATCATCTTGGGTATTTATTCAATCATTAATGTTTGTTAATCCTTAAAGTTTTGGTATTTATTCAATTATTAATGTTTGTTAATCTTTAAATTTTTTATTTTAAATTATTGATCTTGATATTATAACATATTCATTTTATTTTTCTATCATGTTTTAGATGTTATCGAATTTTTATGTTGTGTGGGTGATATTGAGGTTGTTGGAGGTAGTTGGGAAAAAAAAGACATCAAAGTTTTAACAAATTAGTAAGTATAAGTTAATTGATAAATCTTCAAATAGATTTTGTAGCATCATTAATCAAAATATTTTCCACCATCTCCAATGGTGTGCAAGCTATTCCGAGTTTTAATATATTTATATTTTATTTAATTACTATTATTATTTAAAATGAATAAAAAAATAGAAAAAATAATAAAATTGATATAAACATTTTATTTTTTTATCTTCTTATTTGTTGTTAATTAATTTACTATTATTATTTTAAATTTAAATAAGATATTAATTTTTTATTTGTAATAATATATTCATATTTATTTTTGTAGACTTTTTTTTAATTAAAGATATTTTATAAAAAATATCTTTTTGTATATGAATATAAATTTAAATTTAAATAATTATTTCTTAAATTAATTAAATATTATTCTCGATGTATATTATTAAATATATTATTATTATTATATTAATATGTGAAGTTTTGATACAATTTGAATTGAATCTTATAATTATGATACAAAAGCATATAATCTCTCTCAATAATCCTTCACTTTTTTTCAGAAGAGATACAAGTAAACAGAATAGAAAAAAATATAAATTTACCACCCCATCAAAATATGCTGCTACATAGAAAATTTAATATATGTATATGTATTGTAATATCTTTTAGTAGCAATAGTATATAATAACTTATCACATCTGCCAACTTCTAAAACTAACAAGTATGAATAATGCCACTTATCATTAACATATTCCCACATTTAGGAAGTTACCATACAAGGTAAACAATAATCATGTCCAGAAATCAAATTCATCAAATCTAAATGAAGTAAACAGTCTCTATGCATAAATGAACTTAATAATAGGAAGCAAAAAACCCTTAAAACTTGGCTTTATAGAATTAAGCTACTCAAGTTCCATTTGTTCCTAAGCTCAAATAATCAACAAATAAAAATGTGGGATACTGCCATTGCCTTGATAATAATGTGATAAGCCAATTGAATCAATTTTAATTGGCAAAAACATAAATAATACCTATAAAGTTCGTCGTCAAATATATTTTAAATGACAATGTCAAAATTAGAAAATGTCACAGTTTTTTTTTTTCATAAAAGGAGAATTCAAGTCAAAATCTTTAATCTATTTCTAATTTCTCTACATTTTTATTCCATTTTATTTAATTTATGATTATTAAATAATTAAAAAATAAAATATCTAAAATCATCAATAACGACAATGCATCTTCTGTAACTTTTTTTTTTATATTTATTAATAACTAAATTTCTAATAATTATTATAATAAATCAACCATAAATAAATTCATATTTATCTTGAAGATTTTTCAATTCATGATAATCTTTTTATTGTTTCATATTTCAAATTCAAAATTTAAAATATCTTAATTTATTTATAAATAACTATTTTTTTAATAAATAATCATATATAATTGACATTTATTTCAAAATTTTCCATTTGTATTTATCTTTTTATTGTTTTGACATTTCAAATTTAAAATAAAAATATTTTTATTTATGTTGACCCTCACTATGGTCAACGACACTGTAATGCCCCGAAATCTCTAATGCGGTTTAATGGCTGGATTAGTAGGCCGAGAGTGCCATAACTGTTTAATTATGTCATTAAATTAATATATGCATGTTTATGTGAATTATATTATAATATGATATTATACGCATGCATGTGGGTCCACATTTGAATATTATGATGTTTTGATAATTTGGCCAGTTAAGGGCATATTTGTGAATTTGGGTGCATATTGTGATTTATGAATGAGATTCTATTATTATGGAGATATATTCGAGCTATTCGGCATGAGACGGTCTTATATTATGGATTAGCGGTTTTGTCATAATGGGGGTCTTTTATTGGGATATTGAGTTATGAGAATGTTATTTGATGATAAATTGGGAGTTATTGAGATCAGGAGGAAATTCTAGAAGTTTTGACTATAATGTCCCCGGGGGTGTTTTCGGGACCCCGAGCACTAGGTTTTATTTGAGGTTACTTAAGCTTGAAGTAGCTTGTCAAATAGAACGTATGTTAGAAAACCTCTCGTTCTCTTCCCGTTAGTTCATTTTTACCGTTCGAAGCATTTTCGAAGATATCTCAAGTTCTAGGAGTCGGAATCGAGTGAGGATCGAGGCATAGCGATCCTAGGAAAGATTAGAAGATTCTTGGCCAAAGGATTTGACGAGAAACAACCTAATCAAAGGTAATCTAAGTTTTAAGTTTTGAGTTTTTAGAGTTTCTAAGCTTAGAATTGGATTTTGTGAACCGTTGAGATTTTGGTTCGTTTGATCCTTGGGATTTGATGGTTTTGGATCACTGGGAAGCTTGGGAACTTTGATTTGATGATTTGAAAGTGTTTAGGTATGTTTTTGGGAGGTTTGGGATGAAGGAAAACGTGTTTGGGGATGGCTCTGGGTTATGGGCCGCGACCTTGTTCTTGGGCGCCGCGGCCCTAGCTCGAAGAAACAGGTGGAGCAATTTTGCCTTTGCTGGGCGTCGCGGCCCTTGCTCCTGGAGTGGCTGGGGGTCACGGCCCAAGGTGTTAGGGCCGCAGCCCTTGAGCAGGGTTGAGCCTGTTTGAGTGTTTTGGCCCCGGGAACATGGTTTTAGGCCTCGGGATCGTTCCTACTACCCGGATTAGTGGGGATTGATGTCCCGGAGGCTAGATCTTGGTTTGGGAACCTTTGGTGTTTATTTTATTGATGGTATCCCATATTTGGTTATGACTAGGTGACCGCTAAAGGGCTAAAAGTCAGATCGTTCTCAAGGGTCGTTCTTTTATTCATTCTCGCTCGAATCAGAGGTAAGAAAACTGCACCCCATTTGTGACATACATGGTTATTCTTGAGGCATGTTGATTGTGTAAATGTGGACATGAATTGATTATTGAATGCTTAGCAAATCTTGCTCACTTGTGCATGGTACTGACTAATTAGTCAGATTTGGCAAAGGTGTTAGTATCAACTGCGAAGCTGGGACTTATTAGTCAAGTTCGGCAGTGGTACTGGGCACTGGTCACACAATGCTGACTTATAAGTCAAGGCGGCCTTAGCGTACTCAACGCAAGCCAATAAAGATTAGATCTAATTGACATCTGCATTAAATGACTCAGAAGAGCGTTAATGCCGGACCGACCTCAAGTTCGATGAAAATTAAAAGCGCTTGTGTGACTTACCCACCAGTCACTCATCTGTTAAGTTAGAGACTTACCCATTAGTCTCTCATCTGTTAAGCTAGTGACTTACCCAGCAGTCACTCAACTGTTTAAGCTAGTGACTTACCCAGCAGTCACTCATCTGTTTAAATTAGTGACTTGCTTGTCAGTCACTCATTATGGTTTACCAGAACCTCAAGTGATATTCACTCATCTGTTTAAGAGCTATAAGCTTTGTGTGATTATAATGATAATCATTTGATAATGTTTATATGCAATACTGTGTTTTCTTGCTGGGCCTTGGCTCGTGGGTGCTATGCGGTGTAGGTAAAGGGAAAGAAAAGCTCACCCAACCTTGAGTGGAGAGCTTAGGTGGTGATGTGTACATATGCGGCCGCTTAACCACCACGGCCAAGGAGTTCTCAGAGGAACTAGGGGATTTACCCTATTTTTGCCGCTTAGGTTGGTGGGTTTGTAAATTTGAAACAGTAATGACCATTTTGAGTTGTAAATAACTTATAAAAGTTTTGATGGGCCCATGAACAATTTTATGTATTTAATAAAATATATCCTTTCCTTTTTATAGTTTTTTTCCCACCTTAGCCTGTTAATAACACTTGGATGCACGTTTTTAACCAAAGGACTCGGGTAGCGGGTCAAATTTCCGGTTCACCATTCACCGTAACTGTTCTGGGGTAACCAGGGCGTTATAGACACGGAGTCACAAAAATGATATGAGTAAGAGAATTGAATTCAAAGATGTACATGATACCATGATTTTATAGTGGTTCGGCCCCAGGCATTGATCATGACCTACGTCCACTTAGTGTTTTATTTATGTAGAATAAATCCAATACATGCGATCAGCGAACAAGGGTTCACCGAGTTTCACAAGTCTTGAAGATAAATACAAATACTATATTGATAACTCTACAAAATAGAGTTATTTTACCACATTTTTATGTTAATTATTGCTTAGTCTTTAATTATTTAAGTAAATTATTAAGTTTTTAAATAATTTTTAATTTATTAGTCTTATTGTAATTTGTTAGAATTTTATATGTTTTATAGATATTTTATTATAATATGTTGTAGTTTAATTATATGTAATTAATATTGTTAAGTTAGAAGCAAAAGGATGCAATTTTGAGCTTAAATGTTTAAGTAAATTAAGTTTAATCAATATTTTCGTGGAACTTATGTTGTATATTTTATTAATGAAAATATTTAGGTTTAATTTAATTTATGTTTATTTTTGTAGATAATTTGTTGCATTTTTGCTCTTGAAAAGCAAGAAAAATGAAGGAAAAAATTGGCATTTTCAAGGAAAAGAAAGGAAGAAGATGGCATTTTTCCAAGTGCCCAAACCTCCAACGCCCAAAGAGGCCTCCCCAGCCCAGCTACCTCACGTGAGCCCAGGCCTGCTCCAGCTTCCAGCTGTGCACCAGCCACCAGCTGCTGCTCCCGGGCCGCCCACCAGCCAGGTCCACTCGGGCCTCCTGCCCAGCTGAAGACCCAGGCCCACTTGGGCCTCCTCCCTGCCAGCCAACCCCTTCGGCCCATCAGCTCACCAGCCAGATCCCATGGGCCCACGCCTAGATTTGGCCCACCTTCCACCTAGCCACTTTCTCCCCTGCCATTTCCCTTCTTGAGCCCATCAAATGCACCTTGTCCCCTTGTCCCTAAAATGCCCTTTTTACGCAATTTTTCTACAACATTTTACCAAAAAATCACCATCACTCCTACAATTTACCCCTATTTTCCATATTATAAATAATTTAATTAATCTAATCAATTTAATTAAATTATATTGATTATTTTAATAATATCATTTTGGCTATAAATATGGAATTTCAAGACCATTTTTGGGGTGCTTAATTTTTGGTTACCATCTTCTTTCTACCATTCTCTCTTCCATTTTGGTGCTTTTCAAGAGCATTTTCAAGTATGTATTTTATATATTTTGTAATTTCTATTCTAGTTATGTGCTTGTAATCTTTTTCATAAGATTATTAAGATCATGATGAAGCAACTTGTAACTAGGTAATATTTATGTTGTATGTTGATTTCTCTTGTAATGCAACAAAGTTTATGGATTTTTCTTCTTCGTATATGTCTTTCATCTTTAATATCCCATATTTTGGATTGTTAGATGTTGACGGTGAAATCTCGTCAACGATATAAGGTTAGAAAACTGAGACTGTATTGCCAAAGATATCTTAGAAGAAGATTGAGAGAACTTGAAAGAGTAAATATGCAGAATTACAATGGAGTAAAATTCGTATATTGCTTAACAGCCTCAGCATACAATGAATTTTCCAACCCCTTTTCTGGAGGGGTGATGATCTATTTATACTGGAGCTCTAATGACTCTCCATACATTGTGGTCCCAGGGGACAAGATTGTACATAGGTACATTGTCAGGGTAGTGGCACAGGTCGTGATGGAGCAGAAGGTTATGGTGTCGGCCTGGTACATAGTCAGAGGTATGCATGTAGTGCTTCCACTCTCTGTACAAATCCGTACCTCCACTACTTGTAGGACATAGATGTCAGAGTCATGCCTTTGCCCTTTTTCAGGGTTGTACATCCCGTGCTTGTACATTTATCTCATGCCTAGTGGTCCTCCTTACCTAAATATCTTCTCTAGGTTTCTTTATATTTTAGTAAGTGTCGATCCATACTTCTTTTATCTCGTCCTTACCTCCAGGTACGAGGCCTAGAAATAGGCATGTACGAGGCTTGGGGATGGGTCTCACAAGGCGAGACCCTCGGTGCCTAAGCGAGTATCCAGGCGTGACTTGGGCATTCACGAGGCTCGGGGATGGGTCTCAGAAGGCGAGACCCTTGGTGCCTAAGTGAGTACCCATGTGTGACCCCGGGCATTCACGAGGCTCGGGGATGGGTCTCACAAGGTGAGACCCTTGGTGCCTAAGTGAGTACCCATGTGCGACCTGGGCATTCACGAGGCTCGGGGATGGGTCTCACAAGGTGAGACCCCTAGTGCCCAAGTGAGTACCCATGCGTGACCCGGGCATTCACGAGGCTCGGGGATGGGTCTCACAAGGCGTGATGGGGTTGCATGAGGGCCACGAGACGGTGGTGGCGTGAGGCTCCTTAACGTGGTCATACCTCGCGAGACGCACACGGGCGTGGTGAGGTGTGTCTCACTGTGCGAGGTGTTGGCGCGCATCTGGGTTGCGAGGCACGCGGGAGAAGGAAGCCTCGCATAGTGAGGCCCTTGTGGCCTTGGCAGGCGCGCGCGGGGAAGGGCAGCCTCGCATAGCGAGGCCCTTGTGGCCTTGGCACGCACGCGCGGGGGAAGGGCAGCCTCGCCTAGCGAGGCCCTTATGGCCAGGCAGGCACACGCGAGGGAAGGGCAGCCTCGCATAGAGAGGCCCTTGTGGCCTTGGCAAGCGCGCGCGGGGGAAGGGAAGCCTCGCATAGCGAGGCCCTTGTGGGCTTGGCAGGCGTGCGTGGGGGACGGGCTGCCTCGCATAGCAAGGCCCTTATGTCCTTCTGGGCATTTTCGCTAAGGCCTCCTATGAGACATGGGTCTCGCGTGGGGCAAGATATTGGGCTGCTTTGTTTGCCCGAGGCTAATGAAGGTAACCCTCAATTTTTCTCTTGAGTGTTGACTATGGCTCTGGTCAATTTTTGGCATTCACATTAGATAATATTCCACTTTGTTCTTCATTTTGCAAAAACATAATATTCTTTGTGTAAGACGTGTCATTAAATTGTACACATCCAATGCTTAGAACAATAATATTATGTTTTGCCTTATAAATAATGTTATTTGATTTTTCATTGTTTCATTAGGTTGATTCACATTAAATACTTTGAAATTATACCTTTTTGAAAAGTGAACAAAAATCCTATCTTTTTAAAAATAATTTGTGCTTAAAATTGTAAATTTATTTGGAAAATGATAGTTTGATTTATTTTAACTATCATTAAAACTTGAGAATCAATATACTAATAAGTATTATTAAACTTACATTTTGTGGATTCTAGTATTTTAATAATCTTTATTTTACAACTTATTTTCAAAGTCATGATTGGTTTATTTTTATTCTCTGAAATAGCTTTATTTTAAATCTTTTATTTTATGTTCATGACATTAAATCTCATCAATCTTTGGAGCTAGGTTAGAATTTATTAATTTTGGTTTAAAATAATTTTCTTTTTTATTTTAGACAACTCCTTTGGGTTCAATCTCGTGCTTACACGAACACTGTATTTCATATACGATTGGTGCGCTTGCTAGTATAAAATTTTAAAACATACCCATTTTGGGTCCATAAAGTTTTTGGCGCCTTTGCCGGGGAGTTGCAAGAAAAGAAACGAAATTTATCTCAAGGTTAGTGAATTCTTCTGCTAGTTATTTTACTTTTTGCACTTAAAAAAAACTATATATACAAAAATATAAAATATATATATTCAAAAAAATATAAAACTAAAAAAAAAAGAGGATAAAAAGAAAAGTTGGGATGGTTCTACCACCCATAAAAAAACCTTACTTATATATTTATATTTATTGTTTTTTAGTTGATGGCACTTGTGCCTCCTAATTTTGTTATAGTTTTTATTCCTTGTATTTCTTTGTTAGTTGACGACACTTGTGCCTCCTAACCTTTGTTGTAATTTTCTTTATTTATCTTATTGTTATTTTTATTTTTTTGCAAGTTACTAGTTAATGGAAATTTTGCCTCCTAGCTAGTTGATGACAATTTTGTCTCCTAGTATTTTTTCTTATGTTTTAGTTGATGGAACTTGTGCCTCCTAATCTTTACCTTATTTTTGTTATGGTTGATGGCATGCTTTGCCTCCCTACTCTTGCCTAATTTTTATAGTCTTATTTAGTTTTACCTTATTTTTCTTTGTCTTTTTATCATAATAGTGTGTAATTGTGACAAAATACTTGAAAAAAAAGAAACATAAATCTTGTCCTTTCATCATAAGCAATTTTTGCTTAAAGGAAATTTGAACAAAATTCCCAATCCTCCTCTACTAATTAACCTCAGGGAGTTGTTAGTAGTGTGTGAGTAAGTGGAATCAAATAGGTCTGGGGACACGTGAACCATAACAATTATATTGTTGTGAAATCTCTAAAAAAAAATCTAAGTATGCTCTGTGGTTGCGGTTTTTACTGATCTTCCACATCAGAAAATTGTTTGTTTGAGATTATCTTTGTTGCCTTGTTTGTGAAAATTGCATGCATCATTGGGAACGTAACTCTAAAAATCGATTAGTAAAAAGACGCTTATCTTCGTTTGAAATTGAAAGTGTTAGTAAAAATTTGAGCATCATGGAACCAATTGCTAATACTAATAGAAATCCTGATGATGAAAATGTTGTGCCTGAAAAAACTTTGCTTGAATATTTTGCACCCATTTCATCTAATGCTCCTTCATGTATTGTTTTTCCTACCACTTCTGCTACCCATTTTGAGCTTAAACCATCAATCATTCAATTGTTGCCATCTTTTTATGGATTAGATAGAGAGGATCCTTACATGCATGTCAAAGATTTCTTAGAAATTTGCTCAACATTTAAATTTCATAATTTTTCTGATGAATCAGTCAAACTAAGATGTTTCCCCTTTTCATTAAAAGACAAATCAAAAGCTTGGTTCAATTCCCTTCCCACGGGGTCTATAACTACATGGAATCAACTTTATAATAAATTCTTGTTGAAATTTTTTTCTATGTCTAAAACTGATAGTCTAAGGAGAGAAATCTCCGAGTTTTTTCAAAAAGATAATGAAGAGTTTTATGAATGTTGGTAAAGATTTAAAGATTTATTATTAAAATGTCCTCATCATGGTTTTGAAAAATGGAGACTTGTAAAATATTTTTATGATGGTTTGACTCCTTCTAATCGTCAAATGATTCAATCTATGCATACCTAAATTTTTTTAAAATTTCAAGGATAAGAGGCTTGGGACGACCTTGAAGATTTATCTGTCAATTCACAACAATGGAATTATTTTGATCCTAGGTCTAGGTCAACTAATTCACCAAAAAGAGGAGAAAGGTATAAAGTAAAAGATGAATTAGACGTAAGAACATCCTTAGACAAATTAGCGAGAAAAGTAGAAGCTTTAGCCATAAGCCAAACTATAAATTCTCCAATACAACCAAGAAAAGATGTTTGTTCTATATGTTCTAGTCCTTGCCATAATGCCTAATCATGTCCTTCCTACCAAGAAGCCTTTTCTGAGGAGGCCAATGCTCTTCATGCTTATGGGAAACCAAATGATTGCCCATTTTCATCCACTTGCAATCCAAATTGGAGAAACCATCCAAACTTTTCATAGAGACAAAACCAACCTTAAATGAATCAAGGGCACCAATACAACACGCAAAACCAAACGCATGCCCCACAAAATCAACCATATCCTCAACAAAGGAAACATTCCTTAGAAGATACTTTACAACAATTTATGCAATCCACTCAACAAATCCTACAAAATCAGTCTCAATAAATTACCAAACTCGAGACACAAGTAGGATAACTCGCCACTACTTTAGCTGATAGAGAAAAAGGAACATTCCCTAGTCAACCTATCTCTAATCCAAAAGGTCAATATGAGATAGGAAAGTCTAGTCATAATGGAGAAGTCAAATCAATTTCAACTCTTAGGTCCGGAAAGAACATTGTCAAACTCGATTACATACTCGAGGTTGAAAAAGAAAAAGAAAAGAGTCAACCTTCTAGTTCTAATGCAAATGACTCTTCAAACAAGGAAACTCCAATCCATCCTTTCATTCCAAAAGCTCCATTCCCACAAAGATTACTTCCAATTAAAAAAGGCGGCCAATATAATGACATCTTAGAAGTTTTTAAACAAGTTAGTATCAATATCCCTTTCTTAGATGTCATTAAACAAATTCCTGCCTACTCTAAATTTTTAAAGGATCTTTGTACTGTTAAAATAAACATTAATGTTCCTAAAAATGCATTTTTAACTGAACAAGCTAGTTCCATTATTCAATATAAGAGTCTTGTTAAATATAAAGATCCTAGGTGTCCCACAATTTCATGTATTATTGGTGATCATTTTATTAACAAGGCTTTACTTGATTTGGGTGCTAGTGTGAATTTATTGCCTTATTTTGTTTATAAGAAACTTGGTCTTGGTGAACTAAAACCTACTTCTATAACTCTTCAATGAGTCGATCGTTCTATGAAAATTCCTAGAGGCATTATAGAGGATGTTTTGATAAAAGTTTATGAATTTTACTTTCCTGTTGACTTCATTGTTCCTGATACTCAACCTGTGGAAAATATGCATGCTCAAATTCCTATCATTTTAGGTAAACCATTCTTAGCTACATCTAATGCAATCATTAATTTTCGTAATGGTATTTTGAAATTATCTTTTGGAAATATGACTGTTGAATTGAATGTTTTTAATGTTGCTAAATCTGTTGAGTGTGAGGAAGTGCATGAAGTTAACATGATAGATAGTATTTGTGAAAATGATGGAAATGACTTACTTGACTTTTGTGAAAAATACTTTGGTATGAACTTGCATGTTGATGATTCTAATGATGATGTGAATTCTTTGTTCGAGTCTATACCCTTAAAGGAAACCAAAGTTGAACCTTTTTCACCATTAGATCACGTTCAGTCAATTTTTTAGTCTCCAAAGTTAGATCTTAAACCTTTGCCAGAAAATTTAAAATATGCTTTTCTAGGAGAGTCTGAAACCTTACCTGTTATCATAACATCTGCCTTAGATAAAGAACAAGAAGATAAATAGTTAGATGTCCTTAGAAAACATAAAGAAGCCATAGGTTGGACCATTGGAGACATTAAAGGAATTAGCCCATCCATATGTATGCATAGAATTCATCTAGAAAAGAATGCTAAAGCCTCTCAGGAATGTCAAAGAAGGTTAAATTCAAATATGAAAGAAGTAGTTAGAGACGAGGTCATAAAATTATTAGACGTAGGTATCATTTACGTTATTTCTGATTGTCAATGGGTTAGTCCAGTTCAAGTTGTGCCTAAGAAATCTGGGATCACAGTTGTTGAAAACGAGAAAAATGAATTAATCCCTACTAGAGTACAAACAGGGTGGAGAGTGTGCATAGACTATACAAAGCTAAATAATGTTACTAGAAAAGATCATTTTTCATTACCCTTTATTGATCAAATGCTTGAATGTTTAGCTGGCCATGCATATTATTGCTTTCTTGATGGTTATTCGGGATATAACCAAATCCCCATTGCCCCAGAAGATCAAGAAAAGACCACATTTACATGCCCTTTCGGAACTTTCGCCTATCGCCGTATGCCATTTGGATTATGCAATGTGTTGACCGCGTTTTTGGCCAATGACGTGAGAACGTCAAAAACGACAAACCTTCAAGAGAAATAAAACGACACAGACGGTTTTTTAACAGAAAGTAAATAACACACAATTTTTATAGTGGTTCAGCCCCAATATGTTGGTAATAGCCTAATCCACTTAGAGTTGTGATTATAGATCTGTACTCAAGATCAGATGAACTGAGCCAACTGAGTTTCTTCAGTACAGATTACAAGAATACAAGAATTCGTTATGATACTAGTACTTTCTCTCTCTAGAAAACTCAGACCCAAAATTTCCCAAAAGTCTCTCCAAAGAAGAGGAAGCCCTTTCTGATCCCATAAGCCATATATTTATAGGCTTAGGATCATACATCTGATATCCCCTAGAATCGGGATATTTTATTATATTTATTACATTTAAATTACAAAAAACATTCAAAATGTAACAAAACCCCCAATTTGTGGGAAGAATGAGAGATTCCAGTGCGTGCCAAGACCGGTTCTTATTGAAGCCGTTTATGGGAATCTTGACTTAGTCCTCCTCTATCTGGTCGACCCATATCTCCTACTGACCACTCATGCAAGTGCTGGTCGGACACATGCATGCTGGACATATGCAAGTGCTGGTAGGACATACACTTGCTGGTAGGACATGCACTTGTTGGTCGGACATGTGCATGGTGGTAGGACATGGGTAGGACATGCACTCCTCTCGCCTAACATGGCACTCTCCTCTAGCATGCCATATCTCTCCTCTAACATAGCACTCTCCTCTAGCATGCCATGTTTCTCGTCTAACATGGCACTCTCCTCTAACATGCCATATCTCTCCTCTAACATGGCACTCTCCTCTCTTCGGACCAAGATCCGACCACCACCCTTGGGCTCTCCTCGGACCATGGTCCGACCACTCCACCCTGGGCTCTCCTCGGACCAAGATTCGACCACACCATTGGGCTCTCCTCGGACCAAGATCCGACCACCACCCTTGGGCTCTCCTCGGACCAAGGTCCGACCACTCCACCTTGGAGTACTCCTCGAACCAAAGTCCGACCAGGCACACCCTAGCCCAAGTACTTTCCTCGGGTGCACTTGGCTTGGACATGCCACCTCTCAAGTAGTCCAAACTTTTCACTGATGCACTGGGCTGCTGCTAAGCCAGATCACCCAACTACTCCATGCCACTTGCCATTTTCAAATTTTGAGAATAACACAATGCACCTGCGACTTTTCAAAGGTGTATGATTTCAATTTTTTTTGACATGGTTGAAAGATTTCTTGAAGTGTTTATGGATGATTTTTCTGTGTTTGGTGCTTCCTTTGATGCATGTCTGCATCATCTTTCACTTGTTTTAATTCATTGCAAAGAGAAAAACCTTGTGCTTAACTAGGAAAAATGTCATTTTATAGTTAAAAAATGAATTGTTTTAGGTCAGGTAATCTCATATGAGGGAATAAAAGTTGATAAAGTTAAAGTTTATCTTATTTCAAAACTTCCCCCACCTAAAACTGTGAAAAAAATTAGATCATTCTTAGGCCATGCCGGTTTCAATAGAATATTTATAAAAGAATTTAGCAAAATTTCTCAGCCTTTATGCCATTTACTTGGAAAAGAAAATGCTTTTGTCTTTGATAATAATTGCCATGTTGCCTTTAATTTTTTTTTAAAATGTGTTGACTACTGCACCCATTATTCGACCTCCTGATTGGAAAATACCTTTTGAAATAATGTGCGATGCTTCTAATTATGCTATAGGTGCTGTCTTAGGACAAAGACTTGAAAAAAATACCTCATGTAATTTACTATGCGAGCAAAACTTTAAATGATGCTCAATTAAATTATTCCACAACTGAGAAAGAATTGCTTGCTGTTGTTTTTGCATTAGAGAAATTTAGGTCTTATCTGTTAGGATCTAAAATTATTATCTATTCTGATCATGCTGCATTAAAATATCTCTTGTCAAAATACGATGCTAAGTCTCGTTTGATCCGTTGGATCCTACTTTTACAAGAATTCGACTTAGAAATACGAGATAAAAAGGGATCTGAAAATGTTGTTGCTTATCATTTATCTAGACTAGTTGTTGAACCTATACATGACTCCACTCCTATCACTGAAACTTTTCTGGATGAGCAATTGATGCATGTTTCTTCATTGCCTTGGTATGCTCATATTGTTAATTATTTGGTCACTAAAGAAATACCATCTCATTGGTCTAAGCATGATAAATCTAAATTTTATTCTGAGGTGAAAAACTTTATTTGGGATGATCCTTACTTATTTAAATACTTCCCTGATCAAATAATTAGAAGATGCATTCCAAATTGTGACCAATCTAAAATCATATCTTTTTGTCACGATCATGCATGTGGAGGACATTTTAGTGGTAAGAAAATAGCTGCTAAAGTTTTACAATGTGATTTTTATTGGCCTACTATCTTTCATGATACATATGTTTATTGTAAAACTTGTGAGTGTTACCAAAAGTTAGGAAGTTTAACTAAAAGAAACATGATGCCTTTAAATCCTATTCTTATTATTAACATATTTGATGTTTGGGGCATTGATTTTATGGGACCATTTCCTAACTCTTTTGGTAATATTTATATTCTTGTTGGAGTTGATTATGTGTCTAAATGGGTTAAAGCTATTGCATGCCACACTAATGACCACAAAGTTGTGCTTCGGTTTTTGAAAGAAAATATATTTTCCCGTTTTGGTTCACCACGTGCTATCATTAGTGATAACAATATACACTTTTGTAATAAACCATTTGAACATTTGATGAAACAATATGGCATTACACATAAAGTCTCAACACCATATCACCCACAAACTAGTGGTCAAGTCGAAGTGTCTACTAGGGAAGTTAAGCACATTTTAGAAAAAACTATGAATCCAACTAGGAAAGATTGGTCCTTAAGACCTCACTGATGCATAATGGGCGTATCGTACCGCGTACAAAATGCCCATTGGCATGTCACCCTACAGACTTGTGTATGGGAAGGCGTGCCACTTACCTGTTGAGTTAGAACATAGAGCATTTTGGGCAATTAAGCAGTTAAACTTTTCTTTAGACAAGGTAGGTGAGAAAAGAAAACTTCAATTGAATGAGCTAGAAGAAATTAGGAACGATGCATATGAAAATTCAAAAAAATATAAGGATCGTATGAAATTTTACCATGACAAAAATATTTTGAGAAAAGATTTTTCTCCAAGTCAGAAAGTCCTTTTATACAACTCTCGTTTGCATTTATTCCCGAGAAAATTACGCTCTGGGTGGACCGGTACTTATATTGTTCGAGTTGTTTTTCCACATGGAGCTATCGAAATTGAAAATCCTAACAATGGTGATATTTTTAAAGTTAATGGACAAAAATTAAAACCATTTTTGGAATTAAAAATCGATGAAGTTGATGAAATCCTCCTTGAGGATCCCATTTACTAAGTTATTTGATTGTTTGAAATTACTCTTGGTAACTTGTGTTTATTTTTGTGTGCTTGTTTTCATGTTTACTTTTGTGTGTTATACTTTTTGTTAAGTGTTTCCTGCTCTCTTGACGATGCACCACGATGAGGTACGACCATTTTAAACTCTAACCTCTTGTAAATTTTAATTTATATTTATATTTTAACACATTGAGGACAATGCTTAAATTAAGTTTGGGGGTAGCGAGTTTAATGGTTGTTTACCGTTCATTATGTTGAATATGAGGGTAGAATTGTGTTAAGTTTGTTTTAAAAATATATATATATATTGTAATTTTTGGGTTTGTAATTTTTATTCTAGTTATGTGCTTCTAATATTTTCATAAGATTATTAAGATCATGATGAAGCAACTTGTAACTAGGTAATATTTATGTTGTATGTTGATTTCCCTTGTAATGCAACAAAGTTTATGGATTTTTCTTCTTCATATATATCTTTCATCTTTAATATCCCATATTTTTGGATTGTTAGATAATATTCCACTTTGTTCTTCATTTTGCAAAAACATAATATTCTTTGTGTAAGATGTGTCATTAAATTGTACACATCCAATGCTTAGAACAATAATATTATGTTTTCCCTTATAAATAATATTATTTGATTTTTTGTTGTTTCATTAGGTTGATTCACATTAAATACTTTGAAATTATACATTTTTTAAAAGTGAAGAAAAATCCTATCTTTTTAGAAATAATTTGTGCTTAAAATTGTAAATCTATTTGGAAAATGATAGTTTGATTTATTTTAACTATCACTAAAAATTGGGAATCAATATACTGATAAGTATTATTAAACTTACATTTTGTGGATTCCAGTATCTTAATAATCTTTCTTTTACAACTTATTTTCAAAGTCATGATTGGTTTATTTTTATTATCTTAAATAGCTTTATTTTAAATCTTTTATTTTATGTTCATGACATTAAATCTCATCAATCTTTGGAGCTAGGTTAGAATTTATTAATTTTGGTTTAAAATAGTTTTCTTTTTTATTTTAGACAATTCATTTGGGTTCGATCTCGTGCTTACACGAACACTATATTTCATATACGATTCGTGCGCTTGCGAGTATAAAATTTTAAAACATACTCCTTTTGGGTCCATCATATATATAAAATCATTATTTCTCTTTGAATACAAGTTATTGCAAGCCCACTAAATGATTCCTATGAGTCCTATTTATAGGCTCATGAATATACATATGGGCTTGTGGGCCGTCCTTAACTTGCTCTACAAGCATAATAAAATATGAATATAAATTACATCGATTACATTTGAATTAACAAATATCTCTGAAATATCTAACTTATAACTGTTTCTGAGCGTTTATCTCGGTCCCACGAGCAACTCTGGTCGTATACTTTTGTTCACCTTCTTTTCCTACTACTCAGCATATTCCTTGCATCTATCGAGCAGCTCAATTTCTTCTGATACTCTGGTCGTCTGTTGACCAATCATTCATTAATAAAGAGTCACGTGCTGTTCACATGCATCTTTAACATGCCATGTTATCATGCAAATATTTGGGGAAATAATTTATATTTAAATAAAATATTTAGGAATAACTAATTTTTTTAATAATTATAATAATAAATTAATCATATATAAATTGAACATTTATCTTCAAGATTTATTGTTTTGATATTTCAAATTTAAAACTAAAATATCTTAACAATTAAAAATATCAGCATGTATACACATGATATTAATTTGATTAAGAATATTATTAATTAAATTAATAAAAATATTTATTTTAAAAAATGAATGATTGTGCATAAGGTCATGATTTATAAATTTTCTACCCTGAAAATATAAAATTTAAAAAACTTATATAATAAACAAAAAAACAACGCCAAACGAATAAAATAATACTAATATTAAATAAAAGCACACGTACAACAAGTAGTTTGAATTTTATTTTTGGCATTTTAATTATTCATAATTTCTCGAAAACTTTCACGAGGCTCGCTATATAATGAACATTATCATGAAAAAAAAATTACGGTCAAGACGCCCTTACGTATCTATATAAGAAGCATGTTGTACAAGTAGGGTGACAATGAATCCCTTACACACAATCTCCCAAAAAATATTAAAAACTATATATTTTTTAATCATTACAAAAAACTATGTGATGCACAAGTATTTTTCTAGTTTTATTATAAAAGAAACTATCCAAAGAAAAAATACTTAAAAAAATTCATTCAAATATGTCTACTTTGCAATTATACATGGAAAACTTGATGTTTTATACATCATAATATACTATGCCAACTTACAAATCATCACAAAATTATGTATTTTTTGAATGGTTGGATAAGATTGTCCCAAGCCATTCGAAAGCCATCACTCTCTCAAATTGTCTTTCTCTTCTTCTCCTTCAACTTATCTCTACCCACAACAATTAAGAAGAAAAAGAGAAAAGAAACCACAACCATTAATACCACCATTGAAGCACCCATCATTTAAAAAAAATTAATGATTCAAAATCCATTTTAAAACTTAAACGGAAGAAAATATTCACTAAATACATTAATTCATGGATTTCGAACACTTATGTACAAGGTTGTCTAGTTTTACTTAGTTTTCTTTTGTTGGTATTTTTTTTCGAGATCTACATGTTTGGAATATTTAAAAGTCCAACTTTGGGATGTATAGAACACAAAAAAGTTGACTTATTTATTATTAAAGTCTCAAATAATTAAACATTTGTGTTCTACATATCCTAAATTTGGAATTTTAAACTGTTACACCCAAATTTCCATACAGTCATAAGTGAGCCTCGAAATGTAGGCTCCTAAAGCATAAGCTCGACAATAACAAGTAGTGGCTGGACACTTGTATAAATTTGCATGATTCTTGACTTTTTCTTGTTGGCGATCGAGCACAAGTTCAGAAGGCTCGAGCTTAAGCATCAAGCTCAAAAGAACGAATCTTCTCTGATGATGGGTGTTATACGAGCCTTAGTTGTAAGCTCAAAGATGTTGGTCTCCAAAGATTGAGCTCGACGAAATCACTGGCTAAGGAGGAGGCTGACTAGAATAACGAGCTCGAAAGCGCATAAACCTTGCGTTTGAGGTCAGCAATGCGTTTTGCACGCGAAAACTATTAGGAGATCCCTATTCCTTAGGGATTTGTTGTTATCTGATATTAAATCCCAATTATCATGGGACATTGTGTAATTAATGCATTTATTTCAAATTTGAATTGTAACTTCCTGAAATAAGGGGAAGATATTCTGTCAACCAGGTCTATAAATAGCCTGGGGAATTTCATTTGTAGGCACGCACAAATTTGTACTGACAATACTCTATTGAATTGCTTTGATAAAGCTTTGAGAGAGTATCACGAATAAATAATATTGACTCGTGGACTAGGCATATTTTAACTACTGAACCACGTAAAAATCTTACTGTTCTTTCCTTATTTTTTAAAATCATTGTTTAATGCTCTTCAGATTTAAGTTGATGAAAAACGACGTCAACAATTTGGTGCTTTCATTGAGAGCATTAAGAAAATATTTGGATTATTTAGTAAAAAACCTCCTGAATTACCAATGGTCGTTGCGAACAACCTAGGTGCTGGTGGGCGACCATTACCCCAAATACCTGAGGAGCAAACTCCTCACACTGAAGATTACCCACGGAGACCTGGGAAGCAACCAATGAAAAACCACGACTCAGATGAGGGGAGTACATCCTCTGACTCCCAGGGACCGCCTGCTCCCAGGCCTGACGAGGACCTCTATTATAATCCTGAGAGGTATATCCCCATTGTGGAACTGGATAATCGCCAACAACACCAACAATTGGCAGAGGCCACAAGGCGTAATGAAGAATTGGCCAGACAGGACGCTAATGTCCAGGTACCACCCCGAAGGCCCAGAGGACGTCCCAGCGGGAGCACGGCTGCCAGGAGGGCCGAACAAGGGGCTCAGCAGGCTCAGCCAAGGCCAAGGGCAAACACTGGCGATGAATGCCCTAGAAGGAATACTCAAACCAATACTACTGGCAACCCGATTGTGAAGGTAACTGCAGGAACAGGGAATAACCGAGCTCCCCCAACAGCTTAGAGCTCTAACCCTGAATTTTTTAAGAATAACACAGAACCAGTCCAGGCCAATTCGGGGCCTTTCAGGCAAAACAATGAGAGGCCACCACCATCACATATAAGGCATCCGACATCTCCTATAAGACACCCCTCACCACTGCAAGAGACACCCCAGCCAGCTCCTCATAGGAACTAGGTAGGGGAGCCTGTACCACAAAGGCCATCTCGCAGTGGCAGCTGAGACAGGAACCGTCGAGCTCGACCTGGACACGGGGGTGAGCAAGAGGTGACTCGAGGACATAGGGCTGCCCAACCAGTGGGAAGCCACATGTCAAGATCATAAACAACTGGAGCAAGAAGGTCGGTGGAAGATCCACCTCGTAACCATCGAGATCATTAACTAGAAAGAATCATTAGTTTTAGGAGTGGGAGCTTAGACCTCACTAAGTCTATAAGCGTATATGATACTGAACCCAGAAATACTGGGAATTATGGCAATATTCCTGATCTTTGAGATCATCTGAACCAGAACTGGGGGTAGGCCAATCTCGCAAACCCTGAGTTTAAAATGTGCTAATCACTTGCTAATCGAGGTCTTGGGTTAAAACTGTAGCTAAACTGAGATAAAACCTGTTACCAGTCTTTAAATATAAAACATTTAGTTAACCATTGAAATCTTAGAAAGTTTTACAGTTGGGATCCCAAAAAACTGTTTAGAAAATATTTACATCTCAAAATACATTTAGGGTCGACTAGGCGACAAAATTCAGGTTAATACGTAACATTTTCCAAAAATACCCCTGGCCGTGGCAGCCAGGTAGGTCGAACATGTACACGTCGCTTCACACTCTCTGTACTCATGGTTGGTCAACTTTTCCCTTGCTCTTACCTACACCATAGAGTACCCGTGAGCCGAAGCCCAGCAAGAAAACTCAATGCAAAACAATTAACATATGCATATCTATCAATCAACATATAACAAAACAACCAACAGGCTAAACACAGAGCGGCCATGCCGTCCCAGGCACTTTACCAGGCCCTGGGTTTGCGGTCTTCACCATGAGGATGACTCAAGCATCTGAGAAGGGTCTCGCCCTAACGGCTCGCACTTTGCGTGCTCAACACCGCTCCCAGCCCCTTTTCGTACTCGACTTTGCACTTTGCATGCTAGCGCCGCTCCTGGCCCTTGCTGTACTCGGATTTGTACTCCACGTGCTTAACTCCGTTCTCGACCCCTTGCCGTACTCGGCTTCTTGCCATTCTCAGCCTCCGCCGTTCATTCACAAATATGCAATACATAGCCTAATTTCAACAAATAAATAAACATATACTAAACACAGCAATAGGGCTACACCCTGAAATTTAATCACAAAGGGTCATGCCCTGCAATATAAACAATAGGGCCACGCCCTACTCTATGGGTACAACAGTTTTCTTACCTGTGTCCCAAGCTTCCTGAGCACCAAAATCCTGAGCACAATCCTCTAACCCAAGCCTCGCTGAAAAACCTAGTATTAATGCATCAACAATAGCCATCCATCAAGCTCTAATCCATTAAATAACTTTGGGATATAATTATAATCTCTGGGACCTTAGATTCTACCAATCTTGGGGGTAAAATCCTTCCTGAGCCTTAACTTTTGGGTTCCCGAGCCAAAAAACCTTCAAACAACCAATACATTGAATTAGGACTGCGACCCATTCCCTTAAGGGCCACAACGCACCCCAAGACAAAGGCAAAATGCCTCCCTGTTGGGAGACACGGGCCTTGGCATTCCCTTCCTTGGGCCATGGTGCGCCTGGCAAGCAGAGGCCTCCAGCCTCTTCGACACACACAGGCCGCGACACTTGATGAACAGGGCCGCGACTCGAGCCTCCAAACCCAAAAAACACCATTTTCCCCTATGTTTTCCTCGAGCCACTTCTTCTAAAATCAACCCAACTCAATATCTAAACCCAGAATCAGTCCTAGAATTCCCTCCTACACAACTTAGACTTTATAACAATCTTATAAACAAATCCTATACTCATCAAACACAAAACCAAACTAAAATCTGCCATCCATGCATGCTTAAAGCTCAAGCTAGAATTTTAACAAAAACAATCAGCATAAAATCTTACCTCAGTGATATCTCAAGCTCTGAGGTGACTTTCAAAACCTTCAAGCTTCTAACCTCCCAAATTCCAGCCTTGAATTCCTTAGTCCAAAATCCACAAGACCTCCTCCAAAATCCTCAAGCACCAAGAGAGAGAGAATTGGTGGAGAGATAGAGAGAGATAGTCTTCTGTTTTTTTCCAATGGCTTCCCAAGACTTCTCTGAGCTAAGTAATACCCCTGCCAAATGACCAAATTTCCCCTTAAGCTTAACCTCAATCCCTAAGTAACCCAAGAGCAATTTAGTCATTTGCCGAATCCCGTTAAGTCCCTGAGTATTCCTATAAATCCCCATTTAATCCCAACATGTCGAAATCATTGTTACATTACTACACGTAACTCAATAAATTCCAAACACATATAATATCCCCAAAATACCCCTTTGGCTCCTCCCGAGCCGGGTATTTGACCCCGTTATGACTTTTTAACTAAACTGCTCCCTAGGACTGTCTCAGATCATGCATCACAAATATATCACCACTCACACGTGGTATCAATGACAATATACACAAATATTTCATTTATGCCCTCAATGGGCTAAAATTACAAACATTCCCCTAATAGCCAAAAGGGGCCCACATGCATATTTAATCCACCTAAACATGCCTTTTTGATCACACAATCACCAAATTCACAAATTAACATAATAAATCAATTATTGCCCTCCAGGCACGCTAATCAAGGCCCTAAGCCTTATTAGTAAATTTGGGATGCTATAGTCGAACTCGTTGAGGCCTCATCGTGGGCTTCATTGCCCGAGACTGTTCGCTCGTGTAGGCAGGAGGTAGTGGCACGGAATTGTGAGCCCGAGGGCCTCCTCTTGGGGGGAATTTTAGCGGTGGGGATTGGCACATCTTCCCACCTCTGGTATTTTTGAATCCCCGAATCATTCGTGGACTCGCCTTCGCCTAAAAGGCCATAAGCTCGAAGCTTGCCTTCACACCACCTACACATTTCTCTCTCACTCTCTCTAGGAAGAACTCAAGTGAAGCTTGAAGACATAGAAGGAGATAAGCTGAGAATCTTGCCGAGCTTCAGCTGGAAAAACTTTGGGAAATTAATGTAACGACCCAAAATCGCTAATAAGGCTTAGGAGCCTTGATTAGTGTGCCGGGAGGGCATAAATGGGATTAAAGTGAATAATATTTATTTGAATGTGATATTATGTGATTAATAGTGCTTAAATGATATTATATGATAATTGATGATATTATATGATGATATGATATATATGTATGAGATATGTGTGAGAACCACATTATTATGTGGATAAATCAGCAGCCGGCGACTCGAGGCGATCCTAGGGCTAGATAGCGGGAAAAGTCACAACGGGGCATTATAATTGACTTTGGACAAGTCAAGGAGTATTTTAGGTATCGGGTAGTGATTTAGACTATCAGGTGATGAAAATAAATAATTGGAGATATATTTGAGGTTAGGATGTCTAGGCGGGATTATTGGGGGATTTTACCATTTTGCCCTCAGGGACGTTTCCGGCACCCCGGGCTTTGGGGTTAGTCTAATAACCTAAGGATATACTTGGAAGACTTTAGAAAATACTAGACAAAAAGTGTAAACCGACCCTCTCCGCTTTCTCTCCTTTCTCCTTCTTAAGGAAGAAGAGCAACTCTGAATTTTCAAGAGAATCAAGCTGAATATTTGGGAATTGAAGGGAATAATCTGGAGGATTAGCTCAGGAACTAATCAAGGATTGAGATAGAGCCAAGGTAAGCTTTGAATTTTCGTTTCTATGGTTGGGAATTTTGAGAAAATGGCTGAGTTTTTAATGGTTGTGGTTTGGTATTCAAGGTTGGATTTGAGGCTGGAATCTTTGAAGTTAGGTCAGGGAACTCTTGGAGAAACGATTCTACAACTGAGGTAAGGTTCAATTCAAAGTTTGATGGTTGAATTTTAGAGTTTCCATGGCAGGGTTTTGTGTTTTTAAGTTATGAAGTTTCAGTAATTGAAATGGGTCTTTGATGGGTTTCTAGCTTAGGTTTCAGCTGGGTTGAGTTGTTGGAATCTTGTGGGAAGTCTTTGGATAATTGAGTTGTGGATTTAGGGTGGTTTTGAGTGAGTTTGCATGAGGTTTGGGAGTTAAAAATGGTGGTTTTTCTGGGTTCGAAGGGGTCGGGCCGCGGCATGGTTCTCGGTGAGCCGCGGCCCTTGGAAGTTGAGTTGTGCTGAGGAAGGAGGGCGGGCCGCGGCATGGCCTAAGGAATGCCGCGGCCCTTAACTGTTTTTGTGCCCATGGAGGGTTCTGTCTGGGGCCATGTCGCGGCATGGATGGCCCATGCCGGGGCCCTTAAGGGATTTTGGGATTTTGAGATTTTAGGCTTGGGAATTTAACCTAGGGTGCTCGGGGTTGAGTCTTTTACCATATTTGGTGAAGTTCAATGTTCCGAGGACTAGAACTTGGTTTAGAAACTCATTTTAAGATTGTTAATGGTATCCTTCATCATGTTTGTGACTAGGTGCTAAGCTAGGGCTCAGGGATCGGATCGCGCTCAAGGAGTATCGCCCGTAACTAATTCATCTAGAAGCTAAAGGTAAGAAAACTACACCCGGATGGATATTTGAGTGGGACTAAGGGCTCCCTGATATAAATATGATTGAAAGGGTGGTATTATGCCATGTAAACTGTAAACCAACGGCCTAAGTGTGCCACGGTTAACTTGTGCAATTGGCACGGCTTGGACACTGGTATTCGAGGACAGCTTATTATGCACTGAGCTCGGTTTAAGCAGGCCGGAGTCAGTGGGTTAAACAGAGGGTGCGACCTAAGGTGTCGGCCCTAGTATTTGTGATTGTTGATTATTATATTTGGCTATGAATGTGATTAATGAGAGTGTTGAATAATCCAAGTATAGATGAAGTTATTGTACCTTGAAGTATGCTTATATGCTATGTGTTGAATATTCTAAACATGCTTACTAGAATATCTGTTTGAAAATATTGTATATGCTGTGTATGTTGTTTTCTTGTTGGGCCTTGGCTCATGGGTGCTGCGTGGTGCAGGTAAAGGCAAGGGCAAGACTGATCAACCTTGATTGGAGAGCTCTGCAGGGTGACTGTACATGTCAGGCTGCTCAACCGCCACGGTTGAGGAGATTACAGGGACAAGAGGACCAGAACCTTGTATTTTGCCTTAGTATGGCTAATGTTTACTTTTAACTGTTGAATTTTGTAAACTGACTTTTAAGATTTGCACTTCCGGGGATCCCTTCTGTAAATTGTTTATAACTTATAAAATGTATATTTTGAGGCCAAAATGTGTTTTAGCCCTAGAATACTTTAACTAATGACACGATTTGATTAAATGACTTGATTAGCAAGTCTCACACCTTTACAAATACACAGTGTAGCGGTCTTGGCTATCCAGGGCGTTACAATTAAGCTCTGGAATTGAAAGCTTGAAGTTGAGGGGTTGAGCAACCACTAAGGTAAGAATTTTGTTGGATTTCTGCTAAGAATATGGGTGTTATGATCAATTGGTTTGGGACCTTTAGTGATGAATTTTGACTAATTTGGGATAGTGATTTCGGTAGGATTATTATGGTTATGTGTTTTAAATAAGTGCTTAAAAATTTTGGACTCGTGGTTAAGTTTGATTCTGGTTGGGAAGGCTTATTAGGGGTGAATTTTGAGGAAGTTGGCTGGGAGAAGTGTGATGAAAACCCAGAAATTCTGGGCTCGAAGGGGTGCACCATGACCCAACTTTGGGGCACCGCGGTGCGTGTGCCCTATAGGCCCTGGGATGCTCTCTTGTTTGGGGGTGCGCCGCGACCCTAGGGGGCAAGTCGCGGCTCGCCTTCCCTATGGCTTGGATTCTTGGTCTCTGACTTGGGGGCAAGTCGCGACCCACCTATGGATTTTAGCCTTAGAGTGTTTTTTTAGAATTGCTAAGGCTCGGGGGTTCGAACCTAGGCACTCGGGACAATTTCTACTACCCGGTTTAGTTGAAATTGAGGTCCCGGAGGCTAGTTTTTATCCCCTAATTTTTTATTTGAATCGGATGTTGATGATTACCCATTGGCCACTGTGACTAGGTTTATCGCCAAGGCTCAGGACTGAGGATCGTGCTCGAGACCATTCCATTATCTCCGTTCGGAATCAAAGGTAAGAAAACTGCACCCTTGAGTGGTTGTAACGGGACTGAGTATCCCAATACTTGAACATGTATTGTTAGAGAATATATTTTATTGCTCAATGGAAAGGTAGAAAAACCAAAATACAACTCTATGCAAAGAATACAATAGACAATGTAATTGATTAAATAAATATTACAACTCAATTACTCAAAATAAAAGTAAATAGAAATAAAAGAAGGAAGAGAATTATAAGAACTAAAACCCTAAAACAAAAGATACCAATAAATATGTAAATAAGAATAAGAGAAGAGGATTACAAACTCAATGCACTAATAATACAAGAAGAACAAAATAATGAAAAGATCAATGGAAAACACAAACTCTCACTCAACCAAAGTGTAGAGTAGTGGGGGTCACCAACTTGAACAAGGTTCAAAATCTTTGTCCAAAAGCTTATTTCCCCCTATTCTCTAAGCACTAAGGGATCTCTCTAGGAAATATCTCTCTGGAATTATCAAGCCTCTATGGTGTATTTTCCAGCCAAGTGCTTTGTGGAGGGAAAATGTTGTGTCTTACAAGTGAGCATTAGGCTCCTATTTATATAGTTTGACATACCCCTTTGAATTTCAAATTCCACCAACCCCCATGGCTGTTACCAATGTTTAACTAGATGTTTATGGAATTAAAATGGAGATTTGAGAGTTATTTGGGATGTTATAACCGTTCAATTTGGAAAAAACTGAAAAATCATATAGGCTGTCAGCCTCACTGGCTGCGGCCACTGGCTTCTGTCCCCCAGGCCGCGGCCACTGAAAGTCAATGGCCGCGGCCACAGGCCATTTTCAGCACAAAAAAGTCATTTTTCCCAAACGTTCCAAAACATCCCAAATCCTTTCCCACATGATTTTGTAACCTCCAAACACCTATTGGGAGTTGAAAACATGTCTCCAACAGCCATATTTCATCATGGCTTTGTGAAATCCAATCTCAAATGTGTAACATATAATATACACATTATTGGGTAATATTTGGGAGTTACAAATTTGTAACTGATTTTGTAACTCCAAAATATGTCACATTTGGGCACACACATGTGTCTAATTTTTATGACTCTCAATAATATGTTACAAGGTGTGACAAATCACATTTTGTCACATTATTTAATCTAATATTATATTATATGAAATAATATAACATGTATATTGTATGGCTAAATGAATGATTTGGCATATGAGAATGAACGACCTAAGAGAGCCAGGGATTGATAATTTGCGCACAGGACGCAGCTCAGCCATTGTGAGTCGGGGTCAGCTAGATAAACATTGGACTCGACCTGAGCGAGCCTGAGTCAGTGGGTTAAACAGAGGGTGCGGCCTAAGGGCGTCGACCCTGAGTATTGCATAATGATTGAGATATACTGTTGAACGTAATTATTTACTATTGTTAGTTTGATGCTATGGATTTTTGAATATCTGGATAACTGTTTTGCGATTGATTGATTATCATCATTGAGTATGTATTATTGTTATGGTTTTCTTGTTGGGCCTTGGCTCACGGGTGCTACGTGGTGCATGTAAAGGGAAGGGTAAGCTAGATCCACCATGAGTTGGAGAGCTCTGGGGGAGAGGTGTACATTGTCAGCTGCTCGTCCACCATGGTTGAGGGAAAGTACAAGGACAGAAGCCTAAAACATGTATTTTGCCATTAGAGTGGCCACTGATTGTATATAGCTTTTGAGAGTTTGTAAATTTGTCTTTCAAACCCTGTTTTTTTTTGGGATCCCATGTACCATACATCTATATTAATGAAAATCAACCATTTATGATCAAAATCTTTTAACCCTAACCTGATTATGACTTCAGGATCACGTTTTATTCAAATGACTTGATTAGCAAGTCTTGCACTATTTCAAATATACAGTGTAACGGTTTTGGTTATTCAGGACGTTACAATTGTTTCCCTATGTTCCTTCATGGGCTTTGTTGGAGTAGGCTGGTGGTAGTTGGCTGCAGGCAAGAAGGGAGTAAATATTCCGAGCTCAATTGTTCAAAGAAAAATAGAAAATACGTGTTGAATTATTTACGAATGTGTTGGAAGAAGTAGAATTGGGAAGGAGCGAGCCCATCCGTCCTGAAGAATATCGCCTTGAAATTTGGAGGATGGTTTGGGATGTCCTTGAACAATCGCTTCTCCTTCGGATAGCTCGACAGGTAGTAGAACCCATCTCCTCCGTGAGCTCGAGAAGGGTTGCTCTTAAGGAAAAAGAGATACAATATCTCTTGTGCTAAGGGCCCGTCCCACTTTATTTCGTGGTATAGTGACCTTAGGGCTGACAAGACCCTGAAAGAATTGGTCTGAAGTTGGAAGGGGGCGAGGCTGACATAATCCAATTTTTTTTTTTTTTTGAAGTAGCTCTTTAAGGGCAGCAGGCCCCAGCCCTCATATGTTCGCGACTCCAAGCGGCGAGCTTGACTTTACGATCGGGATTGCCATCTCCCGGAGCATAGCAACTCCTTTCGTTGGAGGTTGTAGGACAGCACATCAGTGTACCAGAAAGCTTAAGGTCGTGGTAGGCTAGTAGCTCGGAGATATGACTAGTGGAAGAAACTGAGCTCCGGTAATGCTCAGCCTAAAAAAACTCCTCCTTCGAGGTAAGGACTGAGAGAGCTTGGGAGGTTGTAGCGTCCCAAATTCTCTAATAAGGCTTAGGGCCTTGATTAACGTGTCGGGAGGGCAATAATTGATTTAATTACGTTATTATATGAATTTGGTGACTGTGTGATTAGAAATGTATGTTTAGGTGAATTAAATATGCATGTGGGCCCCATTTGGCTATTAAGGGAATATTTGTAATTTTAGCTCGTTGAGGGCATAAATGTAATATTTGTGTATATTGTGATTGATACCACAAGTGAGTGGTGATATATTTGTGATGTACGATCTGAGACGGTCCTAAGGAGTACTTTATCTAGAAAGTCATAACGGGGTCTAATACCCGACTCGGGAGGAGCCTAGGGGTATTTTGGGAATGTTATATGTGTTTGGGAATTATCAAGTAACGGGAAGTAATTTAGTAATTATTTAGACATGTCAGGATGAAAGGGAGATTTATAGGAACACTCGAGGAATTAGTGGGATTTGGAACATGACAAAATTGCCCTTGATGATACTTGAGGACTTAGATAGACTTAAGGGGCATTTGTGACTTTTGACAAAAAGGATAAATATAGTTTAGGGAGCTGAGACTCTAGAAGGACTTAGAGGAAACTGAAGGAAAAGAAAAGAAAGAATCACAAGAACCCACAACTCTCTTTCTCATTCGGCTCATTTTCCCTCTCATTGAGGCTTGGTGAGTTTTTAATGGAATTAACTAGAAATTCAAGGATTCAAGGCTGGAGCTTGGGAGGCTAGAAGCTTGGAGCTCAGGGAATTAGTTCAGAGACTTAATTAAGTGCAGAGGTAAGTCCCTAACTTGATCATCATGTTGAATTCTGCTGGATTCTCATTAGAACCTTAGGCTTGCATAAAAGTATAATTCTGGTTTGATTTTGAGTATATGGGGTTGTTTATGGATTTATTGTAATGTTTAGGCTATATGGCTATGAGTTCTGGGCTTAACTCAGGGGTTGGCCGAAGTTTGGGGTGTGAATTTTGGGTTTAGACTCGGGGAAGACTTGAGAAATTGGCCGGTTTTTGGGATTTGTACCGCGGCCCTGTTCATCAGGCATCGCGACCTATGCGTGCGAGAAGGCTTGGGGAGGCCTCTATTCTTTAGGCACGCTGTGACCCTGGGGTGCTGGTCGCGGCCCATGTCCTCCCCAGGGAGGTCCTAGCCCTCTGACCAAGTAGCAAGATGTGACTCTATAGGTAGGTCGTGACTCTAATTGAAAAAAAAAAAAAAGAGAGAATAAGGCTCTAAGCCTCGGGAACTCAAATGTTAAGGCTCAGGATGGATTTCACTACCCGGATTGGTAGAATCCAAGGTCCCGGAGGCTAGATTTACATTCCAAAGTTAATTATTGGTTTAGAATTTGATGGTTGGTTATTTAAAATGAGTTGTGTCTAGGATTTCATCAAGGCTCGAGATAGAGGACTGTGCTCGTGATCGCGGTACTCAAATAGCTCGGGACACAGGTAAGAAAATTGTTGTACCCATAGAGCAGGGCGTTGCCCTATTATTTGTATTGCAGGGCTTGGCCCTATTGATTGGATTGTAGGGTGTAGCCCTAGTATTTAAGTTTAGTATATGTTTAAATATATGCTGATATTATGTTATTTGATGCATATTTGTGAGTGGACGGAGAAGGCCGAGAATGGCAGGGAGCCGTGTACAGCAAGGCACCGGAATTGGTGTTGAGCACACGAAGTGCATGTTAGGAAAAAATGTTTTGCCTCAATGGAAATTGATAATAATATTACAACTCTATGCAAAATATTACAATAGACAATGATTAATTAAATATAGTGTTACAACTCTATAACTGAAAATACAAATAAAAGGAGAAGGAGATGTAAGATGATAGAAATAGAAAGTACAACTCTATTACAAAAAGATACAAGTAAACTAGAAGTGTTTGAACAAAGGAAATAAAAGGATTACAATTCTTAAACAAAAGTACAAGTAAATAGAATAAGAAGAAAAGAAGAAAGAGCAATACAAGAAAGTAAGAACAAGAACCAAAACAATAAACTCTCACTCACACAACCAAAGTGAAGAGTGTTGGGGATCACCAACTTGAACAAGGTTTGAAACCTTTGTCCAAAAGCTTATTTCCCCCTAACTCAAGCACTAAGGGATCTCTCACAGGTTATAGGAAATGCTTTCTGGATTTATCAAGCCTCAAGGTGTTTCTAGCCAAGTGCTCTAATGGATAGAAATGTTGTGTCTTACAAGTGAGCTATAGGCTCCTATTTATAGAGTTTAGAGACACCCTTTGAATTTCAAATTCCACCAACCCCCATGGCTGTTACCAATGTTTAATTGGATTAATATGGAATTAAAAAAGAGATTTGGGAGTTATTTGGGTTTTTTGAGCCGTTCAACAAAGATTGAAAAAACTGAAAATTGGTCAGTTTTTTGGCCTGTGGCCGCGGCCACTGGTCTCTGTCCCACAGGCTGCGGCCACCGACTAATTTCAGCACTTAAAAATGTGTTGTTTTTCCAAACAGTTCCAAACCCTCCCAAATTATTTTGTAACTCCCAAAACACATTATTGGGATTAAAATCATATCTCTAACAGCCATATCACATATGGCTTTATGAAATTCATCTCAATATTGTGTAACAACAATTTACACAATAAAGGGTAATATTTGGAAGTTACAATTTTGTAACACCAAATATGTGACATTATTTGGATATATCTCATATATCTAAATATTGTAACTCTCTATTATATGTTACAATATGTGACACTCTTTGTCACATTTATTTAATCTAAAACATTATATTATAATATAATATAACATTCCCCCACAAGATTAAATAGTTATCTATTGTAACACTTATTTAATCAATCATTATATTTTGAAATATAACATATCCCCCACTTGATTAAATAAGAACTCTCTCTTATAGGAGTCATTGCATTAGTGCATAAAGAAAAGTGTTTTTCAACTTGAACTTTACTATAGTGTAATTATCACAATTTTTTTTGAAAATTAGGTTGCACTAGGCATTGAACCATCTTTTCATGATGACAAATCGGTGATAACACACACACCTTTGCGATGTTCACTTGAGACCTCTATGTCTCGCTTTGCACCGTTAATGGCCATGTGCATTTTCCATTCATGGACGTTCTTGAGAATACTCTTAATTCTCATGAGAGGCGGCACCACCCCTAGGTCCATATAGGTAGAATTCTTACAGTATTTCGTTACCAAAAATACTTGTCTTTACAAGAGTGAACTCTATTAAAAAACCTTTCGGTTTTAACCCTCCACTTGGTAACACACAAGTACTCAATATCTCAGATGGGACTTGTTTTGAGTACAACTAATATTCACTTGATTGACTTGTTATTACCTATTGAACCTAACACTAGTTGAATAACTAGTGTTAAGATAGGTTACCATCAATCGTGAATCTCTTTAGGGAGTTTAAGTCCCATCCCTCGAGATGATGCAGCCACTAAATCCCTCGTTAGTGGTTTAGTGAAAGGATCCGCCAGATTTTCACTTGTTCTCACATAGGATATTGAGATGACTCCTCTTTGAATAAATTCTCTCACATATCCATGTCTTAGACTGATATGTCTAGACTTCCCTTTATACACTCCGCTGTATGCTCTAGACAATGTCACTTGGCTATCACAATGTATCGATATTGTAGATACATTATCTTTGATTAGGGGAATCTCTATTAACAGATCCCTTAACCATTCGGCCTCTTTGCCGGTAGCAGCTAGAGTTATGAACTCTGCTTCCATAGTGGAATGAGATATAAAGGTCTACTTCTTGGAACCCCAAGAAATTGCACCTCCACCAAGTGTAAATACCCAACCAGTTGTGGACAAGTTGTCCCCAAGATTGGATATCCAACTTGCATCTGTATATCCTTCTAATATCGAAGGAAATTTGGAGTGGTGAAGGCTTAGTCCTTTGATTTTCTTGAGATAACCTATGACTCTTCCAATTGCCTTCCAGTGATCCACACTTGGATTACTTGTAAACCTACTATGCTTACTTACCGCAAATGCTATACCAGGTCTAGTACACTAGGCAGTGTACATTAGACTCCCTATAGCACTAGCGTACTCCAATTGAGCCACCGCTCTTCCTTCATTCTTCTCTAGTTTTACACTATGATCGAATGGAGTATTGGCATCTTTAACCTTGAGATGGTTAAATTTGTTCAATACTTTCTCAACATAGTGGGCTTTCCCTAGCGCAAAACCCCCACTATGTTTCTTTACTTTGATACCGAGTATGGTATCAACTTCTCCAAGATCTTTCATCATGAAGGTTGATGATAGAAACCTCTTCGTTTCTTCTATCCCTTTCATGCTATTACTTAGAATAAGCATGTCATCCACATATAAGTAAACAATGATCACATATCCCTTACAAGTTTTGGAATACAAACACTTGTCTCCATTGTTATGTCTAAACCCATTAGACATGATGGCTTGATCAAATTTCTCATGCCATTGCATAGGAGCTTGTTTCAATCCATATAAGGATTTTACAAGTCTACAAAATTTATGTTCATATTTTTGTAGGACAAACCCTTCGGGTTGTTCCATATAGACCTCCTCATTGAGGTCACCATTAAGGAGTGTCGTTTTGACATCCATTTGATGAACATACAAGTTTTGTATAGAAGCTAAAGCGAACAAAATTCTTATAGAAGTTGTTCTTGCAACAGGCGCATAGGTATCGAAATAATCGATACCCTCTTTTTGCCTAAACCCTTTAGCTACTAATCTAGCTTTAAAGGTTTGGATAGTGCCTTCAGTGTGGTATTTTCTCCTAAATACCCACTTACACCCAATTGGCTTAGACCCCGGTGGGAGATCTACCAATTCCCAAGTGTTATTGGAAAGAATGGAATCCATCTCATCATTGATGGCTTCTTTCCAAAATGCACTATCTCTCGATTCCATAGCTTCTCTATAAGTCTTAGGATCATCCTCAACGAGAAGTACAATAGGAATTTTCGTAATGACTTCCTTTCTATTTCCTTCTACCATGTAGAATGAAATTCGTTGAGAATCTATCTCATCCACTACTAGACTTTTATGATTTTTAAGCCTTTGACTTCTTCTAGGTTCAAATGGTTGCTTTACATCCTTTTGAGAATTCTCCTCTTGAGAATCAACTTTGGATGTAGAAGCTTGAGAATTGTTCTCATATAACAAATTCTTCTTTAGAGATGTTGAAGCTTGAGAATTGTTGTCACATAACATATTCTCAAAGAATTCAACTTCTCTAGATTCAATCATAATATTAGACTCTAAGTCTAATAGCCTATAAGCTTTACTATTGTTGGCATAACCAACAAAAGCACACTTTATGGCTCTTGAACCTAACTTTGTTCTATTAGGTTCGTTTTTCTTGCAATATGCAAGACACCCCCACACTTTGAAGTACCCTATGTTGGGTTTTCTTCCTTTCCATAACTCATATGGAGATATCTCATTTTTCTTCATCGGTATTCGATTAAGAATGTGACAAGCGGTTAAAAGTGCTTCACCCCATAAGTTGAAGTTCAACTTAGAAAACACCAACATAGAATTTATCATCTCTAGATAAGTCTTATTTTTCCTTTCGGCAACACCATTGTGTTGTGGTGTATAAGGTGCAGTGCACTCATGAATTATACCATTTTCTTCACAAAATGTATTGAATTCATTAGAGAAGTACTCTCCTCCTCTATCACTTCTTAGCACCTTAATCTTTTCATTTAGTTGATTTTCAACTTCTAATTTATACAATTTAAAAGCATCAAAAGTTTCATCTTTATTAAAAGAAACACATAGGTATATCTACTAAAATCATCTATAAAAGTAAGAAAATACCTTTTACCACCTCTAGTTAAAACACCATTTAATTCACAAAGATCACTATGGATTAAATCTAGTAAATTAGATGATCTTTCTACACTAAGAAATGGTTTCTCGATCATTTTTGCCTTAACACAAGTTTCACATTTACCATAGTTTTTAATATTGCATGCAATCATACCACATTTTACTACTCTTTTCATGGTTGAAAAACCTATATGCGAGTCTAAGATGCCACAAAAATAAAGAATCATACTCAACAATAAAGGCGGAATTAGCATTTTTATTGATAACATTGAAAGTTACATCATTGGTGCACAATTTAACCATACCCTCACAAGAGTACCCCTTTCCCAAAAATACATTTGATTTGGTAAGTATAAGTTTACCGGACTCAAAAACGGCTTAAATGCCGGGTTTGCCAAGAAAATCACCACTTACCAAGTTTCTACTCATTTCGGGAACATAAAGTACATTCAATAATGTAACTTTCTTGCCGGAGGTGAACAAGACTTCAATGGTACCTTTGCCAAGTACCTTGGATTTTCCCTCATTGCCCATTTGAATCTCATGGTTGCCCTTTGACTCTTCAAATGTCTTGAACAATGATTTATCATAGGTGACATGGACGGTGGCACATGTATCATACCACCACCCTTTCACCTTGCCTTGGACCGCATTCACCTCACTAAGGGTAGCAACTATATTTTTCTCTTGAGTTGCGTTCACCTTAGGTCCTTGTTGGTCTTTTCTATGCCTACACTCTCTAGCATAGTGACCCTTTTTCCCACACACAAAGCAAGGACTTTTTTCGCCCTTAAACTTGTTTGGGTTGGTTTTTGGACCCAAAGGTTCTCATTACCCTTTTTCCCTTTGTTTTTTGGATGTTTTGGTTGTGACACCGCATTTGCTTTGGAAGTCTCTCCATTAGACCCCTCCACAAGTTTATCTCTAAATATCGATTCCTCTTCGATTCGAATATGTTTTTGGATTTCCTCCAAAGAATAATCCTCATTTTTATGAAGGATTCTTTTCCTATAGCTCTTCCAAGTTGGTGGTAATTAAGCCACTATAGCACCAACTTGAAAGGCCTCGAGAAGCTCAATCTTTAACACTTTCAATTTATTAACAATATTTTGCAATTCATGAATTTGAGGAAGAATAGGTTTATCACCAAAAAATTTGAAATCGAAGTATTGAGATATCAAAAACTTTTTCGTACCTTCCTCTTCCGCCTTAAACTTTTTCTCAAGTGCATCCCATATCTCCTTGGCCGATTTGGTCTCGGTGTAGAGGTCATAGAGCCTATCGGACAGGGCATTGAGGATATGACCCCTATAAAGGAGATTGTCCTCCTCCCTCTTCCTTCTCTTCTCCACCTCCTCAGGAGTGTCTTTGTCGGATGGCTCGGCTAGAGGTGCCAAGGATGACTCAAGGATGTAGGCGATTTTAAGAGTGGTTAAAAGAAACCTCACCTTGTCTTGCCACCTAGTAAAATTGGATCCATCAAACTTATCAAATCTCACTAGGTCTTGGTTCATGATCTTGATTGTCTCCCCTTCCATTGAAACCAAAAAGGGATAAGCTTTTGAATGTTAGGAAAAAATATTTTGCCTCAATGGAAATTGATAATAATATTACAACTCTATGCAAAATATTACAATAGACAATGATTGATTAAATAAAGTGTTACAACTCTATAACTGAAAATAAAAATAAAAGGAGAAGGAGATGTAAGATGATAGAAATAGAAAGTACAACTATATTACAAAAAGATACAAGTAAACTAGAGGTGTTTGAACAAAGGAAATAAAAGGATTACAATTCTTAAACAAAAGTACAAGTAAATATAATAAGAAGAAAAGAAGAAAGAGCAATAGAAGAAAGTAAGAACAAGAACCAAAACAATAAACTCTCACTCACACAACCAAAGTGAAGAGTGTTGGGGATCACCAACTTGAACAAGGTTTGAAACCTTTGTCCAAAAGCTTATTTCCCCCTAACTCAAGCACTAAGGGATCTCTCACAGATTATAGGAAATTCTTTATGGAATTATCAACCCTCAAGGTGTTTCTAGCCAAGTGCTCTAATGGATAGAAATGTTGTGTCTTACAAGTGAGCTATAGGCTCCTATTTATAGAGTTTAGAGACACCCTTTGAATTTCAAATTCCACCAACCCCCATGGCTGTTACCAATGTTTAATTGGATTAATATGGAATTAGAAAAGATATTTGGGAGTTATTTGGGTTTTTTGAGCTGTTCAACAAAGATTGAAAAAACTGAAAATTGGTCAGTTTTTTGGCCTGTGGCCGCGGCCATCGACCAATTTCAGCACTTAAAAATGTGTTGTTTTTCCAAACGGTTCCAAACCCTCCCAAATGATTTTGTAACTCCCAAAACACATTATTGGGATTAAAATCATATCTCTAACAGCCATATCACATATGGCTTTATGAAATTCATCTCAATATTGTGTAACAACAATTTACACAATAAGTGGTAATATTTGGAAGTTACAAATTTGTAACACCAAATATGTTACATTATTTGGATATATCTCATATATCTAAATATTGTAACTCTCTATTATATGTTACAATATGTGACACTCTTTGTCACATTTATTTAATCTAAAACATTATATTATAATATAATATAATTTTACATTATATTATAAAATAATATAACAGTGCAAACTATTAGGGCGAGACCCTCTTAGGATGCTGGAGACATCCTCTCCGTGAAGACTGCGAACCTAGGGTCTGGTAAACCACTTGGGACAACATGACTGCTATGTGTTTAGCGTGTTGGCTATTTTGTTATATGTTGTTGATAGATATGCATATGCATATGTTATTTTTTTTGTGTTGAGTTTTCTCGATGGGCTTCGGCTCACGGGTGCTCTATGGTGCAGGTAAGGACAAGGGAAAGGTTGACCAACCATGAGTACGGAGAGCGTGGGGTGACGGGCACATGTTCGGCCTGTCTGGCCGCCACGGCTAGGGCTATTTACTTGAAAATGTATTGTATTGGTAGATTTGTCGCCTAAGTCGATCTTAAACGTATTTTGAGATGTAAAGTATTTTCTAAAAAATATTTTGGGATCCGGAATGTATAACTCTTTATGTTTTCAATGAATGACCACATTTTATATTAAATACTTTAAAACAACTTTTACCATAATTTAGCTACACTTTTAACATAAAACCTGGATTAGCGAGCTGATGGCATGTTTTTAACTCACTTAGTAATGACTCTAAGGAAGTAGGGCAATACAGAGGTGGTTGGACGTGTTGAAGTATCCTCCATTAGAGTGAATGAAAGCTTACCATGTGGAAAGGCGACGATTACTTTAAGTTTGGGATCCAAGGGAATAGGCCTAATCTCGGAGTCTGGGTCAGGATAAGCTGCCACTTGGAGCCTCTTCCTTTTTCTCTCTTCGACCTCGTCGATCTAATGTCGAAAATGGTCTTGTATGTTGTAGCATCTCGAATTTGCTAATAAGGCTTAGGGCCTTGATTAGTTTGCCAGGAGAGCAATAATTGATTTAATTATGTTAATATGTGAATTTAATGATTACGTGACTAGAAATGCATGTTTAGGTGAATTAAATATGCATGTGGGCCCCATTTGACTATTAGGGGCATATCTGTAATTTGAACCTATGGAGGGTATGACTTTGAGCTATGTGCGGTGTTCTGGCATGAGGAGATCCTGTCCCGCGGTGTTAGCAGAGAGTCACGAATTTGGTGTTTAGTTGTGAGATTGGTTACTACTAGTAACTTGAGGTTGGTGTTGTTACTGAAATAATAAGTTAAAGGTGGCATTTTTGCAAAAGGGGAAAGGACCTAGATACCCTTGTGGGTTAGCCTAGAACTAAGTTAGATGGAAGCGTAGGATGGTCTTTTGGGCAGTAATTAGATAACCTTTGGCTGAAGGAAAGCCATACTCGTTCAACACTCTCCCATTCACACTCATTTGGTTCTTAGGAGCCCTAGAAGGAGAAAAACCAACAACAAGCTCGAGGATTATGGGTTTTGAGGAATTGGAAGCGAAGTTCAAGTTTTGGAAAGGGATTAGCAGCCATTCACACTTATAAATCTCGAAATTTAAGATGAGGTAAGGATTTCACTTCTCTTATTTAGGTCTTTTATGTTGTTCTTTAGGATTATGAATTTGATTTCAGAATTTGGGTCTTTGGATGAAGTTTTGAGGATTTTAATCTAGGGAATATGAGGATTGAAGCTCAGAGTGGCATTGGAGGCAGCCTAGGGTCGATATTTTGTTCTAAAGGTAAGGATTCCTTCAAGTTTTGAAAAGTTTTTGGTTTGGTTTGGTTTGGTTTAAGTTTTTGTAAAATATTATTCCATTGATTAAAATTGAGTTTAGGTGTGAGTTTAAATTGGATTTTGATGCATATATGTTGTGTATGTGGTGTTATCTGGAGTTTTGGGATCCTTTGGGACTTAGGTGCACTTGGACATGACTTGGGTGAGTTTTGGGTCGGGGAAAAATGTTGGAAAAACCCAATTTTCTAGGTTCGCGTAGGAGCGCCGCGATGCTATACTTCCGAGTCGCGGCGCTCGGGTGAACCAAGGCAGGGGGTCCTGGCTGGGTGCCACGTCGCCTGAATGGCTGAGTCGTGGAGCTAGGCCATTTTTAGGGCCCTTAAATTTGTATTTTTTAGGCTTAGGCCCAGGGGGCTCGGGGATGATTTCACCACCCCGTGTGGGGAAAATGGGAGTTCCTAAGAGCACGAGATTGGTTCCGGGGTGCAATTATAAAATTGGATAGTAATGAGAACATTACTTGTGGTTTGTGACTAGGTTACCACCAAGACTTGGGAGAGAATCGTTCTTAGAAGTCGTGATTGCTTACCTAACAGCTAGCAGTCGGATTAAAGGTAAGGAAATTGTTGTACCCGTAGAGTAGGGCATGGCCCTATTGTTTGTACTGCAGGGCGTAGCCCTATTGTTTGTATTGTAGAGCGTGGCCCTATTGTTTATGTTTAGAATATGTTTAAATATTTGTTGATATTATGCTATGTGATGCATGTTTGTAAATGAACGGCGAAGGCCGGGAACGATGAAGGTCGGTAACGGCAAAGGCCGAGAACGCCAAGAGGCCGTGTTCGGCATTGAGCATGCTGAGTGCAGGCCGCTAGGGTGAGACCCTCTTAGGGTGCTGGAGCCACCCTCTCAGTGAAGATCGCGAACCCAGGGCCTTGTAAAGCGCCTGGGACGGCATTGGCCGCTATGTGTTTAGCCCGTTGGCTATTTTGTTGTACTCTGTGGATTGTTATATATGTTATATGTTTTGTGTTGAGTTTTCTTGCTGGGCTTCGGCTCACGGGTGCTCTATGGTGCAGGTAAGGGAAAATTGAAGGTCGACCAACCATGAGTATGGAGAGCGTGGAGCGACGAGTACATGTTCGACCTACCTGGCTGCCACAGCCAGGGTTGTTTTGGGAAGATGTAATGTATTGGTTGTTTTGTCGCCTAGGTCGACCTTAATTGTATTTTTGAGTTGTAAAGTATTTCCTAAACAGTATTTTGGGATCCCAACTGTGTAAATTTTTAATGATTTCAATGAATGTCCAAATTTTATAATTAATGTTATTAAACAAGTTTTGTTTCAGTTTAATCACACTTTTAACCTAAAATCTCGATTAGCGAGCTAGTGGCACATTTTTAACTCACTTAGTAACGACTCTAAGGAAGTAGGGCATTACAACTTAGTATCAGAGTGTGCCAAGGTTTATGGTTCCTGGAGATCGACTGAACATGTACGCTCATTGCCAGTGACAAGCTCGGCTCAGGGTTGGTTGTAATTAATGAAATATATGTTTAATTTCTTGTTTGAGTGCCCTGTTTGCCTGAATTTATATAGATAGAGCATGATGAATGTGTTGATATATGCATGATGTCAGGGCATGGCCCCTTGATTATTGTATGCTATCTGTTATTTGTGGGCTTGCTGATTGTGGCTAATTGATGAAATCCGGAGGTGGTTTTGGATGTTGTTACCATGCCTGATATGCGACATCATTGATTGTAGGCATATCACAGTAATGCCTCGACGATCAATCAAACTCCACGGTAATAGGGTCGAGGATGAAAACCAAGGTCTAGGCCCTCCACCTGCCCCACCAAATTGGCAACAGTTATTTGCCGAGATGGAAGCTAGACTTCATCGAACTGAAGAAAAGCTTCGATAGTTGAGGCAGTAGGCCCCTCCTCAGGGCAGTGGGTTACAATTTCCGTAGGCTGTGGCACCAATGCCAGCTCAGCCTGCAGTAGAGAATAGATGGGAACCTTTGTATGAGAGATTCAGGAAACAACATCCTCCCACCTTCGAGGGTGGCCCAGACCCACTGCGGGAAGAGCAGTGGATGAGATCTCTTCCATCTTGTATTTCATGAGGGTGGAAGGAAATGAGAGAGTAGCTTGCGCCAGCTACATGTTAAGGGAGATGCTCGCATTTGGTGGGATGTGGTATCTCAGAGAAGGAATATAGCAGTCATGACTTGGGAAGAGTTCAGGAACATATTCAATGAGAGGTATTGCAGTGTCGCAGTCCGAGCTACAAAGGTGGATGAGTTTACGAACCTGAATCAAAATCAGATAACGGTTATTGAGTATGCTTTGAAGTTTGACCAGTTAGCGAAGTTCGCACCGGATTTGGTGCCGACCGACATGGCATGAAATGATCGGTTTGTGTGGGGATTGAATGTCATGATCACCCGTGACATCAAGATAACTCTGGATCTGGGGACTACCACTTATGCATAGGTAGTGGACATGGCCCTTACAGTTGAGGGGGCTGAGGATCAGATATGGAGAGAGGGCGTCGCTAGCGCGATGCTCGGAGGACGGTGCCTCCTTTTATTAGATCTAGCCGAGGTAGTGGCCCCAGTGAGCAGAAGAGAAAGGCCCTAGACTCTCTTGTTCCTCCTAGCTCAGATAGGAGGACACAGGGTGCTTTCATTGGCTATCAGGGCGGGGGAGACAACTGGAGGAGTTTCCCAATGTGTCCTAGGTGTAGATGACGACATCAGGGAGAGTGCAGGATCAGGGTTTGCTTTACTTGTGGAAGCATTAGTCATTTGAGAAAGAACTACCCACAAGCCAAGAAGGAAGAGTCGAAATAGAGCGACAGTTTCACTCCTGCCAGAGTATTTACCTTGACCCAGACTAAGGCTGAGGCTAGCCCCTCGGTCGTGATAGGTTAGATTTCTAGTGCTGATTCTTCTTTTACTGCATTGATTGACTAAGGGGCTACCCTTTCATTTTTATCCGCGAGGGTGATAAATCAATTGTGTAGACCTAGTGATTTGTATGCCAGGGGATTTCAGACTTTGTTGCCGACTATGGAACTGGTAGTCACTAGGAGATGGGTTAGAGAATTGCCAGTAGAGATAGACAGAAGGGAGTTTTCTATTGATTTGATTGAGTTAGCGATGGATAACTTTGATATGATCCTGGGGATGGATTAGTTATCGAAGTACGGCGCGACGATTGACTACAAGCATAGGATGGTGACTTATGAATCGGAAGGGGAGGTACCCTTTTGTTGACCACGATTTTGGCCAACAGCGAGTAGACGGAAAAACGATAATGAAGTCTAGCCTTGAATAGAAAATAAAAATGACACGACCAATTTTATAGTGGTTCAGCCCCAATTTGTTAGTAATAGCCTAATCCACTTGGAGTTGTTACATATGCACCTACACTTAAGATCAGATCAACCTGCGCCAACTCAGTCTCTTAAGTATAAGTTGGAAAAATACAATGTTTCTCTCTCTAAGTTCTCTCAGAAAATGCCCTAAGAATGTCCCAAATCACAGTCCCAAAGTCTCATAATTAGAGAGTCTAAAAGTCTAAGAGTCTCCAAAAAATCAAATCCCTCAAATGATGCCATGAGCTCTATCATACATGTAAAATCTCCCATTTTGCTGGAGTCCTTGGTTGTTTTAACCAACTTTGACTAATAAGGAAATTTAAAATATAACAATATGGCTATTACTTCGGGATATTTGAAAGATTCACGCAGTAGTTACGAGCAATTCAGGTTGAAGTTGTTACTGAGATTCTGTAAAGAAGTCACTGGGCAGTTAACTCTTGAGATTCTGACACATCCGGCCGGCTACACTCCTCAATCTGACATAGTTGGTCGGCTAAATCTTCCTTCTGATGTAGCTAGTCGTGTGAAACCCCTTTCTGAGGTGACTGGTCGGGTAAAACCCCTTTCTGAGGTGACCGGTCAGGTGAAACCGATCCTGACCTGTTAAATCCTTATCTGGTCGGACAAACTGCGTGTATAGTCGGGTAAGACTTCCTCCTGGCCTGAAAAAATTCTTATCCAGTCGGGTGGACCATTTCCTGACCAGGCAGAACCATCTTTTTAACCAATGTCCTTCCCTTGATTAACATACTTACTAACCATTAATGCTCAACTAGGTAGCCACGATTTGCCACCTACCACCTCTGATTGCCACATCATTAAAATGAAATTTTAGTGATAACATTTGCCCCCAAGTTTATTATATGATTTTCTCATATGATAATCTTTTCCTCTAACTCCTTGTAAGGATCCACCAGTAAATTTAATAATTTCTGTGTCTTAAAATTCCAAAAATGACATTTGGCACTCTCCCGCCTTTTTCAAATAGACGTATGATTAAATTTTTCAGTTCACAAAAAGGGTAGTTACCAATTTCCCAGAAAGTGGGATAATGGGATATATGAGACATTAGGAGTTGAGGACTCCCCTCTTTTCCTATAAATAACCCCATGCTAGCCTCACCCTCTTAAACCAAAAAGAACATCATAAAAAAGACTCTTCCTTGCCGTGGCCAACTCCTCATCAAAGTTTCTAAGAGTGTCCCATTTTCTTCAAGCAATTTCAAAGGAAATTCTCAAGAAATCCAAGGCTCTTCCACCCATTTGAGTAAGTTTTCTCTTCTTAATCTTTACTTTCAAGCATTTTAAGCTTTAAAATTCTACACAAAAATTTGTTAGAACATGTAAATGCTGAAACCCCCTTTTGGAATGCACTCTTAGAATTTTTGTGATCAATCTTTGTAAAATAGTGATTTTGTGGCTGTTTTGGTGTAGTTTAGGCCTTGGGTTAGTCAATTTTGCCTCCAATTTCATGAAATTTTGAAGAAAAAATGATCTCCCATTCCACATTGTATATTCGGGTTCATGGGTATAGGATAAGCATTGATGTTTTCTTGAGGCTTGTTGAACCCTTGAAATTCCACTTTTCGATCTTGTTTGCATGCCCCAAGATTAGGAAAATGTGTTTGTGCTTCACATTATGCCCCATGCCTTTTAGTCGATCGGATTTGTATTTTTCCATCCCCTTTTGAGGTTTTGACTGCTAGGATTCTACTGAGCCGGTCGGACCACCAAGCCCTTTGGAACTACCTAGATGACCGAATTCCACTGATTTGGCCCCTAGAAAACCAGATAGCTCCTCGGCAACATTCCTTAGCCGCTCAGACCTCTTGCAGCCGCCTGGGCACTTGGATACCTTGGCTCTTTGAAACCCACTACGCCGCTTTTCCTATGCACCCTAACCATTCGGGTGTCTTGCCTCCTCAGGGATCCTCTAGCCGATCAAACACCATGAGCCCTTAGGAAATTTTGCAAGCCAGCTACTCAGCAATCATATTTTACTACTTTGATTAAGCACCCAACCACTCGGGTTCATGCATATTTAGTTGAGCACACAACCTTATAATTCAAAAACACACAGGACAAAATTATAGGCTTAATGTCCCCAAACACATAACATCACAAATAACTTCCATTTTCCTTGTGAATTACTTAAAATTATTCGGTTGCTAAAAAATGTCTTTATCTGGGCAGTAAAATGTTTTCACTACTCAGAGAAAATATTTATTGGGCAGTAAATACTTTTACTACTCACTTTCTGTTTGGTTTACTCACCTCCCCTTATTTTTTGTAGATGAATCACTTCGACTACAAGGGAGGTGACAACCAAACAAACTTTGATTCTTCTACTCCCGCTTCAAGTGATACTCTTCCGAGCAGCGATTCCTCTTCCAAATCTCCTAGCAAATGAACTCTAGAATACTGTCTTCGTCGTCCCAAGAAAATCCTTTCGCGGTCAGCTTTATACTTCCTTCACAAAGATCAGTTCCTTAAGCAGCAACGTCAGCACCAACCGATGAGGGTGAAAAAGTCGAATCGACTCCCTCAGGAACCAGATCCCCAAGTAACTCATAGAGAAACACAAAAGGTGGTAGAACGAGTGTCTTGTGTGGGAGAAAATCTATCAGAAGAAGTTGAGACTGAAGGTTCTTCAAAGCCTCCTCGCCAAGCTAAGACTTTTGCCACAGAAATCCAACAAACTGCTACACTTAAACTGAGGAAAGAAGAAAATCGTGTGCCATCATGGTTTGTAGCTAAGGCTTCTAAGCTAAACTCCAAAATGTTTGATAAGCATATTCAGACTTTGGGTCTTGAAGGAGTGAATGTGATATGTCCATACCCATACCAAAGAGCCAATAAGCCTATCGTGTCTGGTCTAAGTATCACATTTATGCAGGAGCTACAATCCCCTTGCATCCTTTCTTTAGGTCAATAGCGGATTACTTTAATGTTTCTCCCTTCCAGATTGCTCCAAATGGGGTATAAGCCCTGTCTGCTCTATACATTCTCTTCCACTTACAGGGCTGGAACCCATCTACCCCTCACGAGGTACACTATTTGTTCGATTTTAGGACTAACCCCAGCCACAAGAATACAAGTTTTTTCCACCTCTTTCATAGGAAAAAATGGGTTAAGTACCTTCATGGTATTTCCCATAAATCAAATCCTGGAAAGTATTATAAGAAATACTTTCTTACTCCAGACATTAAAGCCAGCAACTTGCCTATTACGCATGCAGGCCCTTTTGATCAACCTCTCCCAACCAGGGAAATGCATGCTTAGGCAGAAGATCTTGCTAACATGCCCATTGAGGAGAAGGATGTTGAGCAGTTGGTCTCCTTGGAGAATCTCTGATTGGTAGGATTGTAACCGAACAACTGAGATATTGCTACGGGCAGTGCGACTGATGAAACTGATTAGTCTAATGTCGATACCGAAGTAGTGATTGATCAGTTTTTTCCTGTACCATCCACTCAGCCACGCTGATCAGGTGGTCCTATCATTAGAGAGCCTCTTCTTGAAAATTCTCACCGACCCGCCTTCCCTGCCAGGTCTAGCATAGGCAAAAGCATTGAGCTTCTTAGAGAAGACAACTCATTGTCGGAAGACGAGGACAAGATTTTTAATGAAATTCTGAATTCAGGTTTTACTAACAATAACCATAATTACATTTTGAGAATGATTGTGATTAGTCTGTAGAATTTTATTTTTCACCTATGTTAATTTATTGTTTCTACTAACCAAGATTTTGCTTTACTTTTATGCAGATCCAACCATGTTCAAGCAGTTCAACACTCCTTCTGCCCAAAAGAGGAAAACTGGTGAAGGTAGCAGCTGGACTCCTCCAAGCAAGGTTATGAGGACTACACCACCTAGCTAGGGGAGACCATCTGATCAGTCAGTCACTATCCCACACTTGACTCCTCCGTTAATTCCCTCTTCTGCCAGCCTACAAACTACTCGGTAAACCTGCTTAAGCGAGCCTCTTCGCATTGTTGGTGTGTACGACAAAGAGTTACTAGACCATACTCTTCACCATTCAACAACAACTCAGACCTTTGAGACTCTACCCCGGAAAAGCGTCGAAGTTGTCCTTCACAAAGGCCTTGCTCAAATTATGAGTGTAAGCATCTTATTATAAACACTCACTTTCTTATTGATTATTCTTATTCTAATATTTTCCAGTTATTTACTCCAGGGACTTATCACTGTTAGTCATGCTCAACGCTGAGCAGTCGACTATAAGGAGCTAATCAAGGTCTTGAATGATCAGTTGGTGGAAGCCTAAGCTAAGATTGAAACTCTGACTAAGTCTGAGAAAGATCTCCAACCAAAGACTGGGCAGGCAGAGAAAACAATTTCTGGCCGGGATTGATCTCTAAGGGAGTTGGATGATGAAAATAACAAGCAGATCCAAGCCAACAAGACATTGGCTGACTAGCTAGAGAAAATGACTCATGAGAATGAAGAGTTGAAACAAGACAAAGAAGCTGATCTGTCTCGTTTTGAAGAGATCTGCTTCAACTGCTTCTATCAATTATGGAAGCTAAACAAACCTCTCAACCTCAACTTTCTTTCTGAAGAGGCAAGGGAGAAAGAGCTTGCCAAATGTGAAACCAAGGTCGTCGAGGAGGAAGCCATTCCAGCTGGTGTTTTTCCTGTTTCTCCTGCTTTATCATTCCGACCAGAGGAGGTTCCAAACGTTGACGATGGTGTTAACAAGCCAGAAACTAGTTTACCCAAACAATAAACATGCTTAGCCAAACAGAGAGCCTCCTATCTTACCAGTAGAAACTTGTACCTAGCCAGTAATTTACTTGTTTTTCTTATACTTTTATTGAGATAATTACTGGTTATCAACTTTGATAGTTTGCTCATATGGCCGAGTTATTTAACTTTCACTTTTTGTTGCTAACTTGAAATATTCTAAGTCTTTTTAAACTTAAAAAATTATGAGTTTTTGGAATATTAAAGTCATTTTGATATATGTTTTATATCTTCGCATGAGTACTTAGTTTTTTAACTTAGAAATTCTAGACATTTCATAAGTTCCTACCAAGTATACTTTCTCACACTCTTATTGCTTTAATACTTTTATGAGCATAATATTTATCTTTACATGAATATTTGCTTTTAACTTGGAATTTTGAAAGATGCCAAGTTACTTAAACTTTGATAAAAAAAAGTTAGCTCAATGGCCTTCTTCAACTTCAAAAATTTACAAGTCAGCCTAAAAACAAATATTTTAACTCGTGCTCTCATTGCTTGTGTTGAATTCTATACCAGTATACCCCATGTGCCCCCCAAGTGATCGAGGGTTTAAATATCCTTGGTCACTTGCTACTTGACCGAACCTATTCGAGCAATTATTACTCGTGAAACACATTGAATATAAAGAAAATATTCAAGCAGTTGAACACTGCTTGAACGCACCGAGCAGTTGAACACTGTCCAGTTTTACCGATCAGTTGAACATTGTTCGAAAAATTAACACACATACATATTTGTAGCAAGAGTCAACCACGCCATGCGTAGTCTCTTTTATTACTCGTAAATTAAAAAAGGACAAAATGTGTCTAATAACGAGTCTCAAACAAACAAAAATTGTTCAAAAATAAATGACTGTCCAGCAAATAACCAGCTCATAAACATACTTAAATAACAAGTAAAACACTTGAATCTAAGCTACAACTCTGCAAGTGCTCCCCATTCCAGTAGTTTCTGATTAGCTCACCGTTCAACCTAGAAAGTTTGTAAGTGCTTGGTGGTATGACTTGCTCAATCTGATATGGTCCTTCCCAATTTGGTCCTAGCACTCCAGCTCCTTGGTCTTTGATGAACACCCTCCTGAGAACCAAATATCCAACCTAGAACCTTCGATCTTTATCTCTGGAATTAAAATAGCGGGCCACCTTTTGTTGATGGGCAGCAACTCTCAAGCATGCCTTTTCTAGTTTTTCTTCAATAAAATCCAAAGATTCAGCTAATAATTGATTGTTCTCTTCATGTTCATAGGTGCTTCTTCGATGGGACGGGGGGTCGATCTCCACCGGTATCATAGCTTCATAACCATATGCCAAGGAAAAAGGAGTATGACCAGTTGTTGTCCGAGCAGTGGTTCTGTACGACCAGAGAACTTCTGGTAATTCTTCCACCCAAGATCCTTTAGCTTGTTCGAGCCACTTCTATAGGGTGTCTTTTAACGTGTTGTTTACTGCTTCGGCTTTCCCATTCGCTTGTTGGTGAGCCAACGAGGAGAAACTCTTTGTAATGCCATGTCTAGCAGAAGAATCAGTAAATAGATCGCTATCAAACTGGGTACCATTATCAGACACTATCTTTTTTGGCAGACCATAGCGACATATGATATTTTTCACTACAAAATCTAACACTTTCTTCGAGGTGATCGTTGATAATGGTTCAACTTTAGTCCACTTAGTGAAATAATCCACAACAACTACCACAAACTGCATTCCTCCTTTTCCTTTGGGTAGTCTCCCGATCAAATCAATTCCCCATACTGCAAAAGGCCAGGGACTTTGCATTTGCTTTAAAATGTTTGGAGGTGCTCTCGGTATCCTAGAAAATCTCTGACACTTATCACATTTCTTCACATATTCCATGGAGTCCTCGTTCATTGTAGGCTAGAAAAATCCTTGTCGAAAAATCTTTTTAGAGAGACTTTGCCCCCCAACATGATCTCTGCAAAATCCCCCGTGTACTTTAGCTAACAAGTTTTTCGACTGGTCGGGCGTCACACATCTAAGTAACAGCATAGAGTACCCTCTTCTAAATAACACCCCCTCTATCATGACATACCAAGAAGACTGTCTCATTGTCTTCTTGGCATCATTGCAGTTATCTGGTAAGGTGCCTTGTTCGAGGTATGTGATGATGGGTGTCATCCAAGTGTTAGTTACTGTAATTGGCATTGCTTCCTGCTCAGTGATACTTGGGCTTGCTAAGTATTCGACTGGTACTATATTTAGAGTGTCAGCATCCTTTGCACTGGCTAATTTTGCCAGCGCGTCTGCGTTGGAGTTCTGCTCTCGTGGCACCAACTTGATTGTGTACTCTTCAAACTGTGCTAGCAAGTCCTTGGCTTTATTTAAGTATGCCACCATACGCAAACCTCTCGCCTGATATTCCCCTAAAATTTGGTAGACCACCAGCTGAGGATCACTATTTACTTCGACTGACCAGGCATGAACATCTCTGGCCAGTCGTAATCCTGCTAAGAGGGCTTCATATTCTGCCTCATTATTGGAGGCATTGAAACTGAACCTCAATGCGCAGTGTATTTGATGCTGCTCAGGTGTGATTAATGTAATTCCTACTTCGGCATGATGTTCATTCGAGGATCCGTCCACATAAAGTAGCCAGGTAGGAAAAAAAATTCTCTGCCCAGCTACATTTTCTGTCTAGTCAGGAATATCAGGAATTCCGGTGCATTCAGCAATGAAGTCCGCCAGAGCTTGTCCTTTAATGGATGATCGGGGCTGATACTTGATTTTGAATTGGCCTAATACAACAGCCCATCTAAGTAGCCGACCAGAAGTTTCTGGTTTTTGTAAACCTTGTCGTAAGGGCTGGTCGGTGAGCACTTTGATGGGATGCGCTTGAAAATATGGCTGCAATTTGTGAGATGCAAGTACTAAAAAATACACAAGCTTTTCGATCAGCAGGTATCTTAATTCTGCTCCTATCAACTGCTTCCTGGCGTAGTAGACCGGATGCTGCACTTTATTTTCTTCTCGTATTAGAGCAACACTAACAACATGCTTTGTGACTGCTAAATAAATGAAGAGGTCGTCTCCATCTATGGGTTTAGATAAAACTGGAGGTTGAGCCAAATGTTTCTTTATGGCCTGGAATGCCTGCTCGCATTCCTCCGTCCAGTCATATTTCTTGCTTCCTCTTAGTATGTTAAAAAACGGGACACACTTGTCTGTTGATTTAGAAATAAACCTACTTAGAGCAGCAATCCACCCAGTCAAACTCTGCACATCCTTAGTTCTAGTCGGGGATTTCATTTCTATGAGTGCCTTAATCTTCTCAGGATTGGCCTCTATCCCGCGTGAGTTAACAATAAATCTGAGAAACTTTCCAAAACTTACTCCAAACGAGCATTTGAGGGGGTTCAGCTTCATTTGATACTTTCTAAGTATTTCAAAGTACTCCCCTAGATCTCATACATGCCCCCAACTTCCTTTGACTTGACCAACATGTCATCGACGTACACCTTCATGTTTTTGCCGATCAAGTCGCAGAACATGCCATTTACTAAACGCTCATAGGTGGCACCTACGTTCTTCAAGCCGAATGACGTAACCTTATAACAGTATAATCTTATGTCTGTCCAGAAGCTGGTATGCTCCTCGTCGGGAGGGTTCATACTTATTTGATTATACCCAGAGTAAGCGTCCATGAAGGACAAAGTTTCATGACCAGAAGTTGCGTCAACAACCTGGTCTATCCTGGGCAGAGGAAAACAGTCCTTGGGACATGCTTTATTCAAATCAGTGAAGTCCACACAGGTCCTCCACTTCCCATTGGACTTGGGCACTAACACTGGGATAGACACCCAGGCCAGGTAGTAAGCCTCCCTAATGAACCCATTTTCCTTCAATCGCTCAACTTCTTCCTTTAAAGCTCTTGCTCGTTCCTTGTCAAGCAACCTTCTATTATGCTACATTGCTGGGTAGTTTTCATCCACGTTTAGCACATGGCTGATCACAGCTGGTGAGATACCCACCATATCCTTGTGAGACCAGGTGAAGACGTCTTGATTCCTTTGCAAAAATTCTACCAGATGTGCTCTCACTTCCACCTTTAAATTCTTTCCAACTTTGACCGGTATGGTCGGTTCATTCTCATCTATTGAGACCTCCTCTAAGTCTTCCATAGGTCCTACTTCACTCTCCAAATCCCCAAAGCAAGGATCAATATCCATTCCCTCACTTTGGGCAATGCTTTATTTGGTGACTTCATCACCGAATGGGGTCTGTTGCTAATTAACACCAGGAGTACTTTCTTGGTTGGTAACTTTTAAAACTTTTTCTTGGTCGATAAGATTCACAATGTCACATTGGTGGATGTCCATCTCGTCTGCTACTTCTTCTTTCTCCCCGCACACAATAATGTTATTCTCCTTGTGTTACACACAAATTTCGAGAATGGAAATTTTGATCTCGAAAGTCAAGATCGTAAGGTGTAAGATCGAAATAAAAAAATTCATCATATAATCAGCATTAATGAGAATATCAGGGACAGTCTCGCTGAGTATTAAAACGACAACGTCGGAATTGGTGAGCTCGAAACTACGTGGTCTCGAAGGGGTTCCGAGGTTACAAGTTGAGCTCGAAGCTACAATGACAAGGGTTCAACACTTGTATAAATCTCTTGGTTTATTTTTTGCCATCAGACAAGATGGTTTGAGCTCGGACATTGTGAGCTCAGAAGGGATGATCTCGAAAAAATTACTTGTTAAGACCAAGGCAACCGAGTTAGCGAGCTTATGATGGTTAGTCGATCTCGAAGGCATTCGAATATTCGAGGTTGATAGCCAAGTGTGAACATAGTTACTGTTTGAGAATCCCTATATCTATGGGATTGGTTGTAATCTGTTATTAAATCCCGAATATCATGGGATTTATACGCATATTATATAATTATATGCATTTATTTGTATTTAATTTGAGATTTGAATGATAACTCCTCAAAATGTGAGGGGAGATATTCTGTAAACCAATCTATAAATAGATTAGAGCTATTCATTTTTAGGGGACTGAAAAAATTGGTATTGGGAATACTCTGTTAAATTTCTTCTAAAAAGCTTTGAGAGAATTACATAGTTGAATAACATCGACTCGTGGACTAGGCAGATTTTAACTGTTGAACAACGTAAAAAATCGTGTCTTCTATTGTTTGTTTCTTCTGGTATTTTGTTTAATTGCTCTTCATTTCTAAGTTGACAAAAAACGGCATCAACACCTTGGTTCCCCTTCGTGCCTTAACCACTGAAGCATTGTAGCATTCCCTAGCTTCTCTCTAGTCTCCCTGGACACAACCTATGCCTGCACTAGTCGGGAATTTCATAAAAAGGTGCCATGAGTAGTGGTCGACTAATCACCACATTGTACGCCGACGAACAATCTACTGTCAAAAACTCTGTCATGACTGTCTCATGCCTATGAGCATCTCCTGCTGTAACTGGTAACTTGATTATTCCGGCCGGTGACAATCATTCTCCAGTGAACCCATAAATAACTTGAGAGCATGGCTTTAAGTCATTGATGGATAACTTCATTTTTTCAAAAGACGACTTGTAGATAATGTCCATCGAGCTTCCCGTATCAACTAGGCACCTTTTCACTTTCATGTTTGCAATTTGGACTGTAATGATGAGCGGGTCATTATGAGGATACCTCACGTGTCTAGCATCATCCTCTGTAAAAGTAAGAGACCCACTCTCGTACCGAGGATTCTTTGGAGGTTGCTCATCTACAGTCATGACTTCTGATGTTGCATCCAACTCATGTCGAAGTGTCTGGGCATATCTTTCCCTTGTTTTGTTACTATCCTCAGCCAAGTGTAGGCCTCCACATATAGCGTCTAAAGTAAAATCCACAGGCTCAGGTTTCAAGGGTGGAGATCGTTATCGTTTGAACCCAGGATTGTTGTTGCTTCCTTCTCCTTGGGGTTTCTCTGCCCGATACTTTTTCGACCGAAGAAGAAACTCTATCTTGTCCTTGAGATGATTGCATTCATTCGTATCGTGACCATAATCTCCATGGAAACGACAAAACTTATTCATGTCTCTTTTACTCATCTCTTTCCTAATGGGTGGGGGTTTCCGGTAGGGAACCTCTTGATGACTAGCGAGATATATTTCTTCCCGGTTGGCCGAGAGAGTGGTGTAATTAGTGAACCGAGGCTCATACTTGGTTGGCTTATCGTTTGGACCCGACATGGCCTTCTTTTCTTCATGGCAGTCAAACTCGTTATTTCCACATTTCTTTCCACCATTATGACCATTTCCACCATTCTTAGGAGGGTCAGCTAATCCGCCCGAATTATTTATGCCATTCTCTTTCTTGATCACGTAATCCAATTTCATATACTTGTCCGCTCAATCAAGAAATTATTGAAGTGTTGAAATTGGATTTCTATGAATTCTATCCCACAAAGGGCTTCGATAAGTGATTCCAGAGGATATGGAAACCATCTTCCCCTCATCTCCGACAACAGCTGCTTGGTTGGCTTCTCTCATGAACCTCTGTATATTATTCTTTATAGATTCATCATTTCCTTGTTTGATATCTGCCAAGTGGTTGGCATAAACTAATGGAGTCCGGGCAGCAGTGAATTGTCTACAAAACTCCTTCATGAATGTTTCCCAAGAGGTAATGGAATTCGGTTTAAACTTCCAATACCATTCCTGGGCAGTATCCGACAATGTAGTCGGGAAAACTCCACCGATAATCGACACTTACCCCGAGCAGTTCCATCTGGTCCTCAAAATTCCCAACATGTCTGATGGGATCCACTATTTCTATATACACCGGTAGCACCAGTGCTTTATATTTTGTCAGCAACTGGGCTGCTCTGATTCAGGCATAAAATGGACTGCCACTCTTGTGGTCTACCACATCCATCCTGGAAGGTTGGTTTGATAAACCCTTCACTGTAGCTGTTAGCGCATCAAGCTGGGCTTGGATGGCTGATGCAACTAACAAGGCTCCAAGGTTTTGACCTCCTGGTCGAGCATTTCCATCTGGTGCACTGTCGTCAAGTATTTTTACTTGATCCGTGGTGCGGTTCAGATATTTCCCTTCGACCGGGACAATCTTCCTATTGTTGCTGATAACGTCCCTTAGATCCATCTGGGAAGCATGTCCTCATAACCAATCAAACACCATGCTCTTAGATTTTTCAGAATGCTTACTGCGCGGGACCTACTCTCTCCCACTACACTGCTGGTCGGGATGTAGTGGCGGCTTCTCAGCACGACCCGAGCAGTCCTTTCCTCCTTGTTGGTCGTTGTCCTCTTTCTCTTTTGATCAGTCGATGTGATGACTATCAGCCTTATCCTGACCATATTTGTCTTTATACTGTGAAGTTTTCTTATCTTGAGGTGCCCTGGTCTGATTATGCACGGGTGGAGTCTTCTTACTGCCCGACCGGTGACTTCCTGATCTAGTAGTTTTTTACCGATGGCTCCTGGAAGGGGTTCTATAATTCTCCCTTTGCGTCGAGGCAGTCCCATAGCATACCCCATCATCTGCTCGACTGGTGGGATTGCTTCTACTTCTGTCTGGCCCCCAAGAATCAACACTACCAGCAGGGGACTTCTGACCAGCGTTATTATTCTTTGCTCCTTGGGTGGTTGCTCGTGTCGTGGCTTGGGCATTGGCCTAGGTTAATTGAGTAGCTGCTTCCAGAGCAAGTGCTACCTCGAGATGCCGTCGGTCGGCCTCCTCCTATCGTCGCCTGATCTCTTCGCCTCTGGCATCCATTTCCCATCTTTGCTACTCAAATGTAGTGTTTTGCCTGGCCATTTCCTCAGTGAATGACTCTTGTCGAGCGTTGAATTGCATCATCTCTTCCTGGAAAGCCCCCATGGCTTCCTGGAGTTGCTCGACCTTTGGAGTTGTCTCCTCGAGAAAGACCCTGGGCTAAGTGTCAAGGTTCTCAGGTGCAGGACCTTCTGATCTAAGAGGTTCTTTTGTCGTTGACGTACCGGGCTTTCTGGGCGCGATATTGGTAGGATAGTAGTGTATTTCTTCTATTCAAGCTCTCAATGAAAGCACCAAAAATGTTGACCACGATTTTGGCCAACGACGAGTAGAAGAAAAAACGATAATGAAGTCTAGCCTTGAATAGAAAATAAAAACGACACGACCAATTTTATAGTGGTTGGCCTATTGTCTGTATTGCAGGGTGTGGCCCTATTGTTTGTACTGCAGACTGTAGCCCTATTGTCTGCATTGCAGAGCGTGGCCCTAATGTTTATGTTCAGTATATATTTAAATATCTGCTGATATTATGCTATGTGATGCATGGTTGTAAATGAACGATGAAGGTCGGGAACGACAGGAAGCCGAGTATGGCAAGGGGCCAGGTTTGGCATTGAGCACGCTGAGTGCAGGCCGCTAGGGTGAGACCCTCTTAGGGTGCTGGAGCCACCCTCTCGATGAAGACTGCGGACCCAGGGCCTGGTAAAGCGCTTGGGACGGTGTTGGCCTGTATGTGTTTAGCCCGTTGGCTATTTTGTTGTACTCTGTGGATTGTTATATATGTTATATGTTTTGTGTTGAGTTTTCTTGCTGGGCTTTGGCTCACGGGTGCTTTATGGTGCAGGTAAGGGCAAAAGGAAGGTTGACCAACCGTGAGTACGGAGAGCATGGAGCGACGGGTGTTAGGAAAATATTGTTTTGCCTCAATGGAAATGATTATAATATTACAACTCTATGCAATAATATTACAAGTAAATATAGATTGATTAAATAAGGTTACAACTCTATAACTGAAAATACAAATAAACCAAAGAAACGGAGAAGATGATGATGAAGAAGAGAATGGTGGAAATACAACTCAAAGCAAAATGTTACAAGTAAACTAAAATGTTTGAAATAAAGAAAAGAAGATTACAACCTTTGAACAAGAAATACAAGTAATAGGAACAAGAGAATAAGTAGAAAAGCAATAGAATAAAAAGAAGAACAGAAACACAATCAAACTCTCACTTACACAACCTAAGTGAAGAGGATTGGGGATCACCAACTTGAACAAGGTTTGAAACCTTTGTCCAAAAGCTTATTTCCCCCTAACTCAAGCACTAAGGGAGCTCTCTCAGATATTGGAAAAGCTTTCTGGAATTATCAAGCCTCAAGGTGTTTCTAGCCAAGTGCTCTAGTGGATAGAAAAGTTGTGTCTTACAAGTGAGCTATAGGCTCCTATTTATAGAGTTTAGAGACACCCTTTGAATTTCAAATTCCACCAACCCCCATGGCTGTTACCAATGTTTAATTGGATTAATATGGAATTAAAAAAGAGATTTGGGAGTTATTTGGGTTTTATGAGCCGTTCAACAAAGATTGAAAAACTGAAAATTTGGTCAGTTTTGGCCTGTGGCCGCGGCCACTGGTCTCTGACCCACAGGCCGCGGCCACTGAATGTTGGTGGCCGCGGCCACTGACCAAATTCAGCACAAAAATTGTGCTGTTTTTCCAAACGGTTCCAAACCCTGCCAAATGATTTTGTAACTCCCAAAACACATTATTGGGGTTAAAATCATATCTCTAACAGCCATATCACATATGGCTTTTATGAAATTCATCTCAATATTGTGTAACAACAATTTACACAATAAAGGGTAATATTTGGAGGTTACAAATTTGTAACACCAAATATGTTATATTATTTGGATATATCTCATATATCTAAATATTATAACTCTCTATTATATGTTACAATATGTGACACACTTTGTCACATTTATTTAATCTAAAACATTATATTATAAAATAATATAACATTCCCCCACAAGATTAAATAGTTATCTTATTGTAACACTTACTTAATCAATCATTATATTTTGCAATATAACATATCCCCCACTTGATTAAATAAGAACTCTCTCTTATAGGAGTCATTGCATTAGTGCATAAAGTAAAGTGTTTTTCAACTTGAACTTTACTATAGTGTAATTATCACAAAATTTGTTGAAAATTAGGTTGCACTAGGCATTGAACCATCTTTTCATGATGACAAATCAGTGATAACACACACACCTTTGCGATGTTCACTTGCGACCTCTATGTCTCGCTTTGCACCGTTAATGGCCATGTGCACTTTCCATTCATGAACGTTCTTGAGAATACTCCCAATTCTCATGAGAGGCGGCACCACCCCTAGGTCCATATAGGTAGAATTCTTACAGTATTTTGTTACCAAAAATACTTGTCTTTACAAGACTGAACTCTATTAAAAAACCTTTCGGTTTTAACCCTCCACTTGGTAACACACAAGTACTCAATATCTCACATGGGACTTGTTTTGAGTACAACTAATATTCACTTGATTGACGTGTTATTACCTATTGAACCTAACACTAGTTGAATAACTAGTGTTAAGATAAGTTACCATCAATCGTGAATCTCTTTAGGGAGTTTAAGTCCCATCCCTCGAGATGATGCAGCCACTAAATCCCTCGTTAGTGGCTTAGTGAAAGGATCCGCCAGATTTTCACTAGTTCTCACATAGGATATTGAGATGACTCCTCTTTGAATCAATTCTCTTACATATCCATGTCTTAGACTAATGTGTCTAGACTTCCCATTATACACTCCGCTGTATGCTCTAGCCAATGTCGCTTGGCTATCACAATGTATCAATATAGTAGATACATTATCTTTGATTAGGGGAATCTCTATCAACAGATCCCTTAACCATTCGGCCTCTTTGCTGGTAGCAGCTAGAGCTATGAACTCTGCTTCCATAATGGAATTAGATATACAGGTTTGTTTCTTGGAACCCCAAGAAATTTGCACCTCCACCAAGTGTAAATACCCAACCAGTTGTGGACAAGTTGTCCCCAAGATTGGATATCCAACTTGCATCTGTATATCCTTCTAAAATCGAAGGAAATTTGCAGTAGTGAAGGCTTAGTCCTTTGGTTTTCTTAAGATAACCTAGGACTCTTCCAATTGTCTTCCAGTGATCCACACTTGGATTACTTGTAAACCTACTAAGTTTAATTACCGCAAATGCTATATCAGGTCTAGTACACTGGGCAGCGTACATAAGACTCCCTATAGCACTAGCGTACTCCAATTGAGCCACCGCTCTTCCTTCATTCTTCTGAAGTTTTACACTATGATCGAATGGAGTATTGGCATCTTTAACCTTGAGATGGTTAAATTTGTTCAATACTTTCTCAACATAGTGGGCTTGCCCTAACGCAAAACCCCCACTATGTTTCTTTACTTTGATACCGAATATGGTATCAACTTCTCCAAGATCTTTCATCATGAAGGTTGATGATAGAAACCTCTTCGTTTCATCTATCCCTTTCATGCTATTACTTAGCATAAGCATGTCATCCACATATAAGCAAACAATGATCTCATATCCCTTACAAGTTTTGGAATACAAACACTTGTCTCCATTGTTATGTCTAAACCCATTAGACATGATGGCTTGATCAAATTTCTCATGCCATTGCTTAGGAGCTTGTTTCAATCCATATAAGGATTTTACAAGTCTACACACTTTATGTTCATATTTTGGTAGGACAAACCCTTCGGGTTGTTCCATATAGACCTCCTCATTGAGGTCACCATTAAGGAATGTCGTTTTGACATCCATTTGATGAACATACAAGTTGTGTATAGAAGCTAAAGCGATTAAAATTCTTATAGAAGTTGTTCTTGCAACAGGCGCATAGGTATCGAAATAATCGATACCCTCTTTTTGCCTAAACCTTTTAGCTACTAATCTAACTTTAAAGGTTTGGATAGTGCCGTCAGTGTGGTATTTTCTCCTAAATACCCACTTACAACCAATTGGCTTAGACCCCGGTGGGAGGTCTACCAATTCCCAAGTGTTATTGGAAAGAATGGAATCCATCTCATCATTGATGGCTTCTTTCCAAAATGCACTATCTCTCGATTGCATAGCTTCTCTATAAGTCTTAGGATCATCCTCAACGAGAAGTACAATAGGTATTTTCCTAATGACTTCCTCTCTATTTCCTTCTACCATGTAGAATGAAATTCGTTGAGAATCTATCTCATCCACTACTAGACTTTTATGATTTTTAAGCCTTTGACTTCTTCTAGGTTCAAAGGGTTGCTTTACATCCTTTTGAGAATTCTCCTCTTGAGAATCAACTTTGGATGTAGAAGCTTGAGAATTGTTCTCATATAACATATTCTCCTTTAGAGATGTTGAAGCTTGAGAATTGTTGTCACATAACATGTTCTCAAAGAATTCAACTTCTCTAGATTCAATCACAATATTAGACTCTAAGTCTAATAGTCTATAAGCTTTACTATTGTTGGCATAACCAACAAAAGCACACTTTATGGCTCTTGAACCTAACTTTGTTCTATTAGGTTTGGTTTTCTTGCAATATGCAAGACACCCCCACACTTTGAAGTACCCTATGTTGGGTTTTCTTCCTTTCCATAACTCATATGGAGATATCTCATTTTTCTTCATCGGTATTCGATTAAGAATGTGACAAGCGGTTAAAAGCGCTTCACCCCATAAGTTGAAGTTCAACTTAGAAAACACCAACATAGAATTTATCATCTCTAGAAAAGTCCTATTTTTCCTTTCGGCAACACCATTGTGTTGTGGTGTATAAGGTGCAATGCACTCATGAATTATACCATTTTCTTCACAAAATGTATTGAATTCATTAGAGAAGTACTCTCCTCCTCTATCACTTCTTACCACCTTAATCTTTTTATTTAGTTGACTAAATAATCTCAAAGTCACTTAACCAACTTTTGTGCGTTTTCTAAGAGTCTCTTTGAGATTATTTTGAACACATCATATTGACATCCATTGATTTTCTCGTCAAAATCAATTTGAAGATGTCAATTTTAAACACTTAAATCAAAGAAAATAAACCCTCAATGATTTATTTAAACACTTTGATTTCTAATGCTTTGGTTTAACATTATCTCCTCATTGAGATTAATTTAAAACATATCACTATCTTTAACAAGAATGAATAAAATTCTCTTCAACCTTATTCATTATTGGTATAAAGATTCAAAATTGCTTCTCTAATTTTGTAATGTCCCCTCATTGAGACATTGAATATTTGAGAATTATTGTCACTAAATAATTCTCAAATATTTTCTCTTTTAACCACACTTTAGACTCCAAGCCTATAGATCAATATGTCATCCCATAATTTGGATCCACCTTGATCAATTTTTCTTGCAATCGCAAGATACTTATCAAAAGATGTAACCTTTTTAGGTTCATCTTTTCTTATCTCATAAGTTGAGATGATCAACACTTAAATGAGAAATTTTAATTTCTCAAATAATTCTCTTTATTTACCATATAAATGGTAACTCATCACATTGCAATAATATAGGGTAAAACATATTTATATTATTATCACCTTAATAATCATATTATATGGCACACCATAATAATCATGATAATTCTCATGTATATATCAATATCCTTTTATATATTAACATAATTATGTCTCAAAGAAATTTCACATAATTTGTCAACATATATCCATCATATTAGCATGCATTTTGAATCTCATAATTATATTGTAAGTATATCACAAATATCATACAATAATTCATATATCTATTGATTCACAAAATCAATATATAGGCATGTAAAAAACAACCTAATTATCATGCTTTATAAATTCTCAAAACATAATTTTCATGTCAAATGTATGTACTACTATCTCACTTATAGCATACACATAAGATTAACAATCACTAGATTATGTAGAGCTTCTCAAAAGTTCACTTCTAAGGATTTAACTTTCACAAATAGATGTGTAACCTATGTTACAATGTATCTCATATTATATTAACATGTTAACATTTTCATAATTTATTCATATATCAACATTTGAAAAACATGCTAATACATGAAATAAAATTTCATCACTATTATATAAAATTTACACTTACCTTGTCTTACCACCTAGTAAAATTGGATCCATCAAACCTATCCAATCTCACTAGGTCTTGGTTCATCATCTTGATGGTTTCCCCTTCCATTGAAATAAAAAAGGGATAAGCTTTTGAATGTTAGGAAAATAGTGTTTTGCCTCAATGGAAATGATTATAATATTACAACTCTATGCAATAATATTACAAGTAAATATAGATTGATTAAATAAGGTTACAACTCTATAACTGAAAATACAAATAAACCAAAGAAAGGGAGAAGATGATGATGAAGAAGAGAATGGTGGAAATACAACTCAAAGCAAAATGTTACAAGTAAACTAAAATGTTTGAAATAAAGAAAAGAAGATTACAACCTTTGAACAAGAAATACAAGTAATAGGAACAAGAGAATAAGTAGAAAAGCAATAGAATAAAAAGAAGAACAGAAACACAATCAAACTCTCACTTACACAACCTAAGTGAAGAGGATTGAGGATCACCAACTTGAACAAGGTTTGAAACCTTTGTCCAAAAGCTTATTTCCCCCTAACTCAAGCACTAAGGGATCTCTCTCAGATATTGGAAAAGCTTTCTGGAATTATCAAGCCTCAAGGTGTTTCTAGCCAAGTGCTCTAGTGGATAGAAAAGTTGTGTCTTACAAGTGAGCTATAGGCTCCTATTTATAGAGTTTAGAGACACCCTTTGAATTTCAAATTCCACCAACCCCCATGGCTGTTACCAATGTTTAATTGGATTAATATGGAATTAAAAAAGAGATTTGGGAGTTATTTGGGTTTTTTGAGCCGTTCAACAAAGATTGAAAAACTGAAAATTTGGTCAGTTTTGGCCTGTGGCCGCGACCACTGGTCTCTGACCCACAGGCCGCGGCCACTGAATGTTGTAGGCCGCGGCCACTAACCAAATTCAGCACAAAAATTGTGTTGTTTTTCCAAACGGTTCCAAACCCTGCCAAATGATTTTGTAACTCCCAAAACACATTATTGGGGTTAAAATCATATCTCTAACAGCCATATCACATATGGCTTTTATGAAATTCATCTCAATATTGTGTAACAACAATTTACACAATAAAGGGTAATATTTGGAGGTTACAAATTTGTAACACCAAATATGTTACATTATTTGGATATATCTTATATATCTAAATATTGTAACTCTCTAATATATGTTACAATATGTGACACACTTTGTCACATTTATTTAATCTAAAACATTATATTATAATATAATATAATTTTACATTATATTATAAAATAATATAACAACGGGTACATGTTCAGCCTACTTGGCTGCCACGGCTAGGGTTATTTTGGGAAGATGTATTGTATTGGTTGTTTTGTCGCCTAGGTCGACCTTAATTGTAGTTTTGAGTTGTAAAGTATTTCCTAAACCATATTTTGGGATCCCAACTGTGTAACTTTTTAATAATTTCAATGAATGTCCAAATTTTATAATTAATGTTATTAAACGAGTTTTATTTTAGTTTAATCACACTTTTAACCTAAAACCTTGATTAGCGAGCTAGTGGCACAATTTGAACTCACTTAGTAATGGCTCTAAGGAAGTAGGGCATTACATATGTCTTCTTCCTCACACTGCTCTTTGTGCTCGCAGATCAATCATTGGTTTCAGGTGAAAGGTGTTTTGGGACTGGGAGTTGATGGGTAGTAAGGGATAGCAAACTCAGACCCCCACCGATTCTCAGAGTACTGCGACATCTAACAAGGAAGAAAAAGGTGAGGGCCCATCATATAGAAAATTATAAGAGGAGATTAAAATTTTGATAACTCGAGCTCGAAAGCTCGAGATAACGAGATTGCCTCAATCGAGACTGAAGGCTCGAAAGGGCGAGATTGACTCAGATGTTTGTCCCGAACTATTGTAAAGTTTAGGCATCGAGAGTGCACCCACGCAAGAGTGGGGTGGATACTGTCAATTTACAACAAGGGAATCTCAGATTTCCAGGGAAAAAGTTGGCAGTTACCCGAAAAGGCTATATTTTCAGGATTCGTGTATTAAAACCCTAATCCAAAACCCTATTTCTTAAGCCATGCGAAATCTATGACAAAAAAAAAACCCCCCTTACCAGAAAAACTCCATTTATCACATACCTACCAAAAATAATTCAGTTTAAATTGTGATTCTGAGCATGCCAAAACTATTCAAATTAGAAAACTTGCTTAGTGCAAGAATGAAGCCTTAGAAATCTGGTAAAAACCAAAAATGACATCTTTACGGATAGAAGAAACACGTAAAAAAGAAAAACATGTGAATAAGGATCATAAACTTACACGAATTGATCGAGGATATGATGAGATCGTCGACTGGAGTAGTGGAAGCAAGAATGATTTCAGGAAGCCGAATGTACTGGAATGGTTTTGGTTTTTTGGTTTAGAGAACATGCAAGTAAAACCTCAGTTTTTCCATTTTTCTCTCTAGTTCATCCTTTTTGGGGGGTGAAAATAAGAAGTGATGAAGATGAAGAAGGCACATATATATACTCCTATGGGGATGTCAAGGGTTGAAGTAATCAGGGCCCTTGATTTGGGTTAAAAAAGGATCTAAAGGATCACATTTAATTTTAACATTGGCGGCTAAAAGGGGTTTTAGGAAGGACATGTGTAGGAACAAGGAGTACTTGAGTACTACTGGTGTGCAATCCCCAAGTGACGCGTGTCCACACTCAAGTGTGGTAGGTGGCACGTTTTTTGAAAAATGGAGTTCAAGAGTTTCCTTCTCATAGGATTTTAACCAACACTTTTGAGGGGGCAAAATGTTACACCCAAATTTCGACACAACTATAAATGAGCCTTGAAACATAGGCTCGTAAAGCGTAAGCTCAAAAATAACAAGCAGTGGCTGGACACTTGTATAAATTTGCATGATTCCTAACTTGTTCTTGTTGGCGATCGAGCACAAGTTCAGAAGGCTCGAGCTTAAGCATCAAGCTGGAAAAAACGAACCTTCTCCGATGCATATGGGTGTTATTCGAGTCTTTGTTGCAAGCTCAAAGTTGTTGGTCTCCGAAGATTGAGCTCGACGAAACCACTGGCTAAGGAGGAGGCTGACTAGAATAACGAGCTCGAAAGCGCATAAACCTTGCGTTTGAGGTCAGTAACGCGTTTTGCACACAACAACTGTTAGGAGATCCCTATTCATTAGGGATTTGTTGTTATCTGATATTAAATGCCAATTATCATGGGATATTATGTAATTAATGCATTTATTTGTATTTATTTCAAATTTGAATTGTAACTTCTTGAAATGAGGGGAAGATATTCTGTCAACCAGGTCTATAAATAGCTTGGGGAATTCCATTTATAGACACGCACAAAATTTTATTGAGAATACTCTGTTGAATTGTTTTGATAAAGCTTTGAGAGAGTATCACAAATCAATAATATTGACTCGTGGACTATGCAGATTTTAACTGCTGAACCACGTAAAAATCCTACTATTCTTTCCTTATTTTTTAAATCATTGTTTAGTGTTCTTCAGATTTAAGTTGATGAAAAATGGCGTCAACATAAACATTCCAAACATGGAGATCTCAAAAAATACCAAAATTGAAAGGAAAAAAACACTTCAAATTGGCATTCGAGTGAAAAGTTAAGCATCAACAAAATTTTCATCAAATTTTAGCACAGATCATTGCAAATGTATCGTTAGGCATTGTTAACATGATTTTTTGGCCTAAAAACCATGTTTTCAAGCCATCATCATTAATGCATTGTTAGACATAGCTTTTTTGGCCTAAAAAATTATGTTTTCAAGCCACCATTGCAAATGCATCGTTAGGCATCGTTTTTATGCAATTTTTTAAGTTTAAGATTTGATTAAAAAAGCAAACAAAACCAAAAATTTTGTACATAAGTATTCAAAATCTATAAATTAGTGTCTTATTAGGTCAATCTTCCATTCGATTTAAGTTATTGGATTAGAATTTTCATTATTAAAATTAAAAAAAATAAATAAAGAGTTTCGATTGAGTTCTTCAATGGTAGTGGGAGATGGTGGTGGTAGAATGGTAGTAGAGACAGGGAGATGGATTGAGAAATTGGTTGTTAATGGGAGAGGTATTTTTGACCAAAAGATAATTTGGGGCATAGATTATTTAGGTCGGCGTATTGAAAAATTGCACTATGTCAAGAAGCATATTTGGTCAAGTTTTCTTATATATTATGCCACTTAAAAATATCTAGTGTTACCACGTGGCAATAGCTCTAGACAGGTAAAACCCTAATTGCCCTCGACAGTAACCATTCCTTATCCAATTTTGGGCCACTGCTGGGAGAAGATTCAACTGATAGTTGACATTGACATGGGTAATTAATTGGATGTGGAGCTTCGGAGAAAAGGATTTATATATGTATATAATACTTATACTTAATTCAAACTTAGCTCCAAAATGGACCACGACCAACAAAAATGTATGTGTGTACATGCCTTTTTCTCTAAAAAGTTGCACCATTTGTCACCATATATGATACGACCTTCTTTTATCTTGATAATTTGTGAAGAGGGACCACTTATTGGGATAGTCATTGTAATAATAATATAAATATATGCATGCTATACAAACCTAGACCATAGCTATGGCATTGTGTCTTAGGTTTCAATGAAAGCCTAATGGCGGCAGGTCAATAAACGTCCCCTTTGAAAAACGAAATAGTTTAGTAAGAAAACAAAAAAAACTAATGTTAAATTTCTACGTATAACATGCGCACAGACTATTGGAGAGATAATTCTTTAGTCAAACTAGAGACAGCGCACAGATTAGGCGGGAAATAAATGCCTCATCTTAGACGAGAATGATGGCAAAAAATTTCTTTTTTGAGTTAAAAACTATAATGGAAATTTATTTATATCTCTAAAAATAAATAAAGTTATATGAAAAATATACTAAAACAAAAGAATAAATATTTATGGATTTTGTTAGGTAAGGGCATATAAGATTTTTCTACTTTTGGCACATGGAGAAATTTTAACATAATTTTTTTGTGTGATGATATACATTATAGTTATAATAGACATTCGGCCAATTTTTTAAAAATTACGAATAATTTACGGTGCCGAAATTAGAGTTCAAAAAGTCAATTGCACTCGTGCCTAATTATTTTATACTCGTGAAAAACATATTATTTGAACTCTGATTTCAATACTGTAAATTATTCAGAATTTCCCGAAAATTGGCGGGATGACTATTATAATTATCATGTACGCTGTCATACAAAAAAAATTGGGTTATAATTTCTCCAAATACCGAAAACAGAAAACGTCCTAAAATAGGGGCAAAAGTGATGCTCCTACCTAAGAAGCTCCATAAATATTCATATATAGTTTAACAAAAATAAAAGACATAAGATACATATAAATTATGAAAAATAAAATAAATACTTATTACAATAATTATACAAATAATAAATACATTAAATTAAATAAGAATATGTGAAGAAAAGATAATGTCCCCCATATCTAACTTAGAGCACTCCCAATTGGTGTTCTACTCTATATTACAAAATACATCACCAAAACATAATTTTTTATAATTTATCTCAAACTTTTACATTATACTATACATCAGCTTCTTTATTTTTTCTCTACATCATTTAAATATTATATTTTTTAAAATATTTTATTCATTTTAAGAAATAAAATAATTAAATATAATAGTATCACACTCATTTATATATACAAAAGTTTATAAAAAATAATAAAATATTTATAGCTTGATGAATAATGTTTCACTACATATAAAGAAATATTATTCATTTAGGTAAAAAAAATATAAGTTTACATCACTTATCAGAAGACTATTTAACTATTTTTTTTCTTCTATATTATAAACAATAAGACCTCCATTGGGAGTGCTCTTAGGTAGAAAATCCTTGCAAAAAACAGTTTTATCCATACATATTGCATATCATCATTCATCACCACTATTGATAGTTATTTATTTTCTTTTAATTAACTTAAATGTTTTTGCAATGCCTATGCTTTTGAAATTCTTCTTTCTCACTTTTTTGTTTTCCATTTCTCTTACAAACTTTTGAATCATTTTAATATCTTTTCTACTCTTTGGCATCTTGAAGAATCGAATAAAAGAAAACCAAATGTTGTTACTCCTCCTATTATTATTATTATTATTATTATTATTATTATTATTATTATTATTATTAGGTAACCATTTGGTACCCTATGTTTTTGTAAAATATCATTTTGGTACCCTGTGTTTACAATAATGCTCATTTGGTACCCTATATTTTGAAATCGTACATATTTGGTACCTCGTATTTTAAAATCGTACATATTTGGTACCATAAACTCAAATTTAATTAATAAAATTTTACATATTTAATCAAACTGCTATCAATTATATGAGTTTCAAATTCAAATTTAATTACTTAATTACATATAATTGATGATAGTTTGGCCATATCGACAAAATTATTAATCAAATCTGAGTCTAGGGTACCAAATATGTATGATTTTAAAATACAAAGTATCATATGAGTATTATTGAAAAAAGAGGGTACCAAAATAATACTTTATAAAAACACAGGATGCCAAATAAGTAAATTCTCTTATTAAAAAAATAAATTCTTTTTAACGATAATGATGCCCCATTCTTCTTTGATTTCTTATGTAGTTTTCCATCACGACTCACCTTTTTATGTAGTTAGTATACATCAACTAAGGGCTAATTTGGTACAACTTTTAAAAAAGCTAAAAGCTGCTTTCTAAAAAAATTGTGCAATAAAGGTGATTGATATACAATAAGAAAGCAGCTTATTAAAGAATTTATGCAGAAGCTAAAGCTGGAACAACTTAGCTTTTAGCTTTTTCTAAAAGCTGCTTTTTGAAAACACTTCCCTTCTTAGCTTTACTATTCGAGACGTTGTAGCATTCCCGCGCCTCTTGCTGGTTCCCTTTCACACGGTCAATGCTTTCACTTGTAGGGAGCTTAATGGTGAGGTACCAAATGGACGTTATGGCGCATAGATCAATGAGTATGAGACGTCCTAGTACGACGTTGTACGCCGACGGGCAGTGGACGACCACGAACGTTGCCATGCACGTGGCTCTCCGGGGGGGGTGGGATCTCCTAGAGTCACTAGGAGCTTGGTGGATCCAATAGGGGCCAAGCCCTTGCCACCCATAGCTTGTGGTTGAGCACGACGCAAGGTCGCGAACGGACAATTTCATTTTATCCAGAAATGACTTGTACAAGATATTGATGGAATTTTCATTATCAATTAGAACTCTTAACACCTTTAGATTAGCGATCTGTTGGACAAAAAATGGTTTGTTTTAAAATGTAAATCGTAATCGCAGGATTCGTGTATATAGAATAGTATTCGTGCAAGCAAGGTTGTCGAACCCAAGGAAATTGACTAAAATAAAAAAGAAACTATTTTAAACCAAAATTAAATAAACTCTAACCTATCTCCAAAGATTGATAAGATTTTGTGTCAATAAAATAAAATAAAGATATTTAAAACAAGAAAAATAAACAAATTATGATTTAGAATCAAGTTGTAAGAGAAAGATTATTAAGATACTAGAATCCACAAAATGTAAGTTTAATAATATTTATTAGTATATTGATTGCCAAATTTTATTGATAGTTAAAATAAATTAAAATATTATTTTCAAAATAGATTTATAATCTAAGCACAAATTATTTCTAAAAAAGATATGATTTTTCTTCAACTTTTCAAAAGTGTAATTTCAAAGTATTTAATGTAAATCAACTTAGTGAAACAAAAAAGAAATCAAATAACATTATTTATAAGGAAAAATATAATATTTTTGTTCTAAGCATTGGATGTGTACAATTTATTGACACATCTTAATCAAAGAATATTATGTTTTGCAAGATGAAGAACAAAGTTTAACATTAACTAAGAATCCAAAATTCAAGATATTAAAGATGAAAGACATATATGAAGAAAAAAATTCCATAAACTTTGTTGCATTACAAGGGAAATCAACATACAACAATAAATATTATCTAGTTACAAATTGCTTTATCATGATCTTAATAATCTTATGAAAAAGATTAGAAACACATAACTAGAATCCAAAACATATTATAATAGAAATACATACTTGGCACAAAATGGTCTTCCAAAAGGAAGAGAGAAAATGTAGAAAAGATGATAGTAACAAAAATGTCAAGTCCCCCCAAAATGCTCTTGAAACTACCTATTTATAGCCAAAATAAAGTGTTAAAATAATTAATTTGATTAAATTTAAATTTAAATGAAGAATAATATGACATAATTAGTGTAAAAATATGTCTTGAACCATGTGAAGGTGAATTTTGGGGTGTAATGATGGATTTTGTAGTAAAATAGGTAGAAAAGTTGGGGAAAAAATGGCATTTTCGGACAATCAAAACAGGTGAGACAAAGGGACATTGTTGGACTCAAGGGAGAAGAGGTAGGCGGCAGGGCTTTTGGCAGGCATGATGGGCTGCTTGTGGAGTGAACCAGCTGGGCCGAAAAAGGTGCAAGAAGGCTTCTGGGCCACTGGTCAAAGGAGGAGGGCCTAGGTGGAGGAAGGGAAGGAGTTGGTGGCTTGCGTGGGCCGTGGGGCTGTTGGGCTTTGCTTTTCAGAAATGTCACATTTTTCTTTCTTTTTTAGCTTTCTTTCCTTTCTTGTTCTTCAAGCACAAAAAATGCAACATATTCCCTACAAAATAAACATAAATTAAATCATAACCATATTAATTCTTTGAAAGTACTAATTAAAACTTAATTTAATTTAACATTTAAGATCAATAAAAGTGTATCTTTTGACTTCTAACTAAACATCAATAATTCAAATAATTAAACTACAACATTTTTCAACAAAATAACAATAAAAACACACAAAAATTTATAAAATTAAAATAGACCTAATAAATTCAAATTTACTTAAAAACTTAACAAATCAATTAAAAACTCAAGAACTAAGCAGCAATTATCATATAACCATGAGGTCGTTGTGCGAGTAGTGAACGTGTCTCGAATCTTCACTGGTGAAGGCGATGTCTTGGTTTTCCATGCATGAGACCTTGCTTGGTCTTTCTTCATTTTTCATGACTTCGTCTGTTTGATGTCACAACTTGCGTGCATACCTTTTCTGGCACTAGTTACTGTCTCCTGCGAGGTGTGGTCCCCCATAGATCGTGACAATAGTAGCTATCACGTCTAGCACCTCATCTGCATAGGTTGGCGACTGCCTCCCGTCGTTCCGGCCAACGTTCTAATTCTAGCCTTGGCAGCGATTGACGAAACGAGCCATATGTCCTCTTCTGACCAGGAATTCTATCTCGTCCTTCAGTTGATGACATTCGTTAGTGTCATAACCATGGTCCTTGTGATAGTGCCACTACTTGGTCTGGTCACATTTGTCAAGATCCTTCCTTATAGGAATAGGCTTCATGTATGGCTCTTGGCCTTTGGTTGCTATGAAGATTTCTTCACACGTCTGGGCCAGGGAAGTGTAGTTCGTGAAGTGTGGCTCGTACATAGGTTGTCTTCCCTCTTGCTTGGGCTTTTTACAATCTTGCCCCTGCTTGTGGGACACTTGGTGAGTGCTTGCTCGTTTCCCATTACTATTGCTCCCGCTACCCTTCCGGTCCTCGCCGCTTCTTCGACCATGGTTGGCAGTCTTCTCCGGGTCCACATTTTTTACCGCCTCATCTAGCTTGATGAAATTATCTACGCGCTCCAAGGAATCACACACTGAACTGGCTGCCTTCTAGGTCAAGTTGTTCCGTAGAGGACTTTGGACTTTGATGCCGGACATGATTGCCATTAACTATCCCTCGTTGCCAATGGTCTTGGCACAAGCAACTTCCTCTTGGTTCCTCATGATGTAGTCCTTCAAAGTCTCATTCTCGCCCTGCTTCAAGTTAGCAAGGTGGTTAGCCTCTTTAGGGTGAACGCATGTGGTGTAGAACTGTTGATAGAAGTCTTGAGTGAGTTGTTCCCAAGAGACATTGGATCTGAGATGATACTTCCAATACCATTGCTTCATGGCTCCGACCACAGTGGCCGGGGAAACCTTCCATCGAGCATTGCCTCACACCTTGTGAATATCCATCTGAATCTAGAAGTTGTTGATATGCTCTAAAGGATCTCCCTTGTCGTTGTAGGTCACCATTAGTGGTATCTTGAAGTTGCCAAGTAGCTGTGCATCGATGATGGCCAGAGAGAAGGGGCTCACCTTCCTTGGGCTTGCCATTCTTGGTCCCGCACATCTCTTGGAACGTCCTTCCCAGTTCCTCGATTTGAGCAAGAACTGGGTCGTTGACAACCAGGACCTCTCAGCCATTGGCGACTGGGACCCCTTGAGCATTGGCAACTAGAGGTCGCCCATGGTAGTCTCCTTGCTCTTTCCTTTGTGCGTTCAGATGGTCACATAAGTCGCCTTGCCTATCCATGTTCTGATCTTGGGCATCACCTCGCCGGTTGTTAAGGTGTTCGCGCAAGTCAAGCTCATTTCTGGGTCTCACTCTTTCTCCAAGGCATGTGAATATGGTACCAGTATGGGCAGTATTGGCATCCTTTTATGTGGCCGAATATGAAGTGAGCTGCTCACTGAGCCTTCGCCATAGTCCCGAGCCTCGGGTGGTCACTGTCCTTCTTGACTTGGAGGTCAAGGAGGTCATCCTGCCCGGGACTGGGATTTTTTGGGATTATTAGTGCTCAACGAGCGATTGATTGTTCCACTCATTCTCCATCCAAGGCACGAGGCTGCCCTGAAGGAGCTTGGTGACGCCTCACTGCGATGCGTACTGCCGTCTCGAAGGCGAGGGTCGCCTCTCGTTGGCGTTGCTCTATGTCCAGTCGATGGGTGGCCATCTCGACTACAGCAGTGAAGTTCATGGTGTGCAACCATGCCATTTCTTCTCTCATGGTGGCGACATCCTCCCGTGTTGCCTTAGGCTGCTGAGGGATATGGTCGTCATTGCCTTAATCCAAATTCTCTTGAGGGTCCTCCTCGGCGTCTCTCGAAGGAGGATGAGGATTTAGTAGGGCTGCAGGGTTATTTTCTAGGTGCCATGACCAACAAGGGGATGGGCCACCTTGGGTGGTTGGCAAGGAGATCTTACTCTGAGACTCACACTCTCAACGAAAGTACCAAAATGTTGACTCATTTTTTTGTCAACTCACACAGAGTGATAAATGAATAGTTGTTTTGTGTGTAATACCTCAGAGCAGATCTTAATGATGAACAAAGAACTAAAGAAAAGAGGAATAATGTAATGCCCCAAAATCCCTAATAAGGTTTAGGACCTTGATTAGGAGGTTGGGAGGGACATAATTGATTTATTATGTCATTAAATGATTGTATGCATGTTTATGTGAATTATATTATTATATGATGATAAATGCATGCATAAGGGTCAACATTTTATTATAAGGGCATTTTGGTATTTTGGCCCGTTGAGGGCGTAATTGTGTATTTTCATGCATGTTGGAGAATTTTGAATAAGACCACATTATAATGTGGATTTGTTCGAGCCATTCGGCATGAGACGATCTTTGAATGCAAGTTATTTGTATGGTCATAACGGGATTTGATTTCGGGGCTCGGGGTGAGTCTCGGGGTGATTTGAGGATTAGATCATTACCGAGAATTAAAGAGTAATGGGATATGATTTATTAGCATTTGAGAATAACGTGAATTGGAGGGTGTTAATTATGATTAACGAGATAGGCGCGAAAGGACGGTTTTGCCCTTGGTGGCTGTTAAGGATTTTAATTAGGCATAAGGGCATTTAGATCTTTTCACCCTAAAGGATATGTTTCAGCCATTAAAACTTAGAAGGCTGTAGAAAAATAGAGCATAATCCTTTCCTTCTCTCGTACACAATTTCCTCTCCATTTATTCTTGGATTTTGAAGCTTCTTTTGAGGAACCAAACCAAGGAACCAAGCTTTGATAAGCTAGGGTTGTGTTCCACCATTGAAGAGGGTGTATTGCTGTGATTGAGGTGAGATTTTAACCATAGAATCTCTTGTTCTTGCTCTGTTTTCATTTGGAGTTTCAGCTTGGTTTTGAGTTGGAAAGTTGAGAGTTTGATAGAAGTTTTGGCTGGGTTACTTGGGTTGTGATGCCTAGGATATGTGTAGATGATATTTGGGTTCATTTGGGGGTTTAAATGGAGTTTGGAAGCTTGTTTTTTAGGTTGGAAATGGAGGATTCGAAGGAGGAAAAACCAGGGCCATTTCTGCTTGGTCCTAGCACTATAGCGCCCAAAGGGTAGCGCTACAGCGCTAGCCAGGGAAAAATGCCCCTGGTTGTAGCACTGGGGCGCTAGGGGGGTAGCACTACCCTATTTTCTAAGATGCATATTTTGGGTGTTTTTAAGGGTTTTGGTTCGGGGTTTCAATTCCTAAGGCTTAGGATCAAATCTACTCACCGTTTGGGTACAATTCGGGGTCCCAGGAGTGAGGTCTAGGTCAAGACCCTTTTATTGTAGATTTCATTAATTGGAGATTGTATTTGGTTATGACTAGGTGACCATTTAAGAATCAAAGGATCGATCATTCTCAATGGTCGTTCTTAACGTATTTCTCGTTTGAACTAGAGGTAAGAAAACTGCACCCCATATGTGACATGCGTGGTTATAAATGAGGCATGTTGAGTGTTTAAATCTGGACATTGGTTGCATATCAAATGCATAGCAAATCTTGCTCACTTGTGAATGGCACTGACTTATTAGTCAGATTCAGCAATGGTATCGGTATTAATTGTGAAGCTGTGACTTACTAGTTTTAGCATGACTTATGAGTCAAGGACGGTTTTAGCATGTTTAATGCAAGCCAATAAAGATTAGATCTAATTGACATCTGCATTGAGTATCTCATCATGAGCATTAATGCCGGACCGACCTCAAGTTCGATGAAAACCAAAAGTGTTTGTCTAGTCTAAAGGCTAGTTATTTAGAGCCAGAGCCAAAAAGGCTAAGGTGACCTACACATCACATGGCTAGGAGGGTATGGGACCTCAGAGATGGACTTATCAGTCTTCTGACCGAGATAGACTTATTAGTCATCTGATCGGGATAGACTTATCAGTCATCCGATCGAGATAGACTTATTAGTCATCTGACTGGGATAGACTTATCAACCTTCTGACCGAGATAGAATTATTAGTCATCTGACTGGGATAGACTTATCAGTCATCTGACCGAGAAAGACTTATTAGTCATCTGACCGGGATGGACTTATCAGCCATCTGACCGAGATAGACTTATTCATCATCTGACCGGGATAGACTTATCAGTCATCCGATCGAGATAGACTTATTAGTCACCTGACTGGGATGGACTTATCAGTCATCTGACCGAGAAAGACTTATCAGTCATCTGACTGAGACGGACTTATCAGTCATATATTTAGAAAATGACTTATTAGTCAACTGTTCAAAGAATAACTTATTAGTCATCTACTCCAGAGAGACTTATTAGTCATCTACCATTGAGCGAGAGACTTATTAGTCATCTACTCAGAGCGCAGGACTCCACAAACATGTATTTGTACCTGCTTGCATGCATGAGTAGAGTTATTACTGCTAGGCATGCCTATTATGAACTTAGTAACATGTTATTACTTGTTCATGAGAATATTGAGTTTTCTTGCTGGGCTTCGGCTCACGGGTGCTATGTGGTGCAGGTAAAGGAAAAAGAAAGCTGGACTATCCTTGAGTTGGAGAGCTTAGGTGACGATGTGTACATATGCGGCTGCTCGACCACCACGACCGAGGGTTTAAAGAGGAACTAGGGTTAAACCCTATTTTGCCGCTTAGGTCGGCTGGTTGTAAATATTTTGTTGTAATTAACCTTTAAATTATATTTTTGGGATCCCACTGTATATGGTAAACGTTTTAATGAAATGTTATATCTTAACCAAAAGTTTTAACCATAAACCGCTAATCATACTTAGTTACATTATGGCCAAATGACTCGATTAGCGAGTTTAGCACTGTTTAAAAAGGCACACCGTAACGGTCCCTGAAGTTTAGGGTGTTACAAATAAATGCAGCAATAAATAAATGAGACAAAGATTTATAGTGGTTCGACCCAAAAAAGATGACCTATGTCCACTTTAGTCAGTATTATTTATGAACTTTGAACCTTCAAGAGCAAGATGAGTTTGATCTTGCTCTTGGGGAAGTTACGAAGATGGAGAGTAGAAGCTCTGTCCAAAAATAAACAGTTGCTGACTTGTTTTGCTCTCTCTTTTATCGATCCTATATTGTTCTCCCTTTTCTACAGTGTGGGTTGCATTATTTATAGTCACGAAGATGGGCAGGGCTGACGGTGATACCTTGTTTCCCAATCATGCTAAATCTTGTAACACTTGGCTGGAGGCAGGTTTGTGGCTCACCAAAAATGGTAGTCCGACGTGTCCTATTCATTTAATGGTTGAAGGCGCACTCTGGTGTAGAATGGGGTTCGGATGGTGAAGGTCATCGGCGAGTGGCAAGGTCCTCAAGGATTAGCAGATCCTTGCGGTGCGTGTTTGTTCCACTTGTGCGTCTGGCTTGGGTGATTAGCTAGAGCCTTTTTCTTCTTACGATTGGCGTAGCCATCTTAGGATCATTTGGCTTCACATAATGGGAGAAGTAGGTCAGCGCTAGCGAGTCCTGCCTTTTCTTGAGTATTGGGGAAGTGGAGAAGGCCACTCTGTATGGCGTATGGTGGTGACGTTTGTGTCTCGACACTTTGCCTTGACATGTCTGTTGGGAAATTTTATATAGGATCTTTATTTATTTTCATGTAGATCTAATATTAAACAAACTAATATGAGATAACCTATAACATGTTTCTAAAATTGAATTCAAAGAGAAACAAAAATAATAATACTTACAGTATACGCATCGGAATGAAAGAGTCATCCCTTCAGTTTCTCTAACTCTTGTATCCTTTCTGTCGCAGAGTATTATCAAGAAATTGAACCGTTCTTCTAATTTCTTCACAGTCTTCCAATGTATTCTTAGAATCACCTAGACTAGAGTGGACAATTCTCAACACATGAGATAGATACAGAGAGAAGAAGAGAAAATAACTAAGAGGCTTAGAAAATGACTTGTGTTTAGAGAGAATCTAAAACTATCAAAAAACCAGTGATTCAACTTATATATCGTCTTCTCTCTAAGCACTCATTTTATAGACTCAATTAGGCCATTTAATTTAATTAAAAAATCAATAAAATAATAGTCAATTTTAAGTCCTAGGTCGAAACTATCATGGGCTTTAGGCTTGTGAAATTTCCCATTTGATTATAAGCTCATTGGACTTAAAATCAATGCATGTATTATTTTCTATTGATTTAATTAATTAAATTATTATTTAAATCCTTTATCAAATTAATTATTTATATTTTGAACATTGATTTAAACTTATTTATTAATTTAGATACCAATTTATCTCAATTAATAAATCTACCATAATTTCTCTTTTCTTCTTTAAATTACACAACTCTGTGAAACTATCCAAAATTGACCTGGTCAACTTTTATAATTTTAATTGATAATTAAATCAATTAATTGAGACTATCTAGATGATTTTATCCAAGGTACAATGGGGACTATGGGCCTATGAAATCAAGCTCCAATAAGTTATCATAAATCTTACAAATAAATTTACTAACTTATTAATTCCTCGTGACTCCACTATAGACTCGAAATTGCACTCTTGAATTCATAGAACGCTCTATAACAAATATAGATACACTATTAATTATCCATTGTTACAACCACAATTGTCACTCAATCCTCTATAGATGGTCTGTAATGAGATGGGACTAAAATATCGTTTTACCCCTCATTGTATTTTATCCTTAAAACACTTAGTTCCTTGTAAATGACATTTCAGTAAACTAATTTAATTACTAAAATGAAATCTCTATCATTTAACACCTTGAACCAAACTAAAAGGAAACCATAGTTTCACTTCTTCATCAGAAACTATAGATGTTCATATCTATGATTAACACTCCCACTCAATTATACTACAAAGTTCCCAAGATGTAAGTATGGGCTAGTCCGTAGGGTAAGTTGGTAACAAACAAGTCAAAGAACTCAAATAATACAATCAGTCAGAATACTAACCACTCAAAATTGAGATTGAATTGACCTATGGTCAACTATATGATGTGACTAGAATAGATAATAACGATATATTTACTTATTATATCAACTGTCAATATCGGTCCAGTCCGATGTAACAAATATATCCAATCCTATCTACTAATGTTCTGGAAAGAACATAACACTATAATGTGTAAATAGATCATATCGAAGATTGGCAAGTCAGTGTAAATCATGTGCACTGACTAATCTTAAGACTAACTTATTTTGAACATATAATCATATTTATATTCCATTGTGATTACGTCACTATAAATACGATCAGCTATATGCTCAGGATTTAATAGAAGTTTATATTAAACAAATAATCATGAAAATAAAACATGTGAGCAAAGTGATTGACCAAGTCAAAAAATGATTTATATTCTTTTATTGATAATAAAATGAGATTACAAAGAAATTGAGTTTTAATTAGGGCATAAAACCCCAACAATGTCATCGTTTCGCAGGCCGCCACGTGGAAGTGCCAAATTTGAGGTATAACATAGGTTAATATGAATATATCCTATTTATTAATCTATTTATGATATTTACTACATTTGATTAATAATATAAAATTTTAAAATTAAAAGAATAAAATAATACTTTATTTGGAGATTTATTGACTATATAATATTTTGTTTTAGTGTATGATTATTTATATTTTGAATATTAGATTTATACTTTAATTTTGAGTTTATTACATATATTGAAATTAACCTATCTAACATATAAATATGTGTTATATGGGTTAAAATGACACGTTTGAATATGTTTATTATTTTTTATATTATCTATGTGGGTCAAATATGTCCAAAATATAAATGTGTTGGGTAAGGTTAACACAACTTGAATACAACATGTTTAAATACTATGTTAAATATGTTGTGTCACGGGTTAACATGTTTATAAATGTGTCGTATTCGTGTTTACATTTTATGACACACTATTTAATCGTGTTGCGTGTTCATGTTGAGCATAATTATGTTGCGTCAAAATCGTGTTTATCTGAAACACGACACGATAACACGAATTGAGAACCCTAATCCCATCAAATGGAAATGAATATGTATATGTATATATATTGTGGATATAATGATTGATAGCTAAAATACTTAATATTTTGTAATTGTTGCACTTTTTTTTTTCCTTTTTTTTTTTTTTACTATAAAAATATTCAATGTTACCAAAGACATGCATTCATCATTTCCCGCTTGTTAACACTGTTAACAATATTTACATGGCATTGATGTTGTTATAGAAAGTCGATTTGTTATTGCTTCATAATCGTTACAAAATTATTTTAAATTAATAATAAAGCATATTTTCTTTTCTAAAATTAATTATTTTTAAAAAATGAAATCAATAAAAATTTATAAACAACCTAACATAACCTTCTTCTTGGAGCCTAGTCCCTTTGATCCACCCTTCTTTTGACATCTTAGCGTCACACAACCCAACACCAACCCCATCTTAGCCTAGTCCCAATACTTTTATCTTCTTTTTTCTTTTTAATTTTTTTTATTAGATCTAGTGGTTCTTGTGTAATAGTGTGTGCGTTTTTTTTTTTTTTTTTTTTGGTGTTTGGGGAATGCAATTGTTTTGTTGGTGAGAAAGTGTGGAGGAAAAAAGAGAAAGTGAGGAAATGATTTAGAGGATTTGTTGGGGTTGTTTGGTTAGTAAGAAAGTGAGGGAAAGTGTGGGAAAATTTTAACATCGTTTTATTTTTACTAATTTTGTAAATTTTAAATATATTAGTGAAATTAAATTAATTTTTTTAGTTTTGTAAATTTTGATTTAATTAAAAAAAATATTTTAAGTTTTTTTTTTATCATTAAAAATATTTTATTTGATGTTAATTATTAAAATATAATTATTATAATTTTTTAAATTTTAAAGTAATTTCTTTTATTAATTTTAGTATAAAATAAATAAGTATCATTGGTGTGACAATAATACATCAGCGCTATTTGGTCACATTAATGCTATATTAGTATCGTTAACGCTATTATAAGTGGGTAGGGGTGTCAATTTAACCCGCGGGGTAGGGTCCTCGTGGGGACCCGCTCCTAATGGGGCGGGGGTGAGGAACATGACCCCTGTCCCAAACCCGCCCCGTTTATATTATAATTTATATTTTTAATATAAAGATTATTAAAATATATAATATAATAATTTATATAAAAATATATATTTATAAATAGTATAATTTATTTTATCAATTTAAGAAAAAAAATTATTAATAATTTTATAAGTTTGGTTATTACTAAAAAATATATATACCAGAAAGAACAGAATTAGTAATATTTATGTATTTTCGCCATAAAAAGATAAGTATAAAAGTATAATAATTATAAAATATTGGGTGTTTCCACAACCAATTGTAAAATAAATTTTCAATATTATAGCAAAATAAATATTTTCAAATGAACATATAAACTTAATTGTAAAATCCTTGCTTACTTGATTATGATCTAAACTTTAAGGATGAATTCTTCTAATCTCATATTGTCTGAATTTTAAGAAGAGAGTAAAAATCACATAGAAGTTGAAAGGTTTATGCATTTACACTCATAAAGAAGGTGATATATAATGGTTTTATAATCTTAATTAGTTTAGTTTCTACTTTTGTTAAATCTATAATTTTGGGCCTATATTAAATTAATGAGTTCAATACAATTTGGGCCTAGTTGTATTATTGGGTTTAGACTGGGCTTGTGAGACACTGAAAGTGTGTTGTAGGGGGTTTTCACTTATTATTATTTGGGAAATCTATAAAATTTCACTAAAAGTTAAAATAAAAAGCTGAAAAATATGATGCATTACAAAAATACATAATTTTTGGATAAAAACACGGAATAGCAAAATTGTAAATATGGAGTGACAAAATCATAAACAAAAGCTGTAAAATACAATTTTTTGTGATCAACATTTACAAACTAGTAAATATATGTTACAAACTTGTAAATATTTATTACGTGTTTGTGAATAATATTTACAAAATCAGTTATAGAATTGTAGATTTTTTTTTTTTTGTAAATAAAACTTACAAATAAATCCGTAACTAAATTTTTTATTTTTGTAACAATAGTTTACAAATCTAGTTTTACAACTAAGAAAGATATTGTTGTAACTAACATTTACGAAAATATTTTATAGTTAAGAAATCATAAACAAAATATACGTAAAAATGTTATACCTTTTCATATTGTTACAATATATTATCCAAAAATTACATGAACCATCATATTTATGCTATACAACTTAAAAATATAAATTTAAGATATTCATTATTTATAAAACACTTTATTGAATATAGTGGTGAAATACAATATATTTTTTAAACAAGTTTAACATTTTTGTAACAACAATTTACAAAACTAATTTCACAACTAAAAAGTTTACTTTTGTAACTCACATTTACATAAATATTTATAAATTTATTTAACATGATTATTACAAAGATTTACAAAACTAATATTTTAACTTTAAATATATTTTTGTAACAAAACTTGATACTTAGATTAGATTATGAATTTGGTTTAACATTGAGTATTGAGACTTGACTAGCTATAATTTAAAAAATAAATATAATATTTTTATAAAGAATAATAATATTGTGATTATCTTTAACTATATATTGTAACATATAGTTATTAATATTAATTTTAATTAACAACATAAATATTTATTTATTTTTTGAGTAATTGTATAAATATATTTATTTTAAATAAAAATAAATTAATCTACTTTATTTTGTTTTATTGAAAATAGTAACTATAATTATTATTACTTTTATTATTATATTATTTGATATGCTTAAATTTTTATTAAAAATTAAGATAAAAAAATAAAACAAATGGTCAATATTTATATATATATACACGGGTGGGAAAAGTCGTATTTTTGTAATTTATTAAGTATAAAACAAATTTTTTTTTATTTATATTACGGTGGGGATGTAATTATCTCTTATTATTATATATATATATATAAATATATATACTTTTTCATAAAATATGTCTATATACATTAATTTTTAAGATTTTAGTAGGGGTTCAAGCCGCATTTGCCACTTATTGGGTCTTTACTTAATATGAGGTAATATTCTATATGTGAAGTATAGTATTTGGGCTAAATCAAACATAAAATTCTTAAAGTGACTTAAAAAACTAATAATATAAAGTGCTTTCATTGAGCAAAGTTGGTGACAAGAAGAATTTCCAGTTTGGACTGATTAGACTTAAATGGACTTCACATGTTCAAAGGTCCGGGGCAATAAAATGTGGTGAAGCCCAAGGTACGACAGTACCTAAATTTCTTATATTTGCTTTTTTTTTTTTTTTTTTTTTTTCAAATTATAGTATATGACTCAAAAAAATGACTTTGAGCTTGTTTGACATTGTTTTCTGTTTTTTGTTTTCAAAATTTTGTTCTCAGAAATAAGAACAGAAAACTGTTTTTGTAGTTTAAAAAAAAAAGAAGTGTTTGGTTAATGTTTTCTAAAAACAATTTTTTTAGTTTTATTTTTTTAAAGTCTTAAATAAAAAATTAACAAATATATTTACAAAGAGAAAAATATTTTAAAAGTTTGTAATAAATAATGAGATAAAATAATTTGAAAGAAAAAATGATGAAAAATAAGAAGTGAGAAAGTTAATAAAATTTGAGAACAATAGAAAACAACTTTTTGTTGTTCTCAAAATTTTCTGTTTTTTGTAACTTTGTTTTTAAAAATTGTTTTCTGAAAACAATGCCAAACACCCCAACTTGTTTTCAAAAAACAGTTTTTAGTTTTTAAAAACAAAAAACTGTTTTTTAGTTAAGGTGACAAACACTCTCTTTGTTTTTTTTTTTTTTTTTTTGGGCAAAACAATGATATTAAGAAGCTAATATCCTTATTCTTAAAATTGTAGACAAATGACAATTTTATATTACCTAAATTGTTATTTTCTATATTTTATTTATTTATTTAGGAGCGTATGACTTTAATATAGTGGTATATGTATATTAGTTTTGTTTAATAAGCTTTTATTTTAAAGTTATATTAATTTTTTTTAAAGTTTTTTATAAGTTGTTGGTATATTCTTTTCCAACTAGTGTATATGTTTTTTTTGTAGTATAGTATATCTTTTTTTTTTAAGATATTTAATTTCTATCTTATTATACATAATGATAGTATATAATTTTGTATCATGATATATACATTTTAATGGTAGTATATAATTTTGTTCGCATAATATATACATTTTTTAGTAATAATTTTATAAATTTTGTTGGTATATTATTTTTCAACTCAGTATATATATTTTATGGTATGATATTTCATTCAACAACTTATAAAAAACGAAAAAAATGACGATAGCTTCAAAATAAAAACCTAATTAAACAAAACTAATATACGTATACTATAATATTAAAATATTTAGAATAAAATAATAATTTGCTAAATGGTATATTTAGTAATATATAATAATAAAAATGTGATTAGACTATTTTACTACAAAATTAAAAATATTGACATTTACTTACTTTCATACACCATTAAATATCATTTTGCACCAAATCAGGATTTGATTTGTTTTGTTGTAATATTAAACAACAAAATTCAACTCAGAATCCAATGCAAGCAAATGAAACATACTTTTGAACCATTCTTAATAGGAAAATTTTCATATACACAGTAAATAACAAAAAAAAATTGAAATTTACGGTATTTCAATTTTCTTACAAATATATGGTAAACCTGAAGCCCACAAGCCCAAAACCCAATATCATGTATACGGTAACCCCTAACCCACAAACCTAACCTATTACAACCTCACCCATTCCTGTAACATGTTGTCTTCATCCTTGTTACAAAAATCTGCAAAAGCATTCGAAAAACCATAATAAATAAAAAAACTAATTCAAGAGCTTACAAATTCGTGAAGTCTGGGCAAAATCTGAATTTTTCTACTGCAACCTACTACGAAATTTCCAAAATGATGTGTCTACAAAAACAACTTCACGACAAAATTAAAACAACTATTTTGTGGTAAGTTACCTTATTCTTCTATTTTGTTCTTGGTATATCTTGCATCTAGAGTAGATAATTAGTTTAGAACTTTCGAAACTCACGAAAACAATCTATCAAAATCATATATTTTGTTAAAGATCTCCACAGAATCATAGACAAATCTTAACATGGTATCAATTGTAAAACAAGAAATCTTTTTATAAAAAAAATGTTACACTATTATAATCATCTTTCTCATAATTTATCTATTTTATTGTAAATATTTATTAATATATAAGTAATTTAAAATCAGGACATTAACAATCATGTAACATATCTTTACAAAAACATAACACAAGTTTACAACATCTAAACAAATATAACCTAGTATGTATAGAACAAAACCATTATCTTGCAACTTAAATTAAAAAAAAAATTGTAACAGCTATTAAAAGAGCAATAAAACATGTAAAAATCTCTAAAAACATATTGAATCTAAATTGTATACAATCATAATGTACATAACTCAGATAAGAACATTAACAAAATTGAAAACATATTTCAAGCAGATAGAACCTATATTCTGCAAAACCATAAACTACCAACTTAGGACATGTAACATATATTTACATAAAACAAACACATGTTTACAACATCGGTAACAACATTAGCAACCCTGTAACATATCGTTACATAAACATAACACATATTAACATATTCAAAACTGATAACATGAAAAAATAAATAAAACAACAAAAAATACATTATCTTTAGCCAGTGAACTAACATTCTTCAAAAAAAAAAAAAAATTTGTTAGCCTTGCACTTTACTCGACTAGAGCCTCCAATCATTAGTTTCTTTGCACGATCTTTGCTCTTAGACAATGGAGCAGATTTTCTCTTCAACTTCTTCCCCTTAAACTTAGCACTCTCATGCATGTCGACCTCCCTTAACTCATCTGAACCAGCAACATCACCATCATTCGCATAAGGAAGGGAAGAATCTGATGAATCCTTCAAAATAGATTTGCCTTTAGACAATGGAGAATGTTTACTCAAAGAACTCTAGAAACTCAAATACTTAGGTTTAGGTTTTCTGATGAAGACTCTATAAAGTAAAAATGGAAGATGAGGAGTTGAGAGAGAAAAGAAATTCAAATATATATATATATATAGGACAATATAGGGGCTTCACTTTAAGCCCTACAGGTAGGGCTCTCACTATTTCTCGACCCTTGAACAGTTCTCGGTGCGGTTTTTTTTTTGACCGTGTATATTGTAGCTATTTAGAGCATCCTGCAAATTTTCAAAAAATTCCGAATAGTTTACAGTACCGAAAACTAGGTTCAAACATGTTGCTTTTCCACATGCATAAAAAAAATTAGTCATGCGTGCAACAACATGTTTGGGTGCATATCACTGTGTGTAATGTTTTAGTGCATATTTTAGGTGCACATATCATTACTCATTAAAATATGAGGGACTATTACTACTAATAACCCTTAATATAATAAAAGGAACAAGAAAAATACAATTCCTCCATGCTTAATTCGTCTTCTCAATAATTCACACTCAAAACTTATTTTATTTCAAGTTTTATCAAAATCACAAGTCAACGTCAAATTTAATATATTTTTTTCTTTATTCTCCTTAGGAACAACGTTAAATTTAAACATCACTTAACAAATGTTGACATGTATGGAGCTAACTAATATATAAATAATATAATTGGGAGAAAGAAGAAAAAACAATAAATCAATTTGATTAATTTAATATATTTGTAAAAGTATTTTTAGAATTTTCCACATATAGACTTTTGTTATAGCGCCAAACTCGGGTAAATTTATTTTGGGAAATTTCATGCTAGTATGCATGATGATATACTTAAATTAAAAATTATAACAACATTATTAGATATCCCAAAAATAGTTTTTTTTGTAAAATTTTAACTATAGTACCTCTGTTATTATTTCTTCTCTCTCACAACCTATCTCTCATGCTCTCTCTATCTTTATACCAAGGCGACGCCACCATCACCACTACCACCACCTCACATTGAAACTCTTTTTCTTTCTCACAAATTATCTCTCCTTATCCTTTTTCTTTTTTTTTATCTCTACCCACGACCATCCCCTTGGATTGAAGAACCATTGAAGCACCATAGCCATTAACACCACCATTAAAACATCCATTGAAGGAATCATTGAAATTGTATATTCTACATACAAAATTTAAGATTTTATACGATCTAAACTTGTAGATCTCGAAAAAATAATAAATTTTCTTAAAAAATCATGTAAAACAGACATTTGAGTGAAAATATATGAACCACCAACATTTTTGTCAAATTTCAGGTAAGAGCACCGCAGAAGCATCGCATCTGCATAGCATTTGCATCTTTTTTGGCCAAAAATAAAGGATTTCATGAATGCATCGTTTTTTGGCCAAAAATCAAGAGTTCATGAATGCATCGCAAAATCATCGCATACACAATGCATCAGCATTGCAAATGCATCGTTTTTTGCCAAAAAATCAAGATTTCATGAATGCATCGCAAAAGCATCGCATACCTATCGCATTTGCATCATTTTTGGTCAAAAATCAAGATTTCATGAATGTATCGCAGAAACATTGCATACCCATCACATCACATTTGCATCATTTTTGGCCAAAAATATACAATTCAAATGTGAATGCGATACAGATGCTTATGTGATGCATTCATGAAATCTTGATTTTTGGCCCAAAAAACGATGTAAATGTGGTGTATTCATGAAATCTTTGATTTTTGGTAAAAAAAAACGATGCAAATGCATATGCGATGCTCTACATTGAAATTTGACAAAACTTTGAAGATTCATATATTTTCACTCAAATGTCTGTTTTAGATAATTTTTTTTTAATTTTGGTATTTTTTTTCGATATCTACAAGTTTAGAACGTATAAAATCTTAAATTTTGTATATAGAACATACGATTTCGATAATTCCTTCAATGGATGCTTCAATGGTGGTGTTAATTACCATGGTGCTTCAGTCCAAGGGGATGGTCGTGGGTACACATGGTAGAGATAAGAAGAAGAAAGGATAGGGATAGAAAATTTGGAAGAGAGAAAAAAAACTTCAATGTGAGGTGGTGGTGGTGGTGGTGCCTTGGTAGAGAGAGAGAGAGAGAGAGAGAGAGATGTTGTGATGAGAGAGTAGAATTAATGACATGAGTACTATATATAGTCAAATTTTTTTTAAAAAAAGGTCTATTTTATTTTGGATGTTTACTAATATTGTCATATGTTTTAATTTAGGTATATCATCATGCTAAGAATTTTTATGATACGTATTGTGTGTCATAAAAGAGGATTTAGCTACAGTTATTACATTGGCATTGTTCGGCGTAAAATATTCTAATAAAAAAAAACCAAAATGCATTCATGTGCTTTACCTAGCAATAATCTTCAAGCTCCTTCCAAAAAATTCTGAGGGGTGTTTGGTATGAGGTAAAATAAAGGTGGGAATGAAAATCTAAAACCATTTCTATGTTTGGTTCAAATTTTAAGGGGGTAAAGTGATTAATTTGTGTAGGTCTCACATCTATTTTAAAGGTAAAGTGAAACATTTTGTACAAGAGTTTAATTTTACCTCCATTCTAAACTCATTTATAATTTCCAAAGCAACTCAACTACTCAAAACAAACACCCTCTTAAAGTTTTCATTTAGCAATCCAATACAAACAAAAATCAATAAGAAATAAAAAAAAAATTCAACAAACTCAAATCAATATGCAAATTTTTTTAACTTACTATGACACGTTTATTAAACTGTAATCAAAATCGAAATAAATCAATTAGAGAAATAAATGAGAATCAAATATATTAGATATGAAATCATAATTTTATTAAATTATTTATTAAAACTAATTGGAAATGGAATAAGAATCATTTTACATTGCTTACATAATCATAAAATTGACTAAATTGGCCTTTTATAAAAGATATACTTATTGCTTCCATTTACAAAAAGATATAATTTTAAATAATAAATAAAAAATATTCATAAATTTTTATACTATGAGTGGTATAGTTTTTTTAAAAAAATAATGTTATAATTACAAAATGTTGCCCATGAATATAATAATTTTTTAACCAAATTTAAAACTTAATAAGTTTGATTAAATTATATTGTCAAGAAAAAAAAATCACAAATATAGATATCGAATAAAATGATATTTGTAATTTAAAAAAAAATATTAGACATATATTTGAAGGGATAGTTCATCAATATTCCATGAAAATTAGGTTAATCACTTAAAGATTTTTTCTTAACACCGTAAGTCAACACATAAAAAACTATAGAAATAGTAAACAAAAGAGCTGACAAATATGATAACAACTATCACCACAATTAAGATTGAATACATTCGAGACTCAGCCTACAACACACAATGCTTCTACGACGGTGGGCTCCACAGTCACAACTCACAACTTTTCTAATAGCCTAAAAGAGTCACGAACTACTTCGACGTTGAGAAAGGACCTTAGAGGAGCCATGACCTTGTTTGACGTATTCGAGCCTAAGTTTGTTATGATGGTTGAGATTAGTTATTATGTTAGAGATTAGTTTACTTCTGTAATCAGCTATATATACTAGCTGTACAATTCCTTTATTCTAATGAGAATCAATTTATTCATTCACACCTTTTTCACTTCCTTAAAATGGTATCAGTGCCATTCGATTCTTTCATCTTGTTTTCTCTTCAATCATTTTCCTTGATTGATTTTTCGATCACCCAAACACTTTTCTCTACTGTGTTCTTCAATGGTGACTCAATCTTTGTCTCATGCCACTTTAGCAATAGCTGCCGTCGCTTCCGCAACTTCGTCGTTCGCTCCCAACGTTTTCTCCCACAAGATTTTTGTGAAGCTTGATCATCACAATTTCCTTCTCTGGCGTCCTAAGATTCTTTCGGCAATCAAAGGTCTCAAGCTTCAAAAGTTCATCTCCTCCGATTTCGTTCCTCCACTGAAGTACCTTACTAAAGCTAACCAGATCTCGAATACTCTCAGTGAGGCGTACATACAGTGGGAGCAACATGACCAACTTCTCTACTCTTGGCTCCTATCATCAATGACTGAGGGGATTATCACCAGAGTTGTTGGATCTGACACTTTTGCTCGGGTTTGGGCTGTTCTTGAGGTATACTTCACAGCTTATACCTCAGCTAAAATTGATTAATTCACTACTCAGCTTCAGGATCTTAAGAAAGTATCTCTTGCTTTGACTGACTATCTGTTGAAAGTTAAATCCATTGTTGATAGACTTGGATCTATTGGTCACAAAGTCTCTGCCAAAGAACACATTGCTGCTATTTTCAAAGGTTTACCACCTGCGTATGATACTTTTATCATCTCCGTGAATTCTTGTTCTCAGCCCTATATGGTTGTAGAGATTAATTCTCTTCTCCTCTCTCAAGAGCATAGAATGGAACGCCAAAATCAAGAGCTTAATTTTGTTAATCTTGCTCAATATCGTGGTTACAAAGGAAGAGGTCCTTACTCGAACACCTCTTCTAATTTCACTAATCACTCTAATTCTCATGCTTCAAATTTTTCTAGCAATAACACTATTACTCTGAATCCTAGCACTGGTCGTGGCTTGTGGAATCCGTATGCTGCAAATCCTCGTGGAGGCTTCTCCTCCAATTCAACTACCACTGGCAGGGTCAATAATACTCAGGGATATTCCTCATCTCGACCTATTTGTCAGCTTTGTTGAAGGCCAGGACATGTTTCTTCTCGCTACTATCAATGATTTAATACAGAGTTTCCAAGAGTAGGTGCTACCAATGTTGACAAACCATATGCTAACATCGCTACTGCAGATTCGAGAGCTACTAGTCACTATACATGAAATGAAAAGAATTTGATGCAGAAGATTGACTACTTTGGTTTAGACAAGATTCATATGGGTGATGGAGGTGGCTTGAACATTCAAAATGTTGCTAAGACAACTTTCTACACTCCCTTCACTTCTCAATCTCTAGTCTTAAATCGTTTGCTGCATGTTCCCAAAATAACCAAAAACTTAATCAGTGTTTCTTAATTTGCTCGGGATAACAATGTTTATTTCAAATTATTTCCTGATTATTGTCTTGTGAAATATCATAATTCCAAGCAGGTGGTGATGCGAGAAACACTAGATAAGGGGGTGTATGTGTTTCATCCTTCCACTATGCATCTCGTTCCTCCTCCAACTTCACATTCTTCTGTTTTTCTTTCTGAATCTGCTTGTCTCAATAATACTCAGTTGAGTACTTGTAATAATACTTCATGTTCCACTTTTCGTTTATGGCATAATAGCCTTGGACACCCTTCATCAAGGGTTGTCAAATCTATTCTCACCAAGTGTAACATTGCTCATAGTAATAAAACTGTTCATGATTTTTGTAATGCTTGCTGTAAAGGAAAGATTCATAAGTTTCCTTTTCCAAATTCTGATACACAATATCATTCTCCCTTACAATTGATACAATCAGATTTATGGGGACCCTCACGCACACACTCATTCAATGGCTACAAGTTCTATATTCATTTTATTGATGCCTATTCTAAATACACTTGGGTATACCTTTTGGAAAATAAATCTGAAGCATTCCAAACATTCATCAACTTAGGACTCAAGTGGAAAAACAATTTAGTTGTCCTATTAAAGCCATTCAATCTGATTGGGGGGGGGGGGGGGGGGGGGGAGTATCAAGCATTTAAAAACTATCTCATTCAAAATGGTATACAACATAGAGTTTCTTGCCCCACTACACATGAACAAAATGGTTTGGCTGAGAGAAAACATAGACATCTTATTGAGACATCCTTTACCTTGTTAGCTAATGCTTCAATGCCTCTTAAGTTCTGGGATGAGGTTGTTAGAGCCTCAACCTTTCTAATTAATTGATTACCCTCTAAAACAATAGGTAATTCCACCCATTTCCAAATACTTTTTCACAAAGACTCTGACTACTCGCAATTAAAAGTTTTTGGCTGCTCTTGTCTTCCTAACACTTGCCCTTTTAAAGCTAACAAGCTTCAATACAGATCTATCAAGTGCACATTTCTTGGCTACAACTTAAATCACAAGGGCTACAAGTGCTTTACTTCCACAACAAGAATATACATTTCTCATGATGTTCTTTTTAATGAATTTTCTTTTCCTTATTATACTATGTCATCATCTGTTCCAACTCCTATCTCCTCTCATTCCACTTCTTCACATTGCACTACTTCTAATTTTATTCCTACTGGTTCCTCAACTCTCACGCCTGTTGGGGTTTTATGCCCTAATTAAAACTCAAATTCTTTGTAATCTCATTTTATTATCAATAAAATAATAGAAATCATTTTTTGACTTGGTCAATCACTTTGCTCACATGTTTCATTTTCATGATTATTTGTTTAATATAAACTTCTATTAAATCCCGAGCATATAGCTAATCTTATTTATAGTGACATAATCACTGTGGAATATAAATATGATTATATGTTCAAAATAAGTTAGTCCTAAGATTAGTCAGTACACCAGATTTACATTGACTTGCTAATCTACGATATGATCTACTTACACATTATAGTGTTATGTTCTTTCCAGAACATTAGTAGATAGGATTGGATGTATATGTTACATCGAACTGGACCGATATTGACAGTTGATAAGATAAGTAAACATATCGTTATTATTTATTCTAGTCATATCATATAGTTGACCATATGCCAATTCAATCTCAATTCTGAGTGGTTAGTATTTTAACTGATTGTATTATTTGAGTTCTTTGACTTGTTCATTACCAGCTTACCCTACGGACTAGCCCATACTTACATCTTGGGAACTCTGTAGTATAATTAAGTGGGAGTGTTAATCATAGATATGAACATCTATAGCTTCTGATAAAGAAGTGAAACGATGGTTTCCTTTTAATTTGGTTCAAGGTGTTAAATGATAGAGATCTCATTTCAGTAATTAAATTAGTTTACTGAAATATCATTTCCAAGGAACTAAATTTTTAAGGATAAAATAGAATGAGGGGTAAAACGATATTTTAGTCCTATCTCATTGTAGACCATCTATAGAGGATTAAGTGACAATTGTGGTTGTAACAATGGATAATTAATAGCGTATCTATATTTGTTATAGAGCATTCTATGAATTCAAGAGTGCAATTTCGAGTCTATAGTGGAGTCACGAGGAATTAATAAGTTAGTAAATTTATTTGTTAGATTTATGATAACTTATTGGAGCTTGATTTCATAGGCCCATGGTCCCCATTGTACCTTGGATAAAATCATCTAGATAGTCTCAATTAATTAATTGATTTAATTATCAATTAGCACTATCAAAGTTGACCAGGTCAATTTTGGATAGTTTCATAGAGTTGTGTAATTTTGAGAAGAAAAGAGAAATTATGACAGATTTATTAATTAAGATAAATTGGTATCTAAATTAATAAATAAGTTTAAATCAAGGTTCAAATTATAAATAATTAATTTGATAAATGATTTAAATAATTATTTAATTAATTAAATCAATAAAAAATAATACAAGCCTTGATTTTAAGTCCAATGGGCTTATAATCAAATGAGAAATTTCACGGGCCTAAAGTCCATGATAATTTCGACCTAGGGCTTTAAAATAACTATTATTTTATTGATTTTTTTAATTAAATTAAATGGCCTAATTGAGTCTATAAAAGGAGTGCTTAGAGAGAAGTCAGAAAGACGACAAATAAGTTTAATCACTAGTTTTCTGATAGTTTTAGATTCTCTCTAAACACAAGTCATTTTCTAAGCCTCTTTGTTTTTTTCTCTTCTTCTCTTTATATCTATCTCATGTGTTGAGAATTGCCCACACTAGTCTAGGTGATTCTAAGGATACATTGGAACATTGTGAAGAAAATAGAAGATCTGTTCAGTTTCTTGATAGTACTCTACGCAGGAAGGATACAAGAGTTAGAGAAACTGAAAGAATGACTATTTCATTCCGCTGCATATACTGTAAGTATTCTATTCATTTTTTCTCTTTGAATTCAATTTTAGAAACATGTTTTAGGATATCTCGTATTAATTTGTTTAATATTAGATATACAAGAAAATAAATAAAGATCATGTATAAGTTTTCCCAACAACTGGCCTCATAGCCTTTGGTAATCTTTATTTTCATGCATGAACATGTTTAAAATTGGATTATTTGATATGTTTGAATAATTGGATGGTTTTTATGAAGCATATTGATTTTATGTAAATTTTAGCAATTTTTTAAGTTATTTTGTTGTGTTTTCTATGATATTAATTTTATATATGCTTTATTTTGTGTCAAATATGTTAAAAATTAATTAGAAAATTGTTTTGGTTTGAAAAATTGCACAAATTTTTTTTTTTTGCCTGGCTGCCATGTGCGTGCGCGCCCGCCTACGCACGCACGCGCGCGCGTGCCCAGCCCAATTTTATTTTATTTTTGAAACTTAAAGAAAATTAAAATTGTGGAAATAAATTATTTATAATCAAAACCAAAAATATCTTTTTTTGTTTTATCATTTAAAATTGATTTTTTTTTTAAAAAAAAAAAGATATTTTTGTTAGTTGAGATTTAAATAATTAGATATTTTCTACAAAGATTCAAATTCAAATTTAAAAATAGACTAACAACTTAATTTTAAATATTTTAATATATTAAAATATTAGAATTATGATATCAGATATTTAAGATATTTTCATTTAAATTCTTGAGATTTTTATTAAATCTTTATTTGAAAATATAAATATATTTTTTTTATCAAGAAGAATGGATTTACTTTATTAATCAAACAAGAACAGTACAAACACCAAACCAGAATAACAGCTAACAGAGGCTAAGTACAATTAGCCTCACCAAAATAACATAACAAACTAAAAACAAACTCCTCTGAACTCCAAAGCACAGCTCAGGTAAACATTACAAAACGAGATAATATTCTTTGATCCTGAGCAGAAAGCTTCTGCTTACTAATACTGATCAGCCTATGATGAGTTAAAGACTTAACTTTCGAAGCTATACTCGAAGCAGACTTAGAGAAATGATCAAAAATACAGTTGTTACGATTCCTCCAGATACTATATACAGTAGCCGCTAATATCATGATAGCCAAATGAAAAATGAAGCCATTGTTTCTGTTTGAAATCCATGTCCTCCATCTGTCAAACTCATAAGGCCAAGTATTGCAATCCATCCAACCAAAAACTTGATCCAACACCTGTTTAGACAGTGAACATTCAAAGAACAAGTGGGAATGACTCTCTTCAAAATCACCACAAACTGGGCACAGTAAGGAGTCTAAAGGCACTCTGAAACAAAGCAAGTTATCCAATGTAAGAAGCTGAGCATTGACTACCTGCCATAACAGAAATCTATGCTTAGGCAGAGATAATCTACACCAAACTGCTTTGTAGTAACTAACCTGCTGATGGCATAGAGAGTTGTTATATATAATGGAAGAGTAAAACTTCCCAGTTAAACCAGCAACCTTAACATCTTCCCTACTGAATTTGTCTCTCAGATTGCATAATTTTCTCCAGTACCAGCTGATATCCGGAGGTAGTTTATAGGTCCAGAAATCAGAGCCTTTCAAATAAATGGAATTTATCCATTTCACCCACAGCAAGTCCATCTTCTCTGAGATCGCCCAGATATACTTTGCCAAAATAGCATGATTCCACCTTTGTCCATTTCTGAAGCCGAGCCCCCCAAACACCTTAGGTAGACAAACTTTTTCCCATGAAGTCATATGAATCTTGCATCTATTCCCATTAACTCCCCAAAGAAAACCACGACAGAGTCTCTCAATTTCTTTTATTATGCTTTGAGGGAGAACAAAAATGCTCATCCAATAGTTCCTTAGCCCAAACAAAACAGAATGAATCAATTGCATTCTGCCGGCAAAAGCCAGGTGCCTACTAGCCCAAGTGTGTAATCTCATTTTGATTTTCTGAATAATGATATCACAATCCTCATGCTTCCATTTGGTAGGTCTCATAGGGACACCAAGGTATTTTAGAGGAAACAATCCCTTTGTCAGCTTCAATTCAGCAGATAGATGCAATTTTTCAGCATCTAAAATTCCTCCAAAGAAAATCTGAGATTTGTTCTCATTAATGTGCAAACCTGTTACAGAGCTAAACTCCCCAAGACAATTCTTAATGACCTTAACTGATGACAGAGACCCTTTACAAAATATCAATAAGTCATCTGCAAAACATAAGCTAATGAGCCTGAGATTCTTACACATAGGATGATATCTGAAGGCTGAATTCTGAGCTGCTAAATGGAGGCTTCGGGTAAGATACTCCATCACTAGAACAAATAACAGAGGTGAAATCGGATCCCCTTGGCGGAGACCTTTCTCACCTTTAAACCGGCCTTGGATCTTACCATTCAAGATTAAAGAATAAGACGTTTTTCTCAGACAAGTCATTATCCATCCAATAAATCTTGCTGGGAAACATAAAGCCTTTAGAAACTCCTCAATAAACCTCCAATCAATTGTATCGTAGGCTTTACTTATATCTATTTGAATTGCACATCTTGGAGAGATTGTCGATCTTTTATAATTCTTGATAATGTCTTGACAAATAAGGACATTGTGGGCGATAGATCTTCCTTGTATAAAAGCTCATTTTATAAATATATTTGTATTCTATAGTTTTTAATATTTAAATTATTTGAAATTTGAATATTGTTAGTTAGATATTTTTATGGATATTTGAATTTGTTTAACTATTTTGAGATATTTTAGGATTGTTATAACTTTTTATATTTTTTTAGTGGTTAAAATATTAACAAATAGTTGTAACAACACAAGATATTTTTGGAAAATAGTTAAGATATTGATTTTAAAATTTAAAATTGGTTAACTTTTGACAAATATCATTTTTTTTCAGCCAATTAATAAAATATATTTTTTTAATAAATAGGATTTAAATTAACTTTGGTTAATTGTTGATAAATCTTATTTAAATTAAATTAATATTATTTTAATCAAATTAACCTAAAACCAAGTTGATTATTGATAAATGAAATTTAAATTAACTATTGTTAATTGTTGATAAATTTCATTTAAATTAACTTAACTTTTGTAAAAATTTAATTAATTTGAATTTTTTGAAAAATTCTAGATGAATAATTGTGGTATTTTTGCAAATGAAATTAATTGTGATATTTTTGCATAAATTCATAGAATTGCTCCTATAGTAACATGATTAGACTCATCCAATTATAACATGTCTGTTTGCACTATATGTGGTATTTTTTCAATTGGACTTAGATGCATATAGTTGCCCATATGTTTGTTAGATGTATGGTATTTTGCCAAATAAAATATTCATAAAATGATAGGTTTTATTTGGGCCCATTAGAAAATGTAAAATTTAAATTCATCTCTTGTGGGCGATTCCACTTGTGAAGGCTCATTTGCTTTGCATGACTATAGTGAGCCTAATCAATTAATAACAATTAATAAAACGAATGTTTAAATTCCTGTCTTTTGGACCTTGTATGGAAGATAGGGGGCCTTTGTAGTGGGAACGACATACTGGACCCAGCCCTCCTCCATACAAGCCCAATTGTTAAGGCCCATTTACCTGAGTTGGACTTAATTGTATAGGTTCATTACATTAGTTAAACCTAAATATTGATTAACAACAAATTAATTCTAAATTAATTGAGTTTGTTTCAATGTGACACTTTAGAATTAATAGGAAATTATAGGACTTTGGTTTTAAAAAATTTAATCTGTTTAATTTTTTTAGGTAAAACCATAGTCATTAATTTTCTAAAAATAAATAAAAAAAATACTATTTTTAATTTTATAATGAGTTTATTTTAATAATTTTATTCGATCTCCACCGTTGAGTTAACATAGTCAATAGCTTAATGGGACCTCGAGGCGTTTTGATTCGTCCCCCTACGGAAGATGTTCATTAGTTATTTTGACAATGTTAGATTTCGAAAGATAGATAATTATAAGTCAAATTCTACTAGACTCACCCCTACGGTGACTACTAGGACTAAATCTATGATTATTGAAACCGTGGGTTTAGCTCATAAAATAAGAGATTTTGTTTTCTTATTTTGATCGAATAGTAGGTTGTTAATAGTGGTGTCCTTTATTAAATGAGTTTACAACTCTATTTAACTAATGGTATTTTTGACTCTCACCAACCGGGACAAGGATATCATAGATTAGTTAAAAACCTAAAGAAATAGAGATATGGTTGTTTTTGGTATTTTTTCTCAAATCTTACATATTTATGGTATATGTTGTGCAATTTCTTGAAATTTGTGTGAATAGAAGTTTTATTGAGCAAATGTGATTGATTTCTATTTTATTGATAATTTGTAGTTTTAAGCTAAGTAGTGTTTGTCTACACCCATCCTTTCTCAACTTTCGATGGAGAAACTCACTGGAGAAAACTTCCTTAATTGGAAGTAGAATATCAACATAGAGTTGATTGGTGACAACTTTGAATTCGTCATGATTGAGGAATCCCCATAACAAGCACCGTGTCCGCACGTTAGTGATGGCACCGTCAATGCTCGTGATGGTACCGTAAATGCTTGGATAGCGCCGTGTCTGCACGTTCGTGATGGCACCGTAAATTCTCGCAAGGCACCGTGTCTGCACGTTCGTGCTCAACTCAACTATGGTCTGACGCAGCTCATGAACGAGCTTCAGATTATTGAACCTGTCATGGGTGGACCTAGTAAAGGAAGTGAAAATAAGACTACTGAAGTTGCTGCTGATCTAGTTAAGGCTGAATCTAACCAAGATTCATCTTCGAAAGCTAGAAACAAGAGGAAAGGTAGACAAAACAACAACCCCAAGCCTGCAAAGGCCGTAAAGGTGAGTGCACAACCAAGGGCACAGACGCCTAAGGGGAAGAACAAGAAAAACAAGAAAGGTAAAGGTAAGTATTTTCATTGCAAAGAGAAGGAGCATTGGAAACAGAATTGCCCCAAGTTTCTAGCAGATAAAAACAAAGCTTCTTGAATCGTGGGAGGAAGTGAACGAAGGCGGCTTAAAGCTTAGAGTTGGGAATAGAGCGTTCGTTGCGGTCCAAGCTAGAGGAAGAGCTCGTCTGAAGTTCGGAAATAAATTTTTAATTTTAAATGATGTATTTTTTATTCTGGATTTTAGTAGAAATTTAATTTCAGTTTCCATGTTGCAATTAGAACAATTTGTTATGACTTTCACAAGTTCTAATATATCTATTTCCTTCAATGGATCACAATTGTGTATTACATGTTTGAAAAATTGGCTTTATATTTTGCGACCTAATGAACCCCTCGCTCTTAACAATGATTTATTCAAAGTAGCTAAAATTAGGACCAATAAAGGTCAAAAGACCGATAACGATAATATGACGTATTTATGGCACTTGAGACTAGGTCACATTGGCTATAATAGGATTCAAAGACTTACAAAGGAAAGACCTTTGAGGGAACTCACCTTAGGTGAATTACCTGTCTGTGAATCTTGTCTAGAAGGCAAACTGACCAAGCGTCTATTCTCTGCAAAGGGTGATAGGGCCAAAGAACCACTTGGTCTTATGCATTCAGATGTTTGCGGACCTTTGAATGTAAAAGCCAGGGGTGGTCTTGAGTATTTCGTCACTTTCATTGATGATTACTCTAGATACTTATGTCTTTACCTAATGCATAGGAAATCAGAAACATTTTCAAAGTTTCAGGAATTCCTAGCAATGGCTCAGAACCAATTAGGTAAAACGTGAAAGATCTTGCGATCTGATAGGGGTGGAGAATATTTGGATATGCAGTTCCAAGATCATTTAACTGAACTTGAGATTTTATCACAACCTATTGCCCCAGGTACAAAATGGTGTAGTGGAATGCCGGAACAGAACTTTATTGGAAACGGTTAGATGCATGCTTAGTTACTCAACTCTACCAACTTCTTTCTGGGGACATGCAATTGAAACCGCGAACGACATTCTCAATGTCGTGCCATCTAAATCAATCCCCAAAACTGTAACGCCCTGGTTACCCCAGAACCGTTACGATGAACGGTGAACTGGAAATTTGACCCGCTACCCAAGTCCTTTGGTTAAAAACGTGTTCTAAGTGTTATTAACAGGCTAAGGTGAAAAACAACAAAAAGGAAAGGATATGTTTTATTTAATACATAAAACTGTTCATGGGCCCACAAGAACATTTACAAGTTATTTACAACTCAAAAAGGTCATTACTGTTTCAAAAGTACAAACCCGCCGACCTAAGCGACAAAAATAGGGTAAACCCCCTAGTTCCTCTGAGAACTCCTTGGCCGTGGTGGTCAAGCGGTCGCATATGTACACATCACCACCTAAGCTCTCAACTCAAGGCTGGGTGAGCTTTTCTTTCCCTTTACCTGCACCACATAGCACCCATGAGCCAAAGCCCAACAAGAAAACACAGTATTGCATGTAAACATTATCAAATGATTATCATTATAATCACATAGAGCTTATAGCTCTTAAACAAATGAGTGAATATCACTTGAGGTTCTAGAAAACCATACTGGGTGATTGGCAAGCAAGTCACTAATTTAAACAGAAGAGTGGCTGCTAGGTAAGCCACTAGCCTTAAACAGACGAGAGACTGATAGGTAAGTCTCTAACTTAACAGATGAGTGACTGATAGGTAAGTCACACAAGCGCTTATAATATTCATCAAACTTGAGGTTGGTTCGGCATTAATGCTCTTTGAGTCATCCAATGCAGATATCGATTAGATCTAATCTTTATTGGCTTGCATTGAACAAGCTAAAGTCGTCCTGACTAATGAGTCAGCTCTATGGGACCAGTGCCCAGTACCACTGCCGAACCTGACTAATGAGTCACAGCTTCACAGTTGATACTGACACCTATGCCAAATCTGACTAATGAGTCAGTACCATGCACAAGCGAGCAAGATTTGCTAAGCATTCAATAATCAATCCATGTCCACATTTACACAATCAACATGCCTCAAGAATAATCATGCATGTCACATATGGGGTGCAGTTTTCTTACCTTTGGTTCGAGCAAGAAATAATATAAGAACGACCCTTGAGAACGATCAACCTTTAGATTCCTTAGCGGTTACCTAATCATAACCAATTAGAAACCATCAATAAAGTAAATCAATGAATGGTTCACAATCTAAACCACACTCCCGGGATCAATCCCTCACTCTCGGGACTCTCAAACTACTCAAAAGGGGTAAAGGAACTAAACCCCGAGCCTTAAAATCCATCCCGAGCCTAAAAACAACACATCCTGAAACTGACCTAGCGCCTAGGCGCTGCCAACCAGCACTGGGGCGCTACCCCAGAAACAGAGAGGGATATTCTCTACCCTGCATAGCGCTGGGGCGCTAGGACTGGCGCTGGGGCGCTAGGACTGGCGCTGGGGCGCCAACATTAGACCAGCAACTCCTCTAATTTTCCCTCCTTGCGATTCCCCTTGAAACCAACCTTCCAAACCAATCCCAAACCTTACCAAAACATCCAATTCAACCCCTAAACCTCATCTACATCACCCCCTCGCCAAAACCCAATCAATCTTACACAAAAACTCCCATTGATTCCAACTTTCCACATCAAAATCTATAGGCTGAAAACTAAAAGAAAAACAGAGTATAACTTAAAACTCATGGACAATTGCTTACCTCCAACTAGTTTTGAATCCTCCTTAGTAGATGAACTAAGTCTATAACCTCCAACCTTTGATTTCCTAGCTTGATACTTCAATTTGGGACCAAAAACTTCAAAGGGAAATAGAGGGAAGGTGATGTACGGGAAGAGGAAACCTTGCTCTATTTTTTTTCTATATGTTTCTACAGCCAACTTAAACCATGTATATCCAAAGCCAAATGACCCTAATGCCCCTAGGTCATTTAAAGCTTCTAAAGTCTCCCCAAGGGTAAAATCGTCATCTTTCACCTATTTCGTTAATCACAATTAACGCTCTCCAATTCCCGCTATTCTCGATATTCTCAAATACCAACAATTCATATCCCGTTACCCTTTTATTCCCGGCAACGCTCTAATCATTAAAACATCCCGAGACTCACCCCGAGCCTCGAACTTACTCCGGTTATGACTGAACCGCTAGTTAATATTCAAAGATCGTCTCATGCCGAATAGCTCAAAAAAATCCACATTATAATGTGGCCTCAACAATATATCACCGACATGCATACAAATATACAATTACGCCCTCAACGGGCCAAATTACCAAAATGCCCCTATAAAGAAATGTGGACCCACATGCATGCATTTAACATCATATTATAATATAATTCACATAAACATGCATATAACAGTTTAATGGCATAATAAATCAATTATGGCCCTCTCGGCCTACTAATCCAACCATTAAACCGCATTAGGGATTTCAGGGCATTACAAAAACACCTTTAGAACGCTGGAATAGTCGTGAACCTAGTTTATGTAGAGTCCAAGAACTTTACTTAGCTAGTTAGATAGTAGTAGCAATAGTAATAATTGTAGTATTTTTATGACTGTGGATTTTGGTTCAGACCGAGATTTAATTGGACACTTGTAGATTTTCTAAGTTTAACCTATAGTTTAAGAATATTAATTTTAACCTAAGGTTTGATTAATATGACTGATATTGATGGTGATATTTATTATATTATAAGGTTTAGATAGACCCAATAAGATAGTAACACTTGTCATATGTATGTTTAATGATAATTAAGTATTTTTGAGGAATAAGTTTATTAAGATTAATATTTGAATATCCTAGGGTCTGTCAGCAGCTTTGAAATCGTTAGAGGACTTAGTCATGGCTGTTTACTCAATTCAAATTAGGCTGAAAATGTGCAATTTCGTGTTTAAATATTCAGCGTATGCCGATATATCGCAGCAATAGGGGCGATATATCGCAATACGGGGATACGAAAAACACGTACCTTCGCACGACCAACTCGACGAGCCTCGGGCATATTAGCCCAGGCAATATATCGCCTACTAGGGGCGATATATCGGCTCCTTTGAATGATTTTTGAATGTTTTTGAAACCGAGCTTAATTTATTCTTTAACCTCTTGATAAGTCCAGCATCTTTCTGACCAAGTCTTCAGCCTCTGCTGAACGATAATTCAAATATTTTTCAATTAAAAAGCCATTATTTTATTCAAGTTAAATGAAGATCTTTTCATTCTTGAACTCTATAAATAGGACCTAGTACCCAGCCATTTATTCATTCATCAAGCTAAGTTCTGAGTCTGCAAGCTGCTAGGTTATTTTTGAGTGCTTAAACACTTGGGTTGGGAATATAAGCTTTAACTTTATAAGCTTAGTAAACACTCGGGAAGTAAGGTTCATAGTATTTTTCGGTTCGAGGTATAGTTTGGTTATAGAAGCATTAAAGGTATTCCAAATTCTAGTTCATTTCTGTATTGTTTCCTTAAGTTCTTATAGTTTTCTACTCAAAATCCTAACTCTATTCTTTATTCGTGGTTAGGAAATCTAAGATCTTGAACATAAGATTCTTGGTAAGTATATTTTTGATGGTATAGTTCTTTCATTCTTTTCATCCCCTTTTCATTAGTATACTCACCTTGCTTTGATGGTTTTTAGGAGTGTTTCCAAAGTCTTAATCCTGTTCTCATATCCCGGTATATTTGGTAAGGAAAATAGGATAGGATTCTATATGTTATGTTATATGCTATCTTATGATTTATATGTTATGTTAAATGTTATCTTATGATTTATGTGTTATGTTATAATATGTATGATTGTAGACTTGGGCATATGACTTGTATAACTAACAAGCCCCAATAAATTTATGGGCATATGACTTGCTTAGCTAGCAAGCCCCGCAAATCTAATGGGCATATGACTTGTTTAGTTTACGAGCCCCAAGTAATAATGGCCATTATAGTATATGTGACATATGTTTATGATATGTTTTAGTATATGTTGCGGTGTAAATTTTATGTATATGATTTATGTGTTAGATTTTCCTTGTTGGGCATTAGGCTCATTCCTTTATGTTTATATGTGCAAGAAAATAGCTATGGTGGCGGAAAGGTTCTTGGCAGCTTGGGGGTTATGTATTGAGGCAGAATGGAAATGGATGGATTGAGCATTCGGTTCGAGGATGAAGTCGCTTCTTAGTCCTTTAAAAATTATGCTTTATATGTATTTTCCGCACTTTATTTTGTAATCCATTTATTTAAAGTTATGTTATGTTTTCATTTTAAAAACAATGGGATCCCATATCCTACTTTAAATTTTATGTAGTTTAACACTTGTTTTTACAAGTTTTAATGAAGTTATGATTATTTCACTTGTAAGTTTTATTAAAAATTAGTGTCTATGTATAGTAGTCATTAATGGTCCAAAGTTTAGAGTAGTTGGGTCATTACAATTTACGGCATTACAGAATCTGGGGGTGTCCCGCTCACATCCTGAGGAAAAAGGAGGGAAAGTTAGAACCGCGAACTGAAGTTTGCATGTTTGTTGGCTATCCTAAAGGTACTCGGGGTAGACTTTTCTATATTCATTCAAAAAAGAAAGTGTTTACTTCTACAAATGCTACTTTTATGGAAAATGACTATATCCAGAACTTTAAGCCTCGCAGCAAAGTAGTTTTAGAGGAGATGGTTAAAGAATTGACTCCAACCAATGTTCCATCGTCATCAACGTAAGTTGATGATGAAATTCCCACTCTTCATGTCCAACCGACGCAAGTCGATTTCAATGAAGAAAGTACCACTGTTCCTGAACAAACATCACAGAGCCTCGTCGTAGTGGGAAGGTTTCTAGGAACCCAGTTCGCTGTGGTTTGGAAGGTCAAACCAATATGGTTGTTGTTGACACTAGGGATGATGACTCGTTGTCTTTCAAACAGGCAATGGCTAGCCCTAAAAAGGAAATATGGCTCGAAGCCATGAAACAGGAAATGGAGTCCATGTACTCAAATTCTGTCTGGGATCTTGGGGAAGCACCTAGTGACTTTAGGGCCATTGGGTGCAAGTGGATCTACAAGAAGAAATGAGGTGTTGATGGAAATATTGAGACTTATAAAGCTCGATTAGTGGAAAAGGGTTATACCCAAAGAGAAGGAATGGACTATGAGGAAACGTTTAGTCCGGTAGCCATGCTCAAATCCATTCGCATCCTCCTATCCATAGCAGCCGCTCTCGACTATGAGATCTGGCAAATGGATGTCAAGACAACTTTTCTTAATGGAAAGCTTGACGAAGTCATTTATATGGATTAGCCAGCAGGATTTAAAGTATCTGGACAAGAAGGAAAAGTTTGCAAGTTGAATAGGTCCATCTATGGACTTAAGCAAGCTTCTCATTCCTGGAATCTTAGGTTTGATGAAATAATCAAAACCTATGGCTTTGAACAAAATATTGATGAGCCCTGTGTTTACCAACTGAAGGCAAATCAAATAGTGGTATTCCTGGTTCTTTATGTAGATGATATCTTACTCATTGGAAACAATGTTAAGAAATTATCAGATGAGAAGAATTGGCTGAGCACTCAACTCCAGATGAAGGATTTGGGTGAAGCAAGTTATGTTCTAGGTATCCAGATCATTAGGGATAGAAAGAACAGACTCTTAGCTCTGTCTCAAGTAGCTTACATAGATAAAGTGCTTGAACGTTTCTCAATGACAAATTCCAAGAAAGGGCGTCTACCGTCCCGCCATGGAATTCATCTCTCAAAGAAGCAGTCTCCCCAGACTCCTGAAGAGGAAGATGCAATGAGAAAAGTTCCTTATGCATCTGCAGTTGGAAGTCTGACGTATGCCATGTTGTGTACTAGACCAGATATCTGCTATGCAGTGGGAGTAGTGAGCAGGTATCAGTCAAACCCAGGATCAGAACATTGGATAGCAGTTAAGCATATCCTGAAGTATTTGAGACGGACTAGGGATTATATGTTAGTCTACAAGGGTGGTGTTCTGAACCCTGTAGGCTACACCGATTCAGATTTTCAGACTGATGTCGATGACAGGAAGTCTACTTCTGGAATGGTGTTTACTTTTGGGGCTGGAGCTGTGATTTGGAGAAATGTAAAGCAGTCTACAATCTCATATTCCACCATGGAGTCTGAGTACATAGTCGTGTCAGAAGCAGCTAAGGAAATAGTCTGGCTAAAGAAGTTATATTCAGATCTTAGTGTTATTCCAGAAATGGATAAACTGCTTGTGTTGTTTTGTGACAATACAGGAGCGATAGCCAACTCGAAAGAACCTCGAAGTCACAAGAGGAGTAAGCATATAGAAATGAAGTATCACATTATTCGAGAATATGTGGCCAAGGGAGATGAGAAGGTTATGAAGATTGGAACTGAAGACAATCTTGCGGATCCATTGATAAAGACACTACCAGAAGCTACATTTGATAAGCATATCAAGGAAATGAGATCAGTATAATTAAGGCATTAGTTTCAATTAGTGCAAGTGGGAGTTTGTTGGGGTTTTATGCCCTAATTAAAACCCAAATTCTTTGTAATCTCATTTTATTATCAATAAAATAATATAAATCATTTTTGGACTTGGTCAATAACTTTGCTCACATGTTTTACTTTTATGATTATTTGTTTAATAAAAACTTCTATTAAACCCTGAGCATATAGCTAATCTTATTTATAGTGACATAATCACTGTGGAATATAAATATGATTATATGTTCAAAATAAGTTAGTCCTAAGATTAGTCAGTACACCGGATTTATACTGACTTGCCAATCTATGATATGATCTACTTACACATTACAGTGTTATGTTCTTTCCATAATATTAGCAAGGTTGATAAGATCGGATGTATTTGTTACATCGGACTGGACCGATACTGACAGTTGATAAGATAAGTAAACATACCGTTATTATCTATTCTAGTCATATCATATAGTTGACCATAGGTCAATTCAATCTCAATTCTGAGTGGTTAGTATTCTAACTGATTGTATTATTTGAGTTCGATGACTTGCTCATTACCAGCTTACCCTACGGACTAGCCCATACTTACATCTCGGGAACTCGGTAGTATAATTGAGTGGGAGTGTTAATCATAGTTATGAACATCTATAGCTTCTGATGAAGAAGTGAAACGATGGTTTCCTTTTAGTTTGGTTCAAGGTGTTAAATGATAGAGATCTCATTTCAGTAATTAAATTAGTTTACTGAAATATCATTTATAAGGAACCAAGTGTTTTAAGGATAAAATACAATGAGGGGTAAAACGGTATTTTAGTCCAATCTCATTGTAGACCATCTATAGAGGATTGAGTGACAATTGTGGTTGTAACGATGGATAATTAATAGCGTATCTATATTTGTTATAGAGCGTTCTATGAATTCAAGAGTGCAATTCCGAGTCTATAGTGGAGTCACGAGGAATTAATAAGTTAGTAAATTTATTTGTTAGATTTATGATAACTTATTGGAGCTTGATTTAATAGGCCCATGGTCCCCATTGTACCTTGGATAAAATCATCTAGATAGTCTCAATTAATTAATTGATTTAATTATCAATTAGAACTATCAAAGTTGACCAGGTCAATTTTGGATAGTTTCATAGAGTTGTGTAATTCTGAGAAGAAAAGAAAAATTATGGCAGATTTATTAATTAAGATAAATCGGTATCTAAATTAATAAATAAGTTTAAATCAAGGTTCAAATTATATATAATTAATTTGATCAAGGATTTAGAAAAATTATTTAATTAATTAAATCAATAGAAAATAATACAGGTCTTGATTTTAAGTCCAATAGGCTTTTAATCAAATGAGAAATTTCATGGGGGCCTAAAACCCATGATAATTTCGACCTAAGGGTTTAAAATCACTATTATTTTATTGATTTTTTTAATTAAATTAAATGACCTAATTGAGTCTATAAAAGGATTGCTTAGAGAGAAGTCAGAAAGACGACAGATAAGTTTAATCACTGGTTTTCTGATAGTTTTAGATTCTCTCTAAACACAAGTCTTTTTCTAAGTCTCTTTGTTATTTTCTCTTCTTCTCTCTATATTTATCTCATGTGTTGAGAATTGCCCACACTAGTCTAGGTGATTCTAAGGATACATTGGAAGATTGTGAAGAAAATAGAAGATCGGTTCAGTTTCTTGATAATACTCTGCGACAGAGAGGATACAAGAGTTAGAGAAACTGAAGGGAGGACTCTTTCATTCCTCTGCGTATACTGTAAGTATTCTATTCATTGTTTCTCTTTGAATTCAATTTTAGAAACATGTTTTAGGCTATCTCGTATTAATTTGTTTAATATTAGATATACATGAAAATAAATAAAGATCTTGTATAAGTTTTCCTAACAACACCAACTATCATTCCTTCCCACCCTTAACCTCCATCTCCTATCACTTATCCTCTGTATCATCATCCATCTACTAATTATGCACTCTTAGATCCTCTAACTTCTCATTGACCACCCATTATTCCTACACTCGCCACCACTCCTTCTATATCTTAGCCATCCACTCCTCACGTTTCTTCACCTCTATCATGCCCTTCATCAGCACAACCACCTCTTTCTTCGGTTGTCGTACCTGCATCATCTTTACCAAGTGCCTCTAACACTCATGCGATGACTACAAGGGCCAAACCAGGTGTGTATAAACCTAAAGTCTTTATTGCTTCTAAGGAACCACTTAATTTGGCTGAAGCTCTTACTAATCAGGCTTGGAAACCTAGACTTTAGTTTCTCTTTCTCAAGGCAGAAAAGCAATAGGCTGCAAGTTGGTTTTTAAGTTGAAAGAAAATCCTAATGGGTCTTTCTTGAAACACAAAGCTAGACTAGTTGCAAAGGGCTACAATCAAAGGTATGGTTTTGATTTTACTGAAACTTTTAGTTAAGTTACAAAGCCTACTACTATTAACATCATTCTTACTATTGCCTTGTCTAAAGGGTGGTTATTGAAGCAATTAGAAGTGAATAATGCTTTCCTAAATGGTGAGCTGCAAGAAAAGGTTTACATGACTCAACCACAAGGGTTTGAAGATCCTAAGGCCACTGGTTTGGTTTGTAACTTAATAAGGCTTTGAATGGTTTAAGACAAGCTCTAAGGGCTTGGTTTGACAAGCTTAAGTCTGCCCTTTTTGCATGTGGTTTCACTTGTTCTAAACTTGATAACTCCTTGTTTATTAGACATACTAATATTCACACTACATATATCTTAGTATATGTAGTTGACATTTTAATTACAGGGAGTTCTACCACTGCAATACAAGTACTTATTTAAGATCATAATAAGGCTTTTTCTTTAAAATATCTAGGGGAGCATAATTACTTTCTTGGCATCCAAGTAGAACACACTTCAAATGGGCTTCTTCTATTCCAAAAGAAGTATATTACTGAAGTCTGAACAAAGGTTAAACTCCAATTTGCTAATAGTCTTGGCACACCTATGATAAAGGGTGAGAAACTTTCAGCTTTTGGGAGTGATCCTATTCACGATCCTCATCATTATCGCAGCCTAGGTGGTGCCTTACAATATGCAACAATCACTAGACCATAAATTTCTTATGTTGTCAACTGTGTATCTCAGTTCATGCATACTCCTCTTGTGAAACATATTCTCTGCTATCTCAAACGGACTCTTGATTTTGGCCTTCACTTACAGACGTGTTCCGAGCTCTCTTTGACTGCGTTTTGTGATGTTGATTGGGCATCGGATCCTGATGAAAGGAGGTCCACATTTGGTCTATGTGTTTTTCTTGGTCCCAACCTTGTTGCTTGGTCCTCAAAGAAACAAAGAACATTCTCAAGGTCTAGCACAAAAGCTGAATATAAGAGCCTTGCTCATGTCACTGCCGAGGATACTTGGGTTCGGTCTTTGCTGTCTGAGTTGCATCTCCATCTTCCACGGGCTCCTACAATATGGTGTGATAACTTAAGTACAGTTTTGATTTCTGCAAATCCTATACTTCATGATAGGACCAAGCACATCGAACTAGATCTCTATTTTGTGTGTGAAAAGGTGTTGAACAAGTCTATTGTGTTCAAGCACACTCCATCTCATGACCAAGTAGCTGATATACTGACCAAAGCACTGTCACCCTCTCGATTTTTTGCTTCTTAGAGACAAACTTCGAGTGCTTTCCTTGTCCACTCTCAGTTTGAGGGGGAGTATTATAGCCTAAGTTTTTTATGTTGGTTGAGACTGTTAGTATTCTGTTTGTACAACTGTTAGATTTGCTACAAGATTAGTTATTCTATTAGAGATTAGTTTACTTATGTAATCAACAATATATACTAGTTGTACAGTTCATTTATTCTAATGAGAATCAATTTATTCATTCACACCTTTTTCACTTCCTTAAGATGACATTGATAGGGAATAAACTCAAAAGAGAGAAAGCTGGAGATGGGATAGAGAGTCACTGGTTTTTATTCCAATGAAAGAGAAAGAGAGTTGTGTTTATGTTGGATTAAAATCTTATTTTTTGGGTACATATGAATAATGCATAATGCTATTATAAAGTGTGATACAAAATTAAGTGACAAATTATGTTATAAGTATCATAGGGTATTAAAATGTCATGAATTTAATGTGTAGAAACAGTAAAGTAAATTTTTAATTTTATAATGGGTAAAATTGGAAATCACTAATTATAAATTAAGGTTATGGTCCTGTAATGCCCCAAAATTCCTAGTGAGGTTTAATGGTCGGATTAGTAGGCCGGGAGGGACATAATTGATTTATTAAGCCATTAAATGATTATATGCATGCTTATGTGAATTATATTATTATATGATGTTAAATGCATGCATGTGGGTCCACATTTCTTTATAGGGGCATTTTGGTAATTTGGCCCGTTGAGGGCATAATTTTGTATTTTCATGCATGTCGGTGAATTATTGATGAGGCCACATTATAACGTGGATTTGTTCGAGCCATTCGGCATGAGACGATCTTTTAATGCAAGTTAGCGGTTTGGTCATAACGGGGTTGATTTCGGGGCTCGGGGTGAGTTTCGGGGTGATTTGGTGATTAGAACATTACCGGGAATTAAAGAGTAATGGGATATGATTTATTAGTATTTGTGAATATTGGGAATAATAACGAGAATTGGAGGACATTAAGTATGATTAACGAGATAGGTGGGAAATGATGGTTTTGCCATTGGTGGCTGTTAAGGGTTTTATTTAAGTCTAGGGGAAATATGGTCTTTTGACCTTAAGATATATATCAGCCATTAGAAGCTGTAGGAAGCTTAAGAAAACATAGTAAGTTTCTTTCTTCTCCTGATAGTTTTTCTTCTCCTTTTCTCCTTGGATTTTTTAGCATCATTTAAGGAATCAAACTAGGGAATCAAACCTTGAGGGTCTAGGGTTGTGTTCTACCCTTGAGGAGGGTTCCATACTGAGCTTGAGGTAAGTTTCTAGCCATTGAAACTCAGGTTTATGCTCTGTTTTCCTTTTGGTTTTCAGCTGGATTTTTAAGGTTGATAAAGAGAATTTATGGGAGATTTTGGCAAAGATTGCTTGGGTTATGATGCCTAGGACATGTAGAGTAGATATTTGGGTTCATTTGGGAGTTTGGATGGAGTTTGGAATCAAGTTTTTAAGGTTGGAAGTGGAGAAATTGAATGAGGGAAAAACCAGGGTAGTTCAGCCTAGTCCTAGCGCTATAACGCCCAAAGGAGGGCGCTACAGCGCTAGCCAGGGAAAACTTCCCTGCTTGTAGCGCTATGAAGCTAGGGGGGCAGTGCTACCCTGTTCTTCCTGATTCCTATTTTGAGCACTTTTCAGGGTTTTTGGCTCGGTGTTTCAATTCCTAAGGCTCGGGATCGAATCTACTAACCGTTTGGGTACGATTCGAGGTCCCGGGAGTGAGGTTTAGGTCATGAACCTTTCATTGCTCATTTTTCATTGATGGGAGTTATATTTGGTTATGATTAGGTGAGCGCTAAGGAATCAAAGGACTGATCGTTCTCAAGGGTCGTTCTTGTATTATTTCTCTCTCGAACCAGAGGTAAGAAATTGCACCCCATATGTGACACGCATGGTTATTATTGAGGCATGTTGAGTGATGTATATGCGGACATTGATTGCATATCAAATGCTTAGCAAAACTTTCTTACTTGTGAATGGCACTGACTCATTAGTCCTTATCGGAAATGGTGTCGGTATTAATTGTGAAGCTATGACTCATTAGTCAAGTTCGGCAGTAGTACTGAGCACTGGTTGTATGATATTGACTTATGAGTCAAGAACGGTATTAGCGTGTTTAATGCAAGCCGAAAAGATTAGATCTAATTGACATAAGCATTATCGTCATGAGCATGAAATGCTTGACCAACCTTAAGTTCGATGAAAAACAAAAGTGCTTGTCTAGTCTAATGGCTAGTTACTTAGAGCCAGGGCCAGAAGGCCCAGGTGACTACATCGTCACGTGGCTAAGGGTGAGGAGCCCAAGTTAGTGACTTACTCATCAGTCACGTTCAAGTTAGTGACTTACTCATCAGTCACTCATCTGGTTCAAGTTAGTGACTTACTCATCAGTCACTTATTTGGTTTAAGTTGGTGACTTACTCATCAGTCACTCATTTGATTTAAGTTAGTGACTTACTCATCAGTCACTCATCTGATTAGGGCTACAATCTCCAGCATGGTTACTAGAATCTTGAAGTGATATTCATTCATCTGTTTAGGGCTATAAGCTCTGTATGATTATCATGATCATCATTTGATATTATATACATGCAGTAATGAGTTTTCTTGCTGGGCCTTGGCTCACGGGTGCTATGTGGTGCAGGTAAAGGAAAAGAAAAGCTCACCCAACTTTGAGTGAAGAGCTTAGGTGGCGATGTGTACATATGTGGCCGCTTGACCACCACGGCCAAGGAGTTCCTCAGAGGAACTAGGGGTTATCCCTATAATTTGTCGCTTAGGTCAGCGAGTTGTAATTTTTACACTGTAATGATCATTTTGAGTTGTAAATAACTTGTAAACGTTTTTTTTATGGGCCCATGTACAATTTTATGTTTTAAATAAAATATATCATTTACTTTTGATTGAGTTTTTTCACCTTAGCCTATTAATAACACCTAGATGCACGTTTATAACAAAATGACTCGATTAGCGAGTTAAGCACGGTTCAAAGTTCACAGTAACGATCTTAGAGTATCCAGGGCGTTACAGGTCCCCTATTTATATCATTCAATTCTGTCTGCAATCTCATTAACAGAGAAGAAAATAGAGACTCTTCTCTCATAGAGATACATATTATATAGGATGATCTAAATTCTCTGTGCAATCTCCAACAATGGCCTCAGGTTAGTGCTTCCGCTCTCATGTTCATCTTCTTCTTTGATTTATCAAATGATCTATAGAAATATGATTTAGGATTTTATATTAAACCACTTTTAGTAACATGTTTAGGATATGAAATTATGTATTGAAATATTGATACTTATGCATGTTGCTTGAGTGTTTTATAAACCCTAACAATTTAATGTCGACCAAAGATTAGAGAGATGCTAAGGGAGAGGGGTCTGGTTTAATATATGAGAGGGGAGAGGGACTGGGTATCTGGGGGTTGGGTTTGGTGGGAGTAGAATTAAAGAGGATTTGATGTGAAAATCAAGTGTTTAAGGCATCGTTCGGTGTAGGGGTAGAGAATAGATGGGTAAGAATGTATAGTACACTCTATGTTTGGTTTAATGTTTTAGGTGAGAATATATTACTTTTTTTATGGATCTCATATAGCTTTAGAGGGTAAAGTCAAACCATTTGAAATGTTAAGTTTGATATTACCCCCGGTCCTAACCTCTTGAGCAAAACTCTCAGGATACTTGTATCTCAAAACAAACACTCCCTAATGGGGTTATGGAGACTTTCTAGAAAATAGAAACTCCTAAACCATTAAAAATAGATTTACTAAATATAAGTTAGATTTTACCTTTTCATTCCCACCAAATATATAATCCTAAACATAATTTATATTTTTAAAAAAAAAGGTTAATTAATTGTATATGTAACGTGTTATTTAAAACAAATATCATATAAACCCTAATAATAATATATATAAATATATTTTATATGGAAGTATGGTTGTATTATGTAGTATTAGAAGTGAGGGAAAGTCGGCCCACATCATGATGAGTGTAGCAGCCACGTTACAGTCCCCACACTCCATCGATCGATAACGATCGACCACTTACTGGCATCTTAAAATATCCACATTATTATTCAGAATTAATGTGTGCATATATACACACATACATTACATATTACTAGAACTAGTATATATTTGTTTAATATTTGATCCTATATGTATCTATGTATAGTTCGGATGTGTTTTATATGTCTTAGCTAGAGAGACAAACATGCAACATTGTAAGACAAAGGAAAAAAAAAGATTTTTTCTTCTTTTATTTTTAGTTTTAAAGGTTTTCAAGATTTCCATAAGTATGTGTTTTGTGTGCTTAGATAGAGTTTCAAATCATTGAGGTGTCACTTTAGAAAAATAAAATATCCAAAATTAAATCAATTGTACCTATGTTCAATTTAATTAGTAATACTTCCTTTTGAGATTTATAGTGCACTAATAAGTGTATAAATAGTGGTAGGGCTAGGCGGACCCCGTTGTTTTGTGAAGTGTATTTTCTTAAATTATGGGTTTTAACTTTTTAATATCAATCAATATATCTGTACGTACATTAATTTCTTATTATATTTAGCGATAGTGAATTATTGGTTCCATTTGATTAACAAGTAACAACCCATTTGATTCATGATTTAAAAAAAAAAAAAAACTATTTGGTTGGGTTAATTGAATGGAATGAAATATTTTTATTCTATTTCCTTGTTTGATTTCAATTTTAAGTATTTGAATTAGGGTTGTTCATCAAACTGTCTATATTGCACCAAAATATGTGGTTTGGAACCCTTTGCAGTATAGTTGGGGATTGCATTTGTTCAAACTGCGTGGTATAGTTTGCGGTTTAAATTTTATAAATGTGGTTCAAACTACATTACACTGCATTGTTATATATATATATATCAATTTTTTCTATATATTTTTTCATTTTTATCACATTTAAACTTAATGTAGCCCATTGAAAATAAGACCCAATCCGTTTGTTCCAATCCGCATTTGTTCAGGGCAACATGTAAAATAAAACTTTCATTTCTCTCTCAAAAATTGTTTATGAACTTTATTATGAAACTTAATTATAATATTTAATTATTAAATTATTTAGTGATAGGTGTAATTCATCCACTCTGCACCACATTTTTATGGTGCGATTTTGAGGTCTATGTGGTGCATGTATAGTTTGGAAAATTGCTCAAACTACATAGGGATAACTTGAAAAGTACCAACTTTTAAGATTAATTAACCAAAATTAGCCAATAAATATATTTAGTTTAATATTAATCATTTTTATAATCACATTTCTCATAGTACCACTTGAAAAGTACACCGTGTGTTGTGAGTGTTTGAGTAGAAAAAAAGTATATCGTGAATAGTAATTAAAATACTAGGTATAAAAAAAAATTCAAAATATGACTACAAATGAGAGAAGGTCACTCAAAATGGATACCCTATGTAATTTTTACAACTTTTACATATATAGTGCGGTCTAATAAATTAACAAAAAATAACACTATCAATACCCCTAATTGAAATTAATTTCATTCCTTTCAAAATAAAAAAAATATCATTCCTTTTAAAATGAAGAAGAAACACCGTTCTAATAGATATTTTTTAAGGAAATAATGTTCCAATAGATAATTAAATTATTTTTACTCATATTAAATTTATTCCATTCCTAATTTTATTTTTATTATTCTTCTTCCGTTTTTATTACTGTCAATCTAACTTAGGACACCCAATTATAAGAGTTACTAGATACAAGCAACGTGCAATATGCACGTTTGCTTAGTTTTATTTATAGAATTTATTAATTATTTTTATTAAATTTTTATTAATGTCATATAAATTTTAAATAAATATCCTATTTTAATTAAATAATTTATTTATTTTTGTTTAAGTTTATGTTTGTTCTAATTTTTGAATTTGGGAGTGACAACAATAGATTATATATTATATGTTTAATACAATATTAAATATTATACGTGGATTTTAAATTTAAGTTTCTTGCTAGTTTTTTAAAAAAGCAATTTGTTGTTAATTATCATTGTAAAATATCTCAAAAATATCATATTTTAATTTGTTCAATTATTTATTATTTTTAAATAATTATCATTGTAAAATATCTCAAAAATATCTTATTTTAATTTTGTTAATTATTTATTATATTTTATTTAAGTTTAAGTATTTACAAACTACTGTTAAATATAAGAATATTTTGTTAAAGTTAACATTAAAAAAATAAAAAACTGTTAAAACTAATAATTTTCGTTATCTACACATTTATTATATAGAAGAGATATTACAAAATAATAATATTTTTCAAGTCAAGTCATAGTATAGTTATAAGAACGATTTATTTTTATGCATATATATTATTATCTAGTTAATAATTAATCAAGCTTTCCACTACAAAAAATCGGAGCCATACTGAGAACAAACGTCGTTGGTAGAAGCCCGTATCTCCTCAGTAGAAGTTGTGCCAAGAACATGTCCTTGGTAGAACGTTCTCGGTGCATCCTCGTCGGTAGAGGAAAACTTCTACCGAGGACATTAAATATGTTCTCGGTATAGCTTGTACCGAGGATAATAGTTCTCGGTATAGACTTGACACTATCGTCGGTGAAACCAGTCCAGTTTTGTAATCTGGATGTGCTATACCAAGGACAGTGTCCTCGATATAGACTGAACCGACATTTTTTTTATTTGTGAAATTTTTATTTATTTATAGATTTAATTTGAATTAAATATAAAACAATAGATTACAATTAAAACACTTATATTAAACATAGAGATAAAGAGTTGTCATAAACATGAAAATGTAATAGTCCATAATAATTAAACTCATACATAAGTCCTACTGACTCAGTTCTCCAACATCGGGATCATCAGGTGGTGGTGGGGCACATTGAGATCCCGGGGTGATACAATGAGTTCGGATGTGATCCTCTAATTGTCGAACACGTTCTCTCATCTTAACTATCTTTTCATCTCTAGATTGTGGAGGATCAATAGTAAATGGAGTTCGGTCCCTTATGTTAAGGATATGCCCATATCTTTTTTGGTGGTGTTGACGCGGTTCTTCGCCAACAGGTAATTAAGAGAAGGAGAGAAAGGGATTAGTGCTGAAAGTAGAACCGTCACAGATATGAAATCTTAGAGGATGAACTAGGTGACTCAAGACACGTTTTTAAGTGGTTCAAAGGTTAAAATCATTCTACTCCACTAGTCAATATTATTGATATATTCTGGGTATTTGGTTACAAAGTGTATATCTCTTCAGAGACTATTTTTTCCAACCCTTATCAACTCCCAGGGTCTCCATATTTATAGGAGAAGGCACCTGGAAGTTGGTAAGGAGGTCATCCCGTGACCTTCTTATTTGTCATATCAACTCTGTGACATTCATGATTAATTCCTAAACCTGACACATAAGTATGGTCAAATCGATAGATAAGGAGATAATGGGCCGCACGGCCCAACCCAGCCGTGGGTGTCTGAATACGCACGTTCTTGCTGCGTGTCCGAGAAGTCAGGGAGATATCGGACACGTGATGTCAGATATAGGCACGTTTATCTTGCGTGTGTTGACTTTACAAAGGGTCAGAGATCCATGAGAAGCTCGTACCACGAGCTTCTCCCCTGACCCGACCTTCGGCCTTCAGACTCCTTCCCCCAGTCTTGGGCAACCTTGGCGAGTCCTTCAGGGTACCTCGAGCTAATAGAGTACGACCTCGAAAAAAGGAGCTCCGGCCTGGGGAAATTTAAGGACTAACCATGATTAGTCCGAGGCTCGACCTGCTAATCAGCCCGTGGGAAAACCAGGGCGTACATCTGCCCCCAAGCTCCTGCTCGTGGTATATGACGTCATATATAGAAGACCACAGTAGGGGCTTTTAGACTTCCCCATAACCCTTCACATTCCACTTTTTGTGCAGGCGTCTGATACGTGGAACGTCGTGGGTGGTGACGGTACGTTTTATGAGAACCGCATTTAATGGCCTAGTCTATGCTCAGCCGTCGTTTCGTATTTCGAGTGGAAGGCCTCGGATCCCTCACTAGGGTCATCCAAGAGCCTTCTACACGTGATTCTTCATGTATATAAAAAGGGGGTGGCCACCCTACGCACGGGCCACCCCTTCATTCAAAATTTCCCAAATCTCTTTTCTTCTTTCCTCTCTAACTTTCAGAAGAACGAAACCCTCGACTCCGTTGCCGCCATTTTCATCGTCCAAGAAGCTTAGGCGCACGAGTTTCTCCGAAGCTTTGGAAGCTACTACAGCGACGAAGCTCCTACCAGCGCAACACTCTCGTCTACCTTCCAGCCATACACTGTAAGTTTCCTGACCCTGTTCACTTTGAAAACATGCTACTGTAGCTTAGGCAAAAAAATTTACTGTAGCCGCATGCAAGGGTTTTCTGGGTTGCGTGGATATGGAGGGTGACAGCCCTTTTTAGGTTAGGACATACTTGTTGTAGGAAATCGCCTTAGAGCATGGGTTTTAGGATGCTTTTTCTGGAACAATTTCTGGGTAGGAGTTTTGGGAATTTTGAGTGCAAAACCGGGTAGCTTAGGGAACACGCCTCATGGGCGGTTTTGCAATTCCTGCCTACTGAAAATTTCCTCCCAAGGAAAATTTTACTCTGAACCCCCTGACACGCGAATTCCGAGTAATCTGGGATCTGTTGGGAGTATACGCGCGTGTTCACTGAACCGTGTGGTTCCACCTCCCACGAGCTGGGCTTACCTTAGCTCGTGCAAATAATAATTATTCTTCCTCCTGCTTGGGTCGCCTTTTCTAAAATGTTTTCTTGTGTTCACTAGGCGACCAGATGGCTCCAAAAAAGAATCTCCCTCAGAAGAACGTTGGAAGCTCGGCCTCCCAGCAGGAAAAAGGAAAGGCGGTGATGTCCAGCTCGCCGATCCCCCACTTTGGGCCGGCCGTGGAGAAACAGGTTGAGGTGGCCCCCGACGCATTCTTTGAGGCGGAGAGAATCGTCTCAAAGATAACCGACCAGGCGAAGATCAACAAACTCTTCCTCATCCACAACATTCCACTGGGGAAAGCCTCCGTCATTGCCCGACCTGCTGCGGAGGGCGAGCGGAGCTGCACGCCGCTCGACAAATTGTTCGCGGCCTGGAGCGGTGAACACTTCAAGGCAGGGGCCTTCCTTCCCCTGGATCAGTACTTCGCTGATTTCCTGAACTATGTGGGGTTGGCCCCATTTCAGCTCCCCCCCAACTCCTACCGTCTGCTGGCAGGGTTGAGGTACTTATTCAAGAAGCAGGAGTGGGAGGTCCCCACTCCTGCGGATATTTTATACTTCTTTTGCCTAAAAGCCAGCCCGGACCAGCAGGGGCGAGGCGACGGGTTCTACTATTTAACCTGTTTTCTTAATACGGCGGCAGTCATCGAGCTACCAAGCCATCCAAATAACTTCAAGGACCAGTTCTTCATGTCAACTGGGTTCCGGAACTGCGAGCACCATTACTTCAACCGTCCTCGTAAGTGAACCCTAATCTTAGCTCGCCTTTTAAGTGTTATTTTATTTTAGCTCCTCCCGTATTCCACTCTGATTCCAGCCAATCTTGCAGCCATCTACGCGAGGACCGAAAAGTCTGTGACCCTCGGGGGTCAATATGAAACACTGGCGGGCTTGCCCCCCAGTGAAAAGGACTATCGCGTGCTCGTGACGGACGAGACGATGGTGTTCTGTAAACTGATTTTCCCAAATCAGACTCTGAACCTGAAGAGGCCCCGGGGGCCGCCCCCAACCCGCGACAACAGACCTATCATCGTTGAGGAGGTCGCGGCAGAGGAAGACGAGGAGGACGAGACGGCTGAAGTTCCACTCGTGAGGAATAGAAAGAGGACCTTGGAGGTCGCCCAGGGGATGGACTAGGAGAGGATCCAATCCGGAGCAGCCGCGGGTCCTTCCGGCCAAGGTAACCCTTTCTTGCTTAAGAATGTAGATAGGGCCACTGCGGACCCCCGGCTGGTTAGGTTCAATCCTAGGCAGATCGTCCATCGTCACCGAAGGGACCCGGACCTAAACACACTCCTGCTCCATTGTGTTGACCGGCTCGTGCTGGATCACCAAGAGAGCCGGCCTAGGGGTACCGTAGTAGTAGATAACACCCTAGCTTTTAGGTTGATCATTTTTGAGGAGTATGGGACCAACTTATGCACGTGGCCATCACTCCAGAGGGGCATCTATACTCCAAGGCTTAGGCAGTATGTAGAAGAGTCTAGCCCCGAGTCAGAACCGGACCCAGAACTTGCGCCTGTTCGGGAAATAATCGTCTTAGGTTCTTCCAGCTCGGGGGGTAGGGCTCCCTTAGTATTCGTATACTTTTTGCCTTTTGCCTTTTACCTTTTGCTTTTATTTCTCCCTGATTGCTAACTTGTAATAACCATGTTTTTTGTTTTTGCAGAAGAGATGTCTCAGCCCGAGGATAGTCTGCGGGGCATAGACTTCGGGGGGAATCCCTCAGCAGGGCCAAGATTGAAAAGGCTCCGAGGGTCCAAGAGCACGACTGGGGGCTCCACCAAATCTCCGGCAAAGGAGAAGGAAAAAACCCCATCATCCCAGGTCGGGGGGGGGGGGCAATTCTTCCTGCTGCCGGAGCAGGACACATGCCCCCGCCGCCCCAGCGATCTCCATCAGCCGCCCAGGACGTGGGAATGGAGGTCGGGACTCCGGCTGCAGTGGCCCCCGGCGTACGCATCACGGTCGACCCCCAAGATCTCGAGAAGATCCCAGAAGCCTTCCGGGGGACGGTATATGAGTCGGCGAGCTACGCCGTCAACCATTTCTACAAGTTCAAAGAGAAGGAGCTCCGGGCTATTGAGACACTGAGCCCGGTCCACGTAATAGAGTCATTGATGGACATGACCCTAACGGTAAGCTGCCCCATTCTTTTAAAGCTTTAATTCTCACACACCGCCTTATTTTTCCACTTAGCCAATTTATCTTCCATTTCTCGCAGGGCATCGCTTCCGTACACCGAGGCATCACCAGGACCAGAGCTCAGCTCGAGGAGATGAGGGCTGGGCACCAGGCCGCTCTTCAGGAGGCTCAGGTGGCGAAAGATGCGCTGGCGACCTCGAAGGCCGAGTTAGAGAGGACCCGCTCGAAGGTCCAAGAGCTTGAGACATCCCTTGCCACCTCGCGAACAGACCTCGAGGCAGCGAAGACCGAGGCCCAGGCCGCTCTTGAAGCCGAACGGACCACCTCGGAACAGTCCATGCAGGAACTGTTCTATCGTTGCTGGGCCCACAACCCGGAGGCTGACTTCTCTTTCATGCCGCCGAGTCTCTGGACGTGCTTGTTGGTGAAGTTCCAAGCCCGCCATGACAAAGAGGTGCCGCCCTCGGAGACTGGGGAAGCCTCTGGTGCGACGGAGCAGGGTGAGACCGCGACCTCCAAGGGGCCGACTGACGGGGCTTAGGGCATTTTTTCTTCTCTTTATTTTGAAGTATTTTATGTAATCCTTAGCACGAGGTATTTTTTTCTCGAGACAATTTGCCTTGAAATTTTAACTTATATATTTCATGCTTTTGGCTACAATACACATATTTTGTTTTTTGATAAACTTAGTTCGTGTTAACCGTTATTCATATCCCGAGCCCTTTAAGAAGAACCACGATCCATAAATTTAAGTTAACTTCTAAGTTTTATGGCCCGGTTAACACCAGGAGCTTATTTTGAAAACTTAGTTCGCGTCAACTTTTATCCATATCTCGAGTTCTTTAAGAAGAACCACGATCAATAAATTTAAGTTAACTTCGAAGTTTTATGACCTGGTTAAAACCAGGAGCTTATTTTGAAAACTTAGTTCGTGTCAACTTTTATCCATATCTCGAGCTCTTTAAGAAGAACCACGATCAATAAATTTAAGTTAACTTCTAAGTTTTATGACCTGGTTAAAACCAGGAGCTTATTTTGAAAACTTAGTTCGCGTCAACTTTTATCCATATCTCGAGTTCTTTAAGAAGAACCACGATCAATAAATTTAAGTTAACTTCTAAGTTTTATGACCTGGTTAAAACCAGGAGCTTATTTTGAAAACTTAGTTCGTGTCAACTTTTATCCATATCTCGAGCTCTTTAAGAAGAACCACGATCAATAAATTTAAGTTAACTTCTAAGTTTTATGACCTGGTTAAAACCAGGAGCTTATTTTGAAAACTTAGTTCGTGTCAACTTTTATCCATATCTCGAGCTCTTTAAGAAGAACCACGATCAATAAATTTAAGTTAACTTCTAAGTTTTATGACCTGGTTAAAACCAGGAGCTTATTTTGAAAACTTAGTTCGTGTCAACTTTTATCCATATCTCGAGCTCTTTAAGAAGAACCACGATCAATAAATTTAAGTTAACTTCTAAGTTTTATGACCCAGTTAAAACCAGGATAGGACTTAGTTCGCGTTAACCCTTATACATAGATAAGAATCAACATCTAAGTCATTAAGGAGACCTGGTTATATCCAGGTACCATATGCCCCCCAAGTAACTGGGAAAAGGTCTTTCGTAGTTACTTTAAGATTACACTTGCAAATAAAAAGAAAAACTTGATTTTTATTAATACATAAAAAGTGGCCTTCTAGGCCTTACAAGTGGGTCATTGATAATATTTCTTCAAGTGGATGGCGTTCCAAGTCCGCGGGACTGCCCCTCCATCAAGTCGAGCTAACTTATAAGTTCCTTCCTTGATGACCTCAATGACCTGTTATGGTCCTTCCCAGTTCGGTCCCAAGACTCCATCTTTGAGATCTTTCCCGGCCAGGAAAACTCTCCTTAGGACCAAATCGCCAACGCTAAAGGTACGTTTTTTGACTTTAGTGTTGAAGTAGCGAGTGATCTTTTGCTGGTAATGGGCGAGCTGGAGTTGCGAATCCTCTCGCCTTTCACCGATAAGGTCTAGGGAATGGCATAGGAGCTCGTGGTTCCTATCTTGGTCGTAGGACTGGACTCTATGCGACAGAACTTTAACTTCCACGGGGAGGACTGCTTCACTCCCAAAGGTTAGGGAGAAAGGAGTGTGACCCGTAGGAGTCCGATGCGAGGTCCGGTATGCCCAAAGGACCTGGGGGAGCTGTTCTGGACAGACCCCCTTTGCCTCATCTAGCCTCTTCTTGAGGCTCGCCTTTAGAGTTTTGTTGACAACCTCGACCTGGCCGTTTTCTTGAGGATAGGCCACAAAGGAGAAGCTTTTCACAATTCCGTGCCTTTCACAAAACTCGGTGAACAGGTCGCTGTCGAACTGAGTGCCGTTGTCGGAGACAATTTTCTTCGGCAGGCCGAATCGACAGATGAAGCTTTTAACCACAAAGTCGAGTACCTTCTTCGATGTTATTGTTTCCAACGGCTCTGCCTCGGCCCACTTAGTAAAGTAGTCGATGGCCACCACGGCGTAACGGACCCTGCCCTTTCCGGTAGGCAGGGCGCCTACTAAATCTATCCCCCAAACAGCGAACGGCCAAGGGGCCGAGATCATTTTCAGTTCGACTGGAGGAGCTTGGGCAACCACAGCGAATCGTTGGCACTTGTCGCACTTTTTCACATATGAAATCGAGTCTTTGGACAGAGTTGGCCAGTAATAACCTTGCCTGAGAACCTTTAAGGCCAGGCTTTGCCCCCTAGCATGGTCTCCGCAGAATCCTTCATGAATTTCCTGCAGGATGGCCTGTGCCTCACCTGGATGAACGCACCGGAGGAGAGGCAGGGAATGTGCACGCCGGTACAACACACCATCGACCAGCGTATACCTCGGAGCTTGATACAAGATTCGTCGTGCATCGCTACGTCCCTCGGGCAACTTGCCCTCGGTGAGATACTCAATGACGGGAGTCATCCAGGTCGGCCTAGCATCAATCATCTCGACCTCTGCCCGATCTCCTTCTATACTTGGTTCCTTCAAGAATTATATTGGCACCAACCCCAGGGTTTCTGTCTCTCCCGAGGTGGCGAGTTTGGCGAGAGCATCTGCGTTGGCGTTCTGTTCTCGAGGTATCTGCTTGATCGATCCTCGCTCGAATGCAGACAGCTCGGATTTTACCTTTGCCAAATAGGCGGCCATCTTGGGTCCCCGCGCCTGATATTCGCCCAGAACCTGGTTTACCACGAGCTGGGAGTCACTGAAGCACTGGACGGAGCTCGCCTTTAATTCCTTAGCTACCCTCAGCCCAGCTAACAAAGCTTCGTACTCTGCCTCATTGTTAGACGCCTTGAACCCGAACCTTAGCGCCGAGTGGAATCTATGTCCCTCGGGGGATATTAGAATGATTCCGGCCCCGGAGCCGTTCTCGTTAGATGAACCATCAACGAAGATCTTCCACGACGAATGCAGCGAGGCGACTTGAAGTAGGCCTTCTGATGGATCCTCCTGGAATCTCGTGCACTCCGCCACGAAGTCAGTCAATGCCTGACTTTTTATGGCAGTTCGTGGAGTATAGAAAATCTCGAACTGACTGAGTTCGACCGCCCACTTTAACAAATGCCCTGATGCTTCAGGCTTTTGCAAAACCTGCCTTAGAGGCTGATCGGTCATGACGTGTACCGAGTGGGACTGGAAATACGGTCTGAACTTTCGTGAGGCTGTGATTAGGCAAAACGCCAATTTTTCCATCAGTGGGTACCGTGATTCTGCTCCGAGGAGTCTCTTGCTGATGTAGTAAACTGGCTTTTGAACTTGGTCCTCTTCCCGTACTAGCACGGCGCTAGCTGCATCCTCCGTGATGGCCATGTAGAGGAAAAGAGGCTCTCCTGCCCTGGGCTTGGATAGCACAGGCGGTTCAGCCAGATGCACCTTCAGATCGAGGAATGCGCTTTTGCACTCTACTGTCCACTCAAACTTCTTGTTTCCCCGGAGCAGGTTGTAGAAGGGCAAACACTTGTCGGTTGACTTGGAAATGAACCGGTTGAGTGCTGCCACTCTTCCTGTGAGGCCTTGGACATCTTTTCGTGACCTGGGGGAAGGAAGCTCGAGCAGTGACCTGATTTTGTCGGGGTTCGCCTCGATTCCTCGGGTATTGACTATGAACCCCAGGAATTTCCCCGATGCGACACCGAACGTGCATTTCTGAGGATTAAGCCTCATGTCGTATTCCCGTAGTATTTTAAAACATTCTTCCAGGTTGGAAACATGGTTGTCGGCAGTCTTTGACTTGACGAGCATGTCATCAACATACACTTCCATGTTCTTTCCGATCTGGTCCGCGAACATTCTGTTTACTAGCCTTTAGTAGGTAGCTCCAGCATTCTTCAGGCCAAACGACATGACCTTATAGCAATAGACATTCATTGGGGTCATGAAGCTGGTATGTTCCTGGTCTGCCGGATTCATCGCGATCTGATTGTAGCCTGAGTACGCGTCCATGAAGGACATGAGCTCGTGCCCCGCCGTAGCATCCACCAGCTGATCGATCCTTGGCAATGGAAAGCAATCCTTGGGGCAGGCTTTATTCAGGTCGGAGAAGTCAATGCAGGTCCGCCATTTCCCGTTGGGCTTTGGAACTAGCACGTGGTTGGCGACCCAAATTGGAAACTTGGCTTCGCGGATAAAGCCGCACTTTTTGAGCCGGGCCACTTCTTCTTCTAGGGCTTCAGCTCGGGTTGTTCCTAAACGCCTTTGCTTTTGAGACTTGGCAGGAATGCTTTTATCCAGATGGAGCGTGTGCATGATGACACTCGGGCTGATCCCCACCATGTCCTCGTGAGACCATGCGAATACGTCCAAGCTATTCTTCAGAAACGTAATCAGCTCTGCCTTTCTCTTGTCGCAGAGGTTCTTCCCAAGCTTAACCGTCCGTGATGGATTTTGTTTATCAATGTTCACCTCCTCGAGCTCCTCAATAGCCTGGAGCTCGGATCTGTCCTCGCCTACTCGGGGGTCAATGTCCTCACTCAAGGCGATCTTTTCCTCTTCGGGATTCTGATATTTTTCAATCTCAGGAGACGCCAAGGGTCCCTGAGATTCCTCCTCGCTCTGAATGGCCATTGCCAGCTGCCCGGGTTTAGACTTTCCCTTCATGGAAATGCTGTAGCATTCCCTGGCAGCGAGCTGATCGCCCTTGATGGTGCAGATTCCTGTTGAAGTAGGGAACTTCATGGCGAGGTGTCGAATGGAAGTGATGGCCTCGAAAGCTATGAGTGTAGGTCGGCCCAAAATGGCGTTGTAGGCAGCGGAGCAGTCAATGACCACGAACTCAAGTAGCTTGGAGACTGTCCGAGATCGTCCCTATCGCTGCCGATCCTTCTCCCGAAAAGCCATATAGCATCATGGAGGTCGCCTTTAGCTCGGCTACGGTTAGACCCATCTTTTCTAACGTGGATCATAATAGGAGGTTCACCGAGCTTCTGTTCTCCACCAACACTCTCCTCACTTTCCAGTTGGCGAGCTGGACTGCTACGACCAAGGGATCATTATGGGGGAATTGTACATGGCCTGCGTCTCCCTCCGTAAAAGTAATCGGTTGCTTCTCTAACCGCTGCTGTTTTGAATGACGCTGCTCCGGGACGAACTCCGCTCCGTTGTGGGCCTTTAATTCATTCACATACCTCTTCTGGGCGCCTCTGCTCGTGCCAGCCATGTGCGGTCCTACAGATATGGTGGATATCTCTCCCTCGACCACGGGAGGAGGGACGTCCTGATCTACCCGAGGCCCGGGCTGACTGACTGGGACTTCTGGAGCGGGTCGACTCGCTGGGACCCTGTTTTGTGAGTACTGCGCCAAGGGGCCTGCTCGGATGAGAGTCTCGATTTCATCTTTTAGATGCCTGCAATCGTCGGTATTGTGGCCGACGTCGTTATGGAAACAGCAGAATTTTGAAGTATCTCTCTTTCCCTTGTGGTGTTTCAATGGCTCCGGCCTCTTCCAGGGGACCCGAGCAGCGTTGGCCAGGAAGATACTTTCCCTGGACTGGGTGAGCTCGGTATATGTTGTGAACACGGGCTTGAATTTATCCACAGACTTATTCTTCTTTTGACCGTGCTGGCTGTTTTCACCATTTCCCTTTCTTTTGCCACCACCGGGCTGGTTGTTCTGCGCGACCTCGGGGATCGCAACCACGATCTCTGTCCCCGCTCCAGCAGGCTTCTCGGGAACCTGGCTGGTCCCCGCGGCTGAAGCTTCAGCTTCTTCTAAGTTTATCCACTCTTGGGCTCTGCGCGAATTCGTTAACGGAGCTGGCTCCTTTCCTTTGGATATCTTTCCACAGGTCTCCCCCGACCAGGATTCCGGTTCTCATGGCCATAAGCTTAGAGCTATCGTCAGCATCTCTGGCTCGAGCAGCGACATTCGCGAATCTGCTCAAGTAGGCTTTCAGCGTCTCACCGGGCTGCTGTCTCACGTTAGCTAGGGAATCGGCTTGGACTCGGGCGGCCTGGGAGGCGCGGAACGCCCTTTTGAAGTCAGCTGAGAAAGTCTTCCAGGAGCTGATTGATTGCCTTTTACTCTGCTTGAACCACTGCCTGGCAGGTCCGGTCAGTGTGGAAGGGAAGATCAAGCAACGCAGCTCCGGGCCAATGTTATGGGCCATCATTAGGGTGTTGAACATCCCTAAATGGTCCGACGGGTCCTCGTCCCCGTTGAACTTTGACAAGTGGGGCATACGGAAACCAGATGGGTATGCCGTCGCTGCTATATTGGGGGCGAAGAGCTCCATTTCGTCACCCGAATCATATTCGTCTTTTTCTTTTTCTGATAGGAGCTTCCTCATCAGTTCTTCCATCTGAGTTAGGCGCTCGAGGGTTTGGTCCTGAGATCCTGGGTTATTCCGGGGCTGTTCAACAGCTCCGGACCCATTGTACATATTAGGTGGGTTGTTGCCCCTCCTATCTTGAGATAGGTTATTTGGGACATTCCCTCCGTTACGTACTTCGGATCGGACTCCCGCCGAGTGGGCCGGGCTACCATCCCTAGCTCGATCCTCTCTGTGAGAGTTGAGGCGATCTCGAAGGTCACCTCCCTGGGTGGTCTGGTGACTTTGTGCTGAACTCAGTCGCTGACGCAGGTCTCCTCCGGAGAGATCACTCCGGCGGCTACTGGTCCACTGACTCCTGCTGGATAGGCTTGGAGTGCGTGTTTGGCGGTGACGACCTGATCCTTCCCCCGGCACCCTGCTATGCCAGGAAGGTCCCGCTGATGGCGGGTCCCTCCTACTACTCCCGTAAGCCGGGACATCTCGGACGGGCTGAGGAGACGGATATCTGATTGGAGAAGGAGGATGTCTGACTTGGGAGGCGATCCTAGTTCCGTCTAGACGGATCAAATTTGGTGGGGGCCTTTCGGCCCTGCCAGCTTGCTGGTCCCGCTCTGGGCGAGCTGGACGAGGTGCAGGACGATCTTCTGGGACGGGCTGACATCGCTGGCCCTCCCCGGATCTCCTTCGGGAATTTCCTCGAGCTCTCCTGGGCGTTCTCGAGGAAGATTGAGAACTAGGAGTTGACGTCCTGACCGAATGGCTGTATTGCTGTTGTCTGGTCCCAGGCATTTCCCTGAAGTTTGCCTCTTGATGGTGCGATGAAGGGGTGGAGTTGGCTGCAGGAAGTCTATCCGAACGGCTATGCCTGGGCCGATCACCCCGGTGAGACTTAGGAGCCTCACCTTGCCTCTCTCCAACGTGAACGTTGGTTGTGAGAGGGGGTAGTCGGGCCAGAATATCCTGGATTTGCCGACCGGCTGCTGCTAACTGGCTCCTCAGTTGAGCATTCTCCATCTCCACCGCAGTATAATAACACGGGTTCGGATTAGGTGGCCGGGGCGCTGAGCTACCAGTGTCGTCTTGGCCCGCCGGCTGCTTTCCTGGCCTCTGTTGGACTTCAGGAATTTGTTCATCAGGGATGGCAATATGGTGGGCCTCCTGCCCCTCCTGCTGCTCTGTTTCGTTGCCATGCCTGGATCGAGTGGTCACCATAGTTGGATGTTTGTGGCAGCACTAATTGAACTTGCTCTCAATGAAAGCACCAAACTGTTGACGCGGTTCTTCGCCAATAGGTAATTAAGAGAAGGAGAGAAAGGGATTAGTGCTGAAAGTAGAACCGTCACAGATATGAAATCTTAGAGGATGAACTAGGTGACTCAAGACACGTTTTTAAGTGGTTCAAAGGTTAAAATCCTTCTACTCCACTAGTCAATATTATTGATATATTCTGGGTATTTGGTTACAAAGTGTATATCTCTTCAGAGACTATTTTTTCCAACCCTTATCAACTCCCAGGGTCTCCATATTTATAGGAGAAGGCACCTGGAAGTTGGTAAGGAGGTCATCCCGTGACCTTCTTATTTGTCATATCAACTCTGTGACATTCATGATTAATTCCTAAACCTGACACATAAGTATGGTCAAATCGATAGATAAGGAGATAATGGGCCGCACGGCCCAACCCAGCCGTGGGTGTCTGAATACGCACGTTCCTGCTGCGTGTCTGAGAAGTCAGGGAGATATCGGACACGTGATGTCAGATATAGGCACGTTTATCTTGCGTGTGTTGACTTTACAAAGGGTCAGAGATCCATGAGAAGCTCGTACCACGAGCTTCTCCCCTGACCCGACCTTCGGCCTTCAGACTCCTTCCCCCAGTCTTGGGCAACCTTGGCGAGTCCTTCAGGGTACCTCGAGCTAATAGAGTACGACCTCGAAAAAAGGAGCTCCGGCCTGGGGAAATTTACGGACTAACCATGATTAGTCCGAGGCTCGACCTGCTAATCAGCCCGTGGGAAAACCAGGGCGTACAGGTGGCCACGTCATTTTCTGAAGACAGTTTGTACCAAAGACAAGTCGTCATCTTCAGGCGCGCTCAAAACTGGTGTGGAACTCTCAGTATCAGTTGACTGTGTTTGCTGTGTGTCGCGATATGCACGCAATTCATCTTATGATACAATATATATTGTAATTATGTATTGTAAATAAACAATTAAAAATTTGATTTTTTTTTAAAAACTTAACGTACCCAGGTTTTTTGGCTGTTTATGTCACCCACCCTGTGTCTAATTTATGGTGAGTATCCATCTAGCTATCCGGGATTGACTCAAGTTGCCCAGTCTCTAAAACATACATATTTTTCTAAAAATAATAATTAAATGTAAATAAGAAAAATAAACTTAAAATGAATTAATTAACTAACATTTTTATTGCGCAGCACTGGGAATGACTAAGAACCTCCGTAGCTGAGCTATTTTAGTTTCTTCTTATTTACCTTGTTGACCCCAGAATATTTTTGCAAAAAGTTTCTGTTAATAATATATTTAATTAAAAGAGTTAACTTTAGCAAGAAATTAATACCATAATTTCTGGGCATCATGTGAGAAAAATTCAATGAATTTTTGCCACTGCGTATCTGTGTAACCACCATAATGATTTTCTGGCCCATTAATTATTAAATGTTCCTTAATATCGTACTTCCAATCAAAATACTTTTTGGCACATGATGTATCAATGCCTCTCAAGATCCCAGGCATGTGCCCTTGTCCACATCTGGTATGCACAATATCAAACAAATCATCCTAAATTATAAACATTTATTAGTAAATATGATATATATAGTTAAATAGAATTAACATAAATATATAAATTACTTACCTCCAGATGTGGAAGTATTCTTTGTTTCGAGGCAATTGGTACTTTTGACCATTGACGACGGTCTGGATCTGTGTACCATCGAACAAGTAATCCCAGCTCTCTTGAGAAATTTGAGTTGTAATCTCCGATCTCTTTATATGTTCTCCCTCGCACGTCCCACTCGAGAGGGAGAGGATGCCCAAACTCTTCCTTTTTTTCTCGCGTGTTCAATCCTTTGTGGCGTCCACACTTGTTTGGAGGCGCTATTGTATGCAAATTTAGTATTTCCAAATTAATATGTATTAACTGTTAAAATTTAAGGAGTGTATCAATGTGTAATGTATTACCTCATTCACAATCAGCTAGGATATCTGACGGTCCACGTGGAGGATCACATCCTCCACTATCACACCTGTGAGATCGAGCAATATCGTTAGCCATATATGTCAAATTAATTGATATTGAAATTACATTTATACTAAACATAATAACTATAACAATCAATTATTGTAAAACATAATTACTTCAACATATTATAAAATTACCACTTAATCATCACTATAATAATCTTCACTATCACCATCGGTTTCTATGTGTTCATCTTCCTCTTCATCATCTTCTTCTATGAATTCAGCTTCCTCTTCCTCTTCCTCCCCATCATCTTCCTCCTCCTCCTCCTCCCTCTCCTCCTCAATTGCAACATTATCTATCTCAACAAATTGTAATGGAGCCCCCGTACGTTCAAAGCTGATTTGTGGCAATGGACCAAGATCAACGTATAAGTGGAAATCAGAGGAACTACCATCGCCTGCATCTCGAGTATGTACACCGGTCACCCATAATTATTTTAATTCATCAATCAATGGTCTTAAAAAAACATCAAAATCTTTTCCTGGCGAAGGAGGTCCCAGAATTAATAAGCTCAACATGAAATTAGTTTCTTCATGCACAACCATGGTGACAAGTTATATGTCGTCAACACAACCGGCCACATACTATAAGAAAAACTCATATTACAATATACATATAATGTGATTTACACTCATAATATTGTTACATATTTGTAAAAATTTCGGCAGCATCTCCCAATAGTTCTCATAAGTGCGCAAACGAAAATTAAGTCTGCCCACTTACGAGAACAAAAGAACTGCATATTGAAATCTCTACAAATGAAACAATAAATAAGTAACAAATCATACTATAGGTATATAGTAATCTCAAACTGTCTGAACTAGACAATTCAGGGAGGGGAAAATTTAAGAGTCATTAATGACTCACCCTCTCCGAATAGGTGTAAGGCTTTTAATAAAAATATAAATAATTAAAAAATTATCACTATGTGATAATAACACATTATCCTATCTTTGGTAATAATTTCTTATTACCAAAGACAAACAAATAGATAATTTTTTTGTCTTATAATATCTTATGTTATTTTCAATGAATTATAATGTTTTATGATGTCTAAGTGTAATATATTTAATAATTATCTTTATTTATTTATATTTAGTTATTTAAATTTATTAATAATTAATCTTTGGTTAAATATTAAATTTAGTAATTTTAACATTATTTTGATTAGAATAAAAATTATTTCAAAAGTATTAGGCTTACTTTTTTTCTTCTAAATTAAACTACTTTATTATTTTCAATTAATTATATAATAAATTTTAATTAGTCTTATATTTAATATTTAACATGAAAATGTTCACTAATATTTATAAAATTTATTTTCTTCATTATTAAAAAATTATTAAATTTACTTGTTAACTCACTAATGAAATCAATTAAATGTTTGATTTATTGAAAAATTATTTTATTAAATATTTTAGTTGATATCCTAAATTTATATATATAAGAAAAAATCGGCAGCATAATGACTATATTTTCATCTATCCCAAAATAAAAAACCCGCAAACAATATCCAGAAAATACCCAGACAAAACAACAGAACATTTCAAACACATTTTTATAACTAAAAGTCAAATTACATACAAAAAATATACCATTGAAGCATATTAAATCTAATTGCAAAAATATACTATTCAAGTATAAGACTAACTAAAAATAATTAACTTAAAGGTAATCTAAAATATAATTTATAAGTTTTATAATCTACTAAATTTAATTTTGTACATAATTTTACCAAAAAAATACTAGTTAATCATCTAATTTAGTAACCATCTAAAAAATTTCTAATTTTCTAATCCATAATCTCATTTTCACTAATAAAACATTTTAAAATTTTAATTATAAAAAAATAAAAATAACACTTAATCTAATAACGGATTTTTATTTTTAACTAGCATTTATATATATATATATATAAAAAAAACACAATCATAATCATACAAATGTGAAAAATAGGAAACAACATACCATTGAACTTGTAAACTTCAATTTGGAATGTGAAAATAGAACCTAAAAATCCTTCAAACAAAAAAACAAAAAAAAAGGGTTAGAAAGTGATACAAATATATATATATATATATATATAACTTAGAGAAATAGAAATTACCTTAATGGAGAAGAAAACTAAGTTTGGTTAGAGATTTAGCACTTGAAAAATAGATTTTAGTGAGAGAGATGAAGCAGAGGAGAGAGAGAGAGAGAGAGAGGAGCTGTCGACATAATGAGGGAAAGGGAAAGAAGAAGCGGTCTGTTTCGCAAGGTTTATATCTAGATCTTATAACGAGAATAGTTCTCGGTATAGTCACTTAAGTTTTTCCCAACCCGCGAATAACTCCCACGTATCTGAAAATGTATATTCTTGTTACAAACTTTTTTTTTTAGTGTTCGTTTTATATGATTCATGACCTCATACTTTCACAATCAATTACTTTAATTTTTTTACATTCTGTTAATTTAATTACAATATCATATAGTAATAATTAACTTACGCCATTATCCTTCCAAACTTTTTATAATGTTTGATCCAGACTAATAATAAAGAGTAAAAAATTATGGGTGGGACATGACAAGGGCAAATAATAATTATTTTCCAATCTGAGAGTATATAGACTTGTATAGCTTATAATAATTGTATAATGAACAATAATGTTCTCATAGTAATTTTCTCAATAATCTATTATCCAAAGATTTGATGTACGTTGCTACGTTCAATCTGCTAGGGTTTCAGGTACGTAAAGGTGATACTTTTTTTTAAATTATTTTTAAAGGCCAAAGCCAATTGTTTAATCCCTCACCTTCATTTTGAGGTTTTTGATATGTTGGATTAAATTTCGGACTCTTTGTTTGGTATCGGACGGTTGGAAATTGCTCACTAAAAAGCAAGGGTAAATAATTAAGGGGAAATTTCATTCTTTATGAATTATAATATACATTAATTCTAAAATATGACAAAATTATGTGGCATCTAAGAAATATGCTTTTCTGAATTTTTTTTACTATAATATATCCCTCCCTTTAACTCTTCTCTCTCTCTCTCTCAATGTATCTCTCACGCTCTCCCTCTCTACTATGACGTGACCACTACCACCACCACTACCACCACCACCACTATCCATCATTGAAGCAATTTTTCTCACTCAAAAATTGTTTCTCTCTATCATTTCTTCTTCGAATCTCTACCCACGACCATCATTTGGATTGAAGCACCTACCCCATTAACACCACCATTGAATCCTCCATTGAAGGACTCGTCGAAATTGTGTGTTTTACATAAAAAAAAATTGAAGTTTTATTTGATCTAAACTTGTAGATCTCGAAAAAATACAAAAACAAAAAAAAAATTGCTTGAAACGAACATTTGAGTGAAAACTTATGCATCTCCAAAGTTTTCGTTAAATTTCAATGCAGAGCATCGCAAACATATTGTTTTTGGCCAAAAATCAAGATTTCATGAATGCATCGCATACGCATCACAATTGCATCGCAAATGCATCGTTTTTTGTTGCCAAAAATCAAGATTTCATGAATGCATTGTTAGACATCGTTAAACATCATTTTTTGGCCTAAAACTCATGTTTTCAATGAACCATCGCAACGATATCACATATGCATCGCCAAGCATCATTTTTGGCCTAAAAACCATATTTTCAAGATACCATCGCAACTACATCGCGTATGCATTGTTAGACATCATTTCGAGCTTAAAACCACGTTTTCAAGGCACCATCGCCACTGCATCGCATATGAATCGTTAGGAATCGTTTTTTCTTCCAAAAATCATATTTTCATGGTACCATCGCAACCGCTTCGTGTATGCATCGTTATATATTATTTTGGCCTGAAACCCATGTTTTCAAGGCACCATCACATATACATCGTTAGACATCGATTTTGGCCTAAAAACTATGTTTTAAAGGTAGCATCGCAGATGCATCGCATATGCATCGATAGACATTGTTAGGCATCTTTTTGGCATAATAACCATATTTTCAAGGCACCATCGCAATTGTTTCGCAAATGCATCGCTATGAAAATAGATTGTTAAGCATCGCGTAGGCATCATTAAGCATCAATTTTTGCCAAAATCTTGCTTTCAAGGAACTTTCGCAAATGCATCGCAAATGTATTGCTAGACATCAAATTTCTGCAACTTTTAGAGGTTAAGATATGAAAAAAAAATACAAACCAAACTAAAAAATCTTATACATAAGTGTTCGAAATCCATATATTAGTGTCTTAAAGGAAATTTTTTTTGAGTTTAAGTTTTGGAATAAATTTTTCATCATCAAAACTTAGGAAAAATAGAGAAAGAGCTTCATTGTGGTACTTCAATGATGGTAGGTGGTGGCAGCGTCAATGATGAGGATGATACTAATGGTGGTGGCAACATGGGGAAGTGGTACTCTGCCACTGTGAGGAGATGGTGGTTGTAATGCCCCAAATTTCCTAATAAGGTTTAGGACCTTGATTAGGAGGCCGGGAGGGCCATAATTGATTTATTATGATATTTAATGATTATATGCATGTTTATGTGAATTATATTATAATATGATGATGAATGCATGCATATGGGCTCATATTTTAATTGCAAGGGCATTTTGGTAATTTGGCCGTTGGGGGCGTGATTGTGTAATTTTATGCATATGGGTGAATTATAATTTTACCACATTATATGGGGATTGGTTCGAGCCATTCGGCATGAGACGATCATGAGATGCAAGTTTTCGGTCTAGTCATAACAGGATTAAGTTCGGGGCTCGGGGTGAGTCTCGGGGTCATTTTGATGATTAGAGCATTACCGGGAATTAAAGGGTAATGGGATGTGATTTATTGGTATTTGAGAATAATGAGAATAGCGGTAATTGGAGAGCGTTAATTATGATTAACGGTATAGGTTGGAAAGGACAATTTTACCCTTGAAGTGGTTTTAGAGGCTTTAAGTGACTTAGGGGTATTTTGGTCATTAAGGGCTGGATTTGTATGACTTAAATTGGCTGCTAGTTGTGGAGGCATGTGGAATTAAAACAGAACCCAAAACAGAGCATCATCATCCTCATCTCTCTCTCTCTTTGCCGTACACCATTTCCCTTCACTTTCCTTTGAATTTTGAGAGGCCAAATTGAGGAGTTAAGCTAGGAGATTAAAGGTGGGAGCTTAGGAACTTGATTCAGCCATGGAAGGGGATTCAAAATCAAGTTTGAGGTAAGTTTCAGCCATGAGTTTCATGGTATACCCTGTTTTTCTATTAAGTTTTCAATTGAGGTTTTTGATGTGTTAGTTGTGAATTAATGGGAGTTCTTGAGTTTGGAAACTTGGGTTTTGATGAGGGTGAGATGTTGATGATGTTTAGGGGTTGAATTGGGTGTTAGGTTGGTGTTTTGGGTTGGTTTGAAGGGCTGGTTCCAAGGGAAAAACGCAGGGGAGTTTGCTGGTGCGTTGCTGGTTTTTGGGCTGATCAGGGTAATGTGCCGCGGCCTGGCTATGGCGTGCCGCGGCCTAAGTGTGTTTCTGAGGCAATTATGCCTCTGTTAAGGGGATGAGCCGCGGCATGGCTATGGTGAGCCGCGACCCATCAAGGCAGATTTGGCCAAAATGGGGTTTTTGACTTAGGGATGCTTGCCATAGGCCTCGGGGTTGATCCTAGTACCCGGTTAAGTGGGGATTGATGTCTCGGAGGCTAGATATTGGTTTGAGAACCTATGTTGGTCATTTTTATTAATGGTATCCTATATGTTTGGTTATGACTAGGTGACCGCTAAAGGACTAAAAGCTGATCGTTCTCAAAGGCCGTTTCTTTTATTAATTCTCGCTCGAACCCAAGGTAAGAAAACTGCACCCCATATGTGACATGCATGGCTATGATTGATGCATGTTGGATGTTGAATGTGAACATTGATAGCATAATGAATGCTTGGCAATCTTGCCCATTTGCATATGATTATTATTGAGGCATGCTGGATGATTAAGTGTGATGCATGTGATGCACGAAAAACATGTGATTAGGGCATGCCATGAATGATGAATATGAGATTGGTCAGAGCTTGAGTCTCTGTGTTTGTGCATGGTTATAATTATGCTAGAAACTGTTTAGTAAGCATGCTGAATGCCCTATTCTTGGATAATTGGCATATGATACACATTGATGGCATTGCTTACCTGTGCATGGTACTGGCTAATTAGTCAGATTTGACAAAGGTGCTAGTATCAACTGTGAGGCTGTGACTCACTAGTCACGTTCAACAGTGGTACTGGGCACTGGTCACACAGGGCTGACTCACTAGTCAGAATTGGCAAAGGTGTTAGTATCAACTGTGAAGCCGTGACTCACTAGTCAGGTTCGGCAGTGGTACTGGGCACTGGTCACATTGTGCTAACTCATTAGTCATGACAACCCTAGTGAGTAGTGCAAGCTTTGTCGATTGGACCTAATCGACCCTCTGCATTGAATGACTCAAAGAGCATTAATGCAGGACCGACCTCAAGCTCGATGAATATAAACAAGCATTTATCTAGCTAAGGGCTAGTCATGTAGAGCCATTGCAGGAAATGAGCACTGGGCCCCTACTGACTTGGTTGTCAGTCACTCAGTATGGTTTACTAGAACCTCAAGTGATATTCACTCGTCTGATCAGGGCTATGAGCTCTGTATGATCATTTTGATCATCATATGCATGGCTTGCGCACTAAGGCCCCTAGTGACTTGCTTGTTGGTCACTCAGCATGGTTTATCGGAACCTCTAGTGTTACGACACTCATCTGATTAGGATTGACTTGATAGTCCTCCAATCAGAAGGCCAGGACTTCTTGTCCTGGATACCCCAACATCTGTTTGAATTCATTTGCATGCTGAAGAGAGCTATGAGTGCTAGGCATGCCAGATATGATTTGGTATCATGATATGACTGTTTATGAGCATATGAGTTTTCTTGCTGGGCTTCGGCTCACGGGTGCTTTGTGGTGCAGGTAAAGGAAAAAGGAAGTTGGACCATCCTTGAGTTGGAGAGCTTAGGTGATGATGTGTACATATGCAGCTGCTCGACCAATACTTGGGCGAGGTTTGAAAGTGGAATTAGGGCTGAACCCTATTTTGCCGTTTAGAACGGCCTGTCGTAAACACTTTCTTGTAATAAACTCTGAAATTATATTTTTGGGATCCCAATGTATACAGTAAACGTTCTAGTGAAACGTTATACCTTAATCAAAGTTTTTAACCCCTAAACCGCTAATCATACTTAGTTACACGTTTATGGCCAAACGACTCGATTAGCGAGTTTAGCACTGTTTGCAATGTGCACTGTAGCGGTCCCTGGAGTTGGGGCGTTACAGTGGTGGTGCCATCGATCTTAGTAGAGAGAGAGAGTTAGAGTTAGAGAAAGATATGAGTTGTTTATGTAAAGGACAATATAGTCTAAATTTTATAAAATGTCATACTTTTGGGATGAGCCTTAATTTGGGCATAAATTTTAAGTAAGCTATATCAACATGTATAGTACATGAAATTTGAAACTTGCAATCGGCTGTAAGTTTTGTTGTCATGTACTTTTGTAATTTTTGTTGTCATGTACTTTTATTTAATTAAAATAATGTCTCAGATTAGAAAAATGATTGTTCCCTTTTTTTTCCAGGGGGAATTTCATCTGATATGCATGATAGTATAACATAATTATTATATATGCTAACATCATCTAACATCCTCAAAATATGTCACTTTGTAAATTTGGACACAATTACCCCTCTCATTACCAACATTCTCTCAAACTATCTCTCAAGATCTCTTAACCCATCTCTGCTTCTCTACCACGATGGCACCACCACCACCATCTTCCTATAGCGGCAAAGCACCACTTTAATGCCGCCACCATCCTTAACACCGTCCTCACCATTGTCGAAGTCACCTCCCATCACCATTGAAAAACCCTACCAAGAACTAATCTGTTTTTTTTTTTTTATGTTTTAATTATTCAAAATTAAAACAAAAACTTGAACTCCCAAGAAGATTCACTTAAAAGACTATATTTAAGGTTTCTAAGACATCTATGCATGATTTATTGGGTTTGATCGATTTTTTTCCAAATCTAAAACTCTAAAAATCTGCATAATTTTGAACCAAACGATGTTGTATCGATGCTCCAACGATGCTCTAGCGATGTTGTAGCGATGCTCCAATTTTTCCTTAATTTATGAGGTTAAAATGATGCTCCAGTAATGCATCTCTAGCAACTGTTCTTTAGCGATGCTCTAATTTGTCTGACTTCTTGTTGCGAAAAATAATGAATATGCTTGCAAGTGCACAAATTGAACAAGTAGTAAAGTAGTCTAAAGACAAATATCGTCCCACAAAGATTAAAATCAATTAAATAAATTAAATATAGCAAATACTAAATCTAACTTTATCTAAGTAATCAATTCCAAAAGATATCAAAAAGTAACATAATAAATTTAAAATAACTAAATGTGAATAGACTCAAGATAATGACAATTGTTTAAGGTTTCAACTTCACTCTCTAACAATTTAACCCCTAATCATTAATGTGCCTAAATCAATCCAAAATGTTCTAAATCCTACAACATTTTTTTATCTCTATACCCTCTCCCGAGTGCCGCATAAAGAATGTGCAAGTGATACCTAGCCTATATCTCTATACGACCATTTATCCTTACCTTCATTAAGTTCCACTCAAGAAATAATCATAAATATTCCACCTCTCGATTTTACAATCTAGAATTATCTCAGTTACGACCATTTATGCTTATCTCTCAATCTCACATAACCTAAGTTGTTCTACCCGCTGCCAGATTGTTTGAATGTTCCATTCTCGAGTAATAATTTTCACAATCTAAACACAACCCTAATTATAATTCATATGTTGTAAATAACAATACGAAACTCACAATTAAGCAACAATGATTCAAAGTAGAACACAAGAGCAATATTGGACAAAAATAGACTTTGCTTTAAATCATAAGAATAAAATCTTGTCAAGAGATCCATCTACACCCTAACAAAATAAGAAAATTAGCCAAAAATGATGTGGTTTATAATCTCAAATATATTGTAATTATCTGAAAAGAACAAAGAAATAAAGAGGGAAAACAAAGAACACTAAAGAACTCCGTTGACATTGCTTGATTCACTTCTTAGATCCTTCTCCAATGAGTCTCTCCCTTCTAAATGTGTTTCTTTTCATTTATATGTGTTGTGGTTGTGCCCTAGTCTCTAGAAATCTCCTTAGCCATCCTACTTTTTAATTCAAGTGAAAAATGTGTGGAAAAACACGTTTTCCTATTTTTGTGGCACAACTGGCGACGCATCGCCATATCCTGAGCGATGTGTCACCATATGCCAGGCGATGCATCGCCTTATGTCAGGCGACATGTTGCCTGTACTTTTCCAGGTTTTAATTTTTCACGAATTTCAGCTACTTCTTGCCTCTCGGAAGCAACGTAACACATCATTCTCTAACTTGAACACCCAAAATAACATTCAAAACACCTAAAAACTTATTTTCTGCACACTTAAATGAAACTCATCAAATCTACACAAAAACAAAGAAAAAACAAACCATTCTAAGGATATAAATCAATATTTGAGTGCATAACATATGCACTCATCACTTCTAATGAAAAAATGATGCTCTAGTGACACTATTACGATGCTTCGATGATGTTCCTACGATGCTATAGCGATGCTCCTGCGATGATGTAGCGATGCTCCAATTTTTCTATGGTTTCTAAGGAAAAAATGATGCTCCAACGATGCTATTGCAATGCTTGGATGATGCTCCAACGATGCTTATGTACCGATGCTCCTACGATGCTGTAGCGATGCTCCAATTTTCTATGATTTCTAAGGTAAAAATGATGCTTTAGCAGTGCTCCAACGATTCTCTAGCGATGCTCCAATGATTGTGTAGCAATGCTCTGACGATGCTACAACGATGCTTTCTTCAGCGATGCTCATGTGATGTTGTAGCATTGCAAATGCGATGCTCTGCACTAAAATTTGACGAAAATTTTGGTGATGCATAACTTTTTGCTTAGATGTTAGTTTTAGTAGATTTTTTTTAATCTTAGTATTTTTTTGAGATTTACATGTTTAGAATGTTTATAGCCAGAAAATTTTGATGTAGAACACAAAAAATTAATCATGGGTAATTCAATGGTTATGGGTTTCTCTTTTCTCTTTGTTTTCAGATGATCGTGAGTAGAGAGGATGAGAAATGAGAGAAAGAGACGGTTTCTGAGAGAGAAAGAGAGCTTACGACTATGGGGAGGTGGTGGTGGTGGTGGTGATGGTGGTGGTAGCGATGCTACCATGGTAGAGAGAGGGTGATACGATGGCAGTGGAAGAAGGGAGAGAGAAGACAATATGTTAGAGAGAAATGTGTTTTTTTAATGAAATGGGCAATATTGTCCAATTTTTACTAAATGGCCTATTTTTTTGGATGAGCCATAATCTTGGCATATCAATAAACTTCTTAAATTAATATGCATATTCCATGAAATTTCCATATGGAGAAAGGTCAAATAGTTTCTCCTTTTTAATTGATGTCGAAGCATGTCGAAGGAAAAACGACAAGAATTTCTTTGGATTGAAGAAGCAGAAATTAGTTCTTCACCAGTAGGGACGCCAGAGCATATCTGCAGAGAAGGAAGAATATGGCATGGTCAAGTGTTGTAGTTATAACTTTTTGTTAGTGTATTTGATGAAGACGGACCATTGTTGGGTTAATCAAATCTTTATCACTTGTTTTTGTCCAAGTTATTTAGTATTGATTTTTGCATGATTAATTAATAATTCAATCCCCATGGAGACGATACTCACTTATCACTATATTACTTGTTTGCCGACTGTGTACACTTGCACAATTTTTATGCTTAAATTTACGCAACACTATAAATTCGACCTCCATGGTTGAGTGTGAAATACATGTTTGTTTCTTAGAACCCCAAGAAATCACTCCTCCTCCGAGCATAAACACCCAATCACTTGTGGAGAGATTATCTCCTACACTTGATATCCAACTCGCATCGGAATTTCCTTCAAGTATCTTCACGAACTTTGAATATTGGAGGCCTAGCTGCTTGGTCCTTTTAAGGTACCCTAGAACTATCTCAATAGCTTTCCAATGTTCCATACATGGATTACTAGTAAACATACTTAGATTACTAACCGCTATACCATTGTTCTTTTCAAGCTTCATGCTAGAATCAAATGGTGTATTCGCCTCATTGATTTTGAGATTACTAAACTTGTCAAGAACTTTCTCAACAAAGTAAGCTTGACTTAAGGCATAACCCCCACTATTTCTTCTCACTTTTATACCAAAGAAGGTATCGACTTCTCAAAGGTCCTTCATTTAGAAAGTGGAGGATAGAAACCTCTTCGTTTCCGTTATGCCTCTCATCTCATTACTCAAAATCAACAATCATCAATATATTGACACATCAATATGACATAGCCATCATAAGTCTTAGAGTATAAGCACTTTTCCATTATTGTGTCTACATCCATTAGAAACAATAGCTTTATCAAACTTCTTATGGCATTGTTTCGGTGCTTGTTTTAAAACATTTAGTGATTTAACAAGCCTACACATTTTATGTTCATTTCTCCTTAGAACAAAACCCTCCGGTTGTTCCATATAAATCTCACCATGGAGATCTCCATTTAGGAATTTCGTTTTGACATCCATTTGATGAACATGAAGATTATATGTTGATGATAAGGCAAATCAAACTCTTTTTGTGGTTGTCCTAACAACCGGTGCATACGTGTCAAAGTAATCAATTCATTCCTTTTTTTTAACCCTTTAAATACTCATCTAGCTTTGAAGGATTGTATGTGCCATCGGTGTGATATTTCCTCTGAAATACCCACTTACACCAAATTGGTTTTGAACCTTGTGAAAGGTCTACCAATTCTCATGTGTGGTTTTACATAATTGAATCTATCTCATCATTTATTGCCTCATTAAAAAAAAAACATAGTCTCACGAAGACATTGCTTCTTGGTAGGTTTTGGGATCATCCTCAACTTGAAGAATCATAGGAAATTTTCATGTGACTTCTTCAAGTTTACCGTAAAGTATCTCTACTTGAGAACATTTCTCATTGATCCCAACTCTTTAAGCCTTTGTTTGTTCTGAGGCAATATAGGTTGCTCATCAACCTTTGGATCTTTCTCTTTAAGAGATTCTCCAACACTTGTGGGTTCTTGAGAATTGCTATCACAATATAACATATTCTCAAAGAACTCCACTTTTCTTGATTCAATTATCACATTAGACTCCAAGTCTAAAAGCCTATAGGCCTTGCTATTGGAGGCATAGCCAACAAATGCACACTTTACGGCCCTTAGACCAAACCTGGTCCTTTTAGGCTCCTTGCTCTTGCAATAAGCAAGGCACCCCCACACTTTAAGATAGCCTAGGTTAGGCTTCTTTCCTCTCCATAACTCATATGGCGACACATTGTTCTTTTTCATAGGAATATGATTCAATATATGGCACACAACAAGAAAAGTTTCACCCTCACAAATTAAAACACAATTTAGCATGTAAAAGCATAGAGTTAATCATCTCAAGATAAGTCCTATTCTTTCTTTCAGCTATTCCATTTTGTTGTAGAGTGTATGGTGAAGTGTATTCATGTATATTGCCATGTTGTTCACAAAACACATTGAAATCATTTGAAAAGTATTCACCACCTCTATCACTTCTAAATGCCTTTATTTTCCTTTCCAATTGATTTTCTACTTCAGATTTATAGATTTTAAATGCATTAAATGCGGCATCCTTACTCTTAAGTAAATATACATAAGTATACCTAGAGCAATCATCTATGAAAGTCATAAAGTATCCATTTACTCCTCTAGTCAACATGTCATTCAATTCACATAAATCACTATGTATTAAATCTAGCAAGTTTGAACATCTATCAACACTTGAAAAATGTTTTTTTTTTACCATTTTAGATTTAACACATAATTCACATTTACCATGCTTATTCACATCACAATTAATTAATCCTCATTTAACAATTGTATTAATTATGATATAACCTATATGAGCAAGTCTATTATGTCATAAAGTAATAGAATTATAATTAATCACATTGCAGGATTTACATGCCATATCATTATTGTTACTATCTAGAGCACAAAGTTTGATCATTCTATCACATGTATAACCCTTTCCCACAAAAGTGCCCAATTTAGTCAAAGTGAGTTGACCAAATTCAAACTCTATTTTAATACTGAATTTACTCAATAGACTTCCACTCATAATATTTTTAGTCATATCGGGAACATAGAAAACATTAATTAGGGTCACTTTCTTTCCATTAGTAAAGAACACATCAATGCAGCCCCTTCCAAGTACCTTGGATCTCTTTTCATTTCCCATTTTGACTTCAAGTCCCACCTTTGCACTTTCAAAAGTTTTGAAAATAGTTTTATAATAGGTTGCATGAATGGTGGCACAAGTATCATACCATCATCCTTGCTCCTTTCCTTGGGTTGCATTAACTTCACTCAAGGTTGCAATGATCTCAACATCAAATGCATTGGCCTTGGTATCTTTACTTAGGTTTGCAATAATCTCAACATCAAATGTATTAACCTTAGTATCTTCACTTTCTTTTGCAATGATCTCATCATCAATTGTATTGACATGCTCACCTTCTCTCAAGGATACATTAGTCTCATCACTACATGTATGAACCATGTCAATTCTCTTTACAGTTATCATACATTCCTCATAGAATGCATTAAATTCAATTAAGGTCACAAAGATCTCATCATCAATTGTATTGACCTCAATCTTATTATGGTTAATTTTACAATTACCATATCTCACATGATGATCAATAATTTTTCAAACAAAACAAGTACAACAATAACCCTTGAATTCCTTAATATAAACAATGATCTCAAACTCACAAAAATATGGCAGCAAACACATTTCATTCAAATTCTTGAAATCTACACATTTAGAAATAAGGAATTTGATGATACCAATCTCCTTATGCATGTAATCCCATTGAGTTGTCTCATCCTTAGTATCCATATCCACATTCATGTAGAGCATTTCCAAATAGATTTTTCTTTGATCTTTCATGGTTATGTGTCTAGCACAAACCAAATATTGAAACAAGGAATTGAATGTTGTAGAAGATGAACCAATTTCCCTCATTGTTGATTATGCAAGACACAAAATGAAAGTAATTAGAATTATAGATTTTGATTGTTGGGAAATTATGGCTTTACTCTTTGCAAATCAACAATGAATAATGATAATAATGCAATATTCCAAACCCTAGATGTTGATCAAGATTCAAATTCAAGATATGAAGGCAATTCTTGATAATCAAAGAAACATGTTCATGATATGAATGTTAATCTTGAATATAAAGAACTTGTTATCCCAAAATTTGAAAAGGATGATGTGGCAGTAAAATTGACACGTGGCATGGATTAGTTGGGTGATCTGGCTTAGCAATAGCCCAATGCATCAGTGAAGAATTTGGACTGCTTAGAGATGCCATAGTCAAGTCAAATACACCCGAGGAGAATACTTAGGCTAAAGTGTGCTTGGCTCGGACCCTTGTTCGAGAAGCCCAAGTGTTTGGTTCAAACCCAAGTCTAAGGAGCTTGAAGGATGGGTTTGGACTTTGGCTCGAGGGACAGAAGTAGCAGGTCCGATCGGACCTTAGCTTGAGGAGCCCATAGACGCTTGGCTCGGACCTATCCGAGGTGAGCTTCCAAGTGCTTGGCTCGGACCTATCCGAGTTAAGCTTTCAAGAAGTTTGGCTCGGACATGTCCGAGGTGAGCCTCCAAGATGGTTGGCTCGGACCAAGTCCAAGGAGAGGTCCCATACATGCCAAGGGATGGACTTAGATTTTGGCCAAGGAAAGGCCACAAAAGGTCCGATCGGACCTTAGTTGGAGGAACCACATGCTTGGCTCGGACCTATCCGAGGTAAGCTTCCAAGATGTGTGGCTGCTTGGCTCGGACCTATCCGAGGTGAGCTTCTAACATGCTTGGCTCGGACCTATCCGAGGTAAGCTTCCAAGATGTGTGGCTCAAACATGTCCGAGGTGAGCTTCCAATATGGTTGGATCGAACCAAGTCCAAGGAGAGGCAAGGGTGATTGCCTCGGACCTTAGTCCGAGGAGAAGGCAAGAATAGGTCTGATCGGACCCTAATCCAAGGAGCCAAATTACTTGTCTTGGACCTTAGTCCGAGGTATGCTCAAGGAGGTTGGCTCGGACCATGTCCAAGGAGAGCCAATGCATGTGGCTCGGACCTTGGTCAGAAGACGATAATCAACAAACAAACTAGACTACGTCAAATTCCCGGAAACAACTTCAGTAAGAATCAGTCTGGGCACCGCGGGAATCTCTCATTCCTCACTCAAATTGAGGAATCTGTTGTATTTTAAATATTTCTTGTAATTTAAATATAAGATGAATAATAAAATATCCCTATCTGAAGGGGATATCAGTTGAGGATCCCAAGCCTATAAATAGAGGGTTGATGGGATCGTAAGGGGACTTTTGGCAAATTGAGAATTAGTCTGTGTTCTAGAGAGAGAAAGTATGTTTTTCTTGAGAGAATCCCTTTTTTGTATTCTGGAATATTTACATTTAAGAAACTCAGTTCACACTGGTTCATCTGATCTTGAGTGTGAATAAAATAATAAAATCTCTAAGTGGATTAGGCTATTACCGACTGATCGGGGCTGAACCACTATAAAATCTCTTGTGTTATTTACTTTCATTGATTAAACTGTCTGTTGCCGTTTACATTCTCTTGAAGGCTTTTCGTTATTGACGTTCTCACGTCGTTGGCTAAAAACACAGTCAACAGAACTAAATGATTAAATGATGATAAGATGAATTTAGATACATTTAATCATCAATACTAACAATGAATAACATAATAAAATTACAAAGTACAAGATTAGAGAGACAAAATCTTTGTATTGAGCAACTTGAATCTTCAAACTCGGGGAACTGCTAAGGCTTATACACAACAATGTTATTGTTGTCCAAAATCTCTATTCCGAGCATTCCCAATTGCTTGAAGCTTTAACTAATTAGAATGAGTTTTGGGATTGAACAAGCCTTGAAACTCATGCAAGTCAAGCAAGCTTGATGAGTTTCTTGGAGAAAACTTTGGTTTTAGAGAGCTAGAGAGAGAATGAGTTTTAGAGAGAGAGTTGGAAAGTGTGATCAAAGCTTTTCAACTCTAATTACCCATATATATAGTGTAGGAATCATCATTAGTCTAACCAATAGGATTAGAGCATTTAAAACACATCATTTTGAGCATTTTACGTAAACTGTATAACCTTAAAAGACTGCCTAGGCGATGTATCGCCTGCATGGAGGCGATATGTCGCCAACTAGCAATAGATGCATCGCCTACTAGGGCTTTTGAAGCCCTTCATATTTTTGACGATGCTACGCCACTTATGGGGCGACGCATCGCCACCATCTCTGACTTTGGACCCCTCCAATGGTCCTAAAATTGCTCCAAATGCTACCAAACTTTTTGGGCATGTTTGGATACCTCATTGTATTACTTTAGACCCATAAAATTCACTTTTAGATACCTTATACTCAATCTCATGTTTTCACTTCACTTTAAGTGAAAACCATTAAGTGTTTTGCACCACAATGTGTAAATATCTTAACCATTATATTTAACCAATCTCAACAACAATTAGTGTTGCCACACTTTTAGTGCAAAACCTACTGCTGCCAGTTCTAAATCATGTGTGGGGTACCTCTGCTCATACTCCTTCAGCTGACGTGATGCATAGGCAATCACCTTTCCTGCCCACATAATAACACAACCAAGACCCTGTCTCGATGCGTGACAATAAACCATAAAACTTTCTTGATCTATAGGAAGACTCAGAATTGGAGCGGTGATCAAATTATTCTTCAGTCTCTAGAAGCTTTCCCCATACCTGTCTGACCATATGAACATCTGATTCTTGCGTGTCAACTCTGCCAGTGGTGACGCAATCTTGGAAAACCCCTCCACAAAGCATCTGTAATAACCTGCCAATCCCAAGAAACTTATAATCTTTGAAGCTTTTTTCGGCCTTGGCCAATCTCTGACTACCTCAATCTTTGCTAGATCCACCATAATTCCATCTTTACTGAGAATGTGACTTAAGAAAGTCACTTGTGGTAACCAAAACTCACACTTCTTGAATTTCTCATACCACATGTGCTCTCTCAGCATTTGTAATACTAATCCGATATGTTGCTCGTGCTCTGTCTCTATCTGAGAGTATACAAGTATATCATCAATAAAGAAGATCATGAATCAATCCAGGTAATCTTTCAACACCCTCTTCATCATATCCATAAATGTTGTTGGAGCATTAGTCAGTCCAAATGACATCACCAGAAACTCATAATGCCCATACCTGGTGCGAAAAGTTATCTTCAATATTTCTTCCTCCCTAATCCTCAGCTGGTGATAACCAGATCAAAGATCTATCTTTGAGAATATCATCCTACCTTGTAACTGATCAAATAGATCATCAATCATTGGCAGAGGATACATGTTCTTGATAGTTAACTTATTTAGTTCTCTATAATCGATACACATCCTCAGGGAACCATCTTTCTTCTTTACAAAGAGAGATGACACGCCCTATGGTGAGAAACTGGGCCCAATAAAATCTAAGTCTAGTAATTCCTATAACTTAACCTTTAGTTTCTTCAGCTCTGCTGGAGCCATCCTATACGATGCCCTTGATACTGGCTTTGTCCCACGCACCAGTTCAATCACAAACTCTATCTCCCTGTGTGGAGGTAACCCTTGCAGATCCTCTAGAAATACATCTAGAAACTCACAAACTAATCTAGTCTGTCTTGGTCCCACTAACACGATCAGAGTGGTATCCACCACACTAGCTAAGAATCATATGCATCCTTCCTGCAATAGGTCTCTAGCTCTAAGTACATATGTCATAGGTATACGGGGTCCATGCACAGTGCCAAAATATACAAAGGGATCCTCACTCTCAGGCTCAAAGGTTACCATCTTCATCTTGCAATCTATCGTTGCCCCATACTTGGCTAACCAATCCATACCCAAGATCAAATCAAAGTCAGTCCTAACCAACTCTATCAAGTCAACTGACAACTCTATACTATCCACTGCCACTGGTAATGATCTGACCCGTATCCTAGAAACCACTAACTCCCCAGTAGGCAGCAAGGTACCCAACCCCACAGGATAAAAGTCATAAGGTCTTCATAGTCCATCAATAATCCTACTATCAATAAAAGAGTGTGTAGCACCCGAATCAATCAAAATAGTATAAAGGGTCTCAACACTAGAAAGTTGACCTTAAACCACCGAGGGACTAGCCTCGGCCTCTGGCCGAGTCAGGGTGAACACCTGAGCTGGCATCAGGTTATCCAACTTATTGGGCTCTTCCATCCTGGCTTTCGGGCAATCCTTCTTCAGGTGTCCCACAATCCCGCAGACGAAGCATGCCTTCACCCGTCATTCCCCAATATGGTGCCTCCTACACCGAGCACACTCTAGGAATGCTTTCCAGGTCTCACTGCCACCATGGTGGCCTATTTGTATGCCCTGTGGCCTTCTATCTGGCCCTGGAGCTGAAAGTGTATATGGAGTATTTATCTTTTTGTCACTAGGGCCTCCGCCCCTACCAAAACCTGCAAATAGAGGTCTCGATGTAGCGTCCCAAATTTTCTAATAAGGCTTAGGGCCTTGATTGGCGTGTCTGGAGGGCAATAAGTGGTTTATTATGTTAATGGGTGACTTTGATGAGTATATGATTAGAAATGCATGTTTAAGTGAATTATATATGCATGTGGGCCCCGTTTGGTTATTAGGGCATATTTGTAATTTTAGCCTGTTGAGGGCATAAATGTAATAATTGTGATATATTCGTGTTGCACGATCCGAGACAGTCCTAGGGAGCGGTTTAGCTAGAAAGTCACAACGGGGTTGAATTCCCGACTCGGGTCGAGTCAAGGGGTATTCCGAGCATTAGATGTTTTATTGGGTTATCGGGTTATGGAAATAAATATTTGGGGATATATTTGAATTTAGAACGTTTAGGAGGGAATATTGGGGAAATTTACCATTTTTCCCTTAGGGACGTTTTTAGTACCTCGAGCCTTGAAGGTAACTTAAATGACTTAGGATAAGTAAAACAAAACCAAGAAGCACTCAGAACATTAGAGAAACCGACCCTCTCTCTAAGGATTTTGGACCCTAAGGAGATTTTAGGCTCAGGAATCCAAAAGTTAAGGCTCGGGATGGATTTTATCACCCGAATTGATAGAATTCAAGGTCCCGGAGACTAGAATTATGACCCAAAGTTATTTAGTGGAATAGAACTTGATGGATGGATGTTGTTGATGCATTGTGACAAGGTTTTCAGTGAGGCTCGGACTAGGGGACTGTGCTCGGGACATCGGTGCTAGGAAATCTCAGGACACAGGTAAGAAAACTTTTGTACCCGTAGAGCAGGGCGAGGCCCCATAGCTTGTATTGTAGGGCACAACCCTATTTGATTGTGTTGCAGGGCGTATCCCCATTGATTATGTTTATACGTGTTTAAGAGTTTGCTTAATTATGTTATGTGTGCATATATGTAGGGCCAGGAACAGCGAAGGCCGAGTACGGCAAAGGGCCGGGAGCAGCGTGTTTAAGGGTTTGCTTAATTATGCTATGTGTGCATATATGTGAGTGAACGACAAGAGCTGGAAATGGTTAAGGTCGAGAACGACGAGGGTTGGGAACGGCGAAGGCCGAGTACGGTAAGGGGCCAGGAGCAGTGTTAAGCACGCAGAGTGTGAGTTGCCAGGTTGAGACCCTATAGGATACCTGGAATATCCTCACAGTGTAGACTGCGAACCCAGGGCCTGGTAAAGCGCCTCGGACAACATGGCCGTATGGGTTTAGCCTGTTGGCAGTTTTATTATATGCTTAATGATATATATGCATATGTTATTTTCTTGTGTGGAGTTTTCTTGTTGGGCCTTGGCTCACGGGTGCTCTATGGTGCAGGTAAAGGCAAGGGGAAACTCGACCAACCATGAGTATGGAGAGCGTGAAGTGACGTGTACATGTTTGGGCTGCCTGGCTGCCATGGCCATGGGTACTTTTGGGAGATGTTTGTATTAAACCTAATTTTGTTGTTTAGTCGACTTTAATTATATTTTTGAGTTGTAAAAATTTCTAAAACAGTATTTTGGGATCCCAAATGTTTAACGCTTTATAATTTTCAATGGATGATTACATTTTCAAATTGTATGGCTTTTATTACAGTTTTGCTACACTTTTAAACCTAAAACCTCGATTAGCGAGTTAATTACACGTTTTAAATTCACTTAGTAACGACTCTAAGGAGGTAGGGCATTACAACTTGGTATTAGAGCGAGCCAAGGTTTATGGTTCCTGGAGATTGATCGAAAATGTACGCTCGCTGTCAGTGACAAGCTCGACTCTGGGTTGGTTGGAAATTATTGAATTTTATGCTTGATTATGTGCTTAAATGCCCTGTTTGCCTGCTTATCTTATATATAGCATGATGAATGAGTTAACATATGCATGATGCTAGGGCATGGCCCGTTGAGTGTTATATGCTATTTGTATGTTATGTGGATATTTGTTTACGGTTGGCTCATGTGAATTGGGAGGTGGTTTTGGATGTTGTTATCATGCTTGATGAGCGACGTCGTTGATTGCAGGCATATTATTGAGATGCCTCGACAATCATCGAGACTCCGCGGTAGCAGGGCTGAGGATGACAACCAGTGTCAAGACCCTCCACCTGCCCCACAGAATTGGCAATAGATGTTTGCCGAAATGGAAGCTAGACTGCATCGAACAGAGGAAGAGCTTCGATAGCTGAGGTAGTAGGCCCCTCCTCAGGCCACTAGGTTGCCAGTTCAGCAGGTTATGGCGCCAGTGCCAGTTCAGCCTGTTATGGAGAATTGGTGGGAACCTTTGTATGAGAGGTTCAGGAAGCAGCATCCTCCCACCTTTGAGGGTGGACCAGACCCACTGCGGGCAGAGCAGTGGATGAATATGATTTCCTCTATCTTGGATTTTATGAGGGTGGTAGGGAACGAGAGGGTAGCTTGTGCCAGCTACATGTTCAGAGAGGATGCCCACATCTGGTGGGATGTAGTGACTCAGAGAAGGAATGTTGCGACTATGACCTGGGAAGAATTCGGAAACATCTTTAATGAGAAATATTATAGTATTGCAGTCCGAGCTGCGAAGGTTGACGAGTTCATCAACCTGACTCAGAACCGGTTGATAGATATTGAGTATGCTCTGATATTTGACCGGTTAGCGAAGTATGCGCCGGATTTAGTGCCAACTGATGCGGCAAGAAGGGATAGATTTGTACGGGGGTTGAATGTTATGATCGCCCATGATGTGAAGATTAATTTGGATCCAGAGACTACTACTTATGCCCAGGTAGTGGACAAGGCCCTTACAGCTGAGGGGGCCGAGGATCAGATATGGAGAGAGAGCGATGTTAGGCGCGATGCCAGAAGGATGGTGCCTCCTTTTATTGCATCCAATCGAGGTAGTGGCTCCAGTGAGCAGAAGAAAAAGGCCCTAGATTCTTTTGTTCCACCTAGCTTGGATAGGAGGGCAGGAGGTGCTTTTGGCAGCCATCAGGGCAGAGGTGACAACTGGAGGAGTTTTCCAGTGTGTCCTCGGTGCAGACGAAGACATCAAGGAGAGTGCAGGATCAGGGCTTGCTTTATCTGTGGGAGTGTCAATCATCTGAAGAAGGATTGTCCACAGGCTAGAAAAGAGGAGTTGAAGCAGGGTGACAGCCTCGCTCCTACCAGAGTGTTCACCTTGACTAAGACTAAGGCGGAGGCTAGCCCCTCGGTTGTGACAGGTCAGATTTCTAGTGCTGGTTCCTCTTACACTGCATTGATTGATTCAGGAGCTACTCATTCATTTGTGTCTGCTAGAGTGATAGATTAGCTGTGTAGACCTAGTGTTTTGTATGCTAGGGGTTTTCAGACTTTGTTGCCAACTGGGGAACTGGTAGTCTCTAGGAGATGGATTGGAGCATTGCCAGTAGAGATAGATGGTAGGGAGTTGTCTGTTGATCTGATTGAGGTAGTGATAGATGACTTCGATATGATCCTTGGAATGGATTAGCTAACGAAGTATGGGGCGACGATTGACTGCAAGCGCAGGATGGTGACTTTTGAACCCGAAGGAGAGGTACCCTTTGTATTTGTGGGACAGTTAGTGGACTGCGGGTACCTATGATTTCTGCACTAAAGGCTAGAGACCTGATGCAGGAAGATTGCATAGGATTCCTAGCAAATATTATGGATACCTCTAGGGTTGTGTCGGTTGGACCGAGTGAGACTAGATTGGTATGTGAGTTTCCAGACTTATTTCCAGCAGACCTGCCAGGGTTGCCACCGCAGTGGGAGATTGATTTTGTTATAGAGTTGGTGCCAGGGGCGGAGCCAGTATCTAGGACACCATACAGACTGGCTCTGACAGAGGTGAAGGAGTTGAAGATTTAGTTGTAGGAGTTATTGGATTTAGGGTTCATCAGACCGAGTTTCTCGCCATGGGGTGCTCCAGTGTTGTTTGTCAAGAAGAAGGATGGATCTCGTAGGATGTGTATTGACTACAGGGATCTGAACAAGTTGACTATTAAGAACAAGTACCCACTGCCTAAGATCGACAATTTATTTGACCAGCTACAGGGAAAGTGTTTTCCAAGATTGATCTCCAGTTAGGATACCATCAGTTAAGGATCAAAGAAGAGGACATACCAAAGACCGCTTTCCGCACGAGGTATGGAGACTATGTATTCCTGGTTATGTCCTTTGGATTAACCAATGCCCCAGTAGCTTTTATGGACATGATGAATAGGGTTTTCAAGGATTACTTTGATAAGTTAGTGATTGTGTTTATTGACGACATTCTGGTGTACTCTCAGTCAGAGACAGAGCATGAGCAGCATTTACGTTTGGTATTGCAGCGGTTTAGGGAGCATAGGTTATATGCTAAGTTCAGCAAGTGTGAGTTTTGGCTACTGCAAATCACATTTCTGGGCCACATTGTCAGTAAGAGGGGATTCTGGTCGACCCAAGTAAGATTGAGGCAGTGAGAGACAGACCTAGAACGAGCAGTGTTCCTAAAGTTAGGAGTTTTCTGGGATTGGCAGGATATTATCGGCGGTTTGTTGAGGGGTTCTCCAGGATAGCTACGTTGTTGACTGAATGGATGAGGAAGAAGACTAAGTACGTATGGACAGACAGGTGTGAGAACAGTTTCAAGGAACTGAAACAGCGACTGATTACTGCTCCAGTGTTGAGTCTGCCGACAGACAATGAGAAGTTTCTGGTTTACTGTGATGCTTCAAGATAGGGTTTAGGGTGTGTGCTGATGCAAGCCAGAAAGGTAATAGCCTATCCATCGAGACAATTAAAGGAGTATGAGTAGAGATATCCCACGCATGATCTAGATTTGGTAGCGGCGGTATTTGCACTTAAGTTTTGGAGACGTTATCTGTATGGCGAGAAGTGCGAAATATACACTCACCATAAGAGTTTGAAATACTTCTTTATTCAGAAGGATTTGAATATGCACCAGAGACGGTGGCTGGATTTGGTAAAGGATTATGATTGTGATATCCTATACCATCCTGGGAAGGCTAATGTAGTGGCTGATGCATTGAGTCGGAAGGGCCCAGGACAGTTGTTCAGTTCGAGTCAAATATCTGATAAATTAGCTGATGAAATGACAAGAGCAAGTATAGAGTTAGTGGTTGGTCAGCTAGCCAACATCACTCTTCATTCTACACTCCTTGAGAGGATCAAGGAGGCACGGGGGAAGGATTCCTAGTTGAGAGGGCACAGAGAGAATGTCTTAGTCGGAGCGGCTAACGAATATTCTATCTCGGAGATGGGATTACTGAAGTACAAGGGTCGGATCTGTGTTCCGATGGATTCAGATATCCGGCGAGAGATCTTGGATGAATTGCATACCACTCCCTATTCTTTACATCCAGGTACGATGAAGATGTACCAAGATTTGAGAGCCTTGTATTGGTGGTCGGGAATGAAGAGGGACGTGGTAGATTATGTGGCCAAGTCCATAACTTGTCAACAGGTAAAGGCTAAAAATTAGAGGCCAGCATGGTTATTGCAGCCTCTAGGGATTCCAAAGTGGAAGTGGGAAGATATCACCATGGACTTTGTGGTTGGTTTGCCGAAGACCGTGGGACAGCATGATTCGGTGTGGGTGATTGTGGATAGGTATACCAAATCCGCCCACTTTTTACCTGTCTGGACAACTTATACTGTGGAGCAATATGCCGAGTTCTATGTGAAGGAAATTGTTCGACTTCATGGGGCGCCAAAGTTGATAGTATCCGACAGGGACCCCACCTTCACCTCCATATTTTGGGAGAGTCTGCAGAAGGCTATGGGCATGCAGCTGCGGTTTAGTACCACTTATCATCCTCAGACAGATGGAAAGTCTGAGAGGGCGATTCAGATACTGGAAGACTTGCTGCGAGCCTGTGTGCTAGATTTTGGGGGATCTTGGAGTAAGTATCTCCCTTTGATTGAGTTTTCATACAATAGCAGTTATCAAACGACTATCGGAGTGCCTCCGTATGAGATGCTATATGGGAGAAAGTGCAGATCACCTATCCATTGGGATGAGACGAGTGAGAGGAGATACTTGGGTCCTGAGATGGCTTAGAGGACCAATGAGGCAATTGAAAAGATTAGAGCTTGAATGCTCACCTGCTAGAGTCTCCAGAAGAGTTACTCGGACTTGAAACGCAGAAGCATAGAGTTTCAGGTTGATGACCATGTGTTCCTTAGGGTTTCACCTTTGAGAGCAGTGAAACAATTTGGTGTTCGGGGCAAGCTGAGCCCTAGGATTGTTGGCCCCTCTCAGATTCTAGAACGAGTTGGAGTGGTAGCTTACAGATTGGCAATGCCTCCAGCTTTATTAGGGGTTCATGATGTTTTTCACATATCCATGCTTTGGAAGTATGTATCAGATTCAATGCATTTACTGAGTTATGAGAATTTGGAGTTGGACCTGGATCCATCATATGAGGAGAAGTGGTTCAGATTCTCGACTAGAAGGATAAAGCTTTGCGGAATAAGACCATCGCCTTGTTGAATGTGCTGTGGAGGAACAGCAAGATTGAGGAGGCGATGTGGGAACTTGAAACAGATATGCGGGAGCGGTATCCCGAGTTGTTAAGGCAATTTCGAGGACCAAATTTCTATAAGGAGGGGATAGTTGTAGCGTCCCAAATTTTCTAATGAGGATTAGGGCCTTGATTGGCGTCCATGGAGGGAAATTAGTGGTTTATTATGTTAATGTGTGAATTTGATGAGTATGTGATTAGAAATGCATGTTTAGGTGAATTAAATATGCATGTGGGCCCTGTTTGGTTATTAAGGGCATATTTGTAATTTTAGCCCGTTGAGGGCATAAATGTAATAATTGTGAATATTGTGATATATTCGTGTTGCACGATCCGAGACAGTCCTAGGTAGTGATTTAGCTAGAAATTCTCAATGGGGTTGAATACCTGACTCGAGGAGAGTCGAGGGGTATTCTGAGCATTAGATGTTTTATTGGGTTATCGAGTTATGGAAATAAATATTTGAATTTAGAACGTTTAGGAGGGAATATTGGGGAAATTTACCATTTTTCCCTCGGGGACGTTTTTGGTACCCCGAGCCTTGGAGGCAACTTAAATGACTTAGGATAAGTAAAACAAAACCAAGAAGCACTCAGAACATTAGAGAAACCGACCCTCTTTCTATCTTGGAGTTCTCTCTTTGGAAGCTTGGAGACTTTGATCTGTAGGAGAATTTTGGCTTGCTTATTAAAGGAATTGAAGCTGGCTGTGATTGAGGATTAGGTAAGGGCCAAGTTATCAGTTGAGGTAAGGAATCTAGCTCATACTTATCTTAATTATGTTGAATTTCTACTAGTGTTTCAAGGTTTTGCATGTGAGCTAGGTGGAGAATCACTCTTGAGTTTTAGATGAGGTTTGGGGATAATTCTTGTTAGGTTTTGTTGCTGAGACTGTAGTAGAACTTCTGTGATGATTGACTTGAAACACTAGGTTGATTTTGGGGTAAATTGGCTTGGATTTTGTGGAGAAAATGGAGGATTTTTCTAGGTTCGAAGGGACGGGCCGCGACATTGTTCTTGTTGAGTTGCGACCCTCTAGAACGCTTGGGAGGCCAGGAAGAAGGGCGGGTCGCGGCACACCAAGGATTGGACCATAGCGCCCATGCCCTGTTTTGGGGGTTGGGGTTTCTGGTTGAGGCGGGCCGCGGCGTGGGACCTTGGGGCAGCGGCGCTTAGTGGGATTTTGGATCTTAAGGAGGTTTTAGGTTCGGGAATCCAAAAGTTAAGGCTCGGGATGGATTTTATTACCCGAATTGATAGATTTCAAGGTCTCGGAGACTAGAATTATGACCCAAAGTTATTTAGTGGAATAGAACTTGATGGATGGATGTTGTTGATGCATTGCGACAAGGTTTTCAGCGAGGCTCGGACTAGGGTACTGTGCTCGGGACATCGGTGCTAGGAAATCTCAGGACACAGGTAAGAAAACTTTTGTACACGTAGAGCAGGGCGAGGCCCCATAGCTTGTGTTTCAGGGCACGACCCTATTTGATTGTGTTGCAGGGCCTAGCCCCATTGATTATGTTCATATGTGTTTAAGTGTTTGCTTAATTATGTTATGTGTGCATATATGTGAGTGAACAGCAAGAGCCGAAAACGGCGAAGGCCGAGTACCGCAAGGGGTCGGGAGCAGCGTTAAGCACGCGGAGTGTGAGTTACCAGGGTGAGACACTATAGGATACCTAGGATATCCTCACAGTGTAGATCACAAACCCAGGGCCTAGTAAAGCGCCTGGGACGGCATGTCCATATGTGTTTAGCCTGTTGGCGGTTTTATTATATGCTGAATGATAGATATGCATATGTTATTAGCTTGTGTGGAGTTTTCTTGCTGGGCTTCGGCTCACGGGTGCTCTATGGTGTAGGTAAGGGCAAAGGGAAAGTCAACCTACCATGAGTACGGAGAGCGTGAAGTGACGTGTACATGTTTGGCCTGCCTGGCTGCCCCTGCCAGGGGTAGTTTTGGGAGATGTTTGTATTAAACCTAATTTTTTCATTTAATCGACTTTAATTATATTTTTGAGTTGTTAATATTTCTAAAACAGCATTTTGGGATCCCAAATGTTTAACGCTTTATAGTTTTCAATGGACGATTACATTTTCAAATTGTATGACTTTTAATACAGTTTAGCTACACTTTTAAATCTAATACCTCGATTAGCAAGTTAATTACATGTTTTAATCTTACTGAGTTATGGCTCTAAAGAGGTAGGGCGTTACACTCGATGCAACGCCCTGGATAGCCAAGACCGCTACACTGTGTATTTATAAAAATGCAGGACTTGCTAATCAAGTCGTTTAGTTAAAAACTTGTCACTGAAACCATTAATCAGCTAGGGTTAAAAGGTTTTGGTCTCAAAAGATACATTTCATATAATTAAACATTTTACACGAAGGATCCCAAAAGAAATAGTGTTTAAAAAGTTAGTTTACAAAATTTCCAGATTACGAACAACCACTAGCCACTCTAAGGGCAAAAGAGACATATATGGTTCTTCTGTTCCTGTCTCCTCCTCAACCGTGGCGGCTGAGCAGCTGATCATGTACATTCTGCTCTCAGAGCTCTCCAAGTTAGGGCTGGTCAAGCTTGCCCTTGCCTTTACCTGCACCATGTAGCACCCGTGAGCCAAGGCCCAGTAAGAAAACATAACATTATAGTACGAACAATGAAAACAATTGAATAATTCTTAAAGCATGATCATTCACTTAGCATATCACACTAATTACATAGCCCATAGACATAAGCAAAGAATCAATAAAACAACACTTAGCTATTCAGCACGACGAGTCCACCAATCAATAATAACAATCAAATCACATGATAATCAAGGTCGACACCCTTAGGTCACACCCTCTGTTTACCCCACTGACTCTGGTCTGCTTAAACAGAGCTCAGTGCATAATAAGCTGTACTCAACTACCAGTGGCTGAGCCGTGCCCTGTGCGCCAATGAAATCTCCGGCACTCTTAAGCCATTTGTTTACTATTCACATGGCATAATACCACCCTTCAATAAGCATACAAAATAGGGAGCCCTTAGTCCCATTATCAATTCATGACCGGGTGCAGTTTTCTTACCTTTAGTTTCCAAGTGTACTGGTTACGCGAGATTTCTCTTAAGCGTGATCCGTTTCCCAAGCCCTTAGCTTATACCTAGTCACAACCAAGATAAGGGATACCATTAATAATTGTAAAAGGCTTCTAGGTAAGGTTCTAGTCTCCAGAACGTCGAATTCTGCCAAACACGGTAGTAGATTCGATCCCAAGCACCCTAGGTTAAATTCCCATGCTTAAAATCCCAAAAACCCAAATTCCCTTAAGGGTCGCGGCTCAAGCCTCCTATGCCGCGGCATGGCCCCAAACAGAGGCTCATCCACGCCCAGAACCAGACACGGGCCACGGCCCGACAAGCCCCATGTCGCGGCCTGACCCTTCGAACCCAGAAAAACCATCATTTTTTACTCTCAAACCTCACTCAAAACCATCCAAAACTATCCCAATTCCACAACTCAATTATCACAAAACTTCTAACACAATTCAAGCAACACAACCCAGCTAAAACTTAGCCTAGAAACTCACAAAAGTCCCACTTCAATCTCTGAAACTCAAAAGGTTAAAAACATCCAAACCAGTCAAGAAAACACTAAGATTCAGTCATTAAATCATAAATTCGAGCTTACCTTCTTTGATGAACCAGCTCTCTAAAAGATTTATGAGCTAACTCCTAGGTTCCAAACTTCAATTCTGTCCTTCGATGTCAAAATCCATAAACACCTCAAAACCCAGCCATAAACACTGAATTTAATCACAATGCATAAAGTGTATGTCTTACCTTAATTCTTGATTAACTCATCAGCTAATCCTTGAGCTAATATCCTAAATCTCTGCTCCAATCCTCTGAATTCCAGCCAAGTCCTTCTAAGTTTCTTGTGGTTTTCTTTGATAGAGAAAAGGAAGAGGAGAGAAGGTCGGTTCTTTATGTTTCTACCGAGTTCTGTGTTTTACTTAGTCTATCCTGAGGTAATTAAGTCAATCCCGAGGCTTGGGGTGGCGGAAACTTCCCCGAGGGCAAAATGGTAAAATTCCCCAGTATTCCCACCTACGCTTCCTAACCTCAAATATATCTCCAATTATATATTTCCATAAACCGATAACCTAAATAACCATTCAATACCTGAAATACCCCTTGACTTGCCCTAAGTCAAGTATTAACCCCGTTGTGACTTTCTTGCTAACTTGCTCCCTAGGATCGCCTCAAGTCGCATGCTATAGAATTACGCACATAATAATGTAGTCCTCACAATTATAGTATATAATCACATTCACATTCACATTCATATAACCATACAAGCATTCTTATCACAGAATCATGCGTTAAACTAATAAATTCACACATAAACCAATTATGCCCTCCCGGCAAACTAATCAAGGCCCTTTAGCTTTATTAGTGATTTTGGGTCGTTATACTTGACCTCCTAGAATCCCTTCTGGCTGGATTCTCGCGCCAAATTTTTTTATCTGCGCTCTCAGCTGTGAGTGCTTTCTCAACAACCTATGCATAAGTAGTCACTCCTGGAACAGTAGTGATGCAAACATCCCGGTTTATCATTGGTTGTAGCCCCTGGAGAAACCTCTCCCTTCTGGTCACATAAGTGGGCACCGAATCCCCAGAATACTTTGCCAATCTGTCAAACTTCAAAGTGTAATCGGTCACTGACATATTGCCTTGAAGTTACTTGCTGAACTCTTCGGCCTTTGTAGTTCGATCTGCATCATTGTATAACTTCTCATTGAACAGAGTTCTGAATTCTTCCCATTCCATAATATTCACATTCCTAGTATGGGACACCACCTCCCACCATATTCGGGCATCCTCCCGAAACATATAAGTGGCACAGGCCACTCTCTCATTACCACCCACCCTCATGAAATCCAAGATGATGGTTGTCATTGTCATCCACAGCTCAGCCTTCAGTCGGTCTGAACTACCCTAAAAAACCAGAGGGTGTTGTATCCTGAACCTTTCATACAGGGGTTCCCACCTATTTTCCATTGCCTGAGGTTGTACTACCGCTAGCCATCATTGTCGGTACTGCGGACTGTAGGTTCCCTACTGGAACCTATTGCTATCTCAAGAGGTGAATCTCATCTTCTTGCCTCTGTAACCTGGCTTACATATCAGCAAACACCTTTTTCCAGTTATTTGGAGCTGGAGGTGGGGCCTGGCTCTGGTCATTCTCTTCCCTGGCCTGTATTTCTTGGCCAGCAACCTCTTTTACCTTTGAGGAAGCATACTGACAACTGTCCCACTCTGTAGTGATCAATTTGGTCGTTAGGTAAGTAATAACTATACATCTTGCCTCATAGCGGTCCAAGACCAAACAAACAAACAGATGCAATGCTAATATGCATGCCAATACATAATATATTTAGCCATGGTGCTAATAAGCACTTCTTGATATTCATCAGCAAATAGCAATGCTAATAAGCATTTCTAACATACATAGGCAATTAACGATGCAAATAAGCATGTTCGAGCATTTATACATGTATAACAATGCTAATAAGCATGTTCTGGCCTATATGCAATTAACAACGCTAATGAGCGCATCCTAACCTACATGTCCATATAACAACGCTAATAAACGATTCCCTTGCATTCATAAGCAATAACAATGCTAATAAGTATATCTTTATCATTCATGCAACAGTCAAGGGCCAAGCCCTATCAGAATATAATATGCTTCCTTATAAGGCATGCAGATAAGGCGTATACATTTATTTAAACAATTAAGCACTTAATCACATAAGTAGTTACTAAACCCTGAGTCGAGCTTGTCTTTAGTGGCGAGTGTACATGCCCGACCAATCTTCAGGAATCCTTAAACCTTGGCAGCTCTGATACCAAGTTGTAACGTCCTTTTAATCCAGGATCAATACATTGTGTACTTTAAATAGTGTCAGACTTGCTAATCAAGTCCCATGTTATAAACGTGTAAAGAAGGTCAATGACAAGGGTTAGGGTTAAAAAATTTGGTCAAGAGAAACTTTGACTTTTCATTAAAAATATTTATGTTTATACATAGGATCCCAAAATAACATTGAAAATGCTAATGCAGCTCAAAAGTTACAACCAGCCAACCTAAGCAACAAAATAAGGGATAAACCCTATTTCCTCCTAGATAACCCCGACTGTGGTAGTCGAGCAGCCGCATGTACACGCCGCCACCAAAATTCTCTAATGCATGGCTGGTCCAGCTTTCCTTTCCCCTCACCTACACCACATCGAACCCGTGAGCGAAGGCTCAGCCAGAAAACTTAAACATGTGCATGAACAGTAAATAAATATTCCAGATGCATACCTAGCATGTCCAACTGTAATAATGTAACGTCCCAAATTACCTAATGAGACCTAGGGTCTTGATTAGGGGGTCAGGGCCAGGATGGAAAATTATGGAAATTAAGTGTAAATGTGATATATATGGGTGTTATTATATGATTATGTGAGTTATATTATAATATGACTTGATATGCATGTTTAGGTGTATAAAATATGCTTGTGGGCCCGTTTCTTACCAGAAGGGCAATTTTCGTAATTTGGCATGTTATGGGTATATTTGGCATATATGTGATATATGTGTGAGACCACATTATTATGTGGATATATTTGGGATACTCGGCACAAGGCAATCCTAGGGAGCAAGTTAGCGGAAAAGTCACAACGGGACCAATACTTGACTCAGGGTGAGTCAAAGGGTATTTTGGATATTTAATACATTACTGGGATATTGGGTAATGGGAATGAATATTCGAGGATATATTTGGAGTTAGTGAGACCAGGAGGGAATTCTAGGGATTTTGACTATTTTAGCCTCAAGGACGTTTTTGGTACACCGAGCCTTGGGATTTGCTTAAGGTTACTTGAGCCCTAAGTAACCTGTCATAAACAGAAAACATGTTCAGTATTCTCATTCTCTCTCTCGTTCTCTCATTTCACGCTCGTTAGCATTTTTGAAGGAAACTCGAGTTTTAGGGCTTGGATTTAAGCAAGGTTAGAGTCATATCGATTCTCGGGAAGATTAAAAGCTTGATAGCCAGAGGATTTAGCGGGAAAAAAACTTAATCAGAGGTAATTTAAGCTTTGAATTTATGAGTTTATATTTCCTTAAGTTTCTTGAGTTTTGATTTGGATTTTATGGTTGGATGAGATTTTGATCCATTGGAAACACAGGTTTTTTTGCCTGGGAGATTCTAGGGATGTTTTGAGAACGAATGGTGGGTTTGGTATGGATTTAGGGAGAGTTTTAAGTGGATTTAGATCTTAGAAAGCTGAGTTCATAGGGTTGTGTTGCGGCCCTATTCTTGGGCACTGCGACCCTCGTGTACTCAGATGTCAGGGCAGTTTCCTGAAGTAGGGTCGCGCTGCGACACCTGCTGGGTTGCGTCGCTACCCATGTCCAGAGGATTTAGGGGCTGGGCTCTCTGTTTGTGAGAGTCGTGACTCTAATTGTGGGGCATGACGACCCTAATTGGGGCGACGCAGTGCAAATATGAGTTTTTTCCCAATGAGGTTTTGAGTGCGGGAACTCAAACCTAAGGTCTTAGGATCGATCCTACTACCCGGTTTAGTAGGATTCGACATCCTAGAGGCTAGGACTCGGTTTGAAAACCTTTGTTTACTTGTTATTGACGAGATTCTATACTTGGTTGTGACTAGGTTATCGCTAGGGGCTTGGGTTCATGATCGTGCTCGAGGGTCGTTCTTATATTACATTACACTCCGAATCGAGGTAAGAAAACTACGCCCAATACGTGATGTACATGATTGGGCATGGGCCCCTTTGAATGTGCATGATCATGATTATGCTTGTGATTGATTGACTAAGCATGTTCAAGGCTCTGCATTTGGATATTTCTTGTATACTGAATGCCTCTTCGCATTATTTAATTGAGAAAGGCTTGACTTATGAGTCAAGGACGGCAATAGCGCTGGTCAAAAAGCATTGACTTATGAGTCAAGGACGACAATAGCGCTAGTTGAAAAGAATTGACTTATAAGTCAAGGGCGACAATAGCGTGCTGAGCACTGGTCGATATGGTTAGATCTAATCATGTGGCTCATCATACGCTTGCCAATGGTCGTGGAAAAATTAAGTGCCAGCTACGTTGGGCCAGCTCCAAGGTTGGTTATACTGAGGATAGGGAAATGGGCCCCGGGGTGACTTATTTGTCCCATGTCCTAGGGCGCTGATCCCCAGTGTGATTTATTAATCATGTGTTTTCGCCAACGGGTCCCAGTATGATTCACTAATCATGTAATTAGGGAAATTGTCCCCATATGACATTGTAGTCATTTATATGAATGGCATGCATACATGAGTAGGGTTATTATTGTTAGGCATGCCTATTATGGTTTGGTAACATATTATTTATTGCTTATGAGCACGTTTAAGTTTTCTTGCTAGGCCTTGGCTCACAGTTGCTGTGTGGTACAGGTAATGGGAAAGGGAAGCTGGACCAGCCATGAGTTGGAGAGCTTAGGTGGCGACGTGTACTTATGCGGTCACGTGACCACCACGACCAAGGTTGATCAGAGGAACTAGGGTTAAACCCTATTTTTGCGGCTTAGGTCGGTGGGTTGTAACTTTTGAATTGTAATTACCATTTTGGAACTTTAATAACTTTGTAAACGTTTATTATGGGATCCCATGTACAACTTAACGTTTTAATGAAATATCTATCCCTTTTGATAAAAAAAATTTAACCCTAGACCGTTAATCACATTTAGTTGCATGTGTTATGGCCAAATGACTAGTTTAGCGAGTTTTCACTATTTAAAATACGCAGTGTAACGGTCTTGACAAACCAAGGCGTTACAAATAACGTACCCATGCATGCATACAAATACAAATAAATAATTATAGGATCATTCTGGGGCCCACTACCCTGAATAGGTGACCATAAAGTCAACCTAGGGCCCTATGCCCTAAATAGATGACCATAGAGTCATCCTAGGGTCCTGTGCCCTAGCTATGTGACCATAGAGTCACCCAGGCCCTGTGCCCTAGCTCTGAGTAACTATCCATAGAGCTAGCCAAGCGCTTTATTCTTTTCCAAACGACCATAGGGTTGCCCAACGTAATAGTACGTCCCTAATTAAGCCTAAGCCTCTCGACCAGCGCACAGCGCGCTATTGCCTCCCTGGACTGATAATTCAATGCTTTAACCAGATATTCAGACAACCAGATAAACAAATAACCAGACACAAGTAAGCATACCTCAGACAATACAAGTATGCATACATATTAATCATATATGTCAACCGATTAAATACAAACACAGTATTAACTATTTTCCTTAACAGTGTCGAGCTCTAATTACGCAGATAATGCAAACAAGCGTATATATTTAACAATTATTCGGATACAGAACATTCAAGCATGCATAATCAACGATCACAATCATAATCTTAATCATGTTCATTCTTAGGGGCCCGAGACCTATTCATAATTTTATTTAACAATCGGTCCAAGCCCTAATCACATATATCACTTATCGGGTACAATTTTCTCACCTCAGGTCCGAGTGCAACGTATAATAAGAAGGACCTTCGAGCACGATCCATGTTCCGAGCCCCTAGCAGTACCCTAGTCATAACCATAATATAAAATCTTGTTAACAACGACCGAATAAAGGCTTATGAACCAACCTCCAAGACGTTGAATTCTAATAAACCAAGTAGTAGAATCAATCACAAGCCCTTAGGTTTGAGTTCCCGTCACTCAAAACCTAAATTGTCCATTTCTTCCTATGTGCGCTGCGACGCCCCCTAATGGGTCTCAGTGCCTCAAGTCAGAGGCTCCTCCTCCCAAAAACCCAAGGACACACGCCGCAACTCTGCCCTGGAAGGTCGCGACGCAGCTACTCGAAACAAAACACCCCAGTCCCCTAGGTTCGCGCCGGTCGCGGCGCCCCAAGAACAAGGTCGTGATGCGACCCTACAAACCCAGATTTTCCAACTTTCTTCCTTAGCCAAATCCTACCAAAACCATCCCAAACAATTCCTAATACCATGATTCTATCCCCTGAATAGAATCAACATAACTTCAGCAACAAAACCCAACCTTAAGTTCTCCCAAAGCCCCCACAAAACTCCAATTCAATGTAAAAACCCTACTACTCTAGACTTTGGACCATTAATGAAAACTACACATAGACCCTAATCCTTAATAGAACTTACAAGAAAAAGATCATAACTTTATTAAAACTTGTAAAAACAAATGTTAAACTTACATAAAAGTTAAAGTAGGATATGGGATCCCATTGTTTTAAAAAGAAAACATAACCTAATTGTAATTAAAAGAGATTACATAAATAAGTGCGGAAAAATACACATAAAACCATAAGTAAAGACTTCATCCTCGAATCAAAACTCTCGGCTCTTTGAATCCATTCCGCCTCAATACACATTCCCCAAGCTTCCAAGAACCTTTCCCGCCACTAAAGCTATTTTCCTGCACATATAAACAAAAAGGAGTGAGCCTAATGCCCAGCAAGGAAAATCTAACATATAACCATATACATAAAATTCATAATGTAACATAAAACATATCATAACACTTATGTCACATACATACTATAATGGCCATTATTACTTGGGGTCCCATAAACTAAACAAGTCATATGCCCATTAGATTAGTGGGGCTTGCTAGCTAAGCAAGTCATATGCCCATAATCTATTTGGGTCTTGTTAGTTGTACGGGTCATATGCCCAAGTCTACAATTATACATATTATAGCATATTTCATAACACATAATCATAAGATAACATATAAATCATATAACACATAAATCCTATCCTATTTTCTTTACCAAAATTACCGGGATATGAGGACAGAGTTGGGACTTTGGAACACTCCTAAAAACCATAAATGGAAGGGTGAGTATACTAAAGAGAATGAGATGAAAAGAATGGAAGGATTATACCATTGAGAATAAACTTACCAAAAACTTATGTGCAAGTTCTTAGATTTCCTAACCAAGAATAAAGAATAAGGTTAAAATGATGAGTAGAACACTATGAGAACTTAAAGAAAATAATACCAATCGAACTAGAGTGTGGACTACCTTGAATGCTTCTATAGTCAATCTAAACCTTGAACCGAAATGCTATAAAACCTTACTTCCCAAGTGTTTGGTACGCTTATAGTGATCAAGCTTTATAATTCCCAACCCAAGTGTTTACACTCTCACAATAACCTAGCAACTAGCAGCCTCTGAACTTAGTTTGATGAATGAATAAATGGCTGGGTACTAGGTCCTATTTATAGAGTTTAGAAATGAAAAGATCTTCATTTAACTTGAATAAAAATAATGGCTTTTTAAGTGAAAAACATTTGAATTATCGTTCAGCAGAGGCTGAAGAATCGTTCAGAAAGACACTGGACTTATCAAGAGGTTGAAGATTTGAATGGAGAACATTTTCAAAATGTTTCAAAATTCCCTGAAGGAGGCGATATATCGCCTGGGCCAGTATGCCCGAGGCAATCGTGCGACGTTTCGTGTTTTTCGTATCCCCGTACTGCGATATATCGCCCCCTATAGCTGCGATATATCGGCATACGCTGAATAATTAAACACGAAATTACACTATTTTAGCTTAATTTGAATTGAGTAAACAGCCTTGACTAAGCCCTCTAACGTTTTCAAATCTGCTGACTGACCCTAGGATATTCAAATTTTAACCTTAATAAATTTATTCCTCAAAAGACTTAATCTTTATTAAACATACACATGACATGTGCTATTATCTTATTGGGTCTTATCTACACCTTATAATATAATAAATATTACCCTCAATATCAGTCATATTAATCAAACCTTAGGTTAAACTTAATATTCTTAAACTATAGGTTAAACTTAGGAAATCTACAAGTGTTACTATGAGTGTCCAAATAAATCCTGGTCTGAACCAAAAATCCACAGTCATAAAGATAATACTATTATTACTGTTATACTACTATCTAACTTAGCTAAGTAAAGTTCTTTGGACTCTACATTCAATTCCTTGAGCCACAAGCTCAAGAACACTTAAAACCAGAAATAGAAATGAATAAAAACAGGGATTAGAGTTTACCTTAGCTGTGATTTCTATCCTTCTAGTTGTAGCAAATCCAACCCTAACTCAAGCCTTCAATTTCCCAAGTTTTTAGCCTTCAATTCCCATAGTTTCCTCCATAATCACCAATAAAGATGAGAGAGAGAGAGAAAGAGGAGAACGAGTGTGTGTGTGTGTGTGTGAGAGAGAGAGAGAGAGAGAGAGAGAGAGAGAGAAAGAAAGAGCTGCTGAAAGTGTTTTGTGAGGTTACTTAGAGTTCAAGTACCTCTACGAAAATCCCGAGGCGGGGTACCAAAAACGTCCCCGAGGGTAAAATGGTCAAAATTCCTTGAATTCCCTCCTAATCTTACTATCTTTAAATATATCCTTAAATATTTATTCCCATTACCCGATATCCTGGTAATGTCCTAAATACCCAAAATACCCATTTACTCACCCCGAGTCGGGTATTGCTCTCGTTGTGACTCTCCCGCTAACTTGCTCCCTATGATAGCCTCGTGTCGAGTCACCCAAATATATCCACATAATAATGTGGTCTCACACATATATCACATATATTCCAAATATACCCATAACGAGCCAAATTACGAAATTTTCCTTTCTAATAAGAAACGGGCCCACATGCTTATTTAATTCACCTAACCATGCATAACTGGTCATATTATAATATAACTTACATAATCATATAATGATGCACATATATATATCACATAAACACATATTCCATAATTAAATCACATATATTCAAATAATTTTCTATAATTTGCCCTCCTGGCCCCCTAAACAAGGCCCGAAGACTTATTAGGTAATTTGGGACGTTACACAAGAGCTGCTAGACTTTGGGTTTATTAGGCCAAGTTTCACGCCATGGAGTGCGCCAGTTTTATTTGTAAAGAAGAAGAATGGTTCCTTGAGGATGTGTATTGATTACAGAGAGCTGAATAAGTTGACTATCAAGAATAAGTATCCACTGCCGAGAATCTATGACTTGTTTGATCAGCTTGAGGGCAAAACAGTGTTCTCAAATATTGATCTCCGATCTGGTTATCACCAGTAGAGGATCAAAGATGAGTATATTCTGAAGACAGCTTTTCGTACTAGGTATGGGCATTATGAGTTCTTAGTCATGTCGTTTGGATTGACTAATGCCCCTACATCTTTCATGGATCTGATGAATAAAGTGTTCAAGGATTACCTAGACAAATTCATGATTATCTTCATCGATGACATCCTGGTTTATTCTCAGTCGGAGGCAGAGCACGAGCAGCATCTCCAGTTGGTACTGCAGATGCTGAAGGGGCACAGATTGTATGCTAAATTCAAGAAGTATGAGTTCTGGTTACCTTAGGTGACATTCCTTGGTCACATTGTTAGTAAAGACGGGATCATGGTGGACCCGGCCAAGATTGAAGCATTTAGAAACTTGCCAAGGCCAAGGAGTGCTTCAGAGATTAGAAGTTTCCTTGGATTGGTAGGGTATTATCGGCGCTTTGTGGAAGGATTTTCAAGGATATCGACACCAGTGCCGGATTTGACACGCAAGAACCTGAAGTTTGTATGGTCAGATAGATGAGAAAATAACTTCCAGGAGTTGAAGCGGTGATTGATCACTGCTCCAGTTTTGAGTCTTCCTTCAGATCAGGAGAAGTTTGTGGTCTATTATGTTGCATCAAAGCAGTGGTTAGGTTGTGTTCTTATGCAGGCTGGAAAGGTGATTGCATATGCATCACGACAACTAAAGGAATATCAACAACGATACCCTACACATGACCTAGAATTAACATTGGTGGTCTTTTTGAATTGAAGGTATGGCGGCACTACCTTTGTGGGGAGAAGTGTGGGATATACACTAACCACAAAAGCCTAAAGTATTTCTTCACCCAGAAAGATGTTGGGGCTTTATGCCCTAATTGAAACCCAATTTCTTTGTAATCTCATTTTGTTATCAATTAAAGAATATAAATCATTTTTTGACTTGGTCAATCAGTTTGCTCACATGTTTTATTTTCATGATTATTTGCTTAATATAAACTTCTATTAAATCCCGAGTATATAACTAATCATATTTATAGTGACGTAATCACAGTGGAATATAAATATGATTATATGTTCAAAATACGTTAGTCCTAAGATTAGTTAGTGCACAAGATTTACACTGACTTGCCAATCTATGATATGATCTACTTACACATTGTAGTGTTATTTTCTTTCCAGAACATTAGAAAAGTAGATAAGATCAGATGTATTTGTTACATCAGACTAGACCGATATTGACGTTAGAAAGATAAGTGAATGTACTATTATTATCTAATATATACATATCATAAAGTTGGCCATAGGTCAATTCAATCTCAATTTTGAGTGGTTAGTATTATAACTGATTGTATTATTCAAGTCATTTGATTTTCGTTACCAACTTACCCAACGGACTAGCCCATACTTACATCTTGGGGACTTGGTATTATAATTGAGTGGGAGTGTTAATCATAGATATGAATATCTATAACTTCTAGCAAGTAGTTAAATGATGATCACCTTATAGCTTGGTTCAACGAGTTAAATGATTGAGTACCCATTTTTGTGATTGAAGTTCACAAAAATATCATTTACAAGGAACTTAGTGGTATTTAAGGATAAAATACAATGAGAGGTAAAACGAAAATTTGTACCCGACTCAGTTATAGATCATCTATAGAGGATTGAATGACAAATTATATTTGTAACAATGGATAATGTATTTACTTTAAGTGTAAAGCGTTCTATGAGTTCAAGAGTGCAATTTCGAATCTTTAGTGGGGTCACGAGGAATTAATAAGGTAGTGAAATTATTCGATAATAATTTTATGGTAACTTATTGGAGCTTGAATTCATGGGTCCATGGTCCCCACAATGCCTATGATTAAATCACCTAAATAGTATCAATTATTTGATTTAATTATCAATTAGGATTGTCAAAATTGTTTTGTCTCAATTTTGAACAATTTTACTAAGATGTAGAATTTAGAGAAGAAAAGAGAATTTTGGGCAAATTTATTAATATGACAAATTGGTGTCAAATTGATAAATGATATTAAATTAATGTTCAAACTATAATTAGTTAATTAGAATAAATGATTTAATTAATTAATTAATTATTATTTATATATATAATAAAACAGATTTCGTATATTAATTTATAAGGGTTTTGTTTTATTATATAATTATAGAAAATAATAGTATTTGAATTTAAAAGCTTTTATGCTTTGAATTTAAAAATGGAAAAATACTAAGGTTTGGCAAAATATCTAATATTCAGCCATGCATGGATTTTTAAGCTATTATTTTAATTATTTAAAAAGTAAATTAACCCTAAAATGTTGCTATAAATAGGGACTTAAGTCTAGGGTTGTGAAGTAAGTGTGAAAAAGCAAAAACCTAGACTCAAAAGAGATCTATTGTGGTCGCCCATCACTACTCTCTTCTTCTCCATAATTTTCCCATCTCATGTCTTGAAAATGTTGGGAAAACTTATTCAGGATCTTGTTTATTTTCATGTAAATCGTATATTAAACATATTAATATAAGAAAACCTAGAACTGGTTTCTAAAATTGAATTCATATAGAGATAATGATAAGAACACTTACATTATTGTGCAGCGGAATGATTGAGTCATTCATTCAGTTTCTATAACCCTTGTACCCTTTTTGTCACAGGGTATCACCAAGAAACTGAACCGTTCTTCAATTTTCCTCACAATCTTCCAAAGTATCCTTAGATCACCTAGACTAGTGTGGACAATTCTCAACACATAAGATAGATGCAATAAGAAGAATAATAGAAGAGAATATTGATGCTTAGAATAAGACTTATGCTGTAGAGATAATCTAAAACTTAGAGCATCAAGAATAGATCTTCTGATTTTCTGTCAGATAGTCTTTCTGTAATCTATTTTCAACTCTCACTTAGCATTCCTTTTATAGGCTCAATTAGGTTACTTATTTAATTAAAAAAATTAATAAAATAATAGCCAATTATCAGCCCTAGGTCGAAATTCTCATTGGCCACAGGCCCATTAAATTTCCCTTTTGATTATAAGCTCGTTGGACTTAAAATCAAGGCCCATGTTATTTTCTATTGATTAATTAATTAAATAATTATTTAAATCATTTATCAAATTAATTATTTATAATTTTTGCCTTGATTTAAAATTATTTATTAATTTAGATTTGAATTTATCTTAATTAATAAATCAGCCAAAATTTCTCTTTTCTTCTCTAAATTACATAACTCTGTGAAACTATCCAAAATTGACCTGGTCAACTTTGATAATTCAAATTGATAATTAAATCAATTAATTGAAGCTATCTAGATGATTTTATCCAAGGTACAACGGGTACCATGGGCCTATGAAATCAAGCTCCAATAAGTTATCATAAATTTAAAAAATAAATTTACTAACTCATTAATTCCTCATGACTCCACTAAAGACTCAGAATTGCACTCTTGAATTCATAGAACGCTCTATAATAAAAATATATATGTTATTAATCATCCATTATTACAACCATAATTTTCACTCAATCCTCTATAGACGGTCTACAATGAGATGGGGCTAAAATACTATTTTACCCCTCATTGTATTTTATCCTTTAAACACTTAGTTCCTTGTAAATGATATTTCAGTAAACTAATATTAATTACTTAAATGAGATCTCTATCATTTAGCACCTTGAACTAAACTAAAAGGAAACCATCGTTTCACTTCTTCATTAGAAACTATAGATGTGCATATCTATGATTAACACTCCCACTCAATTATACTACCAAGTTCCCAAGATGTAAGTATGGGCTAGTCCGTAGGGTAAGCTGGTAACGAACAAGTCAAAGAACTCAAATAATACAATTGGTTAGAATACTAACCACTCAGAATTGAGATTGAATTGACCTATGGTCAACTATATGATATGCATAAAATGGATAATAATGGTATGTTTACTTATCCTATCTACTTTCAATATCAGTCCAGTCCAATGTAACTGTTATCCCCAAAATTTGAAAACGATGACGTGGCAATAGAAGTGACAAGTGGCAAGCTGGGTAATCTGGCTTAGGAGTGATCCGGTAGACCGGTGAAGATTTTTGTCCGCCCAGTCATGTGCTTGTTCGACCAGTCAGGTGCTTGTCCGACCGGTCATGTGCTTGTCCGCCCAATCATGTGCTTGTCTGCCCAGTCATGTGCTTGTCCGACCAGTCAGGTGCTTGTCCGACCAGTCAAGTGTTTGGCGGACCAGACATGTGTTGGCCGACCAGTCACTTGTCTTGGCCGACCAGTGGAGTGCTTTGGCCCTTCAGTTTTCCTCCTGGGTGTGATGTGGACCGACTAAACAGAGCAGGGCTACGCAAAAGATCCTAGTAACGGCTTCAACAAGAATCGGTCATACCTGCGCAGGAATCTCTCATATTATCCCACAAAAGTAGTGTATTGTTGTATTTCGAATATTGTTATTAATTAAATATAGTGAGAATAACAAAATATCCCGATTATGGGGGACTTCATTTGTACGATCCTGAGCCTCTAAATATAAAACTCATGGCATCATAAAGGGGATTCTAATTTTCTGAGAGAATATTTGTATCTGGAGAGAAATATTGTATTCATTTCATTTGCACTAAAGAAACTCAGTTGACTCAGGTTCATCTGATATTGAGTGTAGATCTATAATCATAACTCTAAGTGGACTAGGCTATTACCAACACATTTGGGCTGAACCACTATAAAAATTATCTGTGTCGTATATTTCTCTTTAAGATTTTTTATCGTTTTGACGTCTACACGTCGTTGGCCAAAAACGCGGTCAACATTTTGGTGCTTTCATTGAGATCCTAAAGAAAAGAAACACATGACTATCATATCGAAATGGCGCCTAAGAATACCAATGTGGCATCCAAAAAGTCAGGCATGTCAAAAGAGCCTACTAGATCAGAAGGTCCTGGACTGCAGAACCCAGAGACTGAGCCCAGGGTGTTTCTCGAGGAGACCACTCCAGAAGTTGAACAACTCTAGGAAGCAATAGGCGCTTTCCAAGAGGAGAAGATGCAATTCAATGCTCGGCAGGAGTCTTTTGCTGAAGAGATGGCCAGGCAGAGAGATGCGTTAGACAAGCAAAGGCGCGATATGGAGGCCAGAAGCGAAGAACTCAGACAGCAACAGGAGGAGGTCAACCGGAGACATCGTGAAGCAGCACTTGCTCTAAAAGCGGCTACCAAATTGGCCCAAGCCAATGCTCAAGCCGCAGCACAAGCAGCCACCCAGGGAGCAACAAATAATAATGCTGGTCGGAGGACCACTGACAGAGCCAATTCTCGGGGACCGGACAAAAGCAGGAGTAACCCCCTTGGTCGGGAAGATGATGGGGACCAATCCAGAACTGCCTCGACGCAAAGTGAGCACTCTAGAACCCCCTCCGGGAGCCACCGATCTGAGACTTCTAGATCAGGGAACCACTGATCGGGCAGTAAAAAGACTCCACCCAGGCAGGATCAGACCAAGACTCCTCGAGATAAGAGGACTTCACAATTCAAAGATGGGCATGGTCGTGATGAGGCTGATAGTCATCACACCGACTAGTCAAAGGAAAAGGAGGGCAACTGTAATGCCCCGAATTTCCTAATGAGGTTTAGGACCTTGATTAGGAGGCCGGGAGGGCCATAATTGATTTATTATGGTATTTAATGATTATATGCATGTTTACGTGAATTATATTATTATATGATGGTGGATGCATGCATATGGGTTCATATTTTTATTATGAGGGCATTTTGGTAATTTGGCCACTGTGGGCGTAATTGTGTATTTTGGGTGCATGATTGTGATTAATTAACATAGCCATGTTATAAGGTGGATTGGTGCGAGCTAATCGGCATGAGACGATCATGAGATGTAAGTGTTCGGTCTAGTCATAACGGGTTTAAGTTCGGGGCTCGAGGTGAGTCTCGGGGTCATTTTGATGACTAGAACATTACCGAGGATAAAAGGGTAATGGGATATGATTTATTGGTATTTGGGAATATTGAGAATAGTGGGAATTGGAGAGCGTTAATTATAATTAACGAGATAGGCGGGAAAGGACGGTTTTACCCTCAGAAGCCTTTAGAGGGATTTATTTGGCCTAAGGGCATTATGGTCTTTTGACCTTAAGGATTTATATCAGCTTTGAGTGTGTTAGAAGGCTGTGGAAAACATAATAAAATAGAGCCTTATCTCCTTCTCTCCCGTACAAGGTTTCTCCTTCATCCTCCTTTCAATTTTTGAGAGCCAATTGAAGAACAAGCTAGGGAAATCAAAGCTTGGGGATTCTAGACTTAGCTCAGCTATTGGGAAGGATTCAAACCAGCTTAAGGTAAGGAATTGAACCTGATTTTTGAGCTATACCCTGTTTTTCTATTAAGTTTTCAGTTTAGGATTTTGATGTGTTAGTTGAGAATTAATGGAAGTTTAGTTGATGTTTAGCTTGGGTTTGATGAGGGGGAGTTATGGGTGATGTTTAGAGGTTTGATTGGGTGTTAGGTTGAGGTTTGGGACAGGTTTGAAGGGCTTGGTTCCAAGGGAAAACGCAGGGGGTCGAGCTGGTGCGTTGCTGGTTTTTGGCTGAACAAGGTAATGAGCCGCGACATGGCTGTGGTGTGCCACGGCTCAAGGCGTCTGGCAGAGAGGGTTGTCTCTGTTTGGGGGGCGCGCCGCGGCGCAGCTAGGGCGGGCCGCGGCCCATAGAGGCAGATTTGGCCAGAATAGGGTTTTTGACTTAGGGATGCTTACCATAGGCCTCAGGGTTGATCCTACTACTTGGTTAGGTGTGGATTGATGTCCCGGAGGCTAGATATTGGTTCGGGAACTTATGCTGATCATTTTTATTGATGGTATCCTATATTTGGTTATGACTAGGTGACCGCTAAAGGACTAAAGGTTGATCGTTCTCAAGGGTCGTTCTTTTAATCATTCTAGCTCGACTTTGAGGTAAGGAAACTGCACCCCATATGTGACATGCATGGCTGTGATTGATGCATGTTGGATGTTGAATGTGAACATTGATAGGATAGTGTATGCTTGGCAGCTTTGCCCATTTGCATATGATTATTATTGAGGCATGCTGGATGGTTAAACGTGATGCATGAGATGCATGAGAAACATGTGATTAGGGCATGCCATGAATGATGAATATGAGATTGGTCAGAGCTTGAGTCTCTGTGGTTGTGCTTGATCAATGTTATGCTAACAACTGTTAGGTAAGCATGCTGAATGTTCTACAATTTGGTGAATGACATATTGATAGCATTGCTTACTTGTGCATGGCACTGACTAATTAGTCAGATTTGGCAAAGGTGTTATTATCAACTGTGAAGCTGTGACTCACTAGTCAGGTTCGGCAGTGGTACTGGGCACTGGTCACATTGCGCTTAGCGTGTATCACGCAAGCCATCAAAGATTAGATCTAATCAATTATCAGCATTGAATGACTCAAAGAGCATTAATGCCAGACCGACCTCAAGGGTCAATGAACATTATAAGCGCTTGAAGGTTAGAGGCTTACCCAACAGCCACCCTTCCATTTGAATTAGTGACTTGCTTGTCAGTCACTCAGTATGGTTTACCAGAACCTATTGAAGGTTAGAGGCTTACCCAAGAGCCACCCTTCCACTTGAATTAGTGACTCGCTTGTCGGTCGCTCAGTATGGTTTACCAGAACCTCAAGTGTTGCGACACTCATCTGATTAGGATTGACTTGATAGTCCTCCAATCAGAAGGCCAAGATCTCTTACCATGGATACCCCAGTGTTTGTTGGAATCCATTAGCATGCGGAATTGAGCTATGATTGCTAGGCATGCCAGATATGATTTGATATCATGATATGACTGTCTATGACCATATGAGTTTTCTTGCTGGGCTTCGGCTCACGGGTGCTTTGTGGTGCAGGTAAAGGAAAAAGGAAGCTAGACCATCCTTGAGTTGGAGAGCTTAGGTGATGACGTGTACATATGCAGCTGCTCGTCCACCACGGCCGAGGTTTAAAGTGGAACTAGGGTTACACCCTGTTTTGCCGCTTAGAACGGCCTGTTGTAAACACTTTCTTGTAATAAACTCTGAAATTATATTTTCGGGATCCCAATGTATATATTAAACGTTCTAGTGAAACGTTAGATCTTAACCAAAATGTTTAATCCCTAAGCCGCTAATCATGCTTAGTTACACGTTTTTGGCCAAATGACTCGATTAGCGAGTTTAGCACTGTTTACAAGGCACACCGTAACGGTCTCTGGAGTTGGGGCGTTACAGCAATGACCAACAAGGAGGAAAAGACTGCCTGGGGCGTACCAAAAGGCCTCCACTACACCCCGTCCAGCAGCTTAGTGGGAGAGCAGAAGTCTCGTGTAGTAAGCCCTCTAAAAAATCGAAAAGTACGGTGTTCGATCGGGCAGGAGAGCATGCTTCCCGGAAGAATCTGAGGGACGTTATCACCAACAAGAGGAGGACCGTCCCGGTCGAAGGGCAAAATCTGAACCGCCCTGCCAGTTAAGTAGAAATAATTGACGACAGTGCACCAGATGGTAATGCCCGACCAGGCGGTCAAGACCTTGGAACTTCATCAGCTACACCAGCCATTCAAGCCCAGCTTGACGTGCTAACAGCTGCAGTGCAAGGTTTGTCAAAACGACCTTCCGGGATAGATGCGATAGACCACCGGAGTGGCAGCCCAGCCACCGGCAAAATATAAAGCGCCGGTTCTGCCAGTATATACAGAAAAGGTAGATCCCATCAGACATGTTGGGAAATTTGAGGACCAGATGGAATTGCTCGGAGTAAGTGAAGATTATCGGTGTAGAGTTTTCCCGACTACTTTGTCAGATACCGCCCAGGAATGGTATTGGAAGTTTAAGCCGAACTCCATTACCTCTTGGGAAGCATTTAGGAAGGAGTTTTGTAGACAATTCAGCACTGCCCGGACTCCACCAGTTTATGCCAACCACTTGGCAGATATAAAACAAGGAAAAGATGATTCTTTAAAGAATTATATATAGAGATTCACGAGAGAAGCCAATAGAGCAACTGCTGTAGGAGACGAGGGGAATATGGTTGCCATATCCGCTGGGATAACTTATCGGAGCCCTTTGTGGGATAGTATACATAGAAATCCAATTTCAACACTTCAACAATTTCTTGACCGAGCAGACAAGTATATGAAATTCGATGATGCAATCGAGAAAGAGTATAATGGCCTAAACAATCCGGGCGGATCAACTGACTCTCCTAATAATGGTGGAAAGAAACATGGAAATAACGGGCCTGACCACCATGAGGAAAAGAAAGCAAAGTTGAGTTCAAATGAAAAGCCAACCAAGTATGAGCCTCAGTTCACTATTTACACCACTCTCTCGACCAGCCGAGCAGAAATATATCTTGCTAGTCATGAAGAGGTTCCCTACAAGAAACCTCCACCCATCAGGAAAGAGATGAGGAAGAGAGATATGAATAAGTTTTGTCGTTTCCATGGAGATTATGGTCATGACACGAATGAATTCAATCACCTTAAGGACGAGATAGAGTTTCTTCTCCGGTCGGGCAAGTTGAGGAAATATCGGGCAGAGACACCCCAAGGAGAAGGAGGCAGCAGCAATCCTGGGTTCAAACGACAAAGATCTCCACCCTTGCAACCCGGACCTGTGGACTTCACCTTAGACACTATATGTGGAGGACCACACTTGGCTGAGGATAGCAACGAAGCAAGGGAGAGGTATGCTGAGCGGGAGTGCTAGGATCAGAAACCATTGGAGCGGCGAGCATCGGAGGATATATTATCACTAAATACCGCTTTCAAAGTGGTAGTTTAATTTCAAGTTGTTTAACTTGTTATTTAAATTTGGTTTATGAGCTGGTTATTTGCTGACCAGTCAGTTATTTTTGAACAATTTTTGTTGTTTAAGACTCGTTATTAGACACGTTTTGTCCTTTTTAATTTACGAGTAATAAAAGAGACTACGCGCAGCGTGGTCGATTCTTGCTACAAATGTGCATGTGTGTTAATTATTCGAACATTGTTCAACTGGTCGGTAAAATCGGACAGTGTTCAACTGGTCGATACGTTCAAGCAGTGTTCAACTGCTAGAATATTTTCAATATATTCTATGTGTTTCACGAGTAATTAACTGCTCGAACAGATTCAATCAAGTAGCAAGTGACTAAGGATCTACAACCCTCGATCATTTGGGGGACACATGGGGTATACTGGTATGTAATTTAACATAGGCAATAAGAGCACGAGTTAAGATATTTGTTTTTAGGCTGACTTGTAAATTTTCGAAGTCCAAAAAGGTCATTAAGCTAACTTGTTTGACAAAGCTTAAGTAACTTTGAATTTTTTAAAATTTCAAGTTAGAAGCAGATATTCGTGTGACAATAAACATTATGCTCATAAAATGTTAGAGCAATAAGAGTGTGAGAAAGTATACTTAGTATGGACTTATGAAATGTCTAGAACTTCTAAGTTAGAAAACTATGTACTCATGTGAAAATATAAGGCATACATCAGAGTGACTTTACTATTCACAAAAAACTTATAACTTTTTAAGTCTAAAAAGACTGAGAAAGTTTCAAGTTAACAAAGAAAAGTAAACTATAATTGCATGAACCATAAAGATTTTGAGCAAACCCGAGGACATAAGGGCATGCATCCGAATGGTTAGGCTGTGGTGTCCGAGTAGCCAGGCGCATAGCGAAGCAGCTATGCGTGTCCGAGTGGCTAGAGGCATGTCCGAGCGGTGAGGCTGCATGTGTCCGAACGACAGCGTGCGGGACCGAGAAGCTGCATGCGTCCGAGCGGCTGGGTGCTGATCCGAGTAGATGGCGTGCATCCGAGGAGCCAGGCAAAAAGAGGTTTCCGAGCGGATTTGGTGCGTGTCTGATCGGCTGGGAGATGGTGCTGCATCCGAGGAGCTGCTGGCTGGGCATCCGAGAAGCTGCATCTGAGGTTCCGTGTCCGAGCGGATGGAGGAGCATCCGAGGGGCTGGCGTGTGTGTCCGAGCAGCCTGGGGTCTACATCCGAGCGGTCATGCGCGCGTCTTGGCGGATGGTGGTTGGCGTTTCCGAGCGGAGCATGCGTGTCCGAGTGGAGCATGCATGTCCGAGTGGCTTAGACGCGCGTCCGAGCAGCTTGGGGCATACCCATTGTCCGAGCGGTTAGATGAAAATGGCCGATTGGCCATACACATATTTTCCAACAAACCATTTTCGAGGAACTAGGCCTATCCTATTAGTCATGTATGCATTCAAGGGCCAAAATATAATGACCAATTGGCTATAAGGTCCGAAAGGACAATAAATCTCAAGGGCATGGGGCACAAACATGTTTTCTTACTCATGGGATACTATAAAAAAAAAATCAAACAAGTTGAATTTCAAGGGTTTAATAAACTTCAAGATAACATCAATAATTATCCTATACCTGCGGGCTCGAAAGAGCAATGGAAATGAGAAACTGATAACTACCGTTTTCATGAAAGGAAAAGTTCAATCGTGGGTTTAATACAAAAATGAAGGTTACTGACCGGATGGAAGCTTTTGGATGACCTCAAAAACATTTTGCTAGAGAAAAAGTTTATCATACGAGTAAAACGTATAATAAACTTGGGGGGCAAATGTTATCCCCAAAATTTGAAAACGATGATGTGGCAATAGAAGTGACAAGTGGCAAGGAATGGCTGGGTAATCTGGCTTAGGAGTGATCCGGTAAACCGGTGAAGATTTTTGTCCGCCCAGTCATGTGCTTGTCCGACCAGTCAGGTGCTTGTCCGACCGGTCATGTGCTTGTCCGCCCAGTCATATGCTTGTCCGACCAGTCAAGTGTTTGGCCAACCAGACATGTGTTGGCCGACCAGTCACTTGTCTTGACCGACCAGTGAGGGTTTGGCCGACCAGTGGAGTGCTTTGGCCCTTCAGTTTTCCTCCTGGGTGTGATGTGGACCGACTAAACAGAGCAGGGCTATGCAAAAGATCCCAGTAACGGCTTCAACAAGAATCGGTCATACCTGCGCTGGAATCTCTCATATTATCCCACAAAAGTAGTGTATTGTTGTATTTTGAATATTGTTATTAATTAAATATAGTGAGAATAGCAAAATATCCCGATTATGGGGGACTTCAGTTGTACGATCCTGAGCCTATAAATATAAGGCTCATGGCATCATAAAGGGGATTCTAAATTTCTGAGAGAATATTTGTATCTGGAGAGAAATATTGTATTCATTTCATCGGCACTAAAGAAACTCAGTTGACTCAGGTTCATCTAATCTTGAGTGTAGATCTATAATCATAACTCTATGTGGACTAGGCTATTACCAACACATTGGGGCTGAACCACTATAAAAAGTGTCTGTGTCGTATATTTCTCTTGAAGGTTTTTTTTCGTTTTGACATCTACACGTCGTTGGGCAAAAACGCGATCAATAGTAACAAATACATCCAATCTTATCTACTTTGCTAATGTTCTAGAAAGAACATAACACTACGATGTGTAAGTAGATCATATTGTAGATTGGCAAGTCAATGTAAATCCTGTGCACTGACTAATCTTAGGACTAACTTATTTTGGACATATAATCATATTTATATTCCACTGTGATTACGTCACTATAAATATGATTAGCTGTATGCTTAGTGTAATGCCCTACTACCCAGGGACCGTTACACTATGTATTTTAGATAATGCTAAACTCACTACACGAGTCATTTGGCCATAATCATGTAGCTCAACGTGATTATCAGTTAAAAATTTTGGACAAAGATACAAACATTTCACTAAAACGTTTACTGTATACATGAGATCCCAAAATACATTTAAAAGGTTAATTACAATAAAAGAGTGTTACAACCAGCCGACATAAGCGGTAAAATAGGGTTTAACCCTAGTTCCTCTTTAAATCATCGGCCATGGTGGTCAAGCAAGCGCATATGTACCCATCATCACCTAAGTTCTCCAACTCAAGGATGGTCCAGCTTTCTTGTCCTTTTACCTGCACCACATAGCACCCATGAGCCAAGGCTCAACAAGAAAACTTAAACATGCTCATAAGCAGTTAATTACATGTTACCAAATCATAATAAGCATGCCTAGTAGTAATAACCCTACTCATGCATGCAGGCAAGTTCAAATAAATGATTATAGAATCATTCTGGCTCAACGCCCTAGGATATGGGACTAATGAGTCACCCAGGGGCCCTCTTCCCTGTCGTCTGTATAACAATCTTTGGAGCTGATCTAGCGTACTCGGCACTAAGTTTTCTCCAACCAATAGATCGGTCAAGCGTATGATGCGCTCTTGGTTAGGCTATATCATATGGACTAGCACTTAGCGCGCTATCGCCCTAGTTGACTAATAAGTCAATGCCTTACGACCAACATTTAGTGTGTTAATGTCGTCCTTGACTAATAATTCAATGCTTTACGACCAACACTCACCATGCTACTATCTCCCTTGACTAATAAGTCAATGCTTTACGACTAACACTCACCATGCTAATGCTGTCCTTGACTATTAAGTCAATGCTAGGATATGGGACTAATAAGTCACCCCAGGGCCCTTAGCCCTATCCTCTTTATAAGCGTATAATGTGCTGGCCAGCACTCAACGTGTTAAGTGTTAGGAAAAATAATATTGCCTCAATGGAAATGGTAAGATAATGTTACAACTCTATGCAAAATATTACAATGGACAAGATTGATTAAATAAAGTGTTACAACTCTATAACTGAAAATACAAATAAAACAAAGGAAATGAAGAAGATGATGAAGAAGAAGAGAATAGTAAAATACAACTCAAAACAAAAGTTACAAATAAAATAAAGTGTTTGGACCAAATGAAGAGATTACAACTCTTAAACAAAATATACAAGTAAATAAAACAAGAGAATAAGAAGAAGAACAATAGAATAAAAGGAAGAACATAAACCACAAACAAGCTCTCACTTACACAACCTAAGTGAAGAGGATTGGGGATCACCAACTTGAACAAGGTTTAAAACCTTTGTCCAAAAGTTTATTTCCCCCTAAATCAAGCACTAAGGGATCTCTCTCAGATTTTGGAAATGCTTTATGGAATTATCAAGCCTCAAGGTGTTTCTAGCCAAGTGCTTTAGTGGATAGAAATGGTGTGTTTTACAAGTGAGCATTAGGCTCCTATTTATAGAGTTTAGAGACACCCTTTGAATTTCAAATTCCACCAACCCCCATGGCTGTTACCAATGATTAATTGGGTGTTTTATGGAATTAAAATAGAGATTTGGGAGTTACTTGGCTGTTGGAATCGTTCAAAATTGGATAAAAACCGAAATTATATGAAGCTGTCAGCCATTAGGGCCGCGGCGCTTGTTCCAGGCGTCGCGGCCCTCAGTCAATTTCAGCAACACATTTTTTCAGTTTTTTCCAAAACGTTCCAATTTATTCCCACTTGATTTTGTAACTTCCATACACAATATGGGAGTTAAAATCACATCTCTATCAGCCATTTCTCATATGGCTTTAAGAAATTCATCTCAATATTGTGTAACAACAAATCTACACAATAATGGGTGATATTTTAGGAGTTACAAATTTGTGATGAATTTGTAACACCAAATATGTTACATGTTTGGATATTTCACATATATCCAAATAATGTAACTCTCTATTATATGTTACAATATGTGACACTCTATGTCACATTTATTTAATCTAAAACATTATATTATAAAATAATATAATATTACATTATATTATAAAATAATATAATATTACATTATATTATAAAATAATATAACATTAAGGTCGTTCTTGACTAATAAGTCAATGCTAGGACATGTGACTATTAAGTCACCTCAGGTCTCTTAGCCATATCCTCTGTTTAAGCGTACCAGGAACTGACCAGCACTCAACGTGCTAAGGCAGTTCTTGACTAATAAGTCAATGCTAGGATTTGGGACTAATAAGTCACCCCGGATCCCTTAGTCCTTTCCTCCATTTAAGCGTACTTGACGCTTCTAGTTCGCCTAACCAACACGACCAGCGCTCAGCGCTATTGCCGCCCTTGACTGATAAGTCAATGCCTTTTGACCAGCGTTCAGCACAATTGCCGACCTTTACTGAAAAGTTAATGCTTTACGACCAGCACTTAGTGCCATTGTCGTCCTTGACTAATAAGTCAAGCCTTTCTCAATAAGATAATGCAAACATGCATATATTATATGTCAAATATCCATATATAAAGTATTCAACATGCTTAATCAATAATCACAAGCATAATCATAATCATGCATCACATGTACCACATACTGGGTGTAGTATTCTTACCTTTGGTCCAAGCACAAGTTACCAATAAACGACCCTCGAGCACGATCCCGATTCTGAACTCCTAGCGATAACCTAGTCACAGCTATAATATAGAATCCCATTAAAAACAACTAAATAAAGACTTCTGAACCGATTCCTAGCCTCCGGGACGTTGAATCCTACCAAACCATGTAGTAGGATCAATCCTATTCCCTTAGCTTTAAGTTCCCACAACTAAAAACTAAACCTGGCAAAAATGCTCAGGAGGGTCACGACCTGGACTTGAGGGTCGTGGCGTGCCTCCCAGATAGACAGCCCTCTGCCTAGGCTTCAGGATACAGGTTGCAACTTTCCCCTTAGAGTTGCATCGTGCCCCCCAGGCAAAACCCCTTCTGGTCCTGGGTTCACACAGATCACAGCGCCCAAGAATAAGGCCACGACCTAACCTCGAACCCAGCCATTTTCTCCATTTTTCCCATCTCAAAATCCTCCAAAAATTTACCCAAAGATATCCAAATCCCAAAAAAAAAGTTACCAAACATCTCAATGGCCCAAAACCATCAAAACCTAAGTCCCAAACCATTCAAAAACTCTTCAAAACATAAATCCAATCGAAGCTTAGAAACTCGAAAATTAAAAACTTAAAGCATGGATTACCTCTGATTGAGTATTTTTCCAGTTAAATCCTCCAGCTAACAAGCTTCTAATCTTTCCTAGAATTTTTATGACTTTAACATTGCTTGAATCTGAGTCCTAAACTCGAGTTTCCTTCGAAAATGCTAACGGGCGTCAAATGAACGAACGGGAGAGAGAGAGAGAGAGAGAGAGAGAGAGAGAGAGAGAACGTACGAAACGTTCTTTTTATTTCTGATAGGTTACTTCAAGCTTAAGTAACCTCAAACAAATCCCAATGCTCGGGGTCCCAAAAATGCCCCCCGAGGGTAAAATAGTCAAAATTCCCATAATTCCCTCCTGATCTCACTAACTCCCAATATATCATTAAATAATCATTCTCATTACCAAATATCCCTGTAATGTGCTAAATACCCAACATACCCCTTGACTCACACCGAGTCAAATATGGGTCCCGTAATAACTTTCCTACTAGCTTGCTATCTTGGATCGTCTCATGCCGAGTAACCCAAATATATCCACATAATAATGTGGTCCAACACATATATCACATATATGCCAAATATACCCATAACGGGCCAAATTATGAAAAATTACCCTTTTAATCAGAAACGGGCCCACATGCATATTCAATACACCAAAACATGCATATCAAGCCATATTATAATATAACTGTAACAACCCAAATTTTCTAATCGGGCTTAGGGCCTTGATTAGTGTGCCTGGAGGGCAATAAATGATTTAATATGTTAATACGTGGATTTATGTGAATATATGATAATGATGCATGTTTTATTGAGTTAAATGTGCATGTGGGCCCCGTCTGGATATTAGGGGCATAAATGTGATAAATATGATAAATGTTATATATGTGACATGTCTGTGCAGCGCGATCTAAGACAGTCCTGGGGAGCGGTTAGCCAGAGAGTCACACGGGGTTGAGATTCGGACTCGGGGAGAGTCGAAGGGTAATTTGGGTACTAGGTGTGTTTTGGGACTATTGGGACATGAAAATAAATATTTGGAGATATATTTGAGGATAGAATGTCTAGGCGGGAATATTGGGGAAATTTACCACTTTGCCCTCCGGGGACGTTTTGGGTACCCCGAGCCTTAAGGTAACCACATAGACCTAAGCTGAATAAAACAAAAAGGAGGAATTACTTAGAACTTTGGGGAAACCGACATATACAATCTTTCATAACTGAGATAGCTCTTATCTTCTTCTCTTCTTTATTCTCTAAGGCAAACTCAAAGAGATCCTCAAAGGAATTGGCTAGGAACTAGGAGGATTTCAGCTGAGATATTTTAGGAGCTTGAAGCTTGGGGATTGAGGATCAAACTCAGGGACTAAGCTCTGCAAGGTAAGCTCTAATTACTAAGGTTTAGTCTTAAATTTCTGCTGGTTATTGGGGATTGCATGTTAGCTAAGCTTGATCTATCTTTGGGTGTTCTAGTTGTTTTGGAGTAGATTTTGATGGGTTTTGATGTTGTTATTGAGTTGTTATTGAGCTGGAATATATGTGTTAATTATCTGGGTTTAATAGATGAGTTTTGGGTGAATTGGCTTGAGGAAAGGTGTGGAAAAATGGTGAGAAAATCTGGGTTCGGTGATGAGGGTCGCGGCCCTAGGATGGGCGTGCCATGGCCCATGTGCACCCGCGGCCGAGGGTGGCCGAGGAGTTCATGTGCGCCGCGGTTCGTGTGTGTTGCAGGGGTGTGTTAGCCTCTGTTTTGAGGCTAGTCGCGGCTCTTGAGGGTGGGGTCGTGACCCTTAGTGTCAGTTTGAGTTGTTAAGGGTGTTTAGGCTTGGGAACTCAATGGGTAAGGCTCGGGATGGATTTTATCTCCCGGATTGATAGAATTCAAGGTCTCGGAGGTTGGGGTTATGGCTCGGAGATATTTATTGGATTAGAATTTGATGGATGGATATTGTTAATATGTTGTGACTAGGGGTTCGGAGAGGCTCAAGTTAGAGGACTGTGCTCGAGACATCGGTGCTCGGAGAGCTCGGGACTCAGGTAAGAAAATCCTTGTTCCCATAGAGCTTGTGTGCAGGGCTGAGCCCAATGTGTTTGAATAGAATTGGTATGCAGGGTTGAGCCCGATATGTTAGAACTGCAGGGCGTAGCCCTTTAACTGAATATGCTAGAATTATGTACTTGTTTGCTATGCTATGTATGTTATGATGTGAGTGATCGGCAAGAGCCGGGAACAGTGTAGACCGAGAACGGCGAAGGGCTGGGAACGGCGTTGGGCACGTTGAGTGCAAGGCCGAGAACGGCAAGGGGCCGGGAGCAGCATTGAGCACGTGGAGTGCGAGTTGCCAGGGCGAGTCCCTAAAAGGATACCTGGGATATCCTCACGGCGTGGTCTGCGAACCCAGGGCTTGGTAAATGCCTGGGACGGCTAGGCCGTATGTGTTTAGCCCATTGGTGGCATGTTTATATGCTTGATATATGTGTTGCATATGTTATCTATTTGTGGGTTTTCTTGTTGGGCTTCGGCTCACAGATTCTCTGTGGTGCAGGTAAGGGTAAAGAGAAGGTCAACCAACCATGAGTACAGCATGTGTGAGGCAGCGTGTACATGTTTGGCCAGCCTGGCTGCCACGGCCAGAGAGTTTTGGGAGTGGCTTGTAAATAAACCTAGATTTTGTCGTTTAGTCGACTTGGTTCAGTTTATATGTTGTAAATATTTCTAAACTGTATTTTGGGATCCCAAGTGTAAAGCTTTTATGATTTTCTATGGAAATTATTATTTTCTAAAGTTTTCTTTTGTTTATAGCTTAATCGCACGGTTTGATCTAAAACCTCGATTAGCGAGTTGAAAGCACGTTTTTAAACTCACTTGGTAACGACTCTAAGGAAGTGGGGCGTTACAACTTGGTATCAGAGCCTTGACCCAGCCGGAAGTGTGGTCGACGGGGACGTCGGACCCGTAAGGGGGGGTGATTGTGACAGTCAGAATCCCGTGATCCGTAAAGGTAAAGACCGGGTAAGCTGTGCAATCCCACATCACCTGGGGAAGGTCAAGTGTGATGATTCTAAGGCTATGTAGGTATGGGACTACACAGTTGAAGATGGCTTAAATGGATTGATGGGTACTACCTATATCTACAAGATGCATCTTCTTTTCGATAGCCCATCACTTGAGAACTCCAAAGTTAAGCGTGCTTGACCTGGGGTAATCTAGGGATGGGTGACCTCCTGGGAAGTTTTCCTAGGAAGCATGTAAGTGAGGACAAAGCACGCTGAAAAGACTCGTGTTGGTTTGTAGGGCCAGTCATCATTCCAGAAAGCAGCCATAGTGATGTGGGGCATCACAAATGGTATCAGAGCGAGCCAAGGTTATTGGTTCTGGAGATTGACCGAACATGTACACACGCAGTCAGTGACAGGCTCAACTCAGGGTTGGTTGGTAAGAATGGCTAACATGTTTGAATATGTGTTTGAATGCCCTGTTTGCCTGCTTATTTTATATAGAGCATGATGAATGAGTTAACATATGCATGATGTTAGGGCATGGTCCGTTGTGTGGTATATGCTATGTGAGATATTATTGTGGATGACTGATGTGCCTGGGAGGTGGTTTTGGATGTTGTTATCATGCCTGATGAGCGGCGTCGTTGGTTGCAGGCATATTTGTTGAGATGCCTCGATAATCAGCTAGACTCCGCGGCAGTAGGGCCGAAGATGACAACCAGGGTCAGAACCCTCCACCTGCCCCACAGAACTGGCAAGAAATGTTTGTTGAGATGGAAGTAAGACTGTAGCGAACAGAGGAAGAGTTGCGACAGATAAGGCAACAGGCCCCGCCTCAGGTTACTGGGCTGCCAGTGCAGCAGGTTGCAGCGCCAGTGCCAGTTCTGTCTGCTTTGGAGAATAAGTGGGAACCTTTGTATGAGAGGTTCAGGAAGCAGCATCCTCCCACCTTCGAGGGTGGATCAGACCCACTACGGGCAGAGCAGTGGATGAATATGATTGCCTCAATTCTGGATTTTATGAGAGTTCAGGGGAATGAGAGGGTAGCCTGTGCTAGCTACATGTTCAGAGAGGATGCCCGCATTTGGTGGGACGTGGTAGTTCAGAGGAGGGATGTATCAGTGATGACCTGGGAAGAATTCAGGAACTTGTTTAATGAGAAGTACTACAGTGTGGCAGTGCGAGCTGCAAAGGTTGATGAGTTTATCAACCTGACCCAGAATCGATCGACAGTGACGGAGTATGCAATAAAGTTTGATAGATTGGTGAAGTTTGCACCAGATCTAGTGCCGACTGCTGCGGCTAGGAGAGATAGGTTCGTGCGGGGGTTGAATGTTATGATCGCTCGCAATGTTAATATTACCTTGGATCCAGAGACTACTACTTATGGCCAAGTGGTAGACAAGGCCCTTACTGCTAAGAGGGTCGAAGATCAGATTTGGAAGGATAGTGCTGTTAGGCGCGATGCTAGGAGGACAGTGCCTCCTTTTGTTGGGTTCAATCGTGGTGGTAGTTCTAGTGAGCAGAAGAGGAAGGCCCCAAATTCCTTTGTTCCTCCCAGCTCAGATAGGAGGGCACAGGGTGCTTCTACCGGCCGTCAGGGTGGCAGTGATAACTGGAGGAGTTTTGCTATGTGTCCGCAGTGCAGGCGTCGACACCAGGGTGAGTACAAGATCAGGGCCTGCTTTGTTTGTGGGAGCGCCAGACATCTGAAGAGGGATTGCCCTCAAGTTAAGAAGGAGGAGCAGAAGCAGAGTGACAGTCTTGCTCCTGCCAGGGTATTCACTTTGACACAGACTGAGGCGGAGGCTAGCCCCTCAGTTGTGACAGGTCAGATCTCTAGTGCTGGTTCTTTGTATACAGCATTGTCTGAGGCTACTCATTCATTTGTATCTGCTAGGGAGATAGATCAGCTTTGTAGACCTAGTGTCGTGTATACTAGGGGATTTCAGACTTTGTTGCCAACAGGAGAATTGGTAGTCTCTAGGAAGTGGATTAGAGCATTGCCTGTAGAGGTATATGGTAGGGAGCTGTCTGTTGATCTGATTGAGTTAGAGATGGATGACTTTGACATGATTTTGGGAATGGATTGGCTATCCAAGTATGGGGCAACGATTGACTACAAGCGCAAAATGGTGACTTTTGAACCAGAAGGGGAGGTACCCTTTGTGTTTGTGGGGTCAGTTAATGGACCACGTGTACCAATGATTTCAGCCTTAAGGGCTAGGGACCTGATGCAGGAAGGTTGCATAGGATTCCTAGCGAGCGTTGTGGATACCTCTAGGGTGGTGTCGGTTGGACCGGGTGAGACTAGATTGGTATGTGAGTTTCCGGATTTGTTTCCAGCGGATTTGTCGAGGTTGTCACCGCAGCGGGAGATTGACTTTGTTATAGAGTTGGTACCAGGAGCGGAGCCAGTATCTAGGACACCCTACAGAATGGCTCCGGCGGAGTTGAAGGAGTTGAAGATTCAGTTGCAGGAGTTACTTGATTTGGGGTTCATTAGACCGAGTTTCTCGCCATGGGGTGCTCCAGTGTTGTTTGTTAAGAAGAAGGATGGGTCCCTTAGGATGTGTATTGATTACAGGGAGCTGAACAAGTTAACCATTAAGAACAAGTATCCATTGCCTAGGATCGACGATTTATTTGATCAACTACAGGGAAGAACAGTGTTTTCCAAGATAGATCTCCGATCAAGTTACCATCAGTTAAGAATTAAGGAGGAGGACATACCAAAGACCACTTTCCGAATGAGGTATGGACATTATGAATTCCTGGTTATGTCCTTTGGATTAACCAATACCCCAGCAGCTTTCATGGACATGATGAATAGGGTTTTCAAGGATTATCTGGACAAGTTTGTAATAGTATTCATCGACGACATTCTAGTGTACTCCCAGTCAAAGGCAGAGCACGAGCAGCATATGTGGTTGGTTATACAACGGTTGAGGGAGCATAAGTTGTATGCTAAGTTCAGTAAGTGTGAGTTTTGGTTGCCATAGGTTACATTTCCGGGTCATATCGTCAATAAGGAGGGGATTTTGGTTGACCCAAGTAAGATTGAGGCGGTCAAAGATTGGCCTAGACCGAGCAGTGTTCCTGAAGTGAGAAGCTTTCTGGGTTTAGCAGGGTATTATCGGCGGTTTGTTGAGGGGTTCTCCATAATAGCTACGCCATTGACAGAACTGACAAAGAATAAGACAAGGTATGTCTGGACGGATATGTGTGAGAACAGTTTTAAGAGACTGAAGCTGCGACTGATTACTGCGCCAGTGTTAAGCTTGCCGACAGAGAATGAAAAGTTTGTGGTCTACTGTGATGCATCTAGGTAGGGTTTGGGGTGCGTGTTAGTGGAAGCTGGTAAGGTGATAGCCTATGCATCGAGACAGTTAAAAGAATACGAGCAGAGATATCCTACGCATGACTTGGAGTCGGCAGCAGTGGTGTTTGCACTTAAGATTTGGAGGCAGCATTTGTGTGGTGAGAAGTGCGAGATATACACCGACCATAAGAGTCTAAAGTATTTCTTCACACAGAATGACCTGAATATGCGCCAGAGGCGGTGGCTGGAGTTGGTTAAGGATTACGATTGTGATATCCTTTACCATCCTGGGAAGGCTAATGTAGTGGTTGATGCATTGAGTCGGAAGGGCCCAGGGCAGTTGTTTAGCTCGAGGCAGATATCTGAAAAATTAGCTGAGGAGATGACCAGAGCAGGTATAGAGTTGGTGGTTGGTCAGCTGGCCAACATCACTCTTCAGTCTACACTCCTTGAGAGGATCAAGGAAGCACAGGGGAAGGATTCTCAGTTGCGAGGACATAGGGAGAGTGCCTTAGTCGGAGCGACAAAGGACTTTTCCATTTTAGAGATGGGGTTACTAAAGTACAAGGGTCGGATTTGTGTTCCGATGGATTCTGATATCCGGCGAGAGATCTTGGATGAATCACACATCACTCCCTATTCTTTGCACCTGGGTACAACAAAGATGTACCAGGACTTGAGAGCTCTGTATTGGTGGTCAGGCATGAAGAGGGATGTGGTGAACTATGTGGCTAAGTGCTTAACTTGTCAGCAGGTTAAGGCTGAGCACCAGAGGCCAGCGGGGTTGTTGCAGCCTTTGGGGATCCCAGAATGGAAGTGGGAAGATATTACTATGGACTTCTTAGTTGGTTTACCGAGAACTGTGGGACAGCATGACTCGGTGTGGGTGATTGTGGATAGGTATACCAAGTCCGCCTACTTTTTGCCTGTTAGGACAACTTATACTGTAGAGCAGTATGCTGAGTTGTATGTGAAGGAGATTGTTCGACTTCATGGGGCTCCGAGGTCGATAGTGTTAGACAGAGACCCCACCTTCATTTCCAGGTTTTGGGAGAGTTTGTAGAAGGCTATGGGCACGCAGTTACGGTTTAGTACCGCTTATCATCCTCAGACGGACAGTCAATCTGAGAGGACGATTTAGATATTGGAGGATCTGCTGTGAGCCTGCGTGCTTGATTTTGGGGATCGTAGAGTAAGTATCTCCCTTTGATCGAGTTCTCGTACAACAATAGTTATCAGGCGATTATTGGTGTGGCTCCGTACGAGATGCTTTATGGAAGGAAGTGTAGATCACCTATCCATTGGGATGAGACAGGTGAAATGAGGTATCTGGGTCCAGAGTTGGTTTAGAGGACAAATGAGGAAATTGAGAAGATTAGAGCGCGTATGCTTGCCTCCCAGAGTCGACAGAAAAGTTATTCAGACCTGAAATGCAAGAGCGTGGAGTTTCAGGTTGGTGATCATGTGTTCCTTAAGGTTTCACCCATGGGGAGTGTGAAACGGTTTGGTGTTCGGGGCAAGTTGAGCCCTAGGTTTGTTGGCCCCTTCGAGATTCTGGAACGAGTTGGAGAAATGGCTTACAGATTAACGATGCCTCCAGCTTTATCAGGGGTTCAAGATGTTTTCCATGTATCCACGCTCCGGAAGCATATGTCAGATTCAACGCATGTTCTAAGTTTTGAGAATCTGGAGCTTGATCAGGATTTGTCCTATGAGGAGAAGCCAGTCCAGATTCTTGACCGAAAAGATAAGGTCTTGAGGAACAAGACCATCGCCTTGGTGAAAGTGCTATGGAGAAACAGCAAGGTTGAGGAGGTGACGTGGGAACTTGAGTCAGAGATGAGGGAGCGGTACCCCAAGTTGCTCAGGTAATTTCGAGGACGAAATTTCTGTAAGGAGGGGATAGTTGTAATGATCCGAATTTGCTAATCGGTCTTAGGGCCTTGATTAGTGTGCCTGGAGGGCAATAAATGATTTAATATGCTAATACGTGGATTTATGTGAATAAATGATAATGATGCATGTTTTATTGAGTTAAATGTGCATGTGGGCCCCGTCTGGATATTAAGGGCATAAGTGTGATAAATGTTATATATGTGATATGTCTGTGCAACGCGATCCGAGACAGTCCTGGGGAGCGGTTAGCCAGAGAATCACAACGGGGTTGAGATTCGGACTTGGGGTGAGTCGAGGGGTAATTTGGGTACTAGGTGTGTTTTGGGACTATTGGGACATGAAAATAAATATTTGGAGATATATTTGAGGATAGAATGTCTAGGCGGGAATATTGGGGAAATTTACCATTTTTCCCTCGGGGGACGTTTTGGGTACCCCGAGCCTTGAGGTAACCATATAGACCTAAGCTGAATAAAACAAAAAGGAGGAATTACTTAGAACTTTGGGGAAACTGACATATACAATCTTTCATAACTGAGATAGCTCTTATCTTCTTCTCTTCTTTATTCTCTAAGGAAAACTCAAAGAGAAACTCAAAGGAATTGGCTACGAACTAGGAGGATTTCAGCTGAGATATTTTAGGAGCTTGAAGCTTGGGGATTGAGGATCAAACTCAGGGACTAAGCTCTGCAAGGTAAGCTCTAATTTCTAAGGTTTAGTCTTAAATTTCTGCTGGTTATTGGGGATTGCATGTTAGCTAAGCTTGATCTATCTTTGGGTGTTCTAGTTGAGTTTTGGAGTAGATTTTGATGGGTTTTGATGTTGTTATTGAGTTGTTATTGAGCTAGAATATATGTGTTAATTATTTGGGTTTGATAGATGAGTTTTGGGTGAATTGGCTTGAGGAAAGGTGTGGAAAAATGGTGAGAAAATCTGGGTTCGGTGATGAGGGCCGCGGCCCTAGGATGGGCGCGCTGCGGCCCATGTGCGCGCGCGGCTGAGGGTGACCGAGGTGTTTATGCGTGCTGCGGCGCTTGGTGCGCACGCCGCGGCCCGTGTGTGTTGCAGGGGTGTGCTAGCCTCTGTTTTGAGGCTAGCTGCAGCTCTTGAGGGTGGGGCCGCGACCCTTAGTACCAGTTTGAGTTTTTAAGGGTGTTTAGGCTTGGGAACTAAGGAAGTAGGGCATTACAATAACTCACATAATCACATAATTTCCATAATTTTCCATCATGACCCCCTAATCAAGGCCCTAAGCCATACTAGGTAATTTGGGACGTTACACTCAAGAATTAATAAAAGTTTATATTAAACAAATAATCATGAAAATAAATCATGTGTGCGAAGTAATTGACCAAATCAAAAATTGATTTCTATTCTTTTATTGGTAATAAAATGAGATTTCAAAGAAATTTGGTTTTAATTAGGGCTAAAACCCCAACAAACTCTCACTTGCATTAATTGAAATTAATGTCTTAATTATACTAATCTCATTTTCTTGATATGTTTATGAAATGTAGCACCTGGCAGTGTCTTCGTAAACGAATCCGCAAGATTGTCTTCAGATGTAATCTTCATAACCTTCACATCTCCCATGGCCACATATTCTCGAATTATGTGATACTTCATTTCTATATGCTTACTCCTCTTGTGACTTCAAGGTTCTTTCGAGTTGGATATCGCTCCTGTGTTGTCACAAAACAACACAAGCAATTTATCCATATCTAGAATAACACCAAGATCTTAATAAAACTTCGTTAGCCATACTATTTCCTTAGCTGCTTCTGATGCGTCTATATATTCAGCCTCCAAGGTGAAATCTGAGATCGCACACTACTTTACGCTTCTCCATATCATAGCTCCACCCCCAAGAGTAAATACCATTCCAGAAGTAGACTTCCTATCATCGACATCAGTCTAAAAATTTGAATCGGTGTAACTTACAGGGTTCAGAACACCACCCTTGTATACTAACATATAATCCCTAGTATGCCTTAAACCCTTCATAATATGCTTAACTGATATCCAATGTTCCGATCTTGGGTTTAATTGGTACCTGCTCACTACTGCCACTGCATAGCATATATCTGGTCTAGTACACAACATAGCATACATCAGACTTCCAACTGCAGATGCGTAAGGAACTTTTCTCATTGCATCTTCCTCTTCAAGAGTCTGGGGAGAAGGCTTCTTTGAAAGATGAATTCCATGAAGAGACAGTAGACATCATTTCTTGGAATTTTTCATTGAGAAACGTTCAAGCAATTTATTGATGTAAGCTGCTTGAGATAGAGCTAAGAGTTTGTTCTTTCTATCCTTAATGATCTGGATACCTAGAACATAACTTGTTTCCCCAAATCCTTCATCTGGAATTGAGTGTTCAGCCAATTTTTCACATTTGACAATTTCTTAACATTGTTTCCATTGAGTAAGATATCATCTACATAAAGAACCAGGAATACCACTATTTGATTTGTCTTCAGTTGGTAAACACAAGGCTCTTCAATATTTTGTTCAAATCCATAGGTTTTGATTATTTCATCAAACCTAATATTCCATGAACGAGAAGCTTGCTTAAGTCCATAAATGTACCTATCCAACTTGCAAACTTTTCCTTCTTATCCAGCAACATTAAAACCTTCTGGTTGATCCATATAAATGACTTCGTCAACCTTCCCATTAAGAAAAGTTGTCTTGACGTCCATTTGCCAGATCTCATAGTCGAGAGCAGATGCTATGGATAGGAGGATACGAATGGACTTGAGCATGGCTATCGGACTAAAAGTTTCCTCATAGTCCACGCCTTCTCTTTGGGTATAGCCCTTTGCCACTAATTGGGCTTTATAAGTTTCAATATTTCCATCAATATCTTGTTTCTTCTTGTAGATCCACTTGCACCCAATGGTCATAAAGTCACTAGGTGCTTCCACAAGATCCCAGATGTAATTTGAGTACATGGACTCCATTTCCTGTTTCATGGCTTCGAGCCACAGTTCCTTTTTAGAGCTAGCCATTGCCTGCTTGAAAGATAACGGATCATCATCACCAGTGTCACCAACAACAATATCAATTTCACCATCCAAACCATAGTGAACTGGATTCCTAAAAACCCTCCCACTACGACGAGGCTCTGTGACTGTTTGCTCAGGAACAGTGGTACTTTCTTCATTTAAATCGACTTGCGTTGGTTATACATGAACAGTGGGTATTTCATCATCAACTTGCGTTGATGACGATGGAACATTGATTGAAGTCAATTCTTCAATCATCTCCTCTAAAACTACTTTGCTGTGCGATTTGAAGTTTTGGACATAGTATTTTTCCAGAAAAGTAGCATTCGTAGAAATAAACAATTTCTTTTCTGAATGACTATAGAAAAGTCCACCACGAGTTCCTTTAGGATAGCCAACAAACATGAAAATGTAACACCCTACTACCCAGGGACCGTTACAGTGTGCATTTTAAACAGTGTTATACTCGCTAATCGAGTCATTGGGCCATAATCGTGTAACTAAGTATGATTAACGGTTTAGGGTTAAATTTTTTGGTTAAGATACAACGTTTCACTAAAACGTTTACTATATACATTAGGATCCCAAAAATATAATTTACAGGTTAATTACAATGAAATATTTACAACCAGCCGACCTAAGCAACAAAATAGGGTTTAACCCTAGTTCTTCTTTAAACCCTCGGCTGTGGCGGTCGAGCAGCCGCATATGTACACATTATCACCCAAGCTCTCCAACTCAAGGATGATCCAGCTTTCTTTTGCCTTTACTTGCACCACATAGCACCCGTGAGCCGAAGCTCAGCAAGAAAACTCAATATGCTCATGAACAAGTAATAACATGTTACTAAATCATAATAAGCATGCCTAGCAGTAAGAACCCTACTCATGCATGCAAGCAGGTACAAATAAATTTTTGTGGAGTCCTGCGCTCTTAGTAGATGACTAATAAGTCACTTGCTCTGAGGTAGATGACTAATAAGTCTCTCTGAGGTAGACGACTAATAAGTCTCTCTCAATAGTTGACTAATAAGTCACTCTCTAAATAGATAATTGATAAGTCTTTCTCTGTATAGATGACTCATAAGTCTATCTCTGTGTAGATGACTGATAAGTCTATCTCTAAATAGTTGACTAATAAGTCATTCTCTGAATAGGTGACTAATGAGCCACACTCTGTATAGGTGACTAATGAGCCACACTTTGTATAGGTGACTAATGAGCCACACTCTGGATAGGTGACTAATGAGTCACACTTTGGGCTATACACCCTAATCAGATAAGTGACTAATGAATGAGTCACGAACTTGGGCTCAGCACCAACAGCCATGTGACGTTGCAGTCACCTGAGCCTTTTGGCCCTGGCTCTAAGTAACTAGCCTTTAGACTAGACAAGCGCTTTGTTTTCATCGAACTTAAGTTCGGTCAAGCATTTCATGCTTATGATGATAATGCTTATGTCAATTAGATCTAATCTTTTCGGCTTGCGTTAAACACCCTAATACCGCTCTTGACTCATAAGTCGATACCATATGACCAGTACTCAGTACTATTGCCGAACTTGACTAATGAGTCACAACTTCACAGTTAATATTTGCACCATTGTCAATTCTGACTAATAAGTCAGTACCCCAATTATCGAAATTGGTTATAACTGTGCTTTGAATATTTTATTACACATATTTGATTGGGTTGTGCATATATGTGTTAAGTGAAGTATGCTTATCTGTTATATCTGATTGAAAAGCTTGGCTTATAAGTTGAGGGGGGAAATTGCATGCTGAACGTAGGCCGATGTGGTTATGCGAACCTAGAAGTGTGATATACGCTTGCACGACCCTACAGCCGCTTGGAATATAAAGCACAAGGTACACTTGGCTAGCTCTAAGGCTGGTTAAAAGGGAATAAGGCAATGGGCCCCAGTGTGGCTCTATAGCCGCTTATTTAGATGAAATGTATGTCTGAGTATGGTTGTAACTACTAAGCATGTTATTTATGATTCTGAAATCTATTGATTAACTGCTTATTTGCATGGTTAGGTTTTCTTGCTAAGCCTTGGCTCACAGGAGATACATGGTGCATGTAAAGGAAAGGAGAAGCTGGACCAACCATGAGTTTGAGAGCTTCAGGGCCGGGGTGTACATATGCGGTCTGCTCGACCATCATGGCTGAAACCACTTGCTGAAACTAGGGTTGAACCCTGATTTTGCCGCCTAGGCCGGCCCTTGTATTTGTTTTGTAACTAGTTTGGTTCATAAACTCTTTTGGGATCTCGTGTATCAAACTTAAACTCTTTTAATGAAGTGATTACTGTTTGACTAAAAAAATTAGTACCTAAACCTCGTGTTAGTTTCATTTACACGTTTTAAGTCCAAATGACTTGTTTATCGAATTAAGTACTATTTTAATTATACAGTATAACGGTCCTGGATTAGGGGGCATTACACATCTAGATTTAAATTCCAAGATCCTATAGCAAACAATGCTCCTCCCTACTTGCTGGACCATTCTCGCCCGATGTGGGCATATTGGTCTTCCCCTGAATTCTCTATCCCATCTCTCAATCTTCATGCCTATTTTCGGCGCCAAGTACTCAGATGTCTTCCTTGAACAATGCCTACTCACCATTGCTCCATCCTCTGCTTACCAGAACAAGAACACTCCATAGCCTTGATGTCGCATTCTACAACATAAGGAACTTTCACGCTTCAGCCGAATTTTTTATGCAACCATCCTCATCTATTGCTATTTTTAGTGAACATCTTAGTCATTTAATTTAAAATTAAAGTTTTGATTAAAACAAATTTCAAATCAGAACCTCCACTATTATAACTCACAGAAGTAAGTAACTCAAACAAACGGAATCAGAATACATATATGTTAAGTCAAAATACATCCAACCAAAAAAACCATTTTACACTTTTACCCCTTAATGTACTCGTGAAATTCTCTTTTCATTTAAAAAAGAAAAAAAAACTATTAAAAGTCATTTTTTAGCATTGAAATGCGATTCTTCTGGTTAGGTAATCGCATAAAAAACAAAATAAGGTGAGGGACTAAACCTCTTTTTTAAAACTGACAATTTATTATTCTGACGATCTGCATATTTATATATATGCATGAAGAACCGAACTAAAGTGATATATAGTTATCGAAAAAAAGCATATATATGCATGCATGCGTGGTCTGTGTTTCTTCAACTTTTTTTCCGTCACACTCGAAAAAGACTGCAATATCAGTTGACCAAACTGCATATCTTTTAAGTTTCACTCACTGCACACCACTTATATAAGGCTGCTGGCATATTTTGAAAATTCCCAAACAAGTATAAAAAAATATATATTATTTTTTATTTAAATTGCAACATACATATAAACGTTCATTATGTTATATATAGTGAAATTAAATTTTACAGAGGCGCCATTTTTGCATTTATTGTTACGATCATCTTTATTTTCCATACGTTTAGAAATTATAATTAATTTTTTTTTGTACGAAAGTATATATATTGTAGTTATAAAAATATTTTATAAATTTTTAAAAAATTTTAAATAATATACTATGCCAAAAACAAAGTACAAAATAAAATAAAAAAACTGTATGCAATAATTATTTGAACTTTAATTTCAACACTATAAATTATTTTTAAAAAATTCAAAAATTAATAAGATGCTATTATAACTACAACATATACTATTATATAAAAAAAATTAAATTATAATTTATTTACACGATGAAAACAAAAACACCCCAACAAATACAAACGAAAATGCCCCGCCATAGAATTGCCCAATATAATATTATTTTAGAATACATTTTATAATCAAGAGCAAGCTAAGCCTTCTAATTTTTATTTTTATTTTTCTTATAGTTTAATAAAATTTTCTTTTAATATTTGCAAAATCCACAATTGGAATGGACTGTGAGGAAGAGGCAAGGATTGATTGATATTCTATCACGGCGCTTACATATATATGATTCCGCATATGCCCTATATATTCTTATGTGTTGAATTCCCCTGCTTTTTGACCACCAATTAAAATTGGTATTAGGAAATAGAATCAATTATATCTCTTCTATATAAAAAATGTTTAGAAAACTATTTTTTTAACGGTTTGTTTTATTAATTTTTAAATAATATTTTAAATATTTAACATAATATACTGTTAAAATTAATTAAAAATAAATATTTATTAATTATATTAATGTAAACTCAAATTTAAATTCAAATATTATAAAATATCACTATTATAATAATATATAATACAAAATTAAATATTTAATAATTATATTAATATAAATTTAAATATTATAAAATATTATTATGATAATAATATATAATACTAATTATATTAATATGAATTTAAATATTATAAAATATTACTATTATAATAATATTTAATACAAGATTATATATTTAATACTTATATTAATATAAATTTAGATATTATAAAATATCATTATAATACATAATTTTTATTTTTATTAAAAAAATTATCATTATTTAAAAAAGTTATCTTATTGTTTATATATATTAAAAAATTATAAATAATGTTTTAGTTTAATTTTTCATTCGATAAAGTTATGTCATTCTTTTATATATAATACTGTTTATTTATTTGAAATTTATTTAATAATGATACAAAATTAATAAAAATAATTAATAAATTCAATAAATAAAACTATACAAACGTAAACTGAACATTATTTGTATCTAGTATATATATATATCATTTTATTTGAACTAATATAAATTATAATAAATTTTGAAATAGCATAACTTGTATTTTTTTTTTTTTTTAAATGAGTTTTACTATGTTGAGGTAATTTTCTTAACATGAGACTTTAAAAAAAATATATAACTTATTACAAGGTGGAATAATTCTTATTTATATTTGACCACAAGTTGGAACTTAAAGTTTTTTAAGAATATATATATATATATATAATAAATATAGAAGTTATTTCAATATAGACTACCAATTTATGGAAATTTTACGCACAACGATGATAACCTTCTCTCTATTTTTCCTCAATGATGATTGAAGCAAAATTGCGATTTTAGTATATAGAATTTGGTCATTAACGATGAGAAAACTTCGGTCTAAAAAAAATAAAGGACCTACATTCATTGGAGAATGTTATATATACATATTAATATTTTGTTTTCAACAAAATTTAGTTGTGTTTTTGTATCTATGATCGCCTGAAATTTCTATGTCCATGGATCCCCTTATTTATAAGGTGGCTAGAGCTGTTTACACTCCTTCAAATCAGGGATACAGTTACCCAGCTTGTTCTAACAAATAATATTCGAAAGTGATAATAACAAATTGTAAGTCAACATTCCAATAATTAATTCACATTAATTTTTATGAAATGAACTAATCTACATTGATTGAGACATTTAAAGCTGGTTGATCTAATTTTATTATACTGATCAACTCTTCACCCATCAAGCTACTCCTATACAGGATCTTGGTCACTAACTCCTCTTCAAGCCTTGTATGCTTGTGTAGTTTCCAACTGCCAATACAAAAAAACTAACACTTTTTCCGGTGCATTTTTGCGTCGGCAAAAGTCACATTTTGCGCCGGCAAAAGTCGTCTGGGCTTTGCTGACGGCAAAATTATGTCGATAATAAAACTTTTACCAACACAAAAATGCGCCGGAAAAATAACAGTCATCCCGAGGAAAAAATTTGCTTTAAATTGTAAAAAAATACTTTTGCCAGCGCAATTTTGCGTCGCCAAAAATCTTAGCCTTTGCCGGCGGCGCAAAATCACGCTGGCAAAAGTTTATGTTTGCGCCGGCAAAAGTCTTTTTATTTTTACCAATAAAGTATTTTGCCAACGCAATTTTGCGCCGGAAAGTAATATATATTATTTTTATAAAATTAAAATAAAATAAAATATAAAAATATTTAAATATTTTTTATTTAATAATTTTAATTTACATTTGAATTAATTATTTATTTATTTAATAATTATATTAATTTATTTAATAAAAATTCATTTGTAATAATTAAAAATTAAATTATAACTATTAATGTTAATTGTCTCCACTAAACATAAAAATATTGAAATAACGTAGTAAATTAAAACATACATTGGTTATAATAATATAAACTAGAAATAAAGAAAAAAAATGTCTACAAATGGGTAGTGGTGTGCTCATCATCCCCGCTTTCGTCAGCTGCACCATCGTCGTCGTCATCTTCATAATAACTAGTGACCAACGATTTTTAGCACTCATCCAGCTTCTGTCGCTCTATATCTTCAACCAAAATAATTAAGAAAACATTAATAATTATTTTAAATTGAAGGAAATGATAGTCATAATTTCATGACTCTTTGTCTCCCTAATTACCATTATGTGAGAATAATATTTGCAAAAATAAATATTTATAATTACCAAAGAAAATGTAGTTTGTTACACCCAGATTTCGAGCTATGTTAATTATGACCTCGAAAGTTGGATTCGCAAATAAGTGGACTCATAAGGTTGGAAATATGCTCCAGGATTGTATGTCGAGCTTGCAGGATATAGACGACCTCGAGTATGGTGACCTCGAAGTATTCACGATCTCGAAAGATAGCTCCGGGAACACACTCATCTTCAGGGACGGCTTCGGATCAGGGGTCCCGAGCTCGACGCACGTGCGATCTCGAAAGCCATGTGGCCTAGGGAGATGTTTCTAGCTCGATAGATAACGGGAAACCTGGGAAGCTAAAGCCTTAGAGATACGCGATAACCACCTTGAATATCTACAAGTGTTATAAATATGAGATGTAATCCTCGTTTATTATTGTAAATCCCCTAGAATCGTGGGATATTATTTGGTCAGTTATACGTCACCTGGTCTTCAGGGGACGTTTCCTTTTATATCTGATTATAGACATTTAAAGCCATTTATTTTATTTATACAAAAAGAGTAACTACCCAAAATATGTGGGATAGTATTCTGCAGCCTTCTCTATAAATAGAGAGGCCATGCACCATTGTAAAGGACCGAAATTCTCATCCTTGAGAGAAAACTCTAGATAATTCATGCTTAAGAATTTTGAGAGATAATCTTGAGTTTAATAACAGAGACTCGTGAACTAGGCAGATTTAACTGTTGAACCACGTAAAAATCGTGTGTTTACATTGTTTTATTTCAATTGGCCATTATCAACTATTGTTTATGTGCTCTTCTTTCACTGTTTGACGAAAAACGGCGTCAACAATTTGGTGCTTTCATTGAGAGCCTTAAGCATTCATTTCTGAGAAAATCATGGCCACAAACAATCAGAACACCCCTGAATAAAATTACCCAAGACGTCCTGGAAAACAACCAATGGAGAACCCGGATGTTGAGGAGAGGAGTGGGTCTTCTGATTCCCGGGGACCACCGCCCCCACCAAGGGATGAGGATATGTACTACAATCCTCAGCGTTACGTTCCTATTGAAGAACTGGAAAACCGGCAGTTGAAACAGCTGTTGGCAGAGGCCAACAAACGGAATGAGGAGTTGACTAGGATAGCCGCAGAGGCGCAGGTGGCTCAGCCCCCGCCTCCGCGCGAAAACCAAGTCCCTCCTCCAAGGGACGTGCATGTTCCTTCCCGGAGGCCCCGTGGGAGTCCACGAAAGGATGCTGTCACAAGGAGGCCGACTCAACCTTCGGCGCCAGCAGAGCCATCTGCTCCTCCTAGGCCCCAGAGGAGTACCCGAGCTCGGGTCCCGCCTAACCCACCTGTGGAAGTGCCTGCAGGAACTGAGAATAACCGAACCCCTGCAGAGGCTCGGACTCAGGTACCTGGGAGCGCACCGAACGCGACTGACCCATCTCGGGCAAATTCTGGACCCTCTAGGCCGCGACAAGGGTGGCAGCCACCGTCGCCTATACGATTCCCTCCATCACCCATAAGATATCCTTCGCCACCTCGTAGAAACGCTAAACCTGTTCGAGATCAGGATCAAGGGCGTGCAGGGGATGGACAAGGAAACAGAGAGACTTTCCAGGAGCAGAGCGGCGCTCCATCTAAGAGAAGTCAGACGTCTCGGTCTCGCACCGCGGAGACGAGGCGACGTGGAAAGAATCCATCGCGAAACAACCGAGCAATGAGACTCACCAGTGACGAATCCGGAGAGACCAGGTCCGTCAGCAAACACGACCGAGGTCGTAAGAATACTGGAAGTCGCAAGAATCGTCCCGACCTGCACAATCATCTGAATCAGAGTCGGGGGAATGGAGATCAAACAAATCCGAACCTGAGGGATCGCTTGAATAGGCGTAGAGATCCCTCGCGGAGACGCGAGCTTGGAATCACGATCAATGACAGTCAATTCCAGACAGCACCTCCTACTGACCCAGTCCAAGAAAGAATCGATCAGCTCGAAAAAGCCTTTAGGCTTTTGAAGAATGAACGAGGATTGAGTCGATATGAGGACTCTGATGAGGAGCTCGAACTGTTTGCTCCCCATATTTCTGACACTCAATTTCCTCAAGGGTTTTGGATTCCTCACGTCCCAACGTTTGAAGGAAATACCGATCCATGTAGTCACCTGAGCACGTTCAACACTATCATGAGAGCCAGTAACGTGGGTTATGAGCTCAGGTGCATGTTGTTTCCAACATCATTGGCAGGACCCACCAAAAGTTGGTTTGAAAAGTACAAGAGACACTCAATAACCTCATGGGAGCAGTTGTCTAAAGACTTTAAGAAGCAGTTCAGAGCAATGGTAGGGGTCAGACCAGAAGCATCCACCTTAACTAACGTCCGGCAGCAACCGGGTGAAACATTGAAGAGTTACTTAACAAGATTCAATCTGGAAGTAGCCCGAGCTCGGGATGTGGATGACAGTGGACACCTAATGGCAATCCGAGCTGGCGTATTACCGGGAAGTGCCCTTTGGGACGACATGCAAGGGAAACCGGTAAGGTCAATAACCGAGTTTAACAGACGAGCGCAGAGGTTTGTCAATGTAGAGGAAGCGAGGTCGACACTCAAAGCGACCTCCCAGTCCGAAACTACAACGATAAACATCAACTCTGCCTCAACCTCGGCGGACCCAGTGGCACCAAAGCCTGCCTCGGAGAACCCATCCAAGAGGAAAAAGAACGAAGGAAGTAATCCCGAAGCTGAGGGAGGAAAGAAAAAGAAAGGAGAGAGGTATTTCTCCATGTATAAAGTGCACACCGAGCTCAACGAGTCTCGGGAAAACATATACCTGGCTAATGAAAACTAGGTCCCCTTCAGGCGTCCGGACCCAATGAGAAATAAAAAATCCAAGAGGGATTTCAGTAAGTATTTCTGGTTCCACAGAGACACCGGGCACACAACTGATGAATGTCGACAATTGAAGGACGAGATCGAAGGATTGATCTCTAGAGGTTACTTCCGGCAGTATGTCAAAAACCAGAATATTGGTCAGACGGCCCCAAGCCAGAGAGTAGCCGCGCCTCCAACGACACAAAATAATAACTCCTGATCTCGGGAAGAGGACAGCCCCCCCCCCCCCCCGATAGATGGAGAGGACGTAATAACCATCTCGGGAGGGCCTCATCTCGCAGGAGGGGCAGGAATGCCCAAAAGAGATATGTTAATGAGCTTAAGACAGGGGACGGGTCTCCTTATGAACCCGAACCTAGGGCACCAAAAAGCCAGAGGATTGAATCACAACCCATAACCTTCACTGAGGAGGACGCCTCCCATGTTCAGTTCCCACATCATGATCCGCTGGTTATTACTCTTCAGCTTGCCAACAAAAGAGTCCACCGAGTTCTCATAGATAATGGGAGCTCAGTCAACATTCTTTACAAAGCAACCCTCGAGAAAATGGGACTCTCCCTTCGCGACCTGAAGGCATGTGCAACTACTTTGTACGGCTTTTCAGGAGAAGGAACTGCCTGCATGGGATCCATTGAGCTCCCCGTGACCTTGGGAGACTATCCAGTCTCGGTGACCAAGATAATGGAGTTCGTGGTGGTAGACTTGCCATCTGCCTACAATGTGCTGCTCGGGAGACCCGCCCTGGTCGGGCTGGGGGCAGTTTCATTAGTAAGGCATCTGGCCCTTAAGTTCCCGACCCCTAGCGGAGTCGAGACATTAAAAGGGGACCAACTGGAAGGGAGGGAGTGCTATAGCATCTCTTTGAGGGGAAAGAAGCAAACGAGCGCTCAGGCACTCGTTATCATACAAAATAAAGATGGAACGGTCTTAGAAATCGACGAGGAGATTGATCCGAGGATTGAGGAGAAAGTTGACCTCGAACCTCTAGAGGAGCTCGAAGAAATTCAGCTCGAGGAAGCTGAACCCTTGAGAAAGGTGAAGGTCGGGAAACACCTCCCAGATGAGACAAAATAGCAATTAATTTGCTTTCTGAAGAAAAACCAGGATATCTTCGCATGGTCGCATTCCGACATGGTGGGGATAAGCCCGAATGTAGCAAGCCATGCTCTAAACATAGACAAAAGCTTTCCCCCAAAGCAACAAAAGCAAAGGCAGCTGGACGAAAACAGAAAGAAAGCACTGAAGGAGGAGGTTGACAGGTTAAAGGCAAACCATTTCATTAGGGACGCCTTTTACCCTGACTGGGTAGCCAATCCGGTGTTGGTCCCAAAGCCCAATGGGACGTGGAGAACCTGTATTGACTACTCAGATCTCAACAAAGCTTGCCCAAAAGACTGTTTTCCGTTACCAAGGATTGACCAGCTCGTGGATGCCACAGCGGGGCATGGCCTGATGTCGTTCATGGATGCCTATTCTGGATATAACCAGATTCCCATACACGCCCCAGACCAAGAACATACGAGCTTCATCACGGATAAAGGGCTATATTGTTATAATGTCATGCCATTCGGGCTCAAGAATGCAGGAGCCACATACCAGCGGCTCGTAAACATGATGTTTTCGGAACAAATTGGGAACAACATGGAGGTTTATGTTGATGACATGCTTGTAAAGTCTCAACTCAACAAGAACCATGTTGATGACCTCGAAGAGTGCTTCGGCGTACTCAGAAAGTATAACATGAAGCTAAATCCTCATAAGTGCACTTTTGGGGTATCTTCAGGAAAATTTCTGGGCTTTATTGTGAACTCCCGTGGAATCGAGGCTAATCCCGACAAGATCAAGGTCCTGATTGACATGCCCTCGCCTCGAAGGCACAAGGATGTCCAAAGTCTGACTGGCAGGATGGCAGCCCTAAGCAGATTCATCTCGAAATCTACGGATCGTGGTCTTCCATTTTTCAACTTACTGAGAGGAGGTAAGAAATTTGAATAGACAGAGGAATGCGAGCTGGCCTTTCAGGAGCTCAAAAAGCACCTAGCGGAACCGCCCATCCTATCAAAACCTGAAATGGGAGAAGTATTGTACCTATACCTCTCAACCACCGAACACGCGATAAGCGCAGTGCTCATTCGAGAAGAAGAGAGGGTGCAGAGACCCGTTTACTACATCAGTAAAAGATTACTGGGGGCAGAGTCAAGGTATCCACTGATGGAGAAACTCGCGCTCAGTTTAGTTCATTCATCCCGTAAACTCCGCCCTTACTTTCAGGCACATCCCATTCATGTACTGACTGATCAGCCACTTAGGCAAGTCCTATCCAAACCAGAGGCTTCAGGTCGACTTCTTAAATGGGCTGTTGAGCTCGGACAGTTCGAGATCACCTACCACCCGAGGACGACCATTAAGGCACAGGCACTGGCGGACTTTATAGTGGAATGTACTGGAATAGCCGACGATGAGGTAATAACCACGGCCCACGAGCTATGGAAACTTTACGTCGACGGCTCGTCAAATGAAAATGGAGCAGGGGCAGGGGTTATTCTGATCACCCCCGCAGGGAGTAAATTTCACTCCGCTTTAAGATTTGGCTTTAAAGCATCAAATAATGAGGCCGAGTACGAGGCTCTACTCGCGGGACTACGAATAGCAAAGGAGCTCAAGGCTAAAGCTATACATTGCTACAGTGACTCCCAACTCGTGGTTAATCAAATCTTGGGAGAATACCAGGCTCAAGGCACAAGAATGGCAGCTTACCTAGAGAAGGCAAAATCTGCATTAGAGTATTTTGAGTTTTATGCAATCGAACAAGTCCCCCGAGAACGGAACTCAAATGCAGATGCCTTAGCTCGACTCGCCACATCCACCGAAAATGAAGAGCTGAATGTTGTACCCATAGAACACCTATCAGCACCTTGCATAAACAAGCCAGAAGAGGATCATGTGTGTATGATCGAAACAGAGCCGACTTGGATGACCCCGATAGTTGATTATCTCGAAAACGGAGTTCTTCCAAAAGATCGGAACCAAGCTCGAAAGTTGATGTACCAACTTCCCCGTTACACAATTTTGGATGGAAGGCTGTACCGAAGGGGATATTCCATGCCGTTACTCAGGTGCATAACCCCTCCCGAGGCTAAGAAAATCATCGAAGAAATTCATGAAGGGTTCTACGGAGATCACACTGGGGGGCACAGCCTGTCCAAGAAGATCATACGCCAGGGATATTTCTGGCCAACCATTAAAGCGGATTCTTTCGAGTATGTGAAGAAATGCGACAAATGCCAGAGATTCGCCACGATACCCCGAGCTCCACCATCCGAGCTGACCATGTTGACATCCCCATGGCCTTTTGCAGTATGGGGCATCGACCTCATAGGCTCTCTCCCGACTGGCAAAGGCGGAGTAAAATATGTTGTAGTCGCCGTGGATTACTTCACAAAACGGACGGAGGCTGAACCATTGGCAACTATAACTTCAAAGAAAATCCTTGATTTCGTTGTAAAGAGCATCGTGTGCCGATATGGAGTACCGAGGAAGATCGTATCCGACAACGGAACTCAGTTCGATTGCGACCTATTCACCAATTTTTGTGAGAAGAACGGTATAATAAAGAGTTTTTCATCAGTGGCCCACCCTCAAGCGAATGACCAGGTCGAAGCTATGAACAAAACTCTCAAGAGTTCACTAAAGAAAAAGTTGGAGGAAGCGAAGGGACGGTGGCCCGAAGAATTGCCCCAAGTCCTTTGGGGATACAGGACAACGGCTCGAACCTCGACAGGACATACCCCGTTCTCTCTAGCATACGGCTGCGAGGCAATGTTGCCCATAGAAGTCGAAATCCCAACGATCCGAACTCAGACCTACGACCAAAGTTCAAACCATACTCAGCTCGAGGAAACCTTAGACTTGATCGAAGAAAAAAGAGAAGAGGCCCAGCTGAGAAATGCTGCCTACCAGCAATGAACTACCAGATATTTCAACAAGAGGGTTCGAGATCGAAAATTCGGAATGGGAGATCTGGTGTTAAGACGTGTATTCTTGGCTACTCGAGATCCGGCAGCTGGAGTGCTCGGGCCGAACTGGGAAGGACCATACCAGATAGAGTCAGTCATCCGACCTGGTGTGTACAAACTTGCGAGATTGGACGGGAGCCTAGTACCGCGAGCATGGAATGGCGAACACCTTAGACCTTACTATCAGTAGTATAGGAAAAGTGTTGCCTATAACCATGAGTTTCTATTTGTATTAGCTTATTTGTTTTTGAATGTCATCAAATAAAAGTTCCATTTCGTTCAAATATGTTATTTCTTTTCATTTTTGCAATCTCTCTTAATTTAATAACCTATGGTCACACTCATAGGATATTAAGGGGGCATCATTGGTACATATACCATCATCTTAAAAAATAAAATAACATATGCAAAAAATATATATATATAAAGTATTTGGATATAACCAAATACGCGAGCCTAGATAGTTCGAACATAACCGAATTATCAAAAATATATAAAGTATTTGGATATAACCAAATACACGAGCTGAGATAGTTCGGACATAACCGAATTATCAAAAATATATAAAGTATTTGGATATAACCAAATACACGAGCTGAGATAGTTCGGACATAACCGAATTATCAAAAACATAAAGTATTTGGAGATAACCAAGTATGCGAGCTTAGATAGTTCGGACATAACCGAACTACCAAAAACCTAAAACGTTTGGAGTTAACCAGATGTGCAAACTTAACAGGTTTGGAACAAACCAGCCAAAAAATTAATCGATGATAAGTAGGAACCTAAACCTATTGCGAAACAAGTCGAGATCGAGGCTGGAATATCTTAAAGAAAAATAGTTTCGAACTCTTAACCTCGGAACAAAAACTGAGGATGAGTAAAAGTGACTAAACAAAAAAAGATGTAACCAAATCATTCACATTACATACCATATAAGTACTTTTGGGTTCATGGTCAAAGTAATACCCGACTTTGAAAAATAACGAGGTCGGAAGCGGATAATTTGAACAAACTATGCATGAATGCATTGAGCTTCGAACCTAAATCCACGATATGTTTGTATGAATAAATAAACATAAATGATTCATCCATAAAAAATGTGCAAAATATTTCGAGCCAAGAAATGTAAAGCACATGTAAGTAATATTTAAAGAAATTGTATCAGCCCCGTGGGCATAAATTAAGATAGTTACAAAAATAGGGGGACGCAGCCCCAATAAATGATTTCCCCGAGATCATATTTAAGGAAGAGGAGTCTCCTTGGCCTTCTCAACATCAGTAGCACCGGACCCCCCAGGACGAATAGCATGACTATCCTTCTGAGCCGCCTCTCGAGCAGCTTCACTTGCCTCAAGACGGGCATTCCACCGCTCAACATATGTGGCCTCGAGAGGGCCCAGGAAGCTGGTATCGAGGTCGGCATTATCGGCCCAAAGTTTGTACATGGCTTGGTCGACCGCTTTCTCCTTCTGCTCCTTATACTCGTCCAGGAGGCGGGCCCTCTCGCTCTCCATGAAGTCGAAGGTGGCAGATTTCTCCTCTTCGAGCTTGGCATTGGCCTTCTCGAGACAAGTCTTCGCCTGCTCATGCTCGGCATTCGACTTCTCCAGCTCCTCGAGACGGGTCTTCATTTTTTCAAGTTTAGACTTCGTGTCTTTAAGCTCGTCAGCCATCTTAAGCTCGAGATCCTTCAACTTCTGGGCCAGAGACATGCTCGTTTGCACCTCGTTGGTCAGCTTATAGTTGAGTTGTGCTGAAACGACAAGGGCCTGAAACACAAAGAACGAATCAGAATTGCGAACTGAGGCACAAATATTTAAAATAGAGTTGCGAAGGCTACCGCGGCGGTGAGTTCGATACTCTTATCATAAAGAGTATTGTAGTCCGAGGCCTTGCGCACGAGGTCCCAGTGGTCGGCACCGAAGCCAGAAAAGCTCTGACCCACTCGAGAAAGGACATCCGAGCTAAGCACAGCCCCTTCTGTCCCAGCGGCGCCATCGAGCACAAACTCCTCAATATGAGTTCGGGCCGTCGGCAGCTGAACCTTGGAGATAGAAGGTTTCTTCGGGGGCCGAACAACTGTTATTTGAGTTTCGGTCGGAGGAAGCGAGATGGGCGCGGTCGAGCCAGACGCATCAACCTGGACAGTCCATTCCGTGGCTGTGCTCGCAGTAGTCTGGGCCGTGGGGGTCGTTTCGTGGCGTCTGGGTACCTTGGATGGTCGGTCGGACCTCCGTGGTATTCTCGGACGTTTGCTCTTCTGGGCGCCAGCTCCCCCATCGCTAAAGAGCACAGCGTCGAGGTCGGGATTCATGGCACCTGCGCAGTTCCAATAAGTTAGAAAATGATAATAAGTTTGGAAAGAGAGGGAAACCAGGTAAAGAAAAAACCTAACTGGAACTCTCCCCCGAGCTCGAACTTGGGGACCATGAAATTCCCCCTTCTTCAGAGGAGGCGGGGGGAGTGTCTTCCCTATATGTGGGTGATAACCTCGAGAGGTCCCTATAATCGTTGGTCCCATACTGAACGGCTATCCCGTTCCACATCTCGTCCGTGGTGTACATGGTGTCGTATTTCCCGAGCCCACTATCAAACCTATGGACACAGTCATCTACCCAACTCCATATGTAGAAGTGGTATCTATCCTGTGGGCACGAGACTAACCTATTGGGCCTGTGTTTTAGTAAGGTCGGGGGACCACATTCTCGAGGTAGGAAGGACTTTACCTTCATCCGAATCCGAGCTCGAGGCTTCATCATTAGCCTCATTCCCAGACAGCGGGCTCCTTGGGCGAACTAGAAGTGGCGGCCTCGTTTCTCTCCTCGAAGGAAGGGCGCCTGTGGGCAGTGGCACCTGCTCCCAGTTTTCATATTTTATATTGGACCAGTCAAAGGTGGACTGGCCCTCCCCCAAAAGTCCACACTTTCGGAGCTTATCCTCGTGTAGAAGGTATAAGAGGGACCTCCTGCCATGTGGGAGTTGGAGCAGGGTCTCTCTATGCTCCTTCATTGTATCGTCGGGAGTGGGACGCTGAAAATTGGCTGAAAGACAACATATTTCTACTAAGTACGGGTCTAAGAGCTAAAGTCACGAGCACAGAAATAAAGATAACAAGAATACTTACGAATCTGCCTGAACGAGTAGTGTCGAGACGGGGACAGACCATCTGTCCAGAAGAAGGCCCTTTTGAAATCGGGCGGATGATTGGGAAGATCTTCAAAGACCTTCTTCTCCTTGGGATAGCTCGAAAGGTAATAAAAGCCATCCCCTCCCCGAGCTCAGGAGGGGTTACTTTTTAGACAAAAGAGATACAAGATCTCTTGAGGCGAAGGTCCTTTCCACCCCATCTCGTGGTATAAGGACCTCAGGGCAGACAGTACCCTGTAAGAGTTGGTGTTGAGTTGGAACGGAGCCAACCCAACGAAATCCGTGAAGTCCTTGAAAAAAGACTTCAAGGGCAACAGAGCTCCTGCCCTCATATGTTCCTGGCTCCAGGCCACGTATTTCACACTGGCGTCGCGGCCCCCAGGGGCGAAGCAGCTTCGTTCATGGTTGGTCGGAGGTCGACACTTCAAGGAGCCTGACAGGCTAAGGCCGTGGAAAGCCAGGATGTCACTTATCTGGCTAGTTGTGGTAACCGAGCTCCAGTAGTGCTCGGCCTCAAACATTTCTCTCCCCGGCTGCGAGGAGGAAGGTTCCCCCATTAGTGAGAATTTGAGCTCTCCCGGATGGTACGCGACAGTAACCTTTAACGAAGGATCGAGAGGAATCGGCCTAGGTTCTGAATTGGATTCCGGATAGAGGGCCTCTCGAAGAACTCTCCTCTTCCCCTCTATGACCTCGTCAATCTGGCGGCGGTAGTGAGCTCGAATGTCCTCTTGCTCGCGCGCAAGCTCGTATTCTCTTATCCGACGTTGATTACAGGCGAATAGCGATTCTGGGCTCGGAGATTTTGGCTCGTAAGGGAGTGCCAGCAACGACCCCCACCATCTTTCCAGATTCTGTGACATCTAGCGAGAAAGAAAAAATGGTGAGGGCCAGGAATGCAAGAGTTCCGAGCTCGAACTTACGAGCTCGGGGTTTAGGAGCGAAACAAGCTAAATATCAAGACCCTTATTGAAGAGTCAGGGCGTGCGTTCCACGAAAAAAGAAAGGAGCGTGGATAATTTTTTGAAAATCCCGAAAGTCAAGGGAAAAGAAAGTGGCGGTTAACCAGGAAAGGCAACCTTGGGTTTCGTGCATTTATCAAGGCCCATGTTTTTTACCCGAAAACTTAGTGTACAAGAAACGTCGCCTAAAAAATTTTCAAAACCCAGAAAATTGGAACCTCACTCAAATATGAAAACTGGGTATAAGCCAGTGATGTAAATCCAGTACGGAAGTCTAAAAAGCATAAGAGTCTATCGGATCAAAACCTCCTATCGTATTATGCTAAGGACGTAAACTAGTATATACACATACACAGCAAGAACAGTTTGAATAAAAACTGACAAAATGGGAAACAAAGATTGCGTACTTACACAATAATGGCGACGGCAGAGAGATTGTCGATTGAAGAAGAGGTAGAAAATAAGAACTCACTGACTCGAACAGACCAGGATTTCTTTGTTTCTTTGGCCGAGAAAACATGCGCGGGACAGAAGCTTTTTAGGAAGGTCTCTGGTTTTCTTTTTTCTTCTTTTCTTGCTTATGGTGAACAAAAGTGAAAAAGAAGATGAAGAGTGGGGTCTTGTATATATAGGTGGGAAAAAGGAATTAATCTAGAACGTTGAACAAAATCCTTGCAAAACCCAACGGTCAGGGATCAATGACAAGATGGCGCCGAAAAGGTGTCAGACGGACGATCGTGGGCGTGTTTCCAAGGTACTCAAGTACCAAAAATGAGCAATACCCAATTGACGCGTGTCCATTTTCAAGAGTGTATGACGGTACAGTTCTCAAAGAAAGTAGTTCAAAAGTTTCCTTCTCTTAGGATTCGAACAAATACTTTTGAGGGGGCAAGATGTTACACCCAGATTTCGAGCTATGTTAATTATGACCTCGAAAGTTGGATTCGCAAATAAGTGGACTCATAAGGTTGGAAATATGCTCCAGGATTGTATGTCGAGCTTGCAGGATATAGACGACCTCGAGTATGGTGACCTCGAAGTATTCACGATCTCGAAAGATAGCTCCGGGAACACACTCATCTTCAGGGACGGCTTCGGATCAGGGGTCCCGAGCTCGACGCACGTACGATCTCGAAAGCCATGTGGCCTCGGGAGATGTTTCTAGCTCGATAGATAACGGGAAACCTGGGAAGCTAAAGCCTTAGAGATACGCGATAACCACCTTGAATATCTACAAGTGTTATAAATATGAGATGTAATCCTCATTTATTATTGTAAATCCCCTAGAATCGTGGGATATTATTTGGTCAGTTATACGTCTCCTGGTCTTCAGGGGACGTTTCATTTTATATATGATTATAGACATTTAAAGCCATTTATTTTATTTATACAAAAAGAGTAACTACCCAAAATATGTGGGATAGTATTCTGCAGCCTTCTCTATAAATAGAGAGGCCATGCACCATTGTAAAGGACCGAAATTCTGATCCTTGAGAGAAAACTCTAGAGAATTCATGCTTAAGAATTTTCAGAGATAATCTTGAGTTTAATAACAGAGACTCGTGGACTAGGCAGATTTAACTGCTGAACCACGTAAAAATCGTGTGTTTACATTTTTTTATTTCAATTGGTCATTATCAACTATTGTTTATGTGCTCTTCTTTCACTGTTTGAGGAAAAACGGCGTCAACATAGTTAATTATAATTTCTTATTTTTCAAATATAAAATTATGATATGTTATGCAAGAATAAATTATTATGTCATATGCAATTTTATTTTTTTCCTTATAAGTAAATTAGTAATATTATTACAATTAAACTTTTATTTAATAATTTAGTTGATTATTAGTTATTACAATATTTTTTTAAAAAATCATTTAATTATTTATTAATTATAATTAAATTTTTACTAATTTATTTAGTTAAATTATAATTATTTTTAATTATACTCAAACTTTTGTTACATTAACCTATTAATTAGTAAGTAATAACAATTTTATTTTTAAATTATTTATTTAATAATTACAGTTTCACTTATTTATTTGTTAATTTATTTAATTAAGTGTCAATATATTTGCACCCCAAGATTTTATTAGTACACACCATTTTCTAAAAAATTAATATATGTTAAATTTTTTTCAACTTGTGCTTATCTTTTTCCTAATTTTTTTTCTATTACATATTCTAAAATATACATAAAAAAATATATTTTTAAATATTTAAATAAAAAAATTAACATAAAAAATATATAAAAACTTGTTAAAAAAGAGCTTTTTTCTAAAAAATTATACATTATTTTAAATAAAATGATGAAAATAATAAAGGATAATAATTAAGTATTTGACTAATTAATGTTAATTTTCCTAAGTCTAAAAAAAATTGGACAGCATAACAGCTATATTTTTAACTACCAAAAAATTTTAAAATCTACAAGTTACACACACAAAAATCCAAAATATTCCCAAAACATGCAAAAAATAAAAACATAACAAATAATAATTTCCTACCAAAATTAATTATACATATATTTATCTAAAAAAATATATACAAAACATACATACACATATTTATCTAAAAAATACAATTTCATAAACATATATATCTAAGAAAAATATATACAATATCTATTTTTTTAATAACATAAAAATATCCTACACAAATAATATGATTTTTTTAAACATATATATATACATATGAAGAAAAAAAAACATATTAACAAAAAAATTAGAAAATATATAATTGACAAAAAAAAAATTATAACAAATATAGAAAAAGTTACAGTGGGGGCTTGGCAGAGGGGTAGAGGTGCTCAGAGGCTTCCTCACAGTAGCTCTTGGTAATCCCTAAAAAAATAACTTAGCAAACAAAAATATATTTAAACCATTAAAATAAATAAAAAAATTAAAAAATACCATGGATGGTGGTGGTGGAGATAGTACGTAGGGTGGAGAGGGGCGGAGAAGAGACAGAGATGAAGAGGCACGGAGAGGGGCGGAGAAGGGTGGGAGGGGCGGAGAGAGAGAGGAGAAAAGACAGAAAAAATTTAGAAATGGGGAAGAAGGGGTGGGTAGCTGTGTTTAACGCTAAAAAGACTTAGAATGTTTCAAGTTAACAAATAAAAGTATAGTATAAATGCATGAACCATAAAGATTTTGTGCAAACCTGAGGACATAAGGGCATGCATCCGAGCGGTTAGGCTGTGGTGTCAGAGCAGCCAGGTGCGCGGCAAAGCGGCAATGGTGTCCAGGTGGCTAGGCGTGCGTCCGAGCGGTTGCACAGCATTCCCGAGCGGCTGTGTCGCGTGCCCCCGAGTGGCCATGCTATATGCCCGAGCAGATGCACCATCTTCATGAGCGGCTGTGCCATGTGTTCGAGGATCTAAGCGTCCAAGAAGTTGTTGGTTAGTCATCTGAGGAGCTAGGCATCGAGAAGTGTTGAGGAGCTGCTGCAGGTGCGCATCCGAGGAGACAGGCACGCCGAGAGGATGCGCATCCGAGGGGTTTCGTGTGTCCAAGCATCCAAGGAGCCAGGCATGCTGAGTGAATGGGGCATTCTCGAGGAACTGGGCACATCCAAGGCTACACGTCCTAGCGGATTGATGCGTGTCCAAGTGGCTAGGGACATGTCAAAGCGGCAGTGAGTGTGTCCGAGCAGCTAAGGGGTGTTGCTGAAAAGACATTTGGATTCCAAGGAGTTGAAGGTGTTCTAACGACTATGGACTAAGTGGAGTCCAACCGACCAAAAGGTATGGGGCATAACGATGAGCATGAGCATATTTTCCTAATCTTGGGGTATGCAAACAAGATCAACAAGTTGAATTTCAATGGTTCAAAAAGCTTCAAGATAACATCAATGATTATCATACAAATCCATGAACCCAAAAGAGCAATGGAAATGGGAAACCGATAACTACCACTTTCATGGACATAAAAGTTCAATGTGGGTTTACTTCAAAAGTGAAAGTTGTTGACCGAGTGGAAGCTTTTGTACTAGAGAAAAAGTTTATCATATGAGAAAATCATATAATAAACTTGGGGGGCAAATGTTATCCCCAAAATTTCCTTCAATGACGTGGCAATCAAAAGTGACAAGTGGCAATGCATGGTAGTAAAAGGCACATTAATAGTCAATGACTTTTTGGAGTTGTGATATTACTGGTCATGAAAATTATTTATCTGGTTTGGAAGTGATTTGACCGACCAAGTAGAATTTTTGTCCGACTGGTAAAGATTTTTGACTGACCAGTAAAATGTTCTGGGCAACCAATGGAGTATTTTGGCCGACCAGTCATTTGTTTTGCTAGACCAGAGATGTGTCATGCTAGACCAGAGATGTGTCATGTTAGACCAGAGGAGTGCTAAATGAGTGCTTTTCCTATGCCGACTGGTGAGTTGTCTCAGCCAACCAGTCACTTCGAGGATGGATTTGGTCGGTTCACCAAACAGACTCTCAGAAGTTACCTTCTAGTATCTCTTCAGTAAAAGCTTCAGTAACGGCTTCAACTCGAATCATTTGCAACTGCCGCGGGAATCTCTTAGATATCCCGAAATAATAGCTATATTATTGTAATTTGAATTTATTTATATTTTAGTTAATTAAAGTCTTTTGGAAGAATCAAGGACCCGGTCAAAGGGATATATCCGATGTACGATCCATGAGCCTATAAATAAATGGCTCATGGCATCATTTAGGGGGATCTGATCTTTTTACACTGAAAAAAACACTCTAGTTTTGAGACTTTGGGACTGTTACTTGGGGCATTCTTGGGGAATTTTCTGAGAGAGTTTAGAGAGAGAAACTCTATATTTTTCTACTTATACTTAAGAAACTCAGTTGACTCAAGTTCATCTGATCTTAAGTGTAATGCCCCGAATTCTCCGATGTGGTTTAGTGGCGGTTTAGTAGGCCAGGAGGACCATAACTGTTTAATTATTCCATTAAATAAATATATGCATGTTTATGTGAATTATATTATAATATGATGTTATATGCATGCATGTGGGTCCACATTTGAATATTATGATGTTTTGATAATTTGGCCCATTGAGGGCAAATTTGTGTATTTGGGTGCATAATATGATTTGTGAATGAGATTCTATTATTATGGAGATATATTCGAGCTATTCGGCATGAGACGGTCCTATTTAATGGATTAGCATTTTTGTCATAACGGGGTCAATTATTGGGTAATAAGAATGTTTATTTGATGATAAATTGGGAGTTATTGAGATCAGGATGAAATTTTGGAAGTTTTGACTATAATGTCCCCGGGGAGGTTTTTGGGACCACGAGCACTAGGTTTTATTTGAGGTTACTTAAGCTTGAAGTAGCTTTTCAGATAGAACGTACGTTAGAAAACCTCTCGTTCTTCCCTGTTAGCTCATTTTCACCGTTCGAAGCGTTTTCGAAGATATCTTGAGTTCTAGGAGTCGGAATCAAGCGAGGATCGATGCATATCGATCCTAGAAAAGAGTAGAAGCTTCTTGACCGAAGGATTTGATGAGAAACAACCCAATCAGAGGTAATTTAAGTTTAAAGTTTTGAGTTTTTAGATTTTCTAAGCTTTGAATTGGACTTCGTGAATTGTTGAGTTTTTGGCTCGATTGAACCTTGGGTTTTGATGGTTTTTAAGCATGGGGAAGCTTGGGAATTTTGATTTTACGATTCGGTAATGTTTAGGCGATTTTGGAGGCTTTGGGAAGTTGAAAATCGAGTTTGGGCATGTTCTGGGTTGGGCGCCACGGCCCTGTTCTTGGAGAGTCGCGGCCCTTGCTTGAAGAAGCAGGTGGGGAAGTTGTGTCTGCTGGGCGCCGCGGCCCTTGTTTCAGATTTGGCTGGGGGCCGCGGCCCTTGATACCAGGTGCCCATAGCCGTGTAACGACACTGTTACCTGGGCTTTCCTACAATGGCTCTTATCAGATGAGTGACTGCCAAGCACGTCACTGTGGGGCCGGTGCCCATAGCCATGTGATATAACAGTCACGGAGCTCGCTGGCCCTGGCTCTAAATGGCTAGCCCTTGGCTAGACAAGCGCTTTTTAGTATTCATCGACCTTGAGGTCGGTCTGGCATTAATGCTCTTTGAGTCATCCAATGCAGAAAGTCGATTAGATCTAATCTTTGTTGGCTTGCGTGGATCACGCTAAGGCCGTCCTGACCAGTGAGTCAGCACAATGTGTCCAGTGCCCAGTACCACTGCCGAACCTGACTAGTGAGTCACAGCTTCACATTTGATACTGACACCTTTGCCAATTCTGACTAGTTAGTCAGAGCCATGCACAAGTAAGCAATGCTATCAATATGTATCACATGTCATTTATCCAAGTGTAGAACATTCAGCATGCTTACCTAACAGTTGCAAGCATAATAATGATCGTGCACAAACACAGAGGCTCAAGCTCTGACCAATCCCATATTCAACATTCATGGTATGCCTCAGTAATAATCATATGCAAATGAGCAAGATTGCTAAGCATTCATTATGCTTTCAATGTTTACATTTATACATCCAACATGAATCAATAGTAGCCATGCATGTCACACATGGGGTGCAGTTTTCTTACCTTGGGTTCGAGCAAGAATTAGTAAAAGAACGGCCCTTGAGAACGATCAATCCTTTGGTCCTTTAGCGGTCACCTAGTCGTAACCAAATATGGAATCCCATCAATAAAATAAATCATAGAAAGGTTTATAATCTAAAACCACACTCCTGGGATCCATCCCGCACTCTTGGGACTCTTAATCCACCCAAACGTGGTAAAAGAACCAACCCCCGAGCCTTAAAAGTCATCCCGAGCCCTAAAAATAGGTTGCTGGAAAATCCACTAGCGCTGGGGCGCTGCCCCAAAGTCAGAGAGCTCCAGAATCAGCCCTGCCTAGCGCTGGGGCGCCAGGAATGGCGCTGGGGCACCATCAGCAAACCAGAGAAAATTCTGGTCTTCTCCCTTGCAATTTCGCCCTGAAACCAAATCTCCAAACCAATCCCAAACATCATCAAATTCAACCCCCTAACCTCATCTACATCACACCCTCATCAAAACCCAAGCAATCTTACACAAGAACTTCCATGAATTCTCACAACTAACACCTCAAATTCCCAACTGAAAACTAACTTGTAAAACAGAGTAAAGCTTAAGTTCTTGGATGAAACCTAACCTCAAGTTGGATTTGAGTCCTCTTCAATGATTGAACTAAGTTCCTAAGCTCCCACCTTTGATCTCCTAGCTTGGTTCTTCAAGTTGGCTTCAAAAATTGAAAGGAAGAAGGAAGGAAGAACATGTACGGGAGGGAGAGAAAGAGATCAGGATGATGCTCTGTTTTTTTTTACACTTCCACAGCCTTCTAAACTCAAAGGGCTGGTATATATCTTAGGGGTGAAAAGACCATTTTGCCCCTAGGTCAAATAAAGGCTTCTAAAGACTCCCAAGGGTAAAACCGTCATTTCCCGCCTATCTCGTTAATTATAATTAACACCCTCCATTTCCCGTTATTCTCAATATTCTCAAATACCAATAATTCTTATCCCGTTACCCTTTAATTCCCGGCAACGTTCTAATCATTTAAACATCCCGAGACTCACCCCAAGCCCCGAACTTAATCCCGTTATGACTAGATCGAAAACTTGCATTTCCATGATCATCTCATGCCGAATGGCTCGAACCAATCCACATATCATGTGGTATTATTTATAATTCACCCCCATGCATAAAAATACACAATCACGCCCTCAACGGGCCAAATTACCAAAATTCCCTTAAAATTAAACGTGGACCCATATGCATGCATTTACCATCATATAATAATATAATTCACATAAACATGCATATAATCATTAAATATCATAATAAATCAATTATGGCCCTCCTGGCCTCCTAATCAAGGTCCTAAACCTTATTAGGAAATTTGAGGCATTACATCAGGATCATTCCTACTACTCGGTTTAGTAGGATTCGATGTCCCGGAGGCTAGGTCTTGGTTCAGGAACATTTATTATTCATTTTATTGATGGAATCCCATAAATTATTATGACCAGGTGACCGTCAAAGAACTAAAAGGCTGATCGTTCTCAAGGGTCGTTCTTTTACTATTTCTCGCTTGAACCAGAGGTAAGAAAACTGCACCCCATATGTGACATGCATGGTTATTTATGAGGCATGTTGAGTGTTTAAATGTGGACATTGATTGCATATCAAATGCTTAGAAAATCTTGCTCACTTGTGCTTGGCACTGACTAATTAGTCAGAATTGGCAATGGTGTCAGTATTAACTGTGAAGCTGTGACTCACTAATCAAGTTCGGCAGTAGTACTGAGCAATGGTCATATGGTATTGATTAATAAGTCAAGAATGGTCTTAGCGTGTTTAACGCAAGCCGACAAAGATTAGATCTAATCGACATATGCATTGAATGACTCAACATGAGCATTAATGCCGGACCAGCCTCAAGTTCGATGAAAACTAAAAGCGTTTGTCTAGTCTATGGCTAGTCACTTAGAGCCAGGGCCAGAAATGCCCAAGTGACTACTTCGTCACATGGCTATGGGTGCTGAGCCCATAGTGACTCACTCATCTGGTTTAAGTTAGTGACTTGCTCATCAATTACTCATTATGGTTAACAGAACCTCAAGTGTTAAATCACTCATCTGATTAGGGCTAAAAGATCCATCATGGTTAATAGAACCTCAAGTGTTAAATCACTCATCTGATTAGAGCTACATGCTCCATCATGGTTAAACAAAACCTCGAAGTGAAATTCACTCATCTGTTCAGGGCTATAAGTTCTGTATGATTATCATGATCATCATTTGATATTATTTATATGCAGTAATGAGTTTTCTTGATGGGCTTTGGCTCTTGGGTGCTATGTGGTGCAGGTAAATGAAAAGAAAAGCTCACCCAGTCTTGAATGGAGAGCTTAGGTGGTGATGTGTACATATGCGGCCGCTTGACCACCACGGCCAAGAAGTTTCTTGGAGGAACTAGGGGGTTAACCCTATTTTTGCCACTTAGGTCGGGGGGTTGTAACTTTTGTACTGTAATGACCATTTTGAATTTGGTAATAACGTTTTTATGGGCCCATGAACAGTTTTATGTTTTAAAAAAAATATATCCTTTCCTTTTTTATTGGTTTTCTCCTTAACATGTTAATGACACCTAGAAGCACGTTTATAACCAAAGAACTCGATTAGCGAGTTAAGCACGGTTCAAAGCTCACAGTAACGGTCTTGGAGTAACCAGGCCGTTACAACTTTGATCACTAACAGTCAAGAAGAACAGTATTGGTTAGTAAAATTGTTAATCTTGGAACATCATGCGAACAATCAGAATGTTGATTAGGTCTAAAATGTCTCATAATTTTTGCTTTGGTTGCAAGAAACTTATGTCGGGGGTGATATTGACTATGATTCACATCGATAGCAAAACTTTAACCATCAACAGTCAACTTGAACGGTCTTTATTACTAAAATTGTAGATCTTAGAACATTTTGGGCATAATCAAACCGTTAATTAGATATGAAATATCTCATAATTAGCCAAGGTTATCAGAAACTACTACCTCGGGATAAGATCGGTGCTAATTACAAATCAAGTTTATAAAATTTTCAGACACTTTTACTGGTGCATTTCACGAAATGCATCGCTGAAAGTGTTTTTCCCAGCACATTTTCAGCCATTATAAGTACTTTTCCCGGCGCTTTTCGCGAAATTCGCCAAAAAAAGTCTAAACACATATGCTGACAAATGTAAAGAAAAGTTTGATTGCCAAAAGGTGAGGACTTTTGCCAGCGCATTACGAAAAAGCGCCGGCAAAATTGACTTTTACCAGCATAAAAAAACACCCGCAATTATTTAGACTTTTGCCGGCGCGTTTCATGAATAGCGTCGAGAAAAGTCACTTTTGCCAGCGCTTTTTCGAAATGCGTCGGCAAAAGTCATTTTTCTTGTAGTGCACACATGTCCCAACCGTGGTTTTACTACACTCGAGCTTGAGCACCTCCTTTCATAAAGTTGAAACCAACTATAAGTCGGGAAATTCTTATATAGGACATCATTTTTGCTCCAGCAGTAGTAGTAGTTTCTTGTTTTCGGGACATAGAGAAATTATAACTCAAATTTTTTATATGACGGTATACATTGTAGTTACAACAATTATCATGCCTATTTTTTAAAAATTCTTAATAATTTATGGAACCAAAATCATGGTTCAAACAGTCATATGTGTGCCTTTTATTTAAACGTGTGTAAAACATATTTTTTGAACCATGATTCCAGCATCGTAAATTAGTTAGAATTCTAAAAAATTGGTAGGAAGTCTGCTATAACTACAATATGCAACATCATATAAAATAGAGAAACGCTAAGAGGTACCACTGGTGCCCAACACCACAAGGAGGTGACATACTGTTATTAGTGCAATCCAATATTGTGTCTCACATATTTGAATTTAATAATTATTATGACGTATTACTAACCAACCATAGGGTGTCATCTCATGTGGTGTTGGGTACCTTAAGGTGACAAATAACAATAGTCTACAAAAAATTATAATTATAATTTCTGAACGTGTCAAAAAAAGGGATGTCCCTACCGATAAGGACAAAAGTGACGCGCCCCCACATTAAAATCTCCATTTATATATATATGAACTTATTTTGTTGAGTACATTCTTTTTTTTTTTTTTAACATTCTTTATTTTCTAATTTTGGAAGTTGAAGAGCATGATCATCTAGTAGAAATTCGTCTGGGCTGCTCAGCTATATATATATAGCGATAAAGAGAGAAAGAAAAAAAGAACAAGAGAAAGAGAAGTAGTACTGCTCAATCAAAAGTATAGATATGGATATAGAAATATTAAGCCACCTATAAAAGAAGAAGCTCCCTAGTGTTTTCCACGTGGCCCCCTAGCTGCATGAGATTAAAAAAAAAAATCCATTAATGCCCTCGAAAACAATATTATCATCATAAATAATGATATTGATGGTATGGTCATCAAGTTTTCGACGGTGTAGAGAAGAAGATTCGAAACTGATGATAGAATGGAATGGGTGCTCGAGTAGGTGACATGAGTAATTGGGTTTTGGAGAGCTTAAAAATGGAACGAATAGGACAAAGGAGAGAGAGAGAGAGAGAGAGGAATACATAATATAAATCCCTATCCCCACCTCTCAGTACTTACTCTTCCTTAGCTCAAAAAATGGACCACAACGATCAATTATGTCTAACGACTTATTATTATGCATGGCCCTTCTCACAAGGGCCACATGCGCATGGTCCTAATTTATAAATATAGCTAGCTTAATTTGCACTACTATAACCTTTTTTTCTCTAAAGTTCCATCTTTTGTTTTGTCACCATATGCACATTTTGTAATTATGCAGTTGGACGTTTATATATACTCGATTACCCCTTCTCTAGTGATTGATTATGAGGATATGATATTTGAGAATTCATCTAGCTAGGTTAAAATTTGGTTGGCATATAGCTAGGCATTTACATATATGATTGAGCCTATATGATATGATGCCTTAGGTTTAACCTATTTAACTAGTACGTTCATATAGCTAGAGAGGGCGGGTAATTAAGTTATATATATTGGTCCCCGTATAATAAGACCACCGGCTAAAGAGGAGGTTGCAAGCTCGAAAGAGCGAATCATCTCTTATGCATATGGGTGTTATTCGAGCCTTAGTTGTAAGCTCGAAGACGTTGGTCTCCGAAGATTGAGCTCGATAAAACCACTGGCTAAAGAGGAGGTTGACTAGAATAATGAGCTTGAAGTGTTGGTCAATCTCGAAAGTGTGTAAACATTGTGGTCGAGGTCAGCAACGCGTTTTGAACACGGCAACTGTTAGGAGATCCATATTTCTTATGGATTTGTTGTTATCTGATATAAAATCCCAATTATCATGGAATATTATGTAATTAATGCATTTATTTGTATTTATTTCAAATTTGAATTGTAACTTCCCGAAATAAGGGGAAGATATTCCGTCAACCAGATCTATACATAGCCTGGAGAATTTCATTTGTGGACAAGCACAAGATTGTACTGAGAATACTCTGCTGAATTGCTTTGCTAAAGCTTTGAGAGAGTAACATGAATCAACAACATTGACTTGTGGACTAGGCAGATTTTAACTGCTGAACCACGTAAAAATCCTAATTTTTTTCCTTATTTCCTAAATCTTTGTTTAGTATTCTTAGGATTTAAGTTGACGTAAAACGACGTCAACACATTCATTGTAAAATTTAACAAATACCTAAATAACAAAACAACTAATTAATTTGAGGAAAAAATAACTAATTAATAAATCATCAAGAATAATATAAAATACCTGAAATAATATAATATTATATTATTATATATGTATATTTATATATATATATATCACAAATCATAAACACATACTATATCTTCTTCTATATAAAAAGTATGTAAATAATATAAATTCTTGATTTTAACGGTTTGTTTTGTTAATTTTAACATAATATTCTAAATATTTAACGTAATATACATTTAAAACTAATTAAAAATAGATATTTATTAATTATATTAATATAAATTTAAATATTATAATACAAAATTTAAATTCAAATGTTATAAAATATCATTATTATAATAATATATAATATAAAAATAAATATTTAATAATTATATTAATATAAATTTAAATGTTATAAAATATTATTACGATAATAATATTTAATACTTGTATTAATATAAATTTTTATATTATAAAATATAATTATAATAATATATAATACATAATTTTAATTTTGGCTATTTAGGATTTTTACCCCCCGAACTATTACCACTACCGTATCGTGCCCCCTAATTTTTTCAGGCCGTTAAAAATTCCCCCCGAAATATTCACAGTAATTAAAGAAGGACTTCTGTTAACTTTCAACACATGTGGCTAACAAAAAGCTGACATAGCTCTTTACATGCTGATGTGTCTTGGCCATGTCAGCGCCATGTGTGTAATTTTAAATTAAAAAATCTATAATCATATTAAAAATTAATGAATTAAACACTAAAAAATAGAATTAATAAATTAAACCATTTTTTATACATTAAAAAAAATAAAAACCATATTTAAAAATAATAAAATTACACACATGGCACTGACATGGCCAAGACACATCAGCATGTAAAGAGTCATGTCAGCCTTTTGTTAGCCATATGTGTTGAAAGTTAACGGAAGTCCTTCTTTACATTACTGTGAATATTTCGGGGGGAATTTTTAACGGCCTGAAAAAATTAGGGGGCACGATACGGTAGTGATAATAGTTCGCAGGGTAAAAATCCTAAACAGCCTTTAATTTTTATTTAAAAAATCATCATTTATGTTTAAAATTTTTATCATATTATATATATTTTTTAAAAAATCATAAATAATATTTTGGCTTAATTATTCAAATAATATGTTTATGTCATTATTTTATATATAATATTATTTATTTATTTGAAATTTATATGACAATAATACAAATATAATAAAAATAATTAATAAATTTTATAAATAAAACTAAGCAAACTTACCGTGTACTTTATTTGTGTCTAGTAAATATATATATATATATGAAATAACACACTAATAGTCTCACACATTTACATTTATAAATATATATATATATATATATATATTAAGAGAAAGCCTAAAAGAAAGAAAAAAAACTAATGGAGAGAGAAAAAAATAATAAAAATATGTTTACAACAATACACAATATATCATAAGTTTTGCACATCCATATTGTTAAAATTTGTGTAAAATGCATCATCTAATGGAGATGTCATTGACACTTTTGAGCGCAATTTTTAAAATTTGGCTATTATTCATCTTCAAGTGTCAGTGCTCTAAGAACGATAAAGATTATAATAATAATAATAATTATTATTATTATTATTTCTACTCGCTTATAATTAATTTTGATGAGGTAGAGTTTGAAAGAGATGATCATATCATCGTCATATTCTCTTTTTGCAATGTCTTTAAAAACCCCTTGATTAGACAGGCCAACCAACAATTATTAAAGCTAAGTTTCTTTGTAGAATTGGGTGAGATTATATAATAAATATTTATATACATTTGCTTTGATCATTATATAATTTACACCTTATTAAATTAAAATCAATCATTTCTTCCTTCAACCCCTTTATATTAGATATATCTTATATAGTATGATCATCCCCACTACTTACGTTAATTAATTTAAATCTCCACTAAGTAACATCAAATTATTTCGAATGGAATATTTTTAGATACGTACTAATATCACATGCGCACATTATGATGATTTTATCCAAAACATATGTACGTGATCACACAATATATAACATATTAGTAAATAATAATAATAAAAAAATGATAAATATCCTTTTGAAGAAATGTTCGACACGTGTCAACAAATTTAGACAAACAAACTAATATTTTAATCAAGTGAATAATTATATAAAGAGAGAAAGAGATATTCAAGAGATGAAAAAGAGAGAGCATGTTTTTTATAAATCCAAGTTTTGCTCCAAATAATATTCATTTTATAAGGTGTCCAACACCATATAAAGTGGCACTCTATGATTAGTTAGCAATATTCCATAATACTTATTAAATTAAAATAAATAGACACAAATAGTGTCCCTTAGCAATTTTCTTTTAACATTTACCAAAAGAAAAAAAAAGTGACGAGATCGAGAGAGGGCCATCTTAAGCCGCAAAAGTCCCTCACTTGGGAGTTGAGAGAAAGAAATGAAATAAAGGACCATTGGAGCACTATCACTAAAAACATGTATTGGACAGAAAAGGAATTTCCTTCTTTTAATTTGAAAGCTCTTTGTTCATGATGATATTTGATCAATCTATCAAATAATTCGATCAAGGCCACATAAAATACTATATACACTTATATAAATTTCTTTCACCTACCATTCAACTCTCTTCATAACACTTTTTTTCTTACTTGTACAAGAAACATTGCCTTGAGATTCCTTCTTTTCGCTTTTTCACTTTCTTTTTCCTCTTTCGATCACTCTCGCACTTTCGTTCTTTTCATTTCTTTTAGAAAGTCTTTAAATTACAGCTCTTTCTACTGTGTGTGTTAGCTGCTAGTATCTTGAAGAAAACAACAAAACCAAAAGTTATAAGTTCACTTCTTTTTCATCTATATATAACTATGCATGGTTTCAAAGCACTTTACATATATATATATATATATAAATATAAATTAATTAATATATGTTTAATATTATATAATATCATATATATCCAAATAATCTCATCCTTTGTTTAACTTATGTTTACATTAATTCATTATACATTGGATCCTCCACCATATGTGATGGCTTAATTTGACACTAAATATCATTATCATCAATCATATGTCGGCATTAATGTTGTTATATATGTCAGTAATATTCCCAGAATCACACAATTAATTAAAAACAAATTTGACTTTTTTCTTCGAAGAGAGAAAAAATATTGACTTTGTATGTTCATTTTTAACCTAACATATCTTTCAAGAAACCCTTTTACTTTAACTTTACCCCAATAGAATATTTCAACGATAACATTTGTTATCCACAATTTTTAATGCACACAAAGACCTAAAAGCAAACTCTGAGACTACAGAAAGAAAACTTTTTTTTTTTTTTTTGTGTTGAAAAAAATTATACTAAAAGATGCTAGTTCTTTTTCTTTTTTCACCTTATTAAATAAAGAGTATAAATATACTGTTGTAGCGCGTGAATAAACTTTTTAATCATTTACATCATCATCTACAATAGTTTTTCTTGCTTTATTTCATTATGTATATATATATATTTAAAGGAAAATATTCCTTCCCTATTAAAAAAAAAACCTCATCCATTCTATAGACGCGTGATGTATATTCTCATATATATATGTATATATATATTCACAAATCTCACATCTATCTACTTTAAAAAATAAAATCTTTATTGTGTGAATTTGATATTATATAAAATACATACATTTATATTATATGATATCCAATAAAAGTACTAAAATAATTCAACTAGGATCACAAAACCTTAGTTTTTTTTAGTGACTATCTATAACTATAGGTTGGTGAGAATATATAGTACTACATATCACAACTGTTAACAACTCTTAAACTGCTCTAGTCAAAGACTAATTAAAGCATTCTTAGCTCCTTTATAATACATAATAATAATAATAAAGTAGCTCTATAATTAAGCTACCTTAATAGGGGAGAGGCCAAGGCATCATATAATATCTGAGTATAAATTGTCACGCTAATTATTTTGACATTAATAATAATTATAATTAAGAAGAGAAGAAGAAGAAGACAGTTATAGTTTTCTGTGCCCAACCTTTAGCTAAGATCCATGTGACCTTGTCTATGGCCTTTTTAAGGTCTTCGTTTTGGGGAATCTTTACTTTACATGTTTTCCATCTTTGGCTTAAAGTGTAATGATGTTAGGTGGCCTTTATTTTGAACCCAACATCAAAACATTCATTAAAGCTGCAAATTTTCTTCCTTTCTTTTTGTAATTTTAAAAAAATTTCTTTTCTTCGATCATAATTTGTCTATTACTGGTAGATTAATTAAAGTATACAATATATGCTTATGGGAACTACGAGGGTATTACTTTTGCCCTATTGTAGGGGTGTTTTCTGTTTTTGGTATTTAGAAAAATTATAATTTAATATTTTGTACGACAGCGTACATAATAGTTATAGTAGACATCCTACTAATTTTGAGGAAATTCTAATAAATTTACAATGTTGAAATAGTATGTTTTTCACGCGTATAAAAAAATTAGACATGCGTGCAACTGACTATTGAAACTTTTATTTTGATACTTTAAATTATTCAGAATTTTTTTAAAATTAATGGGATATTTGTTATAATTATCATATACGCCATCATGCAAAAAAAATGAATTATAATTTCTCAAAATGTCAAAAATAAAAAACTCTCCTATAATCGGGGCAAAAATAATGCTCCTACCTAATAATTTCTGTATATTTCTTTATGTATAGACTATCTCTCTCTAGGATAAGATTATACATAAATTTTATTCATTCCATAATTGTACTATATAGATTCCAAAATTCCTGTTTTCCATAATAGTATACTGTCAATACTGGTGTGTGTTCACTTAAATGAAAGGCCTAATTTGTCGTGCAGGTACAATAAATACATGCATGCAACCATAATGCTTATTGGCTCCTATAAATTTTACATATTTTTTATTATTTATTCTTTTTTACCTAATAATAAAATCTATAGCTTTAATTAAAAAAATAATTAGTAACAACTAATTAACAAGAGGAATGAACTCTCGCTGTCAAAAAATATTGCTTTTAATTTAATTGAATCACAACAAATTTTATGATTACGAGTAAAAAATTATATTTAAAAAAAAATATAATCATAACTATATATATTATTACTAAAAATTTATACGACAATATATAATAGTAAAAAAAATATTTTATTGTGACAATATAAATAAATGTTATCATTATAAACGTGATTTTTTTGTGTTATTACTAGATTCATCAATATTCTACAAAACAATAATATACATACATATATATGTGCACGCGTGTGTCAAATTAGCATAAATTATAATCGTGCAAGAAAGAAAAAAGATCATACAAATAATTTGGACTTAATTTTCATTACTTTTTACTTTACAAAACTCAAATGTGTAGTCACATTATTATTAAGAATTTAATTGGCATTAAAAAAAATGACAATTATGTCTATTTCATTATCCAAAAAACAATTCAACAATGATCTTTACAATTATGAAATTAAAATTATTGGGACACATTGATCGCATTGTGATGATAAGGGCCTTTTTATGGACCTGAAATGAAGAGACCACTATAATTAGAAAGAAAAAAAAAAGTTTCAATTAATGGTATCCGTAGAAGGATATGATCTCTGATCTGATCAGATGGAAGGTCACTTATTTGATTTCAGTAAAAAGGTAGGTAACTTAACTAATTGTCTAACTATATCTATATATACAATGTGCACTATATATAAATACAGATTACGTACACAATATTTAATATTTATATATTATGACAGGCCTTTATTTTCTTACCTCTTTTGAGCCATCATAACATTCTGACCATGAACGTTTGTCGTAACCTGATGCCTAGCTTCTAATTTTGACCCAATTTCTACTTTCACCAACACCAAAAAATATATATATATAATTAATGACTATAAATTAAATTACAGTGATTTCACGATATTTAATTACAAAATTAAGAAAAATTAACAAGCTACATATATAGTATATCTATAAATAATATCAATAATATTTTAATTATTTAAAATAAAATACAACCTAAATTTATTTCATTTTGTTCCAATACAAAATGATAATAATGTAAAATGAATATAATATATTATTTATAATTTATATATTACATTTTGAATAACTTTATTTATTGGAGTAGAATATTATTATTTATATTTTAAATAAGAAGAAAATAACAATATGTTGTCATATTTTATAAGAACAAAATATGGAGGAAATATAACTTAAATTTTATTTTAAATAACTAAAAATATAATCGAATTATAAAAATTATATAAAAAAAGTAATAATGAGAAAAGAAAAGATAAGATAATTAAGTGTTGCCACTAGTTCTCTTTCTTTTATAGATTTTAATATATTTTTTAGAAAAATATCAGTTTGGCCCCTGTATTTTTCTCAATTATGTGATCGGTCCATGTGTTTTATTAAATAACAATTCGGACCATGTTTTTTACAAAATGGATTAAAATAATACCTTATACCCAATTTTAGTCAACAAAATTTCAAATATAATCTTTCATTTTCAGCCCATCAACTACTTTCTCCACTTCTATGAACTCATCGTATCACTAACGACCCAAGAATTGATCTTATAATTGAAAATATTTTGACCAAAATCGAGTCTAGGGCACTATTTTGATCCAATTTGTAAACCGCACGGGGTCTGAATTGTCATTTAACAAAATACATAGATCGTTCGCGTATTCGAGAAAAACACAAGGGCCAAAATACTATTTTCCCTTTTTTTCTAACTAATGTTAAGTTTTAATTCAATATAATTTCAGGGACTTTAAAATAAATTTGACTTAAACATGTTCAATATTATTTTAATATATTTTGGAAAAGAAAATAGATTTATTAAATAAAACATAATATTTATTTAAGTAAATAACACTTAAGTGCCCCAATCTTTCTTATGTATATTACGTAGATTCATACTTCAAAGCATTATATGTGGCGTTTAATGGTTATTGGATGAAAAAAGTTAGGGTAAATACTATTTTGGATCCAATATTATACAAAAGTTACCGATTGGACACTCTGTTTTGTTGAATGACAATTCAAATCCTATATTTTGTAAAATGAAATAAAAGAGTACATTTGACCAGATTTTGGTCAAACTATTTTTAGATGTGACCAAAATGACTCATATCTTATTAATTAATCAAACAATGAAAAATATATTTTAATAAATTAAATTATTTTTAAAAATCTATTTAAATAGTTTTCTAAAAATTAACAAAAATAATTCAGATTTAATTAAAAAAAACATTAAACATTATACTAACAAACTTAATATTAATAAAAAAATTCCTAAAACGAAATTAGAAAAAAAAAATGTTTCTATCTCCCTCATCCTCATCCTCATCCTCGTATTTTTCTTCTCCTTCTTGATGCTAATCAAAGCTCAAAAATTAAAAACACCAATCGATTTGGTTCACGGGGGGAGTGGGACATTAGATCAAAGCTCATGATGTCGATCTACTGCAGTTTGGGGCTTGTAGCCTTAGGCCTTCGATGGGAGGGAAAACATCGTGAATCTGAGATTTGGAGCTTGAGTCTTTCCTTTCCGCCTCTTCTTTTTCTTCTTCTTCTTCTTCCTACCCCATCGTCCAGCCTCATTCTTCTTCTTCTTCTTCTTCTTCTTCCCTTGTCTTGCAGGTAGATTGGTGGAGCTCGAAGCACTTCAATTCGGGACAACGACAAAGCTCCTTCCTGATAGAGTGATCTCTCGTGGGCTCACTAGTGGTGGAGGAATCGATTGGATGACGAGATCTGGATTTCTACAGCTAGGTTGTGGGGAAGAAGAGGTCGACGAGGACGGGGTCGGGGAAGAAGATATCGACAACCAGACATGAGTTTCTTGTTTTTGTTTTTTTTTTTTTAAAAATAACAAAACAAAAGTCTGGGTTTGTGAATCTAAAACCATATCTGAGTTTGTTCTTGATTAGTTTAATATTGTTGAAAGATTTGAGTATAGTATAGAGTAACCCAAATTTTTTTAGGAGATGAGTGTTAATGGATCGTTAAAAGAACTGATTTCGTGCTTGGATTTTGGATTTGATATGATGTTTGGTTTTTGGTTGAAGAAATGAAAAGTCTAAGATGAGTTACTAGGATGTTGCTTATGATTTTGGTTTTGAATCTTGATTTATAATGATCAATAATTTTTTGTTTTGAATTTCATTTGAAAAATGATTAGAGTCAAGAACTCAAGAACAACCGAATTTGGGTTTCAAAGGTTGAAGAACACGTATTAGTTAGTGATCACGTTCTTCTACTCAAAAAAATATAATATGTTAGATGAGTTTTAATTTTTGTTATGTTTTTGTTTATTTGATTTACATTTAAGTGTTTAGTTTTAATTTTGATTTTATTCATTAAAATTATTTTTACAATTTACTTCATTTAAATGTTTTTTATAATTAAAAATATTGTTTTTAAATTTTTATTTAATTTTATTTGTTTTTATATTATTAAATTAACTAATTAATAAAATATGAGGGCATTTTTGTCATATTGAAAATAGTTTGACCAAAATCAGACTCAGGGTGTTATTTTGTTCCATTTTGCAAAATGTAGGGTGTGAATTGTCATTTAAGAAAACAGAGGGTCTAATTGATAACTTTTGCATAACACATGATCCAAAATAGTATTTACCCAAAAAATTATATAAGGACTCGTGATACGATTTTATAAGTTTGGTGATTCAAATATCACAAAAAAAATTACCTTAGAGACTTAAACGATACACGAAAAAAAAAGTGTGGGACATGAATATTATTTACCCTAAATAATCTTGCTTCTCATTGCATGTAATTCACTTTTTAATTGATTTTTTTTTTTTTTGGCACGTATTGTCTTTAGAAAATTATGTGTCAACATACATTTTTTTTAATTTAGGTTTAAATCTCTATAATTGTCATATATAACATATATATTTGATAATTGTAGCTTGGGACTTGAGAAAATAGCAAAATAAAATTGTGGGTGTTACTATATTTTTGATGTTTGTGACTTTTTTGAATTACTATAGAAGAAAACAAAAATATAGGTTGCTTTTCCTGAGCACCCCTACAAAAAGACATGAGTGTCCTGTTTTCTAATTTTTTATTTAGAAAATATTTTCGGCGTATATATTATAATTATTTTAAAAAGCATTTGAAGAACATTTATATACATAATATTCTTTTCGAGCTTTTGGAATAATTTTGTTCAATAGATAAATTTTGAATTTTTTTCTTTTTCAAAAATATTTTAAATTTTAGGGAAAATCTTATGTGCACCCTCCAAAAAGGGGCACTAGTGGACCCATTTCTCTAGTTTTTGGCTCAGGAAGTATTTTTGGTGTAATTTTTTTATTATCAAGTATATTGTAGTTATTTGAAGCATTTGTGAATTTTAAGAAATTCTGAATAATTGTTGCACGCGTGATTATTTTTTATATGTATGGAAAGTAGCTTATTTAAATATTATTTTCGGCATTATATATTATTTAAAATTTCTTAAAAATTTAAAATATTCTGAATAACTATAATATATACGATCATAACAAATTTAACTCCATAAACACTTAGAAAATGAAAAATTGAAGAAAGGTGCACCGATGTGCTCCTGTTTAGGTGCACTCAAGAACTATCTAAATTTTTTATTCTCATGGAATATATATTCAGAAAAAAGACAAACAATCCATCAATCACTATTTTTTTTCCCTTGTTAATTTTCCTTCCCTGATTAGATTTTTTGTCGTAGTAGTACTATTAGAATCTTCTGGAATAATGTTCATTTTCATAAATAATTTTATTTAGTTTTACTAAGAATAAAAATAAACACTCTAATAAGTGTTATTTAATATCTGTATGATAAAAGGAGTTTACAGTTTTCATATTACTATGAAAATTAAAGAGGGTAATTTGATAGTTTGTAAACTTACATTGTGTTTGGTTGTGCACTGTAATCTTATTTATGATTCCTGAAAATATCACTGTTAAGTTTTCATAAAATTAATATAATAATAAATTTCATCAAAATAATTTATAAATAATTTTACTCATGAAATATTTTTTAACAGAACTAAAAAAATTACATTTATTGAATACTAGAATCAAGTATAATTTTTAAAATTATAAAAATACCCTTATTTTATTTTTAATAATATTTCATTTGTTATTTTAAACTAAAATAATGATATAAAAGCTTTACAAATCAATTTCTTTAAATAAACAAATATTATTTATCATTTTATAGTTTGATATATGTATATTTGTTTTTATATTATAAGCTTCAAAAATAAAATAAGTCATTAACTACAAAATTATTGGTTTAAGATTTAAAAAAAAAAAAATAATAATTTTGAAGTGTTTCACATCTCTGGGTATCTGAAAAACTACTTGTCAGATAGGTTTCACTTGAACCTAAAATCAGGAAAAGTTAAAACGCCTGGAGTACAGATTCCCAGGTTAGAAAAACTCAAACCCAGCACCAAATATGAGAAAGTATTCAGATTACCATTCCCGTGTCCTTATTCCTGCATACCAAACGACCCCTTAGTATTATTTTCTTTATGCGTATTTCTTCACCCATTTTACAATTAAACCTCCCATAAATTTTAAAAATTTAAAAGAAAAAAAAACACACATTTCTTATTTGAATACAAAATTACCCATTAAAATAATATGAAAAAAATTATTTCCACATTGTTGCATATCATTAGAAATATTAATCATAATTAAAGAGTAATAAGTAGGTAGTCATTAGAACTCAATAAAGTAATAATAGAGGTTTCTTCTCTCTCTTCAGGCCATTAATCTTCTTAATATTTGGAGCAAGAGAACTTTAGTCATAGTTTCATTATTCAAATATAATTTTGACCCCCAAAAAAAGAAGTTTCCTATTTTTTATTTATTTTTTAAATATAATTATTTTACATGTTAACATTTTGTGTCATTATGTTTTTTAATTAAGGGGTTGAATTTATTTTATTAAAAATTAATAATGGCCACTTTCGTCTTTTTAATGAGACCGGGACACGTGTACGATAAGTTGTAAATTGTAAAATCCCATAACGGAGCGGATAAATTATTAATATTTAGACGGTGTGGGTGTGGGTGTAGTGTGGTATGGTGGACCCTGCTCCATGCCATTTTAAGCGACTACTCAATTCACTCCCACGTGCAACCGTCCCATCACTATTTGACACGTGTATTCGCTGTATTTTCACGTTAATATAATAAATTTAAACACGTTACCTAACAGTTAAGTCGTTATGGCACTAAATTTAATGACCATGTGTGTAATGTCTCCTCTATTCGCTCTACCATATATATATATATATATATATCCACATACACAATAATGTATATTTTTTTATTTAATTAATGGACACGCGTATATGTCTCTTGAGATTTTTTGGTGTTGTTTTTTTTAATAATAAATTAAGAAAAAAGAAAGAAAGGAAAGTTGTGTAGTATCGCCTTATGATGATAAAGATCATTTGAATTCAAACCATGCATGTTGAAAAAACAATCTATTATTGGGAATGATTTGGTGACACCCACTTATTAGGTATGGTTTGTGAATATGCAATATTTTAGATAAAAAAAAATTTACAATATTAATTTTTAAATATTAAATTGAAAATATTATTTTCATACCAAAAAAATTGAGAGTATTTTGATTTGTGAATATGCAATTGAGAAAATATTATAACAATATCATTTTCAACTTTTATGACCAATCAGGTATTTTAATAGTCATATCTAGTTATGCTAGCAACAAGAAAATGTAATCGACAAAAATATGTAAAATTTTCATAAAGTGTTACTCCACATTATAATAAATTATAATATTTTTTAATTTTGTATTTGCAAATATTATACTTCCCACATAACATTCCAAACATTGCCTTAAATATATTATTTTATTAGGCAAAGTTTAGCTTATTGGATATTTAATTAATTAATAAAAGAAGTATAAGTCTCGTACGTACCGAAAGATACCTTGATGGATAGAAATATCTAATTTTTAATTATTATGTATATATATATATATAGGCATTAATTAGTAATCTATAGGATAATGTAAATTATTATTATCCCAACAAAGGGAAGAAAAAAGATTCCAATATATTGTACTTCTCTGTTGACTACTGCTGTTTATATTAATGCTATGACCATCCAAAAAAAAGTCATGTATGTATCTTTGCAAAATGTTAGTTTTGTAAGTTTCTTTTAACATTTTCTATAACTTTAGCACCCGTGGTAGTGTTATTGCCCATAGTTTTTTTAAAAAAATTATTATTTCAAATTATTCTCAATTTGTAATTTTTTTTTTTGGCTTAAACCAAAACAATTAATATTTTTAAAAAATCAATTAATATTTTTATAGCTATATGTAAAACTAGTATCTAATAATTATATCAATACTTTTTTGTAGCAATGATTGTATCAGTATCGAAGAATGAACGATTAGATCTTTATTAGAGAAATTTACATCTAATACCATTTTTTTTACTGTTTTTGTAGGGAATATGTGTAGTAGATGTTTGGTAGATATTTATTGTGTATTTGTAATAAAAAATTACATGTTTGTAATAAAAATTTCTAATTTAAAGAAAACTTTAAAAAATCATAAAGAGTTACAAAAACAATAATATATATATGTATTAAAAAAATCATTTTTATTCGTTTTGAACTTTTTTTTCTTTCTTTCAAGAAGCTTCGCATTTGGGTAGCCTTATTAACGAGCTAAAAATCAGTAATAATAAAATGATGATTACACAAGAGCTTCTAATAGTGAATAAATACTTTTTTTTTTTTACTTTTTACAAGACGAAGGAAAGATATACCAAACAACAATTTAATAAATATATTTACCAAAGAAAAAACTCTCTAATTGAATAAAACAAAGGAAAACAATTGGGTGTGATAAAGACCACGGTAAAAGTGTCAAAGTTGCAAATCATTTCCTTGGATTTGTGATGAATAGTTAAAAAAAGTTTGTCCTACTGGATAGTCAAAATCCATAGAATTACCCTTGGTGTCATTTTTTGATGTTGTGCAACTATCTTTTCAACAGGGATAGAGTAGTAATTTAAGTTACACAATAATTACGTTTAAGACAAGCCGGCTCCCCCCACCAAAACGGAATTCAAAGCACTAAAATATTTGATTTTGTTACAAACCGTTCGTTCCACTCACTGAGTTTGTTTGTTAAATCACTGACTGTCACTCAACTACGTACGGACCCCACTTTTTTTTTGGGCTGTAAAAAATTATTTATTTGTTTTTTATTCAATTTTCACTATTTTTACCTCTTCCTACGCAATCATTTTCTACGGTGGACCCCCAAAAACAATTAACCTCAGAGGGCCACGTGTCCACGTGTCGTTTTCTAATTAGCTAAATAATCGGCGCTAAGTCTCAACGGCCCTGCTCTGTCTCGTCTTCTCAGCCAGCCCTCACTTTAGATCTATACGTATATAACAGCGCCGTCAAACTCCCCGTTTGCAGATTCCCTAATTCACCCGTCACTGTTAACGGGGTCAGGACCACCCGTCACCACCACCACAAAGTAAATAGATATAATCTCTCTCTTTCTTCCTTTCTTTAAAAGCTAAAACCATTGATCTGAACCGTCCAAACAGTCTCGTCGTCATCTTCATCATCATCACCACCGCCAATCATATTTTCCGCAAACGAACTCATATAATTAGTCTCTCTCTTTCTTTCGCTTTCTCTCTCTAAAACTAGTACAAGAATTATTCGGGGGAATAATATGGTGCGGAAGTGTAGCAGGGGAATTGCAGAGATTACTATTATGGAGGTTGCTCATCAAGTCGGGGTACGGACCAGAGCTCGAGCTTCCATGGCTTTGGCGGCGGCCAGTTCCGGCACGGCGAAGAAAAGAAAGGTCAATACTACGGGAGAATTGATGAAGCTATCAACGACGTCGTTTGTGATCACATCGACGACGGAGAATTTAGTTGTTCCGGTTAAGGCAGAGAGTAATATTGGAAGAGCAACCACTGCGACGACGGAAAAGGAGGAGGTAGTGGAGGAGCTGTGGTGCTCAAGCCCGAGCTCGGATGACGTTCATGATCAGGTTCAAGCCTCTTGTTGTTCGAGTAACAGCTCTAGTGAGCTAGCTGATGATGATGATCATGACAGAACCAAATTCATAGATCTGGAGGCGGTAATGAAATTAAATTCAGCAATAAATTCTTTGAATTTGTAGAGCTTTAATTGCTTTGTATCGCCGTTCCATTCCGTTCAATATTATGTTTCATTAATTATCGAATTTAATTTCACAGAATGATGAGAGTGCCGAAGTTGAAACATCGACGTATTACTCTTGCAGAGAAAGGTTTTGAACCAAACACTACTGCTACCAGCACTATATATACTACGCTCAATGTTTTAATATTTCGAAATCTCTTCGACTCCACAAATTTCTCAAAATTCAAATTTCAAAATTAGAGCTCAAATTTTCAGTTTCATATAAAATTCATTAAATATACACGCTCTCAATTTTAATTTTCATAACAAATATAATTTCTCAGGAGAGAGATGACTCTATCCAGTAAGCTTCGAGAAGAATTATCCGACGACGTAGATTCAACAATGAAACCAACTGTGGTGGATTCCAGCCGTAGATCAGTGGTGGGGGATCAGAAAATGCCGACGGAGTTAGAGCTCGAAGAATTCTTTACAGTCGCCGAGAAAGACATTCAAAAACGATTTCAAGACAAGTAAGTTCATATAAATATATATACATGATAATTAATGAACAGCGTTGGAGACACGAAACGACGATCCACCGATGAAATTTTCTTCATATCTGTTGTACTTTCGATTCAGCTGTTTTGTTTGTTTCCTGAGAAAATAAAAGTACCATTACTGAAACAACTTTCTTTTTCTGCATTAATTTCTCATACATTTTTTTTACAACAATAATTACAATAAATTATACGAGTAATGAGATTAGAAATTCCTGAATTTCTTGCAGGTATAATTACGATATTGTCAAGGACTCTCCCTTGGAAGGACGTTACGAGTGGGTTAGATTAAATCCATGATTTTTTTTTCAAAAAAAAAACAAAGGAGTAAATATCAGCAAACAGTAAGAAGAAAAAACCAGTAGTAGTACTAGTACTGGTTGATGAGATCAGTGATCAGGTTCTGATATTCTTATTAGGGTTGTTACTTTAGATATAGTGCTAATTTTAAGCTTAATTAATTAAGCACTTTTCTTTCTCTCTCTCTTTTAGGCCTTCCTCTCTTTCAGGAATATTTCTTTTATGTATAGCTTTTTCATTTCTTTCTTTCTTCGCTAGTAATAGCTAGTTTTTTCTCTTTAAAAAAAAAAGTAGTAATAGTAGTAGTATGTAGAATGATCTAAGTTTGTGTTTCTCTGTACGGATTGTACGGGGGAAATTTTTAATTTTTATTTGGAAGTAAAATTAATCCATTATGTGAAGAAAAATATTGGTTGAAATTGAATAATACCAATGTTCTTCAATTTTGCTGTTTTTAGCCCCTAAATTTCGTGTCTCTTTCTGTGGCAAAGGCCTTTCTCTAATCCCCACCAGCAGCAGCCTGGTACGAACAAAGTATATGATCGTTTTCTTATTAAAATATTATGGCTTTATTTTATTTTTGTTGTTTATATTTTTCAAATATCTTGTAATAATTTTTGTATTTTTCAAAATTTATGGCGAAAAAAGTAATTAGATAGTGGAAGAAGGGAATGGGATGAAGCAATATATAACACTAGCATGCCGTTTAAGTTACGGACACGTGTTGAGGATCCGAGACATATATATAAAATAAACCTTATCCCAATATATCCCACTCGAAATCCCAATCCCAATCCCATGTGCTATATAGTCTCTCACCAATATCAACTTAAATTTTTCAACTACAACCCAAAAGAAAGAAACTCTTTAAAAATTAAGGTAATAATTGTTTGCTAAATTTAAAAGGGTTATTGCCTAATTAGTTTAATGTTATGTGTATATATAGATAGATATACAAATGTTGCAGCTTTCAAGGTGTATTGTAATGTATAGCTCAAAAGAGATAAGAGGGCAACAAAGATAGGAATATGAAAGTGATAGTGGTAAAAGGCAAGGTGGTCACTTTTCTCATCAGAATTTTCAGAATATATCTATATCTGAATTTGTGTGGCTCTGAGTGGGAATGGAATGAAATGAAGATGGAGGCAAAACTTTATATAGCAAGATTTATATATCATTTGCTGAGAGCAGCAAATATGTAGTGTCGCTTTCTGTGTTATGAAGATATATAAATATGATTCTTCTTTGAGAATTTTGCTGCAACTACTGTTGCCAGCCTATGTACTATGAGATTATAAAGATTATAATCATCACAATAGAAAAGATAATAGTAAAATGAATATTATTGGCAGCATTTGTACTTTTTTTTTTTACAGAACGAAAAGGCTAGCTCTCATGACCTTGCTACGTACATAGTAGTTAATAATTATTTTAAAGCTAGGTTCGGGTGATGTTTATATTTCTATTAGACTAATGGTGTTGCATTTTTTTTGAGCTTTTTCATTTTGAATTCTATGGTTTCTGTACTAAAGTTTAGAGAAATGCCAAGGAGCATTTGGTGCTCAACACCACAAGGAGGTGGTATAGTAATCTAATATCGGATCTCACACATTTGAAATTAATAAGTATATGTACTGTTAATTACCATACGTTGTTACCTCATGTGGAGTTAGACTCCTTAAAATGTCAAATAGCAATACTCAAAGTTTATGAACAATTTTGAACAATTAATGATTGTAGAATATGTTTTATAAATTATGGTTACGAGAGCTTGAAAGAGATTAGATAAATAGGAGTAAGGAATAGAGATTTTGACCTAAATAGTGAAACAAAATAGTATACATAAAAATATTGTGTTTGTTTTGATAATTTAGTTGTTGTAAGTATCCATGGTAATGGCATTATTGTTTGGTTCTATTAACTTCATTCCAAATTCTTCCATGAAAAGGGTCCATCAAAGTAGCTATAACAAATAACCCAACAACCGAAATAGATAATGATAAAAAAGTTGTCCAACCAAAACTTGGAAATGTAGTACTGTATATATGAAATAATTTTAACTCCATTATTATTCATAGCTTGAGTACGTGGTGCTGCAATACTAAAATATTAGCATCATGATCAATTAGATGCAATTTTCAATCCATAGATTAAAGTGGTCAAGAGAAAGATGGATATTCACTTGACCAGTACTTCATGATTAATAATAATAATAATAATAATAATTAAATCTGTCTTTGTCAATACAGCTATAAGTAGTAGTAGGAATTAAACATTATTATTGTAGTTTAAGATATTGAATATGCTCATAAAAGATTGAATGCCCTTTTGAAAGGCACGAGCAAAAACACTGTAGTGAATAGCATACTTGACGTAACGTTATTCATTAGAAAACTGTGTAGTTGCCATATCGAGAAGAAGATCAGACTCCAATTAAAGTTTATAATCTTTGCATGAATGGTTTTTTTTTTTTTTTGACTGTTAGTTTGTATATGATTACTCTATTAATTGAATATGTACATTGACTTTTGCTGCATAAGATATGTATATATGAATCGCGGATTGAAGCCTGTTGCATGCTTGTACATATTTAAGATATTCATGTACATTTATATTTTTATATTATACATATCTGGGACAGAGGCAGAAAAAAAATATTATGAAGGCAAAGTGTAAATAAAAATATTTGGAGGGGTTTGACTGCTAATTTTTTTTAAATATTACATTAAAATATAGTTTTTATTAATTTAATATATAAAATATATATTTATATATATATAGAATTAAAAAAAAATGGGAGGCTTGAGCCCTCCCACTTTCATGAGTGGCTCCGTCCATGATACATATGTTGGTATTAGATTTTATTCTTTAGGGACAAAATCCCATTACATTTACTTCCATTTTGTTGTATATAATTAATTTTAGATTTAATACAATTTTTAGTTTTTTGCATATATATTTTTAAATAACGGGTAATGTTTGATAATTCAATTATAAACTATTTTGTTTGAAGGGGGTAAGGATTCATTATGTGGAGAGCGATTGTGGCAATGCTATTTGTGCTATCCACAATATTAGAAGCTTTTTTTTATCTCTTTGTTTTGTTGGTTCATATGGTGTATATACTTGGGGACATATGGTGTATACACTGAGAGACTGCACTGATGAAAAAACAAAAAAAATTGTAAGTATCAATTATTAGGTGAGGGCCATGTATCCCACTCACGAAAAAAATCTAAGCGTGAATTATTAGGTGAAGTCCATGAATCTTACTCAGGAAAAAATTCTAAGTGTATATCACTAGGTGAGGCCCAATTATCCCTCATTGTTATTGTAAGTCAGCCTTGTGCATGAAGGCTGACTTTGGGGAGAAATTGATGAAGAACCCACATCAGCGAGGACCCCGTCATCGTCGCCTAACCCAAGACAACCGAAGACGTCCTTAAAACTTGACGTATAAAACTTCAATGTGTGGGATGATTGGCCAGCAGTTGTTGAGAATTTATGGTTTTACACTTTCTAAGTCAACAATGAATAATAGGGATGAATTCAATAATACAAACCCTAGAGACTAATCAAGAATCACATACATAGTATGAAGACAAATTGTAAAAATTCAAAGATTAAAGAAAGATCTAGAAAATTATGTTGTCTACCGGAAACTAGAAATATGTTATGAAATAAGAGCTGGAAAGAAAGTATAAAAGATGGACAATCACAGTTTTTACGTGGTTTGGGCATTAATGAGCCTTAGTCCACGAGTCACTAGTATTAGGCTTTAGAGAGTTCTGACAATGGAGTTTTTCTACAAATTCAGCAAAATTTTTGCTTACAAGAGAAATTCTGGGATCCCTGCTACGGTGCACAATTAGGCCTATTAATAGGCAGTCAAGTAGCATGGGTCAGACTAATCTGGGCTCAATAGAGATGTAATTACAATATGCTCGCTCAATGAGCCATAATACAAAGGATGTAACATAATTATACGGTATTAATCTGGGCCCATTAGGCCGACTTAGGTGTAGTATAGCCTTGCAATTGTTGTCAGTTTGTTAGTACGGACTGACCCGCATAAGCTACTAAGGGGATCCTGGGGACAAGATATGTCAGAGTAGTGGCAGTGCTGTTTCCTAGGAAAAATGTACGTTCCGTGCGTACTCCATTCTACAGGTTAGTTAGGGAGACCAACCTCTGGATTTCTTGGGAGCACGTCAGCATCAAGGAAGACGAGGCTTGCTCTATTCGGACGTACGGTCCGAGTTCATTTACAAATATCCAAGATCGTTTACCTAAGTCCTAGTTCGTTTACCAGGACCCAAGTTCATTTACCAAGGCAGATATCTTGTTGACGACATCTTCTCTTGGTTCCCACTTGACCGGATCCGTCTCCTGGAGCGAGCCATCTGCCATCACCATTTACATCCTAGAGGATGTAGGTTGAAAGTGGTCAAGGAGACAATATGAGCCTGCACCTTGGTTCTGGCCCCCTCACTATGTTAACGATGCATCACCTGCTAGGTTTCTAATAGCCCTAAGGCTTTAGGTGATGCAACACCACACACACCGGTCAATTTCTCAAAAAATGATCTTAAAGCCATCCAAATGCTCCCAAACTTTTTGGGCATGCTTAGATGTCTCATTGTATCATTTTATACTCATAAAAGTCAATTATAGATGCCTACTACAAAATCTTGTATTTTCACTTCAACTTAAGTGAAAATCGTTATGTGGTTTGCACCACATTGTATAAACTACTCAACCATTATATTTAACCAATCTCAACAGCAATCGCTAATACAAGTCAGTTTGATGCTAGTATGAAGCTTAACTTGGTGGGAAAGTGTTATGCCCTTTTTTGGCCCAATGACGTGGCAAATAGCGTGACAAGAAATGTTACAAAAGTACGCTCATATGGAAAAATTTGTTAAGGTCTGTCATAAAGAGGAAGACCCATTTCCATTCATAAAATGAGAGGGCCTTGCCATTTTGTGACCAGAGGAAATCCTCGCCCATCACAATGGGAAATGGCACTCGCCACTACCTAAGAATGAGACCCTCGTTGCTCGTAAGAAAAGTGGCCCTCGCCAATGATGATCAATGAAGTCCTACCATTCTCAAAGATAGCAATACCATCACTTGTATTGAGGAAGCATCATCTCGCCATTCACGTGGGAAAGAGTCCTCACCATTCGCTCAACAAATGGTCATTGTCGCTTTTGAATGATAGGTACCACCACCATTTGCAAATGGGAGAGCCACCCTCGCTCATGTCAAGGAAGCACCACCTCATCAACACCTCATCGCCAATGAAGAGGCACCTCGCCATTCAAACATAGTCGCCACTCATCGAGGTGATGCAATAGTTTTAACTTCGCAACAAATAGTACAAACATACTTCATATCCCAAATTGAAGGATATACAAGCACCTGAAGCATTCCTGTAACCTTAAGGATTCAGCCGAATCGGGAAATAATTTGTCGACCTCAACCTCCACTATCTTGTCTAGTATAAATACACAGATATAACTCATTTTAGAGGAGGTTATTTAACCTACAAAAGAGAGAAGCTCCATTCTTGATAGAGCTTTAATGTAAACACATGTACCAAAGCAAAAGGGCAGTAGAAAACTCTCATAACTCTGCTTCACCAGATTCTATGGCCCTAAAGCTCATATATCAATAAAATGACTCAGTGGGACGTAGTCTTTTTTAAGTTGAACCACTATAAATTATCTCTACCTTTTTTACTATTTTAATCAATTATTACACATTAATTATATATCGCACACTTGAGTCGCTCTCACAAATTTGTTCATAATTATTCTTTGGGTGTTTGACGAGTTTGACAAAAAATAAAAGTCACAATTTCTATTTATATTATTTTGAATTATTTGGATTTTGGATGAGTAAATAAGTGGGTATAAAATTTTATTTATTTTTTAAAAATGAAAAATTTAGTCTAAATGAAGGTTCTAAAACATTAGATAGATCCAATATAATCTAATGGATAAGTAGGAAACTCATCCAATAGATAGATAGATAGAAACTGAACCAATCCAATGTTTGATTGGATTGAATTGATTGAGTAGAGTTTATTGGATTTGACCAGATAGGCTTAAACACATTGGATGTGAGCCGATGAACACTTTTAGGAATAATTAGGTATTTTCGAATAAGTAAAAGTTTCGTTAGAAAAAAAATGAGTGGATCATAAAATTGATAATAAGCTAAGTATAAAAATATTTAGTGCAATTTCTCTATTATTAATATAAATAAATTATAGTAATAACATGAAATGGAAAAATTATTATTTTGGCTCCTTTAGTTTAATCAAACTGCCAAATTTAATACTATACAAGTACATAAAAGATTATCTAATAAATATATAGAAGCGTGGATATTTGGTCGTTCATTCGACTATTTTATTTTATATATAATTATTTTATTTATTATAATTTAAAAGAACGATTGATCAAAATGTCACACGTATTTCACTTAATAATGATTATAATATATATTATTTATTTATTACAGTAATAATAGGACAACAATTTTCATTCTACTTTTTATTATATTTGGTGTATTTTTTATTTTACACTTTAATTTGTCTTCCTTGGATTTCCTTTTATCTTTGCTATACACATTTATAGTTACTCATAAAAAAAACTATATTATATTATATTATATTTATTAATTAATGTATAAATATACTATATTAACTATTTTGTCTTTTTATACATAGCATTTTTTGTCTTTTCTGTCTAATTTTTTTGTTCTTCTCATTTATTATTATTGATAATTATTTTTTTTGTTACCCAAACTTTCATTATCTATATTTTTGTACCTTCTTCCCAGAAATTTAAGTTATATTATATTTTCTTATTATTCATTTAATGTAAAATCCTGAAATATACTTAAGTGTTTGTTCAATATTTCTTTTATCCTTTTTTATTTTTATTTTTTTTAATATTTTTTTCCATGCTCCATTAAGCTACAAGGAGAGGAAAAAGATAGATTAAAAATAAAAAATGGATAATGTTGACGCGGCTCTTCGGCAATAGATAATTATACGAATAAACGGGATGGATTAGTGCTAGATGATGAACCGTAATATGTAAATATTTATATTCCAAACTGAAGAAAATAATATAGGGGGAAGGTTATAACTCCTTTCCTTTTAGGTGGTTCGAAGGTTAAAATCCCTCTAGTCCACCAGTCAATATTATTGATATATCTCTCGTATTCCTTACAGGATGTTTCTTTACAAACTAGATGTCAACCCCTTGCAACGCCAGGGTCTCCATATTTATAGGGAGAGGACACCTGGGTGTTGGTAAAGGGGGTCATCCCGTGACCTTCTTACCCATCATGTTACTTCTGTGACCCTTATGATTAATTCCTAAAACCTGACAATGAAGTGTTGTCTAATCAATAGGTAAGGGGGATAATGGGCCGCATGGCCCAAACCAGTCGTGGGGTGCCTGAACACGGTTTATGCTGCGTGTCCGAGAATTCAGGAATGGAGTGGACTCGTGATGTTTGATATGCGCACGTTTACATTGCGTGGTTGACTTCATAAATGTTCGGGGGTGTCAGCTCTATGTCGTACCTCGAGCTTGATGTAGATCCAGCTCGTGGTGTCCACACTGCTGACCTGATGCCTTCGAGTATTCTTACTAAACCTTTGACTACCTTGAGCTAAAGAGGTGGAGACTCGTAACAGCAGTTTCGGGTAGGTGGCTTCCACGTGGCAGATAGAATTATGCCATTTACCAGCTCGCTAATAACCCGTGGATATTTAGGGCGTACATTTGCCCCCCAAGCCCTTGCTCGTGGCACGTGATGTCACCAGGGGCCATAGCGGGGGCTTTTAGGCTTCCTTGTCAACTTTTCATGTTCTGCCTATTGCGCTGGTATCGGATACGTGGAGCATCGTGGTTGGTGACGGTTCGTCTTCCGAGAATCGCATTAAATGGCCTAGTCTATCTTTGGCCATCGTTTCGCCTTTCGAGTTGTGACCCTCATATCCCGCATTAAGACGTTCGGACGGCCCTCGTTCCTTTGCCTTTTACGTATATATAAGGTTGGCCACCTTTCGCACGAGCCACCATTTACTTGAAAATTTTCCTCATCTTCTCTCTTCTCTCTTCTTAGCCTCAAAATCCATTTTTCTTCCGGTTATCGTCCCAGAAGTCCCTGAGTTTCAGATACAAAGTTTTCTCCGTGACTCCGGTTCTAAAGGCTCCACCAGGACTCCGACTTCAATGCCATTTTCGACTTTCATACAACAAAAATTAATGTAACTCCTCGGCCTACTGCATGTTCAAATGTTTCCTCTTTTTTTCAGCAGATTTCTTTTTAGTTGCACACTGTAGGTTGTTTGTTATTTTTTATCCTAGGGGTATCGACCATAGGAAAGAGAAGGCTTAGGAACATGACGCCTAGGATAAGATAATTATGGGGGGATTTTTCTGGGTAATCTCTTGAAATGCTTGTTTGGAGAGGGGAAGGCAACAAGTTTCTGGGGTGCAAAACCGGGTAGCTTAGGGGCCACGCTTCCCAGACGGTTTTTAGTTTTTTGAAACTTTCCCTCCAAGGCAAGCATTATCCTGACCCTCCTGACACACAGATCTCGAGCAATCGGGGACCCGTTGGGAGCACAGGTGCGTGTTCATAGAACCGCGTGGCCTCACTCACCGTGGGTTGAGATTACCTCAGCCCGTGTAAGGAAAATCATTCCTCGCGCTAGATTCCCTTTCTTATTTTTAGGTCGTCTTTCTAAATTTTCTTCATCTTTGTTCGTTAGGTGATCAGATGGGACCTAGGAAGAACATGCCCAAGAAGGGTGCTGCCAGCTCGTCATCCCAGCAGGCCAGCAAGGGGAAGGAGGTGGTAGCAGATTCCCCTATCCCCCTCTTCAGTCCCACCGTGGAGAAAAAGGTCGAGGTGGGACCTGACGCCTTCTTCGAGGCCGAGAGGATTGTCTCGAAGGTTACAACTCAGGGGAAAGTCAACAAGATCTTGATGTCCCACAACATCGAAATAGGGATGGGAGCTCTTGTTGCCCGACCTCCCCGTGAGGGCGAGCGGAGCTGCACACCGCTCGACAAGGAGTTCGCGGCCTGGAGCGACGAACACCTTAAGGCGGGGCCTTTCTTCCTTTGGACCAGTACTTTGCGGACTTCTTGAACTTCGTGAAGCTGGCCCCCTTTTAGCTCCCCCCTAACTCCTACCGTCTGTTAGTGGGGCTGAGGTACCTGTTCTTGAAGTAGGAATGGGAGGTCCCCACACTGGCGAACATTCTCTACTTTTTCTACCTCAAAGCCAGCCCGAACCAACGGGGACGAGGCGACGGGTTCTATTACTTGACCCATTTCCCCAACTCCACTGCAGTCATCGAGCTGCCCAGCCACCCCAACGACTTCAAGGACCAGTTCTTCATGTCGACGGGGTTCCGCAACTGCGAACATCATTACTTCAACCATCCTCGTAAGTTATTTCTATCCTCAGCTTGCAAAATCGCTATTGACTTGTTCTTTTCCATGCGTATTGACTAGAATACTATCGTGCAACTATTTTTGCGAGGACGGCTAAATCGGTGACCCTCGGGGGTCAATATGAGACCTTGGGGGGGCTCCCTCCAAGCGAAAAAGACTTCCGCCAGCTCATGTCTGATGAGACGATGCTGGCATGTAAGTTAATCTCTTCGGGCCAGACTCTAGCCTTGAGGAGGCCGCGGATCGCCCCAGCAGCTCGCGAGATGGCGCCCATCCCCGAGGAGGGGGCCGCGGATGACGAGGAAGACGAGGTGCCGCTCGTGCGTCGGAAGCGGGCTCTTGAGGTCGCCCAGGGGGTCAACGCGGAGCGGGTCCAGTCCGGGGCAGCAGCCGGTCCCTCTGGCCAAGGTAACCCATACTTGACTAAAGATTTAGACAGAGCTGCCGCAGACCTACGGCTTGCTAGGTTTAACCCCAGCCAACTCGTTCACCGTCACCGAAACTACCCAGATCGTAACATAACTCTACTCCAGTGCTTTGACCAGCTAGTGTTGCATCATGACATCGGCAGCCCTAGGGTCACAGTAGTAGTAGAAAATACCCTGGCCTTTAGGTCGGCCTTCTTTAAGGAGTACGGGACCAACCTTAGGTCGTGGCCCTCCCTTTTGGAGGGTATAGTAGCTCCAGGGCTTAGGCAGTATGTAGAGGAGTCCAGTTCTGAAGCGGATCCAGACCCAGAACCCCCTCTCATTCGTGAAGTTATAGTCTTAGACTCCCCCGTAGAAGCTCCGCGGCCGGAGGTCGTGACAATAGATTCCTCCTCTAGCTCAGAGGGTAGGACCTTTTTCAATACATTATTTAGATTTTGTGATCAAATATTTTTACATGCATATTGATGCTCCGTTCTTTGTTTCAGGTGAGGAGATGTCACAGCCCAAGGACAACGTTCTGCGATCCATGTTCCAGGGGGGAAACCCTTCCTCCGGGTCGTCTGGACCCTTGGTGAAGAGGCTCCGGCTCACCAAGAAAACTCCCCCTCCCGGGACCACTTCCAAGTCTCCTGCCAAGGGGAAGAGCCAGGGTCCTTCCGCTCTAGAGAAGGTGCCTCCACCCCCTCCTGCCATAGAGAAGATGGCTCCACCTCCCCCGCGACCTCCTGTCTCTAACCGGGAACTGGAGGTACCAACTGGAACCTTGCCAGCTCCGGTTCCCACCGTGCGCATCCCAGTCAACACTCAGGCCCTGGAGAAAATCCCTGAGGCCTTTCGAGGGACGGTTTATGAAACCGCGACCTATATGGTAAATCACTGCTACAATGCCACCCCAAGAGATCTGCGGGAGATCGAGACGAGGAGCCCCGAGAACGTTATGGAGTCTTCACTGGGGATGACCCTCACGGTAAGTTTGCTTAATCAATGGTTCTCCTTGCTTCTTCTAAAGCACTTGCCTTATTATCTTTTTATCTTGCAGGCGGCTTTGGCTCTCCACCAGAGCATATCTCGGTCCAAGGCCAGGATTGACGAGATCAGGGGCGAGTACCAGGCTGCCCTCGCTTCTGCTCAACAACAAGAGTAGGATGTCAAAGCTTCCCTGGCGACTACCCGGGAAAGCGAGAAGGTTGCGCAGGCCGAACTGGAGGCATCTCGGGCTAAGCTGCTAGAGGCCGAGGCTACCAAGGTCGCCCTGGACGCCGCGAAGGTCGAACTTGAAGAGGCCAAGGCCGCCCTTGTGGAGGAGAGGGCATCTTCCAGCTCCTCCATGGAGGCAATGCTGTATCATTGCTGAGCTTTCAACCAGGATGGTAACTTTTCCTTCCTGGGGCCGGAGGTGTGGGAGTCCTTCCTAGGGAAGTTCAAAGCACGCCTTCAACAAGAGACGCCCTCTGAGACTGGGGAGACTTCCGCTGCTGCCGAGCAGGATGCTGAGGGGGTGACTTCGTCGGAGCGGCCTGGCGGGGTTTAGGACTTCTGCTCCTTTTCTCTTATTTTTTATTTGTAACTTTGTATTACGATGTTTTTTATCCTCGAGACAATTGGTTTCCTTAGATTTACTTTAATCTATTTATATATTTTTTGTGGTTTAATTTTATTGTTACTCCTCTTTAACGCATTTGGTGAGAACTTAGTTTCTGTTGGTGTTATAATTGACTTCTCATGCTTTTTAGGAAAAACATCTATTAATCAATTTGAACCAACTTCTAAGTTTAGGACCTGGTTGTATCCAGGACATTGATTTTAAAAACTTAGTTCGTGTTAATCCTTTATTGATATCTCGCGCTTTTTAAGAAAAACATCGATTAATCAATTTGAATCAACTTCTAAGTTTTAAGACCTAGTTATATCCAGGACATTGATTTTAAAAACTTAGTTCGTTTTAATCCTTTATTGATATCTCGTGCTTTTTAAGAAAAATGTCTATTAATCAATTTGAATTAACTTCTAAGTTTTAGGACCTGGTTATATCCATGACATTGATTTTAAAAACTTAGTTCGTGTTAATCCTTTATCGATATCTCACGCTTTTTAAGAAAAACGTCGATTAATCAATTTGAATCAACTTCTAAGTTTTAGGACGACCTGGTTATATCCAGGATATATGCCCCCCAAGTAATCAGGAAAGGGCCTTTCGTGGTTACTTGACGTTACATCCACAAACCTATACGACAATGCGAAAAGAATCTCTCATTATTTAATAAACAAAAGGTGGCTTTTCTAATTAAGCCTTACAAAGATATTACTGATAATATTTCTTCAGGTGTATAGCGTTCCAAGTCTGTGGGACTGCTTCTCCATTAAGCCGAGCTAGTTTGAAGGTTCCTTCTTTCACGACCTCTGTTATTTGATAGGGCCCTTCCCAGTTTGGTCCCAACACTCCGTCCTTGGGATCCTTACCGGCTAAGAAGACTCTTCTGAGTACCAGGTCGCCTACGCTAAAGACACGTTTCTTGACCTTTGAGTTGAAATAACGAGTGATCTTTTGTTGATAATGCGCGAGCCGCAGCTGTGAAGCTTCTCGTTTTTCGTCAATTAGGTCGAGGGACGCGCAGAGCAATTCGTCGTTCCGGTCTTGGTCAAATGTCTGGACTCTATGCGAGGCTACCTTTACTTCGACAGGAAGGACTGCCTCACTCCAAAAAGCCAGGGAGAAAGGAGTATGACCTATCGAAGTTCGGTGCGAGGTCCGATATGCCCACAGTACCTGGGGAAGCTGTTCGGGCCAAACTCCCTTGGCTTCATCCAGTCTCTTCTTAAGGCTTGCTTTTAGCGTCTTATTGATAGCCTCGACCTGCCCATTGGCCTGGGGATAGGCCACGGAGGAGAAGCTTTTAACAATGTCGTGCCTCTCGCAGAATTCGTTGAAGAGGTCGCTATCGAATTGCGTTCCATTATCCGACACGATCTTCTTTGGCAGCCTGAACCGGGAGACAATATTCTTGACCACAAAGTCGAGGACTCTTTTTGAAGTGATCATCGCCAAGGGCTCTGCTTCTGCCCACTTTGTGAAGTAGTCGATAGCCACCACCGCGTAGCGAACCTCTCCCTTTCCAGTGGGGAGGGCACCAACCAGGTCAAACCCCCAGACTGCGAACGGCCATGGGGACGAGATCATCTTCATCTCGACTGGAGGAGCCCGGGAAATTGTGACGAATCGCTGGCACTTGTTACACTTTTGGACGTAGGAGATCGAGTCCTTTGACAAAGTGGGCCAATAATACCCTTGCCTTAAAATCTTCAAGGCCAGGTTTTGCCCCCCAGCGTGATCTCCGCAAAATCCCTCGTGCACCTCCTGCAAAATGGTCTTTGCCTCACTTGGCAGAACACACCGTAGGAGAGGTAAAGAGAGGCCACGTCGGTATAATATCTCATCTATCACTGTATACCTCGGAGCTTGGTAAAGTACCATCCTTGCGTCATTTTGCCCCTCGGGTAACTTTCTTGTTGTGAGATACTCGAGGATGGGAGTCATCCAAGTCGGTCTGGCGTCAATCATCTCGACCTCCACTCTCACTTCCTCTATGCTTGGTCTTTCCAAGAACTTTACCGGCACCAGCCCCAAAGTCTCTGCCTCCCCAGAAGTGGCGAGCTTCGCCAAGGCGTCCGCGTTGGCATTCTGCTCCCGAGGTATCTGCTCGATTGAGCCGCGCTCAAATGTGCATAGTTCTTTCTTTACCTTGGCCAGGTAAGCAGCCGTCTTGGTTCCCCGTGCTTGGTATTCTCCCAACACTTGGTTTACCATGAGATGGGAATCGCTGTAACACTAGACGGAGCTGGCCCTCAGCTCCTGGGCCACCCTTAGCCCCGCCAATAAAGCTTCATATTCGGCCTCGTTGTTGGACGCTTTGAATCTGAATCGTAACGCTGAGTGGAATTGATGTCCCTCTGGGGAAATCAATATGATTCCATCCCCGGAGCCGTTCTCGTTAGACGGGCCATCTACGAAGACCTTCCATGAAACCTGAGTTGAATCTTCTACTGGATCTTCTCGGAACCCTGTGCATTCTGCCACAAAATCAGCCAGGGCCTGGCTTTTTATTACAGTTCGCGGTATGTATAGTATCTGAAATTGGCTGAGTTCGATAGCCCACTTCAACAGACGCCCCGATGCTTCAGGTTTCTGTAGAACCTGCCTTAAAGGCTGATCGGTTATGACGTATATTGAGTGGGATGGGAAGCATGGCCTGAGCTTTCGGGAGGCCGTAACAAGGCAGAAAGCCATCTTTTCCATCAACGGATACCGGGATTCAGCTCCGAGAAGCCTCTTGCTGATGTAATAGACTGGCTTTTGAGATCGGTCTTCTTCTCGGACGAATACGCTGCTAGCCGCATCTTTCGTGACTGCTAGGTAAAGGAAAAGAGGCTCTCCTGCCGTTGGTTTGGATAACATGGCCGGCTCGGCCAAATGGGCTTTCAAGTCGAGGAAGGTACGTTCGCATTCCTCGGTCCACTCGAATTTTTTATTTCCCCAGAGCAGGTTGTAGAATGGCAAACACTTGTCGGTAGATTTAGAAATAAACCGATTAAGGACCGCCACCCTTCCTGTCAGACTTTGAACGTCTTTTCACGACTGGGGTGAGGGCATCTCGAGTAGCGACCTGATCTTATCGGGGTTCGCTTCTAGTCCCCTGGTATTGACGATGAAACCCAGGAATTTTCCTGATGCAACACCGAAAGTACACTTTTGGGGGTTTAGCCTCATGCCGTATTCTCTCAAAATCTTAAAGCATTCCTCCAGATCAGAGACATGGTTATCGGCAGTTTTTTACTTGACCAACATGTCGTCAACATACACTTCCTTATTTTTCCCGATCTGATTGGTGAACATCCTATTTACCAACCTCTGGTACGTAGCTCCTGCATTTTTCAGCCCTAAAGGCATGACCTTGTAACAATAAACGTTAGTTGGGGTGATAAACAAGTTTTAGGCTCGTTTATGGTCTAAGTTTTTAGGCTATTTTTCATTAGTTAGGATTATTTTATTTCGGAATTATGCTCGTTTGTTCATGTTTCAGGGTGATTAATGCTAAAGTGATACAAATAGTGTAAAGGAGTGAAAGTGGAACAAAATCGGGACGGATTTGTGGATTTTTGGGTTCTGTAAGTAGCGCTACAACACTACTAAGGGAGCGTCGTAGCGCTAGGAAGAATTTCTGAAGAAGTTCGATTCTGACTTTAGCACTATAGCGCTACAACAACAGCGCTACGGCGCTTGGACGCAATTTTCAAGAAGTTCGGCTCTGACTTTAGCGCTACAGCGCTACGATAAGAGCGCTACAGCGCTGGTGCCCAGATTTTCCTCCATTTTGTTTCTGACTTTAGCGCTACAGCGCTACAATGACAGCGCTACAACGCTGGTGGCACGATTTTGACATATCTGATCACTTTTTGATGGGCAATTCAGTCTTTTCACGGGGGAATTTTGGTAGGGATTTTTGAGAAACATAGGGTGCGACTGAAAGAGGTCTGAAGTGGAGACGACGGCTGAGAGTGAGAACCCCATTGGAGGATTCATTCTTGAGTTTTTCATCATCTTCTTCAATTTTTATGTTTGTAATTGAATTCTCTTATTGCTAGAATGAATATTATGGGCTAATTTCTCATTTAGGGCTATTATGTGAATCTTTTGGAAACCCTTTTTCATGGATTAATGCAGAATTCATGTTCTTCTTCATCTCTTTCAATTCCTTACAATCTGTGTTACTTGTGCAATTATTGATTGATCACCTCTAATTGTTATTTCATGAATCAAATTGAAATCTGAAAAGTGAAATTTGATATGCTTTGATTGTTTGGATGCAAATTCAATTTAGAACGAAAGTATCTAAATTGTTTGCCTATTTTACTGAGTTGCGTGTTTAATGCCTTCTTCATGATTCAACTTACCATAGAAATATAGGAAGTTGTCATTTAGATTGAATTTTGTAAATCTTAACCAGATTATGAATTGTTTTTTTTTTGCAACTTGTTCTTGAATAGGGAGAAGGGGATATAATTCTTGCATTAGGAAATAAAAGGGTGGAAAATAGAGGATCATAATTGTCCTAATTTCATTTTCTCTGTTATTTTGTTTAAATTTTCATTTTGCTTGGTTAGTATTCTTCTTTGTTTGAAATCTCTGAAATTGTTTAATCAAATAGAATTAAAAAGATTGATTGATTGGTAATTGATAAATCAGTCCTTGAGGACGATACTTGGTTTTTACCATTTTATTACAAATTGCGACTGTGTGCACTTGCATAGCATATAAATTCGCAACATGGGGTCATGAAGCTAGTGTGTTCCTGGTCTGCGGGATTCGTGGCGATCTGGTTATAGCCCGAGTATGCATCCATAAAAGACATGAGCTCGTGCCCCGCCGTGGCATCTACCAATTGGTCAATCCTTGGCAAGGGGAAGCAATCTTTGGGGTAGGCTTTGTTCAGATTGGAAAAGTCGATGCAGGTCCGCCATTTCCCGTTGAGCTTTGGGACCAACACAGGATTGGCGACCTAGATCGGGAACTTTGCTTCGTGGATAAAGCCGCACTCTAAGAGTCGGGCTACTTCCTCTTCTAGGGCCTCAGCTCGGGTCGTTCCTAGGCGCCTTTGTTTCTGGGACTTTGCAGGCACGTTTTTATCTAAGTGGAGGGTGTGCATGATGACGCTCGGGCTGATCCCTATCATGTCTCCATGGGACTAGGCGAACACATCTAGATTTTCTTGCAGAAACCTAATCAGCTTCACCTTCCTCTTGCTACATAGATTTTTCCCGAGCTTTACCACCTTCGAGGGGTCTTGTGGGTCGATATTTACCTCCTCGAGCTCTTTGATGGCCTGGAGCTCGGATCTATTCTCGCCTACTCTGGGGTCAATATCATTATTTAAGGTGATATCCTCCCCTCTGTCATTCTGAGGTTTTTCTATCTCAGGACTAGGTACAATTTCCTGAGATTCCTCACTTCCACCCTAGATGGTCATCGTCTGCTGCCTGGGTTTTGATTTTCCCTTCATTGAAACCTAATCAGCTTCACCTTCCTCTTGCTACATAGATTTTTCCCGAGCTTTACCACCTTCGAGGGGTCTTGTGGGTCGATATTTACCTCCTCGAGCTCTTCGATGGCCTGGAGCTCGGATCTATTCTCGCCTACTCTGAGGTCAATATCATTATTTAAGGTGATATCCTCCCCTCTGGCATTCTGAGGTTTTTCTATCTCAGGACTAGGTACAATTTCCTGAGATTCCTCACTCCCGCCCTAGATGGTCATCGTCTGCTGCCTGGGTTTTGATTTTCCCTTCATCGAAATGCTATAGCATTCCCTGGCAGCGAGCTGATCACCTCGGACTGTGCATATCCCCGAGGAAGAGGGAAATTTTAGCGCGAGGTGGTGATGGAGGTTATGGCTTCAAACGCTATCAATGTAGGTCGGCCCAAAATAGCATTGTACACGGCGGGACAATCGATGACCACAAATTCAAGGAGTTTTGAGACAGTCCGGGGTCCCTCTCCTAAGGTGATCACCAACTCAATTGTTCCTATTGCTGCCGACCCTTCTCTAGAAAATCCATATAGCATCATGGAGGTGGCTTTCAACTCGGTGACAGATAAATCCATCTTTTCTAGCGTAGATCGGAACAGCAGATTCACCGAACTCCCATTATCGACCAGTATCCTCCTAACTCTCCGGTTGGCGAGCTGGGCGGCTACAACCAGAGGGTCGTTATGGGGGAACTGGATGTGACTGGCATCTTCCTCGGTGAATATGATTGGTTGCCTCTCCAGTCGTTGTTATTTGGTTAGATGCTGCTCTGGGACGAACTCCACTCTGTTATGAGCTTTCAATTCGTTGACATATCTCTTCTGGGCACCTCTGCTCGTGCCGACCAGATGGGGGCCTCCGGAGATCGTGGAGATCTCTTATCCTATCATAGGAGGAGGGGTGTCTTGATTTATCCGAGACCCGGGCTGACTTATCGGAGCTTCTGGAGTGGGTTGACCGGTGGGAACTCTGTTCCGCGCATACTGAGCCAAAGGCCCGGCTCTGATGAGAGTCTCGATCTCATCCTTCAGGTGCCTATATGTAACGACCTCCTTTCTTAACACACATATATATAATGTAAAAACAAAGTTTAACCTGAATATAACAATACTGAAATTCTGAATTTACAAAAACTTTATTAAACAATACATAACTAATGTTCATAACCTCAAACCATACAATACTCACAACTAAATAAAAACTTTATCTTACATACAAATCTTAATACTTTTATAAATAATTTTTATGGCGTTACTACACCTTGACGTAAAATTGAAGATGTATCCAACCAATAAATTGAAAAGCTTTATGTAAATTACAACGTTCATGAAATACTTTTAAAGCTTTAAGTAAATTATAAAGTTCACAAAATACTTTTAATGAAATATAATTATAAAATCAAGTTTCTCGTTTATTTATAAAATAACATAGTAGAACTCCACTCCCTTCAGGTCAGCCCCATATGTACAGTCATGTTGGCTCCACGTATACTCATCAACAATTTATATTTGGGGCCTCTTACCTACAATACAAAACATTATCTGATGAGCTAAGGCATTAAAATAAAATAAACGTGCAACATGCTATGTATTTTCTTTCTTTCTTTCTTTCACTTTCCTTTCTTTTGGGCCCTAGAGGATGCTGCTGTCGGCATTACATAGGGAATCACATTCCCACCTAAACATAAACATGATAATAGGGAATTTCTCCCTCATAAACATTCATCATATATAGGGAAGTACATCTCCCTCCTTACTTATTTGGGACTTAGGTCTCCCAAGCAGCACCTCTACTTTAACGCTTTCAATAACTTGTTTGTGAACATTAAGCGTGCTTATGCATAATAAATATAACATTCTTGAAAATAAATTATGCATAAGAACATGGCAGGATAACATATAAAGCATATAAATGCACATAAGACACATAAAAGACTTGTATTATAGATGAGGATTCTACTTACCTTGCGTCTTGATAAAACAACCGAAATTGTTAGCTTCCTGATAAAAACACAAACTATTAACTTACATAAAATCTACATGATGTAATTTTAGTTTATAGTTGTTGTTATTCTATTTTTTATGTTTTATTTTATGTCCAAGCATATGGTCATACTATAATTGTCCATGGCAAGATCCCGGTCTAAAAGTCGTGGTCATGGTCATACGGAAATGTCCAGGTCATAGTATCAGTCCATAATAATAGGGAATAAGGTCATATAATAAAAGTCCAAATAGTCCAAAGTGTGACCATAGCCTATATAAGTTTAGTATTATAACGATACATAAAAAAAATAGTTTATATTTCAATTTTTGGCATTGTAAAATATGACGACATGGTAAAATAATCCATATATAAATTTTGGCATTTTAATGGCATAGTAAAGTAATCTATATAAGTTTTGACATTATAACGGCATGGTAACATAATCCATATATCAATTTTAGCATTATAGTAAAATAATCTATATATAAATTTTGGCATTATAACGGCATAGTAAAATAATCTATATATAACTTTTGGCATTATAACGGCATAGTAAATTAATCTATATATAAATTTTGGCATTATAACGGCATAGTAAAATAATCTATACATATATAATAACTAAATAACTGAAAAGAAAGGCTCGGGAAAGAGCTTACCTAAAAGGTTTTCGTAGGCTAACGTTTCGGACAGAACTTCGCCTAGATCTTCAAGGTTTAGAACTTTAGAAGGGTGTTAAGAAGATTTTTGGGTAGAGTAAGAGAAAGAAAATGAGGTTTTTGTGATTCAAGATGAGTTTTGGAAGGGCTATTTATAGGAAAATTTTGGGTTACTATGCTGATAAAATATTTAAAATATTAGCATAATGGAAAAATAAAATATTCAAAATATAAGCATGGTGGTTTACTAATGTCATCATTGTATCACTACTGCATCATCATGTGGGAACCATGGGGTGGACCCTGCTGTGGGACCCATGCGGACCCCACTGTGGGACCCACTATGAATAGTACACGGTGAATAGTAAAAAAATGAAAATTTCCCAATCTTCTTATATTACTTAGTTTAACATTTTTTACTCACAAACTTTTCTGAAAATGTTTCTCTAACACCCATAAATTAATTATTCCCACCTGTTAGTTACTTCAACAACTTAGAATTGTTAAAATCCCATAATAGAAAACAACTATATCCCCAACGGTCAAGATCACTATTCACCAACGGTCATAAACGGCTAGTTTTTGTCCTATAAATACTTGTTCCTTCAACCATTTACTTGCACAACTTCTTCATCTCTTAACCTTCTAGATAAAATTCATCATCAAAACATGAATTTCTCTTTATTGTTCATAACTTTAGTGATTGTTTGCTTGTATTTAGCATCATTCTATGGGTATTATACTAATGAAATGCCCATGAATGTTATAGTTGCATATTCATTAGTTATTCTTCCACTTTACTTAATAGCTCTAGCATTCGGTTAGCATTGTAATGCACTCAAAAGTATGAATAAAAATATCTCCTCTTATTATTTTTCAGAACTGTTATAATGCATTTGTAGAAAGAAATGGGAGTTACACTATAATCGTCAGTGTTGTGGTGAATGTCGTTGTGGAATCGACAAAACTTGGAGGGGTCCCGCTTAGCCTTCTGGTGCTTCAAAGATTCCGGCTTCTTCCAGGGGAGGTGAGCGGAGTTTGCTAGGAAAATGTTCTCCCTAGTGTTCGTGAGCTCGGTGTAAGTCGCATAGACTGGCTTAAACTTTTCTACGGGCTTGTTCTTCTTCGGGCCGTGCTGGCCGCCCTCGCTGCTCCCTTTTCTCTTGCCTCCACCCAATTGGTTATTCTGCGTGATGGTTTGGGTCGCTGTCACGACATCCGTTCCCACTCCAGCAGGCTGATCAGAGGCTTGGCTGGTTCCCGTAGCCGATGCTCGCGCCTCCTCCAGGTTTATCCATCCCTGGGCCCTATTTAGGAATTCGTTCACGGTGCTGACACCTTTTCTCTGTATCTCTTCCCAGAGTCCGCCTCCAACGAGGATCCCAGTCCTCAAGGCCATAAGCTTGGAACTATCATTTGCATCCCTGGCTCGAGCCGCGATGTTTGCGAATCTGCTCAGGTAAGCTTTCAAAGGTTCGTCGGGCTGTTGCTTTACGTTTTCCAGGGTGTCGGCTTTGACGCGGGCAGCCTGAGAAGCTCAGAATGCCCTCTTGAAGTCGGCAGAAAAGGTTTTCCACGAGCTGATGGACTGCTTTTTATTCTACTTGAACCATTGCTTGGTCGGCCCAGTCAAGGTGAAAGGAAATATTAAACACCTCAGCTCGGGACCAATGTTGTGGGCCATCATCAGGGTGTTGAACATACCCAAATGATCTGACTGGTCCCCGTCTCCATTGAATTTGGACAAGCGAGGCATACAGAAACTAGGTGGATACGCCGTGGCTGCTATGTTGGGAGCGAAGAGCTCGAGTTCGTCCCCCGAGTCGTACTCATCTTTTTCATTTTCCGATAAGAGCTTCCTCATCAGCTCCTCCATCTGAGCTAGACGCTCCAGGGTTTGGTCCTTACTTCCTTGGTTGTTCTGGGGCTGTTCAACAGCTCCAGTTCCAATGTACGCGTTAGGCGGGTTATTGTCCCTCCTATCTTGAGATAGGTTATGTGGGCCATTCCCACTGTCACGTACTTCCGACAGACCCTCCCCTTGGTGAGCACGACTACCATTTCTAGCTAGGTCTCCTCTCTGAGAGTTGAGGCGATCTCGGAGGTCGGCCCTCGGGGTGGCCCGAGGGCTTTGAGCCGAACTCAAACAATGGTGCAGGTCTTCGTCGGACATGCCACTTCGATGACTCCCGGTTCAGTAACTTCCATTTGAAAAACTCGGAGCCCGCCGCTGAGGGTGAGGATCCGGGATTTCCCTGGGCGCTCGTGTAGGAAAAACTTATACAGGATCTTTATTTATTTTCATGTATATCTAATATTAAACAAATTAATACGAGATAGCCTAAAACATGTTTCTAAAATTGAATTCAAAGAGAAACAAAAATAGAATACTTACAGTATACGCAGCGGAATTAAGAGTCCTTCCTTCAGTTTCTCTAACTCTTGTATCCTCTCTGTCGCAGAGTATTATCAAGAAACTGAACCGATCTTCTATTTTCTTCACGATCTTCCAATGTATCCTTAGAACCACCTAGACTAGTGTGGGCAATTCTCAACACATGAGATAGATATAGAGAGAAGAAGAGAAAATACAAAGAGGCTTAGAAAAGGACTTGTGTTTAGAGAGAATATAAAACTATCAGAAAATCTGACTTATCAAAAACCCTTTTTTTAACTTCTCTATAAGCACTCCTTTTATAGACTCAATTAGGCCATTTAATTTAATTAAAAAATCAATAAAATAACAGCCATTTTGAAGCCCTAGGTCGAAATTATCATGGGCTATAGGCCCGTGAAATTTCCCATTTGATTATAAGCCCATTGGACTTAAAATCAAGGCCTGTGTTATTTTCTATTGATTTAATTAATTAAATAATTATTTAAATCCTTTATCAAATTAATTATTTATAATTTGAACCTTGATTTAAATTTATTTATTAATTTAGATACCAATTTATCTTAATTAATAAATTTGCCATAATTTCTCTTTTCTTCTCAAAATTACACAACTCTGTGAAACTATCCAAAATTGATCTGGTCAACTTTGATAATTCTAATTGATGATTAAATCAATTAATTGAGACTATCTAGATGATTTTATCCAAGGTACAATGGGGACCATGGGCCTATGAAACCAAGCTCCAATAAGTTATCATAAATCTAACAAATAAATTTACTAACTTATTAATTCCTCATGACTCCACTATAGACTTGGAATTGCACTCTTGAATTCATAGAACGCTCTATAACAAATATAGATACGCTATTAATTATCCATTGTTACAACCATAATTGTCACTCAATCCTCTATAGACGGTCTACAATGAGATAGGACTAAAATACCGTTTTACCCCTCATTGTATTTTATCCTTAAAACACTTAGTTCCTTGTAAATGATATTTCAGTAAACTAATTTAATTACTGAAATGAGATCTCTATCATTTAACACCTTGAACCAAACTAAAAGGAAACCATCGTTTCACTTCTTCATCAGAAGCTATAGATGTTCATATCTATGATTAACACTCCCACTCAATTATACTACCGAGTTCCCAAGATGTAAGTATGGGCTAGTCCGTAGGGTAAGCTGGTAACGAACAAGTCAAAGAACTCAAATAATACAATCAGTTAGAATACTAACCACTCAGAATTGAGATTGAATTGACCTATGGTCAACTATATGATATGACTAGAATAGATAATAACGGTATGTTTACTTATCTTATCAACTGTCAATATCGGTCCTGTCCGATGTAACAAATACATCCGATCTTATCTACTTTGCTAATGTTCTGGAAAGAACATAACACTGTAATGTGTAAGTAGATCATATCGTAGATTGGCAAGTCAGTGTAAATCCGGTGCACTGACTAATCTTAGGACTAACTTATTTTGAACATATAATCATATTTATATTCCACTGTGATTACGTCACTATAAATAAGATTAGCTATATGCTCGGGATTTAATAGAAGTTTATATTAAATAAATAATCATGAAAATAAAACATGTGAGCAAAGTGATTGACCAAGTCAAAAAATGATTTCTATTCTTTTATTGATAATAAAATGAGATTACAAAGAATTTGGGTTTTAATTAGGGCATAAAACCCCAACAGCTCGGCTGCGATGGGAAGGTCCAACGGAAGGAGGATTTCTCCTGCTGCTCCCATGAGTCGGAATGTCTCGAACTGTACGGGGAGGAGATGGGTATCTTATTGGTGACGGGGGGATGCCTAACTGGTGACGCAATCCTAGTCCCGTCAGGGCGGATTAAGCTAGTTCGCGGCCGCTCCGCTCTACCATCCCCCGCGTCCTGCGCTCGGCGGTCTGATCGTGGTGCAGGACGGTTGGCCGGGGCAGGCTATCGTCGTGAGCCTTCCCCGGATCTCCTTCGCGAGCTGCCTCGGGCCCTCCTGGGTGCACTTGAGGGGGGAACTAAGCTAGGAGTTGAGGTCCGAACCGATTGGCTGAATTGCTGGTCGGCCCTAGGAAGTTCCTCAAACACAGTTTCCTGGTGGTGTGACGTGGGAGTAGAATCCGGAGTCGAGGCTCTGACCGACCGATTGGGCCTGGACTGGTTCCCCCGGTGGGACTTATGAGTCCCACCATGCCTCTTTCCGACGTTAGCGTCAGTTGTAAGAGGGGGTAATCGGGCCAAGGCCTCTTCCATTTGCTTGTTTGCTTTCGACAACTGACTCCTCAACTGTGCATTTTCCATTTCTATCGCCGTGTAGAAATCTGGGTTCGGATTAGGCGGCCGAGGAGCCGAACTTCCAGTGTCGCCCTGGTCCATTGGCTGCTTTCCCGGTCGCTACTGAACCTCAGGGTTTTGCTCATCGGACATGGCAGCATGGTGGGCCTCCTGCCCATCACGTTGATCCGCTTCTTTACCATGCCTCGAGCGAGTAACCACCATGGTTGGGTTTCTACAATAGCACCAATCTAAATTCTCTCAATGAAAGCACCAAACTGTTGACGCAGTTCTTCGGCAACAGATAATTATACGAATAAACGGGATGGATTAGTGCTAGATGATGAACCGTAATATGTAAATATTTATATTCCAAACTGAAGAAAATAGTATAGGGGGAAGGTTATAACTCATTTCCTTTTAGGTGGTTCGACGGTTAAAATCCCTCTAGTCCACCAGTCAATATTATTGATATATCTCTTGTATTCTTTACAGGGTGTTTCTTTACAAACTAGATGCCAACCCCTTGCAACGCCCAGGGTCTCCATATTTATAGGGAGAGGACACCTGGGTGTTGGTAAAGGGGGTCATCCCGTGACCTTCTTACCCATCATGTCACTTCTGTGACCCTTATGATTAATTCCTAAAACCTGACAATGAAGTGTTGTCTAATCAATAGGTAAGGGGGATAATAGGCTGCATGGCCCAAACCAGTCGTGGGGTGCCTAAACACGCACGTTTATGCTGCGTGTCTGAGAATTCAGGAATGGAGTGGACTCGTGATGTCTGATATGCGCACGTTTACATTGCGTGGTTGACTTCATAAATGTTCGGGGGTGTCAGCTCTATGTCGTACCTCGAGCTTGATGTAGATCCAGCTCGTGGTGTCCACACTGCTGACCTGATGCCTTCGAGTATTCTTATTAAACCTTTGACTACCTCGAGCTAAAGAGGTGGAGACTCATAGCAACAGCTCCGGGTAGGTGGCTTCCATGTGGCGGATAGAATTATGTCATTTTCCAGCTCGCTAATAACTCGTGGATGTTTAGGGCGTACAGGTAACGTTAATGAGACCTTGAGAATAAACCACACAAACACACTACACTAACATTATATATATTTACATATTACATTTTCTTTTAATAATATAAAAATTGAATTTAAATAAAAATATATAAGTACTTACAAAATGTAATAATAATAATAGGAAAAATCATTTAATCTAAACCATCTAATCTTCCATTCATCAATATTAGTGGTGACAATTTTATGTATATGCAGCTTTAGATATTTTAAGTTGGGACCACATCAATTTTAATAATATAGTTGAAATTAGTTATAATTGTTGTATGTAGAATAAGTATATACAATTTAAGTGTGTTTTAATCATTAGCCTTTTAAATATAATATAATATACTCTTTAATATGTACATATCACTTGAAAAATGGGTGTGTGTTGAAATTGGGCACATTGTAACTAAAGTTAAAAAAATATATAAATATATCTAACAATGTTCATTAGAAGAGTCAAAATAGTTTTATAAATAAAACATTACTTATACATATAATCATAATAAGTAATATTTTATTCTACATTTTAGGAGGTGTTGGCAACAAATAGCTTATTAATCATTTGGATTTGATAATTTCTTTAATGAAAGTATAGATGTATAAAATTTGTTTTTCAATTAACAGTGATCAACGTTTTTACTTTATAACCGACTACGATTGAGTAGTATATAAATATTAACGCATTTTAGGTAAGATATTTTGGAGAGAGATTTTTTACTACTTAAAATAAGCTTTTTTTGAATTTTGCGAAACTAAAAAGTTGAGGGCCAAAACAGCCACTCCCCATATAAAATCGATATAATTGATTGGTCATTAGATACCATGTCCCCTTACTACATCTACGAAATTTTAACTCTGAAACATAGTCTGCATTAATTTTTGTTCGTAAAGATCTTGATGAAAGTAGAATATAAGCTGCAATTAAGCGTAAGAACATCAACACTAGGGGAAGAATAAAGCCAGAATTAAAAATTAGCCGAGAACAAATGCACAAACCAGATGATAATTTGAGACACTGCATTGCTCAAAATTTAACAGAAGGGAGAATTTCACGTTTCAGACTTCAGAGGTAAAAGAAATTGATTGAATTTAATTGGTTTTCATTGGTTGAATTTATTAATTTAACGACTTCTAAGAACATCATATGACTAAATAAATGAGTAGACCACAAAACAAGGCATGTGGTTCTGTACAAGGGAAGGGACAATTAGCTAATAATAAATAAAAAGTTGGGCTCCTTCCTTGCTCCATAGAAGCCTATGACCAAATATCCTGCAGTAAAGTGTTACACATGCATCTCTTGCACAGCTGCCATGGAAAAGGTTTATATAAGAAACAAAGAGAAAACACAAGGACAGCAAATACATCCATGTTTTCTCGAAAAGATTAGAAACCGCGAAAACCCTATACCTCTGAGCATCCTTGATCCAATTTTCCTCTTTCTAATTCAAATATAATCGAGATTTGTTTCAGTCCAAACAATGATAAGAAAAGTATGTCTGGAATCAAAAAGTCAACATACATAGCTGCGCTCTGTGTTCACTCCAAAATAACTTTTGCACCAAGAGCTTTCAGCTTTTCAATTATCTGCTCTCCTTCCTCCTTTGACACTCCTTTCTTTAGAATTGATGGTGCCTTCTCTACTAGCTCCTTCGCTTCCTTAAGACCCAAATCAGTGAAGCTCCTGACCTCCTTGATAAGTTTGATCTTTGATGCCGCCTCAAACGATTCTAATTTAATTTCAAAGACAGTCTTTTCTTGTTTCTTCTCCTCCTTGGCAGCTGCTGGTGCTTTCGTCCCCATTCCCGCTAAGCCAGCAGCTCCTGCCTTAATGACTCCCACACTCAGTGATTCTGCCATACCCCTTTTACGCATCAAAATGGAACCCAGCTCAGCAATTTCAGCCAATGTAAGTCCAGATATTTCATCTACAAGCCTAAAAACACGATCGGTAGGAGGACTGCGATGCTGTGTAGGATCAAATGTTGCTGGATCATAATCAGTGGGGAGTCTCCTCTGGTCAATCTCCACTTCTTCCTCTTCCTCGTCATTTCTTGCAGGCTGACTATAGTTTTGCCACATTCCATTTAACTTCCCAAGATTTAATGCCACCACAGAGGAAATAATCGGTTTTCTGCAGAAGCCATTTGGCAAATGATGCTTCAATCTTAAAACCAAACTCATCTTCAAGTCTAACAAAAGTCCACCTTCCAATAAATGATTAATCAACCTCTCCAAAATAGGTTCTCACTTCTCATGGTGAAAATTACAAAACCTTCAACCCAAAAAGCCAAGAACACTACAAGGCAATACAATTTATTACTAGGTTACCAAATACTATAAATATAAAATAATGCCTTACGAAGTAAAGAATAATGAGCATGAAAATATCCAAGATAATTTCATGCACCGTGGTTTACAAACAATCTTCTCCCAAAAACAAAAACAAAAAAAATCTGGTCTCTAAATTTGCATACATATACCCATTATATAAATTAAAATCATTAAAATTAGGTCAATAGCAAGCAAGAGAACATTTCTCTAATGCACACCAGGGACCCCGGTCCCCATTAATCATTTAAATCCAGGAAAACAAAACAAGTGAGTCTGAAATGAGAATACAGATTTAGTGTGCGAAAACATGTTTCTAAAAATAGAATTGATTACCAATCTATTCACTAAACATGTTATTGGTTTGGTGAAGCTGAATCTAACAACTACTTTAATTTAATAAACTTTATTTTTTTTAACAAATTTTATATCATATCAAATTTTATATCTTTTGTTTCTGCTGATGGAAAAATTGTTGATGATTATGATAAAGTTACAGACCACTTTCTGGTTCACTTCAAAAAATTTCTGGGTACAGCTAGTAAAACTTCAGGGGTTATTGATTATCAAGCTATCTGTTTTGGATCTGTTTTGAGCAGGGAGGACCAGCTGTGTTTGATTAAACCTTTTACTGTCAAGGAGGTTAAAAAAGCTATGTTTAGCATCCATTCTCTCAAAAGTCCAGGTCCAGATGGGTTTGGGGCTGGCTTCTTTAAAGCTCTATGGAAGGATATTGGTATGGAAATTGCTTGGGCTGTTCTTGAGTTTTTTGAGACAGCTATCATTCCTCACTCTTTGAACAATACTTTATTATCTCTAATTCCGAAAGTTGATCAACCAGTTAATGCTTCTGAGTTTAGGCCTATTGCTTGTTGCAATACCTTATATAAATGCATTTCCAAAATGTTATGCAATAGACCTAAACATGTGTTTCCTGCTTTGATAAGCCACTTTTATTAAGAATCGCCTTCTTGCTCATAATGTTCTTATTCTCCAAGATTTGCTTAAAGGTTATATTAGGAGAAATATTTCTCCTCGTTGCCTTATGAAGATTGATATAAGCAAAGCTTATGACTCAATTGACTGGAATTTTTTGGAAAATCTTCTTAATGCATTGTGCTTTCCAAAGAGGTTTATAAGATGGATTATGGTTTGTCTTAAGGTTCTTCTTATTCCTTGGTTTTGAATGGCAGTATTCAAGGGCGGTTTCAAGGTGCTAGAGGGCTTAAACAAGGAGCCCTATTTCGCCTTTATTGTTTGTTATAGTGATGGATTACCTTACTAGATTGTTGCTAAAAACTTCAACGGAGAAAGAGTTCAGGTTTCATCCCTTATGTAAGTCTTTAAAGCTGATTAATCTCTGTTTCGCGGATGACCTTCTGTTGTTTTGCAAAGCTAACCAGGATTCAGTCAGACTTATACAGCAGGTGTTCACTGTGTTTACTAACTCTTCGGGTCTCACTATAAATAAAACCAAATCCAGAGTTTACATAGGTGGGCTTGATGCAGGGGAGAAAGACAAATTGCTTTAGGAATTTTTTCTGTTAGAAGGGCAGTTTCCCATGAGTTATTTGGGAGTTCCCTTGAGACCGACCAAATGGAGGGCTAGTGACTGTGATATTCTGATTAAAAAAATGAGAGCTAGGCTGAAAGGGTGGTCTAATCGTCACTTATCTTATGCTGGCTGAGTTCATCTAATCAATTCAGTTTTGTTGGGGATTCGATCCTATTGGATGAATATTTTCATTTTACCTCAAAAAATTGTGAAAGCAATTGATAGTCTGTGTTTGAGTTCCTTTGGGGTGAGAAGGATAATAGAAGTAAAATGCACATGATCTCTTGGGAGCATGTCAGCAGACCTAAATGCTTTGGAGGGTTGGGGTTCAAGGATAGCTCTTCTTGGAACAAAGTAGTTATGGCTAAGTACTTTTGGGTTATCTCATCCAAGCAGAATTTGTTATGGGTTAAATGGGTTAATGGTGTTTATCTAAAGGGTGATTCAATAAGGGAGTATCGTTTAAAGCAGGATACCAGTTGGTATTGGAGGAGAATCATTAAGTTGAGCCATCTCTGGTCTGGTTCTGAGATGAATGTTGTGGTTAGGAATGGAAAAATCCATCTGAGCACCCTGTATTCGATTGTGTTTCCTGGAGAGTTGGTGCTGTATGTAAAGGCTATCTGGTGTAGACTTTTGGCTCCAAAACACCAGTTCATTCTTTGGCTTGCAGTGAACCAGAAATTGAATACCAGAGACTGGTTACAGTCCTGTCATATCCCTCTTCCTTCAGTTTGTTGCCCAGTATGTAGTTAAGAGGATGAGACTCATACTCATTTATTCTTTGATTGTGTCTTTTCCAGAAAAATTCTACTTGTTGTCCAGGTTTGGCTGAGAGGTTTATCTTGGCCGGTTCAATTTAGAAATTGGATCCAGTGGCTGTCTTTGTCTTTGCCTTGGACTGGCTGGTTTTCGATGATACTTCATGAAACTTGTGCAGCAACTGTGTATCATATATGGCTGAATAGGAACCATTCCTGGCTTGATAATTTTTGCTTACCAGTGTATAAGATTGACCATTCAATTAGGTACTCTATCAAAGCTAGAATTTTGAATTTAGTAGGCAGTAAGTGTACTTATCGAGAAAAGCAGATGCTTAGGTTTGTAAAGAATCTGTGATTGGAGTTCTGGTTTTGGCTGGGGTGGGTTGTTCCCTTCCTCTGGTTTGTTTGTAATTGTTAGTTGATCAATATATATTTTCTTTTTATCAAAAAAAAATGTTAATACCTACATATTTAGTAAAATAACATTCAAAATTAATACATTGATTACATTCATATTATTATTGGTTCATTCATATAAGTTTTTTTTTTTTTTAAAAAAAAGTTTTATTAACCTGTTGTATTATTGGGTTGCACCATATAGCATTAAAACATATGTCAAGCATCTGATCCAGTAAGTCACACTTGAAAGTGTCTCAGACACAAAACAATCTTGATGGATCAATGAGCTGAATATAGCAAGGAACTCTCCTTATTATGTAAATTTCTTTATTACATTGTAATAAAAAGAAGTCCAAGAAAATACCACGACCTAAATATAAAGTAGACATGAAATCTTACATATTCAAAGCTAATTTTCTTCCCTAGAATCTGCAGTATGTGGTTTTCCATAAGTTCACAATCGAAACTTGTCACCACAATGTAATTCCATAACTTAAGCCACATCAACAAAAACTTGCCAAGTCAAGTTCTCAAAGTGGTGGTGCACGTCAAATACATTTATATTAATCGCATAAACTTCAGCAACAATAGAGGAACTAACGAAATTTAAAGGGAATAGATTTATATTAGTTTTGAGAACCCAAATCATATCAGCATTAATCTGTGTTACAAATTTACCATATAAAATAATGAACATAGAAGATGTGATCAAGGAGATATAACATATATAAAAAATTCTCTGACCCAAGTGACCTAAGTTGCCAATTCTAATCAAAAACCCATTTAGGTCTTACACAGAAAACCATTAAAAAAAAAAAAACCAATGGTGGCAACCCTCTTTCAATTGTTTTCTTTTAACCCAAACAAACATAAACCCATTATCCATGTTTTGTATTAGAAGTAAGGAAATGAAATAAATATGCTCAGTTAGTTGCAGAGGAAAACAAACGAAATTACCAACATGAATAAATGCGAAGCAGAATAAGATCTAAAACCAGAAAAAGCAAATATACTTACCGGGACCGAGATTGATGCAGTCATGCACGCTACCGACGAGAAGGGAGCGAAAAGTGAAGCAGCAATAGCCTCGCCTGTCCACAAGGAGTAACCGAGAGATAGAGAACGACGAGAGAGAGAGAGGAGAATTGAGAGATGGAAGGAAGAGAAGAAACGGAGAGGGCTCGGGAATGAATGTATCAGTGATTGAGTGAGAGTTTTTTTTTTTTTTTTTTCATCTGAAGAGAAGAGGGGCGGCACACTTTAGGTTTAGGATTTGACTATTGGGCTGGATCTATCTTTAATTTGGGTTTGGCCCAAAATTGTATATCTCTTTTTTTAAAAGTAGGTGAGTTTGTGAGTTTTATAATAATAAAAAAAGTTTAAAATATTGGAATTTCATAAAAATAAAAATTACATGTATTACCTATTTTTAGAGAACTTTTCTCATTTTTATTCACTATTGTAAACTCTTACTTTAATACCCAAAATTTCATTTGACATACCTAATGTACCCCTCTTGTTTTAACATTCTTTCTTTTCTTCCTTTATGAAACACACATTCAGTCGTTCATTATTTGTATTTCTCTCTCATGATCTAATTTCTCCCGATTCTCTCCATTGCTCTATAGTCGACAGAGCTTCTAGGATTTGATCGAATCGAACCTAAGGCTAACACTATTTGTAAAATAGAGGATTGTTACCTCATCCTTGTCGCATGGCCATGAGCTTGGGGATTACGATCAGATGCAACAATGGAGACCATAGCCGAAGCTTTCCAAGACAATGTCTTTAGTTTAGTTATCTTCATTCATTCCTCGTTTTTTAGAGCTTAATCAACATTGTGATTATTAAGGCTAGTAGATTTTGAGAATTATCTTGTTTAATCTCGATTTGTCATAGTCTCTCTCTTAACCTAATTTCTAGTTGTTTGCTCATTCTGTTGTGAAATAGTTTTGGTCCAGTTTGTGCACAATAACATCTCTTAGCCAAGGTTAATGATGACTCTAGTCTTGTTTTTTGATCAAAAATGAGAAAACAAAGGAATGATAATATAAAAAGAAGATGAATTTTATGTGAATAGAAGTTGTGGTTTATAAATTGATTGATTTCTAGTTCATGTCTGGTAAAAGATTTATAAGAAGAATTATTTGGTTTCACAACTTTTATTTTGATCAATTTTTTGTTTCAAAAGCTCATAAGGTGCTTGACAAAATGTCTATGAGAACAGCACCAGTGAATGACTTAAGATTGTCAACCATGCCTATATTAATATTGACTTATTACAATTGTTTACCCAAAAATGAATCCTGATAACGTGGCAAGAATTTATTACACGTGGTTGGCACGTGACAGCATCAAAATGAAGGAGAGTTGTTCGCTTATCGACCAGATGTTTCTTGCCTCATCAATTCTCGCGATTAGATGCGATCAGTCTGGTCGCATGCTTCGGTTTATTTTATGTAATCTCGTAATAACTACAATTATTATATTTTCTCTTTATTGCCTTGATACTCTAATATTAAGGATAATTAAGGCTCATTGGTCCATGTAACCCCCTTAAGCCTATAAATATGAATGAGAAGGCTCAAGGAAGGGACTTTTGAACCTTGAACCTGAATACTCATAGGAAGAACTTAGTGTGATTATCCACCGAAAAGTTGTAATTCTCCTAAAGCTGGTGAAACTCAAGAACTCTAGTTCTTTGATCACGGGATTAGGATTCAACATCAATAAGAACACTAAGTGGAAGTAGGTTATTACCACACAGTTGAGGCCGAACCACTATAAATCATTTGTGTCACCTTCTTCCCATTTGATTTCATTCTAGATTTCCTTTTTGTTTCTTTGTCGTTATTTTGACTCCGTGTCGTTGGCCAAATCGAGGGTCAACAACAATATTCCTTAATATAATTCTATTACTATTTATGGATATCTTAGTTCTTGTTTAACTATTAACAATGTCCTAAATAATATACAGTATCCTAAAATTACGAAAAATCTATTTAATTATCTAAATCTCAAATAAATAAAATTGTGACAAATGTCATGCTCCTGACAAATTCTGGTGAAGACTAAGTCTTATATTTCCCTTATTTTATCATTAAAATAATAATTCCTTAATAATCATACATATGACAAGTGTCATATTCCTATTGGCTCTATCTAAACCTTAAGAATAACCATACTCATGACAAGTGTCATATTCTTATTAGCTCTATCTAAACCTTAGGTTGTAATAATTATCATATTAATAACCAGCAATATTAATCAAACCTTATGTTATAATTAATATTCTTAAACTATAGGTTAAACTTATAAAATCCATAACTATTGCTAGGAGTTTCCAACTAAGTCACGGCTTGAACCAAAATCCACAGTCATAAACATACTACAACTACTACTAGTTATTACTATTACTACTACTATCTAACTAGCTAAGTAAAGTTCTTGGACTCTATACTTCTCCCATACTAAAAAGAATTTCGTCCTCGAAATTTACTTACCAAATAATTCCGGATACCGGCCTTGCATGTCCTCCTCCAACTCCCACGTTGCCTCCTATTCAGAACTATTACTCCATGGGAATTCGACTATTGGAATACTCTTGGACCGTAACTGCTTCATCCCTCTATCCAAGATGCTAACCGGTTGTTCCTTGTAACTCAAGTCTTTCTGGAGTGCTATCGTATCAAAATTGAGGACGTAAGAATTAGAAGGAGACCTGATAGAACTGGAGATTAAAGATTTCGACATGATATTAGGAATGGACTGGCTAGCAATGTAATGCTCCAAATTTCCTAATAAGGGTTAGGACCTTGATTAGGAGGCTGGGAGGGCCATAACTGAATTATGATGCTATTTAATGATCATATGCATGTTTATGTGAATTATATTATTATATAATGATAAATGCATGCATATGGGGGTATTTATAATTATAAGGGCATTTTGGTAATTTGGCTTGTTGAGGGTATATTTGTATATTTGGGTGCATATTGTAATTTGTGAATGAGATTTCATTATTATCGAGATATATTCGAGCTATTCGGCATGAGAAGATCTTATATTATGAGTTAGCGGTTTTGTCATAACGGAGTCAATTATTGGGTAATAAGAATGTTTATTTGATGATAAATTGGGAGTATTTGAGGTCAGGAGGAAATTCTGGAAGTTTTGACTATAATGTCCTCGGGGGTGTTTTCGGGACCCCGAGCACTAGGTTTTATTTGAGGTTACTTAAGCTTGAAGTAGCTTGTCAGATAGAACGTACGTTAGAAAACATTTCCTCTCTCCCTCGTTAGCTCATTTTACCGTTCGAAGCCTCTTTGAAGAAATCTCGAGTTCTAGGAGTTGGAATTAAGCGAGGATCCGGGCATAGCGATCCTAGGAAAGATTAGAAGCTTCTTAACCGAAGGATTTGACGGAAAACAACCCAATCGAAGGTAATCTAAGTTTAAGTTTTGAGTTTTTAGAGTTTCTAAGCTTATAATTGGCTTTTGTGAATCGTTGAGTTTTTGGTTCGATTGAGCTTTGGGTTTTGATGGTTTTGGACCATTAGGAAGCTTGGAAACTTTGATTTGATGATTTGGTAATGTTTAGGCATGAATTTGGAGGCTTTGGGATGTTGAAAACCGTGTTTGGGGATGGCTCTGGGTTGGGGGCCGCGACCCTATTCTTGGGCGTCGCGGCCTTAGCTCGAAGAAGTAGGTGGAGCAGTTTTGTGTTTCCTGGGCGCCGCGACCCTTGATGTTGGGCGCCGCGGCCCTTGCTTCTGGAATGGCTGGGGGCCGCGGCCCAAGGTGCTAGGGTTGCAGCCCTTGAGCAGGGTTGAGCCCGTTTGTGCATTTTGACCCCGGGAACATGGTTTTAGGCCTCGGGATCGTTCCTACTACTCGGATTAGTGGGCATTGATGTCCCGGAGGCTAGATCTTGGTTTGGGAACCCTTGATTATCATTTTATTAATGGTGTCCCGTATTTGGTTATGACTAGGTGGCCGCTAAAGGACTAAAAGTTGATCATTCTCAAGGGTCGTTCTTTTATTCATTCTAGCTCGAATCTGAGGTAAGAAAACTGCACCCTGTGTATATGTGACATGCATGGTTATTATTGATGCATGTTGGATTATTAAATGTGGCATGCATGACTATTTTTGAGGCATGTCAAGTGGTTAAATATGATGCAAATGATGCACGAGAAACATGTGATTAGGACATGCTTTGTATACTGAGTATGATATCGTTTAGAGCTTGAGCCTTTGTGTTTATGCATGATCATAATTGTGCTATTATTTGTTAAGTAAGCATGTTGAATGCCTTGTATTCGGATATTGGATATGTGATATATGTTTGGTGGCATTGCTTACTTGTATATGGCACTGGCTAGTCAGGGATACTAACCTAAGAGTCAGAAATGGCATAGGGTCATGAACCCATGCCCAAATGAAGACTAGATCTAATCGATATCAGCGTTGAATGGCTCTAAGGCATTAACGCTGGACCGACCCTAAGGTCGATGAACTTATAAGCGCTTGACTAGTCTAAGAATAGTTACTCAGAGCCAGGGCCTAAGGCCCAAGTGACCGTTTGTCACATGGCTAGGGAACGATGTTCCAAAGTTATGACTCTATGGTCATGAGGAAGGTTATGTTGGTGACTAGTCACCATACACCTATCCTGTTTGAACTAATAAAAGTTCACTTGTCTGTTAAGCCCCGATGACCCTGTCGTCACAAGGCTAAAAGGGAGCTATACCAAACTTAGTGACTTTTGTGACTGTCACCTATTTGTTTGGACTGAAAGTCCTGGATGATTATTATGATCATTGGTTGATGTGTTATACTCAACATTACGTTTCTATTTCGGGCTAAAAGCCTTGGATGACTATTATGGTCATTGGTTGATGTGTTATACTCAACATTACGTGGATCTGTTGCCTGTTGGAATAGGGCTATATCTGCTAGGCGTGTGCCTTATGATCTGATGACATATTATAACTGTTCATGAGCATATTAAGTTTTCTTGCTGGGCTTCGGCTCACGGGTGCTATGTGGTGCAGGTAAAGGCAAAAGAAAGCTGGACCATCCTTGAGTTGGAGAGCTTAGGTGATGATGTGTACATATGCAGCTGCTCGACCACCACGGCCGAGGTTTGAAGAGGAACTAGGGTTTAACCCTGTTTTGCCGCTTAGATCGGCCTGTTGTAAATATTTTCTTGTAGCAAACTCTGAAATTATATTTTGGGATCCCAATGTATATATTAAACGTTCTAATGAAACGTTATATCTTAACCAAAAATTTTAATCCCTAAACTACTAATCATACTTAGTTACTCAATTTTGGCCAAATGACTCGATTAGCGAGTTTAGCACTGTTTATAAGGCACACTGTAACGGTCCCTGGAGTTGGGGTGTTACAAGCAAGGCATGGCATAACCATCGATAGCAGACGTAAGCAAGTGATGTTCGAGACTCATGACGGTCAGAAACGATGCTATATGGGAAAAGTTTTAGGACTACGTACACCGCTAATTTCATCTCTCAAAGCTCAGAGGATGATAGAAAAAGGATGTCACACATTCTTAGCTAGCATTACGCATGTGGTAAAGGGAACACCACTAAAGGTCGGAGATGTACATATTGTAAGGGAATTTCCAGAAGTATTTCCTGACAACTTGCCAGGATTGCCGCCGACGTGGGAAATTGACTTCACAATCGAATTAGTACCGGGCACCGAGCCATTCGCTATGGGGAGCACCGGTTCTATTTGTGAAGAAGAAGGATGAAAGTATGCATATGTGTATAGATTATCACGAGCTGAATAAGGTGACAATTAACAATAAGTACCCGCTACCCCGACTTGACGACTTGTTTGATCAACTCCGAGGGGCAACCGTGTTTTCAAAGATTGATCTACGAACCGGGTGTCACAGCTCAAAGTACAGGAAGGGGATAATCCCAAGACAACTTTTAGAACTCGTTATGGACATTACGAGTTTCTAGTTATGTCTTTTGGTCTTACCAACGCTCCAGTTGCGTTTATGGATTTAATGAATAGGGTCTTTAAGGACTACTTGGATAAATTCATCGTAGTTTTCATTGACGATATCTTGGTGTACTCAAAAGATAAAGTCGAGCACGATAAACATTTAAGGTTAATCTTGCTACGACTGAAGGAGCATCAACTTTACGCCAAGTTCAAGAAGTGCGAATTTTGGCTTTCACAAGTAGCATTTCTCGGCCACATAGTATCCAAGGATGGGATTGCTGTAGACCCATCTAAAGTAGAGGGCATGAAGGATTGGCCAAGACCAAAGAACGCATCCGAAGTAAGGAGTTTTCTGGGATTAGCATGTTATTATAGGAGGTTCGTAGAGGGCTTTTCTAAGACAGCCACTCCATTCTCCAACCTGACCCGGAAACAGCAAAGATTCAACTGGAATGATAGATGTGAAGAAAGCTTCCAGTTGCTTAAGGACAAGCTGTGCTTAGGACTAGTACTCTGTGTACTGACACCCAACAATAAGTTCGTAGTCTACTGCGATGCATCGAAGCAAGGGTTGGGTTGCGTGCTAATGCAGAATGATAAGGTGATAGCCTACGCTTCACGGAAGCTAAAGGAGTACGAGCAACGCTATCCAAGGCATGATATGGAGTTGGCAGCGATGGTCTTTGTGTTGAAAATCTAGCGCCATTATCTTTACGGAGAACGGTGTGAGATTTATACGGACCACAAAAGTTTAAAGTACTTTTTCACACAGAAGGAGGTCAACATGAGGTAGCGTAGGTGGTTAGATCTAGTGAAGGATTGCGACTGTGAAATCATATACCACCCGGGAAAGGCAAACGTGGTTGCTAATGCACTAAGTAGGAAGAGTTATGGAAGTTTAGCAGTGCTAGCAGGAATAGAAAAGTCGCTACAGCAGGAGCTGATCAGTGCCTGAATAGAAATAGTTGACGGTAAGCTGGCTAATTTGTCTGTCCAGTCAAATCTGCTAGAAGATATACGGATTGGGCAAGGGCATGACGACACACTAGCGACACAAATGGATGTAGTCAGAGAAGGCAAGGCCACAGATTTCTCAATATCAAGTCAAGGATTATTGAGATATAAGGATTGGGTATGCATGCCAAATGATCAAAGGATTAAGATGACGATTTTAGAAGAAGCGCACAGTACCCCGTACTCAGTTCACCCAGGGTCGACCAAGATGGCACACGACATCAAGGCAATGTATTGGTGGCCAGGGATGAAGAAGGACATAGCAGAATTTGTGTTTAAGTGTCTAGTATGCCAGCAAGTGAAAGTAGAACATCAGCGGCCTGCAGGCTTATTGCAACCACTTAGCATTCCAAAATGGAAATGGGATGATATAGCCATAGATTTCATGACGGGTTTGCCACGAACAAGTAAGCAGCATAATTCGGCTTGGATAGTAATAGATAGATTAACCAAGTCAGTTCATTTCCTGTCTGTTAAGACTTCGTACACATCAAATCAATACGGAGACGTTTAAGTCCAAGAAATAGTACGACTGCATAGAATCTCTAAGACAATAGTATTCGATAGAGGATCGGTGTTTACATCGAGATCTTAGAGTGAGTATTTGCCGCTGATAGAATTCTCCTACAACAATAGCTACCAGTCAATGATCGGGATGGCACCTTATGAATTGCTTTATGGAAGACAGTGTCGATCGCCGTTGCATTATGACGAGGTAGGAGAAAGGCAACTACTTGGAACTGAAGCTGTTAGAGGAGCTCAGAATGTAGTAGCCCTGATTAGAAAGTGTATGCTCGCTGCTCAAAGCCGTTAGAAAAGTTATGCGAATGCCAAGAGGTGTGATGTGGAATTCAAAGTCGGAGATCAAGTTTTCTTAAGAATATCTCCTATGAAAGGTGTGAAGCAGTTTGGGAAGAAAGGCAAACTTAGTCCCTGATTTATAGGTCCTTTTGAGATATTGGACAAAGTGGGAGCAGTTGCGTATAGACTAGCCCTACCGCCAGCCCTAGCAGATAGTCACAACGTGTTCCACATCTCAATGCTACGCAAGTATGTGTCAGACCCATCTCACGTCCTCAAGTACGATACGATAGCACTCCAGAAAGACTTGAGTTATGAGGAACGACCAGTTAGCATCCTGGATAGAGGGATGAAGCAGTTACGGTCCAAGAGTATTCCAATAGTCAAAGTCCTATGGAGTAATAGTTCTGAATAGGAGGCAACGTGGGAGTTGGAGGAGGACATGCAAGGCCGGTATTCTGAATTATTTGGTAAGTAAATTTCAAGGACGAAATTCTTTTTAGTAGGGGAGAATTGTAGAGTCCAAGAACTTTACTTAGCTAGTTAGATAGTAGTAGTAATAGTAATAGCTAGCAGTAGTTATAGTATGTTTATGACTGTGGATTTTGGTTCAAGCCGGGACTTAGTTGGAAACTCCTAGCAATAGTTATGGATTTTATAAGTTTAATCTATAGTTTAAGAATATTAATTATAACATAAGGTTTGATTAATATTGCTGGTTATTAATATGATAATTATTATAACCTAAGGTTTAGATAGAGCTACTAAGAATATGATATTTGTCATGAGCATGGTTATTCCTAAGGTTTAGATAGAGCCAATAGGAATATGACACTTGTCATATGTATGATTATTAAAGAATTATTATTTTAATAATAAAATAAGGGAAATATAAGACTTAGTATTCACTAGAATTTGTTAGGAGCATAACATTTGTCACAATTTTATTTATTTGAGATTTAGATAATTAAATAGATTTTTCGTAATCTTAGGGTACTGTAACTTCCGACCTATTTTTGACCCAGTTATGTTATGAATTTCGAAAAATAGTATTTCTAGAAAGTTGTAGTAGGGCTGCACAAAAAATGGGCTCGGCCGAACAACCCGGCCAACCTAGCCCATTTTTTATTATATAGAGTTGTAATTGGTGCAGGTCGTGGCCCCTTTGGCCTGGAAAGTGACAACCCATGTTTGTATGGCTTGGAGATGGGCTAGGGTATTGTGGCCTTATCAAAACAAACCCAGCCCGTTACATTTACCTAATATATACTTATATAATTATATATGATATAAATAAATAAAATATGTGACGTTTTATATATAAAGAAGTTATATTATTATTATATATATATGTAAACATTGATATGGCTTTTAACACAGTAATTAATGACACGGTGCAATTGTTTGTTTGTGAGAAAATATAAGCCCAAGCCCAATTTTTCTCTTCTTTTTATCTTCTCTTCTACGTTCAAATAAAGCAGCCAGCCAACCCAGTCAGTCGGCAAACCACCACCACCACCACCACTACCAATGTGTGAACCAGTCACTACCACCACAATTATGTTCGTTACTCACACATCACCACCACCTTAGATTATCTTCCCTTGTTTGAAAGAACTACCGAAACCAATCACCATTACACTACCACCACCACGATCATCCACGAGTAATACCGGTATGTTATTTCCCACATTTGTTAATTTTATAGTATGAGTAGATCATATAGAACTATATTTACATATATGTTTCTTTTATGTTTTTATTTTTCTGAAGTATCACAGATCTGAAGTTTGTCGCTGATGAGTCACGACACCGACACTGAAGTTTGACGACGACAATCACGACACCAACTCTAAAGTTTTCTCTACCGCTTTTCGACGATACTGCACGGCTGTAACAACTGAGTATGCATAGTTAAATTTCTTGTACGTTTGAAATCATATTCATGTTCTTTTTTTCTATTTAGTTTACAGATACATTCAAAATCATTCATGGACTGTTATAATAATAATAATCAATATTCATGGTTCATAAGTTTGTATTTACTATTATGATAATATTCATTCATATGCTTTGTATTTTATATTTATTTTACTATTATCGTAATATGCTTCATTCATTTCATGCTTTATATTAGTTTACATTATATTAATTCATCCAAGTTAATGTTATAACGATAAATCTATGTATATGTGTGCATGTGTTATGCTGCTTTTGTTTGTGTTAAAGTGTTACTATTATATTATAGTATATGTATAATATTGTTTGTGATATATAATATGTATTTATGCTTTGTATTTGATTTCCTTGTTTGGCTCACTAATTTTTTTATGAATTTTTAAGTATAATATTAAATATGATTTTTTATTTAGTTCACTCATATGCTTTGCATTTGGCTAACTAATTTGTATTGTATACTATTTAGTATATTTCTTAAATGTATATTTTGTTACTAATTTTGTTTTGTTTACAAATTATGTTAGCTGATTTTGCATGCTAGTTAATTTGGTATCTTATTTGATTGTGTTTGTTCTGCTTTGTTTTGTTATTTTTATAGGATTGATGGAGAAGTATCTTCCCCCTACCTCTACCCAATTAGGTGAAGTTCATGATGAACCTAACAGTAACACTACCATAATCCCTACCCCTAACACTACCCCAATCTCTACCCCAAATACTATCTCAACCTCAATTGAGCTTAAGTCGCCCAAAAAAGAAGGCAATGATGACACACCCACTACCAAGAAAAAGCCAAGTAGGCACTCTACTGTTTGGGATCACTTTACAAAAATTGAGTGTGGAAATCCAAGAGATCCTAGGTGCAAATGTAATTATTGTGGGAAGGACTATGCTTGTCATAGTACAAGAGTGGGAACAAGTAGTTTGTGGGTTCATTTGAACAATCAATGTAAGAAATATCCATTTAGGGTATCTGATAAGAAACAGAAGTTGCTAAGTTTTCAAAGTGGTAATGAGGGTAGTGGAAATTTGTTGGCAGTGGCATTTAATAAGGAGAATTGTCGGAAAGCTCTAGCTAAAATGGTGGTCATAGATGAACATGCCTTTAGAGTTGTGGAGGGTGAAGGGTTTAGGCAGCTTATGCAAGTGGTGCAACCTAGATTTTTTCTCCCTAGCAGAATGACAGTTGCTAGGGATATATACCAAGTGTATTTGGATGAAAGAGTAAAACTGAAAGAGGAGTTGACTAAGGTGGGTCAAAGAGTGCGTTTAACAACTGATTGTTGGACATCTGTGCAACAAATTCCTTACATGTGTCTCATTGCACACTACATTCATAGTGATTGGTGTTTGCAAAAACGAATCATAAGTTTTTGTCAAATTCCAAACCATAAGGGAGATACCATTGGTAAGATGATTGAGTCTTGTTTGCTTGGTTGGGGAATAGAGAAAGTGTTTGTTGTGACTGTGGATAACGCATCAGCCAATGATGTAGCTGTTAGTCTTGTTAAGAGGAGAGTTAATGCATGGAAAGGATCTGTTCTTGATGGTGATTTCATGCATTTTAGGTGTTGTGCTCACATAGTAAATTTAATTGTGAATGAGGGGCTAAAAGATTTGCATGATTCAATTGTTGCTATTCGTAATGTTGTGAGGTACATTTGTTCATCTCCTGCAAGATTGGGGAAATTCAAAGCTTGTGTTGAGAGGGAAAAGATTGATTATAAGGGATGTTTGGTTTTAGATGTGCCTACTAGGTGGAACTCTACTTTTATGATGTTAGATGTAGCCATTAAGTTTGAGAAAGCCTTTTCAAGGTATGAGGAAGAAGATGATAGGTTCTTGAGTTACTTCAATGAAAATGAAAGTAAGAAGAAGAGAGTCGAACCACTTACTTTTAATGATTAGGAAAGTGCTAAGATACTTGTCAAGTTTCTACGCACTTTTTATGAAGTCACATTAAAGTTTAGTGGTACCTTGCATGTTACTTCAAATACATTTTATCATGAAATTTGTGAAATTCAGACTCAATTGTCTGATTTGGCTTCAAGTGATGAACATTTGTTATCTGTTATGGCTACTAGTATGAAAAGAAAGTATGACAAATATTGGGGGGATGTAGAAAAAATCAATGTTATGTTGTTTGTTGCTATTGTTCTTGATCCTAGGTATAAGTTGAAGTATCTTAAATATTATTTTGAAAGTGTTTATGATTATGAAATTGTTACAAAAGTTGTCCTTAAGGTGGAACAAACCCTTCATCATTTGTATACTTGTTATAGTGTGGATAACAAAAGTGAGGGTGGGCATGAAAAAGACAATACTAGTGCATCACCACCAAAGAGTGAGATCAAGCAAACTCAAAATAGAAAATTATTGACTTTGTATTTGCAACAACAAGAGATGAAGTGTTTGAGTGAGAAAACGAATGATATTGAGAGGTACTTGGGTGATGATAATGTTAATCCAATGACTTCTTCATTTGATATCCTTATTTGGTGGAAGGATAATGCTAGGAGGTATAAGGTTTTGTCATTGATTGCTAGAGATGTTCTTGCTGTTCCTGTGTCTACCGTTGCCTCTGAGTTTGCTTTTAGTACTAGTGGTCGTATTTTAGACTCATTTAGAAGTTCTTTGAGTCCAAAAATGGTCGAGGCCCTAGTTCGCACTCAAAATTGGTTGAAGACTTCACATGAAGGCATCCAAGTTAGGGAATACTTGGATGAAATACAAACTTATGACTTCCTTGATGAAGGTATAAACATTATACATTACTTTGTTCATTTATTTATGTTATTAATTTTCAATTATGTATTGATAAGATTTTTTTTTCTTTTTAATCGTAGACACCTTAAAGAAAGGAAATGTAACACCAAAAGAGAATAAGATAACTGAAACAATGGTTGTTGATTGAAGAGTGGTGAATGAGGTATACATTGTTATATTTTTAGTTATAATTTACTTTCTTTATTATTCATGGATAATCTATTTATTTGTTAAATTTGTGTGCAGGTCATCTTTTGGAGTGGATGAAGCTAGTCTTACCTATCTTTTGAATATTTTTTCATATCTTTAGAACATTATTTTTATCGTGGAGAACTTTAATATCCACCATTTTTTATTTATTTATGGATAATTGTAATTGAAAAGTTTGATTTGAATATGTTTATGTTTTGCTTGATATGCCTATTATTAGCATGCATGAGTGAGTTCTAATTATACTATCATTTTGATAGGATTTTTGTTATGAATGATCTAAACTTTTATAAAATTAAAATTTATCATTTTTTTACATAAAAATCAAAGCCCAAAATTTTAGCCTCAGCCCAATGAACCCAACCCAACCCAACCCTTATATTCTTGTACGATGTAGGGTTAGGTTGTATAATAAAAAAACAGTGAATGGCTCATAATATTTCCAAACCGTAATTATTGGGTTGGCTCACTAAATCACTCTCAACCCACCCAACCCAGCCCATGTGCACCCCTAGTTGTAGATAATTGAATTAGCTTTCTAACGGTATAAAGAGAGTCTAAATCGGAGTCATACAACTCCAAATATGTTGATTTTACTGCAGGTGAGTTTAGAGTTACGAGATTTAGGGAGTTAGAAGTTAGGATTCTATTTGTTTTTATTATTTTTTGTTTTAAAAATTAATCTTTGACTCCTTAAACCTCTCTCAGAACAATTTGACCAAGTCCTAAGCCTTTGGCTGAAGAATATTCAAATATTTTCAATTAAATTCATTATTTTTATTCAAAGCCAAAAAGAAGATTTTTATTCCTAGAACTCTATAAATAGGACCTAGCACCAAGCCTTTTCATTCATTCTTCAAGCATTGATCAGAGCCTTCCAGGTGCTAGTGAGACTATAGAGTGATAAACACTTGAGTTGGGGTTATAAACTTTATCATTATAAGCTTAATAAACACTTGGGAAGTAAGGTTATAGTATATTTCGGTTTCGAGGTATAGTTCGGTCATAGAAGCATTCAAGGTATTCCCTATTGTAGTTCTTTTCTATACGGTTCTTATAGTTTTTTTACTCAAATCCTAACTCTTATTCTCTATTCTTGGTTAGGCATCTAAGATCTTGAACGTAAGATTCTTATTGGTAAGTATCTTTTCGATGGTGTAGTTCATTCTTTTCATCCCTTTTCTTTAGTATACTCACCTCTCTATTATGGTTTTTAGGAGTGTTCCAAAATCTCGACTTTGTTCTCATCATCCCGGTATATTAGTAAGGAAAATAGGATAGTTTCTATATGTTTATATGTTATGTTGATATGTTATAATAAGTTATGCTATAGTATGTTATGTTATGTTTTTTATGTTTCATGGTTATGATTTACCCTACCTCATATATTAGACAGGGGACGTAGATGGGTTATCATAAACCTACCATGTGATCTAACCTACCTCAGATATTAGAAAGGGGACGTAGATGGTTTATCACATGTTTTAATGGCCATTAATAGTATAGTCTTATATGATGTACGTCTTTATAGATATATGTTATATGTTTATAGCTTATAGTTATGTGTATGATTATGTTTCATGCTTGTAGTAGATTTTCCTTGCTGGGCATTAGACTCATTCCTTTATATTTTATATGTGCAGGAAAATAGTTATGGCGGCGGAAAGATTCTTGGCAGCTTGGGGATGTGTATTGAGGCAGGATGGAATCGATGGACTGAGCGTTTGATTAGATGATGAAGTTTTTTTTTAGTCTTTTAGTTATGATTTCTATGTATTATTTTTCCGCACTTAATTTTGTAACCAATTTATTTAATATGTTTTGTTTTATTTTCAAAATAATGGGATCCCATATCCTAAATGATTTTTTATGTATTTAACCTTTACTTTACAGTTTTTTACTAAAGTTATGGTTATTTCATATGTACGTTTTCTTAAGATTAGTATAGTAGTCATTAATGGTCCAAAGTCTAGAATAGTTGGGTCATTACAACTAGGCATGGAATATTGGACGTTCTCACTATAATATGTTGCACATATATCACCACAAGTTTTATTTTAATAAATTTGGTTCCAATATTTTAATGACAAGTTCAAGAGCTTTGGTGGCTTATGGGTCTATGGAAACCTATATGGGGCTTGCCAACTCTGAGTAATTAATTCCATTTCAAGACCTCGAGGAGTAATTATTAGTAGTAACTTTCAATTAAGTGAAAAATATTTTTGTCTTTTTTGTTAACTTGTTTTTTTTTTTTTTGGTACTAGATGATGGTATGAACTATGAACTACTTTTTGTTCTATTACAAATACATAATAGGAAAAGAAAAACCACACCAAATAAGAGGAAAAATAAGTAATATTTGCTTGATCTTGATGGTATGATTTGGTGGTTTGTGGTCCAAAACATGTTGCCTCATAATGCTTTCATTTGAAGCTTTTGTTCATAAATATATGTGAATGATATGTCCCTCAATTTAATTAGTGATTTCAAATGTAATGCTTTATAGTTTAAAAGGACATGGTTTAGATTTTAAGCCTAGTGGTTTAAATTTTAAGCCTTGTGGTTTAAATTTGAAAAAGATTTGATTTAGATATAAAATGTTATGATTTATAGTTTAAAGAGATGTGGTTTAGATTTTAAGCCTAGTGGTTTAAATTTTTTAAGTCTTGTGGTTTAAATTTTAAATAGTTTTGGTTTATATTTAAAACATTATGCTTTATAGTTTAAAGAGACGTGGTTTATATTTTTAGCCTAGTGGTTTAAATTTTAAGCATGTGGTTTAAATTTTAAAGAGTTGTGGCTTAGATTTTAATCATTATGCTTTATAGTTTAAAGAAACGTGATTTAGATTTTAAGCCTAGTAGTTTAAATTTTAAGCCTTGTGGTTTAAAGTTTGAAGAGTTGTGATTTAGATTTTAAACATTATGATTTATAGTTTAAAGAGACAGGTTTTAGATTGTAAGCCTAGTGGTTTAAATTTTAAGCCTTGTGGTTCAAATTTTAAAAAGTTTTGGTTTAGATTTTAAACGTTATGCTTTATAGTTCAAATTTATAATTTAAAGGGTCGTGGTTTAAATTTCAAAGAGTTTGGGTTTAGATTTTAAACATTATGATTTGTAGTTTAAAATGATCGTGGTTTATAATTTAAGCCTTGTGGTTTAAATTTTAAGCCTAGTGGTTTAAATTTTAAAGAGTTTTGGTTTAGATTTTAAATGTTATGCTTTATAGTTTAAATTTATAATTTAAAGGGTCGTGATTTAGATTTTAAGTTAAGTGGTTTAAATATTCCTTTATATAATTAATTTGTCTCAATTTCATATTTGACACTGAAGAACAAATTTCTTCCAAATATGTCATTTTCCTGATTTTGCCCCATTTCAACTATTGCCTTGAATAGTGTTGATATAGCCATCTAGGGGGCCTATGGACCTATAATTTCAAGCTCCAATAAATTTAGATTATTAATTAAAACTATTTATTATAATAACCTTAATTTATTAATCTCAATATTATTTCACTAAATATATGAGATTGCACTCGTAATTATAGACATTTATTTATTGAGTACTTTTAAACATATAAAAAGTATCCATCGATTTAATCACTACATAAAATTAATCATCTATTAATGGTTCATAATTAAAGTAGGAATTAATCACCGTTTAACCTCTTTAATTATATCTTGTTTCCTTAAATACCATTAACTTTACTAGTGAAGAATAATCCATAATTTGATTTATGAATTTGAGCTCAATAACCTTTCAGTTCAAAAAGTCAACCCTTAAGGAAACCATTATTCAATTCCTTTCGAAAAGGTATAGATTCCATATCTGTATATTATATCCACAACCATTTACATTAATGAGTTCCCAAAACAAAAGTTTTCAGCCTAATCATTATGACAAACCGTAACGAGTGAATCAAAGAACTCATATGACATAACACATGAGTTCATAATAACTTCAGGATTAAGATCAATTTGTATATGATCATCTTATTGATATGTTTAATTAATACTTATAAATTAAACGATATTATTAAGATTAATAACATATTAGGTCATGTTCATGTATAACCTCTTTATACAAAGTACATCCACTAAGATATCCTACTACATCAGTAATCCAGATCTAGATTACATGTATGCATAATACTAGTGAACCGTACTTACAGTATTTAATCCAAAGATTCCATATAACTTTGCCATTCTCCATGGCCTACGGGTACGAAGCCATGTTGTAACGTCTCAAATTCCCTAATAAGGCTTAGTGTCTTGATTAGGGGGCTAGGAGGACAATAATTGGATTAATTATGTCATATTACGTGCATTTTTATGATTACATGCATGATTATATGAGTTATTTGAGTTATATTATGATATGATTAGTGTTGCATGTTTAGGGTATATTTGTAAACATATGTATTTTATGATTGAGACCACATTATTATGTGAATATATTTGAGTTATTCGGCACGAGGCAATCCTAGTGAGCAAGTTAGCGGTTTAGTCACAACGGGGTCAAATACCTTGCTCGGGGTGGCCTAGGGGTATATTGGTAATTTAGTACATTATCGGGATTTATCGAGTAATGGGAAGTTATTTGGTGACTACTTTGTAAATTATGAGGTGTTAATTAAGATTGGCGGTAAAATATGGCAAAAGACAGTTTTTGCCCTTGTGGGCCTTGAGAAACGAAGGAATAAGCAGGGGCGTTTTGATCATTTTGACCCTTGGGAATAGCCTAGTCTGCTAGAGACTTTCAGAAACTAAGGAAAAACCAACAAAAACACTCAGCTCTCCTCCTCTCTCTTGTTTCTCTCTTTCTCCTTGGAGTGCTAGGGGTCCTTTGAATTTTCGGAGGTTAAAGCTTGGGAATTGAAGGAGTTTGGAGCTAGGATTCAGGTTAAGGGCAGCCTAGGGTCAAATTATCCAACTAAGGTAACTTTTTTAACCATTAAATCTCTGAGTTTCATGAATTTCTTGGTGTTATTGAGCTTCAAAGCTCAAGGTTTGGCTTTGGAGTCTTGATGAGGATTTAGTTTGGTTTTTTTGGGTATAAATGATGCTTATGATGTGTTATCGAGGTTTTGGGACTCAATTCTGGGTTTGATTATTAGTTGGGTGAATTTTGTGGGATTTGACTAAGAGAAATGCTTTGAAAATCTGGGTTTGCGGGGTTGCGTTGCGACGCTGATCTTGGTGCGTCGCGGCCCGCATGAACTCAGAGGCTAGGGCAGTTCTCTGAATCGCCTTCGTGCCACGGCGCGTGTCCAGGGAGATAGCTTGGGGGGCTCTCTTACTTGAGGCACGATGCGAACCTTCAAGGGTGCATCACGGCGCTAGTTGAGAAAGTTAGCCAAAAGGGGTTTTTGAGTACAGGAACTCAAACCTAAGGGCTTTGGAAGGATTTTACTACCCATTTTAGTAGAATTCAAGGTCCCAGAGGCTAAGACTTGGTCCAGAAGCCTTTATTTACTCGATATTTATGGATATCCTCTATTATGGTTGTGACTAGGATATCATTAGGGCTTTGAAGGGGATCGTGCTCGAGGGTCATTTTTATTTAGCTTGTGTTTGGACCAGAGGTAAGAAAACTGTACCCTAGGTTATGATTAGGGCTCGGGCTCCTGCGAATGAGCATGACTATGATTATGCCTATGATTATTTGATTAAGCATGCTTGAATGCTCTATATCTGAATATTTTTTAAATGATGTATGCTTGTCTGTATTATCTGATTGAAAAGGTCTGACTTATAAGTCAAGGGCGACAATAGCGCACTAAGTGTCGGCCGAAAGGCTTGACTTATAAGTCAAGGGCAGCAATAGTGCACTGAGCACTGGTTGATGCGGTTAGGTCTATCTAGGAGTAAGGTATACGCTTGACTGATCCTATGGTTGTTTGGAAAATAAAGCGCTAGGTATGCTTGGCCAGCCCTAAGGCTGGTTATATAAAGGATAGGGCAATGTGCCCTAGGGTGACTCTAAAGTCACTTATCCTAGGGACATGGGCCCAGGGTGCCTCTAAAGTCACTTATATAAGGTAACGGGCTCCGGTGTGACTCCATAGTCACTTATCTAGATTGAATACATGCATGAGTAGGGTTATTAATGCTAGGCATGCAGATTATGATTCTGTAATATGTTATTAACAGCTTATGAGCATGTTTAGATTTTCTTGCTGAGCCTTGGCTCACGGGTGCTATGTGGTGCAAGTAAGAGAAAAGGGAAGTTGGACCAGCCATAAGTTGGAGATCTTCGGTGGCGACGTGTACATATGCAGCTTGTTCGACCACCATGGCCAGGGATTCACAGAGGAACAAGGGTCGAACCCCAATTTTGCCGCTTAGGCCGTCTTGTGTTGTAATTCCCCCTTTTGAACTGTAAATGACCATTTAAATGTTTATTTTGGGATCTCATGTACGAACTTAAACATTTTAATGAAATGATCATACCTTTTAACCATAATTTTTAACCTGAATCCGTTAATCACTTTTAGTTACAGGTTTATGGACAAATGACTTGATTAACGAGTCTATCACTATTTAAAGTACATAGTGTAATGGTCTTGGCTATCCAGGGCATTACAACTTGGAATCAGAGCTGCCAAGGTTTAAGAGTCCTGAAGACTAGCTGGGCATGTACACTCGCCACTAAAGACAAACTCGACTCAGGGTTTGGTAACTATTTATGTGGTTACGTGTTTAATTGCTTAAATAGGTTATAAATGCCTTATTTGCATGCCTTATTAGGGAGCATGAGATATTCTGATAGTATCTAGTCCTTGACTGCTGTGTGTATGCTAAAGATGTGCTTATTAGCGCTATTATTGCTTGTAAATGTTAAGTAAACGCTTATCAGCACTGTTAATACTGGTAAATGTTAAAGAAATGCTTATTAGCATCATTATCTGCATATAAATGTCAAGAAGTGCTTATTATCTCCATGTTTGAGTATGAAGATGAATCGACATGCTTATTAGCATGACTGTTGAGTGTGAATGTTTTCTTGTTTGGTCTTGGATCGTAAGGAGGCAAGAGGTATTGTTATTACTACCTAATAGGTCGAATTGTTAACTGGAGAGGTAAATTTTGAAGTATGCTTCCAAGACAGTCAGATCCATTAACTGGCCAAGAAATACAAGCCAAGAATAATAATCAGGGTCAGACCCCTCCGCTAGCTCTAGAGATCTGGCAGCAAGTACTTGCTGATATGCAAGCTAGATTACAGAGACAGGAAGAAGAGATCAGCCTAATTAGACACCAACAGATTTCAGCAGGGAACGTTCAGCTAGAGGTGCCACCTGTGTTGGTACCCGGCAGAGGCTGGGAACAGATGGGAACCTCTTTATGAGAGATTCAGGAAACAACACCCTCTAGGTTTTGAGGGTAATGCAGATCTGACAAAGGCCAAGCAATGGATGAGCATGATTACCGCTATCTTGGATTTCATGAGGGTGGAAGGTAATGAGAGAGTGGCCTGTGTCGCTTATATGTTTTGAGAGCATGCTCGAATTTGGTGGGAAATGATATCCCAGACCAGGAACGTGAAAACCATGGATTGGAAACAGTTTAGAATTGTATTCAATGAAAAGTACTACAATGATACAGTTAGGGCTGCAAAGGCAGAGGAATTCAGTAAGTTGTTACAGGGAAATATGTAAGTGACAGAATATGCACTAAGGTTTGACAGATTAGCCAAGTTTGTTGCAGACTTGGTGCCCACTGATGGGACAAGGAAGGAAAGATTCCTCAAGGGCTAGAGTCTATGATAGCCTGAGACAGCCGAATTACCACCATTCTTGAGGTGATGACATATGCTTAGGTTGTAGAGAAAGCCCTTACTGTAGAGGGCGTAAAGAACAAAATCTAGATCGAGAACGCAGCCAGAAGACACACTAGGATGATGGGACCTCCATTTATGGGTTCTGGTTGGGTCGGAGGCCTTAGTGACCAGAAAAGGAAGGCTTCAGATACCTTTTCAGTTTCAGGCCCCGACAGGAGGCCACGTGGTGTAAAGATAGGCCGTCAGGGCGGCAATGAGGTCTGGAGGACCTACCCAAAGCACACTAGGTGTAAGAGGGGCCATGTGTGAGAGTGTTGGGCAAAGGCCTGCTTTCTGTGCGGGATAGTGGGACACTTGAAGAAAGACTGCCCAAGAGCAAAGTAAGAGGAACTAAAGAAAGTGGAAAACTTGAATCCAGCTCGAGTGTTCACATTGACACGTGCAGAGGCTGAGGCTAGTCCCTCAATAGTGACAGGTCAGGTCTCTATTGCTGGAGCCTCTTATAATGTTTTGATTGATTCTGGTGCTACACATTCGTTTGTTTCTAGTAAGATAATTGATAGATTGTGTAGACCATGTGACTATTATACTGTGGGGTTTAGAACTTTACTGCCCACTAGGGAGTTAGTAGTCTCTAGGAGATAGATCAGATCACTGTCGGTGACAGTGGATGGCAGAGAGTTGTCAGTTGATTTGATTGAGTTAGTTATGAATGACTTTGACATGATTTTGGCCATGGACTAGTTAGTTAAATATGAGGCAACCATAAACTGCAAAAAGAAGATGGTAACCTTTGAGTTTGAGGGGGAGGACCCATTTGTATTTGTTGGCACTATGCATGGATCCCGTGTACCTATGATATCAGTGTTGAAGGCTAGAGACCTATTGCGAGGTGGTTGCATAGGATTCCTAGACAGTGTGGTGGATACCACTCAGGTCGTGTCAGTGGGACTAGAAGAGACTAGACTAGTCTATGAGTTTTTGGATGTGTTTCTAGAAGATTTACCAGGGTTGCCGCCACACACATAGATAGAGTTTATCATTGAACTGGCACCAGGGATAGGACCAGTGTCTAGGGCACCGTACAGAATGGCCCCAGCAGAGTTCAAAGAATTAAATGTGCAGTTACAAGAGTTGTTAAACTTGGGTTTATTAGGCCTAGTTTGTTGCCATGGAGCACACCAATTCTATTTGTAAAGAAGAAAGATGGTTCTCTGAGGATGTGTATTGATTACAGGGGACTGAATAAGCTAACCATTAAGAACAAGTATCCTCTGCCAAAGATAGATGTCCTGTTTGATCAGTTGCAGGGTAAGACGATATTCTTGAAGATAGATTTTCGATCTGGTTATCACTAGTTGAAGATCAGGGAGGAAGATATACAAAAGACACATTTTTCGCACCAGATATAGGCATTATGATTTTCTGGTTATGTCATTTGGTTTTACTAATGCCCCAAACAACTTTTATGGATATGATGAACAAGGTGTTCAAGGATTATCGGATCGGTTTGTGATCGTCTTCATCGACGATATTTTAGTTTTTTCTCAGTTGGAGGAAGAGCATGAGCAACATCTTAGGTTGATTTTACAGAGGCTAAGAGAACATAGATTGTATATGAAGTTCAAGAAGTATGAGTTCTGGTTACCACAAATGATTTTTCTTGGTCACCTTGTCAGTAGAGATGGAATCGAGGTGGACCCAGCTAAGGCGGAGGCAGTTAGAGATTGGCCAAGACCAAAGAATGCCTCAGAGATTAGAATCTTCCTTGGATTGGAAGGTTACTATAGGCTTTTTTTGGAAGGGTTCTCAAGCATCACTGATGGAACTGACATGCAAGAATCAGAAGTTTGTGTGGTCAGATAGGTGTGAGAACAACTTCTAGGAGTTAAAGTAGCGATTGATTACAACTCTAGTACTGAGTCTTCCAACAGATCATGAGAAGTTTATGGTTTACTATGATGCATCGAGATAGGGTTTGGGCTGTGTTCTCTAAGACTTAAGGCCCACAAGTTGTCGACGGGTGGAGGTTTCAAACTCTCGTAGTGTTACGTTATGTTGAGTTATGTTAAAACCCAACAAAATTAGTAAGATTAAATTGCATAATTACTAAATATTAACATGTTAGTAAAGAAGCAATAATAGCAAGAAAACTAGTGCAAGCTGCATATCAACTTGCATGGCTCTCAGTGCGAGAAGAAGCTTGTGTGGCTTCCTCCTTGGTCTTGGTGGCCTCTTCTTGGACTCTGGCCAGCTCTGCGGTGCAAGCTGAAGACTCTTCGCGGCTATGGTGGAGCTTCTCTCGAATAGTTGTGAGGTCCGCCGATAGCTTATCATTGGCCTCCTCCATGGTTCGAGGCTGACCCGCAACATCCTCCACTATATTTAAGGAAGTGTCTTCAAGCGTTGACAATTTGGACTACTACATGGCCAGCTGGGTCTCCAGCTCTAAGGTGTGAGCCTTAACGTCCTCCATTTCCTTCTGGAGCTGTGACTGCTCCGCCAGCAGGACTGTAGTCTCCTTGAATTGTGCCAGCTCCTCCCAAAGCTCCTTTAGCTCGAAGGACCTCATGGTTACGATGTCCCCGAGTCGTTGGATGTAGGCCGCAGACTGCACCAAACCAATAGACTTGTTAGCTCAATGAAGAACTTAGATTAAAAAAATGGAAAAATGGGAAGAGTTAAAAAATATTTGACTTACCCTCAAGGAGATGTGATGACTAGCGGCTATCAGTGAGATATCGTTGTCGCTTCCACAACGAGCAAAGCTGCAGAAGGGAATGTCGCACAGGGACCCCGCCAATCCCTAGAGCAGCTCTGCGGCAAGCAGAGCTGTCCTTTCTCCAACTCTCCCCGCGAGAAGAGACTCTAACTCCTTGCGGCTGGGAGAAACGACTGGACCCTGCAGTTTGTCTACCCGCAGGTGCTCCACGAGGACTTTGAAGTCCTCTTTGCCCTCGTAAATACGGGCATTGAAGTACTAAACTACCAGCCTATGCCTTTCGAAGTCTTCCCTCTCATAGTGATCGGGAAAGACCATAAGGAGAGGTGCCTCGACCGAAAGACTGTCAGGCACCTTAGATGGGATTTCCTTTCCCTTTCGGGAGGACCCCTCATCTCGGAGAGGGGAAAACTCAAGGTCAACAACCTCACCGGTAACCAATGGCCGCAGAGGAGTGGCTAATGGAGCTGCTGCTGGAGTTGCAGGGGCCACCAGGGCTGGAGGCACAGCCGCTGGGGACGGAAGCACCGCAGCCGATGTCGTTGGGACGAAAGCACGATGGCTGGTGCCACGTGGGTGTCTATCTGAGAGGATCCCGACACTGTCTAGCACTTCTGCTTTATCAAGTTGGATAGGCCCATGCTTTCTGCACAAAGAACAAATCGAGTTAGTCCTTGGAAGGAAAAGAAAGGAAAGATAATTTGAAAAAGCAAAAAAAACATGCTTGCAAGATATAAAAGAAGCCTCCTCAGAAGCCCCACCACAATAAAGCTCCTCCAGGTGAAGAATGGAGTGGGAAAACTCACGAATGATTCAGCCCATGTCACGTATCGTGTTGGTGTCATATTGACAAAACCATATCGCATGCATGGACGTCACCTCGTCTAGAGGCACGAACCCTTAGGGGTGTTTCCTTCTCTTTGGGTGGTGGAGAAATAAGTCGATAAGGTCTTGATATTCCTGGTACTCCTCATAAGTCCAAGGACGCCCCAAGATTTTCCCACACTTGAGGAGTGATGTCAAGAATAAAGAGTGGTTGGGACTAGTTCCCTCCTCTAGATGATGGGCGTAGTGAACAACTATTGGAGATTTACCTTGAGGAATGGAGGATGACTCGATCCCAACCTCGAGCTCTGCCTCAAGCTCCTTGTCATTTCTCGTCTTTGTGGCGACTTTGATTACGATTACATTCTCCGTGTGCTCCTCGCAAAGACGTTGAGTGCACTCATAGCGGGCCTTCGCCGCCACGTACTTCGTATGGATCCTCACTTCGTGAAGCGACTTCTTCGAGTCACTGAAGTTGGTGAGGACCACGGGGCTTATCATTTGCCCATTTCGAAGTAGCCCACATGTAATGCCCCAAATTTCCTAATAAGGTTTAGGACCTTGATTATGAGGCCGGGAGGGCCATAATTGCTTTATTATGTTATTAAATGATAATATGCATGTTTAGGTGTATTAAATATGCATGTAAACCCATTTCTGAGTAATTGGGTGATTTTCATATTTTGGCCATTTCGGGCATATTTGGCATATATGTGAAATGTGTGTGGTGCTTTATTATTATTTGGTTATGCTAGGGTTACTCAGCACAAGACGATCCTAGGAGGTAAGCTAGTGGGAAAGTCGCAACGAGATTTAAGCTTGACTTGGAGTAAGTCAAGGGGTATTTAAAGCATTACCGGGTTATTGGGTAATGAGAATTAATATTTGGTGATAAATTGGGAGTTAGTAAGATCAGGGGGAAATTCTGGAGGTTTTGACTATAATGTTCCCGGGGGTGTTTTCGGGACCCCGAGCACTAGGATTTAGTTGAGGCTACTTAAGCTTGAAGTAACCTTTTAAAAGAATAAAAGAACGTTTTGTACGTTCTCTCTTCCTCTAAGTTCCTTTTTGTCTCCCGATCGCATTTTCGAAGATAACTTGAGTTCTAGGACTCAGATTCAAGCGAGGATTGAGGCATAGCGATCCTAGGGAAGATTAGAAGCTTTTTAGCCGGAGGATTTAGTTGGAAACAACTCAATTGGAGGTAATTCAAGTTATAAGTTTTAAGTTTTTAAAAGTTTTTAAGCTTGAATTGGACTTTGGGTTTTGATGAGTTTTTGTTGGATTTGAAGCTTGGGTTTTATGGGTTTTGGATCATGAGGATGTTTGGGAACTTTGATTTGATGATTTGATAATGTTTAGGCATGATTTTGGAGGCTTTGGGATGTTGAAAATCGTGTTTGGGGATGGCTCCGGGTTGGGGGCCACGGCCCTGTTCTTGGGCATCGTGGCCCTAGCTCGAAGAAGCAGGTGGTGCAGTTTTGCCCTTGCTGGGCACTGCGGCCCTTGCTTCTAGAGTGGCTGGGGGCCGCGGCCCAAGGTGCCAGGGCTGCAGCCCTTGAGTAGGGTTGAGCCCGTTTGAGTGTTTTGACCTCGAGAACTTGGTTTTAGGCCTTGGGATTAGTCCTGCTACCCGGGTTGGTGGGGTTTGATGTCTTGGAGGCTAGGTTTTGGTTCCGGGATTGGTTTTTAGAACTTGAACTCATTGGATCACCATTTGTGGTTGTGACTAGGTTATCACTAGAGGCTTGGAATCAGGATCGTGCTTGTGGCTCGTTTATTGGTAACTCGTGCTTGGACCAAAGGTAAGAGAACTGCACCCCATATGTGACATGCATGGTTATTCTGGATGCATGTTGGATGTTTAAATGTAAACATTGATAGCATATAGAATGCTTAGCAATCTTGCTCATTTGCATATGGTTATTATTGAGGCATGCTGGGTGATTAAGTGTGATGCATGTGATGCACGAGAAACATGTGATTAGGGCATGCCATGAATATTGACTGTCAGATTGATCAGAGCTTAAGTCTCTGTGTTTGTGCATGATCATAATTGTGCCAGCAACTATTAAGTAAGCATGCTAAATGCCCTACGTTTGAATATTCAACATATGACATATGTTTGGTAGCAATGCTTACTTGTGCATGGTACTGACTCATTAGTCAGAATTGGCAAAGGTGTTAGTATCAACTGTGAAGCTGTGACTCATTAGTCAGGTTTGGCAGTGGTACTGGGCACTGGTCACACGGTGCTGACTCATATGTCAGGACGGCCTTAACGTGTTCAACGCAAGCCAATAAATATTAGATCTAATCAACATTCTGCATTAGATGACTCAACAAGAGCATTAATGCCGGACCGACCTAAAGTTCGATGAATATTATAAGCGCTTGTGTGACTTACCCATCAGTCACTCATCTGTTAAGCTAGAGACTTACCTATCGGTCTTTCATCTGTTTAAGGCTAGTGGCTTACCTAGCAGCCACTCTTTTGTTTAAAGTAGTGACTTACTTGTCAGTCACTCAGTATGGTTTTCTAGAACCTCAAAGTGATATTCACTCATCTGTTCAGATCTATAAGCTCTGTATGATCATTTTTATCATTATATGCATGGCTTTGGATGCTGAGCCCCCGTAGTGACTTGCTTGTTGGTCACTCAGCATGGTTTACTAGAACCTCAAGTGTTGAAACACTCATCTGATTAAGATTGACTTGATAGTCATCCAATCAAAAGGGTAGGATTTCTTATCCTGGATACCCCAACATTGTTTGAATTCATTTGCATGCTTGAATAAAGTTATGTTTGCTAGGCATGCCAAATATGATTTGATATCATGATATGACTGTTCATGAGCATATGAGTTTTCTTGCTGAGCTTCGGCTCACGAGTGCTATGTGGTGCAAGTAAAGGCAAAAGAAAGCTAGACCATCCTTGAGTTGGAGAGCTTATGTGACGATGTGTACATATGCAGTTACTCGACTGCCACAACCGAGGTTTGAAGGAAAGGAACCAGTGCTAAACCCTGTTTTGCCGCTTAGATCGGCTGGTTGTAAATATTTTCTTGTAATAGACCTTTAAATTATATTTTTGGGATCCCAATGTATACAGTAAACGTTCTAGTGAAACGTTATATCTTAACCGAAATTTTTAATCCCTAAACCGCTAATCATACTTAGCTACACGTTTATGGCCAAATGACTCGATTAGCGAGTTTAGCACTGTTTGCAATGTGCACCGTAACGGTCCCTGGAGTTGAGGCGTTACACCATACTACTAAAGATGAGCCTCTGTGATGAGGAAGGTGAGATTCATCTATTTTTTGAGGAGGGCATTCATTTGCTTGAACCTTTCGTTGTAGGAGTCAACAAAAGGTGTGCGGCAGAAGGGGCTGAAAAGAAACAATTAGGACTCTAAGGACCAACTACGAGCAGAGGACCAATAAAAAAAATGACTCTCAAGGAGTAACACTTATCAACCCCAGTGAAATCTAGGAGAAGAGTTAGGTTGGTCCACATTAGGAAGCCACTTGCCCAGAAGAAGTGTTCCATGTAGTCCCTCGCGTGGCTCTCATTACCGCATGGATCCTTGTACTTCATTCCCGGGTACGTATGCTTCATCAGAGTATAGTACCCATCCTGATCATCATTCTTCGAGCATTGTCGGAAGCTGTAGACATATAATATCTCAGTTGGAATAGGAACGAGCTAGTTCTGCCTCTTGTACGAAAAAAATAGCCCGACCAGCACTCGATATCCATTCGGGGATAGCTGGAATGGAGTTTTGCTGACAAACTTCAAAAAGCTAACATAGTATTGGTGCAGTGGCAAGGTTGCACCATCTTAGAGATGAGATGCACTCCAGACCCCGAGGCCGTGGACGCTAGCATGCACTCTCCCGAGACAAGTGCACCCGTATGTTAGGGCGTCAACCCTGTAGTGGGTTAGAATCCTCTCCAGAGCTCCCTGGTGTCTGAGCTTGCAAGGGATCATCTCCGCCTTGAATCCCTCAGTGGTGTAGGTTAGGTCCATTCTCAAATGACTCACGTTTGCCTCTTCCTCTGAGATGCCAAATTGGAGGGGCCTCTCCGCCGCCAGGGCGTGGTCTTCCCTTACAAAGAAAGCCTGACTACTCTCCACCACTTGCTTTCCCTTCTCGAGAAGTCTTCCTTCTTCTCGAGCCATCTCTATTATCTCGGAGTCGAATGCGTAGAATCCCTGCTGGTGTAGTTGTTGAAGCTCCTTGGATATCTGAAACAAGAAACCAAGTAGTTAGCGCCATGACCCGAAGAAAGATAGGCCAAAACGAGAACCTTATACTATTGCTTGAGGAGTGGAGAGGAAAGAAAATTTCTAAATGACTGGAATGTCCTCGGGGCCAAAGGATGGTTGCTAGAGAACACTACCAGAAATTATGAACATCGTCGAAATCTAGGAATTTTCCAGATTTCGGTCGAATGCCCAGAAATACGAAAAGTCGCATAAAGAGCGTAAGAGGCCATTTTGACAATTTTTAACGTCAAAATGTGCCTAGAAAGGTCTAAAGAAGGTCATAATGACCTCTGAAGTGCCAGAAATTCAAAATCCTAGGCATGCACCTAAAATCCTCGACAAAATTCAAAAATAAACTCAAAGCCAATCAAGAATGAAGAAGTGAAGACTTACTCGAGATGAAGCGCTTGTATATGCTGAAGTGAGTCTGGACTTTAAAAAATTGTTTGACGTTTGACAAGAAGTAGGATGATTCTCGCCAATAGTCCAGAATGTCGAGAACTCAGAAAGTGGGTGAGATTTTGGAAGCTAAAAAGTGATGAAGAAGAAAGAGTTTGAAGGTTCTGAGATTTTGAATTTTGAATGCTAAAGTGATTTTTGAGAGGCGGTTCTCAAGTTTTATACTCGAAGAGCTTGGGGTGGAAGCATCTCTATAATGCCTTGGATAGACAAGACTATTACACTGTGTATTTTAAATACTGTTGGACTTGCTAATCAAGTCATTTGGATAAAAACGTATTACTAAGGCTATGATGCGTGTCGTTTGGCGTCCCAAATTTAATAAAGATTTTGATTACACTATCACCAATTAATTTAGTACAATGGCAAATAGAGGTCGAACCCAAGGGAACTATATTCAATTTATTATTCACAAAGTTTAACAAAGTTAAAAGGAAAAAGGGATTTTGAAATTTAAAACTAATAAGACGATTAACAAATAAGGATTTATAACGATTTTTAAAGAACAGTTAAGAATTATTCTCCACCTCAAACAATCATGCATGAATATCAATATTGAATATTATTCCGATTCCCAATTAAATTATTAACCCTGCAGATAAAGCTTAAACAGTCAATTATCCTAATCTCCCTATTACAATCAATCACGACGAAGCGCTCAATAATTAACTCTTTTTACCAAATAACAAACCTATGAAGCATATGATTCATTTAATTTAGTAAAAGCATTAAGAACAATGGAGATAGGTTAATCTAGGCAATAAATCAATTTAGCATATAATTTATTTAACCTAGGTTCTATCCTTCATCACAATCAACAACATATTTGACCATATCATCAATTGCAATTTATCACCAATACTTAGAACCCTAAACTATTAGGTGAATAGAAATTCTAAGATGATAATGAAATAATGTAAACCCTAATTAGTTGTACACCCTAACAAGGAATCATAAAATTCATAAGATAAGCATAGAAGAATAAAATCAATTTAATATGAAGGAAATCAAGAAATAATACTCATAACTAAAGTCAAACAATCATGTCTGGGTTTTGAATAACCCTTAACCTAAAAGAAACTAGCCAATAATCTTCATCATGATTAAAAACATAAACATAGATAAAGAATAATAGAGTAGGGGAAGAAGAAAACTATTGAGATGTTGATTGCGATCTTCCTTCTCCTCCAAAGCTCTCTCTGAGTTTCTCTCTCTAAAAACGTAAAATAAAACCTCTTTCGAATCTAACCCTAATCCCCTTTTATATCTCCCCTCAAATAATCAGAAGAATTGAATTTAAGTTCAAATTTAAACGCGCGCCGCGGCAGGCACTTTCCCTTGCCGCGGCAAGGAACTTCGAAAAAGCTTTGCTGGGCTGTCGTGCCGCGGTAGGGATTTTCCCTTGCCACGGCAAGGAACTCTTTGACTTGCCTCGTAGCGGCAAGGACTTTTCCTTGTAGCGGCGAGCACTCTGCTGACTTGTCTCATAACGGCAAGGACTTTTCCTTGTAGCGGTGAGCTCTCTGCTTGATCACACTTTCATTCTTTTTCGATTTTTTTCTTCTTCTTTGACTTCACTCCACTGGTTAGAATCCTACAACATTATCATTTAACCAAAAACTCATCAAAAATATAGACATTATCCTAAAAAATGACGATTTAGTTTAAATGAAACAAATTAGCAAAACGATTCTAACCATCCCCAAACACACTACTTATGAACATAAAACCCTGATGAATACAAAGTAAACTTTATACAAAAATGTACTTATCAGGCTACTTAACAAATTAGGGTTAAACGATTTTGATCGTAGAAATAATTGTTTTTATTAAAAGGTTCGAGTCTGTACATAGGATCCCAAAAATAAGTGTTTACAAGGCATATACAACTTCAAAATAATTACAAGGTAAGCCTGTAACACCATGATTTCTCATAAATTAACGAGAACACAATGTTGGATCATAATCATAAACATTGCTCTTTTATTGAATGAAAACTTAAAGATAAGTATATGGATCCATGATTTTACAAAAAAAAATAATAATTATCTTTGACATATTAAAATGAGCAACATCAAATAAAACTTTAAAAGAAAACATTCTTTAATAAAAATAAATAGTCTCACTTGATCTTTCTCGACTATATGGTCCCTACGAGTATATCACGAAGCTCCTAGGTCTCACTCGCCACTGACCTTTCTATCATTAATTGCTTGAAACAACAACATCATAAGGGGTGAGCTTTTAAGCCCAATAAGGAAAATACAAACAAGAGTCAGTCATATAATCATATAATCAAACATGTCATAAATTTCACAAGAGTCATTACAAAACTTATTTATACTAATCACACCACATCATAAAACCCTAGGTCATATCATAGCCTAAGTCGTAATCATAAATCATAATATAAGTCATAGTTCATAGTCATAAGTCATAATTGTAACTATGGGTCATAGGTCATAATAATAAGTCAGATATAATAAAAAAAAATAAGTGCTTATACAGGGGTGGCAATTAAGCCCCGGACATAAATTTGTCATACACCGGACATCAACTTAGGTCCGTCATAAAATTTTGGCAACCGAGCCTATCAAACATAAGTCCATCATACATCATTAGACACCTTAGGTCCAGACACACTTACCCTTTTATTGTACCTAAAATGTTAGGTCATACAAAACACATACTAGGTCATAAACTAAACTACCAAATTTTCCTTACCAAATCTGGGATATTGAAGACAAGTGCGGGATCAGAAACTCCTAAAACCAAACATAAAGAAATTATAAGTCCTCTAGAGAAAAGAAGATAAAGAGAAGATCTAAACCATTTGGAATAAAGACTTACCAAAAACCTTAAGTTTCAAAGAAATCGAACACCTAACCAAAAGTCATTATAACGAGTTAGGTTTTGAAATAAAAGGAAAGAATAAGAATAATGGAAATGGACTAAACCTGAAGATTAAAAGTACCTTAGATAGGTTAGAACTTCGATCTATACCTCAAACACTGAAATCACACAAAACCTTACTTCCCAAGTGTTTAGAACAACTTTAGATTTGAAAGCTTTAACCCCAAACCCTTGTGTTTCTCTCTAGAACGAAAATAGCAGCTTGATGGCTCTGAAAAGTGTTTGATAGGTGATGAAAATGGTTGAGTGAAGGGTCCTATTTATAGAGTTCAAGGAGTGAAACTTACTCCCATTTCAATGGATAAATAAATGATAAAAAATAACATTTTTTGCTCAACACATGTCCAGAACTCTGTCAAAAACGTTCAGGAACATGTAACGACTAGGGCTGTGCAGAAATTTTTACAACCCGCCCAACCCGAATAATCCGCCCAAACCAACCCGAAAAAACCGCCAAAAAACGCAACCCGAATAAACCGACTAAAATTTAAACCGCCCAATTGTTACATTGGGCGGGTTGAAAATAATTATCAACCCGCCCAATTAAGAATTTATTATTTTTAATATATTCAAATAAATATATAAATTAATTAAGTTTTGTTTTAATTTTTTTACTATAATTTAAAATATTGTTTTAAGCTTAAAAAGATAAACTTCACACTATTAGTACTAGTATTTAAAAGAAAAAAATTACAAAAATGTAAAAAAAAAAAATACCACTTTTGTTTGGGCGGGTTGACCCGACCAACCCGCCCAAAAAAAAAAATACAATTTCGGTTTGGGCGGGTTAACCCGACCAACCCGCCCAAATTATTGGACGGGTAAAAATGCCTTGTAACCCGACCAACCCGCCCAATGCTCAACCCTAGTAACGACCCAAAATCGCTAATAAGGCTTAGGGGCCTTGATTAGTGTGACAGGAGGGCATTAATGGAATAATTGTGATTTAAATGAGTAATTATATGTTTAGTAATGTTTTATATGATAGTTGATGATATTATGTGATATTATGAAATAAATATGTGATATATGTGAGAACCACATTATTATGTGGGCAGGTTCGCAGAGCACGACTTGAGACGATCCTAGGGTCAGATAGAGGGAAAATTCACAACGGGATTTAAGATATGACTTTGGATAAGTCAGGGGTATTTTAGGTATCGGGTAGCGATTTGGAATATCGGGTCATGAAAATAAATATATGGAGATATATTCGACGTTAGGATGTCTAGGCGGGAATATTGGGGGATTTTACCATTTTGGCCTCGGGGACGGCTCCGACACCCCGAGTCTCGGGATTAACTTAACGAGTAAGATAGACATAAGGAAGCCTTTAGAAAATACAAACCGACTAAAACTTTTATCTCAACTCTCTCTCACTCTCAAGGGAAAACAAAGGGAAGGAAAACACATAAAACTTAAGGGAATCAAGCTGGAATTTCTGAGGATTCAGGTGGGGATTTGGAGGCTTAGCTCAGAGATTAATCAAGAACTGATTCAGGGTTAAGGTAAGCAATATAATCTTCTTCTCTGTGGTTAGAATTCTGGGTGTTGGTTAAGTGTTGAAGCAAACATGGTTTTGATGTCTTAAGGAAGAATTGAGGAGGAAACTTGGAGACTTAGCTTGGCTTTGGCTTGGTGAAGTGGTTCAATAGAAGAGGTAAGTTTCAACTCATGGTTTAGAGGTTTTAAATTGGATTTGAATGGCTGGTTTGAGTGTTTACAGCTCTTGGGTTTCAGAAATTTAAAAGAGAAGATTAGTGTGTTTTAGGTTGTGTTTCCTGTGGAATTATGTTGTTTAAGTCATGTTAAAGGAGTTGGGATTAATTGGTTATGAGTTGGGGAGCTTTGGGATGGTTTAAGGTGAGGTTTCAAGCTTATAAATGGTGGGTTTTTTGGGCATGAAGGGGAGGGCTGCGGATCTGTTCTAGAGCGCTGTGGCCCTAGGATGAAAAAGGGCCAAGGAGGCTCGGCCATGGGAGGGCGCCGCGGCGCCCAAGGCAAGGGCCGCGGTGTGTGTGTTGTTCAGCGTGGGCTTGGTTCTGTTTTGAGGCTAGGGCCGCGGCTAAGCCTCAAGGGCCGCAGCCCTTGGTTGCACACATGAGTTTTTGAGGGTTTTAGGCACGGGAAAGTGGTCTAGTATGCTCGGGATTGGTTTCACCACCGTGCTTGGTGGAATTCGAATTCCCGGGAGTTATTCTTGTAACCGGAAACCTATTTTCGAGTATTAATGAAACCCTATACTTTGATTGTGACTAGGTGATAAAGGCTTAGGCTCGGGAACGGATCGTGCTTGAGGGGCGTTGCTCGTAATTCAATAACCGTACAGACTAAAGGTAAGAAAACTGCACCTGGTTGAATATATGTGATGGGACTAAGGGCTCCCTATTGTAAACGCTTGAAAAGATGGTATTATGCCATGCAAGCCATTTAGTGAACCAACGTCCTAAGGGTGCCAAGGGTTTCACTAGCGCACAGGGCGCGGCTCGGCCATTGGTAGCCGAGGACAGCTTATTATACGCTGAGCTCGGTTTAAGCGGCCCGGAGTCAGTGGGTTAAACAGAGGGTGCGGCCTAAGTCGTCGGCCCTGAATATTATGTGATATGAGTGTTATATATGATAGATTGTATCTTGAGTCTGATGGTATGTGCTGAATATCTGTTGTGGATTATCTGATGGGAATACATGCATAATGAGTTAATTGTCTGTTATCATTGATTAAGTTGTATAAGATGTTTTCTTGCTGGGCCTTGGCTCATGGGTGCTACGTGGTGTAGGTAAAGGCAAGGGAAAATTAGACCAGCCTTGACTGGAGAGCTTAGTGAGCGGAATGTACATAGCCAGGTGCTTGGCCGCCACGGTTGAGGTCTAGGCAAGGACAAGAAACCTGAAGACTGTCTGTTTTGCCTTAGTATGGCTAGTGAATACTCATGTACTTTTGGGAGTCTGTAAACTTATTCTAACTTTGTTTTCTTATGGGATCCTGTGTTTATAATAGTTAAAATATATGAAATGAGTCTTTTGAGACCAAAACCTTTTTAACCCTAGCTCTTACATGTTTAGTGACACGTTTTTAAAATAATGACTTGGTTAGCAAGTCTTGCACCTTTATAAGTACACAGTGTAGCGGTCTGGCTATCCAGGGCGTTACAGAACAAGTCCAAGTTGTTGAGGGTTGTTTCTAACTTGGATTCTACAGTTTTTCAAAAATGGCTGACGGAGTCGATATATCGCCTGCCCCATGTTTTCGAGCCTCCGTGGTTTTGTTCGTGCAAAGTCGACGTATTTTTCGTATCATCATAGGCGATATATCGGCCCCTAAAGCTGCGATATATCGGCTTACACTAATATATTAAACATGTTTTTGCACACTTTCAGCACACTTGAAGTTGTTTAAACCACTTTGACTGAGTAATACGAGATCCTAATAGCTGAGGGAATGTTTTAGACTTCCTAGACTTATCCATGATTATTTTTATTCATCCAATACCTTAAATCTTTAATAAACATACATGTGACAAATGTCACATTCTTAATTATTCTATCTGAACCTTAGGTTGTAATAAATAATATTCTTGGGACTATTTTCATTAATCGAACCTTATGATAGAATTAATATTTCTAAACTATAGGCTAAACTTATAAAATCCATAACTAGCTCTACGGGTTTCTAACTAAATCCCGGCTTTGAACCAATATCCACGAAAACTAAAATACTACAACGTAAGATAATACTATCTAACTAAGTAAAAATCTTAGGCGCTACAAAGCTGGCCTAAATGGAAAAATTAAGTTGCCTCTAGCCCTTGTTGATCCCTCGTGGAAAAATTAAGTTGCCTCTAGCTCCTGTTGATCCCTTAGCCATGGCGGTCAAGAAGCTACAAATGTACACGCCACCCCTAAAGTTGTCCAACTCATGGCTGGTCCAGCTTTCCCTTTCCCTTACCTGCACCACATAGCACCTGTGAGCCAAGGCTCAGCAAGAAAACATAAATCACAAACACAAATGAACAACAATATATAAATAATAGACTCAGAACATTCAACTCAAATAATGACATGACATAAGCAATGAGCTAGGTAGTAATAATCTGCTCAATCCAACACATAATTCAATCTCAGCATTCAATATAGTTAGTTAAGTGCAAACAACACTTCTGTTTATTTTAGTGACGTTCAGGTCTGGTGCCCTTAGGCCAAGTCTTCTAGTCATATGGCTGACCCTGGCACTCTTAGGTCGAGCTGCATTCCGCATGCTTAATGTTAGTCAGCCCCGACTCCCTTAGGCTGAACTTTCAGATCAAGTATAATCAAACAATTAGATCGCATAACATGCAATCAGTTGCAGCATAAACAAGCATGCCTAACCAGATATAATCATAATCATAGTCTCTAACAGGGGCCCAAGCCACGATCACAACCAGGGTGCAGTTTTCTTACCTTTGGTCCAAGCGCAAGCAAACACGACTCCCGAGAACAATCCTCTACCGAGCCCTAACGGTAACCTAGTAACAAGCCACAAATAACATTCTCGTTACCATTTGATTCCATAATTAAACCCTGGGACTAATCTTGTGCTCTCGGGACCTCCAATTTCCCCACACAGGGTGGTGAAATTGTCCCCCGAGCCTCTGGGCCTATGTCCTAAAATTTACAAAACTAAGGCCCCTGAAAATGGCATAGCATTGTGACACAGCCTATCAGGCGTCACGGCCCCTAGCCAGTGCCACCTTGCCCTGGAACACTCCAGTGCCACGGCTCGGAAGAATAGCGTTGCGACGCCCTTACGTGAACCCAGAAAAACTAGGTTTTTTCACCATTTTTCCCTAGCCAAAACTCCCAAATCTCATTCCAAACTTGCACCAAGGTCCCAAATGAGTCCACGACTCTCAATAACGCAACATAAGTAGTAAAAATACCTCTAAAACCAAACCAAATCGCTAACCCAAATCAAAACCCAACCATAGCTTAAAACTTTGCTAAAACTTAAACCACTGTAGGAATTCATCATAATCACGCCCCTGTGCTGCTGTTAATCACTTCCTAGCTTCAATTCCCAAGCCTTTTATTAACCCAAGTCAAAGTCCAACCATTAGCTAAAAACTTAGCCTATACTAAAATCATAGCAGAAATCCACCAAAACCAGAGCAAAAACCTTACCTCAACTGAGAATTTCGACCCCCTGAGCTGTCCCAATTCAATCTTAGCTTCAATCCCCCAATACACAACCTTAATTGTCAAGCCTTCCTCCTCAAAATCCCAAGGCTTCCCCCAAACTTCAAGAAAGAAAGAGAGAGTAACTAAGAGAGTGTTTTGGTGTTTTTCTCCTTTGTTCTGAAAGGTTCCAAGTGACTAAGTCATTCCAGTTGGGTAAATGACCAAGCTACCCCTTGCTAGACCCTTACTCCCCAAATGCCCCTAAGGGCGAATCCGTCATTTGCCACATTTCCCGCTAATCTTCAAGTAGTCCTATAAATTCCCAATTAATCCTGACGTGCCCAAATAATCACCATATAACTACCCATTACTCGATAAATCTCGAATACACACTAAGTTTCCCAAAATACCCCTAGGCTCATCCCGAGCTGGGTATTTGACCCTTTGTGACTTTTTCACTAACCCATTCACTAGGATCACCTCGAGCCTATTATTGTAAATATATCCACATAATAATGTGGCATCAATCACATAACTCATTTAATCATATTTATACCCTTAATGGGTCAAAATTACAAATTGCCCTTATTAACAAGAACGGACCCACATGCATATTTAATACACATAAACATGCACATATATTCATATTACCATATAAATGATGTATGCCACGTAGTCACACATTTATTAAATTAATTCTACATATATAAATCTAATTATCCCTCCCGACACACTAATCAAGGCTTCTTTATAAGAAAATTTGGGACGTTACAAGCTCCACCCCGACCGTTGATTACCTACGACATAGGCACTCGAGAGTAATCCAACGGTCAGGATCCAAAGGGCGTGGATCGTGATTATTAACATGGGAAAATGGTGCCTCAGGTACGGGGTGAAAGGACACCTAGGATACGAATTAAAGGTTTTGGGTTGTGGAGTGGAAGTTGGAAAAACAATCGGAGTGCGCAGGGAATTTGCATGGTGGACCCAATTTATGAACAAAAAAAAAAATTCCACCTCTCATATAAATAGTTTATATGTTCAAGAATACATCCATACATGAACCATTAGTATGCAACATCATTAATCATGCAACATATATATAATTATACACATACATATATATATATCATATGCACATGTATTCAAATATTCAAGAACAAAAATAGTTACTTCCTAAAGCCTATAGAGTATCCTTGAGTTTTTTTGTATAAATAACGCTTTTCCTATCTAACACTTTGAGTACTCAGACCACGATTTTCCGGAGTGTTTTCTACACCTCAAGATGTGTGTGGGCACATAGAGAACAAGAGTTTGTACTTTAGAAATCATAAGTTTTTCTCAACACATGAGTACTTGAATTATGGCTTGAGACATGTTGGAATAATAGAAGAAGATGAGAATTTATTGTCTGACAATTTCTGAAACTTTTTCTGAATTACCACTCTCTATTTCTTATTATCACATAATATATATAGAGATTATATATTACCTTATTATTCATAATAATAATAGTAATATAATAATACAATCATAGTGATGATAGGAATTGGTTTATGTAATATATAACTTACCAAATTTTAAAAAATCTACTTTCAAATTATTAATTAATTAAATAAATAAAATAAAACAATAGTGATACTTTATCAGTACCATCTTACACGCATGACACAGTCCCTGGACTGTGTCATGCGTGTAGCAGTATTCCCTTTCAGGGAATATTGCATTTTATTTATTTAATTAATTAAAATAAACCATTCCCACAAAATATGATATTATCTTTTTAAGGAAAAGATCACAACCTTATTTCAAAATTTAATTTTAAATTCAAAATTCAAATTGATGATCATCATCTTTTAAAAATCAATAAATTAAAACTATTTTGACTTACCAATTTTATTTTCTCCCACTCAAATAAAATAATTAATTTTAAAAATTTATTTATTTATTTATATATATTTCAAAATTCTATATTTAAATAAATAAATATATTTTTGAAAATTTAATAATTAATTCCAAATTAATTATTCAACTTCAATTATCATATAATTGTATTTTTTACTAGAAGAATAAAATTCTTCTCAAATTTTGAAATTACAATTTTACCCTTATATCAACTCTTACCTTGATATGATGTTGATAGAACCACCCTGGAGACCTATGGACCTATAATATCAAGCTCCAATAAATATTATTTTATTAACCAAAGCTCTTTGATTAAATAATCATATTTATTAATCTCATGATTACTCCACTATAAATAAGAGATTGAACTCTTGATAATTATAGACATATATTTACAGAGTACTTTATTAAAGAATAAAGTGTCCATTGATATAATCATTACATACAATGTTAATCATCTATTAATGGTTCATAATTAAAAGGGAATAAAATTACCGTTTTACCATTTTTACTATATCTAGTTCCTAGTGTACCATTGACTTTACTAGTGAAGATTGTGTCACAACAAATTTGTGATGTGAGCGCTCATAACATTTTTAGTTCTAAAAGTTAACCCAATAGGGAACCATTATTCAATTTATAAGAAGGTATAGATTCCATATCTGTTAAACTATGTCCCTAGCCATATATATCATTGAATCCCAAAATAATTGTTCTAAGCCTGATCATTCTGAAAAACCTTAACACATAAATCAAAGGACCATATGACATATTTAGGAGTTCATAGTAACCTCAAGATTAAGATCATCGTGTATGATCATCTGTAATGCCCCGACTAATTTTAGACCTCAGACCATTAATGTAACGCCTTGGTTACTCCAAGACCGTTACTGTGAGCTTTGAACCGTGCTTAACTCGCTAATCGAGTCATTTGGTTATAAATGTGCATCTAGGTGTTATTAATAGGCTAAGGTGAAAAACGCGATTAAAAGGAAATGATATATTTTATTTAAAACATAAAACTGTACATGGGCCCATAAAAGCGTTTACAAGTTATTTACAACTCAAAACGGTCCTTACAGTGTAAAAATTACAACTGCTGACCTAAGCAGCAAACATAGGGTGAACCCCTAGTTCCTCTGAGAAACACCTTGGCCATGGTGGTCAAGCAGCCGCATATGTACACATCGCCACCTAAGCTCTCCACTCAAGGCTGGGTGAGCTTTTCTTTCCCTTTACCTGCACCACATAGCACCTGTGAGCAAAGGCTCAGCAGAAAACTTATTACTGCATGTATATATCAAATGATGATCATGATAATCATACAGAGCTTATAGCCCTAAACAGATGAGTGAATATCACTTCAAGGCTTTGGTAACCATGTTGGGGCTTGTAGCCCTAATCAGATAATATCGAGACTCTGATAATCACGTTGGGGCTTGTAGCCCTAATCATATGAGTGATTCAACACTTTGAGGTTTTGATAACCATGTTGGGGCGTGTAGCCCTAATCAGATGAGTGGCTAATGAATGAGTCACTAACGTGGGCTCAACACCCATAGCCATGTGATGATGCAGTCACCTGGGCCTTCTGGCCCTGGCTCTAAGTGACTAGCCATTAGACTAGACAAGTGCTTTTAATTTTCATCGAACTTGAGGTCGGTCAGTCACTAATGCTCATGATGAGTCATTCAATGCTTATTTCGATCAGATCTAATCTTTTTGCCTTGCGTTAAACATGCTAAAACCATTCTTGACTCTTAAGGCAATACCATACGACCAGTGCTCAGTACTACTGTTGAACTTGACTGGTAAGTCACAGCTTCACATTTAATACCGACACCATTGCCGATTCTGACTAATAAGTCAGTGCCATTCACAAGTAAGCAAGATTTTCTAAGCATTTGATATGCAATCAATGTCCACATTTAAACACTCAACATGCCTCGTTAATAACCATGCATGTCACATATGGGGTGCAGTTTTCTTACCTCTGGTTTGAGTGAGAAATAGAACAAGAACGACCCTTGAGAACTAGTGATCCTTTGATTCCTTAGTGGTCACCTAGTCATAACCAAATATAACCTCCATCAAAGAAAATGAGCAATGAAAGGTTCATGACCTAAACCTTACTCCCGGGACCTCGAATAGTACCCAAACGGTGAGTAGATTCGATCCCGAGCCTTAGGAATTAAAACCCCGAGCCAAAAACCCTCAAAAGTGCTCAAAATAGGAATATGGAAAAGCGTTGTAGCGCTGCCCCCCTAGCGCCCCAGCGCTACAAGCAAAGTTGAAGGCCCCTGGCTAGCGATGTAGCGCCCATACCTGGGCGCTATAGCGCTACAACCAGGGTTTTCAACCTTGGTTTTTCCCTCCTTCGACTCCTCCATTTAAAACCTTCATGAATTGATTCTAAGCTTCACCCAAACTCACAAAAGAACCCCAAAACCATACACACAAGTCCTAGGCATCATAACCCAAGCAATCATAGCCAAAAACTCCCATCAATTCTCATTATCCAACTTAAAAATCCAAACTAAAATCCAAATGAAAACAGAGCAAGAGATAGAGTTTAAATAGTTAAAAACTTACCTCAAGCTCAATATAGAACCCTCTTCAATGGTGGGATACAACCTTAAGCCCTCAATGTTCACTTCCCTAGCTTGAATCCTCAAAAGAAGCTCAAAAATCCAAAGAGAAAAGGAAGGAAAATGGTGTACAGGAGAAGAAGATGAATGCTTTGTTTTACTTAAGCTTCTACAACCTTAAAATGGCTATATCTATCCTTAGGGTGAAAAGACTATATTACCCCTAAGTCATTTAAAGTTCTTTAAAGGCTTCCAAGGGTAAAACCGTCATTTTTCCCCTATCTCGTTAATCTTAATTAATGCTCTCCAATTCATGTTATTTCCAATATTCTCAAATACTAATAAATCATATATCATTACCCTTTAATTCCTGAAAATGTTCTAATCATCAAATTACCCCGAGACTCACCCCGAGCCCCGAAATCAACCCCGTTATGACTAAACCGCTAACTAGTATTCAAAGATAGTCTCATGTCGAATGGCTCGAACAAATCCACATTATAATGTGGCCTCATCAATAATTACCAACATGCATGAAAATACACAATTATGCCATCAACGGGCCAAATTACCAAAATGCCCATATCATGAAATGTGGACCCACATGCATGCATTTATCATCATATAATAATATATTTCACATAAACATGCATATAATCATTTAATGGTATAATAAATCAATTATGGCCCTCCCGGCCTACTGATCCAACCATTAAACCTCATTAGGGATTTTGGGGTATTACAATTAAAAACTACTAAACATAACTACTTTTTGGAATACATTCAAGAAATAATAGAACTTTATTAAAAATTCAAAATACGGTACGTAATACAAAATATGGTATGAGATCCCATTGTTAAAAAAACATAAACATAAACTTTAATTGTTTAAAAACTAAGTGCGGAAATACATAAGAACATAAATTAAAAGACTTGAAACAACATCATCCTCGATCTTCCAGCAGTCCATTCAATCAATTCATCCCCAATACATATGCCAAGCTGCCACGAATCCATCCCGCCTTCCAAGCTCATTTTCCTACACCATCTAAAATAAAAGGAATGAATCTAATGCTCAGCAAGGAAAATCTACTAAAAACATATATCATAAATCATAAGACTATATCATAAAACATATACTATAAAACATATGACGTAAAAATGTATATCATATAGGACTACAATATTAATGGCTATTAACTCATTACCATTCCATGTGATAATACCATCTAGGTCCTCAGTCTACTAATCGAGGTAGGTTAGATCACAAGGTAGTATATGATAACCCATCTAGGTCCTCAATCTACTAATCGAGGTAGGGTAAATCCTAACTCTAATCCATGATAATAATAAAAATCTTGGGGTTTGCTATCTAAGCAACTATAAGCCTCAAGTGACTATAAAACATACTCATACATATATACATAGGACATAACATATCATAGCATGTAATGACCCAACTACTCTAGACTTTTGGACCATTAACGAAAACTATACATAAACACTAATTCTTAATAACACTTACAAGTGAAAAGATCATAACTTTATTAAAACTTGTAAAAAGGAAAAGTTAAACTTACATAAAATTGAAGTTAGGATATGGGATCCCATTGTTTTAAAACCAAAACATGACATAATGATAATTTGAAAAGAGATTACATAATAAAATGCGGAAAAATACATATAAAAACCATAAGAACAAAAACTACATCCTCGAATCGAAACTCTCGGCTCTTTGAATCCATTCCGCCTCAATACACATTCCCCAAGCTGCCAAGAACCTTACCCGCCACTAAAACTATTTTCCTGCACATATAAACAAAAAAGAGTGAGCCTAATGCCCAGCAAGGAAAATCTAAAATATAGCCATATACATAAAAATTCATAATGCAACATAAAAACATACCATAACACTTATGTCACATACATACTATAATGGCCATTATTACTTGGGGTCCCATAAACTAAACATGTCATATGCCCATTAGATTAGTGGGGTCTTGCTAGCTAAGCAAGTCATATGCCCATAATTTATTTGGGGCTTGTTAGTCATATAGGTCATATGCCCAAGTCTACAATCATACTTAACATAACATATTACATAACATAAAATCATAAGATAACATATAAAAGCATATAACACATAAATCCTATCCTATTTTCCTTACCAAAATAACCGGGATATGAGAACTGATTTGGGACCTTGGAACACTCCTAAAAACCATTTAAAATATGGTGAGTATATTGAAGAATAGGGATGAAAGTGAAAAAGGGACTATGCTATCAAAATATACTTACCAAAAACCTTGTGCTTAAGAACTTGGATTTCCTAACCAAGAATAAGAATAAGGTTAGAATGAGTAGAAGACTATGAGAATTTTTAAAGAACATAATACAGAAATGGACTAGAGTTTGGGATACCTTGAGTACTTCTATGATCAATCTAAACCTTGAACTGAAATGTGAATAGAACCTTACTTCCCAAGTGTTTAGTAAGCTTATAGTGATCAAGCTTATAATTCCCAACCCAAGTGTTTATACTCTTACACTCACCTAGCAACTTGCAGCCTCTGAACTTAGAGTAATAGATGAATAAATGGCTGGGTATTAAGTCCTATTTATAGAGTTTAGGAATGAAAAGATCTTCATTTAACTTGAATAAAAATAATGGCTTTTTAAGTGAAAATAATTTGAATTATCGTTCAGCAGAGGCTGAAGACTCGTTCAGAAAGGTGCTGGACTTATCAAGAGGTTGAAGGTTTGAATGGAGAACATTTTTGAAAACTTTCAAAATATGCTGAGAGGGGCGATATATCGCCTGGGCCAGTATGCCCGAGGCAATCGTGCAACATTTTGTATTTTTTGTATCTTCTTGCTGCGATATATCGCCCCCTATAGCTGCGATATATCGGCATACGTTGATTATTTAAACACGAAATTACACATTTTTAGCTTAATTTAAATTGAGTAAACAGCCTTGACTAAGCCCTCTAACGTTTTCAAAGCTGCTGACTGACCTTAGAGTATTCAAATTTTAACCTTAATAAATTTAATCCTCAAAATACTTAATCATTAATAAACCCATACATAACATGTACTATTATCTAATTGGTTCTTATCTAAACCTTATAGTATAATAAATATTATCCTCAATATCAGTCATATTAATCAAACCTTAGGTTAAAATTAATATTCCTAAACTATAGGTTAAACTTAGAAAATCTACAAGTACTACTATGAGTGTCCAAATAAATCCCGGTCTGAACCAAAAATCCACAGTCATAAAGATAATACTATTATTACTATAATACTACTATCTAACTAGCTAAGTAAAGTTCTTGGACTCTTCATAGCATATAAACATATCATAACACATATAATCTAACCTATTTTCCTTACCAAAAACTGGGATATCGGAGACAAGAACGGGATTGGAAAACTCCTAAAATCAACAATAAGAATCATGAGTTTCTAAAGAAATGGAGATGAAAAATAGATCTAAACCATCAAGATTGAAACTTACCAAAAAACCTTAAGTTTCAAGAAACTTAAACACCTAACCAAAAGCCATAATAATGAGTTAGGATCTGAAAGAAAATAAAAGAACTATGATGGATTAAACATGAGGATAAGAATACCTTGAATGGACTAGAACTTTGATCTGCACCTCAATACCGAAATGTCACTTTATCTTACTTCCCAAGTATTTATAAATCTTAGATTGAAAAGCTTTCCCTAGTGTTTTCTCTCTAGAATAAACTTAGCAACTTGGAGCCCCTGAAGAATGCTTGAATGATGAATGAAACGCCTGAGTACTAGGTCCTATTTATAAAGTTCAAGGAGTGAAACTAACCTTTTTTTAAAATGAATATAAATTTAATAAATTTGAATTTTTGGTTCAACAGATGCCCAGAACTCGGTCAAAAACGTTCAAGAGCAAGTCAAAGTGGTTGAGGGCTATTTCTAATTTAAATCCACAAAGTTTCAAAAATGGCTCCAAGAGCCGATATATCGCCTACCCTAGGCGATATATCGCCCCTACCTATGTCCCGAGCTTCCGTGGTTTCATTTGTGCGAAGTCGACGTGTTCTCCGTATCTTCGTAGGTGTAGCGTCCCATAATTTTACTTAGCTAGATAGTAGTAGTAGTTGTAGAGTTTTAGTTTTCGTGGATATTGGTCAAAGCCGGGATTTAGTTAGAAACTCATAGAAATAGTTATGGATTTTATAAGTTTAACTTATGGTTTAGAAATATTAATTTTATCATAAGGTTTGATTAAAGAATATAGTCCTAAGAATAATATTTATTATAACCTAAGTTTTAGATAGATTAAATAAGAGTGTGACACTTGTCACAAGCATGTTTATTAAGGGTTTAAGTATTTTTGATGAATAGTTTAATTAAAAGAAAGATCTAGAAGCTCTAGAACCTTCCATTATCTGTTAGGATCACATTTTACTCAGTCAAAAGTAGTTTTAATCAATTTCAAATTATCCTGAAATGTGCAAAAACGTGTTTGAAATATTAGCGTATGTTGATATATCGCAGCTATAAGGGCTGATATATCGCCTATGATTGATACAGAAAACACGTCGACTTCGCACGAACGAAACCACGAACCCTAGGTATCATGGTAGGGGTGATATATCGCCAACCCTAGGTGATATATCGGCTCCAGTGGCCATATTTGAGTTGTTCGTAAAATTCTGAACTAGATACAGCCCTCAACAACCTTGACTCGCTCCTGAACGTTTTTGACCGAGTTATGGGCATCTGTTGAACAGATAATTGAAATTTATTCAATTTTAATCATTTATTCATTCATTTTAAAGGATTTAGTTTCACTCCTTGAACTCTATAAATAGGACCCTTTACTCAGCCATTTCATTCACCATTCAAGCACAGTTCAGAGCCCCCAAGTTGCTAAGTTCATTCTAGAGAGAAACACTAGGGTTTTGGGGTTAAAACTTTCAAATCTAAAGCTTTTATAAACATTTGGGAAGTAAGTTTTGTGTGATTTTGGTGTTCGAGGTATAGATCGAGGTTCTAAGCTATCCAAGGTATCCATTGTCTTCAGGTTTAGTTCACTATAGTTTCTATTATTCTTTCATTTTCTTCAAATCCTAACTTGTGATAGTGACTTTTGGTTAGGTGTTCAATTCCTTTGAAACATAAAGTTTTCGTTAAGTTCTTATATCGATGCTTTAGATCTTCTCTTCAACTTCATTTCCTTAGAAACTTATGGTTTTCTTATGTTTGGTTTTAGGAGTTCCCAATCCCGCTCTTGTCTCCAATATTCCAGTTTTTGGTATGGAAAATTAGGCAGTTTAGTATTATGACTTAGTTTATATTTGTATGATCTAACATTTCAGGTACAATAAATGGGTATGTGTGTCTAGACCTAAGGTGACCAATGATGTATGACAGACTATGTCCGGTAGGCTCGGTTGCCAAAAATTTATGACGGACCTAAGTGATGTCTGGTGTATGACGGACTTATGCCCGGGGCTTAATTTCCACCCCTATATAAACACTTATCTTTTTATTATATCTGACTTGTTATTATGACCTATGACCTATAGTTATTATTATGACTTATGACTTATGACCTATGACTTATGACTTAGAGTATGATTTATGATTTATGACTTAGATTATGATGTAGAATTATGACTTAAGCTATGATATGACCTAGAAGTTTGTGTGACTTTGGTTAAATTTATGATATGTTTGATTATATGACTAACTTTTGTTTGTATTTTTCTTACTGGGCTTAGAAGCTCACTCTTTATGATGTTGTTATTTCATGCAATTAAGGATAGAAAGCGGTGGTGAGTGGGGACCTAAAAGTTTCGTGATGTACTCGTGGGGACCATATAGTCGAGGAAGATCAAGCAGACCTATTTATTTATTTTTATGAAATCATGTTATTTTTTAAAAGTTTTATTTAAATGTTGCTCATTTTTGTGTTAAAGACAATTATTTTATTTTTGTAAAACCATGGATCCATGTTTTTTATTTTTTTAAGTTTTTATTCAATAAAAGAGCAATATTTTTATGTATTATGATCCAACGCTGTGTTCTCGGTAATTTATAAGAAATTAGGGCGTTACAGTAGGCGACATATCGGCCCCTATAGCTGCGATATATCGGCATACGCTGATATTTTAAACATATTTTTGCACACTTTCAGCATATTTGAAGTTTGTTAAAACAACTTTGACTGAGTAAAACGTGATCCTAATAGCTGCTGGAAGGTTCTAGAGCTTTTAGATTCATCCATTATTAATTTATTCATCTAAAATCCTTAAATCTTTAAATAAACAAGCATGTGACAAGTGTCACGTTTTTAATTATTCTATCTAAACCTTAGGTTATAATAAATAATATTTCTAGGACCAGCTATATTGATCAAACCTTATGTTATAATTAATATTTCTAAACTATATGTTAAACTTATAAAATCTATAACTGTTTCTATGAGTTTTCAACTAAATCTCGGCTTGAACCAATAACCACTAAAACTAAAATACTACAAGCTACAACTACTACTACTATTACTACTACTACTACTACTACTACTATCTAGCTAAGTAAAATTCTGAGACGCTACATTATCATTTGATGTGTTTGATTAATACTATGAAACAATGTTTAAACAAGTATTAACAAATCACTTCTGGTCCAGTTTTATATATCACTATATATAAAATACATTCACTAAAGTGTCATACTACACTAGTGACCCGGATCTAGATCATTTGTATTCATAATACTAGCGAACTGTGCTAGCAATAATTAATCTAAAGATTCCATAATTTTATTTTACTGCGAACTAAGTTTATTATCTTAATCTCATTCCTCTCATACCAATATGAGATTAAGACCACATAGATAAACTTTGGAATTTTCTGATATTTACTTAATATTATCAACATAATATCAGACATAGTCTATATATATAGATAATAATTCAATTCAATTATTTATTTCATTTAAAATATTTGTCAACTACAATTGTTTTAAGGTCACTATTCCCAATAGTGGACTCCTCATTAATGACACAGATTGATGGGTCCAGCAATAGGGAGTTGACACACGGCATTACCTTTTTAAGAGTGTGACGTCATGAAGAGCCCAAGCGTCTCCCCCCAAAGACCTTTCAAATTACTCCTCTCAATCTAAGTCTCCATTGTCTGAGGACAAGTGAAGACTTAGGGAGCAAATGTTGTCCGTGTTTTCACCACTGGACATGTGACAGTCATTAGAGGAGTAATTAAGCTCCTCGAGCGCTAATGAGGTTTTGTAGAGCTCGTGTAGAGCTCCTCGAAGTGTAAAACTCCTCCGAGTACTATGATCCGGCCAAACATGGATGTCTCCAAGTGAGGCCACGCCTCGAGGTCCGTCCTCGAGGCGCGTATATCTCTAAGCGAGGCCACGTCCCGTGGTTAGTTCCAAGGTGTGGATGTCTCCAAGTAAGGCCATGCCCCGAGGACCAGTCAGGTGGTCCTCTCGCTTTCTTCGTTCACTAATCCTCCAGGTCTGGGATTTTGTCCTCGGGACCTGGAGTAACTGCTAGGTGCTTCTGTCTGACATCTTTTGGTAAGCCTCGAGTAATGGTGTCGAGTTCGTACACTCAACAATGTTGCCCACTCCTATCTGCCTATGTGGTATGCTAGATGTTTCTAATTTCAAGTGTTAACATGTTTGAAGGGAAAAGGCACAAAATCATGAAACTACCTAATTTCTAAAATGACATCCGAATAAGTATGAAAAGTATGAAGAATAATAAATAGTGAAATAGAGTAGGATTTGTTAGATTAATATGAAAGTGGGCATATGAACAATTCTATATACATGTAGGCGGAATTAATATATAGAATGAACATATACAAAAATGATCGAATATTGTATACCTCCAGCCATTGCTATTGATAACCTCGATCTAGCTTTAAATCTACAAAAGAAAAAGAACAGAAGTTAGAACGAGTACACGGGCTTCCAAGCTCTCACTAACTCTTTTAGATGGAGTTACTGAAAGTCAGAATGAGCAGCGAGCTTGGGGACCGGTACTCTATATTTATAGAGTGAGACTTACCATCAGAGTCTCTGCCACAGATTGAGATATTTCCTCAATCAGTTGGGATATGAAAAATCGGGTAACAACAAAATCAGGTAACAAACAATGTTGACCATTAATTAGAATATTTTGTCAATAAATTAAATATTGACTTTAATATATTAAATCAATTAGTTGATTTTATATACCAAACAAATAATATTCTAACATTCTCCCACTTGGTCAGCATTTAAATTAATGTATTACTTAAGCCCGACGATCATCCCTGTTAGATAATAAACACATGAATCATGGCGATAGGTCCTCTTTTTATGACGAGTATTATCTTCCATGTATTACAATATATTTATTACATAACAATGTAATTTATGTGGCTATGTACTTAAACGAATAAACCTTATGTTTATTCAGGTCCTATGAAGATAAAATTTTCTCAAATAAAATTAAGATGCGCATAAACATGAGAAAACATCAAAATAAGAGTTACATTGATAATAACTTCAGTTTGTACAATAAATTTACATAAGGGAACCAAGTCCCATGTTCACTACATGATCCTTGAATTTATGAGGTGGCAAGCCTTTCGTCATAGGATCAGCAATCATCAATTCAATGCTAATGTGTTGAATGACCACTTTATTTTCTTTAACACGTTCTCTCACGGCTAAGTACTTGATGTCGATGTGCTTGCTTCGACTACCACTCTTGTTGTTCTTAGCCATGAATACAGCAGCTGAATTGTCGCAAAACATTCTCAATGGCCTAGATATAGAATCTACAACTCTAAGGCCTGAAATGAAACTCTTTAGCCATACACCATGCGATGTAGCCTCAAAACACGAAACGAACTCGGCTTCCATAGTAGAAGTAGCAGTCAAGGTCTGTTTGTTACTCCTCCATGATATAGCTCCACCGACAAACATAAACACGTAACCAGAAGTTGATTTACGTGAATCAGTACAACCAGCAAAGTCTGAATCTGAGTAGCCAACTACTTCCAAGTTGTCGGTTCGTCTGAACATGAGTTTGTAATCCTTAGTACCCTGAAGATACCTCATAACTTTCTTTGCAGCTTTCCAGTGGTCTAATCCCGGGTTACTCTGAAATCTTCCTAGCATTCCGACAGCAAAGGCAATGTCGGGTCGTGTGCACACCTGAGCATACATCAAGCTTCCAACAGCAGAAGCATATGGGATTTTCTTCATTTCTTCCTTTTCAAAATCATTCTTTGGACACTGGCTCAAATTTAATTTATCACCCTTAACGATAGGAGCAACACTTGGTGAACAATCTTTCATCCGAAATCTCTCTAAAACTTTGTTAATGTAGGTTTCTTGAGATAGACCTAAGATACCTTTGAATCTATCTCGATGGATCTTAATGCCAATGACATAAGACACATCACCCATATCCTTCATCTCAAAGTTCTTTGAGAGAAATTGCTTCACCTCATGTAGCATGCCCTTATCATTGGTTGCAAGAAGAATATCGTCCACATATAAAACAAGAAAACAAATCTTACTCCCACTGACCTTCTGGTATATACATTGATCCATGACATTCTCTTCAAATCCAAAAGAAGAGATGACATCATGGAATTTTAAATACCATTGGCGGGACGCTTGTTTTAAACCATAGATGGACTTCTTAAGCTTGCACACCAAATGCTCACCATCACTAGAGGAGAGTCCTTCTGGTTGTTTCATGTATACCTCCTCCTCTAGGTCACCATTTAGGAAGGCAGTTTTCACATCCATCTGCTGTAGCTCTAAATCAAAATGAGCAACTAATGTCAGGATAACTCTGAGGGAATCTTTCTTAGATACCGGAGAAAAGGTCTCCGTGTAGTCAATTCCTTCTTTTTGAGTGAATCCCTTAGCAACGAGTCTCGCTTTGTGTCTCTCAATGTTGCCTAATGAGTCTTTCTTTGTTTTGAAGACCCATTTACACCCAATAGCCCTCGCCCCATTAGGCAACTCAACAAGATCCCAGACTCCGTTGCTTTTCATAGAATTCATTTCTTCATTCATGGCATTGTACCACAATTCCGATTCTTTGCTATTCATAGCTTGTGAAAACGTTTCTGGATCATTTTCGGCTCCAATATTGTAGTCAGATTCTTGCAAATACACAATGTAGTCACTAGGTATCGCCGATTTTATTGTCCTAGTGGATCTTCTTAAGGCTACACCAGCAGGCTCTTGAGGAGCGGGTGGTTCAGCTTGTTGTTCAACAATTATAGGCAACTCTTGAACAACTTGATCCATTTGAACTTCATCATTGACTTGTGGATCTTCAACAATTGGCTGTGGTGGTTCAACATCCATTTGGACTGCAGGGGTGTTATTGACCACAATCAATCTTGCTCTTGAGGTGGAGGATTCTGAAGGATCTTTCTCAGAACCTAAGTCCTTGGATTGATCACTCCCACTAATCAAGGCATTTTCAAGAAATTTTGCATTCCTTGATTCCACAATCCTAGTGCTATGAGATGGACAATAAAACTTGTAGCCTTTAGACCTTTCAGTGTAACTAATAAAGTATCCACTTATGGTCCTTGGGTCCAGTTTCTTTTCTTGTGGATTGTATACCCTAACTTCAGATGGGCATCCCCAAATGCGTACATGTTGCAAACTCGGTTTCCAACCTTTCCATAATTCAAAAGGAGTTTTGGAGACTGCCTTGGTTGGAACTCGATTTAATATGTACACGGATGTCTTTAGAGCTTCAGTCCACAAGGATTTAGGAAGTTTAGGGTTGCTGCTAAGCATACTTCGCACCATGTCCATCAATGTTCGGTTTCTCCTTTCTGCAACACCATTTTGCTCGGGTGTACCGGGCATGGTATTTTGGGCAACAATCCCATTTTCTTGAAGAAAATTTGCAAAAGGACCAGATGCTTGTCCATCTTCAGTGTATCTACCATAATATTCTCCACCTCTATCTGATCTCACTATCTTAATTTGCTTGTTGCATTGTTTCTCTACTTCAGCTTTAAATATCTTAAAGACATCTAACGCTTCGCTTTTGTTATGAAGTAAGTAGATATACATGTAGCGTGAGAAATCATCTATGAAAGAGATGAAGTATTTCTGACCATATGAGTCCATGTTTGGACTACATATATCAGTATGTATGATTTCTAATAGGTCAGAACTCCTATGGACACCACTTTTCTTAGACTTGGAGGTATGCTTTCCCTTAATGCAATCCACACAAGTATCAAAATCAGTAAAATCTAAGGTATTGAGTACCCCATCATTTACTAACCTTCTAATTTTATCAATAGAGATATGTCTCAATCTCCGGTGCCATAATGTAGAGGAATTCTCATTCATAACACATCTTTTATTGCCAGCGTGAACGTGCACAGTATTATAAGTGGTATTGTTTTGTAAATTAAGGCAGTAAAGACCATCAGACAAAATACCATTTCCAACACATTCAGATTTATTATATAAATTAAAAGATTTGTCTGAAAATGTAAAGGAAAAACCAAAAGGTACAAGTCTTGAAACGGAAATCAAGTTTCTAGAGAAACTTGGTACATAAAATGTCTTTTCTAACTTTAAAACAAAACCGCTACTTAAAACTAAATGGCACGTTCCTATAGCCTCCACATGTGAGCCCATCTTGTTTCCGGATAAGATGTTTTGCTCACTTCCCACTGGCTTCCTTAGGTTTTGTAAACCCTGCAAGGAATTTGAAATGTGAATTGTCGATCCGGAATCAATCCACCATGTGTTAATATTAACATTATCCATATTAGATTCATAACATACGAATGAAATTGGATTACCTTTGTCGTCCATCCATTTCTTGAACTTGGCGCATTCCTTTTTCGCATGTCCCTTCTTTTTGCAGAAGAAACATTTGATGGAATCCTTCTTTATATCGCCTTGGGGAGGCACTTTATTTTTCCCCTTGTCCTTCTTGGATGGTTTGCGTTTCTTTCCTTGGGTGGCCATGTGAGCACTTTCACCTTGTTCTTGCAGGAGCCTTGCTTCTTCTTGAGCACACATGGTTATCAGTTCATTGATACTCCATTTGTCCTTATGTGTGTTGTAGGAAATTTTGAAAGGCCCATATTGAGGTGGAAGATGGTTAAGGATGTAGTGGACCAAGAAGGTTTCAGGAATGACTACATCGAGTTTCTTCAGTTGAGCAGAAATGTCCTCATCTTTGAAATATGTTCTCTAACTCCTTTGACACCAGTGAGTTTTGTGGATGAGAACTGGTGGATGAGGTTGTTGTAAAGTGGTTTGTCCGAAGTGTCGAACTGCTCATCGATCAGTTTGATCAAGTCTTTGACTTTCTCAGGTTGCTCCACCGATCCACGCATTCCCAGAGGGATCTTGGACATGATGAACATGATGCTGAGTCGATTGGACCGCTCCCATTTCTCATATAGTGCGATTTGAGCAGCAGTGCTAGTCGCAGTGATTGCAGCAGGTTCGTCCTTCCTTATTGCGTAGTCCATGTCGGCACAGCCTAAATGAAGAAGAACTCGTTCCTTCCAGATTTTGAAATTATCACCCCTAAGCTCAGGTATTTCGGTAAGGATTTCAGCGAAACTAGAGGATGATGAAGAAGCTGCATGAATAGGATTACAAACTTAGATTTAGAAGATTGTGGCTTAATGAAGTCATGTTTTACCAATGTATAACATGCTGAAGAATGAAATTTTATTAAACAAAAATTGCCTGTGGGCTAAATTTTTAATTTAATAAAATTAGATGTAAAGGATGATAGATTATTCAAACGCATTATTTGGGATAAATTAAGGTTTGATACTTCTATCTTTATTAAACTTTATGATAAAACTATTAAATTAATTATCATAACTCCTGTGGGTAAATTAAGAAAATTAATTTAATATATTATCCTAATTGATTATATAAATATAATAAAATCCCTGTGGGGTAAAATTGTTATATTTATATAATCAATCACAATTTTGTTCATTATGTGATCATTTCAAATTAATATATAATTTTATATAATTAAAGATGATGTGGCTACTCCCTAATTATGTAAAATTATATGGTTCACTAGACATTATGTTTTAGGCTCTAGGAAGACCTAAGAACAATTTCGTTATAACATAATAGGCAATCACAGAGAGTAGTGCTCCTAGTGTGGTCGTCCGAAGATCATTAAAAACCGTTCTAGATTTGAGCATTTGTCTCAGTTTCATGCGTTCTTATGTCAACCACAAAATTGTTTATGAATTATTCATAATTTTATTCACCCTAAATGTTTTATGAATATTTTATGAATAAATTATGAAGATTAATGTGCTAAATATTATTCAACCTATCTTAATGTTTTGAATATAATCTAAATGTATCTAGCACAATAATGAAATATATATATAATGTATTTAAAATTATAAAGGCATACATATAAAATTAAAGATAATTATACTCAAAATAAATTTTGCATGAATAAGAACAAAATAATCATACAAATTAGTATAATTAATTATATGTACGAAAATACAATAATTCCATATATATACTTAATGGCAGAAAAAATCATGCTTAATAAGACAATAACATCATTTACTGATTTCGTGAATTAATAAAATAATTGCACAAACTTAATTGTAAAAATTTATTACATTCTTAAAATAGCACAATTATTTAATATTGCATGAATAAAAGAAATATACCATACACCAAAATCAAGTAAGTGCACATTTTAATTAATTTCCAAATATATAATTAACCAAAATTATATGTTTTAATTAAATTGGCAAGATAAAATTTATTGTCCAAATTGGTTCGAAATTCATGTCTAAAGAGATTCATGACGTTAGATTGATTAAACAACAACAAAAAATTGAAATTTAATATCAAAATTGTTTTTGGCCATAACCGGGTACATGAAGGTTGCAAAACTGATTTTGGATTCTCAAAACTTGATTTGGAAACATAGATCATTAGAAAAAATAATCTGAAGGATTTCTAATGGTACTTATGTGGAAAATTAGTTTTGAAACAAAAAATCAAAAAATATGAGACATTAAAACTCTCTATCAAAATAAAAATAAAAAATAAAAAATTATGAATATGGCCCTCAAACAATATATAAAACTATATACATGAATATATAATATATGTGTATAGATGAAGACATATGCACATCTATAAATCATAAAAAAAAATATGTGTATAATTTGTTTATATTGCCAAAATATGTTAGATATAACATATATGTAAACATAAAACAATACAAAAACAATAAAATTACCAAAAGAAATTTTGTTAAATGTAGGCCAACAAAAAAAAACGTAGATATATGTATATATATATATATGAATATGAATATGAATATGAATATGAAGACATATATAAATCAAATAAATATATATGCAGATAAAATTAGCAAGGCAGAGATGTAGACTGGCGACTGATACCAAATGTTAGATTAATATGAAAGTGGGCATATGAACAATTCTATATACATGTAGGCGGAATTAATATATAGAATGAACATATACAAAAATGATCGAATATTGTATACCTCCAGCCATTGCTATTGATAACCTCGATCTAGCTTTAAATCTACAAAAGAAAAAGAACAGAAGTTAGAACGAGTACACGGGCTTCCAAGCTCTCACTAACTCTTTTAGATGGAGTTACTGAAAGTCAGAATAAGCAGCGAGCTTGGGGACCGGTACTCTATATTTATAGAGTGAGACTTACCATCAGAGTCTCTGCCATAGATTGATATATTTCCTCAATCAGTTGGGATATGAAAAATCGGGTAACAACAAAATCAGGTAACAAACAATGTTGACCATTAATTAGAATATTTTGTCAATAAATTAAATATTGACTTTAATATATTAAATCAATTAGTTGATTTTATATACCAAACAAATAATATTCTAACAGAATTATTTATGAAGAATGAACCAATAAGTGTGGCTCACACGATAGCAATATATTTAATACGCATTATGAATTAAGAGAATATAAATAATTAAATGTAGAGTTATGATTGACCTTATTTGTATATTGTTACTCTATAACATGATTTTTTTGCCTCTTGAAAATTAGAATATAAACAACTTGTAATAAACATTCCTTGTAGGTCGACTTGGGTCAGGATTATTATTATTATTATTATTATTATTATTATTATTATTATTATTATTAGGGTAAATACTATTTTGGACTCTATGTTTTGTAAAAGTTATCGATCGGATACTTTATTTTGTTGATGACAATTCAGACACTGTGTTTTACAAAATTGAACAAAATATTACCTTATACTCAATTTTGGTAAAAAAAATTCAAATATAATTTATATCTTAAGATAATCAATTTTCTGTAAATAAATTTTGGAAGTAACCAAAATATATTTAAAATAATATAGTCTAAAAATGATATATTTTTTTTATGAAAAAAGTAATTAATTAGAATCGTAAGTAACCAAACGCTTACTTTTGAAAACCCATTAAAATAAAAAAAAAAATTAGGATTTCGTGAACTTTTTCATTTTAAATATATCATTTTTTAGAGACGTAGCAAGACACTTTTATAAATCAAATTTGTTAAGTTAATGTTATCCGTATAATTGAATATATTCCTGCTTTTTATCTCTTTGCTATGTTGGTCCTTGTTATTTTGTTTCTAAAAAGGTTAATTAAGTAGCCCATATATTAGCAAAAATTAATCTTTGTGATGATTTTATCTTTGGACGTTGTCATCTATTCTAATGAAATCACTTTCAAAAAAAAAAAAAAAAAATTGATTGGACAAGTTCTAAGCCGAACAAATTTCATTTACTCACGGAATGAAATTCCTTTCAAATAGCTCCATTCTATCACTCTCATGCAATCCTTTGAGAGTGTCCCAAGGCAGCAACTCTTAATTGTATATTATTATTATTAGAAAATAATATCATCCTCTCGTTGTTTCTCAAGGGGTTTGTAGTATAATAATTTAATTTAGACTTCATTTTCAAAAGTACCATTAAAAAAAATGGGATTAATGACTAAATTTTTTTTAATTTTGTATAAAGTAAATCAGTGACAATAATTGAAGAGTGCGCATATGTTTTTTAGATCACTCACAATAGCTTCTCTCATCTATCTTACATGTAGTTAGCCCTTCTCTACTCTCTACTCAGTTTTAGTTAGCCATTTCTATTTCTATCCAAATTTTGAAATATACCCACTTTTCTAACCCCAATATCTATTTTATCCATTTTAGACTTTAAAATGTAAACCAATCATGTTTTGAAATGTAATCTACAAGCCAAAAATGTAAACCATGTGTTCATAAATGTAAACCACAGGTATTTTATTCACTTATTGTGGATATTAATTATAAAAATAAAATATGTGGCTATTTGTGAATAACAAATGATAAAAGTGAGTAGTTTTCAAATAATGCATTCAAAATATATTACCAAAACTCTTTAATTTTTTTTAGAGATTTTTACATAACACATCGATTCTTATGGAAAAATTACAAATATACGGTTGGACGTTTATTATTTTAATTTTACGGTATCTACTTTTTTTTCTTCAGTTATACGGATGACTAAGCGATGAAGAAAGCGTAACCTGTGAGGAGAAGAAATAATCTTTGTGTTGACTGCTCTAGTTTGTAGTACCACCTTGGTTGTCCGTTTCGATTTTCTCCATGCACGCCACATACAGGAGCTTATTGGTACAATCATCGCTGCCGAAGGAGAGAAAAATAAGAACTTTAATACCTAATAAGTTTATTCCTCATAGATAAACAAAAAAAGAGAAATAGAGATGACTGGACCTCTTAGGACCTTGTTGGTTCCTTTGATGGCATAGGACTCCATGTCCCTTTGGCCTGGCCATGGGAGTTGTCTTTCAATGAAAAATCTATTTCTATAGAATAAATCAAAATGTGAGATGCCAAATATAATATAATAATAATATAAATGAAAGAACCTCTGTATTGATTCTAAAAGAAGAAGACAATACACGGCATACATAGTATTATACTATATACAAATAATGTGCTTAATTTTATTTATAAAATTGATTAATTATTTTTATTAAATTTTTATTAATGTTATATAAATTTTAAATAAATATCATATTTTAATTAAATACTTTATTAATTTTTGTTTAAATTTATGTTTGGTCTAATTTTTGAATTTGAAAGTGACAGCAAAATATTATATATTATATGTTTAATATAATATAATATTAAATATTATACAAAAAATTTAAATGTAAGTTTCTTGCTAGTTTTTTTAAAAAAAGCAGATTGTTACTAATTGATAATATATTATATTATATTTTTAATATGATATTATTCTGATACATGAGTTTAAGTTAATTAAATTTTATTTAGTTTATAAAATTTATTATTTTATTATTTTTAAATAATTATCATTGTAAAATATCTACAATATATATTATATTTTAATTTATTTAATTATTTATTTATTTATTATTTTTAAATAATTATCATTGTAAAATATCATAAAAATATCCTATTTTAATTTTTTTAATTATTTATTTTATTTTATTTTATTTAAGTTTAAGTTTAATTTACAATCTACTATTAAATATAATAATATTCTATTAAATATAAAAACATTTCGTTAAAGTTAATATTAAAAAAATAAAAAATCGTTAAAACAAAACATGAGATACTTGGAGCAACACTTATCTCTTCCACCAATACCACATGAAATACTATATGTCAAATATTTGGAGCAACATATGTCTCCATTACCATTACATGCATTAATTAATACAAATCCATCTATATTAATATATTTTTTAAAAATATAAATAAATATTTTTATTAAAAAATCATGTTAATAATAATTGGTGTAAATATACGTGTTTCTTAAGTAAGAATGAAGGAGAAGACGTGTTGATTTTTTGTTTGTTTTTAAGTTCAATTAAATTATATATAGTAATTGAATAAAGACAAAAGACTACATGCATTTATTAGATAAACTTTTTATGTTGATTTTTAGTTTAGGTTAGGATGATGCAATGTATTGAATCTTATTTTGGAGTTGATGTCTAGTTAATTTTAAGTTGTTTTTTCAACACCGTATTGTTTAGGTTTACGTTTAGATTTATGTATAATTGTCTAATATTATTTTATTTTTGTGTTGTTTATATTTATGTATAGTTATTTTCATATTGTTTTTTTTAGATGTTTAAGTTTATATATAGTTATTATATTGTTGTGTTGATGTTTAATTGATTTCTAATTAAGTAAATTTTTAGTTTTTCTTACACGTTTTAAAATGAAGTGATAAGTTATTTAATGTTATTTTTTTTAGTTTATTTTGGATATATGTTTAGTTGTTTTGAGATATATTTTAAGTTTATTTTTAACACATTTTAAAGTTTTGAAATTGTTTTTTAGTTTATTTTGAGTTAATACAATGAACTGATGTATAATTCCATTTTCAACACTGTATTGTTGTCGTGTTGCATTTAAGTTGCTTTCTTGATATTGTACTGTAGTATGTTGCTTTTTTAAAATATAAGAACGAGTTTTTTTATGTTTTTTTTTTGTAGATGCAATAGGTTGCACTGAGTTATTGTGAAGTTGTTGTCATGTTGCTTTCTTGTTGTTTTTTTAATATTATATTTTGTGGGTTAATATTTAATGTAAATCGTATTTTTGTAATTTTGCAACATTAAAATCATATTTTTAAAAACTTGAATTAGTTAAAATGCAGAAAAATGAAGGATCGAAAAAATATAAAAAAATCATAAAAAATAGATATTTATTACATAACCTCATTTTTTATTTTACGTTATACTTATACATTATAGCTAAATGTGTAGCTAAAGAATAAAAGAAATAATTAAATAAGTTTAAAGGATGAACAGTATGCTACCTTAACTAAAAACTAAATATGATAGATGATATATCTTTATTATACATCACGTGAATATTTTAGAATATAACTACTCAATGGTGCTCTTGGTGCCATTAATAACATGATAACATATAGATATATATTTACTGTCTTCCCAATAGTTACTACTCATAGATGTGTACTAACAATTATGATGATATAGCAATATAGTAATTTAGTAGTATTTGAAAAATGAAAAGTTTATAATATTATATTTTTATAATAAATACACATTTTTTATCAGATAACTCTTCCCAAAATTTAAAAAAATTAAAATTTATTTTTAGAAATATTAATTAACTATAAATATGGACCATTGATTTTAATTTAATGGGTAATATTAAAGTAACCATCTATGAATAGTAACTATTAAAAGTGCACTCATCTTTATTATACATCATGTGAATATTTTAGAATATAACTACTCATCTATAAGGAGTGTTTTTGGAAAATAACTTTGTAATTGAAATTTGGTATAATTCGGAACAATTACCCGATTTTGCGTAATTTGAGGTAATTAAAGGATCTCAATTATTCTCATCAATTCTTATAGTCTCATGAGAATTAGATGTAATTACACTGTGTAATTACTAATTACTATCAATTTTAAAATGTATTTATTACATAATATTATTTTCCAGTATAATTCCTAACTATTTTGCCAAACATAACAATAAGAATTCACAAGTAATTACCACTTCACATCTAAACTCATCTTGTATTGATGTACAGTGTATGCCCATTTCCATAGTTATATACCCATGCATGTAAAATCGCAATTACCCAGTATAAAAAGTTGACTCAACATACATTATAATTAGTTTATCAATAAATATATTTAATTATTTAGATATTTTATTTTTTCAAAACCAAAATGAAACCACTCGACTGAGATAAAGTAAAAATCCACTATACCCATTAGGCATTAGCATAAAAATAAAGAAGGAAAGGAATATATATATATATATATATATTTATATGTTTTCATTCAGTATTAAAAGACTGAAAGAGCTATTAAATTGGAATGTTTTAGCTCCCAAATTTTGCACAATCGAACATGTATTTTTTTAGCCTGCACTACTGTCTGAATGTTAAATTTAGAGTGATGTATATCAACACACATACTAATTCTAAAGGATATTCACACTGAAACTTTTCTTTGCTTAAAATGATAAAAGGAACCATGTTAAAGTAGGTCTCCTTACACATTTTCAATGGATGCAGTAGATCTCATGGAAAATGGCCTATTAGAATTCTCCTTCTCTAAATAATAGGCCATCAAATCCTTCACAACTTGGCGAAATCTCCTCCGGTGAGTAGGAAACTTCGATACGCTTCTCACCATTCCAGTCATCCTGCAGAGGATACTCTCTTGTCAAATACATAACAATGTTAAAACCATGAGAACATTTAAAGCAAAGCTTTCATCATTCTCAAGTTGATCACATAACAGTTAGTAACAAATTCTTACTATGCTCTATATGTATGAGAGTTCTAAGACGAAAGGTACAGATACCTTCTACTGAGTCCCTGAATTTGAGCAGCTCTTAGAGCATCTTTAGGTGTTAAACTCCCATTTTCCCAAGCTTCCATGCGTTGTGTATTGCTTCCAAAAAGAACAACCTTCTCCAAGAATCTCACCTCACCTTCTTCTAAGGCTATGGCCTTAATCTGTTCTTTTAAAACCATTACTGGATTAAAGAACCAATCTAACAATTTGTCCTTGGGTCTATTCAAGTGGGTTACCTCAAAATTATCAAGCAGCACTAGACCACTTGAATTTAATTCAATGGAGTGCAGCAAAAACTGCAGTAATGAGTAGCAAGGCAAGCCTACATCAATAATCACTGCTTCATTGCTGTTCTTTGCTTTCAACCACTCATAGAGATCCGCTGGTGTTATCACATTAGCATCCAATAATTCCTTGCCTCTAATTTCACAAGATTTCATCATGTTTCCCCATATCTGTTACATTCAAAACAAATCTCTTTTGTTGAGAGAAAATAGAGTGATAGCTGATTACTGAGTACACAAATTTCACAAGAAAGCATAAAATGGATGCATAGTATCAGCACCTACCAAACTAATGAACAATCAGTTTTCAAACCAAATCTCAAATCTAGAGAAGAAAGCATATGAATGCGCATATTATATTATTAACTCAATGTTATTTGTTACCATTCAAAAGGCAGAAAGATTTCATCACAAGATTAAATCCTCTGTTCATAAAAAGGCAGTGAAATGCAAACCTGCACTACTTTCACTTCTTGTATGGTCTCTCTCACTGATCTTGAATGAGCTAAACTCGGCACAAGCATTGCAGGTGCTTCTGACGAAACAGAACTGGATATGACTCCAGCCACTTGATTCGCTCCAACAGATGACTGTGTTCTTGAAACGCTTTTCTTTCGATACTGGGGCCTGGCTGCAAGCAATGCTACTACTACCATTAAAGGTCAAAAGAAATACAAAAGCTTTGAAAGATATAATAGTTGGTTATGCAATTACTTTGGGAAAATAGACCCCTCCCGGAGATAAAGCCAATCATTGGTGTATTCATCAAATTCAGCAACCATAGCAATCACATAAGCCACACCTCTTCTGAAAGATCTTTCCTTTATCCACAAAAGGTCAAAGGTTTACTTCATTTGAACAAGAAGCCAGTATATATATAGATACATATAAATATATATATATCAAAAGACTTCACTGAAGTATGATCCAACCTGATAGACTATGACCGATGCATGCAGTCCAACAAAAATACTAGAGAAAGCAGCTAATATGACGCTTCCAACGACAACAATCGGCCAAACCAAGATTGTCAAACCGGCAATTGGTATGCATGCTGTTTCAAGAAATGGTCCTTCTCGGCTAATGAGATCATGTATAAGCCTAAACCATCCCTTGAATAACATGTATGGACTCTTTACCACAGCAATTGCAGTGTACAATGGAACCTCCACCATTAGCCCCATCAACCCAGCTACGATGCAAGCAGGGACATGAATGAACCTACATAGTACCAAATTTACCAAAGCATGAACACTCAACAGCTCACACATGTCATTACATTGCAATTGCATAAATTGGACTTTTAACAAACACCTTACTTGGAATTCAAAGATAGAAAATGTAGTATTAATAATCAAAGATACACGTGTGCGTATGAAAGCAGTCCTAAAACATATTTGCCCCCACTATATACTATTGGTCCCAACACAAGATTGTTACCTTTCCATACAGCAAATAAAAATAAAAATAAATGAGGGCCCAACATGACTATTATATCATTATTAACCAAAGTATAGGTACCTTTGTTTATCCTAACTCATGACAAAGCAAAAGAGAACTGTTATATTGGCAACCAACTTCATTAGTTTCACACTTACCTAAGAGTTTGAAACTCATTTGAATCAGGGGATTCACGTAATTCTTTTAGGCAAATTGGGTAAGAATGGTAGCACAGGTCAGCAAAGTCTCGAACTACTGTACAGCTTCCTTTGATGGTTTCCCATGTTCCATCCTTAATGGTGACAGAAAGAAATTTAGAAACCATAATCAGAGAGATCTAAATAGAGCAGGGAATTCAAAGAAAACGACCAAAATTCAAAGGTGTACTTACCACTACAATGTGTACATATTTCTTGGTTTCATTTTCATGTCTGAAGGCTTCAAAAGTGGAAACCCATGGTGTGAAGAATCCATAGCCAAGTCCCACGAGAACACTCCCACCAATGCTCAAACCCAACCAAAGTCCAAACAAGGCTGGCAAACCCAACAAGATTGCAACTTTAAGCGGTGTATCAAGTCTGTTAATCCTGAAATTGCCATAACTTAGATGTATCAGATCAAAAATAAAAAACCCAGATAGGAAATTATTAAATATGAGTAAAAATCTCTTAAAAAGAAAATTAAGGTATTTAATGGTAGTTACTTTACTAGGGTGTAAACTGTCCACACAACATGGGCTGGGAGCAAACCAAGAATGACTCCAACATTCCCTGCTATCAATATAAGACCAACAATAGGTCCCACAAGTAAACCTGCAAAAGAAGTAAAAATAACTCCATGAAATCTCAAGAACCAACCTTTATGTTAACTTTTTCCCTTGAAAATTTAGCAAAAAACCCATTTGAAAACTGTGAAAACCAAACTCAACTAGAAAACCCAAAATAAATAAATAAATTGTGGAAAAAACCTTTGAGAGCGCCAAGGAAGAGAGCAGAACAAAATGCAAAAATCAGATAGCTGAGCTTGAACCAATCACCAGGATTATGTAATAAATCCATACCATAAAAATTAGAGAGAAAAAGAAGAATGGAATTAGATTATATGAATTTAGAGTCAATGGTGATCATCTTCATAGAAGAAGCCAGTTTGAACGTTTGTTTATTTTATTATATTCAATAGGAAAGTAACTATTTATCAATGTTAATTATTTATATGAGCTGAAGAGGTGGGATTTAGAGGAGGTGGATTGTTGAACCGAAGCCTGCTTCTTCTGCGAGAAGACGACAAAAGACGATTAGACAATTGGCCAAAAACTCATCAGACCAAGAAGTTTGGAACCTCAAAACCAAATCTTCCCTTCCCCATATGAGAAAATAATGATTTTTTCCCTAAAAAAAAATAAAAAATAAAAAGCCTTCAAACACCACGTGGTGGTCATAGAGAAAATTGATCATAAAATGTATTGATATTTTTGTTTTATATGTTAAGAATCGAGGGTTGATCGAAAATTTTGGTTTAACAAAAAAGAAAGTACAGTGATCTCTAGGATAATATGCCAACTCTTTATACTTTATAAATTTAGTTTATACTATGCGAAATTATTTAGTGATCTTTTTTTTTTGGTGGCATATTTAATTATAAACCACGATAGTTACTAAACTAAGTATGTGAGAAATAGAGATGGAGCGAGTATACATATATTAAAATAAAATAACGCATATGTATTAGACATATTGTTTTTGTGTTAAATCGAGTATGATGTACCATATTATCTACTTAAAATAATTACGTCTCCTCACATTGCTAACGGTATTTATGTTGTCTCCCAAGATAAACGATCAATGAGCATCAACTAAGTACCTTACTTCTACTCTAAAAAAATTGACCAATATCTAAGAACACCATCAAAATTTTGTTTTTACTTGCAACGAACTGACTAATGTGTAAAAACACCACCGAGATTTAACTAAAGACTGAGAGAGCTTCAACAACAGATGATATGAACTTAGAGAGGATTCAACTAAAGAGAGAATTTCGAAAATAAAAGAGAATGATTTTGAAGGTGTGAAACAATAAAGTGAAGCCCTCCAAGTGCTTGATAATCAAACAAACAAAATTGGGTAACTGCCAAAAAGTCAATCTCAGCAACTGTCCAAAATTGATTAATAAATGAAGCAATTTTCGTGTCAAGTAAGAATGAGATCTCCCATAATTGTTTCTAGAGTGTTCTACAATATCCTGATCGAATTTGGAAAGAAAAATAAATTATGGATTACAAAAGAAGCCCAATGTAGATCGGGTTTTATGAGATTGCATTCATACCTGTAGGATGTGCGAGCGCACACAAATCGCATGTGTTTTGCTCCACCCACAATGATTTGCACTCTTCCAGCGCGCACAAGAGATAGTCTCATTGTTTATCAACTTACTAAGCTAAAAATATAGAATTATATATACTCTTTTAAAAAGTTACTCAAATTTACATGTGAGACTTATAAAAATCTCATAATTTTTCTTTATCATTTTTTTATTTTTATGTACTCATGGGGAAGAATACAATTCTCCAAAGACATCCTAGTATACTACTAATAATAAGTGGGTCTCAATAAAAATTATGCCTCAAAATATTACTTTAAAATTATGTGTAACACTATTTTTCCAACAAACTATTCTATAAAAATACTGTTAAAAAATATGTATACGAGGTTGTGTAGTATTTGCTTCGAAATATACATAAAAATAGTATTTCTCATCATAAAAATGTATTCGTGTTTTTTTTCGGTGTCTAAAAAATATGTGTGCGTAAAATTATTTGATTTATTTATGAGTACAACCTATGTAATTGTTTTTTTAAAAAACAATTATGTTATTGAAAAAAATGCCTCTAATATTAGGAGACATATCACATTGAAAAATATATTTAGGTGATTTTGTTATTTAAATATTAAAGATAAGTTATAAATATTCTAAGTTGCTTTGAATTTGGCTCCAAAAATTTACTCATTAATTAAATAATTAATTTGACTAAGGTTGTTTTTATCAATTTGACTAAATAAATAAGAGAAAATTACATTTTGGATAACAAAATATGATCAAATATACAATAATAATATTATTTATCCTAATTACATATTTAAACCTATTTCATACTGGAATTACATAGATATTAGACTACTAAGTAGAAACAGCGTGCAATGCACATTTACTTAATTTTAAAATTGTAAACATACTTATCATGTATTTATTTTTATTATATTATTAATTATCATATAAATAAAAAAATATCATAAAAATAAATATAAGATATTAATATAATGTATGACATATATGTAGTAAAAAAATTAAGGCAAAATATTGTCTATAATTTTAATAAAAAGTAGTTCACTTTTTAAAATATATATATAATAGAATAAATTATAGTTCTATAGTATATATAAATATTTATATCAATAATCTCTACATATATGACATCTAAATACAATATTGACATAAATATATATTTACATATCTACATGACATATGTATATAAATTACAATAATATTTAAAAAGAAATTAATAATAGAAGTAAAATAATAATAGAAAAAGTCATAGTATAGAATGTTGACCTTAGTTTTGGTCAACGACACGGAGTCTAGAAAACGACAGAGAAATAATATAGAGCTTGAGAAAATGATCTAATAGAAAATAAAGAACACGGAGAATTATAGTGGTTCGGCCCCAGTGATTGGTAATAACCTATGTCCACTTGATCCTATTATTAGTATTAAGCTCCAAATGTGTGATCAAAGAACAAGGGTTCCTGAGTTTCACAGACCTTAGAAGAAGAAAACAATACAAACGATGGATAATAGTAATCTAATTCGGAAAAAGAGAAAAGGATCCCTTCCTTGACCTATTTCTTATGTATTTATAGGCTCAAGAAGGATTACATGAATTGAATAATAATATCTTTCCTTAATAAACGGATCTTCAGGTCATAATGAAGAGATATTCTCGGATATCATTACAACTGTACAGATCTTTACATAAATGCACGGAGTATACGACCAGTCTGATCGTATATAAAACTTGAACTTCGCATGTAGAAATATTTCTAGTCGATAGGCGAGCAATATCTCTGCCGCGTGTTCGGCCACGTGTCGAAAATTCTTGTCACGTCACCAACAGCTGTTTTTTGGATAAACATTTGCCCCCCAAGTTTATTTATTGCGACCAGCAATAAGTAAACTTAGAAAACTAACTTTTCGTATGCCCCACGAAATCTGCAGAGCCTCTCGTGCGTTCTCGAAAACTGTGACCTAATCACGTCCAATCATGCCTTTTCAGTTTCCAAGTAACCTTTCCGACGGCTGTTACACTCCCTCATGCCTTGAAAAAGGTAACTCGTGATTACCCATTTTCAACACATCTCAGCTTCTATAAACAATCCTCTCATTCACCTTTTAACCTTTTACTCGCCATTTCTTGCCAAGAACTCTCAAGAACTCCATCCCAGAGCTCAGATGTTCGAAGGTCTCCTGTCACTTTGCTTAAGGATTCTTTGTTTGCAAGCCCAAAGTCGTCCCATTTCAGAATCTCCAACCTTCATCCAGGTAAATTTCCTCGTCTTTTAAACCCTTTGAGATGCCATGCATACTACTTTTGAGTTCTGAAACTTTTTGTGTTCTTGGGTAAAATTTCGTGAGGATATTGTGTATACCGTTTGATGCTTGATAAGGTAGTGTAGTTTTGCTCTGTAGAAGTTAGGAATCAGTTTGATAGTCAAGATCATGGGTTTAGGGCGTAAAATCGAAGTAAAAATTCGATTTTTAGGCTAGTTGAAAAACTGGATTTTTCCCGCCCCTTTGGAGTTGAAAAAGATTTTTCCATAAAAACTTTTTACTTTCACTTTTTGATTCGTTTTTCAAATTGTTCGCATAAAACTTAGTGTTTCAGTTAGAATGCTAAGGTCACCCCTTTGGATTCGAGGGCGGGAATGTCTTTGGATGTTAGGGTTGGAAGCATTTTCATCTCGACCACTGGTCGAGCGAGCATCAGCCGAAGCAGCAGGCTGATGAGAAGGGTTGGAGGTTTTCCTTTTCTGGGCCTTGTTTTTGGTGCGAGCCATATTTCGGGTCAAGATTGGGGAAGTGTTTGGATTAGTACGAGAAAATGGAATTTTGGGTATCAATGACGAGGGTTGTTCTTCGTCCTCGAGCAGTTGAGCTAGCAGATCATCGTCGATGGGTCTTTCTCCCCCCCACGGGTCTTGCATGTAAACTGCAAACAGACAAAGGAGGAGATAAGACGCACAGCCTGAGAGCTTATGTTGAAAGTTGGAATAACATTGCTCGCATCTACGACCAGCAGCATTCTGAAAGCATGGTGATGATCAGAATGATCGCCAACTATTTAAGGAAATACGGTCTCCCAGGGGTGACCTTAGTTAGACCCAAACCAGACCAAAGGGCGAATCTGCCTGGAGGCGCCTTCAGCGCCTCGTCGAGGTTTCATATCGAGGCAGGGGCTACCTTGCCTCTTCACTCATTTTTTCAGGGGGTGGCCAACTATTTTGGAGTTGCCCCCTTCCAAATAACCCCAAACGGATATAGGATGCTTGCTACACTCTATATCCTGTACAGCCAAAAGAAATGGCCTGTGTCATCGCCTCATAAGGTCAACTACTTGTTCGACCTCAAATCAAACCCCAACCAAGAAGGCACGGGGTTCTTCCACTTCTCTCATCAGGAAACCGGGCGCACCTTCCTGACTGACACAACCCACATCTCAAATGTGGGGAGGTACTATCAGGAGTATTTCCTCACAACTGATATGATCGCAGACAACCTGGCCTTCGCACAAGGAGGTAAACCTTTCGCATCACTGGCTGTTACTTATTCACTTAGTGTTCTCCTCCATATTTTCTTAAACTGTTAATGTCTTCCAGGCCCATGGCTGCGACCAAACCCAACTCCGGAAATGGAGTTGAGATCTACATTCCTCGCCAGCATGCCTGATGCAGAAAAGTGCGTTAAGCATCTGGTTACAGAGGCTAACCTTAGGTTGGTTGGCCTCTGGGCCCCTCAATCGGACACGAGGGCGCCTTCAGAAGGGAGTGCATTTTCCAAGGAGGAACCCGAGCAGCAACCTTCAGCGTCACCTCCACGGAGGAGACCGACTGGGGTCACGATCAGGGAACCTGCTGGCACCCCTCCAGCAAAGAGGCCCTCGGCCCTCTTGGGGAAAGGAAAGAAGAAGGCCACCGAGCCTGTCGAACTCTCTGACGACTCATCGGGTGACAATGGTATAGTTATTTTTCTTTTAGACAATTTGCCAATTCCCTGTCATCTATTCGACGAGGATGGCAATTTTAAATATGCTCCACACTTAGGTCCAGACTTCTTCATGTCAAAGAATGAGTATAAGACTAGTAGAGTCTGTAGGATAGCGACCAGTAATAATAGCTCGGGTATTTGACTTTGCAATCATTTTTCGCTTCTTTTTCTGATGTAATGTACTTGGTTATTCATGCTATCTCACTGTTCAACTTTGTCCTTCTTTTTCATACATGGAATCCGCCAACGTGTTCGATCTCTACAGCACTCCAGAGGCTGCCGCGGCTCCCCCGAGCAAGAAGAAAACTAGCAAGAGACACCAAGGGGAGAGAAGCAAAGCGCCTCAGGCGAAGAAAGCTCAGAACACAGACCCTTTGGAGGACAAGCCCTCTGCTACCATGACTCCAACTTCCACCCACAAGCAGCAGGCTCCTTCTGCTCCGGCCGGATCGACTCCTCCTCCTGCGGCACCGACCGACCAACCTCAGCAGGCTGATCCTACCTCAACCGGGAACGAGATGGTTGGTCGCGCCTTCAAGTTGATTAAGGAGAGGATCACCAAGATCGCGAAGCACGACCGCTGCCAAGAGGCAATGGCTGCTACAGAGACGATGGGAGTTGACCCAATCCTGAACCGTGCTCTGAACGAGTTCACCAGTGTAAGTCATCTCTTTTTATGGAAACAGGTCTTCTTTAGTTTAATGTTTGTCTAACTTTTGTTCTGACTGCAGGTCATGCTAACCCTTACTACCGGCCGTATCCGCCTGGGTGCCGTCACCGAGCAGGCTAAGACTTCGGAGCAACGGCACGAGGATGATCTCAAAGCTGCTGAGGCCAAACATGCTGATCAGCTGGCAGCGGTGGTTGAGGAAAAGGCCCAACTGGCTAAGGAGTTGGAGGAGAAGCAGAGGTCTCTGGAGAAAGTCTGCGAGCAGAGGGACCAATTCAAGGAGTCCAACCGCTTCAACTATAAAGCTGCCAAACAACTCGAGCTGGACTTTCTCGCGAGCAGGCAGGAGACCACAACTTTGAAGGGTCGGGTTGAGGAGTTGGAGAAGACCAACGCCGATAACTTGGAAAGGTACAAGAATGCCACCCTGAGGTGCTTCTATGATTTCTGGAAGCACAATCAGGGTGCCAACTTCGGCTACCTTCCTGAGAATGTGAAAGATGTCGAGCTTGCTCGCTGTGCGGCTCAGTTGGCTGAGGAAGAAAGATCAAGGGTCCCTGCTTCCCCCGAAATCTCACTGGCCGTTGGAATGGACGGTGCAGACAACGAGACTGCGGGTGCTGTCGACCAAAACCTTCCCCAAGATCCTCCAGCTCCTCAAGCTCCTTAGTCTTTTCTCTTTATGTTTTTTTTTCTTTTTTAACTACACGACTTTTGGGTCGTGATGTAAAAACAATATAATTTTTTGGTTTGCTGCATGGGCAGCTTTTACTTTTATTTAAACAATTACATCCAAGCAGTTACTGCTTGCGGTGTAAAAGGATTCACTTTGATATTATAATATATTTGCATATTATTATAACATCTATCTGTTCGCATGACCGAACTTAGCATAACACTTTGGTTTGATTTAACAAAATATCAAAATTTTGAAAAATACTCTAAGTGCCCTAGCATGCTTTCACTTATTTTGCTCATGTGTTTACATACCTTTTAACGATATGCTTTGCTTACTTGTACCTTGTATGCCCCCCAAGTGATTGGGGAGCTTTAGGTCCTTGGTCACTTACCTTGACCAAAACCTGTTCAAACATTACTGCTCGTAGCAATATGATTAGAATTATAATACAGTAAAACAACACACGTAATGAGCAAATACTTGTAATAAATACAATAGTTGGCAAGAAATGACTGGCTGAGCACAGTCCCTTTTATTTCTCGTAATAAATAGACTAGACATGTCTTTACGAGCGATCAATAAGATCTTACATTTTTCCAAAACTTGTAAAAAGTAAAATTTATACAAGCCAATTCTTTAAGAAGAATTGTTCATTGATAATACTTGCGCAGGTGTTCTCCATTCCAATAGCGAGGAACAAGATCTCTGTTTAAGCGTGCAAGTTTATAAGTGCCTTGGTGAAGGACTTCATCAATTTGGTAAAGCCCTTCCCAATTTGGCCCGAGTACTCCAGCAGCTTGGTCGCGGGTGTTAAGGAAAACTCTTCGGAGTACAAGATCTCCAACACTGAATTTTCTTTCTCGCACTTTAGAGTTGAAATACCGGGCGACCTTCTGCTGGTATGCAGCTACTCGGAGCTGGGCTTGTTCACGCCTTTCATCAATTGAGTCCAAGGATTCCATCAGTAGCTGGCTGTTAGAGTCCTGGTCGTATGCTAATCTGCGGTGCGAGGGTGGATCCAATTCAACAGGCAATATGGCTTCATACCCGTATGCTAAGGAAAATGGGGTATGACCTGTTGCTGTTCGGTGGGAAGTTCTGTACGACCATAGGACTTCGGGCAACTGTTTTGGCCACACTCCCTTAGCTTCTTCGAGTCTTTTCTTTAGGGTATCCTTCAGCGTTTTGTTAACTGCTTCGACTTGCCCATTCGCCTGAGGATGAGCGACTGAAGAAAAGCTTTTGATAATATCATGATGTTTGTCACATTTTCGCACAAAATCCATTGAGTCTTCATTCATGGTTGGCTAGAAATATCCCTGCCTTAAGATCTTTTTTGACAGGCTTTGCCCCCCAGCGCGGTCCCCACAGAAACCTTCGTGCACCTCTTTCATTAACCCTTTGGCTTTCTCCTTTGTAACACATCTAAGAAGTGGCAATGAGTATCCCCTTCGGTACAGGAATCCATCGACCAGGATGTACCTAGTAGCTTGCCGTTGAAGGGTCCTAGCTTTGTTTCTGTCCGCTGGTAGCACGCCGCTTGACAGATACTCTACAAATGGTACCATCCATATATCCACCATCTGGTTGACCAAAGTGGTTTCTGCTGCCTGGATGCTTGGTTCTGATAGTTGCTCGACTGGCACTATGTTCAGAGTATCAGCATCTTTTGCACTTGCCAACTTCGCCAAAGCGTCCGCGTTGGAATTCTGATCGCGAGGTACTTGCTGGAGACTATATCTGTCGAATGGGGCTAATAGATCCTTTGCTTTGTTCAAATAGGTGACCATCTTCAAACCTCACCCCTGATACTCACCCAAGATTTGGTTCACCACCAGCTGAGAATCACTATAGACGTCAAGTGCTTTTATGTCCATATCCTTGGCCAATCGTAGTCCAGCGAGCAATGCTTCATATTCAGCCTCATTGTTAGAAGTAGTGAAGTCAAATCTTATTGCACAGTGAAATCGATGCCCTTCTGGTGTTATCAATATCACTCCTGCTTCTGCGTGAGATTCGTTAGATGATCCATCTGTGAACAATTTCCACGAGGGTGCTTGAATCTGACATTCAGGCTCGCTGGGCTCCTTAATCTGCTTGCCACCAGCAGGCTCTGTGAATTCAGCGATGAAGTCCGTTAGGGCTTGTCCTTTTATCGCTACTCGCGGCAAGTAAGATATGTCGAACTGCACGAGTTCGACTGCCCACTTTAGTAATCTTCCAACAGCCTCTGGCTTTTGCAGGACTTGCCGAAGAGGCTGGTCGGTCAATACCGTAATCGGATGAGCTTGGAAGTAAGGCCGCAGCTTCCTAGAGGCCAAAACTAAGTAATAGGCTAACCTTTCGATGGGGGGATACCTCAATTCTGCTCCGATTAGCCTTTTGCTTACGTAATAGACAGCCTTCTGTACACCCTCTTCTTGTCTTACAAGAACAGCACTAGCAGCGTAATCTGTGATTGCCAGGTAGATGAACAAAGTCTCTTTATCGACCGGCTTTGACAGGATGGGTGGTTGCGCCATATGCGTTTTTAGTGCTTGAAAAGCCTGTTCGCACTCATCTGTCCATTCAAATTTCTTATTGCCTCTGAGTAGATTGAAAAATGGGACGCACTTATCTTTTGATTTTGAAATAAATCTACTTAGAGCAGCAATCCTTCCGGTCAGGCTTTGGACATCCTTAATCTTCACCGGTGACTTCATCTCTATCAGGGCTTTTATTTTCTCGGGATTAGCTTCAATTCCCCTCGAGTTAACTATAAATCCCAAGAACTTCCCTGATCCTACTCCGAAGGAGCATTTAAGGGGATTTAGCTTCATCCTATATTTATTCAGGACGTTGAAGCATTCCTGCAAATCCCTTACATGCCCTACTGCTTTCTTTGACTTGACCAGCATGTCGTCGACGTAAACCTCCATGTTTGCACCGATCAGCTCCTTAAACATGTGGTTGACGAGTCTCTGGTAAGTCGCACCAACGTTTTTCAAACCAAAGGGCATCACTTTGTAACAGTAAAGCCCTGTATCGGTTCGAAAGCTAGTGTGATCCTCATCAGGGGGATGCATACTGATTTGATTATACCCAGAGTATGCATCCGTGAATGAGAGGATCTCGTGTAATGCCCCATATTTCCTAATAAGGTTTAGGACCTTGATTAGGAGGCCGAGAGGGCCATAATTGATTTATTATAGTATTTAATGATTATATGCATATTTACGTGAATTATATTATTATATGATGGTAAATTCATGCATATGGGAGAATTTATTATTGTGAGGGTATTTTGGTAATTTGGCCTGTTGAGGGCATATTTGTAAATTGGGTGCATAATGTAATTTGTGAATGAGATTTTATTATTATGGAGATATATTCGAGCTATTTGACATGAGACGGTCATATATAATGGATGAGCGGTTTTGTCATAACGGGGTCAATTTCGGGGTAATAGAAATGTTTATTTGGTAATGGATTGGGAGTATTTGAGATCAGGATGAAATTCTGGAAGTTTTGACTATAGTATCCCCGGGGGTGTTTTCGGGACCCCGAGCACTAGGTTTTATTTGAGGTTACTTAAGCTTGAAGTAGCTTGTCAGATAAGAACGTACGTTAGAAACCTCTCGTTCTCTCTAAAAGACGGTCCGTTTTACCGTTTGAGCGTCTTTGAAGATATCTTGAGTTCTAGGAGTCGGAATCAAGCGAGGGTCGAGGCATAGCGATCCTAGGAAAGAATAGAAGCTTCTTAGCCGAAGGATTTGACGGAAAACAACCCAATCAAAGGTAATTGAAGTTTAAGTTTTGAGTTATTTCGAGTTTCTAAGCTTTGAATTGATTTTGTGAATCGTTGAGTTTTCGGTTTGTTTGAACCTTGGGTTTTGAGGGTTTTGAGGTATTGGGAAGCTTGGGAACTTTGTTTTGATGATTGGGGAATGTTTAGGTGTGTTTTTGGGGACTTTGAAGTGTTGAAAACACGTTGGAGAATGGTTCTGGGTTGGGCGCCGCGGCCCTAGCTCGAGTTAGCAGGTGGCCTTTCTGTTTCGCTGGGCGTCGCGGCCCTTGTGTGGGGCGCCGCGGCGCTTGCCTCTGGAAATTCTGGGGGCCACGGCCCAAGGTGCTAGGGCCGCAGCCTTTGCCCTGTTTTCACCCTGTTTGCTCGTTTTGACCCCGGGAACTTAGCTATGAGCCTCGGGAGTGTCCCTACTACTTGGATTAGTTTGGATTGATCTCTTGGAGGCTAGATATTGGTTTGGAAACCTTTGGGTTATCATGTTATTAATGGTGTTCCATGTTTGGTTATGATTAGGTGACCGCTAAGGGCTTAAAGGTTGACCGTTCTCAAGGATCGTTCTTATATTGGTTCTAGCTCGGATTTGAGGTAAGAAAACTGCACCCTGTGTATATGTGACATGCATGGCTATTATGATGCATGTTGGTTGATTACTGGGTATGACATGCGTGGTTATTATTGATGCATGTCTGTTGATTATTATGTATGACATGCATGGCTATTCTTGATGCATGTAGGCTGACTATTAAACGTGACATGCATGGCTGTTAATGGTGCATGTTGGATTGTTGAATATATTGCATATGATGCATAAGAAACATGTGATTAGGACATGCTTGTATACTGGGTGTGATATCGTTCAGAGCTTGAGCCTCTGTGTTAATGCATAGTCCTAATTGTACTAATATCTGTTAAGTAAGCATGCTGAATACCTTGTTTATGGATATTGGACATGTGATATATGTTTGGTGGCATGGCTTACCTGTGTATGGCGCTGACTTATTAGTCAGAATCGACAATGGTGTCAGATCTGTCTGTGAAGCTGTGACTTATTAGTTAAGTTCACCACGGGCTGAGCACTGGTCGTGTTTTACCGACCTAAGGGTCATAGGTGGCAGTGCGTTGTGAACGCCGGGCCAAATAAGGATTAGATCTAATCGAGGTCGTCATTGAATGACTCATATGGGGTATTAGTGCTGGACCGACCGGAAGGTCAATGAGAACTATAAGCGCTTGCCTGGTCTACGACCAGATGACTATAGCCAAGGTATATGACCCCGGTGACTGTTTGTCACATGGCTAAGGGACGTTGTCCATAGTTTCGACTCTAGAGTCGTGAGGAAGGTTATGTTGGTGATTAATCACCTTGCACCTATCCTAAATGAACATAAGAAAGAATCACTTATCAGTTGAGCCCTGGTGACCCTATCGTCACATGGCTAGAGGGAGCGATGCTCATTATTGTGACTTTTAGCTATTGTCACCTACCTGTATAGACCGTTGGTTCTGAATGGTTACTTTGGTTATTGTTGATGTTATATCATGATGTATTATGTTTTCTTGCTGGGCTTCGGCTCACGGGTGATACGTGGTGCAGGTAAAGGCAAAAGGAAGCTGGACCATCCTTGAGTTGGAGAGCTTAGGTGATGACGTGTACATATGCAGCTGCTCGTCCGCCACGGCCGAGGTTTAAAGTGGAACTAGGGTTGAACCCTGTTTTGCCGCTTAGAACGGCCTGTTGTAAATATTTTCTGTAATAGACTCTGAAATTATATTTTCGGGATCCCAATGTATATATTAAACGTTCTAGTGAAACGTTACATCTTAACCAAAATGTTTAAACCCTAAACCGCTAATCATACTTAGTTACACGTTTTGACCAAATGACTCGATTAGCGAGTTTAACACTGTTTACAAGGCACACCGTAACGGTCCCTGGAGTTTGGGGCGTTACATCTCGTGTCCTGCAGTGGCATCGACCAGCTGGTCGATCCTCGGGAATGGGAAATAGTCTTTGGGGCAGGCTTTATTTAGGTCTGTAAAATCCACGCACGTACGCCACTTGCCATTCGGCTTGGGCACGAGTATGAGATTGGAGACCCACGATGGATAAAATGCCACCCTAATGAACCCATTCTCCTTCAGCTTCTTGACTTCCTCTTTCAAAGCCTTTGATCTGTCTTTGTCGAGTAGCCTCTTTTTTTGTTGCACAAGTGGAAAGCTTTTGTCAATGTTCAGGACATGGCTGATGATTGCGGGATCTATCCTGACCATGTCTTAATGTGACCAGGCAAAGACATCTTGGTTCCTCCTTAAGAACTCCACCAGTGCTTGTTTTGTTGTTGTCTCTAAGTTTTTACCGACTTTGACAACTCTGGTCAGATTTTCCTCATCGATTTGGACCTCTTCAAGGTCCTCGATGGGTCTCACTTCTTCTTCAAAATCCCCAAAGTGAGGATCTAAGTGTCTATCCTCACTTTGGGCAATGCCCTATTTGGTGAGATTATCACCTGAGCGGTCTTGAACATCAGTTGTCATTTGCAACTCTTTCCCGGTGGTATCTCTCGATACACCCTTCCTTGCCTTGGTGATCGAGGCGTTGTAGCACTCCCTTGCTTCCCTTTGGTTTCCCAACACGCATCCTATCCATGTGTCTGTTGGGAACTTCATGGCGAGGTGCCATATAGAGGTGATGGCTCGAAGGTCGACTAGGATTGGTCTCCCAATCACAGCATTGTACGTTGAAGGACAATCAACTACTATAAAAGTAGTGAGTAATGTCCTGTTAGCAGGCGCAGTGCTTGTTGTGACTGGGAGTCTAATTGACCCTACTGGGGCGAGCCCTTCTTCGGAAAAACCATAAATGGTTTGGTTGCATGGCTCCAGGTCCTTTACGGACAATTTCATCCTTTCCAACGAGGACTTATATAGGATGTTGACCGAACTTCCTGTATCGACCAACACCATTTTCACCATCATGTTCGCGATTTGTACATCCACGACCAGCAGATCGAAGTGTGGGAATCGCACATGCTGGGCGTCGTCGTCAGAGAAGGTGATTAGTTCCTCCTCTGTTCGAGCCTTTTTTGGTGCACGATCCTCGACACTCATCATCTCAATGTCCTGGTCATGGCGTAGGGTTCGAGCATATTGTTCCCTCGCTTTCCCACTATCTCCTACAAGATGTGGGCCTCCACAGATGGTGAGAAAGGTTCCTGCCACGGGAGCTGGCTGTAAAGGTGGCAAGCGTTGGCGTGCAAGCGCCGACCCGTTGCCACCTTGAGCTTCTCGCTGAGAACCTCCCGTGGCTCGTACGTATCTTCTTAAATGTCCCTATCTTATCAGGAACTCAATTTCGTCCTTCAGCTGGTTACACTCATTGGTGTCGTGCCCGTAGTCGTTATGATAACGACAGAACTTTGTTGAATCTCTCTTGGAGATATCTTTTCTTATTGGTGCGGGTCGCTTGTCGGGCACGCTCGAGCTGGTCGCCTGGTAAACCTCGGCTCGACTTTCAACAATGGTGGTGTAATTGGTGAATTTTGGTTCGTACCAATTACCTTTGGGGCGCTTACTCTCGGAGGTCGAGAGTTCGTTGCTCGTCCTTTTTCCACCATTCTTACCATTGCCATTCTCGTTTCCCTTGTCATTGCCATTGGGCTTAGACCCATTGGCGGCTTTGGCGGGTTCTTCCTTGGGCCCCTTGTCTTTTGCTGGCGATTTTCCTTCGTTGGCAATCGCGTCCTCGAGCTTGATGTACCGATCAGCCCGATCCAAAAACTCCTGGGTACTTTTAACCCCATGTTTCCTGAGGCTACTCCAAAGGGGAGAATGGCACCTAACCCCAGTGGTTAAGGCCATCATCTTGCCTTCATTGCCCACAGTCTTGGCTCCTACTGCAGCTCGCATGAAGCACTGAACGTAATCCTTCAAAGGCTCCCCCTCTTTCTAGCGTATCTCGACCAGTTGGTTCGCCTGGTGGGGTGCACACGACCCGCGTAGAACTGTCCGTAAAACTCCTTCACGAACATCTCCCAGGATACTATACTTGCAGGAGGGAACTTAAAGAACCACTCCTGGGTGGCATCAGAAAGTGTCGCTGGGAAGATCCTGTAGCGAGCATCTTCAGAGACTTTCTGAATGTCCATCTGTATCTCAAACTTGTTAACATGGGATACCGGGTCTCCATACCCGTCGAAATTTGGCAGAGTTGGCATCTTGAATTTGCTGGGGGTTTCTGCCACAGCAATCCTTTGTACGAAAGGGGTGTCTCTCCTCCGATCGTACTCGATATGCGATGTTCGCCCCCCGACCAGCTGCTGCACAGCCTGGTTCAGGGCATCGATTTGAGCCCGAACGACTTTCGGAATTGCTGGGGCCTCTGGTGCCAGGGGAATGTACTCATCGTGCCTTTCTCGGCGGTCGTTGAGTACATCCCTCAAGTCATTGTCTCTTCGCCGCTGTTCGCTGGCTCTGAGCCGGCTAAAGACGTTATTTTGTCTGGGCTGGCCCCCAGCGTTATGTCCTGCTTGTCGGTCTTCTCTAGGTGGGGGGCTCCTGCCTCCACCTCTTTCTTCGTTCCTCCGGCCAACATTTCCTCTGCCTGAGTCGGCCTCATTGTAGTCGTGGCCATCTCTGAACCGTGACTGGCTATGATGCGACCGACTATTTCCTCTGTTGCCTCCTTGGGCTGGCATTTCCCGAGCGTTAGGGGGAGGCCTACGTTGGTCGGTGGGTCCTCGTGCATTGTCATGCCGTGTGGGGCCCCTGACCGCAGAGCCTGTCTCCGAGTTCCTTCTGTTGGCAGAAGGACGTTGCCCCCTGCTTGGTGGATTTGGCTCTTCACCCCTTGGGTGTTTAGGGCTGCGGGGTTGTTGCCCGACCCTATTCTGCCTCGAGCGCGGGGGATTGCCTCGACCAGCCTGAGACGGAGGTTGCGTCTAAGGATCCCTAGGTGGGATATCATCCTGAGGCATAGGTGGCTGCTTCGGCCTCAGAGGGCTTATTGGCCGGAGCGGAGGGCTAGGATTCGGACCCCTTTGAGGTGGCCCGCTTGGGGGTTGATCAGGCTGCGAGGCTAGTGCAGTCTGATTCCTAGCCAACTAGAGGGCTGCTTCAAGAGCTTCCATGGCATCCCTCTGCCGACAGTCCATCTCCGCTTGCCGATCGCTCAGCTCTTGGCGCTGGCGCTCTATCTCCCTTTGCTGGGACGCCATTATCTCGGCAACATTCTCCTGGTTGGCCCTCAGATTGGCCAACTCATCTTACAACACCCCCAGTGTTGTCTTCAGGGTCTCAGAGTCCAACTCCTCCTCATCAAACTCCAAATGAGGTTCGTCTTCAGCCACATTTGGGGGAGGAGGCTGGGATGGCGCAGCGGCAGCCTGTCCAGTCTTCTTGGTAGTTTTTTCTATTAGATCTTCTTGAGTTCAACGCTCTCAATGAAAGCACCAGAATGTTGACCCTAGTTTTGGTCAACGACACGGAGTCTAGAAAATGACAGAGAAATAATATAGAGCTTGAGAAAATGATCTAATGGAAAATAAATAACACAGAGAATTATAGTGGTACGGCCCCAGTGATTGGTAATAACCTACGTCCAGTTGATCCTATTATTAGTATTGAGCTCCAAAGGTGTGATCAAAGAACTAGGGTTCCTGAGTTTCGCAGACCTTAGAAGAAGAAAATAATACAAACGATGGATAATAGTAATCTAATTCGGAAAATGAGAAAAGGATCCATTCCTTGAGCTATTTCTTATGTATTTATAAGCTCAAGAAGGATTACATGAATTGAATAATAATATATTTCCTTAATAAACAGATCTTCAGGTCATAATGAAGAGATATTCTCGGATATCATTACAACTGTACAGATCTTTACATAAATGCACACAGTATACGACCAGTATGATCGTATATAAAACTTGAACTTCACATGTAGAAATATTTCTGGTCGATAGGCGAGCAGTATCTCTGCCACATGTCGAAAATTCTTGTCATGTCACCAACAACTTTTTTTTGGATAAACATAGAGTAGTATACATGCATCAACTATTTTAATTAATTAATTAATTTTTGTTTAAGTTTATGTTTGTTCTAGTTTTTGAATTTAGCAGTGACAACAAGAGATTATATATTAAATGTTTAATATAATATTAATATTATATGTGAATTTTAAATTTAAGTTTTTTGCTAGTTGATAGTAGATTATATTATATATTTAATATGATATTATTCTAATAATAAAACCATACGCTATATTATTTTTAAATAATTATCATTGTAAAATATCTCAAAAATATCCTATTTTAATTTGTTTAATTATTTACTTACATAATTTTAATTAAGTTTAAATCATGTTTACAATCTACTATTAAATATATGAATATTCTGTTAAATATATGAATATTCAATTAAAGTTAATGGAAAAAAATGAAAAATTGTTAAAACCAAAAATTTTCGTTATCTACACACTTTTTATATAGAAGAGATATAGTGTGTTTTTGTTGTTTTTTTTAATTATGGTATGGTCAAACGGGCTTCATGGACTCTCAGGAGAGGCTCGGGCCCAACCAGGGCCCAACAAACAATGAGCAACCAAACCCTATAGGCTAGGACCATGCTAGGCACAATAACTAGTGAATAGCACAAGCATAGTAAAGAGCTCGAACCTGAGACGTTGGCCCAAACCAACTTTATGGGCGCACCCAATCTCCATCCTCTGGGATTTAGATCATTATGGTGGGCAGTCCATTCCAGGGGGACATATCCCATCATGTGGGATCCGGATGAATTTTCCGGGTCCATCCTCACATTTAAACTTGCTACCAAAATTATCACCTTTTTGGGTAAGCCAAGAGATGGGGGTTCTGTGTTAGGGTTTTTAATTGCACAAATCCCAAAATTATCACCTTTTTGGGTAACCGTCAACTTTATCCTTGAAAATTCGGGATTCTTAAAATGAATCCAAACTTTCACACTCTCATGTTGAGTACACGCTCGAAGCCTGAACTTTATAATAATTTGGGGTTCCACTTCGAATTCAATCTGTCCTTTCGAGACCTCGGTCTCGATTGAGCTTACTCCGTGATCTCGAGATTTCGAGCTCGAATCACCAAAATTGTATTCTGTAATTCCTTGCATGCCTGGCCCTCACCCTCTTTTTTCTTGTTAGATGTCACAGAACTCTGAGAATCGGTGGGGGTCAGTGCTCCCAATTTCTTACTCTCCATCAACTCCCAGTCCAGAGTCTCCCTTCACTCGGAACCAGCGACTAATACGTGAGCACCACGCGAGGTGCGAACAGGAGGACATTCGAGACCATTTCTGACGTTAAATTGACGAGGTCGAGGAAATAAAAGGGAAGAAACTTCGGGTCGCGATTTATCCAGATTTGGACCCCGAGATCAGACCTATCCCGCTCAATACAAAACTCAAAGTCACCATTTATTATGAGCCTAGTGTACTTTCCTTCTCACTGATGGAGGACCCTTCAGATCGCCATTCTACTTCTCGAGCGGCATCTATTCCGACCCTGCAAGAGGGTTTTTTTGAGGCGGAGCATTATTGGTGCTCGGTCACCTCAACGGGCCAAATATCTGAGATTTTATCTCGCCACGGCCTGAAAATCTCTGGCACACTGAAGTGTCGACCTGGGACTCCAAACAAGTGGAGCTAGTACGCCCCGAGTGATGGCAAGCCCGATAGTAAGATTAAGCTCGTGGCCTGGAGTCGCGAGCATATGAAGGCAGGGGCCCTACTTCCCCTAAAATCCTTTTTTAAGGATTTTCTGGATTTTGTTGGGCTCGCCCCATTCCAACTCCAGACCAATTCTTATAGGATTTTCTCCGCCCTCAGGTCTCTGTACCACGAGCTAAAGTGGGAAGGACCCTCACCACAAGAAATTTTGTATCTCTTTTGTCTGAAAGAAAACCCTTCTCGAGCTCGGGGAAGGGATGGCTTCCACTATTTGTCGAGCTATCCGAAGGAGAAGAAGATTTTTGAGGATATGCCAAACCATCCTCCAAACTTCAAGTTGGCCTTCTTCTAGACGGATGGCCTCGCTCCCTCCAAATTATACTCGTTCCAACGCATCTGTAAGTACTCATACTTATTCCTTTCTTGTTCGTTTAATGATTGGACTCGAAATAATAACACGTATCCATTTATTCAGCCAACTATCACTGTCCCACCCCTTCAAAGTCAATGGTGGAGCACAAGACAGCTCTGCTCCAACTGTCGTACGGTCGGCGCTCCCTATCTTATTTTCTCCATGAAGAACGGCTTCGAGCCTGCGGTCTCCTGGAGCAAGACTAGTCGATAGATGATGCTGCCTACCGCAAGTACCTCAAGTGGGAGCATGTAATGCCCCAAATTTCCTAATAAGGTTTAGGACCTTGATTAGGAGGCCGGGAGGGCCATAATTGATTTATTATAGTATTTAATGATTATATGCATGTTTACGTGAATTATATTATTATATGATGGTGGATGCATGCATGTGGGAGAATTTATGATTATTAGGGTATTTTGGTAATTTGGCCACTGTGGGCGTAATTGTATATTTTGGGTGCATGATTGTGATTAATTAATATAGCCACACTATAAGGTGGATTGGTTCGAGCTATCGACATGAGACGATCATGAGATGTAAGTGTTCGGTCTAGTCATAACGGGTTTAAGTTCGGGGCTCAAGGTGAGTCTCGGGGTGAATTTAATGATTAGAGCATTACCGGGAATTAAAGGGTAATGGGATATGATTTATTGGTATTTGGGAATGTTGAGATTAGCTGGAATTGGAGAGCGTTAATTATAATTAACGGTATAGGTTGGAAAATGACGAAATTACCCTTGGGAGTGTTTAGAAGCTTTTAAATTGGCCTAGGGGCATTATGGTCTTTTGACCTTAAGGATTTATATCAATTTTTGGGGGTTTGGAAGGCTGTAGAAACAGAGCAAAACAGAGCCTAACCTCATCCTTTCTTCCTTTCTCTCCCGTACAAACTTTCCTTCATCCTTTTCTTTGAATTTTGAGAGCCACCTTGAGGAGTTAAGCTTGGAGATCAAAGGGGGAAGCTAGGGAACTTGTCACAGCCATTAAAGGGGATTCAAAACCATGTTTGAGGTGAGTTCCAGTTATGAATTTAAGGTGTGCTCTGTTTTTTTGAGTTTCTTAAGTTTTTACACTTAGAATTGGACTTTGGCAATTGTTGAGTTTTTGGTTGGTTTGAGCTTCAGGTTTTGGTGGTTTTGGACCATTGGGAAGTTTGGGAACTTTGATTTTATGATTTGGAGATGTTTGGATGGGTTTTTGGAAGGTTTTAGAAGTGGAAAAATGAAGAAAAATGGCTGGTGCGAAGTTGGGCTGCGACCCTGTTCTTGGGCGTCGCGGCCCTAGCTTGAAGAAGGTGGTGGAGGCTCTGTCAGGGGGGGTGCGCCGCGGCATGGTCCATGTAGGGCCGCGGCCCTTAAGGGAAAATTTTCCCAAAAGTGTGTTTTTGTGATGGAAACTTAACTCTAAGGGCCTAGGATCGATCCTACAACTTAGTTGAGTGGGATTCGATGTTCCGGAGGCTTGGGTTAGGTTTGGGAGTATTTAATTACTCATTTTGATGAGGTTTTATATTTGGTTATGACTAGGTGACCACTAAAGGCTTAAAGGTTGATCGTTCTCAAGGGTTGTTCTATAAATCGTTCTAGCTCGAATCTGAGGTAAGAAAACTGCACCCTGTGTATATGTGACATGCATGGTTATTATTGATGCATGTCGGTTGATTATTATGTATGACATGCATGGTTATTATTGATGCATGTCAGTTGATTATTATGTGTGACATGCATGGCTATTCTTGATGCATGTTGGTTGACTATTAAACGTGACATGCATGGCTGTTGTTGGTGCATGTTGGATTGCTGGATATGTTGTATATGGTGCATGAGAAACATGTGATTAGGACATGCCTGTATACTGAGTATGATATCGTTCAGAGCTTGAGTCTCTGTGTTTATGCATCATCCTAATTGTACTAGTACCTGTTTAGTAAGCATGCTGGATACCTTGTTTGTGGATATGGAACATGTGATATATGATTGATGGCATGACTTACTTGTGTTTGACACTGACTAGTCAGGGACCGACTCTAAAGTCGAGAATCATGCATTGAATGACTCTATGGCATTAATGCTAGACCGACCCTAAGGTCGATGAATCATGCATTGAATGGCTCCATGGCATTAATGCTGGACCGACTCTAAAGTCGAGAATTGCGCATTGAGTGGCTCTAAGGCACTAATGCCAGACCGACCCTAAGGTCGAAGAACTTATAAGCGCTTGCCTGGTCTATGACCAGATGTTTATAGCCAAGGTATATGACCCCGGTGACTGTTTGTCACATGGCTAGGGGATGCTGTCCATAGCACGACTCTAGAGTCGGGAGGAAGGTTATGTTGGTGACCATTCACCATGCACCTGTCCTGATCAAACTTATGAAAGAATCACTTATCAGTTAAGCTCTGGTGACCCTATCGTCACATGGCCAGAGGAAGCTATGCTCGTTATCGTGACTTTCGGCTATTGTCACCTATTTGCTTGGACTGATAGTCCTGAACGGTTATTATGATCGTTGTTGATATTATATCATGTTTTATTGTGTTTTCTTGTTGGGCTTTGGCTCACGGGTGCTACGTGGTGCAGGTAAAGTCAGGAGGAAGCTAGACCATCCTTGAGTTGAAGGGCTTAGGTGATGATGTGTACATATGCAGCTGCTCGTCCACCACGGCCGAGGTTTAAAGTGGAACTAGGGGTGAACCCTGTTTTGCCGCTTAGAACGGCCTGTTGTAAATATTTTCTGTAATAGACTCTGAAATTATATTTTCGGGATCCCAATGTATATGTTAAACGTTCTAGTGAAACGTTACATCTTAACCAAAGTTTTTAATCCCTAAACCGCTAATCATACTTAGTTCACGATTTTGGCCAAATGACTCGATTAGCGAGTTTAGCACTATTTACAAGGCACACCGTAACGGTCCCTGGAGTTTGGGTCGTTACAGAGCACGTGCCACTTCCCACCGAGAGACTTCCCCCGGGACAGAGGTCTTCAAGCTCACAGGCCCGTCCTCCTGTGGCTCGTCGTCATGATCAACCTAGCTCGGTAAATGAAGCCCAAGATGAGGCCTCGAGCTCGGGTGGTGGAGGTAAAGTTATACTTAGCTCTACCATGTGGTCCCCTTCCTTGCTTAAGCACAAGCCCGACACTCTAATCCTATTCCCGGATCCTAGATATAACTTCCATACTTGGTCCTGGGTAGATTATAGGGTGCACAAGTTTGATAGTTGGTTAGGAAAATTCTAAACCATGTATAGTTTAAACAAAGTTTGGGATGGGGTCGCCACTAAATACGAGACCAATGTCTATAGAGACCTTTCGAGGCTGTCTCCTACATATAAGGAAGGGACTCCCCCAACGTCCTTTGAAGATAGGGGGATTACTTGGTCACCGACCACAAGCTCGGGGGAGAGTAATAGTTAGGTTTCTTTTGACTTTAGCCCTGTTTCTTTTTGTTGTTTAGGCTCGATCACTAATGTGTAAATTGTGTATGTGCATGCGACATGGAATTTGATTTAGACAACGTGCTCAACCCCCGCTCGGGAGCTAAGCAGAGTAAATGCCCAAGGGCATCACAGAGAGCGGGGCACCCCTATAAAATCTTGAAGAAATCTGAGGCGACACCTCCTGCCTTGGACACTCATGGCCCGAGCCTATCGGCTGATTCAAACCCCGAGGTCAGAGAATCTACCGAGATCTCACTTCCCCCGCCTCCTCCTGAAATCCAAACTTCCCAACGACTGCTTTGACCCCAAAGAAGCAGGTTCCCACACGGGAACGTTTTTTGTCGGTCTTTCCCCATGTCCCCGAGTATGTGATCGATAATGCTGCGGGGACACACGGAGTCAGTCTGGGCTCGGAGGTACTATCCCTAGTTGGCCAAAGTCTCAGCAATCTTGGTGCTCCTCAATAGCAGTTTCTCACATCCTGCCGCGATACCAATACAATTTTTGACAAGGGCAGCGAGCTCTTCACCTTGGTAGATCCTTTTACTCTATCATGTTGCTTATTCGGACTTATCATGTATGTTTACTAACCCATTTTTGTTTATGTGTACAGGCTTTGGTTCGCTCAGCTTAACTACAAGCTAAACAATGAAGTTCACGTGAGCCTGTCCTACGCTCAGGAAGCGAAGAACCTCCAGATAAAGTTCACAGACAAGCTTAAGGCTGCAAAGTCGATGGTGTCAGAACTCGAGTCAAAATTGGAGGCCAAGGATTCTAAAATCAAGGAAAGGGACTCCAGAATCAAGGAGCTTGAAGAGCTGAATGCCAAGCTCGAGGAGGAGAAGAAGGCCACCATTTATATAATCAAGGGTGAGAAGGCTCGCCTCCTCGAGGAGTTTAACTAGAAGAAGGGTCATGCTGTTGACATGACCATGTACCGCATTTGGGCCAACAATGTTGATCTCGACACCAGCTTTCTGGACAACCTCAAAGATGAATTCCTTAAGAGGTGGCAAGCTCGGCTTGACGAGGAGGATGCCAGGGACGAGGCAGAGGAGGCAGCAGAGAAGTCTAGTGTTGCTGATGGGGATGTGCCTGCTCCATAAAAGCGAGGTCATGGGCTGTGTCCCATTAAGATTTTTGTAATACCTTTTTTTTTATATATATTTGTGCCCTTGGGGCAAAGACAATACATAGCTCGTTTTAGGGCTATTTTATATTTATTTAGACAGTAATTTTGATCTTTATGTATATGATTTTCTTGCTAAAAAACCTATATGCATTTGATTTTACATTCAGCTTTTACTTTAATATTTTTGCTTTACATTTTTGGGTCGAAATATTTTAAGCATGTCATACTAAAGGTTTGCTTTTATGTTAATTTATTCATACAAACACACTTGTTGGATTTAAGCTCAAGTTCCAATGCATTCATGCACAATTTACTCGATATATCCATGTCCGACCTCGTTATTGTGAAGGTCGGATTTTACTTTTACCACACACTCGAAAGTACTTATATGACATGTAATCTTACTAGTTTAGTTATATTTTTCTTTTCTAGTCACTTTTTCTCATCCTTGAGTAGCTCCTTAAGGTTGTGAGGTCGAAACTAATTTTTGCAAAATTTTCCAGCCTTGGACTCGACTTAATTCGAAGTAGGTTTATTTACATTCCAAATTTCTGTTGATTAGTTTTAGCGGGTTTGTTCCAAACTTTTTTAGTTCGCGTGCTAGGTTATTAATCCATACACTTATAATTTTTATAATCTGGTTACATCCAGACAACTTTAGCTCGCGTGTTTGGTTATTAATCCATACACGTATAATTTTTATAATCTGGTTATGTCCAAAATATCTTAGCTCGTGTGCTAGGTTATTAATCCATACACTTATAATTTTTATGATGGGTTAATGATTCAGACATTTTTATTTTACGTGTATACTTAAAACTTTTATGTCGGGTTAATGATCCGGACATTTTTATTTTATGTTATTTATTTTTCAAACTTATGGTATGATTGTATACCACTGATGCCCCCTTAATATCCTATGAGTGTGACCAGAGGTTATTGAATTAAGAGAGTTTGCAAAAAATACAACATTTAGTAAAGAAAATAAATTTTGAGCAAAACTTAACATTTTTATTAACAAATGTCTGAAAATTAAACAAGCTTGGTTACAACAAAAACACCATTCCTACATTATTGATAATAAGGTCATAGATGTTCACTGTTCCAAGCTCGCGACACCAACTCTCCATTTAGTCTCGCCAATCTATATATTGCAGGCCGGATGATAGACTCGATTTGGTAAGGTCATTCCCAGTTAGGTCCGAGTACCCCAGCAGATGAGTCTTGTGTAGCCAAAAATACACGTCTTAATACTAGATCTCCCAATCTGAATTTTCTATCTCAAACCCTCTTGTTGAAATACCTGGTAGCTCGTTGCTGGTATGCAACATTTTTTAATTGAGCTTCATCTGGTCTTTCTTCAATGAGGTCTAGAATTTCTTAGAGCTAGGATTGGTTCGAGGCCTGATTGTAGGCATGGCTCCGTATTGTGGGTATTTCGAATTCAATCAGCATCATGGCCTCGCATCCATATGCTAGGGAGAAGGGAGTATGCCCTGTTGAAGTTCGAGTTGTTGTTTGATAAGCCCACAAAACCTGAGGTAACTCCTCGAGCCACCTTCCTTTAGCCTCGTCTAACCTTTTCTTTATAGAGCTCTTTAGGGTTTTGTTGACTGCTTCGACCTGGCCATTTGATTAGGGATGGGCGACGGAGGAAAAGCTTTTTATTATCCCATTCTTTTCGTAGAAATGGGTAAACAGGTCAGTGTCGAGCTGGGTACCATTGTCCGACACTATCTTTCTGGGCATCCCATATCAGCAGATGATATTTTTTACCACAAAGTCTAAAACTTTTTTTGAGGTAATCGTGGCCAGGGGTTCGGCCTCGGTCCATTTTGTGAAATAATCGACCACAACCACAGCGTACTTTACTCCACCTTTGCCTGTTGGTAGCGAGCCTATAAGGTCGATTCCCCCACACCACTAATGGCCATGGGGAGGTCAACATGGTGATCTCAGTAGGTGGAGCTTGTGGAATTGAGGCAAATCGCTGACACTTATCACATCTTTTGATATATTCGAACGCATCTGCCATGACCGTGAGCCAGAAATACCCTTGTCTCATCACCTTTTTGGATAGACTATGCCCCCCGGTGTGATCTCCACAAAATCCTTTATGAATTTCTTTAGAATTTTCTTTGTCTCGGGTGGAGTTACACATCAGAGTAATGGCATAGAATACCCTCTTCGATATAACCTTCCTTCCACAATAGTATATCTCAGGATTTGATACATCAGTTTCTGAGCCTCTTCTGTTCTGCTGGGAGAATTCCGGTTTCGAGGTAATCGACTATTGGGGCCATCCAGGTAGGTTGAGAATCAATCATGCATACATCCTCTTCATCAGGCTCACTGATACTCGGGGTAGATAGAAACTCTACCGAGACCACATTCAATGTATCAGCCTCGCTGGTTGTAGCGAGCCTAGCCAGTGCGTCTGCATTTGAATCTTGTTCTCAGGAAACTTGCTCTATAGCGTAGAATTCAAACTATCCGAGCGCAACCTTGGCTTTCTCTAGGTACATGGCCATTTTTATGCCACGAGCTTGATATTCCCCTAAAACTTGGTTGACCACCAGTTGTGAGTCACTATAACAGTGTATAGCCTTTGCTTTGAGTTCCTTGGCTATTCAAAGTTCTGCTAGTAATGCTTCGTATTCAGCCTCGTTATTTGACACTTCGAAGTTGAACCTTAAAGTAAAGTGGAATCGATTTCCTGTTGGGGTGATCAGTATAATGCCTACCCCGATCCATTTTTGTTGGAGGATCTGTCGACATAAAGTTTCCACAACTCATGGGCTAGGGTTACAACTTCATCGTTTGACACTCCAGTACATTCTACAATTAAATCTGCCAAGGCCTATCCCTTGATGGTCGTTCTTGGGTGGTATGTGATCTCGAATTGTCCAAGTTCGACAGCCCACTTTAACAATCTTCCAGAAGCTTCTGGTTTAGATAAAACTTGTCGTAGTAGTTGGTCAGTTAGCACATGAATAGGGTGTGCTTGGAAATAAGGTCGAAGCTTTCGAGATGAGTGGATCAGGCTGAGAGCTAGTTTTTCCATCAATGGGTATCTCAATTCTGCCCCCAGTAACCTTTTGCTGACATAGTACACTGGTTTTTGTACCTTCTTCTCCTCTCAGATGAGCATGGCATTAATGGTGTGCTCGGTTGTAGCGATGTATAAATACAAGACTTCACCTACGATAGGTTTTGACAAGATTGGTGGTTCGGCAAGGTGCTTCTTTAGATTTTAGAATGCAAGCTCGCTATGATAGTTAGAATCCTGTGATCCGTAGGGGGAAAGACCGGGTAAAAAGCTGTGCAATCCCATACCGCCTGGGGAAGGTCAAGTGTGATGATTCTAAGATTGTGTAGGTATGGGACTACACAGTTGAAGATGGCTTAAATGGATTGATGAGTATTACCTATATCAATAAGATGCATCTTCTTTTCAGTAGCCCATCACTTGAGAACTCCAAAGTTAAGCGTGCTTGACTTGGAGCAATCTTATGACGGGTGACTTCCTGGGAAGTTTTCCCAGGAAGCGTGCGAGTGAGGACAAAGCACACTGGAAAGACTTGTGTTGGTTTGTAGGGCCCATGTTATTCTAGGAAGCAACCATAGTGACGTGGGGCGTTACAAATGGTATCAGAGCCTTGATCTAGCCGGAAATGTGGCTAACGGGGACATCAGACCCGTAAGGGGGGGGTGATTGTGACAGTTAGAATCCTGTGATCCGCAGGGGGAAAGACCAACTATAAAAAGCTATGCAATCCCACACCGCCTGGGGAAGGTCAAGTGTGATGATTCTAAGACTGTGTAGGTATAGGACTACACAGTTGAAGAGGGCTTAAATGGATTGATAGGTAATACCTATATCAACAAGATGCATCTTCTTTTCGGTAGCCCATCACTTGAGAACTCCAAAGTTAAGCATGCTTGACCTGGAGCACCTTAGGATGGGTGACCTCCTGGGAAGTTTTCCCAAGAAGCGTGCGAGTGATGACAAAGCACACTAGAAAGACTTGTGTTGGTTTGTAGGGCCAGTCGTTATTCCAGGAAGCAACCATAGTGATGTGGGGTGTTACACTCGCACTCCTCTAACCACTCAAATTTTTTTCCCCCTCTTAAAAGGTTGAAAAAAAGAAGACAACGGTCGGTAGATTTTGAAATAAACCTACTTATTGCCGCCATCCGTCCAGTTAACCTCTGGACATCCTTATGCTCGTATGTTCTTGGTATGGCGCGTGCATTTCAATCTGGTTATATCCAGAATAAGCATCCATGAATGACATGATGTCGTGACCTGTAGTGGCATCTACGAGCTGATCTATCAGAGGTAGGGGAAACAATCTTTAGGACATGCCTTGTTAAGGTATAAATAGTCTATACAGGTTCGCCATTTGATGTTGGGCTTCGGGACCAACAATGGATTGGCAATCCAATCATGATAAAAGGCATCTCGTATGAATCAATTTGCCTTTAATCTGTCAACTTCTTCCTTGAGGGCCTTTTTTTCTATCATCGTCCATGAATCTTCGCTTTTGCTGCTTCAGGGGGAAGGTTTTGTCAATGTTAAGTGTATGGCTCATGACATTCGGACTGATTCCCACTATGTACGAGTGTGACCATGCGAATACATCCTGGTTTTCTTTTAAGAAGCAGATTAATTACTATTTCGCTTCTTTGAAAGATTCTTACCCACCTTCATCGTCTTTGTGGGAACGACTTCTTCGAGCTTGACCTCCTCGAGCTCTTTTAGAGGTTCGAGGTCAGCCCTTTCTTCTATTCTGGGGTCGATCTCTTCATTAATCTCGAAGACCGTCCCATCCTTGTTCTAAATAACTACAAGGGCCTATGCAATTGTTTGCTTCTTTCCCCTGATGGAGATGCTATAGCATTCTCTTCCCGTAAGCTGGTCCCCCTTCAACGTCCCGATGCCACTAGAAGTCGAGAACTTGATGGCCAAATGCCTAACGGACGATACTGCCCCTAGCCCAACCAAGGCGGGTCTCCCGAGCAGTACGTTGTTGTAACTCCCTACTACCTTAGAGTCATTACCAAGTGAGGTTTAAATGTGCAATCAACTCGTTAAACGAGGTTTTTAAAACAAAAGTGTGATTAAATAAAAGTCTAGGCTGTAGTCTTTAAAAAGTACTTTATTTCATTAAAAGTTCAAGAGTTTAACGTTCGGGATCCAAAAAATCGGGTTATAAAATATTTACAACTCAAAACGAGTTTATAAGTAGTTAACCATCAAAACTAGGGTTTGTACAGCCATTTCTCAAAAATATCCCCAACCAAAGCAGTTAGGCAGGCCAGACATGTACGCGCCACCCCCACGCTCTCCGTACTCATGGCTGGTTGACTTTCTCTTTGCCCTTACATGCATCACAGAGCACCCGTGAGTCGAAACCCAGCAAGAAAACTCAAACAGTACATAACATATGCATAATATACAGTCACTACAGTAGATAGCTCATATCTAGTCAGACAGTCCATAAAATCTAACACATATACGGCCATGTCGTCCCAGAAGCGTTACCAAGGCCTGGGATCTCGGTCTACACCGTAAGGATATCCCTTGTATCCATTGGGGTCTCACTCTAACCACGAGCACTCCATGTGCTAAGTGGTATTCCCGGCCCCACTGCCGTTCTCGGCCTTCCCCGTTCTCGGCCCTTCGCCGTTCCCAGCCCTTCGCCGTTCATTATGCTTTGATCACATTTAGCATTCTCAAACAACAATCAAATATATAATCATTCATATTAAGCTACATCCTAGCAATGATACAATTTAAGGCTGTGCCCTGCAACAATTCTATGGGCCCAAGCCCTGCTCTACGGGTGCTACAGTCTTCTTACCTATATCCCGAGCCTTCCGATGCCCCAAGGCCGCGAGCACGGTCTTCTAACCCGAGCCTCTCCAAAGACCTAGTCACAACACATATAAAACATCCTTTAATACTAACCAATCCAAAACCACTTCCCGGGACCAATCCCACACTCTCAGAATCCCCAAATTCCTAAAACAATACGTCAGAAACATCCCCCGAACCCCCGGAGCAAAAGCTCAAAATTGCAAAATCCCATGTTCTGAAAATAGCCTAGCGTCGCGGCGCTGCCCTAGAGGGCCGCGGTGCCCAGCAAGTCAGAGAGCACTCCCCCTTCCCAGAAACAGCCTCGTGCAGCGGTGCCCAAGAACAGGGCCGCGGCGCTCCTTCGCGAACCCAGAAATCTGGGTTTTCCCTTGCATTTTTCCCGAGCTAAAACCACTCCAAATCATCCCAAAAAAGTACCTAACCCCCAAAACCAATTCAAAACCCCAAATGAACCCTTAAAACCCTATAAACATCATAAACAAACTCAATCACACAACCACACCCAAAAATTCCACTCTTGGGTTTCAAATTTCAGAAACCTAAACTATGGCTTCTAAGACTTAAACCACAGCTTGAAAAATATGCACCTTGCCTCTAAAATCTTAAACCACATCAGAAACAGAATGTAAACATGTTAAAACTCTTACCTCAATCAAAACTCAGCTTGAACTCTTCTCAATTCCAGCTTCAAGCCCCTTTTTCTTTTGATTATCCTACTAAATTTTAAAGTAAAACCAACCACATCTCCTTTAGGTTCCCACACTTAATCTCTGTAAATTCAAGCTTAATTTCAACAAAGACAGAGCACAAATTCTTACCTTTGATCAATCCTTGCTTAAATCTGAATTTGGTTGCCTCAAACTCCCTTAATTCCCTCCTAGGTTTCAAGAATTCACCTGCCTTCTTGCTTCCCTTCCTTTCTAGCCTTTTCTCCCAAATTCAGCATAAACCCAATTTCTAGCTAAGTGTTTTTCGTGAATCATTATCCCTTCAACTGAAACAATCTATATTCCTGCCAAAAGACCATCTTGCCCTTCCTTCTAACTCCCCTTCTAACTAAACCTCAAGGTCATCCTAGACATTTCATATTCCTTGCAAATCTACCACTTCCTCCCCTAAAATCTGTTACCCTCAACAGTTACTAGTGGTTACCCAGGTTACTCAATCACCAATAACCATTAACCACAAATTCTCAACTCAACTCACAAAATTTCCCCAAAGTACCCCTAGGCTCCTCTCGAGCCGGGTATAAAATCCTGTTGTGACTTTTGAGTTATCTAGCTTTCTAAGACCGTCTCGACACGTGCATCACATTAATATCACCACACCCACGTGGTACAAACCGCATGATATAATTATCACATTTATGCCCTCAACGGGCTAAAATTACCAATTTACCCCTAGCATATAAACGGGGTCCACATGCATATTTATACCACCTAAACATGCATTCTAATCGCATATTCATTCAAATTCATATATTAACATGTTAACTCATTTATTGCCTTCCAGGCACGCTAATCAAGGTCCTAAACCTTATTAGCAAATTGGGGTGTTACAGTTGTAGTCCAATAGGAGGTCCACCACAACAAAATCCATCATCTTGGTTACTAAGACTGGATAGTCTCCCAAGGTCATGGGGAGTTTGATAGATCCCATACAAACAATCCCTTCTCCTATAAAACCGTACAATGTTGTTGTACATGCTTTCAGTTCGCGAAGCGCGAGTCCTGTAACGCCCTGGCTACCCCAGAACAGTTACGGTGAACGGTGGACCGGAAATTTGACTCATTGCCTGAGTCCTTTGGTCAAAAACGTGCTCTAAGTGTGATTAACAGGTTAAGGTACAAAACCAATAAAAAGGAAATGGAGATTTTATTACAAACTGCTCTGCAGAGCTAAGCAAAACATTTACAAGTGGTTCTCAGTACAAAATGGTCATTATAGTTGTAAAGTTACAGTCCCGCCGACCTAAGCGGCAAAAATAGGGTAAACCCCCTAGTTCCTCTGAGAACACCTTGACCGTGGCGGTCAAGCGGCCGCATATGTACACATCACCACATCAACTCTCCACTCAAGGCTAGGTGAGCTTCTCTTTCCCTTTACCTGCACCACATAGCACCCATGAGCCAAAGCCCAGCAAGAAAACATAATACTTTTCATAACATCATCAAATGATTATCATTATAATCACACTGAGCATAAAGCTTTCAAACAAATGAATAACACATGATTTTAGCGGGAGAGTGGCTGATGGGTAAGCCACTAGCCTTCAAGCTCTGTTTTCTAGCAAGAGAGTGGCTGATAGGTAAGCCACTAGCCTCCAAGCTCTCTTTTCTAGCGGGAGAGTGGCTGATGGGTAAGCCACTAGCCTTCAAGCTCTGTTTTCTAGCAAGAGAGTGGCTGATAGGTAAGCCACTAGCCTTCAGGCTCTGTTTTCTAGCAAGAGAGTGGCTGATAGGTAAGCCACTAGCCTTCAAGCTCTGTTTTGTAGCGGGAGAGTGGCTGATAGGTAAGCCACTAGCCTCCAGGCTCTGTTTGTTCATCGACCCTCAGGGTCGGTCAGGCATTAATGCTCCTTGAGTCATTCAATGCTAATGGTCGATTAGATCTAATCTCTGTTGGCTTGCGTGATTCACACTAAGGCCGTTCTGACAAGTAAGCCAGCGCTTCCTGACCTGTGTCCAGTAACACTGCCGAGCCTGACAAATAAGTCACAACCTCATAGCTGATACTAACACTTTTGTCGATTCTGTATTCAATCCATGTCCATATTTATACAATCAACATGTCTCACAAATATCCATGCATGTCACACTTTGGGTGCAGTTTTCTTACCTTTGATTCGAGCTAGAATGAGCAAAAGAACAACCTTTGAGAACAGTTTAGCTTTTAGTCCTTTAGCGGTTACCTAATCACAACACATATGGGATACCATCAATAATCAAGATAAGCAAGGGTTCTCAAACCATTATCTAACCTCCAAGAGATCAATCCAAACTAATCCAAGTAGCAAGGACACTCTCGAGGCCTAAAACTAGGTTTCCGGGGTCAAAACGAGCAAACGGGGCGAAAACAGGGCAAGGGCTGCGGCCCTAGCACCTTGGGCCGCGGCCCCCAGAATTTTCCAGAGGCAAGCGCCGCGGCGCCCAGCGAAACAGAAAGGCCACCTGCTTCTTCAAAGAAGGGTCGCGGCGCCACAAGAACAGGGCCGCGGCGCTCCACCCTGGGCCATTCCCAACCGCGTTTCTAACACTTCAAAGCCTCCAAAATCATCCCTAAACATTCCCCAATCATCAAAACAAAGTTTCCAAGCTTCCCCATGCATCAAAACCCTCAAAACCCAAGGCTCGAACGAACCGAAAACTCAAAAATTCACAAATTCAATTCAAAGCTTAGAAACTCGGAAAAACTCAAAACTTAAACTTCGATTACCTTCAATTGGGTTGTTTTCCGTCGAATCCTTTGGTTAAGAAGCTTCTAATCTTCCCTAGGATCGCTATGCCTCGATCCTCACTCGATTCTGACTCCTAGAACTCAAGATTTCGTCAAAAAGGCTTAAACGGTAAAACGAACTTTGGAAAGGGAGAACGGAAGGTTTTCTTATCGTATGTTCTATCTGATAATCTACTTCAACCTTAAGTAACCTCAAATAAAACCTAATGCTCGGGGTCCCGAAAACACCCCCGGGGACATTATAGTCAAAACCTCCAAAATTTCACCCTGATCTCAAATATTCCCAATTTATCATCAAATGAACATTTCTATTACCCCAAAATTGACCCCATTATGGTAAAACCGCTAATCCACTAAAAATAACCGTCTCATGTCAAATAGCTCGAATATATCTCCATAATAATGGAATCTCATTCACAAATCACATCATGCACCCAAATACACAAATTACCCTCAACGAGCCAAATTATCATCATACCCCTGTAATTGTAAATATGGACTCATATGCATGCATTTCACATCATATCATAATATAATCAACATATACATGAATTTAATCATTTAATAACATAATTAAGCAAGTATGGCCCTCCCGGCCTACTATTCACGCCGTTAAACTCATCGGAGAATTCGGGGCATTACAACTATCCCCTCCTTACTGAAATTTCGTCCCCGAAATTTACCTGAACAACTCGGGATACTGACTCTGCATATCTGACTCCAGCTCCCAGGTCGCCTCCTCGACCTTGCTGTTCCTCCACAATACCTTAACCAAAGGTATTGTCTTATTCCTGAGGACCTTGTCCTTTCTATCAAGTATCTGAACTGGCTGCTCCTCAAAGGAGAGATCTGGCTCAAGCTCCAGATCTTCATAACTCAGAATATGGCCCACATCAGATACATACTTCCGAAGAGCTGATACATGGAATACATTATGCACAGCAGACAACGCCGGAGGCAAAGCCAATCTGTAAGCCACCTGACCAATCCTCTCCAGGATCTCAAATGGACCTACAAACCTAGGACTCAGCTTGCCTTTCTTCCCAAACCTTCTCACCCCTTTCCATGGTGAGACTCTGAGGAAGACATAGTCTCCTACCTAGAACTCCACGTTCCTGCGCTTGGGATCAACATAGCTCTTCTGTCTACTCTGAGAAGCAAGCATTCTAGCCCTAATCTTCTCTATAGCCTCACTGGTCCTCTGAAATGCATCAGGACCTAAGTATCGCCTTTCTCCTGTCTCATCCCAATGGATGGGAGATCTGCACTTCCTACCATATAGCATCTCATAAGGTGCTACTCCAATGGTAGATTGGTAACTGTTGTTATAGGAGAACTCAATCAAAGGCAGATACTTACTCCAAGAACCACCGAAATCCAGTACACATGCCCTCAGCATGTCCTCCAAAATCTGGATCGTCCTCTCAGATTGCCCATCTGTCTGAGAATGATAAGCTGTACTGAACTTCAACTTTGTCCCCATGGCTGTCTGTAAACTCTTCCAAAACTTGGAAGTAAAAGTAGGGTCCCGATATGACACGATCGACCTAGGTGCACCATGGAGCCGCACGATCTCTCTCACATAGAGATCTGCATACTGATCAACTGTATATGTAGTCCTCACTGGCAGAAAGTGAGCTGACTTGGTGTAGCGATCCACTATCACCCAAATAGAATCATACTGACCAATAGTCCTGGGTAAGCCCACCACAAAGTCCATTGTGATGTCTTCCCACTTCCACTCTGGAATATCCAGAGGCTGCAGTGTCCCCGCCGGCCTCTGATGCTCAGCCTTGACCTGTTGACATGTCAAGCACTTAGCCACATATTCTACTACATCTCTCTTCATCCCTGGCCATCAATATAACGATCTTACATCCTGGTACATCTTCGTGGTGCCTGGATGCAAAGAGTAAGGTGTAGTATGAGATTCATCCAGAATCTCTCGTCTCAATGCAATGTCTAACGGAACACATATCTGCCCCTTGTATCTCAACAAGCCTACCTCAGACACTGTATAATCTCACACTTCTCTCCATAGAGATAATGCCTCCATATCTTCAAAGCAAAAACCACAGCCGCCAGCTCCAGATCATGAGTAGGATATCTCCTTTCATACTCCTTCAGCTGCCGAGAAGCATAGGCAATAACTCTCTCTGATTGCATCAAAACACAGCCCAAACCCTGATGAGAAGCATCACAGTAAATCACAAATTTCTCCTGATCTGTCGGAAGACTCAGAATCGGAGCTGTAATCAGTCTCTGCTTCAACTCCTGGAAGCTGTTCTCACACTTATCTGACCACACAAACTTCTGGCTTTTGCGTGTCAGCTCAGTTAAAGCACTTGCAATCTTCGAGAACCCTTCCACAAACCGCCTGTAGTAACCTGCCAATCCAAGGAAACTTCTAACCTCAGAAGCATTCTTTGGCCTTGGCCAATCTTTGACCGCTTCGATCTTTGCTGGATCTACCTTAATCCCCTCCTTACTGACAATGTGTCCAAGAAAGGATACCTGAGACAACCAGAATTCACACTTCTTGAATTTTGCAAACAATTTGTGTTCTCTTAGTCTCTGTAGAACCAACCTCAGATGCTGCTCATGTTCTAACTCAGTCTGAGAATACACCAGAATATCATCAATGAAGACGATCACAAACTGGTCTAAGTAATCCTTGAACACTCTGTTCATCATATCCATGAAAGCAGCAGGGGCATTAGTCAATCCAAATGACATAACTAAAAACTCATAATGCCCATACATGGTACGAAAAGCAGTCTTCGATATATCTCCCTCCTTGACCCTCAACTGATGATAACCAGAACGAAGGTCAATCTTAGAGAATACCTTCATACCTTGAAATTGATCGAACAGATCATCTATCCTTGGCAAAGGATACTTATTCTTAATTGTCAACTTATTCAGTTCCCTGTAATCTATACACATTCTCAGAGAACCATCTTTCTTCTTTACAAACAGAACTGGCGCACCCCAGGGTGAGAAACTAGGTCTAATGAAACCCAAATCCAGCAGCTCTTGCAACTGCACTTTCAATTCTTTCAACTCAGCTGGGGCCATTCTGTACGGTGCTCTAGACACTGGCTCCGTCCCTGGTGCCAATTCTATAACAAACTCAATCTCTCTGTGTGGTGGCAACCCTGGCAAATCCTCTGGAAACACATCCAGAAACTCACATACAAGTCTAGTATCCTCTGGTCTCACTGGCACGACCTGAGTGGTATCAACCACACTGGCTAAGAATCCAATGCATCCTCTCTGCAAAAGATCCCTGGCCCTCAACACAGAAATCATAGGAACACGAGGTCCATGCACAGTGCCAACAAACACAAAAGGATCCTCACCTTCAGGCTCAAAGGTGACCATCTTCCTTCTGCAGTCAATATTTGCCCCATACTTTGCCAACCAATCCATACCCAGTATCATATCAAAGTCAGTCATAACTAACTCTATCAAGTCCACTGACAACTCTCTGCCCTCTACTGTCACTGGCAAAGATCTGACCCACCTAATGGACACCACTATCTCTCCAGTGGGTAACAAAGTACCAAACCCCACAGCATAGAAATCACAAGGTCTACACAACCTATCAATAACGCTACTAGCAACAAAGGAATGTGTAGCACCAGAATCAATTAACACATGATAAGGGGTTCCTGCACTAAGAAGCTGACCTGTAACAACTGAGGGGGAAGCCTCAGCTTCTGCTTGAGTCAACGTGAACACTCGAGCTGGGGCCGAGCTGTCCACCTTTCTGGGCTCTTCTTTCCCTATCTGAGGGCAATCTTTCCTAAGGTGACCCACTACTCCACACAAAAAGCAGGCCTTTGCTCTACACTCCCCCAAATGGCGCTTCTTGCACTTAGGGCATTTAGGACAAGTCTTCCAGGCTTCACTGCTCCCAGGACGACCCATTATAATACCACGAGGTCTCCTGTCAGAACCTGGAACCGGGAAGGTGTCAGGAACCTTCCTCTTCTGATCACTGGGGCCAACACCCCTACCAGAACCAACAAATGGAGGAACTGTCCTCCTGAAATCCTTTCTGGCTGCATTGTCACGCCAGATCTTAATCTCTGCACTCTTAGCTGTGAGTGCCTTCTCCACCACCTGTGCATAAGTAGTAACTCCTGCCACAGTGGTGATGCGAACGTCACGGGCTAACCTGGGCTGTAGCCTCTGGAGAAATCTCTCTCTCCTGGTCCCATCAGTGGGCACTAACTCTTTGGCAAACTTTGCCAAACGGTCAAACTTTAAGGCATATTCAGTAACTGATAAGCTTCCCTGCAATAGCCCCATAAACTCATCGGATTTCGCCGCTCTTATAGCATCATTATAGTATTTCTCATTAAACAAGGCCTGAAACTCCTCCCAACTCAGGAGATTAACATCCTTGGTCTGGCCAACCACTTCCCACCAAATCCGGGCATCTTCCCGAAACATATAGGCAGCACAGGCTACCCTCTCACTACCCACTACTTTCATAAAGTCAAGAATAGTGGTAAGCATGCTCATCCATTGTTCAGCTTTGATAGGATCAGCACTGCCTTCAAAAACTGGAGGTTGCTGCTTCCTGAACCGCTTATAAAGAGGTTCCAATCTATTTTCAACCCCAGGCTGCTGCCCAATAACTGGCACTGACACAGAAGGTGCCTCTGATACGTTAACCACTGCAGGCACTTGTTGCTGTCTCAGGAGACGAAGCTCCTCTCCCTGTTTCAACACTATAGCCTGCAAATCATTAAACAACTGCTGCCACTTTGCAGGTGCTGGCTGTGGAATCTGGGATTGGTCATTCTCTTGACCCTGAATGTTGTCATTATTCTGACCCTGACCACTCTGGCCAGCTGTAGTGTCTGTCTGTTCTGGGTTCATTCTATCACTGATACCTTACTGAAACAACAATCAAAACGGCCAGTCAGGTAGTAATAACTAAACCTCTTGCCGCCTCATGGTCCAAGAACAAGCAGACAATTATCATATTCCACAGTCATTCAATATTCACAAACAGATACATGTTTATGGCACTCAGCACTCAACATGCATCACATAACAGTTCATAATATCTCATGCATACAGGTAAAGCATTTGCACCACATTTAGGCAGTTATGCACATAACTACATAAAGAGTTACCAAACCAAGAGTCGAGCTTGACTTCAGTGATGTGTGTACATGCCCAGCCAGTCTACAGGAACCTTAACCTTGGCATTGCTCTGATACCAAGTTTTATAGTTGTAATGCCCCGAATTCTCCGATGAGTTTAACGGCGTGAATAGTAGGCCGGGAGGGCCATACTTGCTTAATTATGTTATTAAATGATTAAATGCATGTATATGTTGATTATATTATGATATGATGTGAAATGCATGCATATGAGTCCATATTTACAATTACAGGGGTATGATGATAATTTGGCCCGTTGAGGGTAATTTGTGTATTTGGGTGCATGATGTGATTTGTGAATGAGATTCCATTATTATGGAGATATATTCGAGCTATTTGACATGAGACGGTTATTTTTAGTGGATTAGCGGTTTTACAATAATGGGGTCAATTTTGGGGTAATAGAAATGTTCATTTGATGATAAATTAGGAATATTTGAGATCATGGTGAAATTTTGGAGGTTTTGACTATAATGTCCCCGGGGGTGTTTTCGGGACCCCGAGCATTAGGTTTTATTTGAGGTTACTTAAGGTTGAAGTAGCTTATCAGATACAACATACGATAAGAAAACCTTCCGTTCTCCCTTTTCAAAGTTCGTTTTACCGTTTAAGCCTTTTTGACGAAATCTTGAGTTCTAGGAGTCAGAATCGAGTGAGGATCGAGGCATAGCGATCCTAGGGAAGATTAGAAGCTTCTTAACCGAAGGATTCGACGGAAAACAACCCAATTGAAGGTAATCGAAGTTTAAGTTTTGAGTTTTTCCGAGTTTCTAAGCTTTGAATTGAATTTGTGAATTTTTGAGTTTTCGGTTCGTTCGAGCCTTGGGTTTTGAGGGTTTTGATGCATGGGGAAGCTTGGGAACTTTGTTTTGATGATTGGGGAATGTTTAGGGATGATTTTTGAGGCTTTTAAGTGTTAAGAAACGCGGTTGGGAATGGCCCAGGGTGGAGCGCCGCGGCCCTGTTCTTGTGGCGCCGCGGCCCTTCTTTGAAGAAGCAGGTGGCCTTTCTGTTTCGCTGGGCGCCGCGGCCCTTGTGTGGGGCGCCGCGGCCCTTGTGTGGGGCGCTGCGGTGCTTGCCTCTGGAAAATTCTGGGGGCCGCGGCCCAAGGTGCTAGGGCCGCAGCCCTTGCCCTGTTTTCGCCCCAGTTGCTCGTTTTGACCCCGGAAACCTAGTTTTAGGCCTCGAGAGTGTCCTTGCTACTTGGATTAGTTTGGATTGATCTCTTGGAGGTTAGATAATGGTTTGAGAACCCTTGCTTATCTTGATTATTGATGGTATCCCATATGTGTTGTGATTAGGTAACCGCTAAAGGACTAAAAGCTAAACTGTTCTCAAAGGTTGTTCTTTTGCTCATTCTAGCTCGAATCAAAGGTAAGAAAACTGCACCCAAAGTGTGACATGCATGGATATTTGTGAGGCATGTTGATTGTATAAATATGGACATGGATTGAATACAGAATCGACAAAAGTGTTAGTATCAGCTATGAGGCTGTGACTTATTTGTCAGGCTCGGCAGTGTTACTGGACACAGGTCAGGAAGCGCTGGCTTACTTGTCAGAACGGCCTTAGCGTGAATCACGCAAGCCAACAGAGATTAGATCTAATCGACCATTAGCATTGAATGACTCAAGGAGCATTAATGCCTGACCGACCCTGAGGGTCGATGAACAAACAGAGCCTGGAGGCTAGTGGCTTACCTATCAGCCACTCTCCCGCTACAAAACAGAGCTTGAAGGCTAGTGGCTTACCTATCAGCCACTCTCTTGCTAGAAAACAGAGTTTGAAGGCTAGTGGCTTACCCATCAGCCACTCTCCCGCTAGAAAAGAGAGCTTGGAGGCTAGTGGCTTACCTATCAGCCACTCTCTTGCTAGAAAACAGAGCTTGAAGGCTAGTGGCTTACCCATCAGCCACTCTCCCGCTAAAATCATGTGTTATTCATTTGTTTGAAAGCTTTATGCTCAGTGTGATTATAATGATAATCATTTGATGATGTTATGAAAAGTATTATGTTTTCTTGCTGGGCTTTGGCTCATGGGTGCTATGTGGTGCAGGTAAAGGGAAAGAGAAGCTCACCTAGCCTTGAGTGGAGAGCTGATGTGGTGATGTGTACATATGCGGCCGCTTGACCGCCACGGTCAAGGTGTTCTCAGAGGAACTAGGGGGTTTACCCTATTTTTGCCACTTAGGTCGGCGGGACTGTAACTTTACAACTATAATGACCATTTTGTACTGAGAACCACTTGTAAATGTTTTGCTTAGCTCTGCAGAGCAGTTTGTAATAAAATCTCCATTTCCTTTTTATTGGTTTTGTACCTTAACCTGTTAATCACACTTAGAGCACGTTTTTGACCAAAGGACTCAGGCAATGAGTCAAATTTCCGGTCCACCGTTCACCGTAACTGTTCTGGGGTAGCCAGGGCGTTACATAATGGTTTCAGAGCCTTGACCCAGCCGGAAGTGTGGCCGACGGGGACGTCAGGCCCGTAAGGGGGGGTGATTGTGACAGTCAAAATCTCGTGATCCGTAAGGGGAAAGACCGGGTAAGCTGTGCAATCCCACACCGCCTGGGGAAGGTCAAGTGTAATGATTCTAAGACTGTGTAGGTATGGGACTACACAGTTGAAGAGGGCCTAAATGGATTGATGGGTACTACCTATATCAGGAAGGTGCATCTTCTTTTCGGTAGCCCATCACTTGAGAACTCCATGGTTAAGCGTGCTTGGCCTGGAGTAATCTAGGGATGGGTGACCTCCTGGGAAGTTTTCCCAGGAAGTGTGCGAGTGAGGACAAAGAACGCTGGAAAGACTTGTCTTGGTTTGTAGGGCCAGTCGTCATCCCAGTCTAAACCCTCTGTTGTTTTGGAGCTCATGGTTCAAGTTTGTAGGGGGAGCTGTCCCCTGTCTTGAGCTCATTCACATATCTCTTTTGGGCGTTCCTGCCCGAACCTGCAATATGAGGTCCCCCAGAGATGGTTATTACATCATCTCCATCAATCGGAGGGGGTCACTCGTCCTCCCGAACTCAGGAGCTATTGTTCTGGGCAGGTTGTGTAGATGCTGCCCTTTGGCTTGTCGAAGCTTGATTGGGATTTCGGTTCCTGATGTATTGTCAGAAATATCCCCTCGAGATCAAACCTTTGATCTCATCCTTTAGTGTCGACATTCATCGGTTGTGTGTCCGATATCTTTATGGAATCTACATCATTTATTTGAATCTCTCTTTGCCTTTTGGTTCCTCTTGGGGTCAGGTCGTCTAAACGGGACTTGGTTTTCATTAGCCAAGTAAATATTCTCTCGAGACTCGTTGAGCTCAGTATACACTTTCTATACAGAGAAATATTTGTCCCATTTCTTCTTATTTCCTCCCTCCACCTCGGGGTTATTCCCTTCGTTCTTCTTCCTTTTAGAAGGGTTGTCCCCAGAGGGTTTCGAAGTTGATGGGGTCGCCGAGGTCGAGGCAGAGTTTACGTTCGTTGTTGTAGTTATGGGCTGAGAGGTCATGTTCAGTGCTGACCTTGCCTCTTCTACATTGACAAACCGCTGGGCCCTCCGATTGAACTCGGTTAGCGACCTGATAGGTTTCCTTTGTAAGTCTTCCCAAAGGGGACTTCCTGGTAGTATACCCGCTCTAATAGCCATTAGGTGACCGCTATCATCGACGTCTCGAGCTCGGGCCATTTCTAGGTTAAACCTCGTGAGGTAACTCTGTAATGACTCATTTTTCTATTGTCGAACATTCGTTAAGGCTGAGGCCTCGTGCCTAATGCCAATCATAGCCTTAAATTGTTTCTTAAAGTCTCTAGATAATTGATCCTAAGATGAGATCGAATGCCTTTTAAACTTCTCAAACTAGTTTGTTGCTGGTCCTGTAAGTGTGGCTGGGAATAGCATAAATATGAGCTCGTACCCAACATTGTTGGCTTGCATGATGGTGTTGAAGGTACTCAGATGACTATACGGGTATGAGTTTCCATCAAATGGAGGGACATGAGGTATCCTGAACCCCTGAGGGAATGGAGTGCTGGAGATATGTGGGGCAAAAGTCTCGAGCTCTTCATCAAACTCTTCAACCTTATCCTTGTTACGCTCGTTCTGCAGGATCCTGAATGCTCTTTATAATTGGTCAAGTCTTTCCTGGACTAAATCCACCGGGGGTCGAGCCTGGACCTGAGGGGTCTGGTTATTGTTAATAAAAACTCCAGCTCCCTATCTCGGTACAAGGTTATACGCTGACTGTTTGCGGCCATTCAGGTGGTCGCGTAGATCAGGGTTCGGGGGATTATCTCGAACCCAATTATGGTTTAGATGATCCTGCAAATCAGGGTGATTTCCTCGATTCCCTGTATGCCTTGGTTCGGTGTTATAAATGCTCACGGACCAAGTGTAGTCCGAGCTTTCACTTACGTAACTCGTATCCCTTTCTGGATGCGTGGCCCGATGATTACAAGGTGGGTGTCCTGCTAGCCTCCTTGTCCTAGCAGTTTGTGATCTTGACATTTGGCTTCCCGAAGGCTGAAGAGCCCTACGATCTCGGGTAGCCTCTGTAATGCCCCGAAATCCCTAATGCAGTTTAATGGCTGGATTAGTAGGTCGGGAGGGTCATAACTGTTTAATTATGCCATTAAATGATAATGTGCATGTTTATGTGAATTAGATTATAATATGATGTTATATGCATGCATGTGGGTCAACATTTGATTATTAGGGTGTTTTGGTAATTTGGCCCGTTGAGGGCATATTGTGTATTTTGGTCCATATTGTAAGTTATGGATGAGATTCCATTATTATGGAGATATATTTAAGCTATTCGGCATGAGATGGTCTTATATTGTGAATTAGCGGTTGTGTCATAATGGGGTCATTTATTGGGATATTGAGTTATGAGGATGTTATTTGATGATAAATTGGGAGTTATTGAGATCAGGAGGAAATTGTTGGAGTTTTGACTATATTGCCCTGGGAGTGTTTTCGCGACCCCAAGCACTAGGTTTTATTTGAGGTTACTTCAGCTTGAAGTAGCTTGTCAGATATAACCGTACATTAGAAAATCCTTTCTCTCTTCCAATAACCCAATCAAAGGTAATCTAAGCTTTAAGTTTTAAGTTTTTAGAGTTTCTAAGCTACGAATTGGTTTTTGTGAATTGTTGAGTTTTTGGTTCGTTTGAGCCTTTGGATTTGATGGCTTTGGATCATTGGGAAGTTTGGGAACTTTGATTTTTGGATTTGGAAGTGTTTAGGTATGTTTTTGGAGAGTTTGGGATGAAGGAAAACGAGGTTTTTGGCTGGGCTCGTGGTAGGGCCGCGGCCTAGGCTCGATGAAGGAGGTGGCTTGCTGTTTGAGTAGTTAGGGCTGCAACACAAGGAGGAGTGCCACGGTGTTAGGCACAGGTAGAGGTGGGTTTGGCTTTTGTTTGGGGGCAGGCTACGGCGCAAGGCTGGTGTAGGGCTGCGGCGCTTTAGGGCATTTTTGGCAAAATTTGTGTTTTAATTATGGGAACTCAAACCTTACGCCTCGGGATCGTTCCTACTACCCGATTTAATAGGATTCGATGTCCCGGAAGCTAGGTCTTGGTCTGGGAACCTTTTATTATTCATTTTGTTGATGGATTCCCATATTTGGTTATGACTAGGTGACCGCTAAAGGGCTAAAAGTCAAACCGTTCTCAAGGGTTGTTCTGTTATTCATTCTCGCTCGAATTAGAGGTAAGAAAAATGCATCCTATATGTGACATGCATGGTTATTCATGAGGCATGTTGAATGTGTAAATGTGGACATGGATTGATTATTGAATGCTTAGAAAATCTTGCTCACTTGTGCATGGCACTGACTAATTAGTCAGAATTGGCAAAGGTGTCAGTATCAACTGTGAAGCTGTGACTCATTAGTCAAGTTCGGCAGTGGTACTGGGCACTGGTCACACAGTGCTGACTCATGAGTCAGGAATGGCCTTAGCGTGTTCAACGCAAGCTAATAAAGATTAGATCTAATTGACATCTGCATTAGATGACTCAACAAGAGCATTAATGCCGGACCGACCTCAAGTTCGATGAAAACTAAAAGCGCTTGTGTGAATTACCCATCAGTCACTCATCTGTTTAAGCTAGTGACTTACCCAGCAGTCATTCACCTGTTTAATAATTAGTGACTTGCTTGTCAATCACTCAGAATGGTTTACCAGAACCTCAAGTGTTGAGTCACTCATCTGTTCAAAGCTATAAGCTCTGTGTGATTATAATAATAATAATCATTTGTTAGTGTTTATATGCATTACTGTGTTTTCTTGCTGGGCTTTGGCTCATGGGTGCTATGTGGTGCAGGTAAAGGGAAAGAAAAGCTCACCCAGCCTTGAGTGGAGAGCTTAGGTGGTGATGTGTACATATGCGGCCGCTTGACCACCACGGCCAAGGAGTTATCAGAGGATCTAGGGGGTTTACCCTATTTTGCCGCTTAGGTTGGCGGGTTTGTGAATTTGAAACAGTAATGACCATTTTTAGTTGTAAATAACTTGTAAATGTTTGTGATGGGCCCATGAACAGTTTTATGTTCTAAATAAAATATATCATTTCCTTTTGATTGGTTTTCCACCTTAGCCTGTTAATAACACTTAGAAGCACGTTTTTAACCAAATGACTCGGGTAGCGAGTCAAATTTCTGGTTCACCGTAATTATTCTGGGGTAACCAGGGCGTTACAGCCTTTCTTTCGTTCCCCTGTCCAAGCCTAGCCCGTCAGTTTCCATCTCAACTGCCGCTGCAAGATGGCCTCCGATGTGCAGTTCGTGGGACCTCCTGGAATGGGGAGGGGTTCCTTAATGGTGATGGTGGGTGCCTTATGGGTGACGGTGGCTGTCTCCCATTGTCGGCCCTGGATGGTCCAGAATTTGCCCATTCAAGCTCCAGGTTATTTCGCACAACATCTGGGTTCGGGTTCCGAGCCACCGAGGGGGCTCGATTATTACCAATTCCTACTGGTACTTCTGCTGTAACGCCCTACTTCCTTAGAGCCGTCACTAAGTGAGTTTAAAACGTGCAATTAACTCGTTAATCGAGGTTTTGAGACAAAAGTGTAATTAAACCATAAACAGAGTCATAAACTTTGAAAAATAATTCCATTTACTAAAAATCATAAAGCGTTTAACATTTGGGATCCCAAAATACTGTTTAGAAATATTTACAACTCAAAAATATAACCAAAGTCAGCTAAACGACAAAATTTAGGTTTAGTACAATCATCTCCCAAAGATACCCCTGGCCGTGGCAGCCAGGTAGGCCAAACATGTACGCGTCGCTTCACGCTCTCCGTACCCATGGTTGGTCGACTTTCCCCTTGCCCTTACCTGCACCATAGAGCACCCGTGAGCCGAAGCCCAGTAAGAAAACCCTCACAAGCATATAACATATGCATATTAAACACTTAACATATAAACAAGCCATCATCAGGCTATACACGTACGGCCATGCCATCCCAGGCGCTTTACCAGGCCCTGGGTTCGCGGCCACACTATGAGGATAACCCAGGTATCCTTTAGGGTCTCGCCCTGGCAACTCGCACTCCGCATGCTAAATGCTGCTCTCGGTCCCTTGTCGTTCTCGGCCTTGCCCCTCTCGGCTTTCGTCGTTCCCGGCCTTCGCCGTTCATTCACATATATGCACACATAGCGTAATTAAGCAAATACTTAAACACATATAAATTCAGTCAATGGGGCTACGCCCTGCAACACAATCATATAGGGGTCGTGCCCTGTAACACAAGCTATAGGGCCTCACCCTGCAACACAGCCGTTTTCTTACTTGTGTCCCAAGCTTTCTAAGAACCGATGTCTCGAGCATAGTCCCCTAGTCCGAGCCTCGCCGAAATCCTAGTCACAACGCACCAACAATATCCATCCATCAAGTTCTAATCCATTAAATAACTTTGGGTCATAATTCTAGTCTCCCGGACCTTGAATTCTATCAATCCGGGTGATAAAATCCATCCCGAGCCTTAACTTTCGGATTCTCAAGCCTAAAACCTCTTTAAAGCCCAAAAATGCACTAAGCGCCGCAACCCCATGAGGCCATGCTACGGCCTGCCCCCAACCAGAGACCAACCCCAGAACAGGGCAGGTGCGCAGCGACTTAAGCAAGGGCATGCCGCGGCCCGCCCTTCTTCCTGGCCTCCAATCTGCTTTAGGGGGCTGCAGCTCAGCAAGAACAATGCCGCGGCCCGACCCTTTGAACCCAGAAAAATCCTCAATTTTTACCATGAAAACCCAGCCAATTTACCCAAAAATCAACCTAACAATCCCATTCAATCATCACAACATTTCCAGAGTAATCCTAGCAGCAAAATCCAACAGAAACTATCCTCAAAACTCACCCATATAATCAAGAGCAATTCTCATCTTAGCTCACATGCAAACTCTAAAATACCAGCAGCAATTCAATACAATTCATTAAGTTAAGAGCATACCTTGAGCTGAGTTGAACCCCTGGATTAGTTCCCTAAGCTCCAAGCTTCTAGCTCCCAAAATCCCAGCTCAAAATCCTTAATCTTTTATTAGTTTCCACCAAAATGCTCCAAGTTTCCAAAGGGAGAAAACTCCAAGAGAGAGAGAAAGAAAGAGGGTCAGTTTCTAATTTTCTAAAAGCTTCTTTGGTTTTGTTTTATTTAACTTAAGTTTCTAATGTTATCTCAAAGGCTCGGGGTGCCAAAAACGTCCCCGAGGGAAAAATGGTAAATTTCCCCAATACTCCCTCCTAAACATTCTAACCTCAAATATATCTCCAAATATTTATTTCCACCCGATAACCCCATAAAACGCCTAACGCCCGAAATACCCCTAGACTCGCCCCAAGTCAGGTATTCGACCCCGTTGTGACTTTCTAGCTCACCGCTCCCTAGGACTATCTCAGATCGTGCAACACAGATATATCACAATTATTACAATGATCACTGTTATACCCAAAAATTGGAGAATGCATCCTAGGAGGCTAAGGAGAATGCATCTAGGAGAGTGCCTCCTAGGAGGGCTAAGAGGGTGGTCCTAGGAGACCCCAAGGAGGGTGTGGTCCTAGGAGACCCCAAGGGTGTGTAGGAGGTAAGCCTCCCAAGGTTTTCTAAGTGTTGGCTCGAACGTGCCCAAGGTAAATAGCTAAGGAGGAGGAGTCTCATGCAAGAGAATGGAGACTTAGACTTTCATAAGGAAAGTCTATACAATGTTCGATCGGACATGTTTGGGAGATGCTAAAGGAGGTTGCCTCAATGTTGTCCAAGGTGAGGTTGCCTCAATGTTGTCCAAGGTGAGGTTGCCTCAATGTTGTCCAAGGTGAGGTTGCCTCAATGTCGTCCAAGGTGAGGTTGCCTCAATTTTGTCCAAGGTGAGGTGCCAAGGAGGTTGCCTCGGACCACCTTGGTCCGAGGAGAAGCCAAGGAGATTGGTTCAAGGAGGAACATGGCATGCTAGAGGAGAGTACATGTTCGAGGAGAACCATGCACGTTCAACCCACCCAAAGCATGTCCTACCACCATGCATATCCTACCACCATGCATGTCTAACCAGCACTTGCATGGGTAGTGAGTAGGAGGTGGACCAACTAGCTAGAGGAGACTAAGTCAGACACAACTTCAACAACATGCGCGGGAATCTCTCATTCTTCCCACAAATGGGGAATTTGTTACATTTTGAATTTTGAATGTTTATTTGTAATATAAATGTAATAAATATAATAAAATATCCCTATGATAAGGGGATATCAGTTGAGGATCCCATCTCTATAAATAGAGAGCTTATGAGATGAGAGGGGGACTTCTTCGGGGCTTCTTCTTTCTAGAGAGATAAAATTGGGTCTGTCTGTTCTAGAGAGAGAAAGTGCTGAAATTAGAGAGAATTCTTGTATTTTCATAATCTGTACTGAAGAAACTCAGTTGGCTCAGTCCATCTGATCTTGAGTACAGATATATAAATCACAACTCTAAGTGGATTAGGCTATTACCGACAATCGGGGCTGAACCACTATAAAAATCTCGTGTGTTCTTTATTTTCTTTATTGTACCGTCTGTTGTCGTTTTTATTTCTCTTGAAGGCTTGTCGTTATTGACGTCCTCACGTCGTTGGCTAAAAACGCAGTCAACAATCACATTTATGCTCTCAACAGGCTAAAATTACAAACATGCCCCTAATAACCAAACGGGGCCCACATGCATATTTAATTCAGCTAAACATGCATTTCTAATCTCACACTCACACAAATTCATATATTATAATAATAAATCACTTATTGCCCTCCATACACGCTAATCAAGGCCCTAAGCCTTATTAGCAAATTTGGGTCGTTACCTCTGCAGTCGAGTTGGCAATAGCCTCAGCCCGATTACTCCTCCGGGGCCTTGGCTGAGTTGGCTGAGACGATGGTGGTGGCACCTGCTCTGCCCTCCTGGCGGCCATGCTCCCACGGGACGTCCCCTAGGCCTCCAGGGAGGTGCCTGGGCGTTAGCAGCCTGTCTGGCTAATTCGTCGTTGCGTTTTGTTGCCTCTACCAATTGTTTGTGCACTTGGCGATTTTCAAGTTCCACAATTGGAACATATCTTTCAGGATTGTAATACATATCCTCGTCATGCCTGGGGGCAGGCGGCCCCCAAGAGTTGGACAAATCACTCATTTCTTCAGAATCTGGATCCACCATGGGCTGCTTTCCAGACCGTCGAGGGTAATCCTCAGCATGAGGAGTCTGCTCCTCAGGTATCTAGGGCAATGGTCGCTCACCAGTACTGGGGTTACTTGCAGCGGCCATTGATGATTCAGGAGACTTTCTGATTAAATAGGCTCACATTTTGTTTAATGGCTCTCAATGAAAGCACAAAGCTGTTGACGTCGTTTTTCGTCAACTTAGAAATGAAGAGAAATTAAACAAAAATACTAGAGGAAACAAACAATATGGACACGATTTTTTACGTGGTTCAGCAATTAAAATCTGCCTAGTCCACGAGTCTATGTTATTCACTTGTTGGAATTCTCTCAAAGCTTCCTAGAAGCAATTATGCAAAGTCTTCACAATACAAATTTTTCAGTCCTTACAAATGAATTGTTCCACTCTATTTATAGAGTGGTTCACCGAATATCTTCCCACAGATTTCGGGGAGTTATTCTACAAATCAATTAAATGTATACAGTGACTACGTACGCGTATATATCCCATGATATTATGGATTTAATAACAGATTACATGTAATGCCCTACTTCCTTAGAGTCGCTACTAAGTGAATTTAAAACGTGCATTTAACTTGCTAATCAAGAATTTAGGTCAAAAGTGTAACTAAACTGTAATAAAATCGCATAATTTGAAAATGTAGTCATTCATTGAAAATTATAAAGCGTTTAACATTCAGGATCCCAAAATACTGTTTATAAATATTTACAACTCAAAAATATGATTAAAGTTGACTAAACGACAAAATAAGATTTAGTACAAAACATCTCCCAAAAATACCCCTGGCCGTGGCAGCCAGGCAGGCCGAACATGTACGCGTCGCTTCGCGCTCTCCGTACTCATGGTTGGTCGACTTTCCCTGTAACGCCCTACTTCCTTAGAGCCGTTACTAAGTGAGTTTTAAGACAAAACAGTGCAATGAACTCGCTTACCGAGGTTTTGAAACAAAAGTGTGACTAATAAAAGTTAAGGTTGTAATCATTGAAAATGCGTTGACTTAATAAAAACTTCTAGTATTAAACAATTGGGATCCGAAAATAAGGTTTGAAAACTATTTACATCTTGAAATGAGTTTACAGTTGATCAGTTCTAAAAATCATAGATTATTACAGCCATTTTCAAATAAACCCCCAACCAAAGCAGTCGGGCAGGCCAAACATGTACGCGTCGCTTCACGCTCTCCGTACTCATGGTTGGTTGACTCAGCCTTTGCCCTTACCTGCAACACGGAGCACCCGTGAGCCGAAGCCCAACAAGAAAACTCATGCATTTCATAACATATGCAAAATATACTGTTAATCATATCAGATAATCCACAGATAAGTAAGTCAACCATTAGACTAAGCAAACACGGCCATGCCGCCCCAGAAGCCTTACCAAAGCCTGGGGTATCGGTCCTCACCGTAAGGATATCACATGTATCCACTGGGCCCTGCCCTGACTATAAGCATCCCATGTGCTAAGTGTTACTTCCGGCCCCGCTGCCGTTCTCGGCCTTGCCGCCCTCGGCCATGCCGTACATTTCATTATAATCATATATAGCACAAACCAAGCAACATTCAAACAAATACCAATTTATTTAAATCTGCACCCTAACATGTAATGCAATATAGGGCCGTGCCCTGCAATCATCTCATCATGCAATATAGGGCCGTGTCCCGCAATCACACTATGGGCCCATGCCCTATCCTACGGGTGTTATAGTTTTCTTACCTGTACTCCGAGCTTCCTGATGCACTAAAGCCGCGAGCACGGTCCTCTAGCACGAGCCTCTCCAATAGCCTAGTCACAACACACATAAAACATCCTTCAATACTAACCAACCCAAAAACACTTCCCGGGACCAATCCCGCACTCTCGGGACCTCTAATTCCCTAAAACAATACATTGGAACCATCCCCTGAGTCCCCGGGAAAAAGCCCTAAAAACCAGAATTTTTGCCTGCCAAAATGGCCTAGGGCCGCGGCGCCCAGCGACTTGCCTCTCTCCTGATGCAACATCGCGCCGCATCGCCCAAGAACAGGGCCGCGGCGCTCATACGCCAACCCAGATTTTCTGGGTTTTCTCTTGCGTTTTTCCCGAACTTAAACCCCTCCAAATCATCCCAAACAATTACCTAAACCCCAAAACCAATTTCAAACTTCAAATAGACCATACATCAACCCAAAAACATCATAACCCAACTCAATAACACAATCATACTCAAAATCCACCCATTTGATCTCAACTTAAGAAATCTAAACCCATAAACCAAAAACATAAACCAAAGCTTGAAAAGCTTAAACCATGCTTCAAATTCCTAAACCACAACAGAAACAAATCTTAAAATTGCATAGAACCTTACCTTGAATGAAGAATCCAACCTTAAGCTTCCTTGGTTCATCCCCTAAGTCTTCAAGTTTCAGCTCCCTTCTTCTTCTTCATGCCCTAGTTTTTTTTCCTCTCCTTTTTCTTCTCTTCAATTTATCAAAGCATCAAATGACCAAGCCCCCAAACCGTGTACCCCTTAATACCCAGCTGCAATATATCAATTTCCCAGCCAAATGACCATTTTACCCCTTCATCAAAACCCTTTGCTAACTACACCTCAAGGGCACTCTAGTCCTTTCTCCTATATTGCAATTCTACCATTTCTTTCACCTAACTTGTTACTCTCAGCAGTAACTAATGGTTACCCAGGTTACTAAATCTCCAATAATCATTACCCGCTAAATCTCAACTTAGCCATAAAATTCCCGAGGTACCCCTGGGCTCCTCCCGAGCCGGGTATAGAAATCCCGTTGTGACTCTTAAGTTAACTAGCTCTCTAGGACCGTCTCGGCACGTGCATCACAATAATAACACCACACTCACGTGGTACAATTCACATATCAATACAGTTATGCCCAACATGGCCAAAATTACAATTACGCCCTTCTAACACGATCCGGGCCTACATGCGTACTAATATACATAGTCATGCATCTCAGATAAACAAATAGCCAAATAACATGCTTTAAATCATAAACATGCATTTAACTCATAAAATCACACATAAATCATATCGTGCCCTCCTGGGACGCTAATCAAGGCCCTTAAGCCTTATTAGCGAATTTGGGTCGTTACATTCCCCTTGCCCTTACCTGCACCATAGAGCACCCGTGAGCCGAAGCCCAGCAATAAAACTCTACACAAATAAATAACATATGCATATTAATCAGTCAGTGTATAACAAATCCGCCAACAGGCTAAACACATACGGCCATGCCGTCCCAGGCGCTTTACCAGGCCCTGAGTTCACAGTCTACATCGTGAGGATATCCCAGATATCCTTTAGGGTCTCACCCTGGCAACTCGCACTCTGCGTGCTAAACGCTGCTTCCGGCCCCTTGCCCTTCTCGGGCTTCGCCGTTCCTGGCCTTTGCCGTTCTCGGCCTTCACCGTTCCCGACCCTTTACCGTTCATTCACTTATATGCTCACATAACATAATTAAACAAATACTTAAACATGTATAAACATATTCAATGGGGATACGCCCTGCAACACAATCATATAGGGTCGTGCCCTACAACACAAACTATAGGGCCTCGCCCTGCTTTATGGGTACAACAGTTTTCTTACCTGTGTCCCAAGCTTTTTGAGCACCGAAATCCCGAGCACAGTCCTCTAACCCGAGCCTCACTGAAAACCTAGTCACAACACATACATAACACTCTTGTTACTAACCAATTCATAAACATACCCCAGAACCAATCCCATGCTCTCGGAACCTCCCGTTTCCCCACACAAGGTAGCGAAAGCGTCCCCTAAGCCCCCTGAGCCAAAACCTTAAAAACACAAAATCCCCATATCCTGAAAATGGCCTAGCGCTGCGGCACCTAGCAGGGCTCCCTTTTCCTGATTCAACCCAGCATCGTAGCACGGAAGAAGAGGGCCGCGGCGCTCATACGCGAACCCACAAAACTGGGTTTTTCCCAACATTTTTCCCGAGCCAAAACTCATCCAAATCGCTACCAAAGTATACCCAAGTCCCAATTCGGCCTAAAACCTCAAATAAACAGTATAGCAACTTAGAAAAAACAGCAACAAACCCAAACACACAATCAAACTTAAGAATCACCTAGTGGTTTAAAATTCACAAAAACTTAAACCCCACTTCACAAAGTTTAAACCACCCTTCAGAAAACTTAAACCACACCAGCAAATAAACTTCAGAGATGCATGGAACTCTTACCTCAAGTAGAAATTCAACCCTAAGCTGCTTTCCCAATCCAATTCCAAACTCAAATCCACAAGTCCCCAAGCTTAACCTTGCCAAACTTCATCCCAAGAATCCACAAAGCAAAACACAATTTAACTTACTAATCTAACATTTCTAGGAGAAATTCAACAGAAAATTGACTAGAAAACTTACCCTTGATCTCAATTAAGCTTTTGAATACTTGAATCTCTAGCCTAGGATCCTTCACAATCAAACACCTTAGAGAGGGAGAGAGAACCGAATGGAAGAGAGAGATAGCTGAGAGAATTAATCCTTCTTCCTTCATTTTTCTCTGCTTTTCCTAAGTGGTTCTAGAGTCCCCATCTCCTAAATGAAGTATATCCTCTTGCCAAAATGACCAAATTACCCCCTTAAGTTAACCTAAGTCCTCAAATAATACCAAGGGTAGTTTAGTCATTTGACACATCTCGCTAAATCCTCGAGTACACCTAAAAATCCCTGTTTGATCCCGACATACCAAATTATTGATAAGCTACTCACCATTACTCAATAATTCCCGAACACAAGCTATATTCCCAAAATACCCCTAGGCTCCTCCCGAGCCGGGTATTTGACCCTGTTGTGACTTTCTAGCTAAATCGCTTTCTAGGACCGTCTCGGATCGTGCAACACAATTATATCACCACTCACACGTGGTATCAATCACAATATAGACAAATATTGCATTTAAGCCCTTAGCAGGCTAAAATTACAAATATGCCCCTAACAACCAAATGGGGCCCATATGCATATTTAATTCACCTAAACATGCATTTCTAATCACATACTTATCAAATTCACATACTAATACAATATATCAATTATTACCCTCCAGGCACGCTAATTAAGGCTCTAAGCCTTATTAGCAAATTTGGGACGCTACAATTACATCAAATCCCTTAAACATAAGGATTTTACAGCAATAAACATGTTCACACGCAGCTTACAATCTTGAACACTAGACTCACACGCCTTCGAGACCATTCACCCATTGCGAGCTCGACACCTCGGTTCGCCTATGTTCTCAACAAGTAATGTTGGTGAGATCATCATCTCCGAGCTCACAACGCTTAAGCTCGAACCATCTTGTCTGATGGTAGGAGATTTATACAAGTGTTGAACTATTGCCATTGTGGCTTCGAACCTAACTTATAACCTTAGAACTCCTCTGAGACCACGTAGTTTCCGAGCTCACCAATTCCGATGTTGTCACATTTACTGCTTAGCGAGACTGTCCTTGACTTCCTCATTAATGTTGATTACATGACGAATTTGCTTATCTCGAGCTTACACCTTACGAGCTTGAGTTTCGATATCAAAATCTCCATTATCGAAATCTGGGTGTAATAGCTTCAAAGAAATGCTGAAATTCTTGACACAAACATTCACCACAATCTTCAGGCGGACTTGGTGGAGCACATATGGTCAAAATTTAGAAATTATTTTAATTAACATTTTTTTAATTATGTTAGATTGATTAATTATGATTATGTCATTTTATAAGCTCCTTTCTATAATTTAAATTTCATGTAATAGAGTTGCTCTTATATATCTTATTGAATCATAATTTTTTCAAAGTCGAATATGAAAATAACCTATATTATAGAATTAAAGTAATATCTAAAGGGAAATATGAGTATTTATGCATAATTTAGGTGCATATATAAAAAAAAATATCATTCTTTAACATCATTCCAAAATAATGCTAGTATTTGTTTGGTTTCCAAAAATACCCATATCATTTTTTTACCCTCCACCCGTCTTCTCTCTCGGGTCACCTTTATTCTTTGGACACCATCCATCCATCCCTTCATCCCTTATCAATTAAGATGCTAATTTATGCATTTCGAATAGATCTGTGTATGATTTTTTTGTTTTTCTTTTGCAATTTTTTTCACAATATTTTAGATCTGAAACGTAAAAATTTGCAGAAAACTCGATATACCTCGATGCCCAGCTCGATGGGCCCTTAAAAATCATGATTTTCAAGAAAAATATCATCTGCCTCGATAGACCTCGATAGGCATCGATGCAAATAATTGCAATTAATAAAAAATGCATAACTTTTCACTCGGGTGTCCGTTTGAGTTGATTTTTTTTAATTTTGGTATTTTCTTGAGATCTAAATGTCTGGGATGTGTACACATACATTTGGGAAGTTGAAAGTTTGAAACATACCCAAGTTTGAAAATATAAGGGTATTATTTTGAACTTTGGTGTGTTTTCAAGCTTTCAACTTCCCAAATGTGTGTGTACACATCTTAGATGTGTAGATATCAAGAAAATACCCAAATTAAAAAAAAAAATCACCTCAAACGGACACCCTAGTGAAAAATTATGCACTTTCTATGAATTACATCGAGGTATGTCGAGGCTTATCGAGGTGGTATCGAGGCATATGATTTGTTTTTCATGATGTTGACGCGGTTCTTCGCCAACAGGTAATTAAGAAAATAAGAGAAAGAGATTAGTGCTTCATCATGAACTGAAATAGATGGATGATCTTTTAGTGGACTGATGACACAACTACGTTTTTAGGTGGTTCAAAGGTTAAAATCCTTCTACTCCACCAGCCAATATTATTGGTATATTTCTGGTATTCTTTACAGGATATTTCATTACATAATCGAATCCAACCCCTTGCAACTCCCAGGGTCTCCATATTTATAAGAGAGGGCACCTGGAAGTTGGTAAGGGGGGTCATCCCGTGACCTACTTACCCATCATGTCACTTCTGTGACATTCATGATTAATTCATAAACCCTGACAAATGAAGTGTGGTCTAATCAACAGGTAAGGGGGATAATGGGCCGCACGGCCCAACCCAGTCGTGGGTGTCTGAATACGCACGTTCATGCTGCGTGTCCGAGAATTCAGGGATATATCAGACACGTGATGTCTGATATATGCACGTTTACATTGCGTGGTTGACTTTATAAAAGGTCATAGCTTCCAACTCCAGTTTGTACCCCGAGCTGGATGCCTTCTCGACCTGCGGCCTTCATAGTCCTGACTTGGCCCTTGAGTAATCTTGACGAACATTTTGATTACCTCGAGCTAAAGAGGTAGGACCTGACGACGGAAGCTCCGGTCATGGGGTATCCACGTGGCTGATATAATTAGGCCATATCTCAGCTCGCTAATAACCCATTGGAAAATCAGGGCGTACACATGAAAATCGTGATTTTTAAGATATACCTCGATAGAACTTGATGTACCTCGATGCCCAGCTCGATAGACCCTTAAAAATCATGATTTTCAAGAAAAAAACTATCTGCCTCGATAGACATCGATAGGTCTCGATGCAAATCAAGGCAATTGATAGAAATTGCATAAATTTTCACTCGGGTATCCGTTTGAGGTGATTTTTTTTTAATTTAGGTATTTTCTTGAGATCTACACGTTTGGGATATGTAAACACACATTTGAGAAGTTGAAAGTTTGAAAACATACCCAACTTTGAAAATATAAAGGTATTGTTTTTTAACTTTGGTGTGTTTTCAAGCTTTCAACTTCCCAAATGTATGTGTAAACATATTAGACGTGTAGATCTCAAGAAAATTCCCAAATTAAAAAAAAAATCATCTCAAACGGACACCCGAGTGAAAAGTTATGCACTTTCTATTAATTGCATTGATTTCCATCGAGACCTATCGAAATCTATCGAGGCAAGTGGTTTTTTCATGGAAATCATGATTTTTAAGGGCCCATCAAGCTGGGCATCGAGGTACATCGAAGTCTATCGAGGTATATCTTAAAAATCATGATTTTCATGAAAAAAACCATATGTCTCGATACCACCTCGATAAGCCACGACATACTTCGATGCAATTCATAGAATATGCATAATTTTTCACTAGGGTGTCCGTTTGAGGCGATTTTTTTTTTAAATTTTGGTATTTTCTTGAGATCTACACATCCAAGATGTGTACACACACATTTGGGAAGTTGAAAGCTTGAAAACACACCAAAGTTCAAAATAATACCCTTATATTTTTAAAGTTGGGTATGTTTTCAAACTTTCAACTTCCCAAATGTGTATATACACATCCCAGACGTGTAGATCTCAAGAAAATACCCAAATTAAAAAAAAAATCACCTCAAACGGGCACCCGAGTGAAAAGTTATGCACTTTTTATTAATTGCAATTATTTGCATCGAGACTTATCGAGGCAGATTATTTTTTTTTTGAAAATCATGATTTTTAAGGACCCATCAAGCTGGGCATTGAGGTACATCGAAGTCTATCGAGTTTTCTGCAAATTTTTACGTTTCAGATTTAAAAAATTGTGAAAAAAATTACAAAAAAACAAAAAAATTATGCACAGATGAATTCAAAATACATAAATTAGTATCTTAATTGATAAGTGATGTAGGGATGGATGGATGGTGTCCAAAGAATAAATGTGACCCAAGAGAGAAGACGAATAAAGCTTAAAAAAATGACAAGGGTATTTTTGGAAACCAAATAAATACTAGCATTATTTTAGAATAATATTAAAGAATGATATTTTTGTTATTAATGCACCTACAATATACATAAATACCCAACTTTTCCTATCTAAAAATCAGTTCAATTGTGGAAGGAATCAACTTTATCTGCTCACCCAAATATCTAGGAATAAAAACATACTCATCCAAACATGTCAAACAAACAGTCGTAAGAGAGCGAGCTAAAACGAGCCCAAATATCTAGGAATAAAAACATACTTATCCAAACAGGCCGAGCAAACAGCTCGTAAGAGAGCGAGCTAAAACGACATCGCGTCACATCAGTACAGTAATAACTTAACTTGGGGAATCGCACGTGTGAGCTTAATTACATATTTATGTCTAAGTCAGTTATTTAGAGAATATCTGACAATAATAAACCAATGCATTTATTCTTAATTAAAAATTAACTGTTAAACGGTATTCTATTTTTTTTTTGGGTCCCCAGGTCTTCAACAAACCCAACCAGTATTCATCCCAAAAAAAATTATGAAGAATCTTCGCCATGATTTGGGTTGATTCACTTCTCTTTCTCTAGTTTTCGAGATCCATTTCTGGTTTTTTTTTACAGATTGTGGATTGGTGGTGTAGAGGAGGAAGCTACAAGGCCAAGGGCCGGGGAGGAAGTAGTGGAAGATTTCGATGGAAACGGTATCGTTTGAGCATGAGATTCCGGAGGATGTAACTTTGGCCCAATTGTCTAAATCCCCCAGGCTAAAGCTCAAACATTCTTCTTCTTCTACCAATCCGGTACTCTCTATCGCTCTTTTTGTTTCTATATCTATCTTTAATTGAGGTTGTATGGTTGTTATTTTTTGATTTGGGGTACATTATTATCTGCAGGCCAAGAAGAAGATTCTTAAGGAGAAAGAAGAAGAGCCTTGTATTGCCAAGAAACGGAATCCTGATGTTCAAATTAAGTTTGTAAGAGGATTTATTTTGGGAAATTTACTTGTTGGAAACCTAATATTGTTTGATTTGCAATTTGGGAATTGGGATCTTTTAAGATAAATTAAGATCAGTGGGTGGTCACATCATATGCCTATAGATTTTTATGCCAATGTGCATAAGAGATTGGACAATTGGGTTTTACTCAAAAGGGTATTGCTGAGGATATTAATCTATTAGAATAGTAAGACATTTCCCGAATCATGCTTAGCTTGTGATAAGTTGTAATTTGCTGCCAAAGAGTAGCATGAATGAAATGGCATTGTTCTTTATCAGTTGTTATATTTCTGAAACTAATATATGCTCGAACAGGTTGTATCTGGTCATGCAAGGAATTCCTTGATGTGAGTCAAACATTTTTTTATGTTCTTTTATGTCTTTTCATGTTTTCATTCTTACTGGTTGTATGAATTATATTTACTCAGGACAATATTGTTTTTATGCCTTTTTTATTAGCAGTCCTAAGCCAAGTAAGGTTGCAATTCATGCATCACCCTTATCTGGTGAAGCCAAGTCATCTGCTGTGATGCGAGGACAGGAGGTTCGATCAAATCTAGAGACTGAATTCCCTAGTTTTGTGAAATCACTGGTTAGATCACATGTTGCAAGCTGCTTCTGGATGGTATGTGGTGTTAGAGTATACGAGTCTGAGAATAATGTTGGTAGAATGAATGACATTTACATATTTACAACATTGTTGGTGGTATGGCAGGGACTTCCTGGGCCATTTTGCAAGTCACATTTACCAGATAAAGATACTACAATCACTTTGGAGGATGAAGACGGAAAACGATATCATGTTAAATACATTGCATACAAGACAGGGTTGAGTGCTGGTTGGAGACAGTTTTCTGTTGCACACAAACTGCTTGAGGGGGATGTTTTGGTCTTCCAATTAGTTGAACCCACCAAATTTAAGGTGATGGTTTGAGGTTTACTTTCTTATTTTAGCTTACTCATTTTTCTTGTCACTTTGATAATACTCGTTCAGTTAAGAAAATTGAACAACATCGATGCTGTGGAAATGGATCAAGTTCCATTGAGTTTTAAATAACAAGTCTTATAGTCAACACTACTGTAAAGTTCTACCAAAAGTAGTCTGGCATATTTCCATGCCATCCTATCTCAAGAGAAAAAAAAACCATTTAGTTGTAGAACTAGAAAAGGTTGAAAGACAACATCAACATTCCTTTAATTTGACCAAGATATAATTTTGGTTTTATCATGAGAGATTGATGTAGGAGTTGTATTTGGATATATTTTGTATTGAGATTGTTCTCTATTTGTTTGGACTCTTATTGTAAGTGGGCTTTGGGCTTAGAATTTTAGGCTTATTTAGACATATTTTCAAAGTTAGCAACATGTTGCAGCAAATAAAGTACGTAGGGTGATTATACACGTCTAGCTTATTTCATTTGCCTTTGGCCATCACTGCCAATAATATATCTTCCTCTAAATTTGTAGGTTTATGTAATACGGGCAAATGATTTGACTGAAGTGGATGGAGCCCTTGGCCTCTTAAATTTGGATTGTCAGTCAAAACAGAGTGATGCAGGTAAGACAATTGATGCATCTTTTTCCTAGCTTTAAAGCTATTGATCTGATTTTTATATTGGTTAATGTTTCTCTCATTTGATATGAATGGTACACCAGATAATTATGCAGAATTGGGTGCAATAGAATGTTACAATACTAACAGGAAACGTCCAAAGTCTCTTCCTTTATCTGTTGTCGAGAAGAAAAAGAAAAAGAAGGATGTTTCCCCTAGATCAGCTCCTCCTAAGCCTGCAGATCAATCTGAAAACGACAGTGACGAAGTTGCTTCTGAAGTTTTGGAAGGTTCCAAGTTATTGGGGCCAGCAATTCAATTTAAGGACATAAAATCTTTCAAGAATTTCAGTATTCTTGTAGATGGATTGCTTGTAGATTCAGAGATTCCTGAAGATATAAGAAAAGCATATTATAAACTCTGTTGCAGTAAAAAAGCTTTCCTTCATGAGAATATTATCAAGGGAATGAATCACAAATTGATTGTTGGGATCATCACCGAGACTGTAAATGTTGCTTCTGCCATAAAAGCTTGCAAGCTTACTACTTCACTCAGTGATTTTGCAGCCTGGGACAAGTCTTTAAAAGCATTCGAGCTTTTGGGCATGAATGTTGGATTTCTACGTGCTCGGCTGTCTCATCTTACTGGTCTTGCCATCGACTCAGAAGTCTGCATAGATGCAAGGAAGTATGCTCAATCCAGAAAAGAGCGAGCTGATGTTGAAACTGGAATGAAAGACATCGAGACAAAGATTGTGGAATTGAGAGATGCATGTGTTCGGTTTGATGCAGCTATTGACAAACTAGGCTCACAAGCAGAAACCTACGAGCGCAAGTTCCACAGAGAGGTTAAAGCATCTTGGTGACATTGTCATCAACTTTATGTACCAAAATACATACCATATTTCTAACTTTCCGCCATGTTTCTTGTCTCACTTCACCTCTAAAAACAAGAAAGGCTGATATTGTGTTGTGCGATCAAATAGGGGATTTTAGTTTTGCCACATCCACCAGCAAATATGTTAATACATAATGTTTGCAGATTCCCTGATCCTTAGCAACCAAAACTCTCTTTTATTACTTGCCGATTTGGCTGTCTAAAGTCAGTAACTTGATTAGTTCCTAGATACTTCTATTTCATCCAAGGGGGTTTTTGTTTTTGAGTTTGACAAGACAGTATATATATATATATACATTTTTTAAATCTTTGATTTCATTCCCCGTTTACGGCAGTCAATAAGTTACAAGTACGATAAACCAGTACGTAAATGTACTCTGGTCCATAATAATGCAAGGCTATGAATTTGTGTGTAAGGTGTAAGCTGGGGTAGGTATCTATGCTTTTAAGACGAAAACATACAAACATCTTTGACCATGAATCAGCCTTTTACTACTCTTTGACCCAACACAATACACTTATGTATGTATGTGTGTATAAATATATATATTTATAATTTGGCCACAGATCCACCTTGAGATCTGGACAAGTTTTTCTACCCTCAAACAGCAATGCCTTAGCTGTCAACATTAATGGCTCACTATCTCTACTTGTTTTACTCCATCATCCATTTATTCATAAGATACCAAAATAACAATAATACTTCTTTTATGGTATTAATTAAGTTGAAATTCTTGTAATTCTTTTGAGTTTTGAAGATGGGCTTTTGGGATTTTGCCACTCTTTTTCAACTATTACAAGAGGGGTGAAGATAGCTCTTAGATATCACAAAAGGGCACATGGTATATTAATAATATTTATGGTAGAGATCCAATTCCAAGAAAAATTAATAAATCAGATCCAAATCATGTAACGTAATCTTGTTTTCAAGCATGAATAGATAATGACATAATAGCAAGAAGAAAAATGATTTAATACTAATAATCAAAAGAAAAAGAAGTTCTTCAACTGCAAACATTTTTGTACAGTGAACAGCCAAAAACACCAATACAAAGATGGAATTGATAATTACTTTTCCTAAGACCAAACCCTTCTTAGCTTTAACACATTTGACAACCCCCTCTCTAAAATATTATAGAAAATTCTGGTAATTAATTAAAAACAGAAATCAACCTTAACCTTCCTCTTAAAATAAAAGGAAAAAAAAGTTCCTCACTCCAAAAGGCTTCTAATAAAAAAAATATAAATTATATTATATCACCCCCCAAAGAACCAATGGTGCTATATTCCAATCTCAACATCTTGGCATGTAGACCCTCCTTCATTAATATTCAATAAATCCTATTAAAAATACATAAATCAGAGTCAATAAATATAAACATTTGTAAAGTAAAAAATAAATAAATGAATAAAGATTGTAATAATAAAAATAATAATAACCTGTGAAGAGGTCTTGTTAAGATGGACAAGAGAAGCAGAAGAAGAAGCAGCTTCAGGCTGAAGCTTCTTGGAGTTGGACCCATTGTGGGCCTTCTTAAGGCCCAGAAAGGATTTCCACCGGGTCGACCCAGTACCCTTCGACGGTCGGAGAGTGACGTCATCTTCATCTCCGGCAAGAAGCTCGTCTCTGAGAGTGGTGGTTGTTCTCTGAGAAGACGACGACGTCGTTGTTTCCTTAAAAGGCAAGAGTCTTCCTTTGAAGAAAAGCTCGTCGGCGCCACTCATCATGGAGTGGTTGGTGACCGAGAATTCGAAGTCCGACGAAACAGGCGGAGCTTCTTCTGATCTGGAGGCGGCCCGTAGTTCTTGCCTGATGACGTGTTGTGAATCCGCGAAGTCATTGGAGAATGAGATTCTTGGGCTCACTGGTGCATAGTTATGATGAAGAAGATGGTGGTGGTGGTGGTGGCCTTTGTGATCGGAGTTGTACATGTCTAAGCATGCCATAACCTTATCAAAACGACATTGAAAAAACAAAGAGAGAGAGAGAGAGGTGTTGTTGTAGAGTAGTACTGTTTCAAAGTTCAAAACCATCTATTTGTAGATGTTTGGTATTTATATTTAACAAATATGCATGACTTTTTTTTTTAATATAAACAAAGATTTTAATGCATGCATGCATGCATGATGTTTTGTCATGAGACTCATGACATGATGATATATATTATGTATATGTGTATTGGCATTTGATCAGTGAGATTGAATGAGGAGGATGGTTTTGAAATTAATTTTAACAGTTTTTTCCTTGGATGTGGGGTAGTGAAATTGCCAAGAAGCTCTCCTTTTTATTTTTATTTTATATCAAAATATATATGTATGATTCTATACCTTTTCACTTGGTCAAAGGAAAGTCGCACGAGACAACTCCCCTCAAACTCAAACTCAATCTCATTCTCATTGCAAGTTGCAAGCTTTTTTTGTTTTATCCCAAAAGAAAAGAGAGTAGGAAAAACTTGCACGCTTTCATGAAGATTAATTTTAAGAAAGTGTCAAATCGTCAAAAATATGTAATTAAGATAAACAAATTCATCATCTTTGATAGTAACCATTTATTTATCAAGAAAAAAAATGGGTGAAATTCAAATTTGTTAACTTTAAATTATTACGTGTGAGTTTTGATAATTACAAACTCTCTCACACTTTCTTGGCGCTTCTCTTTTTGTTTTTATTAGTTTAATTTAATTTCTTTTAGTTAATGAAATTTTAATTTTCTAAACTTGAAAAGTGAAAATGAGGAAAACGACAAGAAAGCTCTTGTAATTATTATTATTGTTGTTTAGATAAAACAAAACCACTACTGCTACTTCGATCTTATATTTAAAATTAATTAAGTTATAATAATACGACATTTTAGTGTCTTATATTACTCTAGATCATGTAAAGTACAAGATATATCATATATTTATATACTATTATTATTATTATTATTATTATTATATGAATAATGCTAGGGACAAATGTAGCAGCCTTTTATAAAGAAACCATGCATATTCTATTCACAAACGCCTATGTGAAATGAATTGTCTATATTTTATGAGCATTAAATGGCATTATAAGTTTGAAAAGGAACAGCACTAATAAATACAAAAAAATAAAATTGCTAATAAATAAATATTACAAGTTAGTGGAATTCAAATAAACAAGAATAATTATTCAACTGGTACAGTAACGAATGATGTCAAAATAAATTTGATGAGAATATATAAGACAATTTTTATACTGGCGCTTTACTTTAAGCTTTACGGGTAAGGTTTTTGTTTTCTCAACCCGTAAATAGTTATCGATATGATTTTTTTTATGATCATGTATATTGTAGTTGTTTAGAGCATCCTATAAATTTTCAGAAAATTCTAAATAGTTTACAGTATTGAAAATTATGTTCAAATATGTTGTTTTCCATGCGCATAAAATAAATTAATCACGCGTTCAACAAAATATTTGAATTTAGTTTTCGATAATGTAAATTGTTCAAATTTTTTTGAAAAATTACAAAATGCTCTAAATAGCTACAATATATATTATTATAAAAAAATTACGTCGAACACTATTCACATATTAAGAACACTGAAAGTCTTATCAATAAAGCTTAAAATAAAACTCTCTCCGCGAAGAAAAGGTAGATGGCATAAAATTATAAAGAAAGAAGAAAGAAAAAGACAAGGGAGAAATGAGCAACAAAAACTGGGAAAATAATGGGGAGGGGGCCGTGGTGTCATATATATAGGCAGGTTAGGGATGTTGTAACAGTTTCCATTGCTGGCATAGAAAGCAACAGCAGTGATATTTAAGGGAATAGGCTTGTTTTTGGGTTTCTGAATATTTATTTATATATTTAGAGAGAGAGAGAGAGAGAGAGCATCAACAGAGAGTCCAGAGGAGAAGTTTGGCATGCATTGGTATGGTTGACCGAGAGGGAGAGAGGTTTGACTGATAAGTAAGGTGGCAGTGAATGAGCTGGTGATGCCGACCCATCAAAAGAGACCACGTGATCATCTCTTTCTCAAAATTAAGCCTTTTAAAAACACTTTTAATTGCATTCCCATTTATATGTTGCTACTCTTTTCTATTTTCGGTATTTAAAATTTTATAATTCAATTTTCTTTTGGGAGGATTGTATACATGATATTTATGTAGGCATTTGGTTAATTTTTGATAAATTTTGAATACAAAATAACTGTTTAAGTAGTCTTTTTTCTATGTGTATAAAAAAAATTATACACAACTGATTTATTTGAACACTTATTTTGATAATATAATTATTCAAAAATTTTCAAAAATTATTAAGATGTCTGTTATAATTATAATGTACAATATTATGCTAAAAATTTGAGTTATAATTTTTCTAAGTGCTAAAAATAAAAAATATCACTAACATAGAAGCAAAAATAATTTAACTAAGAAAATTCCTATAAATTATCATTTCAATATGTATTAACATCATCATCATATTAATCTTTAACAAAAACACTCCTAATAAATCTATTAATCTATTAAGGGTTAAAATCATGTGAGCTTGATCAAATATAAGTTGCCTTTTATTTATATATATATATATATATATATAAATATCTCCACTTCTATACTACCATAATAATAATTTGTAAAATTTTATATAGTGAGAAGACAAAAAATTTCCTTTTGTTTATATTTATTAGCAATAGGACATAATTAATATCAATTCCACATAGCTTCACCACAAGGAAAACATTAATGATCCTAATTAATTAATTAAGCATCAAATAAGAAAAGAAATGTATGTATATATATATGTATTATACTACTATTGTATTGATACGAAGAATCTAATAAAATATCAAAACATTTGGTTGGCAAAATCTGGTGTCAAACAAGTATGCATTTGGAGTTGGATTATGATCTTCTGATTAATTTGGTTTCCATTATTTTTCAAATAAATGAGCTTGTTTACATATAAAAACCCCTTTGAAACCGCAGTTGGGATTTTAAAGTGTTCTTGGGAGAGAAGCAAAGACATTATAGAAATATTATTCTAGTGATGCAGAAAAGGACATAGTTGTCACTCACATGGTTTAACCTTTTTCCAAGTGGTCAGTCAAATGGGGTTGTGACACGTGGAAGATCCCGCCAAACGAGAACTCCTTTATTCAGATGGTGGTCAGGTCAGGTCAGGTCAGTCAAAATGCAATGTATTTTGATTTGTAAGCCTGAAAAATGCTTGAAATTAATGATCCTCATGGCCTATTATAAGATGCCAAACCTACTTCTTTTAACTCTATATGATTAATTATATCTAACAACAGTGCCATTCATTACAATTACTAATTTTTTTCTCTTAAATTTTGTATATATTACAAAAACACATTTCCATATCCATCGTGCTAAAAAATGCAATGATATACTAGGAGTGAAAAGGCTAATGTTAGTTTGAATAATCAAAATGACTAATACCTAACTTGAATTTGGCTAGTCTTAGTTCGAACTCTAGAGCAAAAGTGATCATGTAGGTTACTCATCGTCCAAGCTATAAAAATCACTAACAAGTAAACAATATGGAAAATTAGTAATTAGTTATATCTTTCTCGTGTATTGGGCATTTAAGTTTCTTCATAAATGTTCGAGTAGTTGAGTATTGACTCAAATTAATCATGATTTTTATTTATAATATTTTTAATTTTGGGTAATTAATAATTGGGAATTTTACATAAAGGGTCAAAAATGATACAATTTCAACATATCTACTCACAACAGTTCCCTTAATGGCTTGCGCCAAACAAGCAAGGGTGGTCGTAGATCCGCTTTCATGCTTTGAACGTCCCTGAATAGGCGCACGAACTGATCGGTGATGGTAAGAAGACCCCCAGGAGCGATGGTAATGGTCCATGGTTCCGTAAATTCCACTCAATCCTTCCCAAGATGATCAATAATGAGGGTTTCGACCCCGAATAGATACATCTACGCCCAGCCTCGGGAAAGCCCTTCTTAGGCCTTATTCAACGCTTGAATGCGCAAGACCGAAACTCAAGGCGGGGCGGATAACCTTCTAACTGAGGCCAGGAGGTATTCGATTTCTCGGATTTCGAGCTAGCTCCCAATCATGCCTTCCCAGATAAAGATTCATTCTGTTTACTATTCACTTTTTTTTATTTATTTATATCGTACATTGAGTTTACATATTGCAATTATACTACTTTGTCTAATTCATGTACCTTGTAATGATTATTTGTATTTTTTTAATATTTTAAATTTCAACCTAACACTCTTACCACTTTTCTTCTACACTCTTCTCTCTATTCCTTCTTTTTCTAATACACGATTACACTTTAGATTCTTCATTTTTTTTCCTAAACAGTGTTGTTTTATTGGTTGTACTACATATTTGATCATTATCTTTTTTTTTATTGTTTTTTAATTTGTTTGGGTTTCTTTTCATTAAAAGAAAAAAAATGTGTCAGTGGAATAATTTATCTATTTATATATATTTTCTATAATAATTATTCATAAAATCAGATGTGGATCTTTTTTGTAATTATTGCATTAAAAATGCCAAAAGTTCATCTTTTTATCTCTTTCTCTCTTTTATTGAACCTCCAAAAGTTCATTCTCTCATGGAAAACTAGTTGATTAAAAAAAAATCATAAACACGAATAGGTTTCAAGGAAGCACAAGAGTTAATGTGAGCAAAACTATTTTCTTATTTTCTAGTCTGTTGCTGGACTGTTGTTGTGTTGTTTATGTATGATTGTTGTGTGATTTTGTATTTTATTTTCTGTTGTTGGACCGTTGTTGTTCTGGTGTTACTTATGTTGATCTGGGTTTTATGACTTGATGAATTTTTCTCAAGATCTTTAATAGTTATGTTAATCTTTAGTTGTTTATAAGTTGTTTTGTTGATGCTTTCATCTTTTGATTTATTTTTGTTATTGTTGTTGCATTTGATTTGATTTATTTTGTTATTTTTCAGTTTTCCTATTGTTTTCGTGTTGATCTCACGCTGATGATTCCTTTTATGTTTTGTTGCTTAAGTCTTGTTTTAGGATTTATATTAACTTGTTTGATCATTTCTCTAACGTTTTGATAGTGTTGTCTCATATTTCACTTTCGGCAACACTGTCTCAACACCAAAACAACGCAATATACACTAATGAAAATATAAAAAAAAAACTATCATTAACACAAAGCAACATTAACTCTCTCTCTCTCTCTCTCTCTCTCTCTCTCTCTCTCTCTCTCTCTCTCTCTCTCTCTCTCTCTCTTTCTCCATCTATTTCTTTCATTCTTTTTTCTTCTTATTCTTCTTCAAATTTTCACAGCATCAACACCATCACCATTAGAGACTGTTGTTGACTTGATGTTGATTTTGTGTTGATCTTGCGTTGTCTACTTGTCTGTGCAGGTTGTATGCTAGGATCATTGACAACAATGTCAACATAACATGCCAACAACCTGAAAACAGCAATGTTTTAGATTTTGTTGTTGTTGCTGTTAGATCTAGATTGCCGGCAGCTATAGTGTTTTGACGTTGCTGCTTTCTCAGATCGAGATCGAGTTGTAGTTGTGATTTTTTTTCTTCAGATCGAGATCTGTTATCGTTGTGGTGTTGCTTTTCAGATCTAGATCATCTATAGTTGGGGTGTTGTTTCAGATCGAAATGCTCTGTAGTTTTGTTGTTGTTTCTGTTGGGGTTTTATTCCTTAATTAAAACTCAATTTCTTTGTAATCTCATTTTATTATCAATAAAATAATATAAATGATTTTTTGACTTGGTCAATCACTTTGCTCACATGTTTTATTTTCATGATTATTTTTCTAATATAAACTTCTATTAAATCCCGAGCATATAGCTAATCATATTCATAGTAACGTAATCATGGTGGAATATAAATATGATTATATGCTCAAAATAAGTTAGTCCTAAGATTAGTCAGTGCACATGATTTACACTGACTTGCCAATCTACAATATGATCTACTTACACATTGTAGTGTTATGTTCTTTCCAGAACATTAGCAAAGTAGATAAAATCGGATGTATTTGTTACATCGAACTGGACCGATATTGACAGTAGATAGGATAAGTAAACATACCATTTATTATCTATTCTAGTCATATCATATAGTTGATCATAGATCAATTCAATCTCAATTTGAGTGGTTAGTGTACGCCCTGATTTTCCAACGGGCTATTAGCGAGCTGAGATACGACCTAAACTATATCAGCCACGTGGATCCCCCATGACCGGAGTTGTTGTCGTCAGGTCCTACCTCGTTAGCTCGGGGTACCCAAGGGTTCACCAAGATTACTTAAGGACTGAGTCTGGACTCTGAAGGCCACAAGTCGAGGGAAGCATCTAGCTCGTGGTACGAGCTGGAGTTGGAGGCTTTGACCTTTTGTAAAGTCAACCATGCAAGGTAAACGTGCATATATCAGACATCGCGTGTCTGATATATCCTTGACTTCTCGGACACGCAGCATGAACGTGCGTATTCTGGCACCCACGAATGGGTTGGGTCGTGCGACCCATTATCCCCCTTACCTATTGATTAGACCACACTTCATGTGTCAGGTTTTAGGAATTAATCATGAATGTCAAAGAAGTGACATGATAGGTAAGAAGGTCACGGGATGACCTTCTTACCAACTCCCAGGTGCCCTCTCCTATAAATATGGAGACCCTGGGAGTTGCAAAGGGTTGGATTCGATTGTGTAAGGAAATACCCTGTAAAAGAATACCAAGCATATAACAATAATATTGACTGGTGGAGTAGAAGGATTTTAACCTTTGAACCACCTAAAAAACGTAATTGTGTCACCAGCCCATCTCCAAAAGATCATTCATCTGTTTCGGTTCATAGTTAAGCACTAATCCCTTCTTCTTATTTTCTTAATTACCTGTTGGCGAAGAACTGCGTCAACAGTTAGTATTCTAACTGATTGTATTATTTGAGTTCTTTGACTTGTTCTTTACTAGCTTACCCTACGGACTAGCCCATACTTACATCTTGGGAACTCGGTAGTATAATTGAGTGGGAGTGTTAATCATAGATATGAACATCTATAGCTTTTGATGAAGAAGTGAAACGATGGTTTCCTTTTAGTTTGGTTCAATGTGCTAAATGATAGAGATCTCATTTCAGTAATTAATATTAGTTTACTAAAATATCATTTACAAGGAACTAAGTGTTTTAAGGATAAAATACAATGAGGGGTAAAACAATATTTTAGTCTCATTTCATTGTAGATCGTCTATAGATGATTGGGTGACAATTATGGTTGTAACAATGGATAATTAATAACGTATCTCTATTTGTTATAGAGCGTTCTATGAATTCAAGAGTGCAATTCCGAGTCTTTAGTGGAGTCACGAGGAATTAATAAGTTAGTAAATTTATTTGTTAGATTTATGATAACTTATTGGAGCTTGATTTCATAGGCCCATGGTCCCACAGTACCTTGGATAAAATCATCTAGATAGTCTCAATTAATTGATTTAATTATTAATTAGAATTATCAAAGTTGACCACGTCAATTTTTGATAGTTTCACAGAGTTATACAATTTAGAGAAGAAAAGAGAAATTATGGTAGATTTATTAATTAAGATAAATTGATATCTAAATTAATAAATAAATTTAAATCAAGATTTAAATTATAAATAATTAATTTGACAAATGATTTAATTAATTAATCAATAGAATATAATACATGACTTGATTTTTGTAACGACCCAAAATCGCTAATAAGGCTTAAGGGCTTGATTAGTGTGCCAGGAGGGCATTAATGGAATAACTGTGATTAAATGAGTAATTATACGTTTAGTAATGTTTATATGATAATTGATGATATTATGTGATATATGTGAGAACCACATTATTATGTGGACAGGTTCGCGGAGCATGACTCAAGACGATTCTAGGGTTAGATAGCAGGAAAAGTCACAACGGGACTTAAGATATGACTTTGGATAAGTCGGGGGTACTTTTAGATAACGGGTAGTGATTTGGACTATCGGGTCATGAAAATAAATATATGGAGATATATTTGAGGTTAGGATGTTTAGGTGGGAATATTGGGGGATTTTACCATTTTGGCCTCGGGGACGGTTCCAGCACCCCGAGCCTCGGGATTAACTTAACAAGTAAGTTAGACATAAGGAAGCTTTTAGAAGAAAAACATAAACCGACTAAAAGCTTTTACCACAGCTCTCTTTCACGCTCAAGGGAAAACAAAGGAAAGAAAACATAGAAAACAGGGGAACAAGCTGAAATTTCTGAGATTGGTGGTGAGGATTAGGAGGTTTAGCTCAGGAGTAAATCAAGAACTAAAACAGGGATTAAGGTAAGCATCTGATCTTCTTTTCTATGGTTGAATTCTGGGTTCTAGCTGGGTTTTGGTTAAGTGTTGAAACAAATATGGTTTTGATGTTTTAAGGCAGAATTAAGAAGGGAACTTAGCTTGGCTATGGCTTGGTGAAGTGATTCAACAGCAAAGGTAAGTTTCAACTCCTGGTTTAGAGGTTTTAAATTGGGTTTGAATGGCTGGTTTGAATGTTTATAGCTCTTGGGTTTCAGAAATTGAAAAGAGAAGATTAGAGTGTACTAGGCTGTGTTTTCTTAGGAGTTATGTTGTTTAGATCATGCTAAAGGAGTTGGGAATTAATTGGTTAGGAGTTGGGAAGCTTTGGGATGGTTTAAGGTGAGGTTTCAGGCTTAGAAATGGTGTAAATTTTGGGTTCGAAAGGGAGGGTCACGGCTCTGTTCTAGAGCATTGTGGCCCTAGCATGAAAATGAGCCAAGGAGGCTCGGCCAAGGGAGAGCGCTGCAGCGCCCAAGGCAAGGGCCGCGGTGCGTGTGTGGTTCAGCATGGATGTGGTTCTGTTTTGAGGCTAGGGCCGCGGCTAGGCTTCTGGGGCCGCAGCCCTTGGTTGCACACATGAGTTTTTGAGGGTTTTAGGCACGGGAAAGTGGTCTAGTGTGCTCGGGTTTGGTTTCACCACCATGCTTGGGGGAATTCGGAATCCCGGGAGTTAGTTTTGTAACTGGAAACCTATATTGGAGTACTAATGGAACCCTATACTTTGGTTGTGACTAGGTGATAAAGGCTTAGGCTCGGGAACAGATCGCGCTTGAGAGGCGTTGCTCGTAATTCAATAACTGCGCAGACTAAAGGTGAGAAAACTGCACCTGTGTATGTGGATAGGATGGGACTAAGTGTTCCCTACAATTGAATGTATTATTATGTGATCATAATAAACCATGTGAATATGTTGGGACTAAGAGTTCCCTATAATCGTATATGAATGTCATAAGGTGGTATTATGCCACGGGGACATGTGGTAACGACCTAAGGGTGCCGAAATCCACACTTACGCATATGGTGCGGCTCGGACACTGGTATCCGAGGACAGCTTATTATTCACTGAGCTCGGTTAAGCTAGCCGGAGTCAGTGGGCATGTCACTGGAGTTGGCCTAAGCGAGCCAAAGGCAGTGAGTTAAACAGAGGGTGCGGCCTACGGGCGTTAACCCTAGTTATTGCTTGATATGTGTTTATTGTGGATTATTGTCTGTGACTTAATGAGTATCTGGAGATGGATTAATGGTTATTGACCAGTGTGTTGCTTTGAATGAGTTTTATGGCTTGATGGAACCGAATGGTATTTTGTGGTTATTGGACTATGCTCTGTGAACTGTTACCTGTTAACACTGTTATGTTATGATATTATGTTTTCTTGCTGGGCTTCGGCTCACGGGTGCTACATGGTGCAGGTAAGGCAAGTTTACCATGAGTTGGAGAGCTCTGGGGGTGAGGTGTACATTGTCAGCTGCTCGGCCACCACGGTTGAGGATTTGTACAGGGACAGGGACCTAAAACGTATATTTTGCCATTAGAGTGGCTGGGTTACTTACTTGTGATTAGGAATTTTGTATTTACATCACTTAAACCTTGATTTGGGATCTCATGTATTAAACATCTGTTTTTAATAAAATTTAATCGTTTATAACCAAAATTCATTTTAGCCTAACCTGTTCGTGCCATTAGAAACACATTTTGAATTAAATGATTTGATTAGCAAGTCTTGCACTATTTCAAACACACAGTTTAGCGGTCTTGGTTATCCAGGGTGTTACAATTTTAATTCCAACGGACTTATAATTAAATAGGAAATTTCACGGGTCTAAATCCCATGATAATTTCGATCTAGGGTTGACATTATCTATTCTTTTATTGATTTTTTTAATTAAATTAAATGACCTAATTGAGTCTATAAAAGGAGTGCTAAGTGAGAGATGACAGACTTAAGTTTCTGAGAAGATCTATTAGGTTTTAGATTCTCTCTACTACATAAGTCTTTTTCTAAGTCTCAATTTTCTCTTCTATTCTTCTTCTCACTATATCTATCTCATGTGTTGAGAATTGCCCACCCTAGTCTAGGTGATTCTAAGGATACTTTGGAAGGTTATGAAGAAAATTGAAGAACAGTTCAGTTTCTTGGTAATACTCTGCAACAAAAAGGATATAAGGGTTAGAGAAACTGAAAGAAAGGCTCTATCATTCCGCTGCGTATAATGTAAGTGTTCTTTTGAATTCAATTTTAGAAACATGTTTTAGGTTTTCTTATATTACTTTGTTTAATATAAGATCTACATGAAAATAAACATGATCCTGTATAATTTTTCCCAACAGTTTCAAGTTGAGTTTGGCTATTGTTTGAAATCGAAATCGTCGTGGGTCACTTGAGAGAGGTTTGGTCTGTGGTTTTGCTGTTGTTTGAGATTGAGTTTGGATGTTGTTTCAGGCGGAAATCACCATAGGTGCTGCTTGAGAGAAGACGAGTTGTAACCTTTTGAAATGAAAGGAATTGATATAACAGAAATTGATGAGGACCACCACAATGACAGCTAGCACAAAATTGGCATCAGTACAAATTTATTTTACCTTTTCCTGATATTTAAGGGTTACAGTACCATTGAATATTCCTTTCTTATTCTTATCTTCTGCTCTTTTCTTTTGTATATCAATATAGTATAAATATGCGTAAAGTTATTTTCCTTTGTAACCGCTGAGTATTAAAAACAATCAGTAAAACAATCGTTAAGCATGAAATACAATAAGTATAACAATTTCCAAGTCTTTTTTTTTTAACTTGGTATCAGAGTCAGGTTCCGATCCTGGGACATGTGGGTTATGGGCCTACCACGCTTCCAAACAATTATATCTCAAAACTTTGGATCACAACTCATTGCAATTATATCTCAGCTTCAAACCATGTTTGCTCTTAAAACTCTCGGCTCAGTCACCTACTTTCTTGGTTTTGAGATAACTAGGGGGCCTGGTGGATTGCATTTATCTCAAACCAAGAGTACACTTGATCTCCTAAAGAAAACTAACATGCTCACTGCCAAATCGTGTCCAACGCCCATGAATCAAAACAACAAACTAAGCTTGCAACACAGCAATGCATTTGAGCATCAAACACTTTATCAAAGTGTCATAGGGGCCTTGCAATACCTCACACTCAGCAGACTCGATATTGCATGTTCTGTAAATAAACTAAGTCAATTTCTTCAAACTTCAACTTAAAATCATTGGAATGCATGTAAGATAATACTGAGATATCTTGCAAGTACAATGGGAGAAGGAATCACGTTCACTCAAGCTTCTACCTTAACTATTGAAGGCTTTTATGATTCAGATTGGCCGAGTTCTCTTAACGATAGAAAATCCACATTCGGTTACTGCATTTATTTTGGTAACAACCTGGTCAGTTGGAGCTCATGAAAAAAAAATTTAGTTGCTCGTTCAAGCACTGAGGCATAGTATATAGTTTTAGCTCAAGCTTGCACTGAAGTTGTTTGGCTACAATCTTTATTTTCTGAAATAGGAATCAAATGCAGAGGTCCAACAGTGATTTGGTGTGATAACTCAGGCACAAGGCAATTGGCATCCAATCCTGTTTTTCATTCAAGAACAAAGCACATCGAGATTGATGTGCACTTCATTAGAGACAAAGTTTTTAGAAAAAAAGTTGAAGTCAGGTATATACCAACAAAGGAGCAAGTTGCAGACATACTTACTAAGCCTCTCATCATATCTCAGTATCATCATCTCAAAAACAAGCTTGCTGTTTCTCACTATCCACAGCACAACTTGAGGGGGGCATGTTGAAATGAAAGAAATTGATATAATAGAAATTAATGAGGACCACCACAATGATAGCTAGCACAAAATTGGCATCAGTACAAATTTGTTTTATCTTTTCCTGATATTCATGTATTATTGTACCATTGAATATTCCTTTCTTATTCTTATCTTCTACTCTTTTTTTTCTATATCAATTCAGTATAAATATGTGTGAAGCTCTTTTCCTTTGTAACCGTTGAGCATTAAATACAATCAGTAAAACAATTTCTAAGTCCCTTTTTTTTAACTCAGCCTGCGAGAGAGAGAAAGAGCAAGTAGTATTTCTGTAATTTTGAAATTTTGTTCCGTACAAATATAAAAAAATTTGTGCTACGGTAAAAATGATATTTTTTTTATTACTTTTTGGTTATTTCAGAAAAAATCTCTTAATAATTTGTGTAAAAGGAGAGTCTTGTTGGTCAAGTTGTCTTATTGGCCAAGTTTTAGAGTGTCTTGGTGCCCAAGTTTTGTAACTCTATAAATATATTGTTTGTGTATGAATGTGAGTGAGTTTTTGGAAGAGAAGTGAGAGTGAGCTTGAAATGTGGAGAGTGCGAGAGTGATAAGAAAAGAGTGTTTTGGATAGAGAGATTTAGAGAGCTTAAGTGCGTAATATTGAAGTTAAAGTGAAATAGTTATCTCTTTGTGAGTTTGGTGACTTTACCAAATCGAGTAAATTTATTTACTTCTTTATTGTTTCTGCTGTGTTTGGGAAAGTTTATCTTTTTTCCCAACAATTTGATAAATAAAAAATTCATCTTGAACGGTTTTTGGCACAACAAAAGCCACAATCAAATTATTTCATCCAACATGCTAAAGACACATGTTGGTATCTTCCAACCTATAATTCAATAAATTAAAATGACTATTAATGTAGTTATGAAGGATGCGAAATCTAGGATCATTGGTGCTGATCATTGCATGTTTTTGATAGCTTCCCATAAGCATGATATGTGAACATGACTTATTTGTGTGTTAGGTTAGGTATGAGGATCTTGCTTCCTCCCCCAAATTCTTAAAAAAAAGAATATTTTTTCTTTATATTTACAATAATTTTTTTTTTCAAAATTTCAGTTTTGGCTCCCTCCAAATAAAAGTTAACTGTTGGCACCCCTTATTCCACTTATTTGGGTCTGTTCTAGTATGTGAAAAATATAACTACTTTACTCTACGAAAAACTGAGGTTATTGCCCTTTCTAAAAGTCTTTTGTGGCTTTTTGATTTGGGTTTCAATAGTTAATGTTGAGGCACTATCCTGCTATTTGCCTCACCGTTCTATTTCTTCAGAGTCGAGATATATTAACTAAAAATTTATTGTCTGTCATTCTAGATATTGTTGCTGCAACTTCATGTGTTTGCCATGCTATTTGGCTAAGAAACTTGCTGAAAGATTTGAATGTGCCACAAAAAAAGCCTATCGAGATTCGTGTTGACAACAAATCAACACTTGCACTAGCAAAGAATCCTGTATTTCACGAAAGAAGCAAGCACATCGACACACGTTATCATTACATACGAGAATGCATTGGAAGAAAAGAAGTGAGGTTGGAGTATGTGAAGTCTCAAGATCAAGCGACATACATCTTCACCAAGCCATTCAAGGGATAAATGTTCGCCAAGTTACGAAGCATTCTTGGAGTCACAAATCAAGTTTAAGGGAGGGTGTTGAAATATTAAACTTGATTTATCATGGTTAGTTTCTCGAATTTTCATGAATTTAGAGTTTCCATGTATTTACTAGAGTTTCTAGAATGTTCATGTATTTACTAGAGGTTGCTGAGTCTTTAGCATTCTAGGACTCTCATTTCTTAGTTAGTAGATGAGAATTATCTAGAATAATCTACTAGCTAATAATTTAATTGTGTTTCTAGAAAAGTCCATAAAGTCCTATAAATAGAAATGTAGTCCCACCATTTTGTATCAAGCCAAAAACACAAGTTGAGCTCTATAAAAAAGCCTCTTCCATCATTATATTATCTACCATATTAACATTAGTTCAACAAAGTCTTCAAGCTCTCTCCAAAATTCATCTTAATTTTCAACAAAGTGGTATCAGAGCAAGGTTCTTGAAGAAAAATGGCAAGTGGAGGAATGATCCCCTTCCAAGTTCCAATGCTCACCAAGAGCAACTATGACAATTGGAGTATCAAGATGAAGGCGCTACTAGGAGCTCAAGATGTTTGGGAGATTGTTGAGAAAGGCCATAAAGAGCAAGAAGATGTTGCTCTTTCTCAAGCTCAACAAGAAGCCTTGAGGGATTCAAGAAAGAGAGACAAGAAAGCTCTCTACCTCATCTATCAAGCGGTGGATGAAGATGCATTCGAGAAGATCTCAAATGCAACTACGACCAAAAAAGCGTGGGAGAAGCTTCAAACTTGCAACAAAGGAGTGGAGCAAGTTAACAAGATCCGTCTTCAAACTCTTAGAGGTGAGTTTGAACTTTTGTTCATGGAAGAATCTGAATCAATTTTTGATTATTTTGCTAGAGTATTGGCAATTGTCAATCAATTAAGAAGAAATGGTGAAGACGTTAGTGAAGTGAAAGTTATAGAGAAAATTATGCGCACTGTAACTCCAACCTTTGAATACATTGCTACAAACATTGAAGAAAATAAGAATTTAGAAACTATGACTGTTGAGCAACTCATGGTTCTTTACAAGCCTATGACGGGAAACAAAAGAGGAAAAAGAAGCAAAAGGAGACGGTGGAGCAATTACTACAACTTAACTTGAAGGAAGAAAATTTTGGCAATTGTAGAGATCAAAGAGGAAGAGGATGTGACCAAGGAAGCGAACGTGGACGTGGCCGTGGATAAGGAAGAGAAGGAAGGGGTGGCTTCAACAACTTCAATAATGGAGAAAGAAGTCGAAATCCACAAGCAACAAGAGGACGTGGAAGAGGAAACTCATGGTCAAGGAATGATAAATCTCACATCAAATGCTACATTTGAAATAAGTTCGGCCACTATGCCTCCGAGTTTAGATCAAGGAAGGTTGAAGAAATGGTCAATTTCGTCAAAGACCAAGATGAAGACCAAGAAAATAGATGGTATCTTGACACCGGCACTTGCAATCACATGTGTGGACAGAGAAGAATGTTCGTGGAGCTCAATGAAGTGGTAAAAGGAAATGTCTCTTTTGGAGATGAGTCAAAAATACCCATGGGAGGCCAAGGTAAAATTCTCATATGCTTGAAAAATGGAGGCCATCAATTCATCTCAAATGTTTACTTTGTGCCCAACATGAAGAACAATATTTTGAGTTTGGGACAATTGCTAGAGAAAGGATATGATATTCACTTAAAAAAAAATAACATTTTCTTAAGAGATGATAAAAATAATTTGATTGTCAAGGTGCCCATGTCAAAGAATAGAATGTTCCTCTTGAATATTCAATATGATGTTCCAAAATGCCTAAAGGCCTGCTATAACGACTCATCATGGCTTTGGCATCTACGCTTTGGACACCTTAATTTTGGCGGGCTCAAACTTTTGGAGAAGAAGGAGATGGTGAGAGGCCTTTCGTGCATCAACCAACCAGATCAACTTTATGAATGATGTTTTCTTGGAAAACAATCTCGGAGGAGCTTCCTGAAGGAGTCATCTTCAAGAGCCACCATGTCGCTCAAGCTCGTACATACTGATGTTTCTGGACCAATAAAACCAAACTCTTTTGGTAAGAGTAAATACTTTCTCCTTTTCATTGATGACTTTTCAAGAAAAACATGGGCTTATTTCATAAAGGAGAATTCGTAAGTGTTCGAGAATTTCAAGAAGTTCAAAGCTCTTGTTGAGAAAGAAAGTGGTATTCTTATTAAGGCCATGAGATCTGACCGAGGAAGAAAATTCACATCAAACCAATTCCAAAAGTATTGGGAAGTGCATGGAATTCATCGCCCCTTAACGAAGCCGAGATCCCCCCCAACAAAATAGAGTGGCAGAGAGGAAGAATCGAACCATACTCAACATGGCTCATAACATGCTCAAAAGCAAAAGAATGCCAAGGAGTTTTGGGCTGAAGCAGTGGCTTGTGCGGTCTACTTGGAAAATCGCTTTCCAACAAGAAATGTGTATGAGAAGACACCTCAAGAAGCATGGAGTGGAAGAAAGCCTGGAATTTCTCACCTCAAAGTCGTTGGAAGTATTTCTTATGCTCATGTGCCTGATGAGAAGAGAACCAAGCTTGATGACAAAAGTTAGAAGTATGTATTCATCGGTTATGACTCAAGATCCAAAGGCTACAAGTTGTACAACCCAATTACCGACAAGATTCTCATTAGTCGTGATGTAGAGTTCGATGAAGAAGATTCTTGGGATTGAAACACACAAGAAGAAGAGTATGATTTTTTTCCTTACTTTGAGGAGGAAGAAGAAGTGGAACAACCAAGGATGGAAGAAGAACCTCAAGAGCCTACTACTCCACTGATCTTACCAACTGGAAACTTACATGAAGATTCATCAGGAGAAAGTTTGAATGAGAAGACGCCACAGTTCAGAAGCCTACAAGAGCTTTATGAGGTAACTGAAAACCAAAATGACATCTATCTTATGTGTCTATTTGGTGATTGTAAGCCTCTAAGCTACCAAGAAGCGGCAGAAAGCAAGAAGTGGAGAGACGCCATGGATGAAGAAATCAATTCAATCGTGACGAACAACACATGGGAGCTAGCTACGCTTCCACAAGGACACAAGGCGATTGGAGTAAAATGGGTGTACAAGACAAAATGAACGCCAATGGAGACGTGGAAATATACAAAGCAAGATTGGTTGCAAAAGGCTATAGTCAAAGAGAAGGCATTGACTATGATGAGGCATTTGCTCCTGTTGCTCGTCTTGAAATTGTTAGATTAATTATTTTCTTGGCAGCCCAAAATAGATGGAAGATATACCAAATGGATGTAAAGTCTGCTTTCTTGAATGGTTTCCTCGAAGAAGAAGTCTACATTGAGAAACCATTGGGCTATGAAGTAAAATGACATGAAGATAAAGTATTGAAGTTAAAGAAGGCTTTGTATGGACTAAAACAAGCGCTGAGAGCCTGGAATACACGAATTGACAACTACTTTCAAGACTAGAATTTTTCAAAGTGTCCATATGAGCATGCACTCTATATCAAAGTTACAAATGAAGATATTTTGATTGTATGCTTGTATGTAGATGACTTGATCTATACAAGTAACAGCCCGAGTATGTTTGAGGAGTTCAAGAAAGACATGGCAAAAGATTTTGAGATGATAGACATTGGACTAATGTCTTATTACCTCTGCAATGAAGTGAAGTAAGAAGACAAATGCATTTTCATCACTCAAGAAGGCTATGCTAGAGAAGTGCTTAAGAAGTTCAAGATGGATGACTCTAATCCAGTTGGCACACCGATGGAATGTGGAATCAAGTTGTCAAAGCATGACGAAGGAGAAAAGGTGGATCCAACTCTCTACAAAAGCCTTGTTGGAAGTTTGCGCTACCTAACTTGTACGAGCTCTATGCTATTGGAATCATTAGTCGCTAGATGGAAGCTCCAACAACAACTCATTTCAACAACCAACTATGGTTTGTTTTATTCATCTTCTAACAATTATGAGATAGTTGGATATAATGATAGCGATTGGAGTGGAGACTTGGATGATAGAAAGAGCATCACCAGATTTGTGTTTTTCATGGAAACACTACTTTTACTTGGATGTCAAAGAAGCAACCAATCGTCATGCTATCAACTTGTGAAGCTGAATATGTTGTTGCAACTTCATGTGTTTGCCATGCTATTTGGCCAAGAAACTTGCTGAAATATTTGAATGTGTCACAAAAAAAGCCTATCGAGATTCGTGTTGACAGCAAATCAGCACTTGCACTAACAAAGAATCCTGCATTTCACGAAAGAAGCAAGCACATTGACACACGTTATCATTACATACGAGAATGCATTGGAAGAAAAGAAGTGAGGTTGGAGTATGTGAAGTCTCAAGATCAAGTTGCATACATCTTCACCAAGCCACTCAAGGGAGAAATGTTCGCCAAGTTACGAAGTATTCTTGGAGTCACAAATCAAGTTTAAGGGAGGGTGTTGAAATATTAAACTTGATTTATTATGGTTACTTTCTAGAATTTTCATGAATTTAGAGTTTCCATGTATTTACTAGAATTTCTAGTGTCTTCATGTATTTACTAGAGTTTCTAGAATGTTCATGTATTTATTAGAGGTTGTTGAGTCTTTAGCATTCTAGAACTCTCATTTCTTAGCTAGTAGATGAGAATTATATAGAATAATCTACTAGCTAAGAATTTAATTATGTTTCTAGAAAAATTTATAATCTTATAAATAGAGATGTAATCCCACCATTTTGTATCAAACCAAAAACACAAGTTGATTTCTATAAAAAAGCCTCTTCCATCATAATATTATCTCTCATATTAACATTAGTTTTCAACAAAGTATTCAACTTCTCTCCCAAATTCATCTTAATTTTCAATAGATATATCTCTAGTACATATATTACACTCTTATAATCATATTACTCATATAATATTATCCAATGCTAAATGGATGACCTATGTATAAAGTAAGAGGAATCCAAACATACACTTTCGATAGAATATATAAATAAATATTTAAAAGTGATTTATTTATTTTTTATTATTAATATAACTACTGTACTGCATTATTCATATAAACGATAGATTGGTCTTTAGTTAAAAAAATTATGCACTGTTTTTTGTTTATATCTAGAGATTGAATCATAGATGGTTGTAGACGGTTACTAACTTTATCATTCGTATGCACGTAACTCCTGAACGGAAAAAGAAGAAGCTCCAAATGGTTATTATTTTTCATAACACCAACCTTTTTACTTTTTCGATAAATACCACAATATAAAGACCTTTAGAAAAAATGACAACATGCAGTTTGTATATATTCCTTACTTGCCCCGAGTTTCATCTGAGTTCAAAAGTAGCCGAACCTTGGCGCGGGCTTAAGACTCAAGCCCAATTTAGCCCAAGCCCAAGATAGCCTGCTTGAAACTTATCATCGTGGAAATTAAATCATAATACCCATTTTTTGGGTTTTTAATTGAAAAATACCTCCTTTTTAAAAAATTACAAAAATACTTATTTTTAGTTTAACATTCCTATAATGCTCTCCACTTATTAAAACATAATTTAGTTTTCTTTGCATTGTTTCAAATTAAAATTTCTCTAGTCAGTTCATTCATCTTCAAATTTTATTTTGTTTCACACTTTCACTTGGTTTTGTGTATGGTGAACTGTGATGAATGGTACGAGGGTAGTTTTTTGCTCTTCATCATTTCATATATATTCTTTTTCTTCAACTTGTGTTTTTAAGTAACAAAAAACTATTTTCTTCAATTAAGCACATGTACCCCCTAATGATACAGATATTTCTCTATTAGTGTTTTTATGCATACATAAATCTTTCTGTAAGATTCATTTCCTAATTTTCTTACCAACTGGCTATCTACTCAACTATTTTATAATATTTCCTAGCCTGCATATATATCCTGCTCCAGGCCAAAGATGAAACCAAAACCTCTTATAGCTTTTGATTCATATGTGATCACTACATATTAAAAATTGATTACATATATTGTTCTCGAGCAATAATAATAGGCAATTATTATTTATGACATGATTATATATGGGATAACTTGAAAAATACCCAATTTTAGGATTAGTTAACTAAAAATAGCTACTAATAATATTTAGTTGAATATTACCCACTTTTTAAGCACATTTCCCATATTACCCTTAAAACACTACTAGAAGTCCAATGTAAAAATCTTAATCTTTGCCTCTGTCGTGTCATTTACTTCCCTTTTTAAATAATATTTCACTGTCAGTTCTACTAGACCACTGTATAATGAGTAGAGTCATTAATAATTTAGGTATTAATCAAAGAGTTTTAAAAGGTGGGTAAAAATGAAAAAGGTTAACTTAAATTGGGTACTAGGTGTAATTTTCACATTATATATGGTATACAAGATATCTAGAAATGATCAGAACAAAAAGTGCCATCTTTATAAATGAGCACCTTACATATTATTATAAATAGTTAAGAAAACATCTCCAATAATAAGATCATCATCAAGTATACCATGCACTCTATATGATCATATATATATGTATATATATATATATGATTATTATTTATGAATATTAATTTAATAGTTAGTAGTTAAGATTGGTTTGTTTTCTATTAGTAGACATCATTGTAACAAACTCGTCCATGTTTATAAAGCCATCTCCATCAACGTCGGCTCCCTTAATCATGTTCCGGCAAGCCCTCATGCTGCAACCCTCGCCCAGATTCTTCAGCACCTGAGAAAGCTCCTCCGCGCTGATTCTCCCGTCGCCGTCGATATCGAACACCCTGAAGGCGCTTTCGATGTCCGCAGCCTTGGTGCGGTCGCCACTCGATGAGGATGAAGATCCCATGTTGAACATCTCCACAAACTCTTTGAAATCAATGGAGCCATCTCCGTCGGAGTCCAGTGCCTGAAACGCCTTGGCTATCTCTGAGTCCGTCATTTCACGGTCCAGAACTCTCAGCGCAGACTTGTACTCTTGTCTGCTGATCCTTCCGTCTTTGTTGGTGTCGAATTTCTCGAAAGCCCATCTCAGTTCCTCCATGCTTGGCAGCTGATGATGATCAAATGAGCTTGATCGTCGTTCTGTGTTGGAATAATTATACTGAGACGACGACGTCTTCTTCCTCCTAATTGGGGTTGGCTTGGAAGAACGCCCGTAATGAAAGTTTAGAAAGCTCATTTTTATTCAATAGATAGATGAATTGTACGTTGTTACTATATTGTATATATATAAGATCTCTAATAATACTACACAATAATTAAGTGAATTACTTCGCTATTTATACTAATGATATGTATCGTCATTATTCTTATATATGAAGAGAATAATAAAATGCTAGGTATATAGAAAGAGAATATAAGAATATTTATTTTTTTGAAAGACTATAAAGGATATTTATTATTAATATCAGTTTAGTAAAATCTAATCACACCACAATTTTATATTTTATATATATATAGATATATAAATAGAACATTGTTATAACATAAGTAGGATACAATAACACCACATATCACTACCGATATAATTTAGTAACAGGTCTAGTATATTTCATTTTAAAAGTAATTTCAATTCAAATATGTGAGATTTCATTCATATTAATTTACACAAGAGAGTTGTACACCCTAAGGTGTTGTCTAGTATTTTTCATATAAATAAGAGTGTTGATATTTGGTACTTTAAGATATCTCATAATAGTTAAAGTGACACTTTATAGTTGGTTAGTGATATTCTATAGTACTTATTAAATTCAAATATATAGAACTCCATATTAAATTGTACCAATAACAGTAAGTCACATTTTTGTAGTGTTAACCCTCACCAATTCTCTATAAATAATATAGTTTAGGCAATGGTTAATTATTTGTGAGTGTAAATGTAATAGATTCTATACTAAATTTATTGCTGCTTTATTTATTCTTCCGAAATAAAATAGCCTTTGAAATTTTGAGTTTGGGATATTCTTACAGAAAAGAAACAGTATTTATATATATAATATATATAGTTTAGAGAAGTTCCATTCCAATTAAATATATTTAATTAATGTATTATCATCAATATATATCGTGAATATATATATATATATCTTCTATATAAAAAATGTGTAAATAAATGAAATTCTTGCTTTTATTTGTTTTTTCTATTAGTTTTAACAAAATATTTTTATATTTAATAAATATTCTTATATTTAGTGTAAGATTGTAAATATAACTTAAATTTAAATAAATAAATAATTAAATAAATTAAAATAGGATATTTTTAAGATATTTTATAATGATAATTATTTAAAAATAATAAAACCATACATTTTATAGTATAAATAACGTTTAATTAAACTTAAACTTCACGTATTAGAATAATATCATATTAAACATATAATATATATAATCTACTATCAACTAGCAACAAACTTAATAAAACAAATTAAAATATGATATTTTTGAGATATTTTACAATAATAATTATTTAAAAATAATAAAACCATATGTTTTATAACTCAAATAAAGTTTAATTAAACTTAAACTTAGACTTCACGTATTAGAATAATATCATATTAAACATATAATATATATAATCTACTATCAACTAGCAACAAACTTATTTAAAGAAAAATACATTTTATATGAGATTTTTAATAGAGTGTGCAAAAATATGGTTTTTAAAAAAAAAAGTTAATTTATGACTTTTTTTTAAGAATTTTCATTTTTATGGGTTTATTTTCCCATATTTTTGCATAAAAGTTGGTTTATGTCATAGTTTTACTCTTAATCAAGTTTTATTAATTTGGAAGGGTATGTTATTTATAGTTTGATTATTATTATTTTTAGCTTATTTATTTTTTTATATAACCAATTTTATATTAAATTTTTCTTTGGTTGTTTTGCAATTTTTTTTAATATGAATTGTGTTTATTATTTTTTTATTTATTATAACATTTTTTCCTTTATTTTTATATTACACATTTACTTTTTCAAATTCTGGGTAAGGTAACTAGTTACTTGATTGAACTTTTACAATTATGTAAAAAAAAATCCTAGAGCTAGGTTAAATAACATGTACCAAGAGGAGTAACCAGTTACAATGAGAGGAGTAACCTTTTGCCATAAGAGGGGTGACGGTTTACTCATATTAAATATGAAAATAAACATCAAATTTGAATGAAAAAAAAGGAATAACACTTCATTAAAAAATGAAGAAGAAGTAACTATGATTTTAGTAACATAGGTAACCAGTTACAATAAAGAATCCGGAAATATACACATATTAGAACATGAAAGTAACCAGTTACCCCCAGAAAAGAATGGGAAGGTAACCAGTTACCCCTAGAAATTTACACACAAAGAACGGGTTTGTGTGGCTGGGGTTTGGACTCAAGTTTCAGTAGAGGAGTTTTTGTTATGTTAACTACTATAATACCCCTCCTTTTGCTGATGTGTTTTTGTTTAATTTTGAGTTCCTAAATGTGATTAGTTTTCCCATAAATTGAGTTTTTGCTAATTAAAGTTTTTCATACAAATTAGGGAAAGTTTAATTCCTATATTTTTGCAAAGTAATGGCTAAAAAGTCATTTTTATGAAAAAATCAACAAAAAAAAAAAAAAACTAGCAACAAGCTTAAATTTAAAATCCATGTATAATATTATTATTATATTAAACATATAATATATAATATTGTGTTGTCAATGCCAAATTCAAAAATTACAACAAACATAAATAAAATTTAATTAATTAAAAAATAAGATATTTTTAAGATATTTTATGATAATTTAAATAATTATATCATATTTATTTAAAAATAATAGAGTCATACGTATCATTTTTTTATCTTATAAATTATTTAAAAATAATAATTCATTATATTATATATATATTTATATAAAAAAATAAACTAATTTTTATTAAAATTATAAACAATATTTTTGTCATAATTTTTTAATACATTTATGTCATATATTATATTAAATATATTTTATTTATTTCTTTAAAATTTACAAAATAATTAAAAAATATAATAAAAATAAATACATATTTAAATAAAAATATTTATAATTTTAAACTAAATAACCCTGCATTCTACGTTGTTGTTTCTATCTGGTATAATATAAAAAAGATGTGAAAAGCAACAGGAAAGGATTATGACGATTTATTCTGAACAAGTTGATATGCTGGCATATTATCTATATGCATTTAATTAGACATAAATACGTTCTTAATTTGCTATGATGTGACAAAAAGAAAAAAAATAAGAGGATAAATGAGAAAGTTGTAGATTCTTTTATTTTGCAAGTGGAGCTTATTTAAAGGAAAAACAAGGAAAAGGACTAAAGAATATCATGAAATGCCTTTATGTATGGAATTTTCTATAAATATAAATAAATAAAAATTATTGAAACCGCGTTTGTCCAATATATTGCGAATCTTTTTTAAATACTATTGCAACATCGATCCTCGCTTTATATAAATGTCGTAGCTCACCAATAATTCTGAATCTGATATTTTTTTTAAGTATATAACTAATAAGTTATGACTAGACTTTCATAAGAAGAAATGCATAAGGATGTGACTTTAGAAATACTTAATGTTTTTTATTTTATATATTTATATACTCAATTTTTTTTCGTCCATAAAAATACTGAATGGTTGATTAAGATGCTAGGTGTTATAATCCATTTTATATTAATTTTTTATAAAATAATTTCAACATTATTTAAAAGCAAAAAAGAAATTAAAAAATATGTTTTAAATTATAAAAATTAAAATTTAACAAAAAAAATTATAAAATTAATTTAAAATAAATAATTTAATTAAATTTAAAAATAAGTTTAGTTAGTTTTAAATCACCATAGTAACATATTTAAAATGAAAATTAAACCATATTATATCTTTTACAATAATTTATTAAAGTTAAATTTTTTTTTTTTTTTTTTTGTTTTCCTCCCTCCGCTCTAACTATTCTTCATCATCATCTCAAATTATCAGTTTACAAGCACACCCTATATCATATCCAAATGCAAACAATTGAAAGACACATATTGTAACGACCTAAATAGCCAGGACTGTCACACTGTGTATTTTAAATAGTGCTTAACTCACTAAACGAGTCATTAGGTCATAAACGTGCATTTAAGTGTTATTAATGACCAGGGTTAAAAATCTCGGTCAAACGGAATGAATATTTTATTAAAAACATTAAGTTGTACATAGAATCTCATAATAGTGTTTACAAAGTTATTTACAATCCAACTTAGTCATTATAATTTAAAAGTTACAATCTCGCCGACCTAAGCGGCAAAAATAGGGTTAAACCCTAGTTCCCCTAAGAAACACCTTGGCCATGGTGGTCAAGCGGCCACATAAGTACACGTTGCCACCTAAGCTCTTCACTTATGGTTGGGTAAGCTTTTCCTTCACTTTACCTCCACCACATAGCACCCGTGAGCCAAGACTCAACAAGAAAACTTATTACTGCATGTATACAAGTATTAATAAATGATTGTGGAATCATTCTGGGCTCGCAGCCCTAATCAGATGACTAGGGGTCATCCTGGGGTCTTGTGCCCCGAATAGATGACTGTGAAGTCATTCCGGGGTCTTGCACCCTGAATAGATGACTATTAAGTCATCCTGGGGTCCTGCGCCATAAATAGATGATTGTTAAGTCATTCTAGGGACTTGTGCCCTAAGCCATGTGACCATCAAGTCACTTGGGCCTTTTAGCCCTGACTCTGAGTAACTAGCCATATACTAGCCAAGCGGTTTAGTTTTCTTTGACCATTGGGTCGAACGAGCGTATAATGCTCTGTTGATTAGATCTAATCATATCGACCAACACTCACTGCACTATTGTCGATCTTGACTCATAAGTCAATGTCATACGACCAGTGCTCAGTACTATTGTCGTTCCTATCTGATAAGTCAAAGCTTCACGACCAACACCCAGCACTATTGTCGTTTCTGACTAATAAGTCAGTACATTTCTCAAGTAACAATTGCAACCAAGCATTCATGATGCAACAGATATCCATATATATATAGAGCACTCAACATACTTAATCAATAATCATGTACGTCACGTAATAGGTGCAGTTTTCTTACCTCCAGCTCGAGCGCAAAATAAGTTAAGAACAACCATTGAGAACGATCCAAACCTTAGGCCCTTAGCGGTCACCTAATCATAACCAAATATGAAATCCCATTAATAAAATGAGTAATAAAAGATTCCCGGACCAAGTCCTAGCCCCCAGGACCTCGAATTCTACCAAACTGGGTAGTAGATTCGATCCCGAGCCTTAAGGTTTGAAAACCCGCTTTAAAACCAACATTGGCTCATAAAGAACAGGCGGGCCGCGACCTGCCCCCAAGGGTCGCGGCACGCCTCCTAAACAGACAACCCCCTTGTTTTGGTGCCAGGGGTAGGCCACAACTTGCCCTTGAGGGTCGTAGTGCGCCATGCAGACAAAGCCTCATCAAGGCTCTGGGGTTCGCTCAGGTCGTGGGCGCCCAAGAACTCAGTCGTGACTTGACCCTGCAAACCCAGCTCCCTTGCATTTCCTTCAATTCAAACTCCACCAAAAATGCTTCCAAACGATCCCAGAATCAATATCAAACGTCAACACAACATTACCACCATTCCGGCAATAAAACCCAAGCTTTATAACACTTAAAACACCACAAAATACTCAATTCACAATCTAAAACTCTCAAGTTCAAACACAACTAAAACCAATCAAAAACAGAGTTGTAAACCTCACCCCAACTAGGAATTGAATCCTTCCAACTGCTGCAACTCAATCTTAAACCCCACGCCTTAAATCCTCAAGCTTGAATCCTCTAACTTAGCTTCAACAATCAATCCGAGAAAGAGAAATTGATCAAGAAAGAGAGAAAAGGAGAGTACCCTGTTTCTGTGATTCATTCCACGGTTTTCCCCCTGGCTGAGTCTATCTATAGAGCCTAAAATGACTAAAATGCCCTAGGGCCAACCTAATCCCTCAAAGCCATCCAAGGGCAATTTTGTCATTACCACCTACCCCGTTAATCATAATTAACGTCTCACATTTCTCATTACTTCCAATATCCTCAAATAATTATCAAATCATTTCTCATTACCCGCTCAATCCCGGTAATGTACTAAGTACTAAATTACCCCTAGGCTCACCCTGAGCCCGACAATTAACCCCGTTATGACTAAGCTGCTAACTTGCTTCCTAGGATCGTCTCATGTCGAATAGCTCAAATATATCCACATAATAATGTGGGCTCACCCATATATCACATACATGCACATAAATATACAAATACACCCTCAACGGGCCAAAATTACGAAGATGCTCTTCTTATAAGAAAGGGCCCACATATATGCAAATCCAATCATATGATAATACAACACACTTAATCATGCATATAATCACATAATAATGCATTAAATCAGTTATTGCCCTATTGGCCCCCTACTCCAGACACTAAGTCATATCAAGGAATTTGGGATGTTACACATACTTAAATAATTTCAAAATTCATAACCTAAATCAATTTAACATCATTAATCCCATTTTAGAAATCAAGCCCAGAGATCTCATGATCAAACCCAAAAATCTCAAATCTCAAATCAATCCCAGAAATCCCAAATCCATAAATCAAATCTCATATCAATTCTAGATTTCGTTCGACCCAAAGAAATCTTCCTTGGACCAAGATACCATGGTAAGAAGCTTCGCCCCTCGCATGAAGCCAAGATCTTCGGAAACTTCGTCGACTATGCATGCAAGCAAACCCTAGATTCGCCTCTAAGCTTGCCTCGATAGAAGTCATGCCCACCTGTTTCAACACATGGAAGAAGAAGTAGATTAGATGAAGAAGATGAAGAAGAAGGAAGAAGAAAGATCGGGGAAGAAGATGAAGGCGAAGAAGAAGGAAGAGAGAGAGAGACAGGAAGAAAGGAAAAGTTTAGTTTTTTTTATAATATTTTGTTTTGCTTTATCTTTATTATTTTATTTTAATTTTTATTAGTTAGTTTTTAATATTAATTTTTTTAAAAATAAATAATAACATTTTAAAAAATGTTTTGAAGTGGACCACTAATATGATGACACGTGTCATCCCTATTAGTCACACCAACACTTAAAAGACCCGGTAGTGATAGATATAAGGAAAATATAACATTTGGTATTTTTGTCGATGAAAAAAAAGATTGAGTATATAAATATATAAAGACGAAAATATTAAGTATTTATACTGTAAATAAAATTCAAAAGCAGGCATTATATAGGAAAATAATATTTTATCTGATCATAATATAAATACTTCTTTTGTGGTGTGAATTGTCGTTTGACATGATCACTTTAGATATATTCGATTACAGGAGTCTATGATATATCATTCAAATCAAAATATCTGAGTCATAAAATATTATAAATAAATAACAAAAGTAAAGTGCTTCCACTATTACTTTGTATTTTATTCTAGTATCGATGTGCGTATATCTATAAGATAGAGACATACATAAATTATAAATGTTTGACAATATGTATGTTAAATATGTATACGTAATATTAGGTAATAGTAGTGGCACTTTTCCTTGTTATAATAGGAAAAATGTTTTCTAAAATGTTTAATTATAGCATTTTTCAATTTTCAATTTTGCATGTTAACTTCATTAGTTTAAATTTGTTTTGTTAAAAATAATAGATCGGGGAATAATAAATAATAATGTTTTTAAAAAATTTAATGATAATTAAAATTTATAGAACTAAGTAAAATTAAATTTTACAAAACTAAGTATGATATAATTATTCAAAACTAATACGATGTTAAATAAGTTTTAATGTTTTATTTTTAAGTAAATAATGATAGTTGCAATTGCGATTATTATGTGGGAAAGGAGAATGAAGGTTGATATATCATAATTAAGATTTATTTTTGGTTTATACTTTTTTGGGATGTTGTATTTTCTTTCATTACCTGTTTTGATTAGGTTTATTGATAAATTATTTTTTATATATTGTATTTTGTAAAATAGTTCAAATACACTCTTAAAATTAATTTTGATCAATTTTTTTCACTAAAATCATAAATAATTCACTAAACTAATAATTGAAAACAAAAATACAATAATTCTACTTAATATCTATATTATCATATTCAATTTATTTTAATCAAAATTAAGTTTAGAAGTCTATTTAAACAATCTTACAAAACACATGGTTCAAATAATACTTTTTAAAATTATAAGGTCCAAAAAGATAATAGACCAAAATACGTAGTCCAAAAAATTATAAACTATTTATTTTTTATGATAAAATATATTATCTTCAATAATCACAAAGATTAAGCAATTTCTTGAGATTAAGATGGTCGAATAAGTTAACTAGAAGAATAGCTTGCGTATAGGGACTCATTTCACAAGAAAAGGAAGTCTAAGACACACATGCATGGTATGGGGTCTCGAGTCAAACTAACTCATTACGTAAACGTAATAGACAATATCTCTTCTCTACCAGGAATCATACGCCTTTGACTAAAAAGATAAATAATTAATATCACATTTAATTAATTAATTTCTTAATTTTACCATTTTACTTATATATCTTTTCTATATAATAAGTGTGTAGATAACGAATTTTTTTTGTTTTAACAGTTTTTTATTTTTTTAATGTTAACTTTAACGGAATATTTTTATATTTAACGGTAGTTTATAAATATGTAAACTTAAATAAAATAAAATAAATAATTAAAAAATTAAAATAAGATATTTTTGAGATATTTTACAATAATAATCATTTAAAAATAATAAATAATTAAACAAATTAAAATATGATATTTTACAATAATAATTATTTAAAAATAATAAAATTATATTTTTTATAACTTAAATAAAATTTAATTAAACTTAAACTCACTTAAACATATAATATAATCTATTGTGAATTAGCAACAATTTTTTTTTAAACTAGCAAGAAACTTAAATTTAAAATTCACGTATAATATTTAATATTTAATATTACATTAAACATATAATATATAATATTTTGTTATCACTCGCAAATTCAAAAACTAGAACAAACATAAACTTAAATAAAAATAAATAAATTATTTAATTAAAATATGATATTTATTTCAAAATTTATATGACATTAATATAAATTTAATAAAAATAATTAATAAATTCTATAAATAAAACTAAGCAAATGTGCATATTGCACGTTGCTTGTATCTAGTATATATATATATATAGGGGAATTCTCCTATAAGGCTTCACTTTAAGCCCTACCGGTAGGGCTCTCAGTGTTTACAACCCGTGAACAGTTTTCGACGCGATTTTTTTTATGACCGTGTATATTGTAGCTATTTAGAGCATCCTATAAATTTTCAGAAAATTCAGAATAGTTTACAGTACCGAAAACTAGGTTCAAACATGTTGTTGCACGCGTGACTAATTTTTTTTATGTGCGTGGAAAACAACATGTTTGAACCTAGTTTTCGGTATTGTAAACTATTCGAAATTTTCTGAAAATTTGCAGGATGCTCTAAATAGCTACAATATACACGGTCATAAAAAAAAGTCACGCCGAAAACTGTTCACGGGTCGAGAAACACTGAGAGCCCTACCAGTAAGGCTTAAAGTGAAGCCCCTATAAAAAAATTGTCATATATATATATATATGTTGGAGAGTTCTGTTGGCAGTTTTAATATCACTTATCTTCAACCAAATGTTCAAAATTATGGCACATACACTCTAATATGATAAAACTTAGTACAAGTAAATGACGACGAAAATATTTAAATTTTTAAAATTAACAGTTTAATACTTAAATTTTCTTTTACCATAGAAATTACTTCCGTCAATATTTCTTGATAATCTAAATACTTACGTTAAGTTTTTTGTTAAGCCAAGTAGATTTATACATGGCAATCTTTGATTGGTCTACGTTATTTATTTATTTTTACTTTTTATTTAAAAATCATTGAAATATCAAATATTAAAAAAATCTTTTAAAATCTAATAAAAAATTATATACTATTTAAAATTCATTTTAAATATTAAATAAATTAAAACAAACAAATGTTCTTCAGATTGATAAATCCAAATCTATTCTTCAAAAAAATCTATTCTTCAAAAAAATTATAATTCAAAATCACTATCACTCATAATCCAAAAATATGTTCAAGTTCATCATACCAACTCAAATATATTCATCACCCCGTTCATCTTCTTCAAATAAATTTTTCCAAATCAAACAATCTGAATTCGAAGCATAGTTGAGACACCACCAGAAGCATAAAAACATATATTGTGCTCATACATTCTTAAAAAGAAATCTAAATGCAATATGGGATTCAAAATGGTAGGATAGAAGCAAAGCAGATTTGGGTCTCATCGATCCGGGATTTGGTCATCTATAAAATTTAAACACATAATCTAAATCCAACAAAATTTATATGTTCAAACAATCAAATAATCTAAATCAAACAATTTATTTGTCTTGCTGAGCCTAGCCCAGAAGCCTCTTTCTCCTTCAGTCTGTCAAAACCATTGAAGCTCGACACCAACCCATCAAAGCTCATGTCGCCCCTCGCTGATCTCATAGAGGCAACGATCTCGTCGTTGTCCATCTCCACCGGATCTATCGCGCGCCCCATCTCACGCACATCGTATCCTGCCTCTAATAGGTATGAACAATGAAAAAAACTAACCCAGAAAAATCAGATCCATCCAACTCCAAGCTCGCCTGAACCACCTTCCACCCAAGACACCAGTTGGCAACAGAGATCCACCACAGATGCCATCGCCTATGCACCCAAGCACCTCGCATATCTGTTGGTGTAACGCCCTAAACTCCAGGGACCATTACGGTGTGCATTATAAACAGTGCTAAACTCGCTAATTGAGTCATTTGGCCAAAATCGTGTAACTAAGTATGATTAGCGGTTTAGGGATTAAAAATTTTGGTTAAGATATAACGTTTCATTAGGACGTTTACTGTATACATTGGGATCCCAAAAATATAATTTAAAGGTTCATTACAATAAAATATTTACAACCAGCCGATCTAAGCGGCAAAACATGGTTTAACCCTAGTTCCTCTCCTAAACCCTCGGTCGTGGCGGTCGAGCAGCCGCATATGTACACATCGTCACCTAAGCTCTTCAACTCAAGGATGGTCCAACTTTCTTTTACCTTTACCTGCACCACATTGCACCACATAGCACTCGTGAGCCGAAGCCCAGCAAGAAAACTTAATATGCTCATGATCAGTAATAACATGTCATCAAATCATAAGGCACATGCCTAGCAGATATAGCCCTTTTCAAGCAAGCAAATAGGTTCATGTAATGTTGAGTATAACACATCAACCGATGATCATAATAATCATCCAGGGCTTTTAGCCCCAAATAGAAGAATGACGGTTGTAAAAGTCACTAAGGTGGGTTTCGTTCCCATTAGCCATGTGACGATAGGGTCACCGGGGCTTTGTAGATAAGTGAACATTTCACTAGCTTAAATAGGATAGGTGTTCGATGAACTAGTCACCAATATAACCTACCGCATGACCATAGAGTCACAACCATGGGATTCCGCTCCCTAGCCACGTGAGAAACAGTCACCTAGGCCTTTGGCCCTGGTTCTGAGTAACTAGTCCTAGACTAGTCAAGCGCTTATAATTTTCATCGATCTTAGGGTCGGTCCAGCATCAATGCTCCTAGAGTCATTCAATGTTGATATCGATTAGATCTAATCTTTTATCGGCCCTGCGTTCATGACGCTTATGCCGTTTCCGGCTCTTAGGTCAGTAATACGCGACCAGTGCCGACCCTGACTAGTCAGTGCCATACACAAGTAAGCAATGCTACCAAACATATATCATATGTCAAATATCTGAATATAAGGCATTCAACATGCTTACTTAACAATTGCTAGCATAATTAGGATCATGCATAAACACAGAGGCTCAAGCTCTGAACAATCTCATATTCAATATTCATAGCATGCCCTAATCACATGTTTCTCGTGCATCACATTTAATCACTCGACATGCCTCAATAATAACCATGCATGTCATATATATAGGGTGCAGTTTTCTTACCTTTGGTCCAAGCACAGGTTACCAATAAACGAGCCACAAGTACGATCCTTACTCCAAGCCTCTAGTGATAACCTAGTCACAACCATGAACGGTGCTCCAATGAGTTCAAGTTCTAAAACCAATCCCGGAACCAAGACCTAGCCTCTGAGACATCAAATCCCACTAAACCGGGTATTAGGAATGATCCCGAGGCCTAAGGTTTGAGTTCCCATGACTAAAAACCCACTTTGGTCACTTTTCCTCTTTTGAGCCGCAACCCCAATCATTAGAGCCGCAGCCCCACCCAAGTCAGGCCCAAAAACTCTTCTCTGACAGCAATTAGAGTCGCAGCTCTACCCAATAGAGCCGCATCTCAAATAGCCCAGAAGCCCCAAACCACCAGCTTCTTTAAGCTTGAGCCGCAACGTCCAAGAACAGGGCCACGGCTCAACCTCGAACCAAGCCAAAAAACCTCCATTTCTTCATCTAAAAACCTTCCAAAAACCTACCCAAACATATCCAAATCCCAAAATCAAAGTTCCCAAACATTCCCATGATCCAAAACCAACAAAACCTAAGTCTCAAATCACCCAAAAACACATCAAAACACAAAGTCCAATTCAAGCTTAAAAACTTTAAAAACTTAGAACTTAAAACTTGAATTACCTCCGATTGAGTTGTTTCCCAACTAAATCCTTCAGCTAATAAGATTATAATCTTCCCTAGGATCGCTATGCCTCGATCCTCGCTTTAATCCGAGTCTTAGAACTCAAGTTTCCTTCGAAAATGCGATCGAGAGACAAAAATGGAACTCAGAGGGAGAGAGAACGTACTGAACGTTCTTTTTATTTCTTAAAAGGTTACTTCAAGCTTAAGTAGCCTCAAACAAATCCTAACGCTCGGGTCCCGAAAACACCCCCGGGGACAAAATAGTCGAAACCTCCATAATTTCCCCTTGATCTTACGAACTCCCAATTTATCATCAAATATTGATTCTCATTACCCAATAACCCGGTAATGCTAAATACCCCTTGACTTACTCCAAGTCAAGAATAAATCCCGTTGTGACTTTTCCACTAGCTTACCTCCTAGGATCGTCTTGTGTTGAGTAACCCTAGCATAACCAAATAATAAAGCACTACACACATATCACATATATGCCAAATATACCCGAAATAGCCAAAATATGAAAATCACCCAATTAGTCATAAATGAGTTCACATGCATATATAATACACCTAAACATGCATATTATCATTAAATAGCATAATAAATCAATTATGGCCCTCCCGGCCTCCTAATCAAGGTCTTAACCTTATTAGGAAATTTGAGGCATTACAGTTGGGTTACCATTCTGATTCGATTGAATAGAGGAATACGATAAAGAAGAAGAATAAGAATACGAAGGGTGGTTGTTCTTCTTCTTGTCGTTGAGGGATTGATTGAGGGATTTGGGTCTCGAATAAGATGAAGATGAAGAATAGGAATGAGGATTTGGTTGTGGGTCTCTGTTGACCACGATTTTGGCCAACGCCGAATAGACGTCAAAACTATAGTATGCCTTTAATAGAAAGTAAATAACACACGTAATTTTTATAGTGGTTCAGCCCCAATTTGTTGGTAATAGCCTAATCCACTTGGAGTTGTAATATATTTAGCCTACACTTAAGATCAAATGAACTTGTGCCAACTGAGTTTCTTAAGTGTAAGTAGAAAAATACAGAGTTTCTCTCTCTAGAGAATACAAGCTTTATCTCTCTAAGCTCTCAGAAAATGCCCCAAGAATGCCCCAAGTAACAGTCCCAAGTTCTCAAAACTAGAGATCTCTCTTTTCTTTCAAAAGACCAAATCCCCCTAAATGATGCCATGAGCCATTTATTTATAGGCTCATGGATCGTACATCAGATATATCCCTTTGACCGGGTCCTTGGTTCTTCCAATAGACTTTAATTAATAAAATATAAATAAATTTAAATTACAATAATATAGCTATTATTCCGGGATATCTGAGAGATTCCCAGGACAGTTGAGAATGATTTGGGTTGAAGCTGTTACTGAGGCTTTATTGAAGAGTCACTAGACGATAACTTCTAAGAGTCTGATCCGTGGACCAACCAAATCCATCCCTGAAGTGACTGATCGGCCAAGACAACTCACCAGTCGACATAGGCAAGCACCTCTCGTCGGCATAGGCAAAGCACACCTCTAGCACACCTCTGGTCGGTATAGGCAAAGCACTCCTCTAGCACACCTCTGGTCTAGCATGACACATCTCTAGTCTAGCAAAACACTTTACTAGTCGGGCAAAACAAATGACTGGTTGGCCAAAATACTCCACTGGTCAGCCAGAACATTTTACTGGTCGGCCAGAACATTTTACTGGTCAGTCAAAAATCTTTACCGGTCGGACAAAAATTCTACCTGGTTGGCCAAATCACTTCCAAACCAGATAAATAATTTTCAAGACCAATAATATCACAACTCCGAAGAGCCAATACATTTATTGACTATTAATGTGTCATTTACTGACCCTGCATTGCCAGTTGTCACTTCTAATTGCCACGTCATCGAACTGAAATTTTGGGGATAACATTTGTCCCCCAAGTTTATTATATGATTTACTCGTATGATAAACTTTTTCTCTAGCAAAATGTTTTTGAGGTCATCTAAAAGCTTCCATCCGGTCAGTAACTTTCACTTTTGTAGTAAACCAACGATTGAAATTTTCTTTTGAATTATTCAAATTCCATTTTTTGATCTTGTTGTGGTACCCCATGAGTAGGAAAACATGTTTGCTCCACATTTTTTAGTAAACTTGTGCTTGCTTAGCTGATTGGAAATGCCTATTTATCCTCGGGACCCAAATAATTTCTTAACTGTTGACCCTTGGGTGCTTTGTTTCCTGCTGCTTGGACACCCGCCTTGCTCCTTGGGAATGCCCTCTCTGTTTAGGGCACATAACCTCCTCGGATAGTAGCCCTTGGCATGCTGGCTCCTCGGCATCAGGGCAGAGCTCCTCGGATGCGCGCCTCCCTTGGTGCACCTGACTTCTCGGATGCGCGGCACAGTCGCTCGGATGCGCACATGCCAGCTCCTCGGATGCACGGTAGTAGCTCCTCAGACGCACCTGCAATAGCTCCTCGGATGCGCGCCTGGCTCCTCGTACGCACGACACATCAGCTCGGATGTGCTCCTGCCAGCTCCTCGAATGCCCCTCAGCTTCTCGGACACCACCCCAGCCGTTCGGACACCACGCAGCTAGCCGCTCGGACGCATGCATCTAAGTTCCTCGGACACGCCCTACCGCCCAGACGCACGCACCTTGTAACGCCCCAACTCTAGGGACCGTTACGGTGCGCAATATAAACAGTGCAAAACTCGCTAATCGAGTCATTTGGCCAAAATCGTGTAACTAAGTATGATTAGCAGTTTAGGGATTAAAAATTTTGGTTAAGATATAACGTCTCATTAGAACGTTTACTGTATACATTGGGATCCCAAAAATATAATCTAAAGGTCTATTACAAGAAAATACTTACAACCAGCCGATCTAAGCGGCAAAACAGGGTTTAACCCTAGTTCCTCTCCTTCAAACCTTGGTCATGGCGATCGAGCAGCTGCATATGTACACATCGTCACCTAAGCTCTCCAACTCAAGGATGGTCCAGCTTTCTTTTGCCTTTACTTGCATCACATAGCACCTGTGAGCCGAAGCCCAGCAAGAAAACTCAATATGCTCAAGAACAATAATATCATGATATTAAATCATATCTGGCATGCCTAGCAAACATAGCTTTATTCAAGCATGCAAATAAACTCAGATAATGCTGGGGAATCAAGGATAAGAAATCTTGCCCTCCTGATTGGATGACTATCAAGTCGATCCTAATCAGATGAGTGATTTACCACTTAAGGTTCTGGTAAACCATACTGAGTGACTGACAAGCAAGTCACCACAGGGCTCAGTACCCAAAGCCATGCAAATGATGATCAGAATGATCATACAGAGCTTATATCCCTGAACAGATGAGTGAATATCACTTTGAGGTTCTGTTAAACCATAATGACTAACTTACAAGCAAGTCACTATGGGGCTCGGTACCCATAGTCGTGTAACGAACCCGCTACCTGGGCTTTCCTGCAATGGCTCTAATCAGATGAGTGACTGATGGGTAGTCACTAGCTTAAACATATGAGTGACTGATGGGTAGTCACTAGCTTAAACAAATGAGTGCCTGATGGGTAAGTCACACAAGCGCTTTTATTTTTCATCGAACTTGAGGTCGGTCTGGCATTAATGCTCTTCTGAGTCATTTAATGCAGTTATCGATTAGATCTAATCTCTATTGGCTTGCGTTGAATATGTTAAGGTCGTTCCTGACTTATGAGTCAGCACTGTGTGACTAGTGCCCAGTACCACTGCCGAACTTGACTAATGAGTCACAGCTTCACAGTTGATATTGACACCTTTGCCAATTCTGACTAATGAGTCAGTGCCATGCACAAGTAAGCAATGCTACCAAACATATGTCATAAGTCGAATATTCAAACATAGGGCATTCGGCATGCTTACTTAATAGTTGCTAGCACAATTATGATCATGCACAAACATAGAGACTCAATCTCTGATCAGTCTCATAGTCAATATTCATGGCATGCCCTAATCACATGTTTCTCATGCATCATATGCATCACACTTAATCATCCAGCATACCTCAATAATAACCATATACAAATGAGCAAGATTGCTAAGCATTCAATATGCTATCAATGTTCACATTTAAACATCCAACATGCATCAAGAATAACCATGCATGTCACATATGGGGTGCAATTTTTCTTACCTCGGGTTAGGGCGAGAAATAATATAAGAACGACCCTTTAGAACGATCGACCTTTTAGTCCCTTAGCAGTCACCTAGTCATAACCAATTGGAATCCATTAAAAAAGAACCACGCTTCCGGGATCAATCCCGCACTCTCAGGAATATCAATCTACCCAAACGGGGTAAAGGAACCCATCCCCGAGCATTAAAAGTCATCTCGAGCCCTAAAATAGGCTTGCTGGAAAATGGACCAGCGCTGCAGCCCTATTAAATGGCGCTGAGGCGCTATTTCAAGTTAGAGCGGCCCAGCTCTCTGCCCTGCCTAGCGCTGCTGCGCCATGAATGGAGTTGCTGTGCCAATCACAGACCAGAATCTTTCTGGTTTTCCCTCCTTGTGATTTCCCTTGAAATCAAGCCTCCAAACCAATCCCAAACATCACCCAAACATCCAATTCAACCCCTAAACTTCATACATATCACAAACTCTTCAAAACCCAATCAATCTTACTCAAAAACTTCCACTGATTCTCAACTTATCATCTCAAATTCTCAACTGAAAAACCAAAAGGAAAAACAGAGTATAGCTTATATTCAAGGATGAAATCTTACCTCAAGCTTGATTTAGATCATCTTCAATGGAAGAATCAAAGTTCTAAACCTCAAACCTTGATTTCTTAGGTTGGTTCTTCAAGTAAGGTTCAAAAATCAGAAAAGGAAAAGAAGAGAAGGAGAGGTACAGGAGAGAGATGAGATAGGATGATGATGCTCTATTTTTCTTACATTTTGTACAGCCTTTAAATGATACATATACTTTGCCAAATGACCATATTGCCCCTAGGTTAATTAAATCCCTCTGAAGACTTCCAAGGGTAAAACCGTTCTTTTCCGCTTATCTCGTTAATTATAATTAACACCCTCAAATTCCCGTTATTCTCAATATTCTCAAATGCTAATAATTCATATCACGTTACCCTTTAATTCCCGGCAACGTTCTAATTACCAAATTACCCCGAGACTCACCCCGAGCCCCGAAACTAACCCCGTTATGACTAGACCGATAACTTGCATTCCATGATCGTTTCATGCTTAATGGCTCGAACCAATCCACATAAAATGCGGTATTATTTATAATTCACCCACATGCATGAAAATACACAATCACGCCCTCAACGGACCAAATTACCAAAATACCCTTATAATAAAATGTGAACTCATATGCATGCATTTATCATCATATAGTAATATAATCCACATAAACATGCATATAATCATTTAATAATATAATAACTCAATTATGGCCCTCCCGGCCTCCTAATCAAGGTCCTAAACCTTGTTAGGAAATTTGGGGCATTATACACCGAGCCGTTCGAACGCACGCACATAAGCTCCTCGGACACGCCCTGCCGCTCGGACGCACGCACATAAGCTCCTCGGACACACCCTGCCGCTCGGACGCACGCACAACTGCTCCTCGGATGCACCAACCTTTGGATGCGAACGGACCCGCTCGGGCACCTGCCTTCAGCTCCTTGGTGTGCCCCTTCAAGCTGCTCGGATACATGGCCCTCCTAGCTCCTTGGGCTTGTACAAAACTTTATGGCTTATGCATTTAGGCACCAAAAATTTATGATTATTGTTGTTTCTCTCATAAATTTTTATCTGGGTAGAAAAATATTTTACTGGGTAGTAAATATTTTTTCTTTGCATTCATTTGTTTGTGTTTGTTTGGTTCACTCATCACTGTTAGTCATGCTCAATGCCGAGTAATAGACTATAAGGAGCTGGACAAGGTTTTAAATGTCAACGATGGGGTTAACCAGTCAGGGACTAATTTACCCGACCAGTAGACACTCTTAGCCGACCTAAGAGCTTCCTATCCATCAACAGAGTTTCCTACTCAACCAGTGAAACATGCTCAACCGATCAGGGAAGTTGTATCTGCTCTCCGGACCAGGAAAACTTTTCACCTGGCCAGCTGAACTTTGTATCTGGCTAGTTGTTTACTCTTTTTTTCTTGTACTTTTGTGAAGACAACTACTGCTTAGCAACTTTGATATTTTTCTTGTATGATCGAGCTATTGGCATTTATACTTTACTTTTATTTGTTAACTTGAAACATACTAAGTCTTTTTAGACTTAAAACATTATAAGTTTTTTGTGAATAGTAAAGTCACTCTGATGTATGCCTTATATTTTCGCATGAGCACTTAGTTTTCTAACTTAGAAATTCTAGACATTTCATAAGTCCCTACTAAGTATACTTTCTCACACTCTTATTGCTCTAACATTTTATGAACATAATGTTTATTATCACACGAATATCTGCTTCTAACTTGAAATTTAAAAAAATTCCAAGTTACTTAAGCTTTGTCAAACAAGTTAGCTTAATGACCTTTTTTTACTTCGAAAATTTACAAGTCAGCTTAAAAACAGATATCTTAACTCGTGCTCTTATTGCCTGTGTTAAATTATATACCAGTACACCCCATGTGCCCCCCAAGTGATCAAGGGTTGAAAGATCCTTGGTCACTTGCTACGTGACCGAATCTGTTCGAGCAATTAATTGCTCATGAAACATATAGAATATATTGAAATATTCAAGTAGTTGAACACTGCTTGAACGTATCGGCCAGTTGAACACTGTCCGATTTTACTGACCAGTTGAACGCTGTTCGGATAATTAACATACATGCACATTTGTAGCAAGAATCGACCACGCTGCGCTTAATCTCTTTTATTACTCGTAAATTAAAAATGGACAAAACGTGTCTAATAACGAGTCTTAAACAACAAAAATTGTTCAAAAATAGATGACTGATCAGCAAATAACCAGCTCATAAACCAAATTTAAATAACAAGTTAAACAACTTGAAATTAAGCTACCACTCTGAAAGTGGTATTTAGTGATAATATATCCTCCGATGCTCGCCATTCCAGTGGTTCTTGATCAAGCTTCGTTCACCCAATCTGTTCCTAGCACTCCATCTCATGTCAAAGTATCTGGGCATACCTTTCCCTTGCTTTGTTATTATCCTTAGCTAAGTAGTGTGGACCTCCACATATAGTGTCTAAGGTAAAGTCCACAGGTCCAGGTTGCAAGGGTGGAGATCTCTGTCATTTGAACCCAGAATTGTTGCTGCCTCCTTCTCCTTGGGGTGTCTCTGCCCGGTACTTTCTCAACTTGCCCGACGGGAGAAGAAATTTTATCTCATCCTTGAGATGATTGCATTCATTCATGTCGTGACCATAATCTCCATGGAAACGACAAAACTTATTCATGTCTCTCTTACTCATCTCTTTCCTGATGGGTGGAGGTTTCTTGTAGGGAACCTCTTCATGACTAGCAAGATATATTTATGCTCGGCTAGTCGAGAGAGTGGTGTAATTAGTGAATTGAGGCTCATACTTGGTTGGCTTTTTGTTTAAACTCGACTTAGCCTTCTTTTCTTCATGGTGGTCAGACCCGTTATTCCCATGTTTCTTTCCACCATTCTTAGGAGGGTCAGCTGATCCGCTCAAATTGTTAATTCCATTCTCCTCTTTCTCGATTGCATCATCCAATTTCATATACTTGTCTGCTCGGTCAAGAAATTGTTGAAGTGTTGAAATTGGATTTCTATGTATACTATCCCACAAAGGGCTCCGATAAGTGATTCCAGAGGATATGGCAACCATCTTCCCCTCGTCTTCGATAGTAGTTTCTCTATTGGCTTCTCTCATGAATCTTTGTATATAATTCTTTAGAGATTCATCCTTCCCTTGTTTGATATCAGCCAAGTGGTTGGCATAAACTGGTGGAGTCCGAGCAGTGCTGAATTTTTACAAAACTCCTTTCTAAATGCTTCCAAAGAGGTAATGGAGTTCGGCTTAAGCTTCCAATACCATTCCTGGGCAGTATCCGACAATGTAGTCTAGAAAACTCTACACTGATAATCGTTACTTACCCCGAGCAGTTCCATCTGGTACTCGAATTTTCCAACATGTCTAATGGGATCTGCCTTTTCTGTATATACTGGCAGCACCGGTGCTTTATATTTTGTCGACGGCTGGGCTGCTCTAATCCAGGCACAAAATGGACTGCCACTCCGGTGGTCTATCGCATCCATCCCGGAAGGTCGTTTTGACAAACGTTGCACTACAGCCGTTAGCACGTCAAGCTGGGCTTGGATGGCTGGTGCAATTGACGAAGTTCCAAGGTCTTGACTGCCTGGTCGGGCATTACCATCTAGTGCACTGTCATCAAGTATTTCTACTTGACTGGCAGGGTGGTTCATATTTTTCCCTTCGACCGGGACAGTCCTCCTCTTGTTGGTGATAACGTCCCTTAGATCCTTCCGGGAAGCATGCTCTCCTACCTGATCGAACACCATACTTTTTGATTTTTCAGAGGGCTTACTACGCGGGACTTGCTCTCTCCCACTACGCTACTGGCTGGGATGCAATGGAAGCTTTTCGGTACGTCCCGGGCAGTCTTTTCCTCCTTGTGGGTTGTTGTCTTCTTTATCGTTTGACTGGTCGGTGTGATGACTATCAGCCTAATCACGACCATGCCCATCTTTGAACTGTGAAGTCCTCTTATCTCGAGGAGTCCTGGTCTGATCCTGCCTGGATGGAGTCTTTTTACTGCTCGATCGGTGACTCCCTGTTCTAGAATTTTCTGATCGGTGGCTCCCAGAGGGGATTCTAGAGTTCTCCCTTTGTGCCAAGGCGGTTCCGGATCGGACCCCATCTTCTTCTCGACCAGGGGGGTTACTCCTACTTCTGTCTGGTCTCCAAGAATTGGCTCTGTCAGTGGTCCTCCGACCAGCATTATTATTTCTTGCTCCCTGGGTGGCTGCTTGTGTCGCGGCTTGAGCATTGGCTTGGGCCAATTGGGTAGCCGCTTCTAAAGCAAGAGCTGCTTCACGATGTCTCCGGTCGACTTCCTCCTGTCGTTGTCTAATCTCTTCGCTTCTGGCCTCCATATCACGCCTTTGCTGCTCTAATGCAGTTCTCTGCCTGGCCATCTCTTCAGCGAAAGACTCCTGCCGAGCATTGAATTGCATCATCTCCTCTTAGAAAGCGCCTATTTCTTCCTGGAGTTGTTTAACTTCTCGAGTGGTCTCCTCGAGAAAGACCCTGGGCTCAGTCTCTGGGTTCTGCGGTCCAGGACCTTCTGATCTAGCAGGCTCTTTTGACGTGCCTGACTTTTTGGATGCCACATTGGTATTCTTGGGCGCCATCTTGATATGATAGTCGTGTGTTTCTTCTCTTCAGGCTCTCAATGAAAGCACCAAAGATGTTGACCACGATTTTTGCCAACGACAAACAAACGTCAAAACTAAAGTAAGCCTTGAATAGAAAGTAAATAACACACGTAATTTTTATAGTGGTTCAGCCCCAATTTGTTGGTAATAGCCTAATCCACTTGGAGTTGTAATATATTTAGCCTACACTTAAGATCAGATGAACTTGTGCCAACTGAGTTTCTTAAGTGTAAGTAGAAAAATACAGAGTTTCTCTCTCTAGAGAATACAAGCTTTATCTCTCTAAGCTCTCAGAAATGCCCCAAGAATGCCCCAAGTAACAGTCCCAAGTTCTCAAAACCAGAGAGCTCTCTTTTCTTTCAAAAGACCAGATCCCCCTAAATGATGCCATGAGCCATTTATTTATAGGCTCATGGATCGTACATCAGATATATCCATTTGACCAGGTCCTTGGTTCTTCCAATAGAGTTTGATTAATAAAATATAAATAAATTTAAATTACAAAAATATAGCTATTATTCCGGGATATCTGAGAGATTCCTGCGGCAGTTGAGAATGATTCGGGTTGAAGCTGTTACTGAGGCTTTACTGAAGAGTCACTAGACGATAACTTCTGAGATTCTGATCCGTGGACCAACCAAATCCATCCCCAAAGTGACTGATCGGCCAAGACAACTCATCGGTTGACATAGGCAAGCACCTCTCGGTGGCATAGGCAAAGCACTCCTCTAGCACACCTCTAGTCTAGCATGACACATCTCTGGTCTAGCATGACACATCTCTAATCTAGCAAAACACTTTACTAGTCAGGCAAAACAAATGACTGGTCGGCCAAAATACTCCACTGATTGGCCAGAACATTTTACTGGTCAGTCAAAAATCTTTACCAGTCAGACAAAAATTCTACCTGGTCGGTCAAATCACTTCCAAACCAGATAAATAATTTTCATAACCAGTAATATCATAACTCCGAAGAGCCAATACATTTATTGACTATTAATGTGTCATTTACTGACCATGCATTGTCACTTGTCACTTTTGATTGCCACGTCATCGAACTGAAATTTTGGGGATAACAGTCTCGATTGAGGATTATGGTCTCGAATATGAAGAAGAGTATGATTGATTTTTTTTTTTTGAGAAAATATGATTGAAATTTTAAAATTTTATTTTATTTTTTTTATTAAAATTGATTTTTAAGAATTTCGGAATTTATGTGTAAATTAATAAAATGGTGACATGGCATAAAATAGTGATGTGTAAATTAATAAATTGATTGGGTAAATCTTAAAGAGATTGTTTCTATAATGACCAAAAAGTAATAAAAAAATAACATAATTACTGTAGCACAGAATTTTTTACTTCCGTACCCAAAAAAAATTGAAAATTACAAAAATACTACTTCATCTCTCTCTCGGTCTCTCTCTCGCACGCGGCACTAATACTCTCTCTCAAGGATTACCCACGGCAACCTCCATCTGCAACAACATATCCACCGCAAACAACAATGAAAACGCATAAAAAAACTCTATAAAGAAATCGACGACGATTTCGAAGATAAACAACGGTGATGGTCGACCTAAAACAACAACAAAGCTACAGATGATTACAATCTGAAACAACACCCAACTACATACAATTCAGATCTTAAAAACAACACCGCAACAACGATAGATTTCATCTGAAAAACAAACCCACATCTACAACCTGATCCCGATCTGAGAAACCAACAACAACAATGGCGTACTATTTTATTTTGGGTAGAAAGGTTTACACAGCAGCTATGTTGAAACTGGCTAAACACATTCAATTTCTGGGAAAAACAAGTCAATTATAAAGTAAGCAGCAAAAAACCCCAACAAAAACTAAAAAATTAATTCATCAAAACTGCCTAAATAATCTCACAATCTTTGTTTCAATTTTGTTGAAAAATTCAGATCAAGGAAGAAATTGTTGGAAAATAATTGCTGTAACAATTAACTCATTAAAACATCACAACCAGATATGTAATTTTCATATAGAGTATCTTCATTATTCATCCAATTATGCTGAAAAAAAATATATTTGATATTTATGCTAACAAATTGACTGAAGAATTCAGACTATATATATTATGTGTTGCTCTTACGTTGTTTTACAGTTGTTTGTAAGTTATTGCATATAATAACCCTGCTATTTAACATTTCAGCAAATGGAAACAATACCAATACTGATTCAGAGCAACGGAAAATGGGTTGACAACAAGAATTACGTTGATTTTGAACCTACTGGGGAATTGATACCTAGAAATTGCAAATATGAAGAACTTGTGCATACATTGTTGTTGCAGTTACGTTGCAACCCTGCAACAACACAAATGCAACTACAGTATCAAGTGAAGGACGGCTACCCACCCCTCAAAATAGTGGATAATGCAAGTCTCATTTTCTACTTGCAGCTAAAAATGAACGAGTCTGACTTCACAAGATATTCACTATGTGTGAACACAGTAGACAACATTGCAACAACATCAAATCAAATTCCATTCTACACATATAAAGGGCCAACAATAACAGCGGAAATGACGATGATTGAGAATGGACCACGAACATCAGAATCAACAATAGAGCAACAAAAATGTGAAATCACAAAAGAAATCAGTGAAACATTTGACTTCATTGACTATGCAAAGTTAGTCACTGCAGAAATGTTGGAACAACTACACAACAACAAGAATAAGGACCTGCTGCTTGACAATATAGATTCACTTGTAATCACAAACCCCCGCCATCCTGAAATCGAAATTGGTCAGATCTACAAAGACAAGGCAACACTAGAAAGTGTTCTCAGCTATATAACAAACCACTTCCAATACAAGGTGTTCAAATCATGCTCTAGAGAACACAACATTATTTGTTTGGACAAAACTGCAATTGGTCCATAAGAGCATCAAGGAATGGAACAACACAAGCATTAATCATTAGAAAATATTATAAAATACACACATGCTCTTTGGAAATTAGATTTGGTGATCAACAACAAGCAACATCAAAATTAATAGGCAACTACATAAAGTCAAAGTTCCTCAATCTGAAAACAACATGCACTCCACTAGACATCAGAGGCAACTTGAATGATAGATATGGAATAATGATGAATTATATGAAAGCATGGAGAAGTAATGAACATGCCCTCAACAAATTATGAGGAAATGCAAAGGAATCTTACAACCTAATACCAAGTTACTTGTACATGCTACAAAAAACCAACCCTGGAACTATAGTTGACATTGAAAAAGGAGAAGATGATAGTTTGTTGTTTCTATTCATGGCCTTGAATGCATCTTTGAGAGGCTGGGCAAAATGCAAACCTATAATAGTTGTTGATGGCACTTTCTTGAAGTCTGCATATGGAGGAACGTTGCTCTCTGCTAGTGCACAGGATGTAGGTGGTAAAATATTCCCACTTTCTTTTTGTATAGAAGATTCTGAGAACAACAAGTCATGGGAGTAGTTTTTCACAAAATTAAGAGAAGCATATGGAGTTAGAGAAGACTAGTGTATAGTATCATATCAACATGAAAGCATAATCAAAGCAACAAACAAAGTTTTCCCAGAAATAATACATGGCTACTGTAAGTTCCACCTGTTAAGCAACTAGAAATCAACCTACAAGAAACATGCCAAAGAATACAGTGTGCCTTTCTTTGCTGCAGCAACCGCGTACACAGAAAATAAATTCGAATATCATATGAAGGAGCTTGACAAATTGGATAAGCGAATAAGGCCTTATTTGCAGAAAATTGGATATCATAAATGGTCAAGATTCTACTCCAAAAACAAAAGGTACTCGGTAATGACTTCCAATATTGCTGAGTCACTTAATGTAGCCACTGTGGCAACTAGAGAACTACCTGTCACAACACTTTTGGAGTGTTTGAGTGGATTACTCCAAGATTGGACATACACTATTAGGAAACTAGCTCAAAAAAAAATGACAAGATTGACACCAGTTGCAGAACAAGCACTCACCAACAACTTCGTATACTCCTTGAGATTAACTGTAAGATTGATCAATTTTTTAGTTTTTTTTTCAATTATTTATGTCAATCATTATTGTTGTTATTGAGTTGCTCTAATGTTGCCACTATACTTATACAACATATAATACAGATAAAGCCAGCAAATGAATATTTGTTTGAGGTATTTAAAGAAGATAAGTCATGGATTGTAAATCTTAAAGAACGAATTTGCACTTGCAATAGATTTTAAAAGGATGAAATGCCATGTGGTCATGCTCTTGCTGTGATGAAGGAGATGAACATAGACCCCTACGATTATTGTTCACATTACTACACAACAAAAGTATGGTTAGAAACATACGATACAACTGTGTATCCAGTAGGGAAACAACAACATTGGGAATTACCAGACTTTTTCAAAGACATTGATGGACCCAAAACGGGTATGTTTTAAAATTTAAACTCGCAAGCGCACGAATCGTATTTATAGAATAGTTTTCGTGTAAGCACGAGGTCGAACCCAAAGGAGTTGACTTAAATCAAAAGAGAAAACTATTTTTACCAAAGTGAAATAAATTTCTAACCTAGTTCCAAAGATTAATGTGTTTTGTTTTAAAATAAAGAAAGAAAATACTAAAAATAAATAAACTAAAAAGATTTGTTTTTAATAGTTATTTATAAAATTATTAAGATTTTAGAATCCACAAAATATAAATAATAATATTTATTAATATGTTGACTTCCCAATTTTTAGTGATAATTGAAATTAATCTAATTACCTTTTCCAAAACATTATTTTTACATTTTCCTTCACTTCAATAGTATAACTTCAAATCATTAGTTGTGAATCAATTTAATGAAACTACAAAAAAATCAAATAATGTTATTTCTAAAGCAAAATATAGTATTTTTGTTATAAGCATTGGATGTGAACAATTTAATGACACATCTTAATCAAAGAATACTATGTTTTTGCACAATTAAGAACCAAGTAAAATATGTTCTAACAATCTAAAATACATGATATTATAGATGAAAGAAATATTTAGAAGAAGAAAAATCATAAACTTTATTGCTCATTTTGGGAGGTCAACATAAAATAAACACTATATAGTTATATCTTGGTTCATCCTCCACCTTAATAATTTTAAGTGGATTAGAAACCCATAACTATCAAAAACAAAATAAAAATTACAACATAAATAGGAAAATTTGGAGGAGGAACCTCCAAATTATTCCTCTAAAAATACATAAAAACTAATCTAAGAAAAGAAAAAGATGGAGAGAATAGAGAGATGGAAGAAGTGGTGTAAGAGAAGGTGTGCTTGAAATGGTGAAATGAGACTCCTATTTATAGATAAATTTTTTGGTAAAGGATAACACTCCTATTGGTCTAAAAAAAAGCACATGGATTCATGCTCAAAATTGTCATCTTTTCCTATAGTTACAAATCCAATGGTGGAGAAAGAAGCACATGGATTGATGACATGGCATTGTCAAGAATTGGATTGGGCCTTTCATTTTGGGCTTGATTTCTTCATTTCTTTATACCAACATTTTATCAACATTTCATTTGCTCCCAACAAATACACCTACATAAAGAAATTAAACACACATAAATTAGTAACAACATAATTAAACAAAATAAATACAAAAAACAAATAAAAATACATAAAATCAAAATAAAACTAATAAATTCAAAATTACTTAAAAAATTGATAAATTAATTAAAAACCAAGAACTAAGCAACAATTGGCTTATAAAATGTGGTAAAATAACTCTATTTTGTAGAGTTATCACACCCCCAAACTTAATGTTTTGCTAGTCCTCAAGCAAAAGAAAAATTAAAAACACACTTTTTTTTTAATTGGAGATATCAAATGTTTTCCTCAAAAATTGCATAATGAAAGTAGCTCAAAGAAAATTATGAAGAGACATTAAGCTCATGTAATTAATCCAATAGTCAATCTTGCTTTCAACAACTAATTTTCAATATGGAAACACAAAACTATTTACCAAGTAATCATGTGGAATTTTGGAAAAATTTATGCAAAGATAAAATAATTAAATCTCAAGGAATGATGAATTAATTTTTTTTTTCGTACCAAAGTCCCATAGGTTCGTTTTTCTTATCTCTCTCCACTAATGTAGAACAACACAAAATCAAGGATCAATAGGACTTTATAGGCTTGTAATGTGCGGGTAAAGAAAAAGGTGAGAAAAATGATATTGAATTTAAGCTTAGATCACTTTTTCCTAACACATGAGTATTTCCGAACTTTTCACTAAACATCACAATATTTCAAGTATACGCCATAACATTTCCATAGTAATTCTTTCCACCCATTTGGAATCTTCAATTTTTTTTTTTTTTTTTTTTTAGCTTGCCACAATATTTTTGTTTTGTTTTTTTTTTTTTTTAAGATGTGGCTTTCCGAATTTCTTTCCTATTTTCACTTTGGTAACAAATCAAGATGCATAGCTCTATGATATTTTCTCATGTGTAAAGAATGAAATTTATGAAGAAGTTTTACATTTCACATATGGGTAAAACAATAACAAGGCTCGTGTTTGGCTCAAATGGGGTAAACTAGGGAATAATGTGCGTAACGGTGATTAAGTAAAAAGGCTCAAACGTTCCAAAGATAGCCTAAATCATTTCCCTAATGATGTGCTTTTCTAGGATTTCGCCTCAAGAGATAATTAATCGAATTCTAGGACTTGTGAGATTTACAAAATTTTATGCTTATATAAATTAATCTAAATTACACAAAAATTCTTAGAAAGATAGAAAGTGTTCTTTTATGAAAAATCTATATTTAAGCAAGACTAACCCAAAGATTAAAAATAGAGCTTAAGAAATATTCACATTTTTCTAAGAACTAAATTCAAATTCAATTTATCATCTAAAAATGAAAAATCACCAAAAATTTTTTTTGAACATTTTATATAAAAAAAAAAAAAAAAAAAAACACACAACACTACCCCCAAACTTAAACAAAACATTGTCCTCAATGAGCAATAAATTTGAAAAAGTTAAGAAAACTCCCTTGAATGTATGCTTCCATGATTTGGCTCCTTCGTTTTTGGGCTAGAAGTTTCCTTCAAACTTATTTGAACTTGAAAAACATGAAACAAACACACAACAAACGTGAAATACAAAAGGAAATACAAAATGGAACTTGAAACTTATGGGTTGCCTCCCACAAAGCGCTTTAGTTTATAGTCTTTAGCCCGACTATTTTTTTTTATTTTTTTTTATCCTACACCCAATCGATGGTGTAGAATTTCATTTGTAGGGTGAACTATAATGTTGATGCAAATGCCATAAATGAGAATTGAAAGCATCACACCTACGAAGTATTTAGAGACATGCAATTTTGGTGGTATTTCAATGAAGTAAGAAAATTGCACATCTTTTTTATTCTCCTTTGGACTTTGAGTGAATATGTAAATTGGTTCAACTATTGGCTCATGAAATACAACAATATCTTTTTCTTTTTCATCATGAGCCACAACAATCATTTCATCCAACTTCTTAGTTTCAAGAATTGGTTGGATGCTTATCAACGGTTCTCCTACAACTTCATTCATTTTTTCACTCTCATTTTGACTTAATGGGTCGTGAATGGGTTGACTAGGAAGAACTTGTTTTTCTGACTCGATCATAATAGTTGCAAGTTGACTCATTTGTGTCTCAATTTTCAAAAGGGATTGAGATTGATGATGCAAAATTTGTTGGGTCGACTGCATGAACTGTTGTAGGGTATCCTCTAGAGATGGATTAATTTTTGGTTGAGGAGGATATGACAGATCGGGTTGGGCATAACCCAGATTAGGCGTGTTGAATTGATGCACATGGTTGATTGGAGACATGTTTTGACTCCATGTAGAATTTGGATTATAGGTGGGATCAAATGGGATTTCTGAGGAATTCTCATAAGCATGCACATCATTGGTTTCATTATAATCAAAGTGCGATGATGCATAATAGTTGTACTCAGGCTTCCAACTAAAATCAATGGGATTTTCCAATGGATGACTACAATTCTCATGGTGATGAGAGTGAAATGCACTATTTATCTCCCTATGGTCATCTTGAGTTTGCCTAGCTTGTAAGACATCTAGTGTTCTAGACAAACTTTCTATTTGAGCGTTGATGTCTTCTCTTTCCCTAGGATGATATGCATTGTCAAAATTCCTAGTACTATTCCAAGGGCATCCATTTTGGCTCATGTAACCTATGCTACCAATAGGAAACATGGCAATAACTCAATGACAATTTTTTTGTGAAAATCTCAAGAAACCTTTTCTGATATGGAAGGTCAATTGAAATTGCAACCATAGAGCATAATTAGAATTTCAAGAGATTTAAATTTTTTTTTTTTTTGCAAATTAAAATTACAAGAAATAAACACAATTAAATAACAAAACAAAATTAGCAAACATAAATGAAAAATAAAATTAAATGACAAAGACAAGAAACATTTTCTGATGTGGAAGATCAGTCGAAACCGCAACCACAGAGCATACTTAGATTTTTTTTTTTTTTTTTGACAATAAAAAATAAAATAACTAGTAGAAGAATTTTACTCACCTTGACACAAATTGTTTCTCTTCTTTGCAACTCCCCGGCAACGGCGCCAAAAACTTGATGGACCCAAAACGGGTATGTTTTAAAATTTAAACTCGCAAGCGCACGAATCGTATTTATATAATAGTTTTCGTGTAAGCACGAGGTCGAACCCAAAGGAGTTGACTTAAATCAAAAGAGAAAACTATTTTTACCAAAGTGAAATAAATTTCTAACCTAGTTCCAAAGATTAATGTGTTTTGTTTTAAAATAAAGAAAGAAAATACTAAAAATAAATAAACTAAAAAGATTTGTTTTTAATAGTTATTTATAAAATTATTAAGATTTTAGAATCCACAAAATATAAATAATAATATTTATTAATATGTTGACTTCCCAATTTTTAGTGATAATTGAAATTAATCTAATTACCTTTTCCAAAACATTATTTTTACATTTTCCTTCACTTCAATAGTATAACTTCAAATCATTAGTTGTGAATCAATTTAATGAAACTACAAAAAAATCAAATAATGTTATTTCTAAAGCAAAATATAGTATTTTTGTTATAAGCATTGGATGTGAACAATTTAATGACACATCTTAATCAAAGAATACTATGTTTTTGCACAATTAAGAACCAAGTAAAATATGTTCTAACAATCTAAAATACATGATATTATAGATGAAAGAAATATTTAGAAGAAGAAAAATCATAAACTTTATTGCTCATTTTGGGAGGTCAACATAAAATAAACACTATATAGTTATATCTTGGTTCATCCTCCACCTTAATAATTTTAAGTGGATTAGAAACCCATAACTATCAAAAACAAAATAAAAATTACAACATAAATAGGAAAATTTGGAGGAGGAACCTCCAAATTATTCCTCTAAAAATACATAAAAACTAATCTAAGAAAAGAAAAAGATGGAGAGAATAGAGAGATGGAAGAAGTGGTGTAAGAGAAGGTGTGCTTGAAATGGTGAAATGAGACTCCTATTTATAGATAAATTTTTTGGTAAAGGATAACACTCCTATTGGTCTAAAAAAAAGCACATGGATTCATGCTCAAAATTGTCATCTTTTCCTATAGTTACAAATCCAATGGTGGAGAAAGAAGCACATGGATTGATGACATGGCATTGTCAAGAATTGGATTGGGCCTTTCATTTTGGGCTTGATTTCTTCATTTCTTTATACCAACATTTTATCAACATTTCATTTGCTCCCAACAAATACACCTACATAAAGAAATTAAACACACATAAATTAGTAACAACATAATTAAACAAAATAAATACAAAAAACAAATAAAAATACATAAAATCAAAATAAAACTAATAAATTCAAAATTACTTAAAAAATTGATAAATTAATTAAAAACTCAAGAACTAAGCAACAATTGGCTTATAAAATGTGGTAAAATAACTCTATTTTGTAGAGTTATCAGACATCATAGTGTTGCCTCCATTTGAAAGAGTGAAGGCTAAAAGACCAAAAAAAAAAGAAGAATTATAGCTGCTTAGGAAACTAAAAAGAAGAACAAGTGCAACAAGTGTGGATAAAGAGGTCACAATAGGAAAACATGTCGAACCCGACCACCAAGAAGTTGAGAATAATAACATAGCAACACAAAAAAAGATGCTAGTTTATCAAATCACCTAAATAAATAACATTGGTTTCAATTTTTTTTTATTTTAAACACTTAAACATTGGAAGGAAATTGATTAATTATTGTTTCTCCCTTGTGTTTAAAATGAAATGTTTCTGTTTTTATTGTCTTTATAGATTTTGGGACATATGCATCAGACTGATATTAAGTCATAATCAATGATGACCAGTTATTCTTTTTAAAACATAATTGTTTATATTATGAGGATGTTGTTGTCTTGTTGCTATATAGTTGTAACAGTCAAACAAACAAAAATGACAAAGAATAGAAAGATGAATGTCTGGAAATATATTGTAAAGGAAATATAGGACCAACAAGATAACTGTTACCAAAATAAACCAAGAAACTAGACTATTATCTAGAAAACTGAAATTACATAAAAAAAAAACAATAAAACACAATGTTTGAAGTTGTTTAATTGTTGCTAAAGAGTTGTTACAAAAAAAAAAAAACACAATCATCAATCCTTCAAACACAGCTTTTTGCATTTTCTTCCAACTTTTTACTAACTTTTTTAGGAGACTTCTTTCGAAGTTCAGGTTGACTAGCAACGTTCTCTATTTACTTCATTTTTCCATAAAAATAAAGAAAAACAACCAATCTAGAACGGTGATCTTCAATTGAAAAGTCACTTGATGGAATTTCCTTGCGCTCAGCAAAGGATGCAACAAAAATACCACAATCACTGCAAAATAGACACCATTTAATGGATTGGTAAAATGTAAACAAGCATTAAAAATATTAAATAGAACAAATAAAAAACATAGGACATTACTTAATTGTCCTCTTGTTGAGGTAATCCATCAACACTAACAACATCAAAAGGAGCCTTGGAATCAACAGAAATTGCACTAGGCTCCTTTCTAATATTGTAAAAATTCAGCAACTCAAAAAACATTGGCAGCAAGACAAAATATGGCTCCATAGCTGCCATAGATGCAACTTCATACTGCCCAGAATTCAACGAGTTATACATGTAAAGAATAATTTCCCTTATATTCAAACGCCCAAAGAATCCAATGGCTCTCCTTCCTCATATTGATTGGAAACAAAACATGGTCACACTCAATCCATGGTTTACCACACATAAGATGTTTACCTTTTATAAACTGAGCAACTGAATGCCTAAGGTTAAGAACTGATGCATCCTGATTATTTTGCAAAAATTTCTCATAAAGAGAAGATATGCTATCACTAAAAAAACAATATGTTGTAGTGAAATTCACCTTAGGAGAAGTTGAATATTTCCCCTTCTTCCTTAAGTAATAGAATATGACATCAATATGCTGAAAACAACATGAAATAATAACAAAATAAATTATCATAAACCACATCATGACAATATAAGCGCAACAACATACCAACATTAGAACAAATACAAAAACTATATATAATAAAAAAAAAACTCACCGAGTCTGTTAGCCATTCTCCACAATGAGAAAATGTGTGGAACCACAACTTATCATTCACTGTATCAACTCCAAAGTCAAAGGTAGGCTTAAATGTATTCTTACCCTTCAAATAAATTAAATTATTTTTCCTCAAATAAAGGAAAAACATATTAAAAATAAAAAGAACAATATCAAATAAAAAAAATACTAATAACATAATTCACTCTTTTATTTTGACCATCAAGAAGCCAAAGATCAAATTCCTTCTCATGCTCCTCATTAGGGACCTCTCCAATGTTGTCATCCAGTGGAAACAACCCTTCTACATAAGTCACCATCTGAAATGTTTCACCTTCTTCACCAGAACCAGAAGATACAAAATCTTGCTGGAATGGAGATTTCAAAGCCACTCCAAGCTTCATAATTCTAGTCTCTAAAATATTACTATCCTTAACCTCAACAACACTACCATAAATAACAGCATTAGACTCTTGCGCTGGTACAACACCAAGTCCCTTCTGACCTAATTGATCACCAATGACCATGCTTTCAACAACTGCAGAGGAACTGGTAGGAATCTGTACAACAACAATGGATTGAAAAATGTATGGAATAATAGCAAACATATATAACATGTCAACAATAAAACAACAACAAATAAACAACACCCCAAACCTTCATTTTTTAAACAACCTCTAGTCTAGACAGCACAGTTTCTTCAATTTGAAGCTGACTTAACCCATTGAAAAACGCATCAAAATCTTTTTCACTGGCAGCCTTCAAAAATAAAAATAAAAAGTGAACAATGGAATAAAATACATATTTTTTTAAAATAAAATAAAAATAAACAATCTACCTTGCCCGAAACAATATATTTTTCATCAATAACATCCTTAGACACAACAACATCGTTTTCAACTATGTCCTCCTTAGACAAAACAACTGCATCTTCTCCAAAATCCAAAGATTCATTATAAGCATCAAGTGCACGCTCCTTCATAGGTTTCACAACATCAGATACAGTTGCTACAACATCAACCGCCTGTAAAAACAACAATAGAAAAACACATTCACTGAAATTGGTCATTTTATTAACAAAATTGCAGCACTACAACATTAATAAACCAACAATAATGGAAAAATAAAAATAAAACTGTACATACTTAAACAATATAACAACAATAATAATGAATATATAACTTTATGGAAGAAAAAAAAGTTGACAATAACAATGACCAAAACAGAAAATATCCATTGAAAATATAAAATAATTACAACCATACAATGATAACTATCCAAAAAATGGATATGCATCAAGCAACATAAATACATTAAAGCAAGAACAAGACAATAACTAAACCTATTTTTAGTCCAAAAAAAACAAAAAATAATGTTAAAAAAAATACATTTAACAGAATAACAAAAAACTAAAGTTTCAAACATAATAACAAAAATAATAAATAAATCTTCATTTTGATGTCATGAGTGGACTGAAGTCGACTATGTAGATACCTTTTGTTCCGTGTCACTCTCAGTGTCTTCACTGTCAACCTCATCATCATCTTCTCCACTAATCTCATTTTGCTTTCTTTTAATATCTACACCAGAATTTCTTTCTTCCCCTTGTCCTCGCCTTCATCTTTTCCAGCATCCTCTTCTTCCTCCTCGTTAACCTCTTCTTCATTTTCATTACTCTTCTCATGATCGCTGTCACTCCCTTTATCATCATCATCATAATCATTCTCTTCAACCTACATTTAAAAATCAAAACATTAAACAGCAAACATATATGCAGAAACCAGGGTTGTAACATAACCAGAACAATAACATAATAGCATCTAAACAACACTACCTTATCAAATGCATCCACAAAAACAGTATCAAACTTCTCCTGCATAGCAAACAACGAAGTAGTAACACCAATAAATTGAGACTTCACATACTCCTTCAAATCCAATAACTTTGCAACCATTCCTTCATGCTTAGACACCAGCGAATCCATCTTAGCATTTAAAGAATCAAATTGAGTGGACCCATCAGGGAGGGTTGTTGGGATTTCACCACCAACAAGACCCACATTAGACACAAAATCTACTTTTGCTTCCCCAACTTCATCAACATCTGCGTTGAAAGCAAATCCACCCAACTTGAAGACAGCAACCTCATTATCATTTGGCTTCAGATTTCTCAACATCAGCTACAAAACAACCAACAAAAAACATAAAAACATTAAAATGTAATAGGCAAACAATGATATAACAATAATAAACTAGCATATAAACAACATAAAACTATACATTCTTCGTTGGAATATCAAAAACAGTAACCTTCAACAATCTCAGATCAGAAGTACTAGAACAACTCCACCTAGCAATCCTCGGAATAGTTTCAAAAACCAATTTGTAGTACTTTCCAACCATATAGCGACAACACTCATAAAACCAAACTTGAAACACATGTGGGCAACCAACCAATGTATAATAGGGTTTAACTTTCTTTTCCTCATTTGAATTTTGAACAGCATTGTACCAACTATCTAATTTACCATTCAAAGACATTATGGTTTCATCAAAATATTTCTTACCCCATGCATACTCACTATAACGACCACTATCGACAACATCTAAATCTTCATGCATAACTTGTTTTTCCTTCCTAGAACTAAGTAGAAACCACTGCACAAAATACAGAACAACCAACTTTATAGCAGTTTCATCATCATCACCCCACCTATTAACCTTAAAACACTCATGAATAGATTACTTAGAAATCTTATCACAACCTGGCCAATATTTATCCAAAAAGTTATTTGACTCTTGTTTGAAATTCAAATTATTGCTCTCCCCTTCACAATCTAAACTAGAAATCAAAGCAAACTCTTCAATACTAAACATCAACCTGATACCACTAACCATAACCCATAGCTCATACTCATTTGGCTGCTTAAGTTCCCTCAATAACAACCCATGCATTAATTGAGGTTGTGGCTCTCTGTCACCTAGGTCGTGGCCACTGCTCAATTTCTGCACACAAAATTGTGTTGTTTTCCAAATGGTTCCAAACCATTCCCAATAGATTTTGTAACTCCCAAACACATTATTGGGGTTGAAACCGAGTCTCCAACAGTCATTTTACTTATAGCTTTAAGAAATTCATCTCAAAATTGTGTAACAACAAATCTACACAATAATGGGCAATATTTGGATGTTACAAATTTGTAACTGAATTTGTAACACCAAATATTGTAACTCTCTTTTATATGTTACAATATGTGACACTCTTTCTCACATTAATTTAATCTAAAACATTATATTCTAAAATAATATAACAACCATGAAAACCAGCGCTACAAGTCATGTGACAAAGCCACATGACACGGCAACGAAAGCTGTCGTTTCTCTTTCTTTGGTTGATTCGCTTTGAGCTCATTGCCGACTCTCATTGACACTGCTTGGTTCAAGGCAAAGGGGAATTGGTAGACCAGCATCGTGGCCTGTATGAGGATCCCCATGCATGCCACTGCATCCTTGACATTGATGAGTAAATCGGGGAGCGCTATCATCAGCTCATACCACCACTCGAGACATACCAAGATGCAGGTAGGAATGGCTTGGCGAAGAATCAGTTTCCATTCCTAGAAGCAGTTTAGGAATGACCAACCGGGCCAGGAGTGTTTCATGACTCTGGAGACGTAGAGATAGAAAGCCAAGGATATGAAAGTGAAGGAAGTGGGGAGTGCGACGGCTCAGATGTTGTTAAATCCAAAATGGTTAATGACGTAGTAGTTGATGGGAGCATGAGCAGCGAGCGCGAAGGATGCACTGAACATGAGCAGTTTGGTGAGTTTCTGAGTCCTGAGGTGGATTCTAAGTGGGTTTATGAATGATTGTAAGACAAGTAAGGGAATGGAGTATGTGAGGTAGGTGGTGGCGATGGTGGAGACAGTTCGTTTGTTGTTGCACCAGTAAAGGAAGAAGGGTTTGGAGTTGAACCATGAAAATGAGATGGAGAAGGTGGCGAGGAGGAGGATTATGAAGATTGTTCGGTTTAGAGTTTGCCCCATGAGTGGCCATTTCTTAGCACCATATGCTTGAGAGGAAATGCCTTCCATGTTGGTCTCCAGGCCCGATACGACGGAGTAGCAGGTGATGTTGTCAATGCAAATGGTGAGGCTGTCATCGGTTAAGGCGTCTTTTTCGATCTTGTCCATGAACAACATGGAGATGATTGGTTTTTTCGTACACCAAAAGGCCAGCCAAGATCATGGGAATGGCTATGAGGTATAGCTTTTTGATCTCTTCAAGTACCTAATGAGGATTGTTTTTTAAAAAAGAAAAAAATTAAATAATGATTTATGAATATATATATATGTAATAAGGTTTTCTTTTAAAAAAAATTAAACCTTTTAAAGAGTTTCTCGGAAGCGCTTTGAATGTTGATCGCCAATGGTACCATAACCTTCTTTTCCATAGAGGGATGATAACAAAGGATGAGTTAAAATGCCCTGCATCTGTGAATACCCAACAAAATATTTAACTCTTATATTTTTCCTCAATGAAGAAAATGATTAGCTCTCTCTCTCTTTTGCTCTTACTCACCTACTAGTGCGAGTGAGAAAGCTTAATAATCCTCCTTGAAAAACATCAATGTAGGTAGAGACTAGAGATGATTTATATAATGGAGTAATGTGTTGGTGTGTGAGGGGTTAGTTAGTTAGAAGAAGAAGAAGAAGAAGAAGAAAAAGAGGTATGGGCATGCGAGGGAGTTCTTCATTTCATTTAGTGTGGAATCTTTGGAATAAAGCCTTACATTTCATACAGTTGTTGCACTTCAATTCAGAACTATCGAAACCTGGCAATACTAGCGTTTCATACGTTTTTTCCCTAATTCCACTTGGACGAGTCATTGAATTAACCCTTGAAGTGATGATGACAATGATGAGTCTCTGTCTTAAACCCAACTTCTACTGTAAGTGATGACCAATCAACAAGTGAGAGTGCAAAAATTCCCACATTGTCTTTATATGTATGCATCGATCTAGCTTATTTGATAATTATAAGAAAATCTCTATGAAATCTGAGGTCTGAGGAAACCACCAAAGGAGTGCATGTGTGATGAGTCTCTGTCTTAAACCACCAAGGGAGGTCTGAGGAAACCACCAAGGGAGTCCGCGTGTGCAACTGGGCAATTCACCTGCCACATGTGCAAATGCTTCGTCTGAAGAGATGCTTCTGTAGTCCAATAGGGTTTGGCCACGTTGAATAATAAACTGAAATACAGTTACCGTGTGCAACAAGGTTTTCATTTCCCCACATGGGGAATCTTAACTCATCACAATTTAAGTTTCTTTATAACACCCATTGAAACGTACCACCTTTTGATTCATCTTGTTCCAATGGTCTTTGCATTGCCTTCCAGTTCTTGTTTGCTCACACTTTTTGTTGGTGTTGTAGTATTCTACGATCCGAGCCCAGAAATGTGTAGAAGTTTGGTCATTCCCCATGATGGCATCCTTAGATATATTAAGTCATCCATTTGTCAGAAGTGCAGTGCCTTCCTTACTCCATTTGACTTTACCTTTATACCTTGATTCATATTCATTGTGTAGAACTACATTTTCCAACCCTTTTACACCATGTTCAGGTTGGGTTTCATCAACAGATGTCGATAATGTTTCACGATTCAAATCAATATTAGACTTTTCCATACTTTTCCTATAATTTCTTGAAACCATTTCGGATTGGTGTAAGAAAGTTGTTACACCCGAATTTCAAGATTAACTAGACAACCTCGAAATGTAGGCTCGAAAAGGTTAATTTTGGGATCTACAAGTGTTAGCAGTACACTTAGATGAATTATCAAATGGTTCTAGATCTATCATTAGCACTCAAGCATGAGTCACAGTGTTTGAGCCTGAGCTACAAGATCAAAGACACCACCCCTCTCCAAGGAACTTATTCGACCAAATTACTGGATGAGGAGGAGGCTACAACTAGAGCAAAGAGCTCGAAGCTTGGCTAGTCTCGAAAGAGTGTCAGCATAACGATCGAGCTCATTGACGCGTTTTGTAATGCCCCGAAATCCCTAATGCGGTTTAATGGCTGGATTAGTAGGTCGGGAGGGCCATAACTGTTTAATTATGCCATTAAATGATAATATGCATGTTTATGTGAATTATATTATAATATGATGATATGCATGCATGTGGGTCCACATTTAATTACAGGGGTGTTTTGGTAATTTGGCCTATTGAGGGCATAATTGTATATGTGTATGCATGTCGGTGATATATTGTTGAGACCGCATTATAATGTGGGTTTGTTTGAGCTATTCGGCATGAGACGATCTTGGAATATTGATTAGCGGTCTAGTCATAACAGGTTTAAGTTCGAGGCTCGGGATGAGTCTCGGGGTGATTCTAATGATTAGAGCGTTGCCAGGAATTAAAGGGTAACAGGATGTGAATTATTGATGTTTGAGATTATTGAGAATAGCGGGAATTGTAGAGCGTTAATTATGATTAACGAGATAGGTGGGAAATACCAATTTTGCCCTTGGGAGCCTTTAGAAACCCTTATTAGACCTAGGGGTATTTTGGTCTTTTCACCCCTAGGATAGATATGAGCCATTAAGGCTGTAGAAAGGAGAGAAAACAGATATTAAGTTTGAAGCTTCTCCCGTACCCTTTCTTCTTCAGTTTTCTTTGTGATTTTTGAGCCATTCTTGAGGATTCAAGCTTGGGAAGTAAGTCTTGTGAGCTTGGGAGTGTGTTCCATCATTGAAGAGCATCATAATCTAAGCTTGAGGTAAGTTTCTAGCCATTAAAATCCCTGGTTTGCTATGTTTTAGCTTTGGTTTTCAGCTGGGATTTTTAGGTTGGATACTTGGTTTTGTTGGGAGTTTTGGCTAGGGTTCTTGTGGTTGTGATGCTTGGGGTATGTGACGATGGTTTTTGGGTTCATTTGGCACCAAAAATGAGGTTTGGAAGCATTGGAATCAGGTTAGAACTGAAGGAGTCAAAGAAGGAGGTTTCAGGGGAGGATCAGTCTAGGGTAGCGCTACAGCGCCCATCAGAGGGCGCTATAGCGGTACACAGGATTTTGTGGGCGGTTTGGGGGTTCTGAGTATAGCGTTGGGGCGCTAGGGAGCAGTGCTGTAGCGCTACTCTGTTCCTCTAGAATCCCGTTTTGAGTGTTTTTAAGGGTTTTTGGCTCAGGGTTTCAATCCTTAAGGCCCGGGATCGAATCTACTCACTGTGTGGGCATGTTTCGAGGTCCTGAGAGTGGGGTTTAGGTTATGACCCTATCATTGTTGATTTTCATTAATGGAGGTTATAATTGGTTGTGATTAGGTAACCGCTAAGGAACCAAAAGGTTGATCGTTCTCAGGAGTCGTTCTTGTTATATTTCTCGCTCAAACCGAAGGTAAGAAAATTGCACCCTGTGTATATGACATGCATGATTGTTGTTGAGGAATGTTGGTTGATAAATGTGGACATTGATAGCATATTAAATGCTAGCGGATGTTGTTTACTTGTGTATGGCACTGACTAGTCAGGGACGGCACTGGTCGCGTATTACTGACCTAAGAGTCAGAAACGGCATAAGCGTCCTGAACACAGGGCCGAATGAAGATTAGATCTAATCGATATCAGCGTTGAATGACTCTAAGGCATTAATGCTCGACCGACCCTAGGGTTGATGAAACTTATAAGCACTTGGCTAGTCTAGGACTAGTTACTCAGAGCCAGGGCCAAAGGCCTCGGTGACTGCTTGTCACATGGCTAGGGAAAAAAGTTCCATGGTTGCAACTCTATGGTCATGAGTTAGGTTATGTTGGTGACTAGTCATCATGCACCTAACCTGTTTAAGCTAGTGAAAGGTTCACTTATCTATTAATCCCCGGTGACCCTATCGTCACATGGCTAAAGGGAGCTGTACCCGCCTTAGTGACTTTTCTAATTGTCACTCCTCTATTTTGGACTGAAAGTCTTGAATGATTATTACGATCATGGTTGATATTATATTCATGCTATATTTTGTTTTCTTGCTGGGCCTTGGCTCATGGGGTGCAGGTAAAGGGAAAGAAAAGCTCACCCAGCCTTGAGTGGAGGGCTTAGGTGGTATTGTGTACATATGCGACTGCTTGACCACCACGGCCAAGGAGTTCTCAGAGGAACTAGGGGGTTTACCCTATTTTTGCCGCTTAGGTCGGCGAGTTTGTAAATTTGGAGCATTAATGACCATTTTGAGTTGTAAATAACTTGTAAACGTTTTGGATGGGCCCATGAACAGTTTTATGTATTAAATAAAATATATCCTTTCCTTTTAATTGATTTTCCACCTTAGCCTGTTAATAACACTTAGAAGCACGTTTTTAACTAAAGGACTCGAGTAGCGAGTCAAATTTCCGATTCACCGTTCACCGTAACTGTTCTGGGGTAACCAGGGCTTTACACGTTTGTCACACAGAAATGATGTTAGGAAATCCCTATTTCGTAGAGATTTGTTATTACCTTGTATTAAATCCCTTTTTTCATGGGATATTATGTAATTAACGCATTTAATGTATTTATTTCAAATTCAAATTCTTGATTGTAACTTCCCTGAATTGGGGAAAGATATTCTTACAACTAGGTCTTTAAATATCCTGGTTTGATTCATTTGTATTCACGCACAAATTGTACTAGAGAAACTCTGCCAAATTGATTTCATTCAAAAGCTTTGAGAGAGTAGTGATAATAACAATGACTCATGGAATAGGCAAATTTTAACTGTTGAACCACGTAAAAAAACCCTCTGAATTCTTCTATTTTTTCAACATTCTTGTTTAGTGCTCTTCATAATTAAGTTGACGAAAAACGACGTCAACAGTTTGGTTCCTTTGTTGAGAGCATTAATAAAATCGTTGCATTGTTTAATCAAAACCTCGTACACATCATCAATGGCCACCTTGAACATCCCCAGAATTGGTGGGTGACCATTTCCCCAAATCCCCGAGGAGCGTACTCCTCAGGCTAAAAACCACCCACGGAGGCCTGGGAAGCAGCCCATGGTAGACCAAAGCCCCGATGAGGGGAGCGTATCATCGACCTCTAAGGGGAAACCTGCTCAGACCCCCAAGCCCGATGAGGATTTGTATTATAATCCCGAAAGGTACATACACTCGTGGAATTGGAGAATCACAGATTGTGTGAACTGCTGGCTGAGGCTACACGATGAAATGAGGAATTGGGTAGGCAAGCCGCTGAAGTAGAGGCACCGCCCCAAAGGACTGGAGGACGACCCCGAGGGAGTACAACTACCAAAATGTCTGAGCAAAGGGCCCACTAAGCCCAACCGAGGCCCAAGAAAAATACCGACAACAGTCGACCTGGGGGAAACACTCAAAACACTGCTAGGAACAATCCTATGAGAAATTCACCTGCTGGAATTGGGAATAACCGAGCTCCTCCAGTAGCTCAGAATGATAATGTAATACCCCAAAATTCCTAATAAGGTTTATGACCTTGATTAGGAGGTCGGGAGGGCCATAATTGATTTATTGTATTATTAAATGATTATATGCATGTTTAGGTGTATTAAATATGCATGTGAACTCATTTTTGAGTAATTTGGTGATTTTCATATTTTGGCCATTTCAGGCATATTTGGCATATATGTGATATATGTGTGTGGTGCTTTATTATTATTTGGTTATGCTAGGGTTACTCAGCACGGGACGATCCTAGGAGGTAAGCTAGTGGAAAAGTCATAACGGGATTTATTCTTGATTCGGAGTGAGTCAAGGGGTATTTAGCACATTACCGAGTTATTGGGTAATGGGAATCAATATTTGATGATAAATTGGGAGTTAGTAAGATCAGGGGAAAATTCTGGAGGTTTTGACTATTTTTCCCCCAAGGACGTTTTCGGGACCCCGAGCGTTAGGATTTGTTTGAGGCTACTTAAGCTTGAAGTAACCTGTTAAGAAATAAAAAGAACGTTCTCTCTCCTTCAAAGTTCCATTTTCGTCTCCTAATCGCATTTTCGAAGGAAACTTGAGTTCTAGGACTCGGATTCAAGCGAGGATCGAGGCATAGCGATCCTAGGGAAGATTAGAAGCTTATTAACTGGAGGATTTAGTTGGGAACAACTTAATCGGAGGTAATTCAAGTTTTAAGTTATAAGTCTTTAAAGTTTTTAAGCTTGAATTGGATTTTGTGTTTTGATGAGTTTTTGGGTGATTTGAGTCTTGGGTTTTATTGGTTTTGGATCACATGGATGTTTGGGAACTTTGATTTTTGAGTTTGGAGATGTTTGGGTAGGTTTTTGGAAGGTTTTAAAAAGGAGAAAACGAGGAAAAATGGCTGGTTCGTGGTTGGGTCGCGGCCCTGTTCTAGGGCGTCGCGGCCCAAGCTTGAAGAAGGAGGAGGAAGGCTCTGTCAGAGAGGCGGGCCGCAGTATGGTGTATGGGGGGCCACGGCACTTAAGGGAAAAATTGCCCAGAATTGTGATTTTGTCATGGGAACTTAACTCTAAGGGCCTGGGATCGATCCTACTACCTAGTTTAGTGGGATTTGATGTCCCAAAGGCTTGGGTTGGGTTTGGAAGTATTTATTTGTTCATTTTGATGAGGTTTTATACTATGGTTGTGACTAGGTTATCACTAGGGGCTTGGAATTAAGATCGTGCTTGTGGCTTGTTTATTGGTAACCAGTGCTTGGACCAAAGGTAAGAAAACTACACCCCATATGTGATATGCATGGTTATTATTAAGGCATGTCGAGTGTTTAAATGTGATGCACGAGAAAGATGTGATTAGGGCATGCCATGAATATTGATTATGAGATTGATCAGAGCTTGAGTCTCTGTGTTTGTGCATGATCATAATTATGCTAGCAATTGTTAAGTAAGCATGATGAATGCCTTACATCTGAATATTTGACATATGATATATACCTGGTAGCATTGCTTACTTGTGTGTGGCACTGACTAACTAGTCAGAATTGGCAATGGTGTCAGTATTAGCTGTGAAGTTGTGACCTACTTGTCAAGTTCGCAGTAGTACTGAGCACTGGTCACCTGGTATTGACTAAAAAGTGAAGAATGGCATAAGCGTCGTGAACGCAGATCCGATAAAAGATTAGATCTAATCAACATCTGCATTGAATGACTCAAATGAGCATTAATGCCGGACTGACCTCAAGTTCGATGAAAATTATAAGCGCTTGTCTAGCCAAATGCTAGTTACTTAGAGTCAGAGCCAGAGAGCCCCAGTGACTGTTTAGTCACATGGCTATGGGTGCTAAGCCCAAGTGACTGCTTTGTCACATGGTTATGGGTGTTGAGCCCAGGTGACTGCTTTGTCAGATGGTTATGGGTGCTGAGCCTAGGTGACTGCTTTGTCACATGGTTATGGGTGCTAAGACCAGGTGACTGCTTTGTCACATGGTTATGGGTGCCGAGCCCAGTAGTTACTTGTTTGTCAGTCACTCATCTGATTAGAGCCATTGCCAGAAAGCCTACGTGACTGTTTTGTCACATGGCTATGGGTGCTAAGCCCCATAGTGATTTGCTTGTCGGTCACTCATTATGGTTAAACAGAACCTCGAAGTGATATTCACTCATCTGTTCAGGGCTATAAGCTTTGTATGATCATAATGATCATCATTTGCATGGATGTGGGTGCTGAGCCCCGTGGTGACTTGCTTGTCAATCACTCATTATGGTTAATGGAACCACCAGTGTTAAATCACTCATCTGATTAAGATTAACTTGATAGTCATCCAATCAGGAGGGCAGAATTTCTTATCCTAGATTCCCCAGCATTATCTGAGTTTATTTGCATGCTTGAATAGAGCTATATTTGCTAGGCATGCTAGATATGATTTGATGTCATGATATGACTGTTCATGAGCATATTGAGTTTTCTTGCTGGGCTTCGGCTCACGAGTGCTATGTGGTGCAGGTAAAGGAAAAAGAAAGTTGGACCATCCATGAGTTGGAGAGCTTAGTTGACGATGTGTACATATGCGGCTGCTCGATCGTCACGACCGAGGGTTGAAAGAGGAACTAGGGTTAAACCTTGTGTTGCCACTTAGATCGGCTGGTTGTAAATATTTTCTTGTAATGAACCTTTAAATTATATTTTTGGGATCCCAATGTATACAGTAAACGTTTTAGTGAAACATTATATCTTAACAAAAAAATTTAATACCTAAACCGCTAATCATAATTAATTACATGATTATGGCCAAATGACTCAATTAGCGAGTTTAGCATTGTTTAAAAGGCACATTGTAACGGTCCCTGGAGTTTAGGGCGTTACAGATAAACCCGAACCTATCAGGAACAACCCAGAGCCTATCCGAGCTAATTCTGGACCTTCCAGACTCAATAACGGCAGGCCACTGCCCTCACCAATAAGGCTTCCACCCTCTCCTATAAGATATCTTTCTCCTGCTCGAGAGGCACCCCAGCCAGCTCCCAATGGGAACCGGGCAGGGGATCAGGCACCTCAGAGACCCTCTTGGAGTGCTCGAAGTGAGAGCCAAGACAGAAACCATAGGGCTTGGCCTGAGCAAAGGGGTGACTGTAAGGCCCCACGAGAAGCACATCGAGGGCATAGAGCACCTCAACCATCTGGAATTCATATTTCGAGGTCGCAAACAACTGGGGCGAGGGGGCAAGCAAAAAACCCACCTCGCAACGATCGTGCCGCACAATAACAACCAAAGAGGAATGTCAGTTTGCTAAGTGGAAGTCTGGACCTTAGCCGGTCGGTGAGTGTGTATAAAACTGAGCCCAGGAATAATGGAAACTACGAGAATGATTATCCTAATCTTCGAGATCATCTGAATCAGAACCGGGGGCAAACTAACCCTTCAAACTCGAATTTACGAACGCATTTAAACAACCAAAGAGAGCCTCTGCAGCCAATACATAGAAATCAATATAACTATGTACTGGGATAGGGAGCTGGAGTTCATGCAAACAATAACCAGCTGCCACACGTGCAAGCTCCTCCCCTGGTGGATTTGGCCCAAGAAAGGTCTACCAACTTGAAAAAGTATTCAGGCTTCTTCAAGAAGAGAAAAGTAAGGACAAGGCTGATGACTCCAACTAGGAGATTTAGCCTTTTGCTCCTTACATCTCCAATACTCCATTTCCTTATGGATTTAAGATACCCCATGTGGCACCCTATGATGGAACGTCCGACCCATATAGCCACATGAGTATGTTTAACACAGTAATGTGAGCCAGCAACGATGGATACGAGCTAAGGTGCGTGCTCTTTCCGACCACACTCACCGGACCATCAAAAAATTGGTTTGACAAGTTCTGGAGACACTCAATCTCGTCATGGGAACAACTATCTAAGGGATTCAATAAGCAATTCTAGGTTGTAAAGAGTGTCAAACCTGAGGCCTTAGCATTGACTAAGGTTAGGGGGTAGCAAGAGAGTCATTAAAAAGCTACCTGGCGATATTCAACATAGAAGTGGCACAAGCTCGAAATGTTAATGAGAGTGGTCATATCATGGCAGTATGAGCTTGAGTATTTCCAGGGAGTCCCCTTTGGGACGACATGCAAAGGAAACTCATGAGGACAATAATTGAGTTCAATACCCCTCAGAGGTTTGTCAATGTAGAAGAGGCGAGGTCGGTTCTAAAGTTGACTTCTCAACCCATAATAACTACAGCGACAAATGTTTACTCAGCCTTGACCTTGGTTACGCCCTCCACATCGTGGCCCTTAGGAGATAACCCTTCAAAAAGAAAAAAGAATGAAAGGAATAACTCGGAGGCAGACAGGGGTAAGAAGAAAAAAGGAGACACATACTTCTCCATTTACACAGTATATACTGAGCTTACAAATACTTGGGAGAACATTTTTATCGTAAATGAGAACTAGGTCCTTTTCAGACGACGTGATCCTATGTGAAATTAGAAGTCTAAAAGGGATACCAATAAATTCTGCAGATTCCATAGGGACACTGATCATACCACCGATGAATGTATACAATTGAAGGACGAGATCGAAGGTTTGATCTCGAGAGGGTACTTTGGGTAGTATGTTAGAAACAGGAATCCGACCCAAGCTTCGTCTAAGCAAAGGGCAACTCCTATAGATCCTGCCCAATAGAATACGAACCCACAAGCAAGGGATGATAACCGACCTCTCTCGATTGATGGAGAAGATGTAATAACCATCGCTGGGGGACCGCATATCGCGGGGTCAGGTAGAAATGCCCAGAAAAGATATGTCAACAAGCTCAAGACGGGGGACAGATCTCCCTATGAGGTTGAACCCCGAGATTCGAAAAAATAGAGGGTTGATACCAAACCCATGACATTCACTGAAGAAGATGCCTCGCACATCCAATTCCCCCATAATGACCCTTTGGTCATTACCTTCTAGCTCGCCAATAAAAAGGTGCGCCGATTCCTGATAGATTACGGGAGCTTAGTTAACATCCTTTATAAGGCCACCTTGGAAAAGATGGGACTCTCCATTCAAGACCTGAAAGCCAGTGCGACGATGTTGTACAGATTTTCAGGAGAAGGAATAGCCAGCATGGGATCTATCGAGCTCCCAATAACCTTGGGAGACTATCCAGTCTTGGTAACCAAGATAATGGAGTTCATTGTGGTGGACACCACTTCAGCCTACGATGTACTACTCGGGAGACCAGCCCTGATTGAGCTGGGGCAGTTTCATCTGTGAGGCACCTGGTCATCAAATTCCCAACACCTAATGGCATTGGGACGCTGAAAGGAGAACGTCTAGAGAATTCTATAGCATCTCAATGAGGGGGCAGTGTCAAACAAGTGCACATGTACTTGTGGTCATCCAAGAAATAAACGAGACAGTCTACGAGGTCGAAGAAGAGATCGACCCTAGGATAGAAGAGGATAGGGTCGATCTTGGACCAATCAAAGAGCTCGAGGAAGTAGAGGTCGATGAAAAGGATACCACTAGGGTGGTAAAGATAGGAAAGAACCTTCCAAAGGATGTGAGATAACAATTAATCTAATTCCTAAGGGAAAATCAAGATGTGTTCGCATGGTCACATTCAGACATAATTGGGATCAACCCAAACATTATAAGCCATGCTCTCAACATAGACTATGCATTTGAGAACGACGATCAAAGGACAAGCCTTAGCATATTTCATAGTTGAATGTATGGGAATCACCAACGAGGAAGTCATAACCCCAGCCCACGAGCTGTCGAGACTTTGAGTCGATGGATCTTCAAATGAGAACAGATCGAGGTAAGGAATTATCTTAATCACTCCGATTGAAAATCGTTTTCACTCAACCTTATGGTTTGGCTTCAAGGCATCAAATAACGAGGCTGAATACGAAGCGATATTAGTAGGACGTTGGATAGCTTTCGAGCTTATAGCTAAAGCCATCCATTGCTATAATGATTCCCAGTTGGTTGAAAACCAGGTTTTAGGAGAATACCAGGCTCGGGGAATCAAAATGACAACTTACTTGGAGAAGGTCAAAGCAGAAGTCGGGCAATTCGAGTTCTATGCCATTGAACAAGTTCCGTGGGAGAAAAACTCAAATGTAGATGTGTTGGCTCGACTCGCCACAACTAAGGAAGCTGATACACTAAATGTTTGTTTGTCGAGTTTCTACCAATCCTAAGCATAGCCGAGTCAGAAGATGAAGACGTCAACATGATTGACTCACAGCCTACCTAAATGACCCCCATAATTAACTACCTCGAAACTGGGAGCCTCCCAACAGACCGGAATGAGGCTGGAAAACTCATGTACAAAATACTAAGGTATACTATCTTGGAGGGAAAATTGTACAAGAAGGGATATTCTATGCCATTGCTAAGGTATGTAACTCCACCCGAAGCCAGAAAAAATTAGAAGAAATCCATGAAGGATTCTGCGGAGACTACACTAGGGGGCATAGTCTATAAAAAAAGGTGATCCGGCAAGGATACTTCTGGCCTACTGTTAAAGCGGAATCGTTCGAATACGTCAAGCGCTATGACAAGTGTTAGCGGTTTGCTTCAATCCCGCGAGCTCATCCAACAGAGCTCGCCATGATGAGCTCTCCGTGTCCATTTGTGGTATGAGGAATCGACCTCATAGGATCCCTACCAACAGGAAAGGGGGAAGTAAAATATGCAATAATTATTGTTGATTACTTCATGAAGTGGACCAAGGGCAAACCTCTGGCCACTATCACCTCGAAGAAAGTTTTGGACTTCATGGTCAAGAATATAATTTGCAGATACGGGGTACCAAGGAAAATAGTATCAGAAAACGAAACCCAGTTTAATATCGAATTGTTTACACAGTTCTGCAAAAAGAATGGGATAATCAAAATTTTTTCCTCAGTATCACATCCACAAGAAAATGGCCAGGTCGAAGCAGTGAACAAGACTCTGAAGAGCTCTATTAAGAAAAGGCTCGAAGAAGCTAACGGAAAATGGCTAGAAGAACTACCACAAGTCCTATGGGCCTACAGAACGACAACTTAGACCTCAACATGACATACCCCATTCTCCCTGGCTTACGGCTGCGAAGCTATGCTACCTATTGAGGTCAAAATCCCAACAATCAAACGCGAAGCATACAACCAGACCTCAAACCAATCCTAGCTCGAAGAAACTCTAGACCCAATCAAAGGAAAACGAGACGAAGCCCAACTTAAGAATGTTGCATACCAGCAAAGGGATACAAGATACTTCAACAAGAAAGTGTGAGACAGAAAATTTGGAATGGGAGATTTGGTGCTCAGACGCATGTTTTTGGCCACACGAAATCCCTCGACAAGCGTGCTCGGGCCTAATTGGGAAGGACCCTACCAAATTGAATCCATTATTCGACCTGGTGTTTATAAACTAGCAAGATTAAATGGAGAATTGGTACCACGAGCTTGAAATTGTGAACATCTACGACCTTATTCTCAGTAATGTAGGAATTATGTTTATTCAAGTATAACCAAGCTTGTACTTAATTTTTTTCTTTTTATCAATAAAGCATTGATTTTTATTAAAATTTTGTGTATTTTTATTGCTATATTTTTTCCAAGCTCTCAAAATTCAATAACCAAAGATTCTAGTCATAGGATATTAAGGGGGCATAAGTGTTATACAATCATACCATAAGCTCAAAAATGTGGCAACAATAAAAATGAAATAAAATTAGTCAAAGTGTATGGATTATGAACTAGGCACGAATTAAACAAGTGTAGGGATTATTAACTAAACACAAACTAAACAAGCCTGGAATAAACCAGCAAACTCTAATCAACATGATTAAAAGTTGGAATTCTAGATAAACCAACAAAATTTATAAGTCGAGACAAAGCTGGAAATTTTTGCAAATAAGTTTCGACCTCGCAACCTCAAGACCATACTCGAGGATGAGGAAAAGTTACTATAAATAAGCAATAAATAATTAGACTAACGAGGTTACATGCCGATAAGTATTTTAAATGAAGATACTTGGTAAAAGTAATATTCGATTTTGAGGATAACGAAGTCGAAAAATGTGCAATCGAATGAACTATGTATGAATACATGGAAGTTCTAACTCAAGCATGACAGTATTTGTGTAGATAAACAAGTATAAAAGCAAAGTATTTTGTTGTATGCTCGAAATATTTTGAACTAGAAATATAAAGTATGTTATAAGAGAAAAAAGATAAAGGCAGATAGTATGCACAAAGATTTCGAGAAAGAGATTTAAGCATGAAATATAAACTTCTGTTTCAAACATAAACTTGTCAAATAACTCAACCTTTGAGTTATAATTGTCTTTGCCCCAAGGGCATATATATATAAATATGTAATTACAATGTAAACAAAAATGGGTTGTAGCCCATGAGTTGGTCATCAAGGATCAGTAGCTCCCTCAACCACGGTCTCGGCCTGCTTGGTGGCCTACACCTCCTCTTGAGCCTCAAGCCTAGCCCATTCCTCCTCTTGTCAAGCTTACCATATGTTGATAAACTCGGTCTCCCTACCAGATAGAAAGTTGGTGTCGAGGTTGGGATTGGTTGCCCAAATTTGATACATCTCCATGTCGACAGCGTGATCTTTTCTGGTCCTAAACTCCTCGAGAAGACGAACCTTCTCACTCTCGATGAACTTGAAAGTCATCTTCTTATCCTCCTCCAGCTTGGCGTTCAGCTCCTGGACCCTCTTAATCTCCGAATCTCTGGCTTCCACTTCCCTCCGGGCCGCTTCGAGCTCCAGCCGAGCCTTTTTAAGATCGTCCTCAGCCTCGAGTTGTGCATCTCTGGCCTCTTCAGCCTGCACTTTGCTTGTTACGACATCACGGTTCAGGATACAATTATGTTGAACGAAGGATAAGAGGGCCTGCAATTAAAAACTGATGTTAGAGACAGAAATAAAAAGTTGGCGTGGAAACAGAGAGCCTATCAGTTCTTAGAAAATAACTTACCGAAGAGAGTAACTCTCCATTCTTGTCAAAAAGAGCGTTGGCATTCTGGAAGGTGGTCAGGAACTCCCACTGGAGAGCCCCGAGGTTGCTAAGGCAATGACCCATGCGAGTCTATGTGTTAGAACCAAGCCAAACCCCAAAAGTACTAGCAGCACTGTCGACCACAAATTCAAGAACGTAGGTCGAGACTATAAGATGGCAGTCTCGGATAGGAGGCTGGGCAAGACGAGGTCGCTTAGGTTGACCCACAGGAGGAGGGGCCACAGTTTCCAAGAGTGTTGTAGGGTCGGTGACTTGGCCTAGGTTGGACGGCTTCGAGACCGGTGGGGGCAGGTCGAACTTCTTGGTGAGCTTGGAAGGGCGGCCCCCTTTCTAAGACGCCCAATGGCATTTGTTCCCTCTTGAGGCGACAGGTTTGTTGAGGAGGTTATCCAAGTCTGAATCCATTTCACCTGAAAAGAAAAGGAAAAATGAGACATCAGGAGTTGATTATATGTTACAACGTATGATGAGACTTTTAGGTGAAAAGAAACATAACTGGACGATTATGTCGAGCTTGAGCTCAAGTACTAGGAAATCCCTCTGTCTTTTGATGACTCTAAGGGGGTTCCCTCTCTATAGGTGGGAGACAATCTCGTTAAACCCCTATAGTCGTTGGTCCCATATTGGAAAGTTATCTCATCCCAAACCTCGTTTATGTTGGAAAAACATTCAGAGCACGCAGCAAAATTGGTGTGGTGGGTCCATTGTTATAGGAACAACAACAATAAAAAAAAATTCATCACTCATATAAACAGTTTATATGAACAAGAAAACAATCCAGAAACATTAACATACAATATTATTTAATCATGCAACAAATATATAAATATACAATATATTTATATATAACATATAAACACAAAAAAATTCAATAACATAAACAATTACCTCTTGAAGCCTATCAAGTGTCCTTGAGTCTTTTTGAATTTTTTTCAATCTTCCTATCCAAAGCTTTGAGCACTGAAACCACGATCTTCCAGAGTGTTCTCTACACCTCAAGATGTGTGTGGGCACATAGAGAACATGAGTTTGTATTTTATGATCACAAGTATTTCTCAACACATGAGAACTTGGATTATGGCCTAAGAATGGCTAGAATAAATAAGAAGAAGAAGAAGAAAGAGTTTTGTCTGACAAAAACTCTAAGATTCTCTCTGACTTATGTTTTTCTCTCTATTGTGTGTATTGTCTATCTTCTCTTTATTCTATATCATATATATACAGATATTTCTATTACCTTATTATTTCTAATAATAATAATATCATAATGATGATAGGAATTGATTTTATCTAACTTACCAAATTTAAAAAAAAAAAATTCAAATTATCAATTAATTAAATAAATAAAATAAAAGCAACACTGATACAATATCATCATATTGATACACGCATGGGACTGTAGAGTCCCAGAATGTTTACATAGCCTAGTTAGATAGTAGTAGTAGTAGTAGTAGTAGTAGTAGTAGTAGTAGTAGTAGTAGTAGTAGTTAGTATTAGTTAGTAGTATGTTAGTTACCGTGGATTTTGGTTCAAGTCGGGACTTAGTTGGAAACTCATAGCAATAGTTATGGATTTTATAAGTTTAACCTATAGTTTAAGAATATTAATTATAACATTAGGTTTGATTAATATTGCTGGTCATAGATATATTATTCATTATAACCTAAGGTTTAGATAGAACCATTAAGAGCATGACACTTGTCATAATCATGATTAATAAGGAATTAAGTATTTTTTATGAATAGTTTTAATAAAAGAAAGATCTAGAAGCTTTAGAACCTTCCAGCAACTGTTAGGATCGTATTATGACTCAGTCAAAGCTGTTTATCCAATTCAAATTAAGCTGAAAAAAGTGCAAATACGTGTTTAATATATTAACGTATGCCGATATATCGCAGCATAGGGGCCGATATATCGCCTACGGAAGATAGGGAAAACACGTCGACTTTGCACGAACGATCGAACAAGCCTCGGGAATACTGGGGGAGGCGATATATCGGCTCCATGAGTATAGTTTTGAAAGTTTGACTTTTTGAATTTTAAAAATAGCCTTAACCACACAGACCTGCCTTTGAACAATTTTGATCGGGTTCTGGGTGTCAATTGAACGAAAATTCAAATCTTTTTCATTTTATAATCATTTATTTATTCAAATTAAAAGGGGTTAGTTTCACTCCTTGAACTCTATAAATAGGACCTAGTGCTCAACCATTTTATTCATTTTTCAAGCATTTGATCAGAATCTCCAAGGTGCTAGTGTTACTATAGAGAGATACACTTGGGTTTTGGGTTAAAGCTTTATTATTCTAAGCTTTTATAAACACTTGGGAAGTGAGAAACAGTGTGATTTCAGTATTGAGGTTTAGACCAATTCATAAGGTCATTCAAGGTATTCCTATTCCTTAAGTTCAGTTCTATATAATCCTTTAGTTTCTTTTATTCAGATCCTAACTCTTATTATTGATTCTTGATTAGGTATTTAAGTTCTTGAAACTTAAGGTCTTTCTTGGTAAGTTTCTTCTTGATGGTTTAGTTCCCATATTCATCTTTATTCTTAAAGATTATGACCCTTTTCTACTGTTGGTTTATAGGAGTTTCTAAATCTCGTTCTTGTTTCCAAATATCCCGGCTTTTGGTAAGGAAAATAGGATAGATTTTATATGCTTATATGTTATGATATGTTTATGTTATGATATGTTATGTTATGTTATGTTATGATATATATGAATATGTCTTGTATTCCTTGGGGCTTATAGTTGCTTATTAGCAAACCTCAATGCTTTTATGTCGCTTGAGGCTTATAGTTGGTTAGCTAGCAAACCCCAATATTTTTATGTTTCTTGGGGCTTATAGTTTCTTAGATAGCAAACCCCAAGATTACCATGATCATGGGTTAGAGTTGTGATATATGTTTTATAGTATGTGGTTATGATATAGTCTTATGCTTTTGATTTATGATGTATGTTGTTAGTAGATTTTCCTTGCTGGGCATTAGGCTCACTCCTTTATTTTTAGTGTGATGCAGTAAAGTGATTATGGAGACGGAAGGATTCTTGGTAGCTTGGCTTGTGTGTTAAGGATAAATGGACTGAGTGGACTGCATGTCGATCGAGGATGATGTTTATTTAGTCTTTTGAATTATGTTTCTTTTGTAATTCTGCATTTAGTTTTTGAACAATTGATTTAAAGATATGTTTTATGTTTTACAAACAATGGGTACCCATGCCATATTACATTTTAATTTATAATTTTATGTTATTGATACAATAATTATTTTAGAGTTTCAATAAAGTTATGATTATTTCTTATGTATGTTTTCTCCAAAAGTAGTAACTATGCCTAGTAGTTTTTAATGGTCCAAGGTCTTAGAAATAGTTGGGTCATTACAGGGACAGTCATTAGACGGTGTCATGCGTGTACTACTATATCCTTTTTCAGGGATATTGCATTTTTCTTTTATTTAATTATTTAATTAAAATCAATCTTCCACAAAATAAGGTATTAATCTTTTTAAGGAAAAGATGACAACTATATTTCAAAATTTAAATTTTAAATTCAAAATTCGAAATTCAAATTGATGATCATCATTATCATCATCTTTTAAAATTCAATAAATCAAAAATTATTTTTGACTTACCAATTTTATTTTCTCTCACTCAAATAAAATAATTAATTTAAAAAAAAATCTTATTTATTTATATATATGAAATTCGAAATTTACATATTTAAATTAATATTTTCAAAAATTAATAATTAATTCTAAATTAATTATTCAACCTCAATTATCATATAATTGTATACTTGACCCGAAGAATAAAATTCTTCTCAAATTTCCAAATTACAGTTATACCCTTGTATCAACTCTTACATTGATATGGTGTTGATAGAGCCACCATGGGGACCTATGGACCTATAATATCAAACTCCAATAAATATTAAATTATTAATCAAAGTTCTTTGATTAAATAATCATATTTATTAATCTCATGATTACTCCACTATAAATATGAGATTGAACTCTTGATAATTACAGACATATATTTACTAAGTATTTTATTAAAGAATAAAGTGTCAATTGATATAATCATTACATACAACGTTAATCCTCTATTAATGTTTCATAATTAAAAGGAAATAAAATTATTGTTTTACCCTTTTAGCTATATCTTGTTCCTAGAGTACCATTAACTTTACTAGTGAAGGTTGTGTCGCAACAAGTTTGCGACGTGAACGCTCATAATCTTTTCAATTTCAAAAGACAACCCAATAGGGAACCATTATTCAATCTATAAAAAGCTATAGATTCCATATCTGTTAAACTACGCCCCCAACCATATACACCATTGAGTCCCTAAAACAATTATTCTTAGCCTGATCATTCTGACAAACATTAACGCATGAATCAAAAGATCAGATTACATATATAGGAGTTCAGCAACCTCAGGATTAAGATCATTGTGTATATGATCATTGTTTGATGTGTTTGATTAATGATATGAAACAGTGTTTAAATAAGTATTAACAAATCACATCTGGTCCAGTTCTACATACTCTCAGCATGCAAAGTACCTCCACTAAAGTGTCCTACTACACTAGTAACATGGATCTAGGTCGCATGTATTCATAATACTAGTGGATCGTACTAGAAGTAATTAATCTAAAGATTCCATAACTTTATTTTACTGCGAACTATTTTAAGTTTATTACGTTAATCTCGATCCTCTCATACCAATATGAGATTAAGACTACATAGATAAACTTTGGAATTTTATGATATTCACTTAATATTATCATATAATATCGAACATAGTCTATATATATAATAATTCAATTCAATTATTTATTTCATTAAAAATATTTGTCAACTACAATTGCTTTAAGGGCATTATTCCCAACAGTTTAGACTATACATGGTTTGGTACTTCCCTACATGGTTTGGTACTTCCCTAGCCAACTATCAAACCTATGGAGTTTAAGATCTACCCCTGACCAGACCATGAAATTATTCCTAGGGTCGTTAAAAAGAACCACTACATTAGGCTCCTGCCTAAGGAGTGGGAGACCACTTGGACAGGTCTAACACTACTTTACCTCTGTTCGCTGAGCTCGGTGAAGCCTCATCCTAAGCTTCAGCTCTTGAGCATGGGAGCTCGGGTAAACGAGGAATAAAGGCCCGAGTTTGCGAGCTCAAGGGTCTCCTTTAGGAGGGAAGCTTGGAGATTGGGATTGAGACATGTTCCCATCTCGTGAACTTGCGGATTCCTGAGTCATCAGTGGACTCGCCTTAACCCAGGAGACCGCAAGCTCGGAGCTTATCCTCATGAAGGAGGTAAGTGAGGGGCTGCCAACCATAAGGAAGCTTGAGAATCACCTCCTTGTGATCTTTCATGGCCTTTGTTGGTTGTGGTCGGTGATAGTTGGTTGCAGGAAAGGTTTGAGTGAGCATTTCAAGCTCGAAAATTAAAAAAAAAAAATCAAAAAGGGTCATGGCAAGATATTTAGGAATATGTTGGAAGGAGTAAAATCGGGAAGGAACGAGGCCATCTGTCCAAAAGAAGATGGTTTTGAAGTTTGGAGGGTGATTAGAAATATCCTCAAACAACCAATTCTCCTTTGGATAGCTCGAGAGGTAGTAGAAGTCATCCCCGCCATGAGCTCGGAAGGGATTGCTTTTGAGGCAGAAGAGATAGAGAATCTCATGTGCCGAAGGTCCCTTCCACTTCATCTCGTGGTGTAGTGACCTCAAAGCGGTCATGACTCTGTATGAGTTGGTTTGGAGCTAGAATGGGGCGATGCCAACATAATCTAGGAAGCTCCAGAAATATTCCTTAAGGGGTAGTAAGGCCCTAGCTCGCATGTGCTCACGACTCCAAGCCGCGAACTTAACCTTCCTCTCAGGATCGTTGTCACCCAAAGCATAACAAATCCTTTCGTTGGAGCTTGCGGGCCGACACATCAGTTTGCCGGATAGCTTTAACCTGTGGTATGCCAGCAATTTTGAAATATGCCCAACGGAGGTGACAAAGCTCTGATAATGTTCAACCTCAAAGATAGAATCCTCCGAGACTGGAATGGAAAGGGTTTTATAGGCTATGTGTGTGGTCAACTGATTCGAATTGCTTTCCATAAGGCTGAATGAGAGTACGCTGAGGGATAGGCTATGGTGACCTTACACTTATGATCCAGTGGAATTTGCTGAATCTCGCGCTCTGGGTCAGGATACACAACGATTCGAAGCTTATTTCTTTTTCCCTCGTCGATCTAACGTCGAAAATAGGCTCGGATGTCTTCTTGCTCAAGATGTTCCTTGTGCTCCTAGATCAGCCTCTGGTTTCATGTAAACAAAAATTCAGGTCGAGGAGATGGTGGATGGTAAGGGATAGCAAGCTCGGGCCCCCACCGATTCGCTGAAGACTACGACATCTAACAAGAAAGAAAAAGGTGATGGCCCATTATTTAAAAGAGTGGAAAAGATTAAACCTCGATAACTTGAGTTTACAAGCTCGAGATAACGAGATCGCCTTAATCGTGCCTAAAGGCTTGAAATAGGGAGATTAACTCACGTGTCGTCACTAAACTATTAATAAGTTCCGGGCAACAGGAATGTACCCACGCGAGAGTGGAGCGGTTATTGTCAGTTTGGAGTATCCCAACTTTCTAGGAAAAAATGGGCAGTTACCCAATAAGGAGATATTATTGGGATACGTGCGTTAAAACCCTAATCCATAACCATTTTCCTTAAGCTACACAAAACCTAAAACTAAATACCCCATAACCTAAAAATAAAATAGAAAAGGTCCCATTTTTATTTGTTTTAACCAAATCATTTTTTGCCTAAAGCATGCTTCTAGTCTATACAATCCTACACAAATCAAGAGATACCTCTTGCAAAGAAGGTTTCAAGAGTGAAGCAATAACTAGAGAAATTTTCTTATGTACAGAGGAAATGTATAAAAAAAATGTGTGATGATCAGAAAACTTACACAATGTAGATTGTGGGAATGAAGAGATCGTCGACTGGAGAAGGGGTAGCAGGAACGATCCCACGGAGCCAAAGGTGGAAAGAGTATTTTTCTTCTTTGTCTTGGAGAACATGCAAAGAAAAAAGACTCTTGTTTGTATTTTCTTTTCTGAAAGCTAAAATGCAAAAGTGGAATATAGGGAAGATGAGAGGACATGTATATATAGGTAGGAAGAATCGTAAAAGGCGAATGGACCTGAGCCCTTGATCTGAGTTAAAAAGTGATCTAAGGGATCACATTTGATTTCGAAGAGATGGCGGCAAAAAGAGAATGGGAAAGGACGTGCGAAGGTAAAAGGGCACTTGAGTACTCTCAGTAAGCAATCCCCTAGTGACACTTGTCCACACTCAGGTGTGGTAGGTGGGCACATTTTCCGAAAGTGAGGTTCAAAAGTTTCCTTCTCAGAGGATTCGAACCAACACTTTTGAGAGGGCAAAATGTTACACCCGAATTTTGAGACTAACTAGCAGTACACTTATATGAATTATCAAATGGTTCTAGATCTATTATTAGCACTCGAGCATGAGTTGCAATGTTCGAACTTGAGCTGAAGGCTCGAAGACACCACCCCTCCCCAAGGAACGTATTCGACCAAATTACTGGATGAAGAGGAGGCCACAACTGGAGTGAAGAGCTCGAAGCTTGGCTAGTCTCAAAAGAGTGTCAGCATAACAATCGAGCTCGTTGACGTGTTTGTCACACAGAAAGGTTGTTAGGAAATCCCTATTTCGTAGGGATTCGTTATTACCGTGTATTAAATCCCTTTTTTCATGGGATATTAAGTAATTAACGCATTTAATGTATTTATTTCAAATTCAAATGCTTGATTGTAACTTTCCTAAATTGGGGGAAGATATTCTTTCGGCTAGGTCTATAAATAGCCTGGTCTGATTCATTTGTATTCACGCACAAATTGTATTGGAGAAACTTTGTCAAATTGCTTTCATTCAAAAGCTTTGATAGAGTAGTGATAATAATAGTGACTCGTGAACTAGGCAGATTTTAACTGCTAAACTACGTAAAAAAAACCTCTAAATTCTTCTATTTTTTCGACATTCTTGTTTAGTGCTCTTCATAATTAAGTTGACGAAAAACAGCGTCAACAGAAGGCGTATGAAAAGCATATGGTAGTGAATTTGTTGGTGTGAAGAATGGAGTTTGTTGGAGCGTCTCAAAAGAACCAAAATTTTGTAAAGGGTAAGAGGACATTGGATAATTTTAAGAATTTGGAAAACTTTTATTAAATTGATAATATTGAAAATTTGGATTTTGGGAATTAGTTGAATGAGAATTTTGAAAATTTTGATTGAATTAAGAATACTGAAAATTTGGATTTTGGAAGTTGGTATGTAGAGAATTTGATGAATTTTGAAAAATTTGAGAATATTAAAAATTTGGGTTTTAAGAGTTGATATGTGGAGAATTTTGGGAATCCATTGGTAAGGAAAAAAAATTGTAATAGACAATTTTGAAGAAGAAAAATGTATGAATGGTGTGAAAATTAAATAAAGTTGAGTATTTATAGAAGAAAATAAATTATTTGAAGAAAAAAAATTGCAATGTAAAAAATATAATTGTTACCTTACATATAAATATATAGGACAATTCTTCTACAGGAGCTTCACTTTAAAGCCTACCAGTAGGGCTCTCAGTGTTCTCAATCCGTGAACAGTTTTCGGAGCGATTTTTTTTATAATCGTGTATATTGTAGCTATTTAGAGCATCTTGCAAATTTTTAGAAAATTTCGAATAGTTTACAGTACCGAAAACTAGGTTCAAACATGTTGTTTCCACGCGAATAAAAAAAATGAGTCATGCATGCAACATGTTTGAACTTAGTTTTCAGTACTGTAAACTATTCAGCATTTTCTTAAAAATATGCAAGATGCTCTAAATAGCTACAATATACACAGTCATAAAAAAAAATCGTACCGAAAACTGTTCACGGATCAAGAACACTGAGAACCCCACCAATAGAACTTAAATTAAAAAACCTATAAAAGAACTCCCCTAAATATATATATATATGTACAATTAAAAAAAAAAAAAAAAAGCTACGTTGACGGACAGAAGTGCTTTAATATTGATGCCGTTGCCTATCAAACTATAGTCATTGAGCCACTTTTTAAGCAACTGCATTGCAATTTCTCTCGAGGGCCTCAGCCCCACTTTTTCTTTCATTAATTAATTCTTTTTTTTAGGAGTAATGGGTGAAAACAGAATAATTTTTAATGTTATTTGATAAATTGGTATTATTTTGATTTTTTTTATATAAAATAGTATTCCAAAGGGTTTCAAACAGAAATTATTTAGTAAAGAATTATCAAATTAATGTTATCTTCCAAAGTTATTATAAAATATATATATATATAAAAAAACACATATTTTGCCAAACATATTTTTAATATTCACTCCCAATTTTAAAACAAAAGCATGAATAAAACTACAACACAACAAATCTTCACATTGGATATGATAGAGTTTTGCAAAACCATAGTTCAAAGAACACCAAATGGGAAGAAGCATGATGTACACAAATCTGCATCTGACTGAATAACTACTAGAAAAGCTTCAATCATCGACAAGTTGATTCAACCATCCGAGGAAGTATGTTGATTCAAGTGTTCTGATGTGTCATTTGGCTTGTCAAAAAGATCAATCTTCTTCAGAGTATCTCATAGATCTGCAAATATGATGAACAATATATCATTCGAGAGTGGGGAAGAAGTAGAACAATTGCTGCCAAAAAATAATTTGTAAGCTTATCACAACTCCGAACTTGATTGGTTGTTTGTCCACAAGCAAACAAAAGAAAGAACAAAGTACCAACTCTTTTTCAATCACTAGATGACTTAAACTTCACAGAAAAAAATTAAACTTAGACTACTGGCATAATTTTCTTAAAGTACCGACTATTTTTCAATCATTCAACCAATGCTTCAGACCATGCAACTAGAACTTCAACCTATTAAATACTGTCATTCATGCAAATACACATTTCATTTTACAAATTCTGTACAAAACATAATTCTACAAGTATCAAAATTCATTCAGACCACAAACCGATCAAAATTTACCACAAGCTTGATCAATTAACTTGTCTCCACTAATATAAAATCTATATCAAGTAGATCAAAAGAACTTTGTTAGGCTTATAACGTTAGACTTACGTAAAGGTCTATAAATAGTCATTTAGGCTCACAAATACCATAAGCATATAAACCTACAAACCAACCAATTTTGTTTCAATCAATCACACCAAAAATCACCCTTTTTACACACTTAGAAAGAGAGATTACAACACATGCATCATTCTTTTTTTTTTCAAACTTATCATTTTTCTCAAATCACACTCCCCAAACTTAATTTTTTCATATGTTTTTTAATTATTTCGAGAGTGTGATAATCATAAGCATAATGTTTTTTTTTCAAAGAATTCATAAACTTTTGTCTCTTTCTTTTGTACAATCATACTGCATCCAAATCACACCAAAAATTCACCATTTTTCATTGCCTTATCCTATAATTTATATGCTCATGATATTCAAAGGAAAAGGAAAAATAACAAAATTAGAAAATTTTAGGCTCAACATAGCATAATTAAAAACAAAAGCCAAATTTTTAGACTCAAAAAGAGTAACTAAGAATAAAATTTTCATCTGTGAGCTTGAAAGGCTCAAATGTTCCAACGAATGCCTAAATCATCTCTACTTAAAACTTCTTTCAGAACTTTGTCTCAACAAATTAACCGAACAAGTTCTAGCTTATTTCAATATCCACCAAACATACAAAATCATACAACACTTGTAAACTCATATCATGTAAAGCAAAAATGAAATGAAACACACATAATACAACAAATGACAATACTTAGATCAATTATCAACAAGTCAAGCACACAGTCTACATATCCAAAGCATCAATCCAACATCAAAGAGCTAGCATATTTCATCATCGAAGCCCCACCTGTCTTAGTGAATATTGGTTTAGTACAGTCATCCAACAGCCGAAAATTAACACTAAATTAAACCCCAGAAAAGCAAAGAAAAAAAATTTTAAAAAAACAAAAAACAGAATATATAAGAAAATAAAGGCCTGATTGGTATCTAATTTGGAAATAATTTTATCATTTTGAAAACACAAAATACACATGGCTCACACGAATAACCGATTGGTTAACTATTTTAAAAAATTGTGTTCAAATACAAAATTGAATTTTAGCCTGAAAAAATGAAAACGATTATTCCACATTTTCTTAGCATTCAATTCATTTATCCAAAACCCAAAAAAAAAAACATATTTCAACTCTTCCTCACTTGTTTCCCCTTATCTCAATTGGCTGCCCCTTCACATCTTCTTCATCATTTGCTTTTTCTTCTTCATTCTTGTTCATCATCACACAGACCCAGTTGTATACTCAAGATTGTTCACCATCACTCACAAGTCCTCAATCCCTAGTCACTCTAATGGTAAATCTCCTTTTTATTTTTCGTGAATACCAGTCGAATATATATACGAAATGGGTGTTTAATGTTCTGATGAGATGTCTTTTGATAACCCCATATAATTTCTTAGATTTTTTGGTAATTTTTAGGATATATTTCATATCCTAGCTTCTTTGGTGTGCCGCCAGTAGCTTTTTTTTTATAAGGTTTTATGTGTTAGATATTAATGGGGTCACTTTGGTTGAAGCCTTATCCAATAGCAGATGTATTAGATTGATTTGTTCTCCGCGTGTGAGTAAAGATATATATTTAATATTCTAACAATTTTACACATGTTGAGAGAGATGTGATCTCTATCTAACAAGTATTATATTAACTTAATTGGGAAGCATATTATATTAACTTGATAAATGTTTAGTTAGTTCAAGAAATTTTTTATCTCCCACTGTGCAATTTATAATTTGTTTTACTCTATTATTATGCTCTTCTCGGCAAGAGTTTTTCTTGGGCTATAAATAATTCTCATGTTTTATATATGACTCATTTGTTTGAATCATAAATTGAAAGTTTTTATTGCAGTGTACTTGTGTACCCTAATAGTCTTTCATTCAACTCGTACACAGCTAGCAAATAAATGCATGGAAGAAATAGCCAAGGAGTCCATGTATTTTCTACGTAGACAGTACGGTTTTCATGACGATTGTATGAGCTAGGGATGCATAAATTGATAAGCGCGACCTTATTATGTTTATAAGGCATGGCCTCCACAATACGAGCTCGACGGTATATCCAGCTCGTGGTAACTTGGAGATATGGCGTATCCGTGGATCCCTGAAGACCCGCATACTTTATACGATTATTAATAGCCAGCTTGTGATATTTAATGTCCCAAATATTAGAAGACCGTTTATTTCATAATCAAATCGTATCCTAGTGTAAATGGGAATATTTCATATTAAATGTAATAAATATGTAAATTCATGATTGACTCACGCAGTTACCCAAATCTGTCCAAAGAATTTCTCTATAAATACTAAGAATATTGGACAAGAAAATGGACGATTATTCTGTAATAACGAAACTCTGCCAAAATAGAGAGAAGACTCGTGGACTAGGTGGATTTTAACTATTGAACCACGTAAAAAGACCAGTGTTTTTGAGAATTATTTTCTTATTTCGATTTCTCATCAAGTACTAATTCAACCATGTTATTTTCTTAATTCACCGTTAGCAAAAAACCGCGTCAACTATACTATGTATAGCTTAATTTTTGTAACATTGATACATTTATGCAGAGAGAAAATTGAATGACTTAGGAGGATGTTTATGAAACTTAATAAGCAAGTATTTTTTGGCAAGTTATATCTTTGTTGTTTGCATATTTAAATTTTAAATTTCAATAGAAGATGATGAAGTCTTCCAACTCTTCTGAGGAGCTTGGAAAGCATGCAGACTCTGTGCATTACACAAGGAAAGATAGTTAATAACCTCAGGCAGAAGGAAGGAAATCTCTGCTTTGGTGGGTCAAAGATTTTTTTGGTTTTTCTTTGTCTCATGGTTTTTGTGTCTGTTTGCTAATATTAATTGTAAATTTTAACTGGTTTGATTTGATTTGAGAAAATAATGAAAACAACGGTATTTTTTAACTGAAATTTTTGTGTTAATATTTGATAAGTTATTTCAGACCGACTTTTTTGAAGTTTTATTATTAACCTCACTTCAGTTTCGAATTCATTAAGACCTTGTCTTAATCCAAGTTCTTGATATTATTAACATTGTGCTTCTTCAAAGTATATAAAGATTAAATGGATGCAAAGAATTTGGAGTTTAGTTAATTAGAAAAAATATATGAACTATTATTACATAATTTATTGGTAAATGAAATTTTAATATCATACAACATTTGTTAAAAAAATAATTAAAATAAAATAATTTTTAGATTTAGTTCTACTAATCACGTATTCTATTTCTATTTTATTTTCGAATATTCTACCAATCACATATTCAATTTTTTAAAACTCAAAACCAGTTTACAGATAGTGAACCAATCACATTTTCATAAATATATTTTCAGTCACTAAATCCAGATTTTCATTTCAGAATCACACTTTTTGAAAATACAATTTTCTAATAAACCAATCAGACCCTAAGCTTTCCCCCAAACTAAAAATAATCAGTGTCCCCACTGTTACTTTATAACCCAAAGGAAAGAAATAAAACATCATAAACCTGACAACAGAAACTTTATTCATCATCTTGGGGTGGTTGATATTGTGGCATAATTCTGCAGGGCTTTGTGGAAAGTCATTAAATCATGTGTATCACGCAAATGCCCCACAGAAATCTATCATGTAGTTTGTTATGTGAAACTGGCGGTCTCTAATTTCAGCTTGGCCCTGCATTAACAGCTGTTGTTGCTTTTTTAATTCTTCAATGTCTTGCTACATGTTGCTATACTGCCTTGAACTTGAGACTTCAGTAGCTCTAGATATAGATGGTTTTCTACCTTTTCTTTTTGGCCTCGAAGAACCAGGTTGTGCATCTGTAGGCGTCAATTGCAAAAGGCTCGGGTCTGCAGGCTCATATCCCAAGCCAGTTAGCCTAGGAACACCACTATTGTTTTCATCTTGATGCAATACTGATTATAGCGGATTGTTCACAGACTTCATTATGTTCATTGGCACCCCTTGATCCTTGCATAATCTTGTGATCAAAGAACCATGGCCATCAAATGTGATCCCTCGAGCTATAAAGCTATCACTCTCTTTGATAAGCCTACCCACATTTATGGACTTCCCTGAGCATATGAACCTGTTCCAAAGCCTCCCATATGGATTTAAACATGTAGCCTTGATAGAGCACTGAGTTACATTGTCACTACCTATTTTGTATTATGACCAAGGTTTAGTTATTTCTATCAAAATCATATCATAATCCTTCTAATTCATTTTCGCTCGTTAATCATCATCACAAGGATCATTCAGGCCATAAAACCTGTTTATAATTTCTGGAGAATAACAAACATTTTTACCTCGAACTACGATAGGATGATTCTCGTGATCCACGTAAGCATTGGAATAGAATTCTCTTATCAAGCTTATGTTTGTCATGCGCTTAGGCTCACACAATTGCTGTTAATAATCATCTGCAGGAGGATTCCATCCATCTCACTTGGCAAAAATGAGACACTACAATCACAATTTTATTCTTCACAATCCATTCCTCAAACTTATTCTGAGCAGTTGGGTTAACAAAAGTATGAGGAATGTTCACATTTGCTCTTTGGACAGTGGACGTAGTTTTAGCTTTTTTAAGTGTCATTAGTCTTCTTCAATCACAATAACAAATACCAAAGTAGCTTAATACACTCACAACCCCCAAATCAACTCAAAAACGCACAAAAATCTTCAAAATCTTTCACTCGAGACTTTTATCGAACACTTGATATGCAATCTTCAAAAATTCCCCCAACACACTCAAATGACTCCATATTTCCCCCAAACTTGCAGAATAATCTCACAATAGTATTATAACAAAAGTCACACACCAATCTAACAACAAATCTCAAAATCATTTAATTATACAAACAAAAAACCTTATTTCTTCAAATTTCCTCAAAAATTTAACAAAAACTTCAAAACACAATGTACCTTGAAATTCTTGAGAATGATGAACAATTTCTTGAAATCACCACAAAATCCGAACCTTGATGCGTTATGGTGGTGATTTGATGAAGAAATGGAGGAAATGAAGAAAAAATGGGAGATTGGTGTGTGGCTTTTATTATTATTCTATTGTGAGATTATTCTGCAAGTTTGGGGAAAATATGGGGGTCATTTGAGTGTGTTGGGAGAATTTTTGAAGATTGCGTATCAAGTGTTCGATAAAAGTCCCGAGTGAAAGATTTTGAAGATTTTTGAGAATTTTTGTGGGTTTTTGAGTTGATTTGGGGGTTGTGAGTGCGTTAAGCTACTTTGGTATTTGTTATTGTGATTGAAGAAGAACAATAGCACCTAAGAAAGCTAAAACTACGTCCACCGTCCAAAGAGCAAATGTGAACATTCCTCATACTTTTGTTAACCCAACTGCTCATAATAAGTTTGAGGAAAGGATTGTGAAGAATAAAATTGTGATTGTGGAGTCTCATTTTCGCCAAGTGAGACGGATGAAATCCTCAAGCAAATGATTATTAACATAAATTGGCAGCAATTGTGTGAGCCTAAGCGCATGGCAAACATAAGCTTGGTAAGGGAATTCTATGCCAATGCTTACGTGGATCACACAAATCATACTATCTTGGTTCGACGTAAAAAGGTTTGTTATTCTCCAGAAATTATAAACAGGTTCTATGGCCTGAATGATCCTTGAGATGATGATTAACGAGCGGGTATGAATGAGAATGATTATGATCTGATTTTAAAAGAAATAACTAGACCATGGTTAGAATACAAAATGGGTAGTGACAATGTAACTCCGCGCTCTATCAAGGCTACATGTTTGAGTCCATATGGGAGGCTTTGGAACAGATTCGTAATCAGCATTCTTATGCCTTCAACTCAACAGATGGAGGTGACAGTCGAAAGATTATACCTGTTACATTGTATATGCTCGGGGAAGTCCATAAATGTGGGTAGGCTTATCAACGAGAGTATTAGCTATTTTGCTCGAGATACCACATCTGGTGGCCATGGCCATGGTTCTTTGATCACAAGTTTATGCAAGGATCAAGGGGTGCCAATGAACATAAATGAAGTCTGTGAACAATTCGCTATAATCAATCACCAGTCAGTATTGCATCAAGATGAAAACAATGGTGGTGTTCCTAGGCCAACTGGCTTGGGATATGAGCCTGCAAACCCGAGCCTTTTGCAATTGCCACCCACAGATACACAACCTGGTTCTTCGAGGCCGAAAAGAAAAGGTAAAAAATCATCTTCATCTAGAGCTACTGAAGGCTCAAGTTTAAGGCAGTATAGCAGCATGCAGCAAGACATTGAAGAACTAAAGAGGCAACAACAGCTGTTAATGCATGGTCAGGCTGATATTAGAGACCGTCAGTCCCACATGACAAACTACATGGCAAATTTCTGTGGGACATTTGCACGATACACGGGATTTAATGAATTTCCACAATGCCCCGTAGAATTACGTCAGCCATATCAACTGCCCCAAGATGAAGAAGATGAAGAGGATGATGAATAAAGTTTCTGTTGTCAAGTTTATGATGTTTTCTTTCTTTCCTTGGGTTATAATGAAACACTAGGGACACTGTTTATTTTTAGTTTGGGGGAAAGCTTATTTTCTTTTATATTCTTTCTTTTGCTTTTCGTTTAATTTTTTTTTTTCTTTTTCTTTGCTTTTCTGGGGTTTAATTTAGTTTTTAATTTTCGACTATTGGATGACTGTACTAAAATAATATTCACTAAGACAGGTGGGGCTTCGATGATGAAATATGTTAACTCTTTGATGTTGTTGCAGTGATGCTTTGGATATGTAGGCTATGTGCTTGATAATTGATAATTGATATGAATATTGTCATTTATTGTATTATATGTGTTTCATTTCATTTTTGTTTTACATGATATGAGTTTACAAGTATTGTAGGATTTTGTATGTTTGGTGGATATTGAAATAAGCTAAAACTTGCTCAGTTAATTTGTTAAGACGAAATTCTGAATGAAGTTTTAAGTAGAGATGATTTAGGCATTCTTTGGAACGTTTGAGCCTTTCAAACTAACCAATGAAAATTTTATCCTTAGTTACCATTTTTAGCCTAAAAATTTGGCTTTCGTTTTTAATTATACTATGTTGAGCCTAAAATTTCCTAACTTTGTTATTTTTCATTTTCCTATGAATATCATGAGCATATAAATTGTGGGAAAAGAGAATGGAAAATGGTGAAGTTTTGGTGTGATTTGGATGCAGTATGATTGTACAAAAGAAAGAGAGACAGAGAAATTTATGAATTCTTTGGAAAAAGAAATATTATGCTTATGATTATCACACTCCTGAAATAATTCAAAAATATATGAAAAAAATTAAGTTTGGGGAAGTGTGATTTGAGAAAAATGATAACTTCGAAAAAAAATGATGAATGTGCTATAATCTCTCTTTCTAAATGTGTAAAAATAATGATTTTTGGTGTGATGGATTGAAAACAAATTGGTTGGTTTGTTGGTTTATATGCTTATGGTATTTGTAAGCCTAAATGACTATTTATCTACCTTTGCTTAAGTCTAAAGTTATAAGTTTAGCAAAGTCTTTTTGAACTACTTGATATAGATTTTATATTAGTGGAGACAACTTAATTGAGCAAGCTTATGGTGATTCCTCAGTCTCACTCTCGGGAGTGACTTGTCAGGTGTCCATGCCAAACTTTAAGAGAGGAACAAACTTACATTTATGGGCATCTCAGCTATAAGTAGGTTGCTGCTATCTTCAATGCTTTTGAGAGTTACTACTTCACCACCAACTACCATACTGATTACGATCCCATCTGTATATTTTATCGAAGTTATTGCAACATCGCAAAATTACATACCATCTACACCTAACAAAGTAATACAGCAGTGGAGGGAAACCTGTTGCCAAACAAGTTGTCATGCGTCTCATGTATGTCTCCTGTACAAACAATGAAAGTGAAAGGAATCAGACACATTAGATCACAGGGGAGCTATAAGGGTCAGATATCATATTAGACAGATGAAGGGACATAGAAACTTCAAGAGTATATGATGGATAGCCCTAACAACCTCGGCAATGGAAGGTACCAAGGAGCTGAAAGCAAAACCAGATAATTTACGAGTACAAAGTTTACAGGTAACATCCAAATGCCTAAAAAAACAATCATAAAAATTAGTAAATCCCTTCTAGCAGTACATTCTGAAGCATGTCCAAGACAAAAATAAAGAAAAAAGTAAAACGTTGGAAGAAACCATGAAATGCTCAAAATGGTTCATCAGTTACTGATTTAGCAAAGAGTAACCTCTGTAACCCAACGGTTAAGAACTACAAAAGAAGAAACTGCATGTGAGAAGTAAAGGGTCTCAAGCTTTTTCGGACAAATGCAAAAGCATTTTGTAAGAATTTGATGCAAAATCAGTCAAACAGTGTTTAATATTTTAGAAAAGCACAAATCAAGGACTACTTGGTCAATTGAGTATGATAACAAATTGCAGAAAAGTCTGTCAGGAAAGAATAACAGATGTATGCAAAACAGTTAAAGTCATTAGCAGCTATGACCACAAATAATCGTATTGTGTATAAAGTGCTGCTGAAAGAATGATTTTTCTACCTTCTTAGTTGGTAACTCGTAATTTATTAAAACATGAGCAGCAATAGGTGACTCTCCAGAAGAAAGAAGTGGAAGACATGCATCTGTTACAACAATCATATAAGACTTTTGCTCATCTTTCCCACTATCAGTGTCCTCTCCTGCTTCAGCACTAGCATTTTGGTTCCATCTCACTGTTGCTTGCCTAAATTTCTCTAGAACTGAAGCACGTTCTGCTTCCGCCAGGTCACTGTACTGGCATAAGAAAAATTCAACGCACTCTATATTAGAACTCATTACAGCTAGAATAAGGTGCTTTTACTATCATGTTCTTTGTAACATTTAGACCAAAGGTTAGATATACCTATTCTGGGAGGAATAAGAGAAATGAGACTGTTACCCAACAAGAATCAATCCTAGTCATGTACAACTATAAGTCTATAACTAACTACCGTACAATAAATAGGTTATCTTATTCAGCAAAAGGGTACCGGATTATTTTGTTTTTGGGAAGAGTTAGACTTAGACTCATTTGAGAGAGAACAAACCTCTGGAAAGATTGGGACCTAAATTGTAAATGTGTGTTCGGCTGAAATAAACAATTCCATCAATTTTATTCAAGAATTTGGCTGTAATAGGAACCTATCCAAAGCTCTTACAACAATCTATTTATCGTATCCAGAGAAAGATAAAACATAATCACAAAACCCCATTACTTATTCAATTGCAACTGCTGAATCAAGTTGAAGAAACACAAATATGCATACCTACCCATCTCGTGCAAAAAAGTAAAAGTCATTCGCAGAAATTTAAAGTTTATCGCCCTGAGAACAAGAAGTCAAACTTAGCAATCCTAATAGTAAGGTTTGTACTATAAAATACCCGTGATCTATTTCTAAATAAAGAAGAACAAGTCACACGACTAAACCTCGTTAGCCTAATCAAAATCCAAGAAATGGGTTTCAAACTAGGGATCTCAGATAGATTAAAACTAAACAAAGTTGTTTAAATCTTCAAAGACATTAGTAGTAATTACTAAAGAGGCCAATGAGATAAAAGAAAGGCTGGAAACGGCGGAGCAAACGGCGTCGAGCTCGTCACGTGAGCTACAGCTGACCACTATTGGAAGGCCCGGACGGCTCCCCGCCGCCATTCCCAGCAATTCCAGCAACGTCACCTGCAATAAAAATTTAAACTTTAATTAAAAAAAACGAAAAACAGTGTCTTTTCATATCAGACATAAATTTATATATATATATACGAAAAATTGAGGGTAGAGACCATCTTGTAGTGGTGCCTGTCAACGGCGACATAGAAGTGGCGCTGTGGACTGAAAAGAAAGCATGAAACTTTGATGATTAAGAAGAAGTTGTTGAAGAAACGGGGGTTGGCATAAGTGAATTTCCTTTGGGTAACGAAAACAAAACCTGAAATGGGAAATTGATGGAGAAGAAGGAGAAGGAGAGGGAGATTCAACTGTATCTATGGCCATACTCAATCCAGATGGACTTCTCTCTTCTTCTTCTTCTTCTTTCTTATTTGAATTTTTTTCGGTTTGACAGAACAGTGGATCGCCCGACTAAATACTGTACACAAGAAAAGGATGAAAAAGCAAATATAGTTTGGTAAATTTTACTTTCTATGTCTAATGTGTACCAAACCAAATTAATAGAGCAAAGTAGGCATTCCCAATCTAAAATAAATTTGATTTGTTGAATGCAACCTTGATTCTAACTAATATTTTGGTGGTGCATAATCTTTTAGCACATATCATTACTCTTAAAAAAAAATGACATCTTTCAATTTGATGCTATTGATTTTCCAACTCTCCAAAATACCCCTTTTATTTTATTTTTTTTATGAGATATTTGCGATGAAAATATTCAAATTATTACGTTTGTAGCACTTAAATACCCAAGTTATATTTTTGTCGACGAAAGAACATTCCGTTTATGTTTTGTTGTAGTTTTTTATTTTATCGCTAAGTCCATTACGTGATATCAAATTTGCTTATAAAGAGAGTACTTTTGCTGTACATATCTATTAAATTAGGTACTTTCACCATAAATATTCATTTAAATTGGTATTTTCACCAACATATCACAAACACACTTAGCGGTTGGAACTGACAGCTGCAACAAAAAATGGACAGAAGGTACTTTCGTCGACAAAAAAATAACTTGGCTACTTAAGTACTACAAATGTAATAATTTAGGTAGTTTTGTTGCTAATATCCTTTTCTTTATCACTTCTCTTTTCTTTCTCTCTCTTCTCTCTCTCACGAAAATCTCAATCTCCCTCACCCAAACTCACGGTTTGCACTAGAATACCACAATCACAACCACATGTCATTGTAAAATAGTTGAAAGCATCTCCAATATGGTTGTGAAGATCCTAATATCAAAGGCAACATCTATTTTTAGGGATATTGGAAGAGAAAAACCATGGGTAAGAAAATTGTTCATTTTTTTTAGTGTTTGGCGTTTTTTATTTACTTTTTCTTTTGTTATTTCAAACAAATCTAAGTGTAGCTTGGTGTGTTTTTTTGGTATGTTTGTGAGTTTTATTGATCTGCGATTTTCTAGGTATTTCTGCATTTTTTGCAACTATTTTTCTCGATACGTGCTCGATAATATGTAGATGATAGGTTCTATTATCGAGCTCGATAATGGCTCGATATATATTTATATTTGCTTGATAGGTGCTCGATGGTGGCTCGATATATATATTTATTTGCTCGATAGGGTTCGATTGGGGCGTAGACTTTTGGTTTACTAGTTTCTCAATTGCTGCTTGATGGTTGCTCAATGAGGGTTCGATGATGATAGTTGTATCAGCTGGTTAAAGGTCAGGCTGGGTGAATTTATCTGTTATATTTGTTGCTTGATGAAGGCTCAATGGATCCTCGATAGATGCTCGATAGGGGCTTGATAGGGCTCTTTGTAAAATTCTTTGTTTTTTTCATTTTAGGTTCCAATGTTTACGTTTTTGTTTTTACAATGGTGTTTGGGAAACAGATGATAGGAAATAGATTTTCAAGGATGCTCAGTGTACAATGATACCGATGGAGAATGATGTAATGTACTTGCAACTTCTTGACATATTGCACGAGGCACTTCAGGTTGATAAAGAGTTGTATGGGTTGAAATTGGAGGTTCCTTACACATGTGGCGACCAACCATTTACACTCGTTCATGTTGAAAGTGATCTTAACGTCCATGTATTCTTAGGAATAACATCACAAGAAAGGATTCCCTTGTATGTCACTCTTGTTAAGAAGATTTTCATTGCAAATCCATCTCCCACTCCCAATTCCAATGTTAACAAAGTTCGTACTGAGGTGGGCGCTTTTGTTCCAGAAAGAGATCCGATGGGTACTGTTGATGTTGATATCCCAACTGGAGGTCCTACTTGTTTCCCGAAGGACATAATGTATGAGTACGACCCATATGTGAATGACGATCCAGTAGCTGAATTTGATGAAGATAATGAGGAGGGATTGGAGGACGATTCAGAGGCATATTATAGTGCAAAAGTGTTGATTGACAGATTAGACAATTTGCAAGTCGAACAAGTACAAGAACAACCAGTATCTTATATGCACAAGCACACCTACCAAGTGAAGGACGCCGAACACCTGGCACAAGCTCTAGTCGTCCTGCTAGAACAGAAGATAACAGTAGAGGGAAAGTTCCAATATTTTCAACAGAAGATCACATAAGATGGAGTGCTCCCATGTTTATGGAAGAAGATCTTATGGCCTTTGGTCGTTCATAGACCTCCTCATCCGGTGCACCAATGGGAGAAATACACCTTGGGAAGACTTTCGACGACAAGAGGGATTTGAAAACCAAAGTGGCTCTCTTCGCAATGAAGAATAATTTTGAGTTTGTGGTGAAGAAATCTAATATTGATGTGTGGTATATCACCTGTAAGGATCCTGGCTGTGGTTGGAGATTAAGGGGGAAAAACTAGCGCGGTCTTCCATATTTGAGATCACTATTTACAATAGTGTACATACGTGCTCACTAGAAGTACGACAGAAAGATCATCGTCAAGCAACAACGTGGGTTGTTGGGCACCTTATCAAGAGCAAATATGCCACTAAGGGCGCTTGTCGTACTGGAGGCTTAGGTTGTGCCAACGATACTTGTTGGGTTGGAGGTGCTTCCTGGGCTTGGGCCAACTCATATTCCCTCTGTCTCAATTGTTCCCTTAGTCTTGTTACCTCGACAACTAAGTCAATAGATGGTGCAGTTGGGGCTGCTGGTTGTATTAGTGGCACTTCCATGCCAGGGATCTCAGCTGCATTTGGGTTAGCAAGGGCACCTCTTTCACGGCCTATACCCCTTCCTCTGCCACCCCTAGCGCCTATTTGTAACGCCCTAAACTCCAGGAACCGTTACGGTGTGCATTTTAAACAGTGCTAAACTCGCTAACCGAGTCATTTGGCCATAATCGTGTAACTAAGTATGATTAGCATTTTAGGGTTAAAAATGTGGGTTAAGATATAACGTTTCACTAAAATGTTTACTGTATACATTGGGATCCCATAAATATAATTTTAAGGTTCATTACAGGAAAAATATTTACAACCAGCCCATCTAAGCGGCAAAATAGGGTTTAACCCTAATTCCTCTTTCAACCCTCGGTCGTGGCAGTCGAGCAGCCACATATGTACACATCGTCACCTAAGCTCTCTGTTGATCGCGTTTTTAGCCAACGACGTGTGGACGTCAAAAACGATAAAACCTTCAAGAGAAAATAAACGACACAGACGATTTTTATAGTGGTTCAGCCCCAATGTGATGGTAATAGCCTAATCCACTTAGAGTTGTGATTATAGATCTACACTCAAGATCAGATGAACCTGAGTCAACTGAGTTTCTTCAGTGCAGATTACAAGAATACAAGAATTCTCTCAAATACAAGTACTCTCTCTCTCTAGAAAATTCGAATCAAAAAGTTCAAAAGTCCAAAAATCTCTTTATGATGCCATAAGCCTTATAGGCTCAGGATCGTACAGATGATATCCCCCATAATCGGGATATTTTATGATTCTCATTATATTTAAATTACATTAATATTCAAAATGTAACAGTACACTATATTCGTGGGATAAATGAGAGATTCCCGCGCAAGCCAAGACCGTTTCTCGTTGAAGCTGTTTCTGGGATCTCTTGCGCAGCTTTGCTCTATCTAGTTGATCCATATCTCATTCAAGCTGGTCGACCACAACTTCACTGGGCAGACACGCACTTGACTGGGCAGACACGCCCTTGACTGGGCAGACATGCACTTGACTAGGCAGACACGCACTTGACTGGGCAGACATGCACTTGGCTGGTCGAACATGGTCATGACCGGTCGGCCAAGGCCATGTATGGTCGGCCAAGGTCATGCCTGGTTAGACAAGGTCATGCCTGGGCAGATCAACATGTGACTAGTCGGACAAGGTCATGCCTGGGCAGACAAACATGTGACTGGTCGGACAAGGTCATGCCTGGTCGATCATGACACTTCTCAAGCCAGTCAAAATTCTTCAATGGTCTATCGGGTCATTCCTAAGCCAGGTCACCCAACCATTCCTTGCCACTTGTCATTTCTATTGCCACGTCATCGTTTTCACATTTTGGGGATAACATTTGCCCCTCAAGTTTATTATATGATGTCTCACATAATAAACTTTTTTCTCCACAGTTGACGGCACTTATAAAAAAAATTAACTGTTCATCTTCTCGCCATGCAACAGACCACGACTCCACAGACCACGATCACTGCAATTAACTGCTCATAATCGTGGGGAGAAAAAATATCCCAGGAATTCTAAGGGTCCAAAAATAAGTGGTAATTCCCACTTTTTTCCTTTAAATAGGCCCCTATACTTCCACATTTCCACACACACAAGAAAGTTAAACATCAAAAAACCCTCTCATCTTCTTCTTCCTCTTTGGCCGAAACCCTCTTGAGTTTTTCTTCTCTTGGCCGAAACTTCAAGGACCTTTAAGGAAAAGTTTCTCATTTCTCCAAGCAAATCAAGGGCTCTTCAATATTGGGTAAGTCTTCTCTTCCATGCCCTCATATTCTTGTTATTTTTTTTCAAAAACTCCATGAAAATGCATGAGATGGCCGAAACTTCCTAGAGCATTTTTTCTTGAATTTTGTTTATGAATCTTGAAGATATAATATGTTTGGTGGCTGTTTTGATGTTGTTTAGGTTATGGGTAACCCAATTTTACTTTCAATTTCATAGAAATTTAAAGAAAAATGATTCATCATTTTAACCTAAATCAAGAATATGGGTTTTGGATATTTGATGGCATATTTGGTCCCAAGAACATTGGAAAACCTTTCAATTTCCCCATTCGATCTTTTGGTTGTGTATTTTGGGTGAAAAAATGTGTTTGTGCTAGGGATTTTAAGCTTATGTTTTCGACTTAGGGTTTTTGGTGAGATTCGGGTATGGGACATGGGGTATGCCCGAGTGGCCATTGTTCTTTCTTTTTGCAAAAAGCATGATCCGATCGGACCATACAATAGCCCCTCGGACAACCTTGGACATACACCTCGGACATCAAGTGTCTGATCGGACACCCACAGACACACGTGGGGCTGGGTTCATCACCTCCTCGGACCAGGCGCACTGCTCGGACAAAGGCGCAGCTCCTCGAACTTGTAGAGTCCAAGAACTTTACTTAGCTAAGTTAGATAGTAGAATTATAGTAATTATAGTATTATCTTTATAACTGTGGATTTTTGGTTCAGACCGGGATTTATTTGGACACTCATAGTAGTACTTGTAGATTTTCTAAGTTAAACCTATAGTTTAAGAATATTAATGATAACCTAAGGTTTGATTAATATGGCTGATATTGAGGATAATATTTATTATACTATAAGGTTTAGATAAGAACCAATAGGATTTTAAGCACATGTTATGTATGGGTGATTAAGGATTAAGTATTTAGAGGATTAAATTTAATAAGGGTAAAATTTGAATGCTCTAAGGTCAGTTAGCAGCTTTGAATACGTTCGAGGGCTTAGCCAAGGCTGTTTACTCAATTTGAATTAAGCTAAAAATGTGTAATTTCGTGTTTAAATAATCAGCGTATGCCGATATATCGTAGCTATAGGGGGGCGATATATCGCAGCACGTAGATACGGAAAACACGAAACGATGCACGTTTACCTCGGGCATAATGGTCCAGGCGATATATCGCCTATAGGGGGCGATATATCGCCTCCTTCAGCATATTTTGAATGTTTTTTAAATCATTTTCCATTCAACCCTTCAACCTCTTGATAAGTCCAGCATCTTTTTGAACGAGTCTTCAGCCTCTGCTGAACGATAATTCAAATTATTTTCACTTAAAAAACCATTATTTTTATTCAAGTTAAATTAAGATCCTTTCATTCCTAAACTCTATAAATAGGACCTAGTACCCAGCCATTATTCATCTTTTGCTCTAAGTTCAGAGGCTGCAAGTTGCTAGGTGAGTGTGAGAGTGTAAACACTTGGGTTGGGAATCATAAGCTTAATCATCATAAGCTTATCAAACACTTGGGGAAGTAAGGTTTTATAGTATTTCGGTTCGAGGTTTAGATTGGCCTTCCAAGTCTTCAAGGTATTTCCACACCTTAAGTTCATTGGTATTATTTTATTTTAAGTTCTCATAGTCTTCTACTCAACCTTCTAACCTTAATCTTTATTTTGGTTAGGAAATCTAAGAACTTGCACATAAGTTTTTGGTAAGTATTTTCTCAATGGTTTAGTCCTTCCATTCCTTTCATTTCTCTTCTTCACTATACTCACTCTTTTTCAAATGGTTCTTAGGAGTGTTCCAAAGTCCCAACTCTGTCCTCTTATCCCGGTAATTTTGGTAAGGAAAATAGGATAGAATTCATATGTTATATGTTTTATATGTTATCTTATGTTTTTATGTTATGACATGTGTTATGTTATGTATGTATGTAGGCTTGGGCATATGACCCATATGACTAACAAGCCCCAAACGGATTATGGGCATATGACCTACTTAGCTAGTAGGACCCCACTAATCTAATGGGCATATGACTTGTTTAGTCTATGGGACCCCAAGTAATAATGGTCATTATAGTATGTGTATGATATAAGTGTTATGTTATGTTTTTATGTTTCTTATGAAATTTATGTATATGAACTATGTGGTAGATTTTCCTTGCTGGGCATTAGGCTCATTCCTTTTTGTTTTTATGTGCAGGAAAATAGCTATAGTGGCGGGTAAGGTTCGTGGATGCTTGGGGGAATGTGTATCGGTGATAAATGGATTCAAGGAGTCGAGAGTTTGATTTCGAGGATGTAGTCTTTATTTATGGTTTATGTATTTTTTCGCACCTATTTATGTAATCTCTTTTCATTTCAATTAAGATATGTTTTTTTTTTAAAACAATGGGATCCCATATCCTGCTTTGAGTTATGTAAGTTTAAACATTGGTTTTTACAAGTTTTTAATAAAGTTATGGTATTTTTACTTGTAAGTTTTATTAAGGATTAGTGTTTATGTATAGTTTTCGTTAATGGTCCAAAAGTCTAGAGTAGTTGGGTCATTACAGTTGGTATTAGAGCAAACGGTTCCTTCGCATGAAGTTCTCCTCGATACACACACTCAAAAGCTCTGAATCTGACCGCCAAGTAAGTATTTAAGTTATAAGTTATTTTGCTTATGTGTATAGCTAACAACTTTAGTGTTTATGTTTTCAGTTAAGTATGAACGGAGCTTTAACCTACCAAGATATTGGAGCCATTAAGGCTTTAAAAAGAATAAGGGAGCCAAGAAACACCGTAGGAGCACTAGAAAGAATCACTCGAAGATTGCTCTTGTTCCACAAAGAGATAGGTCACCTTCAAGAGTCTAAGCAAATAATGTTGAGATCGACGGAACAATATGCATTAATAATTAGGCTATTTAAAGATTTCCATCCTGTAATAGCAGCCTTAGAAGAAATATGGGAAACCATGAATGATGAGGACGAATTACCAATAGCAATGCGATATTATTTCCTCTTAGTTAGGTTCACTGCAAAATTCGAATTTCAGTTCACAAATTAGCAAAAACATAGGATTCTCACAAACCTTCCTAGAGGACATTTTGATGCACATGATAATGATGATTATGAGGAGATAGATGATGACATGCTAGATGAAGGATCGGATGTAGAAGATCCTGATTTTTAGAATAGTTAGTTTTTCATTGTTTGTTTTATTTCTTTCTTTATTTTATGGTTGTAATAAGTGAAAAACTTTTTTCCAAATGAATAACATGTTATTATCATGTATGAGTTTGATTTTATTTTCGCAATCATAATAAATAATAAATGAAATGAATAATGACTAAGTTCGGTGAGGGTGGATACAAATCAATGAACCAAGTTCCTTATTGAGAGTTAGGGGGCCATAGTAGTGGGAACGATTTTACTGATCCCAGCCCTCCCTCAATATGGTTAACTTTGGAACAAAGATAAGTTTCGAGCCTGAGAATTAAGTCATATAGGATGATTAGAAACACACTTAGAAAATAAAGATGACTTATTTTTCTAAGTATAGAAACTCACTCTAAATAATAAATAAAGACCTATATAATTTTTTTTTCTTCATAAGAAGTCATAATAAATAGGTCCGAGATATGTTTGTTTTAGAATAAGTTTTTGCCTTAGAGCTTATTAGGTAAAGTTCTAACATGTTTCTTACAACTGTTAGAACTCTGCTATGATGTCGCTCCGAAGATCTGCACGCACCAACGGAAACGCCTCCAACGCCGTCCCAGCAACCAATGAAGCCCCTCCAGTTCGCCGAAGGGGAGTGCGTGCTACTGCCCACCGCAACGCGCTGACACCACCAGCTGACAACACTACGGAGATCGCCAGACTGCGACAGCAAGTCGAGGAACTTTTGCAGCAACAACGCCAACAGGCTCAAACTCAGCCTCAGCCTCCGCCGCAGCCATAGTAAATGGCCCCAGCACCCCAACAAGTTGGTCCATATGGGGGATGGCCAGTAACAAACTACGCGCCATATCCAGTACCAAACATGGAGCCAGTGTATGAGAGGTTCTGCAAGCAGCACGCTCCAAACTTCGAAGGGACTACAGACCCCTTTGAGGCAGAAGAGTGGCTAAGGAACGTGGAACCAATTCTGATGCACATGAATTTCAGTAATGCGGATCGCATATCCTGCGTCTCGTCTTTGCTCAAGAAGGATGCCAGGATATGGTGGGACTTGGTCCAGCAATCCCATGATGCTGCCGCCATGACATGGACCCGATTTGTGGAGCTCTTCCACAAAAAGTACTATAATTCAGCTGTACTCGCTACGAGAGTTGAGGAGTTCACCAACTTGAAGCAGGGTAATTTATCAGTGGCAGAGTATGCTCGTCAGTTTGACCGCTTAGCCAAGTTCGCATCTGAGATGGTTCCAACCGATTTTCTGAGGGTGAATAAGTTTGTTAGAGGACTTCGACCGAAGATTGAGATGGGGGTTAAGCTAGCAAACCCGGGGAATACTACATATGCCGATGTTCTTGAGACGGCAATAGAAGTAGAAAGGTTGCAGGCCAATGTAAGCAAAGAATAAGCCAGTAAGCCTAAACCTAGACAACAGAGTCAACCTCAGACCAGTCGAAGCAACAGCCATAACGGCAACAATCAGTCCAGCAATTATAATGGCAACAATCAATCAGGCAACAACGGTAACGGCCAGAAAAGACGGCATCCTGATAACAAGAAAGTCGATAGCGATAAGAGGGCACGTACGAATAATGGAGGAAATAGGTCGGGCTACGTAGAATACCCGCCATGTGCTAAGTGTCAGAAGAAGCATCCTGGAGAATGCCGCGCAAACACCAAGGAATGCTTTAACTGTGGTCAGGAAGGGCATCGTAAAAGAGATTGTCCTCAGCAGAAGCCAGAAGGGAAGAAGGACGAAAAGATGGTTCTGCTAGGGTTTTTGCTTTAACCCAAGGAGAGGCTGATGCTAGCAATAAGGTGGTCACAGGTCAGGTTTCTATCCTTAATAACTTATGTTATGTATTATTTGATTCGGGAGCCACTCATTCGTATATCTCGTTAGGAATGATAGAAAAACTAGGCAAACCTTGTGAAAGATTTAGAACTAGGTTTGTAACCGAGTTGCCTTCGGGCAAAGTAGTTCTATCATCGCGGATAGTACGAGGCATACCGATTAAGATTGAGGACATAGAACTAGAAGGAGACCTAATAGAGCTAGTGATCAAGGACTTCGACGTAATACTAGGCATGGACTGGCTAGCACGGCATGGCACAACCATCGACTGCAAACGCAAGAAGGTGATGTTCGAGACTCCTGATGGTCAGAAATTATGCTTCATGGGACAAGCTTCAGGATTGCGCACCCCGTTAGTATCATCTCTCAAAGCTCAAAGAATGATGGAGAAAGGATGTCAAGCGTTCTTAGCCAGCATCACGAATGTGGAAAGGGAGACACCACTTAAGGTTGGAGACGTCCGCGTTATACAAGAATTTCTAGAGATATTTCCCGATGACTTGCCAGGATTGCCGCCAACGCAGGAAATAGACTTCACGATAGAATTAGTACCAGGCACCGAGCCTATCTCTAAGGCACCATACCAGATGGCACCTACGGAACTCACGGAGTTAAAGACGCAGCTACAAGAACTCCTAGACTTGGGTTTTATTAGGCCAAGCCATTCGCCATGGGGAGCTCCGGTACTATTCGTGAAAAAGAAGGACGGAAGTATGCGGATGTGTATAGACTATCGTGAGCTGAACAAAGTAACGATTAAGAACAAGTACCCGCTACCTCGGATCGACGATTTGTTTGATCAACTCCGAGGCGCGACTGTATTTTCAAAGATCGACTTACGGTCCGGGTATCATCAGCTCAAGGTAAAAGGGGAAGATATTCCTAAGACAGCCTTTAGGACTCGTTATGGACATTACGAGTTCTTGGTTATGTCTTTTGGTCTTACTAACGCACCAGCCGCGTTTATGGACTTAATGAATAGGGTCTTCAAGGATTACCTAGATAAATTCGTCGTTGTGTTCATCGATGACATTTTGATATACTCCAAGGATGAAGTAGAGCACGAGGAACATTTGAGGCTGATTTTGACGCGATTGAAGGAGCATCAACTCTACGCCAAGTTCAAGAAATGCGAGTTTTGGCTTTCGCAAGTGGCGTTCCTCGGGCACATTATATCGAAAGACGGAGTTGCAGTAGACCCATCAAAGGTAGAGGCCGTGGAGGATTGGCCCAGACCAAAGAATGCATCTGAAGTAAGAAGCTTCCTAGGGTTAGCAGGTTATTATAGGAAGTTTGTAGAGGGCTTTTCTAAGATAGCCACTCCGCTCACCAACCTAACCCGGAAACAACAAAAATTTAACTGGAATGATAAGTGTGAAGAAAGCTTCCAGTTGCTTAAGGATAAGCTCTGCTCAGCACCAGTACTCAGTGTACCGACACCCAACGATAAGTTCGTGGTCTACTGCGATGCATCGAAGCTAGGATTGGATTGCATGCTGATGCAAAATGACAAGGTGATAGCTTACGCCTCACGGAAATTGAAGGAGTACGAGCAGCGCTATCCAACTAACGATATGGAGTTGGCAGCGGTGGTCTTTGCGTTAAAAATCTGGCGCCATTATCTTTATGGAGAACGGTGCGAGATTTATACGGACCACAAGAGTTTAAAGTACTTCTTTACTCAGAAGGAGCTCAACATGCGGCAGCACAGGTGGTTGGAGTTAGTAAAGGATTACGACTGCGAAATCCTATACCACCCAAGAAAGTAGAACGTAGTTGCCGATGCGCTTAGTAGAAAAAGTTATGGAAATTTAGCAACCTTATCTGGAATAGAAAAGCCGCTACAGCAGGAGCTGATCAGTTCCGGAATAAAAGTAGTTTTAGGCAAGCTGGCTAACTTATCGAATCTGCTAGAGGACATACTGATTGGACAGAGACATGATGACACACTAGCAACACATATGGATGCAGTCAAAGAAGGCAAGGCTACAGATTTCTCAATATCTAGCCAAGGTTTATTGAGATATAAGGATCGGGTATGCGTGCCAAATGATCAAAGTATTAAGAAGACGATTTTAGAAGAAGCGCACAGTACCCCGTACTCAGTTCACCCAGGGTCTACCAAAATGACTCATGACATCAAGGCAATCTACTGGTGGCCAGGGATGAAGAAGGACATAGCAGAGTATGTATCTAAGTGTCTTATATGCCAGCAAGTGAAAGCAGAGCATCAGCGGCCTGCAGGTTTATTGCAACCGCTTAGCATACCAGAATGGAAGTGGGACGATATAGCTATGGACTTCGTGATGGGTTTGCCAAGGACGAATAAGCAGCATGATTCCGCTTGGATAGTAATAGATAGACTAACCAAGTCGACTCATTTCCTGCCTGTTAAAACTTCATACACGGCAGACCAATATGCAGACATCTACATCCAAGAGATAGTACGGTTGCATGGAGTCCCCAAGACTATAGTGTCAGATAGAGGATCGGTGTTTACATTGAGATTTTGGGGGAGTTTACAGCAAGCTATGGGTACTAAGTTAAGCCTTAGTACAGCTTTTCATCCTCAGACAGATGGGCAGTCCGAGCGTACGATTTAGATTTTAGAGGATATGCTATGCGCGTGTGTACTTGATTTCGGAGGACCATGGAATAAGTACTTGTCGCTGATCGAATTCTCGTACAACAACAGCTACCAGTCAACGATTGGGATGGCACCTTATGAGTTGCTATATGGAAGAAGGTGCCGATCACCGTTGCACTGGGACGAGGTAAGAGAAAGGCAGCTTCTAGGTCCCGAAGCTATTAGACAAGCTCAAGAAGCAGTAGCGCTTATTAGACAGCGTATGCTTGCTGCTCAAAGCCATCAAAAAAGCTATGCGGATGCCAAGCGACGCGATGTGGAATTCCAAGTTGGAGATCAAGTCTTCTTGAAGATATCTCCTATGAAAGGTGTAAAGCGGTTTGGGAAGAAAGGCAAGCTTAGTCCCCGATTCATAAGTCCTTTTGAGATATTGGACAAAGTGGGACCAGTTGCGTATAGACTAGCCCTACCGCCAGCACTAGCCGATAGTCACAACGTGTTCCACATCTCGATGCTACGCAAATATGTGTCAGACCCATCTCACGTCCTCGAGTACGATACAATAGCACTCTAGAAAGACTTAAGTTACGAGGAACGACCGGTTAGCATCCTAGATAGGGGATGAAGCAGTTACGGTCCAAGAGCTTTCCTATAGTCAAAGTCCTATGGAGTAATAGTTGTGAACGAGAGGCAACGTGGGAGTTGGAGGAGGACATGCAAAGCCAGTATCCGGAATTATTTGGTAAGTAAATTTCGAGGACGAAATTCTTTTTAGTAGGGGAGAATTGTAGAGTCCAAGAACTTTACTTAGCTAAGTTAGATAGTAGTATTATAGTAATTATAATATTATCTTTATAACTGTGGATTTTTGGTTCAAACCGGGATTTATTTGGACACTCATAGTAGTACTTGTAGATTTTCTAAGTTAAACCTATAGTTTAAGAATATTAATGATAACCTAAGGTTTGATTAATATGGCTGATATTGAGGATAATATTTATTATACTATAAGGTTTAGATAAGAACCAATAGGATTTTAAGCACATGTTATGTATGGGTGATTAAGGATTAAGTATTTAGAGGATTAAATTTAATAAGAGTAAAATTTGAATGCTCTAAGGTCAGTCAGCAGCTTTGAATACGTTCGAGGGCTTAGCCAAGGCTGTTTACTCAATTTGAATTAAGCTAAAAATGTGTAATTTCGTGTTTAAATAATCAGCGTATGCCGATATATCGCAGCTATAGGGGGGCGATATATCGCAGCACGTAGATACGGAAAATACGAAACGATGCACGTTTGCCTCGGGCATAATGGTCCAGGCGATATATCGCCTATAGGGGGCGATATATCGCCTCCTTCAGCATATTTTGAATGTTTTTTAAATCATTTTCCATTCAACCCTTCAACCTCTTGATAAGTCCAGCATCTTTTTGAACGAGTCTTCAGCCTCTGCTGAACGATAATTCAAATTATTTTCACTTAAAAAACCATTATTTTTATTCAAGTTAAATTAAGATCCTTTCATTCCTAAACTCTATAAATAGGACCTAGTACCCAGCCATTATTCATCTTTTGCTCTAAGTTCAGAGGCTGCAAGTTGCTAGGTGAGTGTGAGAGTGTAAACACTTGGGTTGGGAATCATAAGCTTGATCATCATAAGCTTATCAAACACTTGGGGAAGTAAGGTTTTATAGTATTTCGGTTCAAGGTTTAGATTGGTCTTGCAAGTCTTCAAGGTATTTCCATACCTTAAGTTCATTGGTATTATTTTATTTTAAGTTCTCATAGTCTTCTACTCAGCCTTCTAACCTTAATCTTTATTTTGGTTAGGAAATCTAAGAACTTGCACATAAGTTTTTGGTAAGTATTTTCTCAATGGTTTAGTCCTTCCATTCCTTTCATTTCTCTTCTTCACTATACTCACTCTTTTTCAAATGGTTCTTAGGAGTGTTCCAAAGTCCCAACTCTGTCCTCTTATCCCGGTAATTTTGGTAAGGAAAATAGGATAGAATTCATATGTTATATGTTTTATATGTTATCTTATGTTTTTATGTTATGACATGTGTTATGTTATGTATGTATGTAGGCTTGGGCATATGACCCATATGACTAACAAGCCCCAAACGGATTATGGGCATATGACTTGTTTAGTCTATGGGACCCCAAGTAATAATGGCCATTATAGTATGTGTATGATATAAGTGTTATGTTATGTTTTTATGTTATTTATGAAATTTATGTATATGAACTATGTGGTAGATTTTCCTTGCTGGGCATTAGGCTCATTCCTTTTTGTTTTTATGTGCAGGAAAATAACTATAGAGGCGGGTAAGGTTCGTGGATGCTTGGGGGAATGTGTATCGGTGATAAATGGATTCAAGGAGTCGAGAGTTCAATTTCGAGGATGTAGTCTTTATTTATGGTTTATGTATTTTTCCGCACCTATTTATGTAATCTATTTTCATTTCAATTAAGATATGTTTTTTTTTAAAACAATGGGATCCCATATCTTGCTTTGAGTTATGTAAGTTTAAACATTGGTTTTTACAAGTTTTTAATAAAGTTATGGTATTTTTACTTGTAAGTTTTATTAAGGATTAGTGTTTATGTAAAGTTTTCGTTAATGGTCCAAAAGTCTAGAGTAGTTGGGTCATTACAGAACTCCCATGCGCGCATCTCCTCGGACCAACATCTCCCAGGCCCGAACCACATGACTCCTCGGGTGTCTCGGCATCAACAGCTCCTCGGACCAGGCACTCCGCTTGGACAAAGGCGCAGCTCCTCGGCACTAGGCACACGCATCCGCTCGGTCCAAGGTGCAGCTCCTCGGCACTAGGTACACGCATCCACTCGGACCAAGGTGTCCGCTCGGACACCACGGCTCCTTGACATCTCTTGGCTCTTCGGACCAAGCATGGCACGCCCTAGGCACTTGGCATGCCACTTGGACAAAAAAATTTCTATGTCCAAAACTTTTAATTCGTGCTCACCCTAGGGACCTTAAGCACTTTTTAGGCACTTTAGGCACAAAATTTATATTTTCTCCATGCATGCTAAATTTTCACTACTTAGATAAATTTTTCTAAGTAGAAAAATAAATTTTGCTCTTGTTGAATTTTATCTGTATGGTTACTCACCTCCCAATTTTTATTTTTTGTAGATGAATCGCTTTGACTATAGGGGAGGTGACAACCACATGAATTCTGATACGTCCGTCCCGCAGTCGATCGAGACCCCTCAAAGCAGCGACTCCTCGTCAAAGTCTCCCACTGGTCGCACTCCTGAGGATCGCCTCCGCCGCTTTAAGCAGATCCTCCCCCATTCAGCTTTGTACTTTCTTCACGAAGAGCAGTTCCTTCATCATCGACAATGAGGGTAAAGAAGTCTAATAGACTCCCGCAGGACCAAGATCCTCAAGTAGCCCACAGAGCGGTGCAAAAACTGGTGGAACGCAGTGAGGTCCACACTGCAGCTTCTTCGAGACCACCCAGCCAGATGCCAAAATCAAGTAAGACTCGGAGAAAAACCACCCATAATTTCACTACCGAGGTCCAGCACCTGGCTGTCCAAAAACCAAGGAAGGAAGGAGAAGAAACACCTTCCTGGTTTACTGCCAAGCCTACGAAACTCAACCCCGGGATGTTTGACAAACACATCCAAGCCTTGGGCTTGAAAGGGGTGAATGTGATATGTCCGCACCCTCACCAGAGAGCTAACAGGCATGGTGGACCGTACTGTGCCTGGTCTAGGCACCATATATATGCAGGAGCGACTATCCCGCTACACCCTTTCTTCCGGTCAGTAGCGGATTATTTCAACGTCTCTCCCTTCCAGATCACTCCTAACGAGATTCAGGTGTTGTCTGCACTGTACATTCTCTACTACATGCAAGGCTGGGATGAGCCTACTCCTCACGAGATACATTACTTATTCAACTTCAGAACCAACCCAAGCCATAAGAACACAGGTTTTTTCCACCTCTTTCATAGGCAAAAGGGGGTTAAATATCTTTGTGGCATCGCTCATAAGTCGAACCCTGGGAAATACTATACAGAGTATTTTCTCACGTCGGACATCAAAGCCAACAACCTGGCTTTTACACATGCGGGTCCATTCGAGCAACCCTCGCCCACAAAAGACATGTTCAAGCGAGCAGAGGAGTTGGCAAACATGTGTATCGAGGAGAAGGACGTGAAAATTTTGAAAAATGTAGACAATCTTCAGATGGTGGGCCTGCTACCATGTAACCAAAACATCACAGTGGAGAGTACTACTAAGGAAAATAATGCAACTGATCAGTCCAACGCCGGCACTGAGGTAGTGACTGACCAGTTTTCTCCTGGACCATCTCCTCACTCCCATAGACCAGGCGATCTCGTCATTAGGGAGCCTCAGCCAGAGGATCAGCGTAGACCTGCTATTCCCACCCAATCTGGGAAAGGAAAAGCCACCCAGCCTGAGAGGGACTTGAGCTCATCATTCGATGATGAGGACGACTTCCTTGACCAGATCCTCAACTCAGGTCTAATAGTCATAGTGATATGTTTGATAACTTGGTTATATGGGGTTAATAGAACTGTTTAGTAGTAGTAATGTATTTATCCACATATTGCTTTATTATTATTTTTTTACTAACAAATCTTGTGCTTCCTCTTTTGCAGATCCAGAGATGTTCAGGCATTACAACGCCCCTCCTGCCCCGAAGAGGAAGTCTGGAGAAGGAAGTGGCTCCACTCCTCCGAGCAAGGTCCCGAGGACAGTATTGCCCAGCCAAGTGAGACAACCCGAGGGGTTAGTTACACTCCCGCAGCTGACCCCTTCCTCGCTCTCTCCCTCGGTGAGCCTAACCCCCACTCGTCAGACTGGCCTGAGTGAGGCACTTCGCACTGCTGGTACCATTGGGAAGGACGTGGTTGATCAGACTCTTCACGACACTTCAACAATTCAAAGCTTTGAGTCCTTCCCTCGACTTAGTGTTGATGTCTTCTTACAGAGAGGGCTTGCTCAGATGGCGAATGTAAGTACTCTACCACAAGACAGTTTGTTACTTATATTCATACTTTGTAGTAACCTCTTGTTTTTCATGCAGACGCTCATCACCATTAGTCATGCTCAGCACCGAGAAGTAGACTACAAGGAGTTGATCAAGGTCTTAAATGATCAACTAGTGGAGGCCCAAGCTAAGGTGGGTGTTCTTCAATCCAAGTTGGAGCGGTCAGAGAAGACTGTGGCTGAGCGAGATGAGTCTCTTAGGCGGTTGGCTGATGGGAATGACAAACTAACCCAAACCAACAAGTCGCTGACTGATCGACTAGACAAACTGACTTGTGAGAACAAGGGGTTGGCTCGCGAGAACGAGGGACTGATTTGCGAGATTAAGGAGCTGAGGCAGGAGAAAGAAGCCGATCTCACTCGCTACGAGGAGATCTGCTTCAACTGTTTTTATCAGGTGTGGAAGCTAAACAAGCCTCTCAACCTTGACTTTCTCATCGAGGAGGTTAAGGCAGAGGAGCTTGCTAAATGTGAGGCCAGGGCTGTTGAGGAAGCAGCTAATCCTGCCGGCACTACATCTGCCTCCCCCACGCTATCATTCTGACCGGAAGGAGTAGTTGATGCTGAGGAAGGGGTTGATCAACCTGCTAGAGCCGACCAATGATCCCTCATCCGACCAGAGAAGCCTCCGCCCGACCAAACAAGTTGTCATCCTACCATCTCTCTAGCATACTTTGTTTTGTATTTTGTTATATACTCTTGGTCGTATGATCGAGCTGTTTGGCATTTGTACTTTACTTTTTCTTGGCTAACTTGAAACATTCTAAGTCTTTTTAGGCTTAAAACATTATAAGTTTTTTGTGAATAGCAAAGTCACTCTGATGTATGCCTTATATTTTCGTATGAGTACTTAGTTTTCTAACTTAGAAATTCTTGACATTTCATAAGTCCATACTAAGTATACTTTCTCACACTCTTATTGCTCTAACATTTTATGAGCATAAGTTTATTGTCACACAAATATCTGCTTCTAACTTAATATTTAAAAAATTCCAAGTTACTTAAGCTTTGTCAAACAAGTTAGCTTAATGGCCTTTTTGGACTTCAAAAATTTACAAGTCAGCCTAAAAACAGATATCTTAACTCGTGCTCTTATTGCCTGTGTTAAATTATATACTGATATACCCTATGTGCCCCCCAAGTGATTGAGGGTTGAGAGATCCTTAGTCACTTGCTACTTGACCTAATCTGTTTGAGCATTTTATCAATCGTGAAACACAGAATATATGGAAAATATTCGAGCAGTTGAACACTGCTTGAATGTATCGACCAATTGAACACTGTCTGATTTTACCGACCAGTTGAACATTGTTCAAATAATTAACACACATGCACATTTGTAGCAAGAATCGACCATGCTGCGCGTAGTCTCTTTTATTAATCGTAAATTCAAAAGGACAAAACGTGTCTAATAACGAGTCTTAAACAACAAAAATTGTTCAACAATAAATGGCTAGTCAGTAAATAACCAGCTCATAAACCAAATTTAAATAACAAGTTAAACAACTTGAAATTAAACTACCACTCTGAAAGCGGTATTTAAAAATAATATATTCATAGACGCTCGCCGCTCTAGTGGCTCCTGGTCCTAGCACTCCTGCTCAGCACGCTTCTCCCTTGCTTCATTGCTTCCCTCAGCCAAGTGTGGACCTCCACATATAGTGTATAAGGTAAAGTCCACAGGTCCAGGCTGTAAGGGTGGAGATCTTTGTCGTTTGAAACCAGGATTGTTGCTGCCTCCTTCTCCTTGGGGTGTCTCTGCCTGGTACTTCCTCAACTTGCCCGACCGGAGAAGAAATTCTATCTCATCTTTGAGGTGATTGCATTAGTTTTTGTCATGACCATAATCTCCATGAAACCGACAAAATTTGTTCATGTCCTTCTTAGATGTCTCTTTCCTCATCGGTGGGGGTTTCTTATAGGGAACTTCCTAATGACTAGCGAGATAAACTTTTGCCCGGCTTGCTGAAAGAGTTATGTAGTTTGTGAATCGGGGCTCATACTTGGTTGGCTTATCATTCGGATTCGACTTAACTTTCTTTTCATCATGGCGGTCAGACCCGTTATTCCCACGTTTCTTTCCGCCATTTTGACCATTTTCTCCGTTCTTGGGGAGATCAGTCGATCCGCCCGGATTGTTCAGGCCCTTCTCTCCCATCTCAATTGCACCATCCAATTTCATATATTTATCCGCCCGGTCAAGAAACTGTTGTAACGTTGAAATTGGGTTGCGATGAATGCTGTCCCACAAAGGACTCCTATAGATTATGCCGGAAGAAATTGCCACCATCTTCCCTTCATCTCCAACTGCAGTAGCTCGTTTAGCTTCTCTCATGAGCCTTTGTATATAGTTCTTGAGAGACTCATCATTTCCTTGCTTAATATCCGCCAAGTGATTGGCGTAAACAGGAGGGGTCCGAGCAGCACTAAACTGCCTGCAAAACTCCTTTCTAAAACTTTCCCAAGAAGTGATAGAGTTAGGCTTAAACTTCCAATACCACTCCTGGGCAGTGTCGGACAATGTGGTGGGGATGACTCTGCACCGATAGTCATCACTCACCCCGAGCAGCTCCATCTGATCTTCGAATTTCCCCACATGCCTTATCGGGTCTGCCTTTTCTATATAAACTGGCAGTACCGATGCTTTATACTTTGCTGGTGGCTGGGCTGCTCTAATTCGAGCACAAAACGGGCTGCCACTCCTGTGGTCTACTGGATCAATCGCAAAGGGTCATTTTGACAGACTCTAAACTACTGCTGTCAAAGCATCAAGCTGGGCTTGGATGCCTGGGGCCACTGTTTGGGACTCATTCTTGGGACCGCTTGGTCGAGCGCTCCTATCCGGCAGACCATCATCAAGTATTTCTACTTGAGTGGTAGGTCGGATTGGATCTCGCCCTTCGACCGAGACGGTCTTTCTCCTATCAGCGATGTCGTCTCTTAAATCCTTCTGGGAAGTATGTCTCCCTAACCGATCGAACACCGTACTCCGAGTCTTTTCGAAAGGTTTGCTAGGCGGAACATGCTCCTTGCCACTGCGCTGGTTGGGATGCAGTGGTGGCCTTATTGTCTGAGCTGGGCGATCTCTTCCTCCTTGATGGTTGTTATCATTCTTCTCCTTCGACTGGTCAGTGTGATGACTATCAGCTTCATCACAACCATGCCCATCTTTGAAGTGTGAAGTTTCTTTACCTCGAGGAGCTCTATTTTGCTCCTGCTCAGGTGGAGTTTTCTTGCTACCTGACTTGTGACTTCCTGATCTAGAAGTCTCTGATTGGTGGCTTCTTGAGGGGGTTCTGGAGTTCCCCCTTTGGGTTGAGGCAGTGCCCGATCGGACCCCATCTTCTTCCTGACCAAGTGGGTTACTACCACTCCTATTTGGCCCTTGAGAATTGGGTCTATCAGTGTTCTTACGACCAACTTCTGTGGTCCTTGCTCCTGGGGTGGCTGCTCCTCGTGCTACCGCTTGGGCATTGGCTTAGGCCAGCTGTGTAGCTGCCTCCAGCTGTCGCCTATCGGCCTATCGGCCTCCTCCTGCTGTCGCTTGATCTCCTCGCTCCTGGCCTCCATCTCCTGTCTCTGCTGCTCAAACGCCGCCTTCTGCCTAGCCATCTCTTCAGCGAACGCCTCTTGTTTGGCGTTGAATTGTGCCATCTCCTGTTGGAAGGCCCCCATGGCTTCCTGGAGTTCTTCAACTTCTAGAGTCACGTCTTCGAGCACGACTCTAGGCTCAGTCTCACGATCTTGTGGGCCAAGAACTTCTGATCTGGCAGGCTCTTTAGAGGAGCCTGTCTTTTTGGAGGTCGCATTGGTGTTCTTAGGCGCCATAATACTTCAGGGACCATCTACCTTTCTCTTCAGGCTCTCAATGAAAGCACCAAAATGTTGACCGCGTTTTTAGCCAACGATGTGTGGACGCCAAAAACGATAAAACCTTCAAGAGAAAATAAACGACACAGACGATTTTTATAGTGGTTCAGCCCCAATGTGTGGTAATAGCCTAATCCACTTAGAGTTGTGATTATAGATCTACACTCAAGATTAGATGAACCTGAGTCAACTGAGTTTCTTCAGTGCAGATTACAAGAATACAATAATTCTCTCAAATACAAGTACTCTCTCTCTCTAGAAAATTCGGATCAAAAAGTTCAAAAGTCCAAAAATCTCTTTATGATGCCATAAGCCTTGTATTTATAGGCTCAGGATCGTACAGATGATATCCCCCATAATCGGGATATTTTATGATTCTCATTATATTTAAATTACATTAATATTCAAAATGTAATATTACACTATATTCGTGGGATAAATGAGAAATTCCCGCGCAAGCCAAGATCAATTCTCGTTGAAGCTGTTTCTGGGATCTCTTGCACAGTTTTGCTCTCTCTAGTCGATCCATATCTCATTCAAGTTGGTTGACCACAACTTCACTATGCAGACACGCACTTGACTGGGCAGACACGCACTTGACTTGGCAGACATGCACTTGGCTAGTCGGACATGGTCATGACCGGTCGGCCAAGGCCATGTCTGGTCGGCCAAGGTCATGCCTGGTCGGACAAGGTCATGCCTGGGCAGATCAACATGTGACTGGTCGGACAAGGTCATGCCTGGGCAGACAAACATGTGACTGATCGGACAAGGTCATGCCTGGTCGGTCATGACACTTCTCAAGCCAGTCAAAATTCTTCAATGGTCTATCGGGTCATTCCTAAGCCAGGTCACCCAACCATTCCTTGCCATTTGTCATTTCTAATGCCACGTCATCGTTTTCAAATTTTGGGGATAACACTCTCCAACTCAAGGATGGTCCAGCTTTCTTTTGCCTTTACCTGCACCACAAAGCACCCGTGAGCCGAAGCCTAGCAAGAAAACTCAATATTACAAGAATATAACATCAACCGATGACCATAATAATCATCCAGGGCTTTTAGCCCTAATAGAAGAGTGACAGTTGTAAAAGTCACTAAGGTGGGTTCCGTTCCCACTAGCCATGAGACGATACGGTCATCTGGGCTTTAAAAATAAGTGATCACGTCACTAGCTTAAACAGAATAAGTGATTGATAAGCAAGTCACCAATGCAAACCAACCGAGTGACCATAGAGTCGCTACTGTGGGTTTCGTACCCACTAGCCATGTGACGATACGGTCACCTGGGCCTTCTGGCCCCGGCTCTGAGTAACTAGTAATAGAACTAGGCAAGCACTTTTAGTTTTCATCGAACTTAGGGTCGATCCGGCATTAATGCTCATAATGAGTCATCCAATGCAGAAGTTGATTAGATCTAATCTTTCATTGGCTCTGCATTCTTGACGCATATGCCATTCCAGACTCTTAAGTCAATAACATACGACTAGTGCTTAGTACCGTTGTTGAACTTGACTAGTAAGTCATAGCTTCACAGACGGATCTGACACCATTGCCGATTTTGACTAGTTAGTCAGTGCCACGCATAAGTAAGCAATGCTACCAAGCATATATCATATGTCAAATATCCGAATATAGGGCATTCGGCATGCTTACTTAACAATTACTAGCATAATTAGAATCATGCACAAACACAGAGACTTAAGCTCTGATCAATCTCATATTTAACATTCATGGCATGCCCTAACCACATGTTTCTCGTGCATCACATGCATCACATTTAAACACTCAACATGCCTCAACAATAACCATGCATGTCATATACAGGGTGCAATTTTCTTACCTTTGGTCTAAGCACAGGTTACCAATAAATGAGTCACAAGCACGATCCTGATTCTAAGCCCCCAATGAAAACCTAGTCACAACCATAATATAAAACCTCATCAAAATGAGTAAATAAATACTTCGAAACCCAATCCAAGCCTCCGGGACGTCGAATCCCACTTAACTAGGTAGTAGGATCGATCCCAAGCCCTTAGAGTTAAGTTCCCACGATTAAAACACAATTATGGGAAAAAATTCCCTTAAGTGACGCGGCTCTCCAGACACCATGCCGCGGCCCGCCCCCCAGACAGAGCCCTCCTCCTTCTTCTTCCAGCTTTGGCCGCAGCGCCCTAGAACAGGGTCGTGGCCCAACCACGAACTAGCCATTTTTCCTTGTTTTCTCCTTTTTAAAACCTTCCAAAAACCTATCCAAACATATCCAAACTCAAAAATCAAAGTTCCAAAACATCCCCATGATCCAAAACCAACAAAACCCAAGCTTCAATTCAATCAAAAACTCATCAAAACACAAAGTCCAATTCAAGCTTAAAAACTTTAAAAACTTAGAACTTAAAACTTGAATTACCTCCGATTGAGTTGTTTCCCAACTAAATCCTCCGGCTAATAAGCTTATAATCTTCCCTAGAACCGCTATGCCTCGATCCTCGTTTGAATCCGAGTCCTAGAACTCAAGTTTTCTTCGAAAATGCGATCGGGAGACAAAAATGGAACTTTGAAGGAGAGAGAACGTTACGAACGTTCTTTTTATTTCTTAATAGGTTACTTCAAGCTTAAGTAGCCTCAAACAAATCCTAATGCTCGGGGTCCCGAAAACGTCCCCAGGGATAAAATAGTCAAAACTTCCAAAATTTCCCCCTGATCTTACTAACTCCCAATTTATCATCAAATATTTATTCCCATTACCCAATAACCCGGTAATGCTAAATACCCATTGACTCACTCTGAGTTGAGTATAAATCTTGTTGTGACTTTCCCACTAGCTTACCTCCTAGGATTGTCTCGTGCTGAGTAACCCTAGCATAACCAAATAATAATGAAGCACCACACACATATCACATATATGCCAAATATGCCTGAAATGGCCAAAATATGAAAATCCCCCAATTAATCAGAAATGGGTTCACATGCATATTTAATACACCTAAACATGCATATAATCATTTAATAACATAATAAATCAATTATGGCCATCCCGACCTCCTAATCAAGGTTCTAAACCTTATTAGGAAATTTGGAGCATTACAACTATCCCCTCCTTACAAAAATTTCGTCCTCGAAATTTATCTAAACTGCCCGGAATAAGAATTCTACACAACTGATTCCAGTTCCCAGGTCGTTCCCTCGACCTCACTGTCTCTGCAACATACCTTAACCCGTATAACTTTGTTCCTCAAAACCTTATTCTTTCTGTTAAAATCTGAACGAGTTACTCCTTACAGGATAACTTAGCCTCAATCCCCAGATTCTCCTAACTCAACTCATGAGTTTCTTTTAACCCATGTCCTCTGCATGGAAATACATAATACACTGTATACAACTGACAATGCCAAAGATAAGGCCGATCCAAAGTCAACCTGACCAGTCCTATCCAGGACTCAAACTGTTATACCACTCTAGGTTCAACTTGCCTCTATCTCCTCATCCCTTTTCGTGGTGATACTTTAAGGAAGATACAATCTTCTACTTGGAACTCCATGTTCCTGCTTTTCAATTCAGTAAAACTTTTCCATTTATTCTGAGAAGTGAGCATGCAAGCTCTAACCTCTAATAATCTCAATGGTCCCCTGAACTACCTCAGGATAAAAAATCAACACCTCACCCATCTCATTCCAATGAACGGGTGATAAACATTCTTGAGCATACCTCATCTCACAAGATACCTTTCCAATACTAGATAACTCTCTTTCTCTCTCTGATTTACAATCAGTCTGAGGATAATGAACTGTCCTAAATTCCATCTATATACTCATCGCCTTTCTTAACCCTTCCAAGACCTGGAAGTAATAATAGAGTCTTCATCTGATAAGATATACCTTGAATTCCACGAAGGTGCACTATCTCTCTCACATAGAGATCTGAATACTGATCAGATGTGTTATTCATCTTTACTGACAGAAGTGAACTTACTTTAAACACTGGTCCACAATGACCCAAACCAATTCACGTTGTCCCACTAACCTGGGCAACCCCACCACGAAACCCATCGCGATGTTTCCTTATTTCCACTATAAAATATTCAAAGGCTGCAATGGCCTTACTGGTTTCTGATGCTTTATCTTGACCTGCTAACAGGTTAGAAACTTTACCACGTATTCCATTATGTCCCTCTCTATCCCAGGCCACCACTATAAAGCTTTCAAACTCTGATACACTGTCATGACGCCTAAATGAAGGGAATAAGAGAGTAGCATGAGATTCATCCAGAATCTCCCAATAAATCTCAGTGTCCATCGGATTCCAAATCCGATCCTTATACCTCAATAAATTCATACCTGACACTGCAAAACCCTTAGCTAATCCAGCTAAGACTTCCCACTCAATCTTTCATATCTGTGGTTCACTTATTTATTTCCCTTTTGATCCTTTCTGAAATAGTAATCTCAAGCATAAAACTGCCCACCTGGCCCACCAGAAACTCTACTCTAGTTCTGGTTAGATCCTTTAACCAACATGTTGCATAAGAAATCCCTTTTCCATGTCACTGAGGTGCCATAACAACCTACAAACTGATTCTGATCTGCAAGAAGACTCGGAACTCTTTCCCAAGGTACATGTAATATCCTGCTCATCCAAGGAAACTCTTGCCTACCGAGGCTTCCTTGACCTTGGCAAATCTCCTCAAGAAATACATCACAATACCATCGTTCAAGACGATCACAAATCCCATTCAAATAATCATTTGAATGCTCTATCCATCTAATTCATCACTACAACTCAACATTAATTACCCTCTCAAACATAACTCAGCACTCCCAGTACCCTTATCTAATATAATAGTCTTCTGTTTAACCTTCTCCCTGATCTCTAACTAGTACTAACCAGATCTAAGATCCACCTTGGAGAATACCATCTTATCCCATAACTGAATCCCTTGGGTCTTACAACTTTGCTGAAGCCGTTCAAAATAGTGCCCTAGACCTGATTCCATCATTGGCACTAATCCACTCACCATTCTATCTCTTCACATAAAGGAAACCCTGGCAAGTCCCCTAGAAGCACATCTAGAAACTCACAAACTAATCCAATCTGTCATGATCCCACTGACACAATCTAAGTGGTATCCACCACACTAGCTAAGAGTTCTATGCATCTCCCTGCAATAAAACTCTAGCTCTCAATACAGATGCCATCAGCATACAAAATTCATGCACAGTGTCAACTGCCACAAGGCTTCCCACTCTCAAGCTCAAGAGTTGCTATCCTTTCCTTGCAATTTAGCATTGCCCCATACTTACTTAACCAATCCATATCCTGAATCATACCAAAGCCAGTCATAACCAGCTTTATCAAAATCACTGATGAGTCATTTTTATGATAACCCAACTCATCTCTTAGATCACCAATACAGTATTACATTCAAATCACAACATAACCATGTGATCTGCATATCATCTTTATGCTTCTCTATATGCAACAAACAAAGAAACAGCATGGCACCAAAACCAGTCAACACAATACCAAATCAAAACTAAAAAGCTGACCTGCCATCCCTGAGGAACTAGTCTCAGTCTCAATCTCTGATTGCATCGGAACGAACACTTGAGCTGGAGTCAAGCTGTCCATCCTCTTTTGCTCAGCCTTTCTTAGCCTTGGGAAATCCTTCTTGAAATGCCCAACCATGTCACATAAGAAACATGCCTTTGCTCAACATTCTTCCAGATGACACCTCTTGCACCGAGCACATATTGGATAAGTCTCCAAGTTTTCATTCTTGCTTGCTCCAATAAATGGAGGCATCGCTGCTTGAGCTCCGTGCCCTCCAGCACTCTCCTTCTCATTTCTTATGCTCTCAACAGCAAGAGCCTTCCCTACCACCTGAGCGTAGGTGAAGGTATCATGCACTGGGGCAACTCTAATTCCCTGACCTACTCTGGGATTCAATCCCTGAATAAACATTTCCTTCCGAGCTACATCTGTGGGTACTATGTCAAAAGCGAACTTGGCCAACCCATCAAATCTGTTAACATACTCAGTTACTATTGCATTTCCCTGAATGAGATTCAGAAACTCATTCATCTTAGCAGTCTTGGTTGCATCTGGGATACTACTTCCCACCATGTCTGGGCATCATCCTGTAATACATATGTCGCACAAATCACCCTATCGTGACCTACCAGCCCCATACTATCCAGAATAGAACTGATCATGACCATCCATTGCTCATCTCTGAATGGATCTAGGCCTCCCTCAAAGACTGGAGGGTAATACTCCTGCTATCTTCCACAAAGTAATTCCCATCTGTTCTCAACCCTAGGCTAAGCCAAAGTTGGTGCCACTCCTGGCACAACAAAGGAAGAGGTGTTTCCCGACAAGTTCTGTTGCTGCTTCAAACACCTGATCTCTTCCTCTTGCCTCTGCAATCTTAATTGCACATCTGTAAACATTTGCTGAAAATTCTGAGGGGCAGATGAAGAACTCAACCCCTGGCTGAAACTCCCAGCCTCAATACAACCACCACCAGGCCTTATTATCTTCCTTGGATACAAACTTGCTGATTGAATCTACAGTCAATAACTTGACCTATTAAACATGATGAGCTTATCAGGAGCTTTCCCCACGGGAACAATCATACCACATTACATGCATAAGCCGTTGCAATGCTAAAAACATGCCCATAGCATTTATACATCAATCATAATCCCTGCTCTTCCAACATACCTACCATACCTCCAACTCTAGCATGAAAATATCACAATTATATATGTTCATGGAGCAGGTAATCATGTAATCACATTCATATATATATATATTCATAGAGCATGTAATCATATAGTCAAGAGCCAGGCTTTATCAGAATCTCATGCTCCCTAATACAATGTGCAGGTAAAGCATTTACATTCTATTTAAGCAGTTAAGCCCATAACTACAGAAATAGTTACCATTCTCTGAGTGAAGCTATCTTCAGTGATGAGTGTACATGCCCAGCTTGTCTTCATGAACCCTTAACCTTGGCTCGCTCTGATACCAATTTGTAACACCCTAGACCTCAGGGACCGTTACAGTGTGCATTTTAAACAGTGCTAAACTCGCTAATCGAGTCGCAGCACGAGTCTTTCCAGGAAGCAGCCATAGTGGCGTGGGGGCGTTACAGCCCCTACCTGATCCCGCAAATGGGGATACAATTGCCTGAGCTTTCAACCCAATGACACTCTTACTCCATGTCTCGTCTCTTGCGTCCTCTATAACAAGGGCCCTCCCTACTGCCCAAGCACAGGTAACAACCTCCTACGCTAGAGCGATCCTAACACTCTGGGCCATCCTAGGGTTCAATCCTCGAGTGGATTGCTTCTTCTGGGCCACATCCGTTGGTACTAAACCAAACACGGATTTGGCTGATCTACAAAGCTCACTAACATACTTTGTCACTATCTTACTATTCTGGACTGAGTTCATAAACTCATCAATCTTTGCAACTCAAACTGTGTCACCGTAGTGCCTCTCGTTGAACCATTGTTTGAGTTTCCTTCCAACCCACCATGACAATATTCCGAGCCTGGGATACAACTTCCCACCACATTTGGGCAGCCTCCCATGATATGTACGTGGCACAAGCCACCCTATCACTGCCTTTCACTCCTATATAGCCGAGGATGAAGCTAACCATGTCCGTCCACTATTCAACTCTAAACAGGTCCAAACCTCCCTCAGATACTGGAGGTTAACACTTCTGAAATCTTTCATATAGTAATTCCCATCTGTTTCCACCCTCAAGTTAGTCATAACTGGTGCCATTGTTGCAACCCTCATAGGGCAGCGTTCCTGACAGAACCTGCTGTCTCAATCACCTAATCTCTTCCTCCTGCCTTTACAATTCTGCTTGCATGCCAACAAACACCTGTCGCCAATCTCAGGGCCGACGGATGATTCTAGCCTCAGCTGCCACCATTCACACTGCCTGATCCAGTTGACTGCCTTGGATACAAAACTTCTAAATCTATATATAGCCGAAAACCTGGCCTACCAACCCTGATACTCTTATCCAACACTAAACCATAGCAAGACCAAACAACACAATAGCCATATAATACACATACCAGGATACAAATCCATAATGCTCATGCATCAATCATCAAACCTCACTCCCACATAATACATACATATTCATCGTGCTCCCTATTCTAGAGGATAAGGTAACTCAAATAAACAGTTAAACAAATATTGCATTTAATTCCAACCAACTCTGAGTCAAGCTTGTCTATGGCAGCGAGCGTACATGTTTGGTGTAACGCCCTACTTCCTTAGAGCCGTTACTAAGTGAGTTTAAAACGTGCTTTTAACTCGCTAATCGAGGTTTTAAGATAAACGTGTAATTAAATCATAAACAGAGACATAAACTTTGAAAATAATTCCAGTTACTAAAATTTATAAGACAATTAACATTTGGGATCCCAAAATACTGTTTGTAAATATTTACAACTCAAAATATATTTAAAGTCGACTAAACGACAAAATAGGATTCTTTACAAACAACTTCCAAAAATACCCCTGGCCGTGACAGCCAGGCAGACCAGACATGTACGCGTCACGTCACGCTCTCCATACTCATGGTCGGTTGACTTTCTCCTTGCCCTTACCTGCACCACAGAGCACCCGTGAGCTAAAGCCCAACAAGAAAACTCCACAAAAACAGATAACATACGCATATGAACCATTTAGCATATAACCAATTTGTCCATAAATTAAACACATACGGCCATGCCGTCTCAGGCGCTTTACCAGGCCCTGAGTTGCAGTCTACACCGTAAGGATATCCCAGGTATCCTTTAGGGTCTTACCCTGGCAACTTGCACTCCACGTGCTAAACGTTGCTCTCGGCCCCTTGCCGTTCTCGGCCTTCGCTGTTCCCAGCCCTCGCCGTTCCCGGCCCTAGCCGATCATTCACATTTATGCATACACAGCATAATCTAAACATAACGTAAACATATACTAACATATTCAATGGGCTACACCCAACACATAATCATATAGGGCCGTGCCCTGCAACACAATTATGGGGCCTCGCCCTGCTCTATGGGTACAGCAGTTTTCATACCTGTGTCCCAAGCTTCTTGAGCACTGAACCCTCGAGCACGGTCCTCTAATCCGGGCCTCTTTAAGAACCTAGTCACAACACACAAATAGCATCCACATTACTAACCAATTCAAAGGCGTCTCCCGGAACCAAACCCAAGCTCTCGGGACCTCCCGGAACCTCACACAAAGTGGCGGAAGCGTCCCCCGAGCCCCCTGGGCAAAAGCCTAAAAACCACAATTTTGCCCTGCCCAGAAATGGCCTAGAGCCGCGGCGCCACCCAATGAGGGCCACGACGCCCAGAAGGGCTCCCTTCCCCTGAAGCAGCCTAGCGCTGCGGCACAAAAGAATAGGGTCGCAGCGCCCCTTCGCGAACCCAGAATTCTGGGTTTTCTCTTGCATTTTCCCCTAGCCAAAACACTCCCAAACCATTACCAAAACCTACCTAGGTCCCAAATTCAACTCAAAACCCCACATAGACCATCTAATAACTCAAATGCATCAACAATAAGCTCAAACACACAATCAAACCTACAATTCACAATTTGGTTTAAAACTTCAGAAACTTAAACCAAGCCTTTCAAAACTTGAACCAGAACTTGTAAAACTTAAACCATCCCTCAGAATTCTTAAACCACACCAACAATAAACCAAACAGAGATGCATGAAACCCTTACCTCAAGTATGAATTCTTCCCTGAGCCTCCTCCAAATCCAACTCCAAGCTAATTCCTCCTGTTCCCAAACTGAATTCCCACACAAACCAACTTTCAGCTTCCATCCTCAACCTCTCAAAATCAAGCTTAGAAACTCAAACAAAACATAGATGAACACCTTACCTCTGACCTTAGCACACCTTTGAGCTAACTTTCCTAGCCACAGCAGCCAAATTCCTCCAATTCACTAGCCCAAAATCCTCAAAACTCAGCAAGTCTTCAATCACCAAGGAGATGAAGAAGAAATCGCATGGAAGGATGAGAGAGCTGAGAAATTATGTTTTTCTTTCTTTCCTTTGTTTTCTAAACTGTTCTAAAATTCCCTCAGCCTTATCCCAACACAACCAGCTGCCAAAAGACCCAATTACCCTTCCATCTATCCCATACTCTAACTAATCCTCAAGGACAACTTAGACCTTTCCTAACTTCTTAGAAATATACCATTTCCTCACTTAGAGTAACTATCCTCAATGGTTACCTATGGTTACCCAAGCTACTAGAATACCATTAACCATTAATTAAAAGTCCCCAACTAAATTTATAATATTCCTGAAATACCCCTAGGCTCTTCCCGAGCCGGGTATTAAATCCCGTTGTGACTTTAAGCGAAATGGCTCTCTAGGACCGTCTCGGAACGTGCATCACAAATAAATCACAGTTATATCAACAACTTCACATACATTACATTTATGTCATCAACGGGCTAAAATTACCAATTTGCCCCTAACAACCAAATAGGGCCCACTTGCATATTTATTTCACCTAAACATACATTCTAACCACATATTCATTAAATTCACATAAATTAATACAGTAAAACAATTATTGCCCTCCAGGCACACTAATCAAGGCTCCAAGCCTTATTAGCGAATTTGGGTCACTACATTTGGTCAATCTCTAGGAACCATAAACCTTGGCACGCTCTGATACCAAGTTGTAACGCCCTACTACCCTAGAGTCGTTACCATGTGATTTTAAAAGGTGCCATTAGCTTGCTAATCGAGGTATTAAACCAAAAAGTATGGTTAATTTAAAAATGAAGACTTGGTTAATGAAAATTAAGTATAAAAGGGGTGGTCATTCATTTTAATAATAAAAGTGTTACATTGGGATCCCAAAATACTGTCTAGAAACATATTTACAAATCAAAAGGTTACTTTATAGTCGACCTCGGCGATAAAATCAAACATCTATAACCACTCCTCAAAACACCCCAGCCGTGGCGGCCAGGTAGGCCAAACATGTACACACCGCTCCATGCCCTCCAACTCATGGTTGTTCGACCTTTTTCCTTGCCTTTACCTGCACCACAAAGCACTCGTGAGCCGAGGCCCAACAAGCGAACTTCACAGCAGAGCATACAATAATTCATTTCAATAAACACATACTTAATTAAAGACATCAAGTAATTACACGTTTCTAATGGAGTGCACAACATTACAGAAGTATGATAGCACAATAACATACTGGCATAACAGCCTAATAGAACAACAACACAGCTATATAGTAACACAGCAGTACAATAACACAACAATATAATAACACAACAGTCTAATAACACGGGAGTACAATAACACAACAACACAATACCATAGTAGTGGCCTCCGCCGATCAGGGTGCGTTATCAGTCACCAAGTCTGTGGTCCTAGCCAAATGGGTGTGTACAAAACCCTTGAGGGTCTTGCCCTGGCGGGCAGCATTCAGCATGCTTAATGCCGATCTCGGCCCCTTGCCGCTCCCGACTTTTGCCGCTTCCGACTCTTGCCACTTCCGGCTCTTTTCGATTAGTCATAATCACATGTATGACATAACAACTATAAACAATACATACAATGTTATACATCACATAGCTCTATGGGCACAAACAATTATCTTATGTGGTGTCCCGAGCTGACAACCCAAAGCGATCCCGAGCACGATCAGGGACGGAGCCACATGGTGATTTGTGTAGGCTCTAGCCTACACTGAAGTTTAATAAATAAATTTTTTAGTTCATTATAACATTAATTTTACTTGGTGAAATGGTAAGTTTCTTCTTCTACCAATTCCCAAGTTCGAACCGTGCATCCTTCTATTTTGTTAAAATTATATTATATTGATTTAGAGGGAAAAATATCTTAGGGGTTCGAACTCATGCCTTGAGGAAATATAAGGCTCACTCAACAATTGAGCTAACACTTACATTTGTTTGATAATTAAAACATTTATATATTATTGTTGCGATAATTTTGCTATGCAAGTGCACACAGTCGCAAACTCGTAATAAAATGGTAAAACCACGTATCGTCCTCAAGGACTGAGTTATCAATTACCAGTCAATTAACTTCTTGTTCTATTTGATGAATCAAAATTCTTGATTTTTGTAAAATACAGCAAAAGAACCAATAAAGTGCAGAAATACTAATCGACAACTAAATAGAATAATAGCTAATAATAAGACTTTTAATTTAATCACTGAGAAACAATTAGGATATTCAATCTCATCAACTATCCTTCCTATTATTCCCTAATGCAAAGTATGAATTCTTCTTATTTTTTTATCTAATTCAATTAACAAGTTGAAACAGCAGCCTATAATCATACTATGAATTATAAACTCAACCTAGGTGACAATTTCCTATATTTCTATGGTAAATTGAACCACAAAGGTAGCATTAAATTCCACAACTTAATAACAGTTACACAATTAATTCAGATACTTTCGTCCTAAATCAGAATTATGTCCAATATAACCAAAGCATAATTAAATCTCACTTCTCAGATTTTGACTTAAAAACATATGAATGTGACTAAAGATGGCCAATCAATAATCACTCTATAAGAACAGATTATATGGAATTGAAGAAGATTGAAGAAGAGGAAATTAAAATTGCATTAGGTCATAACAGAAATTCAAGAGATTCAATTGAACATCCTAAACAGAAAATTAGTTCATAGTCATAGTGCTAATCACAACAGAAATTAAAGATAACATCAAGAAGAAAAACATGTAAAAATACTCTAAGCTTGAGCCTTCAAAACCATAATTCCTCCCTTCGTCCGTACGTACTTCTCTCTTCTTTTTCGTCCTTTAAAACCTAGGATTTTTAGATTTTAGAGAGGCGGGCCGCGGCTCTACATACACTATGCCGCGGCCCGTGTCAAAATTTCTGGGCAGAATATCCTTTCAATGCCGCGGCTCTCTGAAACCATGCCGCGGCCCGCATCGTTGTTTTCTGGGCAGAGTGCCTATCCATGCCGCGGCTCTATCTAGCCATGCCGCGGCCCGAAGATGTCCTCAAAAACCATGCTTCTGTTTCTCCCCCTAGCCGCGGCCCTACTTTGATCATGCCGTGGCTCTTAAGTAATTCTTCAATTCTTCAAGTTTTCATCCCAAAATTTCACCAACACTTCCAAATTGTGTTGAGAACCATTCTTGATCAAAATATGATGAAAAACTCGGTTATTTCTTCCCTTTCTTTGGCATTTTCTTCCACATGCTCAATTCTTCCTGATATTCACAAAAACAACCAAACAAAGCGTAAACCCGCGCTAAAACAAGGAAAAACAAAATAAAAGACTACTAAAAACATCACCAAAACATAATAAAAACTAGACTCATCAAACTCCCCCAAACTTAACCTTTACTCGCCCTCGAGTAAAGACCAAGTTACACTAACAAAAAGAAACAAACACAAACGAACAAGCTAAACCATCATTACCATCTACACTGCTTTGCCAACACTCATGAAATCTCAATTGCAATATTTATAACCAGAATTTCAGCTCAATTGCCTTAAAGTCCAACTTATACAGTTCAATTAGGGAAATCAATAATATATCATGAAAATGACTACAACACTTGCATTCTATCATATATGCTCAACTCATTCCAGACAATTCCACAAACCAAATCTACAATATGCTTGCATTACTTGACCTTCTCCACTAATGTCAACAACACATGTTTTGAAATCAAAAGGACTTTCACAGGTTATAGTGTTAGGCTTAGGTAAGGGTAGATGAAATTCTCATTTAGGCTCAGTCGTTACCATAAGCATAAAAAAAAAACCTTGAAACCCACCAAATTTCTCTTTACCACACCAAAAATCACCATTTTATACAATTAGAGAGAGAGATGACAACACTTTTCATTATTTTCTTCTTTTCTTTTTCTAGACTCATCACTTTTTTTTTTTTTTTTCAAATCACACTCCCCCAAACTTATTATTTTCTATATATATATATGATCAAGGAGTGTGACAAAGTGATATTATTCTTTTTTTTCTCAAAGACTTCTCTCTCTCTTCTTTTTGTACAATTATACTGTATTCCAATCATACCAACTTCTTACTATTTTTCCTTCTTCTTTCCCACAGATTATATGCTTATGATAACAAAAGGAAAGGAAAACAAAAATAAAGAAGTTAAGAAATTTAGGCTCAAATAGTATGATCAAGAACAAAAACCAAGTTCAAGGCTCAAAAGGGTAACTAAGGATAATTAACTCAAGGTCGGCTTGAAATGCACAATCGATCCAAAAAAATTGCCTAAATCACTTTTCTAAACACATGTCATCAAGAATTTCGCCTCAAAAGCCAAATAATGCAAGTTCTATTAGATTCAAATTGTCATTCCACCAACCCTAGTCAAACACATATAATACAATCCAAAATGTTGTCTTTTCAAAACATATTAAAAATTTCCCACAGAACTTTTTAAATTCAACTCTAAAACAATTGAACCAAGCACACAGTTGAATTCAATTTCCTTTTCACGAGCAAAGACAAAGCAAGTACAGACAAGAATGATGGTTTAACCTTTACACTACAGAAAACTAAACTAAACAACGCAGAAAACAAAAATAAAACAAAATAAGCTCCCCCCCCCCCCAAACTTAAGACGCACATTGTCCCCAATGTGATAAAGAAAAAGAACAAGGGAAGAGAACTTACCTGACGCCACATCAGTATGGCGGTGGAGGTGGTGGAGGTGGCCACTGATATGGAGTGTACTGTGGCGGTGGAGTGAAATAATTCTCATCGGCTGAACTCATAGTCCACCTCGTGACCAAAGTATTCAACTCCTCAATGTGAGCCCGCCCATTTTCATTTTGTTGCACCATAAAGTCATTATAGTGCTGATTTTGCGCCTGCTGCGATTGGATTAAATACTGATTTTGTTGAATAATGTAATCCAATCGAGCATGCGTACTCTGCGTGTGCTCGTCAATCGGTCCTCCAATTGCCAAATTTTCATGTTGGTTGCTGGGACCCGCTTCTTCTACTTCCTCCTCCTCAGCTTGATCAGGGTCCCCTGTTTCATCAACCCGGCTGCGCTTATTTGGCTGAGTAGAGGCAGGCTGCGTAAGAGAGGCTGGAGGGAAGGCCGTAAACAAGGTCTGATTGATTGCCCCCATCGGCCTCCGGACTAGATCGCTGGAAAATGTTGGTACCTCATAAGTGCTGCATAAAGTCGAAAGGAAGGTACCATGGGCGACACCAGCGATAGTGTTGAATCTACTGATGTTGCGTATGCTATATCGAATAATGCGACCCACATCGACTTTCTTTTGGGTCATGATAGCATACACTAACAAACAACGCTCTCGATCAACAGAAGACAGATGAGACGTCGGCAGTAAACGTGCACACACAAAATAAAACCACGCCTTCGCAACTGGGTTTAGCTGCCACCTGAATAACTCTTTGGGCCTCCCATTATGATAACTGAAACGTGCCCCTTCCATACTCAAGACCGCAGCCACCGCATCATAGTCTGGCTCCTCGAAATGGGCCAACTGCCAGTATTCATCCTCTTGTGCAGAAAAAGAGGGAAGACCCAGTAATTGGTTGAATGCATAGGCTGATGTAGGCACCAATTTGCCCCTGACAAAATTATTCTGCTCTGCATCTTGATATGAGAAGTTTGCGAAAAATTCATATATAATAGAGCAGTTGGTTGAATCCACATGGTTTGAGTCACAAAACAAATTCCATCTACGACGCACTATTTCAGCTTTTATAAGTTCATAACCAGGGTGTTGTACAGCAGGGGCCTCATCAAAGTCAAATCCCCTCTCCCTTACCACCGATCTTTTATAAATCTTTTTAAACAACTCGGCAGCGTCCTTACTAACAAATATATTAGTGTCATACTCAGCTGGGGCAGGTGGTGTTGGTGGTGGTTGAGTGCGTGATGAGGATGCTTTCTTGGAGGAGGTGCCTCTAAGGGGATTTCGTTTAGGACCCATAATATCTTTCAAAAAGAACCAACTAAACCCCCAAATATGCTCTCAAGAACTTGAGTATAATTTCCTTTTTGGTGTCACTCCCCCCAAACTTACTAATTACCACAATCAACAACCCCAAACACTAATTCCCACAATCAAGAGTCTCAAACAATAATTCCCACAATCAATAGTTTCAAAACCCTAAATCTTCTCACAAGAACAACAAAGAACAATCCACAACACCACAATGCAATCTAATCTCCAATCAAAAGCATAAGACTAGAGAGATACACTTACTTGAATGGCTCAACAATCCTTCTTGTGGTCTCCTTGACTGATGGAAGTCTCAAAAAAAATTAGAGAGAAAGATGTTTGGAATGTGATTTGTATTGTGAGAATGAATGAATGAGACAATGGCTGATTTAGGGCTTTTTATCCCAATTTTCGGACTAGGGCCGCGGCATTACCTTGACTATGCCGCGGCCCGCATCAAATTTCCACGTTGGAATGCCGCGGCCCTCTCAAACATATGCCGCGGCCCGCCTTGTGATTCTGGGAAATCTTGGGTTTAATGCCGCGGCTCTCCTCATCTATGCCGCGGCCCGCCCATTTTCTGCCAAATTCGTGAGCCTCTGGAACCCCCCAATGCCGCGGCATCATAGGGCTATGCCGCGGCCCTTAAGGAATTTTTATTTTTTTGATTTTTAAATTTTTTTTTTTCATTTTTCACGTTTTTCACGATTCTAAAAGTCCAAAAATAAACCAAATATCCATTGTTTACAAATACAAAAGTAAAAAAAAATAACAAGTAAAATATAGGGTGCCTCCTACAAGCGTTGTCGTTAACGTCATTTAGCCGGACGCTGAACCCCTCTTCAGAGAGGCTTCAGAAGGAGGATAGACTTCGCTTGATCAAAACTACCACCCAAGTAGGGCTTCAATCTTTGACCATTGACTTTAAATGAATCACCTGAGTTGCCCCGAACTTCTACAGAACCATAAGGAAAAACTTGAACTACAGTGAATGGTCCTGACCATCTTGACTTCAATTTGCCAGGAAACAGTCGAAGTCTTGAATTGAACAGAAGTACCTGCTGCCCTGGTTGGAACTCCCTTCTGATTAAGTTCTTGTCATGCCAAGCCTTTGTTCTTTCTTTATAAATCTTGGCATTCTCATAAGCCTCATTTCTGAACTCGTCAAGTTCATTCAGTTGCAACAGTCTTCTTTCACTAGCGGCACTCCAATCATAATTTAACTTTTTCATAGCCCAAAATGCCCTATGCTCCAATTCGACTGGTAGATGACACGCTTTACCAAACACCAACCTATAAGGAGACATGCCTATTGGTGTTTTGAATGCAGTTCTGTATGCCCAAATCGCATCATCTAACTTTTTCGACCAATTTTTCCTCGAACTGTCAACGGTCTTCTCAAGGATGCTCTTGATTTCTCTGTTCGAAACTTCAGCTTGCCCATTTGATTGAGGATGATAAGGCAAAGCTTTTCGGTGATAAACTCCATAACGAGCCAGCAGTGCATCCAATTGCTTATTCACAAAGTGTTTCCCTTCATCGCTAATCAGAGCTCGGGGAGTGCCAAATCTAGTAAAAATATGTTTATGCAGAAAATTAAGCACAGTTTTACCATCATTGGCTCTAGTTGCTGCAGCCTCCACCCATTTGGATACATAATCCACTGCCAATAGAATATATTCATTGTTGTAAGACGGTGGAAAAGGCCCCATGAAATCGATGCCCCATACGTCAAACAGTTCCACCTCAAGAATCCCTTGTAGAGGCATTTCGTTTCTTCTCGAGATATTGCCAGTTCTCTGACATCTATCACAAGCCTTGACAAACTCATTGGCATCCTTGAATAATGAAGGCCAATAGAAACCGCTTTGTAATACCTTAGCCGCCGTTCTTGATGCACCAAAATGCCCTCCGCATTGTTGAGTATGACAGTGATTAAGAATGGACTGCATCTCTTCTTCAGGAACGCACCTTCTGATAATTTGATCAACACAGTGCCTATAGAGAATAGGTTCCTCCCAATAGTAGTGTTTCACCTCAGAAAAGAATTTCTTTAATTGCTGCTTTGACATTTCAGAAGGCACAATTTTTGCAACCAAAAAGTTCACTATGTCTGCAAACCACGGGACAGCTAAAGTCTCACTTACCCCAAACAACTGCTCATCAGGAAAATGATCATTGATTTGCACTGCTTTCTTATTTTCAGTCTCCTCCACCTCAAGTCTAGAGAGATGATCAGCTACCACATTCTCGCTGCCCTTCTTGTCACGAATCTCCATGTCAAATTCTTGAAGCAACAGAATCCATCTAATCAAGCGGGGCTTGGCATCTTTCTTTGACATCAAGTATTTAATGGCAGAGTGATCAGTGTAGACAATCACCTTGTTACCAATCAGATATGGTCTGAATTTATCGCAAGCAAACACAATAGCTAGCAACTCTTTTTCTGTAGTGGCATAATTAAGCTGAGCATCATTTAGAGTCCGACTAGCATAGTAAATAGACCTGAATACCTTATCAATCCGCTGTCCCAGAACTGCCCCCACTGCGTAATCACTGGCATCACACATCAACTCAAAAGGAAATTCCCATCTCGGAGCTATCACAATTGGAGCAGAAATAAGCTTTTCTTTCAAGAAATTGAACGCCCTCAAACATTCGTCATTAAAATCAAAGACAACTCCATTCATAAGCAGATTCGAGAGAGGCTTAGACACCTTTGAGAAATCCTTGATGAATCTTCGATAGAACCCAGCGTGACCAAGAAAACTTCTAACTCCTTTTACTGAAACTGGTGGAGGCAGCCTTTCAATGGTAGAAATTTTCGCTCTATCTACCTCAATTCCCTCACTTGAAATTTTATGGCCAAGAACGATCCCCTCTTTTACCATAAAATGGCATTTCTCCCAATTCAACACCAGATTAGCCATCTCACAACGACGCAGCACGTTCTTCAAATTACCCAAACAGAGGTCGAATGATGAGCCAAAAACAGAGAAATCATCCATGAAAATCTCAATACACCGGTCTACCATGTCTGAAAATATGGCCATCATGCACCGTTGAAATGTTGCAGGGGCATTGCACAGTCCAAATGGTATTCTCCTGAAAGCAAATGTGCCATAAGGACATGTAAAGGTTGTTTTCTCTTGATCCTCTGGTGCAATAGCGATCTGATGATACCCAGAATACCCATCCAAGAAACAGTAGTAGCTGTGGCCTGCCAATCTGTCAAGCATCTGATCAAGGAAAGGCAAAGGGAAATGATCCTTCCTTGTTGCCTTATTGAGCTTGCGGTAATCTATACAAATCCGCCACCCCGTTACAGTTCTTGTTGGAATGAGTTCATTGTTCTCATTTTTCACTACAGTCATTCCACCCTTCTTAGGTACCACTTGTACAGGGCTCACCCATGCACTATCAGAAATTGGGTAGATCACCCCAACATCCAACCATTTAAGAATCTGGTCCAATACTACATCCTTCATGGCTGGATTGAGTCTTCTCTGGGCCTCTATGGATGGCTTGCTATTCTCCTCCAATAAGATTTTATGCATCACTGTCGCTGGGCTTATTCCTCTAATATCTGCCAAGGTCCACCCAATGGCCAATTTATGCTCCCTTAGAACCCTCAAAAGTTTCTCCAATTCTACCTTTGACAGGTCAGCTGACACAATGACCGGTAAAGTTTCATTCTCTCCCAAATAAGCATATTGCAAGTGATCTGGGAGAACCTTTAATTCCAACGGTGGTGGCTGCTGAATGGAGGTTAGCGGTTTTTCAGTCGCATCCGCTAATTCTTGGAACTTTTTCCAATATGGTAAGAAAGAATTGATCCAGTTGACACATTCTCTGATCTCAGCGTCCTCATCATCATCGCCCTCATCACCCAATAATACTGCCTCTAAGGCATCACTGCTCATCCTTCTCTTGGAGACTGCCTTTTCTATCACATCCACACTAAAGCAACTGTCACTAGCCACCGGATACTTCATAGACTTGAAGACATTAAAGACCACCTCATCTCCTTGAACTCTAAGCTTAAGCTCTCCTTTTTGAACATCAATAAGAGCTTGGCCTGTGGCTAGAAATGGCCTACCAAGAATAATAGGGACATCTGTGTCCTCCTCCATGTCCAGAACAATAAAGTCAGCGGGAAATATGAACTTATCCACTTTCACAAGAACATCCTCAATAATTCCTCGTGGATGTGTTAACGATCGGTCTGCGAGCTGTAAAGTGACATTTGTTGGTTTTGCCTCCCCCAAACCAAGTCTTTTAAACACAGATAAGGGCATCAGATTGATACTTGCCCCCAGATCACATAAGGCGTGCTTGCATTCAAACTTGCCAATGGTGCAAGGTATGGTGAAACTCCCCGGATCTCTCAGCTTTTGGGGTAACTTCCTTTGTAAAATAGCGCTGCACTCTTCAGTGAGTGCTACAGTCTCATAGTCCTCCATTCTCCTTTTCTTTGACAGAATCTCCTTCATGAACTTAACATAACTGGGCATCTGCTCCAAGGCCTCCGCAAAAGGAATGTTTATGTGCAACTTTTTAAACACCTCAAGAAACTTAGAAAACTGTTTATCAAGGGTAGTCTTTCTAAGCCTCTGAGGGTATGGAACTCTAACTGGCTGCTCAATGACAACTGGGGGACTCTGTTCTGACTTCTGATGGTCTTCAGTAACCCTTTCTGAATCAGACTGTGCACCCATCTCTTTTTTCTGAACCACTGCCTGTGGAGGTCTAGGTTGCTCTGTTTGCTTCCCACTCCTCAGAGTAATTGCCTGAACTTGCTCCTTGGGGTTGACTTCAGTATTACTAGGCAAGTTTCCCTGGGGTCTGTTATTGAGCATATTGGCCAACTGCCCAACCTGTGTCTCAAGGTTTCGAATGGAGGATCTTGTCTCAGTCATAAATTGAGTCTGAGTGTTAGTAAGAGTCAACAGGGCAGCTTGCAGTTCATTAGGTCTCTCAGGTTGAGGCATTGATTGTGGAGGCCTAGGCTGCATTGATGACGAAGCTTGATTCATAGGTGGCTGAGGCATGTTATTCTGAAATTGTCCCTGAAACTGAGGTTGTTGGCCTTGATTATTCTTCCACGAAAAATTTGGATGATTTCGCCACCCTGGATTGTAGTTGTTGGAGAATGGGTTATTGAGTGGCCTCTGAAAATTTCCCACCGCTTGAACTTGGGCATGATCCATTGGGGTGTTATTATTACAGATAGAGCACTGATCGAAAGAATGAGCACCACCACACATTTCACACCTCACTGCCATCTGAACCGCATTAGCAGACACACTACTCTGTTGCAACTGCTTGGTCAAAGAGGCTACTTGCGCTGTTAAGGCAGTGATTGCATCTAGCTCATGCACCCCAGCTATCTTTCTGACTCCTGATGATCTCTCCTCAGACCACTGATGGTTGTTTGTAGCCATGTCCTCCAACAGTTCATAAGCACCAGTTGCGCTCTTGCTCATAAAAGTGCCACCCGCTGCAGCATCTATAATGGTTCTGGTTGTCGGACATAAACCATTGTAGAAGTTCTGTACTAGCATCCACTGTTCAATGCCATGATGAGGACATCTTCTCAGGAGTTCCTTAAACCGTTCCCACGCCTCATATAATGACTCTCCGTCATTCTGGCAAAAGTTATTTATCTCTCCCCTTAATTTAGCAGCTTTGGACGGAGGGAAGAATTTGGACAAAAACTTCTGAGCTAGATCTTTCCAAGTGACAATGGAGTTTGGCTGCAGAGAATTCAACCAACTTTTAGCTCTGTCCCTTAGAGAAAATGGGAAGAGCCCAAGCTTGATTGCGTCATCACTCACCCCATTATATTTGAAGGTTCCACACAACTCCAGAAAGTTGGACAAATGGGTGTGAGGATCTTCAGAGGGCAACCCATTGAATTGCACAGAGGACTGCACCATTTGTAAAATAGCAGGCTTTATTTCGAAGTTGTTGGCCTCTACAGTTGGTGGGCATATACTATTTTGTACTCCCGTCAGAGTGGGTAGCACATAATCTCTCAGACTCCTCTCAGCGTTGGTCTGAGCCTGAACCCCTTGGACAACTCCTGGATTTAGACCATTCCTGCCATCCCCATCATTCTGTGCCATCTTCACAGAATTCTGGGTCTCTCTCTTATTCTTTTTGATTTGATTGCAAGACTTTTCGATCTCGGGATTCAGAGGAACAAGTGTGGCTTTTCCTTTTCTGCCACGCATATACCAAAATTCACCTGAGATAGACAAATTAAGCAACTAAACAGATTAGAAACGAGAGAAATTAAAATCAAATTAGAATAAAAATTAATTAGACTGATATTGATAATTTTTAGTCCCCGGCAACGGCGCCAAAAACTTGTTGCGATAATTTTGCTATGCAAGTGCACACAGTCGCAAACTCGTAATAAAATGGTAAAACCACGTATCGTCCTCAAGGACTGAGTTATCAATTACCAGTCAATTAACTTCTTGTTCTATTTGATGAATTAAAATTCTTGATTTTTGTAAAATACAGCAAAAGAACCAATAAAGTGCAGAAATACTAATCGACAACTAAATAGAATAATAGCTAATAATAAGACTTTTAATTTAATCACTGAGAAACAATTAGGATATTCAATCTCATCAACTATCCTTCCTATTATTCCCTAATGCAAAGTATGAATTCTTCTTATTTTTTTATCTAATTCAATTAACAAGTTGAAACAGCAGCCTATAATCATACTATGAATTATAAACTCAACCTAGGTGACAATTTCCTATATTTCTATGGTAAATTGAACCACAAAGGTAGCATTAAATTCCACAACTTAATAACAGTTACACAATTAATTCAGATACTTTCGTCCTAAATCAGAATTATGTCCAATATAACCAAAGCATAATTAAATCTCACTTCTCAGATTTTGACTTAAAAACATATGAATGTGACTAAAGATGGCCAATCAATAATCACTCTATAAGAACAGATTATATGGAATTGACGAAGATTGAAGAAGAGGAAATTAAAATTGCATTAGGTCATAACAGAAATTCAAGAGATTCAATTGAACATCCTAAACAGAAAATTAGTTCATAGTCATAGTGCTAATCACAACAGAAATTAAAGATAACATCAAGAAGAAAAACATGTAAAAATACTCTAAGCTTGAGCCTTCAAAACCAGAACTCCTCCCTTCGTCCGTACGTACTTCTCTCTTCTTTTTCGTCCTTTAAAACCTAGGATTTTTAGATTTTAGAGAGGCGGGCCGCGGCTCTACATACACTATGCCGCGGCCCGTGTCAAAATTTCTGGGCAGAATATCCTTTCAATGCCGCGGCTCTCTGAAACCATGCCGCGGCCCGCATCGTTGTTTTCTGGGCAGAGTGCCCATCCATGCCGCGGCTCTATCTAGCCATGCCGCGGCCCGAAGATGTCCTCAAAAACCATGCTTCTGTTTCTCCCCCTAGCCGCGGCCCTACTTTGATCATGCCGTGGCTCTTAAGTAATTCTTCAATTCTTCAAGTTTTCATCCCAAAATTTCACCAACACTTCCAAATTGTGTTGAGAACCATTCTTGATCAAAATATGATTAAAAACTCGGTTATTTCTTCCCTTTCTTTGGCATTTTCTTCCACATGCTCAATTCTTCCTGATATTCACAAAAACAACCAAACAAAGCGTAAACCCGCGCTAAAACAAGGAAAAACAAAATAAAAGACTACTAAAAACATCACCAAAACATAATAAAAACTAGACTCATCAATTATTCTTTAAAAAACGTAAAATAATCATTACACACCAACAATTTAAAAAAAAAAGAAAGAATTATCAAGCCCTCTCTGAAAATAATTTCTAGCTCTGTCACTGAGCACGACTCCTAATCTCGAGCCTCAGCGGTAAAACCTAGTCACAACGCCATATCAAATAGATATCCATCAATCTATAATCAGTTTAGAACTTTAGATACAAATACTAGCCTTCGGGACCTCGAATCCTACTGTTTACCGAGTTTTTCAAAAACTAGAATTATGAAAGATAAGAGAGCTTAGAAAGCAATAAATAAAGATTATCACACAAGGAACTTTACGTGGTTGGGGCGTTAAAGAGCCTTAGTCCACGAGTCAATTTTATTATAGTTTTTTAGGAGCTTAAGTAATGAACTCTCTGAATTTGAGCAGAGTGTATGCTTCTCAGAGAAGAATTCGATCCCCTTCCCCTGCGCACCACTGTTCATATTTATAGGCAAGTGAGTGCACTGGGTTTTGGGCCGGACTAATCCAAGCCCAATAAGGGTATATACATTATTTGCTCTCCGATGGAGACTTAATACATAGGATTTTAATATATAAAATGCACTAACCAAGGCCCATTGGGCCAGCCCAAGCGTAACCACACTATAAGACTAACGACAAAATGTTGCTTCAGTCTGGGTGTCGTGGGATTCAAGGGAGATTCGGGGGACAAGATCTATCAGAGTAGTGGCAGTACGGTTTTGAACCGACGGCGTGCATTCCCAATGTAACCTCTTCTACAGGTTAGCTATGGGGACACAACTCCACATTTCTTGGGGTGATGTCAGTATCAAGGACACCTTATCACGCCCAACCTGGTCACCTGGTCCAGGTCTATTTACCAACATCCCTCTTCATTTACTAGGGTCCCGGTTCATTTACCAGGACCCGGGTTCGTCCACCGCCTTCCTGGTCTAATCTTGGACTTGGGAACTACGACCTCTTCATAACATCCCAGGAGGCAACGAAGGAAGGGTTTGGAAATATGCAACATGCCAATGCGATGGTCTTGACTTCTACTCCGGGATGCCCTTTGGGCATTACCGAGATTTGGGCCACTAGAGTTCGTTTCGTCTTCGTCTACTGGGCCTTAAGTTCCTTTAGGGCAGCCCATAGACTCACAATGTGGATCTGTATACTTGGGGAGAAACGGGGATAACACCTACTAATCCGGGTAGTAGAATCCTTCCCGAGCCTTAACATTTGGGTTCCCAAGTCTAAAACCTTCATTTGGCCAAAATTGCCTATTTGAGTCGCGGCCCAACCCTTAAGGGTCGCGGCGCGCTCAAGTCAGAGAGCCTTGGGCTCTTGCTAAGGGGACACAGGCCGCGACGCACCTCATCATGTGTCGCGATTCCTGGGCAAAGTCCGAGGCTCCCAAGCCTTTTTGTTCATGCAGGTCGCGATGCCTGAAGAACAGGGTCGCGACTCGGACCTACGAACCCATAAATCCTTGCATCTTTCACGAACTAAACTTCCTAAAATTCAATCTAAACATACTCTAATGCCAGAATTGAGTCCCTTAATAACTCCACCACACTTAGACAGTGCCAGCACCTTAGAAAGCTAGCTAAATCACCCAATTCTAACCAAATTCAACTTAAGCCTAGAACTTAGCTAAGCTTCATTCTCAATAGAATTTACCAAAGGAAACATGGAAATAACCTTACCTCAATTAAGGAATTCGACTCTTAGCTATGCCCCAATTATTCCAAGCTTCAAGTCATTCAAGCCTTCAGCCAATTTCCTCAAGAGTTCTCCCAAAGTTTCCACAGAATATCCAAGCCCCCTAGAGAGAGAATGCAGCGAGAGAGAGAAAGAAGCTGAGAGTGTGTGTGTTGTGATTTCCCCTATTTTTTGGTTAGTTTTAGAGACTTAGGCCAAAACCAAGTCTATCCCCCCAACTGTAAAATGACCACTGTATCCCCAAGACCAACCCTACCTTCCTAGTATCACCAAGGGCAAAGTCGTCCTTGCCACATCCCGCTAATTCCTCGAGTGTCCTATAAATTCCCAGCAGCCTCGACATACCCAACTAATTACTAAGTAATTATCCATTACCCAGTAAACTCCAGGCACATGCTCAAAATAACCCTAGGCTCACCCCGAGCAGGGTATCTGATCCCGTGTGACTATTCCATTAATCTGCTCCCTAGGATTTTCTCGGACCACAAATCTCAAATATATCCCCATAACACTGGGGTCTTACTCATAGCACATACATAATTACATTTATGCTCTCAACGAGCCAAAATTACAAACATGCCCTTATTCACATAAATGGGCCCACATGCATATTTAATACACACAAACATGCATGTCTAATCACATTACCACACAATTCATCTATATCACATAATCATACATATAATCCATTACTCGCTCATATAATCCCAATTAGGCACTCCAGGCGCTGTAGTCAGGGCACTCAGCCTTAATAACAAATTCGGGACATTAAAGAGGTAATTCGTCCAAAAGAAGATGGTTTTGATGTTTGGGGGATGATTGAGAATATCCTCAAATAACCGCTTCTCCTTCGAGTATCTCGACAAATAGCAAAACCCATCTCCTCCATATGCCGAAGGCCCGTCCCACTTCATCTTGTGGTACAACGATCTCAGAGCGGCTAAGACTCTATAGGAATTGATCTGGAGCTGGAACGGGGTGATGCTAGCATAATCCAGGAAGCTTTGAAAATCCCTTAAGGGCAATAAGGCCCCTGCTAGCATGTGCTCGCGACTTCAGGCCGCGAGTTTAATCTTCCTCTCAAGGTCGTTGTCTCACGGAGCATAGCAACTCCTTTCATTGGAGTTTGCGGGCTGACACATCAGTTTGTTGGATAACTTTAACCCATAATAGGCCAGCAATTCTAAAATATGCCCAGTGGAGGTGACAGAGCTCTAGTAATGTTGGCCTCGAAGAAAGAATCCTTCGAGACTGGAATGGAAAGGGTTTTAGAGGTGGTGGGCTGGTTCGAAATGTTCTCCATGTGGCTGAATGAAAGCTCTCCTGGAGAAAAGGCTATGGTGACCCTACACTTGGGATCTAAAGGAATTGGCCAGACCTCAGGGTCTAGGTCAGGATACACGGCAAATTGAAGCCTCTTCCTTTTTTTCTCTTCGACCTCATCAATCTAGCGTCGAAAGTGGGCTCGGATATCTTCCCGTTCGAGCTGTTCCTTGTGCTTCCGGATCAACCGTTGGTTTTGTGTAAATGGCGATTCAAGTTAGGGAGATGGCAGGTGGTACGGGATGACAATCTCGGGCCCCTACTGATTCTCTGAAGACTGCGACATCTAACAAGAAGGAAAAAGGTGAGGGCCAATTATTTAAAAGAATGGAAAAGATTAAATCTTGATAACTCGAGTTTGCAATCTCGAGATGATGAGATTGCCTTATTCGAGCCTGAAGGTTCAAAATAGCGAGATTAACTCCAATGCCAGCACTGAACTATTGAAAAGTTGAAGGCATCGAGAGTGTACCCACGCGAGAGTGGAGCGGTTAGTGTCAGTTTGGAGTATCTCGAGTTTCTAGGGAAAAGTGGGCGGTTACCCAAAAAGGAAATACTATTGGGATACGTGCATTAAAACCCTAATCCAAAAGCATTTTTCTTAGGCAACACGAAAACTATAACCTAATGACCCATAACCTGAAAAATGTTCCATTTTTATCTGTTTTTACCAAAACGTTTTGCCTAAAACATGTTTCTGATCTATATAAGCCTACATAAACCAAAAAATACTTCTTGCAAATAAGGTTTCGAGAGTGTAATTGTAACGCCCTGGGTAACCAAGACCGTTACACTGCGTGTTTAAAATAGTGCAAGACCTGCTAACTAAGTCATTTAAAAAAAAAAAACATGTGAATCTAACATCATCAACGGATTAGAAATAACAGGTTTTGGTTATAAACAGGTTACTTTCATTAGAAATGACAGTTTAATACATGGAATCTCAAAACAGGGTTTAGATGACATATTTACAAAAATTCCAGAAGTCATAAATAACTCAGGCCACTCTAATGGCAAAATACACATTTTAGGTTTCCGTCCCTATACAAACCCTCGACCGTGGCGGCCGAGTAGCTAACAATGAACACCTCGCCCCTAGAGATCTCCAACTCATGGTTGATCCAACATATCCTTGCCTTTATCTGCACCACATAGCACCCATGAGCCGAGGCCTAGCAAGAAAACTAGAATATCATAGAATGACCAATATCTATAACCAAATATTCCATAAAGCATAACCAAGTGTTCAACGATTCATGACATTCACCTATTTAGTGATAACAATTGACAAATCAACAACTTGTCATCCAGAAAATTAAAATATCATATTCATCAAATTAACAACAATAATCACATTCGTAACCAGCAGTTTATCACAACCATTACACAACGATCAGGGTCGGTGCCCTTAGGCTGCACCCTCTGTTTAACCCACTGTCTTCGGCTCACTTAGGTCGCCCCCAGTGTTATACCCACTGACTCTAGCCAGCTTAACCAAGCCCAGTGATTAATAAGCTATCCTCAGCAACCAATGGCTGAGCCGCGCCTTGTGCGCAAATATTGATTCCGACACTCTTAGGCCGTTTATCACATGTCCCCATGGCATAATAACATCTCAGGACATCATATACAAATATAGGGAGCTCTTAGTCCCATCATATTCACATGGTTCATCACATTCACATAACAATGCATACAAATATAGGGAACACTTAGTCCCAACCTAACCACATAATCGGGTGCAGTTTTCTTACCTCTTGTTCGAGCGAGAAATACGTTACAAACGACCCTTGAGAATGATCGATCCTTTGATCCATTAGCAGTCACCTAGTCATAACCAAATATGGAATCCAATTAATGAAAATATCAATAAATGGGTCTTAACCTAAACCTCACTCCCGGGACCCCGAATTGTACCCAAACAGTGAGTACGTTCGATCCCGAGCCTTAAGGATTGAAACCCTAAGCCAAAAATCGTTAAAAATGCCCAAAACGGGAATTTGATGGAACAGGGTAACGCCCCAGCGCTACCCCACTAGCGCCTTAGCGCTTTTTCCACAACCAAAACTGCCCAACCATCCCTGGGTAGCGTTGTAGCGCCCCCTTGTGGGCGCTATGGCGCTACACCCAGCTAGAAGGGGGGCTATGGCGCTACACCCAGCTAGAAGTGTCGCTGAACTTCTCCCCTTCAACTCCTCCATTTCCAACTTGATTCCAATGCTTCCAAACATCAAATTAAGTGTCAAATGAACCCAAAAATCACCCCCACATGTCCTAGGCATCACAACCTAACCAAGCTTTGCCAAAAACCCCATTGAATCTCAACTTTTAAACCCAAAATCTCAACTGAACCCAATAGTAAACCAGAGCAGAAAACTAGAGTTCTAAAGGTTAGAATCTTACCTCAAGCTCGGTATAAACTCCTCTTCAATGATGGAACAATACCCTAGATCCTCAACACTTGATTCCCCAGCTTAATTCCTCAAAAGAAGCTTCAAAATTGAAGAAGAAAAGGAGAAGAAATGATGAACGATTGATGAAGGAAGAGGTGCTCTATTTTTCTACAGCCTTCTACAATTTTCTAGTTTAAGTATGGGTATATATCCTTTAGGGTAAAAAGACCTAAATGCCCTCAAGTCTAATTAAAATCCTTAATAGCCACCAAGGGCAAAATCGTCATTTTGCACCTATCTCATTAACCATAATTTAAACCCTTCAATTCCCATTATTCTCAATATCTTCGAATATCAATAATTCATACCCCTTAACTCTCGGCAACGCTCTAATCACCAAATTACCCCGGGACTCACCCCGAGCCCCGAACTTACTCCCGTTATGACCAAACCGCTAACTTATACTCAAAGATCGTCTCATGCCGAACAGCTCGAACAAATCCACATTATAATGTGGCCTCAACAATAGCTTACCAATAAGCATACAAATATACATTTACACCCTCAGTGGGCCAAATTACCAAAATGCCCTCATAACAAAATATATACCGATATGCATGCACTTATCATCATATACTAATATGATCCACATAAACATGCATATAATCATATAATGGCACAATCAATCAATTATGGCCCTCCCGGCCTCCTAATCAAGGTCCTAAACCTTATTAGGAAATTTGGGTCGTTATAGTAATGATAACCAGAAATGTTTCCCTACATGCAGAGAAGGAATGTAAAAAAAATTGTATGAATGATGATTGGAAAGGATCAGAAAACTGACACAAAGTTTTTTGTGGGAACGAAGAGATTGTCGACTGGAGAAGGGGAAGCAGGAATGATCCCGCAGAGCCGAAGGTGGTGATATTGCGTTGCTTCTTTAGTTTGGAGAACATGCAAAAAGAAGAGCTCTGGTTCGTGTTTTCCTTTGGTTCATGTTTTCTTTTCTGAAGGCTAAAATGCAAAGGTGAAAAGTGGGGAGAAGAGAAAATGTATATATATAGGCAGGAAGAATTGTAAAAGGTAAACGGGTCTGAGCCCTTGATCTGAGTTAAAAGGTGATCTAAGGGATCACGTTTTATTTCAAAGAGATGGTGGCAAAAAGAGAATGGGAAAAAACGTGCACAAGTAAAATGGTACTTGAGTACTCTTGGTAAGCAATCCCCTAGTGACATGTGTCCACACTCGAGTGTGGTAGGCGAGCACGTTTTTCGAAAGTGGAGATTAAAAGTTTCTTTCTCAGAGGATTCGAACCAACACTTTTGAGGGGGCAAAATGTTACACCCAAATTTTGAGATTAACTAGACAACCTCGAAATGTAGGCTCGAAATGGTTAAGCTCGGGACCTACAAGTGTTAGCATTACACTTATACGAATTGTCAAATGGTTCTAGGTCTATTATTAGCTCTTGAGCATGAGTCGCAGTGTTCGAGCCTAAGCTGTAGGCTCGAAGACATCAACCTTCTCCGAGGAATGAGTTCCACCGAATTAGTGGATGAGGAGGAGGCTACGACTAGAACGATGAGCTCGAAGCTTGGCTAGTCTTGAAAGCGTGTCAGCACAACGATCGAGCTCAATCACGCGTTTGTCACACAGAAAGGTTGTTAGGAAGTCTCTTTTTAGTAAGGATTCGTTATTACTGTAATAAATCCCTTTTTCATGGGATATTACTTAATTAGTGTATTTGATTAATATTGTTAATGCATATATTTGAATTTGAATGCTTGATAGTAACTAATCTGAATTGGGGGAAGATATTCTCACGGCCAGGTCTATAAATAGTTTGGTCTAATTCATTTGTATTTAAGCATAAATTGTGTCGGAAAAACTCTGCAAAATTGCTTTCATTCAAAAGCTTTGAGAGAGTAGTGATAATAACAGTGATTCGCGGACAAGACAGATTTTAATTGCTGAACCACGTGAAAAACCCTCTAAATTCTTCTATTTTTTCTATATTCTTGTTTAGTACTCTTTATAATTAAATTGACGAAAAACGATGTAAACATTACCAAAATAATATAATAGTTTTTTTTAATGAAAGAAAATAATAATAATAATAAATAATGTATCTGTATTGTCAACAATAAAACAATGTAAATATTGAAAAATATTTGTAAATATGTTAAAGCAAAATGCATAAAAATTAACCAAATTATAAATAAACTAAGGTGACGATATCTTTTGAAAAAAAAGAAATAATATCATGTAACTCTCGTAAAAAGATAATAATAAATAATAGAAATAATACTAATATGATGTAACTTATATGAAATGAAAATTTGAATTACGCGGATAGTAACAAAGATGTTTATAAAAAAAAGTAAACCTAAATAACTACCAAACTTTAAAATGGTACAAAACCGTTTAAGAATATTGAAAAAAAGTAGAACGTACCCACTAGAAAAAATTGATTTTTTTAGACATATAGAGATCCATAATCTAGGGTTGGTAATTCGTGTAAATGTGTCAGATTCGTGTCGACATGATTATGATACGACACGATTAAGGTAAACACGAACATGACACGATTATTAAACATGTCAAAAACACGAATACGAACACGACATGATTATTAAATGGGTCAACACGATATGAACACAACACAACACAATAACACAATTAATGTGTCACTACACGACATGAAATTGACACAATTAATCATAACTATAAGAAAAAAAATCATAAAACCTATAACAATTATTCGTGTTATCGTGTTGACACGATTATGACACGACACGATTGTTAAACCGGTCAACACAATTAAGGTAAATACGAACACGGCATGATTATTAAATGTGTCAAAAACTCAAATACGAACACGAATATTAAATGTGTCACCCAAACCCATTTGTTTTCGTGTCGTGTCGTGACCCAAATGAATAAGAGAAATGAATGAGGATAAAATATTAAAGAATCATAATCATTATTTTATTATGTTGTTTACTAAACTCACCGGAAAGATAATCATAAACATTTTATTTTGTTTACATAACTGGGAAATATAATCAGAATGCTTTAATTTGACTAAATTGCTCTTTATAGAAAATGTATATTTTTAAAGAGAAGATTTTGTGAGGGTAAATTTATCTTTTAAATTTTAATAAATAAAAATACATTACCCGTAATGTGATTGATTAAGAAAATGGGAAGAGAAATATTCCCATTATTTTCTCCCAAATTCATGTGGGCTGATGGACCTAAAACGGGTATGTTTAAATATTTATACTCGCAAGCGCACGAATCGTATTTATAGAATAGTTTTCGTGTAAGCACGAGGTCGAACCCAAAGGAGTTGTCTAAAATAAAAAAGAAAACTATTTTAAATCAAAAGTAATAAATTCTAACCTAGTTCCAAAGATTGATGAGTTTTAATATTATGAACATAAAATAAAAGATTGAAAAATAAAGCTATTTAAGAGAATGAAAATAAACCAATAATGATTTGACAATAAGTGTTAAAAGAAAAGATTATTAAGATACTAGAATCCACAAAATGTAAGTTTAATAATATTTATTAGTATATTGATTCCCAAGTTTTAGTGATAATTAAAATAATTTAAACTATCATTTTCCAAAAATATTTATAATTTTAAGCACAAATTTCTTTTAAAAAAGATAGGATTTTTCTTCACTTTTCAAAATTATAACTTCAAAGCATTTAGTGTAAATCAATCTAATGAAATAACAAATAAATCAATGAACATTATTTATAAGGCAAAACATAATATTTTTGCTCTAAGCATGGATGTGTACAATTTAATGACACATCTTACACAAAGAATATTATGTTTATGTACTAATGAAGAACAAAGTGTAAATATGCTCTAACAATCTAAAATACAAGATATTTAAGATGAAAGAAATATATGAAGAAGAAAAATCCATAGACTTTGTTGCATTACAAGGGAAATCAACATACAACATAAATATTACCTAGTTACAAGTTGCTTCATCATGATCTTAATAATCTTATGAAAAAGATTAGAAGCACATAACTAGAGTAGAAAATACAAACTAAAAATTACAAACATAAATAGGAAAATTTGGAGGAGAAACCCCCAAATTTTTCCTCTAAAAATACATAGAAAAAAATAAAAAGAAGAAGAAGATGAAGAGAGTTGAGAGGTTTTGAATGTGTAGAAACTTTGTGTAGAGTAACATCTCCCCCAAATGGACATCCTAACTCCCTTATTTATAGCCAAAAAATGGGAATTAAAATAATCAATTTAAAATAATTAAATTGATTAAATTAATTAAATTAATTATAATATGACAAATAGGGGTAAATTATAGGGTATAATTATGATGTTTTTGGGTGAAATATGTAGAAAGTGTGATAAAAAATTGGCATTTTGAGACAAAAGGGACAATGTTTGGCTCAAGAAAATTGGGCATGCATGGTGGCAGGCCTAGGGGCTGCTGGGGCGTGTTGGAGGCTCATGGGCCTATGGCTGGCAGGCGTGGGACTCTGAAGAGGCTGTTGATTGCTTCAGGTTGGTGCTGGATCTGGAGAGAAGCTGGGACATGGTTGATCTTGTGATGCCAGGCGGATTGGCACTTGGCTTCTGCGTGAGGGGCATGTGTAGGTGTGATTGATGAAGGAATGGGCATGGGCTTGCTACTTGGGCCTGGGCAGGTGGGCCTGAATTGCTTGGAAAAATGCCAATTTCCTTTGCTATTCTTCACAAAACTGCCATCTTTTTTCATCATTTTCATTGCTTTTCAAGAGCATAAGTTCCCTACAAAATAAATATAAAATAAATCATAATACAATATTTTCAATTATAAAATAAATAAATTTAATTATTTGAAAATATTAATTATAACTTAATTATATTTTACATTTAAGTTTAATAATACAACATTTTTTTACCACTAATAATTCAAATAATTAACTACAACATTTTACAACAAAATAATTATAAAAACACACAAAAGTATATAAAATCATGATAAGACTAATAAATTCAAAATTACTTAAAAACTTAATAAATCAATTAAAAACTCAAGAATTAAGCAACAATTAGCACATAAAAAGTGGTAAAATAACTCTATTTTGTAGAGTTATCATGAGCCTCATAAAATATTACTAAATAAAAGTAAACAAATGAATGAGAATGATTACAACACACGTGATTCTCATTACTAATTAGTAAACATACCATTATGTAATAATGAAAAATTTTCCCATCATCAGTATATTTTGCCTCAAATTACTCAAGGTTGGTCCTCATTAGGTCTATTTGATATTGTTTTCCTATTTTTTATTTTTAAAGTTGTATTTTAAAAAATGTGAACAAAAAATAATTTTTTTTAGTTTTCGAAAAATAAGAGGTGTTTAGTTAATGTTTTCTTAAAATAACTTTTTTTAGTTTTTTATTTTTGAAAAAATCTTAAATAAATATATTTACAAAGAAAAAATTCTTTTAAAAATTTGTAATAAATAATGAGATAAAATAATGTGAAGTAAAAAAGTGATGAAAAATAAGAAGTAAGAAAGTAAAGAGAAAAAAAATCGAGGAAAAAGAAATTGAGAAGAGAGAAACTGATACGAGAAAAAATAAGAGATAAAATGATGTGAAATAAAGTAAAAAGGGAGAAGTAATGTGAGAGAAAATGACAATAAAGAAAGTGATGAAAAAAAAATGAGGACATAATAAGTGATGAGAAATAAAATAATGAGAGAGAAAATGATCAAATAGAAAGTAAGGAGAGAGAAAATTATTAGATAAAGTAATAAGAGAGAAACTGATGTGAGAAAAAAAATGGACAAAAAAAAATTGAGAACTAACCCAACTTTTTGTTGTTTTCAGATTTTTTTGTTATTTGTAACTTTATTTTTAAAAATTGTTTTCTTAATAAAAAAATTGTATCTTTTTAAAACAAAAACAATTTTTTTAGTTAAGGAGCTAAATACCATATTGGTTAATTTTGAATAGATAATTTATTGGATAAATAACACTTAGGTCTCCAAGTTTTACCACTTGTATCATTTAGATCTCAAACTTTTACTTTCACGCTCACATATATTCTCAATGTTATATTTTATTAAACAAATTCTAATTTATAAGGGTAAGATGCGAATTTAACAAAAAAATAAAAAATAAATAGCACCAATTATTTTTTTAAACATTTCTTAATCAATTAATTATTACAAATATATTACTTTGATAATTGACTTAAATATTCTCTTGAAATATTAAAAAATGATAATAATAAAAATATTTTAAATTTTAGAAGCATGAAATTTATTCAGGATACTTTTATCTATAACATTATTTTTTTCTCACTACACACATTTTTATTTAAACTTCTCATAAATTGTTAAATTTTTTTGGACACATGATGAGTTTAATAGAAACGTGTGTAGTGAGAAAAAAAATGATGTTATAGATAAGCGCACCCTTAATAAATTTAACGTTTCTAAAATTTAAAATATGTAAATTTTTTTATTAAAAATAATAAATTAATTTATATAAGTGATATTAAATATGTTAGAGGTATAATAGAAAATAAATTTTTAATATTTGATAAGAATATTTAGGTCAATTTACCAAAATAATATATTTTGTAATAATTAACTAATTAATTTGGTTAAAAAAAATAAATGGGTGATACATTTTTTTAGTTAAAATCTTATTTTACCTTTATAAATTAGGGTTTATTTAATAAAATATAACATTAAGTTCCTATGTGAGTCAAAACATAAATGTTGAGATCAAATTGCTACAAATAAATATTGATGACCTAAGTGATACAAATAGTAAAGCTTGTGGACCCCAAATGCTATTTAACCTAATTTATTTCTATAAATAGAAAATAAATTTTTAATATTTGATAAGAATATTTAGGTCAATTTACCAAAATAATATATTTTGTAATAATTAACTAATTAATTTGGTTAAAAAAATAAATGGGTGCTACATTTTTTTTTAGTTAAAAATCTCATTTTACTTTTATAAATTGGGTTTTATTTTATAAAATATAACATTGAGTACCTATGTGAGTCAAAACATAAATGTTAATGACCTAAGTGATACAAATAATAAAGCTTGGGAACCCTAAATACTATTTAACCTAATTTATTTCCATATTTTAAATATCTCGAACTTTAAAAATAAAAGCAAGTTCCATATGGCAACTTAGACTAATTAGGAAATTTATCAAGCAACAAACTACAAATCATATCTACCAAACAACAACAATCCTAAAATGTCACCTTTACACACATTAATCATAAAAACTACATAAAATCTTAGATTAGAGTGACTTGCATTTGTTCTTAGTCTAAAAACAACTACATTCTTACAATTTGCTTTTATAAGTTTTTTTTGGATTATTTGAACTAATTTAGATTTGGGTTGTGGTAAATAGGTCTATATTAGTGCTTCAAGATCCGTACATTAGATGTATTTTATTAATAAGGGTAAAATTTAATTACTAATTTTTTCTTTTACATTCTCAAAAGAAAGATATTTTTTAAGGAAAAAACCATTGAGATCCAATCAGAGGATGTACCTACCTACTTCTGTCTTGGGTTTTCAGACTGTCTCAGCAATGTCTATGGTCCACACGTGTACAAAAAGGGCATAGTTGAAAAGACAAGGACTAAATTGGTTAAAAGTATAAATAGAGTAAACTTAAGAGGTCTAAACAAGAAATACGAGAAAGTTTCCCTACTTTCCTCTCGTGCCTAGTTAATTAATCGTCCCTCCCTCTCTCTCTCCTCTATTTCTCACTTTCTCTCTCATACCTCTCCGGCCACAGTAGGGCTTCTTCTCCGACACTTCAGAACACGTTTCTCGCCGCTGCGCTCATTTTCGCCGGCCCTATTCTATCTCACGCCACCGGAGGTAAGCTCCCTTCTCATATTCTTTAACCCGTTTCTTTTGATCTTCTTCTTTCTCTTGCTCGAAGCTCTAAGCAGTGAAACCCTAATCGCCGACAACTACACTCTAATATAATTCTTTAGTGTGTGGTATTTAAGATTATATAGTGTGATTAATGGGATCCTGAGATCGATTGTATAGCCGTGGATTCATTGATTTCGTTGGTTTGTTTTTATTCTTGATCAGGGTTAGAGAGAGTTTCTACAGGGTCCAATAAGATCCGAAGCGGTGATAATCGGCGAAGCGATTACTGGACAGGAGAGAAAGCTGAGGCTAGGTTTTTGTATTTTTGTGGTGTCATTTTGATGCGTTGGTCGGAATTCGAATCCGCCAGGGTTAGAGTTTGGGTTGGACCCGTGAGATGGCTAATCCCGGAGCCGGGACCAAGTTCGTGTCTGTGAATTTGAACAAGTCGTATGGACAGCCTTCACATCATCATCATCACCATCCACACAATGCTAACTCATACGGATCGAGTCGGCTTAGAGCCGGTGGCCATGGCACTGGAGGTGGCGGAGGAGGAGGAGGAATGGTGGTCCTTTCAAGGCCTCGGAGTTCGCAGAAGGCTGGGCCGAAGCTTTCTGTTCCACCCCCCTTGAACCTACCTTCATTGCGCAAGGAACATGAGAAATTTGATTCTTTGGGCACTGGTGGCGGACCTGCTGGTGGAGGGGTTTCCGGTAGTGGGTCAAGGCCGTCTTCGTCGGGTATGGGATGGACAAAGCCTGGTCCAATTGCTCTGCAGGAGAAAGATGGTCTTGGTGATCAAGGAGCTGATGGTACTGACCAGGTTCTCAATGGTTCTGATGGGGCAGGGAAGGGTAGTAGTGTTTACATGCCTCCTTCGGCTCGATCGGGAACAGTGGGTTCTTCTGCTCCAACTTCTACTTTGGCATTTCCACCTTTGGAGAAAGCCTCGGTGTTGAGGGGTGAGGATTTCCCTTCTTTGAAGGCTGCTTTGCCTTCTTCATCTGGGAATGGGCAGAGGCAAAAGGATAGTTTGAATCAAAAGCAGAAACAGGCACTTGGTGATGAGTCTCATAATGAGCAGAGGAATGGTTCCCGTTTGAGTACTCCTGTTGACATGCGCCCTCAGTTGCATTCGTCTCGTCTTAGTAGTGGCAGTGGAATGAATGGCAATGTAGAGACCAATGGTTTTGGTGGTTCTCAATCAATCGCACCAGTTCGGAAGCAGGAAGAGTATTTCCCAGGTCCATTTCCGCTAGTCCGAGTGAACCCCAGATCTGATTGGGCTGATGATGAGCGTGATACTAGTCATGGTCTTATTGAGAGGGGCAGGGACCATGGGTTTTCAAAGAGTGAAGCTTACTGGGACAGAGATTTTGATATGCCCAGAGTAAGTGTTTTACCTCACAAACCAGTTCATAATACGTCTGAGAGGTGGGGTCAGCGTGACGATGAAACTGGAAAAGTTACTTCCAGTGAAGTCCCTAAAGGAGACCCGTATGCCAGAGATATAAGAGCGCCTAGTAGAGAAGGGCGGGAAGGAAACTTATGGAAAAGTTCGATTCTTCCAAAAGATGGTTCTAGTGTTGTAGAAGTTGGTGCAAGGCAGTCTAATCTGAATGGAGAAATGCACAAAGAAAATAAGTATGCTCCTTCACATTTTCGAGAAAATGCTCACGGTGATTTTGGGAGGAGGGAAGTAGGGTATGGACAGGGAGGAAAGCAGTCATGGCACAACACTATAGACTCTCATGGAACCCGAGGGGCTGACCGGAATACACGAGAGCGCTATGGAAGTGAACAACACAGCAGATACAGGGATAGTGCTTTACAGAATAATTCGATGACCAAATCATCATATACTTCGGGTGGTGGCAGAGGGATGCATGTCACTGATCCAATACTCAACTTTGGCAAAGAGAAGCGTCTCTTTACAAAGAGTGAAAAACCTTATGCAGAGGATCCTTTCATGAAAGATTTTGGAACAGGTTTTGATGGCCGTGATCCCTTCTCTGGGGGTCTTCTAGGAGTGGTTAAGAGAAAGAAAGATGCGGTCAAACAGACTGATTTTCATGATCCTGTCAGAGAATCTTTTGAGGCTGAACTTGAAAGAGTTCAGAAAATGCAAGAACAAGAGCGGCGACGGATTATCGAAGAACATGAAAGAGCTTTGGAACTAGCTCGAAGAGAAGAAGAGGAAAGAGCAAGGATGGCTAGGGAACAAGAAGATAGACAGAGAAAATTGGAAGAAGAAGCTAGAGAAGCAACATGGAGAGCAGAACAAGAGCGACTGGAAGCCATGCGGAAAGCTGAAGAGCTGAGAATAGCTCGGGAGGAGGAAAAACGAAGGATGTTTATGGAAGAAGAAAGGAGAAAACATGCTGCTAAGCAGAAGCTTTTAGAATTGGAGGAAAAGATTGCCAAGAGGCAAGCTGAAACAACAAAGCCTGGGAGTAGCTCTTCAGCCCTTGCAGATGATAGATTGCCTATGATAGAGAAAGAAAAAGATGCCTCCAGGGCAGTGGAGGTCAGTGACTGGGAAGATGGTGAAAGAATGGTGGAGAGGATCACAACTTCAGCCTCCTCTGATTCGTCTAGTTTGAACAGGAACTCAGAGATGGGCTCTAGGTCTCAGTTTACTAGAGAGAGTTCTGCTGCTTTTATTGACAGAGGAAAGCCAGTTAATTCATGGAGAAGGGATGCATACGATAATGGAAACAACTCAACCTTACATGTACAAGATCAGGACATTGGTAATCACAGTCCTAGACGTGATGCATCTATTGGCGGGAGATCATTCCCTAGGAAAGAGTTCTACGGTGGTGCTGGGGTTTTGCCTTCAAGAACTTATCAAAAAGGAGGAATTTCAGATCCTCCAATGGATGATTTCATTTTTAATAATCTAAAAGGGCAGAGGTGGAATCTTTCTGGGGATGGAGATCAATACAGCAGGAACACAGAGATTGACTCTGAAGTTCACGATCATCTTGTTGAAAAATTTGATGTGGGCTGGGGACAGGGCCAGAGCCAGGGCCGTCCCCGTGGTAACTCTCATCCTCAATATCCGGATCGACTATACCCTAACTCTGAGGCAGATATGCCTTATTCCTTTGGGAGGTCACGTTATTCCATGAGGCAGCCACGTGTTCTTCCCCCTCCATCAATAGCTTCCATGCACAAAACCTCCTACCGGAGTGAGATTGAACGTCCTGGCCCTTCAGCTTTTTTAGATAGTGAGAGACAGTATAATCATGCAGTAAGAAGTGAACCTACCTTGCAGACATCATATGACAGCAGTCATCGGGAGAATCTTGGACAGCGTGATATAATTGATGTTCAGCAAGAAAATGAGCAGAAACTGGATGGTAAAAGCACACCAAGGTGCGATTCGCAATCCTCACTCTCAGTCTCAAGCCCCCCTAGTTCCCCAACTCATCTTTCTAATGATGACTTGGATGACACTAGAGAATCTTCATTATTATCTGCTGAAGGAGAACACAAAGACGTTTCTTTGTCAGGGCAGGAGAATGAACCAGTTAGTTTACCTTCAAATGCTGGGGAGGAAAATATGAGTGCTGCAAGTTGTGCATCTGTGGGTGATGATGAAGAATGGGCTGTTGAGAACAATGAACAGCTGCAAGAGCAAGAAGAATATGACGAGGATGAGGACAGATACCAGGAAGAAGATGAAGTGCACGAGGGAGATGAAGAAAATATTGACCTGCACCAGGAATTTGAAAGTATGCATTTAGAGGAGAAAGGGTCACCTGATATGATGAACAACTTGGTTTTAGGATTCAACGAGGGTGTTGAAGTTGGGATGCCAAATGATGATCTTGGAAGAAGTGCTAGGAATGATGAAACTGCATTTGTCGGCCCTCTGGTGTCATCTAGGTCTGTTGAAGAACAAAGGTCGTTTGATAGGATTTGCAGTGATGGAGAAACCCTTCAACCGCTGGATGGTTGTCCTCAAGTATCTAGCGAAAATGAGGTGCAGGATCTGGCTGTTCAGCAAAGTAACGCTCCTCACACAACACAAGAATCCGAACTTGTGGATCATGTGGATGCTCCTAGTAGTTCTGGTTTGTCTTCTCATCATCCAGTTGTATCTTCAGCAAACGTTGCTTCACATTCTTCCAATCAGGCTGTTACATGTAGCATTCCTGCCGTTCAAAATCAGGCTGAGGTGCCACTTAAGCTTCAGTTTGGGCTGTTTTCTGGTCCCTCCTTGATACCTTCTCCAGTCCCAGCAATACAGATCGGTTCTATACAGATGCCTCTTCATCTGCATCCTCAAGTTGGTTCTTCTCTCAGTCGTATGCACCCATCACAGCCTCCTCTCTTCCAGTTTGGCCAGTTGAGGTATTCATCTCCTATTTCTCAAGGAGTTGTGCCACTGGCTCCTCACTCAATGTCTTTTGTTCAGCCGAATGTTCCATCCAGTTTCTCTTTCAATCAGACCCCAGGAGGTTCACTGCCTATTCAGTCTGGTCAAGATTCCTCCCAGAGTCTCACGAAAAATGATAGTACATCCCGTCCAGCAGATAAACAATCTGGTGTTAATTCCCGGCACATGGATGTTTCTCAAGGAAATATGAGAGAGGACAGTTTGTTACCTGCCAGGGAAAATGCTGAAATCTCTACTACGGTGCAACGTGGGCGATCAGAGCTGTCTCGCATAGGTGATAATAATTCCAGGTCTGATTTAGGTGTCCGAGCAGCAGATGAAGGGCACCATAATTTGGTTGTGGAAAACTACAATGCTATGTCTTTTACCCAAGAATTAGAAGGGCAGCCTCAGACTGGAGCAGTACTTTCTCAGACAGTCACAAAAGAAAAAGGTCTAAATGGGCCTAAGGTCCAAGGCTTGGTATCCAGTGGTAGAGGGAAAAGGTACATATTTGCAGTGAAGAATTCTGGCTCAAGATCATATCCTGCCCCCGAGTCTACTACACACCCTGAATCTAGTGGATATCAGAGGAGGCCGCGACGTCATATTCAGCGAACTGAGTTTCGGATTCGTGAAGGTTTTGATAAGAGACAACCTGCTGGCTTTGTTTCATCTGATGATTTGGGGATGGATGAGAAGTCAAATGCCATTGGAAGGGGTATAGTACCTTCTGTAAGAACTGGACCAAAGAGGGTTATTTACTCACATAAAGCAGCATCAAAGCAAGCATTCGAATCGGATTCTTCGAGCTCTGTTCCACTCGGTTCACGTGAAGTAGATTCTGCCAGCCGAGCTGAAAGGGGATCTGGGAAAGAATCTTCAATTAAAGGTCAGAGCATTCCTCAGTCTGGAGAGGGGAAGCTGAAAAGGAATATCTGCTCTGAAGAAGCCGTTGATGCTCCTTTGCAGAGTGGCATTGTGCGAGTGTTTGAGCAACCTGGTATAGAGGCCCCAAGTGATGAAGATGATTTTATTGAAGTAAGGTCTAAAAGGCAAATGCTAAATGATCGACGTGAACAGAGAGAAAAGGAAATCAAGGCCAAGTCTCGGGTTGCAAAGGTTGTAATTTTTATATTCAATTTAAATCTCATTTTTGCTTGACCTTGCCTTGAAATAGGTGTTTAATTATATTTATTTTTTATAAATATTTTATATTATAATTCACATATCAGGTGCCACGAAGATCTCGTCCTACTTCAAAGACTACATCAACAAACTCAAGTAAAGTTTCTGCATCATCTGGTAGAGAAGCACCAAACAACATTCGCCCTGAATTTGTTGCCACTGAGGGACGTGAATTGGGAAATAGGGAATTATCATCTGGTTTTAACACCACCTTAGTGTCACAGCCATTGGCACCTATTGGCACTCCTGCTATGAAAAGTGATTCCCAGACAATCAGGTATTCTTTTTGTGGAAGAAGAGTTCTGCTGTAATTAAATTAATAGATGCAAGAGGAACTCCTAAATCATGTTTTCTTAACAGGCCAGTCCAGACAAGTTCCCATGCATCTGGTGCAGTAAAAAATATTGGGTCAGGCTTGCTATTTGACAACAGAACAAAGGTTATAGATAGTGTTCAAACGTCTTTGAACTCTTGGGGAAATTCCCGAATCAATCAACAGGTGTCTGCCCTTGTCATTTTTATTTTTTTATTTTAACGTCCACAGCTAGAAGCTTCACTTTATATCTTACTTTGGTCAATCTTTGCATTTGGACTGTGTTTGTTGAGGATCGTGTTCTTTTTCTTCCGGGGAAGAAGATTTATCTGCTCGCTCTTTGTTCTCATTGTTCACTACTTGCTTTCACGATTGGAATAGCTGATATTCTCTTAACTCGGATTTTGTCTTTTGCTTCTCCTTATTAGCTAATGACTTCTTACTTTCTTCTTTACTTGTGTATCATATAAAATGTATGTCCTAGGAAAGTTTGGGCAGGTTTCTGCTTGAACTTTGCAACAGAAAGATTGTTTATATATGCCTTTTAATATTTTCAAGTCAACTGGGCATGGTTTTCTCAACTGATTCATCTAGAGCAGTTTTCACATATATAGTTTTTTTCTTTAAAATTCTGGGGGTCTGAAACTTACAAATTACATCTGGTAGGTTATGGCCCTGACGCAGACTCAGCTTGATGAGGCTATGAAGCCTGGGCAATTTGATTCTCGTGCCTCTGTGGGAAATCAAACTAGCTCGGTTAGTGATTCCAGCATGACGTCATCATCCATTTTGACGAAAGACAAGTTATTTTCTTCTACTGCAAGTCCAGTAAATTCATTGCTTGCTGGGGAGAAGATTCAATTTGGTGAGAAAAGGCACATAACTAAAAACTAATTTTTTTTAAATGTTCCTAATGCTTATGTATAGGCCTCATCTTTTCAGGTGCAGTCACATCTCCGACAATTCTTCACCATAGCATCCGTGCTGTTTCACATGGAATTGGGCCACCAGGTCCATGCCGAACAGAAGTACAGCTTTCTCACAGTCTTGGTGGAGCTAAGAATGACTGTGATATTCTCTTTGAAAAGGATAAACACACTACAAAATCTTGTGTGCATCTTGAAGATTGTGAAGCTGAAGCTGAAGCAGCTGCTTCAGCTGTTGCTGTTGCAGCAATTAGTAGTGACGAAATTGTTGGGAATGGACGGGGTACTTGCTCTGTCTCCGTTTCTGATACCAAGAGTTTTGGAAGCACCAGAATTGATGGGATAACAACAGGTACGGAGTTTTCGGTACTCAAATCTTGGCTGTTTCCTGGATTTAGCATAATTTTATATCAGGGGAAATTTTAAATTTTTGTAGGTGGAGCTAGTGATTCACGATTTACTTGTCAGTCAAGGGCGGAAGAGTCTCTTAGTGTGTCTCTTCCAGCAGATTTATCTGTTGAGACCCCTCCAATTTCTATGTGGCCTCCCTTACCAAGTCCCCAGAATTCTTCTAGCCAAATGCTTTCACATTTCCCTGGCGGTCCACCTTCTCATTTTCCCTTCTTTGAGATGAATCCAATGTTAGGGGGACCTGTATTTGCTTTTGGACCACATGATGAATCTATATCTACCACCCAGTCACAGTCTCAGAAGAGCACTGCACCAGCTTCAGCACCTGTAGGGACCTGGCAACAATGTCATTCTGGTGTAGATTCATTTTATGGTCCACCTGCTGGATTTACCGGTCCTTTCATTAGTCCACCTGGGGGCATCCCAGGGGTTCAAGGTCCACCACACATGGTTGTCTACAATCATTTTGCACCAGTTGGACAGTTTGGGCAAGTTGGTTTGAGTTTCATGGGTACTACCTATATACCATCTGGAAAGCAGCCTGACTGGAAGCACAGCCCTGCTTCTTCTGCCATGGTTGTTGGTGAGGGAGAGATGAACAATTTGAATATGGTTTCTGGGCAGCGCAATCCTGCAAACATGCCCACTCCAATTCAGCATTTGGCCCCAGGGTCACCGCTCCTGCCCATGGCGTCACCGTTGGCAATGTTTGACGTTTCCCCTTTCCAGGTAACATCCGATGTGCTGTCCTGAATCTTTAAGTTTAAAGAAATATGGTTATCCAATTATGATTTCAAATTTGCACTCTTCGTTTAGAATTTCAATTGCTTTTTTGTTTTATGGACAGGCATAGCCAAATCTATCACTAGCTTTATTAATAGTGTTCTATAATTGTTTTGTTTGCAGTCCTCTCCTGACATGTCGGTTCAAGCACGTTGGCCTCATGTCCCTGCATCGTCTCTCCAGTCTGTTCCTTTATCAATGCCATTACAGCAACAAGCAGTTGCTGTACTTCCGTCTAAACTTATCCCTGTAGACCAATCATTAACAGGCAACAGATTCCCTGAATCTCGAAATACTTCATCCTCTGACAGGAATCGAAACTATCCAGTGACCACTGATGCCACTGTGTCTCAATTGCCGGATGAACTTGGCTTAGTAAACCCTTCAAGTACCACGGGTAAAGGGGTTTCTGCACACAATGTAGTCAGTAAGAGCTCATCTGTAAGCATGAATTCAGATACTAGCAAGTCTGATGTAGCTCAAAATGTTAGTAGCAGTGGTAGTGGCCAGAACACTAGCTCCAATGTCAAGTCTCAACCTTCTCAGCATAAGAGCAATATCTCTGGCCAGCAGTATGGTCATTCCTCTGGCTATAATTATCATAGAGGAGGCGGACCTTCTCAGAGAAGTAGCTCCGCCGGTGAGTGGACCCATCGAAGACCGAGTTTCCACGGTAGGAATCAATCCGTGGGTGGAGAAAAGAGTTTTCATTCTTCAAAGATGAAGCAAATTTATGTGGCAAAACAGACCTCTACCTCTACCGGTTCTTCGACACAATCGTGAGAATCCAGAAAGTTAGTCCTCCCTTGTGTTTTTATGGATTTTCTTGAGAGGTTGAATCATTTATTCAAGAATAAAAAATTTTGGCTATTTTTTTTTTTGGCAGCACCTGTGTTTAGTGTTTAGTTATGAGATTTGGCTTTTCTTGACTGGGAAATATGAGTAGATTCCGTAGGTAACTACTGTGCTAGTTTTCCAAGATGAAGGTTGTTACATCACTCCATCTGTGCTGTTTGTTCACTCCACACCAGATTGTCCATTTGTGAAAAACCAAAAAAGATTTGATGTACTAAATTATTTAATTGTTCCCGGTAAGAGTTCTTTTTTATTATTCACCGCAGATCATTAATGATAGTAAATCTTAATCTTTCTCTTTGTTTCAACTGTGATCTATGTCCATTCCAAGTTTCTGTCTAGTCAATATACTATTTCTTTTCAAGTATAAAACTGAATATACTCCTACTTGGTGCTCTCTGGGCATCAATTTAAATTCTCAGGAATATTGATTCTCTTTGTTTTTCTTTTCAGAAGGGACAGGCTCTATTTCTTTGAATACGAAAGTAGTTGTAACTCATACTTGGGATTCATGTGTAATGCACTAATAATAAAATGTGTGTATAAATGTATATATAAATGAATGAAACTGTGGCTTGTATCTATGCTCACTACAGCAAGTAAGGTTTAATTAGTATGACTACTTAAATTGAATCATACCCCAAAATTTGAACTGGATGGAATTAAAAAAAAAAACTTTAAATTGCATAATATTACAACTACAACAACAAAGGACAAACTAGAATACGACAAATATAAGTGGGTTCGAAACTGGCGCAAAATAGCTAACACAACACCACAAACCTAGTGGACCGACCATGTATAATCGAAGTAAAACAAATATCACTTTCACACTCGAGTTTTTAAAACACAAAATACGGCGCAAAGTATTCTTTTTCTTTTTTAATTCATTTAAAACACACACAAGAAGAAGAAGAAGAAGAAACACACATCTCTTTTTAACAAAATTTTAGGTTAAAATCAAACCTTAAATTTAAAGTGGTTCCATTATTATTCTCTAATAAAAAGTTTTAGGATGACGTTTTTACTTGTAACACAGTCTCTTGTTCAAGAGTCTGAAAATTCATCATTCTCACCCAATCTCCCTCAACCTCATCCCAAAACTCACTGTCGTTTTCCCAACTGGTATTTTTCTGTTGGCCCACCTGTGAATTGGACACTGTCGTATCCGTAACTAAGCCGTTATGACACTTGTTGTCGTTTTTGTTTTCGAATTCAGACATAGGGAAATTGAGCTTTGCCTTGGACCCTCTGAACTCAATCGCCGCTCTATCGTAAGCCTTGGCCGCCAGCTCCGCCGTCTCAAACGTCCCCAGCCACACCCGAGCGGCCCGCCTCGGGTCCCTAATCTCCGCCGCCCATTTCCCCCATGGCCTCTGCCTCACCCCTCTGTAATTCTTCTTCTTCTTCCTCGCCACGACGCCACTGTTGTTCTTGTCGTTTGAAGCTTTCGTCCTCGCAAACGACAACGACCACGACGACGATGATGTTGTCTTTGTCGTTTTAGCTCTCTCATTGCTTGGCCGGAAGTAGTTACAACCCAAGCAGCCGTTAATCTTGCACACGCGACACGTGTCGCTGTCAGGGAAGGACATTAATAGCGTACTCTCGTTTGTAGAGTTAGTTGCTGATGTGGCAATTTGGAGTGATTTGAGTGGCTGAGCCACTTGTCCTTGAGGTCTTGTGGGCCCAGGATCGGTTTCTCCACAGATTACGTACTTCAATGTAGAGACCATTATTGAATGCTCCTCGTCGACGGTCACATTACGCAGAAACGTCGGGAAGGACATTTTTGCAAATATCGTGTTTTGTGTGAGGGGCTTCTGTGGAATTTTGGGTTTTGCAAGGGTCTTTTTTGCAAATATCTCAAACATGAAAGAGCTTAAAATAAAAGAAAAAGGAAAAACCTCATAACGACTCCCTTTTGGGATTTCCACGAATGGAATTGAGGACCAGGAAATGGGTCCTGAGATATATATAGTATTAGGAGTAGGAGAGGAGAGAGAAACTATAATTCCACGTGGCATAATTCCAAACTGGATGAGTTAGTGATCACATGTAGTTTTCTTTTATTGACACGTGGAGATATCTCAGGGGTGAACTTATAACTCAGGTGTGTGTTGTCTATTGCCACGTGAGGAGCTTCTCTTGTCGCTTACGTGGGCAAGTGACACGTGGATTTTGGGATGTTGGTAGGGTTTTGGAGTTTTCTTTTATATGAATATTCTAAAAATATTTTTTGCTGTCGTGGCAACTCCAAGGCTTTACACGATTCTTCTAACCCTATGTACTCACAACACTTACACTAATACATAAGTATATTTATTTAGAATAATGATACATAAACCCTCAAATTATACGAACTGGCTACATAATAACCTTATGTGTATTGAATCTCAATTGGGGTCCTATTTAAAAATATTTATAGTGGAGATTAATTATATATTATAGTTAGGGTCCAAGAAAAATTTTGGTATTTTTATAATATTTATATATAAAATTGTATTTTTGTAAAATTATGAGACATTTTTATATAGAAAAAAATAATATTTTTAAAAAATAGGGCTTTTTATTTGGGACCCTAGACACAAGCCTGACCTGCTTATGCATGAGGCTAACTTTGATTATAATGTATAATTTAAGAGTGTATGTATCATTATTATTAAGGGAATTTTTTAATAATACGACTTTTATACAATTAATGTGTAAAAATATGAGAATTATATTTTTATTAATTTGTATGGAAAAAATTATTAAAGAAAAATTTAAAATATGAGAAATACAATTAGTAGCTAACCAAAATATAAAAATGCCACATTTTTTTATTATAGTTATATTTTCTTTTATTTTGAAAGTTATTTTATTTTATTTTTTTCAATTTTTTATTTTTTAATTATTTTTAAATTTTTTTTTCTTTCTTAAATAACTACAATATACATTATTATAAAAAAAATTAAAATAAAAATCATTAACGTACTTAAAATACAAAGAAGGGTGCATTTGGGTGTACCATAAAAACTCCCTAAATGCTATATAAGCATGTAGCTAGGAAAATGTGCTTTGTAATTTATTTTATTTTATTTCTTCTATTTTTTTTATAGGACTAGAAAATTGTTCTGGTTGTTGTGACAGATGGGTTGATTTTTTTTATTATTTATCAAATTAATCTACTGCTAGGACATATGATTAGCCGCTGTTTAACAAAGTTGTAGAAAAATGATTCGAGGTCTTGTCTATTGATTGGCCAATCATATTACATAGGTGACCCGTGACCTATTGTTACATTTGTTTTCACTCTTTATAATAATTTATCACTATAAATATTTTAAATATATATATCATAAACTTGTTTGCACTCCTGTTAAGTAAATAAACAAAAAAAAAATAAAAATACAAAACACTAATAAACCTAAATAATAATATTAAAATTTAGATATTTGATCCGCAATTATAATTAAAACTATTAGTATATTCAATAATAATAATATTTGTTTAAACTATAATATATAAGATTTTGGGAGTTCTGTGTATTCTCTCTAAAATATGAGTAATTTTTTTTATACGAATGTGAATGTTATAGTTATAGTTTATATCTTATAAATTTTTAGAAAATTTAGAATAATTTATAGTGCTGAAATCAATGCTCAAATATTATATTTATACGCATGTATAAAAAAATAGGTACGTGTGCAATAAAATCTTTGTATCATGTTTTTTACATAATAAATTATTTGAAATTTCAAAAAAATTGATAAAGTAGTTACTATAACTACAGTATACACAATTATTAAAAAATTATAATTATTACTAAGTACCAAAAACACAAGGTGAATACTACAAACAAATATATGGTAGGTGTGGTAAGAGTTTTGTTTATTGCCTATTATGTATAATCATGATATATTTATAAATAATTAATAAATTAAAGATAGCAAGTGATAAAACTTATAGAACACTTTTGTTATACCTATTTTTGACATGATGCCGTGGCTGATGACATGGCAAAAATGCATTATCTGAGTCAAAGTCAAAGATGCACATCTCATTAATAAGTGAGAGAGAGAGAGACTTTTTCCCATGGCTCAAGAGCACTTACTCAGTGTAATCTATCCTTAACAACCTCAAGAAGCTCAATTGCCTTAAGTGCTTTTATTTTTGCTGGTTAAAAGGAAAAAATCAGTAATATTAATTATAGTAAACATAGGTTACATTAATAGCAGAACCACTGTAATTCTCTCTCTTTAAATTTATTTATGCACATTAAATGTTCTTTGCTATTATTTCTTTAGCTAGTGAACAATTTTTTCTCTTACCAAATGAAAACATAGAATAGTTGAATACACTATTCTTATTCATTAATAAAAATATTGTTGTGTAAAAATGGTATATAAAATTTGAAAAGTATGACCTTTTGATATAATTTTCATGTGTCACTAGTGTCATTTTTGCTTGATATATAGTATAGTCTATAAAGGATAAAAATGGTTGGAAGTCCAAAAATGGGTTAGTAGTACACAAATGTTTTATTTTATTAACACGTGGTAGCATTTGAAGGGTGGCCGCTGGGGTAAAATCACACCTCAGAATGTTGTGTATTCCCACGTGAGGAACTTCATAGACACGTGGATTTTTGAAAGTTTTATCCAAGAAAATCTATTTCAGGTGTGTTTTTTTTAATATATTTTAACTCTTATGTTGACGTGGCAAATAAAGGCCTTTACACGATTTTTTTGTTTAAACCGTTGCCTGCTCCAACCCTACCTACGTACTTTGTATAAAATCTTATAAAAAGGTTTTATTTTTTAAAATAAAGGACAAAATGTTATTTTTTTCATTGAATTATAGCATTTATAGACTTTTGCTCTCCAATTTTTTTTGTTTGGCAAAAATACCCATGCACTATAACATTTGTAGACTTTTACTCATTCCATTCAAAATAGTAACGGTTTGCTGACGTGTTAGTTAAAAAAATATTACAATTTTTTTTATAAACTAATTGATTTTAAATTAGAAAAAAAAATAACATTTTAAAAAAATAAAAACTAATTTTTAAATTTATGAAATTACATAAAATCTTGTTATACACAAAATTTGGCACTTCCACATGGCGGCCCGCAAAGCGATGATGTGTCAAGACAAAGTGTCGAAGCACCACAGTCACCACCAGCTGATGTAAGGAGTGGCCCTCGCCACTTCCCCAATACTCAAGAAGAGGCAGGACTCGCCAGAGCCAGCCTACCTCTCCCATCACGTGAAGTCAAATGATCATCAGATGGCCACGCCAATCGTAAGAAGAAAAGGGCCCCTAGCATACGCGTAAGTCGGACAAACATGCACCGCAAGGATCTGCTAAAGTCGCCATCAGCCATAGCTGACCCCCGAGGCTCTCGTCGATCGCTAGTAGCCGGTCGCCGAGGCCCCTTGCTGCTCGCCAGTGGCCCTCGCCATCTGAGCCTCATTCCGCACCAGAGTGCGCCTTCTACCATTAAATGAACATGACACGTCATACTACTATTGTAACGCCCTGGATAGCCAAGACTGTTACACTGTGTATTTAAATAGTACTAGACTCACTAATCAAGTATCATTTGGTCATAAACGTGTAACTAAACGTGATTAACGGTTTAGGGTTACAAATTTCGGATGAAAGGAATAGTCATTTCATTAAAACGTTAAGTTCGTACATGGGATCCCAAAATAAACATTTATAAATTTGTTTACAGTTCCAAAAGGGTAATTACAACTCAAAAGTTACAAATAGCCAACCTAAGCGAAAAAATAGGGTTTGACCCTAGCTCCTCTGAGAAACCCCGACCATGGTGGTCGAGCAGCCGCATATGTACACATCGCCACCGAAGCTCTCCAACTCATGGTTGGTCTAGCTTCCCTTTCCTCTCACCTGCACCACATAGCACCTGTGAGCCAATACTCAAAAAGAAAACTTAAACATGCTCATAAGCAGTTAATAACACATCAGCGAATCATAATAAGTCACTACAAGAAAAATACTATACAGCGACGACATCTATTGCGATGACTCCAAAGTCGTTGTTGTATGTAGTCAAAATCCATGATTCTTTTAATTTCTTAAAAAAAAAAGCTACAGCGACGACATGTCGTCCCTGTAGGGTCGTCAACAATACACAACCAGGTCCTCCAAATTCCTAGTACCCTACAACGGCGACGTTCCAGGAATATGGAGGGAACAAGAGGCTGTAACTGACTCTGTTGTGACAACATGTTGTCGCTGTAGAGTCATCGTGGAAAAAAGAGAGGGAAATATGTTATTCTAGAGCGACGACATGTCATCGCTGTAGGATAGGGAAAGAACTTAACCGCCAAGAGTTGGTTGCCTATTTTCACTCCCTTTGGCGACGACATGTCGTCGCTATAGAGTCTAATTCCACTGGTCAATTATTTTGTACTCTATAGCGACGACATGTCGTCGCACTAGGACAAAAAAAAATGTGGGAAAGTGAACCGCCAAAAAATTTAAGTCAAATTTCACTACTTATAGCGACAACATGTCGTCGCTGTAGGGTAGACGCGTAGCACGTGGCAGGATTCGTGTACTATTCACTACCCTACAGCGACGACATGTCGTCGCTGTAGGGTCTCACCGTTTGAGTGAAACGGTGCGTTTGACATCACCGACGACCGTTATTACCAAGTCGTTGCTATAGAACCCTTCGATATATCCCCAACTCGAGCCCTTCTTCTGCATTTTCTCAAAAACTCTAAACTTTGATAATATATATTCATAAAATTTGATAATATATATTCATAAAATTTGATAATCTCAAAGGTACTTGGTCAACGTCATGGCCATAACCGAGGTATTGGACGCAAGTTGAAGGGCACTAGTACTTTTGCCTCAAGCACCAGAAGATCCTCTTCACAAAAGCATCACCATTTCCGTCCACCACAGTCAACCCTCCAATGGTACCACCTGAGGCTTTCCAATCTATGACTCAACACTTCAGTCTAGCCTTTATGACTCAGAACAACAACTTCCAATAAATGCAACAATTCAACGACGACATGTTGTCGCGTAGGGTGCTCGCTGAACAGGAAAATCTGAGATTTCGTGACACTACGATGACAACATGTCGTCGCCGTATCCATATAAACTCACACACTCTCCAGCGACGGCATATCATCGCTGTAGATGGGGCGGTCGACGGACCTACAACGACCACATGTTGTCGCTGTAGGACTTTTGAAATTCAAATTTTCAACTTTTGCAACCACCTACAGCGACGACAGGTCATCGCAATATCCTAGTCCAATCGAAAAAAAAGATTCCCTACTACGACCGACATGTTGTCACTGTAGGTTGCTACACATACGAACCTACAGCGACGCCGCTTTGGCGACGACTTCTTGATCTACAGTGACGTCAAAAGTCATGGTTGTTGACGCCGATTTCGTCAACTTAGAAATGAAGAGCACTAAACAAAAAATCAGAAAAATAAAGAGGAAACACACGATTTTTTATGTGGTTCAGCAGTTAAAATCTGCCTAGTCCACGAGTTGATGTTATTCAACTATGGAATTCTCTCAAAGCTTTTTTGGAAGCAGTTTAACAGAGTATTCCCAATACCAATTTCAGAGTCTACAAATGAATTTCTCAAATCTATTTATAAACTGGTTTATAGAATATCTCCCCTCACATTTCGGAGAGTTATGATTCAAATCTTAAAATAAATACAATTAGATGCATATATAATACGCGTATAAATCCCATGATATTCGAGTTTCATTAACATATTACAACAAATCCCTAAGATATATGGATTTTTAAACAGTAACCGCATTCACACTTGGCCATCGACCTCACACGTTCGACTTACATATCTTCGAGGTCAGCAAATCATCACGAGCTTGGAAGCTCAGCTTCCCTTGATCTGATTAAGTATCTTTATCGAGGTCATCTCTTCTGAGCTTGCAATATTCAGGCTCGAACATTCTTGATTGATGCTAATACAAACAGACCAGGAAAATTAAACAAGTGTTGAACCCATGTCACTGTAACTTCAAGCTTGGCTCGAACCTTCGAGATCATGTGGTTCCGAGCTTACCACCTACGACGTCGTCGTTTTAATATTGAATGAGACTGTCAAACTCGATTCTCATTAATGCTGATCTCATGACTAATTTGCTTATTTCGAGCTTACACTTTACGAGCCTGACTTTTGAGATAAAAATTTCTATTATCAAAATTTGGGTGTAACATTTTTCCCCCTCAAAAGTATTAGTTCGAATCCTATGAGACGGAAACTTTTGAACTGCTACTTTCGAAAATTGGGCCACCTACCACACTCGAGTGTGGACACGCGTCAGCTTGCGCAGTAAGAGTACTTGAGTACCTTTTACATCTGCCCACGTCTTTTCGTATCTCCTTCTTATTGCCAATGTTATATTCGTACCCCATCTGTTAGATCGAATTCCAAATCAAGCCAAAGGCCCAGATCAGTCCGACCCTTGATATCCTCTGGGGTTTATAAATATAACCACTTCATCTTCTTCATTTCAATTTCATTCTCTTTAGCAAAAACTTGCACCAGAGGAAGAAAAGAGAAAAACCTGAATTTTCGTTGTATGTTCTCCAAACCACAGAAACAAAATACTTCCAACTCGCTCGATTTTGTGAAGTCCTTCTTGCTACTATCATTACAATCGACGATCTCATTATTCCCATGAACAACTTTGTGCAAGTTCATGTTCTTCATCCTTACTCTGTTATTTACGCGTTTTTACATGCTTTTCTGCTGTATGAATGTGTTTATAGGTTTCAATTTCTAGCTTTTGCAAAGTAGTTTATCTGATATTACACAAACTTTTTATTCAAAAATTTTGAAATCACGGTTCTCAAACCCAGATTTAGTGCAAAAAAAATGCAAAAATAGGGTTTTTCAAATTAAGGATAGTGTTTCGTGTAAGCCAAGAAATAGGGGTTTTAATTAAGGGTTTTAACTGCACAAATCCCAAAAATATCACCTTTTTGGGTAATCGTCAGCTTTATCCCTGAAAATCTGGGATCCTCAAAACTGATATCCACTTCCTCACTCTCTCGTGTGAGTACACGCTCGAAGCCCGACCTTTACAATAGTTCGGGGTTCAACTTCGAATTCATCTTACCCTCTCGAGACCTCAATCTCGATTGGGGTAAATTTGTGATCTCGGATTTTCGAGATCGAATCACCAAAACTACATTTTCTGTGATTTCCAACATACCTGGCCCTCACCCTTTTCTTTCTTGTTAGATGTCGCAGAACTCTGAGAATCGGTGGGGGTCAGAGCTCGCTATCCCTTATTCCCCAGTCCGGAATCTCCCTTCACTCGGAACCAGCACCTGATACGCGAGCATCGAGAAAGGTGCGAACAAGAAGACATCTGAGATCGTTTTCAACGCCAGATTGACGAGGTCGAGGAGAGAAAGAGGAAAATACTCCGGATCGCAATTTACCCAGATCCGGACCCCGAGATCAGACCTGTCCTACTTGATCCTAAACTCAAAGTCACCATTGCCTTCAAGCCTGGTACCCTTTAATTCTCATTGATGGAAGATTCTGCAAACTTCCCTTCCACCTCACAAGCTGCTTCCATTCCCACCTTGCAAGAGGGTTTCTTTGAGGCTGAGCATTATTGGAGCTCAGTCACATCCATAGGTCAGATATCCAAGCTGCTAGCTTATCATGGCCTGAGGCTTTCTGGCACCCTGATGTGTCGGCCTGCAACTTCGAGCGAGCGAAGCTGCTTCACCCCGGGAGATGGCAATCCCAATAGTAAAATTAAGCTCGCTGCCTAGAGTCGCGAGCACATGAGGGCAGAGGCTCAGTTACCCTTGAAATCCTACTTCAAGAATTTTCTGGATTTTGTTGGATTTGCTCCCTTCCAACTCCAGACTAATTCCTACAAGGTTCTCTCTGCCCTCAGGTCGTTATATCACGAGCTGAAGTGGGAAGGACCCTCACCTCAAGAGATTTATATCTCTTTTGCCTCAAAAGCAACCCCTCTCGAGCTCGGGGAGGGGATGGCTTTTAATACTTATCGAGCTATCCAAAGGAGAAGAAGCTTTTTGAGGACATACCAAATCATCCTCCAAACTTTAAGCTCGCATTCTTCTGGACGGATGGCCTCGATCCTTCCAGATCTTACTCTTCCAGCGCATCCGTAAGTACCTCCACACTTATCCCCTTTTCCTTTTCACTAAATAATAAAGCTCGGAATACTGATATGTAGCTGTTTCTACAGCCAATTATCACCGTCCCACCCCATCTGAATCGATGGTGGAGCATAAGGCAACCCTGCTCCAACAGTCTTATGGTCGGCGGTCTCTATCTTATCTTCTCCATGAAGATCGGCTTCGAGCCTGTGGCCTCTTGGAGGAAGGCCAATCGATGGACGACTTGGCCTATCATAAATATTATAGTTGGGAACAAGTGCCACTTCCCACTGACAGACTTCCCCCCAGGAGGAGGTCTTCGAGCTCGTGGACCTGCCCCCCTGTAGCTCGTCGACACGACCGGCCTGCCTCGAGAAATGAAGCCCAAGATGAAGCTTCGCTGAGCTCGGGTGGTGGAGGTAAAGTAGTGCTTTCTCTTCCATGTGGTCCCCCTCTTTACTTAAGCAAAAACCTGATGTACTGATCCTCTTCCCAGATCCTTGGAATAATTTTCATGTGTGGTCATTGGTAGATCATAGAGTGCGTAGGTTTGATAGCTGGTTAGGTTAGTATCAAACTATGTATAGTTTGAACGAGGTCTGGGATGGGGTTGTCGTTCAATACGGGACCAACATATATAGAGACCTTTCGAGGCTATCTCCTTCGTATACAAAAGGGACTCCCCCAACGTCCTTAGAAGATAGGGGAATTTCTTGGTCGTCGAGCTCAAGCTCGGTTGAGTGTGCTAGTTAGGTTTCTTTTATCCTCAGTCTGGCTACTTTTAGTTGCTTAGGCTCGATCACTAAATTGTAACTTGTGTGTTTTTGCAGGCGACATGGACTCCGACCTTGACAACGTGCTTAATCGTCCTTTGGGGGCCAAGGCAAGTAAACGCCAAAAGGCGTCTCAAAGAGCAGGGTGCCCCTCTAAAGTGGCCAAGATATCCGAGGTGGTCCCTCCAGTCTCGGTCGCTCAAAGCTCGACCATGGCCACCGTAGCTACACCCGAGGTCAGGGTAACAACTGAAGTTCCTGAGGTCGGGATAACAACTGGAGTTCAGCCAGTGGCGCCCCCAACTGGAGTTCAGCCAGTCTCTTCCTTCGGCCCGAGTCACCCATCATGCTTCTGCTGCCCAAAAAAGAGCTCCCACACGGGAACGATTTTGGACGATCTCCACCCAAGTCCCAGAATACGTGGTCGACAACGTTGTTGGGTCGCACAGAGTCAATCTAGGCTCGGACTTCTTGTCCCGTGTGGGCCAAAGTCTCAGAAACCTCGGCACCCCAAGTGGGAGTTCCTGTAACGCCCTGGTTACCCCAGAATAGTTACGGTGAACGGTGGACCGGAAATTTGACTCGCTACCCGAGTCCTTTGGTCAAAAACATGTTCTAAGTGTACTTAACAGGTTAAGGTATAAAACTAATAAAAAGGTAATGGATATTCTCATTACAAACTGCTCTGCAGAGCTAATCAAAACATTTACAAGTTATTCTCAGTACAAAATGGTCATTACTGTTTTAAATTTTACAATCCCGCCGACCTAAGCGACAAAAATAGGGTAAACCCCCTAGTTCCTCTGAGAACTCCTTGACCTTGGTGGTCAAGCGGCCGCATATGTACACATCACCACCTAAGCTCTCCACTCAAGGCTAGGTGAGCTTTTCTTTTCCTTTACCTGCACCACATAGCACCCATGAGCCAAAGCCCAACAAGAAAACATAACATTATATGTAAACATTATCAAATGATTATCATTATAATCACACTGAGCATAAAGCTTTCAAACAAATGAGTGAACATCACATGAGGTTCCGATAAACCATACTGAGTGACTGACAAGCAGGTCATTAATTCAAATGGAAGGGTGGCTGTTGGGTAAGCCTCTAGCCTTCAAGCACTTATAATGTTCATCGACCCTTGAGGTCGGTCTGGCATTAATGCTCTTTGAGTCATTCAATGCTGATAGTCGATTAGATCTAATCTTTGATGGCTTGCGTGATACACGCTAAGGCCGTTCTGACTAATGAGTCAGCGCTACGTGACCAGTGTCCAGTACCACTGCCGAACCTGACTAATGAGTCACAGCTTCACAGTTGATATTAACACCTTCGCCAATTTTGACTGATGAGTCAGTGCAACGTGACCAGTGCCCAGTACCACTGCCGAACCTGACTAATGAGTCACAGCTTCACAGTTGATACTAGCACCTTTTCCAATTCTGACTAATGAGTCAGTACCACGCACAAGTGAGCAACATAAGCTAAGTATTACGCAATCAATTCATGTCCATATTTACTCAACCAACATGCCTCACGTATATCCATGCATGTCACAATTGGGGTGCAGTTTTCTTACCTCTGGTTCGAGCTAGAACAAATAAAAGAACGACCCCTGAGAACGATCAACCCTTTTGGTCCTTTAGCGGTTACCTGGTCATAACCAATTATGGGATTCCATCAATAAAATGAATAACACAAGGTTCCCAAACCAAAACCTATCCTCCGAGACATCAAACACTACCCAACTGGGTACTAGGTTCGACCCCGAGGCCTAAGGCTTGAATCCCCAAGCTAAAAACACCATTCTGGCCAAAATTGCCCTAAGGGCCGCGACCCGCCCTAGCTGCGCCGCGGCGCGCCCCTCAGACAGAGGCTACCCTCTCTGCCAGACGCCATGAGCCGCGGCGCACCACAGCCATGCCGCGGCTCAATACCCAGACCAGCCAAAATGACAGCACACACCAGCAATCTTTCCCCTGCGTTTTCCCTTGGAACCAAGCCCTCTAACCAGCTCCAAACCTCCTCCAAACACCCAATTTAACCTCTAAACATCACCCATAACTCACCCTCATCAAAACCCAAGCTAAACTTCAATCAAAACCTCCACAAATCCAAACTATCATCAGGAAATCATAAACTGAAAAACTAAAGGAAAACAGAGTACAAACCAGAAACTTATGGCTGAACTCACCTCAAATTCGTGATTGAACCTCCTTCAATGGCTGAACCAAATCCACAAACCCAGCCCCTTGATTTCCTAGCTTGAAACCCCACTTTGAGCTCAAAAACTCCAAAGAAGAAATGGTGTACGGGTTGGAGAAGAAAGACCCTGTATTGGCTCTTTTATTCTATATCCTTCTACAGCCAACTAAAGGGTTATATAAATCCATCCAAATGACCTAAATGCCCTTAGGTCACTTAAGGCTTCTAAAACCATTTCAAGGGTAAAATTGGTACTTTCCACTTATCCTGTTAATCATAATTAACGCTTCCCAATTCCCGCTAATCTCAATATTCTCAAACACCAACAATTCACATCCCGTTACCCTTTAATGTCCGGTAACATTCTAATCATTAAAACACCCCGAGACTCACCCCGAGCTTAAGCCTGTTATGACCAAACCGATATTTAACATACCATGATCGTCTCATGCCGAATGGCTTGAACAAACCCACATTATAATGTGGTCCCAAAATATATCACCAACATGCATCCAAGTAAACAATTTACCCTCAACGGGCCAAATTACCATCACACCCTTGTAATTAAAAATATGGACTCACATGCATGCATTTCACATCATATTATAATATAATCAACATATACATGCATTTTATCAATTAATAACATAATTAAGCAAGTATGGCCCTCCCGGCCTACTATTCACGCCATTAAACCATATTAGGAAATCTGGGGCATTACAGTTCCTCACTTCCTGCCACAATGCCAACACTGTCTTTGACAAAGACAGCAAGCTTTTCTCCTTAGTAAGTTACTTTTGTGGTGACCTTTTTGCGTTATACTGAATTATAATGTCCTTTAATAACCCGTGTTTATTCTTGTGTACAGGCATTTGCTTCTTTTGTTCAACACAACTTCCAGTTGAACAGTGAGGTGGCCATGAGCAAGGCACATGCACAAGAGGCTAAGGATGCCCAGCTGAAGCTCGCGGATGAGCTCAAAGCAGCGAGGCTAGAGGCGGCGGCGGGGGAGGCTGCCATTATGAGGGTATCCGAGCTAGAGTTGAAGTTGGAGGCTGCCCTGGAGACTGCCCAAAAGGTGTCTGACCTCGAGTCGACTATGGCCATAACCTTGAAAGAAGTAGAGGCCAAAAATTCCAAGATTAAGGAGCTTCAAGAGCAAAACTAAAAGTTGGAAGAGGAGAAGAAGGCGACCTTCGAGATAATTGAAGGTGAGAAGGCTCGCCTTCTTGAGGAGTTCGAAACCAAGAAAGATCACACCGTAGACATGACGATGTATTGAATCTAGATCAACAACCCTTACCTCGATACTAGCTTCCTGGACAACTTAGAGGTCGAGTTTGTTGACAAGTGGCAAACTTGGCTTGAGGAAGAGGAGGATAAGCTTGAGGCCGAGAAGATGACGGAGGCACGAGGTGCTGCTGGTGGGGAGGCGTCTACCTCGTGAAGACGAGGTCATGGGCTGTGTCCCATTACACTTTTTGTAACTTATTTTATATGTGCCCTTGGGATGGAGACAATACATAGCTCGATTTAGAGCTATTTTTATTAAATTTTAATCTTTATGCATACAATTTTCTGGCTCGAAAGTCTTTTATGCATTTGATTTTATTTTAAGCTTTTTGTCTTAATATTATGCCTTACATTTATGGGTCGAAATATTTCTATCACATTATATTAAAGGCTTGCTTTTATATTTGTTTTATTTGTACAAATACATCTATTGGATTTTAAGCGCGAATTTCAATGCATTCATGCACAGTTTACTCGATATATCCGTGTTCGACCTCGTTATTATCAATGTCGAACCTTACTTTTACAATGCACCCGAAAGTACTCAATTGGCATGTAATTTTAATAGTTAAGTTATATCTTGCTTTTTTAGTCCCTTTTTCTCACTCTTGAGTATATCCTCTAGGTTACAAGGTCAAGACTTATTTGGCAAAACTTTCCAACCTTGGGATCAACTTTAATTCACGATTGGTTTAAATTCCAACTTCTTTTATTGTTGCTAAGGTCGGTTTGTTCCAAACCAATTTAGCTCGTGTTTGGTCAGTGATCTATACACTTAAATTTTTTATTGTCGGGTTAAGTCCAGATTGTTTTAGCTCGCGTATACACTTATAAACTTTTATCTCGGGTTAAGTCCAGACATTTTTAGCTCGCGTGTATACTTAAATTTTCATGTCGGGTTAATGATCCAGACATTTACTTTTTTATTCTATGTTATTTATTTTTTCAAACTTATGATATGATTGTATACCACTGATGCCCCCTTAATATCCTATGAGTGTGACCATAGGTTATTGAATTAGAGGATTTGCAAAAAATACAACTTTGAAAGAGAATGCAACTTTTGAACAAAACTTAACATTTTATTGACAAAAAGCAGAAAAAAGAAACATGCTTGGTTACAATGAAAACACTATTAATACATTATTGATAATAAGGTCGTAGATGTTCGCCATTCCAAGCTCACAAAACCAACTCTCCGTTCAACCTCGCCAGTTTATACACCCCAGGTCGAATGATAGACTCGATCTGGTAAGGTCCTTCCCAGTTAGGTCCGAGTACCCCAGTAGACGGGTCTCGTGTAGCTAAAAATACATGCCTTGGCACTAGGTATCCTAATCCAAATTTTCTATCTCAAACCTTCTTATTGAAGTATCTAGTAGCTCGTTGCTGGTATGTAGCATTTTTCAATTGGGCTTCATCTCGTCTTTCTTCAATAAGGTCTAGACTTTCTTTGAGCTGAGATAGAATCGAGGCCTGATTGTATGCATGGCTCTGTATTGTAGGGATTTCAACCTCAATAGGCAACATGGCCTCGCATCCATAAGCTAGGGAGAAGGGAGTATGCCCCGTTGAATTTCGTGTTGTGGTTCGATAAGCCCACAAAACTTAAGGTAATTCCTTGGGCCACTTTCCCTTTGCCTCCTCTAACCCTTTCTTGATGGAACTCTTTAGGGTCTTGTTGACTGCTTCGACCTGGCCATTTGACTGGGGATGGGCGACGGAGGAGAAGCTTTTTATAATCCCATTTTTTTTCACAAAAATGGGTAAACAGATCACTATCAAAATGGGTTCCATTGTCTGATACTATCTTTCTGGGCATCCCATATCGACAGATGATATTTTTACAACAAAGTCTAAGACTTTTTTCAAGGTAATAGTGGCCAAGGGTTTAGCTTCGGTCCATTTCGTGAAATAATCGACCACGACCACAACGTACCTTACTCCACCTTCGCCAGTTGGCAATGAGCCTATGAGGTCGATCCCCCATACTGAAAATGGCCATGGGGAGCTCAACATGGTGAGCTTGGTAGGTGGAGCTCGTGGAATTGAGGTAAATCGTTGACACTTATCACATCGTTTGACATATTCGAACGAATCGTCATTGACCGTGGGCCAGAAATACCCTTGTCTTATCACCTTTTTGGATAGACTATACCCCCTAGTGTGGTCTCCACAAAATCCTTCATGAATTTCTTCCAAATTTTTCTTTGCCTCAGGAGGAGTGACACATCGGAGTAATGGCATAGAGTACCCTCTTTTATACAATTTTCCTTCCACAATAGTGTATCTTGGGATCTGATACATCAGCTTTCTAGCCATGTTTCGGTCTGCTGGGAGGCTCCCAGTTTCGAGGTAGTCAACTATCGGGGTCATCCAAGTTGGTTGTGAGTCAATCATGCATACGTTTTCATCGTCAGGTTCGCTAATAGTCGGAACCGGCAGAAACTCTACTGGGACCACATTCAGTGTGTCGACCTCGTTAGTTGTGGCGAGCCTGGGCAATGCATCTACATTTGAATTCTATTCTCGGGGGCTTGCTCTATAGTGTAGAATTCGAACTGTTCGAGTGCAGTTTTTACCTTTTCCAGGTACACAGCCATCTTGATGCCACGAGCCTGATATTCACCCAAGACTTGGTTAACCACTAGCTATGAGTCACTATAGCAATGTATGTCCTTTTCTTTGAGCTCTCTAGCTACCTGAAGTCCTGCTAGTAAAGCCTCGTATTCAGCCTCGTTGTTTGATGCTTCGAAGTCGAGCCTTAAAGCTGAGTGGAATCAGTTTCCTGCCGGGGTAATTAAGATGATACCTGCCCCTGATCCATTTTCATTAGAGGATCCATTGACATAAAGTTGCCACAGCTCGTGGACTGGGGTTACAACTTTGTCATTGAAGATCCTAGTACATTCAACAATGAAATCTGCCAGAGCTTGTCCCTTGATGGTGGTTCTTGGGTGATATGTGATCTCGAATTGCTCGAGTTCGACGACCCACTTTAACAGTCTTCCGGAAGCCTCTGGCTTGGATAAAACTTGTCATAGTGGCTGGTCAGTTAGAACGTGAATAGGGTGTGCTTGGAGGTAAGGTCGAGCTTTCGAGATGCATGTATCAGGCTCAGAGAAATTTTTTTCATGAATGGATATCTTGATTATGCCCCCAGTAATATTTTGTTGACGTAATACACAGGTTTTTGTACTTTTTTCTCTTCTCGCACTAGTACTGCACTAATGGCGTGCTCGGTTGTAGTGAGGTATATATACAAAATCTCTCATGTGATTGGCTTGGACAAGATTGGTGGCTCGGCGAGTTGCTTCTTAAGATTTTGAAACACGAGCTCGCACTCCTCTGTCCATTCAAATTTTTTGCTCCCTCTCAAAGATTAAAGAATGGGAGGCATCGATCTGTAGATTTCAAGATAAACCTACCCAAAGCCGCCATTCGTCCAGTTAGGCTCTGGGAATCCTTATGTTTTCGAGGTGAAAGCATATCAATTAATTCCTTAATCTTGTTTAGATTCCCCTCTATTCCCCGTGCATTTACTATAAATCCAAGAAATTTTCCCGAAGACACTCCAAATGAACACTTTTGTGGGTTAAGTTTCATGTTGTATTTCTAAAGCACATAAAAACACTTTGTGAGATCATCCACATGGTTATCGTTATGTTTAGAACTTGACCAACATGTGGTCAACATAAACTTCCATGTTATTTCCTATCTGCTCGGCAAACATCCTGTTCACCTAATTAGTGTTAAAAAATGTAAATTCATTAGTTTTAAAGTGTAAAATAAATATAGTTTTAATTAATATTTTCATAATTTTTTGTAATATATTTTATAATTGAAAATATTAATCTTAATTTAATTTGCGTTTAATTTTCAGGAAATAAATTGCATTTGGACATTAATATAAAGAGAGAACAAAGAAATAGTTAAAACTGAAAAAGAAAAATGAAGAAAGTGGCATTTTTGAAGAAATGAAGCGCAGCCCATTAGGCCCAACCCCAAAAAGGGCCACTGCCACTAGCCCTCTCAGTGCCAGGTGGCGCTATCGCAGTGCGCCACGTGGCACCCCAAGCCATCTCCAGAAGCACCCGAGACCCGCTGGTGACCCGCGAGCAGCCCAGTCCAAAGCTCCCTCTAGCAGGCCCAACTCCTCCAACTCCCAGCCCAGTCCGAAGCTTCCTCTAGCAAAACAAGCCCACGCAGGCCCAGCCTTCCTCAGCATCCCCAAAGAGACCCAGCGGCCCAACGAAACCCAGCACCCATCCGACCCTTCTCCTCTCCCAGCCAGTGCCACGTGGTGCCTCTGTTAGAGAATATATTTTATTGCTCAATGGAAATATGGAAAAACCATAATACAACTCTATGCAAAGAATACAATAGACAAGGTAATTGATTAAATAAATATTACAACTCAATTGCTCAAAATACAAGTAAATAGAAATAAGAGAAGGAAGAGAATTATGAGATCTAAAACCTTAAAACAAAAGATACCAATGAATATGTAAATAGAAATTGAGAAGAGGATTACAAACTCAATACACTAATAATACAAGAAGAACAATAGAATGAAAAGACCAATGGAAAACACAAACTCTCACACAACCAAAGTGTAGAGCAGTGGGGATCACCAACTTGAACAAGGTTCAAAACCTTTGTCCAAAATCTTATTTTCCCCTATTCTCTAAGCACTAAGGGATCTCTCTAGGAAATATCACTATAGAATTATCAAGCCTCTATGGTGTATTTTCCAGCCAAGTGCTTTGTGGATGGAAAATGGTGTGTCTTACAAGTGAGCATTAGGCTCCTATTTATAGAGTTTGAGATACCCCTTTGAATTTCAAATTCCACCAACCCCCATGGCTATTACAAATGATTAATTGGATGTTTATGGAATTAAAATGGAGATTTGAGAGTTATTTGAGATGTTAGAATCATTCAATTTGGAAAAAAATAAAAAACAAAATAGGCTGTCAGCCTCACTGGCCGCGACCAGGACTTTTCAGTGGCCGCGACCACTGGCTTCTGTCCCCCAGGCCGCGGCCACAGGCCATTTTCAACACAAAAAAAGTCATTTTCCCAAAACGTTTCAAAACGTCCCAAATCCTTTCCCACATGATTTTGTAACATCCAAACACCTATTGGGAGTTAAAAACATGTCTCCAACAACCATATTTCATCATGGCTTTGTGAAATCCAATCTCAAATGTGTAACATATAATATACACATTATTGGGTAATATTTGGGAGTTACAAATTTGTAACTGATTTTATAACTCCAAAATATGTCACATTTGGGCAAACATATGTGTCTAATTTTGTGACTCTCAATAATATGTTACAAGGTGTGACAAATCACATTTGTGTGAAAAATCGCATTTTTTCATATTATTTAACTAACAATATATTATATGAAATAATATAACATTCCCCCACTAGATTATATAATCTTTTTTTTTTGTAACACTTATTTAATCAATCAAACATTATATTAAAATATAATATTCCCCCTCTTGATTAAATAATCACTCTCTATAGAAACCTTTTCATTGGTGCATAAAGTAAAATGTCTTTCGACTTGAATTTTACCTTAGTGTAATTACCACAAAGTTTGTTGAAATTTTGGTTGCCGAAGCATTGAACCACTATCCCTTGATAACAAATCGGTAATAACACACACACCTTTGCTATGTTCACTTGAGACCTCTATGTCTCACTTTTGCACCGTTAATGGCCATGTGCACATTCCATTTATAGACTTTTCTTGAGAATGACTCCCAATTCTCATGAGGGGCGGCACCACCCCTAGGTCTATATAGGTAGAACTCTTACAGTATTTTGTTACCCTAAAATACTTGTACTTTCAAGACTGAGTTCTATTAAAAAGCCTTTCGGTTTTAACCCTCATTTTGGTAATGGACTAGTACTCATATCTCAGATAGGACACAATTTGAGTACTACTACTATTCACTTGATTGACTTGTTATTACCTATTGAACCTAATACTAGTTTGGTGACTAGTATTAAGATAGGTTACCATCAACCGTGAATCTCTTTAGGGAGTCTAAGTCCCACCCCTTGAGATGTAGAAATGATTCCATTTGAATCATTTCTTTTCTCATGTATGCATACTTTAAACACTCTCTTTATTTTATTCAAACTTTGTTGCTAGCCATAGTTTGTTCAAAATAGTTACCTCTTTAAAATAGTGATTTTGACCATAGTCAACACCCCTACTATTTTATAGTTTAATATCCAAGATAAACATTTTCCTTGAATATTAATTCTAGAAACCTCTTTGTTTCTAAAATTCTCCTTTATGTTTTAAATTGATTCCTTCTTGAATCAAAATATTACAAACAATGACTTTAGACACCAAACATGTCTAGATTTGTCCGTTCCATACACATATAGCCAATGTGATTTAGAATGTGGAATTCCAAATCATCTATTTGATAGGATGACCAAATTAATCAATTGAATAACAAAAAAAAAATTTGATTAACTTTGGAGCATCACCCCCACATTTTTCACATAGTGATAATAAAATATCACTTTAAAATAGAAATCTCTTCATTTCTATTAAGTTGTTTATCCTCCAAGATAAATCTAGACCTATGATTCTCAAAGTTCATCATGAGTCCTCTATGCCACATGATAAACTCTTAAGATAAAACCTCAATGTTTATCTTGATTTATTTACTTGCTAAAGCAAGGCACACTTCTTTCAAAGCAACTTTTACTTTTAGTTGTCTAAATAATATCAAAATCACATAAACACCTTTTGTGTATTTTCTAAGAGTCTATTTGAGATTCTTTTGAAAACATCAATTTGACATCCATTGATTTTCTCATCAAAATCAAAATGAAAATGTCAATTTTTTAAACACTTTAAATCAAAGAAAATAAACCCTCATTTATTTATTTAAACACTTTTATTTCTTATGTTTTTTGTTTAAAATTATCTCTTCATTGAGATTAATTTAAACATATCACCATCTTTAACCAAAATGAATAAAGTTCTCTTTTATTCACTGTTGGTGTAAAGATTCAAAATTGCTTCTCCAATTTTGAAATGTCTCCTCATTGAATATTTAAAAATTATTGTCACTAAATAAATCTCAAATATATTTCATTTGACCACACTCTAGACTATAAGTCTATTGAGTCAATATGTCATCCCACAATTTTGAATCCACTTTGATCCATTTTTCTTGCAATGGAAAGACACTTATCAAAAGATGTAACCCCCTTAGGTTCATATTTTCTTATCTCATAAAATGAGATGCTCATCTTTTCAAAGTTGGATCCTCATATGATCTCCATGGTTTCTCCTTCCATTGAAAATGAAACTAAGCTTTTGATTGTTAGAGAATATATTTTATTGCTCAATGAAAATATGGAAAAACCAAAATACAACTCTATGCAAAGAATACAATAGACAAGGTAATTGATTAAATAAATATTACAACTCAATTGCTCAAAATACAAGTAAATAGAAATAAGAGAAGGAAGAGAATTATAAGATCTAAAACCCTAAAACAAAAGATACCAATGAATATGTAAATAGAAATTGATAAGAGGATTACAAACTCAATACACTAATAATACAAGAAGAACAACAGAATGAAAAGACCAATGGAAAAAAAAACTCTCACACAACCAAAGTGTAGAGCAGTGGGGATCACCAACTTGAATAAGGTTCAAAACCTTTGTCCAAAAGCTTATTTACCCCTATTCTCTAAGCACTAAGGGATCTCTCTAGGAAATATCACTATAGAATTATCAAGCATCTATGGTGTATTTTCCAGCCAAGTGCTTTGTGGATGGAAAATGGTGTGTCTTACAAGTGAGCATTAGGCTCCTATTTATAGAGTTTGAGATACCCCTTTGAATTTCAAATTTCACCAACCCCCATAGCTGTTACCAATGTTTAATTGGATGTTTATGGAATTAAAATGGAGATTTGGGAGTTATTTGGGATGTTAGAACCATTCAATTTGGAAAAAAATAAAAAACAAAATAGGCTGTCAGTCTTACTGGCCGCGGCTAGGACTTTTCAGTGGCCGCGACCATTGGCTTCTGTCCCCCAGGCCGCGACCACTGAAAGTCAGTGGTCGCGGCCACAGGCCATTTTCAGCACAAAAAAAGTCATTTTCCCAAAACATTCCAAAATGTCCCAAATCCTTTCCCACATGATTTTGTAACATCCAAACACATATTGGGAGTTAAAAACATGTCTCCAACAACCATATTTCATCATGGCTTTGTGACATCCAATCTCAACTATGTAACATATAATATACACATTATTGGGTAATATTTGGGAGTTACAAATTTGTAACTAATTTTATAACTCCAAAATATGTCACATTTGGGCACACACATGTGTCTAATTTTGTGACTCTCAATAATATGTTACAAGGTGTGATAAATCACATTTTGTCACATTATTTAATCTAACATTATATTATATGAAATAATATAACAACCTCCTCATTGGCTGGGAAAGGGTCAAAACCCTCTTGTGCCACCAGCTACCTTCAACCCATGTTTTGTGGGTATTGGGCCTTGCACATTACTATTTTGAGCTTTAAAGCTCATGTTTTTGTGGTATTTTAGAAAAAGGGGAAAATGACCACTCACCAAAATAGCTAGGTTAATATTAATAATAAGATTTGATTTTTCAAAATCATAATTTATTATTAATATTTCAGATTTATTGTGTAACCCCCATTTGTTGTTTAATTTACTTTTAGTCCTTTTTTCTGTATAAATAGGGACCCTTTCCTTCACTTATGTATGTGATTTTGAGAGTAAAGAAACTAAAGCAAAATTTCTACTCACTTTCTTCTCATATTTTCTTCTTAGAATTTTGTGAGAATCATGAGCATAATGGCCTAATCTTCCTAGGAGGGTTAGGGATGATTCCATACGCTAGTGATGTTATTTTGCTACTTTGATTTACTATGTTCTTAATGTAATGTATTTGAGTTATTTATGTCTTTCATCCCCATCTCTATTTTGTTATCTTTATTTACTTGTGCTAATAGTATATAGGATTAGTCATGCTCTTTCTATGTGCTTCCAATTAGTAAAAGTAATATTGATACATAATTTTATGTCTAATCTTCTACTGCATTATTGCCCTTGGGTATTTTGTCATTTTTAGACTTTTCATAAGATTAACATTGTGCTTTTAAAGTAAAGAACTTTATAACTCAAATGGACTTTAATGTTAGATTTTCCAAGTAAATATTGGGATGTGAACTATCTACATGTGTATTTTTGTAAATCAAGTAACCAAGTAACTAAACAAGCATATGAATGATTCTTGAAACCTTTCTATTTCTCAAACTCTTGATTACATCTTACCTTTATTTCCCTTATCTCATTTCATCAAAAAGACAACACCAAAATCTCAAATCTCTTTTCATTTCCATTTTTTATTTATTTCTTGTTACTAATTTTTTGTGTTATTTTATACTAATCTTTTGATTTTAGGTTACCTCCTCGTGGATTGACCGCCCGATTATACTACAACCACGACTTAGTAGTTATCACGATTTGGGCATTAAACATCACCAGCCTTTGGTACGTGGCTCCAGCATTTTTGAGCCCGAAAGGGATGACATTGTAGCAGTATAACCCTTTGTCGGTTACGAAGCTCGTATGTTCTTGATCTGGTGCATGCATGGTGATCTAGTTATATCCAGAATAAGTTTCCATGAATGGCATGATGTCGTGACCTGCAGTGGCATCTACGAGCTGATCTATCCGAGGTAAGGGAAAACAGTCTTTTGGACATGCCTTGTTAAGATCTGAGTAGTCGATGCAGGTTCGCCATTTGCTGTTGGGCTTTGGGACCAACACTGGGTTGGCGATCCAATCCGGATAAAAGGCGTCTCATATAAATCGATTTGCTTTTAACCTATCGACTTCTTCTTTGAAGGCTTTCTTTCAGTCATCGTCCATGATCCTTCATTTTTGCTGCTTTGGGGGGAAGCTCTTGTCAATATTGAGTGTATGGCTTATGACATTTGGATTGATTCCTTCCATGTTCGAGTGTGACCATGCGAACACGTCTTGGTTTTCTTTTAAGAAGCAAATTAATTGTTATTTCGCCTCTTTGGAAAGCTTCTTCCCCACTTTTACCATCTTTGTGGCATCTGTTCCTTCAAGCATCACTTCCTCGAGCTCTTCTAGAGGTTGGAGGTCGGCCCTTTCTTCCATTCTGGACTCAATTTCTTCATCTATCTTGAGGTCGAGCCCATCTGTCTCTTGAACAACTACCAGTGTCTGCGCACTCGTTTGATTTTTTCTTCTTATGGAAATGTTGTAGCACTCCCTTCCTGCGAGCTGGTCTCGCTTCAACATCTTGATGCCATTAGAATTCAGGAACTTGATGGCCAAGTGCCTGACAGACGACACTGCCCCCAGACCAATCAGGACGGGTCTCCCGAGTAGTACGTTGTAGGCCGACGGGAGGTCCACCACTACAAACTCTATCATCTTGGTTATCGAGACTCGATAGTCTCCCAAGGTTACAGGGAGTTCAATGGATCCCATACAGGCAATCCCTTCTCCTAAAAAACGTACAATGTTGTTGCACATGCTTTCATATCGTGAAGCGCGAGTCCCATCCTTTCTAGAGTGGCTTTGTAAAGGATATTCACTGAGCTCCCATTATCAATTAGGACTCGGTGTACCCTCTTGTTCGCGAGCTAGAGAGTAATGACCAGAGGGTCGTTGTGAGGAAATTGGATGTGTGATGCATCTTCTTCAGTAAATGTAATAGGCTGAGTCTCAACCCTCAGCTGTTTTGGAGCTCGTGGTTCAGATTCGTATGGAGAACCGTCTCCAGTCTTGTGCTCATTTACATACCTCTTTTGGGCATTCCTGCCCGAACCTGCAATATGAGGTCCCCCCGAGATGGTTACTACATCCTCTCCATCAATCGAAGGGGGTCGCTCATCCTCCTGAACTTAGGAGTTATTATTTTGGGCAGGTTGTACAGCTGCTGCCCTCTGACTTGTTGAGGCTTGGTTGGAATTTCGGCTTCTAACATACTGTCCGAGATATCCTCTCGAGATCAAGCCTTCGATCTCGTCCTTCAACTATCGACATTCATCGGTTGTGTGTCTGATAGCTCTGTGGAATCTACAATATTTATTTGAGTCTTTTTTCGCCTTCTGATTCCGCATGGGGTCAGGTCATCTGAATGGGACCTGATTTTCATTGGTCAAAAATATTTTTTCCCAAGTCTCATTGAGCTTGGTATGTACTGTGTAAACGGAGAAACATTTATCTCCTTTCTTCTTTTTCCCTCCATCAGCCTCGGGGTTATTCCCTTCGTTCTTCTTCCTTTTAGAAGGGTTATCCCATGGAGGGTTTCAAAGTTGATGGGGCTGCCGAGATCGAGGAAGAGTTAACGTTTGTCATTGTAGTTATGGGCTGAGAGGTCAGGTTCAGTGCTAACCTCGCCTCCTCTACATTGACAGACCTCTGGGCCCTTCGATTGAACTCGATTAGTGACCGAATGGACTTTCTTTGTAAATCTTCCCAAAGGGGACTCCCTGGTAAAATACCAGCTTTAACGACCATCAAGTGGCCACTATCATCGACATTTCGAGCTCGGGCCACTTCTAGGTTAAACTTTGTAAGGTAACTCTTAAGTGACTTGTCTTACTGTTGTCTGACATTTTTTAAATTCTCTTGCTAATTGATCCCAAGATGAGATCGAGTGTATCTGAAACTTTTCAAACCAGTTTTTTGCTGGTCTCGTAAGAGTTGCTAGAAACAGCATACATCTGAGCTCGTAGCCAACATTGCTGGCTCGCATGATGGTATTAAAGGTGCTCAGATGACTGTACAGGTTTGAGTTCCCATCGAATGGTGCTACGTGAGGTATTCTGAATCCTTGGGGAAATGGAGTGCTAGAAATATGCAGGGAAAAAGGCTCAAGTTCCTCATCGGACTCTTCAGCCTTATCCCTGCTCCGCTCGTCTTGCAGGAGCCTGAATGCTCTTTCCAACTGATCAATCCTTTCTTGGACCGGATCTACTAGGGGTTGAGCCTAGACTTGATGGGGCTGGTTTTCGTTAATAAAAATTCCAGCTCATGGTCTTGGCATGGGGTTATGTGCTGACTGCTTATGGCCATTCAGATGGTCTCGCAAATCAGGGTTCGAGGGATCATCTCGTTCCCAGTTATGGTTCAGGTGATCCCGCAGATCAGGATGATTCCCTCGATTTCCTGTATGTCTAGGCTCAGTATTATAAATGCTGACGGACTGAGTGTAGTCCGAGCTCCTGCTTGTGTAGCTTGCAGCCCTTTTTGGCTGTGATGCTCGATAATTACGGGGTAGGTCCCCTGTTAGTCTCCCTAACCCAGCGGATTTTGATCTTGAAATTTGGCTTCCCGAAGGTTGAGGAGCTTTGTACTCTCGGGTAGCCTCCCTTTCATTTCCTTGTCCAGGTCTGGCCTGTCGGTTTCCATCCCGATTGCCACTGCGAGATGGTCTTCGTGGTGCAGGTCGAGGGACCTCTTGTGCTAGTGAGGGGTGCCTTATAGATGACGGCGGATGCCTTATGGGAGACGATGACTGTCTCCCATTGTTGGGCCTGGATGGCCCAGAGTTTGCCCGGGCAAGCTCCGGGTTATTTCTTGCAGCTTCAGGATTCGGGTTCTAAACCACTGGAGGGGCTCAGTTATTACCCGTTCCTATTGGTAATTCTGCAGTCGGGTTGGCAGTGACCTCAGTCCGGGTACTTCTTCGGGGCCTTGGTTGATTTGGCTGAGGCACTTGTTCTGCCCTCCTGGCAGTTTTGCTACCACGGGGACTATTATATTTCAATATAATGTTTGATTGATTAAATAAGTGTTACAAAAAGTGATTATTTAATCTAGTGGGGGAATGTTATATTATTTCATATAATATAATATTAGATTAAATAATGTGACAAAATGTGATTTGTCACACAAATGTGATTTGTCACATCTTGTAACATATTATTGGGAGTCGCAAAATTGGACACATGTGTGTGCCCAAATGTGACATATTTTGGAGTTACAAAATCATTTACAAATTTGTAACTCCCAAATATTACCCAATAATGTGTATAATATATGTTACACATTTGAGATTGGATTTCATAAAGCCATTATGAAATATGGCTGTTGGAGATATGATTTTAACCCCAATAATGTGTTTTGGGAGGGTTTGGAACCGTTTGGAAAAATAGCACATTTTCAAGTGCTGAAAATGGGCTATGGCCGCGGCCACTGATTGATGGTGGCCGCGGCCTGGGGGACAGAGAGCAGTGGCCGAGGCCACAGGTGTATTTCAGGCCAAATTTTCAATTTTTTCCAAATGTGTTGAACGGTTCTAAAAACCCAAATAACTCCCAAATCTTAATTTTAATTCCATATTAATCCAATTAAACATTGGTAACAGCCATGGGGGTTGGTGGAATTTGAAATCCAAAGGGTATCTCAAACTCTATAAATAAGAGCTTAATGCTCACTTGTATGATACACCATTTTTCATCCACAAAGCACTTGGCTGAAAAATTCACCAAAATGCTTGATAATTCCAGAGAGCTATTTCCTAGAGAGCTATTTCCTAGAGAGATCCCTTAGTGCTTAGAGAATAGGGGGAAATAAGCTTTGGACAAAGGTCTTGAACCTTGTTCAAGTTGGTGATCCCCACTACTCTACACTTTGGTTGTGTGAGAGTTTGTTTATGTTTTCATTCTTTTGTTCTTCTTATTTACTTGTATTATTATAGTATTGAGTTTGTAATCTTCTTCTTCTACATCTTTTGAGTTACTTTTATTTTGAGCAATTGAGTTGTAATATTTATTTAATCAATTACCTTGTCTATTGTAATTTTTGCATAGAGTTGTATATTGGTTTTTCCACTTTTCCATTGAGCAATTACAAAATATATTCTCTAGCAGGGACGTCCTCTGGGCCTTCGGGGAGGTGCTTGGACTTTCGCAACCTGGCTGGCTAATTCCTCATTGCATTTTGTCGCCTTTGCCAACTGCTTTTGAAGGTTGGCGATTTTTTACTTCCACAATAGGAACATACCTTTCAGGATTGTAGTACAGATCTTCATCAGGCCTGGGAGCTGGCGATCCCTGAGAATCGGATGAATCACTTCTTTCTTCAGGGCCTGGGTCAGCCATGGGCTGCTTTCCAGGTCGTCGCAGATAGTCTTTGGTACGAGGAGTTTGTTCCTCTGGTATTCGGGGCAATGGTCGCCCACCAGTGCTGGGATTGTTTGCGGCGGCCATTGATTACTCGGGAGGTTTTCTGATAAAACAGGCTAACGTCTTGTTTAATGGCTCTCAATGAAAGCACCAAACTGTTGACGACATTTTTCGTCAACTTAGAAATAAAGAGCACTAAACAAAAAATCAGAAAAATAAAGAGGAAACACGCAATTTTTTACGTGGTTCAGCAGTTAAAATCTGCCTAGTCCACGAGTCGATGTTATTCAACTATGGAATTCTCTCAAAGCTTTTTTGGAAGCAGTTTAACAGAGTATTCCTAGTACCAATTTCAATGTCTACAAATGAATTTCTCCAATCTATTTATAGACTTGTTTATAGAATATCTCTCCTCACATTTCGGGGAGTTATGATTCAAATCTTAAAATAAATACAATTAAATGCATATATAATACGCGTATAAATCCCATGATATTCGGGATTCATTAACAGATTACAACAAATCCCTAAGATATAGGGATTTTTAAACAGTAACCGCGTCCACACTTGGTCATCAACCTCACACGTTCGACTTACATATCTTCGAGATCAGCAAATCATCACGAGCTCGCCAGCTCGACTTGCCTTGATCTGATTAAGTATCTTTATCAAGGTCGTCTCTTCCGAGCTTGCAATATTCAGGCTCGAACCTTCTTGACTGATGCTAATACAAACAAACCAGGAAAATTAAACAAGTGTTGAACCCATGTCACTGTAACTTCAAGCTTGGCTCGAACCTTCGAGATCATGTGGTTATTTTCTTACCACCTACGACGTCGTCGTTTTAATATTGAATGAGACTGTGTGTTATATTATTTCATATAATATAATATTAGATTAAATAATGTGACAAAATATGATTTGTCACATAAATGTGATTTGTCACACCTTGTAACATATTATTGAGAGTCACAAAATTGGACACATGTGTGTGTCCAAATGTGACATATTTTGGAGTTACAAAATCAGTTACAAATTTGTAACTCCCAAATATTACCCAATAATGTGTATATTATATGTTACACATTTGAGATTGGATTTCTTAAAGCCATATGAGAAATGGCTGATAGAGATGTGATTTTAACTCCCATATTGTGTATGGAAGTTACAAAATCAAGTGGGAATAAATTGGAACGTTTTGGAAAAAACTAAAAAAATTGGTTGCTGAAGATGACCAAGGGTCGCGGTGCTTGAAACAAGCTCTGCGGCCCTAGTGGCTAACAACTTCATACAAATTCGGTTTTTATCCAATTTTGAATGTTTCCAACATCCAAGTAACTCCCAAATCTCTATTTTAATTCCATAAAACATCCAATTAATCATTGGCAACAGCCATGGGGGTTGGTGGAATTTGAAATTCAAAGGGTGTCTCAAAACTCTATAAATAGGAGCATAATGCTCACTTGTAAGACACCATTTTTTCATCCACAAAGAACTTGGCTGAAAATACACCTTGAGGCTTGATTATTCCAGAAAGCATTTCCAAAAATCTATGAGAGATCCCTTAGTGCTTGAGTTAGGGGGAAATACGCTTTTGGACAAAGGTAAAAAACTTGTTCAAGTTGGTGATCCCCACTACTCTACACTTTGGTAGTGTGAGAGTTTGTTTGTGCTTTCATTCTTTTGTTCCTCTTGTTCTTCGTTTTTACTTGTATTATTATAGTATTGAGTTTGTAATCTTCTTCTTCTACATCTTTCTATTTACTTGTATTTTGAGCAGTTGAGTTGTAATATTCTTTTAATCAATCATCTTGTCCATTGTATTTTTTGCATAGAGTTGTATTTTGGTTTTCCATATTTCCATTGAGCAATAAAACATATTTATCTTAACACTGTCAAACTCGATTCTCATTAATGCTGATCTCATGACTAATTTGCTTATTTCGAGCTTACACTTTACGAGCCTAACTTTCGAGATCAAAATTTCTATTCTCAAAATTTGGGTGTAACAGTCGCTGTAGAGTCTTTTTCTTGTAGTGAGCATGCCTAGTAGTAATAACCCTACTCATGCATGCAATCTATTCATATAAATGACTACAGCGTCATATAGAGGCCAGTTGCCCTAAATAACTTACTAATAATTCATACTGGGGCTCGTTGCCCTAGGATATGGGACTAATAAGTCACCTCGTGGCCAGTTGCCCTATCCTCTGTGTAACCAGCCTTGGAGTTAGCCCAGCGTACCTGGCGCTTTAATTTTCCATGACCATTGGGTCGAACAAGCGTATAATGCGCTCCTGATTAGGCCTAACCATATCGACCAACGCTCAATGCTATTGCCATCCTTGACTCATAAGTCAAACATTTCTTAATCAGATAATGCAAACAGACATACATTATACAACAATTATCCAAATATAGAGCATTCAACATGCTTAATCAAACAATCACAAGCATAATCATAATCATGCGCATTTGTAGGGGCCCAAGCCCCATCAAATCTATATTCAGCAATCGGGACAAGCCCTAATTGCGTACATCACGTATTGGGTGCAGTTTTCTTACCTTTGGTCTAAGCACAAGTTAGATATAAATGACCCTCGAGCACGGTCTTGTCCCGAGCCCTAGCGGTAACCTAGTCACAACCATAAATAATAACATCATTAAGATTCAATCCCAAAAACCAACTCCGGAACCAACCTTGTGCCCTTGGGACTTTCAATCCCATTCAACAGGGGTGGCGGGACTATCGCTCGAGCCCCCAAAACCTTCCCGAGCTCTAAAAATGGGCCTTGTTGAAATGGATATAGGGCAGGGGCGCTCTAACAAGTCAAAAAACCCCTTAGAGCTTCCCCTGCATTGCGCGGGGGCGCCCAACATGTAACGACCCAAAATCACTAATATGGCTTAAGGGCCTTGATTAGTGTGCCAGGAGGACATAATTGGCTTATGAGTGAATTTATTTATTTAATGCATGATTATATGATAGGCATGCTTGTATGATTATATGAATGTAAATGTGGTTAAATTTTATATCCGTGTGAACCACATTATTATGTGGGTAAATCTGCAGCGTGCGACTTGAGGCGATCCTAGGGAGCCAGTTAGCGGGAAGTCACAACGGGGCTTAGTATTTGACTTTGGATAAGTCAGGGGTATTGTAGGTATCGGGTAGTTATTTAGGCTATCAGGTTATGGAAATAAATATATGGAGATATATTTGAGAATAGGAAGCTTAGGCGGGAATATTGGGGAAATTTACCGTTTTGCCCTCGGGGACGTTTCCGGTACCCCGAGCCTCGGGATTGATTTAACTGGCTAGGATTAGACTAAGTTAATGAAAAACAAGGGAATAAAACATAAACCGACCCATGCTCTCTCTCCTCTTCTCTTCTCTTTTCTCTCCCAAGAAACTACAGAAAACCTAAGGGAATCAGTTGGGGAAAAAGTCTGTGTTTGAGCTGAATTCATGAAGGCTTAGCTTAGCTCAGACTAAGGGACACTTAATCAAGATTAAGGTAAGAGTTGAATTGTGTTTTTGGGTGTTAGAACTCTAAGTTTTTGGCTGAATATTAAGGTGATTATGATTTCGATGTTTAAGGGCTGAATTGGAGATAAGTGCTTGGGTTTTAGCTCAGAGATTGTCAAGGAAGTGGTTCAGCAAAAGAGGTGAGCTTCAACTCGTAATTTAGAAGTTTAAATTTGAGTATTTCATGACTGGTTTAGGTGTTTGAGTTGCTGGGTTTCAGAAATCAAAAATGGAATTTTAGTTGGTTTTTAGGTTGGATTTCTGTTGGTTTATGTTGTTAGAGTCATATTAAAGGCTTTGTGATTAATGGGTTTTGAGTTAGGGTGTTTTGGGATGGGGTTAGGATGCTAGAAATGGTGGATTTCTGGGCACGAAGGGGAGGGCCGCGACTCTGTTCTAGAGAGTTGCGGCCCTACGAAGCAAAATAACCATGGAGGCTCGGCCAGGGGAGAGCGCCGCGGCGCCCTTGGGCAGGGCCGCGGCGCGTGTCTGCTTGCTGGGGGCCTTGGGGCTCTATTTTAGGTGCGGGCCGCGGCTAGGTTTCAAAGGCCGCAGCCCTTAGGTACATTCTTGATCATTTGGGGATTTTAAGCGTGGGAATCTAGCCTAGGGTGCTCGGGATCGATTTTACCACCGTGCTTAATGGAATTCGATGTCCCGGAAGTTAGTATTGTACCCGGAAACCTTTATTTGAATATTAATGGAATCCAATACCTTGGTTGTGACTAGGTGTTAAAGCTAGGGCTTGGGAAACAGATTGTGCTCGAGGAACGTTGCTCATAATCGGTGTACGTGGAAAATAAAGGTAAGAAAACTGCACCCGGTTGTGTATTTGTAATGAGACTAAGGGCTCCCTATCGTGTATCCTTGTAAGGATATTATTATGCCATGTATACAGTAAACCAACGACCTAAGAGTGCCAAGGGTTACACTAGCGCACAGGGCGCAGCTTGGCCAATGGTAGCCGAGGACAGCTTGATATTCACTGAGCTCGGTTTAAGCGGGCCGTAGTCAGTGGGATAAATAGAGGGTGTAGCCTAAGTTTTCGACCCTGATTATTATGTAACTTGATTGTTATTAATGCCTAGGTTTATCTTTGATTCTGAGTATGTGCTATGTGGTTAACATGAATATTGAGTGTTTGATTTTATTCAAAGAATTATTCATCTGTTATTGAGTTTGTGATGCATATTATGTTTTCTTGCTGGGCCTTGGCTCACGGGTGCTACGTGGTATAGGTAAAGGCAAGGGCAAACTTGATCAGCCCTGACTAGGAGAGCTCTGCGAGCTGAATGTACATGACCAGCTGCTCAGCCGCCACGGTTGTGGAAAAGGCAGGAACATGAGAACCATAAATGTCTGTTTTGCCTTAGAATGGCTGGTGGTTGTCTGTATTTTTGATAATTCTGTAAACTAACTCTTAAACACTGTTTCTTTTTGGGATCCCGTGTATAAAACTGTTTAATTATATAAAGTGTAACTTTTGAGACCAAAACCTTTTTAACCCTAGCACAATCTTGATTAGTGACATGTTTTTAACTAAATGACTTGATTAGCAAGTCCTGCACCTTTATAAGTACACAGTGTAACGGTCTTGGCTATCCAGGGTGTTACACAACACCTGGTGCAGGTGTAGAGTCCAAGAACTTTACTTAGCTAGTTCGATAGTAGTAGGAATAGTAATAGCTAGTAGTAGTTATAGTATGTTTATTACTGTGGATTTTGGTTCAAGCCGGGATTTAGTTGGAAACTCCTAGCAATAGTTATGAATTTTATAAGTTTAACCTATAGTTTAAGAATATTAATTATAACAGAAGGTTTGATTAATATTGCTGGTTATTAATATGATGATTATTATAACCTAAGGTTTAGATAGAGCCAATAAGATTATGACACGTGTCATATGCATGATTATTAAGGAATTATTATTTTAATAATAAAATAAGGGAAATATAAGACTTAGTCTTCACCAGAATCTGTTAGGAGCATGACATTTATCACAATTTTATTTGTTTGTGGATTAGGTTGTTATTTAGAAAATTAAATAGATTTTTCGTAACTTTAGGGTACTGTAACTTCCAACTTGTTTTTGACCCAGTTATGTTATGAATTTCGAAAAAAAGTAGTTCTAAAAAGTTGTAGATAATTGAATTAGTTTTCTAACGGTATAAATAGAGTCTAAATAGGAGTCCTACAGCTCCAGATATGTTGATTTTACTGTAGGTGAGTTTAGAGTTACGAGATTTAGGGAGTTAGAAGTTAGGATTCTATTTGTTTTTATTATTTTTGTTTTAAAAATCAAGCTTTGACTCCTTAAATCTCTCTGAATAATTTGACCAATTCCTAAGCCTTTGGCTGAAGGATATTCAAATATTTTCAATTAAATTCATTATTTTTATTCAAAACCAAAAAGAAGATTTTTATTCTTAGAACTCTATAAATAGGACCTAGCACCAAGCCTTTTCATTCATTCTTCAAGCATTGATCAAAGCCTTCCATGTGCTAGTGAGAATATAGAGTGATAAACACTTTGGATTGGGGTTATAAGCTTAATAAACACTTGGGAAGTAAGGTTATAGTGTATTTCGGTTTCGAGGTATAGTTCGGTCATAGAAGCATTCAAGGTATTCCTATTCTTAGTTCCTTTCAGTATTGTTTCATTAGTTTTATAGTCCTAACTCATCTTCTCTATTCTTGGTTAGGCATCTAAGTTCTTCGAACTTGAGGTTTCTTGTCGGTAAGAATATTCTCGGTGGTTTTTAGTTCATTCATCTCTTTCTTTTAGAATACTCACCTCTATATTATGGTTTTTAGGAGTGTTCCAAAATCCCGACTTTGTTCTCATCATCCCGGTATATTGGTAAGGAAAATAGGATAGGATATTATGTGTTATGCCATATGTTATCTTATGATTTATGTGTTATGTTAACTTATGATTTGTGTGTTATGTATGTTTGTAGACTTGGACATATGACCTGTACAACTAACAAGCCCCAATAAATTTATGGGCATATGACTTGCTTAGCCAGCAAGCCCCACAAATCTAATGGGTATATGACTTGTTTAGTTTATGGGACCCCAAGTAAAAATGGCCATTATAGTATATGTGACATATGTTATGATATGTTTTAGTATATGTTGATATGAATTTTATGTATATGATTTATGTGTTAGATTTTCCTTGCTGGGCATTAGGCTCATTCTTTTATGTTTATATGTGCAGGAAAATAGTTATGGCGGCGAAAAGATTCTTGGCAGCTTGGGGATGTGTATTGAGGCGGATGGAATCGGTGGATTGCGCGTTCAATTCGAGGATGAAGTTTTTAAGTCTTTTAGTTATGATTTCTATGTATTATTTTTTTTTCCGCACTTAATTTTGTAACCAATATATTTAAGTTATATTTTGTTTTCAAAACAATGGGATCCCATATCCTAAATGAATTTTTATGTATTTAACCTTAAAGTTATGGTTATTTCATATGCACGTTTTCTTAAGATTAGTATAGTAGTCATTAATGATCCAAATTCTAGAATAGTTAGGTCGTTATAGCAGGGGTGCCAGTGTTGGGGTTTTATGCCCTAATTAAAATCTAATTTCTTTGTAATCTCATTTTATTATCAATAAAATAATAGAAATTAATTTTTGACTTGGTCAATCACTTTGCTCACATATTTTATTTTCATGATTATTTGTTTAATATAAACTTCTATTAAATCCCGAGCATATAGCTAATCGTATTTATAGTGATGTAATCACAGTGGAATATAAATATGATTATATATTCAAAATAAGTTAGTCCTAAGATTAGTCAGTGCACAAGATTTATACTGACTTGTCAATCTACGATATGATGTACTTAAACATTGCAGCGGTATGTTATTTCCAAAACATCAACAAAGTAGATAAGATAAGATGTATTTGTTACATCGGACTGGATCGATATTGACAGTTGATAGGATAAGTAAACTTGTCGTTATTATCTATTCTAGTCATATCATATAGTTCACCATAGGTCAATTCAATCTCAATTCTGAGTGGTTAGTATTCTAACTGATTGTATTATTTGAGTTCTTTGACTTGTTCGTTACCAGCTTACCCTACGGACTAGCCCATACTTACATCTTGGGAACTCGGTAGTATAATTGAGTGGGAGTGTTGATCATAGATATGAACATCTATAGTTTCTGATGAAGAAGTGAAACGATGGTTTCCTTTTAGTTTGGTTCAAGGTGCTAAATGATAGAGATCTCATTTTAGTAATTAATATTAGTTTACTTAAATATCATTTACAAGGAATTAAGTATTTTAAGGATAAAATACAATGAGGGGTAAAACGGTATTTTAGTCTCATCTCATTGTAGACCGTCCATAGAGAATTGAGTGAAAATTATGGTTGTAACAATGGATAATTAATAACGCATCTATATTTGTTATAGAGTGTTCTATGAATTCAAGAGCGCAATTCCGAGTCTTTAGTGGAGTCACAAGGAATTAATAAGTTAGTAAATTTAATTGTTAGATTTATGATAACTTATTGGAGCTTGATTTCATAGGCCCACCATGATCCCCACTTTACCTTGGATAAAATCATTTAGATAGTCTCAATTAATTGATTTAATTATCAATTCGAATTATCAAAGTTGACCAGGTCAATTTTGGATAGTTTCACAAAGTTATGTAATTTAGAGAAGAAAAGAGAAATTATGACAGATTTATTAATTAAGATAAATTGGTGTCTAAATTAATAAATAAGTTTAAATCAAGGTTCAAATTATAAATAATTAATTTTATAAAGGATTTAAATAATTATTTCATTAATTAAATCAATAGAAAATAATACAGACATTGATTTTAAGTTCAACGAGCTTATAATTAAATGAGAAATTTCACAGGCTTAAAGCCCATGATAATTTCGACCTAGGGCTGATTATTGGCTATTATTTTATTAATTTTTTAATTAAATAAATGACCTAATTGAGTCTATAAAAGGAAAGCTAAGTGAGAGTTGAAATGAGATTTTGGAATCACAAGTTTCTGAGAAGATCTAGTAGGTTTTAGATTCTCTCTTCAAACATAAGTCATTTTCTAAGCCTCATTATTCTTTTCTCTTTTTCTCTATGTATCTATCGCATGTGTTGAGAATTTCCCACCCTACTCTAGGTGATTCTAAGGATACTTTGGAAGATTGTGAAGAAAATTAGAATGGTTCAATTTCTTGGCAATACTCTGCAACATAAATGATACAAGGGTTAGAGAAACTGAAGGAATGACTCATTCATTCCGCTGCTATAATGTAAGTGTTCTTATCATTATTTCTGTTTGAATTCAATTTTAGAAATATGATTTAGGTTTTCTTATATTAATTCATTTAATATAAGATTTACATGAAAATAAACAAGATTCTGTATAAGTTTTCCCAACAACTGACATTAGAGCCTTTTGTAATCTTTATTTTCATGCATGAACATGTTAAAAATTGAATTATTTGACGTGTTTGAGTAATTGGATGGATTTCATGTTTTTATGAAGTTATTAGAAATTTTTAGGTTATTTTGTTATGTTTTCTATGCCATTAGTTTTTATAAATGTTTTATTTTGTTTAAAACATGGTAAAAATTAATAATAAAACATTTTTGGTATGAAAAATTGCAAAAAAAAAAAATCGAAAAATTTGGCCTGGTTGCCCACCCACCCGCGCGCGTGCATCAGCATGCATCACCACCCTGCACGCGCGTCCCCCCTGGGCGAGCGCACACCCACACTTGTGCACCGTACTGTTCATTCGAATTTTTTTAAGAAATTAAAATTATGAAATTGATTATTTATAACAAAGCCAAAAATGTCAAATTTATTTTATCATTTAAAAAATATTTTTTAAAATAAGATATTTTTGTTGTTTGAGATTTAAATAATTAGATATTTTCAACAAAGATTCAAATTCAAATTTAAAAATAGGCTAACAACTTAATTTTAAATATTTTAATATATTAAAATATTAGAATTAAGATATCAGATATTAAAAATATTTTCTTTTAATTACTTGTTATTTTTATTAAATCATTATTTGAAAATATTAATATCTGTTTATTCTTTAGTTTTTAATATTTAAATTATTTGAAATTTGTTAGTTAGATATTTTTATGGATATTTGAGTTTGTTTAACTGTTTTGAGATATTTTAGGGTTATTATAACTATTAATATATTTTTTTAAATGGTTAAAATATTTGTTTATAGTTGTAACAACACAATATATTTTTTGAAAAACAGTTAAGATATTGATTTTAAAATTTAAAATTGGTTAAATTATAAAAAATATCATTTTTTCAACCAATTAATAATTTTTTTAATGAGATTTAAATTAACGTTGGTTAATTGTTGATATTTCCTATTTAAATTAAATTAATATTTTTTTTTCAAATTAACCTAAAAAAAACCTTTAGCTTACAACTGAAATCACCAAAAATTCAGAGCAAAGCCTTACCTCACTAAAGAATCACACCCCTTAGGCTACCTCAGACCTCCTCCTAGCTTGATTTCCCCCAAGTTCCAACCTCAAATCCTTGATTCCTTAGCTAAATTCCAAAAAGTTCCTTCAAAACTTCAAGCATTAGTGAGGGAGAGAGAGCATCGAGAGAGAGAGAGAGAGAGATGTTTTCTGATTACCTCTAGAATCCTCACTGTTTACAAAGTTTTTCGAAAACTATAAATATATTGAAAAATAAGAACTATAAAGAAAGGCTAAGAAATAAATAAGATCATAGCTTTTATGTGGTTGGGGCGTTAATGAGCCTTAGTCAACGAGTACTAGTATTAGGCTTTAGAGAGTTTTGACAATGGAGGTTTTCTGCAAGTTCAGCAGCGTTTTGCTTACGAGAGAAAATTGGGGATCCTCGCTACAGTGTATGATTGACTCTATTTATAGGCAGTCATGTGACTTGGACCAGACTAATCTGGGCCCAATAAGGATATAATTATAGATGCTCGCTAATGGAGCCATAATACAAGAATGTAACATGGTTAAAAGATGTTAATCTAGGCCCATTCGGCCAGTTTAAGCGTGATAGAGCCTTACAGCTGCCCTTTGTACGTTAGCACAGATTGATCTGCATGGGCTACCAAGGGGATCCTGGGGACAGGATCTGTCAGAGTAGTGGTAGTACCGTTTCCTAGGAATAGTGTACGTTCCGTGCGTACCCCATTCTGCAGGTTAGTTAGGGAGACAAACTGCCGGATTTCTCAGGGACACGTCAACTATAGGAAAGAATGGGCTTATTCTACCCAGATAAGTGGTCCAGGTTCATTTACCGATGTTTGAGTTCGTTTACCAAGCCTCGGGTTCATTTACCAAGGCATACATCTTGATGGCGGAGACCTCACCTAGATCCCACTTGATGGGATCCGTCTCCTGGAATGGATCTTCCGCCACTATAATTTACATATCAGAGGATATAGATTGGGTATGATTGTGAAGGTGATTCGGGCTTGCATCTAAGTTCTGGCCCCTTTACTATGCTCGTGCTACTCGCTAGTTATTGGGCTCGGTATGGTCTGGGCCGACAAGGTTTCCTTGTTCATTGTTCACTGGGCCCAGGTTGGGCTCGGGCCTCTCCTGAGAGCCCATGGAACCTGTTTGGCCATGCCACGTGTCAAAGGTGGAAAATATGGATAACACTACCTAAATCTAAGTCTATCCCCAGCTGCAAAATGTCCAAATTACCCCCAAGATCAATCCCAGCCTTTAATATCACCAAGGGTAAATCTGTCATTTGCCACATCCCGCTAATTCTTCGAGTATTCCTATAGATCCCCAATTAATCTCGGCATACCCAAATGACCACTAAATCTCACCCCTTACTTGGTAACCCCAAACATGCGCTACATTCCCAAAATACCCCTAGGCTCACCCCGAGCCAGGTATTCGACCCTATTGTGACTATTCCACTATTCTGCTCCCTAGAACCGTCTCGGATCACACATCACACATATATCTCCACAATCCCGTTGTCTCAAGAACAACACACATATAATTTACATTTATGCCCTCAACGTGCCAAAATAACAAATATTCCCTTATTAATAAGAATAGGCCCACATGCATATTTAATTCTCTAAACATGCATATCTAGCCATATAATCATTTATCCATGTAATCACATGCTAATACACATATATCACACGTATAACCTATTACTCGCTCATATAATCCTAATTAGGCCCTCCAAGCACTGTAATCAAGGCACTCATCCTTAATAACAAATTCAAGACGTTACACTCGGGGCATGGCCTCACCTGGAGTTATCCATGCTTCAGAACATGGTCTCACCTGGAGTTATCCATGCTTCAGAAACTGGCTCTGAACGTGGTCTCACTTGGAGACATCCTCGCATGAGAGAAGACCTTGGGGCGTGGCCTCACCTGGAGACATCCCCGACTCGGCCGGACTAGACTGCATCGAGAAACTAGCACCCCGAGGACTTCATGGCCCGTCGTTAATTACTCCTAATTTCCACGTGTCGGACGACCAAAACACGAACAACAATTAATATTAAAGTAACCATTAAAAGTGCCCCCAATACTATATATTTATCTTGTCATAAAACAAAAAACTATATATTTAAAAGATGGGTCATAACCAGAGCTGGTCAGCCCAATCCCAGACCCAGGCCCCAAAATAATGAACTAAATTTTTTTTAAAACTAAAAATAAAATAATTAAAAATGATTAGTTTTGGTCAATTTATTAAATTAGAGACCCTTTAGGTACAATTTCATTATAGGGGCCCAAAAATATATGTAATGACCCACTACTCTAGACTATTTGGACCATTAACGAAACTATACACAAAATCCTTAAAAGAACTTACATTTGCGAAAATACCATAATTTTTATTAAGTAACTTATAAAAATAAGAGTTACTTACAAAGTAAATACCAAAACGGATATGGGATCCCATTGTCTTTAAAACAAAAACATAATTTAAAATAATAAGACATTACATAATTAGTGCGGAAAATACATGTAAAAAGACATAAAACCGAAACTACATCCTCGAATCGAATAACGCTCGGCCCCTTGACTCCATTCATCATCGATACACATCCTCTAAGCGTCACGAACCTTTCCGCCTCTAAAGCTTATTTTCCTGCACATAAAACAAAAAGGAATGAGCCTAATGCCCAGCAAGGAAAATCTAACACATAGTCATATACATAATTTCATAAGAAAACATAAAGACTTAACATAATACATATAACATACACTTATTATAATGGCCATTATTACTTGGGGTCCCATAGACTAAACAAGCATATGCCCATGGGATTAGTGGGGTCCTACTAGCTAAGTAGGTCATATGCCCATAACCCATTTGGGGTCTTGTTAGTCATATGGGTCATATGCCCAAGCCTACAAACATATATACATATCATAACACATTTAATAACATAAAACATATAGATAACATAAGCACATAACATATTGATTCTAGCCTATTTTCCTTACCAAAGTTACCGGGATATAATGGACTGAGTTGGGACTTTTTGGAACACTCCTAAAACCATAAGAAAGAGTGAGTCTAAAGAAAGGAGATGAAATGAAAGAGATGGAAAGACTAAACCATAAAAAAAACATACTTACCGACTTATATGCTTAAGAACTTGGATTCCCTAACCAAAATAAGAATGAGGTTAGGGGACTGAGTAGAAGGTTTTGAGAAAGGAAATAACATGAAATAAATGAAATAGAGTTTCGGGTTTACCTCAAAGATTTGCAAGATCAATCTAACCTCCACCGAAATACTATAGAACTCACTTCCCAAAGTGTTTGATAAGCTTATGATGTTTAAGCTTATAGTTTTTCCCAAACCAAGTGTTTACACTCTCACACTCACTTAACACTAGCAGCTTCTGAACTTAGCGCAAATGGTGAATAATGGCTGGGTACTAGGTCCTATTTATAGAGTTTGGGAATGAAAGTATCTTGATTTTACTTGAATAAAAATAATGGCTTTTTAGGTGAAAATCATTTGAATAATCGTTCAGCAGAGGCTGAAGACTCGTTCAAAAGATGCTGGACTTATGGAGGAGTTTGAATGGCTGAAAGGAAAAGAATTCAAAAGTATTTGAATTTAGGCTGGAGGAGGCGATATATCGCCCCCTATAGGCGATATATCGCCTGGACCATTGTTCCCGAGGCGACCGTGCATCGATTCGTGTTTTTCGTATCTACGTGCTGCGATATATCGCCCCCTATAGCTGCGATATATCGGCACACGCTGAATATTTAAACACGAAATTACACATTTTTAGCTAAGTTTGAATGGAGTAAACAACCTTGACTAAGCCCTCAACGTACTCAAAGCTGCTGACTGACCCTATAACATTCAAACTTTACTCTTTATTAAATTTAATCCTCAAAAATACTTAATCCTTAATCACCATTCATAACATGTGCTTAAAATCCTATTGGTTGATGTCTAAACCTTATAGTATAATAAATATAATCCTTAATATCAGTCATATTAATCAAACCCTTAGGTTATACTTAATATTCTTAAACTATAGATTAAACTTAGAAAATCTATAAGTACTACTATGAGTGTCCAAATAATTCCCGGTCTGAACCAAAAATCCATAGTAACAAAGATAACACTAAACATACTATAATACTACTAAACAATTAGCTAAGTAAAGTTCTTGGACTCTACAATTCTCCCCTACTAAAAAGAATTTCGTCCTCGAAATTTACTTACTAAATAACTTCGGATACCGGCTCTGCATGTCCTCTTCCAACTCCCACGTTGCCTCGCGTTCAGAACTATTGCTCCATAGGACTTTGACTATAGGAAAGCTCTTGGACCGCAACTGCTTCATCCCTCTATCTAGGATGCTAACCGGTCATTCCTCATAACTTAAATCTTTCTGGAGCGCTATGGTATCGTACTTGAGGACGTGAGATGGGTCTGACACATACTTGCGTAGCATTGAGATGTGGAAGACGTTGTGACTATCGGCTAGTGCTGGCGGTAGGGCTAGTCTATATGCAACTGGTCCCACTTTGTCCAATATCTCAAAAGGACCTATGAATTGGGGACTGAGCTTGCCTTTCTTCCCAAATCGCTTGACACCCTTCATAGGAGATATCTTCAGGAAGACTTGATCTCCAACTTGGAACTCCACATCGCGTCGCTTGGTATCCGCATAGCTTTTCTGACGGCTTTGAGCGGCAAGCATACGCTGTCTAATAAGCGTTACTGCTTCTTGTGCTTGTCTAACAGCTTCGGGCCCTAGAAGCTGCCTTTCTCCTACCTCGTCTCAGTGCAACGGTGATCGAAACCTTCTTCCATATAGCAACTCATAAGGTGCCATCTCGATCGTCGACTGGTAGCTGTTGTTGTACGAGAACTCGATCAGCGGTAAGTACTTGTTCCATGATCCTCCGAAAACAAGTACACATGCGCGTAGCATATCCTCTAAAATCTGAATCGTACGCTCGGACTGCCCATCTGTCTGAGGCTGGAAAGCTGTACTAAGACTTAACTTAGTACCCATGGCTTGCTGTAAGCTTCTCCAAAATCTTGACGTAAACGCTGATCCTCTATCTGATACTATCGTCTTGGGGATTCCATGCAATCGTACAATCTCTTGGATGTAGATGTCTGCATATTGGTCTGCCGTATAAGAAGTCTTAACAGGCAGAAAATGAGCCGACTTGGTTAGTCTATCTATGACTATCCAAGCATAATCATGCTGCTTATTCGTCTTTGGCAGACCCGTCACGAAGTCCATGGCTATATCATCCCACTTCCATTTCGGTATGCTAAGCGGTTGCAATAATCCTGCAGGCCGCTGATGCTCTGCTTTCACTTGCTGGCATACCAGACACTTAGATACATACTCCGCTATGTCCTTTTTCATCCCTGGCCACCAATAGACTGCCTTGATGTCATGAGTCATCTTGGTAGACCCGGGATGAACTGAGTACGGGGTGCTGTGCGCTTCTTCTAGGATCGTCTTCTTAATACTTTGATCGTCTGGCATGCATACCCGATCCTTATATCTCAATAAACCTTGACTGGATATTGAGAAATCTGTAATCTTGCCTTCTCTGACTGCATCCATGTGCGTTGCTAGTGTGCCATCATGTCTCTGACCATTCCGTATGTCTTCTAGCAGATTTGATTGGATAGACAAGTTAGCCAGCTTGCCTACAACCATTTCGATTTCGGCACTGATCAGCTCCCGCTGAAGCTGTTTTTCTATTCTGGATAAGGCTGCTAAGTTCCCATAACTTTTTCGGCTAAGTGCATCAGCAACTACGTTTGCCTTCCCTGGGTGGTATAGGATTTCGCAGTCGTAATCCTTTACTAATTCCAACCACCGGCGCTGCCTCATGTTAAGCTCCTTCTGCGTAAAGAAGTATTTTAAAATTTTGTGGTCCGTGTAAATCTCGCACCGTTCTCCATAAAGATAATGGCGCCAGATTTTTAATGCAAAGACCACCGCTGCCAACTCCATATCGTGAGTTGGATAGCGTTGTTCATACTCCTTTAACTGACGTGAGGCGTAGGCTATCACCTTGTCATTTTGCATCAGTACGCATCCCAATCCTAACTTTGATGCATCACAGTAGACAACGAACTTGTCGTTGGGTGTTGGGACACTAAGTACTGGTGTTGAGCAAAGCTTATCCTTAAGCAACTGGAAGCTTTCCTCACATTTATCATTCCAATTAAACTTTTGTTGCTTCCGGGTCAGGTTGGTGAGTGGAGTGGCTATCTTAGAAAAGCCCTCTACAAACTTTCTATAGTAACCTGCTAGCCCTAAGAAGCTTCTTACTTCCGACGCATTCTTTGGTCTAGGCCAATTCTTCACGGCCTCTACCTTCGATGGATCTACTGCAACTCCGTCTTTCGATATGATGTGCCCGAGGAACGCCACTTGTGAGAGCCAAAACTCGCATTTCTTGAACTTCGCGTAGAGTTGGTGCTCCTTCAATCGCGTCAAAATCATCCTCAAGTGTTCCTCGTGCTCCACTTCATCCTTGGAGTAAATTAAAATGTCGTCGATGAACACAACGAAGAATTTATCCAAGTAGTCTTTGAAGACCCTATTCATTAAGTCCATAAACGCGGCTGGCGCGTTAGTAAGACCAAAAGACATAACCAAGAACTCGTAATGTCCATAACGAGTCCTAAAGGCTGTCTTAGGGATATCTTCTCCCTTTACCTTGAGCTGATGATACCCGGACCGTAAATCGATCTTAGAAAATACAGTCGCGCCTCGGAGTTGATCAAACAAATCATCAATCCGAGGTAGCGGGTATTTGTTCTTAATTGTTACTTTATTCAGCTCACGGTAGTCTATGCACATGCGCATACTTCCGTCCTTCTTCTTCACGAATAGTACTGGAGCTCCCCATGGTGAATGGCTTGGCCTAATGAAACCCAAGTCTAGGAGTTCTTGTAGCTGTGTCTTTAACTCCTTGAGTTCCGTAGGTGCCATCCGGTATGGTGCCTTAGAGATAGGCTCGGTGCCTGGTACTAATTCTATTGTGAAGTCTATTTCTCGATTTGGCGGCAACCCTGGCAAATCCTCGGGGAAAACTTCTGTAAAATCTTGTATAATCCGAACATCTCCAACTTTGAGTGATGTCTCCTTATCCACATTCATGATGCTGGCTAAGAACACTTGGCATCCTTTCTCCATCATTCTCTGAGCTTTGAGAGATGACACTAACGGTGTGCGTAGTCCTGAAGCTTGTCCCAGCACAGTTTCTGGCCGTCAGGAGTATCAAATGTCACCTTCTTGCGCCTGCAGTCGATTGTTGCGCCATGCCGTGCTAGCCAATCCATGCCTAGTATGACGTCGAAGTCTTTGATCACCAGCTCTATTAGGTCTCCTTCTAGTTCCTTGTCCTCAATCTTGATTGGTACGCCTCGTACAATTCGTGATGATAGAACTACTTTGCCCGAAGGCGACTTGGTTGCAAACCTAGTTCTAAATCTTTCACTAGGTTTGTCTAGTTTATCTATCATTCCTAACGAAATATACAAATGGGTGGCTCCCGAATCAAATAATACATGACATAAATTATTGAGGATGGAAACCTGACCTGTGACCACCTTGTTGCTAGCATCAGCCTCTCCTTGGGTTAAAGCAAAAACCCTAGCAGAACCTTGTATTTTAACTGATTATCCGTTGGGACTCTTTATTTTTAAAAATTAACTTGTGGACCTCAAGTTTTATCGAAAGGTTAAAAATAGGAATATATAAGTCGGTTATTTGAACACTATATCTTGGTCGATCACCCGTTTTTATTCTTTATTTTTAAAAATTAACCTTTGGACCATGTATTTTTTCAAAAGCCTAAAATTATTTGTAAAAAATAAAACATATATTTATATAATTTATGTTTTCTATACGGGTTCACACCATTTTGAACCTTGTATTTTAGCCGATTATCCATTTGGATCCTTTATTTTTAAAATTAATTTGTGGACCTTGTGTTTTGTCAAAATGTTAAAAATATGAATATATAGATAGATTATTTTAACCACGTGTATTTTGTTCGATTATTTATTTTTGGACTCTTTATTTTTTTTTAAAATAGAAAAATAGATAAATAGATTGTATCATAATTAAATAGCATGAAAATTGTTCATTCGCAAAAATGGTTACACGAATTAAAAGTGACACTGCAAGAAAATGATTCTACAGTGACGACATTTATTGCGACGACGCTAAGTTGTCGCTGCATGTAGTCGAATTCCATGATTTTTTTTAAATATATTGAAATAAAGTAGCATGTCGTCCCTTTAGGGTAGCAAACATCACGCCACCAGGCCCGTCCAAATTCCAGGAACCCTACAGCGACGACATATCGTCACCGTAGGGTTCCTGAAATTAGGAGGGAACACGAGACATGGGATGAATCTACGAAGTCGTTGCTCTAGGGTCCTACAAAATGGAGGGAAATTGGATCGCCAAAAGTTTGTTGCCAAATTTCACTACCTTCGTCGCTATAGATCCCCATTTTATCGACTGGTCAGTTAAAAATTTAGTCTACAACGACAATTGTCGCCATAGGGTCCAAAAAATACGAAGGGAAAGTTGACCGCCAAAAAAGTTGTCAAAATTTCACTTCCTATAGCGACGGCATGTTGTTGCTATAGGTTGAACATATAGTAAACGAACTATTTGTGTACTATTCCCTTATCTATAGTGACGACATATCGTCACTATAGGTTAAATGAAACGGTGCGTGCCCTCTTCGGTGACAATGTTCTTATTTCCTATAGCGACGACATGTCGTCGCTGTAGGATTAGGATATAAATCCCCCAACCTAAGTCTTCTTCTTTATTTTTCTTCTCTTTTCTCTGCAAAACCAAAGCCCCTTTATCGCCCCTTCGCTGCCCCTCGCCGATCAACACCCCCAAGTCTGATTTTTGCCCATTTCTTCCAAGTTTAGGTAAAATAAACCAAATTTCTATCTATTTTAGCCTTTAAAATGATTTTTTTGTTAATATATTTATGTATTTAGTATTTGGTAGAAATGCGTTTTTGAAATGTTTTTTTGTTTTGTTTTCTTTTTAGATTGGAGTAGTGGAGCATCATCCTTAGCCAGAGACGCCTTTGGATAACCACGAGCCTTGGGTATTGTTTTTATATTTTTTTTGGTGTCTGATTAATGTTTAAATTATGTTTTTAAGTGTGTGATTGGTTTGTTTATATAGTGTTGATTTTTTTTGTCATTTTAGATTTGTATATTTTAGACAATGTTAAATATGTTAATATGTTAATTTAATTAAATTTTATTATGTTAATTTTGTAATTGATTAATATGTTAATTGGGTAATTTGGTATTGTAGATAATATTGAATATGCTAATTTAATTAAATGTTAATTAGTTGTGTAATTGGTTATTTTAGATATATAGTGTTGAATATGTTATTTTAATTTAATTTAATTTAATTAAATGTTATGTTAGATATTAGTTGAATATGTTTATTTATATAAATGTGAATGAGAATTGTATTTTTAAATTGTATGGTAGGTTATATTAATATAATTAGATATTTCTAATTAGTATATGTATGCTCTGGGACTGGTTTTATAGTTTTTATGCAGATTTTAAATTTTGGGATAAATTAGATTACAGGTGTTATGCTACTGAAATTTTAGTAGATTTAGAAATATTTAACATTACAAAATAATTTCAAAGTTAGTGTGATTAATTTTAAAGCAATTAATAAAAAAATCATAAAGTGGAAATTAAAAAAATAATTTTACAATTATAAAACTTTATTGTAATTTTTGAAAAAATAAAAAATAAAAATTAAAATAATAATTTGATAATTATCAAAAAAATTAATAATAATCATTAATAAATTTATAATTAATTATTTGTTTATATATTAAACTTTATAATACATTCATAAATTTTGATAATATATATTCATAAAATTATAAAGTGGAGATTAAAATAATAATTTTACAAGTACAAAACTCTATTGTTATTTTTAAAAATTAAAAAGTAGAAATTAATAATAATCATTAAAAGTAATTATATAACTGATTTAAAGTTAATAAATATATAAACTATAAAGATATGTCTGCTGCTGTTGCTCGTTCTCATGACGGTGATGGAGCGGGTGATCCTCCTCCAGATCCTACGCGGGTACCTACTTCCACTGAGACAGGTAATATACTATAATTAGTCTATGTTTTATCAATAAACGACAAATTTTTATTATTTTATTCAATTTAATTTAATTTTTTAATCAAAATATGTAGCGGCTGCCACAAAAAGAAGAGGTCTGTCTTGATCCAAAAATTTGCAGCAGCTCATCGATGACAATAAAGGTCCGTTGACTCTACAATTTGATTTTAAGGAGGGAACCTACAAAGTAGTTGGTGATTTTGGGACATTGTTCACGAGACTTATTGGTAACCTTATAGGTCACCATGTGTCGTTATATTATGATTCGTGGCAAAGTGTTCCAGATGTGCACAAGATATGATTGATGCAAAAGATTGAGGTAAATTTATCAACTTATTCACACGTAATGTTCTTTATAATTTCAAAATTCTAACAAGTTTTAATTTTTTTTTGAAGGAATTTTTCATTCTTCCCCAAGATCTCCCTGAGTGGCGACTGATAGAGAATGACATTAAGCAAGAGTTTCAGGATCGCTACAATGATAGAAATAGTCGCAAAAAAAGCACTTCGATGAACATGGATGGTATGAAGACATCGAGACAGCCAGAAAGAATCCACCAGGAGGACATGGACAATGAGAGTTGGCAGGAGTTGGTTGACAATTTCACCACTCCACGGTTCATGGCACACTCAAAGGCAAATGATGCCAATAGAGCAAACAGAAGTATCCAAATCTCCATGGATCGATCTCTTATGCTTCTACTCGATATAAGAAGGTAAATAAAAATATGTAGATAATTTGAAATATTTTTAGTTATTTTAATAATAATTTCAATATTTAAACGATATTTTGTTACATTTTGTTTTCTAAAGATGAATATTCAGACTAAGGAACTGCTCAGCATTATTGATACATTCCATGACATGCACAACCATCTAACACGTGGATGGATGAACACAAATGCTAATGATACATATGTAAGTAACTTTCAAAGTTTTGCATATATGTTTATTATTTTATTATATTATGTATTAATTGTCTTGTTTCTGCAAGATGCCTTGTAGCAAGAAGTCCAGATACAATCTCAATCATAATCCCAATCTGAATCTTCAGCAGGAAGGTGCCTTTGTCGATGAGACAAAAGTCATCTCAAAGGTACTTGGTCAACGTCGTGGCTACAACTGAGGTGTTGAACGCAAGTTGAAGGGCACTAGTACCTTTGCCTCAGGCGCCACCAAATTCTCTTCACAATCAGAGGTATCACTATTTACGTCCACCACAGTCGGCCCTCCAATGGTAGGAGTTGAGGTTTTTTAGTCCATGGTTTAACACTTCAGTCAAGTCATTATGACCCAGAACAACAACTTCCCACAAATGCAACAATTTATGCAAGCTACAAATCCAAACATCCAAGCTCCACAATTTCAGCCAGTGAACTTGGACATGAATATGATACAGTCCATGATGGCGAACTTTCCAAGCTCGGGCCAATTTCCACCACAACAGCCACAACCATTACAACAGCCGCAACCACCACAGCAGCCCGATGATGACGACGACTTTGGGATTAATTTAAATGACATTTAGTTTGGTTATATAATTCTTTTAAATTTATTAATATTTTGTGTTGTTTTTTACATTTTGGAGACTATACTTGTACTAAGTTGAACAAAATTATTTTTATCTTGATATCATATTAAATGTTATTTTATTAATAATAAATTAGTTTTATTATTTAATTAATAAATTTGTTTTATTATTTAATTAATAATTAATATTATATTAATTAAATTTTAATTAATATAATTAATTATTATTATTTTTAAATTATATACCTACAACGACGTCGCTGCAAGTATATAAACCCAGACACTCTACAGCGACGATATGTCATTGCTGTAGATGTTGGCGGTCCATGGACCTACAGCAATGACATGTGGTCGCTATATGATTTTTCGAAATTCAAATTTTCAAATTTTGCAACCACCTACAACGACGACATGTTGTCGCAATGTCCTAGTTAAAAAAAAAAAGGATTTCCTACTGCGACCGACATGTCGTCACTGTAGCAAAACCCTACTACGACGACTGTGTTTTGTTGTCATTGTAGGATGCTACACATACATACCTACAACGACGTCGTTTTGGCGACGACATGTTGTCGCTGTAGACCTCTTTTCCTGTAGTGTGACAATATGTAAAATGATTACAGTACATTTTAAATTTATTAATTATATTTATGATACTTATCATCTTTATTTTTATTATTATTTAATTATTTAATTACTTTTGCAGCTATATAATTATTAGAAAATTAATTAAATAGGTATAAATTAGAATAAAAAATAAAAAAATAGATAGTGTTTTCGAATGATTTTAGAGTGCCACATCACTTTTTTGTGACTCTCCTTTATATAAATATATGTAGATAAATAGATTTGATTATCCATGTTCTAAATTACATTAATCTCACGTGTATATATTGATATTTTTAATTATGAATATAAAATATCAAATTAATAAATGAAAAATATTGAAAATAAATGGTAATTTATATATTATTTAATTATTATTGTAATTACACTATTGGTGTGTGGGATTTTATGTTCTTAATCAACAATTTTTCCATGTCGATGTGGCTTTTTTTTTTTTTTTAAATGTCTTAATTGTTCTGTGTGCCCGAATCGTTTGATCTAGTCAAATGTATACTAAGTGTGCTTATAAATTTGTTTATTGCTTAATATTATTATGAAACTAGAAAATATAACTGTGCTTCGCGCAATCTTTTGTAATTATTAAAAAGTATATATTTTTAAATATTTTTTGGGAGATTGTGAGGTAGTGATTCATTTTTACCATACTCGTACAACATCCTCTTTATATTGACACGTGAAGACATCTTGACCATAATTTTGTATTTCATGATGGTGTTCACTATTCATTGTATAGAGAATCTCCTGTAGGTTTTTGAAAAATTATGACAAATTACAGTACCGAAAACAAAGTTAAAAAATGTTGTTGTACATGTGTTTTTATTTATTATTATTATACGCTTTGTGTGGTTTTTTTTTTTATAAAAAGTCTAAATTATGTACAAGAAAATTTATGTTTTGTGTAAGACTTATTTTGGTCGATTGCCTGTTTGAAGCCTTTATTTTAAAAAATTAACTTTTAGATCTCGTTTTTTGTCAAAATGATAAAAATTTGAATTGATAGATTGATTATTTGAACACTGTATTTTTTTCGATTACCGTTTCGTCCCTTTATTTTTAAAAATGAACCTTTGGACCATGTATTTATTTAAAATGTTCAAACTTCTTATAAAAAATAAATTATATATTTTTTTGACGTCGTTTTTCATCAACTTAAAAAGGATAGCAATTAAACAAGAATATATCAGAGGAAATGAAATAAAAAGATGAAAACCGGATCTTTTTATGTGGTTCAGCAGTTAAAATCTGCCTAGTCCACGAGTCTATGTTATTAGCACTTGGGAGTCTTCTGGAAACTTTCAAAGAATAGTTGCCCAGAGTTTTCTCTCCAGAAATCAGTTTCTTGTCCCTTACAAATGGAGTTTCCTTCACTATTTATAGAGGAGGTCTCAAATTTCCGGTTCACTGTTCACCGTTACTGTTCTGGGGTAACCAGGGCGTTACAACTTGGTATCAGAGCAATGCCAAGGTTAAGGTTCCTGTAGACTGGTTGGGTATGTACACACATCACTGAAGTCAAGCTCGACTCATGGTTTGGTAACTATTTATGTGGTTACATGTATGGTTGCTTAAATGTGATATATATGCTTTACCTGTGTGCATGAGATACCATGTTGAACCTGTGCCCTGAAATATTATATCCTCAGCAAATGTGTGCTAATTAGTACTGAGATTGCTGGATCCTGCTTATTAGTATGGTTGTTTACAAGTTATTATGTGATACATGCTGAGTGTTGAATGTTATAAACATGTATCTGCTCATATACGTGTATGACTGTGGAATGTGATAATTGTCTGTTTGTTCTTGGACCGTAAGGCGGCAAGAGGTTTAGTTATTACTACCTGACTGGCCATATTGATTATTGTTTTAGTAAGGTATCAGTGACAGAATGAATCCAGGACAGACAGACATGTCAGCTGGCCAGAGTGATCCAGGCCAGAATAATAACAGTCAGGGTAAAGAGAATGACCAATCCCAGATTCCACAGCCAGCACCTGCAAACTGGCAGCAGTTGTTTGAGGACTTGCAGGCAACAATGCTAAAGCAGGGAGAGGAGCTTCGTCAGCTAAGACAGCAGCAAGTGCCTGTAGTGGCCAGTGTTGCAGAGGCACCTTCTGTGTCGGTGCCAGTTACCGGGCAACTGCCTGAGGTTGGAAACAGATTGGAACCTCTTTATGAACGGTTCAGGAAATAACAACCTCCTGTGTTTGAGGGTAGTGCAGATCCTACCAAGGCTGAACAATGGATGAGCATGATTACCACTATTCTTGACTTTATGAGGGTAGTTGGTAGTGAGAGGGTAGCCTGTGCTACCTATATGTTTCGGAATGATGCCCGGATTTGGTGGGAAGTGATTGCCCAGACCAAGAATGTTAATCTCCTGAGCTGGGAGGAGTTTCAGACCTTGTTTAATGAGAAGTATTTTAATGACGCTATTAGAGCGGCGAAGGCTCATGAATTTATGAGGCTACTTCAGGGAAGCTTATCAGTAACTGAGTATGCCTTAAAGTTTGGCCGTTTGGCAAAGTTTGCCAAGGAGTTGGTGCCCACTGATGGGACCAAGAGAGAGCGTTTCTTACAGGGGCTATAGCCCAGGTTAGCCTGAGATGTATGTATCACCACTGTGGCAGGAGTTACTACTTATGCACAGGTGGTGGAGAAGGCACTCACAGCTGAGAGTGCAGAGACTAAGATCTGGCGGGACAATGCAGCCAGAAGGGATTTTAGGAGGCCAGGTCCTCCATTTTTGGGTTCTGGTAGGGGTGTTGGCCCCAGTGATCAGAAGAGGAAGGTTCCTGACACCTTCTTAGTTCCAGGTCCTGACAGACGGCCCTGTGGTATTTCTATGGGTCGTCCTGGTGGTAATGAAGCCTGGAGGTCTTATCCTGAGTGTCCTAGATGCAAGAGGCATCATTTGGGAGAGTGTAGGGCTAGGACCTGCTTCTCTTGTGGAGCAGTGGGTCATTTAAAAAAAGGATTGCCCTAAGGCAAGAAAGGAAGAACCCGGGAAGGCAGACAGCTCGGCCCTAGCTCGAGTGTTTGCATTGACTCAAGCAGAAGCTGGGGCTTCCCCCTCAGTTGTTACAGGTCAGCTTCTTAGTGCTGGAATCGCTTATAATGTATTGATCGATTCTGGTGCTACACATTCCTTTGTTGCTAGTAGTGTTATTGATAGATTGTGTAGACCTTGTGATTTCTGTGCTGTGGGGTTTGGTACTTTGCTACCCACTGGGGAGTTAGTGGTATCCAGGAGATGGGTCAGGTCTTTGCCAGTGATAGTGGAGGGCAGAGAGTTGTCAATGGATCTTATAGAGTTGGTTATGACTGACTTTGATATGATACTGGGTATGGATTGGTTAGCAAAGTATGGGGCAACCATTGACTGCAGAAGGAAGATGGTCACCTTTGAGCCTGAGGGTGAGGATCCTTTTGTGTTTGTTGGTGCTGTGCATGGACCCCGTATTCCTATGATTTCTGCATTGAGGGCTAGGGATTTATTGCAAGGAGGTTGCATTGGGTTCTTAGCCAGTGTGGTTGATACCACTCAGGTCGTGCCAGTGAGACCAGAGGATACTAGACTTGTATGTGAGTTTCGGGATGTGTTTCCAGAAGATCTGCCAGGGTTTCCACCACACAGAGAGATTGAGTTCGTTATAGAACTGACACCAGGGACGGAGCTAGTGTCTAGAGCACCGTACAGAATGGCCCCAGCTGAGTTGAAAGAATTAAAGGTATAGTTGCAAGAGCTGTTGGATTTGGGTTTTATCAGACCTAGTTTTTCACCCTGGGGTGCGCCAATTATGTTTTTGAAGAAGAAGGATGGTTCTCTGAGGATGTGTATAGATTACAGAGAACTGAATAAGTTGACAATTAAGAACCGGTATCCTTTGCCAAGGATAGACGATATGTTTGATCAATTGCAGGGTAAGACGGTATTCTCTAAGATAGACCTTCGTTCTGGTTATCATCAGTTGAGGGTTAAGGAAGGAGATATACCGAAGACCGCTTTTCGTACCAGGTATGGGCATTATGAGTTTTTAGTTATGTCATTTGGATTGACTAATTCCCCTGCTGCTTTTATGGATATGATGAACAGAGTGTTCAAGGATTATTTAGACCAGTTTGTCATCGTCTTCATCGATGATATTCTAGTATATTCTCAGTCTGAGACAGAGCATGAGCGGCATTTGAGGTTGGTTCTACAGAGATTGAGGGAACACAGACTATTTGCAAAGTTCAAGAAGTGTGAGTTCATGTTGTCTCAGGTATCCTTTCTTGGGCACATTGTCAGTAAGGAAGGGATTAAAGTAGATCCAGCAAAGATTGAAGGGGTCAGAGATTGGCCAAGGCCAAAGAATGCTTCTGAGGTTAGAAGTTTCCTTGGATTGGCAGGGTATTACAAGCGTTTCGTGGAAGGGTTCTCAAAGATTGCTACTTCGTTGACTGAGCTGACACGCAAGAGTCAGAAGTTTGTGTGGTCAGATAAATGTGAGAACAGCTTTCAGGAATTGAAGCAAAGGTTGATTACAACTCCAATTCTGAATCTTCCTGTAGATCAGGAAAAGTTTGTGATATACTGTGATGCTTCTCATCAGGGTTTGGGCTGTGTTTTGATGCAATCTGAGAAGGTGATAGCTTATGCTTCTCGACAGTTGAAGGAGTATGAAAACAAGTATCCTACCCATGATTTGGAGTTGGCAGCTGTGGTCTTTGCTCTGAAGATATGGAGGCACTATCTCTATGGAGAGAAGTGTGAGATTTATACAGACCACAAGAGCCTGAAATACTTCTTCACCCAGAAAGACTTGAACATGAGGCAAAGGCGTTGGCTAGAGTTAGTAAAAGATTATGATTGTGAGATTCTGTATCACCCAGGGAAAGCCAACGTGGTAGCTGATGCTTTAAGCCGGAAGGGTCCGGGACAGATTAATGGTATTAGGCTGATAGCCAGAGAGTTAGCTGATGATATGACCAGAGCTGGTATAGAGTTGCTGGTGGGCGAGTTGGCCAATATTACGCTACAGTCTACTCTGTTGGAGAGAATCAAAGAGGGTCAGTTGAGTGATCCATAACTGATCAAGATTAGAGAGGATGTCTTGGTTGGAGCATCCAAAGACTATACAGTGTCTGATTTAGGGTTGCTGAGATGCAAAGGACGGATATGTGTTCAGTTGGACACTGCTTTGAGGCGAGAGATTCTGGATGAATCTCATACTACACCTTACTCTTTGCATCCAGGCACCCCGAAGATGTATCAGGATGTGAGATCATTGTATTGGTGGCCAAGGATGAAGAGAGATGTAGTAGAGTATGTGGCTAAGTGCTTGACATATCAACAGGTCAAGGCTGAGCATCAGAGGCCGGCCGGGTTATTGCAGCCTCTGGATATTCCAGAGTGGAAGTGGGAAGACATCACGATGGATTTTGTGGTGGGCTTACCCAGGACTGTTGGTCAGCATGATTCTATTTGGGTGATAGTGGATCGCTACACCAAGTCAGCTCACTTCTTGCCAGTGAGGACTACTTATACCGTTGACCAGTATGCAGATCTCTATGTGAGAGAGATCGTGCGCCTCCATGGAGCTCCTAGGTTGATCGTGTCAGATCGGGACCCTACTTTTACTTCCAAATTCTGGGGGAGTTTACAGAAAGCCATGGGTACACGGTTGAAGTTCGGTACAACTTATCATCCTCAGACAGATGGGCAATCTGAGAGGACGATTCAGATATTAGAGGACATGTTGCAGGCATGTGTGCTGGACTTTGGTGGGTCATGGAGTAAGTATCTGCCTCTGATCGAGTTCTCCTATAATAACAGTTATCAGTCTATCATTGGAGTTGCACCTTATGAGATGCTGTATGGTAGGAAGTGTAGATCTCCCATTCATTGGGATGAGACAGGTGAAAGGAGATATTTAGGTCTTGAGGCAGTTCAGAGGACCAGTGAGGCTATTGACAAGATTAGAGCTCGGATACTTACTTCTCAGAGTAGACAGAAGAGCTATGCAGATCCCAAACGCAGGAACATGGAGTTCCAGGTAGGAGACTATGTCTTCCTTAGAGTCTCGCCATGGAAAGGGGTGATAAGGTTTGGGAAGAAAGGCAAGCTGAGTCCCAGGTTTGTAGGTCCATTTGAGATCCTGGAGAGAATTGGTCAAGTGGCTTACAAGCTAGCTTTGCCTCCGGCATTGTCGGCCGTGCATAATGTATTTCATGTTTCCGCTCTTCGGAGGTATGTATCTGATGAGAGTCATGTTTTGAGTTATGAAGATCTAGAGCTTGAGCTAGATCTCTCCTTTGAGGAGCAGCCTATTCAGATACTTGACAAGAAAGATAAAGTCCTCAGGAATAAGACAATACCTTCGGTTAAGGTGTTGTGGAGGAACAGCAAGGTCGAGGAGGCGACCTGGGAGCTGGAGTCAGATATGCGGAGTCAGTATCCCGAGCTGTTCAGGTAAATTTCGAGGACGAAATTTCTGTAAGGAGGGGATAGTTGTAATGCCCCAGAATCCCTAATATGGTTTAATGGCTGGATTAGTAGGCCGGGAGGGCCATAACTGTTTAATTATGCCATTAAATGTGCTTATGTATGTTCATGAGAATTATATTATAATATGATGTTAAATGCATGCATGTGGGTCCACATTTGCTTACAGGGGTGTGTTGGTAATTTGGCTCGTTGAGAGTATAATTGTATAATTGTATGCATGTCAATGATATATGTTGAGACCACATTATAATGTGGGTTTGTTCGAGCTATTCGGCATGAGACGATATTAGAATATTGATTAGCGGTTTAGTCACAACAGGTTTAAGTGTTGGGGCTTGGATTGAGTCTCAGGGTGATTTTAATGATTAGAGCGTTACCGGGTATTAAAGGGTAACATGTTGAGAATTATTGGTGTTTGGAATTATTGAGAATAGTGGGAATTGGAGAGCGTCAATTATGGTTAACGAGATAGGTGGGAAGTACCAAATATGCCCTTGGGAGCCTTTAGAAACTATTAATTGACCTAGGGGTAAAATGGACATTTCACCCCTAGGATAGATATATCCTTTGGTAGCTGAAGAAGATAGTGGAAAAACAGAGCATGCTTAAGAGTTCTCCCGTACCCTCTTCTCTTCACCTTTCTTTGTGGTTTTTTAACCAATTTTGAGGATTCAAGCTTAAGAAGCAAGCCTTGGGAGTTTGGGAGTGTGTTCCATCGTTGAAGAGCGTCATAAGCTGAACTTTGGGAAAGTTTCTAACCATGGATTTCTTTGGTTTGCCTTGTTCTGGTTCTGTTTTGCCGCTGGGATTTCTAGGGTGAATTCTTGGCTCTGTTGGGAGTTTTGGCTAGGTTTCCCATGATTGTGATGTTTGGGGTGTGTTAGAATGGTTTTTGGGTTCATTTGGCATCAAGAATAGGATTTGGAAGCTTGGAAATCGAGTTAGAATCGAAGGAGTTGAAGAAGGTCGGTTCAGGGGAGTTTGGGTCTGGAGGTAGCGCTATAGCGCCCACCTTAGGGCGCTACAGCGCTCCTCAGGAGGCTTTTTGGCATATGGGTGGTTTTGAGTATAGCGCTGGGGCGCTAGGGGTTGAGCGCTGTAGCGCTACCCTGTTCCTTCTAAGTCCCGTTTTGAGTGTTTTTAAGGGTTTTTGACTTGGGGTTTCAATCCTTAAGTCCCGGGATCGAATCTACTCACCGTGTGGGCATGTTTCGGGGTCTCGAGAGTGGTGCTTAGGTTAAGACCCTATTCATGTGAATTCTCATTAATGGAGGTTATATTTGGTTGTGACTAGGTAACTGCTAAGGAGCTAAAAGATTGATCGTTCTCAGGGGTCGTTCTTATAATAACTTTCACTCGAACTAGAGGTAAGAAAAAAGTGTATGGATACAGATGCACTCTGTATATGTATATGACATGCATGGTTTGTTATTGAAGCATGTTGGTTGGTATATGTGGACATGGATTGCATATTAAATGCTAGTGCACGCTGATTACTTGTTTATGGTACTGACTAGTCAGGGACCGACCCTAAAGTCGATGAACATGCATTGAATGGCTCTACGGCATTAATGCTAGACCAACCCTAAGGTCGAAGAACTTATAAGCGCTTGCCTGGTCTAAGACCAGATGTTCATAGCCAAGGTATATTACCCCGGTGACTGCTTGTCACATGGCTAGGGGATGCTGTCCATAGTTACGACTCTAGAGTCGGGAGGAAGGTTATGTTGGTGACCAATCACCATGCACCTATCCTGATTAAGCTTATGAAAGAACCACTTATCAGTTAAGCCCTAGTGACCCTATCGTCACATGGCTAAAGGGAGTTGTACCCACTTTTGTGACTTTTGTTACTGTCACCTATCTGTTATGGACTGGTAGTCCTGAATGGTTATTATGATCATTGTTGATATTATGTCATGCTTTATTGTGTTTTCTTGCTAGGCCTTGGCTCATGGGTGCTATGTGGTGCAGGTAAAGGGAAAGAGAAGCTCACCCAACCCTGAGTGGAGAGCTTGGGCGATGTTGTGTACATATCGGGCCGCTTGACCACCACGGTCAGGGAGTTCTCAGAGGGACTAGGGGTTTACCCTATTTTTGCCGCTTAGGTCGGCGGGGATTGTAAATTTGAGACAGTAGCGACCCTTTTGTATTATGAATAACTTGTAAACATTTTTAAAGGCTCATGAGCAGTTTAATTACTTAATGCAAAATATCCTTTCCTTTTACTAGTTTTTCACCTTAGCCTATTAATAATACTTAGATCACGTTTTCAACCAAAGGACTCGGGTAGCGAGTCAAATTTCCGGTTCACTGTTCACCGTAACTGTTCTGGGGTAACCAGGGCGTTACATAGAATTTTATTATTTTTTCTTGTGTGCCTGGCCCTCACCCTTTTCCTTATTGCTAGATGTTGCATAATCTTGAAAAACAGTGGGGGTCTGTGCTCGCAATTCCCTATTCTCTGACAACTCCAAGCCCTGAATCACCATTCACCCGAAATCAGGGGCTAATTTGCGAGCATAAAGTGAGGTGTGAGCAAGAAGATATTCAAGCTCATTTCCGACGTCAAATCGACAAGGTTGAGGAGAGGAAAAGGAAAAAACTTCGAGTCGCTATCTATCCAGACCCAAACCTTGGGCTTAGACTGATCCCTCTCGACGCTACACTCAAAGTAATTGTTGCCTTCAAGGCTAGTGATCTCGTATTCTCACTGATGGAGGAGTCATCAACTCTTCCGTCCACCTCGCAATCAACTGCCATCCCTAGCTTAAGGGGAGAATTTTTCGAGGCTGAGCATTACTGAAGCTCGGTTTCATCATTAGGGCAAATCACTGACATTCTGGCTTGTCATGGCCTAGGATTATCAGGCTCGCTGAGGTGTCAAACTCCTACCTCCAACGAGTGAAGCTGCTACGCTCCAGGTGATGGTCATTCTGACAATAAACTTAAACTCGCGGCCTGGAGTCGCGAGCATATGAAGGTAGGGGCTCTATTGCCCCTGAAGTCCTTTTTTAAGGACTTTCTGGATTTTGTTGGGCTCGTGCCCTTCCAACTCGAGACCAATTCATACAGGGTCTTGTCAGCCCTGAGGTTTCTATATCTATTTTTCCTGAAAAACAATCCCTCCCGAGCTCAGGGAGGAGATGGCTTCTATTACTTGTCGAGCTATCCCAAGGAGAAGAAGATCTTTGAGGACATGCCCAACCATCCCCCCAACTTCAAGTTAGCCTTCTTTTGGACAGATGGCCTGGCTCCTTTGAAGTTCTATTCGTTTCAACGAATTCATAAGTATATGACCCCTTTTTCTTTCATGCTCGATTAACGCTTATGCTTGAACTAATTGTAATGTATTCGATTCTTCAGCCAATTATCATCGTCCTACCCCTTCAGACGCAATGAAGGAGCACAAGGAAGTTCTGCTCCAGTTGCCATATGGTAGGCGCTCCCTGTCTTATCTTCTTCATGAAGATAAGCTTCGATCCTGCGGCCTTTTGGAGCAGGGCCAGTCGATGGATGACACCGCCTACCGGAAGTATACCATGTGGGAGTATGTACCACTCCCAACAAACTCCATCCGAGGCAGAGGGCAACGAGCTCGAGGGCCCGATCCCCAGCCCGCCGTCATTGGAGTCCGTGTTTGGGGAATGATGCCAACGACGAGGCTTCGAGCTCGAGTGACAGAGGTAAAGTCATCCTCAGCTCGGCCTTGTGGTCTCCTACGCTTATAAAATATAGAGCCGACATCCTGATCCTATTCCTGGATTTCAGGGATAATTTCCATGTATGGTCTTGGGTAGATGATAGGGTCCATAGATTCGATAGTTGGCTGGGGAAATACCAAACAATGTATAGTCTGAATGAATTTTGGGATGGGATATGTAATGCCCCAAATTTCCTAATGAGGTTTATGACCTTGATTAAGAGGCCGAGAGGGCCATAATTGATTTATTATGTTATTAAATGATAATGTGCATGTTTAGGTGTATTAAATATGCATGTGAACTCATTTATGAGTAATTGGGTGATTTTCATATTTTGGTCATTTCGGGCATATTTGGCATATGTGTGATATGTGTGTGTGGTGCTTTATTATTGTTTGGTTATGCTAGGGTTACTCAGCACAAGACGATCCTAGGAGGTAGGCTAGTGGGAAAGTCACAACGAGATTTGTTCTTGACTTAGAGTAAGTAAGTCAAGGGGTATTTAGAGCATTACCGGGTTATTGGGTAATGAGAATTAATATTTGGTGATAAATTGGGAGTTAGTAAGATCAAGGGGAATTATGGAGGTTTTGACTATTTTGTCCCCGGGAGTGTTTTCGGGACCCCGAGCGTTAGGATTTGGTTGAGGCTACTTAAGCTTGAAGTAACCTTTTAAAAGAATAAAAGAACGTCCTGTACGTCCTCTCTCCCTAAAAGTTCCATTTTCGTCTCCCGATCGTATTTTCGAAGATAACTTGGGTTCTAGGACTCGGATTCAAACGAGGATCGAGGCATAGCGATCCTAGGAAAGATTAGAAGCTTATTAGCCGAAGGATTTAGTTGGAAACAACTCAATTAGAGGTAATTCAAGTTTTACGTTTTTAAACTTGAATTGAATTTTGTGTTTTGATGAGTTTTTGGGTGATTTGAGACTTAGGTTTTGTTGGTTTTGGATCATGGGGATGCTTGGGAACTTTGATTTTTGAGTTTTGAGATGTTTGGATATGTTTTTGAAAGGTTTTTAGATGAAGAAATGGAGGTTTTTGTGGCTGGGTTCGAGGTTGAGCCGCGGCTCTGTTCTTGGGCACTGCGGCTCAAGCTTGAAGAAGCTGGTGGTTTGGTGCTGATGGGCTATTTGAGCTGCGGCTCTATTGTGTAGAGCTGAGGCTCTAATTGCTGTCAGAGAGGATTTTTGGGCCTGAATTGAGTGGGGCTGGGGCTCTAATGGTTGGGGCCGTGACTCAAAAGAGGAAAAAGTGACCAAAATGGGTTTTTAGTCATGGGAACTCAAACCTTAGGCCTCGGGATCATTCCTACTACCCAGATTGGTGGGGTTTGATGTCTCGGAGGCTAGGTCTTGGTTCTGGGATTGGTTTTAGAACTTGAACTCATTGGATCACCATTTGTGGTTGTGACTAGGTTATCACTAGAGGCTTGGAATCGGGATCGTGCTTGTGGCTCGTTTATTGGTAACCTGTGCTTGGACCAAAGGTAAGAAAACTGCACCCCATATGTGACATGCATGGTTATTCTTGATGCATGTTGGATGTTTAAATGTAAACATTGATAACATATTGAATGCTTAGCAATCTTGCTTATTTGCATATGGTTATTATTGAGGCATGCTGGATGATTAAGTGTGATGCATGTGATGCACGAGAAACATGTGATTAGGGCATGCCATGAATATTGACTGTGAGATTGATCAGAGCTTGAGTCTCTGTGTTTGTGCATGATCATAATTGTGCTACCAACTGTTAAGTAAGCATGTTGAATGCCCTACGTTTGAATATTCGACATATGACATATGTTTGGTAGCATTTCTTACTTGTGCATGGTACTGACTCATTAGTCAGAATTGGCAAAGGTGCCAGTATCAACTGTGAAGCTGTGACTCATTAGTCAGGTTCGGCAATGGTACTGGGCACTGGTCACACAATGCTGACTCATAAGTTAGGACGACCTTAACGTGTTCAACGCAAGCCAATAAAGATTAGATCTAATCGACATCTGCATTAAATGACTCAGAAGAGCGTTAATGCCGGAGCGACCTCAAGTTCGATGAATACTATAAGCGCTTGTGTGACTTACCCACCAGTCACTCATCTGTTAAGTTGGAGACTTACCCATCAGTCTCTCATCTGTTTAAGGCTAGTGGCTTACCCAGCAGCCACTCTTTTGTTTAAATTAGTGACTTGCTTGTTAGTCACTCAATATGGTTTTCTAGAACCTCAAAGTGATATTCACTCATTTGTTCAGAGCTATAAGCTTTGTATGATCATTTTGATCATCATATGCATGGATTTGGGTGCTAAGCCCCGTAGTGACTTGCTTGTTGGTCACTCAGTATGGTTTACCAGAACCTCAAGTGTTGAAACACTCATCTGATTATGATTGACTTGATAGTCATCCAATCAAAAGGGCAGGATTTCTTATCCTGGATACCCCAGCATTGTTTGAACTCATTTGCATGCCTGAATAAAGTTATGTTTATTAGGCATGCCTGATATGATTTGATATCATGATATGACTGTTTATGAGCATATGAGTTTTCTTGCTGAGCTTCGGCTCGCGGGTGCTATGTAGTGCAGGTAAAGGCAAAAGAAAGCTGGACCATCTTTGAGTTGGAGAGCTTAGGTGACGATGTGTACATATGCAGCTGCTCGACCGCCACGGCCGAGGTTTGAAGGAGAGGAACTAGGGCTAAACCCTGTTTTGTCGCTTAGATCGGATAGTTGTAAATATTTTCTTGTAATAGACCTATAAATTATATTTTTGGGATCCCAATATATACAGTAAACGTTCTAGTGAAACGTTATATCTTAACCAAAATTTTTAATCCCTAAACCACTAATCATACTTAGTTACACGTTTATGGCCAAATGACTCGATTAGCGAGTTTAGCACTATTTGCAATGTGCACCCTAACGGTCCCTGGAGATTAGGGCGTTACAGGATAGTTGTTCAATAAGGAACAAATGACTATGGGGACCTTTCGAGGCTAACTTTGTAACGCCCTGGTTACCCCAGAACAGTTACGGTGAACGGTGAACCGGAAATTTGACTCGCTACCCGAGTCCTTTGGTTAAAAACGTGATCTAGGTACTATTATCAGGTTAAGGTGAAAACCAGTAAAAAGGAAAGTGTACATTTTATTAAGTAAACAAAACGCTCATGAGCCTTTCAAAATGTTTACAAGTAGTTCGTAATACAAAAGAGTCGCTACAGTTCCAAATTTACAATCCCCGCCGGCCTAAGCGGCAAAAATAGGGTAAACCCCTAGTCCCTCTGAGAACTCCTTGACCGTGGTGGTCAAGCGGCCCTGTATGTACACCACATCGCCCAAGCTCTCCACTCAGGGTTGGTTAAGCTTTTCCTTCCCTTTACCTGCACCACGTAGCACCCATGAGCCAAGGCCCAGCAAGAAAACACAATAAAACATGATATAATATCAACAGCGATCATAATAACCATTCAGGACTATCATTCCTGTAAATAGGTGACAATAGCCAAAAGTCACAATAATGAGCATCGCTCCCTCTAGCCATGTGACGATAGGGTCACCAGGGCTTAACTGATAAATGATTCTTTCATAAGTTTGATCAGGACAGGTGCATGGTGAATAGTCACCAACATAACCTTCCTCACGACCCTAGAGTCGAAGCTATGGACAACGTCCCTTAGCCATGTGACAAACGGTCACCGGGGTCATGTGCCTTGGCTATAGTTATCTGGTCGTAGACCAGGCAAGCGCTTATAAGTTCTTCGACCTTAGGGTCGGTCCCGCATTAATGCCATAGAGCCATTCAATGCGTGATCATCGACTTTAGAGTCGGTCCCTGACTAGTCAGTGTCATAAACAGGTAATCAGCGTTCATTAGCATTTAATATGCAATCCGCGTCCACATATATCAACCAACATGCTCTAATATCAAACCATGCATGTCATATACCTATACAGGGTGCAACTGTACTCATACACCATTTTCTTACCTCAAGTTCGAGCGAGAAGTATGATAAAGACGACCCCTGAGAACGATCGATCCTTTAGTTCCTTAGCGGTTACCTAATCACAACCAATTATAACCTCCATTAATGAGAATCCACAATGATAGGGTCTTAACCTAGGCACCACCCTCGGGACCTCGAAATATGCCCACACGGTGAGTAGATTCGATCCCGGGCCTTAAGGATTGAAACCCCAAGTCAAAAACCCTTAAAAACACTCAAAACGGGGTTTGGAAGGAACAGGGTAGCGCTACAGCGCTCAACCCCTAGCGCCACAGCGCTATACTCAGAACCGCCCAAGTGCCAGAAAGCCTCGTGAGGAGCGCTATAGCGCCCTAGGGTGGGCACTGTAGCGCTACCTCCAGGCCCAAACTCCCCTGAACCGACCTTCTTCAACTCCTTCGATTCTAACTCGATTTCCAAGCTTCCAAATCCTATTCTTGATGCCAAATGAACCCAAAAGCCTTCCCAACACACCCCAAACATAACAAGCATGGGAACCCTAGCCAAAACTCCCAACAAAACCATGAATTCACCCTAGAAATCTCAGCTGCAAAATAAAACCAGAACAGGGCAAACCAGAGAAAACCATGGTTAGAAACTTACCCAAGGCTCGGCTTATGATGGTCTTCAATGGTGGAACACACTCCCAAACTTCCAAGGCTTGCTTCCCAAGCTTGAATCCTCAAAGTTGGTTCAAAAACCACAAAGAATGGTGAGGAGAAGAAGGTACGGGAGAACTCTTTGCATACTCTGTTTTTTTTCCACTACTTTCTTCAACCATCAAGAGTTGTATCTATCCTAGGGGTGAAATGTCCATTTTACCCCTAGGTCAATTAATACTTTCTAAAGGCTCCCAAGGGCAAATTTGGTCTTCCTTCCTATCTCGTTAATCATAATTAACGCTCTCCAATTCTCGCTATTCTCAATAATCTCAAACACCAATAAATCACAACCCGTTACCCTATATCTCCCGGTAACGCTCTAATCATCAAAATCACCCCGAGACTCAACCCAAGTCCCGACACTTAAACCTGTTGTGACTAAACCGCTAATCAATATTCTACGATCGTCTCATGTCGAATAGCTCGAACAAACCCACATCATAATGTGGTCTCAACATATATCACCGACATGCATACAATTAACATTATAATATAATTCTCATAAGCATGCATAAACACATTTAATGGCGTAATTAAACAATTATGGCCCTCCCGGCCTACTAATCCAGCCATTAACCATAATAGGGAATTCGGGGCATTACAAACTTCCACGTATAGGGAAGGGACTTCCCCTGCCTCCTCTGAAGATAGGGGGATTACCTGGTCGCCGAGCACGAGCTCGGGGGAGAGTTCCAGTTAGTTTTCTTGTCACTTGTCCCTTCGTTTCCATTAGATGTTTGCTTCACATTTACTTTAGTATTTTTAAACTCGTACACTAATGTGTGACTTGATTATGCAGGCGACATGGATTCTGACCTCGAAAACGTGCTCAACAGCCGCTCGGGAGCCAAGCAAAGCAAGCACCTGAGTGCGTCACAAAAAGCTGTTCGGCTTGCTAAAGTCCCCAAAAGGACTGAGGTGACTCCTCCTCCTTCGCCCCTCAAGGTCCGAGCCAAGTCGTGACCTCCGACTCCCAGATCGGGGTTCTTATGGAAGTTGTTCCTTCAAAGTCTCCTGCCATCCAAACCCTTCAAACAATCACACCAACTCCGAAGAAGCCAGTTCTCACTCGGGAACGCTGCTGTCAATTTTGACTCATTCTGATGAGTACATCATCGACAGCGCTACGGGGACTCATGGACCCACTCTTGGCTCAGATGTCCTATCTCGAGTGGGCCAAAGCATCAACAATCTTGGGGCTCCTCTGTAACGCCCTAAACTACAGGGACAGTTACGGTGCACATTTTAAACAATGCTAAACTCGCTAACTGAGTCATTTGGCCATAATCGTGTAACTAAGTATGATTAGCGGTTTAGGATTAAAAATTTTGGTTAAGATATAACGCTTCACTAAAATGTTTACTGTATACATTGGGATCCCAAAAATATAATTTCAATGTTTATTACAAGAAAATATTTACAACCAGCCGATCTAAGCGGCAAAATAGGGTTTAACCCTAGTTTCTCTTTCAACCCTCGGCCGTGGCGGTCGAACAGCTGCATATGTACACATCGTCACCTAAGCTCTCCAACTCAAGGATAGTCCAGCTTTCTTTTTCCTTTACCTACACCACATAGCAACAGTGAGCCGAAGCCCGCTCATGAACAGTCATATCATGCATCAAATCATATCTGGCATGCTTAGCAAATATAGCTCTATTCAAGCATGCAAATAAATTCAGATAATGCTGGGGAATCTAGGATAAGAAATCCTACCCTCCTGATTGGATGACTATCAAGTCAATCCTAATCAGATGAGTAATTTAACACTAGAGGTTCTGGTAAACCATAATGAGTGACTGAAAAGCAAGTCACCACGGGGCTCAACACCGACAGCCATGCCAATGATGATCATACAGAGCTTATAGCCCTGAACAGAGGAGTGAATATCACTTTGAGATTCTGTTAAACCATAATGAGTGACTGACAAGCAAGTCACTACGGGGCTCAGCACCCACAGCCGTGTGAAGAAACCATCACCTAGGCTTTCCGGCAATGGCTTTAATCAGATGAGTGACTGCTGGGTAAGTCACTCAGGCTCAACACCCATAGCCATGTGACTAAATAGTCACTGGGGCTCTCTGGCCCTAGCTCTAAGTGGTTAGCCTTTGGCTAGACAAGTGCTTTTAGTTTTCATCAAACTTGAGGTCGGTCATGCATTAATGCTCATTTGAGTCATTCAATGCAGATGTCGATTAAATCTAATCTTTATCGGCTTGCATTAAACACGCTAAGGCCGTCCTTGACTTATTAGTCAATACCAGGTGACCAGTGCTCAGTACTACTGTGAACTTTGACAAGTAGGTCACAGCTTCACAGTTAATACTGATACCATTGCCAAATCTGACTAGTTAGTCAGTGCCACGCAGAAGTAAGCAATGCTACCAGGCATATATCATATGTCAAATATCCAAAAGTAGGGCATTCAGCATGCTTACTAAACAATTGCTAGCATAATTATGATCATGCATAAACACAGAAACTCAAGCTCTGATCAATCTCATATTAAATATTCATGGCATGCCCTAATCACATGTTTTTCGTGTATCACATGCATCACATTTAAACATCCAACATGCATCAAGAATAACCATGCATGTCACATATGGGGTGCAGTTTTCTTACCTTTGGTCCAAGCACAGGTTACCAATAAACGAGCCACAAGCACGATCCTGATTCCAAGCCTTTAGTGACAACCTAGTCATAACCATAAACGGTGATCCAAAGAGTTCAAGTTCTAAAACCCACTTTCAGAACCAAGATCTAGCCTCCGGGACATCAAATGCCACTAAACTGGGTAGTAGGAATGATCCTGAGGCCCAAGGTTTGAGTTCCCATGATCAAAACATCACTTCGGTTATAAAAACCCTCCAGCGTCGTGAACCCAACACACTGAGCAGCGGCCCCCAGCCAAAACAGAGGTGTCAGCACTAGGCACCTGCAGCAAGTGCCTCGGCCCTGCCTGCCAAGCGCCGCAGACCCCAAACCTATCAAAACCCTCCACCTGTTTCATCGAGCCTGGGCTGCGGCGCCCAAGAATAGGGTTGCGGCCCAACCGCGAACCAGCCATTTTTCCCCGATTTTCCTCTTTTAAAACCTTCCAAAAACCTATCCAAGCATTTCCAAACTCAAAAATCAAAGTTCCCAAACATCCCCATGAGCCAAAACTAATAAAACCCAAGTCTCAAATCAATCAAAAACTCATCAAAACACAAAGTCCAATTCAAGCTTAAAATCTTCAAAAACTTAGAACTTAAAACTTGAATTACCTTCGATTGAGTTGTTTTCCCAACTAAATCCTCCTGCTAATAAGCTTCTAATCTTCCCTAGAATCGCTATGCCTCGATTCTCGCTTGAATCCAAGTCCTAGAACTCAAGTTTCCTTCGAAAATGCGATCGGAAGACAAAAATGGAACTTTGAGGGAGAGAGAACTTACTGAACGTTCTTTTTATTTCTTAAAAGGTTACTTCAAGCTTAAGTAGCCTCAAAAAAATCCTAACGCCCGGGGTCCCGAAAACGTCCCTGGGGGCAAAATAGTCAAAACCTTCAGAATTTCCCCCTGATCTTACTCACTCTCAATTTATAATCAAATACTTATTCCCATTACTCAATAACCCGGTAATGTGCTAAATACCCATTGACTCACTCCGAGTCAAGAATAAATCCCGTTGTGACTAGTCCACTAGCTTTCCTCCTAAGATCGTCTCGTGCTGAGTAACCCTAGAATAATCAAATAATAATAAAGCACCACACACATATCACATATATGCCAAATATACCCGAAATGGCCAAAATATGAAAATCCCCCAATTAATCAGAAATGGGTTCACATGCATATTTAATACACCTAAACATGCATATAATCGTTAAATAGCATAATAAATCAATTATGACCCTCCCAGCCTCCTAATCAAGGTCTTAACCTTATTAGGAAATTTGGGGCATTACAACTATCCCCTCGAAATTTATTTGAACCGCCTGGAATATAAATTCCGCACAACTGATTCCAGTTTTCCAAGTCGCTCTCTCGACCTCACTGTTTCTGCAACATACCTTAACTCAAGGTACACTTTGTTCCTCATAACCTTATTCCTTCTGCTTCATATCTGGACTGGCTATTCCTTACAGGATAACTTAGCCTCAAATCCCCAGATTCTCATAACCCAACTCATGAGTTTCTTTTAACCCATGTCCTCTGCATGGAAATACATAATGCACTGTACACAACCGACAGCGCCAAAACTGAGGTCAATCCAAAGTCAACTTGACTGATCCTATCCAGGATTCAAACGGTCAAAATAAATCTAGGGCTCAACTTGCCCTTATCTCCTCACCCCTTTCCATGGTGATACTTTAAGGAAGATACAATCTTCTACTTGGAACTCCATGTTCCTGCTTTTCAATTCAGTAAAACTTTCACATTCACTCTGAGAAGTGAGCACCCAAGCTCTAACCTCTAATACTCTCAATGGTCCCCTGAACCACCTCAGGATCCAGAATCAACATCTCACCCATCTCATTACAATGAACGGGTGATAAACATTCTCAAAAATACCTCATCTCATAAGGTACCTTTCCAATACTGGACATCTCTCTCTCTCTCTCTGATTATCATCAGTCTAAGGACAATGAACTGTACTGAATTCCATCTATATATTCATTGCCTTCCTTAACCCTTCCATGACCTGGAAGTAATAATAGAGTCTTCATCTGATAAGATAGACCTTGAATTTTATGAAGGCGCACTACATCTTTCTCATAGAGGTCTGAATACTGATCAACTGCATTATTTGTCCTTACTAATAGAAATGAACTCACTTGGAATACTGGTCCATAATGACCCAATGCCAACTCACGCTGACCCACTAACCTGGGCAATCCCACCGTGAAACCCATCGCGATGCTTTCTTATTTCCATTATAAAATACTCAAAGGATACAATGGCCCTATTGATTTCTAATACTCTGTCTTGACCTGCTAACAGGTTAAGAACTTTACCACGTATTCCATTATGTCCCTCTCCATCCCAAGCCATCTATACTAAACTCTCAAACTTTGGTACACTATCATGATGACTGAATAAAGAGAAAAAAAAAAAAAAGAGTAGCATGAGCTTCATCCAGAATCTCCCACTTTATCTCAGTGTCCATCGGATCCCAAGTCTGATCCTTACACTTCAATAAATTCATACCTGACACTGTATAACCCTTAGCTAATCCAGCTAAGATTTTCTCCTCAATTTTCTTATATGTGGTTCACTTAATTGTCTTTCCTTTCTGATCCACTTTGAGATAGAAATCTCAAGCATAAAACTAGCCACCTGGCCCACCAGAAACTCTACTCTAGTTTTGGTCAGAACCTTTAACCAACATGTTGCATAGGCAATCACTTAACCCTGCCACTGAAGTGCCATAACCACCTACTAACTGATTCTGATATGCAAGAAGACTCAGAACACTTTTCCAAGGCACATATAACATTTTGCCCAACCAAGGAAACTCTTGCCTACCGAGGCGCTCCTTTACCTTGGCAAATCTCCGTAAGAAATACATCACAATACCATTGTCCAAGACGATCACAAATCCAATTAAAATAATCCTTGAATACTCTGTCCATTTTTTTCATCAAAACACTCAACATTAATCAAACTCTCAAATCATAACTCAGCACTCCCAGTGCCCTTATCTGATATAGTAATTTTTTTTATCCTTCTCCCTGACCCCTAATTGGTACTAACCAGATCAAAGATCCACCTTGGAGAATACCACCTTACTCAGTAACTGAGTCCTTAGATCTTACCACTCTGCTGGAGCCATTAAAAAACAATGCCCTAAATCTGATTCCATTCCTGGCACTAACTCACTCACCATTCTATCTCTTCTCATAAAGGTAACCATGGCAAGTCCCCTGGAAGCACATCTAGAAACTCACAGACAAACTCAGTCTGTCCTGATCCCACTGGCACAATCTAAGTGGTATCCACCACACTAGCTAGGAGTTCCATGGATCTCCCTACAATAAAACTCTAGCTCTTAATACAGATGTCATCAGCATAAAGAATCCATGCACATTGCCAACTGTCACAAGGATTTCCACTCTCAAACCCAAGAGCTACTATCCTTTCCTTGCAGTCTAACATCGCCCCATACTTACTTAACCAATCTATACACGGAATCATACCAAGCCAGTCATAAGCAGCTTTACCAAAATCACCGATGAGTCATTTTTCATCATAACCTAACTCATCTCTTAAATCACTAGTACAATATTACTTTCCCATCATAACATAACCATGTGATCTGCATATCGTTATGCCTCTCGATATGCAACAAACAAAGAAATAGCATGGCACCCAAAACCAGTAAACATAATACAAAAGTCAGAACTAGAAAACTGACCTGCCACCCCTGAGGAACTAGTCTCAGTCTCAGTCTCAAATTCTGACTGCATCGGAACGTACACTCGAGCTGGAGTCGAGCTGTCCATCCCCTTTTGCTCATCCTCTCTTAGCCTTGGGAAATCCTTCTTGAAAATTCCCAACCATGTCACATAAGAAACATGCCTTTGCTAGGCATTCTCTCAGATGACGCCTCTTGCATCGAGCAGATACTGGATAAGTCTTCCAGCTCTCCTTCTTGCTTGCTCCCATAAATAGAGGTACCATTACCTGAGCTCCGTGCTCTCTGGCACTCTTCTTCTCATTTATTATGCTCTGATCAGCAAGAGCCTTTCCTACCACCTGAGCGTAGGTGGAGGTTTCATGCATCGGGGCAGCTCTAATGCCCTGAGCTATCTGGGGATTCAATCCTTGGATAAACCTTTATTTCCGAGCTACATCTGTGGGTACCATATCAAAAGAGAAATTGGCCAACCCATCATATTTGTTAATATACTCGGTTACTGATGCCTTTCCTTGAACGAGATTCTAAAACTCATTCATCTTAGCAGTCTTGGCTGCATCACAGTAATATTTTTCATTGAACAGCTGCCTAAATTCTTTCCAATCCATCATAGCTGTGTCTCGTGTTTGGGATACTACTTCCCACCACGTCTGGGCATCATCCCGCAATACACATGTCGCACAAATCACCTTATCGTGACCTACCAGCCCCACACTGTCCAGAATGGAACTGATCATGCCCATCCATTACTCAGCTCTGAATGGATCTAGGCCTCCCTCAAAGACTGGAGGGTAATACTCTTGGAATCTTCCACAGAGAAATTCCCACCTGCTCTCAACCGTAGGCTGAGCCAAAGTTGATGCCACTCGTGGCATAACCAAGGAAGAAGTGTTTCCCGACAGGTTCCGCTGTTGCTTCAGACACCTGATCTCTTCCTCATGCCTCTACAATCTAGATTGCAAATCTGTGAATATCTACTGAAAATTCATACGAGCAGATGAAGAACTAAAGCCCTGGCTGTAACTCCCAGCCTCTGTGTAACCACCACCAAGCTTCATTATCTACCTTGGATATAAACCTACTGATTGAATCTGCAGTCAATAACTTGACCCATTAATCATGATGAGCATATCAAGAGCTTTCCCCACGAGATCAATCATACCACACTACAATCACAACCCACTGCAGTGCTAAAAACATGCCTATGGCATTCATACATCAATCATAATCCCCGCTCTTCCAACATACACGCTATGCCTCCAACTCCAGCATGCAAATATCACAATTATATATGTTCATGGAGCAAGTAATCATATGATCACATTCATATATGTATTCATGGAACATGTAATCAAATAGTCAAGAGCCAAGCTCTATCAGAATCTCATGCTCCCTAATACAATGTGCAGGTAAAGCATTTACATTTTATTTAAGCAGTTAAGCACATAACTACAAAAATAGTACCATTCCCTGAGTGAAGCTATCTTCAGTGACGAGTGTACATGCCCAGCTTGTCTTCAGGAACCCATAAACCTTTGCTCGCTCTGATACCAAATTGTAACGCCCTAAACTCCAGGGACCGTTACGGGGCACATTTTAAACAGTGCTAAACTCGCTAACCGAGTCATTTGGCCATAATCGTGTAACTAAGTATGATTAGCGGTTTAGGATTAAATTTTTTGGTTAAGATATAATGTTTCACTAAAACGTTAACTGTATACATTGGGATCCCAAAAATATAATTTAAACGTTTATTACAAGAAAATATTTACAACCTGTTGTGTAAAATCAATACGCAAGTGCACGTAGTCTTAACAAGTAATAAAGAGTAAGTGAGATCGTTCCCACGAGGACTGTATATTAAGTACCAAAACTTAATTCCTATTTCTATTTGGCTAACGATAATTGAGTCACAAGAATTAACTAAAATTGTAAAACAAAAATCTAAAATTAACTTCAAGAACTGAAAATAAATAACGTTAAGAAAATTCAATGGATTAAAAACTAGGGCAATCAATTTCATCAACCATCCTCTTTAATTCTTATTAACAAAAATCTTACTTTTCAATTCCTCTCTTGTGATAGCAGGTCAACAATAATAACTTATATTCGTACTAGGATATATAAGTCTCAATCTTATGCAAATTTTCTACATCTCTGTGATAAATAAACATAAGATAGGCATTAAGATTAACAACCCTAAAACTACACAGACCACACAGGTACTCTTGTCCTAATATGAAATCTATGTTTATTCAATTACAGCATATTCAATTCTCACTTCTCAGATTTCGAATCAAAATCATATATTTCATGTCAATGGTGATCAATCATTCACAAGCATTAGAATCAAATTGAATAAATCACAGGATAAAATTGAAATCATAAAACTTGCATTAATTTAAAATAAAGGTTCAGGAGAATCCATTAACACCCTAGAGAAATAATTTAGTTCATGATCAAATCCATAATAACCATAGAAGAAATAAAAAGCATCCAAAATACAGAAATTCAAAGTAGAAAAGAAGAAAACTGTGATGAATTCTTCAATTCCGCTTGCAATCCTCTCCAATGTGCCTTCAGCCGTCTCCTAAGGTTAATCTCCCCCTTAAAAACGTCATTAAGAAAGCTTTTATAATCCCTAATTAATTATGTGCCAAAGGACAAAATTTCCCTTGAAAAATACCCTAACTTTGGCTTCCGTACGGACTGGCACCGCGGCTCTAGTGCATTTCGCGACCCAGATTTCCTCTCTGACTTCATGTAGCGTCGCGGCTCTGTTTGATAGAGTCGCAGCTTTAATGTTGACAACTTTATTTTTGCCTTCTCTGTAACTCTTAGGGCCGCGACTCTAATTCCATTTTTTCACCAAATCTTCAATTTGACCCCCAGTTTCACCTAGCTTCCATTCCTTAGCCCGTTTAACACCGTTTCTTCAAGAATCAAGCGCTTTTCCTTCAATTTCGAACTATTTCCTTCATAACCACACTTAATCCTGAAAACACAATAAACACCGGCATAATATCGCACAAAACCAAATAAAAGATTAAAATTGCCTCTTAAAACACGCCATAAAAACATACCAAAACTAGTCCTAACAAAACCAGCAGATCTAAGCGGCAAAACAGGGTTTAACTGTAACGCCCTGGATAGGCAAGACCATTACACTGTGTGTTTATAAAGTGCTAGACTTGCTAATCAAGTCATTTAATTAAGAACGTGTTACTGGAATTATAAATGTGCTAGGGTTAAAATGTTTTGGTCTCAGAAGTCACATTTTTCATAAAGAAACATTTCCTGTTTACACAGGATCCCAAAAATATTAAGATTAAAACCATTCACAAAAGTCTTAAGAACTAATTACAGTAATAGCCATTTTAAGGCAAAACAGACAATTAGGCAATCTCTGTCCTGATCCACTCCTCGGCCATGGCGACCGAACAGCTGGCTATGTACACTCAACCCCACAGCTCTCCATCTCAGGATTGGTCCAACTTGCCTTTGCCTTTACCTGCACCACGTAGCACCTGTGAGCCAAGGCCCAGCAAGAAAACACAACAACAGAGCATAAGCAATCAACAGACAATTCAATATCTCATATTGCATCACATATTCTTAATCACATCAACATTCAGAATAGTCAGGTATTCAGTATCCCACTGACTCCGGCCTACTTAAATTGAGCTCAGTGAATATTAAGTTGTCCTCGGCTACCAGTGACCAAGCCGGGCCCTGTGCGCAAATATTGTGTACGGCACCCTTAGGCCGCTATCACATGTCCCATGGCATAATACCATCATTGACATAATACAAATATCGGGAGCACTTAGTCCCATCACAAACATATAACCGGGTGCACTTTTCTTACCTTTCGATTCCCTAGCTTTGATCACTTGACTCCTTGAGCACGATCCCTCTCGAGCCCTAGCGCTCACCTAATCACAACCATAGGTCAAAGTCATCACCAAACCTTAAGTCCAAACCTAACCTCAGGACCAATCCCGAGCCTTGGAAGTCCTAGTTCCACCAAACAAGGTGGTGGAATCGAACCCCGAACCCTTGGTCAAAAACCCTTGAAAATAACCCTAAAATCCCTTTCTGGAAACAGGGCAGCGCTACAGCGCTCTAAGGAGGGCGCTACAGTGCTACAAGCAGAACCAAAATCCCCCAGAAAGCATGGCCTAGCGCTACAGCACCCAAAGGCTAGCGCTGCAGCAGTAGTCACAAACAGCCAACATCCCACTTTTCCTTCCTGCGATTTCCTCGAACCAAAATTAACCAAAACTTCTCCAAACCTTCACCAAACTCAAAAACAAGCTTATTAACACACTCCACTCATCTCAAGCATCCCAAATACTCAAAACCCAAGCACATGCATCCCTAATCTCAAAATTCACCATAGCCACTTCTAGACTTCAAAACTCAGCAGAAACCAGTCAAAACATCAAAGTTAAAAGCTCAGAATTTATACCTTTGATGAAAATTCGACCTTAAGTTTCCTCTAGACCTCCTTAGCTTGCTCTTCCTCAATCCTTGGCTTCAACTTCCCTAGAATTTCCCCATCAACACAGCTTAGATACCTTAGTTAAAAACCAAAACCAGAACTGAAGAAACTTCAAGGTCTTACCTCAAGTAAATGGCCTATCCTTGCTAAACCCTTGCCAAATCCTCAAGCTTAGCTCAGAAACCTTATGGCTTAGTTGACCTAGCTCTCCTCTGAATTTTGCTACAAGAAGAATGAAGAGAAATGGTGAGAGAACCATAAACCGACCCTAGGAAAGCTACTCTGTTTTTCCTTCCTTTTCTTTTTCTTTCTTTTCAGACTTCTATTGCTTTCTACAAACTCCACTGAGCATAAAGCCTCAGTAATACCTATCTCTAAAAATCCAAATGACCATTATGCCCTCCCTTTTAATTCTAAACCTTCAATCCACTTAGGGGCATTTTGGTCATTTTACCCAATTCCCGCTAATTTCCTCGAGTGTCTCTAATGTTTCCCGCTTACTTCCCGATACTTAATTAATCACCAATTATATTCCTCGATGTCAAAATAGACTCCAATATACTCACTAAATTCCCATTTATACCCCCAGGCTCACCCCGAGCCGGGTATAAATCCCCGCCATGACTTTTATAGCTAAACCGCTCACTAGGATCGTCTCGAGTCACAGATCACAGATATATCCACATAATAATGTGGTCTCAACAATTATCACATATAGAAATTCAGTTATGCCCACAATGGCCAAAATTACGATTATGCCCTTCTAACCTAATCAGGGCCTACATGCATACTAATACACATAGTCATGCATCTCGAATATTCAAATAGTCATATAACATGCTTTAAATCATAATCATGCATTTTACTCATTAAAGTCACACATAATTCCCATTATGCCCTCCAGGAACACTAATTCCCATTTTACTCATGCATCCCGACCTGCGAAGTCGGCGCCACGGAGCTCGTAACAGGCGGAGGAGGGGTTTTCTCGGACCTCCTGGGGACCTTGGTGAGCCGGTCAGCCTTTCGCGACCCCGCCCTAGGACGCTTGCTCCTTTTGGCGCCGCCACTCTCGATGATGTTGTCAAGGTCGGAGTCCATCTTGCCTGCACAGTCATGCCACAATGTGAATCATAACAAAAAGAGGGAATAGTGTATAAAGTGATCCAGTATCGCATAGATATACAAAGTAATGATAGGAGAAACCTAACTGGAACTTTCCCCCGAGCTCGAGCTCGGGGACCATGAAATTCCCCCATCTTCAGAAGAGGCGGGGGGAGTACCTTCCCTATAGGTGGACGTCAACCTCGAAATGTCCATATAATCATTGGTCCCATACTGGACGGCTATCCCGTCCCACACCTCGTTCAGACTGTACATGGTGTCATACTTCCCGAGCCAACTATCAAACCTATGAACTCGGTCGTCTACCCAAGTCCATATGTAGAAGTGGTCCCTATCATCCGGGCATAAAACTAACCTATCAGGTTTGTGTTTTAATAAGGTGGGGGACCACATTCTCGAGCTAAGGATGACTTTACCTTCTTCATTCGAGTCTGAGCTCGAGGCTTCATCGTTAGCCTCCATTCCCCGATGGTGGACTCCTTCGAGGAGCTGGAGGTGGAGGCCTCACCCTCTCCTTGGAGGGAGGATGCCTGTGGGCAAAGGCACCTGCTCCCAACGATCATACTTTTTATTGGACCAGTCCGAGGTGGACTGGCCATCTCCCAAAAGCCCGCAAGCTCAGAGCTTACTCTCATGTAAGAGGTATGAGAGGGACCTCCTGCCGTAAGGGAGTTGGAGCAGAGTCTCTCTATGCTCCTTCATTGCGTCATCGGGAGTACGACGGTGAAAATTGGTTGGAAAATAAGACACATTGCAATTAAGTATGAACCTACAAATAAAAGCCCGAGCACAGAGATAAAGAAGGTTGGAGTACTTACGAATCCGTCTGAATGAGTAGCATCGAGACGGGGACAAGCCATCTGTCCAGAAGAAGGCTTTCTTAAAGTCAGGTGGATGATTAGGAAGATCCTCAAACACCTTTTTCTCTTTAGGGTAGCTTGAAAGATAGTAAAAGCTCTCCTCCCCGAGCTCGGGAGGGGTTGCTTTTCAGACAGAAGAGGTATAAAATCTCATGTGGTGAGGGTCCTTCCCACTTCAGCTCGTGGTATAGCGACCTCAGGGCAGACAGAACCCTGTAAGAATTGGTGTTGAGCTGGAATGGAGCCAGCCCTACAAAGTTCGTGAAGTCCTTGAAAAATGACTTCAAAGGCAGTAACGCTCCTGCCTTCATATGCTCTTGGCTCCAGGCCGCATATCTCAGCATGGGATTTCCATCTCCCGGGGCGCGACAGCTTCGCTCACTGGGGGTAGGAGCTCGACACCTTAGGGTGCTTGACAGCCTAAGACCATGGAAAACCAGGATATCAGTTATCTGGCCTAGTGATGTAATTGAGCTCCAGTAGTTCTCGGCTTCGAAGAACTCCCTCCTTGGTTGCGAGGTAGAAGGCTCCCCCATGAGCGAGAATTGGAGCTCAAGAGCCTCTCGAAGGGTTCTCCTCTTCCTCTCTATAACCTCGTCAATTTGGCGGCGATAATGAGCTCGAATCTCCTCCTATTCGCGCGCGAGATCGTACTCGCGAATCAGACGTTGATTCCGAGCAAACAGCGACTCCGAGCTCAGGGTCTTTGGCGAGTAAGGGATTGCCAGCAACGACCCCCACCGTTTTTCCAGATTCTGTGACATCTAGCGAGAAAGAAAAAATGGTGAGGGCCATGCATGCAAGGGTTCAAGAATTACGAGCTCGACAGGATAAGCTCGGAGAATGCTTAAGAATGCAACGAGCTCGAAACTAAGACTCCGATTGAGAGTCAGAACGTGTATTCCACGAGAAAAAGGAGGAGAGTGGACAAATTTTTTTGAAAATCCCAAAAATCAGAGGAAAAAGAGTGGCGGTTATTCAGAAAAGGTAATCTTGGGTATCGTGCATTTTTTAAAACCAAGGTTTTATACCCGATATCTTGGTGCGCAAGATATATCTTTTAAAATTTTGAAACCCAGAAAAAAGAGACCTTGTTCTACACCAAAACTGGATTTGAAACCAGAGATTTAAACCTAGTATGGGAACGTAAAACGTGGAAGCCTATCGGTCAAAAATTTCCTAGCATATCATACTAAGGAAATATATTAGCGCACTCCCAGAAATAACAAGAACAATATGGACAGAAACTGGCATAAAGGGAAATAAAAAGACAATCGGACACTTACACAATAATGGCGATTGCAGAGAAATCGTCGACTGAAGGAGAGGCTGCAGATATGAGCTCACGGTCTCGAACAAACTGGCGGTCCTCTGTTTCTTCGGCTGAGAAAACATGCACAAGCAAGAAGTTCTCAGGGATAGTTTCTGGTTTTGCTCTTTTCTTTCTTCTGATGAGCGAAAAATAAAAGGAAGACGATGAGTGGGGTCTTATATATAGATGGAAAAAGGGGATTAATCTGAGCCATTGAACAAAGCCCTTGCAAAATCCAACGGATGGGGATTAATGATATGATGGTACCAGAAAGGTGGCAGACGAACGATCGTGAGCAGATTCCCAAGGTACTCAAGTACCTTGAATGGGCAATACCCAACTGACACGTGTCCATTTTCAAGTATGTGACGATGCGGTTCCCAAAGAAAGTAGTTCAAAAGTTTCCTTCTCATAGGATTCGAACAAATACTTTTGAGGGGGCAAAATGTTACACCCAGATTTCGAGCCATGAGAGTTGTGACCTTGAAAGCTGGATTCATAATGAATGAACTCGTAAAGTTTGGAAAATGTCTGAAATCTAAGCATCGAGCCTGCGAAGCAGGGACGACATCGAAGATGATAGCCTCGAAATCCTCACAAGCTCGAAATATAGACCCCGAAGTACATCTGTTCTCGGGATGGCCTCGGATCAGGGCTCCGAGCCTGACGTGCGTAAGAGATCGAAGTCATATAGCCTCGGGAAGATGCTATAGCTCGAAAGTCAATAAGAAACCTGGGTGAAAAGGGGCCTTGGTGATATAGGATAATAACTTTGAATATCCTAATGAGTCATCTATAAGAGACGCGGTCTACATTGATTACTATAAATCCCCTACAATCAAGGGATATTATTTGTTCAGTTATACGCCCCCTGATCTTCAGGGGACGTTTCCTTGTATATCAGATTGTAGGCTTTTAATGCCATTTAATTTATTTGCATATACAGAATAACTTCCCAAAATATGTGGGATAGTATTCTGAAATCTTCTCTATAAATAGAGAGGTCATGCACCATTGTAAAGGACCGAATTTTGGTGATCTTGAGGGAAAACACTGGAGAATTCATCCTTGAAGAATTTTCAGAGATCATCTCAAGTTTAATAACAAAGACTCGTGGACTAGGCAGATTTAACTGCTGAACCACGTAAAAAATCTCGTTTTTATTATTGTATTTTTATTGGCCATTACTGATTATTGTTTTCGTGCTCTTCTTTCACTGTTGACGAAAAACGGCGTCAACATCTCTAAATTCCCAGAAATACCCCCAGGCTCGCCCCAAGCCAAGTATAAATCCCCGCCGTGACTTTTTCGCTGAACTGCTCACTAGGATCGCCTCGAGTCACAGATTACAAATATATCCACAAAATAATGGTCTCAACAATTTATTACAATTATTTACATTTATGCCCTCAACGGGCTAAAATTACGAATATGCCCTTCTAACCTAATCAGGGCCTACATGCATACTAATACATATAGTCATGCATCACAGATATTCAAATAATCATATAACATGCTTTTAATCATTTAATTCACATATAATCTAGTTATGCTCTCCCGGCACACTAATCAAGGCCCTTAAGCCTTATTAGTGAATTTGGGTCGTTATAGTCTTCCCCTTCACGCTCGCTGATACTGGGATTCGACAGGTACTCTATTGGTACTACATTTAGCGTGTCAGATTCGTTGGATGTGGCGAGCCTGGCTAAGGCGTCTGCATTTGATTTTTGTTCTCGGGGAACTTGCTCTATGGCATAGAACTCGAAATGTTCGAGTGCGATCTTAGCTTTTTCTAAATACGCTGCCATTCTTATGCCACGAGCCTGATATTCCCCTAAAATCTAGTTAACTACCAACTGTGAGTCACTGTAGCAGTGTATTGCTTTGGCCTTGAGTTCCTTGGATATTCAGAGTCCTGCCAATAGAGCTTCGTACTTAACCTCGTTATTAGATGCTTCGAAGCTGAACCTTAAGGCGGAGTGAAATCGATTTCCTGTTGGAGTGATCAATATGATTCCGGCCCCCGATCCATTTTCGTTGGAAGATCCATCGACATAAAGTTTCCACAACTCATGGGCTGGGGTTGTAACTTCGTCATCGAATACTCCAGCATATTCCACGACGAATTCTGCCAGTGCCTGCCCTTTTATGGTCATTCTCAGATGATAAGTGATCTCGAACTGTCCGAGTTCAACTGCCCATTTCAATAATTTTCCCGAGGCCTCTGGTTTGGACAAGACTTGTCGCAGTAGTTGGTCAGTCAACACATGGATAGGGTGTGCTTGGAAGTAAGGTCAGAGCTTTCAAGATGAGTGGATCAGGCTGAGAGCCAGTTTTTCCATTAAAGGGTATCTAGATTCTGCCCCCAGTAACCTCTTGCTAACGTAATACACTGGTTTTTGTACATTCTTGTCTTCTTGGACGAGCACAACACTGATGGCGTGCTCGATTGTAGCGAGATATAAGTATAAGACTTCTCTTGTGATAGGTTTTGACAAGATCGGAGATTCTGCGAGGTGTTTCTTTAGATCCTGGAATGCTAGCTCGCATTCTTCTGTCCATTCGAATTTTTTACCTCCTCTCAAAAAGTTGAAGAATGAAAGATAGCGGTCTATAGATTTAGAAACAAACCTACTTAATGTCGCCATCCGTCCAGTTAAACTCTGGACATCTTTATGCTTTCGAGGTGACGACATGCCAATTAACGCCTAGATCTTGTCAGGATTAACCTCTATTCCTCGCACGTTTACTATGAAGGCAAGAAAATTCCCCGACGATACTCCAAAAGAGCTTTTTGGGGGGTTGAGTTTCATGTTGTACTTCCATAATACGACAAAGCATTCTTCGAGGTCGTCTACATGGTTATTGTTATGTTTAGAATTGACTAACATATCGTCAACATAAACTTCCATGTTATTACCTATCTGCTTGGAGAAAATTTTGTTCACGAGTCTTTGGTACGTTGCTCCAGCATTTTTAAGCCCGAATGGCATAACATTGTAACAGTACAACCCTTTATCGATTACAAAGCTCGTATGATCTTGGTCAGGTGTAGGCATGGCAATCTGGTTATATCTACAATAAGCATCCATAAATGACAGAAGACCGTGTCCAGCTGTTGCATCTATGAGCTGATTGATCCGAGGTAGGGGAAAGCAATCCTTTGGGCATGCCTTGTTGAGGCCGGAGTAATCGATGCAAGTTCACCACGTTCCGTTGGGTTTCGGAACCAATACTGGATTGGCGATCCAATCAGGATAGAAGGCATCTCGTATGAACCGATTTGCCTTTAACCTGTTGACCTCTTCCTTTAAGGTTTTCTTTCTATCATTGTAAAGGAGTCTCCGTTTTTGCTGCTTCGGGGGGAAGCTCTTGTCAATATTGAGTGCATGGCTTATCACATTTGGACTTATCCCTACCATGTCCGAATGTGACCATGCAAAAACATCATGGTTTTTCTTTAAGAAGCAAATTAATTGCTACTTCGCTTTTTCAGAAAGATTTTTCCCCACCTTCACAGTCTTTGGGGGACCGAATTCTTTGAGCTTGACCTCTTTGAGCTCCTCCAATGGCTCGAGGTCAGTTCTATCCTCTACTCTAGGGTCAATTTCTTCGTCGATTTCAAAGATCGTCCTGTCCTCATTCTGAATTATGACAAGTGGCTGTGCACTTGTTTATTTTTTCCCTCTAACAAAAATGCTATAGCATTCCCTCCTTGCGAGCTGGTCCTCTTTTAGAGTCTTGATGCAACTAGAAGTCAGGAAGTTGATGGCCAAATGCCTAACAGACGAAACTGCCCTCAGCCCTACTAGGGCGGGTCTCCCAAGCAGTACGTTATAGGCCGATGAAAGATCCACTACAACGAACTCCATCATCCTAGTTACAGAGACTGGGCAGTCTCCCAAGGTCACAAGGAGTTCAATGGATCCCATGCAGGCAATCCCTTCTCATGAAAAGTTGTACAACGTAGTTGCACAGGCTTTTAGGTTGCGAAGCGCGAGTCCTATCTTTTCTAAAGTAGCCTTATAAAGGATATTCATCGAACTCCCGTTGTCAATTAGGACTCAGTGTACCCTCTTGTTTGCGAGCTGAATGGTGATGACTAGAGGGTCACTATGAGGGAACTGTATGTGGGACGTGTCATCTTCAGTGAAAGTTATGGGTTGAGTTTCAACCCTTTGTTGTTTCAGAGCTCTTGGTTCGGGTTCGTAGGGAGAAACGTCACCAGTCTTTAACTCATTCACATATCTTTTCTGGGCATTGTTGCCCGATCTTGCGATATGGGGTCCCCCCGAGATGGTTATAACATCTTCTCCATCAATCGGAGGGGGTCGTTCATCTTCTCGAGATCGGGGAGTTACTGTTCTGGGCAGGCGGTGCAGTTGCTGCCCTCTGGCTGGTGGAAGCCTGATTGGGGTTTCGGTTTCTTACATACTGCCCGAAATATCCCCTCAAGATCAATCCTTCGATCTCGTCTTTTAACTGTCGACATTCATCGGTTGTATGTCCGATGTCTCTATGGAATCTACAATACTTACTAGAGTCTCTTTTCGCCTTTTGGTTCCTAATGGAATCAGGTCGTCTGAAAGGAACCTTGTTTTCATTAGCCAGGTAGATATTCTCCCGAGACTCATTGAGCTCGGTATACATCTTGTATACGGAGAAGTATCTTTCCCCTTTCTTCTTCTTTCCCCTATCTGCCTCAGGGTTATTCCCTTCATTTTTCTTTCTCTTAGAAGGGTCCCTAGGGGGTTTTGAAGTTGTAGGATCCACCGAGGTTGAGGCAGAGTTTGCATTCGTTGTTGTAGTTATGGGCTGAGAGGTCATATTAAATTCTGACCTCGCCTCCTCTACATTAACAAACCTCTGAGCTCTTCGATTGAACTCGGTTAAGGACCTTACAGGCTTTCTTTGCAAATCTTCCTAGAGACGACTTCCAGGCATTACTCCGGCTCGAATAGCCATTAAATGGCCACTATCATCGACATCTCGAGCTCGAGCGACTTCTAAGTTAAACCTTGTGAGGTAACCTTTTAGTGACTCATTTGGCTGCTGCTAGACATTGGTTCAGGTTGAAGCCTCGGGCCTAATGCCAACCATGGCTTTTAATTGTTTCTTGAAATCTCTCGACAATAGATCCCAGGAGGCAATCAAATGTCTTTTGTATTTTTCAAACCAATTTGTTGCTGGTCCCATGAGAGAGGCTGGGAACAGCATACACCTAAGCTCGTAGCCCACACTGCTGGTGCGCATGATCGTGTTTAACGTGCTTAGATGGCTGTACGGATCAGAATTTCTGTCAAATGGTGGGACATGAGGGATTCTAAATCCCTGAGGGAAATGAGTGTAAGAGATATGTAGGGCAAATGGCTCGAGTTCTTCATTGAACTCTTCATCCCTTTCATGGTTGCACTCATTCTGCAAGAGCCTGAATGCTCACTCCAACTGCTCAATCCTCTCTTGGACTGAATCTACAGGAGGCCTGGCCTGGACCGAAGGGAGCTGGTTATCATTGATTACAACTCCAATTCCCCATCTCGGTGCAAGATTGTAAATTGGCTGCTTGCGACTGTTCAGATGATCTCATAGATCTAGATTCAGGGGATTATCACGTCCCCGATTATGGCTTAAATGTTCCGGTAGATCTGGGTGATCTCCTTGATTTCCGGCATTTCTGGGCTCCATGTTATATATACTCACGAACCTAGGGTAATCCAAGCTTTCGCTGACATGGCTCGTTGCATGATTATTACGAGATGGGTTTCCTGTCGGCCTCCTCGTCTCAATAGTTTGAGACCGTGACATCTGGCTCCTCGTAGGATGAGGAACCTTATGCTCTCGAGCAGCTTCTTCATTTCCATGTCTACGCCCAGCTCGCCTATCCCTATCTTGGTGGGCCAGTCGTGGAACCCTCCGACCTGGCGAGGGGTGCCTTATTGGCGACGGCGGGTGCCTTATTGGAGAAGGTGGCTACCTTCCATTGTGGGGCCTAGATGGCCCCGAATTCGCGTGATCAGGCTCTGGTACATTCTGCGTGGCACTAGAATTTTGGGTCCGAGCTCCTGAGGGGGCTCAGTTATTCCCTATTCCTGCTTGTGGCTCTGCCGTTGGGTTGGCAGCACCTTCAGCCCGGTTACTTCTTTGGGGTCTCGGTGGAACAGGATGCGATGCTGGTGGCGGAGCTTGCTCTACCCTTCCGGTGGCCGCATTCTTATGAGGTCGCCCCCTGGGCCTACGAGGTGGGACTTGAGCGTCCCACGGAGGCGGAGCCTGGGTATCTTGCGGAGGCGGGGCCTGAGCCGTCTATGCTTCAACAGCTAGTCTGGCTAGCTTTTCATTGCGTTTTGTAGCTTTTGCCAACTGCTTACGCAGTTGGAAATTCTCGAGTTCCACGATTGGAACATATATATCTCGGGATTGTAGTACATATCCTCGTCGGCCTTGTGGGCAGGTGGTCCCCGGGAGTTAGACGAGTCACTCCTCTCATCGGGATCAGAATTCACCATAGGCTGCTTTGCAGATCGTCGGAGGTATTCATCTTCATTTGGAATTTCCTCCTCAGGTATATTGGGATCCTTTGCTGCCATTGCTAATCCGAGAGGCTCTCTGACTAAACAGACTCACGCACTGTTTAATGGCTCTCAATGAAAGCACCAAACTGTTGACGTCGTTTTTCGTCAACTTAAAAAGGAGAGGAATTAAACAAGAATATATTTGAGGAAATGAAATAAAAAGATGAAAATGGGATCTTTTTACGTGGTTCAGCAATTAAAATCTGCCTAGTCCACAAGTCTGTGTTATTAGCACTTGGGAGTCTTCTGGAAACTTTCAAAGAATAGTTGCCCAGAGTTTTCTCTCCAGAAATCAGTTTCTCGTCCCTTACAAATGGAGTTTCCTTCTCTATTTATAGAGGAGGTCTCAGAATTCGTTCCCACATATTTCGGGAAGATATTTTGTTAATCAAATAATATAATGCCAATTAATGCATTATTTTCTACGTGTATGATAATATCCCGTAGAGTGTGGGATGAGATAACTAATTACATCATATCCCTTAAACATAGAGATTTTACAACAATAAATACATTCACACGTAACCGACTAGCATAGATACTGGGTTCATTATGCCTTCGAGACTACTTGTCTATCACAAGTCCACACCATTTTGAACCTTGTATTTTAGTCGATTACCCATTGGAACCTTTATTTTTAAAAATTATCTTGTGAACCTCAAGTTTTTTCAAGAGGTTAAAATAGGAATATATAGATCGATTATTTGAATACTATATTTTGGCCAATTACTCGTTTTGATTCTTTATTTTTAAAAATTAACCTTTGGATCATATATTTATTCAAAAGGTTAAAAATTATTTATAAAAAGTAAGTTATATAAATATATATATTTTATGTTTTCTATAAGGGTTCACAACATTTTGAACCTTTATATTTTAAAATTAACTTGTGGACCTTGTGTTTTGTCAAAATGTTAAAAATATGAATATAAAGATAGATTATTTGAACTACGTATAATTTGGTTGATTACCTGTTACACCCAGATTTCGAGAATGGGAATTGTTGATCTCGAAACTCAGGCTCGTGAGGCGTAAGCTCGAGATTAGCACGGTCATCATGAGACCCGCAAGTCAAGGACAGTCTCGCTAAGGCAGCAAGTGGCAACCTCAGATTGGTGAGCTCGGGAACTACGTGGTCTCGGAGGTGCTCTGAGGTTATAAGTTAGGTTCGCAACTCACAGTAGCAATGGTTCAACACTTGTATAAAGTTCTGAATTCATTTCCTGCCCTCAAACAAGACGGTTCGAGCTCGAGAGGTGTAAGCTCGAAGAAGATGGTTTCGTCAATAATTACTTGTTGGGAGCATATGCGAATCAAGATAACGAACTTGTGATGGGCAAACAGTCTCGAAGGCACGTGAATCTAGCATCCAAGCTCGTCGGCTGTGTGTGAATGTATTTATTGTTATAAATTCCCTATGTTTAAGGGATCTGATATAATTTGTTATTAAATCCCACATATTATGGGATATTACCGCGTACGTGATAACTATATGCATTTAATGGAATTATATGATTTGATTTGTAGAGTAACTTCCCGAAATATGTGGGAAGCGATTCAGAAAACCCCTCTATAAATAGAGTGGGATAATTCATTTGTATGGATCGAATCATTGATATTGAGAAAAAAAATCTGTACAATTGCTTCCAAAAAGCTATCAGAGAATTCCAAAGAATTAGTAACACAGACTCGTGGACTAGACAGATTTTAACTGCTGAACCACATAAAAATCCTGCTTATATTTTCTGTTTCTTTTGGTATATTTTGTTTAATTGCTCTTCTTCTTTAGGTTGACGAAAAACAGTGTCAACATTACCCGTTTGGATCTTTTATTGTTAAAAACTAACATTTGGATCTCGTGTTTTGTCAAAAAGTTAAAATATAAATAGATAGATTTTATTATTATTACTATATATAGACATTTTTATTTATTGAAAAAACATAAATAATTTAAATAAGCATTTATAATTATTATTATTATTGTCATCGTCGATCATAAATTAGAGGTGTCATTTGTTTAAGCACATGAATATGTATAACTTGAAAATAATTTATTCGATTTAAATTTTTTTTAAATTAATTAATTAATTAATTTTTTTTTATTAATATTCTTTTTAATTCATAATGTGTTCCTTGTTTCTAAAAAGAATTTTTCGTGCTTTACATCAACATCTGCATCTTTTGTTGAAAACGTGTATTGTACATTTTTTTAATTAAATTTATTTTTTTAGTATTTTTCAATGATTAAGTTGTTAAGATATTTACGTCAACATCCACATCTTTATTGAAAATGTGAGAAAACATGTATTGTACATTTTTTTAATTAAAGTTATTTTTTTAGTATTTTTCAATGATTAAGTAGTTAAGATATTTAAGCTAAATAGATTTGTAATCAAATTAATATGTATATATATATTGATATTTTTAATTTTTAAGATATTTTAGTTTTGAATTTAAATTAACATTATTTTAAAATTAATTAATAAAAAGAATAAAAAAAAATAAAATGAATAAAAAAACTACTATTATTATGTTAATCCATAAAAAAATTAGATTAAATGAGAAAATAGAAGAGTGTTTTGAAGAGATTTTAGAGTGCCACATAATTTCCTTAAAGCTCTCATTTATATATATACTAGATACAAGTAATATGCAATATGCGCGTTTGCTTAGTTTTATTTATAGAATTTATTAATTATTTTTATTAAATTTATATTAATGTCATATAAATTTCAAATCAATATCCTATTTTAATTAAATAATTTATTTATTTATTTTTGTTTATTTTAATTTTTGAATTTGGAAGTAACAACACCAGATTATATATTATATGTTTAATGTAATATTAAATATTATACATAGATTTTAAATTTAAGTTTCTTACTAGTTTTTTTAAAAAATGAGTAATTTATTGCTAATTCACAATAGATTATATTATATGTTTAATATGATATTATTCTAATAAGCGAGTTTAAGTTTTATTATTTTTAAATAATTATCATTGTAAAATATCTCAAAAATATTATATTTTAATTTGTTTAATTATTTACTATTTTTAAATAATTATTATTGTAAAATATCTCAAAAATATCTCATTTTAATTTGTTTATTTATTTATTATTTTTAAATAATTATCACTGTAAAATATCTCAAAAATATCTTTTTTTAATTTATTTTATTTAAGTTTAAATGTTTACAAACTACCGTTAAATATATGAATATTCTGTTAAATATAAAAATATTCCGTTAAAGTTAACATTAACAAATAAAAAATCGTTAAAACCAATAATTTTTGTTATTTATACACTTCTTATATAAAAGAGATATATATATATAGACAGTTTCTATCAATTTATAAAATTATATTTTTATAAATAATTTACTAATTAAAGAAAGTAGGTGATCAAAACAAAATCGAGAGATGTAGAGAGAACTCGAATTAAAAAAATATGGGCTTGTTTGGCATTGTTTTTTGTTTTCAAAATTATGTTTTTAGAAATGAGAACAAAAAACTTTTTTTGTAGTTTTCAAAAAACAAGAGGTGTTTGGTTAATGTTTTCTAAAAACAATTTTTTAGTTTTATTTTTTTTAAATCTTAAATAAAAAATTAACAAATATATTTACAAAGAGAAATTTTTTGTAAAAGTTTGTAATAAATAATGAGATAAAATAATTTGGAAGAAAAAATTATGAAAAATAAGAAGTGCGAAAGTAAGGAAAGAAAATTTGAAAACAACTTTTTGTTGTTATCAAAATTTTCTATTTTTTGTAACTTTGTTTTTAAAAATTGTTTTCTGAAAAAAATGTCAAACACCACAACTTATTTTTAAAAAATAATTTTTAGCTTTTAAAAACAAAAAATAATTTTTTAATTAAGGTGCCAAAAACCCTCATATATTTTCAAATTTGCTCTCTCAAATATGTCTCACTTATTATAGAACAAAAAATTTGAGAAATAGAGATTGTAGTTAATAAATTACTCTTCTTTTTCTCTTTTCACACTGATAAAATTAATTGACAAATTAAATGTATTGTAATCTTTTTGCCAAATGAAAACATAAAATGATTGAATATATTATTTATTCTTATTTATACATATACATAAAAAATAAAAATAAAAATAAAAATTGCTTTAAAGATTGTAAATTTATTGCGACAAACAAAAAAGAGTAGTATAATTTATTTAATTACATCTCAATACAATATAAATTTTTTTACGTGTCACTTGTGTTATTTTTTTTTTGGATGAGTTAGTAGGGCACACGTGTTTTTCTTTACTAACACGTGGAGGCATCTGAAGGAACTATGTAAGGTCCACAACTGGGCTTGTGCTGGGTATTGCCACGTACGTTATTTTAATGCTTACGTGGGAAACCGACACGTGGCTCTTCGAAAGTTCGATCTAATAACTGACTCTTTTTCAGGTGTTTTATTTTGCTGTCGTGGCAACTCTGAACCATTACACGACTATACTCTTTATTTATTTATTTCTTAAAAATTAGAAACATCAAACAGAAGAAGCTTCGAAAGTGTAACATGAAAATGAGACTGTTAAAGTAGGTTTTATTTATTATCTTTCTCACAAATTTTAGAAAATTCTAAATAATTTATCATATTGCATATTTGACTAATTTGTTTTATGTATATAAAAATTAACATATTTAAAATTAGTTTTCAAAATTTTATGAAAATTTAGAAAATATTCTAAATAATTACAAAATATACAATAATAAATATATATATGCATGATAATATATATTATAATTATGATATTTATTTTCATTATCATTATAATAATTCATTATAAAAAACTTATTTAGTGATTAATAATAATCATCTATGGATAATAATCATTCAGAAGTATTTTATATATCTTCTATATAAGTAGGTAGATAATGGAAATTTTTGGTTTTAACGATTTTTTATTTAATTTTTCCGTTAACTTTAATTGAATATTTTTATATTTAACAGAATATTAATATATTTAATGGTGATTTGTAAACACTTAAACTTAAATAAAATAAAATAAATAATTAAAAAAATTAAAATATGATATTTTTGAATGATGATTATTTAAAAATAATAAATAATTAAACAAATTAAAATAAGATATTTTTTAGATATTTTACAATGATAATTATTTAAAAATAATAAATAATTAAACAAATTAAAATATGATAATTATTTAAAAATAATAAAATCATACGTTTTATAACTTAAATAAAATATAATTAAGCTTAAACTCACTTATTAGAATAATATTATATTAAACATATAATATAATCTACTGTCAATTAGCAACAAATTACTTTTAAAAAAATAGCAATAAACTTAAATTTAAAATTCACCTATAATATTTAATATTACATTAAACATATAATATATAATCTGGTGTTGTTATTTCCAAATTCAAAAATTAAAATAAACAAAAATAAAAAAATAAATTATTTAATTAAAATAGGATATTTATTTGAAATTTATATGACATTAATATAAATTTAATAAAAATAATTAATAAATTTTATAAATAAAACTAAACAAACGTATATATTGTACGTTATTTATATGTAGTATAGATATATATATATATATTGTAGAATGTGTCATCACGATTCATGACTTAACTGGTCCCTCTAATTTATTCTACACCATCTCTCCTATGTATAAATTAATTAACTTGTTAATTAAGGATTAGAGGTTAAGGTTGATTAATAATGATTAAGATTGGTTGTGGTTGTGGTTGTGGATTCAAAAGCTATAATTTTAGAATAAATTATATATTTATAAAATTAAAAAATATATGATTTGCTATATATTATCTTTCTTCATTCATGACCTGTCCTCATAGCAGAACCCATTTCCACGATTCAACTTCTTAACCTCACTTTCTTCCTCATCCAGTTTTCTATGCAGAATCTTCTGAAACATTCTTAGAGCTTATTAATTGGTAGATCTGAAACTTCAGAATATTCAACAAAGAATAATATTCATTGAGAGCTTGCAAACGATATATCTCCATTTTGATGAGAAGACAAAGAGTGATCAATCGTCATCGGAAAAGATGGGTTGCCATTATTATATATGTTTAATGAATATTCATATGTATAGTGTTGGACTGAAACGGAGAGAAAACGATAAATTGTCATTTCATTTTTATTTTTGATGAAGGATTTTGAGTATGTTTTCATAAATATATTTTTTATTTTCTATTTTTTAAATCACGTTTTCATTTATATATAGAAGTGTTTTTTTATTACCTTAGTGTCTCTTCCTTTCTTTAAGCACAAGTGTCTTTATTCATGATCACTGCTCAAACGTATATATGGTATCACCAATGCCCTAGCTAATTAACTTCTACATTGCATGATATTATTGTAGATGCTTGAGGTGTGATGCCCTAGTTAAATTAAGTCAGGGTCATCCACACTTAAAATTTTGTTTATATAAATATCACCTATTCTAACCCCTTATAATAAAAATCACATATATATTTTTCTTTTATATATATCTATAATAAGAAACTTTTTCTTTCTCCACTTAAAAACTCAAAGTTAGAGTTTATTAAACTCATGAAAATCCCGATGTGATGATGGTTTATATATGTTCAAACCAATGTTATATATTTTGAACTGTTCTGTTTTATGTTTTTGTAGTTTTGTTTGCAACTTTTTAGGATTTTTGTTTTTTTTCATATTTATAAACATGTGATCGATCTATTTTTTATGCAATTTTTCGATGTAAAATTGCTGCAAAAATGATGCAAAATCAATGGTTACATAAAAACTTGATTTTGGAAGACAAAAGTGATGGTTCCATCAAAATGTGATTTTGAAGTTAATTTCGATGCAAAATTAATGGTTCTATCAAATCAGGATTTTGGAAGTCAAAATCAATGCTAAAAAAGAAACACAATTGATGCAAAAGCAATTGTTCCATCAAAACTTGATCTTGGAAGTCAAAATCAATGCACAATCGATAGTTCCACCAAAACTTGATCTTAGAAGACAAAATCGATACACTTTGATGCTTCTATCAAAACCTGATTTTAGAAGCCAATTTCAATGCAATTTGATGCACAATAAAAAAAAACTTTGCATTGATAAAACTTTGAAGATGCATAACTTTTTATTCGGCTATCCATTTGATTTTTTTGTTTTGTTTTTTCTTTTTTTTTAATTTTGGTATGTTTGGCCCACTATTTTATTTAAAAATATATTATAGTTTTGGCAACTAAATTCATGTTTTTTTTTAATTTTGCAACGATTCTACATCAACTATGACTTCCAAAATCAAGTTTTAATAGAATTATCGATTTTGCATTGTAATTACATCGAAATTGACTTCCAAAAATCATGTTTTGATGAAACCATCAATTATGCATCTTTTTTACTTCCAAAATCAAGTTCTAATAGAGCCATCAATCTTGCATCCTTTTTTACTTCCAAAATCAAGTTTTAATAGAACCATCAATCTTGCATCGATTTTGACTTCTAAAATCACGTTTTGATATAATCATTGAAATGCTAATTTTACAACGATTTTTTCTTTCAAAATCAAGCTTTGATGGTGTTGTGTTGACATGAGTTTTTGTCAACTAAGATTAGGAGAGATTTAATAATCTAAAAACAAACAAAACAAGAAGATTTTTACGTGGTTCAACCATTTAATTAGAGACCTAGTTCACGAAACAATATTATTAACTAAGAACTTACAACGCTCAAGTTTTCTTTGGGTTTGCAATTTGATAGAGTTTTGGCTTGCTCCAATTGGCTTGTATTTATAATGAGATCCAAGTCCTATTTATACACAATTGTGGATGCTTAGAGCCCTTTAAGGAGAGCTGATTACAAGGCATATCTTAATTACATGGTTTACATAATGGGAAACTGGAAAAATGTGTCAAGTGGACTAGATGTACTAAATTTATCTTGTCCAGCATGCAAGCCGTGTCTTTTGCCACCCCGAGTAGCCATGCTCGAAGTTGTTCGAGATGATCTAGGCATACAGAGTACATCCACATCTCTGAAAATGGTGGACAATGTAAGTGGGCACACGTGTTTCTGGGTCAGACTGTGGACCTCACACCACTATTGCCTTTATATGCATGGTCGTGGCTTCTTCAGCAGGTAACAATCAGCCCTGAGTAACAATCCGCCTTGTAGAATTTGGAATCCAACTGCTTGGGTCAATTGAGAGAGAGGTGGTGTGGTCAAGTAATAGAGAGGATGAGAGGGAGAGAGGAGAAACCAATAGAAAGAGGTAGAAAGAATTATGGGAGGAACATTTTGATCCTATTTGTATTTTGGAGCATGGTATTAGAAACTCAATTTCCCAATTAGAATACCTTAAAAATCAGTTATAAAATCTTCCTATCAACTGGTGGGAATCAGTAGAGACCACATAACTAGCTAGTGTAGATGCATATGACTCGTATAAAAATATTGTTAAGGGTACTAATATTATCAAACACTACAAAGAGGTGACATATCGTTATTTGTGCAATTCTATATCAAATCTCACACATTTCGATATAATAAGTATTATAGAATATCGTTAATCAATCATAAGGTGACATCTCATGTGGTGTTGTACACCTTAAAATTCCAAACAGCAACACTCCTCATATAATATTGCGTTAAAGTTGTTAAATTCTCTCTATAATTAATGACCAGAATAGAGATCATTATTAATTATGATGTTATGTGGTTAATTTGGCGTATAGACATCTCATTAATTGTTTCATTATATGGATTGTGCAGTAATGGCCAACAACAAAGAGGGATTGCGATGATATAGCTCGGTCTTGTTCTGATGATGTAATTAAATAATTTTGTGATGCTCCTATAAGTGAGACTGAGAATATATATAGCATCTTTTAAATTAACTTTGGTATTTAAATACTACATTTTAGAAATTTTAATATTTTTCTGTAAAAAAAATAGATATTTAAATGCTACATTTTAACCTTGGGTATTTTTTTCACCCAAAAAAAAATTATAAAAATGCAACATTTTAAAAATATTAAATATCGAGTACTTTATGTGCCATTAACTAGAAAAAATATATTAGGTGGGGGCAAAGCATTATAGAAATTTGCTATTGGTAATCACTTTCAATAACATCAACTAAGTCCATAATGCATTAAAATAGCAAAGAAAACAAACAGATTCAATTGATACAAATATATGTCATATAAGATACATTATGCAAATCCAAATTCAAGCCCTCTTACTTACATAACTTTAATCCAAAACAGTATAATCGATTATGCATTCGACCAGACAGATATAACATACTTGCCTTCTAATAACCATAAGATGTTTTCTTCATCATCCTGATAAATTCGTCAAGGTTCACTGCTCCATCATCTGTTTAATTATTTCAACAGCCATTATTCCATGATTAGCAATAACAAGTAGGATCTATTAAGCACACAGAAGAAAAAGCAAAAAAGAAAATGGTAGCAAAGACATAAGTAGGAAGAGTTCAGCACGTAATTTATCAAATAATGACAATAAACAACAGTAGGTATTAGCTTCCTATGTAGGGACATCAAGTTTCCAAAATGAAACCTGATTGCACAGGAGATATATTTCAAAATAAAAAAGGTTTGAACATAAGATGACTCACGATCTCGGTCTGCTTCCTCAATCATATCTTCTATCTCTTCTTCAGTGAAGTTTTCGCCTAGATCCTTTGCAATGAGCTTAATATCCAAGGCAGATATTTTCCCCTAAATTTATCAGAAAAGAAAATAAGGTATTGACAATGGGGGCAAACTCATATTAGTGAGAAATAGAACCTTACATCCTTATCCTGGTCAATGATTTGGAAGGCTTTCTTGAGCTCCTCTTTAGTGTCCCTCTCTCCAATTTTGGCTGTCATCATGTGCACAAACTCATCAAAATCAATTGCACCACTTCCATCCTTATCAACATCTGCAATCATTTGATTTATTTGCTGCAATGAACCACCATAGATGTATTTAGCAATATAGTAAAAGTTAGACAAAAATAATAATGAAAATAATGACCATAATGAAGAAAGCTAAGAAGTATAATACATCTATCAAAACTGCAATATTTGAATGACTTAGATAACACTTGACTAAGAGTAAATACATTACCGAAAAATAAGTTGGAGAAAGTAGTAAAATATAAAAACAGGTGCCCAATTGGACAAAGAACCATATGATCAGAAACGATCAGAAACAAACAAAGGGGAAGCCCTTTCAAGGATATAAGTTCAAGACGACAAGAATTCAATATTTCCAGGAGGACATACAACCATAGAGTCACAAACATAAACAACTAAGCGTACCATTACAGAAAGCATATTGAAATTACCTCTTCTGTCATCTCAAAACCAAGAGCCCTGTAATGTAAAAGTTTCATTATGAGTTTCTTCACGAGTCATTAACTTGTAAGACTACAAAACTACATCTGATTTTATCTTCATACCTCATGGCAACATTCAGCTCTTTAGCATCGATGGTTCCTAAAAAGCAGATTAGAAAAACAAAGATCAATAAATATTAGCTGATACATACATCATTAAGAGAAATACACCAGTAAACAAAAGTAAACCTGAGCCATCAGTGTCAAATAACTCAAAAGCTTCCTTAATCTCCTGTTTCTTCTGCGGATTCAACCCGTGATGCCTCCCCCTAGGCTTGTCCTTTCTAGATGGTCCTCTATAAAGGCTTGCCTATTTAAAGTAGTTTCAAATATAAAAACCATGGTCTCGATTAAACTTTTACGAGCACAAATTCAGATAATATCTTGTGTCACCGTGACACTGAAACTTCTTTCATACATTTCATTACACATCTTCATGGTCACCACCGTCATGGTTAGCCCATTTTAAATTTGACATGATAAAAGTAATACAACATAGAGGGAAACCCAATCATCCAAAGCGTGTCTGTATATAGTATTTGCTTGTATTTTTCGTCAACCAGCAAAGATAAATGTGAACAAGTTACACTATACAACTCAAAAACCAATGCATGGGAACAATGATCAGGACTTCAAATCTACCAAATTTCTCATTCCTCTAATTTCACTACAGTTTAAACTGATAAAAGTTATTACGATAGAGGGTGTCTGCATATTCTTCAAACCAGCAAAAATAAATGAAAACAAGTCAATATATAAGCCAAAAAAAAATGCCTAAAACCATGATCAGGGCTCTAAATCTACCTAATTTATTTACAGTCTAAGCTAACAGAAAAAGAAAAAAAAACCTAGATCCATGAATGATGAATTATAACAGCATTTAGTAATAATTCACATTCCATCCATATTTCACTTGAAAGTTTGAAAATATACACAATTAGTTCATGAAACTTTGATTTCAATTCAATCCCAATACAAGAGAAACTTAATATCCACGAAAAAGAAAAGTAAATACATAAATTAAATTCACATTCGAGACAGAATTTGAAGCTCAAGACATCCAAATTGGGGAAATTAACAGCAGAAAAAGAAATTAAGGTTAGGTTAATAGAAAGAGCTTGAAATTGGAAATTGAAAGAAACAAAAAATACCATGGCTCCAGAGAAGAACGATGCGTTTGGGAACTGTAAACTAACTCAAGAAAGTTCTGTGCCTATGCTTTTTCTTACCAGCTACGTAGAAAACTCGCCGTTCACAGCCGCGTTTGGTCATTGGGCCTTTCTCTTTAAATTGGGCCCATTAGCGCATTTGAGGTTGATTGTAAATGGACTTGAAGCTTGATTTGGGCCCGGACTTTCTTGACTTCCATTCCAGCTCCAAAATTTTAAGTGGAAATTACATTTTATGTGGGGTTTTTAATAAAGTTTACAAAAATAGGGTTTTTTTTTTCAAAAAAAACAAATTTATTCTACGGATTTTTTTAAGAATTTTCACTTTTATGGGTTTAGTTTCCCATATTTTTGTATAAAAGTTGGTTTAAGCCATAGTTTTACTCTTAATCAAATTTTATTAAGTTGGAATGGTATTTTTGTAATTTTATTATTATTTTTTAGCTTAATCAATTTTATATAACTATTTTTATATTAATTTTTTCTTTGGTTGTTTTTCAAATTTTTTTTTAATATGAATTGTGTTTATTATTATTATTATTTATTTATTATAAACATTGTTTTTCCTTTTTTTTAGATTGTACATTTTCTTTTCAAAGTTTGGGTAAGGTAACCAGTTACTTTATTGATATTTCACATATATATAATAAAACTCCTAGATCTAGGTTAAAAAACATGTATCAGGAGGGGTAAACAGTTGCCCTGAGAGGAGTAATCATCTGCCATAAGAGGAGTAACCAGTTACCATAAGAGGGGTGACAGGTTACTCATGTTAAATATGAAAAAAAAACATCAAATTTGAAGGAAGAACACTTAATTAAAAAAGGAAGAAGTAACTATAATTTTAGTAACATAGGTAACCAATTACCATAAAGAACTCAGAAATATACACATATGAGACCGTGAAGGTAACCGGTTACCATAAAGAACCCAGAAATATACACACAAAGAATGTGAAGGTAACCAGTTACCCCCAGAAATATACACACAAAGAATGTGTAGGTAATCAGTTACCACAAACCTGAAGATGGAAAATAAAAACAGATTCACCCCCTTTCTCTCTCTCCCATCTTCTTCTCTTCCCTCACCAAGAACCCTAGTCGCTGCCTGCCTCTCATTGTCGACCCTCCACTTCGACCACCTCTCTGCATCACCTCCAACCATGAACCACCCTCCTCCCTTGCCTCCGACCACTACAAGAACCCCCTGCACGCAAAACCCCGTCGTAACCCCAGCCATCCCCGTTGTTTTGCGCAGCTCCCTGTACCACATATTGCACTCAGCCCAGGCAACCCAAGAGTCCAGATTCTGAACACCCATCCCCTCCTGGGTTCGTGTCTAGGCCACGCCTGCCTCTCCGCCACCTGGGTTTAGATCTGGAAAAAAAATCAGATATGAAAATGGCAGAAACAATCTCGCCGTGGAGTTGGAGGTGGTTTGTCGTGGAGGTTTTTTTTCTTCTCATATTTTACATATATATGGTTTATGTTGTGTTATTTCTTAAAATTTGTGTGAATAGAATTTTTATTTAGGGGTGCACACGGGTCAGATTTTCGGGTTTCAGGTGCATCGGGTTTAGGTTTTGCTGGTTTCGGGTGGAGAAAAGTGGTATTGAATTTGGTTCGAATTTTTTGGGTTTTTGTTCAGTTTCGTGTTTCGTCGGGTTTGGTTGAGTCAGGTTTCGTGTTAGGCTGGGCCAATTGGACTTTGGGCCGAAAATGGGCATTGGTACAATTTTTTCAAAAATACTATTTTTTTGTCACTTTTTTTTTTTTACTTTTCGCATGTTTATTTTTTATTTTTAAAGTTTGTTGTTAGTTTGCTTCAATTTATTTTTTTTAGGTTAGGATTTTCAGAATAATTTTAAAAAATAAAAAATTAGGTTCGGGTTCAGGTCACACCCGAACCCATGTGTGTAATATTTTGAAACCCGAACCAAGTCGGGTTCGAACCGGATTTCACCCAAATCCAACAGGTTTTGCGAAAAAATGGGTTTCCGCGTTGCGGGTCGGGCGAGTTTGCGGGTTTTGCGGGTCAAATGTTCACCCCTAGTTTTATTGAGCAAAAGTGATTGAATTCTATTTTATTGATAATTTGTATTTTTAATTATAGTTGTGTCTACTCCCATCCTTTCTCAACTTTCGTTGGAGAAACTCACTAGAGAAAACTTCCTTAAGTGGAAGCAAAACATCAACATTGTGTTGATTGGTGACAACTCCAAGTTCGTCATGACTGAGGAATCCCCAGAAGTTCTAGCTGAAGGAGCTACCAAGTTTGTAAGAGACAAATACGAGCGTTGGCAGGCGGCGAACAACAAGGCACGATACTACATGTTGACTAGTATGGTTGCCACTCTCAAGAATAAGATGGAGAATGTCGAGACGACCTACGAAATCATGGATCAACTCCAAGACATCTTCAGGGCAAAGTCTGTACAGACTAATTTTGAGGCCACCAAGAAGTATGCCAATGCTCAGATGGCATCGTCTCAGCACATTCATGATCACCTGATCAAGATGACGAACTACTTTCAGGAAGTTGAACTGCATGGAGCAACAATAGATGTGAAGACTCAAGTCAGCTTGATCCTCAACACTCTCTCCAGCTTTCCTACCATTCACCACCAACTATGTGTTGAATAAAATTGATTATGGTCTGACGTAGCTCATGAATGAGCGTCAGACTTTCGAGTCTATCATGGGTGGACCGAGTATGGGAGGAGAAAAAAAGATTGTCGGTGCTACTGCTGATCCAGCTAAGGCTGAAGCTAACCTAGCTTCATCTTCAAAAGCTAGAAATAAGAAGAAGGTGGACATAACACCAACCCCAAGCCTGCAAAGGTTGCAAAGACGAGTGCGCAACCAGATGCACAGACGCCTAAGGGGAAGAAAAATAAGAACAAGAAAGTTAAAGGTAAATGATTTCACTACAATGAGAAGGGGCATTGGAAACAAGATTGCCCCAAGTTTTAGCAACGAAAAACAAAGGTAATGATTATAGTCCATTTATCTTAGAAACATGTGTTTTAGAAAATAATAAATCTGTTTGGATTATCAATTTTGGATCTACTAACTATGTTTGTAATTCTTTACAGCTTCTTGAATCGTGGGGGGAGGTGGGCGAAAGCGGCTTAAATTTTAGAGTTGGGAACAGCGTGTTCGTTGCGATCCAAGCTAGAGGAAGGGCTCACCTGAAGTTCGAAAATAAATATTTAATTTTAAATAATGTATTTTTTATTCTGGATTTTAGTGAAAATTTAATTTCAGTTTCCATGTTGCAATTAGAACAATTTGTTATGACTTTTACAAGTTCGAATATATCTATTTCTTTAAATGGATCACAATTTTGTATTGCATGTTCAAAAAACTGGCTTTATATTCTACGACCTAACAAACCCCTCGTGCTTAATATTGAATTATTCAAAGTAGCTAAACCTAGGACCAATAAACGTCAAAATACCGATAACAATAACATGACATATTTATGGCATTTGAGACTAGGTCACATTGGCTATGATAGGATTCAAAGACTTACAAAGAACATGCCTTTGAGGGAACTCACCTTGGGTGAATTACCAGTCTGTGAATCGTGTCTAGAAGGCAAATTGACCAAGCGTACATTCTTTGCAAATGGTGATAGGGCCAAAGAACCACTTGGAATAATACATTCAGATGTCTGTGGACCTCTGAATGTGAAAGCCAGAGGTGGTTTTGAGTATTTCATCACTTTCATTGACGATTACTCTAGATACTCACGCCTTTACCTAATGCATAGAAAATCATAAACATTTTCAAAGTTTCAAGAACTCCTAACTATGGCTCAAAACCAATTAGGTAAAACATTAAAGATCTTGCGATCTGATAAGGGTGAATAATATTTGGATATGCATTTCCAAGACCATTTAACTAAACTTGAGATTTTATCTCAACTTACTGCCCCAGGTACTCCGAAACAAAATGGTGTAGCTGAACGCCAGAACAGAACTTTATTGGAAATGGTTAGATGCATGCTTTGAATTCAAAAATGAAAAAATCCCAAGGCTTGGCAAATACTATAGTATTCGGCCATATAGGGTATTTTTAAGTTATTATTTTAATTATTTAATTAAATTGAATTATGTAATGCTCTAAAATCCCTAATAAGGTTTAGGGCCTTGATTAGGAGGTCGGGAGGGTCATAATTGATTCATTATGCCATTAAATGATTATATGCATGTTTATGTGAATTATATTATAATATGATGATAAATGCATGCATATGGGTCCATTTTTAATTATAAGGGCATTTTGGTAATTTGGCACGTTGAGGGCGTAATTGTGTATTTTCATGCATGTTGATGAATTATGAATAATACCACATTATATGTGGATTTTTTCTAGCCATTCGGCATGAGACGATCTTTGAATGCAAGTTATCGGTCTGGTCATAACGGGATTAGTTTCGAGGCTCGGGGTGAGTCTTGGGGTAATTTAGTGATTAGAACATTGTCGTGAATTAAAGGGTAGTGGGGTATGATTTATTAGCATTTTAGAATATTTAGAATAACGGGAATTGGAGGGTGTTAATTATGATTAACGAAATAGGCGGGAAATAACGATTTTGCCCTTGGTGGCTGTTAAGGGTTTTAATTAGACTTAGGGGCAATAAGGTATTTTCACCCTAAGGTTATATTTAGCCATTAGAAGGTTGTGGAAGTTAAGTAAAATAGGGCACCATTTCCTTCTCTCCCATACACCATTTCTCTTCCATTTTCCTTTGAATTTTGAAGCTCCTTTTGAGGAACCAAGCTAGGGAATCAAGTCTTGATAAGCTAGGGTTGTGTTCCACCATTGAAGAGGGTGTAATTATGAGCTTGAGGTAAGTTTTTAACCATAGAATCTCTTGTTCTTGCTCTGTTTTCAATTGGTTTTAAGTTTGGTTTTTGAGTTGGATAATGGGAATTGATAGGAGATTTTGGCTAGGGTTACTTGGGTTATGATGCCTAGGACATGTGTAGATGGTTTTTGGGTTCATTTGGGACTTAAAATGAGGTTTGGAAGCTTGTTATTCAGGTTGGAAATGGAGGAGTAGAAGGAAGGAAGAACAAGGGGCAGTTCTGCCTGGCCCTAGCGCTACAGCGCTAGCCAGGGCAAAACTTCCCTGCCTGTAGCGCTGGGGCGCTAGGAGGGCAGCACTGTAGCGCTACCTTGTTTTCTCTAATGCATATTTTGGGCACTTTTGAGAGTTTTTGGCTCGAGGTTTCAATTCCTAAGGCTCGGGATCGATTCTACTCACCGTTTGGGTACAATTCGGGGTCCCAAGAGTGAGGTTTAGGTCAAGACCCTTTTAATGTTGATTTTCTTTAATGGAGGTTATATTTGGTTATGACTAGGTGACCGTTCAAGGGTCATTCAATCGTTATTTCTCGCTCGAACTAGAGGTAAGAAACTGCACCCAGTATGTGATGCATGTGATGCACGAGAAACATGTGATTAGGGCATGCCATGAATGTTGAATATGAGATTGATCAGAGCTCGAGTCTCTGTGTTTGTGCATGATCCTAATTATGCTAGCAATTGTTAAGTAAGCATACTGAATGCTCTACATTTGGATATTTGACATATGATATATGCCTGGTTGCATTGCGTACTTGTGCGTGGCACTGACTCACTAGTCAGAATTGGCAATGGTGTCGATATTAACTGTGAAGCTATGACTCACTAGTCAAGTTCGGCAGTAGTACTGAGCACTGGTCATATGGTATTGACTAATAAGTCAAGATCAGTTTTAGCGTGTTTAATGCAAGCCGAAAAAGATTAGATCTAATCAACATCTGCATTGAATGACTCATCATGAGTATTAATGCCGGACCGACCTCAGGTTCGATGAAAACTAAAAGCGCTTGTCTAGCCTATGGCTAGTCACTTAGAGCCAGGGCCAGAAGGCCCAGGTGACTGCAACGTCACATGGTTGTGGGTGCTGAGCCCCGCAGTGACTCTCTCATCAGTCACTCATCTGGTTTAAGTTAGTGACTTGCTCATCGGTCACTCATTATGGTTAACAGAACCTCAAGTGTTAAATCACTCATCTGATTAGAACTATATGCTCCATCATGGTTAACAGAACCTCAAATGTTAAATCACTCATCTGAGTAAGCTATACGCTCCATCATGGTTAACAGATCTTCAAAGTGTTAAATCACTCATCTGATTAGGACTGACTTGATAGTCATCCATTCAGGAGGGCAGGATTCCTCATCATGGATTCCCCCATCATTATCTGAACTTATTTGCGTGCATGAATAGAGCTATCATTGCTAGGCATGCACATTATGATTTTGCAACATGTTATTACTGTTCATGAACATATTGAGTTTTCTTGTTGGGCTTCAGCTCACGGGTGCTATGTGGTGCAGGTAAAGTCAAAAGAAAGTTGGACCATCCTTGAGTTGGAGAGGTTAGGTGACGATGTGTACATATGCGGCTGCTCGACCGCCACGGCCGAGGGTTGAAAGAGGTACTAGGGTTACACCGTATTTTGCCGCTTAGATCGGCTGGTTGTAAATATTTTCTTGTAACTAACCTTTAAATTATATTTTTGGGATCCCAATGTATACGTTAAACGTTTTAGTGAAACGTTATATCGTAACAAAATATTGTAACCCTAAACCGCTAATCATACTTAGTTACACGATAATGGCCAAATGACTTGATTAGCGAGTTTAGCACTGTTTAAAATGCACACCGTAACGGTCCCTGGAGTTTAGGGCATTACAACTTGGTATCAGAGCGAGCCAAGGTTAAGGGTTCTTGAAGACAAGTTGGGCATGTACACTCATCATCAAAGATAGCTTCACTCAGGGAATGGAAACTATTTCTGTAGTTATATGCTTAACTGCTTAAATAGAATGTAAATGCTTTACCTGCACATTGTATCAGGGAGCATGAGATTCTGATGGACCCTGGCTCTTGACTATATGATTACCTGCTCCATGAATATTTATAATTGTGATATTTGCATGCTGGAGTTGGAGGCATGGTAAGTATGTTGGAAGAGCAGGGATTATGATTGATATATGAATGTTATGGGCATGTTTTTAGCACTACAATGGTTTATGAATGTAGTGTGATAAGATTGTTCCCGTGGGGAAAGCTCTTGATATGCTCGTCATGTTTAATGGGTTAAGTTATTGACTGCAGATTCAATCAGCAGGTTTGTATCCAAGGCAGATAATGAGGCCTGTTGGTGGTTATACCGGGGCTGGGAGTTATAGCCATGGTTTGATTTCTTCACCTGCCCCTTAGGATTTCCAGCAGTTGCTTATAGATTTGCAATTAAGATTGCAGAGGCAGGAGGAAGAGATTATGTGTTTAAGCAACAGCGGAACCTGTTGGGAAACACCTCTTCCTTTGCTATGCCAGGAGTGGCACCAATTTTGGCTCAGCCTAGGGTTGAGAATAAATAGGAACTTCTTTGTGGAAGATTTTAGGAGTTTTACCCTCCAGTCTTTGAGGGAGACCTAGATCCATTCAGATCTGAGCAATGGATGGGCATGATCAATTCTATTCTCGATAGTATGGGGCTGGTAGGTCATGATAGGGTGATATGTGCTACATTTGTATTGCGGGATGATTCTTAGACATGGTGGGAAGTAGTATCCCAGACGCGAGATACATATGTGATGGACTGGAAAGACTTTAGGCAGCTGTTCAATGAAAGGTATTACTGTGATGCGGCCCAGACTGCTAAGATGAATGAGTTTATGAACCTGGTTCAGGGCAATGCAACAGTAACAGAGTATGTTAACAGATTTGATGGGTTGGCCAAGTTTTCTTTTGACATGGTACCCACAGATGTAGCTCGGAAGGAAAAGTTTATTTAGGGATTGAATCCTAGAATAGCTCAGGGCGTTAGAGTCGCCCAAGTGCATGAAATCTCTACCTACGCTCAGGTGGTAGGGAAGGCTCTTGCTGTTGAGAGCACAGGAAATCAGATTGAGCAGGAGAGTGCTGGAGAGCACGAAGCTCAGGCAGCGATACCTCCATTTAATTGACCAAGAAAGAAGAAGGAGAGGAGGACTTAGCCAGAATGCACTCAGTGTAAGAGGCGTCATCTGGAAGAATGCCGAGCAAGGGCATGTTTCTTATGCAGAAGGTTTGGGCATCGTAAGAAGAACTTCCCAAAGGGAAGGAACGATGAGCAAAAAGGGATGGACTGCTCGACTCCAGCTCAAGTGTTCATTTCGAAGGAGTCAGATTCAGAGACTGAGACTAGTTCCTCAAGGGTGGCAGGTCAACTTTTTAATTCTGATTTTTGTATTGTGCTGATTGTTTTTGGTACCATGCTGTTTCCTTGTTTGATGCATATAGAGAGGCATAGAGATGATCTGCAGATAGTATATTTATGTTGTGAAGAGAATGTGATACTTTATGGGTAAAATTTTAAGAGATAGGTTAGATTATGGTGGAAATGACTCATCAGTGGTTTTGATAAAGTTGGTTATGACTGACTTCAGTATGATCCTCGATATGGATTGGTTAACCAAGTGCGGGGCAATGCTAAATTGCAAGAAAATGATAGTAACTCTTGAGCTTGAGAGTGGGAAGCCTTGTGGTAGTTGGCACTGTGCATGGATTTTGTATGTTGATGACATTTGTATTCAGAGCTAGAGATCTATTGTAGGAAAATGAATAGAACTCTTAGCTAGTGTGGTGAATACCACTTAGGTTGTGCCAGTGGGATCAGGACAGACTGGATTAGTCTGTGAGTTTTTGGATGGACTTCCAGGGGATTTGTCAGGATTACTGTCATATAAAGAGATAGAATGGTGAGTGGATTGGTGCCAGGGATGGAATCAGGTCTAGGGCACTATTTTGAATGGCTTCAGCAAAGTGGTAAGATCTAAGGACTCAGTTATTGAGTAAAATGGTATTCTCCAAAATGGATCTTTGATATGGTTAGTACTAGCTGAAGATTAGGGAGAAGGATAAACAGAAGACTGCTTTTTATATTGGATAAGGTCACTAGGAGTGTTGGATGATGTTCTGAGAATTTGGTTAATACCAAGTTGTTTTATAAATTAGATGAACAAAGTATTCAAGGATTATTTGAATTGGATTTGTGATTGTCTTGGATGATGGCATTATGATATATTTCATGCGGACATTTACCGAGGTCAAGGAACCCTTAGGGGTAGGAGTTTCCTTGGACGAGCAGGATATTACATGTACATTGGGAAATAGTTCTGAGTCTTCTTGCGGATCAGAATCAGTTTGCAGGTTGTTATGACACCTCAGTGGCATGGAAAAATGGATTGCCTATGCATCATGTTGGTTAATGGATCTGACCAGAACTAGAGTAGAGTTACTGGTGGACCAGGTGGCCAGCTTTATGCTTGAGATTTCTCTTTCAGAGAGGATCAAAGGAAAGACAGTTAAGTGAAGCACGGATAGGAAGATTGAGTGGAAAGTCTTAGCTGGATTAGCTAAGGATTTTGCAGTGTCAGGTATGAATTTATTGTAGATAAAGGGATCGGACTTGGGATCTGATGGACACTGGGATTAAATGGGAGATTCTGGATGAATCTTATACTACTCTTTTATTCTCTTCATCCAGGCATAATGGAAAATGTACAGAGTTTGAAAGCTTTATATAGATGGCCTGGGGTGGAGAGGGACATAATGGAATACATGGCAAAGTTCTTAACTTGTTAGCAGAACAAGACAGAGTATCAGAAATCAATAAGGCTATTGCAACCTTTGAGTATTTTATATTGGAAATAAGGAAACATCGCGATGGGTTTCATGGTGGGGCTGCCCAGGATAGTGGGTCAGCGTGATTTGGATTGGGTCATTAGAGACCAGTATTTAAAGTGAGTTCATTTTTGTCAGTAAGGACAAATAATATAGCTTCAGTTTTCAGACCTCTATGTGAAAGAGGTAATGCACCTTCATGCAATTGAAGGTCTATCTTATCAGATGAGGACTCAGTTTTTACTTCCAAGTTTTGATGAAGGTTGCAGAAGACCATGAGTATATAGATGGAATTTAGTACAAGTCATTATCCTCAGACTGATGATAAATCAGAGAGAGAGAGAGAGAGAGAGAGTTATCAAGTTATTGGAAAGGTACCTTATGAGATGAGGTATGATAGAGAATGTTTATCATCCGTTCATTGGAATGAGATGAGGTATATTGAGTTTTCTTGCTGGGCTTCGGCTCACGGGTGCTATGTGGTGCAGGTAAAGGCAAAAGAAACCTGGAACATCCTTGAGTTGGAGAGCTTAGGTGATGATGTGTACGTATGTGGCTGCTCGAGCGCCACGGCCGAGGGTTGAAAGAGGAACTAGGGTTAAACCGTATTTTGCCGCTTAGATCGGCTGGTTGTAAATATTTTCTTGTGACTAACCTTTATATTATATTTTTGGGATCCCAATGTATACGTTAAACGTTTTAGTGAAATGTTATACCTTAACCAAAATTGTTAATCCTAAAATGCTAATCATACTTTGTTACACGATTATGGCCAAATAACTCAATTAGCGAGTTTAGCACTGTTTAAAATGCACACCATAACGGTCCCTGGAGTTTAGAGCGTTACAAATTAACCCTAAAATGTTGCTATAAATAGGTACTTAAGTCTAGGATTTTTAAGCAAGTGTGAAAAATCAAAAACCTAGACTAAAAGACCTAGTGTGGCCACCCACTTCTAATATCTTCTTCTCCATAATTTTTCCATCTCATGTGTTGAGAATTGCCCACCCTAGTTTAGGTGATCAAATGTGATTGTGAAAGACTGTGTAGTTTGAAGATCTAGTTCAATCAATTCTCATTACTCTACAATAGAAAGGAACAAGGGTTAGAGAGAGTGAATGAAGGAGTCTTAATATTCGCTGCGTAAAAGAAAGATTTTTAAACTCTGCTATTTGATTTACTTTATAAATTCATTAGAAACATGTTTCTAGGTTGGTTTATATGTTAATTTGTTTAATATATGAAACATACATGAAAATATTTATGATACTGTAGAAATGTATTCCCAACAATAACATCTTCACTTAATTAAAATTTTCAAATATAAATGATAACTCTACAAAATAGAGTTATTTTACCTTATTTTATATGATAATTGTTGCTTAGTTCTTAAGTTTTTAAGAGATTTGTTAAGTTTTTAAGTAATTTTGAATTTATTGGGTTTATTTTGATTTTCTTGGGTTTTTAAGTTCTTAATTATGTGTTTTTATAGTTATTTTGTTGTAGTTTAATTATTTGAACTAATGTTGTTTGATTAGAGGTAGAAAAAAATGTCATTTTATTAAACTTAAATGTCAAAGTAAATTAAGTTTTGATTAATATTTTCATAAGATTTATCTTGTATATTTTATTATTGAAATATTTAGTTTTAATTTAATTTATGATAGTTTGGCAAAAAATTTGAGGCAATTTGATGTTGAAAATTCAAAAAAAGAAAGAAAAGAAAAGTAGTAGATTTGAAAAGAAAGAAAAGAAAAGAATGAGAGAAGTGGAAAAAGCCAAGAAAGCCCAAGCCTCCCAGCCCAGCTGCCTGCTCTCCTCCATCAGGCCTAACACGGCCCAGTCCTTCCCAACTGCACCCTTGTGGGCCCGTTCTTGCCCAGCAAGCTCCACGGCACAAAGCAGGCTCGTGTGCCTTCTTGCTTCCCAGCCAATCGGGCCTTCTTCCAACAACCTCAGACCATCACACCTCCACTAGGCTCTTCACACCAGAAGCCTCCCAAGCTGTTGCCAAGCCCATCACACAATTGGGAGCAATTTTTCTTGAGCCCAACAAATGTCTCATTGTCCCCTTGTCTCACTATCTCCAAAAATGCCACTTTTTTCCCAACTTTTCTACATATTTTACCACAAAAATTATTATTACACCCTAAAATTTACCCCCACATGCCACGTTATTCTTCATTTAAAATTTAGTATTAAATTGATTATTTTAAACACTTTATTTTGGCTATAAATAGGTAGTTTCAAAACTATTTTTGGGTGCTTAATTTTTTGTTACTATCATCTTTTCTACACTTTCTCTCTACCATTCTCTTCTCCATTCTAGTATTTTTCAAGAGCATTTTCAAGTATGTATCTCTTTTTCATTGTAATTTCTACTCTAGTTATGGATTCTAATTTTTTTTAAGATTATTAAGGTGATGATGAAACAATATGTAACTAGATAATGCTTATTTTGTATGTAGATTTTCCATTTTGTGCAATAAAGTCTATGAATTTTTTTCTTCAAATATCTTCTTTCATCTTTAATATCTTGTATTTTTTATTGCTGGAACATATTTACACTTTGTTCTTCATTTGTTCAAAATCATAATATTCTTTTATTGAGGTGTGCCATTAAATTGAGCACATCTAAGCATAGAACAAAAATATTATATTTTGCCTTGTAAGTAATGTTCTTTCATTTTTTTTTTTGTTATTTCATTAGATTGATTCACACTAAATACTTTGAAATTATAATTTTAAAAGTGAAGATAAATCATATATTTCTATATTAACTTGTGCTTAAATAGAAAATCTAATTTGAAAAAAAGTGATAGTTTGACTAATTTCTACTATCAATAATACTTGGTGTTATCCCCATTTCCTGTCGTGGGCCTAGGACAGTGGTCCAGGCCCATGATCTGGGCGGCCAGATATGGGCCTGGCCCAAGCCCGCTTGGTACAGGAGTAACCAAGGGCTACGGCCCAAGTGTGATTCTGGACCCAGATGGCGTCCGGGATGGTGATCCAGGACAGACGTCCAGGAGACGTATGGACAGTTGGGATTACAGTTGAAGTATACGTAGAACGATCCCGGAGCCTGGTAAACGGTCCAGGCCTGTGGTAAACGAAGAGGGACAAAGGTAAACGAACCCGGATTAGGTCCTCCCGGTTTGGCAAGGAAAAGCATCCGTGACCCTGAAGCTGCCCCACGACGCGTGGGGGTTGTCCCCACTTTTCACCTGCGGAAAAGGCCACCTCGGGATTGCACGCCACTGTTTCAGACCTGCACTGCCAAGTACTCTGACTAGCTTTGTCCCTTGAATTTGCCTCGTAACTCGAAGTGCCCAGACCAAAAGAACCATTCTGTCGGGCGAAATATAGTTCTTGGGCCGCCCTATTCTTGGGCCGCCCTATTTGGCCTTAATTAGTCTTGAACCTATGTATGTTTTATCTTTTATATTTGGCTTCCGCCAGAGAAGCCAAGAGTATCCACATCTTTGACGGGCCCGGGTCATACCCGGCCCAGATCCAGTGTTCCTATGAGTCTATAAATACAGGCGATAGAGCACTGAAAAAAGGATCTCTCTTCGACTTGTATACAATTACTCTGCCAAAACATAGAGAGAAACTCCATTGTGAAAGACTTTCCAAGCTCTAATACAACTGACTCGTGGACTAAGGCTTATTAACGCCCCAACCACGTAAAAATCCTGTGTTAATCTTCTAAATTCCATGTCATTAGTCTGAGCTAATATTCATTAGTGTAGTTTCCGAAAATCTCGGTAAACATTTTGGTGCTTTCATTGAGAGCCTGAGAAAGCAAGTGCTAACACCAAGCCTTTACTACAATGGTGAACACACGACACACAACATTTGACCCTAGTAATCCAGAGCAGGGCAATGGAGATCCGTTACCTTCCCAGCATCTTCCTCAGGATCCGCTTGAGAACGCTCCTCCTCAAACATCTCACCTTGACGAGTCACAAGACTATGAGGGTGGGACAGAGTACGAAGAGGAGAACGAGGAGGAATATTATGAAGAGGAAAACGAGGGGGAGTACCACGACGAGTGTAATGCCCCAAATTTCCTAATAAGGTTTAGGACCTTGATTAGGAGGCCGGGAGGACCATAATTGATTTATTATAGTATTTAATAATTATATGCATGTTCATGTGAATTATATTATTATATGATGGTAAATGCATGCATATGAGAGTGTTTATTATTATAAGGGTATTTTGGTAATTTGGCCATTGTGGGCGTAATTTTATATTTTGGGTGCATGGTTGTGATTAATTAATATAGCCACATTATAAGGTGGATTGGTTCAAGCTAATCGGCATGAGACGATCATGAGATGTAAGTGTTCGGTCTAGTCATAACAGGTTTAAGTTCGGGGCTCGGGGTGAGTCTCGGGGTCATTTTGATGACTAGAGCATTACCGGGAATTAAAGGGTAATGGGGTATGATTTATTGGTATTTGGGAATACTGAGAATAGCAGGAATTGGAGAGCGTTAATTATAATTAACGAGATAGGCGGGAAAGGACGATTTTACCCTCGGAAGCTTTTAGAGGGATTTATTTGGCCTAGGGGCATTATGGTCTATTGACCTTAAGGATTTATATCAGTTTTTGGGGTTTGGAAGGCTGTAGAAACAGAACAAAAACAGAGTAAGAACTTTCTCCTTCCCGTACATCCATTTTCCTCTTTCTTTCTTTGGAGTTTTGAGCTCAAAGGGTGGAATCAAGCTAGGAGATCAAGGGGCTGAGGTTTTAGGCTTGGTTCAGCTATTGGAGAGGATTTAATTCTAGGTTTGAGGTGAGTTTTATCCATTGAGTTTCTGGTTATACCCTGTTTTCGTTTTAAGTTTTCAGCTTTTGGTTTCTTGATGGAAGTATGGATTTGAGGAGGTTTTAATTGAAGTTTAGGTTGGGTTTTGATGAGGGGAAGTTATGGGTGATGTTAGGGGTTTAATTGTGTGTTTGGAGGAGGTTTTGAGTTGGTTTGAAGGGCTGGTTTGAGAGGAAAAATACAGGGGAAAACTGAGTTCGTGTGTGGTCTTTTTGCTGGTCTGGGCTGAGCGCCGTGGTGCGGCTGTGGAGCACCGCGGCCCTTGGCGTCTGGCAGGGAGGCCCTCTCTATTTGAGGGCGCGCCGCGGCGCAGCTGGGGAGGGCCGCGGCCCTTAAGGTCATTTTAGCCCAAAATGGTATTTTAAGTTGGGGGATTTAACCTTAGGCCTCGAGGTTGAACCTAGTACCCGGTTAAGTGGGGATTGATGTCCCGGAGGCTAGATATTGATTTGGGAACTTATGTTGATCATTTTTATTGATGATATCTTATATTTGGTTATGACTAGGTGACCGTTAAAGGGCTAAAAGTTGATCGTTCTCAAGGGTCATTTTTTAAATCATTCTAGCTCGAATCTGAGGTAAGAAAACTGCACCCTGTATATATGTATGACATGCATGGCTATTCTTGATGCATGTTGGTTGATTATTGAGTATGACATGCATGGCTATTATTGATGCATGTTGGTTGGGTATTGAATGTGACATGCATGGTTATTACTGGTGCATGTTGGATTATTAAGTATGATGCATGTGATGCACGAGAAACATGTGATTAGGACATGCTTTGTATACTGGGTATGATATCATTCGGAGCTTGAGCCTCTGTGTTGTGCATGGACATAATTGTACTAGTACCTGTTAAGTAAGCATGTTGAATGCCTTGTTTATGGATATTGGATATGTGATATATGTTTGGTGGCATGGCTTACTTGTGTATGGCGTTGGCTTATTAGTCAGAATCGGCAATGGTGTCAGATCTGTCTGTGAAGTTGTGACTTATTAGTTAAGTTCACAACGGGCTGAGCACTGGTCGAGTTTCACCGACCCAAGAGTCAGAAGTGGCAGTGCGTTGCGAACGCTGGGCCAAATGGAGATTAGATCTAATCAAGGTTGGCATTGGATGACCCATATAGGGTATCAGTGCTGGACCGACCGGAAGGTCAATGAGAATTATAAGCGCTTACCTCGTCTAAGACCAGATGATTTCAGCCAAGGTATATGACCTCGGTGACTGTTTGTCACATGGCTGGGGGACGCTGTCCTTAGTTACGACTCTAGAGTCGGGAGGATGGTTATGTTGGTGACTATCACCATGCACCTATCCTGATCAAGCTTATAAAGGAACCACTTGTCAATTAAGCGGTACCTACTTCTATGACTTTTGGCTATTGTCACCTATTTGCCTAAGCTGTTGGTGCTGAGTAACCAACACAATTACTGTTGATATTATATCATGTTATCTGTTGATATTATATCATGTTACCTGATGATATTACATCATGTTATCTGTTGATATCATATCATGTTATATGGTGTTTTCTTGCTGGGCTTCGGCTCACGGGTGCTATGTGGTGCAGGTAAAGGCAAGAGGAAGCTGGACCATCCTTGAGTTGGAGAGCTTAGGTGATGATGTGTACATATGCAGCTGCTCGTCCGCCACGGCCGAGGTTTAAAGTGAAACTAGGGTTAAACCCTGTTTTGCCGCCTAGAACGGCCTGTTGTAAATATTTTCTGTAATAAACTCTGAAATTATATTTTCGGGATCCCAATGTATATAATAAACGTTCTAGTGAAACGTTACATCTTAACCAAAGTTTTTAATCCCTAAACCGCTAATCATACTTAGTTCATGATTTTGGCCAAATGACTCGGTTAGCGAGTTTAGCACTGTTTACAAGGCACACCGTAACGGTCCCTGGAGTTTGGGGCGTTACAACGAAGTTGCGGATCCCGAGATCCCCGAAGGAGAGCCTAACCAGCAGGACCTGGAGGTGACTAGATTGAGGCAGCAAGTCCTGGACCAGGAGGCCAGGATCGCTGAGCAAGCAGAGGCGCATCGGCGTATGCAAGAGTCTCTCCAAGCCCTGTAGGAATTCATAGCCGCACAGGGACCAATCTTACAGCTAGCCCACTTTTGGGAGCGCAACAGCCCGCTCCGAAAGCCCGAGCCGGGGTCCCTGAAGAAGCAAGGCTGGCCCCTCCCCCAGAGCAGTTTCTTGAGCCAGCCCCAGGAAACTCGGACAAGGAGAAAAAGAAGGTCGGTGGAAAGACCCGAGAAAAGAGCACCCCCATCACGAAAGTCGGGACCCGTTCCCGGCCGCTCCCTAGGAAAGAAAAGGTGCGCCCCGTCCCAGGATGAGGCCACCTGATCGATCCGCAGGGGACGCGGTCGTGAAACGCACGACCTCGGCACGCCCCAGAGCGAGACGAACGGGAAAGGTCTTTGCACCCAAGTGCCTCGGTAAACAAAAACCGTCGGGAGCGGGCACGCAGTGAGGAGCGTCATGCCCTTAGTTCAGGGGATGACACGTCCCAGATAGACCTACGCGACTGACTGAACGCTCGGAAAGAGCGGGCCCGTAAGGAAAAGATTCTCCCCCGAGGTGGCGACCTTAGGAACAACATCAACAACATGAGGAACAAAAGAATCCCCCTCGAGGACGGCACGGCCAAGCAGCTCATGGAGCAGCTGGCCGCTTTGAAAAAGGTCACGGACCGCTTGTGTAACGCCCTGGCTACCCCAGAACAGTTACGGTGAACGGTGGACCGGAAATTTGACTCATTGCCTGAGTCCTTTGGTCAAAAACGTGCTCTAAGTGTAATTAACAGGTTAAGGTACAAAACCAATAAAAAGGAAATAGAGATTTTATTACAAACTGCTCTGCAGAGCTAAACAAAACATTTACAAGTGGTTCTCAGTACAAAATGGTCATTACAGTTTTAAATTTACAATCCCGCCGACCTAAGCGGCAAAAATAGGGTAAACCCCCTAGTTCCTCTGAGAACACCATGACCGTGGCGGTCAAGCGGCCGCATATGTACACACCATCACATCAGCTCTCCACTCAAGGCTAGGTGAGCTTTTCTTTCCCTTTACCTGCACCACATAGCACCCATGAGCCAAGGCCCAGCAAGAAAACATAACATTTTTCAACAATATTATCAAATGATTATCATTATAATCATACTGAACATAAAGCTTTCAACAAACAAATGAACATCACATGAAATTAGCGGGAGAGTGGCTGTTAGGTAAGCCACTAGCCTCCAAGCTCTCTTTTCTAGCGGGAGAGTGGCTGTTAAGTAAGCCACTAGCCTCCAAGCTCTGTTTGTTCATCGACCCTCAGGGTCGGTCAGGCATTAATGCTCTTTGAGTCATTCAATGCTAATGGTCGATTAGATCTAATCTCCGTTGGCTTGCGTGAACCACGCTAAGTCCATCCTTGACTAATAAGTCAGCGCTAAGTGACCAGTGTCCAGTATCACCGCCGAACCTGACTAATAAGTCACAGCTTCACAGCTGACACTAACACCTTTGCCAACTCTGACTGACAAGTCAGTGCAACGTGACCAGTGCCCAGTACCACTGCCGAACCTGACTAATCAGTCACAGCTTCACAGTTGATACTAGCACCTTTGCCAAACCTGACTAATTAGTCAGTGCTATGCTCAAGTGAACAACATATGCTAAGCATTCCATGTTCAATCCATGTCCATATTACATAATCAACATGCCTTACAAACATCCACGCATGTCACACTTGGGGTGCAGTTTTCTTACCTCCGGTTCGAGCAAGAACAAATAAAAGAGTGACCCTGAGAACGATCGACCTTTTGGTCCTTTAGCAGTTACCTGGCCATAACCAAATTATGGGATTCCATCAATAAAATGAATAATAAAAGGTTCCCAAACCAAAACCTAACCTCCGGGACCTCAAACACTACTCAACCGGGTAGTAGGTTCAATCCCGAGGCCTTAGGCTTGAATCCCCATGCTAAAAAGCTCACTTTGCCCAAAAATGCCTTAAGGGCCGCGGCCCTCCTTGGCCATGCCGCGGCCCGCCCCTCAGACAGAGGCGCCTAAACCCAGCAGCCCCCAAGGGCCGCGACTCACCCCTGCCATGTCGCGGCGCAAGCTCCATTTCAGCCAAAACCCCTGTTTTTCCTCCCTTGCGTTTTCCCTTGAAACCAACCCTTCAAACCCTATTTAAACACCACCCAAACCTCTTTCAAATACCCATTTAAACCTCCAGAACAACACTCAAAACTCTCCCTCATCATAACCCAAGAAAACCCCCTAAAACCTCCATCAATTCCAACAATCCTCCATAAAAACACAAGCTGAAACTTATCATTAAAACAGGGCAAAACCAGAAAAGTTATGATCAAAGCTTACCTCAAACTTAGTATTGAACCCTCTCCAATGGCTGAACTAAAACCATAACCTTAGCCCCTTGATTTCCTAGCTTAGCTCCACACTTGAGCTCAAAATTCCAAAGAAGAGAACTATGGAGATGAATGTACGGGAAGGAGAAGATGAAGCAAACTCTGTTTTGGGTTCTATTTCACAGCCATCCATACATCATATATATCCAAATACCAAATGACCATTATACCCCTAGGCATATTAAAGCTTCTAAAGCCACTCAAGGGCAATTTTGACATTTTCCACCTACACCGTTAATGATAATTAACGCTTCCTAATTCCCGCTAATCTCAATATTCTCAAACTCCAATATTTCACATCCCGTTACCCTTTAATACCCGGTAACATTCTAATCATTAAAACACCCCGAGACTCACCCCGAGCCCCGAGCTTAAGCCCGCTATGACCAAACTGATATTTAACATTCCTTGATCGTCTCATGCCAAGTGGCTCGAGCAAACCCACATCATAATGTGGTCTCAAGATATATCACCAACATGTGAACAAATAATCAATTTACCCTCAACGGGTCAAATTACCTTCACACCCCTATGGATAAAAATATGGACTCACATGCATGCATTTCACATCATATCATAATATAATCAATATATACATGCATTCAATCATTTAATAACATAATCAAGCAAGTATGGCCCTCCCGGCCTACTGTTCACGCCGTTAAATACATCGGAGAATTCGGGGCATTACAGCTTGGTCCGCAAGCAGGAAGGAGCGGATATCGACTTCGATGAAGAGGATAAAGAGCCCTGCGCGAGGCACATCCTGGACGCTGTACTCCCCAAGGGGTTCAAGATGCCAAGCCTCACCGCCTATACTGGAAACACCGACCCCAGGGACCATCTGTCCCGATACAACCGGCTCATGACAGTGGCCCATGTTAGTGATGACGGCAAGTGCCTCTGTTTCTCGATCACTCTAGGTGGTCCCGTCGAGGAGTGGTGGAAAAGACTTAAGCCGGGATCCATCCAATCCTGGTCCAGACTGCAGTCAGCATTTCGCAAGCAGTTCGTGGCCGCCATGAGGATGGACATGCAGATCAGCGCCCTCGCAAATATCAAACAACTCCCCACGGAGACACTGAGGGCCTACATCCAACGCTTCACTGAAGAAGCCTCCAAGACAAAGGTGGACGACGGACAGCGCCTGGTAGCATTGCAGTCCGGAATCTGAGCCGGGTCCCCTCTCTGGGATGACATGCAGCGTAACAAGGCGGCTACCCTAGAAGAGTTCATCAGGAGGGCCCAAGGATTTATCAATTGGGAAGAGGCCCAGATCCAGGCTTTCGGGTAGCCTCCGGCACCACAGCCCAACGCCCAAGCATTCCCGGGGTACGGGGTCCTACGTCGCGCCCCCGGTAGACCCGGGATCGGCCGTTTCTCCTGGAATCACCTACACCCCTACAGTGTACGGTCCTGCCTCTTTGGGATATGTCCCGGCCCAATCCGCCCAATTCTCCGGATATGGGGCCGCGCCGATGGGTCACAGCTTCGCCCCCGTCGGGGCCCAGCAGTCACAGGCGGGAGTGACAGAAGCGAGCTTGAACCCTTCCCGGGGGAAGCGATCTGGCAAAGGCCAGAACCGGCCCGAGACGGTCAAGAAGGGAAAAAGGGGCTACGAGCCCCAATATTCAGAATACACCAATCTAGTGGACACCAGGGAGAACATCTACCTGGCCACAGAAAGGGCAGTTCACTACCGGAAGCCTAGCCCCATGTTCAAGGGGGGAAGGAATCCGAGGGATACCAGCAAGAGGTGCGCCTATCATAAGGATGTAGGCCACACTACCGAAGAATGTCGGTAGCTCAAAGACGAGATCGAAAATCTCATCAAGTTGGGGCATCTCCACCAATGGGTTAGGATGCCCGTGGGAGTCCGGGGCCTGTCAGCAGGCCCCGGACAAGGTCCCAAGAGCACCCAGGGCATACCCGCCTCAGGGAGGGTATGTACAGGGACCGACGGCACAGGCCCCTTAGGGGGCCTCCGTCGCGCCAGCTCCCGGCCCTAGAATGCCTTACCCATCCGGGGTCGAACCCCCTCAAGTGGATGGGCATGTGGCCACCATCTCGGGTAGACCTCACCTGGGAGGACCGTCCAGGAATGACCAAAAGCGCTACCTGAGCGAACTAGACCATGATCAGGAGGTATGCGCCCTTGTCCAGGCCCCGGCTCAGCACCCGAAGTTGATGAACCTCCCCATCACCTTCACGGAGGACGACGCTCGCAACATTCATTTCCCGCACCATGACCCGCTGGTCATAGATGCGCAAATCTCCAACAAGTTGGTGTCCCGCGTGTTAGTGGATAACGGGAGCTCCGTCAACCTCTTGTTCAAACCCGCCTTCACCGCCATTGGCTTGACTGAAGCAGATCTGGCATCGTGCCCGACCCAAATTTACGGCTTCAACAGATACACACTACTCCCCATGGGGAAGATCCAGTTGCCTGTTACGTTGGGAAGTGAGTTGCAGCACTCGTTCAAGTTCTGCACCTTTGTAGCGGTGGACTGCCCCACCGCTTACAACGTCATTTTTGGCCGGCCCGCGTTAGTAGAATTCGGGGCCATCACCTCTATCCGTCATCTTTGCATGAAGTTCCCTTGCGACAACGGAGGGGTAGGGACTGTCCGTGAAGATCAGAAGAGCGCCCGAAAGTGCTACCATGTGTCCGCCCGACCAATATATATGGTCCGGAACGAGCCCGTTGAGGACTTCATCGACTCGATTCCTCCCCCACCTGCTGAGAGGGTGATCCAGGAAGAAGATGACCTGGACCCGAGGATAGGGGACGATCGCGTCCTAGAGCCAATGGACGAGATAGAGGAGGTGTGCATCAGCGACACCGATCCGACCCGAGTCATCCAAGTCGGGAAAAATCTGCCAGCAGATGTTCGGGCCGCCATCATCGCCCAAGTTAAGGAGAACCAAGATATCCTGGCCTGGTCTTACTTGGACATGACGGGGATCGACCGCAACATTATCTGCCATGCGTTGAGTATTGACCCAAACGCGACCCCGGTCCGCCAGAAACGCAGGCCTTTGGGGACGGAGAGGGTCGAGGCCCTTAAGCTGGAAGTTGAGAAGCTGTCTTCAATCAACTTCATATGCGAGGCTGTATACCCCGTGTGGTTGGCCAATCCTGTTCTGGTGTCGAAACCAAACGAGACATGGAGAACGTGCATCGACTTCACGGATCTCAACAAAGCTTGTCCGAAGGATTGTTTCCCGCTGCCCAGGATCGACCAAATGGTGGATGTTACGTCCGGGTATGAGATCCTAAGCTTCATGGAGGCTTACTCCGGATACAATCAGATCTCTATGCATGTGGCAGACTAGGAGCACACCAGTTTCCAAACTGACAAGGGAATATACTGCTACATAGTCATGCACACCAGAACGTGCATCGACTTCACGGATCTCAACAAAGCTTGTCCGAAGGATTGTTTCCCGCTGCCCAGGATCGACCAAATGGTGGATGCTACGTCCGGGTACGAGATCCTAAGCTTCATGGATGATTACTACGGATACAATCAGATCTCTATGCATGTGGTAGACCAGGAGCACACCAGTTTCCAAACCGACAAGGGAATATACTGCTACATAGTCATGCCCTTCGGACTGAAAAACGCCAAGGCAACCTACCAAAGGCTCGTCAATCGAATGTTCCGGGCCCAGCTAGGGCAAAACATGGAAGTCTACATCGATGACATGCTGGTCAAGTCCAAGACGTCCGGGAAGCATTCAGACGACCTGGCTGAAGCTTTCGCAGTCATTCGGAAGTATGGGATGAAGCTCAATCCCAAGAAGTGCACTTTTGGCGTGGCCTCCGGGAAGTTCCTGGGCTTCATAGTAAGCTTCCGGGGAATAGAGGCCAATCCGGATAAGATCAAGGCACTGATTGATATGCCCTCTCCCCGAAAACATACGGACGTACAAAGCCTGACCGAGCGAATAACCGCCTTAAGCAGTTTCGTTTCCAAAGCCACGGACAAGTGCATCCCGTTCTTTAACGTCCTTCGGGGAAGCCAACATTTCGAATGGTCAGTCGAGTGCGAAGAAGCCTTTCGGAAACTGAAAGAACACCTGGCCCAAGCTCCGATCCTGGCGAAACCGGTGGACGGGGAACCTCTGTACCTCTATATGGCAATGACCGAGCACGTGATCAGCGCCGCGCTGGTACGGGAGGAGGAAAGGACATAGATCCCGGTGTACTACGTGAGTAAGAGATTGTTGGACGCTGAGTCTCGGTATCCATTAATCGAGAAGCTGACCTTTTGCCTGATTATGGCATCCCGGAAGCTCCGGCCGTACTTCCAGGCCCACGCCATAAAGGTCCTAACCAACCACCCCCTGCGACAAGTGTTATAGAAGCCCGAGTTCTCGGGAAGACTCCTAAAGTGGGCCATGGAACTAAGTCAGTTCGATATATCCTACGTCCCTAAAGTGTCCATCAAGGGGCAAGCCCTGGCCGATTTCATCGTTGAGTGTTCCGGGGTATCTCAAGAAGATGATGATCCCGAGGACCATGCGGCACCCGTATGGAAGGTCTTCGTGGACGGGGCCTCGAATGAGAACAGGGCTGGGATCATCTTGGTATCACCACAGGGACACCAGTTACAAAATGCCCTTCATTTCCAGTTCAAGGCATCGAACAACGAAGCAGAGCATGAAGCTGTCTTAGCCGGGCTGCATTTGGCCCGAGAAGTAGGGGCAGCGAACCTGGAAATCTACAGCAATTCCCAGCTGGTTGTCAGACAAATCTCGGGGGAATATCAAACTAAAGGAGAGAGAATGGCGGCTTATGTGACCCAAGCGAGAGAGATGCTGCAGGCGTTCACAAAGCACTCCATCCGCCAGATCCCCAGAGAGCAAAATGTCTTCGCGGACACACTAGCAAAGCTAGCCACCGACGCCAAAGAAGAACTGGCCGGGCTAGTCCCCGTCAACCATCTCCCCGTCCCAAGCATCAGGGCCCCCGCGGTCCACACCGTCAACCACTCCATGTCTTGGATGGGACCACTTATCCGCTATCTGACAGCCGGGGAAGTGCCAGCAAACAGGGCTGCAGCCAGGAAGCTTCAATACTAGGTCCACCGATATGTAATGATGGACGGAAAACTCTATCGTCGGGGGTTGTCCATGCCTTACCTCAGGTGTGTGTTCAGGACCGAGCTAAGCGCCATCATGCATGAAGTGCACGAAGGCTTTTGCGGAGATCATACAGTCGGGCCCAGTCTATCCAAAAAGATCCTGCGCCAAGGATACTTCTGGCCGACCATGAAAAAAGATTGTATTGATTACGTCCGCAAGTGCGAACAGTGTCAGAGATACACACAGGTCCCACGCCCCCCCCCCCCCCCCATCATGCATGAAGTGCACGAAGGCTTTTGCGGAGATCATACAGTCGGGCCCAGTCTATCCAAAAAGATCCTGCGCCAAGGATACTTCTGGCCGACCATGAAAAAAGATTGTATTGATTACGTCCGCAAGTGCGAACAGTGCCAGAGATACACACAGGTCCCACGCCCCCCCCCCCCCCCCCCCCTTGGATAGAAATAACCTTGATGACTAACCCCTGGCCCTTCACGGTGTGGGGGATCGATCTGGTAGGATCGCTCCCAACCGGGAAAGGAGGAGTGAAGTATGCCATCGTGGTCGTGGACTACTACACCAAGTGGGTTGAGGCGGAGCCCATGAACACAATCACTTTGAAGAAGGCCTTGGATTTCATCATCAACAACATAGTGTGTCGGTATGGCCTCCCCTACAAAATTGTATCTGATAACGGGAAGCAGTTTGACAACGCCCACTTCACAGACTTTTGCGAGAGGCATGGCATCGTCAAAAGCTTCTCTGCGGTCGCCAGGCCCCAAGCAAACGGGCAGGTACAAAACGCCACAAAGAAATATTGTCGAACAATGAGAATCTTCCTCAAGTGACCCCAGACCAGTCTCCGCTCACTTGCGGGGGTTATCCCGGGTATGAGCAAATACCCGGTGGGGCGCAAGCTCAGGCTAGTCCCGGCTCGGACCAACGATGTCCGGGTGATACAAACCCCGTGGGATCAAGCCCAAGGCTGGTCCCACCCCGGACGAGCGATGTCCGGGGGTATAAATTAAAGAAGACTAAGTCCAAGGCTGGTCCCACCCCGGACGAGCGATGTCTGGGGATATAAATTAAAGAGGACTAAGCCTAAGGCCGGTCCCACCCCGGACGAGCGATGTCCGGGGGTATAGATTAAAGAGGACCAAGCCTAAGGCCGGTCCCACCCTGGACGAGTGATGTCTAGGGGTACAAATTAAAGAGAACCAAGCCCAAGGCTGGTCCCACCCCGGACGAGCGATGTCCGGGGTTATAAATTAAAGAGGACCAAGCCTAAGGCCAGTCCCACCCGGGACGAGCGATGTTCGGGGGTATAAATTAAAGAGGACCAAGCCCAAGGCTGGTCCCACCCCGGACGAGCGATGTCCGGGGGTATAAATTAAAGAGGACCAAGCCCAAGGCCGGTCCCACCCCGGACGAGCGATGTCCGGGGGTATAAATTAAAGAGGACCAAGCCTAAGGCCGGTCCCACCTCGGACGAACGATGTCCGGGTGGTATAAATTAAAGAGGACCAAGTCTAAGGCCAGTCCCACCCCAGACAAACGACGTCCGGGGGTATACATCAAAGGGGACCAAGCCTAAGGCTGGTCCCACCCCGGACGAACGATGTCCGGGGGTACAAGTTAAAAGGATCGAGCCCAAGGCTGGTCCCACTCCGGACGAGCGATGTCCGGGAGAGAGAAGCATCCGGTACGTCCCAGGGCAAAGCCGTGGCCTACAAATGATAAAGGGAGAATAGGATTCCAAAATAAACTCAGCCACGTTGGCCCGGGCCGTTGGAGCCGGGATTGGAAACTTGGCGGTTAGGTCTGAAAACTCGACAAGCTAGTCAGTTGGTCTAGTCTAGGCCGTTGGAACCGGGACCAAACCCTCTAAATCAGTCAGACACGGCAATAAAATGAAATTTCTACTCAGGGAATAACAAAAAATAATATATAGATACCGAAAAAGCAATACAAAGTGTTTTGGACGCATACGCGTCCAGAAAATTTATTACAAAATTACAAAAAAAAAAAGATAGAGAAGAGACAAGGTGAGGATCCGGGCCTATGCTTCATCCCCCAGGAGCTCCGCGTCTTCCTTCTCCTTAGCCTCGAACTCGGCCCTCTTCGATTCCGGATTGGGGAAGACCAGGAGGTTCATGCTTTTGTCCTTGCGCCAAGCCATGTAAATGGCCTCCTCGAAGGTGACCTCCAGCATGCCGTCCGCCTCCTCCTTCTCGTGGTCTTCTCCTCGCGGAGAGAATCGTCTAGTTCGCGGACCCGTGCCGTCAAGGTCTGGATCTCCTCCTTGTCCCGGGCAGACTGAGTCACGACCGCCTCCAGAAGGGTTTCCCTCTCATTGGCCTTGTTTCCCTTCCGGGACAAAGCCTCTTCCAGCCCGGCCTTGACGCGGTCGAACTCCTCATGGTCCGCCCGAGCCTGGGTCGTCTCCCTGGCAAGGGCCTCCTTGGCGGCCTCCCTCTGGTTCACGGCCGCCTCCAGCTTCAGCTTAACTGTCTCCATCTTCATGGCCAGCTCGGCCACCAGATCGGCACTCCGATGGGACAGCAGATCAACCTGGAGCAAAGAAAAGTTAAGGGAAATCCTTATTAACAAATAAGAAGAGGGAAGAAAAAGACAAGTAAAACTTACCGCGGTGGCTTGATGGCGGAGTGCCTGAGAGATAAACAGCACGTCTGGATTGGCTTTGGTGGCGTACCGTTTAAGTTGGAGGTTAGACATGGTGTTCCCCACCTGGTCCAACAGGTCCGCCGCCAGGGGGGCCGTATCCTGCCCAAGCTTAGGGCGGAAGCCCATCTAGGCGGCAGACCGATCCACGATCGGCTTAGGGGCGCTGAACGCCATCAGACGCTCCGCGAATTTGACCTGACGGCGGATCGTCAGAGCCTTGTATGTTTCGTCTCTCCAGCCCCGACCATTCTCCCAGGTCCGATTAATCAGCCGGGACTGCTCATCCCGCACAACGGCTTCCCCCTCCTCGAGTAGTGCCGGACGTATGGGGAGAACCGGCGGTGCGGGAATCTCTTTCGCGGCGAGCCGACTCTCGCCATGCGACTCGTCGGCCGAGCCAGCCCGCCTTGTGCGGGGCCTCTTCTTCCCGGTGTTGGCCTCCTCAGCGCCAGCGTCCAGGCCTCGTTTCCCAGAACTTTGGCTGGCCGCTGCACCCGTCTCCAAGGGTGTTGGGCGGAGCCGGAGACTGCAGCCGGGTCCGCAGCTTGAATGGGGACCGCGGCAAGAGCTCCCCTGTCGGGTCGAAGTTCTGCCCCGGGCACTTCCTTGTTGAGGCTTGGGTCCGGGCCTGTCGCCTCGTTTTCCTTTCTGGCAGCTTTCCTGGCCGCCCTGTCCTTGAGGAGCTGCCTCATTTCGCTTGCGGGGGTAGACATGCCGGAGTCTCCTGCAAAAGCATAGAAAAGAGAATTAGTATGGAAAACCAAAAGAATCAACAGAAAAACTAATAATGACCCGGGACGAACCCTCATCTATGCCCCGAGCGCGACTCAACTCCTCTAAAGCGAAGGAATGGACTCGATCCCCCATGTCGTCCGGGTTCAGGAAATTCCCGTACTGAAGGAACCCGGATAAGAACATAAGAACCTCCGAGCCTACGGGGACGGGAGACGAAGGTATCATCTCCCCGTCAGCCCCGAACGCGGGGCCTCGGAGTACTAGCCTATCCCTAGCTAAGTCCCCGACTTGGGGAACATAAGTCAAGATAAAGGGGAGTTACCTCGCCCCGATATGCTAGCCCCGGGAGTCCCAGTGTTTGGTAGGGCGTCTTCGAAGAGCTCCTCCAGCTCCTCCGAAGTGGCCGCCTCCGTCTGGGCCTGGTCTTTTTTTCGCTTGGCCGCGTCAGCTCGCGCTGCCTTCTCCACTTTTGCAATGTGGTCCAAGGCCAGCTGTTTCCGGATGGTGACGTTCTTCTCGCACTGGATTCCCCGAAGGTTCGGGATGACAATAATTTGGGTGGCCGCGAGCATCCCGACCAGTCGGAGGTTGTCCGTTGTGACGTAGCCTCCTACGTCCAGGTCCTCCGCGCTCAGCCCAGAGTAGAACTTCCTCCTTTCCATGATGAACGGGGTGAGGGGAGTTTGAGCGAAAGGTCCTGCCACCCGGAAGAAGATGATGAGAAACAAAGAAAAAGAAAGAAAAAATAAAACAAAAAGGGGACAAGGTTTGGGGAGGCACTTACCCACTCGCTGGAAGTCCAGCAGCAACGTGGGGTTCTTCTCCACGAGGAACCCAAACGTCATAAACCAGTAATGACAGACGTCCGGGGGATGCTTCCAGGAGCTGGTGGGAGCGGGATAGCTACCTCGCGGCTTCAGTCTATAGAAGTCGTCCAAGGTCCTGTCCTTGGCATTGACCTGCGGCTCCATCTTGTAGAAATACAAGATTTCCGCAGGGGTCGGCTCCGCGATCTCCTTCGTGATGCAGAACAATCGCCATCCCGCGAGTAACCGGTACGCTTGTGGCAGGAGCTGGAACAGTGCGATCCCCACATACGTCAGGAACCGCACGAAGTAATCGTGAAGCGGGAGTGTGGCTCCCGCACTAATGTGGCCGGCGCTCCAGGCCCCGAACCCTTCTACGGACGTGTGCGCCCGCTCCTCGATCCTGGCCATGCGGTTGTGGAAGAGTCCGAGAGTGGACTCTATGCCCAGGCGTATCTCCAGGATGTACATCATCCGGTAGTTCTGGAACAGGTTGGCCACCACGTCCATCTCCCATCTGTTGCCCTTGGGGGTTCGGGACCCGGAGAGGACGACGGGGGCCCTGTTGACTTCTTCCTCGAAGGGAAGGGTGACGCCCGTTACCATTAATGATGATCTGGGAACAAAGAAAAGAAGCCAAGCGGTCAGTACCTAATCCCAAGAAAGTCGGTTAAGGTACGGGGGGTCTCCTAAGGACTGCTTGGAGTCCCCTCCGGATCGGGTCTGGGATCACCAAGGAACCACGAAACCCAGATCGGGAACGGAAAAAGGGCTACTAAGGCTCCACCATCTGTCCGAGAAGCATCCGGACCCGGAGCAACCCGAACCAGGCAGCCTTCCTAACAGTTCCTAAGTGTAGTCAGATTCTAGCAGCCTAAGCATACGAATTAAAAGAACAACCTAAGTTCATATATTCATCAAGAAGGTTAGAAGAACTTACTGTGAATTGTTGGCTGTAGAAGATGGCAGTTGTCTGACGGTAAGAACGGCAGAACTTCGTTCTTGAATTGGTGAAGCCGGTTCAGCAACTCGTCGATAGGGCAGACCCAGGATGTACTCTCAGGCGGATGGGCAGACGCTGGGACTGTCGGAAATAGACGACGGCGTAGAGTAAGCAGGCGATGAAGGATGTCGTCGGCGATATCGGACATGCAAAGCGTATCAGTTTTTGAAACGGCTCGAAAGTGTAAAAATGTCAAATGAATGTCTGAGGAGTATTTATAAAGGCCCGAATCCTGGCCTTTGATCCAACAGATAAAAATCTCCCCATCGAACGGTCCAAGATCGTGCAAGGGCATTTATGAGCACTCTCAAGCTGGATTCTCGCCATCTCAGATCTAATGGCCCAGGGGAGGCGAATGTCAAAGGTCGCCCCATCCGACGATCCACATCAGCACAGGAGCATTAATGAAGGACCCCCGTGCAGATGGGATGCTTCAGGGTCTGTGCTGACGCACTAGCCTAGGCCTAGCAACCCTTGAGGTGGCTAGGTGACCTTTCGAGCTCGAGATCCATCCATGCAGCAGTCGCCTACGCGACACGTGTACCCCTGCCACGAAGCGGGACTTAGGTAAACGTACCCGGACACTGGTAAATGGTCCGGGCCCAGTATACAGCCAACATCACTGCCCTTTGTCACGGACCCACGATTCCAAGCAGGAACTGCGAAGGCAACCGTGGATTATCCGGGAACAAGGCAAGCCTCCACCTGCCGGCCCCAGGCGAAGGCTTGGGGGGTAAATGTTATCCCCATTTCCTGTCATGGGCCCAAGACAGTGGTCCAGGCCCATGATTTGGGCGGCCGGATATGGGCCCGGCCCAAGCCCGCTTGGTACAGGAGTAACCAAGGGCTACGGGCCAAGCGTGATTCTGGACTCGGATGGCGTCCGGGATGGTGATCCAGGACAGACGTCCAGGAGACGTATGGACAGTTGGGATTACAGTTGAAGTATACGTAGAACGATCCCGGAGCCTGGTAAACGGTCCGGGCATGTGGTAAACGAAGAGAGACAAAGGTAAACGAACCTGGATTAGGTCCTCCCGGTTTGGCAAGGAAAAGCATCCGTGACCCTGAAGCCGCCCCACGACGTGTGGGCGTTGTCCCCAATTTTCACCTGCGGAAGAGGCCACCTCGGGATTGTAAGCCGCTGTTTCAGACCTGCACTGCCAAGTACTCTGACTGGCTTTGTCCCCTGAATCTACCTCGTAACTCGAAGTGCCCAGACCTAAAGCACCATTCTTTCGGGCGAAATATAGTTCTTGGGCCGTCCTATTGGGCCTTAATTAGTCTTGAACCTATGTATGTTTTATATTTTATATTAGGCTTCCGCCAGAGAAGCCAAGAGTATCCACATCTTTGACGGGCCCGGGTCATACCCGGCCCAGATCCAGTGTTCCTATGAGTCTATAAATATAGGCGATAGAGCACTAAAAAAAGGATCTCTCTTTGACTTGTATATAGTTACTCTGTCAAAACATAGAGAGAAACTCCATTGTAAAAGACTTTTCAAGCTCTAATACAACTGACTCGTGGACTAAGGCTTATTAACGCCCCAACCACGTAAAAATCCTGTGTTAATCTTCTAAATTCCATGTCATTAGTCTTAGTTAATATTCATTAGTGTAGTTTCCGAAAATCTCGGTAAACACTTGGGAATCAATATACTTATAAGTATTATTAAAATTATATTTTGTGGATTCTAATACCTTAATAATTTGTTTATTTTTCTTGTCTTAAATATCTTTTATTTTATTTTCTTGACATCAAATCTTATCAATCTTTGGAGCTAAGTCAGAATTTATTTAATTTTGGTTTAAAATAGTTTCTTTTTTATTTTAGTCAATTCATTTAGGTTCGATCTCGTGCTTACACGAACACTATACTCCATATACGATTCATGCGCTTGCGAGTTATAAATATTTAAAACGTACCCATTTTGCGCCCATCAGTAAATATATAGGAGAATGAATGGAATAAAATTTTAAAACAATTTAGTAACCACAAATAAACTATAATTATATATACTTACAATATCTTGTTCTGAAGCACCACTTGGATTTCTATTTTCAATTTGGTTAATACATCTACTTAATTTTTTAATTGCAGCAAGAATGGTCATCATTTGAGTTTGCAAAGATCTTCTCGGTCTACGTTGATTGCTAAAAACATTTCTGATAAGTGATACTCAGATTCAAATCTTCCCCAAAACTGATCTTTTGATTGGTTTCTTCCTATGATTGGATTTTGAGAAATGTACAGATACACATGACATAAGTACATATCTTCTTCAAGTGAGTATGACAAAGTTCGAATTGAAGTCATTTTGGAAGAAAAATGAGTTGTTTCAGAAATATGTTGAAGAGGTGTGGTCATTTATAGGAGAGGCTTAGCCAGTTAAGATCAGATTCTTATCTTAAAAAAAATAGCAAAAGAGTAAAATAGAAGATATGATTTCACTAAATAATGCGATGATTGAGATCGTAGTCAAATTAATCTATCAACCTAGATTAATCTGTCAAATCTTATCTTCAAGTTTTTGGGAAGAGTAAAAGAAAAGACATGATTTGACTACATAATGTGACGGTTGAGATCGTAGTCAAATTAACCTACCGGCAGATTTTTATCTTCAAATTTTTGGGAAGAGTAAAAGAAAAGACATGATTTGACTACACAACGCGACAACTGAGATCATAGTCAAATTAATCCATCGGCCTAAATTAATCTGTCAGATTCTTATCTTCAAAATTTTGGGAAGAGTAAAAGAAAAAACATGATTTGAATACACAATGCGACGATTGAGATCGTAGGCAAATGAATCCATTGGCCAAAATCAAACCACTAGATTTCTTATCTTCAAATTCTTGAAAAAGTAATATAAGATAAGATAGTCTACATTATAAAACAATGATCATATTTGAAAAATATATATATATATATACAAATTAGCTAAGTAAGCAAAGATGAATTTTGATTGTGGCAGTTCATCTTATTTATAATTTTCTTCTTCATCTTCAGATAATGATTATTATGATAATCTAGAAAAGCAAGTGGTATGTCAAATTACTACTAACAATAAATTTTGCATCACTCAACACCAAAACAACGAAGGGTCATATCAGGGCTCAATTCCTGGCTATATAGTTATGAACCGTGACTGAAAAAATGCTAAATGCAATCTCTTCAATGACTATTTTGTAGAGAATCCTCAGTTTACAAAGTTGATGTTTCACCGAAGATTTTGAATGGGTCGTGCTTTATTCCTTTGTATTTTTTATGCTATACAAAGGCATTATAATTACTTCGTCTAGCGAAGGGATGGAGTCTAAAAACTCGGGTTATCGGATTTGCAAAAAGTAACAGATGTATTTCGAATGTTGGCATATGGTGTATAGGCAGATGCTACTCATGAGTACATCAAAATAGGAGAATCTACATTTTTAGAAAGTTTAAAGCGATTTTGTTGTGTTATTGTCGAGGTGTTTGCAGATCACTATCTTCAATCACCTAACGTTGATGATGTTGCAAGGCTACTCCACATTGGTGAACGTCGAGGTTTTCCAAGAATGTTGGGTAGTTTAGATTGTATGCATTGGAAATGGAAAAATTGTTAAATAACTTAGGGAGGATAATATGCCGGTCATAATGGATCCCCAACTATTATTTTAAAAGTTGTAGCTGACTTTGATATTTGGATATGACATGCATATTTTGGTCTATGAGGATCTAATAATGATATAAATGTGCTGGAGGTATCCCATATTTTTACTATTCTTGCAAATGGTATTGCTCTGCCCACTAATTATGTCATTAAAGAAAAATAATATAACATGGGCTATTATTTAGCTGATGGTATATATCCACAATGGTCCACTCTTGTTCAAAGTATTCATGATCCACATGGTCCTAAAAATAAATTATTTGCAATGACACAAGAAGCGTGTAGAAAAGATTTAGAACGTGCATTTGGAGTATTGCAGTCAAGATTTGCAATTGTGGTAGGACCAGCACGCTTATGAAGTATAAAAGTATTACGAGATATAATGACTTTGTGTATTATTATGCATAATAAGATCATTGAAGATGAACGTGATGACAATGCGACAATTGAAGAACGAGCCGATGTGCCAAGTCTAGAAGTTGAGAATGTGGGTGATGACAATACTCGATTTCAATAATTTCTTGCTTGGCATAGACAAATCAAGGATGAGGAATCTCACATTGAATTTCAAAATGCATTAGTTGAACACTTGTGAGACGAATATGCTAACTCACTGAATTAGTATAATTTAATTAATCTTTCAAATATGTGTTATTTTTTAGAGTTAATTAAATGTAATGTAATATTTATTTATGAAATGTTAATATGTTATTTTAATTTGGCAGGTTTTATAATCTAAAGTATTATTGTAAAGTAATTAATAATAATATTTTTATTAAAATAATTAATTGGATATAATAATTATTTTAATTTAGTGAAATTTATAATAATGAATAGAATATTCTATTTTATTAACAAAATAATATAATAATAAAGAATATATTTTTGAGTGTGACTTTTAGTTTTATGATTGAAACGAAAAAAAATTATAGTACTAAAATTCCACCATATTAATATTGCCCTTAGCTCGGCTAAACATAAGTTATCACTGCAATAGAAGGGATGAAGCTACTAATGGCAATCCTAGTAGGTGAACTGATACGACCTTGTATCAAAGAGTCCAAACTTTTGAGTGTTGGCTTACTCCATAGAATTAATGAGATAGAAAGAATAAGCGACAAAAGAGAAAGTATAGATAAAGAGAAAATAGAAAACTCATATATTCTTTCTTGACTGGTAAAGTGAGCCAATAATATTGTACACTAACAAACTAATAACCAAATATCTTCTATACGCTCATATTATTTAATTATAACTAATAAGCTAATAATATGGATAATATAAGCTTCGATGGTGTATCATTCCCCATATATAATATAAGAATTTCCTTTATGCTTTATTATTTTATTTATTTATTGAATATTGTCTAATTAGTAAGATTTTTATTCTATAGCTTTTAAAACTGATATGATATCAAAACATATATAGAAACATGCTAAAAATAAAAAACTTAAATGAAAAGTTACATGATTGTAAGAATTTATTACACCATCCTCATCATGATAGTAGGAATTAATACTAGATTGATGAGGAATGAAGAAGATAATGGCCTATCAAATCATCATCCTCATGATGTGATTCACAATGACATGTGAATTCTAAAGAAATTGTCAAAGATTCGAGAGAGAGAGAGAGAGGTTTCATGCCTTTTTGTGAAATTGCACAAGTTATTAAACTATTGAATCTATTATATATACACTTATTATATAGAAGAGATATAGATAGGTATATCAGGACGATGCAGAGAAATACTTCTGTATAGTGGCGATCATTCGGTCTGCGGTTTCAGGTTCAAACAAACGAGGCAAACTCGAGGTCAAGTCAATCTCAATTGACTTGCTCCTCACCATCATATCCCTCTTTTGAAGGTACTCTTTCTCACTCTCATCAACTTCTTCTCCATTGTCAACAACAGCACATGTATCCAGCCAAGTTTGAAGCACTTGCTTGGCAACAACACCAACATGGTCTTTTATAATCTCCTCCATTCTTTCCACTGCCTCACATTCGATTCTGGCTGCGATCACAGTAGGAGACACGGATGCTCTAATGTAAAGAGATGGAGAGAAGTAAGGCTTAACTTCAGGGACTTTCTCAAGCACTTGTCTTTGAGCTTCCAATTTGGTGTCTTCATAGAATTTTTTGAGGTAATCTGGATGGAGAGCCAGGTCCTTTCGAGGTAGGATATCGAGGATGAGGACTAGGGATGTGGGACTGCTACTAATGAACTCCATTAAGAGGTTTGGCGAGTCTGTGGATGATTTTAGATAGGTTGAGAGACTTGTTATGTTCAATGCTCCTCCGTTTGGTAGCTGGGAGTGGATCCAGCTTCCTAATATGAAATCAATCTGTATCAAAACCACCGGGTGTTTAGAATGTTATTGTGAGTTAAAAAAGAATGTGCTGCTATAGCCAAATTACTCAAAACTTGGACATACAACTCTTCTATAAGCAAGTCAAAATGAAATCTTAATAGCAAGAAACACAATATCATTCATTCTAGTTGATGATTCTTTGTCAAAAACATCAAAAATTGAAAATGTCCATATTCTATTCCAAGTCAAAATGACATCTTAATAGAAAGAAACACAATATCATTCATTCTAGTTGATGACCCTTTATCAAAAACATCAAAAATTGAAAATGTCCCAAATCTATTCCAAGTCAAAATGACATTTAATAGAAAGAAACACAATATCATACTCTAATGACCCTATATCAAAAAAATAAAATAATAATAATTTGAAAAAAGTCCTTAATCTATTCCAAGTCTACATTTCTACATACCAACTACTCAAAATTTTAATACACAACCTTCTGCAACAAGTCAAAATGAAATCTTAATGGCAAGAAACATAAATAGATTAAATATATCCAATTCTAAATCTCTTCATTAAAAAGTACACTATTTAGTTCACTGCTAACTACAAACTAAACTATTTCAGTATTAAAGAAAACCCCCATTAAAAGAATTGGGCAATTATGTGGGCAAAACTAGAAATGGGTTGTCTTCAAAACCCAGTTCAGAGTCAAAGTATGATATATGTATATATATAAACATTTATACATAAAAGACAGAGAGAGTAGTAAGTGAGTACAGGAGAAGATGGGTGACCAGATCTGATGTGAAGGGAGGCATGGGAGGTGTCACTGTGATTCTGGTAGTACTGCGCATCAGGTGGGAGAGTAGAGGGAAGGAGCTGGGAACCAAGTCGGATTTCTACCATGGATACAAGATCCACCATGAGCTTCTTATGTGGGGATGACACATACGGAAACTCAATGAAATTTCCACGTCCTTCGTTGTTGTCAAGCTCCATGCGAAACGGTGTCGTCGAGGCGGAGACTGAAACTGAAATTGATCGAGGTCTTGAGAGTCTCGATGACTGTACAGAAGCAGTAAGAAGTGAAGAAGAAAAAGAAGAGAGCGGAGAGCGTAAACAATGAGAGAAGATGACAGCCATTCATTCATTTCTTCATTCACTGCTAACCCAAAACTGCTCTTATGCTCCATAAACATAAAACGAATCGTTTCAATAGATAATTTTCAATAATAGTAACCTACTTTATATGTTCTTTATCATAGAGCAAATGAGCCATCATTAAGAAATTACATAGTTTAGTTTTTAATATACTTTTCTAAATTTTAAATAATAATTGATTAGTTTTTCATTGAAAAAAAAAACAAAATTTAAATTCAATCTCAATGCTTAATTATAAAAAAAAAAAATCAATTTTGTTTTCCTTGTATTTGTCTTTCTCCTAATTTATTATTTTACTACACTCAGTGATTGAGAATATAGTTGATTAGTTTCTTTTATTGAGAATATAATTAGGGTATTTTCTTTGATGTTTTGGGGCTGATATTATAATTTATTGATAATGGATATAGTAAGTACAAATTTTGAGAAAAATTATATTCAAATTTAACAGAATCAATCATATATTTTTATTTGTTTTAAAACTAGTTATATTTTTTAAAAAATTCATTCTCACTAACTAAAGACTTAAGTAAAAGGGTCGTAGGCAAAAAATTTATTAATAAAATAAATCATTTAGCTAAAATATTTTGAAAGTAAATTATTATGCAAAATGCACACCAAGTAAAATCATTAGTGAAGATGCATTTACTTGCAAAAACAAAAAAATTAAGAAAATTACACGCGAGAAGAAATGATTGGTAAAGATGCCCAATAGAGTAAAAATTCCAAGTTTGTCTGTTTATTTCTACACAAGTATAAGTTGCTTTTTAGTATTATAAATGGAACAATATAGAGACCGAATTACCTTTTCATCCCTAAATTATATTTTCCACAAGACTATTATGCTCTCACATGACCCCACTAAGTAGAACCCCAAAAAAAAAAAAACCATTCAAACTTATTAATTACAATATTCAAGTCTTTTTTTACCCACTCCAACAACGAACCACTATCCCAAAGAAGAAATATACCAAAATAAACTTTTATATAAACGAAGAAAAAAAAACTAATAAGTCAATATTCTAGAATCATAAAGAGACGATAACTTGTTTCTTTCTACACACTAATAGGATCCAACGAAACTGCCACTAAGGGGTGCATGGGCCTTACCATACGCACCACCACAGTGTAACAGAAGCTCCCACCTAATAATCAGTTGCAGACTTTGCTGCTTTTCATGATCATAGGTGGCGCGTGAAAGTCCACGCCCTTCATCTCCTTTGGATGTGGGGGACCAGTGAACCCTGCTCCGTCGTTACGGTTGCGCTTCTTGTTCTCTTTCCCCTTAACCCACACTCCAAACAGTTTCAGTCCCTCTTCATTTTCACCTTTTTCCTCTTCTTCTTCTTCTTCCTCTGATGATTCTACAACCTCATTTTCGTCATCATCGCAATCTTTGCCTCCATTGATTGACGTGCAATTTCCTTGCCTCATGATCCGATTGATCTGATCGGGTCCTACCTTCATGTACTCCGTCAGAAAAGCTATCAGTTCGTCGCACTGTTTTTTGGTCTGCGCCAGCTCCGACGACAGAACCTCGTTGTCCTTCTTCAGTTTCTCGTTCTCGCCCGATAAATCGGCGAACTGAGTCATCGCAATAGCTGCCGTCTCCACAGACCCCGGACTCTTCGAATCCGGTGACGACATGGAGGTTGACCCTAGGTCCTCACCTGAGTTCGACGGGGATGAAGAACCCTCGCCGGCGGATTTTCCCTCCGGTGATATCTGAGCAGGAGTCGACGACGTAGCCACCGTTTTCCGGCGCCGTATTTCGGACAGGAGTTCCTTCTGCCCTCGTCGGAAATTTTCGTTCGCGAATTCCCATTTTTCCGGCACAACCTTTCGGAAGCCCTGAAATATTTATAAATATATATATATTTATTCATTTAGAAAGATAAACGAATAAAAAAAAAGATAAATAAATAAATTTGTGATAATAATCAATTAATAATCTGGAAAAGTGGTACAAGCGCCTTGATTGGGCCGCCAACGACGGCAAAAAAGCCCATTTTGTTACAGACATAAAAGCCCAAAACTGTAGCTCAGCTGTACTAAACAGTGCTGGCGTTGACAGAGATCTAAAAAGACTTATAATAGCCTTCAACTACCTTTAGTTGTAAGGGTAATATCGTCCGTATAGAATATTCTAAGTTATCTATACTTAATTAATGAAAATTGGAGCCAATGACTTCTAAACTAAAATCACTAATTTCAATGCATAAATTAAATTAAAGTTTTCAATTACATTAAAAAACAAAAAAATACCAACGATGATAACTAGGTGAAAAATCCAAATCAAGGTCACACCATAAACCATAACACTTTTATTTTATAAAATAATCTAATAAAAATTATTAATAACAAGAAAATTAAAAACTTACGTAGGTATTGAGTTGGCGGACAAAGCTAGAGAAATTATTGTGCTTGAAATATTTGGGCAATAAATCCCTAGCGAAATCCGCCGTCTTCCAAACGACAAAAGCGGTGCCGTTTTCATTCCACGAAATCACGTCGTCCGTGATCGGATCGTCCACCAACTGATACGTCTTCGTCAAAAACGGCGCCGGAACCGACCTTTGCGCCATTTTTTCTTCCAAATTTACCCCCTCACCAACCCCCAAAATTATTATTTATTATTTTTTAAAAATAAAAACTAGAGAAAAAACTAATGATAATAACACAGCGATTATTCGAATATCGATTTGTGATCTCCGATGAAGATGATGATGGTCAGATGGAACAACTAAAGAGAAGAAGAGCGGTGAGGAACTCCCAGCCCCAACAGTAGAATCCAGAGAGAAAGAAATTAGCAGAGTGAACGAGATTACTTCGAGGTTTACACCTACCAGCTTCCATGGCGAGCCAAAACGACGACGTTGATGATGAGTGCCTGGGTTCGAATTGGGAACCACAAGGCTAAGACCATAACTTCCTTTTATTTTGTCTCTTCGGAGAAAAAAAGAGAATGAAAAATAATATCAAACTCCGGAGGATTCGGTCTGTGTGTCTCTTATAAAGGAAGAAGAAGCCAGAGGGATAGTGACGTGGATTCTAGAAATTTTGAGAAACTCTCTCTTCTTCTGTTATTTATTTATTTATTATTTTTAAAATATTAAAAATAAATAAATAAATACCCACTACTGCTACTACTCTTTTATTTAATTCAAGTCTTCTAAAATAATAAGAGGGAAAGTGAAGGGCAGAAGAGACAAATTACACGCTTTTTTCTTTCTTGAAGAAAATGATGAAAAAGATAGAGAAAAAGGTGTAATTTTAATATTAAATTTAAATTAATAAATGAAAATGAAAAGGTGGGTGTGTTTTTTCTTGGTCGTTTCTTTCTTTTGAGTGAGGAGGGAAGCTTCTATAACAATTTCTGAAAGGGATTTTATTGGATTTTTGGTCTTATATTGAATGAACACGTGGCTCTATCACTGTTTTTACTTCTTAGGATGGAAAAAATATATTCTAGATAATATTATATTAGTTGAATATATAATTAAATTATAATGAAATTATTGTTGTGTGTGAAATGTGAATAATAATAATAATGAGAAGAAAAAGAATCAAGAAGAAGCAAAAGAAGTCTGGGGGAGGGGAAGAAGATGGTTTAGGAGCCTTTTCTATGTTCACCTAACACTTTCCAATTTGGATGGATTACTTCTTCTCATCGTTATCCTTTTCTTTTCTTTTCTATTTCTCTTTTTCATTTTACGTTTTTTTTTTTTGGTTTTCCTTTGACTAATTATTATATTATTTGTACAAATTTTGTTCATTTCTGACTTTTTTTTAATTAAATTGGATTAGCATTACTCTTTTATTTAGAGTTTTTTTTTTTTAAAAAAAAAAATTTTAAGTTTTACATCTTAAAAAGTTTTCCTTTTTCACAAATATTATATTAGCTTTCCAAAATATAATTTTTAAACAAAAATACAGTTATACTAAACAAATATGCAATATATATTAAAATTTAATTAAACATCTATTATACATATATTATATTCCAAAAAGAGAACATAAAAAAACAACTTCATTTATAAAATTATGGTGAATGTAGTTTCCTCTTTTATTTATAATGTGATTTTGCAAATGAAGTTTTTGGATAATTTTTTTAAGGTAGTCTTCTTGAAAGAATATTATGTACGACGTGACGATAAGTGTGTCAAGAAGAATACTTTATAAATTAAATAGATAAATCATTTTACAAAATAACATTTAAAAGGAAAAAAAAATATATTTTGCCAAACATCTATCCTATTATTTATTGATTGATATTTACATAAAAGATGTTGACCTTTATGAAGTTAGTTTAGACGATTATTTTGTGAAACGATGTCTATATTTGAAATAATAATAACTTCTAGATTTGAAATACAATGAATAATCTTAAAATGTTACATGGAATAACTATTGTATAGTCATAAAAAGTCTTAGTCTATTCAAAACCAGTTATAAATAAGAATAAAATTTATATTATATCTCCACACAATTATAATTATGTTAATAGGATTTATACTTTTTTAGACCCTGTATTTTGTTTCATTATTTATTTGGACTCTGTGTTTTGATAAATTATTTTTTGGACCCTGTGTTTTGTAAAATAGTTCAAATATGCCTCTAAACCTGATTTTGATGAATAAAAAATTGAGTATAACAACACAATTCTTAGGCAGAATAACTATATTTTTGTTCTGAGTTGTTAGTTTGATGAATTATTTAGGATTTTAGTTCAAAATTTTTTGATCAAAATCGGGTTTAGATGTTTATTTGAACTATTTTATAAAACACAGGGTCCAAAAAATAATTTATCAAAACACATGATCCAAACAGATAATGAGACAAAAGTCTAAAAATATATAAACTCGTGTTAATATTAAATATATTTATATATGGTATCTTATATATACTAAATATTCATAATAAAATTAATTATTAATTTAGACTTATAAACTAACTTTCTATATTTCAAACATTATAAAGATATATTGTAGTTATATATTGATGTCATTTTCATTTATTAGTATTTACATATTGATTTTGACATGCTTTATTAATTATTCTTTAATATAAATTTAAATGTGTATATTTTTAATATTTTATAAGTATAATTCTATTAAATTATAGTATTCTCCTAATAATAAAATATATTCAAAAACATTATTAGAGATATTTTACTTATTGAGAATGTGGTCCTTACGAAAATATCATAGCTGACAATAAATATTATAATTGCAAATTAATATTTACTTTTTTCTGACTTAATTATTTGTATCTGAAAGTAGAGTAGGTTTATCTAAAATCTAGGCACGGAATATACTATTTTTCTTTGACTTATTTTTTTTCTTTAGGGAATATACTATTTACTTACCGCACGATTGTAGATTTGCTTAAATACTAATTTAAGTAATTATATAAAATTTAGGCCAAATTGGGGAATTGAGAGATAATTTTATATTTATTTGTAAAATATATGTGGTATTTGAGTGTATTGATACATAATATACTTTATAATTACCAACTTTTTAACACATAATTATAAATAAACTCTTAGAAGAAAAAGCAATATAATCCCTTGTTTTGCGCATGAGAGACATCGACAACTGATTGAAACAAAGCTCGCACTTTGGGAGCTTGTGCACTTAGTCGAGGCTATAACACTACGTTAGTTCAAATTGAGGAGTTCATTTACCACCTGGTGAGATATGGAAGTTATCTTCGTGTGATATGGGAGGTGAGAGCTTTCTATTGATGTTTCCGCAAGGTGTGCAATAGGTGATTTTCTCATCTTCCTAACCATCTTTGATGTGAGCTTTGATATTGGGGAATCTGTGTAGAATCCTCCTTTCTACTAGCGCCATTTGTTGACAGAAGAATTTGTCAACATGGTCACTACCAGAAAAATCTCTTTTGGTGTTGGTTTTGAAATGAAGAAAGTGTTATTAGCGTCGTTTTTGGAACCAATGCTTATTCTAGCAACACAGTTGGTGTAGTTAGAGGCGTCAATTTTGAACTACCGCTAAAAAAAAATCAGAATCACCACTGTTACACCAAAATTTCGAGAATAAAATGAATAACCTCGAAATATCGACTCGAAATAGTTAAGCTTGAAATAGGTAAGCTTGTGTATACGGATACTGGCAAAAGCACTTGTGCAAATTATTAATTGGTTCCAGATTTGCATTGGCACTCTAATCTCCCATTCGAGTTTGAGTTGCGAGCTCGAAAGTACCAACCTTCTCCGAAGAATGTTCTTGACGAAATTACGAGATAAGGAGGGGATTATAACTAGAACGGTGAACTCAAAGCCTGGATCGATCTCGAAAGCACGTCAGCAATACGATCGAGCTCAATGACACGTTTTGCATGCAGGAATGCTATTAGGAAATCTCTACTTCATAGGGATTCATTATTATCATATATTAAATCCCTATTGTCGTGGGATATTACGTAATCAATGCATTTATTATATTTATTTCACATTAATATAATTGATTATAACTTCCCTAAATCAGAGGAAGATGTTCTCATGACCATGTCTATAAATAGCCTGATCTAATTCATTTGTATTCAAGCACAAATTGTACTGGAGAAGACTCTGTCAAATTACTTTCTGAAAAAGCTTTGAGAGAGTAGTGAGAGTAATAATAGTGACTCGTGGACTAGGCAGATTTTAACTGCTGAAACACGTGAAAAGCCTGTGAATCCTTCTATTTTTTCTATATCTGTGTTTAGTGCTCTTCATATCTAAGTTGAAGAAAAACGACGTTAACAGTTTGGTGCTTTTATTGAGAGCATTAAGCGAATCTTTGTATTGTTTAATCAAAAACCTCCTGCATATCATCAATGGCCGCTACGAACAATCTTGGAATTGGTGGGTGACCATTGCCACAAATTCCTGATGAATGAACTCCTCAAACTGAGAACTACCTGCAAGGCCTGGGAAGCAGCCCATGGCAGATAAGAGCCTGGATGAAGGAAGTACTGTACTATAATCCTGAAAGATATATGCCCATTGTGGAATTGGAGAATCGCGGATTGTGCGAACAGCTGGCCGAAGCCACACGCTGAAACAAGGAATTGGCTAGGCAAGTAGTTGAAGTACAAGCACCTCCTCGGAGGACTAGAGGGCGTCCCCGCGGGAGTAAGGCTGCCAGAATGGCCGAACAAAGGGCCCAACAGGCCTAGCCGAGGCCCAGGACAAATACTTGCAACGGTCGCCCTGGAAGAAATGCTCAAAATGCTACTATTGGCAACCCTACAGTGAGTGTAACTGCTGGAACAGGGAATAACTGAGCTCCTCCTGTAGCTCGGAATAATAACCCCGAGCCTGTCAGGAACAAACCAAGCCAGTCCGAGCCAATTCTGGACCTCCCAAACCCAATAATGGAAGGTCCCCGCCGTCGCCAATAAGGCATCCTCCGCCGCCAATAAAACACCCCTCTCTAGTTCGAAAGGCACCCCAACCGACTCCTAATGGGAACCAGGCAGGGGATTGAGCACCCCAAAGAACCTCTCGGAGTGGTAGCCGAGATAGAAACCATAGGGCTCAACCTAGACACGGAGGTCAACGAAAAGCTCCCCAAGGACATAGGGCATCTCAGCCAGTGGGAAGTCATTTGTCGAGGTCACAAACAAGTGGAGCGAGGGGGCCAGTGGAAAACCCACCTCATAACCATCAAGCCACACAACAACCTGAGAGAAAGTTAGCTTCATAAGTGGAATTTTGGACCTCAGAAGATCGTTGAATGTATACAACACCGAACCCACGAATATTGGGAATTATGAGAACAATCCTGATCTTCAAGATCACTTGAATCAAAACCGGGGGCGGGCTAACCCTTCAAACCTGGATTTACGAACACGTCTAAATAGCCAAAAAGAGCTCATGCAGCCGCTGGACTAGGGCACAGAGCGGGAGTTTTCCCAAACAATAACCAGCTGCCTCAAGTGCAAGCTCAACCTCCGATGGACTTGGTCTAGGAAATAATTAACCAGCTTGAAAGAGCATTCAGACTCCTTCAATAGGAGAGAAATAAGGACAAGGCTGATGACTCTGATGAGGAGCTCGAGCATTTTTCTCCACTTATATTGAATAAATCCATTTTCTTACAGATTCAAGATACCCCACATGGCACCTTTTGACGGGACCTCAGACCCGTACAGCCATCTGAGTACGTTTAACAAGATAATGCGTGCCAGCAACATCGGTTACGAGCTTAGGAGCATGCTTTTTCCAACCACGCTGACAGGACCAACAAAAAAACATGTTCGACAAGTTCTGAAGGCATTCGATCTCATCATGGGAACATTTGGCAAAGGAATTCAAGAAACAATTCAAGGCCATGGTAGGTGTCAGATTTGAATCCTCGGCCTTGACTAATGTGAGACAGTAGCCGGGAGAGTCATTGAAAAGCTACCTAGCAAGGTTTAACATAGAGGTGGCACGAGCTTGGAATGTCGATGACAATGGTCATCTTATGGCAATACGAGTTGGGGTACTTCCAAGAAGTCCCCTTTGGGACAATATGCAAAGGAAACCCATAAGGACAATAACCGAGTTTGTTATCCCTCAAAAATTAAGAGATGACGTCGCGAATGAGAAAGCGACACGCGGCATCACAAGTCAGGGAAAAATGAAAAAGTATTGATAAAAGACCGATGAGAAAAAAAGATAGGTCTAGGACCTATAGGGAAGTGGACCAGGCCTAAATCTTCGAGGGGTGGTCGTCCTGACATGCTCAAGAGCCACATTGGTGGTTGGCCCACCCTATTCTTCATAGAGTGGTCGACCTAAAATCCCAAATACACTTCACTGGATAAAGTTCATGCTCATTCAAGCTGAGATCAACATGCCTAGCACCTAGAAGATCAACAGACCTAGCACCCAGAGGATCAACAGACCTAGTACCCAAGCTCTAAAGTGTCATCGGGCCTAACACCTAAGTTTCATAAACCAACCAAGACTTAGCGTTTTCCCAAAAGTTTCAATTGTGCATCGTCAACCACAATCCAGAGAAACAACGAGAAGACCCATGATCTCATAATCATGGGGAGGTTGACACGTATCTCCACTATCAAATAATCGTGTACCAAACCACGATCTCCAGTATTACTGATCATGTATCAACTCCTGGGTACTATAAATAAAGGACCCAGGGCTTCATAAATGGGATCTTTCTTGGAACAATTTTTTAGAGAGATATTTTTTGGGGAGAAACTCTGGGCAAATTGGTGACGTGTGAGTACTTCAGTTCATCCGTGTAATTGTCTATCGAGTGATTCAATACCAAAGATTAAGTGGATTAGGTTATTACTGTTCATCAGAATAGGGCTAAACCACTATAAAATTTGTTTGTGTTTATTTAAGATATTTGCACTCTGTCGTATATTGTATTCATTTCGTTCAAAAGGTGTCGTATATTGTACATATGACCGTTGACCAATTTCACAGGTCAACATTTTGGTGCTTTTATTTAGAGTACGGAAATCAAGAAACGCACTTTAATCAGTTATACGATGCCCCCAAAACCCAGTCAAACAAAGAAGATGACTCCTAGGGATTCCACCACTCAAGATCCCATCAATCCCGTTAATGAACCTCAGGTGGAGGTTGGAGATCAACCTGATGTGGAAGATCCACAGGATGCTCACCAGGAGAAGATGGCACAATTTCTGGCGAGGCAGGAGGCATTTGCTGCAGAAATTGCCCTCCAAAGAGAGACTATGGAACAACGATGGCGGGGCATAGATGAGCAGGTCTAAAGGATAATCCAGAGGGAGCAGGAAGCTAATCGGAAGCACCAGGAGGCTGCTGTAGCCTTGGAGGCGGCTACCTAGTTAGCCCAAGCTAACACTAAAGCTGCTGCTTAGGCGATGAGGGAGGCTCAGGCCAAAGCCGCAGGGATGCGAGACAGCAGTAGCAAGGAGTCCCGGGGGAGAAGTCAAACCCCAAGGACGCTCTCAGAGCCACTTTCCCAGAGACAGGATGAAGAAGCGCAGTCCAAGATTGCTTCCTCCATGACTAAGAAGAATAACACTTCACCTCGGAGTAAGAGTGTTACCAACCTGAAGGCCCCCTCCAAGGGGGATAGACAAAACGACATAGGAGAAGAAGGTCAGACATCTAAGAGGCATGACAGGAATGGAAATGGTCGCTCAAAGTCTCATAATCATGTAGAAGGAGAGGCTAGAGGACAAGATCGCACCGACAATTGCAAGGCGGGCCTACCACCCCTACACCTTCAGGTTCGCAAGGGAAATGAATCGATGAACAACACCAATTTCATGTTTGATAGGCTCGGGAAAGATGCACAACCTCAAGATCTGAGGGAGGTCATCAACAGGAGGACCAGCGCTCAAGAGGGGGTACCAAGGACGTCTACCCTACCTGGAGCAGCGATCCCACCAGCAGTGTAGGCTCAAATAGATGCACTCACCATGGTTGTTCAGGGCCTGACAAAGAAACCTTCCGACATCGAGCTGGCTCATAGAAGTGGAAGTCCCTTCAGTACCAAGATCCAAGCTGCTCAACCACCACCGAAATACATGACCTTGAAACTTCCAGCATACACTGGGAAGGAGGACCCAATACGACACATTGGAAATTTTGAGGATCAGATGGAGTTACTTGGTGTGGAGCATGATTATAGGTGTAGGGTATTCCCTACCACTCTCTCTGACTCAGCTCAAGAATGGTATTGGAAATTCAAACCTGGATCCATCACTTACTAGGAGTAGTTCAAGAAGGAATTTTGCAAGTTCTTTAGTGTCGGACAGATTCAACCAGTTTATGACAATCAGGTAGCTGACATCAAGCAAGGGAAGGATGAATCCCTGAAGGACTACATCCAAAGATTCATGAGGGAGGCAAACCGAGCATCCACAGTAGGAGATAAAGGGAAGTTTGTTGCCATCTCGGCAGGAATAATTTATCGTAGTCCCTTGTGTGATAGCATACACAGGAACCCCATCAATACCTTGCAGGAGTTCATGGACCGAACAAACAAATACATGAAGCTAGATCACGCTATCATGAAAGAAGAAAAGACATAAACCATCCGACCACTATCAAGGCAGGCAAGAATGGTGCAAACCCTCCGGGTAGCAATGGAGGCAATGGTAGGAAGAGGAGTACCTCAGGGGCCAAGCAGAGTGGGGAAAAGAAGGCTAAGTCACCACCAACTGAAAAACAGCCTAAGCATCAGCCCTACCAGCCCAGGTTCACCAACTATACTGTTCTGACTACATCAAGGGTTGAGATTTACTTGGAAACATACTAGGAGGTACCGAAAGCCACCACCCTTGCGCTCAGAAGGAAAGAGGGACAAGAACAAGTTTTGTCGTTTCCATAATGACTATGGGCAAGACACAAACGAGTGCAAACAGTTGAAGGATGAGGTAGAGTTTCTCCTTCGATCAGGAAAACTCTCGAGGTACCGAGTCAAGACCGAAACCCCAAGCAGGAATCCAGAGTTCTGAAGGCAAATGAGTCCACCACTAGAACCAGCGGCCGTGGACTTCACATTGGATACCATATATGGGGGGCCCCACATATCAGGCAACAGTAACAATGCTCGTGAGCAATATGCAAGAGCCTTAATACATGAGGTAGGGGAGTCTTCCCAGTGCATGGCAATCGAGGAGCGGTCTCCAAAATATCCGAAGTATGAAAGTGAAACTCTCACTTTTACAAAGGATGACACCAAGCACGTGAGGTACCCCCACAGTGACCCTCTGGTCCTTACCATTCAAATCACCAATCCTCGAGTAAAGAAATGCTTGGTGGATACGGGAAGCTCAGTAGATATCATCTACAAATCATCCCTCGAGAAGATGAAGCTCACGGTCAAGGACATGACACCTTGTTCCCAAGTATATGGGTTCACGGGAGAATGCCTAGCACTACCAGGAACTATCAGACTACCGGTCACGGTGGGGGATGCCCCTAGGCACGAAACTTTGATGACAGAGTTCTTGGTGGTATATTGCTCATCGACTTACAACATAGTTCTCGGGAGACCCCTCTTGATGGCATTACATGTAGCCGTGTCTATATGGCATCTGTCTTTGAAGTTCCCCACAAGCACAGGGCAAGGATGCGTACAGGGTAACCAAAGGGAGGCACGAGAATGCTATAATGTGTTAGTGGTCAAGGCAAAGAAAATACCATGCGTAAACAACATGGTAGTAACCTGATGCGAAGGGAATGAATGAACCAATGAGGTTGTCAACATGGAAGTTGATGTTGAAAGAAACACTCTACTGGAGCCGGTGGCTCCTTTTAACGAAGATTTTTTTATTATAACAAGTTTCCCAAAGCGAGGGAAATGACATCGATCCTCGCTTTGGGGATGACGTCATAGGGGTAGGATGTCACGCCCCAAAGTCCCTAATGTGGCTTAGAGCCTTGATTAGGGGGCCGGGAGGGCCATAATTGATTTATTATGCAATTAAACGATTATATGCATGATTATATGAGTTATATTATTATATGATGATTAATGCATGCATGTGGGTCCACTTTTCAATGTAAGGGTATTTTGGTAATTTGGCTCGTTGAGGGCACATTTGTATATTTTTTTGCATGTTAGTTATCGATGGATAAGGCCACATTATTATGTGGATATGTTCGAGCTATTCGGCATGAGACGATCTTAGAATGCAAGTTAGCGGTTTGGTCATAACGGGGTTATTTACCAGGCTCAGGGTGAGTCTCGAGGTAACTTGATGCTTAGCACATTACTAGGAATTATAGGGTATTGAGATCTGATTTAATTATTATTTGAGAATATTGGGAATTGGAGGACGTTAATTATGATTAATGAGATTTGACGAGAAATGACAATTTTGCCTTTGGGGGCTGTTAAGAAGTGATATAGGCTTGGGGGGCACTTTGGTCTTTTGACCTTAGGTTATATTTAAAATAGATAGATGTAGAAGAGATTAAGCTAAAGCAAAATAGAGTAGCTCTTTTGTAATGCCCCGAAATCCCTAATGCGGTTTAATGACTGGATTAGTAGGCCGGGAGGGCCATAACTGTTTAATCACGCCATTAAATGATAATATGCATGTTTATGTGAATTATATTATAATATGATGTTATACGCATGCATGTGGGTCCACATTTGATTATTATGATGTTTTGATAATTTGGCCCGTTAAGGGTATATTTGTATATTTGGGTGCATGTTGTGATTTATGGATGAGATCCCATTATTATGGAGATATATTCGAGCTATTCGGCATGAGACGGTCTTATATTATGAGTTAGCGGTTTTGTCATAACAGGGGTCTTTATTGGGACATTGAGTTATGAGAATGTTATTTGATGATAAATTGGGAGTTATTGAGATCAGGAGGAAATTCTGGGAATTTTGACTATAATGTCCCTGGGGGTGTTTTCGGTACCCCGAGCACTAAGTTTTATTTGAGGTTACTTAAGCTTGAAGTAGCTTGTCAGATAGAACGTACGTTAGAAAACCTATCGTTCTTTCCCGTTAGTTCGTTTTACCGTTCGAAGCGTTTTCGAAGAAATCTCGAGTTCCAGGAGTCGGAATCAAGCGAGGATCGAGGCATAGCGATCCTAGGAAAGATTAAAAGCTTCTTGACCGAAGGATTTGATGAGAAACAACCTAATCAAAGGTAATCTAAGTTTTGAGTTTTTAGAGTTTCTAAGCATAGAATTGGCTTTTGTGAATCGTTGTGTTTTTGGTTCGATTGAACCTCGGGATTTGATGGTTTTGGATCATTGGGAAGCTTGGGAACTTTGATTTGATGATTTGGAAGTGTTTAGGTATGTTTTTGGAGGGTTTGGAATGAAAGAGAACGTGTTTGGGGATGGCTCTGGGTTGGGGGTCGCGGCCCTAACTCGAAGAAGCAGGTGGGAGAATTTGTTCTTGCTGGGCACCGCGGCCCTATGTATAGGGCGTCGCGGCCCTTGCTTCAGTTGTGGCTGGGGGCCGAGGCACAAGGTGCTAGGGTCGCGGCTCTTGGGCAATTTTGAGCCCGTTTGTGTGTTTTGACCCCGGGAACATGGTATTAGGCCTCGGGATTGTTCCTACTACCCGAATTAGTGTGGATTGATGTCCTAGAGGCTAGATCTTGATTTGGAAACCCTTGTTGCTCATTTTATTGATGGTGTCCCTTATTTGGTTATGATTAGGTGACCGCTAAAGTACTTAAAGTCATATCATTCTCAAGGGTCGTTCTTTTATTCATTCTAGCTCGAATCAGAGGTAAGAAAACTGCACCCCATATGTGACATGCATGGTTATTCATGAGGCATGTTGAATGTGTAAATGTGGACATGGATTGATTATTGAATGCTTAACAAATCTTGCTCACTTGTGCATGGTACTGACTAATTAATCAGAATTGGCAAAGGTGCCAGTATCAACTGTGAAGCTGAGACTTATTAGTCAAGTTCGGCAGTGGTACTGGGCACCGGTCACACAGTGCTGACTCATAAGTCAGGACGGCCTTAGCGTGTTCAACACAAGCCAATAAAGACTAGATCTAATCAACATTTGCATTAAATGACTCAGAAGAGCGTTAATGCCGGACCGACCTCAAGTTCGATGAAAACTAAAAGCGCTTGTGTGACTTACCCATCAGTGATTCATCTGTTAAGTTAGAGACTTACCCATCAGTCTCTCATCTGTTAAGTTAGAGACTTACCCATCAGTCTCTCATCTGTTTAAGCTAGTGACTTACCTAGCAGTCACTCATATGTTTAAGCTAGTGACTTACCCAGCAGTCACTCATCTATTTAAATTAGTGACTTGCTTGTCAGTCACTCATTATGGTTTACCAGGACCTCAAGTGATATTCACTCATTTGTTTAAGAGCTATAAGCTCTGTGTGATTATAATAATAATCAGTTGTTAATATCTATATGCATTATTGTGTTTTCTTGCTGGGCCTTGGCTCATGGGTGCTATGTGGTGCATGTAAAGGGAAAGAAAAGCTCACCCAGCCTTGAGTGGAGAGCTTAGGTGATGTTGTGTACATATGCGGCTGCTTGACCACCACGGCCAAGGAGTTCTCAGAGGAACTAGGGGGTTTACCCTATTTTTGCCGCTTAGGTCGGCGGGTTTGTAAAATTTGAAACAGTAATGACCAGTTTGAGTTGTAAATAACTTGTAAAAGTTTTTATGGGCCCATGAACAGTTTTATGTATTTAATAAAATATATCATTTCCTTTTTATTGGTTTTTCACCTCAGCCTGTTAATAACACTTAGATGCACGTTTTTAACCAAAGGATTCGGGTAACGGGTCAAATTTTCGGTTCACCGTATCTGTTCTGGGGTAACCAGGGCGTTACATCTTTCCTCCTCCACGATCATCTTTCTCCTCTTTTCTCCCTTTGGATTTTTGAAGCTCAATTTGAGGATTCAAGCTAGGAGATCAAGGTTTGGAGCTTAGGACCTTAGTTCAACCATTGAAGAGGATTCAATTCAAGTCTGAGGTAAGGTTTTAGCTTGAGATTTTCTAGTTTGCTCTGTTTTTGAAGTGGTTATTTGAGGTGGTTTTAAATGGTTCAAAGCTTGGGTTTTGATGAGGTTGAGGTAGTGATGAGTGTACGCCCTGATTTTTCCACGGGCTGATTAGCGAGCTGAGGTACGGCCTAATCATGATTACCAGGCAGACATCCCCAGGACCAGAGCTGCCATCGTAAGGTCCTACCTCCTTAGCTCGGGGTAACCTAAGGGTTTGCCAAGATTGCCTAAGGATTGAGTCTGGACTCGGAAGGCCGCAGGTCGAGTGAAGATCCAGCTGGAGTTGGAGGCTGTGACCCCTTATAACGTCAACCACGCAAGGTAAACGTGTATATATCAAATATCACGTGTTTGATATATCCCTGACTTCTCGGACACGCAGCAGGAACGTGCGTATTCAGACACCCACGACTGGGTTGGGCCGTGCGGCCCATTATCTCCTTACCTATTGATTTGACCCCACTTATGTCTCAGGTTTAGGAATTAATCATGAATGTCATAGAGTTGACATGATAGGTAAGAAGGTCACGGGATGACCTTCTTACCAACTCCCAGGTGCCCTCTCCTATAAATATGGAGACCTCGGGAGTTAATAGGGGTTGGATTCTCGATTGTAAAGAATATCCTGTAATCAAATACCCAGTATATAGCAATAATACTGACTAGTGGAGTAGAAGGATTTTAACCTTTGAACCACTCAAAAAATGTATTTTGAGTCACCATTCCATTATCTAAGATCGTATATCTGTTTCGGTTCAACTTAAGGACTAATCCCTTTCTCTTCTTTTCTTAATTACCTGTTGGCGAAGAACCGCGTCAACAGTTTGGTGCTTTCATTGAGAGCAAATTCGATTAGTGCTGTCGCAAACATCCAACTATGGTGACTACTCGATCCAGGCACGGTAATGAGACAGAACAGCATGATGGGCAGGAGGCTCATCATACTGCCATTCCGGATGAACAAATTCCTGAAGCCCAGCAGTGGCCCGGCAAGCAGCTGGCAGGCCAAGACGACATCGGAAGTTCTGCGCCCCGGCCACCTAATCTGAACCCATGTTATTACACTGCGGTGGAGAAGGAGAATGCCCAGCTGAGGAGCCAGCTAGCAATAGCTAGCCAGCAGATCAAGGATGTGCTGGCCCGACTACCCCCTCTCACAACCGATGCTAACGTCGGAGAGAGGCAAGGCGAGGCTCCTAAGTCTCGCCGGGGTAATCGGTCCAGGCATAGCCGCTCGGACAGACTTCCGACAGCCAACTCCAGTCCCTCGTCACACCGACGAGAGGCAGGCTTCAGAGGAATGCCTAGAGCCGAACAACAGCAGTACAGCCATTCGGTCAGAACTTCAACTCCTAGCTCTCTACCAGCTTTGAGCGCACCCAGGGCAACTCGAAGAAATTCTGGAAGGAGGTCCGGGGAGGGCTCACAGCATCAGCCCGTCCCCAACAGCCGTCCTGCGCCTCAACCAGATCGCCAGGCGCAGGAACAGCAGGTTGGCAGGGTCGAAAGGCCCCCACCGAACTTGATCCGACCTGACGGAACCAGGATCACCTCTCCGGTCAGGCATCTTCCGTCTCCAATCAGATATCCATCTCCTCCTCGGCCCGTCCGAGATATCCCGACCTATGGAAGTAGCAGGCGAAACCCGCCATCAGTCGGACCGTCACGACGTAGCAGGGCGCCAAGGGACACTCCAGATCCTCAGCACCAAAGGCGAGCTCCGAGCCTCTCCAGCAAGAGCTACTGGACCGGCAGTCGCCGGAGTGATCTTTCTGGCGGGGACCTGCGTCAGCATTTGAGCTCGGCACAAAGTCCACAAGCCACCCAGGGGGTCGTGCGAGATCGCCTTAACTCTCATAGAGGGGAGCCAGCAAGAGGAGACAGCCATGCTCGCTTGGGAGGAGCCTTGTCCGAAGTACGTAACGGCGGGAATGCCCCAAATAACCTATCTCAAGATAGGAGGGGCAATAACCCACCAAATATGTACAATGGATCCGGAGCTGTTGAGCAGCCCTGGAATAACCAAGGACATCAGGACCAAACCCTCGAGCGCCTGGCCCAGATGGAGGAGTCAATGAGGAAGCTCGTGTCAGAAAAAGAAAAAGATGAATATGATTCAGGGGATGAGATGGAGCTCTTTGCCCCCAGCATAGCAGCAACGGCCTACCCACCTGGTTTCCGTATGCCGCACCTGTCCAAATTCAATAGGGACAGAGACCCGTCGGATCACCTGGGGATGTTTAACACCCTGATGATGGCCCACAACATTGGCCCCGAGCTGAGATGTTTAATCTTCCCTTCCACACTGACTGGACCTGCCAGGCAGTGGTTCAAGCAAGGTAAAAGACAGTCAATCAACTCCTGGAAGACTTTCTCGGCAGATTTCAAAAGGGCATTCCGAGCCTCCCAGGCTGCCCGCGTTCAGGCCGACTCTCTGGCTAACGTGAGGCAGCAGCCCGGCGAAACTCTGAAGGCCTACCTGAGTAGATTTGCGAATGTCGCTGCTCGAGCCAGAGACGCGGATGATAGCTCTAAGCTCATGGCCATGAGAACTGGAATCCTCGTCGGAGGGGATCTCTGGAAAGACATACAAAGAAAGGGAGTCAGTTCGGTTAACGAATTCCTCAACAGGGCCCAGGAATGGATCAACTTGGAGGAAGCCGAAGCCTCAGTTGCAGGAACCAGCCAGGTCTCTGATCAGCCTACTAGAGTGGGGACGGAGGTCGTGGCAGCGACCCAAAACGTCACACATAACAACCAGCTCGGTGGAGGCAAAAGAAAGGGGAATGGTGAAGGCAGCCAGCACGGCCAAAAGAAGAATAAGTCTGTGGACAAGTTCAAACTCCTCTAGCGACTTATACAGAGCTCACCCAGTCTAGGGAGAATATCTTCCTAGCTAACTCTACTCGCCTCCTTTGGAAGAGGCTGGAGCCATTGAAGCACCAAAAGGATAAGAGAGACACCACCAAGTTTTGCCGCTTTCACAACGATGTTGGCCACAACACTGATGAGTGTAGGCATTTGAAGGATGAGATCGAGACTCTCATCCGAGCCGGCCCCCTGGCTCAGTACGCGCGGAACAGGGTTCCGGTAAGTCGAACTGCTCCGGAAGTCCCGGCTAGTCAGCCCGGGTCTCGGGTGGATCAGGACGTCCCCCCTCCCGTGGTAGGAAGGGAGATATCCACCATCTCTGGAGGGCCGCATATGGCTGGCATGAGCAGGGGTGCCCAGAAGAGGTACGTTAACGAACTTAAGGCGCACAATGGAGAAGAGTTCGTCCTGGAGCAGCGCCTGCCAAAGCAACAGCGATTGGAGAGGCAACCAATTATTTTTACAGAAGATGATGCGAGCCATGTCCAGTTCCCGCACAATGACCCTCTGGTCGTAGCAGTTCAACTCGCTAATCGAAGGGTTAGGAGGGTGCTGGTCGACAACGGGAGCTTGGTGAACCTCCTATTCCAGTCCACTTTAGAAAAGATGGGTTTGACTGTCGCCGAGCTGAAGGCGACCTCCATGATGCTGTATGGTTTTTCGGGAGAAGGATCGGCGGCCATAGGAATGATCAAGCTAGTGATCACTGATTAGTGCTCAAAAATATCAATTTTATTAATCTTAAAGTGTAAAATTAATTAAGTTTTAATTAATATTTTCATGGATTTATTGTCATATATTTTATATTTGAAAATATTAATTTTAATTTAATTTGTGTTTAATTTTCAGGAAATAAAATATATTTTTGACACAAAGAAAAAGAAAGGTAAAAGAAAGAATTAAAATTGAAGAAATTAGGAAGAAAATGCCAATAAACTCCTAAGAGTTTTTGACACAAAAAATAAGAGTTTATTGATACGCCCAATAAACTCCTAAGCGGTCGCAGTAGTAATCGGGCTATGTCGTATCCACAGAGAGGTAAAGTACAAAATTAAAAGAAAGATTAGTAAATTAAAAATAATACACTTTGGAAAAATGTGAATTTGAAAAAGAATATAAACATTAAATGAATAAAATCGAGGGATTAGAATCAGAAAGAAAGTATGGAAAGTTTCATTCATGCAAACATATATATATTTTAATAAAATTGATTCATTATACTCAACTATAATTCTACACCATTAATTATAGTTGGAAAATATATATATTAAAGCTCACCTTAAAATATGTTCTTTAATTAAATTATAATAACTTCTAATTTTAAAAACCTATCATATTATATACTTTAGAGCGACAAAATACCATTGGCAGAATACAGTAAAAACCATATAATATAACAAATATTCTAAATTAAATTAAAAACCTAAATTACATAAGAAGAGCATGACTAGACTTATGTAAAAGATAATAATAAATCTAGAACAAAAATTAGAAGAAAATAAATTTAATTGTAACAAATATATAGAAATGAATAACAAAATAAAGAATCAATATATTAAAAATATAATGTAACACATGAACTCCACTCTAGCCTTTCCACAAGAAAATTTAGCCTAAAATAGGCATTGTTTTCACTCACAAAAATGTAAAAGAAAAATATAAAAAATAAGTGTTTTTCTCTCCAATACTCTCTATTCTCCCTTACATAATCTCATATCATTTTACCCCATTTGGTACTCTATTTATAGTGTAAATAGGACCAAAAAACGTGCAAAACCGTGTAAAAAATAGTGGGAAAGTGGCATAAAAAACTGGTGAAAGTGGGGAAAATTGGGTTGAGCCGTGGGAGACAAGTGCTGACCGTGACAGGCGGCTGGTCGGGTTCATGGGCTGACGAGTGGGACGCGTGGCGGGCTGTGGTTCGCTGCTGGCTGAAGGCGTCAGTCTTGGTCGGCCCGTGGGGAAACATGGGAGGCGCGTCAGGCGCGCGCGTCAGGTCGTGTCAGTCCGTGCAGGGGCAGGTGGCGACTTCTGACTGGTTCCGCAGGCTGGCGCGTCAGGCGGTGTGGGACCGTGGCAGGGTCAGGTGTAGGCGTGTCAGGCGGCAGTGCGTCAGACGTGGCAGTGGCGGCTTGCGGCTTGGCGGCTGACGGCTGGCTGCTGGCTGCTTGGCTGGGCTTCTTTTTGGGCCTAGTTTTGGGCCAAATCATCTTCAAAAATGCCATTTTCTTCCTAATTTCTTCAATTTTAATTCTTTCTTTTTCCTTTCTTTTTCTTTGTGTCAAAAATATATTTTATTTCCTGAAAATTAAACACAAATTAAATTAAAATTAATATTTTCAAATATAAAATATATGACAATAAATCCATGAAAATATTAATTAAAACTTAATTAATTTTACACTTTAAGATTAATAAAATTGATATTTTTGAGCACTAATCAATCACCCTGGGAGAAGGACCTCGAACAGTCTCAAAACTCCTCGAGTTCGTGGTCATCGACTGCTTCGCCGCATATAACGCAATTTTGGGACGACCTACGCTCATAGCTTTTGAGGCCGTCACATCCATTCGCCACCTCGCGATGAAATTCCCCACTTCCACGGGAATATGCACTGTCCGTGGCGATCAGCTCGCTGCCAGGGAATGCTATAACATTTCCATGAAGGGAAAATCCACACCCGGGCAGCTAGCAATGGCCATCCAAGGTGGTGAAGACGAATCTCAGGAACCCTTAGCTGATTCTGAGATTGAAAAACCTCGAAGCGCCGAAGGGGAAAATATCATCTTAAGTGAGGATATTGACCCCCGAATAGGCGAGGACAGATCCGAGCTCCAAGCTATTGAGGAGCTCGAGGAAGTAAACATCGATCCGCAGAATCCATCACTGATGGTCAAGCTCGGAAAAAACCTCTGCAACGAGAGGAAGGCGGAGCTGGTCAGATTTCTGCGGGATAACCTGGATGTGTTTGCGTGGTCACACGAGGACATGGTGGGAATCAGCCCGAGTGTCATCATGCACACACTTCATCTGGATAAAAGCGTTTCTGCAAAGTCCCAGAAGCAGAGACGCCTAGGAACCACCCGAGCTGAAGCCTTGGAGGAAGAGGTAGCCTGGCTCAAAAAATGCGGCTTTATCCGTGAAGCCAAGTTTCCAATATGGGTCTCCAACCCTGTGCTGGTACCGAAGCCCAGCGGGAAATGGCAGACCTGCATCGACTTCTCCGACCTAAATAAAGCCTACACCAAGGATTGTTTTCCATTGCCAAGGATTGACCAGTTGGTGGATGCCAAGGCGGGGCACGAGTTCATGTCCTTTATGGACGCGTACTCAGGCTACAATCAGATCGCCATGAATCCGGCGGACCAGGAGCACACCAGTTTCATGACCCCGACTAACGTTTATTGTTACAAGGTCATGCCCTTCGGACTGAAGAACGCCGAAGCTACATATCAAAGGTTGGTGAATAGGATGTTCGCAGACCATATCAGAAAAAACATGGAAGTGTACGTTGATGACATGCTAGTCAAGTCGAAGATTGCCGATAACCACGTTTCCGACCTGGAAGAATGCTTCAAGGTCCTACGGGAGTATGGAATGAGGCTAAATCCACATAAGTACACTTTTGAAGTCGCATCGGGAAAATTCCTAGGATTTATCGTCCATACCCGAGGAATCGAGGCGAACCCCGACAAGATCAGATCGTTGCTCGAGCTTCCCTCACCCAGGTCGCGCAAAGATGTCCAAGGCCTGACAAGAAGAGTGGCAGCTCTCAATCGGTTTATTTCCAAGTCCACCGATAAGTGTTTGCTGTTCTACAACCTGCTCCGAGGAAATAAGAAGTTCGAATGGACAGAAGAATGCGAAAGCATTTTCCTCGAACTGAAGTCACATCTGGCCGAGCCACCCATACTATCCAAACCAAAAGAAGGAGAGCCTCTTTTTCTCTACCTGACTGTCACGGAGGATGCAGCCAGTGCCGTATTGGTCCGGGAAGAAGACCGGATTCAGAAGACAGTCTACTACATCAGCAAGAGACTTCTCGAGGCTGAATCCCGGTACCCGTTGATGGAGAAATTGGCGTTCTGCCTAATCACGGCCTCGCGAAAGCTCAGGCCGTACTTCCAGTCCCACTCCATAAACGTCATGACCGATCAGCCTTTAAGGTAGGTTTTGCAATAACCTGAAGCATCGGGACACTTGTTAAAGTGGGCAATCGAACTCAGCCAGTTCGAGATTCTGTACACTCCGCGAACTGCTATAAAGAGTCAGGCCCTGGCCGATTTTGTAGCCGAGTGCACAGGATTCCGGGAGTATCCTGCCGAGGACTCACCCCAGGTCACCTTAGCCCAGGCATCGTGGAGGATATTCGTGGATGGTTCATCCAACGAGAATGGCTCTGGAGCTGGAATCATTTTGATATCCCCTAAAGGACATCGATTCCACTCGGCGCTGAGGTTCGGGTTCAAGGCCTCCAACAACGAGGCCGAATACGAAGCTTTGCTGGCCGGGCTAAGGATAGCTCAGGAGCAGAAGGCGAGCTCCGTCCAGTGCTTCAGTGACTCCCAGCTCGTGGTAAACCAGGTTCTGGGCGAATATCAAGCACGGGGACCTAAGATGGCTGCCTATCTAGCAAGGGTAAAGGTTGAGCTATCCGCGTTCGGGCGGGGTTCGATCGAGCAGATACCTCGAGAGAAAAACGCTAACGCAAACGCTCTCGCCAAGCTCACCACCTCTGGGGAAACGGAGACCTTGGGGTTAGTGCCGTTAGAATTCTTGGAGAAACCAAGTATAGAAGAAGCCAGGGCGGAGGTCGAGATGATTGACGCCAGACCGACCTGGATGACCCCCATCCTTGAGTATCTCATAGAGGGAAAGCTACCTGAAGGGTGTAATGATGTGTGATGAGTTCTCTATCAAGCTCCCAGGTACATTGTAGTAGATGGGGTGTTATACCGACGTGGGCACTCCCTACCTCTCCTGCGATGTGTTCTTCCAGGCGAAGCAAAGGCCATCATGCAGGAGGTGCATGAAGGTTTTTGCGGAGATCACACTGGGGGGCAAAGCCTAGCCTTAAAGGTCCTGAGGCAAGGTTATTACTGGCCAACTCTGTCCAACGACTCAGTCTCATACGTGAAGAAGTGCGACAAGTGCCAGCGATTCGCCACAGTTGCCTGAGCTCCCCCAGTCGAGCTAAAGATGATATCTTCCCCATGGCCGTTTACAGTTTGGGGGATCGACTTGGTTGGCGCCCTCCCTACTGGAAAGGGCGGGGTCTGTTACGCCGTGGTGGCCATCGACTACTTTACAAAGTGGGCTGAGGCAGAACCTCTGGCAATGATAACTTCCAAAAAATTCCTCGACTTCATGGTTAAGAGCATTATCTGTCGGTTCGGTCTGCCCAAGAAGATTGTCTCTGACAATGGGACTCAATTCGACAGCGACCTGTTTACCGAATTTTGCGAAAGGTACAAAATTGTGAAAAGTTTCTCCTCCGTGGCCTATCCTCAGGCGAACGGCCAGGTCGAGGCTGTCAACAAGACTCTCAAGGCGAGCCTCAAGAAGAGACTAGATGAAGCGAAGGGGGTCTAGCCAGAACAGCTCCCCCAGGTTCTCTGGGCGTACCGGACCTCGCATCGGACTCCTACAGGTCATACTCCTTTTTCCTTGACCTTTGGGAGTGAGGCAGTCCTACCTGTGGAGATTAAGGTGCTTTCGTATAGGGTCCAGGCATACGACCAAGATCGCAACCACGAGCTACTTTTCACTTCCCTAGACTTGATTGATGAAAGACGAGAAGATTCACAGCTCCAGCTCGCACATTATCAGCAAAAAATCACTCGTTATTTCAACTCAAAAGTCAAGAATCGCGCCTTTAGCATTGGCGACCTGGTCCTTAGGAGAGTTTTCTTGGCCAGTAAGGACCCCAAAGATGGAGTCTTGGGACCGAACTGGGAAGGACCATATCAAGTCATCGAGGTCATTAAGGAGGGAACTTATAAGTTAGCTCGGCTGGATGGAGGGGCAGTCCTACGAACTTGGAACGCCATCCATTTGAAGAAATACTATCAATAATGCCCTTGTAAGGCCTGGAAGGCCATTTGTTATGTATTAAACAAGGAGAATCAACTTTTGTTTATATTTGTACGTATTTTCAAGTGTAATCTTAAGTAACCACGAAAGACCCTTTCCCAGTTACTTGGGGGGCATATGGTACCTGGATATAACTAGGTCGCCTTAATGACTTAGAAGTTGATTCATATCGATTGACCGTTGTTTTTCCTAAAAAACGCGAGATATTGATAGAGATTAACGCGAACTAAGTCCTATCCTGGATATAACCGGGTCATAAAACTTAGAAGTTGATTCATATCGATTGATCGTTGTTCTTCTTAAAGAGTTCGAGATATTGATAAAAATTAACACGAACTAAGTTTTCAAATTAAGTCCCTGGATATAACCAGGTCATAAAGCTTAGAAGTTGATTCATATCGCTTGATCGTTGTTCTTCTTAAAGAGCTCGAGATATTGATAAAAATTAACACGAACTAAGTTTTCAAATTAAGTCCCTGGATATAACCGGGTCATAAAACTTAGAAGTTGATTCATATCGATTGATCGTTGTTCTTCTTAAAGAGTTCGAGATATTGATAAAAATTAACACGAACTAAGTTTTCAAATTAAGTCCCTGGATATAACCAGGTCATAAAGCTTAGAAGTTGATTCATATCGCTTGATCGTTGTTCTTCTTAAAGAGCTCGAGATATTGATAAAAATTAACACGAACTAAGTTTTCAAATTAAGTCCCTGGATATAACCGGGTCATAAAACTTAGAAGTTTATTCATATCGATTGATCGTTGTTCTTCTTAAAGAGTTCGAGATATTGATAAAAATTAACACGAACTAAGTTTTCAAATTAAGTCCCTGGATATAACCAGGTCATAAAGCTTAGAAGTTTATTCATATCGATTGATCGTTGTTCTTCTTAAAGAGCTCGAGATATTGATAAAAATTAACATGAACTAAGTCTTCAAATTAAGTCCCTGGATATAACCAGGTCATAAAGCTTAGAAGTTGATACATATCGATTGATCGTTGTTCTTCTTAAAGAGCTCGAGATATTGATAAAAATTAACACGAACTAAGTTTTCAAATTAAGTCCCTGGATATAACCAGGTCATAAAACTTAGAAGTTGATTTAAATCTATTGATCGTTGTTCTTCTTAAAGAGCTCGAGATATAGATAAAGATTAACGCGAACTAAGTTTTTCAAAAATAGTAACTAAAGTGCGTAGAGGCAAAGGGCAGTAAATCAATTAAAAATAAAATTGAGTTAAATTTTCTCGAGGTGGAAGCACCTCATGCAAAGGTTACACAAAAAAAAAATTAATTAAGAATATTGAAGGAAAGGGCACAAGAGGGGAAGGCCCTAAGCTCCGCCAGGTGGCCCCTTAAAGGTCGCCGTCTCGCCCTGCTCAGCTGCGCCGGAGCTTTCCCCGGCCTCGGAGGGCGCTTCTTTATCGAGGCAAGCTTTGAACTTCACCAGCAAGCGCTCCCAGATGTTTGCTGCCAGGAAGGAGAATTTGACGTCCTGGTTATAGGCCCAGCAATGGTAGAACATGTCTTCCATGTTGGCCTCTGAAGTTGCCCGCTCGGTCTTGGCCTCTGCCTTCGCGGCATCTAGGTTTTCCCGCGCAGTGGCGAGGGCGGTCTTGAGCTCTTGAAGCTTCGAGCGAGTCTCTTCCAGCTCGGCCTGCGATGCCGCCAAGGCATCCTTAGCCGCCTGCAGAGAAGCCTGGTGGGTGGCCACGGCCGCCTGGTGCTCGTTACTCATCTCCTCGAGCTAAGTTTTGGTCCCGGCGATGCTCCGATGAAGGGCAACGGCGCTCTGCGAAAATGGAGAGGCAATTTCCTTAGAAAAAAAAGAGAAGGGAGAAAAGAAACACAGGGCAAGGCATGGTAATAAAAAACCACAAAAGGGTAAGGTTAGCTTACCATCATGGCCATGCCCAGTGAAGACTCCAGCACGCCCATTGGGCTCCTGGTTTCGATGGCCCGGAGCTCCTTCTCGTTGAACTTGTATATGTGGCTGACGGCGTAGTTCGCCGACTCATACACCGTTCCCCGAAAGGCCTCTGGGATCATCTCCAGGTCTTGAGGATTGACTGGGATGCGTACCTCGGAGGGTACAATCGCCGAAGCCTGGAACTCCGCCCCTGCGTCCCGGGCGGGGGTCGGAGCTCGCGGAGGGGGTGGGGGCATGTTGCTCTCCCCCGCAGCAGGAGGAACGGTTCCCGCGACCTGGGCGATTGGGGGCTGCTCCTTCTCCTTTGCAGGAGACTTAGTTGGGGTCCCGGCGCCATGCTTAGACGTCCAGAGCCTCTTCATTCTTGGCCCAGCGGCCCTAGCTGAGGGGTTCCCCCCGTCGAACGCACCTCGCAGACTCTCTTCGGGCTGAGACATCTCTTCTGTCAAAACAAAGATAGGGTTAGTACAGAAGTTAGCAGTCATGCAAAAACCAAAACAAAGGGGGAAAAAGAGAAATTCAAGTATGTATATATATACTAAAAAGGGATCCTACCCCCCGAGCTAGAAGAAGAACCTATGGTTACGACCATCGGCCCCGGAGCTCCTGCGGGAGAATCTAAGTCGATTACTTCCCGAGCTGGTGCAAGTTCTGGATCGACTCTGGTTCTGGGCTAGATTCCTCTACATATTGACTAAGTCCCGGAGCTACGGCACCTCTCCGGAGCGATGGCCATGATCGAAGATTGGTCCCATACTCCTCAAATAAGATCGACCTAAAGGCTAGGGTGTTATCTATGACTACGGTACCCCTAGGTCGGCTATCTTAGTAATCCAGCACGAGCAGATCGACACAGTGGAGCAGGGTTGTATCCAGGTCCGGATCTCTTCGGTGACGTTGGACGATCTGTCTGGGATTGAACCTAGCTAGCCGGGGGTCGGCAATGGCCCTATCTAAATTCCTAAACATGTAAGGGTTACCTTGGCCAGAAGGACCCGCGGCTGCTCCGGAATGGATCCTCTCCTCGCCCGTTCTCTGGGCGACCTCCAGCGCCCGCTTCCTGTTCCTCACGAGGGGAACCTCGTCCTCCTCATCTTCATTTCCCGCGACCTCCTCCACGATGATAGGTCTGGTATCGCGGGCTGGGGGAAGCCCCCGGGACCTCCTTAGGTTCAAAGTCTGATTTGGGAAGATCAGCTTGCAAGCCACCATCGTCTCGTCTGTCATGAGCACGCGGTAATTGTTAGGAAAATATTGTTTTGCCTCAATGGAAATGATTATAATATTACAACTCTATGCAATAATATTACAAGTAAGTATATATTGATTAAAAAGTGTTACAACTCTATGACAAAAGATACATGTAAATATAAAGAAAGAGGTAGAAGATGATAGAAATAGAAAATACAACTCTAAGACAAAATATACAAATAAACTAGAAGTAGTATAATGAAAAGATATAGATGGGATTACAACTCTAAAACAAAAGATACATGTAAAAGAGTGAATAATAGAAGAAAAGAAAAGCAATAGAATAAAAGAACAAGAATAAGAACAATGAACAAAGAACTCTCACTCACACAACCAAAGTGAAGAGTATTGGGGATCACCAACTTGAACAAGGTTTGAAACCTTGTCCAAAAGCTTATTTCCCCCTAACTCAAGCACTAAGGGATCTCTCACAGATTTTGGAAATGCTTTCTGGAATAATCAAGCCTCAAGGTGTTTCTAGCCAAGTGCTCTAGTGGATAGAAATGGTGTGCCTTACAAGTGAGCATTAGGCTCCTATTTATAGAGTTTAGAGACACCCTTTGAATTTCAAATTCCACCAACCCCCATGGCTGTTACCAATGATTAATTGGGTGTTTTATGGAATTAAAATAGAGATTTGGGAGTTACTTGGCTGTTGGAAACGTTCAAAATTGGATAAAAACCGAATTAGTATGAATCTGTCAGCCACTAGCGCCGCGACGCTTGTTTCAAGCGCCGCGACCCTTGGTCAGTTTCAGCAACTAATTTTTTAAGTTTTTCCAAAACATTCCAATTTATTCCCACTTGATTTTGTAACTTCCATACACAATATGGGAGTTAAAATCACATCTCTATCAGCCATTTCTCATATGGCTTTAAGAAATTCATCTCAATATTGTATAACAACAAATCTACACAATAATGAGTGATATTTAGGAGTTACAAATTTGTGATGAATTTGTAACACCAAATATGTTACATGTTTGGATATTTCACACATATCCAAATAATGTAACTCTTTATTATATGTTACAATATGTGACACTCTATGTCACATTTATTTAATCTAAAACATTATATTATAAAATAATATAATATTACATTATATTATAAAATAATATAACATTCCCCCACTAGATTAAATAATCATCTATTGTAACACTTATTTAATCAATCATTATATTTAAAATATCACATATCCCCCACTTGATTAAATAAGAACTCTCTCTTATAGGAGTCATTGCATTGATGCATAAAGTAAAGTGTTTTTCAACTTGAACTTTACTATAGTGTAATTATCACAAAATTTGTCGAAAATTTGGTTGCACTAGGCATTGAACAATCTTTTCATGATGGAAAATCGGTGATAATACACACACCTTTGCGATGTTCACTTGAGACCTCTATGTCTCGCTTTGCATCGTTAATGGCCATGTGCACTTTCCATTCATGGACATTCTTGAGAATACTCCCAATTCTCATGAGAGGCGGCACCACCCCTAGGTCCATATAGGTAGAATTCTTACAGTATTTTGTTACCAAAATACTTGTCTTTACAAGACTGAATTCTATTAAAAAACCTTCCGGTTTTAACCCTCCTCTTGGTAACACACAAGTACTCAATATCTCAGATGAGATTTGTTTTGAGTACAACTAATATTCATTTGATTGACTTGTTATTACCTATTGAACCTAACACTAGTTGAATAACTAGTGTTAAGATAGGTTACCATCAATCGTGAATCTCTTTAGGGAGTTTAAGTCCCATTCCTCGAGATGATGCAACCACTAAATCCCTCGTTAATGGCTTAGTGAAAGGATCCGCCAGATTTTCACTTGTTCTCACATAGGATATTGAGATGACTCATCTTTGAATCAATTCTCTTACATATCCATGTCTTAGACTAATATGTCTAGACTTCCCATTATACACTCCGCTGTATGCTCTAGCCAATGTTGCTTGGCTATCACAATGTATCGATATAGTAGATACATTATCTTTGATTGGGGGAATCTCTATCAACAGATCCCTTAACCATTCGGCCTCTTTGCCAGTAGCAGCTAGAGCTATGAACTCCGCTTCCATAGTGGAATGAGATATACAGGTTTGTTTCTTGGAACCCCAAGAAATTGCACCTCCACCAAGTGTAAATACCCAACCAGTTGTGGACAAGTTGTCCCCAAAATTGGATATCCAACTTGCATCTGTATATCCTTCTAATATCGAAGGAAATTTGGAGTAGTGAAGGCTTAGTCCTTTGGTTTTCTTGAGATAACCTAGGACCCTTCCAATTGCCTTCCAGTGATCCACACTTGGATTACTTGTAAACCTGCTAAGTTTACTTACCGCAAATGCTATATCAGGTCTAGTACACTGGGCAACGTACATTAGACTCCCTATAGCACTAGCGTACTCCAATTGAGCCACCGTTTCTCCTTCATTCTTCTCTAGTTTTACACTATGATCGAATGGAGTATTGGCATCTTTAACCTTGAGATGGTTAAATTTGTTCAATACTTTCTCAACGTAGTGGGATTGCCCTAGCGCAAAACTCCCACTATGTTTCTTTACTTTGATACCGAGTATGGTATCAACTTCTCCAAGATCTTTCATCATGAAGGTTGATAATAGAAACCTCTTCGTTTCTTCTATCCCTTTCATGCTATTACTTAGAATAAGCATGTCATCCACATATAAGCAAACAATGATCACATTTCCCTTACAAGTTTTGGAATACAAACACTTGTCTCCATTGTTATGTCTAAACCCATTAGACATGATGGCTTGATCAAATTTCTCATGCCATTGCTTAGGAGCTTGTTTCAATCCATATAAGGATTTTACAAGTCTACAAACTTTATGTTCATATTTTGGTAGGACAAACCCTTCGGGTTGTTCCATATAGACCTCCTCATTGAGGTCACCATTAAGGAATGCCGTTTTGACATCCATTTGATGAACATACAAGTTGTGTATAGAAGCTAAAGAGAACAAAATTCTTATAGAAGTTGTTCTTGCAATAGGCGCATAGGTATCGAAATAATCGATACCCTCCTTTTGCCTAAACCCTTTAGCTACTAATCTAGCTTTAAAGGTTTGGATAGTGCCGTCAGTGTGGTATTTTCTCCTAAATACCCACTTACACCCAATTGTCTTAGACCCCGATGGGAGGTCTACCAATTCCCAAGTGTTATTGGAAAGAATGGAATCCATCTCATCATTGATGGCTTCTTTCCAAAATGCACTATCTCTCGATTGCATAGCTTCTCTATAAGTCTTAGGATCATCCTCAACAAGAAGTACAATAGGAATTTTCCTAATGACTTCCTCTCTATTTCCTTCTACCATGTAGAATGAAATTCGTTGAGGATCTATCTCATCCACTACTAGACTTTTAAGCCTTTGACTTCTTCTAGGTTCAAAGGGTTGCTTTACATCCTTTTGAGAATTCTCCTCTTGAGAATCAACTTTGGATGTAGAAGCTTGAGAATTGTTCTCATATAACATATTCTCCTTTAGAGATGTTGAAGCTTGAGAATTGTTGTCACTTAACATGTTCTCAAAGAATTCAACTTCTCTAGATTCAATCAGAATATTAGACTCTAAGTCTAATAGCCTATAAGCTTTACTATTGTTGGCATAACCAACAAAAACACACTTTATGGCTCTTGAACCTAACTTTGTTCTATTAGGTTCGTTTTTCATGCAATATGCAAGACACCCCCACACTTTGAAGTGCCTTATGTTAGGTTTTCTTCCTTTCCATAACACATATGGAGATATCTCATTTTTATTCATCGGTATTCGATTAAGAATGTGACAAGCGGTTAAAAGCGCTTCACCCCATAAGTTGAAGTTCAACTTAGAAAACACCAACATAGAATTTATCATCTCTAGATAAGTCCTATTTTTCCTTTCGGCAACACCATTGTGTTGTGGTGTATAAGGTGCAGTGCACTCATGAATTATACCATTTTCTTCACAAAATGTATTGAATTCATTAGAGAAGTACTCTCCTCCTCTATCACTTCTTAGCACCTTAATCTTTTTATTTAGTTGATTTTCAACTTCTAATTTATACAATTTAAAAGCATCAAAAGTCTCATCTTTATGCTTTAAAAGAAATACATAGGTATATCTACTAAAATCATCTATAAAAGTAAGAAAATACCTTTTATCACCTCTAGTAAAAACACCATTTAATTCACAAAGATCACTATGAATCAATTCTAGTAAATTAGATGATCTTTCTACACTAGGAAATTGTTTCTTAATCATTTTCTCCTTAACACATGTTTCACATTTACCATAGATTTTAATATTGCATGCAATCATACCACATTTTACTACTCTTTTCATGGTAGAAAAACTTATGGGGTGAAGCGCTTTTAACCGCTTGTCACATTCTTAATCGAATACCGATGAAGAAAAATGAGATATCTCCATATGAGTTATGGAAAGGAAGAAAACCCAACATAGGGCACTTCAAAGTGTGGGGGTGTCTTGCATATTGCAAGAAAAACGAACCTAATAGAACAAAGTTAGGTTCAAGAGCCATAAAGTGTGCTTTTGTTGGTTATGCCAACAATAGTATAGCTTATAGGCTATTAGACTTAGAGTCTAATGTTGTGATTTAATCTAGAGAAGTTGAATTTTTTGAGAATATGTTATGTGACAACAATTCTCAAGCTTCAACATCTCTAAAGGAGAATTTGTTATATGAGAACAATTCTCAAGCTTCTACATCCAAAGTTGATTCTCAAGAGGAGAATTCTCAAAAGGATGTAAAGCAACCCTTTGAACCTAGAAGAAGTCAAAGGCTTAAAAATCATAAAAGTCTAGTAGTGGATGAGATAGATTCTCAATGAATTTCATTCTACATGGTAGAAGGAAATAGAGAGGAAGTCATTAGGAAAATTCCTATTGTACTTCTCGTTGAGGATGATCCTAAGACTTATAGAGAAGCTATGCAATCGAGAAATAGTCCATTTTGGAAAGAAGCCATCAATGATGAGATGGATTCCATTATTTCCAATAACACTTGGGAATTAGTAGACCTCCCACCGGGGTCTAAGCCAATTGGGTGTAAGTGGGTATTTAGGAGAAAATACCACACTGATGGCACTATCCAAACCTTTAAAGCTAGATTAGTAGCTAAAGGGTTCAGGCAAAAAGAGGGTATCGATTATTTTGATACCTATGTGCCTGTTGCAAGAACAACTTCTATAAGAATTTTGTTCGCTTTAGCTTCTATACACAACTAGTATGTTCATCAAATGGATGTCAAAATGACATTCCTTAATGGTGACCTCAATGAGGAGGTCTATATGGAACAATCTGAAGGGTTTGTCCTACCAAAATATGAACATAAAGTTTGTAGACTTGTAAAATCCTTATATGGATTGAAACAAGCTCCTAAGCAATGGCATGAGAAATTTGATCAAGCCATCATGTCTAATGAGTTTAGACATAACAATGGAGACAAGTGTTTGTATTCCAAAACTTGTAAGGGAAATGTGATCATTGTTTGCTTATATGTGGATGACATGCTTATTCTAAGTAATAGCATGAAAGGGATAGAAGAAACATTGAGGTTTCTATGATCAACCTTCATGATGAAAGATCTTGGAGAAGTTGATACCATACTCGGTATCAAAGTAAAGAAACATAGTGGGAGTTTTGCGCTAGGGCAAGCCCACTACGTTGAGAAAGTATTGAACAAATTTAACCATCTCAAGGTTAAAGATGCCAATACTCCATTCGATCATAGTGTAAAACTAGAGAAGAATGAAGGAAGAGCGGTGGCTCAATTGGAGTATGCTAGTGCTATAGGGAGTCTAATGTACGCTGCTCAGTGTACTAGAACTGATATAGCATTTGCGGTAAGTAAACTTAGTAGGTTTACAAGTAATCCAAATTGGATCACTGGAAGGAAATTGGAAGAGTCCTAGGTTATCTCAAGAAAACCAAAGGACTAAGCCTTCACTACTCCAAATTTCCTTCGATATTAGAAGGATATACAGATGCAAGTTGGATATCCAATCTTGGGGACAACTTGTCCACAACTGGTTAGGTATTTACACTTGGTGGAGGTGCAATTTCTTGGGGTTCCAAGAAACAAACCTATATATCTCATTCCACTATGGAAGCATAGTTCATAGCTTTAGCTGCTACCGGCAAAGAGGCCGAATGGTTAAGGGATCTGTTGATAGAGATTCCCCTAATCAAAGAGAATGTATCTACTATATCGATACATTGTGATAGCCAAGCGAAATTGGCAAGAGCATACATCAGAGTGTATAATGGGAAGTTTAGACATATTAGTCTAATACATGGATATGTAAGAGAATTGATTCAAAGAGGAGTCATCTCAATATCCTATGTGAGAACAAGTGAAAATCTAGCGGTTCCTTTCACTAAGCCACTAACGAGGGATTTAGTGGCTGCATCATCTCGAGGGATGGGACTTAAACTCCCTAAAGAAATTCACGATTGATGGTAACATATCTTAACACTAGTTATTCAACTTGTGTTAGGTTCAATAGGTAATAACAAGTCAATCAAGTGAATATTAGTTATACTCAAAACAAGTCCCATTTGAGATATTGAGTACTTGTGTGTTACCAAGTGGAAGGTTAAAACCGAAAGGATTTTTAATAGAATTCAGTCTTGTAAAGACAAGTATTTTTGGTAACAAAATACTGTAAGAATTCTACCTATATGGACCTAGGGGTGGTGCCGCCTCTCATGAGAATTGGGAGTATTCTCAAGAACGTCCATGAATGGAAAGTGCACATGGCCATTAACGGTGCAAAGCGGGACATAGAGGTCTCAAGTGAACATTGCAAAGGTGTGTGTGTTATTTCCGATTTGTTATCATGAAAAGATGGTTCAATGCCTAGTGCAACCAAATTTTCGACAAATTTTGTGATAATTACACTATAGTAAAGTTCAAGTTGAAAAACACTTTGCTTTATGCACTAATGCAATGACTCCTATAAGAGAGAGTTCTTATTTAATCAAGTGGGGGATATTGTTATATTTTAAAATATAATGATTGATTAAATAAGTGTTACAATAGATAACCATTTAATCTTGTGGGAGAATGTTATATTATTTTATAATATAATGTAATATTATATTATATTATAATATAATGTTTTAGATTAAATAAATGTGACAAAGAGGTGTCACATATTGTAACATATAATAGAGAGTTACAATATTCAGATATATGAGATATATCCAAATAATGTAACATATTTGGTGTTACAAATTTGTAACTTCCAAATATTACCCTTTATTGTGTAAATTTGTTGTTATACAATATTGAGATGAATTTCATAAAGCCATATGTGATATGGCTGTTAGAGATATGATTTTAACCCCAATAATGTGTTTTGGGAGTTACAAAATCATTTGGGAGGGTTTGGAACCATTTGGAAAAACAGCACATTTTTTGTGCTGAAATTGGTCGGTGGCCGCGGCCATAGGCCAAAAGCTGACCAATTTTTTTTCTTCAGTTTTTTCAATCTTTGTTGAACGGCTCAAAAAACCCAAATAACTCCCAAATCTCCTTTTTAATTCCATATTAATCCAATTAAACATTGGTAACAGCCATGGGGGTTGGTAGAATTTGAAATTCAAAGGGTGTCTCTAAACTCTATAAATAGGAGCCTATAGCTCACTTGTAAAACACAACATTTTTATCCATTAGAGCACTTGGCTAGAAACACCTTGAGGCTTGATAATTCCATAAAGCATTTCCAATATCTGAGAGAGATCCCTTAGTGCTTGAGTTAGGGGGAAATAAGCTTTTGGACAAAGGTTTTAAACCTTGTTCAAGTTGGTGATCCCCAACCATCTTCACTTAGGTTGATTAAGTGAGAGTTTACTTGTGTTTCTGTTCTTCATTTTATTCTATTGTTCTATTTACTTGTATATTTTGTTTAAGAGTTGTAATCTTTTCTTTTGGTCCAAACACTTTATTTTACTTGTAATCTTTGCTTAGAGTTGTATTCTCACTATTCTCTTCTTCTTCATCATCTTCTTCCTTTTCTTTGTTTATTTGTAATTTTCAGTTATAGAGGTGTAACCTTATTTAATCAATCTATATTTATTTGTAATATTATTGCATAGAGTTGTAATATTCTTACCCATATCCATTGAGGCAATATATATTTTCCTAACAGTACCTAGTGAACGAAACAAAGTAAGGAAGTTGGTGAGACAAGCTGCACGATATATGTTAGTCGAAGGGGTCCTGTACCGATAGGGGTACTCCCTACCACTACTAAGGCGCATTACACCAGACCAGTCAAAGCTGTTAATGATCGAGGTAAACGAGGGGTTTTGTGGAGATCACGCTGGGGGCAGAGCCTATCAAAGAAAATCCTAAGACAAGGATACTTTTGGCCAATGATGAACGAAGATTCGATGGAGTATGTCAGAATATGCCACAAGTGTCAGATGTTCTCCAAGAAACCTTGATTGAAAATCTACCCACAGGAAGGGGAGGAGTCCAATTTGTTGTTGTAGCCGTAGACTACTTCACCAAATGGACTGAAGCAGAGCCACTAAATACCATCACCTCGAAGAAAGTCTTAGACTTTGTGGTGAAGAATATCATATGTTGATTCGGTCTACCGAAGAAGATAGTCTCGTACAATGGGACTCAATTCAACAGTGATATGTTCACTAACTTTTGTACGAGGCATGGAATCACAAAGAGCTTTTCCTTGGTAGCACACCCCCAAGCTAATGGTTAAGTAGAAGCAGTGAACAAGACTATCAAAGACACTCTGAAGAAACACCTTGAACAAGCCAAAGCAGCCTGGCCAGAATTACTTTCGGAGGTCCTATGGTCACATCAAACGATGGCTCAAATGACGACAAGCCATACGCCATTCTCTTTGGCATTTGTATATGAAGCCATGTTGCTAGTTGAACTCACATAGACGAGAGACATACGAACAAGGGAAGAACCATAAACTAATAGAAGAGTCATTCGATTTAATCAAAGAAAGATGAGAAAAGGCAGGTCTCAGAGTAGCAGCAAATCAACAAAAAGTGGCCAGATGCTTCAACTCTAGAGTGAAAGATCGAATATTCCAACTCGGAGACTTAGTACGCAGGAGGGTGTTCCTAAATACTAAGAACACTGCAACAGGGGTACTAGGACCTAATTGGGAAGGGTCATACCTTGTGGAGGAGTTGATCCCACCAGGGATGTACAAGACAACTCGACTGAATGGAGAACTAATCAAAAACTACTAGAATGGTGAACACCTCTGCCGGTACTATCAGTGAAGTTTTTCAATAGCGACACAAGTTTTAATTTGTAAATGTAGTATTTTCAAATTATCTATGTAACAACCATTGTGCTTCAATGAATGAATGATCTTGTTCAACAAGAGATAGGTCCTAGGACCTTGTCGCCAAACTATTTGATCATGTTCGATCTTGGTTCTTGAGGAACCTATTGACTCACACGATCAACAAGAGAGACAGGTCCTAGGATCTTGTCGTCAAATTATGGATCATGTTCGATCTTGGTTCTTGAGGAGCCTATCGACCCATACGATCCAAACAAGAGACTGGTCTGAGCTGGTCACCAAACTATTTGATCATGTTCGATCTTGGTTCTAGAGGAACCTATCAACCCACACGATCAACAAGAGAGACAGGTCCTAGGACCTTGTAATCAAATTATGGATCATGTTCAATCTTGGTTCTTGAGGAGCCGAACAACCCATATGATTCAAACAAGAGACTGGTTCGAGGACCTTTTCGCCAATTTAATTGACCATGTTCGATCTTAGTTCCTGAGGAACCTATCGACCTATACGATAAAAAAAAAGACTGGTTTGAGGACCAGTCGCCATTATTTGATCACGTTCGAGCCATTTTCTTGAGGAACCCTATCAACCCATACTATCAAAAACGAGACTGGTCCGAAGACCAGTCACCATCATCGGATCATAATCGAATCTGGTCCTTGAGGGACCAATCGATAATATGATCTAAGACTTGTTATAGGCTTGATTAGCCCATCTAGACCCGGTTGGTCCAACTTAGACACTTTTGTCTACAATCATTATAACGAGTACACGAGAGATTACGCAGATCATGATCGACACATGTTACACAATATGCATATGTGTATAGGTATCATTACTACTGAGTATGAAACCATCACCTGACTACCAATGAGGGACAAGCATTTGTTGCTTGCATCATTGGGTGAAAAGGATAAGTGTTGTGTGTCTAAACGCTCGAAGCAAGGCATGGTCAAGTATCAAGTGACCAAGGCTTTTACACCCATGATCACTTGGAGGCATATAGTACATACCGATCGGGGTATACACAAGCAATGAGGACGTGACTTTAAGTACTAAGCAAGCTCAAGTTTTTCTAGGACATTTGTTCAACATATGTTCCGAAAGTGCCAAAAACACAAAATGCATTGGTGGGGAGACTCCTAGCCAAGTCCCTTATAGGGTGGTTGGCTAGATCCTCAACCCTATAGGGTTGTCAGCCTATCACCCATGGGGTGGTCGACTTTGTTCATGGTACTTGGTGAAGTATCGTATTACTCACATTACCATGGTTGTTAGCATGAAAACGTAAAGGAGTAAGGTTAGTGTGGCACGTGAAATACATGTGTTCAGAATATACTGATACCTGAACCAATGAGAGTTGTGAGTTGATATACTTAGTAGGCATTGGAAATAAAAAATTTCAATCAATATATTGAATACTCATAAAAAAAGGATAAAGACATAAAATGTCATATGTAAAAATTGTCAAGTACAAGGTGCCCCACCAATGGCACGAAAGGAAAGAAAAAGTAAGAGACCAAAAGAAGACTAACTAGGGCAAGGAGTATCATCTGGAAGACCACCCTGAGCCTCGGCACCCTCACGAGCCAGACACTTCCTAAGCTCCTTCGCTCGCGTCTTCTCAGGAAGGAAATCCAACTTCAGATCTTTGTTGGACTTCCAGATCAAGTAGAAGCAAGAGAAAGCTGTCTCTGAATATACCTCTCGAGCCTTGTCCCAGGCATCCTTGACCTCTTGCTCCTTCTCGATAAGAGCTTCCTTCCGCAGTTGATCCATGTCGACACTCAACTTCTCCTTCTGAGCTTCAGACTATTTGAGCTGATCGGCAAGTTTCCCCTCCATCTAGGTTACCCTGAGAGTTAACTCGATCACTTCCTGCTGTTTAAGCTCCATGGTATTGCGTAAAGTGTTGATCTTTTCTGTAACACCCTGGTTACACCAGAACAGTTACGGTGATCGGTGAACCAGAAATTTGACCCGCTACTCGAGTCCTTTGGTTAAAAACGTGTTCTACATGCTATTAACAGGTTAAGGTGGAAAACCAATGAAAAGGAAAGGATATATTTTATTAAAACTGTTCATGAGCTCATCAAAACATTTACACGTTATTTACAATATAAAAAGGTCACTACTGTTTTTAAATTTACAATCCCGCCGACCTAAGCGGCAAAAATAGGGTAAACCCCCTAGTTCCTCTGAGAACTCCTTGGCCGTGGTGGTCAAGTGGCCGCATATGTACACATCACCACCCATGCTCTCCACTCAAGGTTGGGTGAGCTTTTCTTTCCCTTTACCTGCACCACATAGCACCCATGAGCCAACGCCCAGCAAGAAAACACAATATAGCATGATATAATATCAACAATGATCACAATAATCATTCAGGATTATCAGTCCAAAACAGATAGGTGACAGTCACAAAAGTTACCAAATAGAGAATAACTCCCTTCAGCCTTGTGACGATAGGGTCACCGGGGCTTAACAGGTAAGTGAACCTTTCATTATCTTAACTAGGATAGGTGCATGGTGAATGGTCACCAATATAACCTTCCTCATGGCCATAGGGTCATATCCCTGGAACATTGTTCCCTAGCCGTGTGACAAACGGTCACCCGGGCCTTAGGCCCTGGCTCTGAGTAACTAGTCTTAGACTAGCCAAGCGCTTATAAGTTTCATTGACTTTAGGGTCGGTCCAGCATTAATGCCTTAGAGCCATTCAATACTGATATCGATTAGATCTAATCTTCATTCGGCCCTGCGTTCAGGACGCTCATGCCGTTTCTGACTCTTAGGTCAGTGTCCCTGACTAGTCAGTGCCATATACAAGTGTTATCCCCAAAAATTAGAGATCAATGACGTGGCAATATAGGTGACAAATGGCAGACATGGTCCGTAAAAGACACATTAAATAGTCAATAGATACATTGACTCCTGAGAGTTGTGATAAAGTGACCCGGTAGACTGGTGAAGAGTTTGGATTGCTTGAAAGATGTCATAACCAAGCCAAGTGCATCCTGGGAGAGCTAAGGAGAGTGCATCCTAGGAGAGCTAAGGAGAGTGTATCCTATGAGAGCTAAGGAGAGTGCATCGTAGGAGATCCCAAGGATGTGGTCCGAGGAGAGCCCAGGGGACTTTGGTCCGAGGAGAGCCCAAGAGAGTGGTCCTAGGAGACCCTAGGAATGTGATTCGAGGAGAGCCCAAGAATTTGGTCTTTATACATATGTCCAACAAGTGCATGGTTGCCCAAATAAAAGAGTGCCATGTTAGAGGAGAGGAGTGCATGTCCTACCACCATGCACTTGTCCAACCCACAAAAACATGTCCTACCACCATGCACATGTTCGACCAGCTCTTGCATGGGTGGTCAGTAGGAGGTGGATCAACTAGCTAGAGGAGGACTAAGTCAAGATTCCCAGAAACAACTTCAACAAGATATGCGGGAATCTCTCATTCTTCCCACAAATGGGGGGTTTGTTACATTTTGAATGTTTTTGTAATTTAAAAGTAATAAGTATAATAAAATATCCTGGTTCTAGGGGATACCGTATGTATGACCCTAAGCCTATAAATAGAGGGCTTATGGGATTAGAGAGGGGCTTCTTCTGCTTCTTCTTTCTAGAGAGAGAAAATTTGGGTCTCAGTATTCTAGAGAGAGAAAGTGCTGATATTTGAAAGGATTCTTGTATTTTTGCAATCTGTACTGAAGAAACTCAGTTGGCTCAGTCCATCTGATCTTGAGTACAGATCTATAAATCACAACTCTAAGTGGATTAGGCTATTACCGACTGATCGGGGCAGAACCACTATAAAATCTCTTGTGTTATTTACTTTTCCTGTTTAAACCGTCTGTGTGATTTAAATTCTCTTGAAGGTTTGTCGTATTTGACGTTCTCACATCGTTGGCTAAAAACACAGTCAACAACAAGTAAACAATATTCACTAGCATTTAATATGCAATCCATGTCCACATTTATCAATAAACATGCCTCAATAACAATCATGCATGTCATATTTACACAGGGTGCAGTTTTCATACCTCAAGTTCGAGCGAGAAATATTATAAGGATGACCCCTGAGAACGATCGATCTTTTAGTTCCTTAGCGGTTACCTAATCACAACCAATTATAACCTTCATTAATGAAAATCAACATGGATAGGGTCTTGACCTAAGCACCACTCTCGGGACCTCGAAACATGCCCACACGGTGAGTAGATTCGATCCCGGGCCTTAAGGATTGAAACCCCAAGTCAAAAACCCCTAAAAACACTCAAAACAAGACTTTGAAGGAACAGAGTAGCGCTACAGCACTGATCCCTAGTGCCCTAGCGCTATACTCAGAACCCCCAACACGCCCAAAAGACCCCTGTGTAGCGCTGTAGCGCCCTAGGGTGGGCGCTATAGCGCTACCTCCAGACCTGATGCCCCCTGAAACCTCCTTCTTCATCTCCTTCGATCCCAACCTGTTTCCAATGCTTCCAAATCCCATTTTTGATGCCAAATGAACCCAAAAACCATCCTAACATATCCCAAACATCACAACCATAGGAACCCTAGCCAAAACTCCCAACAAAACCAAGATCTAAACCTAGAAATCTCAGTTGCAAAACAGAACTAAAACAGGGCAAACCAGAGAATTCAATGGTTAGAAACTTACCCAAAGCTCAGCTTATGATGCTCTTCAATGGAGGAACACACTCCCAAACTCCCAAGGCTTACTTCCCAAGCTTGAATCCTCAAGAATGGTTCAAAAATCTCAAAGGAAACTGAAGGAGAAATAGATACGGGAAGGCTCTTGAACTTACTCTGGTTTTCTCTCTTCTTCCACAACAAAAATGGTTATATCTATCCTAGGGGTGAAATGACCATTATACCCCTAGGTCAATTTAAGGTTTCTAAAGGCTCCCGAGGGCAAAATTGGTATTTTCCACCTATCTTGTTAATCATAATGAACACTCTCCATTTCCTGTTATTCTCAATAATCTCAAACACGAATAATTCATATCCCGTTACCCTTTAATTCCCGGTAACGCTCTAATCATTAAACTCACCCCGGGACTCATCCCGAGCCCCGAACTTAAACTTGTTGTGACTAAACTGCTAATCAATATTCCAAGATCGTCTCATGCCGAATAGCTCGAACAAACCCACATTATAATGTGGGCTTAACATATATCATCAACATGCATACAAATATGCAATTATACCCTCAACGGGCCAAATTACCATCACACCCCTGTAATTAAGAACGTGGACCTACATGCATGCATTTAACATCATATTATAATATAATTCACATATACATGCATTTTATCAATTAATGGCATAATTAAGCAAGTATGGCCCTCCCGGCCTACTATTCTCGCCATTAAAACACATCGGAGAATTCGGAGCATTACATTTTCATCTTTCAAAGCAATGTTCGCATCCCTAGATCCAAGAACGCGCCTAAGGTCCAACACCTCATGGCAGACAACTTCAAGCTCAGAACGAAGGTTGGAAAGTGTAGAGGTATACTCTACTGACCTATCACGGACATGGGATACCAACATCAGTGCCTGCAAAAAACATACTAGTGTTAGAGAATGTCAGCACACAAGCTAACTAGACAAAAAGAAAACTATAGAGGACTTACACTCTAAATGTCAAGGAGTGACTTTGTGAGGATGGTGCTCAATTCCTCGTTCTTAATCCCATTAAAAGTCGTTGTCGTGTGCTCCAAATGGGACGCTTGGTCCATGATGGCACCTAAATTTCGTATGGCTGAATGGTGTGGCTCAAATAAGGGAGCGTACATAGAAGAGGAGGCACCCGCATCAATAATACTGGGAGAAACCTCTAACGCCATACTACCAAGGGACCTTTACGTTTTGCGTTTTAAACAATGATAAACTCGCTAACCGAGCCATTTGGCCATAATCGTGTAACTAAGTATGATTAACAGTTTAGGGTTAAAAATTTTGGTCAAAGATACAACGTTTCACTAAAACGTTTACTTTATACATTGGGATCCCAACAAATATAATATAAAGGTTAATTACAATAAAATATTTACAATTAGCCGACCTAAGTGGCAAAATAGGGTTTAACCCTAGTTCCTCTTTAAACCCTCAGCTGTGGTGGTCGAGCAGCCGCATATGTACACATTGTCACTTAAGATCTCCAACTCAAGGATGGTCCAGGTTTCTTTTGCCGTTACCTACACCACATAGCACCCGTGAGCCGTAGCTCAGCTAGAAATCTCAATATGCTCATGAACAAGTAATAACATGTCACTAAATTACAATAGGAATGCCTAGCAGTTATAACCCTACTCATGCATGCAAGCAGGTACAAATAGATGTTTGTGGAGTCCTGCACTCTGAGTAGATGACTAATAAGTCTCTCGCTCTGAGGTAGATGACTAGTAAGTCTCTGTGAAGTAGACGACTAATAAGTCTATCTCTGTGTAGATGACTGATAAGTCTATCTCTTTTTAAATGACTGATAAGTCTATCTATGTGTAGATGAATGATAAGTCTATCCATGCGTAGATGACTGATAAGTCTGTCTCTGTTTAGATGACTGATAAATCTCTCTCTGTTTAGATGACCGATAAGTCTATCTCTGTTTAGATGATTGATAAATTCATCTCTGTATAGATGGCTGATAAGTCTATCTCTGTTTAGATGACTGATAAGTCTATCTCTGAGGTCCCACGCCCTCCTAGCCATGTGACGTATCAGTCACCTGAGCTTATAGCCCTGACTCTATGTAACTAGCCTTTAGACTAGACAAGCGCTTTTGTTTTCATCGAACTTAAGGTCGGTCAAGCATATCATGCTTACGTTGATAATGCTTATGTTGATTAGATCTAATCTTTTCAGCTTGCGTTAAACACCCTAATACCGTTCTTGAATCATAAGCCAATACCATACGACCAGTGCTCAATACCACTGTCGAACTTGACTAATAAGTCATAGCTTCACAGTCAATACTGACACCATTGCCAATTCTGACTAATAAGTCAGTTCCACTCATAAGCAAGCAATGAAACTAGGCATATATCATATGTCAAATATCCAAATACAGGGCATTCAACATGCTTACTCAACATTCATGAGCATAATTATGATCATGCACATTTACAGAGACTCAAGCTTTAATCAATCTCATATTCAACATTCATGCCATAAGTAACTGTGATCAAACCACTAACTTGCATTCAAAGATCGTCTCACATGCCGAATAGCTCGAACAAATCCACATTATAATGTGGCTTCATCCATAAATCACCAACATGCATGAAAATATACAAATATGCCATCAATGGGCCAAATTATGAAAATCACCCAATTAATCAAGAATGGGTCCACATGCATATTTAATACACCTAAACATGCATATCAAGTCATATTATGATATAACTCACATAATCACATAACGATACACATAACTATCACATAATTCCAAAATTTGCCATCCTGGCCCCCTAATCAAGGCCTTAAGCCTTATTAGGAAATTTGGGTTGTTCCAAAACTGGCGTAGGCAAGGGTGGCTCTACCTCAGCAACATGACTAGATGCCAAAGGAGTCGGTGGAGGCACCTCGGGAGGAACCTCCGTTATTGACTCAACCTCAACCCTAGCTGTAACGCCTTGGTTACTCCAAGACCGTTACTATGAACTTTAAACAGTGCTTAACTCCCTAAACGAGTCATTAGGTTATAAACGTGCATCTAGGTATTATTAATAGGCCAGGGTGAAAATTTCTATTAAAATGAATGGATATATTTTATTTAAAAACAGTAAACTATACATGGGCCCATAAAAGTGTTCACAAAGTTATTTACAATCCAAAATGGTCATTACAGTGTATAAATTACAACCAGTCGACCTAAGCGGAAAAAATAGGGTTAACCCCTAGTTCCTCTGAGAAACACCTTGGCAGTGGTGGTCAAGCGGCTGCATATGTACACATCGCCACCTAAGCTCTCCACTCAAGGCTGGGTGAGATTTTCTTTCCCTTTACCTACACCACATAGCACACGTGAGCCAAGGTTCAACTAGAAAACTTATTACTGCATGTATACAATATCAATAAATGATTATAGTAATCATTCTGGGGGCTTGCAGCCCAATCAGATAAGTGAATATCAATAATGATTCTGGTAATCATGCTAGGGCTTATAGCCCTAATCAGATAAGTGACTATGGAGTCACACATTGTGCAGGTGACTAATAAGTCAACCTCTAAGGATTTGTGCCCTGTATAGAAGACTAATAAGTCCATTTCTAGGGTTCTACTCCTTAAAAAGATGGTTAATAAGTCCATCTCTAGGGATCCGCTCCCAAGCCATGTGACATGTCGGTCACCTTAGCCTTTTGGCTCTGGCTCTAAGGCTGCAACGACCTTACTAATTCTTGACACCCTGTTTTGACTGGCTAACAGGTTAAGAACTTTATCACGCATTCCATTATGCCCCTCTCCATCTCAGTCCATCACCATAAAGCTTTCATACTTTGGTATACTGACATGATGCCTGAATGGAGAGAAAAAGAAAGTAGCATGAGATTCATCCAGAATCTCCCATTTAATCCCAGTGTCCATCAAACCCCAAGTCTGATCCTTATATCACAATAGATTCATACCTGACACTGTATCACCCTTAGCTAATCCAGCTAAAACTTCCCACTCAACTTTCCTATATGTGATTCACTTAGTCGTCTTTTCTTTTGAGCTCCTCTGAGATAGTAATCTCAAGCACAGAACTGGCTACTTGGCCCATTAGAACCCTACTATAGTTCTAGTCAAATCCTTTTAGCCACATATTGCATAATCAATCATTTCTCTGTATCACTTAGGTGTCATAACAACCTGTCAATTGATTCTGATCTGTAAAAAGAAACTCAGAACTCTTTCCACAAAACACATATAATACCATGCCCATTCAAGGGCACTCTTGCCTTCTAAGGTGTCCCTTGACCTTATCAAATTTTCCACAGAGAATACAGCACAATACCATCGTCCAAGACGATCACAAATCCCATTCAAATAATCCCTTGAACGCTCTGTTCATCTGATCCATAAACACTTAGCATTAAACAAATTCTCAAAATATAATCTAGCACTTACTAGTGCTTTTATTTGATAAAAACACAGCCTTTTGCATATTCTTTTCCCCTGATCCCTAACTGGTACTAACCAGGTCAAAGATCAACTTTTGAGAATTCCATCTCATTCAATACCTATGCCTCGAGTTCTTACAACCCTACCGAGTCATCCAAAACAGTGCCTTCAATCCAACTCTATCCCTGACACTAATCAAACCACCATTCTATCTCTTCATATAAAAGAAACCCTGACTAATTCCCTGGAAACCCATCCAAGAACTCACAGACTAGTCCAGCCTGTCCTGATCCCACTGGCACAATCTAAGTGGTATCCACCACACTAGCTAGGAGTTCTATGCATTTCCCCGCCATAAAACTCTAGCTCTCAAGCCCATGAGATGATATTCTTTCCTTACCATTTAGCATTGCCAGTCGAAACCAGCTTTATCAAAATCACTGATGAGTCATTTCCATAACCCAACTTATTTCTTAAGTCACCAATACAGTATCATCTTCCCATTGCAACATGACCATGTGATCATCATATCAACTCTATGCCTCTCTATATGCAACAAACAAAGGAACAACATGGCACCAAAACCAATTAGCACAACTCAGAAATCAGAACTAGAAAACTGACCTGCCACTTCGAGGAGCTAGTCTCGGTCTCAGACTCTGACTGCCTCGGAATAAACATTCGAGCTGGGGTCGAGCTGTCTATCCTCTTTCGCTCAAGCTCTCTTAGCCTTGGGCAACACATTCTGAAATGCCCAACCATGCCACAAGCAAAACATGACCTTGCTCTGCATTCTCCCAGATGATGCCTCTTGCATCGTGCGCATTCTGGGTAAGGCTTCCAGCTTTTCTTCTTGCTTGCTCCACTAAATGGAGATACCACTATCTGAGCTCCATGCTCCGTGGCACTCTTTTTCTCATCTCTGATGCTCTCAATAGCAAGAGCCTTCTCTACCACCTGAGCATAGGTAGAGACTTCATGCACTGGGGCAACTCTGATGCCCTGAGCTATTCCAGGATACAATCCTTGAACAAACCTTTCCTTCCGAGCTACATCTGTGGGTACCATGTCTAAAGCAAACTTGGTTAACCCATTAAATCTATTAACATACTCGGATACTGATGCCTTTCCCTGAACGAGATTCAGAAACTCATTCATCTTGGCAGTCTTAGCTACATCACAGTAATACTTTTCATTAAACAGCTGCTTAAATTCTTTCCAATCCATCACAGCTGTGTCTTGTGTCTGGGATATCACTTCCCACCACGTCTGAGCATCATCCCGCAATACAAATGTCACACATATCACCCTATCGTGACCTACCAGCCCCATACTGTCAAGAATGGAACTGATCATGCCCATCCATTGCTCAACTCTAAATGGATCTAGGCCTCCCTCAAAAACTGGAGGGTAATACTCCTAGAATCTTCCACAGAGAAATTCCTGTCTGCTCTCAACCCTAGGCTGAGCCAAACCTGGTGCCACTCCTTGCATAACATAAGAAGAGGTGCTCCCCAACAAATTCTGCTGTTGCCTCAAACACCTGATCTCTTCCTCATGCCTCTACAATCTTGATTGCAAATCTGTGACTATCTGTTGAAAATTCTGAGGGGCAGATGAAGAACTCAACCCCTGGCTAAAACTCCCAGCCTCAGTATATCCACCACCAGGCCTCATTATCTGCCTTGGCTATAAACCTGCTGATTGAATCTGCAGTCAATAACTTGACCCATTAAACATGATGAGCATATCAAAAGTTTTCCCCCACGGGATCAATCTTACCACACCACATTCACAAATCACTGCAGTTCTATAAACATTCCCATGGCATTCATACATCAATCAAAGTCCATGCTCTTCCAACATTCACACCATGCCTCAACTCCAACATGCAATATCACAATTATGTAATTATGGAGCAGGTAATCAAATGATCATGTTCATAAATATATTCATGGAGCATATAATCATATAGTCAAGAGCCAGGCTCTATCAGAATCTCATGCTCCCTAATACAATGTGTAGGTAAAGCATTTATGATCTATTTAAGCAGCAAAACACATAACTACAGAAATAGTTACCATTCCTTGAGTGAAGCTATCTTCAGTGATGAGTGTACATGCCCAGCTTGTCTTCAGGAACCATAAACCTTGGCATGCTCTGATACCAAAATTGTAACGCCCCAACTTCAGGGACCGCTACAGTGCACATTGCAAACAGTGCTAAACTCGCTAATCGAGTCATTTGGCCATAAACGTGTAACTAAGTATGATTAGCAGTTTAGGGATTAAAAATTTTGGTTAAGATATAACGTTTACTGTATACACTGGGATCCCATAAATATAATTTCAGAGTCTATTACAAGAGACTACTTACAACAGCGTTCTAAGCGGCAAAACAAGGTTTAACCCTAGTTCCTCTTTCAAACCTCGCCCAAGTATTGGTCGAGCAGTTGCATATGTACACGTCATCACCTAAGCTCTCCAACTCAAGGATGGTCCAGCTTCCTTTTTCCTTTACCTGCACCACAAAGCACCCGTGAGCCGAAGCCCAGCAAGAAAACTCATATGCTCATAAACAGTCATATCGTGATATTAAATCATATCTGGCATGCCTAGCAAACATAGCTTTATTCAAGCATGCAAATGAATTCAAACAATGCTGGGGTATCCAGGATAAGAAATCCTGCCCTTCTGATTGGATGACTATCAAGTCAATCCTAATCAGATGAGTGTCTCAACACTTGAGGTTCTGGTAAACCATGCTGAGTGACCAACAAGCAAGTCACTATGGGGCTCAGCACCCAAAGCCATGCATATGATGATCAAAATGATCATACAGAGGTCATAGCTCTGATCAGATAAATGAATACCACTTTGAGGTCCTCTTAAACCATACTGAGTGACTGACAAGCAAGTCACTAATTCAAACAGAAGAGTGGCTGCTAGGTAAGCCACTAGCCTTCAACAAATGAGAGACTGATGGGTAAGTCTCTATTTTAACAAATGAGTGACTGATGGGTAAGCCACACAAGCGCTTATAATATTCATCAAACTTGAGGTCGGTCTAACATTAATGCTCTTTGAGTCATCTAATGCAGTTTGTCGATTAGATCTAATCTTTGGTGGCCTGCGTGGAACACGCTAAGGCCGTCCTGACTAATGAGTCAGCACTATGTGACCAGTGCCCAGTACCACTGCCGAACTTGACTAATGAGTCACAGCTTCACAGTTGATACTAACACCTTTGTCAATTCTGACTAATGAGTCAGTACCATGCACAAGTATGCATTGCTACCAAACATATATCATATGTCAAACATCCAAAGATGGGCATTCAGCATGCTTACTTAACAATTGCGAGCATAATAATGATCATGCACAAACACAGAGACTCAAGCTTTGACCAATCTCATATCCATCATTCATGGCATGCCCTAATCACATGTTTCTCGTGCATCACATGCATCACACTTAATCATTCAGCATGCCTCAGTAATAATCATATGCAAATGAGCAAGATTTCTAAGCATTCATTATGCTATCAATGTTTACATTTAAACATCCAACATGCATCAAACATAACCATGCATGTCACATATGGGGTGCAGTTTTCTTTCCTTCAGTCCAAGCACAGGTTACCAACAAATGAGCCACAAGCACGATCCTGATTCCAAGCCTCTAGTGATAACCTAGTCACAACCACAAATGGTATCAGAGCCTTGACTCAGCCGGAAGTGTGGCCGACGGGGACATCGGGCCTGTAAGGGGGGGTGATTGTGACAGTCAAAATCCCGTGATCCGTAAGGGGAAACACCGGGTAAGCTGTGCAATCCCACACCGCCTGGGGAAGGTCAAGTGTGATGATTCTAAGGCTGTGTAGGTATGGGACTACACAGTTGAAGAGGGCTTAAATGGATTGATGGGTACTACCTATATCAACAAGATGCATCTTCTTTTCGGTAGCCCATCACTTGAGAACTCCAAAGTTAAGCGTGTTTGACCTGGGGTAATCTAGGGATGGGTGACCTCCTAGGAAGTTTTCCTAGGAAGCGTGCGAGTGAGGACAAAGCACGCTGGAAAGACTTGTGTTGGTTTGTAGGGCCAGTCGTCATTCCAGAAAGTAGCCATAGTGACGTGGGGCGTCACAGCTAACTTGCATTCTAAGACCGTCTCATGTTGAATAGCTCGAAAAAAATTCACATTATAATGTGGTCTCATCCATAAGTCACCAACATGCATGAAAATATTCAAATATGCCCTCAATGGGCCAAATTACAAAAATACCCTTACAATGAAAAGTGGACCCACATGCATGCATTTATCATCATATAATAATATAATTCACATAAACATGCATATAATCATTTAATTTCATAACAAATCAATTATGGCCCTCCCAGCCCCCTAATCCAGACACTGAGCCACAATAGGGAATTTGGGACGTTACACTAGCCCTCTTGGCCGGTCGGACGAAAGGGCTAGCCTTAGTTGGAGTCGACCTTTGTTGGGTGTGAACAAAGCTGAACATACCTGAACCTGCAAAAGAAGATCAAATATTAGCGGGATATCAAATACAGACAAAACATAAAGTAAAGATGATAAAAGTGTCAAACCTTTTGAATGAGATTCAGGTTCGAACATGGCTTCATCAAAATAATATGAAGCAAGAAATCAGTGCACAGATGCACCCACCTCATCACCCTCCTGTCCAGCTAGCACGGGCAAAGAGGGTACCTCCTCGATATGAATAGGTTCCGGGGAGACTATGGCGCTCACGAGCTCAGGACCATCTTCATCCGGAACATCGGCGATAGTAGAAGGAAAAAGCTCGACCTTCCTAAGGTCCTTTGAAGTAGCGAGGGTCTTGATATTCTTCTCCTCATGGGTCATGGAAATCAACGCCTTAGGCCTAACAGCCATAGCTTGGGTCGGGAGCGGTCTATAAAATGGCCCGACGTGTTTAAACTTGAAGTAGTTGGCCTCTGCATCCTTAATGAAGAAATAGTTGTCGGCATATCTAAAAGCCCTGATATGTCTAGAGATCTCTTCCAAGAAGGTGTCGGTACCCTTGCTTGTATAATGGTGAAAGTGGAAGTACCCTGAGTTGCGTTGAGAAAGGTTTGTCTTCAAATTAAATAAGTAATGGATCTTATGAGGTACTCAAGCAATCCATTATCTACGATGGTAGATAATGTACAACGCATATAACATTATCCTGCCTCAGCTGCCTGAGAAACTATCTCGGCGACATTCTCAAAAGTCGCATCCTCCTCCTCATCAGATTCCCCGAGATCCTGGCCAAGCCTGGGATAAAGTGGAAGATCTCCCTCTGTCAACAATAAATAATAGTCTTTTTCTGCTAGTCAAGGCTTCAACATTGGAAGGACGATCAACTGAAAACAACATAAAACATTTGGTTAACTCAAATAATCATAAAATATTAGCATATAGATAAAAAATAATTGTTTAATGTCAATCAAATATAACTTACATTCTTCTTCGATAACATCGTGAAATGATAGACTTGGTGAAATCCTTGTTCCTCCGATTTGACCAACTAAGCATCCTTAGGACCATGTTTCCTGAGCTCACAACAAACTCCGTCGCAAGCTACTGGATAGCCTCATATGCCCAATACTGTGAGGCCGAGGCATAACCATACATATTGTACTTGGACTCTTGTTGCATCTTGGCATCCTTCTTATTGTCATAGTTGGCCTTTTGCTTCACCATGTCTTCCATACGAGACTGCAATAGCCTCCCATAAGAGTACTTCCCCCATTGATAGATGAAGAAGAAGTCTACGTCCTCAACCATCTTTAGAATATCTCGCCATATATGCAACTTGCCCTCTATGGCATTCAGAACCCCCTCAACCAACAACCATAGACCAAGCTTGTACACATCTTCCACCACAGTACAAGTCTTAAAAGGATGGTCCACCTGTGAGAGCTTTACTTTCTCAACATCATTGAAATACTCATTTATCAAGCAGTCGCTGAGAATACGCTCTTCCAACTCTTCTGGAGACGGGAAGGTATGGAAATTTAACCCCGTCACCAGGGAAAACTCTCCCATGCCGAATCCACAAGACTTCAACCCCAAGAAGAAATGCTCCTCATCTTTGTTGTTACTGGCAATTTTCCTCAAAAGCATTTGATGCACCAAAACTCCGAAGAAATTAAACTCCGAAGCCAAAAAGAACTGCTTGAAAGGGGATTCCTTAGCCCTTTCTATCAGCCCGAGGTCCACAAACCTAGTCTTTATGTGATTTAAAGTGCTACTACCTTGATATGTGACTCGACTAGGAAAATGATCACAAAACGGAACAAGCAACTTAGGCATCTGCAACAACACATGAAAAAATTGGTAAGAAAACAGAATGTTAAATAGAATCGTGAAAAAATTCAATAAAATTTCATCAAAAAACTAAAAGAAGCTGTCATCGAGCTCTATCGAACTATAATTGAGCTGCAACATACCCTATCGAGCCACTATTGAGCCTAACAAGCAATATCAACAACCTAAAACTATAGAGACTGTCGAGCATGTGACGAACCTATCGAGAAAAGAAAAGCATGTCTACATAAATAACCATCAAGCAATAATCGAGCTACAATCGAGCCTACTATCGAACCTATCGAACCCTTTTTATCTAATACCACAGATCCATCGAGCAATTTACACTCATCCTATCGAGCTCCTATGGATCCACCATCGAACCATTCCAACTACCCTATCGAGCCTACTATCGAACCATAATCGAGCATATCGAGCTAGTTTCATCTATTACCATAGATCAATCGAGCTTGTATCAAACTTTTATCGAACCTATTGAGCCACTGGTTCAAACCTAGAAAAAATTTCCCACAAAATCGATGAACCCATTCCACAAATCACAGATTCAACAACAATATAAAGCAAATATGGACTTGGCTTCAAGATTTTACCTTTGTTTTTTGAAACTTTGAAGGAAATATGTGTCGTGGGTCTCAGGTTTGACGGAAATAGTGCGTTGCCATGGGTCTCGAGATCGACGGAGAAATGGGAGAGAAAATTAGACGGTGGTGCGGCTCGACGAAGATGGGGGCTTGATGGAGGTGGGGGTTCGACGGGTTTTTGGGGATTTTTGTGAGAATGAGAGAGAGAAACCGAGAGCGTATAGAGAGAGAAGTGAAAGGTTGAATTTTTTGGGTGTATAAAAATAAAAATGGTATTTTGAGTATGAGGGAAAAGTTTAGCATCAATTTGAAAAAGTTAATAGTGCTATTTTTTGTTTGTAATTATAGATATTAATATGTATAAAAGGTGAAATTTCCCCATCTCTATTGATAGACAATATTTAACTTGAAAATTTGTGGAATTGAGATTCAACATAACATATTCTGAACTAAATTGTAAAATTTGATTGTAACATGTAATCATTAAAAAGAAAGAACCCGATATAAAACATAGATATACCAAAATCAAAATGTATGAAATTATAAGCTTATTATTAGAAGATAGTACAACATGACACATCGGTTGCTATATATATGCGTGAAAAGAGTTTTCGGTAGGTTCATCACCACCGAAGTCTGCTTCCTCTCCTGATTGGGTAATTTGCAATATTTGACTTTCTCTCTTATTTTTAGTATTTTAAACAAATTTCTTCCTCTTTTGTGGAACAGCCAAGTCAACTGTGGGAAAAGAACTGAATATAAATATTAATGCTCGAGAAACCTATATAATTTATATCTTTATTTTAGACAATATCACAAATATCATATGTATGTATATAGATATACAAATATATATGGGAAACTACTATATTAGCCATTATATTTGTCCTAAATATGCGATCAACCTTTATGTTTTGTTAAATGATACTTCATATCCTATTTTTTACAAAATAGTATCTTAGACCTAATTTTTGTCAAAATATTTATAAGATCAATTTTTAAGTCGTTGGACATGAGATGGGTTCACGATAGCAGAGAATGTGGTCAATGAACTGAAAATAAAAGAATATATTTGTAAATATTTTGATGAAAATTGGGTATAGGGTACTATTTTGATCAATTTTGTAAAACATAGGATGTGAATTGTCATTTAACAAAACATAAGGGCCGAATGAAAAATACAGGAGCCAAACTGATATTTTTCCCTATATATTTCTCAAGATTAATCATATGTGTGTGTTCTATGTTTTTTTCTTTCTTTCGATTTCAACATTCTCAAAATTTAACATATATGTCATCTAATAATTTGATGAAAATACACAAACACTGTTAAAATATATTTTCCTAACACAGTAATTAAGTAAGTCAAATTTACAAAATTCCTTCTTCAAACATTAATTTCCAAATATAATTTTGAAAGTGTTTAATGAAAATTACCCTTCAAAATAAAAATGTGGTAGTTATTCTTTCTAGATTTAGTTAGTTGCTTCTTTCCTATTGGTCAAGTCCCTAACCACCTATTTCTTACTGGTTAAGAAGGTTAAGTTGGTTGCAAAACTATTAGCTATAAATAGGTATTGTGATAGTCATTTTAAAGATACATGATCATTTTTTAAACTGTAGAGAGAGAGAGAGAGAGAATAAATTTTGTATTTGGTTTTATCCTTTAAGAAAGAGAGAGAACGAGTTTAGTCATAAGTGAGAGAAAGCTTCAAGAAAGTAAGAAAGCTTGGTTATGTTTAGAGTACAAGGGATTTTGTACTATCACTTATTGGGTGTTCTTCTCAACTGTCATTGGGATTTTGTACAAGGGAGTACAAGGGTTGTTGTAACGTCCCAAATTCGCTAATAAGGCTTGGTGTCTTGATTTCCCTTGATTTCGGTGCCAGGAGGGCATAGTTGGATTTTTATGTGTTAATTGTGATTATACATATGCGATTATGTGAATTATATGAGTTGTATTATGTTATGACTGCTTATACATGTTTAGGTGTATTAAATGTGTTTACACGCTCGTTCCTGTTAAAATGGCATTTTTCGTAATTTTTTACTCGTTGAAGGTATATTTGTATTATATATATTTTATGAGTGAGACCACATTATTATGTGATATATTTGAGATGTGTGGCTCGAGGCTGTCCTAGTGAGCAATTTGGCGGAAAAGTCACAACGAGGAGTTATACCCGGCTCAAGGTGAGCCTAGGGGTATTTTAGTAATTTGGTGAGTTATCGGGGAAATTAGAATATGAATCATAATTGGGGGAAAATATTAGAGTTTGGAAGATTCGTGGGATTAATAGGGAATCTTAAGTGAAATTTGAGGTTTAGCAGGAAAATGTGGCAAATGATGATGTTACCCTTGAGAGCATTAAAGAAGTAAGGCTTGACCAAAGGTATATTTTGGTCTTTTCATGCTAAGGAAGGACTTGAGCTTACTGGGACTCTCAGAAGTAACAAAAGACCAAAGGAAACAAAAACACTTAGCTCACCTTCCCTTTCTCTCTCGTTTCTCTCTCAATCTCTCTCTTGATGTATTGGGGAGTTCTTGAATTTTTGAGGAGAATGCCCTTGGGAATCTAAGGAGCTTAGGGCTAAGATTAGTTAAAGGCAGCTTAGGGTTGGAATTCACAGCTAAGGTAAGAATTCGTACTCTTTTTTTTTAATGAAATTCTGTCATAGTTTAAGTTTAGTTGGGTTTTAAACTTTACCTTGGGTTTTGGTTAGGAATTGGGTTGGTTTTGGAGGGTATAAATGTTCCTTATGTTGTATTGGTAAGAGTTATGGGTTAAGTTGGGAACTTTGGGATTGTTTTCGAAGGTTTTGGTTCAGAGGAAATGGCTGGAAAGTGTTGGAAATTTTGGTTTCATGGGGTTGCGCCGCGGCGCTGTTCTTGGTGCATCACGGTTCGCATGAACTCAGGGGCTAGGGTGGTTCTCTGAATCGCCTTGTCGTCGCGGCGCAGGGACAATTAGGCATAGGCTCTTTGACTTGTTAGGGCCACGAGGCTTGTAAGGGGCGCCGCGACTCAAATTTGGGATTTTGGTGAATTAGGGTATTTAAGATTGAGAACTCAAACCTAAAGGCTCGGGAAGGACTCTACTACCCAGTTTAGTAGAATTCGAGGTCCCGAAGGCTAGGAATCAATATTGAAGCTTTTAATTGATTTAGTTCTTGATGGATATCCGTTAATACGTTGTGACTAGGGGTGCCGCAAGGCTCGGGAGGAAAGGATGGTGCTCGTTGCCGCTTTACCTTATCGCTCAGGACTTAAGGTAAGAAAATTATCTCATGCACCGTGTGTAGGGCTTGAGCCCTTGATTATAAGGCACGGGGATGACTATGTCATGAATTCGTTTATGGTTGAATGTCTGATGTGTTTGAATCTATGCTCATATACTTGTTTATACTGATTGTTAGGTCGGGAGATCGTTATCGGCACTACGCGCGTAATGTAGGCCGTAGTGGCGGTGCCTTATCGGCCTTGAGGTCGTTATCAGCACTACATGCGTAATGTAGGTCATAGTGGCGGGGCCTTATCGACCTTGAGGTCATTATCAGAACTACATGCGTAATGTAGGTCGTAGGGGCGAGGTCAGGCCGTAGTGGTGGGACCATTATAGGGAAGCGATGTGTATCTATTCAATATGATTCGTTATACTTGTTGAATTATCAAAGTATATATGGTTATGATTTATAAAACATGTATTTGATAGGAATGCTTATCTGAATATTTGTCTTGTTTGGTTGAGTTTTCTTGCTGGGCCTTGGTTCATGGGTGCTTTGTGGTGAAGGTAAGGGCAAAGAGTAACATAGACCAACCATGAGTTGGAGAGCATGCTCGACCGCCACAGCTGGGATTGCTTGGGAGGAATTAGGGTGGAACCCTCACTACTACAAAAAGGGTTTTTTAGGACTAGCATTGCGAGTCCTAAAAAATTTTTTAGGACTCGCGGGGCGCGAGTCCTCTATTTGAGAGCCTTAAAAACTAAGGTTTTTTAGGACTCGCATCCTAAAAAATTGTGCGAGTCCTAAAAAATCTGGTTGAGTGCCTTTGATTAAGTTTTTAAGACTCGCTTTGCGAGTCCTAAAAAATCTGGTTGAGTGCCTTTAATTAAGTTTTTAGGACTCGCTTTGCGAGTCCTAAAAAATCTGGTTGAGTGCCTTTAAGTAATTTTTTAGGACTCTCTTTGCATGTCCTTAAAAGTAATTTTTTTTTTTTAAAATGCAGCCACAATTTTTATTTTGATTTAGAAAAAATATTTCCATTTTAGTGTTCATATGAGACTAGCTGAGAAAAGCTAGAAACAAGCTGAGAAAAGCTAACCAACAAGCTGAAAGTTCAATCACAGATAATGTAGTTTATTGGGAACCAAAAAAATATTAAAATCCACAAACATCAAAGCCCATTAATAAAAAGAAAAATAGAATCCATTGGATTAGTCATCCTTCTCTTGAGCTTCCTCTCATCTTTATCACCCTTCTTCTTTACCTGCAACATCTTAGTATTGTTATACTTAGAGACAAAATAGTTCATATTACATTCTGCAAACCTGAATACAAATAGTAACAATGAATCATTATCAACTGAGTATAAACACAAGATCAATGAAAGCTAAAGTTCTCTCATTATTAACTAACATTAACTAATAGGAAACATGTTAATGTGAATAAGAAATTGAGAATCATTGACGTATCGTTGAGTTAGAAGATTGGGGCTTAATGCCTTTTAGTGTAACTAATTTAGAGAAAGACTTTGACAAAATCATATAAGCCCCTACTACTCAAAAAAGAAAAGTATCAGCCCCAAAAATATATAATATTATACAAAGTTATATAAATGTGTCTATCAATGACAGTTTTCAAAGTTAAGTTTAGCTAACATTTCTGGCATCTTTATTTATTTAAGGAAGTAAAATAGACAAACAGAAGCTATGATACTAAAAATATACACTAAAATGATGACATCTCTTTTATTCCTAAAGATACAGACACAGACACAAGAAAGACACAGACACAGTACACTCAAACATACCTCCTTCTATATTTATCTTATTTTAGCAGATTCTTGTATGCACTCTGTTGTTCTTATTCACATGTTCTTCTAAAAGAATGAATGCAGCAGAAATGATTATGGTATATAACCAGATCCTGACATATATGTTTTTACTCTTATTTCTTTTATTTTTTTCTTATTTCTAATTTAATAATACATAAAACATATATGCACAAAAACGTACACAAAAACAATCCCTAAATAAGTAAAAATATAGAGATATGCCTACGTTGAAGGACTCTAATGAGTTGAGTGCATATATGTAAGACTTGGTAAAAAAACAATGTTCAATGATTCTAAAACTCACTATCTTGGTATACAGAAGCTCTTAAATTGATCCATGTGTCACAAAAACAGAGATACAAACACAAAAATATATATCAGTGAATTGCATAAGAAGAAGATATAAGAAAAGCATGCAAGAACAAATGAATAATAAAAGGCAGAGAAAAAATATGAAGACCTTCAAATAGATGGCAGCATAAATGAGCGCATCCAATCGTTCCTCACTTTGCGAGTTTTCAAGTAATAGATCACGTACAATTTCAAGCTTCAGCAAAGAAAGTTGTATTAGTGTCAGAAACTAGGGAAGTTGATCTCAAGATGACCAAAAATAAATTATGAAGAGACATTAAATTCAGAAGTTGTAACAAAATGATTACTAAACTCCCTAATTTCAGCATTTTCATATACTGAATTCAGTCCATGAAACTTAGAGGATGTGCACATAAGTGTGTGTAGTTGTATGAATGAATGGAGGAATACAGATGTTTTAATTGATTATAGCAACACTAGCTAAGATAAACGCTCGTCAGGACAACAAACCTCATAAATAAGCATAAAACTTTATCAGAAATAGCCAGTAATACCTTTCTCCACCAATTTCTTGCATTTCTATCACCTTCAACAAATTTTAAAGCCAGTCCTTCAAGACCTGAGGTGTCCCACCTTCTTTCTGATTCACGGTCCCGATGCTCATTTGAGCGCATGAAGGAGATATCCTATCCCTGCCATTGCCCAACAAAAGGACTCGTCTCCACCTCTGAAAGAGAAGCAGAAGGAGCATCAGCAGTTGTAGACCCATTGTCAATTACAGCCTCTCCTTCCTCCAACGCCAATAAATTCACAGCCTCTCCTGTTGCATTCCAATGACAAACAATTCCAAAACTCCCTTGTTTTGGAAGCTTCACAACTCGATTATCTCCACCTTTCCATTTCTTAGTCTTATCATTATTCACAATAACAAACTTATACTCAATGGGCTCGCCCCCTTTGAATTCCAAATTGCACACCCAACCACTCTCTATCCACTTTAGAAGCCCAACCTGAACCCCTCCCTGCGCCGTCCTTGCACGATCGATCCCCCTGAGACCCCGGCGCCGTCGAGCCCAGCCAGCCCGGAGAACCCCACTGGCGCGTCGAGCCCTTGAACCCCCAGCCGCTATCGAGCCCTTGAACCCCTAGGCGACATCGAGCCCAGGCAGAGTGAGAGTGGGAGGACGAAGGAGTGAGAGAGTCGAGTCCCCTGCCTCTGCATCGAGCCCGCCGCCGTGATCTGGCCACCAGCCGTGACCCATGCACGCCGTCAAAGAGGATGGTTGAGGGCTGGTTTTTGAGTTGAGGAAAAGAACGAGAGAGAGAGAGAGTGAGATTGAGGTTGAGGGATAGGGTTTAGTTATTATTATTATTTGTTAAAAAAATATATAGTTATTATTATAAAAATATATAAATACAAAGTATAATAATATTAAGAAAAAATAATATTAGTTTTTATTTTTTAAGTATATTTAAAAACTAACAACTTATAATTTTTTTTAAGAAATTATTAAAATATTTAACCATATATAAATAATTTACTTTTAACTATTACTTTCAGTCCAGTTGTTTTTAGGACTCACAAAGTTGTTTTTAGGACTCGCAAAGTGAGTCCTTAAAGAGTATTAAGGACTCCCAAAGCAAGTCTTTAAAATTGTTAAGTAAAACACTCATTTTTTAGCCCATATTTTTTTAGGACTTGCATATTTTTTTAGGGCACTCATTGCGAGTCCTAAATTGTGTTTTTTCAGGACTCTCAATGAGTGTCCTAAAAACTCCATAAATATTTTTAAGGACTTGCATTTATGTGCGAGTCCTAAAAAAGTGTCCCATAAAGGGTATTTTGTAGTAGTGCATGTTTTTCCGCTTAGGACGACTAGTTTGTATTTTATTTGTCTTTTATGAGTCTATAACCACTTTTTGGGATCCCATGTATAAACTAAACACTTTTAATGAAAAATGATTACTTCGTTGACCAAAATTTTTAATACCTAACCTTGATTTAGTATTTAATTACACATTTAAGTCCCAATGACTCGCTTAGCGAGTTAAGCACCATTTTAAACACACAGTGTAACGGTCTAGGCTAACCAGGGCGTTACAGTTGTACAAAGTTGTTCGAATGCTGATCAATAAAGTTTTTGGTGGTGCTCAACTGAACGCAGGACAAATTTTACGAACCAGTATAATTCTTGGTGTTTTGTCTTCCCTATTTATTATTTCTTTATTGTTTCTGTTCGAGGTTTCTTTCCCAATGTTCTATTCGCATATTGTGCTAATTGTTTGTTTTTCACAACTTAATAATCTTGGTTTCTAGTCATGTATTTTCCGATGGGTTCTTTCTTGAATTTTTCAAGAGAATCTTGATTGTTGCAATTTCTAAGCCAACAATAAGGACATATGTAAGGGTATAATATAGTTTGTTTTAATGCTGATTAAAGAGGATATATTTAAATATATTGTAATATATATTTTATACGCTAATAATTTTATGGGCATGATTGGCATAATTTTTCAAAAAAATTACAGAGTCTAAAACTATTTTTGATATACTTGATTTTGGATAAGGTGACATGGCAACCAATGTAAGCCCGATACACCAATAAGCAAATCAGGAGATTCTTGGTGATGTGATATTTTGAAGACCTCATAGGTGACCTCGCCAATGTAGCATCGCCAAAAGACATCCGAAGTGAGGCAAAACCATATGATCCCCCAGGTCGCCAATTCCCATGAACTTCATTAAACTAGAGTCTTCACCTCATACATAAGAAACGTATTGCAAGATTTGGTAACTGCGGGGTTTCAGGGATGTTTTGACTCCCACAAGGATTAAACTATAACAGGAATAGAGTTGTCTCATCAAGCTCAATCACTATTTTGTCCCAATAAATTTTGTAATTCAAAGCGATTAATGGTGAGACTAAAGTTTGTATTCATGAGCACTTACTCCTTGTAACCATCAATATATGGGCTAAAGTGGACATATGTCGTTAATGGTCGAACCAATACAATTATGTGTTGTTCTTTTATATTTATTGCTCAAATATTCTCTCTAAAAAGTTCTCACTCCTAATACTATGTCCAAAAATCGAGTTAACAATTTTTAAGAATATGTTAATAAATTTTCATAAATACTTATAAGCAAATAAATATCCATATGCTTCTCTTTCAAAAATAAATAAAGTTTTTTATTTAAGTTTTAATAATATTTTATTCTTATTACAATTAATAAAAATAAACAAATATATTAAAAGAATTTTGTATCATAAATTATAATATCCCTATGTCATCCCTTAATTTAATTTATTTGTGCAAAAAAAAAAAAAAAAAAAGTTGTATATTCATAGACGATCCAATAAATGCATGATATTTTTGGATTTATTTTAAGAGGTTGACAGGGTGTGATAGAAAAGATATATAAATATAGCGAGGACTATAAATGTGGTAGCTAATGAAAAAGAATAAGTAATAAATATGATTATATCCTAATTTTGAAAGAAAAAAAAATTGAAATATATTTATGGGAAGTTCTCCGGTGCATTTTCTTTTAGTTTTTAGCTCGAGAAGTATTTACGCTGCAAATTTTTTTATGGCCATATATATTGTAGTTATTTAGAGTATCTGCAAATTTTTGAAAAATTTCGAATAATTTAGAGTATAGAAAATAAAATTCAAATAGTTTATTGCACACGTGACTGTTTTTTTTGCGCGTGAAATGTAATCTGTATGAATCTTATTTTCAACACTGTAAATTATCTAGAATTTTCTAAAACATGATACTCTAAATAATTACAATCATCGAAAATATTTCACGGTATGACTATTTTGGGGGGTGCAACTGTACATAGGAAATTTCTTATATATTCATATTAATTGTATATTGTATAGATATATGCAAATAGAAAAAGGGATTTCTTATATATTGTACATATCGAAATGTAACTATCAATGAGTAGCGGGGCAGTCCTATTCCAAACCTGAAATGATGTAATTAATTGGTAGCGTGAAGTGAAGGAAGTTCTTTAAGCTTATTGTAATTCTATTAATAATAATAATAATAATATTAATATCCATCCTTCTAGCTCCATCACATTACAAATTTGAAATTTCTTTTGAATTTTATCACTTAATGATACTGACATTTACTTCTCTTGATGCAGTCAACTCCTTATATTAATTTTGCATATTTTTTTTCTTTTGGAGTAATGGGTAAGCAATAGAAAATTTTATAATATAACTTTCAAAGATTTGAGCATTTTTAATGGAGTGTCAAAAATATGATACATTATTATATTTAGTATATTTTAACAAAAGTATCATTCCAATTGTGTTCTAAAAAGTATATCAAATTTGACACATGCTAAAAGTTATGACAAATTTGACCCACCAATAAATGTCATATTTTTATTTATCATATTGTCACTAATTTATTAGTTAACGAATAAAGACTCACTATATTACTTTTCTTATTCAATTTTCTTACAACAATTTTTTTTTATATTATTAATAAATGTTAAATTAATTGTTGACTTTTTTTGTTAATTTGCATCTTGTTCATTGTAGTATAATTGCAAATATTGAGCCAAATATATCATTGACTCATTTTTTGTGCTAAATTTGGCACAAAATTTATATTTTGTATTGGAGATGATCTTATATTTTTTAATTTGACTTTTTTTTTTTTTGCAAAATAATCTTCCAAATAAAGTATCGAGAATCTAAATTAGGTGTCGATGATTTTTTATAAAAGTCCGGAATTTTCTACAAAATATAGAAAAAATTTATCTATAAGATATCAAGGAGTGTTAAGTGTCTAGAAAGTTATTTTGTAAAAATTATTAAAATAATATATTATTATGCAAACTTATTATAAAAAGAAAATTATTCAGAAAATACTTTATTTAAAAAAAAATTCACTTCTCTTTGACAATCTTAACAATACCAATAACTCAATTTGACCATTCAGAATCGTGGCTTTGGCATTATACAAAATCATGAGAACTATTCAATCAAAAGTGTGTCTAATTTTGTTATGTCTATTGATAGTTCATTACCCTCTTCATCGAGGGCAGTATGATCAATATGGTGGAAGTCTTTTGGGGAATTAAAATACCACATAAGATTTTACTTTTTGCATGGAAAGGGTTCCATGAAATTCTCCCCACTCTAAAAGATTTAAATTGTCGCAATCTCTTCACATAGCATTTGCCCATTATGTGGTTTTGGAGATGATTCAAATGCACATGCTGTCTTTTGGTGTCTCTTTTCTAAATAAATATGAGATTTATTAGGATTATCCTTTCATGTCACATAAAAAATAAGACATTTCCTTGAAGAAAATTTTACTTTATGCTTATGAAATTCTAGAAAAATAATCCTTTCAAAATATGTTCACTACAACAAATTTGATATACAATGACTCCCTACAATGTCTTACACCATTGGTGTAAGACATTAAAACTTATCAGGGGTTTTAAATGTCTAATGGTGTAAAACATTGAAAGTTTATATTAATGGCTACAATTGGAAGACATTGAAAATGGTGGAAGACGTTGGAAATAGGCTGGGTAGTGTTTATGGGTACATCCAACGTCTCCCATTGGGAGACGTGGGACACGTGGCACGTCTCCCAGTGGGAGACGTTGGATGTGCATGGGAGCGCCTTCAGCAACAAGAAGAGCTCTTGAGAAAATTATTGGCCCAACAGAGCGGGTCAGGATCTAACGTTGGAGTCCCACCAGCGCCATCATCATACTATGTGCCCGACCCACCAGTGCCACCAGCGCAGGCGTCCTACTATAGTCCAGACCCAGTAGTGCCTCAAGCAGAACACCACATTGTTGCACTACAACCGCTTTTGCAAGAGGTAATTAAACTTTCTTGAATATTCTGAAACCAAATAAATTTCTCTACTGCTTCAACATGATTATTTGTATATAATATGTTTCTTATGCAGGGTCGAGCATGCCAATTAGCAATTGGTTCGATTTCAAACATTGTTGCATCAGGTACACTCATTGAAAGAGAGGCAGGCAACAACTTCCAAGTTATGATTACGAGTGTTCTTAAGCCAACCTGTCCTCTCCCTTTTGCATATCCTGATTTGGACATGTACATAGTTGCTCAGGCCATTGGGACGCCAATAGCGTGGCCTAAGGATTTTGTCATTATATCTGAAGATGTAACTCATGAGGTGATGCCATGTTTTTACATAATTATCTTTACAATTCTATATTTGTTTGCAATTTTTTTAATTGTTGATATAATTGTATACAGACTCCCTCTACAAGTAGGACCAAATCACAACGACCAAGAGCTCCATCAACACAACAACCTCGAGAAAGAAGACGACAACAAACTCCTCCAACACAATTGGCCCACATTCCATTGGAACGATTACAGAATATCGTATCTCATTGGGATGATGGCGAGTGTGTCAATCTAGGCATAGAGTCTGAAGTTTTTGATCAGGATATGTCTCACTGTTATATATTTAAGGATGATATATTTCAGTTTGCTCGAAAGGAGAAGATTGGACAAGCAGTACTCGTCAGCTACATGAGGTATATATCTCACAAATAAGTTTGTTCATTTAATTTTCTAATTTGATTTATTCATTCATATAACAATTTTTCATATTTTTGTATTAGGTTCATTTACAGATATGTGGTACAACAAGGTCGCCAAAATAAGTTTTTATTTGTCAATCCTAATATCGTCGCCACTCAAGGGAGTTCATTCGACGATCGTGTTCAGAATCTGTTCAGACGTTGCAATGACGTAAAATCAAAAGAACAAGTTATGCTTGTCCCTTGGAACCATGGGTAAGTTTAAAAACTTGTCATTTTTCCGACCCATATCAATAATTTCTTTGTTTAACATTTGAGCTATAATTTTTTTGTTTTTCTTATACAGTGAACATTGGATGTTGCTTATTTTGGCACCATATGCATATCATGTTTATTGTTGTGATCCGGTGAATTCAGAGCTAAATAACCGTGAGGAGATTGTATCAGTGATACTCTACGCATTAAGCAACCTCAGGTAAGTAACTTTAGCAGAAATTTTTGAACATTTATAATAATTAAGTAGAATCATATGTATGCATTTTTTAAAAAGTTTCAATTTAATAATAAATTACTCATATTTTTAAATAATTAGTGTCCACACCAACCGGACAATGTGGCATGTGGATACTACTTAACGAGGATGTTGAAGGATTTGATTGAACATGCGAGTCCTGGGCATTACTTGAGAACGGTATTATTAATTAAAATTTACAAATTATTTTTGAAACTATAAATGTAATCAAATAATTAATTAATATATTTTACTTTATATTTCTTGCAGCTAACAAGCACATCATATACAGAGGCACAAATTGATGAGTTGCGATAAGAATGGGCGACATATATGTTGCCGATAATCCAAAGTTACCGACCTCGTTGATAGGTTTTTTTTTTAATTTTTTAACTCTTTTTTCATACACAATGCAATATTTGTTCATTTTGAATATTTCTAACAAATATTGTATTTCTTGTATATATCTAACAAATATATTTTTTTATTTCAATTTAATTGATTATTAAATTAATTTAAATTTAGATTAAAATAATTTCAATTTAAATTAATATTATTTCAATTTAATTAATTATTAAATCAAATTAAAATAATATTAATTATAAATTTATTTAATTTATTTTTTTTAAATGTGGGAGACTTTCAATGTCTCCCATTGGGAGAGGTGGGAGACTTTCAATGTCTCCCATTGGGAGAGGTGAGAGACTTCCCACGTCTCCCAATGGGAGAGGTGAGTCACTTCCCACGTCTCCCAATGGGAGAGGTGGAAAGTCAACATTTGACTTTCCACCTCTCCCAGTGGGAGACGTGGGAAGTGAGGCACGTCTCCCAATGGGAGACGTGGGATATATACCTACAATGACCCTAGCAACAACGTCTCACTTAGTGGGAGACATTGTAGACTTCCAATGTCTCCCAATTAAAGTCATAAAACATCTATTTTGTTGTAGTGGTTATTTATGACATGGGTGATATAGTTTGAGAGGAATAAAAGAACTCATGGACAACCAACAAGACATATCTACCAAATATTTTAATAGGTAATCTAATATTGTGAATCAATAAAAAGTACACAAAGAGCGGCAAAGCAATCATTACCAAACGCAAGATCTCTGTATCAAAGAAGAGAGGAATCATAGAATCGCCTCATTACCTTACTAGTTGATGCTGCAATATAACGGTAGGTTTCGAAGCAATCATTATTTCGCTTGAAAAAGACGTAATGAAAACTCTATCAAAGCCATTAAAAGGTACTTAGGTGTCCTTTTATACCAGTTAAATCTCTCTACAATATCTTAGCATGTATAATATTTATATATTTCCTTGATAAAACATAAGTGATATTGATTGTATCAATTCTAAGAACCTTAACCAAAGGAAATTTCATCCCTTTGGTTAGGGTTGTTGTGCGGTGGTGGTTTTATTTTTATCTTTATTTTATTTTCACTTCCTATTCTTTACTTTTATTTTAATTTTACTTTAAATCTTTATTGATTTGTCATGCAGGGGTGTTATCATCTTTTCAAGCAGAAGCTCTTGCTTTACTGATTGCACTCATCTAGGCTCAAAGATTTAGACTCCATTTTGATGTAGTTTTTTCTGATTCTCTTTCTCTTGTAATGAATTTAAACAATAATACAGCCTATCAAAATGATCTGGGAATTATTTTTACTGATATTAAAACTTTGTTGTCTACTTTTCTGATGGCATCTCTAGCTCATGTTGGTCGTAAGTTTCATACTGCGACTCATAAATTGGCTAAACATGCATTTTGACACTACAAAAATATAAGGGTTGTATGACTTTATTTAGGAGATATTAAAAGTCTACAATATCTCCCGCAGGGGGAGACATCGTAGGTATAGACATTGTAAGTGCACATCTCACATCTCCCAATATCTCACATCTCCCAATGGGAGAGGTGAGAGACATCCCACATCTCCTAAGGGGATAGGTTGAATAGTGTCAACGTGGACTTTCAACATCTTCCACTGTGAGACGTGGGATATCTCTCACCTTTCTCACAACTCACAATGGGAGAGTTTGAATGTATTTCTATTTTTTTTAAATAAAAAATTAATTATTTAATTTTTTACTATATTATTTAAATTACTATCCAGCAAATTGAAATTTAAATTATTAATAAAATAAATTTATATAGAAAACTAATTCACCAAAAACAACAACAAGAAATCATTAACACCAAGATTCAAATCTAAATCAAAAATAAAAAATACACACAAACAAGCACTAACTAACTGTCCAAAATATACAAAACACACTATAGATTTTTAATATACAAAATGGATAAAAATAGAAAGCAAGACCCAAATAGAAAACGAGAAGAGTTAGCGTCTTCGATGGGGTGGCTCACGACTTCGACGTCTGATGGCTTCGGTGGGGATGAGCGGAGGCGGCGAAGAATCACAACTTCGATGGCGCTGAAGGCTAGCGGCTTCGGCAAGGATGGAAGGATGCGGCGACGTAGGTTCATGGCTTCAACGAGAACGAAAAAGGGTGTGGGTGGTGGTCGTGGTGGTAGTCGCGGTGGTAGTCATAGTGGTGCGTGGTGATCTAAAAAAGAAAGAGCTGGAAGGAGAGATGAGTTGAATTTGAGAGAGAAATAGAGAAAGATAAAAGAAGAGGGGGCGACTAGGGTATTAAGGAAAAAGAGAGAGAATGAAAGTTATGAGAGGGATTTAATAATAATAATAATAATAATAATAACATAGGGAATAGAAAATGCGTGAGAGAGAAGATGCGTGCTATCAGTGCCTTTTTTTTTTAATTGCCTCTTTTCTTTTCATGTACTTCCAACGTCTCCCATTGAGAGATGTTGGAAGTCATCCCTAGACACATGTTAAATAGTCATTTTTCAACGTCTTCTCACTGTTTTAATGTCTTCCAATTTTAGTCATTATTAAAAAAATTTAATGTCTTTCAACATAAGACATTAAAAAGCCTTCCTAATGTTTAATGTCTTACACCAATAGTGTAAGACATGTAAGTCATTGCAGGGAGTCATTGAAAGTAGAATTTGTTGTAATGTGACTAAATAATGAGTTTGTTTCGTTAGAAGAAATCCCTCTAATTTGTACTCTTTTTCTATTGCAACTTGAATAGTAATAAAATCTATTCCTCACAAAAAAAAAAAGTTATTGGACATATATTCGGCACGAATAGGTGTATATATATTAACATATCTTATATTTCAAAGTTAAAACTAGTTTATTTTATACAAGGAATTTACTTATTTTGTACCTTATATTTTTGCAAAGTATCATTTTGGTACCCTCTGTTTTCAATAATGCTCATATGGTACCCTGTATTTTAAAATTATACATATTTGATACCCTAGACTCAGATTTGATAAATAAAATTTTGTCAATATGATCAAACTGTCATCAGTTATATGTAATTAAGTAATTAAATTTAAATTTGGAACTTACATAATTGATAGCAGTTTGATTAAATTAGTAAAATTTTATTAATTAAATTTGAATTTAGGGTACTAAATATATACGATTTTAAAATACAGGGTACCATATGAGCATTATTGAAAATATAGGGTACCAAAATAATACTTTGCAAAAACACATGGTATCAAATGGTTACCTACCTTTTTATATATTTGATGAAAAATGTTACTAACCAAATAAAAACAGGAAAAATAACAATGGGTTTTAAAAGCTTATTAGCAGTTTTCTTTTAATTTTTATTTTTTGACGAAACATATCTCTTCTATATAAAATGTATGTAGATAATATAAATTTTTAATTTTAACAGTTTGTTTTGTTATCCTTAAGAGAATACTTTAAATATTTAATGAAATATAATTTTAAAACTAACTAAAAATAGATATTTATTAATTACATTAATATAAATTCAAATATTATTATAATAATATTAAATATAAGACTAGATATATAATAATTACTAGGTAGAAGCAACGTGCAATGCACATTTGCTTAGTTTTAAAGTTGTAGACATGCTTATTCAAACACGTGCTTTATTTTTTACTGCAAAAAACATGTGTTTTATTTTTTACTGCAAAAAATATGTGTTTATTTTTATTATATATTTTTTAATTATCATATAAATTTTAAATAAATAAATAATATCATAAAAATAAATAAAATATGTTTAATATAATGCAAGTCATAAATGTATTAAAAAAATTAAGGCAAAACATTGTCTATAATTTTAATAAAAATTGGTTTACTTTTTAAAATATATATAATAGAATGAATTATAGTTCTATAGTATATATAAATATTTATATCAATAATCTCTACATATATCTCATCGAAACACAACATTGAAATAGTTATATATATTTACATGGCTACATGATATATATATATAAATTACAATAATATTTAATAAGAGCTTAATAATAGAAATAAAATAAGAATAGAAAAAGTTAAAGTGTAGAGTAATATGCATCAACTATTTTTAGTTTCTAATGTATCTCGCAATGTCCTTTGGTAAATTTGATGAAGAAAAAAAACATCAATTACTTGATAAAAAATAAACTATCACACAAATTTATAAGATTAAAAAAATTATACGTATGACTTTATTATTTTTAAATAAATATGATTTTATTATTTAAATTGTCGTAAAATATCTTTAAAATATCATATTTTAATTAATTTTGGTTTAAGTTTATTTTTGTTCTAGTTTTTGAATTTGGCAGTGACAACAATAAATCATTATATGTTTAATATAATATTAATATTATAAGTGGATTTTAAATTTAAATTTGTTGCTAGTTAATAGTAGATTATAGTATATTATATGTTTAATATGATATTATTCTAATACGTGAAGTTTAAGTTTAATTTATAAATTTTATTTAACTTATAAAACTTATGGTTTTATTATTTTTAAATAATTATAATTATAAAATATCTCAAAGTATCATATTTTAATTTGTTTAATTATTTATTTATTTTATTTTATTTAAGTTTAAGTCATGTTTACAATCTACCGTTAAATATGAAAATATTATGTTAAATATAAGAATATTTCGTTAAAGTTAACGGAAAAAAATAAAAAAAAACCGTTAAAACTAAGAATTTCCGTTATCTACACACTTTTTATATAGAAGAGATTATAATGAAAATTCTTAACGGTTTATTTTGTTAACTTTAACGGAATATTCTATATATTTAATAGAATATACTTTTAAAACTAACTGAAAATAGATATTTATTAATTACATTAATATAAATATAAATATTATAAATATTATTATTATAATAATATTAAATATAAGACCACATACATAATAATTATATTATTATAAATTTAAATTCAAATGTTATATACTATTATTATTATAATAATATATAATACAAAAATAAATATTTAATAATTATATTAATATAAATTCAAATATTATAAAATTTTATTATGATAATATTATATAATCTTATTTTTTTACTAATTATATTAATATGAACTCAAATATTATTTATGTTTAAAAAGACTATCATATTATATATATATATTTAAAAATATATATAAATAATGTTTTGGTTTAATTTTTTATTTAATATGTTTATGTCATTTTTTTTATATATAATATTATTTATTTATTTAAAATTTATATAACATTAATACAAATTTAATAAAAATAATTAATAAATTCTATTAACAAAACTTAACAAAAGTACCTTGCATGTTTTTTGTCTCGAGTATATAAATAGAGAGACTACGTACAAAGAAAGCTTCGTAACTGAGTGATTTTTGTAAAATAGAGATTCATGGAGTACTGTAAGTAGTTTATTTTTTATGTTTTAATTAATAGGGATAATTAATTTATAATTTTATATCTCAAAACAACAAATCATTTCCACTAGTTGGAAATTTGTAAAAATAGAACATCAATCAATTACATATGTAATCATGATTAATTATTAATATATGTAGTGTTGACATTATAAGTGCTAGGTATTTATAATATTCGTTAGGCGGCTTTATATACTGTATTATATATTGTTGACGCCGTGTTGACGCCGTGTTGACGCCGTTTTTCGTCAACAGATAAAAGAAGAGGACAAAAACAATGAATAACGATGGCCAAACGGTACAAACAAATCAAACACACGGCTTTTTACGTGGTTCAGCAGTTAAATCTGCCTAGTCCACGAGTCTCTGTTATTAATCTTAAGATTATCTCTGAAAAATTCTTTAGTATGAATTCGCCAGAGTTTTCTCTCAAGGATCAGAATTTCGGTCATTTACAATGGTGCATGGCTTCTCTATTTATAGAGAAGGATGCAGAATACTATCCCACATATTTTGGGTAGTTACTCTTTTGTGAATAAAATAAATGGCTTTAAATGCCTATAATCAGATAAAAAAGGAAACGTCCCTGAAGACCAGGAAATGCATAACTGATTAAATAATATCCCACGATTCTTGAGGATTTACATTAATAAATGAGGATTACATCTCATGTTTATAATACTTGTTGATATTCAAAGCGGCGATCGCGTATCTCTAAGGCTTTTGCCTTCCAAGTTTCCCATCGTTGCCCGAGCCAGTGACATCTTCCGAGCTAACGTGGCTTTCAAGATAGTACGTCGAGCTTAAGACCCCTGCTCCGAAGTTGTTCCTAAAGAAGAGAGTGCTTTCAGAGCTCCCTTTCGAGCTCGAGATCATATCGAAGTCACGATACTCGAGGTCGTGTATCGTACTCTGCAGGCTCGATTTACAATCCTAGAGCATACCCTAACCCTCACGAGACCATTTATTGCGAACTCAGCTTTCGAGGTCATATTTACTATAACTCGAAATCTGGGTATAACATCTTGTCCCCTCAAAAGTCTTTGTTCGAATCCTAAGAGAAGGAAACTTTTGAACTACTTTCTCTGAGAACTGTACCGTCACACCTTTGAAAATGGACACGCGTCAGCTGGGTATTGCTCACTTTAGGCACTTGAGTACCTTGGAAACATGCCCACGATCGTCCATCTGACAACTTTTCGGCGCCTTCTTGTCATTGATCCCCATCCGTTCGATCTAGTGAGGATTTCATTCGACGCTCCCGATTAATTCCATTTTTCCACCTATATATACAAGACCCCCCCCCCCCCCCCCCACCCCCTTCTTCATCTTCTTCTTCCCGTTTGTTCATCGTAAGCAAGAAAAGAAAAACAACCAGAAAACTAGACTCTCCTAAGAAGCTTCTGTCCTGCGCATGTTTTCTCGACCCAAGAAACAAAGAAATCCTGGTCTGTTCGAGTCAGTGAGTTCTTTCTTGCAACCTCTTCTTCAGTCGACGATTTCTCTGCAATCACCATCACTGTGTAAGTATGCCATTTCTGTTGTTTTTTCTTTTTATACTGTTTTTGCTGTGTATGCTAGTTTACGCTCTTAGCACAATAAGATAGGGGGTTTCATTTCGATAGGCTTTCAAGTTTTCTAGACTTCTCCTGCTGGACTTCACATCACTGTATCCAGTTTTAACGTTTGAGCAAAGTCTCAATTTTCTGGGTTTTGAAAATTTTAGGCCATGTTTCTTGCCTAATAAGTTTTCGGGTAAAAACCCTTGTCCTTGACAAATGCACGAAAACCGAGAATGCCCTTCCTGGCTAACCGCCACCTTTCTTTCCCTTGAATTTCGGGATTTTCAAAAAATCTTCCACGCTCCCTTTTCTCTCCCGTGGGACACACGCTCTGACTCTTTAGTAAGGGTCTTAACATTTAATTTCTTGTTCCTAAATCCCCGAGCTCACACCATCGAGCTCGTGATTCTTGCATGCATGGCCCTCACCATTTTTTCTTTCTCGTTAGATGTCACAGAATCTGGAAAGACGGTGGGGGTCATTGCGAGCCATCCCTTACAAGCCTAAATCTCCGAGCCCAGAATCACTGTTCGTCCGGAATCAGCGTCGGATACAAGAATACGAGCTTGCGCGCGAGTAAGAGGACACTCGAGCTCACTATCGCCGTCAGATAGACGAGGTCATTGAAAAGAAGAGAAGAGTTCTTCGGGAGGCCATCTATCCGGAGCCCAACCCAGGACCTAGGCCAATTCCCCTCGACCCTGCGTTAAAAGTCACGGTTGCATATCTTCCAGGGGAACTCCAATTTTCTTTAATGGCGGAACCTTCGTCCTCGCAGCCTCGGAGGGAGATGTTCGAAGCCGAGCACTACCAGAGCTCGGTTACCACCACCGACCAAATAACTGACATTTTGGCCCTCCATGGCCTTAGTTCGTTGGACACCCTGAAGTGTCGAGCTCCAGCTAGTCATGAACAGAGCTGTTTTGCCCCTGGGGGCCGTGACGTCAGTGTGAAGTACTCAGCCTGGAACCAGGAACATATGAGGGCAGGAGCTCTGCTGCCCTTGAAGTCCTTTTTCAGAGACTTCACTAATTTCGTTGGGTTGGCTCCGTTCCAACTCAACACCAATTCATACAGGGTGCTGTCTGCCCTGAAGTCCTTATTCCACGAGCTTGGGTGGGATGGACCCTCACCTCAAGAGATCTTATATCTCTTTTGTTTGAAAAGTAACCCCTCCCGAGCTCGGGGAGGAGATGGTTTTTATTATCTTTCGAGCTACCCCAAGGAGACGAAGATTTTTGAAGATCTTCCAAACCACCCTCCTGACTCCAAAAAGGCTTTTTTCTGGACAGACGGTTTGTCTCTGTCTCGACATCGTTCGTTCAGGCGGATTCGTAAGTACTCTTGTTACTTTTATTATTATATTTTTTGAGCTCGGAATTTTAGCCCTTAAGACCGTACTTAGCCGAAATGTGTTTCACTTTTCAGCTAATTTTAAGCGTCCCTCCCCCACCAAGGCAATGGGGGAGCACAGAGAGGCCTTGCTCCGACTTCCTTACGGCAGGAGGTCCCTTTCGTATCTTCTTCAAGAGGGCAAGCTCCGAGCCTGTGGGTTGTTGGGAGAAGGCCAGTCAACCTCTGACTGGTCTAATAAAAAATACGAACGTTGGGAGGAGGTGCCCCTGCCCACAGGCGCTCTTCCTCCGAGGAGAGAGAGAAGGCCAACACTCCCAGTTCGTCTGAGGAGTCCGCGGTCCGGAAATGAGGCCAATGATGAAGCCTCGAGCTCGGACACAGATGAAGGTAAAGTCCTCCCTACCTCGAGGATGTGGTCCCCCACACTACTAGAACACAGGCCCAATAGGTTAGTCTCGTGCCCACAGGATAGATACCACTTCTACATATGGAGTTGGGTAGACGACTGTGTCCATAGGTTCGATAGTGGGCTTGGGAAATATGATACCATGTACACCACGGACGAGGTGTGGAATGGGATAGCGGTGCAGTACGGGACCAATGACTATAGGGACCTCTCGAGGTTATCCCCTACTTATAGGGAAGGCACTCCCCCCGCCTCCTCTGAAGACGGGGGAATTTCATGGTCCCCAAGTTCGAGCTCGGGGGAGAGTTCCAGTTAGGTTTCCTTCATATCACTCTGTATCTGATACCGAAATTACTTGCTGTAAATTTCTCTTTTACTGACTCAGTGTTGTGACTTGTGCAGGCGAGATGGACTCCGACCTCGACGCCCTTATCGACAATGCAGGCGCCAAGAGGAGCAAACGCCCCAGGGAAGGGTCGGTGAAGAACAGCCAGCCGGGGAAAGGCTCCAAGAGATCTAAGAAAACGCCTCCTCCTCCCCCGCCAGCTTCGAGCTCTGCTGCTACGCCGACTGGCCAGATCAGCGCCCCTACGATCTCACAGGCTGTCGTCCCTGCGGTGGCACCGGCCTCGCAGGCTGGTACCCCTGTCGTGGTCGAATCCTGACCTCCTGTGGCGGGTCAAACGTCTTCTGCTCAGCTTGCCAAGAGACTTTCTGCTTCTCGAGCTCAGAAGCTAACCATCTCCACCCATATGGACTCGTATGTGGTGGATAACGCTGCCGGACCTCATGGATCTACGCTGATTTCGGATGTCATGTCCCGGATCGGCCAGAGCTACGGCGGTTTCGAGGCTCCTCAGTGGCAGTGCCTAACTGGCACCCGAGACCGCACTGTCCTGTACGAGAAGAGTATCGAGCACACTGCCGCGGTAAGTATCCTTCTACATTCCTTTTGCTTATATTCATACTGTTCCGAGGCTAATGGTGGTTTCTTCCTTTTTTCAGGCTCTTGCCTTCACTGCCCAGCTCAATTACGAGCTGAACAACGAGATCCATTCGAGCAAGACTCATGCTCAAGAGGAGAGAGACCTCCACCTTAGAGCGAACGACGATCTGAAGGCGGCGAATACTAAGCTCGAGGCAGTGGTTAAGGAGCGTGAGGAAATGGCCAAGGAGCTCGGAAAGCTGAAAACTAAACTCGAGGAGCAGAAGAAAGATAACATCCAGCTTCGGGAGACCAATAAGAAGCTCGAGGAGGACAAGACCGCCACCTTCGACCTTATAGAGGATGTCAAAGCTCGCCTTACTGCCGAGTACAAAGAAAAGAAGGAAACGGCGGTTGACTCAGCCATGTACCGGATGTGGGCTTATAACGAAGAGCTTGACACCAGCTTTTTGGGTCCCCACGAGGCGCCGTTTCTTGAGCGATGGAATGCTCGGCTCGAGAAGGAAGAGGCTGAACGGCTTGAGAAGGAGAAGGCTGAGCAACTCGAGAAGGAAAAGGCTGCTCCGGGCACTGTTTCGGAGGAAGCTCAGGAGGATAGTCATGCTATTCGTCCTGAGGGATCCGGTGCCACTGATGCTGAGAAGGCCAAGGAGACTCCTCTTCTTTGAATCTGACCTCGGGGAGATCAGTTTTCGGGGCTGCGTCCCCTTATTTCTGTAATTATTTTAATTTATGCCCACGGGGCTCATACAATTCCCTTTACTATTCTTTTATATGCTTACATTTCTTGGCTCGAAATATTTTGCACATTTTTTCATTGATGAACCGGTTATGTTTATTTATTCATACAAACATAGTTTGGATTTTAAGGTTCGAAATTCGATGCATTCATGCATAGTTTATTCGAATTATCCGCTTCCGACCTCGTTACTTATCAAGGTCGGATATTACTTTTACCATGAACTCAAGAGTACTTATATGGTGTGTAATATGAATGATCTGGTTATATCTTTTTTTTGTTTAGTCACTTTTCCTCATCCTCAATTCTTGCTCCGAGGTTAAGAGTTCGAAACTATTTTTCTTTAAGATATTCCAGCCTCGATCTCGACTTATCTCGAAATAGGTTTAGGTTCCTACTTATCATCGACTAATTTTTTGGCTGGTTTGTTCCAAACCTGTTGTGTTTGCACATCTGGTTAACTCCCAATGTTTTAGGTTCTTGATGGTCGGTTATATCCGATCTATCTAAGCTCGCGTATTTGGTCATGTCCAAATACTTTGTTTTTTATAATTCGGTTATGTCCGAACTATCTAAATCGCGTACTTGGTTACATCCAAATACTTTATATATATTTATTATTTTTTAAGCTCGTGGTATGTATACCAATGATGCCCCCTTAATATCCTATGAGTGTGACCATAGGTTATTAAATTAAGGGAGATTGCAAAAATAAAAATACATTACATGTGAAACAAAGCAGACCTTTTATTTGATGAAATTCAAAAACAAACAAACAAACAAACAAACAAACTAGTACAGATAGAAATTCATGGTTACAGGCAACACCTCCTACACTATTGATAATTGGTCTAAGGTGTTCGCCATTCCATGCTAGTTTGTATACGCCAGGTCGGATGACTGATTCTATCTGGTATGGTCCTTCCCAGTTTGGCCCGAGCACTCCAGCTGCTGGATCTCGGGTTGCTAAGAATACGCGTCTCAAAATCAGGTCTCCCACTCCGAACTTTTGATCTCGGACACTTTTATTGAAATATCTCGTGGTTCGTTGCTGGTAAGCAGCATTTCTCAGCTGAGCCTCTTCTCTTTTTTCTTCGATCAAGTCTAGGGTTTCTTCGAGCTGAGTATGATTGGAACCTTGACCGTAAATCTGAGTTCGGATCGTCGGAATTTTGACTTCGATGGGCAACATCGCCTCGCAGCCGTACGCTAGAGAGAACGGAGTATGTCCTGTTGAAGTCCGAGCTGTAGTCCTATATCCCCAAAGGACTTGAGGCAATTCCTCGGGCCATCATCCCTTTGCCTCCTCCAACTTTTTCTTTAGAGAGCTCTTGAGAGTTTTGTTAACGGCTTCGACCTGACCATTCGCTTGAGGGTGAGCCACTGACGAAAAACTCTTTATTATACCGTTCTTGTTACAAAAGTTGGTGAATAAGTCGCAATCGAACTGGGTTCCGTTATCAGATACAATCTTTCTTGGTACTCCATATCGTCATACGATGTTCTTTACCACGAAATCAAGGATCTTTTTCGAAGTTATGGTCGCCAATGGTTCAGCCTCCGTCCATTTCGTGAAGTAATCAACGGCGACCACAGCATATTTAACTCCGCCTTTGCCAGTTGGGAGTGAGCCTATGAGGTCGATGCCCCATACCGTGAAAGGCCATGGGGATGTCAACATGGTCAGTTCGGAAGGTGGAGCTCGGGGTATCGTGGCGAATCTCTGGCATTTGTCGCACTTTTTCACGTACTCGAAGGAGTCCGTTTTAATGGTTGGCCAGAAATATCCTTGGCGTATAATCTTCTTGGATAGGCTATGCCCCCCGGTATGGTCTCCGCAGAACCCTTCATGAATTTCTTCAATGATCTTCTTAGCCTCGGGAGGAGTTACACATCTAAGCAACGGCATGGAGTACCCTCTTCTGTATAACTTTCCGTCCAGAATGGTGTAACGAGGAAGTTGATACATCAACCTTCGAGCTTGATTTCGATCTCTTGGAAGAATTCCATTTTCGAGATAATCAACTATCGGACTCATCCAGGTTGGTTCTATTTCAATCATACACACATCTTCCTCGTCTGGCTCAGTAATGCTGGGTGCTGATAGGTGTTCTACGGGTACAACATTCAGCTCTTCATTTTCGACGGAAGTGGCGAGTCGAGCTAAGGCATCTGCATTTGAGTTTTGTTCTCGGGGAACATGTTCGATTGCATAAAACTCGAAATACTCCAATGCGTATTTTGCCTTCTCCAGATAAGCTGCCATTCTTGTGCCACGAGCCTGGTATTCTCCCAAGATTTGGTTAACCACGAGCTGGGAGTCGCTGTAGCAATGTATAGCTTTGACCTTGAGCTCTTTTGCTATTCGTAGTCCCGCAAGTAAAGCCTCATACTCAGCTTCGTTATTAGATGCTTTAAAGCCAAACCTTAAAGCAGAGTGAAATTTGCTCCCTGCAGGAGTGATCAGAATAACTCCTACCCCCGCTCCATTTTCATTTGACGAGCCGTCGACGTAAAGTTTCCACAGCTCGTGGGCCGTGGTTATTACCTCGTCGTCGGCTATACCAGTGCACTCAACTATGAAGTCTGCCAAGGCTTGTGCCTTAATGGTCGTTCTTGGATGGTAAGTGATCTCGAACTGTCCGAGCTCAACAGTCCATTTAAGGAGCCGACCTGACGCCTCTGGTTTAGACAGGACTTGCCTAAGTGGTTGATCTGTCAGTACATGGATGGGATGTGCTTGAAAGTAGGGGCGGAGCTTGCGAGATGAATGGATTAGACTGAGGGCAAGCTTTTCCATCAATGGATATCTTGACTCTGCCCCTTGTAATCTTTTACTGATGTAATAGACGGGTTTCTGCACCCTCTCTTCTTCCCGAACGAGCACCGCGCTTATCGCGTGTTCGGTGGTTGAGAGGTACAGGAACAATACTTCTCCCGTCTCAGGCTTCGAGAGGATAGGTGGTTCGGCTAAGTGCTTTTTGAGCTCCTGAAAGGCCAGCTCGCACTCCTCTGTCCATTCAAACTTCTTACTTCCTTTCAATAAGTTGAAGAATGGAAGGCCACGATCCGTTGACTTTGAGATGAATCTGCTCAGGGCAGCCATCCTCCCAGTCAAGCTTTGGACATCTTTATGCTTCCGAGGTGAAGGCATATCAATCAGGGCCTTTATTTTGTCGGGATTAGCCTCGATCCCTCGAGAGTTGACAATAAAGCCTAGAAATTTTCCCGAAGACACCCCAAAAGTGCACTTCATAGGATTTAGCTTCATGTTGTATTTCCTGAGTATGCCAAAGCACTCTTCGAGATCGTCAACATGGTTCTTGTTAAGTTGAGACTTTACAAGCATGTCATCAACGTAAACTTCCATGTTGTTACCTATTTGCTCTGAAAATATCATGTTTACAAGCCGCTGGTACGTGGCTCCAGCATTCTTGAGCCGAATGGCATGACATTGTAGCAGTAGAGCCCTTTATCTGTGATGAAACTTGTATGCTCTTGGTCGGGGGCATGCATGGGAATCTGGTTATATCCAGAATAGGCATCCATGAACGACATCAGGCCATGCCCCGCCGTGGCATCCACGAGCTGGTCAATTCTTGGCAGCGGAAAACAGTCTTTCGGGCAGGCCTTGTTGAGGTCCGAGTAGTCAATGCAGGTTCTCCACGTCCCATTGGGCTTCGGTACCAACACTAGATTGGCTACCCAGTCAGGGTAAAAAGCGTCCCTGATGAAATTGTTTGCTTTCAGCCTGTCAACTTCCTCCTTTAGTGCTTTCTTTCTATCCTCGTCCAGCTGTCTTCGCTTTTGTTGCTTCGGGGGGAAGCTTTTGTCTATATTCAATGCGTGGCTCGCAACATTTGGGCTTATCCCCACCATGTCTGAGTGTGACCATGCGAAGACATCCTGGTTTTTCTTCAGAAAGCAAATTAATTGCTATTTTGTTTCGTCTAGGAGGTGTTTTCCGACATTTACCTTCTTCGAGGGTTCAGCTTCGTCGAGCTGAACTTCTTCGAGCTCTTCCAATGGTTCGAGGTCAACTTTCTCCTCAATCCTTGGATCGATTTCCTCGTCAATTTCTAAAACCGTCCCATCTTTATTTTGAATGATAACGAGTGCTTGAGCGCTCGTTTGTTTCTTTCCCCTCAAAGAGATGATGTAACACTATCTCCCTGCCAATTGATCTCCCCTTAATGTTCCGACCCCGCTCGGAGTTGGGAACTTAAGGGCTAGATGCCTTACAGATGAAACTGCCCCCAGCCCGACCAGGGCGGGTCTCCCGAGCAGTACATTGTAGGCGGATGGTAACTCTACCACCACGAACTCCATCATCTTGGTCACCGAGACTGGATAGTCTCCCAAGGTCACAGGGAGTTCGATGGACCCCATACAGGCGGTTCCTTCTCCAGAAAAGTCGTACAAAGTGGTTGCACAAGCCTTCAGGTCGTGAAGGGAGAGTCCCATTTTCTCTAGTGTTGCTTTATAAAGAATGTTAACTGAGCTCCCATTATCTATGAGAACTCGGCGCACTCTTTTGCTGGCAAGCTGCAGGGTGATGACTAGTGGATCATGATGAGGGAACTGGACATGGGAGGCATCTTCCTCGGTGAAGGTTATAGGTTGAGTATCTACTATTTGGCTCTTTGGTGCCCTTGGTTCGGGTTCATAAGGAGACCCGTCCCCCGTCTTCAGCTCATTCACGTATCGCTTTTGAGCATTTCTACCTCCTCCCGCGAGATGAGGCCCTCCCGAGATGGTTATTACGTCCTCTCCATCAATCGGCGGGGGCCTATCTTCTTCCCGAGATCGGGAGTTATTATTCTGTGCCGCCGAAGGCGCGGCTATTCTCTGGCTTGCAGTAGTCTGTCCAGTATTCTGGTTTTTGACGTACTGCGGGAAATAACCTCTCGAGATCAACCCTTCGTTCTCGTTCTTCAGCTGTCGGCACTCATTAGTTGTGTGTCTGGTGTCTCTGTGGAACCGGCAATACTTACTAGAATCCTTCTTGGATTTTTGATTCCTCATTGGGTCCGGACGCCTGAAGGGGACCTGGTTTTCATTAGCCAGGTATATGTTTTCCCGAGACTTGTTGAGCTCGGTGTGCACTTTATATACGGAGAAATACCTTTCTCCTTTCTTCTTCTTTCCCCCTTCAGCCTCGGGGTTATTTCCCTCGCTCTTCTTCCTCTTGGAGGTATTCTCCGAGGTTGGCTGTGGAGCTGCTGGGTCAGCCGAGGCTGAGGCGGAGTTAATGTTTATCATTGTAGTTTCGGTCTGCGAGGTCGCCTTCAGCGTTGACCTCGCCTCCTCTACATTGACAAAGCTCTGCGCCCGTCTGTTAAATTCGGTTATTGACCTCACCAGTTTCCCTTGCATGTCATCCCAAAGGGCACTTCCGGGTAAAACACCAGCTCGGATAGCCATCAGGTGCCCACTGTCATCCACATCTCGAGCTCGGGCGACCTCTAGATTAAATCTTGTCAGGTAGCTTTTCAGTGTTTCGCCCGGCTGTTGTCTGACGTTAGTCAAAGTGGATGCCTCTGGTCTGACTCCCATCATAGCTCGGAACTGCTTCTTGAAGTCCCTAGACAACTGATCCCATGAAGTTATCGAGTGTCTCTTGTACTTCTCGAACCAACTCTTGGCAGGTCCGGCCAATGATGTTGGAAACAACATGCACCTGAGCTCGTAACCCACGTTACTAGCTCTCATAATAGTGTTGAATGTACTCAGGTGGCTACATGGGTCGGTTTTTCCCTCAAACGCTGGGACGTGAGGAATCCGGAACCCTTGGGGAAACTGAGTGTTAGAAATATTGGGAGCAAACGACTCGAGCTCCTCGTCAGAGTCTTCGTATCGACCATTCCCTCGTTCATTCTTTAAAAGCCTAAAGGCTTTTTCGAGCTGATCGATCCTTTCTTGGACTGGGTCCTTAGGTGGTGTCTGGAATTGACAATCATTGATCATGATTCCAGGCTCGCGTCTCCGTGAGGGATCTCTACGCCCATTCAGGTGATTCCTCAGGTCCGGATTTGTCTGATCTCCCTTCCCCCTGCTCTGATTCAGATGATTTCGCAGGTCAGGACGATTCTTGCGGCTTCCAGTATTTTTACGACCTCGGTCGTGTTTACTGACGGACCTGGTCTCTCCGGACTCGTCACTGGTGAAACTCATTGATCGGTCATTTCGCGATGGGTTCTTCCCATGTCGCCTCGTCTCCGCAGTGCGAGACCGGGACGTCTGACTTCTCTCAGATTGTGCGCCTCTCTGCTCCTGGAAAGTCTCCCTGTGCCCTTGTCTATCCCCCGTACGCCCTTGATCCTGATTTCGAACAGGTTGAGCGTTTCTACGGGGAGGTGAAGGATATCTTACGGGAGACGGAGGGAACCGTATGGGCGACGGTGGTGGTCGCTCTTGCCTCGGCCTAGAGGGTCCAGAATTTGCCCGAGATGGGTCAGTCGCGTTCGGTGCACTACCAGGAACCTGAGTCCGAGCCTCGGCAGGAGCTCGGTTATTCTCAGTTCCTGCAGGCACTTCCACAGGCGGATTAGGCGGGACCCGAGCTCGGGTACTCCTCTGGGGCCTAGAAGGAGTGGATGGCTCTGCTGGTGCCGGAGGTTGAGTCAGCCTCCTTGTGGCAGCATCTTTCCGTGGACGTCCACGGGGCCTCCGGGGAGGAACATGCACGTCCCTTGGAGGAGGGACTTGGTTTTCGCGCGGAGGCGGGGGCTGAGCCACCTGCGCCTCTGCGGCCATCCTAGTCAACTCCTCATTCCGTTTGTTGGCTTCTCCCAGCAGCTGTTTCAATTGCCGATTTTCTAGTTCTACAATAGGAACATAACGCTCAGGATTGTAGTACATGTCCTCATCCCTTGGTTGTGGAGGTGGTCCCCGGGAATCAGAGGACCCACTTCTTTCATCAGCATCCGGGTTCTCCATTGGTTGTTTTCCAGGACGCCTTGGGTAATTTTCTTCAGGAGTGTTCTGATTGTTTGCAGCCATGAATCTCTCAGGGATGAATGCTTAAGGCTCTCAATGAAAACACCAAACTGTTGACGCCGTTTTTCGTCAACAGATAAAAGAAGAGCACAAAAACAATGAATAACGATGGCCAAACGGTACAAACAAATCAAACACACGGCTTTTTACGTGGTTCAGCAGTTAAATCTGCCTAGTCCACGAGTCTCTGTTATTAATCTTAAGATTATCTCTGAAAAATTCTTTAGTATGAATTTGCCAGAGTTTTCTCTCAAGGATCAGAATTTCGGTCATTTACAATGGTGCATGGCTTCTCTATTTATAGAGAAGGATGCAGAATACTATCCCACATATTTTGGGTAGTTACTCTTTTGTGAATAAAATAAATGGCTTTAAATGCCTATAATCAGATAAAAAAGGAAACGTCCCTAAAGACCAGGAAACGCATAACTGATTAAATAATATCCCACGATTCTTGAGGATTTACATTAATAAATGAGGATTACATCTCATGTTTATAATACTTGTTGATATTCAAAGCGGCGATCGCGTATCTCTAAGGCTTTTGCCTTCCAAGTTTCCCATCGTTGCCCCAGCCAGTGACATCTCCCGAGCTAACGTGGCTTTCAAGATAGTACGTTGAGCTCAAGACCCCTGCTCCGAAGTTGTTCCTAAAGAAGAGAGTGCTTTCAGAGCTCCCTTTCGAGCTCGAGATCATTTCGAAGTCACGATACTCGAGGTCGTGTATCGTACTCTCCAGGCTCGATTTACAATCCTAGAGCATACCCTAACCCTCACGAGATCATTTATTGCGAACTCAGCTTTCGAGGTCATATTTACTATAGCTCGAAATCTGGGTATAACATATATATATATATATAAATGGAAGATTATTGCATGTGAAAAACGAAGCTTTTTCAAGATTATAAGAAAAAGTTCATATATATATATATATGTGCATGTGTGCCTAATTAAGTTTTTTTTCCTTTTTTGTTTTTTCTTTCGCAAGTTGTTAATTACGTAAACTTATATAAAGTATACTGCAACCAAATACAAACACACTTTGAATTTTCTCTTCTTAAGAACAAATGTTATGCATTATATATTTATAATTTTCTATATAAATTATTGATTAACCATTTACTCGAACTAAAAAACAAATATTTATTCTCGATAAAATTTATGATTAAATAATTACTTATATCGTTACTAAAAAATACATGATTTAAAAAATAATTCACAAAAATTACAATTTTATTGCGATTAAATTTGCTTTTAGCAACATCAAATTTTATCATTATATAATAAGTTGTAACTAAGGTCGCGTTTGATTTGCTGTAATGGGCATTGAAATGGAATCAGGATTACAATTCCATTGTTTGGTTTTGTCTTTAAACTCTTGTAATACTTTTCTATTGTAATGACTATTCCATCACTTACATGAAAAGTGATTACACCCAACCCTAATGAATCCTCATTACAAATACAATGATACAATAATATACCCAAAATGACTCTTCTACCCTTTCTTTATACCCCTTCTCTTTTACCATTAATTTTTTTTTTGATACTTTTTACTATTATTTTACCATATTAAAGTATGAATATTTTTATCAATGCACCACTCATTCGTATACCAAATCAAACAAAAGAATTATAATCCCAATATTCATTTTCAAAAATAAACCAAACAACACAATACCATTCTCATTCCTATTCGTATTAATTACATGACTACCATTACCATTAATTCCTATCTGTTACAGCAAACCAAATGTAACCTAATATTATATTAATAACAATTTTTAGTAGCAAATAATATTTTGATATATTTTTGTAATTAAAAAGTAATATTTTCTTTCTAGATTCGATTAATATATAATATACTTTTAGTAATTGGGGAGGACTCTAAACAGAACGAAATTCGTCTAATCATTAAAAAAATCGAGATTTTGGGATATAAAAAAAAGTAGAAAGAAATAAACGGCGGAGTTTGATTGAGAAAAACTACATCTAAATGTTTATATAAAATAAGATTTTTAATATTCCGCGTTGGTTACTTTTTAAACGTGCATAGCTTAAATAGACATAAAATTGAATTAGGACTACTATTTATATCTATATATATATATATATATGAATATTAAAGTGTCATCTCCAATTGACTACTGAGACAACGTTGAAAATGTACAAATAATCTTAATCAGTTAAATATCAATATCAATGGAAGTCTTTTTCAGCACACAAATTTATATATAGTGTATACCTTTAACTACATAATGGCCGATCGATCATCATTCTTTTAAAGAAAAAATTATAAATTTAAAGTAGTGAATCTAATTAAAACAAGAGGAAAAGAAAAATCTATGGTAGTAATTGATAAACTTATTGCATATTGTTTTTCCTTCTTGAAAATTTTGTTGATATACAGTATTACTTTAACAACCAATTTCCAACTATACTTTTCATTACAATATTTGGTATATATAGGAAGAGAATTACATGTATAGATTACTCTCAATTAATTATCTATCATATTCTTTAAAATAGATAATTAAAATTTTACAATTTTTTACTTTACATGCATCTAACTTTTATAGTACACAGTTTATAATTTTGTCTATTCATTTTAAATATTTTCTCTGGCTATCAATAATATTCTCAGTTATTTTAATATTAGATATTAAATACATAATTAAGACATATTTATATATATAATAAAGCTCCTTTGAAAATTATTAGAGAGAGAATTAATTAATTAATAAGACTATATATATATATTTTGAGCTTATCATTAATTCCATGAGACATGAGAGAGAGATGTGCTTCTAGAATGCGGACCATGCATGGAGGTGTGAATATTATAAGTTCCAAGTTAATTAAAACAATAATAATAATAATAATGATTCTTAAGTAACTTAAGAACAAAAAAGGCTCAGATAATAATAATAATAATAATAATAACCAAGAAAGGTAGACGGTGTAATTTAATTAAAGTTGGCATCTTTTGATTGAGAGTCTGAAAACAAAAAACAATGAAGTTGTACTTTTCTAAGAGTTTCGGCTGAGAGAACTTCTTCTTCCTTTCGTTGTTATTATTTTTATTTGGTTTACGTGTGTCAAAGAATGTTATGTTATGAGTCGTACTATAAATATAATTGTGAAAATAATAATTAGCAACGTTTTGTTTAGTTTTATTTATAAAATTTATTAATTAATTTTATTAAATATATATTAATATCATATAAATTTAGAAATAAATATTCTATATTAATTAAATAATTTATTTATTTTTGTTTAAGTTTATATTTGGTCTAGTTTTTTAATTTGAGAGTTACAATAAGAGATTATATATTATATATTTAATATAATATTAAATATTATATATGGATTTTAAATTTAAGTTTCTTGCTAGTTTTTTAAAAAATAATAATAATTTGTTACTAATTCAAGGTAAATTATATTATATGTTTAATATGATATTATTCTAATAAGTGAGTTTAAGTTTAATTAAATTTTATATAAATTATAAAACGTATGATTTTATTAATTTTAAATAATTATCATTCTAAAATATCTCAAAAATATCCTATTTCAATTTTTTTAATTTGTTTAATTATTTATTATTTAAAAATAATTATCATTGTAAAATATATGAAAAATATCATATTTTAATTTATTTAATTATTTATTATTTATAAATAATTATCATTGTAAAATATCTCAAAAATATCCTATTTCAAAATTTTAATTATTTATTTATTTTATTTAAATTTAAATATTTACAAACTACCATTAAATATAAAAATATTATACTCTGTTAAATATAAAAATATTCTGTTAAAGTTAATATTAAAAAATAAAAAACTATTAAAACAAAAAAAAAATGTATTTATCTACACACTTATTATATATAAAAGATATCATTGCATCGATCTGTGAATCATGAACTATTATTAGAGATAATTAGTAATTACATACACGTCTTAATATTAAGCAAAATAATACTAAGGAACATAGTATTTATATATTACGGTGAAGGAGTTTTTCAGTTGTCAACTCCATTAATTTTAATAACGTATTATATATGGAGGTTGACTATCTCACAGCTTTACTATTAAGAAAACAAAAAAAAACAGAAATGTTATGGTGAAACAAATGGAATTTAGGTTATATATATATATATATATAACTGTACTTAACTACATAAAAATATGTTTATGAAACGAAAACAAAAACATTCTTGAAGACTTGAAGTTTTGTCCTGTAAGTAACGTTAAAATTAATATGGGGCCAAACTATAGCTGTGAATGATGTGTATATATACTTCTTACACATGACTTTTGTGTATATATACGTGTGTGTTGAGTGTTTTAAGTTGTAAGTGTGAACATTTTTCTTCAATTTAGTTGATTCGTAATGGTTTGAAGTTGTATATATAAGAGGAAAAAAGAATAAAGAGTGGAACTGCTCACTGAGAAAAGTGAGTAATTTGAGTTCTCACAGCGTACGTGTGTATGGCCTCAAAGAATCATAATCATTGGGTCACATCACCACCAGAGAGAATGAAGCTTCTTCTTTTTAGGCTTTTTTTTTTCTAACTTTGACGCCTTATAACATTGACAAAATGATCATTGAAACATTCTTCATTTTTTTTTTTGCAATTAGATAAGATTATTTGATTTATGACAATTTGAAACAGTTCAATTTCTGATATTGCAAAACATGTCTATTCACTGTAAATTCAATAATTATACCATGCATTTAATAAAATAAAATTTTCATAATCCACTTAAATTCGCTAAAAAAAAATCTGAAACCATAAAAAAAAAACAAATAGAAATGGAAAAAGAAAAAGTAATTTAGACCATTTTCAATGCAAAATATAAATTTTGTGTCAGATTTAGTATAAAAAATGAGTTAATGCTATATTTGGCCCAATATTTACAATTGTGTCCCATTGCACAAGATTGCAAATTAACAAAAAAAAATTAATAATTATTTTAATATTTATTAAGAACATACAAAAATTAATATTTTTTTATTATTTTTTAAATCCAAATTATGTACCCAAGAAATTTATCATTAAAAAAATAAAAAATAATATATGGTTGGTCATTAATTATCAACTACTAAATTATAATAATTAGAGACAATGTAGTAAATAAAAAAGTAACATTATTGATGTACCAAATCAAATTTGGTTCATGTTATATTTTGTGTCAAATTTAATACAATTTTTAGTATGTGCCAAATTTAGCATACTTTTTGCAATACTATTAGAGCCATACTTTTGTAAGATGTGCTAATTATATCATTGGAACACTTTTTTGGCACTTAGATGATCTTAATCTATACTTGAAATGCAGGTGGAAGGAGTAGAGCCGAATTTTGGCCCATAAGAAGCATTTGGTCTAGCTTTTGGGCCACTAGGCCCATTTCCTGTGACTGAATGGAAGGAAGGGATTTTTTATATATACATATAATGTAAAAATAATTACAAAAATACCATAAAAATTTATTTACATCTTTATCATTTAAAGATGGTATGGAGCTGGAAGATGAAATCCTGATCTCTATTCATCTCTGATCTGGTTATGTTCTCTCTACGTTTCTCTTTTGGCCTTTAATGGTAGAATCATCGTTGAATTGATCAACCTCCAATGAAATCAAACACATAAATGAGTTAATGATGCTGAGGACATTAAAGCTTGGTCTTTGATAGGTTCAAAAGCTTGCCGAAATCATTATTAGAAATCTGGATTTTTTTTTCTTCATAAAAGTATGTATTTTTTTTCTATAACTATTAGCTTTAAAATCTAGTCATTAGTCATTTCTTTAACAATTAATTTTACAACTATATAAATAAATTTACTAGTCTTTAAAAAAAAATCACTAGTTAGCTCTGTAGATTTTAGTTACAAAAATATATTTTTATAAGTTAGTCACAAAAATTTATTTTTCATTTTTTAATTAATTATATATATTTTTATAGATCACCCGGTATATAATGAGTATACCCCATACATTTTTTTTTTGAAAGATACCATATACATCTTTTACACATGTAACTTTAACTAAACACAAAAAAGTAACCAAAAATAACATTTATAAACTTTTTTTTTTTTCCATTACTGTATGAGGCTTTGAACTAGTCCGATTCCTTATAATCCTACATGCACATATACACCTATTAGAAACAAAAGTCCCACATGGAAACTTTTACAGGATCATAAACACAAATATAGTCTTTTAAGTGATATAGACAGCACGGTAGTATATTTTGCTAAATAATGTGTCAGTTGAGTCATTAGATGAACTATTAGTTAGAAAATATATGTTTTCAGTGTATACACATGATATCATTGACCTATGGCCAAATGGTTAGATTTATAAATATTTTGTTTAATACCATAAGAACCAAATAAATGTGTTTTTTAAGTAATAAGTTTGGATACTATTTAACAAGCTTTTACTACTAAAAAAAAACTTTTTTAAAAAATAAATATGCATCAACGTCACCTATTTATTGAATAATTTTTATTACATTTGAATTCAAATAAATAACTAATCTCTCCTAAATGTGTGAAAGACTCTTCTTTTTTTTTTAAAAAAGATAGCTCATTATTCAATTAAATCAAGTCAGCAACTAAAATAGTTTCAATCTCAAACTCAATATGTTTAACTCTTTCTAGGAGATTAACATGAACAAAATGATACTTCATCGAATATTGAAACTACACTTCTTAGTCTAGAACTGATCTACTAGAGAAACTCGACCAAGGACACAAGCTTCGCGCTACACCGAGCAATATTTAAGTCCACATCATTAATACAAGTACTCATATCAGCACTACAACTTGTGACACGTGATAACCAATAAAATAGTGATGAAAATATGCAATCTATTGTATTCTCTCTTTTTTTTTTTTTTCACATTTGGTGAATCTTGAATGAATTAGTTAGATGTAATTTCATAGTTGCAAATAGAAATATACGAAAAAAATTTATTTTTTAAAAAAAGTATTTGTTTAGTATACATGTTAAAATTAGTTTGATTTTGAGGTTATGGCTTGTGATATATTTATTTATATTTGCTACAATATTGTTGTTTTTATATAATAAAAGAAATTTATAATTTATAATATAAATACCTACCCAACCTAATTAACTTTTCCAATTTAAACTCAAAAAAATCGACAAAAATATAATTAGAAAAATTTGAACATTTTTCTAATCTGCCCAATTACTACTACGTTAGGCAGATTAGAAATCGATGTTAACCCACCCAATTAAGTTTTTTTTAATTAATTTTATATAATTTTAATATATATAATTTATATTAATTAATGAGTTGGTGAAGACTTTAGATAATATCGTCGTTGGACTTTAGATTTCATTATGTGATGTTTAAATTTTGAAATTCAATCAATGTTTTAGAAAATTGCTCAAATATATAAATACATAAATAAATTGAATTTTATCTTCAATTAATTTATAATATTATTTTTTTTCATAATAAATCTAAACTAATATATATAAAAAAAATATCTCTTTTCTTTTTAAATTTATCTCTCTTTAACATCTTCCAAGATACAATTTATATTTAACTATAAAACATAATCGTGATTCGCACAGTGTTTTGTAATATTTAAAAAATATATATTTTAAAACTTTTTGGGAGATTGTGTGGTAATTAAGGAGTCATTTTCGCTATACCCGTATAACATGCTCCTTATATGGACACGTAGACAAGTCTTGACCCTAGTTTTTTTAATGATTGTGTTCATTGTATTACGAATAATTAAAGTGTCAAAAACAAAGTTCAAATAACTTTTTGTACGCGTACTTTTATTTATATATATTATTATTATACACTTTGTATGTTTTTTTTTTATAAAAAGTCTAAATGATGTAAAAAGAAACTTATGTTTTGTGTAAGGGTAATTTTGGCCGATTACCCTTTATATTTTTTATTTTAAAAAATTAACTTTTAGTCCTCGTGTTTTGTCAAAAGGTTAAAAATAGGAATAGATAGATCGATTATTTGAACACTCTATTTTGGTCGATTACTCGTTTTGACATTTTATTTTTAAAAATTAACCTTTGGACCATGAATGTATTCAAAAGGTTAAAACAAATGTATAAAAAGTAAATTATATGTATATATAATATATTTTGTGTAAGGATTCACATCATTTTGAACCTTATATTTTAGCTGATTACCCGTTTGGACCCTTTATTTTAAAAAAATTAACTTTTAAACATTGGGTTTTGTCAAAACGTCAAAAATAGGAATATATAAATATATTATTTGTACCACATGCATTTTGGTCGATTACTTATTTAGACCCTTTATTTTTAAAATAGTAAAATAAATTATTAAAAATTTATCGAACAAAGAGTTAATATTGAATTTTCGGAAATAATATTTGAGTAAAATAGAGTAGATTAGAATATATTTTCTTTTATATAATTGTGTTGTAGTTTAATTTTTAAGTTATTTAAATATATATATTTATATATGCCTACCATTATAATTAAAGTGCCGAAAACAAAGTTCAAACAACTTCTTGTACGTATGCTTTTATTTAATATTATTTTTTATAGCTTGCATGGTTTTTTATTTATAAAATTTTCTAAATTATGTATAAGAAAATTAATGTTTTGTGTAAGGGTTATTTTGACCAATCACCGGTCGTTTGAACCCTTTATTTTTTAAAATTAAATTTAAGATCTCGTGTTTTGTTAAAATGTTAAAAAAGAGGAATAAATAGATCAATTATTTAAACATTGTAGTTTGGCTGACTACCTGTTTTGACTTTTTATTTTTAAAAATTAACGTTTTGACCATATATTTATTCAAAAGGTTAAAAATTCTTTATAAAAAGTAAACTATATATATTTATATAATTTATATTTTCTGTAAATGTTCACATTATTTTGAACCTTGTAATTTAGTCGATTGCACGTTAGGACTCTTTATTTTTAAAAATTAACTTGTGAACCTTAAGTTTTATCAAAAGGTTAAAAATAAGAATAAATAGATCGATTATTTGAATACTATATTTTGGTCGATTATCCATTTTGATCATTTATTTTCAAAATTTAACCTTTGGACCATGTATTTATTCAAAATGTTTAAAATTCTTTATAAAATGTAAATTGTATATATTTATATAATTTATGTTTTCTATAAGGGTTCACACCATTTTGAACCTTGTATTTTAGACAATTACCCGTCTAGACGTTTTATTTTTAAAAATTAAGTGGACCTTAGGGCTGTGCAAAAGTTTTTGCAAACCACCTAACCCGAATAAACCGCTCCAAAGCAAACCGATTAAGAGTTTTTTTTCATTTATATATACATATATTACGTATATTATTACATGTATTATATGTAAAATTAAATATTTCAAAAAAAAAATTAATACTGAATTTAAAATAATGTTTTAAAGTTTCAATTTAGAATAATATGTCTAAGTATAGAATATGTATACTATACTTTTAGTTTGTTGATATAATTATTTGAATATTTAAAAAAAAAACTTAAGATTGGTTTGGGTGGGTTAACCCGACCAAACCGCCTAAAACATTAGACGGGTTAAACTTTTTTTTCTTAATTAGATTTGCAACACGATTTTTACATTGTGTTGATTAAAATATGTTATAACCCGACCAAACCGTCCAATGAGCACCCCTAGTGAACCTTGTGTTTTGTCAAAATGTTAAAAATAAAAATATATAGATAGATTATTTGAACCACATGTATTTTGGTTGGTTACCTATTTGGACTATTTATTGTTAAAAACTAACATTTGGACCCATTGTTTTGTCAAAATGTTAAAAATATAAATAGATAAATTATTTATTATTATTATATACATATTTTTAATTGACATTTATTATAATTACACTACAAGAAATTCGGCATTTACCTACATATTTTGACCAATATTATATTGGTAGGCTATAATTAGTCGAGAAATATATTATTACCTACGATTAGCATATTGATAGGTAAAACTTGCATGGACCCCACAGAAGTGAGTCAACATCATTGACTTCATGTTTGATGTGGCAGAAGACGTGGCATGCCACATGGTTAATTACGTGGAACATGCGATCGATTACATGTCGTTTGGTGGATAGCGTGGCATCTGACATGGCTTTGTGAGCTTTTTTTTTACACGCGGTAGTTGCCTATTGGTCCACGTGGCATTCGTTTATGTTCTGAAATTTACCTATACTTATATATGTGTAGGCAATATTACAATTTATTGGTAGGCATTGTTAAATAGTTATTTTAGAAAATATTTAAATTTAATTAATTATAGGTGATAAATAATATTAATCAACTAAAAATAGATAAATTTTATAAAATATGAAAGAAAACATATCTTATAAATTGTTCATAAAGCAAAACATAAATGATAAAATGTTAAAGTTTTTGAAGTAATAATGTAAACCATAAAAATACTACGAATCATCATGTTCCTCTAGCATTGAGGGGCGGGGATCATTTCTGATGTTTGCATCGGAACATTGATCTGATAGAGGCGGTGGCATCATATTGTTTTTCCTTAGTATTTCCATAACAACACTTAGTTGATCATTTGTAGAATCAAGTCGATTGTTTGCTTCATCAAGGTGTTGGGCTAGTTGTTCATATGTTATCTTATTTGACTCAGTTGTATGGCGCTGGGAAGTAGTAGTTGTACTTGAAAGAGATTAATCCCAACCTTTCAAGTGTACAGACGAACGTCCAAGAATACACTCCATAATGTCTTTATCAGACATTTCTTCTGGAGGGTGTTGGGCCCTCAACGCCATTATTTTATCCTATATATACATTTTTTTTTCTAATTAGTAATGATAATTATAATAAGTTATAAAATTAAAAATTAAATTACTTACATATATTTCTAGCAAATCTGGTCCAGTCCATACTCCATTTTTCTCATCATAATGTTTCAAACGCCAAGTCTCAATTTGGCCAGTGGGAGATGCTAACACCATTCCCCTTCGAATGTGATGTCGCGGTGTTGAAACTAATCCATTTCTAGACCCATTTTCTAACATAATTTTATGATTTTGAATTCTAAATTAATCATCAAAGCTCATTTTCTAAGTTTACTTTATTTGAAATTTATCATAAAAGTCATTTATATAAGCATATTTTCCTAGTCTTTTTTCATAAAAAAAATCATGTAAAGTATAAATTTAAAATAAATTTGGAGTTGAGCCATGAGAATAGACTTTAAAATTATAACAGAACTTTACTTAAAGTTTAACACTAACACCACTTTTTAATAGGAAATAAATATTTCATTTATGCTTTTGAAACATACAACCTTATACGACTAATGATAAACTTAAAATATATATATTCTGATTATTTAAACTTTATTGTTCTTCAAAATTAATACAATGTTACATCATAATCTCAATTATTACATTATTACATCATAATTTCAATTATTAAAAATAAAATAATCCCACTTTATTCATCACAAGAATTTTAGAATTTTTACAATAGACTGATTATTAAGGGCATTTATATGACTTGATATACCAGTGTATATATAAATATGAGAACAAGAAGTCACACAATCACCAACATAATAATCACTATTTTCTAACATCATAGGCCAAAAAAGAAAAAAGACAAGCATAAAGCGAAGGAAAGCTTCATTTCTTTGGAATACAAAACACGACAGAGGCAAAAAATACTCAATTATTGAACATCAATGGCCAAAATCTAATTTTTTACTTCAACATTTAAAAAGTCTAGAAAGGCAGTAATAATCACAGTGGTAAAGTTTACAAAATAATTAAAACCTGAAACCAAAAAACAAAACTTGAAACCAAATGACATTTCCTTAAAACATAAAAAAAAGATGAAATCTGAGATTATGATGTATTCAATAGACACTGTATAGTACAAAAAAATGCAGTAAAACAATGCCAAAGTCTTTAAACAAAAACACAACTCCAAAATAAAATATTGTATTAGAACAATGAAACTCAAAGCCTAAGAACTATGAAACAAAATAAAGCACATCAAGACAATGAAATTCAAAGACTTAGCATAAATAGTCAAAACATAAATTCCCAAAACCATAAATCTAAGTCATATTGTAAATACACACTGCAAATAACGATCAAAAGGCCACAGAACAATGCATCATCATTAAACAAAAACAAAACTTCAAAATAATGAATCACAACTCAAAGCCTAAGAACTATGAAACTAATAAAGCAGATTAAGACAATGAAACACTCTGAAAGACTAAACAAAAACACAACTAAAAAACAATGAAACTCAAAGCAGTCAAAAGACAAATTCCCGATACCATAAATCTAAGTCAAGTAAATACACAAAAATATTTGAAAAGGCCTCAAAACAATGCATCATCATTAATCCTTTAGAACAATAGGGATTTAATCAAAATGAATCATAATAGTATACCTCAAAACCAACCAGCCAACAATGAAACTCAAAGCCACCAAACCACCAAGCCAACAATTTGAAACTCACAAAGCCAGAGCCAAGTGTATCAAAAATTTCATACCACCCGAGCAAGAAAACAGAACAACAATCACAATATGGTACCCCTGTTAAAACAGAATCACAATCACAACATGTGCCCCTGTCAAAGTGTTAAAATCCATTAGTTTTCAATCAATTAAACAACATAGAAAATATAGAAATTAGGGATTAAACATAGTGATTATTCATACCTACAGAAAATAATTGAAATCGGGTAGCTGTTTCAGGGGTAGAGACGAAGATTCGAAGATTCAAAGATGGAGGCGGCGGTTCAAAGATGGAGACGAATGCAAGGGCTGAGACAACTTAGCAACCGAGGCAACTATTCAGATTTGGAGGCGGCAGCGGCGGCTGAGCAATCATCAACATGGGTATTCATTTCAAGGAATTAAACAGTTTCAGAGAGATTGAAGAAACGGAGAGTGGTTCGGCAGGTGCGGTTTAAGAGAGTGGTGCGGTTGAGGAAAGGAGGGAGTACTCGTGCAGCTGAGGAGAGAAAGGAGTACTCTTACGGCTGAGGGAGGGAGTTCTCTTGCGGCTGAGGAGAGGAGGAGAGGAGGTAGTACTCGTGCAGCTGAGGAGAGGAGAATAGAGAGTTAGGGTTAATGAATTTAGGTTAGAGATATTTAGTATATATTAGGGTTATATTAGGTATAAAACTTAAATTAATATTAATTATATTTTATATTAAATATTATTTTTTGTCTTATAAAATAAATAAATATTATTATTAGTGCCATGTGTATTTCTCATTTGACTTGTCAACATATTCACTACACCTCAGCAGACACATCACTAATTAAAAAAAATTATATAAAAATTATGTTAAAATTAGAGGGAAAATTAAGCAAGCGTGGTAAAAAAATTTCCCTCCAAACTTATTCGTAGGAAAAATAATTACCTACCAATACTAATGGTACGTAATGGTTTTTTTATACACGTGCACTATTTCTATAAGAACCACCTACCAATAATCTGTTGCAAAAAATAAGCGTAGGTAAAATGTATTTTTCGCTACCAATAAATATATGTAGGTAAATGTCAAATATCTTGTAGTGTTATGGTAAATAGTGTTTTGGCCCTTTTATTGTGCAAAAGACAATGCAGGGGCCAAAATCGGGCTTAATGTATTATTTTATTCTATATTGCAAAACACAGAGTCCGAATTATTTGTGGAAAAGACAATACAGGGGCCAAAATCGAGCTCAAGGTATTATTTTGTTCTATTTTGCAAAACACATAATTTGAATTGTTATTTAACAAAACAGAGGGTTTGATCGATAAATTTTGCACAGTATAGGAGTCAAAATAGTATTTACCCTTATAATTATTATTGAAATAAAAATGAGAAAAAATAGAAAATATATTGAGTTTTCCTTAATTAATTAATAGCTATAAATTAAAAAAAATAGAATAAAAAAAGTGAAAAAATGACTTTTATTATTATATTTATATTTATAGTTTTATTAATTAGTTGTTTTAATTAGATATCAAATCAAATTTGAATTTAAATTATATATCGTTTAAATAAAAAATTTAAATAAATGAAATTAGAATTCAAATTTAAACTATGTTGTTAAGATATATTTTGTAAAACTATTTATGTTTAAATAATTAAATTATTATAATATATTTATTATTATTAAAATTAATTTACTTATATTATAAATCTTATAAATTATAATTAGATATTTTAGTTTTTTTCTTTAATTATTAACTAATAATAATAAATTAAAAAAAATTAAAAAATGTGAAAAAATAAGAAAATAGAAAGAGTATTTTAGAGTAATTTTAGAGTAATTTTAGAGTGTCACATTACTTTATTGAGAATCTCATTTGTATAAATACATAGATATTTAGAATATGAAATTTAAATTAGTTATTTAATTTATTAGTATTATATATATAGATATTTAGAAACTAAAATAAAATAAAATAGAGTTAATAGTAACTAATTTATTATTAGGGATTTTTTTATTAATACATTTATTGAAAATATTTAATTCATTTTTACGGTTTGTAGAAAATAGTTTCATTAATGTACTTTTGCAAAATAAAGAATAAAAAAGACGATCTCTTCCTCGATACACTTGCTGTAATGAATTGAAGAACAAAAACAGAGGAACTAACAAAGCCAACTGATCCGATCAAACATATAACTCTGACGATATCCATTGCTAAAGCTAACAGAGATTTAAAAGAACAAATAACAAGGACCGCCCAAATCATCCAAATCAACAAGCTATAAAAATAATTAAACCACGCCAGATTCTAATGTCTAAAATTAGAATTACATGAGATTTAAGTCTTTGTTTGAGCCCTGCGTGATTAAATTGGGTATCTTTGTGATCCCATTCCTTGCATTTGCATGTTTTGATCAACTAATCTATTATATTTTTTTGAAACAGACTAATCTATTATATTATATATACATGTGCGAATTGTTTAATTGGGGTGGGTGAGTCTCTATCCCTCGAATCTATACATTTTTCCTTCATATTCTTTTAGACCATTCTACGTGGTAATTTTCACTCAATTTTTTTCAGGAGTTTTATGATTGTATTCTATTTTCTTGTGTCGTGTGGCTACTCTTGGTGGGATGTGAGTCTTCATAGGTGAAATTAATCACTATATTTGAATCATTTTACTAAACTTGTAAATAGTGCTACCTTGTAGACTTTATACCTATTAGTATCATATTTTTTATAGATGAGTAAAATGCCAAAACTGAATTTTAGTAAAATTCCTAGATGTTAAAAAATGCTTCTTATTATCATATATTTATGTAAATAATATATATTAAGGTTACTTGAAAGAAGAAAACAAAAAGAGTGGAAAAAAAATCAAATGAAAAAACAAAGAATTCATATATGTAATTGTTAAGAAAACAAAGACCCAAAACAAGCAACCACCAAATCAAACACACAAGCAAAAACAATATCATATCTATGAGTTTATAGATTTGAAAATCAGATTTCCAAGGCTTTATGGGATTTGAAAATTAGATTCTCAATGGGATTATATGATGCTTAAGAGTTTGAAGGGTTGCTTAGGAGTTTGAAGGATTGCTTAATAGGGTTGCTTAGGAGTTTCAATGGTTGTTTAACAAGTTAATGTATAAGATTGCTAAGGGTGACTATATGAGTTGCTTATGAGCTCTAGAGTTTCAATAGTTGCTTAATGAGTTAATTTATGGGTTGCTTACGAGTTTCAATGGTTGCTTAAAATGTTGTTATATGAGTTGGTTAAGAGCTTTAGAGTTTGAAGGGTTGTTTAAGAGTTTGAAATGTTGCTTACAAGTTTCAAAGGTTGTTTAACAAGTTAATATATATGTTAGAGATATATGTATTATCTTAATGGAAAAGAAGAAATACTACTACAACTCTATACAAAAATACAATAAACAAGATAATTGATTAAATAAGATTACAACTCAATAATCAAAATACAAGTAATTGTAGAAATAAGAGGAAGAAGAAAATTATAAAAAGTACAACTCTAAAACAAATGATACAAATAAATATGTAAATAGAAAATAGAAGAAGAGAAGACAAAAGCAATAGTAGGAAAAATAACAAGAACAAAAAAGTAAAATATTCTCACTCACACAACCAAAGTGAAGAGCATTGGGGATCACCAACTTAAACAATGTTTACAACCTTTGCCCAAAAGCTTATTTTCCCATTTCTCAAGTACTAAGGGATTCTCTCAATATTGGAAATAGTTCTCTCGAATAATCAAGTCTTTGGTGTATTTCTAGCCAAGTGCTCTGGTGGATAGAAATAGAGTTGTCTTACAAGTGAGCATTATGCTTCTATTTATAGAGTTTTGAGATACCCTTTGAATTTCAAATTCCACCAACCCTCATGGCTGTTACCAATGTTTAATTGGATGTTTATGGAATTAAAATGGATATTTGGGAGTTAATTGAGATGTTAGAACCGTTCAAATTGGAAAAAATTTGAAAAAACAAATTGGCTGTCAGCCTCACTGGCCGCGGCCACAGGCTATTTTCAGCACAAAATGTCATTTTTCCAAAACGTCCCAAATCATTTCCCACATGCTTTTATAACCTCAAAACACCTAATGGGAGTTAAAAACATATCTCCAACATCCATATTTCATAATGACTTTATGAAATCTAATCTCAAATGTGTAACTTACAATCTACACATTATTGGGTAATATTTGGGAGTTACAAATTTGTAACTGATTGTGTAACTCCAAAATATGTCACATTGTGGCACACACATGTGTCCAATTTTGTGACTCTCAATAATATGTTACAAGGTGTGACATATCACATTTTGTCACATTATTTAATCTAACATTATATTATATGAAATAATATAACTTTCCCCCACTAGATTAAATAATCACTTTTTGTAACACTTATTTAATTAGTCAAACATTTTATTAAAATATAGCATTCCCCCACTTGATTAAATAATCACTCTCTATAGAAACGTTTGCATTGATGCATAAAGTAAAATGTCTTTCGACTTGAATTTTACCTTAGTGTAATTGTCACAAAGATTGTTGAAATTTTGGTTGCCGAAGCATTGAACCACTATCCCTTGATAACAAACCGGTGATAACACACACACTTTTGCTATGTTCACTTAAGACCTCAATGTCTCGCTTTTGCACCGTTAATGGCCATGTGCACATTCCATTCATAGACTTTTTCTTGAGAATGACTCCCAATTCTCATGAGGGGCGGCACCACCCCTAGGTCTATATAGGTAGAACTCTTACAGTATTTTGTTACCCTAAAATACTTATCTTTTCAATACCGAGTTCTATTAAAAAACCTTTCGGTTTTAACCCTCCTTTTGGTAACACACTAGTACTCAGATCTCAGATGGGACAAAATTTGAGTACTACTACTATTCACTTGATTGACTTGTTATTACCTATTGAACCTAATACTAGTTTGATTACTAGTATTAAGATAGATTACCATCAATCGTGAATCTCTTAAGGGGGTCTAAGTCTCATCCCTTGAGATGTAGAAATGATTCCATTTGAGTCATTTCTTTTCTCATGTATGCATACTTAAACACTCTCATTATTTTATTCAAACTTTATTGATAGTCATAATTTGATTAAAATAGTTACCCTTTTAAAATAGTGATTTTGACCATAGTCAACATCCCCACTATTTTATAGTTCAATATCCAAGATAAACATTAGAAACATCTTTGTTTCTAAAATTCTCCTTTATGTTTTAAATTGATTCATTCTTAAATCAAAATATTACAAATAATAACTTTAGACACCAAGCATGTCTAAATTTATCCATTCCAAACACATATAGCCAAAATGATTTAGAATGTGAAATTCCAAATTACCTATTTGATATGATGATCAAATTAATCAATTATTTTTTTATTTTTATTTTTTGATCAAAAGAAAATTTTTATTGATCAACAAACAAGGTACAATTCACAAAGGCTGGAAAAACCACCTCAAAAGACTAACAAGTTTCAAATTATTGACAAATTTTATCATTTGTCTTTATCTAGTAGAATAATTACAGCCTATTAAATTCAGCACTCTAGCTTTAACTGAAAATCTTATCAAGTGATCAATCTTATACACAGGCAAGCAGCTCTTCTCAACCCAACATTGGTTCCTGTTCAGCCAGATGAGGTACACAGTAGCTGCACAAGCTGCATAAGCCACAATTGAATACCAACCTGTACGAGGCAAGGACAACCAATGGATCCAATTCGTATACTGAACTGGCCAAGAAGCCCCTCGCAGCTACCCTTGGACAGATTTCAAAATTTTCCTGGAGAAAACACACTAAAAAAAAAAGATGAGAATGACTTTCATCTTCTTGATAATAAACCGGGCAGCTTAAAGAGTTAAGAGGAACATGACAGTGATGAAGCCAATCCCTTGTGAGAAGTTTCTGGTTCACAGCAAGCCAAAGAATAAATTGATGCTTAGGAACCGAGAGTCTACACTAAACAGCCTTCTCATAATGCACCAAAGTGTCAGGAAACACAATAGAATAAAGTTTTCCCAGCTGAAGTTTTCCATTCCTAACAGCAGCCTCCAAATCAGCTCTAGACACAACATGACAGAATTTGATGATTTTCCTCCAATACTAGATGGTATCTTGTTTTAACAGGTAATCCCATATTGAATCTCCTTTTAAGGAAACACAATTGACCCATTTAACCCAAAGCATGTCCTGCTTGGAAGAAACAGCCCAAATGAATTTAGCCAACATAATTTTATTCCAAGAAGAACTCTCCCTGAAACCCAAACCACCAAAAAATTTTGGCCTACAGACATGCTCCCAAGAGATAAGATGAAGCTTGCTTCTATTATCCTTCTCACCCCAAGGAAATTTTCTACAAAGACAATCTATAGCTCTGATTACTTTTTGAGGTAACATAAAAATATTCATCCAATATGAGTGAATCCCCAACAGAACAGAGTTAACTAATTGGACCCGACCAGCATAAGATAAATGGCGACTAGCCCAACCATTCAGCCGAGTTCTCATTTTCTCAAGGATAACTTCACAGTCACTAGCCCTCCATTTAGTTGGTCTCAACGGGACACCCAAATAACTCAAGGGGAATTTCCCTTCAAGCAAATTAGAACACTGCAGAAGAGTAATTTTATCCCCAGCAGCAAGCCCACCAATATAAATTCTAGAATTGCTTTGATTAATAGAGAGGCCCGAGGTCTTGGTGAAATCTTTAAACACTTGCTGAATTATGATAACTGATCTCGGGTTGGCTTTGCAAAACAAGAGGAGATCGTTAGCGAAACAAAGACTAACAAGCTTTAAAGACTTACATAAAGGATGAAATTTGAAATCTTTCTCCATAGAAGCCTTTAACAGCAAACGAGTAAGATAATCCATCACCATAACAAACAATAAAGGCGATATTGGGTCTCCTTGTCTGAGACCTTTAGCTCCTTGAAACTGACCTTGAATGCCGCCATTCATCATTAAAGAATAGGAAGACCCCCTAAGGCAAATCATGACCCATCTAATAAACCTCATCGGAAAACAAAAAGCATTAAGGAGGTTTTCCAAAAAATCCCAGTCAATTGAGTCATACGCCTTGCTAATATCAATCTTCATAAGACATCGAGGGGAAATATTTTTCCTATTGTAACCTTTAAGTAAGTCTTGAAGAATAAGCACATTATGAGCAAGAGAGCGATGCTTGATAAAGGCCCCCTGATTCTGACTAATCAATGAAGGAAGAACAGACTTTAGCCTATTGCATAACATTTTGGATATGCATTTGTATATAGTATTGCAACAAGCAATAGGTCTAAAATCAGAAGCATTTACTGGCTAGTCCACTTTCAGGATAAGAGATATGAGAGTATTATTTAAAGATTGAGGAATGCAAGCTGAATCAAAAAATTCAAGAACAGCAAAAGCAATTTCCTTACCAATATCCTTCCATAATGCTTTAAAAAAACCCACCCCATACCCATCCGGACCTAGGCTTTTAAGAGAATGGATACTGAACATCGCTGCTTAAACCTCTAGGATAGTGAACGGCTTGATCAAACTCAATTGGGCTTCACTACTCAAAATTGAACCATATCCTATAGCTTGAACATCAATAATACCTGAAGCTTGGCTAGCTGTACCCAGAAAGCTCTTAAAATGCTGCAGAAAATGACTAGTAACTTTAGAATAATCATCCACAACAAGCCCTTCATCAGAAACATAGAATACAATCCTATTAGCTAACTTCCTTTTCTTTAAACTAGCATGAAAAAATGAAGAGTTGTCATCCCCAAATCGTAACCAGTCTATTTTACTCTTTTGATAGAGGAAACTAGCATACAATCTCTCTTGCCTCTTAAACTCAAGAAAAGCTTCACGATCCTCATTACACAACATGCTATTGGTCGGATCAGCAAAGCAATTAGAATGGGCCTGCTGATATAAGCTTTTGCTTCTCTCATAGTTATAAGCAACATCCCCCATTACCTTCCAGTTAAACGCCTTCAAGACATGCTTAAGGCGGGTAAGTTTCCAACTGATTTGCTCTAGAGCACTGCCATTATACAATAATTTTTTTGACCAGTTAGTTAAATCTGTTTCTCTAAATTGAGGATGAGAGATCCACATGTTATAAAATCGAAAAGGCTTCACCCCAACCCTTAGAGCAGGCAGATTTTTTATCAGAATAAGAGAATGATCTGACACAATCTCCCATTGAGAACAAGCATAGACTAAAGGGTATTCATCCAACCAAGTTTCATTTACAAACACCCTATCCAACTTGGAAAAAATACGAGTCCCTTCTTCTTGATTATTAGACCAAGTGTAAAAAGATCCCATAATCTTCATTTCTTCAACTAAACCAAGATCAAGCCACTGTCTAGCATCCTCCATTTCTTTCACTGTGATAGGTCAGCCTCCCAATCTGTCATTTGAAGCAAAAACATCATTACATTCCCCAAGAATAATCCAAGCTTTAATAGGCCAATGCAAATGGGACAAATCGTGCCATAAGGATCTCCTAGTCTGCAAACTGTTAGAACCATAAACAAATGTAAGCCAAAAACTAGGTTTATTGTATAATCTCACTTGACAGTGTAAGAATTGGTTACTTTCCTGGATCACATCAATATGCACCAACTTAGCTTTCCAAGTCACTAAAATTCTACCCTCCACAGATTCACTACTGTAATACTCCCAACCAAAAAAAGTAGAACTCATAACTTCTTTTATTTTTGCTCCCTTGATTTTTGTTTCAAGAAGAGCCCTAATCCCAACTTTATTCAATCTACAAACATCCAGAACCATCTTCTGTTTATTCAACTTATTCATCCCTCTAACATTCCAACTCATTATGTTGCTGCAATCCATACTTGTCTGATGTGGTTGGGACTGTAGATGCTGGTTTCTGATATTCCTGAAGGACACTAAACTGGTTTATGGTCTGTTTAACTGAATTATGGACTCCCTGCCTCTTGACTCTAGTAGTTTTCAGAGAAATTCAATGAGCCTCTACCGGATTAGTAAAAGACTGAACAACAGCTAAGTGAGTAGATTTTACTTGATGAATTGAACCAGCAGTAATCGGACTTGCAGTTTTCTCAGTCTCAGGAATCTCATCATTCGGGTGAACAGTTTTCTCTGCCTCAGTTTGTCCTGCATTTTCATTGCCAGATTTTCCTTCCTTTTGCTTCAAATCTTTCTGCCTCCAAACAGCTTCAGAGACATACTTACATGAAGATACTGAGTGTCCCAATTTCTTACACTTAGTACACTTTGTTGGCAACCATTCATAGTCTATAATCTGTTCCATAATTTGACCCTTCTCATTGAAATAACTAATGAATTTCGGGAGAGTATCTGCTATCTCCATCTCAACTAAGATACGAGCAAACTTTATCATAGAACGATTCTTAGTTATTTTGTCAATCATTATGGGCTTACCTATTGTGCTAACAAGAGCACACAAACAATTCACTCCCCAGTATTGCAATCCTAGATCAGGTAACCGGATCCACACAGGCACTGATTTAATGGACTTCAATGATTCAATATCAGTAGTCCATGGGCGGAGAACAACTGGTTTCTTATCAAAATGCACCACACCTGATTCCAACACTAGATCCTGTGTTGCTTCATCTCGGAATTTCACCATAGTAAACCTAGCATTCATTCGGGCAACACTCACAATGCCAAGCTTACCCCAAATCCGTTTGACAAAACCCTTCAAAAACTGCCAGAGGTGGATTCGCCCCAATCACCACACATATCACAGCTGATTTCCAGAATGAAGCTTCCACTTCAATCTCCTCCACATCCAATTTCGCAATTATCTGACCATCCTTCTGAAAAGGTTCCGAGTAATGAAGCTTTGTACAACCATGTGAGGGAAGTGATTCCCAAAATTTTGCCTAGGTTTCCTTGGCTAATTCCTGGAAAGATTGTTCCTCGACCTCTGCAGTCCAATTCATTTTACCATGGTCCTTGTCGAACTCACATTCCTTCTCCGAATCATCTCCCAAATCCTTAGCCTCATGCTCTTGTTCTTCTGTAATCCCTAACCCTTCAAAATCTTCTATCACATGTCGTTGTTGTTCATTATCCTCTCCATTGGATGAAGGGAGCTCCGAGGCAATGACTGGTTTTGCAAGCTTCAGCCCAGGTTTTCGCCTCCTCGCCATGGAAGAGAGAGAGCCTGAGTATCACGCTTTTTATGGAAGAGAGAGAGCCTGAGTATCTTAAAAAATTAGAATTTTTACAAGTATATAATTAATCAATTATTATCAACAAAATAAATTGATTAACTTTGGAGCATCACCTCCACATTTCTCACATAGTGATTGTTGGGCCCAAAATATTCGGCCCGAAAATCCTTTCCTCATTTATCGAACATTCGAAATGGCCCGTTTTGATATGCAGAAACTCTGAAGGCAGAGGCCACGGGTCAGAGGCTGCCCCACCTCTGACCTCTGGACAAGAAATTCAAAATTAGTATTTTTGGAGGGAAATTCGGTTATTTTTTCCCACCATTCCAGGGTTTGCTTGAACTAACTAACTGCTTTGCATATTTTGTCCTATAAATATAAGATTCATAGAAAAGTAAAGGGATCGAACTTTTGACTGACTTAAGCATCAGAGTGTCTTTCTTGTAGGTGACCCCGACGAGCCAAAGGCAAGCTTCATCACCGGAATAGTGACAAAGCGTCGTCTATCGTGGGATTGCATCTCCAGATATAGAAAGACAAATTGTTGCTTCAACAATTGGCGTCGTCTGTGGGAACCGAAAAACATTTCGGCCTTAGCCACGTTGTCGAATCAAGAAATCAAGAACTCTCTTTTTGCGTCCAAGATCCTCTACAAACCTAGGAATCATGCCACCAAAAGGCAACGGAGTGTCGGGTCCAGTCGCACAGAGCGTCCCTCCGGTGGACGTGGGCAACCAGATCAACAGGATGTGTCGCCTGCTGGAAGCAAGCCAGCAGCGATCCGACGAAGCAATCAAGACATTGACTGAAGCTCAGGCTAGGCTCGAAGTTGAGAATGCCGAGCTGTGCAGATCCGCTGACACCACACGTAGTACCCAAACCAACAACAATCTCGACTCTGGTAGACCTGAAGTACCAATCGACCGCATCAGTTCCCCTTGGCAAAACATGAACCTCGATAGTGAAAGATCCCAAGGTCTCCCGCCACCCTCCGGGGCCGAAGAACGACGAGCCCCCCTCTCTGACACACATATGCGGATGGAAGCAGACCCCATCGGATCCGCTCAGCCAACAGCCGAAGTCCGGCCTCAACAAACCATACGTCAAGCCACGCACGATACACCAACTGAGGATCGTGTTCCCTCGATTCGGTTCTTAGACAGTTGGAAAGAAGATATGATGAGAGAGATGATGCAGAAGTTCTCAGACGGGCGATCCGTTTACACCATCGAGCATTTGGATCTAGTGTCAAGAACCACTGAGAAATCTCCTTTCTCAGAGTGGATTCATAATGAGCCTAAGCCCCGGGACTTCATCATCCCTTCCCTGCCTGCATTTAATGGAAAGGGAGATTTACTAATCCATTTATTCCAATTTCAGCAGAAAATGGCATTAGAAGCTAACAACGAAGCTATTCAATGCAAGGTCTTTTCAACGAATTTCTCTGGGTCAGCCTTGTTGTGGTTCCGAAAATTAAATCCCGGATCCCTCAACAGTTTTAGTGACCTTCGACGGACCTTTTTACAACAATATAGTGCGAACCGAGAGGCACCAAGAACAATGGCTGACCTCTATCGGATTGAGCAGGGGGGAACGAACATCCGAAAGCATATTTGCAGCGTTTCATTGACCTCGTGCTTCAAATCCACGATGTCGATCCAATTACCGCAGCTAATCTCTTTGTCAAAAGCTTGCATGTGGGATCTCTTTTACATGAAAATCTCACCATGACGCCACCCCACAACATGGCAGAAGTGCAGACCCGAGCCGAGGGCGTCTTCAGGGTCTTGGAAATTCGAGAACGTGCACAGAAGAAGTCTGCGCTCATCTCTGCTCCACCAAAAAATAACCCTCCGCCACCTGCTAGAGATGACAAGAGGAAGCGGAACAAAACAGATCACGCGAAGGAAGGAAAGAGGCCAAGACAGGACCGACAGTCACCACGATACCCTTCCTTCGAATACACCGTCCCGCAAGAAGTCATTTATGAAGAAAATAAAGAAAGACCTATCTGGAGAGAGCCCAATAAAATTACCACTCCTTCTGACAGGAGGGATAAAAGCAGGTACTGCCTCTTCCATAAAGATCACGGTCACACGATCGCTGAATGCCATAACCTGAAAAATCAGATCCAAGCCCTCATGAGGAGTGGAAGGCTTACCCAATACATCAAGGAGGCAGGCAGACCCGGCACCTCGCTGCATAATCCCGCTTCTGCCCCAGCACCGCAAGCGTCAGATCCTGTGCACACAGCCTCTGATAGCACTCAGGAGCCTCTTAAGCAAGTCCCTATGATCCACGGGATCGTGGAACTCACTGAGAACCAAGAGCATATCACCAAAATCCATAAGAAGATGGAAGAACGAGTGAAGTGATACAAATCATTAGGCCACACGGTCAATCTTGTCACTTCAGAGGACAGAAGTTATCCAGCCTCTGCAATCACCTTCACCGATGATGACCTGAAGGGCATACACCTACCCCATGATGATCCACTCGTCATTTCCCTACAGATTGACCATTGCCAGCTGGGCAGAGTTCTAATCAACGGGGACAGTGGGGTCAACATCCTCTTCTGGGAAGCCTTCCAGAAGATGGGGCCAGAGGAGAATCAGATCCGGCCCTCCACCACACCCATTTTGGGATTCAACAGACAACGAGTATATCCCAAAGGCGTCGTTCGATTGACTGTGGTGGCCGCAGAACGCACCCTGCCAGTAGACTTTCTCATTATAGATTCCACCACAAGCTACAACACCATCATGGGGAGAAATTGGATCCACAGGATGCAGGGGGTAGTCTCAACTTTACATCAGGTGATGCGGTGTCAATCACCCAACGGGCGCTACACCGTCGACATCAAGGGCTGCTAGAAGCAAGCCAAAAAGTGCTTCCTAACCTTGAAAGAAATAAATATTTCTGGCACTGCCTCCCATAACAACTCCCTTGACAAATAGCAATTACAGCAGGACCTACCAGCATGCCTCAAAGGGATCGATCTAGAGGAAGATAAAGAAAAACCCCTAGTTACACTAGATACCTTAGAACAAATATGTCTAGATGACGATGACCCATCTAAGATAGTGCTGGTAAGTACCAAGCTCTCTGAAGAAGAAAGACAGACCCTCATACAATTTCTCAAAGATAGAATGGGAACTTTTTCCTGGTCTCCGCACGACATACCCGGAATAGACCCCTCCATCATGAATCACAGCCTAAATATCTCACATAGCTTCCCATCCGTCAAGCAGAAGAAAAGGAGGTTCGCTCCCGAAGTAAATCAAGTCATACAAGAGGAGGTGCAACGACTCCTGAGCACAGGGGCAATCGAAGAATGCTTATATCCCAGTTGGCTTGCCAACCCCGTCGTGGTCCCAAAGAAGAATGGAAAAAAGAGAGTATGCATAGACTACACAAACTTAAACAAAGCATGTCCCAAGGATAGCTACCCTCTACCAAAAATCGATCAGATGATAGACGCCACGGCAGGGTATGAAAGAATGAGTTTCCTCGACGCTTACTCTAGATACAATCAGATCCCCATGAAATCAGAAGATCGAATTCACACGGCTTTCATAACAGAAGGTGGTTTATATTGCTACAAAGTTATGCCCTTCGGTCTAAAGAACACAGGCGCGACGTACCAAAGGCTGATGCACAAGCTATTTTCCTCATTGCTTGGGAGAAACATGGAGGTTTATATCGACGACATGATCATCAAATCTAAACAAAGCTCTTCGCATATAGACGATTTGACCGAGTGCTTCAACATTCTTGACACTTATAAAATGAAATTAAACCCCTCTAAATGCGTCTTTGGGGTGTCCTCTGGACAGTTCTTGGGATACGTCATCAGTCATAGGGGCATCGAGGCCAACCCAACACAGATTGCGTCCCTCTCAGAAGTCAAAGAACCCTGAACCATCCGCAACATACAGGCTCTGACGAGCAAAGTAGTAGCATTAAGTCGGTTCATATCACGCATGTTTGACCGTTTCCAGCCCTTCTTGCAGTGCATAAAGAAATCCACCAACACCACCTGGGGACCAGAACAAAGAAAAGCATTGGAAGAATTGAAAGCTTATTTAAGCTCCCCTCCTATATTGAACTCCCCCATAGCTAATACAGATTTATTCTTGTATATGTCTGTCTCGCAATTCGCTGTGAGTTCCGTTCTCTTCCGAGAAGAAGCTAATCGTCAGAGGCCAGTGTTCTACTGCACCAAGATGCTCCTGGACGCTGAAACTCGCTACAATATGATGGAAAAATTGGCACTCGCACTCCTCACAGCAAAGAAGAAGTTACGACAATATTTTGAAAGCCACACCATCGTTGTGTATACGGACTATCCACTAAAGCAAGTATTGAGTAAACCCGACCTCTCTGGAAGGTTATCTAAATGGGAAATTGAGCTAGAGACGTATGATATTCAATTCTCGCCATGAAAAGCAAAAAAAGGACAGGTACTCGTTGACTTCCTGGTTGAAATTCAATCATTCACCCCTGGCACCCTGCCAAAATTGTTAGTATCAGAAGATCAATGGGTGTGGACGATGCATACTGATGGGGCATCCAATTCCCAAGGGGCTGGTATTGGCATCATATTAAAGGCTCCTTCAGGCCTCAAAATCGAGGAAGCCATTCGTTTAGAGCAATCCACGACGAATAATGAAGCAGAATATGAGGCTCTAATCAATGGTTTAGAACTAGCACGAGACATGGGCATCCAGCGTCTGAATGTCAGAGGAGGTTCACAGCTTATGATAGAACAAGTGGCTGGAAATTTCGATACTAAAGCACCCCATCTGGCTAGCCTTCTACAGAAGGTAACTGACTTGCGATCACATTTTCACCAGTTCGAACTCATACAAGTACCTAGGGAACAAAATCAGAAGGCCGATGCCCTTGCCAAATTAGCCTCTGCAGGAGGTTGCACATGCCAATCCTCCATATCTATAAGCCGATCAAGAAAAGACATGGAAGTCTACTCAACCTCATCAGAACCTGAGTGCTGGATGAATCCAATCATTCGATACTTGTCCACCTCCGAACTCCCGCCTAATCCAAACTACGCAAAGCTTCTGCGCCTTCGGGCACAACGTTATTCCATAATCCATGGAACGCTATACCGCAAGTCCTTCAACGGCCCCTACCTACGGTGTTTGCGTCCATCATAAGCTAAAAAATTGCTAGAAGAGATACATGAGGGTACATGCGAAAATCACACAGGGGGACGGAGTCTGGCACATAAGGCACTTACAGCAGGGTATTACTGGCCATACATGATGACAGAAGCACGTGACTATGCCAAAAAATGTGACAAGTGCCAACGATTTGCACCCACCATCCATCAACCTGCTCAACCTTTACACTCCACTGTTGCACCTTGGCCTTTCACAAAATGGGGTATGGATGTGGTGGGCGAACTACCTAAGGCTGCTGGAGGAAGACAGTATGCTCTAGTAGCCACTGATTACTTCACAAAATGGGTTGTGGCAGAAGCATACGTCACAGTCAGCAAAACAGACACTATGACCTTCATTTGGAAGCATAACATATGTCAATTCGGTATACCGCGAGAGATAGTCGTGGACAACAGAACCCTTTCCAAAACGCGAGGGTACAAGAACTATGCGACACGTACAAAATCAAGCTGAGCTTTGCCTCTGTCACTTACCCACAAGGCAACGGTCAAGCAGAAGCTTCCAACAAAGTTATTTTTGCCAACATTAAGAAGAACCTAGAAGATAAAAAAGGAGCATGGGCAGAAGAACTACCAAAAGTGTTATGGGCATATAGGACAACAAAAAGATCCTCTACAGGTGAATCTCCCTACGCAATGGTATATGGAACGGAGGCTATCATCCCAACAGAAGTGGGCCTGCCTACACTTCGAACAGAGATCGCATCTGATTAAACAACAAACAACGTTCAACTACTGCACAACCTAGACCTTTTGGAAGAAGTACGTACGGTAGCACAACTACGACTAGAAAATTATCAAAAGGTTGCAGAACGCTACTACAACAAAAGAGTTCACTCACGCAAGTTTCGAGAAGGTGATTGGGTTCTGCGCAAGGCCACAGGCAATAAGAAGAAGCTAAAACCTAATTGGGAAGGGCCTTTTGAAATCATAAAATTACTAGGCAGAGGGTCTTACACCCTAAAGAATGTGCGTAGTGGGAAAATCGTACCCCGTACTTGGAATTCAATGTCTTTGAAACAATATTATTGTTAATAGTTGTACTGTGCAATTCAAAAGTAATACAACAGCTTTCCCTTTTTTCACATTATTTTAAATTTCTCTTGTACATTCAATTTCTTGGCATTATTTCCCATGACATCACACTAAGCCAGACACGTGACAATTAACATTTCACTCGAAAAGTCCTCTCAAATATATCCCCACCTACCCTTATTAAAAACAGCATTATTCACGTGCACTCAAAAACCACCTACCACAATGGCTATAAATAAGTAACTCTCTGAATGCTTGCATTTACCAACCTCCCATAGCAATACACCATATGTATTTGATCTCAATACCTACAACAAAAAATAAGCTTTCCAACAAACAAAGAACAATAATAATGCACGGTGAGGTGCTGCATCTCACCCCGCACATTAGCACCAGGCTGAATCTCAGCGGATCATGGCAGCTAGGCCACTACACACAATCTGCGTACACGATCCTACTGCCTCTGCCATTTCAATAGACATTGTGCCGCATTCTAATCTAACTTGACTAAGCTTACAGGGAGCTACGGCCAGCCATTTCGCATTCTAATCTGCCCTGACTATGCCGATCTGGCCGTCCAACGAAGGTGCACTTCAAACCCTAACTTCTTACCCGAACAAAAGGAGCACCTCCTGCTGTTTACTCTGCCCTGACTATCACAGCAGAACCATCAGCTGTCACACTTCGGATTTGTCACCAGTACACACTAACTGGTTTGGCAATCCAAGGCTGGGAGGAACTTTTCCCGCAGTCGCACCCATATCCTACACAATGGGTGCCTCTGACAGAATACAAAGACAGCCCAAACAAGCCATCACTATACTACACGGTATGGGTGCATTGGAAAGATATCTCCCTCGCAATCTTAACCACTTTGCCTCTGCCTCGACGCCCAATTCTATGCTTTATTCCCCGCGTTCGGCCTGAATCACATTAACCCCTCTGGCCATATGGGAAAGTATCATCCACACTCTTTCATACAACATTAGCGGCCGAACCCACTCCAATCAGACCTCTACACAACTCCCTAGACATAAGAAAGTCTTCCACTCAATAATAATGACGGCGTCGCAGAAGTACAATACTCTTATCACTATAACTTAAATTGGTAGATGCTAAGCGTGGGCACACATATTTGCTCAATTCCTTTTTTAATAAACAAAAAATGAATATTTGTACTTCGCACAATCAGAAGGCCACGTGTAATAAAAAATGGCAATAAATCAGAAATTGTTATTTATAAATTATGTTACATTGACGACAATATTCATTTCTGATTCCATAATAGATTTATTCTCTATATACAAATATTCTCTTACCCATGTTTAATCCCATTCAATACGACGCATGTGCTCTGCCATCGCACTATCTAGCTTTGGATGGCTTAACCCATAGCGTTCACACGATATGTAGTACGGGATGCCACTTCTGATAAGTTCCTCCATCGCCCACGTTGAGTAAAGCCACTGTGGGTTATCAAATATTCTCCTCAAAAAGGGAACCTTCGTCCACTCACGGTGCTCACCTGCAACAACAATGTTGTCAGCTCCAACCCATCACCAAAACACTAAGACGGATCGTTCACACAACACTTAACTGGGCATTCTCTCCCACCATCTGTATGATCTTTCACTGTATCTCGCATACAATTGCTTGAAGGGTCTATGAAGCTTCTGATCCGAATAAACCATATGACTCTCACCTGTCATCACGCCTTCAATTAAGTTCTAAACGGAAACGAACACATCCAATAACACACCAAGATAGCAAACATGAAACAAAGCTTAACTTGTATTGATAATTTTCTCTATTACAATTGTCTACATCCTAGCGGCCAAAAAAGACCAAAGAATGCATATACAAAAATTAATACAAAGTAAAACATAACAGAATTTAGCAAAAAGATGGTGTGTCGTTCATTCTACGGCACCTCTTTCACCATCTGGCTTGGCCTCTGCAACTGCCACGGATTCTACTGCCTTCTGTTCAGAAGCCTCATTGACAACACCATCTTCAACAGCTTCCCCGTTGGCATTATACATCGACCCCAGCGCGTCGCCCCTCAACATCAAGTTCTCAAGATGACACACCGGATAGGAAATCTGCAGATCTCCGAGTTCATTCAAATACTCGTCGACATCATACTCTTCTATCTTCACATCGACGCTTTTACAATGCATCTCAAGTTTTGCCCACTTCTCCTCTGGGGTCTGCTTCTTATTGCGTAATGCCAGGTCAAGATACTTCGCAGTATCTACCTCAGCCACCCTCACAAGTTTGCGTTCGATGATCTCTCGATCTCGGATGCGCTGCCTTGTGGCTTCAATCACCGCCTCTGCTGCCCTCTGCAAAAGTAAAAACATTATGAAATCAACACACATGCCTTATGGACCCATTAATTTTCCAATACATTCATAACTAAAGAAGAGTCGCATACCTCAGCCATCTCCTCCAACTGCTTCTTGGCTTCAGTCACCGCCTCTTCTGCTTCCTTCAACTTCTTCCCTAGATGAAGTTCAGTCTCTAGCTTCTGCTTCTTGGCATCCGCCGCGTTAGCCTCAAGCTCATTTGACTTTCGCTGCAGTTCTTTTTCCTCTTTTCTAGGATCTCTTTATCAGTCTACAACGACACTATATCCTCCTCAAGGTCGTTCATCATACTGCTAAGCTTCTCCATCCGGGCTTAATGTTGTACGCAGACTTGATTTTTCTCCATCCACTTATTGGTCATACCCACCAAGTTAGCTTTCAGTTTGTCTCGCTCTACTTCGAGTCCGACAGTGCCTACCAGCTTCTCCTCTGTGGCGGTCATCTTCTTTTAAGCCTCTGCCAGCTCTGCCTCTAACTTCTTGATGGCTACCACAAGCACATCCCGATTTGCTTCAGCCATCATTCTCCTCGCCCGTTCCTCTTCTAACTTCACCATCTGCTCCACCAATTTAGAGCCATTCTGTACAGCCACCGCATATTCTCGCCTTGCAGCAGAAGCGCATACACAGCTCTGTGACACATCAATTACGCTCATTAAAAATAACATTATACACATATCACGAGATATAAAAAGGGCCTAATTTTTTAACCAACTTACCATCCAAATGTGGTCTAATACTTGCTGCAGTAAATCACCTTGCCCACTCAACGATCCAATTGCTTCTGTAGGTAGATGGGCTCTACTTATACGCAGCATTTCCTCCATCACTTTTGTAGACGCAGAAGGACCATATTCCAACACTACTCCTACTCTGTCATTTGCTTCTCCCCTTGCTAATGCAGCAGCAGAAGCAACGGGGGCAGCCGGCTTCCCACCTTCAGCTAACGTCGACACCATAACACTATCAGACGCCAGCGCAATCGTTCCCACTCCAGAAGAATACATCTTGGAAGGGCGTACAAGTAAGCTATCATCTTCGCACAAATCACTTGGAAGGTACAACGGCGTCTGCACGACAGAAGACGTTAGCTGCTCCAAGAAAGCACTAGGAGACTCAAAAGTACTAGTACCCGTCGGAGACACAACAATATGAGACTCAGAAGCAACAGGTGGTAATAAGGAAACATCAATATTGAGAGTGTCAACACCTATTACTTCGGCATCCCTTGATTCCTGACATCTAGGGGTAGTTTCAGAAACAGCGGTCATACTTGGCTCAACCGGCAGAAGAGGGGTGTTCGTAGACTATAAACCCTCTCTGAAAGCATCCTCCAGAAGCCTGTTCTTATGAGAGGTAGAAGAAGGATGTCTCCCCTCTGAGCCACGCTTACGGCCAGTGTTAGACCCTTCAGCCGAAGCAGAAGCAGAGGGTAATGCCTCTGACGGCTTCATACAGACGACAGGAGACTTCGACTCAACTGGTAAGCCACCCTGCACCCCATCTCCAGTCACCACTTCTGACGATTTAGACGGAGAAGAAGAAACGCCCGCTGCATGAGCCACCCCTTCTGAGCCTGCCTCCAAGGAAGACCCAATTACATGTGAGGTAGAAGACGCCCCAGGTAAAGATCCAGCAGGGGCAGATCCTCTTGGCTTCTTGCACAACGTTAGAGCCTGGCCTGTTGGTAACTTTCCAGGGGTAAGTTTGGGGATTGCAAGGGGAGATCCTTGAGCAGTGGAGACAGAACCCTTTGGGATCCGAAGCTTGGACGAAATGCGCTTCCCATCGTCTGAATCTTCACCAGAGGATTCCTCACACTCCTTTCTTTTTCCTAAGGCATCTGTAGGCAAAGGCACTTGTTGAAGAGGCTGAATCTGGAGAGCGTCAGAAGGCGTGGACGATCGCCCTTGAATACGGGAAGATCTACGCGATAGGCCGGACTTAGCAGGGGACGATTCTGTAGCAGAAGCTAGACCAGAACCTTCTTTCTTTTTACCTTCTGGTACCCCCTGACGCTTGGCACATGCGGCGTAGGTCTCAGAACACGCCCTTTCACACTCAGCCTTCGACAGTGATAGAGTTGAATAAGTAGGAGGAGATTTCTTCATAAAAGTTCCCAGCTACTTTGCACATGCTGCTGTAATCTTGCTAAGGGTCATGTCACCCTTCTGCGATCTTACTCGCACGGCGCCAGGATCGACACTCATGCAGGAGCCCCTTCTCTGTCAGCATGCTCTGCCGTTCAGGACTCATGTTAACTTGAGGCCAAGAAAAATCTGATACAAAGAAGCGAAACAGTAATACACAGAGTTAAACTAACAGATAATCATCCAGATATGATTGATTCACATTAAAACCAATAAGGAACAGAATGAAAAATGTAACTCACCTTTTATAAACACTCTGGACAAAGGAAAAATTTCTTGAGGCAGGAATTCAGGATACCACGCTCCTCCAACAGCAAAGAAGTATTTATCCCAATTTCTATGGGAGCTATCGAAATCGGTAAAGATTGTCCGATCCTTTTTGGGAGAAAGGTAGAAGGTTTTCCAAGGTTTTCCCTCTATCACCTTGTTCGTGGACTTGGTAAAGCACGCATAAATGTCGTCTGACTGAATGTTTACATTCCTGAGGCTCCCTATCATCTGCACTCTGACTATTGATTGAACAGCATTTGGGAGAAATTGAGAAATGTGAGCTCCAGAATTTGAAATTATCTGAACTAGCAGAGTAGGAAGAGGGAAGCAGAGCCGTTCGATATGTCTCAGAATCATGACGATTTCGGTGGGCTTAACTACGTCCTTGAATCATCATTCCCGAAGCTCAGCATCCGAAAGCATTCTCACCGTGACATTGTCAGGAATGTTGAACGATTTGCGCATGCGTTCATACGCATTATTATATCCTTCATGATCCAAAGGCTCGAGAGATGAATGAGAAGACATGATTATGCAGGTTGAAATGATTGTCGTAGGATTGAACAAAGGGATATCTTTAGGGTTTCTTCCTCATAGCTTTTTTCTGGAAGTTAGAATAAAATTTGGAATTTGAATGAAAATTATTTTGAAATAAAACTATTTAAATGAGAGGTAAAATTCTGAACCAAACATTTCGCTCGGTAACTGCGTTTGCATTAAGTGTAGCTTGTCAGGAGATCAAATGATCATGTACCTATGAATCACCTCGATCTACGGAGAATGACGGCTTTAGGCGAAATTTTTGGCATTGAAGAGTCGGCCCAAGATTCGAGTAGATTAGCATGCCTCACTTGTTTGAAGCTTGGGCCAGGGGGCATTTGTTGGGCCCAAAATATTTGGCCCGAAAATCCTTTCCTCATTTATCGAACATTCGAAACGGCCCGTTTTGATATGTAGAAGCTCCGAAGGCAGAGGCCATGGGTCAGAGGCTGCCCCGCCTCTGACCTCTGGACGAGAAATTCAAAATTAGTATTTTTGGAGGGAAATTCGGTTATTTTTTCCCACCATTCCAGGGTTTGCTTGAACTAACTAATTGCTTTGCATATTTTGTCCTATAAATATAAGATTCATAGAAAAGTAAAGGGATCAAAATTTTGACTGACTTAAGCATTGGAGTGTCTTTCTTGTAGGTGACCCCGACGAGTCAAAGGCAAGCTTCATCACCGGAATAGTGACAAAGCGTCGTCTATCATGGGATTGCATCTCCAGATATAGAAAGACAAATTGTTGCTTCAACAGTGATAATAATATATCATTTTAAAATTGAAATCTCTTCATTCCTATTAAGTATTTTATCATCCAAGATGAATCTAGACTTATAATTCACAAAGTTCATCATGAGTCCTTTAAGCCACATGATAAACTCTCAATAGATCAAGATAAAAACCTCAATGTATATCTTGTTTTATTTACTTGCTAAAGCAAGACACACTTCTTTGAAAGTAACTTTCACTTAGTTTCTTTCTTTTATATATTTCACAAAATAAAATATGTGAACACAAATGTCATGTAAAAATTTCCCAAACAAATAATCACTAATTGTCACTTTCAGTTGTCTAAATAATCTCAAAATTTTGGATCCACCTTGATCCAATAGAGCAAGATATTTCCACCAAAAGATGTAACCCCCTTAGGTTCATCTTTTCTTATCTCGTAAAATGAGATGCTCATCTCTTTAAATGAGAAAATTAAAAATTCTCAAATAATTTTTTTTCATTTACCAAATAAATGGTTACTAATCACATTAATAATCATATTATATGGCAAACTATAAAATCATGATAATTCACATCAATATATTTTTATATATTAACATAATTGTGTCTCAATGTAAATTCACATAATTTGTCAACATATATCTATCATATTAACATGCCTTTTGAATCACATAATTAATTGTAAGTATATCACAAATATCATACAATAATTATCATATCCACATATTGATATAATCTTTTGATTCACAACACCAATATATAGGCATGTAAAAACTACCAAATTATCATGCTTTATAAAATCTGAAAACATAATTTTCATATCAATGTAATACTATCTCACATATAGCATATACATATAAGTTTTATAGTCCCTATATTATGAAAATCATGTCAAAAGTTCACTTCTAAGGATCACACATTAAATTTCACAAAACAATGTGTTAACTATGTCACAATGTATCTCATATTGTGTTAACATGTTAACAACGACACACTTATTCATATAAGTTTCCTTATTTCTATCACCACGTGAGAGCCATTAGATCTTCTAAGAGAAACAAAGAAGAATATTGCCTTATCTTACTTTCTCCTTTCATTGAAACAAACAAGGGTTATATACTTTTGATTATTAGAGATATTTGTATTGTCTCAATGGAAAATAAGAAATACTATTACAACTCTATGCAAAAATACAATAGACAATGTAATTGATTAAATAAGATTACAACTCAATAAGCAAAATACAAGTAAATGTAGAAATAAGAGGAAAAAGAAAATTATAAGAACTACAACTCTAAAACAAATGATACAAATAAATATGTAAATAGAAAATAGAAGAAGAGAAGACAAAAGCAATAATAGAAAAAATAACAAGAACAAAAAAGTAAAATACTCTCATTCACACAACCAAAGTGAAGAGCATTGGGGATCACCAACTTGAACAAGGTTTACAACCTTTGCCCAAAAGCTTATTTCCCCCTATCTCATGCACTAAGGGATTCTCCCTATATTGGAAATAGCTCTCTCGAATATTCAAGCCTTTGGTGTATTTCTAGCCAAGTGCTCTAGTGGATAGAAATAGAGTTATCTTACAAGTGATCATTATGCTTCTATTTATAGAGTTTTGAGATAACCTTTGAATTTCAAATTCTACCAACCCCCATGGCTGTTACCAATGTTTAATTGGATGTTTATGGAATTAAAATGAATATTTGGGAGTTACTTGGGATGTTGGAACCGTTAAAATTGGAAAAAACTGAAAAAACAAATTGGCTGTCAGCCTCACTGGCCGCAGCCACTAGCCTCTGTCCCCCTGGCCGCGGCCAGGGAATGACAGTGGTCACAGCCATAGGCTATTTTCAGCACAAAACGTCATTTTTCCAAAACGTTCCAAAACGTCGCAAATCCTTTCCTACATGATTTTGTAACCTAATGGGGAGTTAAAAACATATCTCCAACAGCCATATTTCATAATGGCTTTGTGAAATCCAATCTCAAATGTGTAACATACAATCTACACATTATTGGGTAATATTTGGGAGTTACAGATTTGTAACTGATTTTGTAACTCCAAAATATGTCACATTTTGGCACACACATGTGTCCACTTTTGTGACTCTCAGTAATATGTTACAAGGTGTGAAAAATCACATTTTGTCACATTATTTAATCTAACATTATATTATATGAAACAATATAACAATATATGATTGTTGTAAAGATTTTATATATGAGTTGCTTAAGAGCTTTTGAGTTTTAAGAGTTGCTTAAGATTTTGAAGGGTTTCTTAATAGGGTTGATTTATGGATTGCTTACGAGTTTCAATGGTTGCTTAACAAGTTGATATACATGGTTGCTAAAAAGGGTTGCTATATGAGTTGCTTAGGAGCTTTAGAGTTTCAAAAGTTGTGTTCTAGGCTGCTTTATGAGTTGTTTACGAGTTTCTATGATTGCTTAGCAAGTTGATATATATGATTGCTATATTAGTTGCTCATGAGTTTTAGAGTTTCAAGGATTGCTTAAAAGTTTGAATTATTGCTTAATAAGGTTTCTTACGAGTTTCAATGTTTGTTTAACAAGTTGATATATATGGTTGTTATAAAGGGTTGTTATATGCGTTGCATAATAGCTTTAGAGTTTCTAGAGTTGTTTTTTGGGTTGCTTACGAGTTTCAATGGTTGCTTAACAAGTTGATTAGGGTTTCTATATGAGTTTCTTATGAGTTTTAGAGTTTCAAGAGGCTTTCAGGGTTATTTTATGGGTTGCTTACGAGTTTCAATGATTTCTTAACAAGTTAATATATAGGGATGCTAAAAATAGTTTATATATGATTGGCTTAGGGGTTTTAGAGTTTGAAGGGCTGCTCAATATGGTTGTTTTATGGGTTGCTTATTGTAACGCCCCACGTCACTATGGCTGCTTTCTGGAATGACGACTGGCCCTACAAACCAACACGAGTATTTTCAGCGTGCTTTGTCCTCACTCACATGCTTCCTAGGAAAACTTCCCAGGAGGTCACCCATCCCTAGATTACCCGAGGTCAAGCACGCTTAACTTTGGAGTTCTCAAGTGATGGGCTACCAAAAAGAAGATGCATCTTGTTGATATAGGTAGTACCCATCAATCCATTTAAGCCCTCTTCAACTGTGTAGTCCCATACCTACACAGTCTTAGAATCATCACACTTGACCTTCCCCAGGCGGTGTGGGATTGCACAGCTTACCTGGTCTTTCCCCTTACGGATCACGGGATTTTGACTGTCACAATCACCCCCCCTTACGGGCCCGACGTCCCTGTCGGCCACACTTCCGGCTGGGTCAAGGCTCAGATACCAAGTTGTAACGCCCCACGTCACTATGGTTGTTTTCTGGAATGACGACTGGCCCTACAAACCAACACAAGTCTTTTCAGCGTGCTTTTTCCTCACTTACATGCTTCCTAGGAAAACTTCCCAGGAGGTCACCCATCCCTAGATTACCCCAGGTCAAGCACGCTTAACTTTGGATTTCTCAAGTGATGGGCTACCGAAAAAAAGATGCATCTTGTTGATATAGGTAGTACCCATGAATCCATTTAAGCCCTCTTCAACTGTGTAGTCCCGTACCTACAGAGTCTTAGAATCATCACACTTAACCTTCCAAGGCGGCGTAGGATTGCACAGCTTACCCGGTCTTTCCCCTTACGGATCACGGGATTCTGACTGTCACACTTATGAGTTTCAAAGGTTACTTAACAAGTTGATGTGCAGGGTTGTTAAATGAGTTGCCTAAGAGCTTTATAGTTTCAAGAGTTCTTTTTTCACTACACCAAAATACCTCTTTTGTGTCAATCAAACAAGCTAGTCAACGCAGTTGATTGATGCCGTTGACCGAGAATTAGCATTCATGGTAGTTTGGCAATGACACAAATGAAAGGGTATTTGCGCCAGTTAGAACATTGACGCTGGTAACTTGGGCGTTAGCATCAGTGCCCCACTGACTCAAACGTCCCATTAGTGTCAGTGCCCCACTGACACAAACGTCTCGTTAGCATCAATGGGGCACTGACGCTAACGCCCCTGAATGATGTTCCATCTAAGTTTATTCGATAGACACCCATAGAATTATGGAATGGTTGTAAACCTAGTTTACACCATTTTCGAATTTAGGGGTGTCCTGCACGTGTGCTTAAAGGAAAGACCAGGAATTTGGAAACACGCTATGAAGTGTGCATGTTTGTGGGATATTCCAAAGAGACTAGAGGTGGATTTTTCTATAGTCCAAAAGAAAATAAAACATTTGTATTGACAAATGCAAATTTTCTTGAATATGACTATGTTAATAACCACAAACCTCGCAGTATGCGTGCCAAATGATCAAAGGATTATTGAGATATAAGGATCGGGTATGTGTGCCAAATGATCAAACGATTAAGATGACGATTCTAGAAGAAGCGCACAGTACCTCGTACTCAGTTCACCCAGGGTCGACCAAGATGGCACACGACATCAAGGCAATGCATTGGTGGCCAGGGATGAAGAAGGACATAGTAGAATTTGTGTCGAAGTGTCTAGTATGCCAGCAAGTGAAAGTAGAACATCAGCGACCTGTAGGCTTATTGCAACCACTTAGCATTCCAAAATGGAAATGGGGTGATATAGCCATAGTTTTCGTGACGGGTTTGCCACGAACAAGTAAGCAGCATGATTCGGCTTGGATAGTAATAGACAGATTAACCAAGTCAGTTAATTTCCTGTCTGTTAAGACTTCGTACACAGCAGATCAATACGGAGACGTTTAAGTCCAAGAAATAGTACGACTGCATAGAATCTCTAAGGCAATAGTATTCGATAGAGGATCGGTGTTTACATCGAGATCTTGGAGTGAGTATTTGCCGCTGATAGAATTCTCCTACAACAATAGCTACCAGTCAAAGATTGGGATGGCACCTTATGAGTTGCTTTATGGAAGAAGGTGTCGATCGTCGTTGCATTATGATGAGGTAGGAGAAAGGCAACTACTTGGAACTGAAGCTGTTAGAGGAGCTCAGTATGTAGTAGCCCTGATTAGAGTGTGTATGCTCGCTACTCAAAGTCGTTAGAAAAGTTATGCAGATGCCAAGCGACGTGATGTGGAATTCAAAGTCGGAGATCAAGTTTTCTTAAGAATATCTCCTATGAAAGGTGTGAAGCGGTTTGGGAAGAAAGTCAAACTTAGTCCCTGATTTATAGGTCCTTTTGAGATATTAGAAAAAGTGGGAGCAGTTGCGTATAGACTAGCCCTACCGCCAGCCCTAGCAGATGGTCACAACGTATTCCACATCTCAATGCTATGCAAGTATGTGTCAGACCTATCTCACGTCCTCAAGTACGATACGATAGCACTCTAGAAAGACTTGAGTTACGAGGAACGACCGGTTAGCATCCTGGATAGAGGGATGAAGCAGTTACGGTCCAAGAGTATTCCAATAGTCAAAGTCCTATGGAGTAATAGTTCTGAACAGGAGGCAACGTGGGAGTTGGAGGAGGACATGCAAGGCCGGTATCCGGAATTATTTGGTAAGTAAATTTCGAGGACGAAATTCTTTTTAGTAGGGGAGAATTGTAGAGTTCAAGAACTTTATTTAACTAGTTAGATAGTAGTAGTAATAGTAATAGCTAGTAGTAGTTGTAGTATGTTTATGACTGTGGATTTTGGTTCAAGCCGGGACTTAGTTGGAAACTCCTAGCAATAGTTATGGATTTTATAAGTTTAACCTATAGTTTAAGAATATTAATTATAACATAAGGTTTGATTAATATTGTTGGTTATTAATATGATAATTATTATAACCTAAGGTTTAGATAGAGCTAATAAGAATATGACACTTGTCATGAGCATGGTTATTCCTAAGGTTTAGATAGAGCCAATAGGAATATGACACTTTTCATATGTATGATTATTAAGGAGTTATTATTTTAATGATAAAATAAGGGAAATATAAGACTTAGTCTTCACTAGAATTTGTTAGGAGCATGACATTTGTCACAATTTATTTATTTGAGATTTAGATAATTAAATAGATTTTTCATAATTTTAGAGTACTGTAACTTCCGACCTATTTTTTACCTAGTTATGTTATGAATTTCGAAAAATAGTATTTCTAGAAAGTTGTAGATAATTGAATTAGATTTCTAAAGGTATAAAGAGAGTCTGAATCGGAGTTCTACAGCTCTAGATATATTGATTTTACTGCAGATGAGTTTAGAGATACGAGATTTAGGGAGTTAGAAGTTAGGATTCTATTTGTTTTTATTATTTTTGGTTTTAAAAATGAAGCTTTGACTCCTTAAATCTCTTTGAACAATTTGAACAATTCCTAAGCCTTTGGCTGAAGGATATTCAAATATTTTCAATTAAATTCATTATTTTTATTCAGAGCCAAAAAGAAGATTTTTATTCCTAGAACTCTATAAATAGGACCTATCACCAAGCCTTTTCATTCATTCTTAAAGCATTAATCAGAGCCTTCCAGGTGCTAGTGAGACTATAGAGTGATAAACACTTGGGTTGGGGTTATAAGCTTAATCATTATAAGCTTAATAAACACTCGGGAAGTAAGGTTATAGTGTATTTCGGTTTCGAGGTATAGTTCGGTCATAGAAGCATTCAAGGTATTCCTTATTCTAGTTCCTTTCTGTATTGTTCTTATAGTTTTTCTACTCAAATCCTAACTTGTATTCTCTATTCTTGGTTAGGCATCTAAGATCTTGAACGTAAGATTCTTATTGGTAAGTATCTTTTCGATGGTGTAGTTCATTCTTTTCATCCCTTTTCTTTAGTATACTCACCTCTCTTTTATGGTTTTTAGGAGTGTTCCAAAATCCCGACTTTGTTCTCATCATCCCGGTATATTGGTAAGGAAAGTAGGATAGTTTTATATGCTTATATGTTATGTTGATATGTTATGATAAGTTATGCTATAGTATGTTATGTTATGTTATGTTTTCTTATGTTTCATGATTATGATTTACCCTACCTCAGATATTAGACAGGGGACGTAGATGGGTTATCATAACCCTACCATGTGATCTAACCTACCTCAAATATTAGAAAGGGGACGTAGATGGTTTATCACATGTTTTAATGGCCATTAATAGTATAGTCTTATATGATGTACGTCTTTATAGATATATGTTATATGTTTATAGCTTATAGTTATGTGTATGATTATGTTTCATGCTTGTAGTAGATTTTCCTTACTGGGCATTAGGCTCATTCCTTTATGTTTATATGTGCAGGAAAATAGTTATGGCGGCGGAAAGATTATTGGCAGCTTGGGGATGTGTATTGAGGCAGGATAGAATCGGTGGATTGCGCGTTCGATTCGAGGATGAAGTTTTTAAGTCTTTTAGTTATGATTTCTATGTTTTTTTTTTCCGCACTTAATTTTGTAACCAATTTATTTAAGTTATATTTTGTTTTCAAAACAATGGGATCCCATATCCTAAATGAATTTTTATGTATTTAACCTTTACTTTATAGTTTTTAAATAAAGTTATGGTTATTTCATATGTACGTTTTCTGAAGATTATTATAGTAGTCATTAATGGTCCAAATTCTAGAATAGTTGGGTCGTTACAGATAACTGATTAGTTATTTTCAAATTGTTTAAAATAACTAATATTTTATTTTTAATATATTTGATATATTAAATATAGGATATCAGTTTTTCAGAGTGATACTTTTTCAGGGATAGAAAATATATCGTGAAATCTCTCTGAGAGAAAGAGAACAGTGATACAAGCATAGGTCACTGTTCTTCACAAACTTAGGTTCAAACTTTATCAGATCTCATGTGTTGAGAACATCTGATAAATAGATTTTGCCTATTATTTTGTATAGCGAGCCCACACTCGTTCTTTCTGTGCTGAGAACATTTTGGAAGATCTTGGTGTGAGATCTCAAGGATTTTTGTCATACAAAAAGATAGCAGCAAGGAAGGACTTGATGTAATTTTCTATTCATATCTGTGATTCAATATATATATGTATGTGAAGAAGCAGATCTAGAAATCTTGTGGGATTAAATTAACAATTTTGATTGTTGTTTCGCTGCGTATAATCTCTAATTTGATCTATAAAAACCAACACTCATTTACCCTAAAATCTCAGAAGAAGAAGAAATGTGTTTTCTCTCTAAAACCAGCGGCACTTCCGAACATTTTGGCACATTTTGGTAAGTTTTCTTCATTTTTTTTTCAATTTTAAGGTTAAAATAATGATTTATATATGTTTATGAACCTTATACATAATTTTTTTTTGTGTAGATTTTTTTTTTTTTGAAGATTATTGTTTAAAAACCCAAAAACTTTCTTAGTTTTTTGGGTTTTGTTACTTCAACAATCCACATTACTCAATTACCACAAGTAAGTGCAATTTTATTATTTTTTATGAATTAAATTTAATTATTGTAATTTTTTTTTTATGAAATAGCTATATTTTGGATTTTTAAATTTTTGGTTAGTTTACATTGAGATTATGTAATTGTTTTAGGTTTAAACTTTGTATTTTAATATTTTTATTTCTTTATTTTTTGTTAACTTTTCAACTTTTTTTATTAAATTTAATTTCAAGTTTTATTATGTAAATGAGTATATAGATTAGTTTATATATTTGCTATAAGTTCTACTTTATTAATTATTTAGTTTTAATATTTTTAGTAAAACTTTTTTTATAGTTTGTTAACTTTTTTTTTAAAATTTTAGGTTTAATAGTTTGAATATGTATATATATATATTGATAACTTTTTCATTTATTTTTTGTTTATTGGTATATTTGAATAGATTTTTTATTGACGAATTTGTTGGTGAGATCAAGTTTTGGAGGATTTTATATTGGATGTAATAATATTTTTACCTTAATATATAATTAAGATATTGAACTTAGTGGAATGTAAAAATTATAAAATAGTGGAGATCGGTTTTGGGACTATGTGTTGCGATGATATAAGGCTGGAATTGTGTATGTTTGATTGATAAATTGGTTTGTTGTGTTTATATGATGAATATATGTTCGTTCAAATTTGAGAAATGTTATAGAAATAGGGGAAATGCTGCCCAATATTTTTTAGATTTAGTAATATGAGAATTATGCATATTTGATTGATATGTTGAATACTTTTGTGTATATTATGTGTTGTATACATGTATACTCAATCTCCTAATAGTATTCCTTGTCCTTGTGTTAAGTGTGGTAACAATGTTAGGATGACAATTGTTAAAATAAAAGATCACTTATTTAGGAACGGAATAGACAAAAGTTATAAAGTGTGGTTTTTGCACGGAGAAAGAATTAAAGTTACTGATGAGGGACCATCTAAATATAATAAGTATTTTGATGTGGATTATGAAGTTGATGATATTGCAGAATTGATTGATGATGCACAATATGAATCTCATGTGGATACAATTAAATTTCAGTCCATCTTAGAAGATGCTTAAAAACTCATTTTCCCTAATTGTAAAAGGTTCACAAAATTATCAGCACTGCTTAGGTTGTATAATTGAAAAGCCAAACATGGGTGGAGTGATAAGGGAATGACAGAGTTGTTATCATTTTTAGGAGATTTATTACTAGAAGGTAATGAAATGTCGTCTTCATTTTATGAGGCAAAGAAGACGTTGTGTTCGTTAGGCATGCAATATGAAAAAATACATGCTTGTCCTAATGACTGCATCTTATATCGAAAAAGATTTGTTGATACAATTGCATATCTGACATGTGGTGAGTCTAGATGGCAAAAGAAAAAAAATTCTGATGCGGTTAGAAAATGTGTCCTTGCAAAGGTTTTATTGTATCTATCACCGATACCTCATTTAGTTCGGTTGTACCGAAATGATGATCATGCTAAAATTTTAATTTTGCATGCCAAAGATAGAGTAAATGATGGTAAGCTGAGACATCTAGCTGACTCTCCAGCTTGGAAAACAGTGGATGTGAAATGGCCTAAATTTGGCAATGAACCGAGGAATATTCGTTTGGGTCTTTCTGCTGACGGAATTAATCCACACACTTCCCTTAGTAGTAAATATAGTTGTTGGCCTTTAATGCTAGTAATCTATAATTTATCGCCATGGTTGGGTATGAAGAGGAAGTTTACCATGTTGATACCAGGTCCAAAACAACCTGGAAATGATATTGATGTATACATAGCTCCTTTAATTGACAATTTAAGCACATTTTGGTATGATGGGGTTAATGCTTACGATGCTTATAAGAAAGAAAATTTCAATCTTAAAGCAATATTGTTGTGGACCATTAATGCATTTCCGGCCTTAGGTAATCTTTCTGAATTTAGTGTTAAAGGGTATAAGGCATGTCCCATTTGTGAAGTGGGGACTTATTCTGAATATTTAAAACACTCTCGAATGATTTGTTATATGGGACACCGAAAGTTCTTACATGAAGAACATGAACTTCGAAGTTTGACAAATGCCTTCAATGGTAAACCTGTATTTGGAAAGGCTATACCACCTTTACTTGGAGGACAATTGTTAATAAAGTTGAACAAAGTCCAATGCAAGTTCGGTAAGCCTAGAGATTATACAAATAAGAGAAAAAATGTTAGACGTGAAAAAACAAAGGAGGTTGTAGATGGTGCAACAAGTTGTTGGAAGAAGAAATTTTTTTTTAGCTTGAATATTGGGAGCATTTGGTTTTGCAGCATAACTTGGATGTGATGCACATTGAGAAAAACGTGTCAGATAGCTTAATTAGTACATTGATGAATATTCCTGGTCGGAGTAAAGATGGAATTAAAGGTCGGTTGAATTTAAAAGTAATGGGTATACACAAAAATTTACAACCAGAGGTTGGTGAGAAACGAAACTATTTACCACTTGCGTGTTATACCCTGTCTAAAGAAGAGAAACAAATGGTATGCCATTCTTTGTCAAAGGTGAAAGTACCAGAAGATTATTCTTCAAATATTTATGCATTGGTAGATATGAAAATTTTGAATTTAGTTGGAATGAAGTCTCGTAATCACCATACACTACTTGAACATCTTTTAACTGTAGCTATCTGCTCTATGTTGCCCAAAAAAGTTTGATATGCAATTACTAAATTATGTTTCCTTTTTAAATCTATTTGTTGTAAAGTGGTAGATGTATCAAAGTTGGACAATCTCCAAACAAATCTCGTGATAACTTTGTGTGAGTTGGAGCAATATTTCCCACCATCATTTTTTGACATAATGATTCATTTAATAGTTCATTTGGTGAGAGAGGTAAAATTGTGTGGACCAGTATACTTGAGATGGATGTACCCATTTGAATGGTATATGAATAGTTTAAAAGGTTATGTTAGAAATGTAAGTAAACCTGAGGGTTGTATAGTTGAATCCTACATCATTGAAGAAGCAATGGAATTCTGCTTAGAATACTTATCAGGTGTTGCGAGCATTGAAGTGTGTTCTCCTAAAATTGAGTTTGAAATAAGTAAAGGTGGTAGACGTGGTGTTGTTTCTGAAGTAAATAAATCTGATAGAGATGAAGCACATCGCCTAGTCTTACAAAATATTAACAACATTCAACCATATATCGAGTAAGTTCCTATACATATATATGGTCAATCTTATTTTGTTCTTTCATTATATTGTTAAGGGAAATTTGTGGCATTAATACCTATGTAGTTTGTTTTGTTGCACTTAAATGCTTAAGTAAAAATTTTGGCGGCAAAAATACCTACCGTTACACTTTTGGTGCGGACGTTGGTCCCTAGCCGTTAAATCTGATCAAACACCTACATGGCAGTCACGTGTCAGTATTTGATTGACCCAATTATTTTTTATCTTTTAAATATTATAAAAATCTATATTTAAAATTTGAATATTTTAAAATTAATTAAAAAATATATAAAATTTAATTTTGAAAAGATCTAAGTTTTAATTTAATTAAAACAAAATCTAAACATTAAATTTAAAACTCTAATCTAATCTGCAGTTAAAACTAACATTTTAAAAATAAAATAAAAACGGTGTTCATCTCTAAGAACATGATGAACACTAACAAAACCAGACAAAGAACAAAAGACCCATTGTTAGCTTCAACACTCAAAACCCAGATTTTATATAGTGTTCAATTTCAAATCTGTGATCCAAAACATAAACGCAAAAACAAAAATATAATTAAAGCCTTTCATCAGACTCAATCCAAATGAAAAATATTCAAAAAAAATTATAAATCAAACCCAAAAATTAAATTCTAAAATACTTGTATGCTCTTGGCTCAGACCCATTGCCCAGATGGTATGGATATTCTTCTCTAGTCCTCCAAGACCAAAAAACTTCATCCTTTTCAGACTTCAAACCCACAAAACCTCATCCCATTCGAACCCAAATCCAGAATGCCCCGTCCGTTGAAGCCCAAATCCAGAAAACCCCATCGCATCTTTGCCCACATCTTTGTCGCCATTGCCATCTCCACGGGAAACCCAGAAAACCCATCAATTCATTCATCCCTTCACCACATCTCATCGTTCCCGTGAACGTATAGCCTATGTCTATCTCGGAGTCGAGTTCTTGTCAACCCTTAGAAGAAGAAGAAGAAGAAGAAGAAGAAGAATGAGAAGAAAATATGGAGGTGATAGGAAGAAGGTGAAGACGTTTTTAGGGTATACTAATTTTTTTTTTAATTTTAGGGTTAAAATTTGTGTTAAAATTTTAAAGAAAAACAAAATAGGTTACGATAGATTAGGTTTTAAAATTGAAGATTAAATTATTAATTAATTTAAAAAAATTATTATTAAAAATATTTTAAAAAATAAAAAATAATTGGGTCAATCAAATACCGACACGTGACTGCCATGTAGGTGTTTGATCAAATTTAACGGCCAGGGACCAACGTCCGCACCAAAAGTGTAACGGTAGATATTTTTGCTGCCAAAAATTTTACTTAAGCATTTAAGTGCAACAATTTAAACTACATAGGTATTAATGCCGCAAATTTCCCTATTGTTAATTAATGTAGTGTATTGATATAAATGGTTTTTTTTAAGAGAACATTTCAATTGAATCAAGACTACTTATCAAAATAAGTCTCGGAATAAAAAATGGGTACAAGATGAACATTATCGAAATTTCAATACTTAGTTAGATAATAAGGTAAAATATTTGTGTTGTTCTTGTTTGAGTTTTATTGTATTTTAACTTGTTACATTTTGATAGACTTGATTTTACGTTGTATGTTCTAGGTTTTGAATAATACCATAAACAAAGTATCTGAAACACTAAAATGGATAGCACGAGGTCCTTCAATGAGTGTAATTAAGTATCAATGTTATTATATAAACAATACTCAATTTAACACCATGGACCATGATAATATTAGAAAGACACAAAATAATGGTGTTACTATTATCGCCAAAACTTTTCAAATATCTAGTTCCAAAGATAAAAATCTTATACAATGTGATATGAAATTTTATGGGGTGATCAAAGAAATTTGGGAACTAGAATATGTGACTTTTCAGATTCCTCTCTTCTTGTGTGATTGGGTGAAAAGTGACAACGGGATCAAAATAGATGAGTTAGGATTCACACTGGTGGACTTAAACCGAATAGGACATAAATCTGACTGCTTTATAATGGTTTCACAAGCCAAGCAAGTATTTTATGTGAGTGATCCAGTAGAAGCTCGATGGTCAATTGTCTTAACAAGTCAACCAAAAGATTATCTACTCAAATATTTTGGGAGTAATGATATTTTACTTGAACAATAAACATTTACAATTGCTTCACCGCCTATTGATGTCAACATTGGTAATGATGATGACTATATACGAGAGAATGGTGAAGGGTTGTGGGTAGATAATTAAATGTATATATATATATATTAATTTTGTTATTTTATTTTAATGTATTTTGTGAGTTTTATACCATATATTATATACTTGAGCATGGTGAAGATTTAAGTCAACTACCATATACAATTTTTGTTCATTTAACTGCAGATTTATTGATTATTGATCCACCATATGATGATGAGGGCGATCCATTTGTTGATGATGATGGTAATGGTCCAGAGGTGGTCGATCCTATTGCACCAACAAATACACAAGATAAGAAGTATATGGGCAAAACAACTTGTAGTGATGTATTCAAAGCAATAAGTGAGGGTCGAAATTATGAGGTCGAGTACAATCACTTTGGTCGAGCGATGGGAAAAGGGGGTCCAAGATGAAAAGCATCATTGGTCTTCTATCACGCACAACCCTTCCTTTAAATGTCGACAATTGGAAAAAAACACCAAAGGATAAAAAAGAAACGATATGGGGTCAAATCCAGGTAAGATTTAATATTAACTATTAAATTTATTCTAACATGTACTGAAAAAAAAAAGTTTATAATTTTATTATTAATATTGTGTAGGGTACGTTCAAACTACCTAATTCTGCTAAAACAGACGTTCTCAAAGAAGCAGGAAAGGCATGGAGAAACTGGAAAACAAGACTAACAAAAGATCTTGTTTATATATATAAGAAGGTAGCTCCTGAGCTTCTTGACAAACCGCCATCAGACTACATAAAATATTACGATTGTGAAGATTGGAAAGAAAAAAAATTCGAAAAGATTAACCCCAGAGTGAGAAGAGATGAGGAAAATAAAACAAGATGCTCAAGCTCATAACAAGTATCCACATCACTCAGGATGTGGTGTTATGCACTGGTAGAGCAAAAAATGGAGTAGAAATTGGGTCATGAGTTGACTGAATATGACAGATCTGAGATGTGGACACGGGCACGGATGAACAAGAAATGAGAAGTTGTTGGCGAAGAAGCTCTAGAGGTGGTGAAAATAATTGTAAGTGTTCTTTGATTTCTTTTTTTTTTTTACTAATTTCAATGATTAACGTATGTGTTAAATTCTAACTGATTAAATTGTTTTTGTATACAGGCTGAATATAGGCAAAAAGTAGCAGATGGCGAGTTGGTGGAGGAAGGTTCAAACAATATACTAACTATGACATTAGGCACTCCAGAGCATGGGAGATGTGTTAGGGGGTCGGTGGGCATGTCGTTCCCTGTGCAGTTTCATAGTCCACCGCCAAGAAGATATAACCACAAACAAAAAGGTGTGCAAGATGCTCGTTAACGACATTGAAGAGAAATGGCGTCAATCTAAAGAAAGAGCACGTCAACAGGAGGAAAAGTTAAACCAATTGATGGTGTATATTCACGTAGGAAATACTTATTGCAGGATCTTTATTTATTTTCATGCAATTTAGATATTATCAAACAAATATGAAAATTCCTAGAAGATGCTCCTATAAAATTGATACAAATACAGAGTAAAGTAAAAACTTACATTATGCAGTGGAACTAGAACAACTCCATCATTCAATCTCTCTAACCATTGATTCCTTTTTGTTGCAGAATATTATCAAGAGATTGAACAAGATCAGCAACACAGTCTTCCTCACCAAGCCTTTGATCAACCTAGAACTAGTGTGGGCTGGTTCTCAACACATGAGATAGAGATCTTGAAGAGAAAAAGAAGAGAGAGTGGCCAAGAAAGGTTAGACTGTCTAGGTTTTTACTTACCAATCACTGAAGCTCACTTCCTTATGAAAACCCTAGATATCATATTCCTTATATAGGCAACTTAATGGGTTTTATTTAAATTTAAATTAATTAAAAATAATAAATAAAAATAAAATCCTTGGGCTGCCATAAATAGACTTGGGCCCAATCTCTTTGTTTTTAATTTAAATCCCAATTGGGCCTAAATTCAAAACTTTTTATTTTTAAATTAATTAATTAAATCCTTATTCAAATTAACTAATTATAATTTGAAACTTGATTTAATATTATTTATTTATATTGACACCAATTTATCAACATTAATAAATTTACCCAAAGATTCTCTTTTATTCTCTAAATCTCATATCTCTGTAATTTTCCAAAATTGACCTAGTCAACTTTAAAAATCCTAATTGAAAATTAAATCAATTAATTGAGATATTCTAGATGATTTACCCAAAGGTGATGCAGAGACCATGGATCCATGAAATCAAGCTCCAATAAGTTACCGTAAATTTATTTACGAATAATTTCACTACCTTATTAATTCCTCGTGACTCCACTATAGACTCAGAATTGAACTCTTGAATTCATAGAATGTATTTTCAAAACCATAAATATGTCATCCATTGTTATAACCATTATAGTCAATCAATCATTTATCGATGACTTACTAACGAGATGGGTGCAAATTACTGTTTTACCCCTCATCAGTATTTTATTCTTAACTCCCACTAAGTTCCTTATAAATAATATTTATGTGAACTTAATCACAGAAATGAGATTTCAATCATTTAACCTTTTGAACAAAGCAATTATGGAAATCAACTTTTCACTTCTCATACAGAAGTTATAGATTTCATATCTATGAATAATACTCCCTCTAAATTACACTACTAAATCTCCAAGATGTAAGTATGGGCTAGACCGTAGGGTAAGCTGGTAACGAACAAGTCAAAAGATTTAAATAATATACTTAGAAGAATATTATCACTCAGAATTAAGATCGACTTAACATATGGTCAACGTTGTGACATTGATTAGATTCGATAACAACGATACTTATTTATCAATCAATAATCAGAATTTATACTAGTCTGACGTAACTAAATACATCTGATCTTATCTACTTGGTCGATGCCTTGGACAAGGCATCACACCCCGAATGTGTAAGTAGATCATATTGTAGATTGCCTAATCAATGAAATCCAATGCACTGATCTAATCTTAGGACTCGTTCTTAAGAACATATAATTACAACTATAATCCACTATGACCTAGTCACTATAATTGTAACTATCCATGTGTTCGGGATTTTATAAATGTTTGTATTATTTCAATAATCATGTAATAAAACAAGCAAGCAACATGGTTGTCAAACTAAATAATTTCTCCTACTTTTATTGAAAATATGAAATCGTGCCACATGTCCGACATGGTTTTATAAGGGCATAAAACCCAACAATTCAATCTCAACAGAGCAGTGCATTTAGATCATCAAATGCATCTGGTTCGGTTGCTAGAGGAGCCTCAAACACACCACATGCACCATATGCCCCTCCACCTCCGACAGATGCAACATATGCCCTCCACCACCGACACATGCACAATATGCTCATCGACCATCGTCACAGGCACCTGTTTAACGCCCAAAATGTGACTACCACTAAGCGGTAGTTGTAGTAAGATCAGGTGGTTGATCCACAATGAGGTAACCTAAAATCAAAAGATTAGTAGAAAATAACACAAAAAGTTAGTAACAAGAAATAAATAAAATTGTAAATGGAAAGAGGTTTGAGATTTTGGTATTGTATTTTTGATAAAGTGATGAAATGAGATAAGTGAAATAAAGGTAAGATGTAATCAAAAGTTTGAGAAAATGAAAGGTTTTAAGAATCATCCATATGCTTGTTTAGTTACTTGGTTACTTGATTTACAAAAATACACAAGTAAATAGTTCACATCCCAACATTTACTTGGAAAATCTAACATTAAAGTCCATATTCTTTTCTAACAAAAGTTCATTTGTGTTATAAAGTTCTTTACTTTAAAAGCACAATGTTAATCTTATGAAAAATCTAAAAATGACAAAATACCCAAAGGCAATAATGCAATAGAAGATTAGACATAAAATTAGGTATCAATATTACTTTTACTAATTAGAAGTACATAGAAAGAGCATGACTAATCTTATATACTATTAGCATAAGTAAATAAAGATAACAAAATGAAGATAGAGATGAAAGAACATAAATAACTCAAAAATTTTACATTAAGAACATAGTAAATCAAAGTAGCAAAATAACATCACTAACATATGGAATCATCCCTAACCTTCCTAGGAAGATTAGGCCATTATGCTCATGATTCTCACAAAATTCTAAGAATAAAATATGAGAAGAAAGTGAGTAGAAATTTTGCTATAGTTTCTTTACTCTAAAAATTACATACCTATTATGAAGAAAGAGTCCTTATTTATAGATGGAGAAAATGACTAAAAAGAAATTAAACAACAAAATGGGGTTTACAAAATAAATCTGAAATATTAATAATAAAATATGATTTTGAAAAATCAAATCTTATTATTAATATTAACATAGCTATTTTGGTGTGTGGTCAAAATGCTCTTTTTCAAATACACCAAAAAAGATGAGCTTTAAAGCTCGAAATGGCAATTTTGCAAGGCCCAATACCCACAAAATATGGGTTGAAGGTGGCTGGTGGCAGAGGTGGGTTTTGACCCATTTCCAGCCAATGAAGGGGTGACACGTAGGCGGGCTGCTGAGCTGAATTGGGCCTCATTGGGGTGCTGGGCTTGGAGGAATTGATGAATGCTGAAGGAGGCGTGAGAGGATTGGGTCATTGGAGGTTGATTATGGAGATGTGTTTGGGCTTTTCTAGGCAATTGGGCCTGCTGGGAAAGGCTGAAGCACGTGGAGTGAAGGAGCTGAAAGAGTATTTGACGTTGGACTTGGAGGCTTGATGCTGAAGAAAAATTATGATGGTCTGGACACATGGCGCAAGTAGGAGCAAGGAACCTGGACACGTGGCGTGAAGGGAGCATGACACCTGGCAGCTGGGGAGAGGAAATAAAAGCAGGGCCTGGGCTTGGAGCTTTAGTTTGGGCCAAATTCTTTCAAAAATGTCATTTCCTTCATTTTCTTTTTTAGTTTTAACTATTTCTTTCTTCTCCTTTTTTTTTATTAATGTCCAAATGCAATTTATTTCCTGAAAATTAAACACAAATTAAATTTAAAATTAATATTTTCAATTATAAAATATATTACAATAAATTCATGAAAATATTAATTAAAACTTAATTTATTTTACACTTTAAAACCGATAAATTTGCATTTTTGAGCACTAATCAGCACCATATGCCACGCCACCACCACATTCAAAATTTTCTGTTGAGGTAATATTTTCTTATCAACTCATTATTGCATATATATATTGGATAAGGTAAAAATAAATTAGTTTATCTAAAAGGATGACTTTGATTGTTTTGTAATGTAATAGATGAATTGCAAGTTGTGTCTTGGTTCGACACAAATATAGTTGCAGAGGGGAAACTTTTAAGTACTCAATGCACAGAAATACATAGCATTCAACTGCCTCCGGGAAATTATCATGTGAGAGTTGAGGTAGCCATTCAGAAGAATGCTAGTTTACCGCATCCGCTTACAATGGAAGGTTATACCTTGGTTGGTGAAGCAGTCGGGTATGATGTTGGATGGCCACAACATTGGGTCCTTACTAACCAACAAATGAAAGAGTCACTTGCGCCCTCTGCTCAACAACCAAGACAATCAAGGCAAAGAATAGAGGCACTGACACAGGAGCCTATAGAAGTGCCTATGCCAAAAATGTTGAAATGTTTGTTGAAGTTTATTGATCGGTGGAAAAGTGACCACATGGTAGAAATTCCGATTACAGAAAGGGTATTTGGATTTTCAAATGATGCTAGGTTATTGGAAGAGGATATCCTCCACTTTTGCAACTATGAGATGATTGGGAAGACTGAGCTGAGATTATATACGAGGTACAATGGTGTTTACAAATTTATAGTTTAATTAGTGTAACTTGAAATATATTAGTTTATTGACTTTTTTATATGTAGGGTGCTCGATGATTTAGTGCAAACGAAGGGGTTGAACCACATGTACACTTTCATGCATCCTTCTTTAGTGTCTACTGATGGAGGAACCAATGAAGCATGAGCTAAAATCTCTTCGAACGATTTCTGCAGATGGAACTAGAGACAAAAATTTTAATTTGTCCATGGAATAACAAGTAATCATCTTAATTTTATATCCATATACCTTTTTTATTGATAAATATATTACACAAAAGATTTTTGGTTGTAGCTTTCACTGGATGTTAGTATTGATTTAGCCACACAGTCATTTAGTGACATTTTTGGATCCTGTAAATTCACATTTTTGTCCGAAAATCAAGGAGATAATTATCATGTAAGTTATACATATTACTTAATCAATTTATGATTTCATCCAGACTCAGATCTGGATAAATATAAATATTTTGTGTAGGGCATTAGATCAATATGATACGCACCGAAGACAAAAAGAGTCTATTAAACTAAAAGTTTGTGTTCCTAAAGTTTGTAAATTGTTATTTATCTTATTAAAGTTTTGGAGATATTTTTATTATAATAACTTGTCAAATATGATAGTTACATTTGTATAACTATGCTGTAATAGTGTCGAAACCAAACTAGGTCTATTGAGTGTGGCTATTACATTATGAAGTTTGCTATAGATTTGATTTCACAACCTAGACCAAAGACCTACTTGAAAAATGAGGTATTGTGTTTACTTTTTGAATTTTATTTAAACTATCGCTTTTGATTTTATTGGATGAATTAATTCTAATCTTAAATAGTTCAAGAGTACAACACCATATACGACTGATGAAATCAACGAGATACGAGATGAGTGGACTGAATCAATTTTGGCGTATCTCAATTAGCAAATTAACAAGTTTGGTGAGGAAACTTTAGTTTAAGTGTTTAATGCTTAGAATTTTAGAATGCAATAGTTATAACTACATACAATGATTAACTTTGAAATCTATATTACTTTTGTAGATTTTAATCACAATTTTTTTTATTGATTTATGGTTTTTTTTATTTATCTTTACACTACTATTTTTCTATTTTTACTACTGTTTTTCTGTTTTCGCTGCTATTTTTTTTCAAATAGGCCAAGGGAATTGGCATAAACATTTGCAGTTTCCCTGGTTAAAACAATATGTGACAATTCCTAACTGACGCAAAAAATCATGTTTTTTAGCTTTTGTGGCAGTGGATCACTGATGCTGTAACGCCCTGGTTACTCCAAGACCATTACTGTGAACTTTAAACAGTACTTAACTCGCTAAACGAGTCATTAGGTTATAAACGTGCATCTAGGTGTCATTAATAGGTCAGGGAAAAAATTCTGGTCAAAAGGAATGGATATATTTTATTTAAAACGTTAAACTGTACGTGGGCCCATAAAAACGTTTACAAGTTATTTACAATCCAAAATAGTCATTACAGTATAAAAATTACGACGAGCCGACCTAAGCGGCAAAATATAGGGTTAACCCCTAGTTCCCCTGAGAAACACCTTGGTCGTGGTGGTCAAGTGGCCGCATATGTACACATTGCCACCTAAGCTCTCCACTCAAGGTTGGGTGAGCTTTTCTTTCCCTTTACCTGCACCACATAGCACCCGTGAAACAAGGCTCAGTAAGAAAACTTATTACTGTATGTATACAACATCAATAAATGATTCTGATAATCATACTGGGGCTTGCAGCCCAATCAGATAAGTGAAAATCAATAATGATTCTGGTAATCATGTTGGGGATTGTATCCCTAATCAGATAAGTGAATAACAATAAATGATTTTGATAATCATGTTGGGGCTTGCAGCCCTAATCAGATAAGTGACTAATAAGTCACGAACTTGGGCTCCGCACCCTAAGCCATGTGACATTACAGTTGTTTACCGAGATTTTCGGCAACTCTATTAATAAAGGTTGTTTAAGGATAATTGTAGTGGAAGAAGAAGATCAACATGAGGTTTTTACGTGGTTGGGGCGTTAACTAGCCTTAGTCCACGAGTCTATAGTATTAGAGCTTGAAAAACCTTTTACAATGGCGTTTTTCTCTGTATTTTGATAGAATTACTGTATCTGTGTTGAAGGGATATCCCCCATACAGTGTTCTATAGCCTGTATTTATAGGCTTATGGGAAAACCGGGTTCGGGCCGAGTATGACCCGGGCCCATCAGAGATATGAATACTCTTGGCCTTTCTAGGGGAAGCCCAATACAAAAGATACAACATACATGAATTCCAGACCAGCTAAGGCCCAATAAGTTGACTCAAGAGCTATATCTTGCCCGACAAAACGGTGCTTTTGGTCTGGACACTTCGAGTTACGAGGCAGATTCAGGAGACAAGACCAGTCAGAGTACTTGGCAGCGCAGACCTGAAACGACGGCGTGCAATCCCAAGGTGGCCTTTTCTGCAGGTGAAAAGTGGGGACAACGCCCACGCGGAGTGGGGCGGCTTCAGGATCCTGGACGCCTGACCCCTCTAACCGGGGATGAGGTGATACGGGTTCGTTTACCTTTGTCCCTCTTCATTTACCACAGGCCCGGATCGTACCAGGGTCCGGAACTAGGACGGGTTTGACGTGGGGGCTCCGAATGATCTGCACATCACCCGGACGACCGTCCCGGAGGACGGGATCTGGAGGGACATGCCGGACCCCTCCAATGGGCCCAGACATGCACCCCCGGCCCATACCCCTCCTCTCGGACATCTCCGTACCAAGAGGACATGGGCCGGGCCCGCATGCTTACACAACCCCTGAGAATGGGCCTGGACGAAGGTCCCGAGTCCATGCAGGAAATGGGGATAACATTTACCCCCCAAGCCTTCGTCTAGGCCTGCCAGGAGGAGGGTTGCATCGCTCCCAGGGCGCACGCATGATTGCCTTCCCAATTCCTGCCCGGGATCGCGGGTCCGTGACAGCGGGCCGTGATACTGGCCGTATACTTGGCCCGAACCGTTTACCAATACCCGGGGACGTTTACCATTGTCCTGCTTCGTGGCAAAGATACACGTGCCACCAGGCGATTGCTGCACAGGTCTTGAAAGGTCGCCTAGCCCTCCCAAGGGTCGCTAGGTCTAGGCTAGTGTGTCAGCGCGCGTCACGAAGCGTCCCATCCGCACGGGGGTCCATCATTAATGTCCCTGGGATGAGGTGGACCGTAGGATGGGGCGACCTTAGGCATCCGCCCCTTCTGGGCTGTTAGATCTGAGATGGCGAGGATCCAACCTGAAAGGACTCATAAATCTCGCTGCGCGACTCCTGACCATCCGATGAAGAGACGCATGTCCGTTGGATCGGAGGCCAAGACTTGGGGCCATTATAAAAACCCCACGAAGGCCAACTTGGCACTTTTACACCTTCGAACCAGTTTAAGAACCGATAAGCTTTGCTCGAGCCTCGCATGTCCGACATCGCCGACGGCATATATCACCATCTGTGGACTCTGCGCCGCCGCCTGTTCCCCAGAACCCCAACTTCTATGCTTCTACCTGAAGACGCATCTCGGGCCTGTCTTGTTGACGAACTGCTAGACCGGCTACACCACTTCAAGAACGAGGTTATGCCGTCCTTACAGTCGGACCACCACCATCTTCTACGGCCAACCACTCACAGTAAGTCCTCCTGACTCTCTTGAAGATTTTGTGAACTTATGATGTTCTTTTAATGCGTGCATTTAGGCCTTATATTTAGGAGTTGTTAGGAAGGCCGCCTGGTTCGCGTTGCTCCGTATTCAGATGCTTCCCGGACAGAGGGCGGGTCTTAGTAGTTTCCTTCTTTCCCGATCAGGGTCCTGCGGCTTTTCGGAGCCCTAGACCAGATCCGAAGGGGCTCCAAGCAGTCCTTAGGAGACCCCCCGTACCTTGACCGACTTTCTTGGGTTTAGGTACTGACTGCTTGGCTTTCTTTCTTTGTTCACAGATCGTCAGCTATGGCAACGGGCGTTACGCTCCATTCTGAAGAAGAGGTCAATAGGGCCCCTGTCGCCCGGACGCCCAAGGGAAACAGGTGGGAAATGGACGTGACGCCCAACCTGTTCTGAAACTACCGGATGATGCTACTCCTAGAGCAGTGTCTGGGCATCGAGTCAACTCCTGGACTCTTTCACAACCGCGTGGCCAGGATCGAGGAGTGGGCGCATACGTCCGTGGAAGGATTCGGGGCCTGGAGAGCCGATCACATCAGCGCGGGAGCTACGCTCCCGCTTCACGACTATTTCGTGCGGTTCTTGACGTACGTGGGAATTGCGCCGTTCCAGCTTCTGCCTCAAGCGTACCGGCTACTTGCTGGATGGCGGGTGTTTTGCATCGCGAAGGAGGTCGTGGAGCCCACCCCTGCGGAGGTCCTGTACTTCTACAAGTTGGAGTCGCAGGTCAACGTCAAGGACAAGACCCTGGACGGCTTTTATAGACTGAAGCCGCGGAGTGGCTACCCCGCTCTTACCAGCTCCTGGAGGCATCCCCCGGACATCAGGCATTACTGGTTCCTGACGTCCGGGTTCCTCGTGGACAAGAACCCCACACTGCTGCTGGACTTCCAGCGAGTGGGTAAGTATTTTTTTGGCTCTCTCCTTTATTCCTTATCCTTTTTAGTCGTCTCTTATCATGTCTTCCGGGTGACAGGGTCTTTCGCTCAAACCCCCCTTACCGAGTTCATCATGGAAAGGAGGAGGTTTTACTCCGAGTTGAGCGCGGAGGATCTGGACGTGGGTGGCTATGTCACAAACGACAATCTCCGACTGGTCGGGATGCTCGTGGCCACCCAGACCATTGTTATCCCGAACCTTCGAGGCATCCCCTGCGAGAAGAACGTTGACATCCGGGAGCAGTTGGCCCTGGATCACATTGCCAGTGTGGAAAGAGCAGCGCAAGCCGACGCGGCCCGGCGCAAGAAAGACCAGGCCCCGACAGAGGCGGCCACCTCAGAGGAGCCAGAGGAGCTCTTCGAAGATGCCCTACCAAACATTGGGACTCCCAGGACTAGCGTATCGGGGCGAGGTAACTCCCCTTTAATCTTAACTTATGCTCCCCGAGTCGGGGACTTAGCTAAGGATAGGCTAGTACCTCGGGGCCCCGCGTTCGGGGCCGATGGGGAGATGAGACCTTCGCTTCCCGTCCCCGTAGGCTCGAAGGTCCTCATGTTCTTATCCGGGTTCCTCTAGTACGGGGGCTTCTTGAACCCGGATGACATAGGGGATCGGGTACATTAATTTGCTTTAGAGGAATTGAGTCACGCTCGGGGCAAAGATGAGGGTTCGTCCCGGGTCATTTCTAACTTTGATTTGCTTGTTTGTCTGATTGGTTCATCGCCCTAACTCCCTTTTTTGTACTTTTGCAGGGGATTCTGATATGTCAACCCCCGCCAGCGAAATGAGGTAGCTCATCAAGGACAGGGCGGCCTGGAAGAACAATGAGGTGACGGGCCCGTAGCCCCACCTTACCAAGGAAATGTCCGGGACGGAGCTCTGTCCCGGTGAAGGAGTCCTGGCCTCGGTCCCCCTCCAGGGCGTGGAGCCTGCTGCAATCTCCGCCTCCAACCAAACCCCCCGTGATTAACTTGGAGGCGGGCGCGGCGGTCAGCTGGAGTTCGGGGAAGAGGGGCCCGGATGCTGGGGGCGTAGAGGGCAACACCGGGAAGAGGCCCCGGACGAGGCAAGCTCGCTCGGCTGAAGAGTCACATGGTGAGAGTCAGCTGGCCGCGAAGGAAATCCCTGCACTGCCTGTTCTCCCCATACGCCCGACTCTTTTCGAGGAGGGGGAGTCAGCCTTGCGGAATGAGCAGTCCCGGCAGATCAACCGGACCTGGGAAAATGGTCGGTGCTGGAGGGACGAAACTTACAAGGCCCTGACGATCCGTCGTCAGGTTGAGTTCGTGGAGCGTCCTGCCGAATTCAACGCTCCTCAGCCGATCATGGATCGGCCATTCGCCAAAGCGGGCTTCTGCCCTAAACTCGGCCAGGACACGGCCCCCTTGGCGGCTGACCTGCTAGATCAGGTTGGGAACACCATGTCCAATCTCCAGCTCAAGAGGTACACCACGATAGCCAACCCGGATGTACTGTTCATCTCCCAGGCTCTCCGCCACCAGGTCACCGCGGTAACTTTCACTTCTCTTACATTCCTTCGCTTACTTGTTGACGAGGGTTTTATTTTCTAACTTTTCGTTGCTCCAGGTTGACTTGTTGTCCCAAAGGAGTGCCGATCTGGTGGCTGAGCTGGCCATAAAGATGGAGACGGCCAATTTGGAGTTGGAGGCGGCCGTGAATCAGAGGGAGGCCGCCAAGGAGGCTCTTGGCCGGGAGGTGGCCCGTGCCCAGACAGAGCGCGAGGAGCTCGACCGCGCCAAGGCCGGGTTGGAACAGGAGTTGTCCCGGAAATCAAAGGAGGCCGATGAACGGGCGACACTTTTGGAGACGGCCGCGGCTCAGTCTGTCTTGGATAAGGAGGAGATCCAGGCCTTGAAGGTCCGAGTCTGCGAACTGGGCGACTCTCTGCTTCAGGAGAAGGCGGCGCACAAAACAACCCGTCGCGAAAAGGAGGAGGCCGAGGGCCTGTTGGATGTCACTTTTGACGAGGCCATCTACATGGCCTGGTGCAAGGACAAGAGCATGAACCTCCTCGTCTTCCCTGATCCAGAGTCGAAGCGGGCCGAGTTCGAGGCCAAGGAGAAGGAGGACGCAGACCTCTGGGCGGATGAGTTGTAGGCCCGAACCCCGGCCTTGTAATTTTATTAGTGTTTTTGGCTTGAAATTAAATTTAAAACACTGCTACCTTCTCTGACTTTTATGTAGGCTTCCTTTCGTTGTTCCGAGTAGAAATTTTATTCTGTTGTCGCGATTAATTGATTGTGAGGCTTTAGTTCCGGTTCCAACGGCCTGGACTAGACCCAACGACTTAACTCTCCAAGTTTTTAATCCTGGCACCAAGTCCAGGGCCATCGGGGCTTATTCTAACTTGGAGCTTTGTTCTCCTTTTATCAGTTTTAGGCCATGGCTTTGCCCTGGGGCAAACCGGATGCTTCTATCTCCCGGACATCAATTGTCCGAACTGGACGAGCCTTGGGCTCGGTCCTCTTTGTATTTTATACCCCCGGACATCGTTCGTCCAGGATGGGGCCGGCCTTGGGCTCGGTCCTCTTTATATTTTATACCCCTAGACATTGTTCGTCCGGGGTGGGGCCGGCCTTGGGCTCGGTCCTCTTTATTTTATAACCCCGGACATCGTTCGTCCGGGGTTGGACCGGCCTTGGGCTCGGTCCTCTTTGTTTTACACCCCCGGACGTCGTTTGTCCGGGGTGGGACCGACCTCCGGCTCGGTCCTTCGTCTTATACCCCCGGATGTCGTTCGTCCGGGGTGGGACCGGCCTTGGGCTCGATCCTCTTTATTTTATACCCCCGGACATCGTTCGTCTGGGGTGGGACCGGCCTTGGGCTCGGACCTCTTTATTTTATACCCCCGGACATTGTTCGTCCGGGGTGGGACCGGCCTTGGGCTCGATCCTCTTTATTTTATACCCCCGGACATCGTTCGTCCAGGGTGGGACCGGCCTTGGGCTCGGTCCTTTGTTTTACACCGCCGGACGTCGTTTGTCCGGGGTGGGATCGGCCTCCGGCTCGGTCCTTCGTCTTATACCCCCGGACGTTGTTCGTCCGAGGTGGGACAGGCCTTGGGCTCGATCCTCTTTAATTTATACCCCCGGACATCGTTCGTCCGGGGTGGGACCGGCCTTGGGCTCGATCCTCTTTATTTTATACCCCCCGGACATCGTTCGTCCGGGGTGGGACCGGCCTTGGGCTCGGTCCTCTTTACTTTATACCCCCGGACATCGTTCGTCTGGGGGTGGGACCGGCCTTGGGCTCGGTCCTCTTTGTTTTACACCCCTGGACGTCGTTCGTCCGGGATGGGACTGGCCTCCGGCTCGGTCCTTCGTCTTATACCCCTGGACGTCGTTCGTCCGGGGTGGGACCGTGGGGTTTGAGTCGCCCGGACCTTGGTGGTCCGAGCCGGGACTAGCCTAAGCTTGCGCCCCGCCAGGTGTTTGCCTACACCCGGGATACCCCCCGCAAGTGAGCGGAGACGGGTCTGGGGTCACTTGAGAAAGATTAGTATGGTTTCACAATATTTCTTTATGACGTTTTGCACACGCCATTTTCATTGTTTGAAAAAGGTTCACCCTGAGGCGTACATTGTTTACAACGAAAATATTAAACTGGGAAAGGCTCTCTGACTACTGATAGTATTTACGGAGGTGCTCCGCATTCCAGGCTCGCGGGACTTCCGAGCCATCGAGCCGCTTTAAGCGGTATGTTCCGGGGCACACCTCGTGCTGGACCTCGTACGGCCCCTCCCAATTTGGGCCCAGAACCCCCACTCCCGGATCTTGAGTAGCAGGGAAGACTCTTCGCAAGACCAAGCCGCCGGTTTCAAACTTACGGCTCTTGACTTTGGAGTTGAAGTGCCGCGCGATCTTGCCTTGGTACATCTTTAGCTGCACCTGCGACTCTTCCCGGATCTCCTCGATGAGATCTAGTGATTCTTGGAGTAAAGCGTGGTTCTGGGCGGGATCATACGTGTCACGTCGGTGGGACAGGACAGTCGTTTCGATTGGGATGACGGCTTTGCATCCATAGACCATAAAGTAGGGGGTGTGTCCGGTTGACGTCCTCTCGGTCGTCCGGTAAGCCCATAGTACGCGGGGCAGTTCCTCGGGCCATTTACTCTTACAGGCCTGGAGTTTTTTCTTCAGTGTCCCCTTTAAGATTTTGTTCATGGCTTCTGCCTGCCCATTTGCCTGGGGCCTGGCAACCGCGAAGAAGCTCTTCACTATACCGTGCCTTTCGCAAAAATTCGTGAAGTGGGCGCTGTCGAACTGCTTCCCGTTGTCGAACACGATTTTGTAGGGGAGGCCATACCGACACACTATGTTATTGATGATGAAGTCTAAGGCCTTTTTGGAAGTGATTGTGCTCATGGGCTCCGCCTCAACCCACTTCGTGTAGTAGTCCACGGCCACGATGGCATACTTTACCCCTCCCCTCCCAGTCGGGAGAGATCCGACGAGATCGATCCCCCACACTGTGAAGGGCCAGGGGCTGTTCATCAAGGTTATCTCTGTCGTGGGGGCCCGTGGGACCTTCGCGTACCTATGGCACTGTTCGCACCTGCGGACGTAGTAAACACAGTCTTTCTTCATAGTTGGCCAGAAATACCCTTGGCGCAGGATCTTCTTGGATAGGCTGGGCCCGGCAGTGTGATCTCCGCAAAAACCTTTATGCACTGCATGCATGATGGCGCTCAGCTCAGTCCCGGACACACACCTGAGGTAAGGCATGGACAAACCCCGACGATAGAGTTTTCCGTCCATCATGACATATCGGTGGACTTGGTACTGGAGTTTCCCCGGCAGACAGGTAGCGGATGAGGGGTCCCATCCAGGAAGTGGAGTGATCGACGGTGTGGACCGCGGGGGCCCTAATGCTTGAGACAGGGAGATGGTTGACGGGGACCAGTCCGGCTAGCTCTGACTCGGCGTCGGTAACCAGCTTTGCTAGTGTGTCCGCAAAGACATTCTGTTCCCGGGGGATCTGGCTGATGGTGTGCTTTGTGAACGCCTATAGCATTTCCCTTGTATGAGTCACGTATGCCGCCATTCTCTCTCCTTTAGGCTGATATTCCCCCAAGATTTTTCTGACAACTAGCTGGGAATCGCTGTAAATTTCCAGGTTTGCTGCCCCTACCTCCCGGGCCAAGCGCAGGCCGGCTAGGACAGCTTCATGCTCCGCTTCGTTATTTGACTCCTTGAACTGGAAACGGAGGGCATTTTGTAACTAGTGCCCTTGCGGGGATACCAAGATGATCCCGGCCCCGACCCCGTTCTCATTCGAGGCTCCATCCACGAAGACTTTCCACACAGGCGCCGCGGGGGCTTCGGGAATATTGTCTTCCGGAGAAATCCCAGAACATTCAACGATGAAATCGGCCAGGGTCTGTCCCTTGATGGACACCCTGGGGACATAGGATATATCGAACTGGCTCAACTCCATGGCCCACTTCAGAAGTCTCCCCAATGATTCGGGCTTCTATAACTCCTACCGCAGGGGATGGTTGGTTAAGACCTTTATGGCGTGGGCCTGAAAGTAAGGTCGAAGCTTTCGGGACGCCATCAGCAGGCAGAAAGTCAGCTTTTCGATCAATGGGTACCGAGACTCAGCATCTAGCAACCGCTTGCTTACATAGTATACCGGGAGTTGTGTCCTTTCTTCCTCTCGTACCAACGCGGTGCTGATTGCGTGCTCTGTCACGGCCAGGTACAGATACAGGGGCTCCCCTTCTACTGGTTTCGCCAGGATTGGGGCTTGGGCCAGGTGTTCTTTCAGCTTTAGAAAGGCCTCTTCACATTCGGGTGATCATTCGAAACGCTGGCTTCCCCAAAGGACGTTGAAGAACGGGATGCACTTGTCCGTGGCTTTGGAAACGAAGTGGCTCAAAGCGGCTACTCGCCCCGTCAGGCTTTGCACGTCCTTGTGTTTCCGGGGAGAGGCCATGTCGATCAGTGCCTTGATCTTATCTGGATTGGCTTCTATTCCCCAGAAACTCACTATGAAGCCCAGGAACTTCACGGAGGCCACGCCGAAAGTGCACTTTTTGGGATTCAGCTTCATCCCATACTTCCGGATGACTGCGAAAGCCTCCGCCAGGTCATCTGAATGGCTCCGGAACGTCTTGGACTTGACCAGCATATCATCGATGTATACCTCCATGTTTCGCCCTAACTGGGCCCGAAACATTCGATTGACGAGCCTTTGGTAAGTTGCTCCGGCATTCTTCAGCCCGAAAGGCATGACTATAGAGCAGTAGATTCCCTTGTCGGTTTGGAAACTGGTGTGCTCCTGATCTACCACGTGCATAGAGATCTGATTGTAGCCAGAGTAAGCGTCCATGAAGCTCAAGATCTCGTACCCAGACGTAGCATCCACCATTTGGTCGATCCGGGGGAGTGGGAAACAGTCCTTCGGACAAGCTTTGTTGAGGTCCGTGAAGTCGATGCATGTTCTCCACGTCCCGTTCGGTTTCAGAACCAAGACAGGATTGGCCAACCACACGAGGTACACAGCCTCACGTATGAAGTTGATGGAAGACAGCTTCTCAACCTCCAGCTTGAGGGCCTCAGCCCTCTCCGTCCCCAAAGGCCTGCGTTTCTGGCGGACCGGGGTCGCGTTTAGGTCAATACTTAACGCGTGGCAAATGATATTGCGGTCAATCCCAGTCATGTCTGAGTGGGACTAGGCTAGGATATCTTGGTTTCCCTTAACTTGGGCGACGATGGCGGCCCAGACGTTTGCCGGCAGACTTTTCCCGACTTGGATGATCCGGGTCAGATCGGTTTCGCTGATGCACACCTCTTCTTTCTCATTCATTGGTTCCAGGACGCGCTCGTCCCCTATCCGTGGGTCCAATTCATCCTCGTCCGGGACTGGCCTCTCAGCAGGCGGGAGGGGAATTGGTTCGATGAAGTCCTCAACAGGCTCTTCCCGGACCATGAATATGGGCCGGGCCGACACGTGGTAGCACTTCCGGGCGCTCTTCTGGTCTCCCCGGACAGTCCTTACTCCTCCGTTGTCGCATGGGAACTTCATGCAAAGATGGCGGATGGAGGTGATGGCTCCGAACTCGACCAATGCAGGCTGGCCAAAGATGACATTGTAAGCGGTGGGGCAGTCCACCACCACAAAGGTGCAGAACTTGAACGAGTGCTGCAATTCACTCCCCAGCGTAACCGGCAGCTGGATCTTTCCCATGGGGAGAAGTGCATCTCCATTGAAGTCGTAAATCTGGGTCGGGCATGATGCCAATTCCGCTTCGGTCAAGCCAATGGCGGTGAAGGCGGGCTTGAACAACAGGTTGACGGAGCTCCCGTCGTCCACCAACACGCAGGACACCAACTTATTGGCGACTTGAGCATCTATGACTAGCGGGTCGTGGTACGGAAAGTGGACATTGCGGGCGTCGTCCTCCGTGAAGGTGATGGGGAGGTCCATCAACTTAGGGCGCTGAGCCGGAGACTGGACAAGGGCGTACACCTCCTGATCGTGGTCCAGCTCGCTCAGGTAGCGCTTTTGGTCATTCTTGGATGGCCCCCCCAGGTGAGGTCCGCCCGAGATGGTCGCCACATGTCCGTCAACGCGAGGGGGTGCTGCCCCGGAGGGGTAAGGCATTCTGCGGCCGGGAATTTGCACAACGGAGGCCCCCTGAGGGGCCAGTGTCGGGGGTCCCTGTTCATACCCTCCTTGGGGGGGGGTATGCCCGAGACGTTCCCGGGGCCGCGGGCTGTCCGGGGCCTGCTGACAGGCTCGGGAATCCCACGGGCATCCTTACCCACTGGTGGAGGTGCCCCAGCTTGATGAGATTTTCAATCTCATCCTTGAGCTGCCGGCATTCATCAGTGGTATGGCCCACATCCTTGTGATAGGCACACCTTTTGCTGGTGTCTCTTGGATTCCTTCCCCCTTTGAACATGGGGCTAGGCTTCCGGTAGTGAACTGCCCTCTCCGTTGCCAGATAGATGTTCTCCCTAGTGTCCACCAGGTTGGTGTATTCTGAATATTGGGGCTCGTAGCCCCTCTTCCCCTTCTTGACTGGCTCGGGTCGGTTCTGGCATTTGCCCAATCGCTTCCCCTGGGAGGGGTTCATGCTTGCCTCGGTCACTCCTGTTTGTGACTACTGGGCCCCGACAGGGGCCATGCTTTGCCCTGCCAGCGCAACGCCATAACCGGAGAAGTGGGTGGACTGGGTCGGGGCGTACCCTGAAGTGGAAGGACCGTACACCGTAGGGGTGTAGCTGACTCCGGGCGCGACGGCCGGTCCCGGGGCAACGGGGGGTGCGGTGTAGGACTGCGTCGGGAACTGTCCCCCATATCCCGGGAACGTCTGGGGGACGGGATGCGGAGCCGGGGGCCACCTGAAGGCCTGGATCTGGGCTTCTTCTCAGTTGATGAATCCTTGGGCCCTCCTGATGAACTCTTCCAGGGTAGCGGCCTTGCTACGCTGTAATGCCCCAAATTTCCTAATAAGGTTTAGGACCTTGATTAGGAGGCCGGGAGGGCCATAATTGTTTTATTATAGTATTTAATAATCATATGCATGTTTATTCGAATTATATTATTATATAATGGTAAATGCATGCATGTGGAAGTATTTATAGTTATGAGGGCATTTTGGTAATTTGGCCTGTTGAGGGCATATTTGTAAATTGGGTGCATATTGTAATTTGTGAATGAGATTTTATTATTATGGGGATATATTCGAGCTATTCGGCGTGAGACGATCCTAGATTATGAGTTAGCGGTTTTGTCATAACGAGGTCAATTTTGGGGTAATAGAAATGTTTATTTGATGATAAATTGAGAATATTTGAGATCAGGATGGAATTCTGGAAGTTTTGACTATAATGTCCCCGGGGGTGTTTTCGGGACCCCGAGCCTTAGGTTTTATTTGAGGTTACTTAAGCTTAAAGTAGCTTGTCAAATAAGAACATACGTTAGAAAATCTCTCTCTTCCTTCCCGATAGCTTATTTTACCATTCGAAGCCTTTTTGAAGGAATCTCGAGTTCTAGGAGTCAGAATCAAGCAAGGGTCGAAGCATAGCGATCCTAGGAAAGATTAGAAGCTTCTTAACCGAAGGATTTAATGGAAAACAACCCAATCAAAGGTAATCTAAGTTTTAAGTTCTAAGTTTTTAAAGTTTTTAAGCTTGAATTGGATTTTGTGTTTTGATGTGTTTTTGGGTGATTTAAGACTTGGGTTTTATGGGTTCTGGATCATGGGGATGTTTGGGAACTTTGATTTTTGAGTTTGGAGATGTTTGGATATGTTTATGAAAGGATTTTAGATGAAGAAATTGAGGATTTTTGGTTGGGTTCGAGGTTGAGCCGCGGCTCTGTTCTTGGGCGCTGTGGCTCAAGCTTGAAGAAGTTGCAGATTTGGTGCTGATGGGCTATTTGAGCTGCGGCTCTATGGGGTAGCACTGAGGCTCTAATTGCTGTCAGAGAGGATTTTTGGGCCTGACTTGAGTGGGGCTGCGGCTCTAAGGGTTGGGGCTGCGGCTGAAAAGAGGAAAATCGCCCAAAAGTGTGTTTTTGTGATGGAAACTTAACTCTAAGGGCCTAGGATCGATCCTACTACTTAGTTGAGTGGGATTCGATGTTCCGGAGGCTTGGGTTGGGTTTGGAAGTATTTAATTACTCATTTTGATGAGGTTTTATATTTGGTTATGACTAGGTGACCGCTAAGGGCTTAAAGGTTGATCGTTCTCAAGGGTCGTTCTTTTAATCTTTCTAGCTCGAATCTGAGGTAAGAAAACTACACCCTGTGTATATGTGACATGCATGGCTATTATTGGTGCATGTTGGATTATTGAATATAATGCATGTGATGCATGAGAAACATGTGATTAGAACATGCTTTGAGTACTGGTATAATATTGTTCAGAGCTTGAGCCTCTGGGTTTGTGCATGATCCTAATTGTATAACACTTGTTAAGTAAGCATGCTGAATACCTTGTTTATAGATATTGAACATGTGATATATGTATGGTGGCATGGCTTACCTGTGTATGGCACTGACTAGTCAGGGACCGACCCTAAGGTCGATGATCATGCATTGAATGGCTCTATGGCATTAATGTTGGACCGACTCTAAAGTCGAAGAACTTATAAGCGCTTGCCTGGTCTAAGACCAGATGTTTATAGCCAGGGCACATGGCCCCGGTGACTGTTTGTCACACGGCTAGGGGACGCTGTCCATAGTTACGACTCTAGAGTCGGGAGATTAGATCTAATCGATGAGCATGCGTTGAAGGGCTCTATGGCATTAACGCTGGACCGACCTATGGTCGATGAACCTATAAGCGCTTGACTAGTCTTTGACTAGCTATTCAGAGCCAGGGCTTATAGCCCGGTGACGGTATGTCACATGGCTAGGGAACGCTGTTCCATAGTTACGACTCTAGGGTCAGGAGGAAGGTTATGTTGGCGACCAATCACCATGCACCTATCCTGGTCGAACTTATGAAAGGACAACCTACTAGTTAAGCCCTGGTGACCCTATCGTCAACATGGCTAGAGGGTGTTGTCCCCAGGTTATGACTCTATGGTCATGAGGAAGGTTATGTTGGTGAGCAATCACCATGCACCTATCCTGGTCGAACTTATGAAAGGACAACCTACTAGTTAAGCCCTGGTGACCCTATCATCGCATGGCTAGAGGGTGTTGTACCCAAACTTGTGACTCTTATGTTCGTCACCTATTTGTTGAACTGTTGGTCCTGAATAATCAATACAATTATTGTTGATATTATATCATGTCATATTGTGTTTCTTGCTGGGCTTCGGCTCACGGGTGCTATGTGGTGCAGGTAAAGGCAAGAATTAGCTGGACCATCCTTGAGTTGGAGAGCTTAGGTGATGATGTGTACATGTACAGCTGCTCGACCACCACGGCCGAGGTTTAAAGTGGAACTAGGGTTAACCCTGTTTTGCCGCTTAGAACGGCCTGTTGTAAATATTTTTCTGTAATAGACTCTGAAACTATATTTTTGGGATCCCAATATATATATTAAACGTTCTAGTGAAACATTTTATCCTAATCAAAATTTTTAATCCCTAAACCGCTAATCATTCTTAGTTCACGATTTTAGCCAAATGACTCGATTAGCGAGTTTAGCATTGTTTACAAGGCACACCATAACGGACCCTGGAGTTGGGGCGTTACATACGCTGCATGTCATCCCATAGTGGGGACCCGGCCCGGATTCCGGACTGCCGTGCCACCAGGCGCTGTCTGTCGTCTACTTTCGTCTTGGAGGCTTCTTCAGTAAAGCGCTGGATGTAGGCCCTCAGTGTCTCCGTGGGGAGCTGCTTGATATTGGCGAGAGCGCTGATCTGCATATCAATCCTCATGGCGGCCACGAACTGCTTGCGGAACGCAAACTGCAGCCCGGACCAGGATTGGATGGAGCCCGGCTTAAGTCTCTTCCACCACTCTTCGGTGGGACCGCCCAAAGTGATTGAGAAGTAGAGGCACTTGCCGTCGTCGCTGACATGGGCCACCGTCATGAGCCGGTTGTATCGGGAAAGATGGTCCCGGGGGTCGATGTTTCTAGTATAGGCGGTGAGGCTTGGCATCTTGAACCCCTTGAGGAGTATGGCGTCCAGGATGTGCCTTGCGCAGGGCTCTTTATCCTCTTCGTCGGAGTCGGTGTCCGTGCCTTCTTGCTTGCGGACCAGGCGATCTGTGACCTTTTTCAACGCGACTATCTGCTCCATGAGCTGCCTGGCCGTGCCATCTTACAGGGGGATTCTCTCGTTCCTTATGTCGTTGAGGTTGTTCCTGAGGTTGCCATCTCGGGGGAGGATCTTTTCCTTGCGGGCCCGCTCCTTCCGAGCGTTCAGTCCATCGCGTAAGTCTATCCGGGAAGTGTCGTCCCCTGATTTGAGAGCATGACATTCCTCGGGGCGAGGCCGTTCCCGATGGTTCTTGTTAACCGAGGCACTTGGGTGCAAAGATCTTTCCCGCTCGTCTTGCCCTGGGGCGTGTCGGGGTTGTACGTTCCGCGTCCCCTGCGGATCAATCGGGTGGCCTCGTCCTGGGACGGGGCGCACCTTCTCTTTCCTAGGGAGCGGCCGGGGACGGGTCCCAGCTTTTGTGACGGGAGTGGTCTTTTCTCGGGTCTTTCCACCGGCCTTCTTTCTCTCCTTGCTCAAGTTTCCCGGAGCTGGCTCAGGAAAAGGCTCCGGGGGAGGGGTCGGGCTGGCTCCTTCGGGGACCCCGGCCTACTCTTGCGGAGCAGGCTGCTGCGCTTCTGGAAGAGGGCCAGTTGCGGGATTGGCAGCCGGACCCTGCGCGACTATGAGTGCCTGCAGGGCTTGGAGAGACTCTTGCATCCGTAGATGCGCCTCCGCTTGCTCAGCGATCCTGGCTTCCTGATCCAGGACTTGCTGCCTCAGTCTGGTCACCTCCAAGTCTTGCTGGTCGAGCTCTCCTTCGAGGGTCTCGAGATCTGCAGCTTCGTCGTGGTACTCCCCCTCATTTTCCTCTTCATAATATTCCTCCTCGTTCTCCTCTTCGTATTCTGTCCCACCCTCGTAGTCTTGTGACTCGTCATGGTGAGATGTTTGAGGAGGCGCGTTCTCAGGCAGATCCTGAGGAAGATGCTATGAAGGCAGCGGGTCTCTACTGCCCTGCTCTGGATTTCTAGGGTCGAAGGTTGTGTGTCATGTGTTCACCATTGTATTAAAGGCCTGACGTTAGCGCTAGCTTCCTTCAGCTCTCAATGAAAGCACCAAACTGTTTACCGAGATTTTCGGCAACTCTATTAATAAAGGTTGTTTAAGGATTGTAGTGAAAGCAGAAGATCAACACGGGGTTTTTATGTGGTTGGGGCGTTAACTAGCCTTAGTCCACGAGTCTATAGTATTAGAGCTTGAAAAACCTTTTACAATGGCGTTTTTCTCTGTATTTTGATAGAGTTACTGTATCTGTGTTGAAGGGATATCCCCCATACAGTGTTCTATAGCCTGTATTTATAGGCTTATGGGAACACCGGGTTTGGGCCGGGTATGACCCAGGCCCATCAGAGATACGGATACTCTTGGCCTTTCTAGGGGAAGCCCAATACAAAAGATACAACATACATGAATTCCAGACCAGCTAAGGCCCAATAAGTTGACTCAAGAGCTATATCTTGCCCGACAAAACGGTGCTTTTGGTTTGGACACTTCGAGTTACGAGGCAGATTCAGGAGACAAGACCAGTCAGAGTACTTGGCAGCGCAGACCTGAAACGACGGCGTACAATCCCGAGGTGGCCTTTTCTGTAGGTGAAAAGTGGGGACAACGCCCACGCGGAGTGGGGCGGCTTCAGGATCCTGGACGCCTGACCCCTCTAACCGGGGATGAGGTGATTCGGGTTTGTTTACCTTTGTCCCTCTTCATTTACCACAGGCCCGGACCGTACCAGGGTCTGGGACCAGGATGCGTATGACGTGGGGGCTCTGAATGATCTGCACATCACCCGGACGACCGTCCCGGAGGACGGGACCTGGAGGGACATGCCGGACCCCTCCAATGGGCCCAGACATGCACCCCCGGCCCATACCCCTCCTCTTTGACATCTCCGTACCAAGAGGACTTGGGCCGGGCCCGCATGCTTAGACAGCCCCTGACAATGGGCCTGGACGAAGGTCCCGAGTCCATGCAGGAAATGGGGATAACAACAGTCACTTGAGCCTTTTGGCCCTGGCTCTACGTAACTAGCCTTTAGACTAGACAAGCGCTTTTAGTTTTCATTGAACTTAGGGTTGGTTAAGCATTTCATGCTCATGGTGATTAGATATAATCATTTCGGCCTATGTTAAACACATTAATGTTTTTCTTGACTCTTAAGCCAATACCATACGACCCGTGCTCATATCACCGCTGAACTTGACAGATAAGTCACAGCTTCATGATCAATACTAAACACCATTTTCGTTCTCTGACTAAAAATTCATTTCCATACACAGATAAGCAAAGCTATTATGCATTTACTATGCAATCAATGTCAATATATAGAGCACTCAACATGCTTCATTAATAACCATGCATGTCACATACTGGGTGCAATTTTCTTACCTCTGGTTCGAGCGTAGAGTAATAAAAGAATGACCCTCGAGAATGATCGGTCCTTAAGTCCCTTAGCGGTCACCTAGTCATAACCAAATATAAATTCCCATCAATAAAAATGAGTAATAAAAGGTTCCCAGACCAAGACCTAGCCTCCAGGACATCGAATCCTACTAAACAGGGTAGTTGGAATGATCCCGAGGCCTAAGGTTTGAGTTCCCATGATTAAAACACCACTTTGGCCCAATCTTCCCTTAAGCATCGCGGCCCCACACCATTGAGTCGCGGCCCGCCTCTCAAATAGAGACGACAGCCATATTTAACCTGCACCTCGCGCCGTGGCCCCAACGCCCTTTAGCCTCCTTTCTCATCTTCACTAAGCTCGGGTCGCGGCCCCCAAGAACAGGGCCGCGACCCTACCTGGAACTTAGCCAAAACCTTCATTTTTTCCTCATTTAAATCATTCCAAAATCCTATTCAAACATATCCAAATCACAAAATTAAAGTTCCCAAATATCCCATTGGCCCAAAACTATCAAAACCCGAGGCTCAAACAATTCAAAAACTCATCAACACATAAAATCCAATTCAAAGCCTAGAAACTCGAAAATTAAAAGCTTAAAACTTGAATGACCTCAAATTGAGTCGTTCTCGCTAAATCCTCCAGTTAATAAGCTTCTAATCTTCCCTAGAATTGCTATAACTCGATCATCGCTTGAATCCGAGTCCTAAAACTCAAGTTTCCTTCGAAAATGCAACGAACAGTAAAAAGGATAACGAGAGGAAGAGAAAAAGTGTTTGAACGTAATTTCCTTCTAACAGGTTACTTTAAACTTAAGTAACCTCAAGTAAATCCTAATGCTCGGGGTCCCAAAAACGCCCCCAGGGGTAAAATAGTAAAAGTTCCCATAATTTTCTCTTGATCTCACTAACTCCCAATATATCATCAAATAATCATTCTCATTATCCAATATCCCAATAGTTGACCCCATTATGACAAAATCGGTAAATTACATCCTAGGATCGTCTCATGCCGAATGGCTCGAACATATCCACATAATAATGTGATCTCATCCATAAATCACCAACATGCATATAAATATACAAATATGCCCTCAACGGGCCAAATTACCAAAATACCCTTATAATGAAAAGTGGACCCACATGCATGCATTTATCATCATATAATAATATAACTCACATAATCATCCATATAATCACATAATTGCATATTAAATCAATTATGGCCCTCCTGGCCCCCTAATCTAGGCATTAAGCCACATTAGGGAAATTTGGGTCGTTACAGATGCAAACAAGTTTGGCATTCGCGTCAGTGGGGCACTGATGCAAACCTGACACTTGAGTCAGTGGGGCACTGACGCAAGGCATTAGCGTTAGTTGAGAACTGATGCAAACCTGGCATTTGTGTCGGTGCTACACTGACTCAAATGCCTGGCAAATCCAAAACTCAAGAGTTTGAATGCTCTTATCAAATCCAAAACTTCATATCAACCAAGTTTGCAATTAAAAAATCAACCAATATTGTTAGATGTTATGGTTGAAAGCTTTTTGAATTTTTACTTCAAAATCGAACCCAACCATTAAAATCTCCACAACTTTCAAGTATGTGCTAAGCTTAAAATTCAATTCACTTATAAATATGTAGAACATATAATGGATGTAATGCCCCACATCACTATGGCTGCTTCCTGGAATAACGACTGGTCATGCCAACCAATACAAGTCTTTCCAGCGTGTTTTGTCCTCACTCGTACGCTTCCTGGGAAAACTTCCCAGGAGGTCACCCATCATGAGACTACTCCAGGTCAAGCACGTTTAACTTTGGAGTTCTCAAGTGATGGGCTACTGAAAAGAAGATGCATCTTGTTGGCATAGGTAGTACCCATCAATCTATTTAAACCCTCTTCAACTATGTAGTCCCATACCTACACAGTCTTAGAATCATCACACTTGACCTTCCCTAGACGATGTGGGATTGCACAGCTTTTACCCAGTCTTTCCCCCTGCGGACATAGTTGAAGAGGACTTAAATGGATTGATGGGTAATACTTATGCCAACAAGATGCATCTTCTTTTCGGTAGCCCATCACTTGAGAACTCCAAAGTTAAGTGTGGTTGACCTGGAGTAGTCTCATGATGGGTGACCTCCTGGGAAGTCTTCCCAGGAAGCGTGAGAGTGAGGACAAAGCACGCTAGACATACTTGTGTTAGTTTGCAGGGCCAATCGTCATTCCAGAAAGCAGCCATAGTGACATGGGGCGTTACCAATGGTATTAAAGCCTTGACCCTGCCGGAAGTGTGGCCGACGGGGACGTCGGACCCCTAAGGGGGGGTGATTGTCACCGTCAGAATCCCGTGATCCATAGGGGGGAAAGACTGAGTAAAAGTTGTGTAATCCCACATCGCCTGGGGAAGGACAATTGTGATGATTCTAAGACTGTGTAGGTATGGGACTACACAGTTGAAGAGATCTTAAATGGATTGATGGGTACTATCTATGCCAACAAGATGCATCTTCTTTTCGGTAGCCCATCACTTGAGAACTCCAAAGTTAAGCATGCTTGACCTGGAGTAGTCTCATGATAGGTGATCTCCTGGGAAGTTTTTCCAGGAAGAGTGCGAGTGAGGACAAAGCACGCTAGAAAGACTCGTGTTTGTTTGCAGGGCCACTCGTCATTCCAGGAAGCAACCATAGTGACGTGGGGCGTTACAATGGAATCCAAAAGAGATCTAAATTGGAATAAAATTATGATACCCACCATTAATTTAGTTTTTGAAAAAAAAAAACTACTATATAAGTTCTCCACAAAATATTATTAGGGGCATTATATTTGCACCCGAAAAATTGATTAGTGCTTCCCGTTTTTATTAAAAATTAATATATATTATATATTTTTTCAACTTGTGCTTACATTTTTCTAAGTTTTTTTTTTCTTTTTCATATTCTAAAGAATACATATAAATAATATTAATTTAAAATTATAAATATAAAAATTAAAACAAAAATTGTATAAAAACTTGTTAAAATAAGAGTTTTTCTACAATATTATGAAAACAATATAAAATAAAATTATTGAAATCAACAAAAAAAAAAAATTAAAGAATGTTAAAAAATAGTGAGGAAAAGTGTTAGAAATGATTTTAAAAATACTTTTTTTAATTATTAGTGTGCCTATATATATTCTTAGAGTGCAAATATAATGTTATACTATTATTATTTAAGTTATAATTTTACATAATTTATCCACTGCATTATATATATAAATTTAATATAATTCAGGGATTTGAATATAGATAAGGGTTTATACATTTTTGGACCCTGTGTTTTTTTCCATTACTTGTTTGGACCCTATATTTTGACAAATTACTTTTTGGACCCTATGTTTTGTAAAATGGTTAAAATAGAACCCTAAACCCGATTTTGGTCAATGTTTTATCAACTAAAATCACAAATAATTTACCAAACTAACAATTCAGAACAAAAATAAAATCATTCTGCTTAAAAACTGTGTTGTTATATTCAACTTTTTCTTCATCAAAATTGAGTTTATGGTTCTATTTTAACCATTTTACAAAATATAGGGTCAAAAAAGTAATTTGTCAAAACACAGGGCCCAAACAGGTAATGGGGAAAAACACAGGGTCCAAAAATGTATAAACCTTATAGATAATAGCATGGATCATATATTCATTTCTTAAAGTGCTTTTCCAATTAAGATCAAATTGAATGCAACATTGACTGACTACAACTTGAATGGTTGACCAAGTCAAAAAAGATATTTCCAATATATATGTGTAGTGGACAAAATTTGTCTACAATTAAAGCCCACTTAGTCAACAGACCCAATATGCTAGTAAGGCCCTAAATTGATGTAAGTAGGCCCGCACATGTTGGATAAAGCCATCCAAACAAGCTAGCTAGCATTCAGGCCCGAGTTCGAGTGCATTTAGTCAGCCAGAGACGTTGAAACAGTCGAAATACCCGCTTCGCTTCCCATGAAAATCAGAGGGGGACCACAGAGAACAGGTCAAACGAACGAGATAGACGAATGGAAAACGGAAAGAAGATAACAACTATAAAAAAGATCCTCAAGGGTTAAGAATGGGCATCTGATAATCACTTGACTCTCTTTTACTCTCTTATTGAAACGAAGGCTACTCTCTTTCTCAGCGATCCAGTCAAGCAAGTCGAATCAGTCAGTTTGATCTGACTGGACTTGACCCAGCCATTCAGTCCCGCTGTCATCGCCACTGTTACTCTGACCATTCCATTACTCATCCATCCTTCACTATTTCATTATATACATAATAGTTTTATTACTTCCAATTAGATTCTGTTACAATCTGACTAACATGAGCGTCGGAGTCCCTTTGGCTGACACTCCACCAGTGCTCCCAATTAAACTCTCATCTCTCTCTTTATTCTTGACAGATTGCTGGTGTCCGTCTAATCAATTGTAAGAAATCACATCTACAATATGTATGAAAACCAAGTGGGAAAGAAGAGAGATTGAAGAAGAAGAAGAAATTACGCGGCATAAGGAAAGAAGAAGAAGAAGAGAAAACTGTAGAAATGAAATAAGTAAAACATATAAACATTATATTTGAAAATAAATATTTATAAAATTGAAAAAGAAAAAAACATAACGTAAAATTGAAAAAAGATGACAAATAAATGTAAATAGGTATATAGATAGATATTTAGAAACTAAAAAAAAAAAATAGAGTTAATTACTATTATTATTATATTTTAAAAATAGTAGAATATATATATTTTGTAGAAAAAGTTGAATAAAAAAAGTGAAAAAATGACAATTATTATTATATTTATATTTATAGTTTTATTAAACAGTTGTTGTAATTAGATATAAATCAAATTTGAATTCAAATTATATATCGTTTAAATAAAAATTTTAAATGAATGAAATTATAATTTAAATTTAAACTATATAGGGTGTTAAGATATATTTTCTAAAACTATTTACGTTTAAATAATTAAATTATTATAATATAGTTATTATTATTAAAATTAATTTACTTCTATTATAAATCTTATAAATTATAATTAGATATTTTAGTTTTTTTCTTTAATTATTAACTAATAATAAATTAAAAATGAGAAAATAAAAAGAGTGTTTTGAATCCATTTTAAACTGTCGCATCACCTCCTTGAGACTCGTCTTTATATATATGTATAGATATTTAGAATATGAAATTTAAATTAGTTAATTTATTATTATTATTATATAGTTATTTAGAAACTAAAATAAAATAAAATAGAGTTAATTACTATTATTATTATATTTTAGAAAAAGTAGAATATAAATATATTTTTTTTAGAAAAAGTTGAATAAAAAATGAGAAAAAATATAAAAAAATTAGATAGAGTAATTTAAAGCAATTTTAGAGTGTCACATCATCTTCTTGGGACTCTCCTTTATATAAATATATAGATTTGAACATTAAAATAATTTCATTAGAAATTTAGACTTTAGTACTAACAAAAAAAAAGAAAAATAAGACGGATTGGATAAGTTAACCCACTTTATTCGCTCAAATATATTGGACGGGTAAAAATTCTCATCAACCTGATCAACCCAACCAGTAAACACTACCCCTATTAAGACTGTAATACATTTAGAATTTGTTACAAATAAATATTTTGGATGATATTATTTCTGTAATTACACTTGTTAATGTTGGTATAAGATAAGATACCCCTTGAATTTTAAGAGTCAATAGATGATAGAGGTTTGTTTGATCCATGAAAAGTAGTCTAGTGTTGGGATTGATTTTGTTACAAAATTCCACAGTAAGAGGTGCTCCTCAATGAGAGTGCATAAAAGCTCATATGAACGTGGTAAGTAAAAAAGAAAAGAGTTTATTGTTTTGCATTATCATCATTAATAAAGATTATTAATGCCTTATTAGTGGACCCTCTTCTCTTCTCCTCTCTTCCCATGGTCCCAGCCAGCTGCCTTCATATATCTATCTATCTATTTATACCTCTTTGATGGAAGCACACAACCTTGTTGAGCCCTATATGTATATAAATATTCTTTGCTCATAATGGTAGGGACTACATATAAAGGTTCCAAGATATTTTCAAGAGTGATTGTCAAATTTTAGTGTTCTTATTTGAATCAGCTTTTGAAAAAATTAGGTCATTAAATTTAATTAATTTTGATTTTAATTCAAGAAATAATATTATTTTTTTGGAGAAAAAAAATTGTTATAAATTCAGAAACAACTTTACTAATGTGGATAAATTCAGAAACTACTTTACTAATGTGGATAAATTCAAGTAGCTGCAATCATACTAAAAAACATATTTTAAAATTTTGAGGGCGATGTATATATATATATAATGTAAAAGAAAACTTCATTGTGAAAGTCAATTGAGACTTTTGGGTAGCTATAGCTTCAAGAACAACTTATATATAAATGTATAGATAATGGATGGATCAACCTAACTTAATTGATCACTTGTTGACATGACAATCAATGTATGTACTTATAAAATATGAGACGTGGTATCTAATCTTGACAGGCACAACTGTTTTCATTATGATAATGATATCTGAATTAGGACATATTAATATTATTGTCATCATTACATTGATTTAGGGTTAAATAGAAAAACACATCATTAACATGTTTGAAAAAAAAACAACTTTTATTCTTCAAAAAGAGCAAAACAAAGTGATTTTAAGTCACTCTTTTTTTTTCCTTGTATCTTTGGAACTACTTGTAGTCTTTTTCTTACAATGCAACTCAAATAATTAGTGAAAATAGATCATTTAAAACGTTATTATATAAATAATTAATATTAATATATATATTTTTTGTAATAATCTTCTCGACACCTTATGATTTAAGCTTTGACAATGTCGGAAAAGTTAATTAGTGATTCTTATAACATTCTTAAAATAAACTTAGTTACAAAATACTCCATCATCAAAAGAGCAATTTAGAATTTGTTTGAATTAGGAAAATTTTCATGAGAGAAAAGACTAGAAATAATAGTGGAAATTATTTTCTAAATTTTATAAGAGAATTTTTAAAAATATTTTCATGGATGTTCTAATATTTTATAAAATTATACTACATTTAACTTGGGTTTATGCATTGTGTTTTAACTTATTACCTGTTTAGATCTTGTATTTCGACAAATTATTTTTTGAACTTCAAATAGGCTCCTAAACCTGATTTTGATTAACAAAAAATTGATTATAACAACACAGTTCTTAGACAAAATAACTATATTTTTATTCTGAGTTGTTAGTTTAATGAATTATTTGTGATTTTAGTTCAAAATCAGATTTACGAGTCTTTTTGAACTATTTTATAAAACATAGCGTCCAAAAAGTAATTTGTCAAAACACAAAATCCAAACAAATAACGAGTCAAAACACATGGTCTAAAAAAACATTAACCTTTTAACTTTTATATTTTTGTCTATTTAATTTTTTTAAATCCAAACAAAATAAAATAAAATTATTTGAAATTAAGGTTTTGAAAAAGAAAAGGACTTGAAATACAATTAGTTTACAAATACTCCATAATCAAACAGCAATTCAGGTTCAGATTTTGAATTTTACCTGGGAAAATTTCATCCTAGTGGAGAAAAAAATAGAAAGAAGATAGTTTTCAGATTTTTTAAATATTTTTTTAATATTTGATTTTTTTCTATTTCCCAAGATCCAACCCGGTAAAGTTTTGAAAAAAGAAAAAGGTTTGCAATAGTTATGAAATTGAAAGAACTATCCCAACTAAGTTGGTTGTTTTTCTCTTTCTTTTTTCTTTCTGAAGAGGGGTTTAAGTTTTCTAAGTAGAAAGATTCTCAGCAACCAAACAAAAGATTAAAAAAAACATATATCCAAACAAGTCAAACTGTAAATTTGCTGGCATTGTACGATCTGTACCTTGAAAAGTTCCAACTCCATGAAATGCCTTGTCTTTCAAGAAAGAATATTTATTAAGTCATCAAAAGCTGGATAATCCATTCACAGACAGGAATAAGCTTTCTGTTATATATATATATGTCCTCTCCTTAAACCACCAGCTTATATATATATATATATATATATATTTATTTAATTAAATTAAAGAAGAAGAAAGATTACAAACAAAATTTTTAGATTAATTAAAAAAAAACCCTAATTCAATCAGAGACACATAAGCTTTCTTTTTTACATTCATATTGAAAATTCTGACACCAAATCTAGCTAGTAATCTAAACTTAATAAGATAATACAGAAACTTAAGTAGCAATAACACCACCATATTACCAATTAATCCAAAATCAAAACACAAAAGAAGCAAAAGAAAAAATGTCAATCCATGGCAGGTTGGTTCCCATTAATATATATATTTTTTTTTGGAAATGAAATAAAATTCTTGATTTTAATTTCAATCTCAATCTCCTCCATTCCTTTTTTGAGATATTATTATCCCAAACAAAAGTGGGTGTGTGTGGGGATGGGATGGGTTGGGTTGGGTAATCATATCAATCAAAACAGGTATAATATAAGATGTTGATGTGTTTGGTTACGATGATAACTCTGGTTTGGTCCGGGATTATTCACTCAGATTTCTTTGTTTGGTTCTCGCTTTATTATGATCAGCAATCAACTCGAGCACTGTCGCACCGAACAAGCAACCACCTGAGCCCATTGCCTTAGCCTTGTCTTCATTGTTTGGGGCGTATCATCTTCACCCAACATTTTCCCAATAACCAAACAGAAAGAAAAGGAAAAAAAAAACTCAACAAACAAATAAAAATCTTTATCAAGACAGAATTTATATACATATAAAGGTAAATTAGGAAAAATACCAGGGTCAAACATGGTGTGAGGACTGCCCATCGGAGACGGAGTTTCGCAATCTGACGCAGTTGAAGACGTTGAGGCTGTTAACGTCATCGGAGGCGGCGGCGGAGGCGGAGGCGGAGGCAGAGGCGGAGGAGAAGGACGAGGAGGAGGAGGAGGGAAAGTGAACGGTTTGGAGAGAGAATCATAGTAGTGTTTGTTGACGGCGTAATAGAGACCAAGAGCAGGCAAAGTATCGGAGAGGCGTTGATGATCCGCCTCGGGCGAGTCGAAGCCGAATCCGAGTTCGATGCAGGCCTTGAGCTCGTCAACGTCCTCGTCGGTCACGCTCTTGCTCCTCTGCTTCTTCTTATTGTTGCTCTTCTTCCTCCGCAACCAAGCCTCGTCTCTGTACGCGTCCGGCGACCAAGATCGCTGCTTGTGGAGCGAGAGAGGAGGCGGCGCGTGTGGATCATGCGGGAGGGGAGGGAAGACCATGCGGAGAGCAGAGGAGGCATGGTCTTGGGATGGATCGTTGAGAGGATCAGACATGGCCGACGTAGGGCGGTGGTGGTCGGAGAGGCGCGGAGGTCGGAGGACCTCGCGCACTGGTTGGTCCGGCGCTATGGTTTTGATTTTTGGTATTTGAAAGTAAAATGAGGAGGCATTTTAAATGGGTTAGGGGGGAGAGAGAGAATATAAGGGGAAGTGGAGGTGGACCCTTTTCAGACTTTGCTTTGGTTGGTCCACGTCATTATGATCTGTTCTTTTTAAAATATATATATATATATATATAAGGAAATTTCATGAATATTTTTTGTGAAGATTGCCTAGAAGATTATAGAATAGATTTTTATTGGGCTTTTAATTAAGACGATTTTTTTTGTTTAACAGAAAATTTAATTTTAACTTTTTTTGTATTGATGTATAATTTATTTAAATAATGAGAATTGTAGTAAATGATCTAAAACAATACAATATTATTAAGAAGCTAATGTTCTCATTTTTAAAATTATAGATAAATTATAATTTTACATTGTTGATTACCTAAATTGTTATTTTCTATAATTTATTTATTTATTTAGGAGCGTATGACTTTAATATAGTCGTATATGTATATTAGTTTTTATTTTAAAGTTATGTTGATTTTTTAAGTTTTTTATGAGTTGTTGGCATATTATTTTTTAACTCAGCATATGTATTTTGTACTATAATATATCATCTAACAACTCATAAAAAACGAAAAAAATCAAAATAACTTTAAAATAAAAACTAATTAAATAAAACTAATATATATATACCAAAATATTAAAATATTTAGAACAAAATAGTAATTTGTTAAAGGGCATATTTGGTAATATGTAATATTAAAATTGTGATTAGGCTATTTTACTACAAAATTAAAAAATGGACATTTACTTACTTTTACACACTATTAAAAGTCATTTTGCATCAAACCTCTTAAATATATTAGGTGCAAGCAACTTACAAGTTTGCTTAGTTTTATTTAGAAAAATACAAAATTTTTTAGATCACACACTATCATGTTTAAGATACAAACAATTATGATATTATTCAAACCAAAAATACATACTTCAATAATAATTATATTTTATAATATTTAAATTTATATTAATATAATTAATAAATATATAATTTTTAATTATTAAATATCTAGTTTTGTATTATATATTATTATTATAATAGTAATGATAATATTTTATAATATTTGAATTTATATTAATATAATTAATAAATATCTAATCTAGTATTAAATATTAATATAATAATGATATTTTATTATATTTAAATTTATATTAATATAATTAATAAATATCTAATTATAAAAATAATATTTTATAATATTTAATATAGTTAATAAATATATATTTTTAATTTATTTTAAAAATATATTATGTTAAATATTTAAAATATTTCGTCAAAATTAACAAAAGAAAATGTTAAAACTAAAAATTTATATTATCTACAAACATTTTATATATAGATATAGGGAAATTTGTGGCAAAAATCTTTAAGTAGTTCAAAATGTTGCACTTAAATCACTAAGTAGAGTTTTTTTGGTAGCGAAAGTCAATAAGTTGTCTAAAATATTGCGCTTAAATCATTAAGTAGTTTTTTTAGTGACAAAAGTCAGTAAGTAGTCTAAAATGTTGTGCTTAAGTCATTAAGTAATTGTTTTTGTTGCAAAAGTCACATTTTACACTAATTATATTTCAATTTTAATTAATAAATAAATGTCTAAAAATATATATATTAATAACAGCAATATAATAAAATGAATCTCTTTTAAAAATAATTAATAATTTTAAAATTTCCAATATAAAAATAATATTTAATATTAGTTAAATTAAAATTTAAAAAATAATACAGCTTAAATTGAGTTAAAACATAGATTATTTTAAATTAAATAGTTTTTGTTATAACTTTTGATTTTTTTTATTTGTAAAACAAATTTCAAATAATTTTTCCATGTTATAATTAATTCATTAAAATTAAGATAAAATTAGTTTAAAATATGACTTTTACAACTAAAAAATTACTTAATGACTTAAATGTAATATTTTAAACTACTTATTAACTTTTGTCGCCAAAAAATCTATTTAATGACATAAGTACAACATATTAGCCTATTAATTGATTTTTGCTGCCAAAAAAATTACTTAATTGACTTTAAAACTACTTAATAATTTTCGCAGCAAATTTCCCAATTATATAAATTGGCTAATTTTAAATATATAACTATTTATAAAAAAAGGTTTTGGTTACTGAGAAATTTTTTAATTTAATTATGAAAATTTATTTTCATTCAATTTTAATTATTTATCTATTATATTATCATATGGTGGTAAATGACATAGAAATAGAAAATGATGATATTAAATAAAAATTGACTAAAATAAAGCATTAATTAATTTTCCCAATATTTATTTAAAATGGAAGAAGAAAAATGTTAAGTTTATTAATGATATAAAGAAGAAATTTAATAGTTATGTGGTTATATTTCAAAAAAAGGTTATATTATTATTAATTTTAGACGTTGAGATGTCATAATTTATTAAATATTTTTTTATACAATTATTAAATAAATATCCAAAGATTAAAATCTATGAAACCATTATCAATAATCAAATATTAAAACTAGTATTAATATACATATATTTATATTTATATATAAAATATGGTTATTAAGTGGTGAAGAATAATATGTGATTGTTAATAATATATTTAGCTTAAAATGAAAAGAAATAGAAAGGGGTGTGTTTGGTCTTGGGTTGTACTAATTCGTCACACTTCGTCACTTATTGTTTTTGGGTGATTGGGTCTACGGTTGCACCCACCGCCTTTTGTATTTAGTGTCTTTTAATTATTTCTATAATTTATTACAACCAAACCTAATTGGTATTAAATTAATTATATTAATAAAAATGATGGAACAATGCCCAATAAAATGATTTTATTATTATCATTATATAACTAAAACTTCTTGTTGAAAATTCAATTGAGACTATATTACATTCAAATTGTAAAGATAGACAAATTCACTCACTACCAAGTAAAAAAAAACTAGAGGATTAAACACAAAAATTATGAGTTATTATTAATTATTACAAGTAGATCAGAAAATAAAAGCGAAAAATATGTTTTTATTACAAACAAAGTAAGAAAAAAATAATGAAGGCTCATAAAATTGGTATTATTGAACTTCAATCCACTTGGTTACTACTATTTATACTCTTAATCTTAAATCTTAATGCTAATTTTATAAGCTAAACTTTTTTTGTTTTTTTTTTGTTATGCAGGGAAACTTATCCAACAGTATCATTGTGTATCATCCTCTTATAATATACATTAAATTTGTCGTTTTAGGAGGTACACTACTTAGGTAAAAAGAAATTTCTAGGCCAAGGAATATATTTTTAAAAATTCATGAACCACGTTATGCTATATAATAATTGAATTTAATAAAAATGGCACATCATAATAAATGTTCTAGGTTAAGAATTGATGGGTATGCACTTCCTTCCTCCCATCCCATTGAAAATTAATTAATATTAACATATGACGTATCTGATAATGCATTGTAATTTACTATTTTTAAACCTAAATTTATATTACCAAATTTGAGTGCTGTCTGTCTTTATATAAATATACACATAGGAGGGGAATAGCACAGAGATTAGGGGCCATAAGTTTCGATTCGAGAGGACCACAATCATTTGATATGCTTTTTTATTCCCAAACTTTACGAAAAATATGGTGTGTGAATCGGTTTACCATAACTAAAACGGAAAGCAATCACTTCTTTACACCATTTCAATTTAAAATAAATATAAATATTTATATAAACTAAAGCAACTTTAATCCATTATGGTCATCTCTGGCCATCAATTATCGATGGTGTTTACATTGGCAAGTGAGGCCGGTTTACTTTTTTTAATTACTTAATTAACATAATATATATATATATAAATAAATAAATAAAAACCTAAGATTGAAGTATTCAACCATAGTTGATAAATTAAAAACGCTTGGTCTAGAACATTCCAAATATTATTCTTATTCTAAATTTTGCTACTTTAGTCAAAAAGGATGGGAATGGAGGGGCCTATATATAGACAATAATACTACAAAATATTATATTACTATATATTCCCATATACTAATTAATTTTCTTTGAAACTGTTTAACATAGTCAAATTGTCAATTTGTAAAGACTTACGAATAAACAATAGCCAGATAATATTACCAAAATCTTTAATTTAAACAAGGGGCACTAATATATATTTGTCATAAAACGTCATCTTGATTAATTTCATATCATTATACAAGTAATAATTCTCTATTTTTTGTTTGCATTTAAAGCTCAAATTAATCCACAATTCAAAGAAGAGATATACCCTTAAGTAACACTAACACATATTAGTTTATTATGATTCAACGCAACAATAACCAAACCTTTCAAGTTTCATCTAAGTTAATATAATTTTATTATATTAGGTTTTTGGCTTATAATGTATATATGGCGGCTGAAGTGTATTTTTACCCAAGGAAAGGTTCTTGCAGCCACAAAAAACTAGTCAATGAATAAAAACAAAAGCTAATAGTAATCACAAAAAAAAAAAAAAAAAAATTGTCAAACACAATAATTGGGAGTTATCTTCAATTGTAATATAAATATATTTACAGGGTTTCTTGAGAGTTATTTGATGCGTGATTATTGGCGTTTTGGTATCTTTTTGGGTCGTTTTAAGGAAACAAATAATCAAAGTAAAGCTTACTATTTGCTTGTGCTGAAGATCTGAGGTGTTTGCTAGCAAATATATATTTAAATTATTAATTTAGAGAAAGATTCCAGTAGGTCTTCTAGAATGATATACATTACAGTTTTTTTTATATATATAAACATGAATAAATTATAATTTTATTTTTTAATATGATTATGTACTAGATATCCCATAAATTTTCAAATATTTTTTTTATAATTTAGAGTACTGAATTCAAACAATTATTTAAGTGTTTATATATATGCATATGCAAGAGACTAACACTTTATGAGTGATTTTCTATAACTATAGTGTATATACACCGTGTATAAAATAAATAGAATTCATAAAACATAAAAATAAATTATGCTGAAACATTTTAAAAGATCGATCTACTGAGAATTCCCAATTAATTTATGTATTGATATAAACTTAGTTTTTTTTAAAAATAAATAAATAAAAAGGAACAAAGGCCACACGGTGAAGACTTTTGCTGACATTTATTATATAGTTTGATGGATATGAAGTAAAGTCTTATAAAGGCTAGGCTGTCACCTTCTAGGTTTCACTATAAATATTCTCTTTTCCAGTTTGTCATGCCCTATACATATTTTCAATTCAACATTCTCCTCAATCATGAGAAATTTTGAATATTGATTTCCTTTGCTTTGTTACTCACAAAAATTCATTAATTATCCAAATGGCCTTAGATTTTCTATGCCCTAAACCTAACTAGTAAAACAAACTTTTGATTTTTTTTTCTTTCCAAAAGGTTGACACAAAAGTTGTAATATATATAGATATATATATATAAGTTTTTTTTAAAAAAAATAATGAGCCACGTATTATGTTTTGAGTGAATTATTACTACTATATATAGAGAGAGCAACATTACACATGCAATTACATTGGTTTGGTTCCCTTGTCTCTCATTTTGGTTGGGTTGTATTTGTAACACGGTTCTTTGGTTTATGATGACACTAAACGACAAAGACATTATCATGAACTACTCAATTTGATTGTTTGTCAAATTTAAAGTTTCATAATAAATAAATCATAAATGTTTCAAAATGCATGGAAGGGCTAATCATGTACTATGTGACCCATATTGCATTTTCTTTTAGTACTCGATCGAGCAAAAACCTCGTTGGTGGAGCAGTGAGCACTACACCTAGCTATATACATATACGAAACTTTCTTTTTTTGTTGTTGGTCTATGTAATGATTCTCATCTCAATATAACGATCATTAACTCGATGTGTGGCCTTTTTTATTTATTTATTTTAATTCATGAGTTTATAACAAATGAATTTTGATTTTGCTTATTTTAGAAATCATTTATTACTCTCCAAAAAGAGAAGATCGATAAAAACATGTACTCAAGGTTATTTTTGCTATTTAAGAACATAATTTTATAGAAAATAAAGTTAGCAATAGAGGTGTTTGTGAACACTTTATCAACCCACATTAATTGTACTATGTAATTCTCTTTTGAAATGCTATCTACATGGTACCTCATGCACTAGACTTTGTAAAACTTATAGTAAACCAACTTGTCTTATAGTTTAAACTTGTTCAAAAATAAGATATTGATACCCTGAATATTCTCTTTGTGCCTTGCTGTCCATTAGACTATTCTAGAATAATTTTTTTTGTATACGTGTTGCAATCCTAGTTATAAGGAATATTTTTCTGTTATAGATATTTTCATTGTATCTTGTATATAAAAGGCAGGTACTGTACCAATTGTATCATTATCAGAATATTCAATACAGAGATTATACAGAGGACCTTTTGTCTTCCTTTCTGTTTTTATTTTCCCTTTATTTCTTGATTTGGTATCAGCGCTCATGGCATCCACTGGGTCCCAATCTGATTCCTCTGTTAGTCAAGCTCGCCGAGAACACGTTGTTGGTCCGGGCGTCGATGCTCTGCTTCCTCTTCAAGCTCCACCTGCTGCAGTCCCAGCTCCTGTCGTGCCCATGGTTCAAGCTCCAGTCGCCCCATTGCTTGCTCCGATTACAATCCGCCCCAACCGGGAAAATTACCCATACTGGCGATCCCAAGTGATACCAGCCGTGAGAGCCCACGAGTGCAATGGATTTCTCTTTGGCACAAGACCGTGCCCTCCTCAATACCTTGACCCTCCTGCAGATCCGAATCCCCTTCTACCTAGACAGGTAAACCCTCAATTCACTCTTTGGATTCGAACTGACCAAGCAATTTTGAGTTGGTTGCTGAACTCTATTTCAGAAGCCATGATGGGTCATGTGCTTCGCTGTCAGTTCTCTCGTGATGTGTGGGTTCTTCTTGAGAGTTTGTTCACCACTCAGTCCAGGGCTCGTATACTTCAGCTTCGTTTTCAATTACAATCTCTCAAAAATGGATCTCTCTCTATCCATGACTATATTCTTAAAATGAAAACCATTGCTGATGGTCTCACTGCTGCAGGTCAAGTTTTCAGTGATGATGATCTAATTTTATATATTCTCGGTGGTCTTGGACCAGAATACGACTCTGTTGTTATCAATCTTACTTCCAGGGGTGATCGTTTAACTTTGTCTGAGGTTCAGTTTCTCCTTCAGAGTCAATAAATGCGTATTGATCAGCTAAACTCAGCTGTAGCTACCATGGATCTAACTGCTCCTTCCGCTCACTTTGCTGCTCAAAACAGAAAGCCCTTTCCTCCCAATAACTCTGGTGGTGGAAGAACTTTTCCTTCTCGAGGCCGTGGACGTGGCCGTGGTCGAGGAAATCAAGGGCGTGTGGTGTGTCAACTTTGCAACAAATCTGGTCACCCTGCTACAAAGTGTTATCACAGATTTGATATAGCCTTCACTCCATCCAGCAGCAACTATAACCAGCAGTCTAACCAGCATCAGTCATCTAGCCAAACTGGCAACTCTCAGCAACAGGCCTTTGTCACAAACTCAAGCCAGCCAACTACCTCTGATGACACCAATTGGTACCTAGACAGTGGTGCTACCAATCATGTGACTGATAATGCTGGTAATATTCAAACTCCCACTGAGTATCATGGTAAGACCAATTTGACTGTCGGTAATGGTCAATCCCTTCTTATTTCCCATGTTGGTCATTCAGTCCTCAAAACACATCATCCTTCCAAACCTGTGCACTTAAATAAAATTCTTTGTGTACCTTCTATCACTAAAAATTTGTTAAGTGTGTCTCAACTTACCAAAGATAATCATGCTTATGCTAAATTTTATCCTCATTCTTGTGTTTTGAAAGACATGGATACGCAGAAGGTTCTTCTTCAAGGGAAGGTTAACAATGGCCTCTATCAACTCACAACGCCACTGACAGGTTCCGCAAGCAGCAGTTCAACGTGTCTTCCTGCCTCTACTTCAAATAATCGTCATCTGTCCAGTCTAGAGTCATCTGTTGAGTCTTGTTTTACTATTTCACCTAATGAGTCTGAATTATGGCATCTTAGGTTAGGCCATCCCTCTATTAATGCACTTAAACATGTTCTAATCAATGAGAAAAAGTATTTTTCATCTAAATTACACTTCTGTTCAAGTTGTCAATTAGGCAAAGCTCACCATAAATCTTATTCTTCAACATTTAAGGAATCAAAACATGCCTTAGATTTAGTGCATTCTGATATATGGGGACCGGCTCCTATAATGTCCAGACATGGGTATAGATACTATATACATTTTCTTGATGATTTTAGCAGGTATGCATGGATTTTCCCTTTGAAAACCAAAGATCAAGCACTTTCCACATTTAAACTTTTCAAAACCCAGGTTGAAAGACAACTTAATACCACAATCAAAGCTGTACAAACAGATTGGGGGGGTGAGTATAGAACTTTTGAACCTTATCTTCAAAATTTAGGCATCAAATTTAGACATCCTTGTCCCCACACGCACCAACAAAACGGTAGAGCCGAACGAAAACACCGTCACATAGTTGAAACCGGCCTCACTCTTCTTGCTCACTCTAGTATGCCTGCACGTTTTTGGTGGGAAGCCTTTCAAACAGCCACCTTTCTCATTAATCATTTAGCCACTCCCATTCTTAACTATAAATGTCCTATTCAAAAGTTTTTTGGTCTCACCCCGAACTATAAATTTCTCAAAGCCTTTGGATGTGCCTGCTATCCATACCTTCGCCCATACAACTCAAATAAACTTCAATTTCGTTCAGCTAAATGTGTTTTTATTGGTTATAGTCCTAGTCATAAAGGATACATGTGCCTTCATTCATCAGGTCGTGTTTACATAGCTAGTAGTGTGTCATTTGATGAGTTTGATTTTCCTTTTTTCATGGTTTTACTTATACTACTACTTGTACTGATTCACCCATTAGTTCTTCTCAATATCCTCAATGGCTGCCATATATTCCTACTGTCACTTCTGAACCTGTTTCTGGTACTGAGGCGGTTGATACAAGTCATTCTTCTCCTTCCCTTCAGGCAGAATCTTCCTCGCTTTCTCCTGTCACTTCACAACAGTCGGTCACTCCTTCTCATTCAGGTAAATCTTCTTCTTATGCCACTATCCCTCTTCTTACTGATTCACCTTTATCTCCATATACAGCACCATCTTCTCCACAGGTATTACCACCTCCTGCTCCTGTTCAGAAACCCTCTCATCCTATGATAACTCGGGCCAAAGCTGGTATACATAAACCACGAATTTTTCATGCTTTCTGTCCTTCTCCACTTGCCTTATTGACTGAATGTGAACCAGAAAATGCTATTCAAGCACTAAAAATTCCCAAATGGAAAGCAGCCATGGATTCAGAATTCTTTGCTCTTCAAAAAAATAAGACGTGGATCCTTGTTCCTCGTACTCCTGACATGAGCATTGTGGATAATCGATGGGTGTTTCATGTTAAGAAAAATAGAGATGGTACTGTTCAGCGCTATAAGGCTCGTCTTGTGGCAAAAGGATTTCAGCAAACACCCGGTGTTGATTTCTTTGAGACATTCAGCCCTGTCATTAAAAGTTCCACAATTCGTCTCATTCTTGCTCTTGCAGCTTCTCAAGATTGGGATATTCAGCAAGTTGACATTGACAATGCCTTTCTCAACGGCACCCTTAATGAAACTGTTTATATGTTTCAACCAACTGGGTACACTCATCCAAAGTTTCCTAATCATGTTTGTAAACTAAATAAAGCTTTATATGGACTTCGACAGGCGCCCCGTGCATGGTTTGACAGGCTGAAAAGTGTTCTGCTCTCTCTCAATTTTATTAATTCAGTCTCTGATTCATCGCTGTTCTACTACAAAAAAGATGGTGCTGAGCTTTATCTCCGTGTTTATGTCGATGATATTCTCTTGACCGGCAATAATCACTCTCATGTTCGCAAAATTATTTCACAGCTTCAACAGTTCTTTTCGTTGAAGTCTCTTGGTTCTGTAACTTATTTCCTTGGCTTTGAAATCACTCGGGGACCATATGGTATTCACCTCTCTCAAGGCAAATACACGACTGATTTACTCGCCCAAACCAAGATGCTCACATGCAAACCAAGTCCGACTCCCATCTCTCAAGGTGAGAAACTTAGTATTGATGACAGCCATGTTTTTTATCAGCCTACCTTTTTTAGAAGCGTCATGGGAGGCCTTCAATACCTCACCCTAAGTAGACCTGATATAGCCTTCACTGTGAATAAACTAAGTCAGTTTATGCATAGTCCCACCAATCATCACTGGGCTGTGTGTAAGCGTTTACTTAGATATCTTAAAGGAACAATTGGCCAGGGAATTATCTTCAAACCCTCCAAGCAATGGACAGTTGAATGTTTCAGCGATGCCGATTGGGCCGGCTCAATTGATGATAGAAAATCCACCACCGGCTACTGTGTTTACTTGGGAGGTAATCTAATTACTTGGAGTTCTAAGAAGCAAAAGGCTGTTGCAAGGTCTTCTACCGAGGCCGAATATAGAGCACTGTCTCAAACAGCTACTGAAGTAGCTTGGCTGTTTTCATTGTTCAAAGAACTTGGACTAAAGCACAAAATGCCTGCTGTGATTTGGTGCGATAATGCAGGTGCAAAACAGCTTTCCTCTAATCCTGTTTTTCATAGTCGAACCAAACATATTGAGGTCGATGTTCATTACATTCGTGATCTCATCAAGCAAGGATTGCTAGAGGTCAGACATATTCCCACTACCGAGCAAACTGCCGATATTTTTACAAAGGCTATTTCTATAAATCAGTTTCAATACCTGAAGAGCAAGCTTGCTGTTATTTCAGCACCACAGTCAAGCTTGAGGGAGCATGTTGAAAAATAAGATATTGATACCCTGAATATTCTCTTTGTGCCTTGCTGTCCATTAGACTATTCTAGAATAATTCTTTTTGTATACGCGTTGCAATCCTAGTTATAAGGAATATTTTTCTGTTATAGATATTTTCATTGTATCTTGTATATAAAAGGCAGGTATTGTACCAATTGTATCATTATCAGAATATTCAATACAGAGATTATACAGAGGACCTTTTGTCTTCCTTTCTGTTTTTATTTTCCCTTTATTTCTTGATTAAACTTTAGTAAAAAAAATTTAGAATTTGAAAATTATTTTAAATTTTATAGAAAAATGACAAATTACCGAAACTAGACCGCACCATATATATTATTAGCATATTAACTAAAACAATATATTTAAAGGAGCTTCTTAAGTAGCGACATCACTTTTGCCTATATGTCGTAAGAGCATTTTTATTTTCGGTACTTGGAGAAATTATACCCTAATTTTTTTTTGTATGATAGCGTACATTATAGTTATAATAGGCATCTCACAAATTTTCAAGAAATTTCAAATAATTTACGGTACTGAAATCAGAGTTGAAATAGTCTGTTTTCCACGAGTATAAAAAAAATCATACATGTATGCAATTGACTGTTTGAACCCTGATTTCGGCATTATAAACTATATGGAATTTTCCAAAAACTGGCGGGATGCCTGTTATAACTATAATGTAAGTCATCATGCAAAAAAATTGGGTTATAATTTCTCCAAGGTTGCCGAAAATAGAAAACGCTCCTACGGTAGGGGAAAAAATAATGCCCTACCTAAACAAATTCATATATATATATATTCAAGAGAATTTTACATAAAGTGACAAAAAATCCACTTTACTAACACACGAGCTTTTTAACATTTTTAATGTTCATCGTGTTTTTTTCTTTCATTTTTACGGACTCTTATCTCCGGTTTCGGTTAAGCTCTCGCAGATGGGAAGTCGATGGAGTTTTGTGTGTGCTGGTGGAGGGGCTTGCGCGAAGGGACTCTCAACTGGTGGTTGCGACGAAGTGTGGGAGAGGCTCAGCGTTGGCATTAGCGTTTTGGGTGCTAGGTTTGTGGCTTCACGGTTGGGATCTCGGAGGATGGTTTTTTGCGTAATAAGGCTGGGTGCTTGGGGATCTAGCGACTTGGAGCTGAGATGGGGAGAGGCGAGAGGTCTGGGTCGAGTCGGGCTTTCACAGGTGGAATCACGCATGTGACGTGCATGGGCGACAAAGCTCGGAGCTTGGATGGGGTCGCGAATTGCAAGGGTGCTCGAAGCTTGGGACAAGGTGCACTTGGGCTCGATTTTGGGGCTTGGGTGAGGATGAGGCTAGGGGTTGTGGGTTCAAGGTTGGTTGTGCAATGAGGTTTGGGTGCAAGTTCTAGGTTTTTTTCAATGTTGTTCCTGTGAGGTCGTTGTCGTGTTGTTTTTTAGTGTATCGGGTTGCATTGTGTTGTTGTGGGGTTGTTGTTTTTGTGTTATTTAGATTTATGTATATTTATTTTCATGTTGGTTTTTAGTTGTTTCAGTTTATATATAGGTATTATGTTGTTATGTTGATGTCAATTTGTTGTTTAGTTGTTTTTATATATATTTTGATTTTTTTTTTTAAAAGCATGTTAGCATATAGTTGGTTAATGTTTAGTAACTGTTTTATTGTTATTTTTTAGTTGTTTCATTGATATCGTATTTTTGTAAATATAAAACTTTAAAAAACGTATATTTTGAAAACTTAAGATAGTACTTTTAAAAAAAAAAATCAAGAACCATAAAAAAGTTAAAAATCACCAAAAAAATTATTTTTTAAAAAGCTCCTGTATTCAATTCAATGTTTATGTAACTATGGTAGCTACATTTTTAGTGACTTGCTATAATATGTTATTATTTATAAAGGTTTTATTTTAAGAATTAAATTAAAAAAAATTAAATAAATTATTTATTTATTAATATAATAATTATGTAATTAATAGTTTATTTATTTATTTTATTAATTTTTTGGGTATTTAGCACTATTGTCCCTTGAGTTATACACAAACTATCACTTTAGTCCCTCAGTTTTTATTTTATGCAATAACATCCTTAAGTTTATCAAACCATGTAAATTAAGTCCAATTCTTAAATACCCGTTTAATTTTTAACAGAAATGTCGAATAACAATTTATAATGTAATTAAAATACAATAAAATAAAATAATTAATTAAAACTAACTTTTATGCAATAAAAACTAAAAATAAATCATTTTAATAAAAAAAATTATCTCTAATTTCTTCCCTCCTCCTCCTTTCTTCTTTCTGCACCATTCTTCAACATTTGAACCGTGTGCAATTTACAACCATTCCCAAATAGATAATAACCAATAGATTGCGAAAAGCTCATATATATAGGCTAAAGTTGCAAAAGCAGCGTACGTAAGCATCAGGCCAATTATATTGGGGTCAACAATGGCAGTGGGGCAGAGGAACGTGGTAGATTGCAAGTTCCAAACTTTCAACATTTGTACAACAAAAAAATCACAAAAGAAAAAAACAAGATCTCATATGAATCCTCCACAACGAAGCAGCGACGGTGCCGAAAAGGTGGAAGCAGCGACAATGCCGAAGCGAAGAAGCAGCGGCGATGGAGACGGAGACGGCGGCGACGACAGTGCCGGTGATGGCGAAGCTATGGAGAAAGTGGAGAGAGATTAGAGTACTGATCTGAGACTCTGTACATATTAAATTTTCTCTCCAGTTCAGGCACTTTTATTTTTTTAAAAAATAAACGTCTGTGTAAACAATTTTTTAGGGACGCAATAACTGAAATGTGCCCAAAAAATATTAGTTCTTGTACTGAATGCAATCCCTCTCTCTTATATATTTATCCCATCTCTAAACCAAAATTTTGAATCCTCTAAACCGACCATAGCATGAAAGTGAGACTAATATTGATAATTTTTTTTAAAACTTTTTGTTCATAAAGAGACAAAATTTTGAGTGATTTAAGTGCAAAAAATAATAATATTGGGGACTAAAGTAAAATAAATAAAAAAATTACAAATTTGAGTGTTAAGAAAATATAAGTTGCCTCAAATGGAAATGGTAAAAATACATTTACAACTCTAAGCAAAATATACAAATGAACAATGATTGATTAAATAAAGTTATAATTCTATAACAAAAGATACATGTAAATATAGAAAAGATGTATAAGATGATAGAAATATAAAATACAATTCTATGACAAAAAGATACAAATAAGCTAGAAGTAGTAGAATGAAAGTATAGATGACAACTCTAAAACAAAAGATACAAATAAAAGACTAAATAAAGAATAATAGAAGAAGATGAAAGGCAATGGAATAAAATAACAAGAACAATGAACAAAGAACTCTCACTTACACATCCTAAGTGAAGTGTTGGGGATCACCAACTTGAACAAGGTTTGAAACTTTTATCCAAAAGCTTATTTCCCCTAACTCAAGCACCACTACAACAAATTTGATATACAATGACTCCCTACAATGTCTTACACTATTGGTGTAAGACATTAAAACTTATCAGGGGTATTAAATGTCTAATGGTGGAAGACATTGAAAGTTTATATTAATGGCTACAATTGGAAGACATTAAAAATGGTGGAAGACGTTGAAAATAGGCTGGGGAAGTGGTTAGGGGTACATCCAATGTCTCCCAGTGGGAGACGTGCCACATGTCACATGTCTCCCACTGGGAGACGTTGGATGTCCCCTTGCCCATTTAAACCATTTTTGCCTTCTTCTTCCTCTCATTCAAAACCAGAGAGCAAAAACAAGAAGGGGGCTGCGTTTTTAGGGTTTTAAAGGTAAGTTTTTTTTATTTTCTTGCTTTTCAGTTAATTATTTGGAAAAAAAATCATAGGTTTAGTATTAGGATGAGTAATATACATGATTTTGTGTTAATTTTTCATTTTTATGCATTATTTTATATACATTGTAGGATTAATTTTTCATGGAAGGTTTTTTTTTTATATATTTATGTCTTTTTAGTTTTTTTTTTTAATTTAACCTATCACATTGTATAGATTTCATTAGAGTATATATGTTCACGATTTTTTTTAATTTTTATCATTTTATTTCAAAATTTAGATATATTTTTGTATATATATTTAATTTTTTTTTAAATTGTAACTATTTTGTTATATATATAGTTATGTTAAAATAAATTTATTAAATCATTTTTAAAATATAAATATATGAAAATTTTTATGTTTTTGTTGATTATTAAGTTTTTAGGTTATGAAATTTTTTATCGATTTTTTGTTTAGGTTATAATTAGTGGCGCATTGGAGTTTTTTTTATTTGTTTACCAATCATTTACTATTATTAGATATTTAGTTATGTTTGTTTAGTAATGTTTAACATATTAATTAATTTAATTTCATGGGTTGTGATTTTGGTGATGAGATTTTAGAGAGTATTTTGCATCAAAATTCCTATATCAATCACACATTTGAGGTAATTAAGTTTCTAAAATTACAATAATACGTTATATATTGCTAGATATTTAGTGATATTTTATTTATTATTTATTAATTTTATTTTATTGGTTTGTGGATTTAATAGCAAATTTGATTACTAAGTGAAGTAATTTTGCTAGCTTTTGGATTATTAATTGCAAGAGGTACATATATATTCTCTTACTTCTACTTTTAATATTATTAAACAAATGTTAGAGGAGTTTGAATATCTTAAATATTCATCCATAGTGAAGTAGGTTCTGAGATTAAAATTGTGTGCTACGATGATAACGAAAGGTTGAGAACTTGTGTGTTTTAGTAAAGTAGGTTCTGAGAAATTTGGTTGTGTGCTGCGGAGCTATAAGGAAGAAACTTATTGTATGCTGTTTGAATTGTTTGTTTTGCTATTCACATGCAGATGGTTATTAGGTTACTATTATAGGGGAAATGCTGCTCGATTTTATCTAGGATAATAAACAATTAGTTTAATATAGACATCCTCTTCTTCTTCGAATGATGACATTAGAAAGGAGTTTGAAGAAAGATTTTGAAAACAAGAAGAAGAGCATCATCAACAAGCACAACGCCTAGAAGAGCGCCTTCAACAACAAGATGAGCTCTTGAGAAAATTATTGGCCCAACAGAGCGGGTCAGGATCTAACGTTGGAGTCCCACCAGCGCCATCATCATACTATGTGCCCGACCCACCAATGCCACCAGCGCAGGCGTCCTACTATACTCCAGACCCAGTAGTGCCTTAAGCAGAACACCACATTATTGCACTACAACCACTTTTGCAAGAGGTAATTAAACTTTCTTGAATATTCTGAAACCAAATAAATTTCTTTACTGCTTCAACATGATTATTTGTATATAATATGTTTCTTATGCAGGGTCGAGCATGCCAATTAGCAATTGGTTCGATTTCAAACATTGTTGCATCAGGTAAACTCATTGAAAGAGAGGCAGGCAACAACTTCCAAGTTATGATTACGAGTGTTCTTAAGCCAACCTGTCCTCTCCCTTTTACATATCCTGATTTGGACATGTACATAGTTGCTCAGGCCATTAGGATGCCAATAGCGTGGCCTAAGGATTTTGTCATTATATCTGAAGATGTATATCATGAGGTGATGCCATATTTTTACATAATTATCTTTACAATTCTATATTTGTTTGTTTGAAATTTTTTTAATTGTTGATATTATTGTATACAGGCTCCCTCTACAAGTAGGATCAAATCACAACGACCAAGAGCTCCATCAACACAACAACCTCGAGAAAGAAGACGACAACAAACTCCTCCAACACAATTGGCCCACACTCCATTGGAACGATTACACAATATCGTATCTCATTGGGATGATGGCGAGTGTGTCAATCTAGGCATAGAGTCTGAAGTTTTTGATCAGGATATGTCTCACTGTTATATATTTAAGGATGACATACTTCAGTTTGCTCAAAAGGAGAAGATTGGACAAGCAGTATAGTTGTCAGCTACATGAAGTATATATCTCACAAATAAGTTTGTTCATTTAATTTTCTAATTTGATTTATTCATTCATAAACAATTTTTCGTATTTTTGTATTAGGTTCATTTACAGATATGTAGTACAATAAGGTCGCCAAAATAAGTTTTTATTTGTTAATCCTAATATTGTCGCCACTCAAGGGAGTTCATTCGACGATCGTGTTCAGAATCTGTTCAGACGTTGCAATGACGTAAAATCAAAAGAACAAGTTATGCTTGTCCCTTGGAACCATGGGTAAGTTTAAAAAGTTGTCATTTTTCCGACCCATATCAATAATTTCTTTGTTTAACATTTGAGCTATAATTTTTTGGTTTTTCTTATGCAGTGAACATTGGATGTTGCTTATTTTGGCATCATATGCATATCATGTTTATTGTTGTGATCCGGTGAATTCAGAGCTAAATAACCGTGAGGAGATTGTATTAGTGATCGTCAGCGCTTTCAATCTTTTTTTCTCTATGAATCTTCCTGATGTCGAGATCTCTGATACTCTACACATTAAGCAACCTCAGGTAAGTAACTTCAGCAGAAAATTTTGAACATTTATAATTATTAAGTAGAATAATATGTATGCATTTTTTTAATAAAATTCAATTTAATAATGAATTACTCGTACTTTTAAATAATTAGTGTCCACTCCAACCGGACAATGTGGCATGAGGATACTACTTAATGAGGATGTTGAAGGATTTGATTGAACATGCGAGTCCCGGACATTACTTGAGAACGGTATTATTAATTAAAATTTACAAATTATTTTTTAAACTATAAATGTAATCAAATAATTAATTAATATATTTTACTTTATATTTTTTGCAGCTAACAAGCACATCATATACAGAGACACAAATTGATGAGTTGCGACAAGAATGGGCGACATATATGTTGTCGATAATCCAAAGTTACCGACCTCGTTGATAGGTTTTTTTTTTTATCTTTTACCTCTTTCTTCATACACAATGCAATGTTTGTTCATTTTGAATATGTCTAACAAATATTGTATTTCTTGTATATGTCTAACAAATATATTGTGTTTCTTGTATATGTCTAACAAATATTGTGTACTTTCAATTTAATTGATTATTAAATCAGTTTAAATTTAAATTTAAATCATTTCAATTTAATTAATTATTAAATCAAATTAAAATAATATTAATTATAAATTTATTTAATTTTTTTTTTAAATGTGAGAGACTTTTAATGTCTCCCACTGGGAGACGTGGGAAGTGACTCACCTCTCCCAATGGGAGACGTTGGATGTCTCCTAGGGACGTTGACTTTCAATCTCTCCCAATAGGAGACGTGGGAAGTGACTCACCTCTCCCAATGGGAAACGTGAGATATTCACCTACAACCCTAGCAACAACGTCTCCCCAATTGGGAGACATTGTAGACTTTCAATGTCTCCCAAATAAAGTCATAAAACTCTAATTTTCTTGTAGTGCACTAAGAGATTTCTCACAATTTTGGAAATGACTATGTGGAATTATCAAGCCTCTAGGTGTTTTCTAGCCAAGTGCTCTAATGGATAGAAAAGTTGTGTATTAGAAGTGAGCATTAGGCTCCTATTTATAGAGTTTAGAGACACCCTTTGAATTTCAAATTTCACCAAACCTCATGGTTGTTACCAATGTTTAATAAGATGTTTTATAGAATTAAAATAGAGATTTATGAGTTACCTGGTTGTTGGAAACATTCAAAATTAGATAAAACCGAAGTTTGGAAAAGTTGTTTGTCTCTTTGGTCGTGGCCTGAAAAACACTGACCGCGACCCACGACATTTTTCTGCCTCTTGGGCCACGGCCTGAAAAACACTGGCCGCGACCCAAGACGTCTTTCAGCTACCAATTTTCCAAATTTTCAAAAACGTTCCAAATTCATTCTCACTTGATTTTGTAACTTCCATACACATTATGAAAGTTAAAATCACTTCTCTAACAGTCATATCTCTTATGGCTTTGAGAAATTCAAATCAAAATTGTGTAACAACAAATCTACACAATAATGGGCAATATTTGAGAATTACAAATTTGTTACTGAAATTGTAACTCTCAAATATGTTACACATTTGTATTACACACTATACAAAATGTTGTAACTATTTTTTTGTATGTTACAACATGTGACAGTCTTTGTCACATATATTTAATCTAAATCATTATATTAAAAAGTAATATAACATTTAGTTGCTAAAAGAACCCTATCTAATATTTTAATTAATTTTTTTTACTAATTATAATTAATTTTATTTTAAAAATAAAATAAATCTTAATTAGTGTTTTATAAGGAAATAATTTATTTTAAACTAATAATATATAGTATTATCTTACAGGTCACAGGTTACTCATTAAATATTTTTAATTAATTATTAAATTAATTACAATAATTAAATAACAATCTAATTACTAGAATTAATCTAACTATCTAATGGTATATATTTTAGATATAATGATTGAGTACTTACCCTCCAACGTAGGGTTCATTGTTGTAAATAGTATATTAACCTAATTATTATTTCATTTATATTATATATAAATTTTGGGATATAGCGGAGACATCTTTCCTATCCTTTTGTTCGTCTCTTTCGAAAAATACAATGTTTGTAGACTAGAATATATAAAGTAGAAGAAGTTCATTAATCTAAGAGGGGTACGACAGTTCAATTTTGGTGAAGTGAAAGTGATTACTTGGAAAAGTCAAATGCCAACCTATATTACTATTAGCTAGTGAATTAACATGCATGTAGAACAAAGTGGTAGTGTTCTCATATTGTTATTACAATTAATAAGATTGCTTTTGATTTACTTTAGAATCATTAAACGAAAGGGAGGTTTACTATTTTCGAATATGTAGTGAAAGTGAAACCTTAATGGGCATGTATTCGAAATTTATCAAATAATTTTGTTCTAATAATTGAAATCAAATGTAGTTATGATCATTAATATCACATTATAACTTGTAAATTATAAATATAAAGTTTGAGTATTCCAACCAATAATATTCTTAAACTCTAAAACCTTAAAATATATTTATTACTTATGCACAAGTTTTTAAGAGTTTTATTATCATCATTTATAATGTTTATATATATATATATTAGATATAAATAATGTGTAATACACGTTAAAATTTATTAATTATTTTTATTATAAATTTATATCTTTATCATATAAATTTTAAATAAATAAATAATACTATACATATATATAAAATTAGTTTTAGGATTCTATTTAAATTATTTTATAAAACACATGGTCTAAAAAATAATTTGTTAAAGCACAGGGTTCAAATAGGTAATGAAACAAAACACATGGTTCAAAATGATATAAATCTAAAAATATATATTATGATAACCTTTCTAAACATAAATAATATTTTTTTAATAAAAATTAAGAATATGTATTATATATTATTATTATTAAATTTAAATTTATATTAATATAAGTTTTAAATATTTAGTCTTTTCTTAAATATTATTATTATAATAATAATATTTTATATCATTTAAATTTATATTCATATAATTATTAAATATTTAGTCTTCTATTATATTATAATAATAATATTTTATAACATTTGTATTTAAATTTGAATTTATTTTAATATAATTATTATATATGTAATTTTATATTAAATATTATTATAATAATATTTTAATTTATATTAATATAATTAATAAATATCTAATTTTAATTAGTTTTAAAGGTATATTACATTAAATATTTAGAATATTCCAATAAAGTTAACAAAACAAACCGTTAAAACCAAGAATTTTCGTTATCTACACACTTTTTATATAGAATATATATATCATAGGTGCAAACAATGTGCAATGTACATTTTCTTAGTTTTATTTAGAAAATTGACTAATTATTTTTATTGAGTTTTTATGATTGCCATATAAATTTTAAATAAACAATACTATATATAAAAGAATCACCTAAACATATTAAAAGAAATATTAAATCAAAACATTGTTTATGGTTTTTTTATATAAAAAAAATAATACAATAATTTTTTAGATCACAAAATACTCTATTTAAGGTACACAATATTCATGATATTATTCAAATCACTCCTCAATGATTGGAGATGAAACTTGTTTATTATTTATAGAAGATAAATATTATTCTAATTTTTCTAATTTAGTTACACGGCATATTATTTGTACACATAGAACATTTATATATAATACATTTATTATGTATTATATATTATTGTAATAATAATATTTTGCAACATATGAATTTATATTAATATTGTTGTTCGTATTTTTACCACCCAACACGTGGCAATTAGAAGTAATTAACGATAAGACAATGTATGATGTTCTCGAAGTGTGAACTCCTCTAGGTACCTCGAGCTGGCCAGACGCGGATGTCTCCAAGGGAGGCCACCCCCAGAGGTCCGTTCTCGAGGTATGGATGTCGCAAAGTGAGATCACGCCCCGAGGACCAGTTTAGAGGACCTCGCACCTTCTTTAGGTAGTTGTCCTCCAGGTTTAGGATTTTGTCCTCAGGACCTAGACGGGTTGTCATGTGTCAGTTACTATGCATATGAGCTACCAGAAGATTGTCTAACAACCTTTTGGAAGAGCCTCGAGTAGTGGTGTCAATTCGTACACTCGACAATCAGTATTTCCCACTACGCCGCCTGACATGGAGAAAGCGTGTGGCCGCACCCTGACACTGTTAGGGGCATGTTCCCCATAAAGCTGGTAGACAACTTTCTGCAATGGATCCCGTGCAATCCACCTGGGCCGTAGTCTCTATTTAGTGCACCCATTTTGTATTACTTCAGCATTAATACCCCCAACAATGGGGGAATTTGTATTAAATATATATGATTGACATTAATAACACCAACCTCTATAAATAGGGTTGGGGTATTCCCTTGTAAAGGGTCCGAATTTTAGAGAGAGAAACTCTGTAACTCAGTGCAATATATACGCTGCCTGAGAACCACCATTGAAGCTTGCTCAAACAAGCTTCAAGCTCACTGCATACTAGAGACTCGTGGACTAGGGCTCATTTATAGCCTGAACCACATAAAATCATTGTGTTCTTTTCCATTATTTTCTTTAAACTCTCAGATTAGGTTGATAGCGAAAAAGGCAGTCAACATTTTGATGCTTTCATTGAGAGCGTGAAGAAAGCTTGGAGAACATAGTCATGGTGACCACTTGGAGAAACGCATCAGACAATGCAGCTTTTCCAGCTAGAGTTGAGGGAGGAGAAACACACCAGACGATGCAGAACATATTCATATGTTCTTAAATTAAAATTATTTGATTGGTGTGAATAAGAACTAATACAATAACAAAATTTTAATTTAATTAATAAGTAAAAAATATATTTTAGTAAATATGTAAATATGTGTTAATGAATAAAATTTTATTTTAGTAATTTAAAAAATATTCCTTTTTAAAAAAGTAATATATATTTTTTAATTCATTATTTAAATTAACTTAGATTTTTTATTGATTAAATCTAATTTTATTTTACTTCTATAATTTTTAAATCAATGAAAATATTTTTTCAAAATAATTAATGAGTTTTTAGGAAACATGTGCACTAATATGTTAACATAGAAGACTTTTATCTTAAAAAAAACGAGTAGAGACTTAAATGCTACTATATCAAAAAATATAGATTCTTTTTGTAAAAAAAATTAGGAACTTAAATGCTACCATCTCAAAATATTAGAGACTTTTATTGCTAATAACTCATTTTATTATACTTCTATATTATTGTGCTTATTCATTTTTTTTCTTTATTTGTTTTGTGGGTTGGTTTTTCTTTTCTAAACAAAATAGATGATGATTGATTAATATTTTTAGTGCTTCTTATCTTTGTTGCTAAGATATTTTAATAATTTATAAAAAATTTCTAGATACTTTTTTAAGTTTGATCATGTCTAATTTTTCCAGAGTAAATCCCTAAGTGTCATATATATATAATTGGATATACTCTTGGTGGATAAATTAGCTGGAATCATTTTCTTCTTTCCTATGAATCCTTGTTTTTTTATTTTTTTTATTTTTGGAAATTACGTGAGATATGACTTTTTTCATTTTCCTTTCCTATAAATATTTTGATATTTTACTTAATTTATGACTTTTTTTTTAATTTAAGCTAGTTGTGTGGAAAAATATTTCCATATTTTTAAGTTTTTTTTTTTAAATAAAGTCATATTTTATTCATTAATTTAGAATTTAGAGATTTATGTTATTTTTTGGGGCAATTTATCATTTCACCCTAATTATTAAGGTTAAACTTATAATTTAATATTTATTTTTATTTTTTTAAGAATAGCTTTTTATTTTTTTATTTTAAATATTTGAATTATTATTTAAATTTTTTTATTTTTCTACTCTACATTTTATATTTTTCTTAGTTATAGTTGCATTAATATTTTTAGACTAAGTTTCTTCTTTTCACTTAATTATTAATGCTTTTAGTTATTGTTTTACTGGAAGCTAATATTTCGAGACCAAACTTTATAAAATATTATATTGGCCTGTTCCAATTCTCTCCTCCATTTCTCTTCAATTTTGCTCTTATTTTTATTATAATTTTGTAGTAGTTAAGAAGGATCAACTGCCAACTGGTATGATAGATAGGCAAGTGATGCCCACCACTACTAACCAAAGTAAGGAACCAACAATGGTGATTTTGCATCCATACACATATACAACACATTTGTTTGCTATATAATTCTTAAGAAATATACCCAACAAAAGAAGAAAATATAAAAGTGATGATATACACATTAACAATTTTAAAAATAAGAATTAATTGCTAATTAAGCTTGATTGTTAAAACACATAATATAAGGATCTATGTCAATTTGTAATTACCATGTTACTTTGTATTGTTATAATTATTTTAGGTTACTTTTATGGTATTCAAAAAGTACCAAGTTACTTTTTTGTTATTGTAACGCTTTGATAATTAGGGTTCATTACCATGTGTGTTTAAAATTAGTGTTGGACTCGCTAAATGAGTCATTTGGACTAAAGCATGTGATTAAGTCACTAAGGGTTCAGGTATTAAAAATTTTAGTTAAGAAGTAAACATTTTTATTAAACAAAACTTTAGTCTTTACATGGGATCCCAAAATACAAGTTTAAAAGTTGGTTATAACCCAAAGATTACAAAGTAAGACAGCCTAGGCGGCAAAACAGGGTCAAACCCTAGCTCCTTTGTGATATCTCGGCCGTGGCGGTCGAGCGGACTACATATGTACACATCACTGCTATCGCTCTCCAACTCATGGCTGGCCAAGCTTCTCCTTACTCTTACATGCACCCAAAGTACCCGTGAGCCAAAAGACTCAGCAAGAAAACATATTCAGACAATTCACAGAACACAGAGTATAACAGCATGCTTAGTAGTAATAACTGGAACCATGCATAAACAGAAAAGTGACCATAGGGTCACACAAGTGTGTGTCGCACTCCCACTTATTCATATGGCATCCGAGCCAGTCAAGTGCATAGGGCACTCCTGAGGTGGGTTAGCCATATGATAACTCTACAAAATAGAGTTATTTTACCACTTTTTATGTGCTAATTGTTGCTTAATTCTTGAGTTTTTAATTGATTTATTAAGTTTTTAAGTAATTTTGAATTTATTGGGTTTATTTTGATTTTATATATTTCTGTGTGTTTTTATAGTTATTTTGTCGTAAAATATTGTAGTTAATTATTTGAATTATTGTTGTTTAATATGAGGTAAAAAAATGTTGTATTATTAAGCTTAAATATTAAATATAATTAAAGTTATAATTAATATTTTCAAAGAATTAACTTGATTTATTTTATAGTGAAAATATTTTATTATGATTTATTTTATGTTTATTTTGTTAGGGAATTTGGTAAATTTTTATGCTTGGAAAAAATGATAGAAAGCTAAGAAAGCAAGGAAAAGCAAGGGATGTTGGCATTTTTCCAAGTGCCCAAGCCTTCATGGCCCAACCCACCTGGGCCCGTCTCCTGGCCGAAGCCCACACACCAGCTCCTGGCACTCCCCAAAAACTGCCTAGCCGTTTCCAACAGCAACCCAACCGTGGGCCTGCTTGCTTCCAGCCCTTCGGCCCATCAGCACCCAACCAAGCTCAAGCACACCAGGAGCTTGCCTCCAACCGGCCTAATCCGCCAGGCCCAATACCCCATCACGCCAAGCACCCACACCCCTGCCAGCACCTCACCAATCCAAGCGTGCAGCCACCCGACGCCTAGCCCTTTCCACCCAGCAGTCAGCCCCTGCCCCAACACCACAAGCCACCTTCTTTTCCCTTCTTGAGCCCGCAAAAGCATATATGTACTCTTGTCCCCTTTGTCCAAAAATACCATTTTTTTTACCCAAACTTTTCTACACATTTTATCCCAAAATCATCATTACACCCTACAATTTACCCACATTTTCCATATTATAATTAATTAAATTAATTTAAATTGATTATTTTAATACTTTTTTTTTGCAATAAATAAGGGAGTTTAGTGCTTGATTTTGAAAGAGGTTACCATACCACAAGTTCTACACTTTCAAAACCTCTCAATTCTCTTCATATTTTTCTTCTTTTTGGTCATTTTTCCTATGAGTTTTTAGAGAAAAAATTTGGGGGTTCATCCTCCAAATTTTCCTATTTATGTTTGTAATTTTTAGTTTGTATTTGTTATTTTAGTTATGAGTTTCTAATCTTTTTAAGATTATTAAGGTGATGATGAAACAATATGTAACTAGATAGTGTTTAATTTGTATGTTGATTTCCCATTTTGTGCAATAAAGTTTATGGATTTTCTTCTTCAAATATTTTCTTTCATATCTTGTATTTTAGATTGTTAGAACATATTTACACTTTGTTATTCATTAGTGCAAAAACATAATATTCTTTGTGTAAGCTGTGTCATTAAATTGTACACATCCAATGCTTAGAACAAAAATATTATGTTTTGCTTTATAAATAATGTTCATTGATTTATTTGTTATTTCATTAAATTAATTTACACTAAATGCTTTGAAATTATACTTTTAAAAGTGAAGATAAATCCAATATTTTTATAAAAACTAGTGCTTAAATAGAATATCTAATTTGAATAAGTGATGGTTTGATTAATTTCTACTATTACTAAAACTTAGGAAGCAATGTTCTTTTAAATATTATTGAACTTATATTTTGTCGATTCTATTATCTTAATAATTTTTCTTTTATCATCTTGATTTCTATTATTAATTTACGTTTATATATTGTCTTTAATTTCTTTACTATTATCTTTTATTTTATTTTCATTATACAAAAATCTCATCAATCTTTGGAGCTAGGTTAGAATTTATTAATTTTGGTTTAAAATAGTTTTCTTTTCGATTTTAGACTACTCATTCGGGTTCGACATCCTTGCTTACACGATCACTATTCTATATGAACGATTCGTGCGCTTGCGATTTATAAATATTTAAAACATACCCATTTTGGGTCCATCACCATAGCGACCTGCGCTCAACACGCATAGTGTCGATCACAGCTTATAAGCCGAACCTTATGGATCCTCGGCTTATAAGTCGAACCTTGGAAACCTTTGACTTATACGCTGAGCCCATTTTTAACCAAATATACCCTTGACTAATAGGTCAAGCTTCAATCAAATGCAACATGCAGATTCTCGACTCATAAACCGAGCTTCCTAGCCAGAACAAACATCTACATAATACATTCATTATACATGCAAGGAAAATGCATTACAATACACTAAAGCGGATACGCATAGGCATAATTATAATTATGCTCATTAGCTGGGCCCGAGCCCTAATCACGTTTACATTTAGAAAATGGGCCAAGCCTCAATCATTTCACATTATTAACTGGGCCAAGCCCCAAACATGCATCTCACATATCAGGTGCAGTTTTCTTGCCTTTGGTCCAAGTACAGGCTACCAATGAACGACCCTCGAGCACGATCCTTGTTCCGAGCCCCTAGCGATAATCTAGTCACAACCACAATATAGGATCCCTTCAATAACGAGTGAATAAAGGCTTTTGAACCGAGTCCTAGCCTCCGGGCCATCAAATTCTACTAAACCAAGTAGTAGGATCGATTATGAGCCCTCAAGGTTGAGTTCCTGCACTCAAAAACCCCTCTCGGGGCTCAAAACCCCTTAAGCGTCGCAGCCCCAAGAACCTGGGCCGCAACCCACCCAAGACAAAGGCTCCAGCCTCCTTTTTACTAAACACGCGCTGTGGTACTGCCCAACAGGCGTCGTGGTGCGCCCTCGCGTCAGAGCCTTTCCCTGGCCCCCTGGGTTCCAAAGGGCCGCGACCCGACCCTATGAACCCATAATTCTTGGGGTTTCCTTCAGCCAAACCCAATCAAAATCACCCCAAATCAAACCTAAAACCTCAATTCAATTCCCATAACAGATTCAACATTTTCCCATAACAGATCCAACTTAAAACTTGATAGAAAACTCATCAAAACCCAAAATACAACAAAGCCTAAAATTATAGAAAAAGCTTCAACCACATGAAATTAAACTTAAAAATCAGAATCAATTCTTACCTCTAGTAGCTGGATTATGGTCCCAAGTTGCTCCTAGCTTAATCCTAGACACCAAACCTTCAATCCCTAAGCTTTGTTTATTCAAATTCTCAAGTTACCAAGGAGAGAGAAAGAGAGAGAGAGAGAGAGCTTCTTTTTACTTTCTGAGTGTTTCCCTTATTTTCCACAGCTTTCCAACCTAGCTGATTCAAGCCCAAAGCCTACAAAAAGACTCAATTGCCCTTAAACCCAAAATTTTCTCTCCCACACTCACAAAGGCACTTTGGTCAATTACCACCATTCCCTCTAATTTCTAATAAACTCCACATACTCAAATAAATCCCAACTATCTTCAAGTAACAACCATTTAATCTCCCATTACCCGATAAACCTCAGTAATGTGCTAAATTACCAAAATATCCCTAGGCTCATCCCGAGTCAGGTATTTGACCCCGTTATGACTTTTTTGATAACTTGCTCACTAGGATCGCCTCGTGCCGAATAATCCAAATGTACCCACATAATATTGTGGTCTCAATCATACACACATATATTTACAATTATACCATTAACGGGTCAAAATTACAAAAATGTCATTCTAATAAAAAACAGGCCCACGTACATATTTAATACTCTTAAGCATGCAAGCATAATTATATTATAATATAATTCACATAATGACATGCTCATAACACATAAGCACACAATTAATGCAATTATTGCATCCCAACCTCCTAATCCAAGCACTAAGCTACATTAGGAAATTTTGGGCATTACAGTCATTGTCTTTGTTACTTTTATAGATAGCAAAATACTAGATGACATTTTGTTATTGTCTTTGTTATGATTTTACTTATTCCAGGTTACTTTTATGGTATTAAAAAAGTATTAAGTTACATTTTGTTGTTGTCTTTGTTACTTTTATTGATTGCAAAGTTTTAGATTGGTTATTTATGGTTTTTTTTGTTATCTCATATTTGAGTAACTGATACTATAAATTATATGCTTCACTCATGTTATTTCTCTAATCTAGTACCATGTTACTTTTAATAGTTTAGTTATTAATTATTTCCATCCTAATGATTTGTTGTTGTGTAACCTAGTTCACCCTGATGAACAAACAAGCTAACAAATCAAATTTGCCATTTTTCACAGCCATAATTTTACATGATGATCAAATAAGTTTTACTGTGATAGGCTAGCAACAAGTGATGTTAAGAAAAAACCTAGTTCACCCTGATGAACAAACAAGCTAACAAATCAAATTTGCCATTTTTCACAGCCATAATCTTACATGATGATCAAATAAGTTTTACTGTGATAGGCTAGCAACAAGTGATGTTAAGAAAAAACATAATGTTGGTAAGAAGATCTTTTGTTGTTCCATTAATTCTTATTAGCTCCCTAGCAGCAGTAGCTATATAAAAGTCCTTATAATATTTTAAAAAAAACAACCATTAACTCTATCGTTTTATTAATGAAGAAAAAAAAACAAAAATTTATGCCTACATGAATATGTACACTAACAAACAAAATACTAAGGATAAGTACAGACTATTTCCATAATATGACAAACTTATAAATACTTATAAATTGAACAAACTAATACAATGTAGAAAAGTAACAGTCTCTTTGGCATTCTTTTCTGTTTTTTGTTTTCAAAATTGTGTTATCAGAAATGAGAACAGAAAACTATTTTTGTAGTTTTCAAAAAATAAGAGATGTTTGATTAATGTTTTCTAAAAATATTTTTTTAGTTTTATTTCTTTTAAATCTTAAATAAAAAATTAACAAATATATTTATAAAGAAAAAAATATTTTAAAAGTTTGTAATAAATAATGAGATAAAATAATTTGAAAGAAAAAATAAGAAGTGAGAAAGTAAGGAAAGAAAATTTGAGAATAACAGAAAATAACTTTTTGTTGTTTTCAAATTTTTTTGTTTTTTTGTAACTTTATTTTTAAAAATAATTTTTTGAAAACAATACCAAACACCCCCAACTTATTTTCAAAAATAAAATTTTAACTTTTAAAAACAAAAAATAATTTTTTTAGTTAAGGTGTGAACCAATCTAGTTGGCTTTCCAGATACAACACTAATTTTTTCGAATACGGAGAGGAGAGCATCAGCGCATGTCGTGTCTAATTTTTCCGGATTTAGAAATGTTGATGCTATTCTTCATATCTTAAGTAATTTTTTTTAAAAATCATATTTTTGTTAAACTCTATAAAAAAAAATCTTAAAAAAAAAAGAAGCAGGGATATAGGAGTGAACAAGTGGCTGGGCCACCTACTTTAGGCCCACTCAGACACACAAAAAAGGCCCAATGCGATCCGAATTACACATGAACTAGCAGTTTCGCCAAATCCCATTGGTTGCTTCCTATCCACTAAAGATTGCGCTCTATCAGAAACCATTACAGAGAGAGCACCACACCCCTCTGCAAATGGGTTTCACTGCCAATAGCTGAATCAGTTTCAGCCATGGCGGCAACCGGCACTAGTACCCCTTCATCAGCACCAAATTCAGGCTTCAGACGCAATTGGGTCATTCACTCTTCGTCTTCTTACAAACCACCTTTGGTCTGCGTCCTCAAAACGGCGTCGTCTGACGATGGCAGAGTGACTCGCAGCCATGACTCTTATGCTCCCAGCTTACTCAGGAAGCCCGTGGTGATACCCCTGCCGAAATATTACAAAGAAGAAGAACAACCGAAACACCAAGAGCTAGAAGAAGAAGAGAAAGATGGGTCTGAATCTGATCAATGGGTGGATTGGGAAGATCGGATTTTAGAGGAGACTGTTCCTCTTGTTGGCTTTGTTCGAACTATCATTCATTCCGGAGAGTAATTTTTCTATTCTTGCCTTTATTTTTTCTTCATGTTATTTCTTAATATGTTATGTATGAAATTGTTATGTGTTTACCTTTTCATTGATTACATTTGTGCGAGCAGATATAAGATTGGTGATAAACTCAGTGATGAGCATGAGAATGTGATTTTAGAGAAGTTGCTTCCTTTTCATCCAGATTATGAAACCAAGATTGGTTGTGGAGTCCAATCCATTAAGGTAACATTTTTGGATAATACTTGTCATCTGGGCACTTTTATAAATCTGTTTTTGTACATGGGATTTTGCTTATTTGTGAATTTGATTTTTCATTTGTAGCTTGGGTTTCATCCTGAGTTTAAGAGAACAAAGTGTTTGTTTGTTGTACGGAAAGATGGGGAGTCAGTGGATTTCTCGTATTGGAAATGTATAAAGGGTTTGATCAGAAAGAAGTACCCTTTGTTTGCTGATGCTTTCATTCTCAGACACTTTCGACCACGCAGGTCTAAGAAATAGATTTCAGAGAACAAGAAGAAGAAAAAATGTTGCATTTGAATATGACCAAGATGAAGAAGCATAAACCATGGTCGTCGCCACAAAAACAACTCATCATATTTCAGAAAACTCACTTTTTTTTTAACAAGACATAATCTGATTCTGAGTTAGAGTTACTAGTACTACATGGCATTGATCAAACAACTTTCATTGTTAAAGGCAAGCCATTTGTTTTTAGGTTTCAATTTTTGTTTTCCTTTTTTTATTTAGTAATGAAGGCTTTCCACTTTGAAAGAAGTAATATGTTTAGACTTGACTGAGATTATATTTTTTTAACCCTATACTGCTTTTCTTTAATTTCCATGCAGTTTCAATTTTCCTTCTGATTTTTTTTAACTTGGAAATGCTTTCACAATTTTCAGGGTGCATTTTTAAAAGTTCATGTTTCTAGTTCACCTTTCTCTTCTGTATGTATAGTCTTCTCTTTACATGCATTTATAACAAATATAAATGTATATGAGTAGTACTGTAGACGAAATGTGGGCTTACAAGTGTAAATTTCTTTGGAGTTATTTTTAATTCAAATAAATTTCTAAAGCTTATTTTCCTACGTTGAATCATCTCAATTTGTTTACTTGTTTATCTGGAAGTTCATAAGGATCAGTTAATAGAATTAATAAGCTTTAGAAATTATAATTAGCTTACAAAGTTGTTAAGAGACCATAGGATGACGTAAATGAAATCAAACAAATATTAATTAAGTAAACTCAAGTAAACTGACGGGGACCACAGGAGGGGGCCCTTCCCTTTGGTAGTATCTGGCATTTATACTAGGACTCCTAGCACTTTTGGCCAGACCATCAGCAAGAGAGTTGTCCAAACGAGTAACCTTAAATAAGTTACAATAGTTAAACGATCTAGCTAACAGTGAAATTTCAACACATAGGGGTCAGATACTCCAATCCGGTAGTTGGCCTCCCCTGTTTACTGCTTGGACCAACACATTACAATCAGACAGAATTGCCACTTCTTCCCAATGTTCCTCCTTGGCCCAACTCAAGGCCATCTTCGGTACCTTCTTTCCAGGAGGCATCTATGAACATCACCCTTGATACTCCTTAAGGGAGCCTATGTTTTGGCACTGAAATCTTCGGCATGTTGTCATGCTCTGCAGTGTCATTTCCTTGCTTCTCAAATTCCTTACACCTGTCCTCCACTAACTGCAGTATGACCTCAGTAGGAGATGTTGTGGCGTAAATGAGTCTTGTGTTTCTTTGTCTCCACAGTATCTCGAAGAGACACCCCACGTAGGATAAGAATCTAATTCAGTTAACGAAACCCCAGGCATAGCACTCGTGATTAAGAAACAAGTTTTTTAATCTTCTCATTCCCCCAAGCAGGAGTGACTTGGAGGATTTGTTGTATTCTAATCTTCTCATTTATGGGCAAGTTTTTCGATACTAAGAAACAAGATTTGTGCCTACTGCACCTTTGGCCCGACCATTCCTCATAAGTCTTCAAGCAATTTTGCAGGGAATTTGCTTCATTTTCATTAGCTCGCGCAAAGAGGATGGTATCGTCAGCAAACATGAGATGTGAAATGGGCGGAGCATTCGTGTCGATTGTGATTCCATATATAGCACCCTCATTTTGCTTCTTCTGTATAAGTTTAGACCGTACTTCGTTGCACAAGAGGAATATAAAGAGAGATAGCGGATCTCCTTGTCTCGGACCTCTTTTTGGAAGAAAAAAAAATTCTTAATGGCATCCCATTCAATAATACCGAGTATGACACAGTTGTAATACACTCCATGAAGAGTCTGCACACCTGTAAATCAAACCCATTAGCTCTTAGGACCCAGAAGATGAATTCCCACTCCATGCAGTTATACGCCTTGTGCATGTCTAGTTTTAACGCCATGAGGCGACTAGAAATAAAATATGATTGAAACGGTGAAACTAGTTTATCCATCAATGGTCTCATCCTGTTGGAGAGTAATTTAGCCATAATTTTATAAGCAAAGTTACATAGGCTGATGGGTCGATATTTGTCAACTCTATTTGCATTATCCTCTTTCAGGATAAGACATATGAACGTGTAATTAAGTTGAGCTTCAAAATTCGCAGTTGAGAAGAAACTCTGCACACATCTGATCACATTTGCCCCTACTATGTCACAATATGGTCTATAGAAGCATCCTACAATTCATCTGGTCCAGGAGTTTTCAGGGGATGCATTACTGCAACCACTCCTATTTCTTTTCTATTAGGTTTCGCACTCAGCCTACCATTCTCCTCTGGCGTAACGCTATCATGGAATAAATCATCACGCTCCCTCGGGATGACTGGGACATCAGAATCATATAATTCAACAAAGTATCCATTCAATATCTTCCCCACATGATGCCTTTTATCTTGGAGATCTCCATTTTTATATCTAATGGCCCATATGACATTTCTTCTTCTACGAATCATAGTCGATGCGTGGAAAAATCTGGTATTCCTGTCCCCTTTAGCCAACCATATTTCTCTGGAATACTGCCTCCACATATTTTCTTTTCTTATCCATATTTCCTCTAGTTCTATGTGTAAGTGCATCTCTTCGTCAAAGTAATCTTTGCTGGCGGGTTGACTCTGTAGCTATCCCAGCCTTTGTTCAATTTCCTTTGCACACTGGTCAACATTCCCAAACTGTGACAGTCAGAATCCCGTGATCTGTAGGGGGAAAGACCGAGTAAAAAGTTGTGCAATCTCACATTGCTTGGAGAAGGTCAAGTGTGATTATTCTAAGGATTTGTAGGTATGAGACTACACAGTCTAAGAAGGCTTAAATTGATTGATGGGTACTACCTATGCCAACAAGATGCATATTCTTTTTGGTAGCCCATCACTTGAGAACTCCAAAGTTAAGCGTGCTTGACCTGGAGTAGTCTCATGATGGGTGACCTCCTGAGAAGTTTTCCCAGGAAGCGTGCGAGTGAGGACAAAGCATGCTGGAAAGACTCGTGTTGGTTTGTAGGGTTAGTCGTTATTTCAGGAAGCATCCATAGTGACGTGGGCCGTTACACAAACACCTTCTTGTTCCATGTTTGGAGAGCTATCTTCGTCATCTCTATGGCTCTCGTAATCTTGCCTTCACTTCTACTAGAACCCATAGCCCAACTCTATGCAATAGTTTCCCTACAAGTTGGTTCCCTCGACCATGCTTCGAAGAATCTAAATGCTATGAATCCTCTTGTCTTGTCCAGATTCGTATCCAAAGTAATTGGTCCATGATCAGGCGCAATTATTGGTAGGTTAGTGACACATGCATTCGGATAAGTTTTGACCCAGTCGCTGGATGTAATGACCCTGTCTAGTCGCTCTCGAACCAAGACCCAATGCCACCTTTTGTTCTGCCAAGTATATTTGCATCCTTTGAAGCCCATATCAATCCCCCCTGTGTCACCCAGAAAATTTAGGAATAGTTGGGTCAGTCTTCATAACCTTTCTGCCCCCCTATTGTAGAGTCCAAGAACTTTACTTAGCTAATTGTTTAGTAGTATTATAGTATGTTTAGTATTATCTTTGTTACTGTGGATTTTTGGTTCAGACCGGGAATTATTTGGACACTCATAGTAGTACTTATAGATTTTCTAAGTTTAACCTATAGTTTAAGAATATTAAGTATAACCTAAGGTTTGATTATATGACTGATAATTAAGGATTATATTTGTTATACTATAAGGTTTAGATATCAACCAATAGGATTTTAAGCACATGTTATGAATGGGTAATTAAGGATTTAGTATTTTTGAGGATTAAATTAAATAAGGGTAAAGTTTGAATGTTATAGGGTCAGTCAGCAGCTTTGAATACGTTGAAGGCTTAGTCAAGGCTGTTTACTCCATCCAAACTTAGCTAAAAATGTGTAATTTCGTGTTTAAATATTCAGCGTATGCCGATATATCGCAGCTATAGGGGGCGATATATCGCAGCACGTAGATACGGAAAACACGAGACGATGCACGGTCGCCTCGGGCATACTGGCCCAGGCGATATATCGCCTACAGGGGGCGATATATCGCCTCCTCCAGCATGAATTCAAACTCTTTTGAATTCTTTTCCTTTCAGCCATTCAAACTTCTTCAAAAGTCCAGCATCTTTTGAACGAGTCTTCAGCCTCTGCTGAACGATTATTCAAATGATTTTCACCTAAAAAGCCATTATTTTTATTCAAGTAAAATCAAGATACTTTCATTCCCAAACTCTATAAATAGGACCTAGTACCCAGCCATTATTCACCTTTTGCTCTAAGTTCAGAAGCTGCTAGTGTTAAGTGAGTGTCAGAGTGTAAACACCTGGTTTGGGAAAATCATAAGCTTAAACATCATAAGCTTATCAAACACTTTGGGAAGTGAGGTTCTATAGTATTTCGGTTGAGGTGTGGATTGGTCTTTCAAGTCTTTGAGGTAACCAAAACTCTAGTTCCTTTCTGTATTATGTTATTTTCCTTCTCATAGTCTTCTACTCAATCTCTAACCTTAATCTTCATTTTGGTTAGGGAATCTAAGTTCTTGAGCACATAAGTTTCGGTAAGCATGTTTCTCAAATGGTTTAGTCTTTCCATCCCTTTCATTTCATCTCCTTTCTTTAGACTCACTCTTTCTTATGGTTTTAGGAGTGTTCCAAAAAGTCCCAACTCAGTCCACATATCCCGGTAACTTTGGTAAGGAAAATAGGCTAGAATCTATATGTTTATGTTTATGTTATTTTATGTGTTATGTTATGAAACATGCTATGAATTATGTTATGAATGTGTATGTTTGTAGGCTTGGGCTTATGCCCTATTTGACTAACAAGACCCCAAAAAGGTTATGGGCATATGCCCACTTAGCTAGTGGGACCCCACTAATCTCATGGGCATAAGCTTGTTTAGTCTATGGGACCCCAAGTAATAATGGCCATTATAATAAGTGTATGTATTATGTGTTATGATATGTCTTTACGTTTATTATGAAGTTTATGTTTATGACTATGTGTTAGATTTTCCTTGCTGGGCATTAGGCTCATTCCTTTCTGTTTTATGTGCAGGAAAATAAGCTTTAGAGGCGGTAAGATTCGTGACGCTTAGAGGATGTGTATCGATGGTGAATGGAGTCAAGGGGCCGAGCGTTATTCGATTCGAGGATGTAGTCTTGTTTATGTTTTTTTTATGGTTTTAAATGTATTTTCCGCATTTTCTATGTAACTCTCTTTTTACTTTAAGTTATTTTTGTTTTAAAGACAATGGGTACCCATATCCTACTTATTTTTATGAAAGTAACCTTTGTTTCTACAAGTTTATAATAAATTGTGGTATTTTCGCAAATGTATGTTTTAGTAAGAATTTGTATGTATAGTTCGATAATGATCCAAGAGTCTAGATTAGTGGGTCATTACACCTATTTTTTCGATAGGGTCCAGAAGCAGGTTTAAGCCTCCCATGACAACCCAAGGTAGTTCGCTGCCTTCTACCCATCTTTGAAGCCTCTGCCAAAACCCTTCTTGTTCCCTCTTGTAAGAGTTACCATAAACATAGAATAATTTCCAACTGACGTTCTTCTCTATATCCCAAATTGACGACTCAATAATATTGCCTGTCGCCTCTAAGACTTGTAATCTTACACCATTTTTCCAAAACAAATAGAACCCTCCTGCAATTCCCACAACAGGTATGCATTTGAATCCAAAAAACCCAAGTCTCTTCCCTAGAGACCTCATCTTCTCTTTCCCAACTTTTATCTCCATTAGAATAATACAATCTGATTTGTCTTTCTTCTCCTAAGTCAACAATGCTTGGGTCCTCGAGTACGCGCCATACCCCAAAAATTCCATGATAAGAGCTTCATTGAGAAGAAAGGGCTTGATAAGGATCGCCTCCTCGTCCATCTGAAAATACAGATCAACTGTAATAGGGGCATCCACACAATACTCGATAACCTTACCTTGTTCATGTTGGGAAACTTATATAGGATCTTTATTTATTTTCATGTAGATCTAATATTAAACAAATTAATATTAGATAACCTAGAACATGTTTCTAAAATTGAATTCAAAGAGAAACAAAGATAAGAATATTTACAGTATACGCAGTGGAATGAATGCGTCATTCCTTCAGTTTCTCTAACCCTTGTATTCTTTCTGTCGCAGAGTATTATCAAGAAACTGAACCTATCTTCTATTTTATTCACAGTCTTCCAAAGTATCCTTAGAATCACCTAGACGAGAGTGGGCAATTCTCAACACATGAGATAGATACAGAGAGAAGAAGAGAAAATAACAAAGAGACTTAGAAAATGACTTGTGTTTAGAGAGAATCTAAAACCTATCAGAAAATCTGACATGTGACCTGTCAAACTTGTGTTTTGACTTCTCTCTAAGTACTCTTATTATAGAATCAATTAGGTCATTTAATTTAATTAAAAAATCAATAAAATAATAGCCAATATGAAGCCCTAGGTCGAGATTATCATGGGCTTTAGGCCCGTCAAATTTCTCATTTGATTATAAGCCAATTGGACTTAAAATCAAGGCATGTATTATTTTCTATTGATTTAATTAATTATATAATTATTTAAATTCTTTATCAAATTAATTATTTATAATTTGAACCTTGATTTAAACTTATTTATTAATTTAGATACCAATTTATCTTAATTAATAAATATGTCATAATTTCTTTTTTCTTCTCAAAATTACATAACTCTATGAAACTATCCAAAATTAACATGGTCAACTTTGATAATTCTAATTGATAATTAAATCAATTAATTGAGATTATCTAGATGATTTTATCCAAGGTACAATGTGTTGGGGTTTTATGCCCTAATTAAAACTCAAATTCTTTGTAATCTCATTTTATTATCAATAAAAGAATATAAATCATTTTTTGACTTGGTCAATCACTTTGCTCACATGTTTTATTTTCATGATTATTTTTTTAATATAAACTTATATTAAATCTCGAGTGTTATCCCCAAAATTTGAAAATGATGATGTGGCAATAGAAATGACAAGTGGTAAGGAATGGTTAGGTGACCTAGCTTAGGAGTAACCCAGTGCATCAATGAAAAGTTTTGACTGCTTGAGAAGTGTCATGACCAACCAGTCATGACCTTGCATCCGACCAGTCATGACCTTGCTGCCTAGGAATGACCTTGCATCCGACCAGTCATGACCTTGCTGCCCAAGAATGATCTTGCATCCGACCAGTCATGACCTTGCTGCCCAGGAATGACCTTGTATCCGACCAGTCATGACCCTGCTGCCCAGGAATGACCTTGCATCCGACCAGTCATGACCTTGTCTGCCCAGGAATGACTTTGTCTGCCCATGCATGACCTTACCTGCCCAGGCATGAACTTGGTTGATCAGTCATGCACATGTCCGACCAGCTAAGTGCATGTCTGCCCAGCTAAGTGCATGACTACCCAGACAAGAAGCGTGTTTGCCCAGTGAAGGTGTGTTCGACCAGATTGAAGGTGATATGGATCAACTAGATAGAGCATGACTACGTCAAGATTCCCAGAAACAGCTTCAACAAGAATCGGTCTTAGCATACGCGTGAATCTCTCATTCTTCCCACAAATTTGGTGTTCTGTTACATTTTGAATATTGTAATTTAAATATAATAAGAATAATAAATATATGGCTTATGGGATCAGAAAAGGACTTTTGAAAGCTTGAACTTTGATCTGAATTTTCTAGAGAGAGAGAGTACTTTTTCCTGAGAGAACTCTTGTATTATGAGAATCTACACTGAAGAAACTCAGTTGACTCAGGCTCATCTGATCTTGAGTGTAGATAAATAATCATATCTCTAAGTGGATTAGGCTATTACCAACATATTGGGGCTGAACCACTATAAAAATTACGTGTGTTATTTACTTTCTGTTCAAAATTGTCAGTGTCGTTTAATTTCTCTTGAAGGCTTTATCGTTTTTGACGTTCTCACGTCGTTGGCCAAAAATGCGGTCAACATTTTGGTGCTTTCATTGAGAGCCTGAAGAGAAAGACAGACGGTCCCTGAGATATTATGGCGCCTAAGAACACCAATGCGGCCTCCAAAAAGACAGGCTCCTCAAAAAATCCTGCCAGATCAGAAGGTCCTAGCCTTTAAGATCGTGAGTCTGAGCCTAGAGTCGTGCTCGAAGATGTAACCCCAGAGGTTGAAGAGCTCCAGGAAGCCATGAGCGCCTTCCAAGAGGAGATGGCACAGTTCAATGCCAGACAGGAGGCGTTCGCTGAAGAAATGGCTAGGCAGAATGCCGCTTTCGAGTAGCAAAGGCGGGAAATGGACGCCAGGAGTGAAGAGATCCGGTGACAGCAGGAGGAAGCCGAAAAGCGACATCGCGAGGCTGCACTCGCTCTGGAGGCAGCTACGCAGCTGACCCGGGCCAATGCCCAAGCTACACCTGGAGTGGCAGCCACCCCAGGAGCAAGGACCACAGAAGTTGATTGAAAGAACACTGATAGACCCCACTCTCGCGGACCAAGCAGGGGTGGTAGTAACCCACCTGGTCGTGAGGAAGATGGAGTCCAGTCGGACACTGCCTCAACTCAAAGGGGGAACTCTAGAACCCCCTCAAGGAGCCACCAATCAGAGACTTCTAGGTCAGGAAGTCATAAGTCAGGAAGCAAGAAAACACCTCCTAGGCAGGAGCACAACAGATCTCCTCGAGGTAAAGAAACTTCCCACTTCAAGGATGGGCATGGGCGTGATGAAGCTGACAGTCATCACACTGACCAGATGAAGGACAAGAATAATGATAACCATCGAGGAGGAAAGGATCGCCCAGCTCAGACAGGAAGGCCACCACTGCATCCTAACCAGCGCAGTGGCAACGAGCATGTTCCACCCAGCAAACCTTCCGAGAAGACTCGGAGTACAGTGTTCGATCGATTGGGAAAGCACACTACTCAAAAGGATCTAAGGGACGTAATTAATGATAGACGAAAGACCTTCCCGGTCGAAGGGCAAGAGCCAATCCGACCTACCAGTCGAGTAGAAATACTCGATGATGGTCTGCCGGATAGGAGTGCCCGACCAGGCGGTCCCGAAAATGAGTCCCTAGCAGTGGCCCCAGCCATCCAAGCCCAGCTTGATGCTTTGATAGCAGCAGTCCAGAGTCTGTCAAAACGACCATCTACGATTGATCCAGTAGACCACAGGAGTGGCAGCCCTTTCTGTGCTCGAATTAGAGCAGCTTAACCACCATCGAAATACAAAGCACCGGTACTGCCAGTTTATACAGAAAAGGCAGACCCGATAAGGCATGTTGGTAAGTTCGAAGATCAGATGGAGCTGCTCAGGGTGAGTGATGACTATCGCTGCAGAGTCTTCCCCACCACATTGTCCGACACTGCCCAGGAGTGGTATTGGAAGTTCAAGCCTAACTCCATCACTTCTTGGGAAAGTTTTAGAAATGAGTTTTGCAGGCAGTTTAGTGTTGCTCGGACCCCTCCTGTTTATGCCAATCACTTGGCAGATATAAAGCAAGGGAAAGATAAGTCTCTCAAGAACTACATACAAAGGTTCATGAGAGAAGTTAACCGAGCTACTGCAGTTGGAGATGAGGGGAAGATGGTGGCAATTTCTTCCGGCATTATCTATCGGAGTCCTTTGTGGGACAGCATACATCGCAACCCAATTTCAACATTACAACAATTTTTGGACCGGGCGGACAAATACATGAAGTTGGATGATGCGATTGAGAAGGGAGAGAAGAGCCTGAACAACCCGAGTGGATCGACTGATCCCCCCAAGAATGGTGGAAATGATCAAAATGGTGGTAAGAAAACGTGGGAATAACGGGTCTGACCGCCACAATGAGAAGAAGGCTAAGTCGGGACCAAACGACAAGCCAACGAAGTATGAACCTCGGTTCATCAATTACACCACTCTTTCGGCGAGCCAAGCAGAGATCTATTTGGCTAGTCATCAAGAGGTCCCCTACCGGAAACCCCCACCTATCAAGAAGGAGATGAGTAAGAGAGGTATGAACAAATTCTGTCGCTTCCATGGAGACTATGGTCACGACACGAATGAGTGCAATCATGTCAAAGATGAGATAGAGTTTCTCCTACGGTCGGGGAAGCTGAAGAAGTATCGAGCAGAGAAGACCCAGGGAGAGGGAAGTAACAACAATCCTGGGTTCAAGCGGCAACAATCCCCACCTTTGCAACCTGAACCTGTGGACTTCACACTAGATACCATATGTGGAGGTCCACATCTTGCTGGAGATAGTAATAAGGTGAGGGAGAGGTATGCTCGCACCCTTCGTCATGAGTTGGATGCAGCATCAACCTCCGAAATTATGACAGTGGAGGAGCGACCACCAAAGAACCCAAGATACGAAAGTGAGTCCCTCACTTTCACTGAAGAAGATGCTCGACACGTGAGGTATCCTCACAATGACCCTCTTATTGTGACAGTCCAAATTGCCAATATGAAGGTGAAGAGATGTCTGGTCGACACGGGGAGTTCTGTGAACATTATTTACAAGTCATCCTTCGAGAGGATGAAGCTTTCCATCAATGACTTGAAGCCATGCTCTCAAATCATTTATGGGTTTACTAGAGAAGGATTGTCACCAGCTGGAACAATTAAGTTACCAGTCACAACGGAGGAGGCTCCCAAACATGAGACAGTAATGACCGAGTTTTTGATTGTTGACTGCCCGTCCGCATACAATGTGGTTATTGGTCGACCACTACTCACAAACTTACATGCGGTAGTTTCAATCTGGCACCTTTCCATGAAGTTCCCGACCAGTGCGGGCATAGGTTGCGTCCAAGGAGACTAGAGGGAGGCTAGGGAGTGCTATAATGCCTCGGTAGCTAAAGCAATGAAAGGGGCCAAGGAGAACAACATGATTGTTTGTGCTGAGAGAGAGGAGGTGGACGAAATGGATGTCGACCTGAGTTTTGCAGTGGTAACCAACCAGGAAGAGATGTTAGAGGAGTTTAGCCAAGAGAGCACTCTTGGTCTAAAAGAGCAGAAGACCCCATCTGGTGATGAAGTCACCAAATAGGGCGTTGCCCAAAGCGAGGGAAGGGACTTTGATCCTCGCTTTGGGGATTATGAAAGTGATGTGGGACCGTCCGAGGAGTTAGAGGAGGTCTTGATAGATGAGAATGACCCGACCAGAGGAGTCAAAATTGGAAAAAAGTTAAAAGCAGAGGTGAGAGCACAGCTGGTAGAATTCTTACGAAGGAATCAAGATGTCTTCGCCTGGTCTCACAAAGATATGGTGGGTATCTCACCAACTGTGATCAGCCACGTGCTCAACGTGGATGAAAGCTATCTAGTGGTGCAGCAAAAGAGGAGATTGCTCGACAAAGATCGAGCAAAGGCTCTTAAGGAGGAAGTAGAGCGGCTAAAGGAGAATGGGTTTATAAGGGAAGCATATTACCCTGCCTGGGTTTTAAACCCAGTGTTGGTGCCCAAACCCAATGGAAAATGGAGGACTTTTGTAAATTTTACTGACCTGAACAGAGCATGCCCAAAAGATTGCTTTCCTTTACCGAGAATAGACCAATTGGTAGATGCAACCTCTGGTCATGAAACATTTTCCTTCATGGATGCATATTCGGGGTACAACCAGATCAGCATGCATCCTCCTGATGAAGAGCATACCAGCTTCCGAACAGATATAGGGCTATACGGCTATAGGGTCATGCCCTTCGGACTGAAGAATGCGGGAGCTACCTACCAGCGTTTGGTGAATGGTATGTTCCATGACTTAATTGGAAAGAGCATGGAGGTGTACGTAGACGATATGCTGGTGAAATCAAAGGAAGCTGAAGGGCACGTGCGAGACTTGGAGGAGTGCTTTGCAATACTGAGAAAGTACAGCATGAAGTTAAACCCCCTCAAGTGCTCATTTGGCGTGGGTTCTGGAAAATTTCTTGGGTTTATTGTGAACTCCCGAGGAATAGAGGCAAACCCAGAAAAGATAAAGGCCCTCATAGAAATGAAATCTCCGGCCAGAATAAAGGATGTACAAAGCTTGACTGGGCGGATTGCAGCTCTAAGGAGGTTCGTCTCTAAATCAACGGACAAGTGTGTCCCATTTTTTAACCTGCTTAAAGGGAGCAAGAAGTTTGAGTGGACGGTAGAATGTGAGCAAGCTTTCCAAGAAATAAAGGAACATTTGGCCCAACCTCCTGTTCTTTCGAAACCCGTTGATGGAGAAGACCTCTTTGTGTACCTAGCAGTCACGGAGCACGCTGTTAGTGCTGCCCTAGTACGAGAAGAGGATAGAGTGCAGCACCCGGTATACTATGTCAGCAAACGGTTGATAGGAGCAGAGTCATGGTATCCCATGATCGAGAAGTTGGCTTATTGCTTGGTACTTGCATCATGAAAATTACGGCCGTACTTCCAGGCACACCCCATTAAAGTCCTTACTGACCAGCCTCTACGCCAAGTCTTACAGGAGTCGGAGTCGTTTGGTCGGCTACTTAAATGGACAGTTGAGTTGGGCCAATTCGAAATCAAGTACCAACCGAGATCTACTATTAAGGGTCAGGCTTTGGCAGATTTCATTGCTGAATGTACCGGGATCGCTGATGTTCCCGACCAGCAAGTACGTGTCACTGAACAAAAAGAGGAACTTCCTACTTGGCAACTTTTTGTTGATGGCTCGTCGAATGAGCATCATTCTGGAGCTGGGATTATATTGGTCACGCTAGAGAAACACCGAATCCATTGTGCATTAAGGTTCAGATTTAATGCATCTAATAATGAGGCGGAGTATGAAGCCCTCCTAGCAGGCTTGCGCCTGGCTAGAGATGTGCATGCCCGTCGGTAGAAGTGAACAACGATTCCCAATTGGTGGTCTACCAAGTCTTGGGGGAATATCAGGCAAGGGGCCTACGCATGGTGGCATACTTAAATAAGACCAAGGATCTGCTAGCACAATTCGAGGAGTACACCATCAAGTTAGTACTACGAGAGTAGAACTCTAACGCGGATGCTCTAACAAAGCTAGCTAGTGCAAAAGATGCCGAAACTCTAAATATAGTACCGGTGGAGTACTTGGCGAAGCCGAGCATTGATGAACAAGAAGCCATGCCGATCACGATAGCTAACACCTGGATGACTCCCATCATTGCTTACCTTGAGCAAGGAACCCTCCCAGATGATCGTAATGAAGCAAGGAAGATTATGAAGCAAGCTGCTAGGTACACCATGATGGATGAAGTTTTGTATAGAAGAGGGTACTCCCTACCTCTACTCAGGTGCATTACACCCGACCAGTCAAAAAATTTATTAGTTGAAGTGCACGAAGGGTTCTGTGGAGATCATGCTGGGGGGCAGAGTCTATCTAAAAAGATTTTGCGGCAAGGATTTTTCTGGCCTACGATGAACGAGGATTCTATGGAGTATGTGAAGAAGTGTGATAAGTGCAAGAGATTTTCTAAAGTGCCCAGGGCGCCCCCGAATGTCTTAAAGAAAATACAGAGTCCATGGCCTTTTGCAGTGTGGGGCATTGATCTGATCGGGAAATTGCCCAAAGGAAAAGGAGGAGTGCAGTTTGCAGTGGTTGCAGTGGATTATTTCACTAAGTGGACTGAAGCCGAACCACTAGCCACGATCACCTCAAAGAAAGTGTTGGACTTCGTGGTTAAGAATATAATATGTCGCTATGGTCTGCCCTAGAAGATAGTGTTTGACAACGGCACCCAATTTGACAGTGACATATTTACCGATTTTTGCACTCGGCATGGCATCACAAAAAGTTTCTCATCGGTAGCCCATCCACAAGCCAATGGGCAGGTTGAAGCCGTAAACAAAACTCTGAAGGACACTCTGAAAAAGCGTCTGGAGCGAGCTAAGGGTGCTTGGGCGGAAGAGTTGCCAGAAGTCCTTTGGTCATACAGGACTACTGCCCGGACAGTAACTGGCCATACCCCATTCTCTTTGACATATGGGTATGAGGCCATGTTACCTGTTGAAGTAGACCCACCATCTCATCGAAGGACCATGTACAACCAGAAGGAGAATCATTAATTGCTAGCAGAATCTTTGGATTCCCTCGAGGAGAGACGAGAGAAGGCAAGCTTGAGAGTTGCTGCTCATCAGCAAAAAGTGGCGCGCTACTTCAATTCCAAAGTCCAAGAATGAAAGTTCCAGGTCGGAGATTTGGTCCTCAGAAAGGTGTTCGTCAGAGACCCGGCAGCTGGCGTACTAGGACCAAACTAGGAAGGACCGTATCAAATTGAGCAAGTCTTGCCACCCGGCACCTACAAGCTTGCTCGGTTAAATGGAGAGCTGATCAGGAACTACTGGAATGGCGAGCACTTGAGGAAATATTATCAATAAATACTGCTTAAAGAGTAGTAGCTTTGTATCAAGTGCTTAACTTGTTATTTAAGTTTGTGTTGTTTGAGACTCGTTATTAGACACGTTTTGTCATTTATTTATTACGAGTAATAAAAGAGATCACGCGCAGCGTGGTCGAATCTTGCTACAAATTTTGCATATGTGTTGATTATTCTTGCTTGGCAGTGTTCAACTGTCATTACAATTTAAACAAAACAGGTCTTCTAAAAATAAATATACATATATACCAGACAGTGTTCAACTGCTCGGTATCCATGAGATGAATGACCAACGTTTAAATAGTTGCATGTTCTTGTAGTGGTTAACTGCTGAAATATGTTTGTATATTCTATGTGTTTCACGAGTAGTAACTGCTCGGACAAATTCAGTCAAGTAGCAAGTGATCAAGGATTTTTCAACCCTCAATCACTTGGGGGGCACATAGAGTATACTGGTGTGCACATAGAGTATATTGGCGGGCACATAAGGTATACTGGCGTGCACTTCAACACAGGCAATAAGAGCACGAGCAAAGATATCTGTTTTTAGGCTGACTTGTAAATTTTTGAAGTCTAAAAAGGCCATTAAGCTAACTTGTTTGACACAGCTTAAGTAACTTGGAATTTTTAAAATTTTAAGTTAGAAGCAGATATTCGTGTGATAATAAACGTCGTGCTCATAAAATGTTAGAGCAATAAGAGCATGAGAAAACATATTTAGTATGGACTTATGAAATGCTTAGAATTTCTAAGTTAGAAAACTAAGTACTCATGTGAAAATAAAGGGCATACAGAGACTTTACTATTCACAATAAACTTGTAATGTTTTAAGTATAAAAAGACTTAAAAGTTTCAAGTTAGCTGAAAAACAAAAGTAAAGTGCAAATGCCAAACAGCTCGATCATACGAGCAAGAGTATATAACAAAAAACAAAATAAGGTATGATAGAAGGCTGGTAGGACAACAACTTGTCTGGTCGGGCTAAAGCTTCTCTGATAGGATGAGGGATCACTGGTCGGCTCTAGTAGGTTGATCAACCCCCTCCTCGGCATCAACTGCTCTTCCTGGTCAGAATGATATCGTAGGGGAAGCAGATGTAGTGCCGGTAGGATTGGCAACTTCCTCAACAGCCCTGGCCTCACATTTGGTGAGCTCCTCTGCCTTAATCTCCTCGGTGAGAAAGTCGAGGTTGAGAGGCTTGTTTAGCTTCCACACCTGATAAAAACAGTTGAAGCAGGTCTCCTCATAGCGAGTCAGATCAGCTTCCTTCTCCTGCTTCAGCTCCTTATTCTCGCGAATTAGTCCCTCGTTCTCGCAAGCTAACCCCTCGTTCTCACGAGTCAGTCTGTCTAGCCGATCAGTCAGTGACTTGTTGGCTTGGGTTAGTTGATCATTCCCATCAGCCAACCCCTTAAGAGACTCATTTTGCTCAGCCATAGTCTTCTCTGACTGCTCCAACTTGGATTGAGAAGCATCCACCTTAGCTCGAGCCTCCACTAGTTGATCATTCAAGACCTTGATCAACTCCTCTTAGTCGACTGATCGGTGCTGGGCATGACAGATGGTCATGAGCGTCTGCATGAAAAATGAAAGGTTACTACAAAGTACGAACATAAGTAACAAACTATCTTGTGGTAGAGCACTTACATTCGCCAGCTGAGCGATCCCTCTCTCTAAAATGACATCAACACTGAGTCGAGGGAAGGATTCAAAGCCTTGAATCGTTGAAGCGTCGTGGAGGGTCTGATCAACTGCCCCCCTCCCAATGGTACTAGCGGTACGTAGTGCCTCGCTCGGGCCAGTCGGACGAGGGGGAGTTAGGCTCGCTGATGGAGGAAGCGAGGAAGGGGTCAACTGCGGGATCATGACTGACCCCTCAGGTTGTCTCCCTTGGCTCGGTGGCACTGTCCTCAGGACGTTGCTCGGGGGAGTGGAGCCACTTCCTTCACCAGATTTCCTCTTCGGGGCAGGAGGAACGATGCAGTGCCTGAACATCTCTGGATCTGCAAAAGAGGAAAACACAAGATTCGTTAGAAAAATATATATATATAATAAAATGTAGATAAGTATATTACTACTACAATTTTATTAGTCTCAAACCACCAAGTTATCAAACACATTGCTATGACTACTAGACCTGAGTTGAGGATCTGATCGAGGAAGTCGTCCTCGTCGTCAGATGATGAGCTGAGGTCCCTCTCAGGCTGGATGGCCTTTCCCTTCCCGGGCTGGGCGGGAATGGCAGGACTGCGCTGATACCCAGGCTGAGGCTCCCTAATGACAATATCGCCTGGTCTATGGGAGTGCGGAGATGGCCCAGGAGAAAACTGGTCAGTCACCACCTCAGTCCCGGCGTTGGACTGGTTGGTCGCATTATTCTCCTCAGTGGTACTCTCCACTGTAATATTTTGGTCACACGGTAGTATGCCCACCATTTGAAGGTGGTCCACGGTGACCAAAATTTTCACGTCCTTATCCTCAGTACACATGTTAGCCAACACCTTTGCTCGCTTTAACATCTCTTAAGTAGGCAAGGGTTGCTTGAACGGACCCGCATGTGTAAAAGCCAAATTGTTGGCTTTGATGTCTGATGTGAGGAAATACTCTGTGTAGTATTTCCCGGGGTTCGACTTGTGTGCGATACCACAAAGGTATTTAACCTCCTTTTGCCTGTGAAAGAGGTGGAAAAAACCCGTGTTCTTATGGCTTGGGTTAGTCCTGAAGTCGAACAAGTAATGTACCTCTTGAGGAGTGGCCTCGTCCCAACCTTGCAGAGAGTAAAGCATATACAGCGCGGACAACACCTGGATCCCATTCGGTGCGATTTAGAAAGGGGAGACGTTGAAATAATCCGCTATAGACCGGAAATAGGGGTGTAGTGGGAGTGTCGCTCCTGCGTGGATATGGTGCCTAGACCAGGCACAGTATGGTCCACCGGGCCTGTTGGCTCTCTGGTGAGGGCCCGGACATATCACGTTCACCCCACTCAAACCCAAAGCTTGGATGTGTTTGTCGAACATCCCGAGATTGAGTTTTGTAGGCTGGGCAGTGAACCAGGAAGGTGTTTCTTCTCCTCCCTTCCGTGGTTTTTGGATGGCCAAGTGTTGAACCTCGGTGGAAAAATCCTGAGTGATTTGTCTCCGAGTATTACTTGATTTTGACACCTGAAGAGGTGATCTCGAAGAAGCTGCAGTGTGGGCCTCACTGCGTTCCACCACCTTTTGCACCGCTCTGCGGGCAACTTGTGGATCTTGGTCCTGGGGGAGTCTATTGGATTTCTTCACCCTCATGGTCGACTGTTCAGCTTGCTGAAGAAACTGCTCTTCATGGAGGAAGTATAAGGCTGAACGGGGAAGGATCTGCTTGAAGCGGCGGAGGCGATCCTCAGGAGTGCAACTGGTGGAAGACTTTGATGAAGAATCGCTGCTTTGAGGGGTCTCGATTGACTGCGGGATAGATGTATCGGAGTCCGTGTGGTTGTCACCTCCCCTATAGCCAAAGCGATTCATCTACAAAAAATTAAAAAATGGGGAGGTGAGTAATCATACAGATAAAATTCAACAAGAACAAAATTTATTTTTCTACTTAGAAAAATTTATCTAAGTAGTAAAGATATAGCATGCATGGGAAAAAATAATTTTAAGTGCTTTTAAATGCCTAAAAATAATTGAATATAGCATGGAGCATGACACGCTTGGTCCGAAGAGCCAAGAGGTGCCAAGGGGTCATGTGGTGTCCATTCAAAAGCAACTAGTCTGATCGGGTGTGCGTGCCTAGAGGGCTGTCCGAGGAGTTCATCACCCATGCCCGTGTGTGCGTGCCTAGCCGTGTGCATCCAAGCCAAGCGCATCCGAGGAGCCAAGGCGTGTGTCCGGTCGGACACCCTACGTCCGAGGAGAAGCGTCCGAGTAGATGGCCTTTGCCCGAGGGGATGCGTGCCCTGCGTCCGAGGAGTGACAAAGGCCTAGTCCGAGCGGATCGTGCCTATCCGTATGCATCTGAGCCAAGCACATCCGAGGAGCCCAGCGCCAACACCCGTGTGTGTCCGATCGGACATCTAGTGTCTGAGTAGTCTTGCATCCGAGGAGCCAAGATGTGCCTAGCATCCGAGTGGTGTGTCTAGTGCCTACGGTGTACGAGTCCAAGCAGCTGCGTCCGAGTAGATGGCCCGTACCCGAGGAGATACAACCTTGTCCAAGGAGAACACTCCGAGCCACAGCCCATGGTCCGATCGGACCACATGTGTACAAAGAGAAAATAAAAACAATGGCTAATCGGCCATGCCCCTTACCATATTCCATATCTCATACCTAAAAATCTCACCATAAACCCCTATATTCCTTGAGCCGAAAATAAAAGCCTAAAATCCTTAACACAAACATGTTTTCTCATCCAAAGCACACAACTACAAGATCAAAAAGGGGAAATTGAAAAGTTTTTCAATATTCTTGAAACCACATATGCCATCAAAAACCCAAAACCCATAATCATGATTTAGGTTAAATTGACCTATTTTTCTTGAAATTCTTATGAAATTGAAGATAATGTAGGGTTACCCATAGTACAAACATCATCAAAACAGCCACCATACATATTATATCACCAAGATTCATAGACAAAATTTAAGAAAAAATGCCCATGGGGTTTCAGCCACAACATGTTTTTTTTTTCATGAAATTTTTGGAAAAAATAACACAAGTAAAGATGGAAGAGAAGACTTGCCCAATATTGAAGAGACCTTGGAGAATGCTTGAAGAGATGAGAAGCTCCTCCTTGAAAGCTTGAAGTTTCGGCCAAGAGAAGGAGAAGCCAAAAGGTTTCGGCCAAGACAGAAAAAAGAAGAGGAAGGGTTTTTGAAGTTTGATTTTCTTGTGTAAGTGGGAATGTGTAAGTAAGGGGGCTTATTTAAAGGTAAAAAGTGGGAGTCACCACTTATTTTTGGGTCCTTGGAATTCCTGGGATATTTTTTCTCCCCACGATCATGAGCAGTTTTTGCAGTAATCGTGGTTTGTGGAGTTGTGGTCTGCTGCATGGTGGGAAAATGAACAGTTATTTTTTTTATATAATGCCGTCAACTGTGGAGAAAAAAGTTTATTATGTGAGGTATCATATAATAAACTTGGGGGGCAAATGTTATCCCAAAAATTTGAAAATGATGATGTGGCAATAGAAATGACAAGTGGCAAGGAATGGTTAGGTGACCTGGCTTAGGAGTAACCCAGTGCATCAATGAAAAGTTTTGACTGCTTGAGAAGTGTCATGACCGACCAGTCATGACCTTGCATCCGACCAGTCATGACCTTGCTGCCCAGGAATGACCTTGCATCCGACCAGTCATGACCTTGCTGCCCAGGAATGACCTTGCATCCGACCAGTCATGACCCTGCTGCCCAGGAATGACCTTGCATCCGACCAGTCATGACCTTGTCTGCCCAGGAATGACTTTGTCTGCCCAGGCATGACCTTACCTGCCCAGGCATGAACTTGGCCGATCGGTCATGCACATGTCTGCCCAGCTAAGTGCATGACTGCCCAGACAAGAAGCGTGTCTATAATGCCCCAAATTTCCTAATAAGGTTTAGGACCTTGATTAGGAGGCCGGGAGGGCCATAATTGATTTATTATGATAATATGCATGTTTACGTAAATTATATTAGTATATGATGGTGAATGCATGCATATGGGTGTATTTATACTTATAATGGAATTTTGGTAATTTGGCCTGTTGAGGGCATATTTGTAAATTGGGTGCATACTGTAATTTGTGAAAGAGATTTAATTATTATGGAGATATATTCAAGCTATTCGACACGAGACGGTCATATATAATGTATTAGCGGTTTTATCATAACGGGGTCAATTTTGGGGTAATAGAAATGTTTATTTGGTGATAGATTGGGAATATTTGAGATCAGGGTGAAATTCTGGAAGTTTTGACTATAGTGTCCCCGGGGGTGTTTTCGGGACCCTGAGCACTAGGTTTTATTTGAGGTTACTTAAGCTTGAAGTAGCTTGTCAGATAAGAACGCACGTTAGAAAACCTTTCGTTTTCTCTCTGACGGTCCGTTATATCGTTTGAGCATGTTTGAGGAGATCTTGAGTTCTAGGAGTCGGAATCAAGCGAGGGTCGAGGCATAGCGATCCTAGGAAAGATTAGGAGCTTCTTAACCGAAGGATTTGATGGAAAACAACCCAATCAAAGGTAATCTAAGTTTTAAGTTTTAAGTTTTTAAAGTTTCTAAGCTTAGAATTGGACTTTGTTAATTGTTGAGTTTTTGGTCGGTTTGAGCCTTGGGTTTTGAGGGTTTTGGAGTATTGGGAAGCTTGGGAACGTTGATTTGATGATTGGGGAATGTTTGGGTATGTTTTTGGAGGATTTGGAGTGCTTAAAACACGTTTGGGAATGGCCCAGGGTTGGGGGCCGCGGCCCTGTTCTTGAGCGCCGCAGCCCTAGTTCGATGAAGCAAGTGTCAGGAAATTGGCCTTGCTGGGCGCCGCGGCCCTTGCCTCAGAGAACCCTGGGGGCCGCGGCCCAAGGTGCTAGGGCCGCAGCCCTGGCCCTGTTTTCACCCCGTTTGCTCGTTTTGACCCCGGGAACTTAGCTATGGGCCTCGGGAGTGTCCCTACTACTTGGGTTAGTTTGGATTGGTCTCTTGGAGGCTAGATATTGGTGTGGAAACCTTTGGTTATCATGTTATTGATGGTGTTCCATATTTGGTTATGATTAGGTGACCGCTAAGGGCTTAAAGGTTGATCGTTCTCAAGGGTCGTTCTTATATTGGTTCTAGCTCGAATCTGAGGTAAGAAAACTGCACCCTGTGTATATGTGACATGCATGGCTATTAATGATGCATGTTGGTTGATTATTGAGTATGGCATACATTGCTATTATTGATGCATGTTGGTTGATTATTGAGTGTGACATGCATGGTTATTATTGATGCATGTCGGTTGATTATTATGTGTGACATGCATGGCTATTCCTGATGCATATTGGATGTTTAAATGTAAACATTGATAGCATAATGAATGCCTGGCAATCTTGCCCATTTGCATATAATTATTATTGAGGCATGCTGGATGATTAAGTGTGATGCATGTGATGCACGAGAAACATATGATTAGGGCATGCCATGAGTGATGAATATGAGATTGGCCAGAGCTTGAGTCTCTGAGTTTGTGCATGATCATGATTATGCTGGCAACTTTTTAGTAAGCATGCTGAATGCCCTATTCTTGGATAATTGGCATATGATACATGTTGATAGCATTGCTTACCTGTGCATGGTACTGACTAATTAGTCAGATTTGGCAAAGGTGCTAGGATCAACTATGAAGCTGTGACTCATTAGTCAGGTTCGGCAGTGGTACTGGGCGCTGGTCACGTTGCGCTGACTCATCAGTCAGAATTGGCAAAGGTGTTAGTATTAACTGTGAAGCTGGGACTTATTAGTCAGGTTCGGCAGTGATACTGGACACTGGTCACGTAGCGCTGACTCATTAGTCAGAACGGTCTTAGTGTGGTTCACGCAAGCCAACGGAGATTAGATCTAATCGACTATTAGCATTGAATGACTCAAAGAGCATTAATGCCGGACCGACCTCGAGGATCGATGAATGAAGTAAGTGCTTGGAGGCTAGTGGCTTACCTAGCAGCCACTCTCCCTCTTGAATCATGTGATGCTCACTCACCGGTTGAAAGTTTTATGCTCAGTATGATTATAATGATAATCATTTGATCATGTTTATGTATAGTGTTATGTTTTCTTGCTGGGCTTCGGCTCACGGGTGCTATGTGGTGCAGGTAAAGGCAAGAGGAAGCTAGACCATCCTTGAGTTGGAGGGCTTAGGTGATGACGTGTACATATGCAGCTGCTCGTCCGTCACGGCCGAGGTTTAAAGTGGAACTAGGGTTGAGCCCTGTTTTGCCGCTTAAACGGCCTGTTGTAAATATTTTCTATAATAAACTCTGAAATTTATGTTTTTGGGATCCCAATGTATATATTAAACGTTCTAGTGAAACGTTACATCCTAGCCAAAGTTTTTAATCCCTAAACCGCTAATCATACTTAGTTCACGATTTTGGCCAAATGACTCGATTAGCGAGTTTAGCACTGTTTACAAGGCACACCGTAACGGTCCCAGGAGTTGGGGCGTTACAGTGTCTGCCCAGTGAAGGTGTGTTCGACCAGATTGAAGGTGATATGGATCAACTAGATAGAGCATGACTACGTCAAGATTCCCAGAAACAGCTTCAACAAGAATCGGTCTTAGCATACGCGGGAATCTCTCATTCTTCCCACAAATTTGGTGTTTTGTTACATTTTGAATATTTTTGTAATTTAAATATAATAAGAATAATAAAATATCCCGATCCTAGGGGATATCAGATATATGATCCTAAGCCTATAAATATATGGCTTATGGGATCAGAAAAGGACTTTTGAAAGTTTGAACTTTGATCTGAATTTTCTAGAGAGAGAGAGTACTTTTTCCTGAGAGAACTCTTGTATTCTGAGAATCTACACTGAAGAAACTCAGTTGACTCAGGCTCATTTGATCTTGAGTGTAGATAAATAATCATATCTCTAAGTGTGGCTATTCCCAACATATTGGGGCAGAACCACTATAAAAATTACGTGTGTTATTTACTTTCTGTTCAAAATTGTCAGTGTCGTTTAATTTCTCTTGAAGGCTTTATCGTTTTTTACGTTCTCACGTCGTTGGCCAAAAACGCGGTCAACATCAAGCATATAGCTAATCTTATTTATAGTGACGTAATCACAGTGGAATATAAATATGATTATATGTTCAAAATAAGTTAGTCCTAAGATTAGTCAGTGCGCAGGATTTACACTGACTTGCCAATCTACGACATGATCTACTTACACATTACAGTGTTATGTTCTTTCTAGAACATTAGTAAAGTAGATAAGATCGGATGTATTTGTTACATCGGACAGGACCGATATTGACAGTTGATAAGATAAGTAAACTTACCGTAGTTATCTATTCTAGTCATATCATATAGTTGACCATAGGTCAATTCAATCTCAATTCTGAGTGGTTAGTATTCTAACTGATTGTATCATTTGAGTTCTTTGACTTGTTCGTTACCAGCTTACCCTACGGACTAGCCCATACTTACATCTTGAGAACTCGGTAGTATAATTGAGTGGGAGTGTTAATCATAGATATGAACATCTATAGCTTCTGATGAAGAAGTGAAACGATGGTTTCCTTTTAGTTTGGTTCAAGGTGTTAAATGATAGAGATCTCATTTCAGTAATTAAATTAGTTTACTGAAATATCATTTACAATGAACTAAGTGTTTTAAGGATAAAATACAATGAGGGGTAAAACGGTATTTTAGTCCTATCTCATTGTAGACCGTCTATAGAGGATTGAATGACAATCATGGTTGTAACAATGGATAATTAATAGCGTATCTATATTTGTTATAGAGCGTTCTATGAATTCAAGAGTGCAATTCCGAGTCTATAGTGGAGTTACGAGGAATTAATAAGTTAGTAGATTTATTTGTTAAATTTATGATAACTTATTGGAGCTTGAATCCATAAGCCCATGGTCCCCATTGTACCTTGGATAAAATCATCTAGATAGTCTCAATTAATTGATTTAATCATCAATTAGAATTATCAAAGTTGACCAGGTCAATTTTGGATAGTTTCACAGAGTTGTGTAATTTTGAGAAGAAAAGAGAAATTATGGCAGATTTATTAATTAAGATAAATTGGTATCTAAATTAATAAATAAGTTTAAATCAAGGTTTAAATTATAAATAATTAATTTGATAAAGGATTTAAATAATTATTTAATTAATTAAATCAATAGAAAATAATACCGGCATTGATTTTAAGTCCAATGGGCTTATAATCAAATGAGAAATTTTACGGGCCTATAGCCCATGATAATTTCAACCTAGGGCTTCAAAATGGCTATTATTTTATTGATTTTTTAATTAAATTAAATGGCCTAATTGAGTCTATAAAAGGAGTGCTTAGAGAGAAGTCAAAACATAAGTCACAAGTCAAATTTTCTGATAGGTTTAGATTCTCTCAAAACATAAGTCATTTTCTAAGCCTCTTGGTTATTTTATCTTCTTCTCTCTATATCTATCTCATGTGTTGAGAATTGCCCACACTAGTCTAGGTGGTTCTAAGGATACATTGGAAGATTGTGAAGAAAATAGAAGATCGGTTCAGTTTCTTGATAATACTCTGTGACAGAGAGGATACAAGAGTTAGAGAAACTGAAGGAAAGACTCTTTCATTCCGCTGCATATCCTGTAAGTATTCTATTCTTTGTTTCTCTTTGAATTCAATTTTAGAAACATGTTTTAAGCTATCTCGTATTAATTTGTTTAATATTAGATATACATTAAAATAAATTAAGATCTTGTATAAGCTTTTCTAATACAATGGGGGTCATGGGCCTATGAAATCAAGCTCCAAAAAGTTATCGTAAATCTAACAAATAAATTTACTAACTTATTAATTCCTTGTGACTTCACTATAGACTCGGAATTGCACTCTTGAATTCATAGAACTCTCTATAACAAATATAGATACGCTATTAATTATCCATTGTTACAACAACAATTGTCACTCAATCATCTATAGATGGTCTACAATGAGATAGGACTAAAATACAATTTTACTCCTCATTGTATTTTATCCTTAAAACACTTAATTCCTTGTAAATGATATTTCAGTAAACTAATTTAATTACTGAAATGAGATCTCTATCATTTAACACTTTGAACCAAACTAAAAGGAAACCATCGTTTCACTTCTTCATCAGAAGCTATAGATGTTCATATCTATGATTAACACTCCCTCTCAATTATACTACCGAGTTCCCAAGATGTAAGTATGGGCTAGTCCGTAGGCTGGTAACGAACAAGTCAAAGAACTCAAATAATACAATCACTTAGAATACTAACCACTCATAATTGAGATTGAATTGACCTATGGTCAACTATATGATATGACTAGATAATAATTGTATGTTTACTTATCTTATCAACTGTCAATATCGGTCATGTCCGATGTAACAAATACATCAAATCTTATCTACTTTGCTAATGTTCTAGAAATAATATAACACCACAATGTGTAAGTAGATCATATCATAAATTGGCAAGTCAATGTAAATCCTGTGCACTGACTAATCTTAGGACTAACTTATTTTAAACATATAATCATATTTATATTCCACTGTGATTACGTCACTATAAATACGATTAGCTATATGCTCAGGATTTAATAGAAGTTTATATTAAACAAATAATCATGAAAATAAAATATGTGAGCAAAATGATTGACCAAGTCAAAAAATGATTTCTTATTCTTTTATTGATAATAAAATGAGATTGCAAAGAATTTGAGTTTTAATTAGGGCATAAACCCCCAACAAACTCCCATTTGCACTAATTGAAACTAATGCCTTAATTATACTAATCCTATTTCCTTGATATGCTTATCAAATGTAGCTTCTGGTAGTGTCTTTGTAAACGAATCCGTAAGATTGTCTTCAGTTGCAATCTTCACAACCTTCATATCTCCCTTGGCCACATATTCTCGAATAATGTGATACTTCCTTTCAATATGCTTACTCCTCTTGTGACTACGAGGTTCTTTCGAGTTGGCTATCGCTCTTGTATTGTCACAAAACAACACAAGTGGTTTATCCATTTCTGGAATAACACCAAGATCCGAATAGAACTTCTTTTGCCAGACTATTTGCTTAGCTACTTCTGATGCGACTATGTACTCAACCTCTATGGTGGAATCTGAGATTGCAGACTGCTTTACGCTTCTCCAAATCACAGCTCCACCCCCAATAGTAAATACCATTCCAGAAGTAGACTTCCTGTCATCGACATCAGTCTGAAAATCTGAATCAGTATAGCCTAAAGGGTTCAGAATACCACCCTTGTAGACTAACATATAATCTCTAGTCTGCCTTAAATACTTCAGGATATGCTTAACTGTTATCCAATGTTCCGGTCCTGGGTTTGACTGATACCTATTCAATACTCCCACTGCATAGCAGATATCTGGTCTAGTACACAACATGGCATACATCAGACTTCCAACTGCAGATGCGTAAGGAACTTTTCTCATTGCATCTTCCTCTTCAGGAGTCTGGGGAGACTGCTTCTTTGAAAGATGAATTCCATGGCGGGACGGTAGACGCCCTTTCTTGGAATTTTTCATTGAGAAACGTTCAAGCACTTTATCTATGTAAGTTGCTTGAGATAGAGCTAAAAGTTTGTTCTTTCTATCTCTGATGATTTGGATACCTAAAACATAACTTGCTTCACCCAAATCCTTCATCTGGAATTGAGTGCTCAACCAATTCTTCACATCTGATAATTTCTTAACATTGTTTCCAATGAGTAAGATATAATCTACATAAAGAACCAGGAATACCACTATTTGTTTTGCCTTTAGTTGGTAAACACAGGACATTTTGTTCAAAGCCATAGGTTTTGATTATTTCATCAAACCTAAGATTCCAGGAACGAGAAGCTTGCTTAAGTCCATAGATGGACCTATTCAACTTGCAAACTTTTCCTTCTTGTCCAACTACTTTAAATCCTTCTGGTTGATCCATATAAATGACTTCATCAAGCTTTCCATTAAGAAAAGCTTTCTTGATGTCCATTTGCCAGATCTCATAGTCGAGAGCGGCTGTTATGGATAAGAGGACGCGAATGGACTTGAGCATGGATACCGGACTAAAAGTTTCCTCATAGTCCACGCCTTCTCTTTGGGTATAACCCTTTCCCACTAATCGAGCATTATAAGTCTTGATATTTCCATCAACACCTCATTTCTTCTTGTAGATCCACTTGCACCCAATGGCCCTAAAGTCACTAGGTGCTTCCATAAGATCCCAAACAGAATTTGAGTACATGGACTCCATTTCCTGTTTCATGGCTTCGAGCCATAGTTCCTTTTCAAGGCTAGCCATTGCCTATTTGAAAGACAACATATCATCATCACTAGTGTCACCAACAACCATATTGGTTTCACCATCCAAACCATAGCGAACCGGGTTCCTAGAAACCCTCCCACTACGACGAGGTTCTGTGACTGTTTGCTCAGGAACAATGGTACTTTCTTCATTTAAATTGACCTGCGTCTGTTAGACATGAAGAGTGGAAATTTCATCATCAACTCGCGTTGATGACGATGGTACATTGGTTGGAGTCAAATCTTTAACCATCTCCTCTAAAACTACTTTGCTGCGAGGTTTGAAGTTTTAGACATAGTCATTTTCCAGAAAAGTAGCATTCGTAGAAGTAAACACTTTCTTTTCTGAATGACTATAGAAAAGTCCACCCCGAGTACTTTAGGATATCCAAAAAACATGCAAACTTCAGTTCGCGGTTGTAACAGTCAAAATCTTGTGATCCGTAAGGGGAAAGACCGGGTAAGCTGTGCAATCCCACAACGCCTGGGGAAGGTCAAGTGTGATGATTCTAAGACTGTGTAGGTATGGGACTACACAGTTGAAGAGGGCTTAAATGGATTGATGGGTACTACCTATATCAGGAAGGTGCATCTTCTTTTCGGTAGCCCATCACTTGAGAACTCCATGGTTAAGCGTGCTTGGCCTGGAGTAATCTAGGGATGGGTAACCTCCTGGGAAGTTTTCCCAGGAAGTGTGCGAGTGAGGAAAAAGCACGCTGGAAAGACTTGTCTTGGTTTGTAGGGCCAGTCGTCATTCCAAAAAGCAGCCATAGTGATGTGGGGCGTCATATAATGGTATCAGAGCCTTGACCCAGCCGGAAGTGTGGCCGACAGGGACGTCAGGCCCGTAAGGGGGGGTGATTGTGACAATCAAAATCCTGTGATCCGTAAGGGGAAAGACCGGGTAAGCTGTGCAATCCTACACCGCCTGGGGAAGGTCAAGTGTGATGATTCTAAGACTGTGTAGGTATGGGACTACATAGTTGAAGAGGGCTTAAATGGATTGATGGGTACTACCTATATCAGGAAGGTGCATCTTCTTTTTGGTAGCCCATCACTTGAGAACTCCATGGTTAAGCATGCTTGGCCTGGAGTAATCTAGGGATGGTGACCTCCTGGGAAGTTTTCCCAGGAAGTGTGCGAGTGAGGACAAAGCACGCTGGAAAGACTTGTCTTGGTTTGTAGGGCCAGTCGTGTAGAGTCTAAGAACTTTACTTAGCTAGTTAGATAGTAGTATTATAGTATTTATAGCATTATCCTTGTAACTGTGGATTTTTGGTTCAGATCGGGAATTATTTGGACACTGATAGTAGTACTTGTAGATTTTCTAAGTTTAACCTATAGTTTAAGAATATTAATGTTAACCTAAGGTTTGATTATATGACTGATATTAAGGATAATATTTATTATACTATAAGGTTTAGATAAGGACCAATAGGATTTTAAGCATATGTTATGTATGGATGATTAAGGATTAAGTATTTTGAGGATTAAATTTAATAAGGGTAAAAGTTTGAATGCTATAAGGTCAGTCAGCAACTTTGAATACGTTGAGGGCTTAGTCAAGGTTGTTTACTCCATTCAAACTTAGCTAAAAATGTGTAATTTCGTGTTTAATTAATCAGCGTGTGCCGATATATCGTAGCTATAGGGGGTGATATATCGCAGCACGTAGATACGGAAAACACGAGACGATGCACGACTGCCTCGGGCATACTGGCCCAGGCGATATATCGCCTCCTTCAGTATATTTCAAAAGTTTTTTAATTCTTTTTCCTTTCAACCATTCAACCTCTTGATAAGTCCAACACCTTTTTGAACGAGTCTTCAGCCTCTGCTGAACGATTATTCAAATTAATTTCACCTAAAAAGCTATTATTTTTATTCAAGTAAAATTAAGATCCTTTCATTCCTAAACTCTATAAATAGGACCTAGTACCCAGCCATTATTCACCTTTTACTCTAAGTTCAGAGGTTGCAAGTGCTAGGAGAGTGTGAGAGTTAAACACTTGGGTGGGGAAATCATAAGCTTACCAAACACTTGGGGAAGTAAGGTTTCATAGTATTTCGGTTCGAGGTTTAGATTGGCCTACAAGTCTTCAAGGTATTTCTATACCCTAGTTCATTGGTATTATGTTATTTTCTTTCTCATAGTCTTCTACTCAGTCTTCTAACCTTATTCTTATTTTGGTTAGGAAATCTAAGAACTTGCACATAAGTTTTTGGTAAGTATGTTTCTCAAGGTTTAGTCCTTCCATTCCTTTCATTTGGCTTTTTCTTCTATAGAATCACCTTTTCATAATGGTTAATAGGAGTGTTCCAAAGTCCCAACGCTGTCCTCTTATCCCGGTAACTTTGGTAAGGAAAATAGGATAGAATCCATATGCTTTATGTTATGAAATATGTTATAAAATATGTTATGAATATGTATGTTTGTAGGCTTGGGCATATGACCCATATGACTAACAAGACCCCAAATAGATTATGGGCATATGACCTACTTAGCTAGTAGGACCCCACTAATCTAATGGGCATATGACTTGTTTAGTCTATGGGACCCCAAGTAATAATGGCCATTATAGTATGTGCATGATATAAGTGTTATGTTAAGTTTTTATGTTTCTTATGAAATTTATGTATATGAACTATGTGTTAGATTTTTCCTTGCTGGGCATTAGGCTCATTCCTTTTTGTTTATATGTGCAGGAAAATAGCTATAGTGGCGGTAAGATTCGTGGATGCTTGGGGAATGTGTATCGGTGGTGAATGGAGTCAAGGAGTCGAGAGTTCGATTTTCGAGGATGTAGTCTTGTTTTACCTTTTTTATGGTTTTACATGGATTTTTCCGCACTTTCTATGTAATTCCTTTTCACTTTAAATTATGTTTTGTTTTTAAGACAATGGGATCCCATATCCTTCTTGATATTTTTGTAAGTAACTCTTATTTCTACAAGTTTCTAATAAAGTTATGGTATTTTCGCAAATGTAAGTTTTATTAAGGATTTATATGTATAGTTTCGTTAATGGTCCAAAAGTCTAGAGTAGTGGGTCATTACAAGTCTTCATTCCAAAAAGCAACCATAGTGATGTGGGGCGTCATATAATGGTATCAGAGCCTTGACCCAGCCGGAAGTGTGGCCGACAGGGACGTCGGGCCCGTAAGGGGGGGTGATTGTGACAGTCAAAATCCTGTGATCCGTAAGGGGAAAGACCGGGTAAGCTGTGCAATCCCACACCGCCTGGGGAAGGTCAAGTGTGATGATTCTAAGACTGTGTAGGTATGGGACTACACAGTTGAAGATGGCTTAAATGGATTGATGGGTACTACCTATATCAGGAAGGTGCATCTTCTTTTCGGTAGCCCATCACTTGAGAACTCCATGGTTAAGTGTGCTTGGCCTGGAGTAATCTAGGGATGGGTGACCTCTTGGGAAGTTTTCCCAGGAAGTGTGCGAGTAAGGACAAAGCATGCTGGAAAGACTTGTCTTGGTTTGTAGGGCCAGTCGTCATTCCAGAAATCAGCCAAAGCGATGTGGGGCGTGGCCTCAAGGTTGAACCTACTACCCGGTTGAGTAGTGTTTGATGTCCCGGAGGTTAGGTTTTGGTTGGGAACCTTTTATTATTCATTTTATTGATGGAATACTTAGCATATGTTGCTCACTTGTGCATGGTACTGACTTATTAGTCAGATTTGGCAAAGGTGCTAGTATCAACTGTGAAGCTGTGACTTATTAGTCAGGTTCGGCAGTGGTACTGGGCACTGGTCACGTTGCACTGACTTATTAGTCAGAACGGCCTTAGCGAGTTAACGCAAGCCAACAAAGATTAGATCTAATCGACTGTCAGCATTGAATGACTCAAAGAGCATTAATGCCAGACCGACCCCGAGGGTCGATGAATGAAATAAGCGCTTGGAGGCTAGTGGCTTACCTAGCAGCCACTCTCCCAGTTGAAACAGTGACATGTTTGTCAGTCACTCAGTATGGTTTACCAGAACCTGTTGAAGGCTAGTGGCTTACCTAGCAGCCACTCTTCCATTTGAATTAGTGACTTGCTTGTCAGTCACTCAGCATGGTTTATCAGGACCTCATGTGACGTTCACTCATTTGTTTGAAATCTTTATGCTCAGTGTGATTATAATGATAATCATTTGATGATGCTTACGTATAGTGTTATGTTTTCTTGCTGGGCTTTGGCTCATGGGTGCTATGTGGTGCAGGTAAAGGGAAAGAAAAGCTCACCTAGCCTTGAGTGGAGAGCTTAGGTGGTGATGTGTACATATGCGGCCGCTTGACCACCACGGCCAAGGAGTTCTCAGAGGAACTAGGGGGTTTACCCTATTTTTGCCGCTTAGGTCGGCGGGATTGTAAATTTTATACAGTAATGACCATTTTGTACTGAAAGCAACTTGTAAATGTTTTGATTAGCTCTGCAGAGCAGTTTGTAATGAAATGTATCCTTTCCTTTTTACTGGTTTTTCACCTTAACCTGATAATAACACTTAGATCACGTTTTTAACCAAAGGACTCGGGTAGTGGGTCAAATTTTCGGTTCACTGTTCACCGTAACTGTTCTGGGGTAGCCAGGGCGTTACAGCGGTTCTAACTTTCCCTCCTTTTTCCTTAGGACATGGGCGAGACACCCCCAGATTCTATAATGGCATAAACTAGGTTCACGACCATTCCTGAGTTCTAAAGGTATTTTGGGGATTGATTTTGACGGCACGACATTGAGAATGTCGTTCGCGGTTTCAATTGCATGTCCCCATAACAAAGTTGGTAGAGTTGTGTAGAGTCCAAGAACTTTACTTAGCTAAGATAGATAGTAGTATGATAGTATTTATAGCATTATCTTTGTTACTTTGGATTTTTGGTTCAGACCGGGAGTTATTTGGACACTCATAGTAGTACTTATAGATTTTCTAAGTTTAACCTATAGTTTAAGAATATTAAGTATAACCTAAGGTTTGATTAATGTGACTGATATTAAGGATTATATTATTATATTATAAGGTTTAGACATCAACCAATAGGATTTTAAGCACATGTTTTGAATGGTAATTAAGGATTAAGTATTTTTGAGGATTAAATTAAATAAGGGTAAAGTTTGAATGTTATAGGGTCAGTCAGCAGCTTTGAGTACGTTGAGGGCTTAGTCAAGGCTGTTTACTCCATTCAAACTTAGCTAAAAATGTGTAAATTCGTGTTTAAATATTCAGCGTATGCCGATATATCGCAGCTATAGGGGGCGATATATCGCAGCACGTAGATACGGAAAACACGAATCGATGCACGGTCGCCTCGGGAACAAAGGTCCAGGAGATATATCGCCTATAGGGGGCGATATATCGCCTCCACCAGCATGTTTTCAAATACTTTTGAATTCTTTTCCTTTCAGCCATTCAAACTCCTTCAACAGTCCAGCATCTTGTGAACGAGTCTTCAACCTCTGCTGAACGATTATTCAAATGATTTTCACCTAAAAAGCCATTATTTTTATTCAAGTAAAATCAAGATATTTTCATTCCCAAACTCTATAAATAGGACCTAGTACCCAGCCATTATTCACCATTTGCTCTAAGTTCAGAAGCTGCTAGTGTTAAGTGAGTGTGAGAGTGTAAACACTTGGTTGGGGAAAAAACTATAAGCTTAAACATCATAAGCTTATCAAACACTTTGGGAAGTGAGTTCTATAGTATTTCGGTGAAGGTTAGAGTGATCTTGCAGTCTTTGAGGTAAACCCAAAACTCTAGTTCCTTTCTGTATTTTATGTTATTTCTTTTCTCAAAACCTTCTACTCAGTCCCCTAACCTTATTCTTATTTTGGTTAGGGAATCCAAGCTCTTAAGCATATAAGTTGGTAAGTATGTTTTTATGGTTTAGTCTTTCCATCTCTTTCATTTCATCTCCTTTCTTTAGACTCACTCTTTCTTATGGTTTTAGGAGTGTTCCAAAAGTCCCAACTCAGTCCATAATCCCGGTAACTTTGGTAAGGAAAATAGGCTAGAATCTATATGTTTATGTTTATGTTATCTTATGTGTTATGATATGATATGGGTATGTTATGAATATGTTGTGCATGTGTATGTTGTAGGCTTGGGCATATGCCCTATTTGACTAACAAGACCCCAAAAAGATTGTGGGCATAAGCCTATTTAGCTGGTAGGACCCCACTAATCTCATGGGCATAAGCTTGTTTAGTCTATGGGACCCCAAGTATAATGGCCATTATAATAAGTGAATTATGTGTTATGATATGTCTTTACGCTATTATGAAATTATGTTTATGTTTATGACTATGTGTTAGATTTTCCTTGCTGGGCATTAGGCTCATTCCTTTCTGTTTATGTGCAGGAAAATAAGCTTTAGAGGCGGTAAGATTCGTGACGCTTGGAGGATGTGTATCGATGGTGAATGGAGTCAAGGGGCCGAGCGTTATTCGATTCGAGGATGTAGTCTTGTTTATGCTTTTATGGTTTTAAATGTATTTTCCGCATTTTCTATGTAACTCTTTTTAGTTTTTAAGTTATTTTTGTTTTAAAGACAATGGGTACCCATATCCTACTTATTATTTATGAAAGTAACCTTTGTTTCTACAAGTTTATAATAAATTGTGGTATTTTCGCAAATATATGTTTTAGTAAGAATATGTATGTATAGTTCGATAATGGTCCAAGAGTCTAGATTAGTGGGTCGTTACAAGTTGAGTAACTAAGCATGCATCTAACCATTTCCAATAAAGTTATGTTCCGGCGTTCCGCTACACCATTTTGTTGCAGAGTACCTAGGGCAGTAAGTTGTGATAAAATCTCAAGTTCAGTTAAATGATCTTGGAACTGCATATCCAAATATTCTCCACCCCTATCTGATCGCAAGATCTTTAACGTTTTACCTAATTGGTTCTGAGCCATTGCTAGGAATTCCTAAAACTTTGAAAATGTTTATGATTTCCTACGCATTAGGTAAAGACATGAGTATCTAGAGTAATCATCAATGAAAGTGAAGAAATACTCAAAACCACCCTTGGCTTGTACATTCAAAGATCCACAAACATCTGAATGAACAAGTCGAAGTGGTTCTTTGGCCCTATCACCCTTTGTAGAGAATGGACGCTTGGTCAGTTTGCCTTCTAGACAAGATTCACAGACAAGTAATTCACCTAAGGTGAGTTCCCTCAAAGGCTCGTCCTTTGTAAGTCTTTGAATCCTATCATACCCAATGTGACCTAGTCTCAAGTGCCATAAATACGTCATATTATCGTTATCGGTCTTTTGACGTTTATTGGTCCTAGGTTTAGCTACTTTGAATAAATCATTGTTAAGAGTGAGGGGTTCGTTTGGTCGCATAATATAAAGCCTATTTTCCAAACATGCAATACACAATTGTGATCCATTGAAAGAAATAAATATATTAGAACTTGTGAAAGTCATAACAAATCATTCTAATTGCAACATGGAAACTGAAATTAAATTTCTACTAAAATTCGGGATAAAAAATACATCATTTAAAATTAAAAATTTATTTCCGAACTTCAGACGAGCTCTTCCTCTAGCTTGGTTCTCAACGAAACGCTCTGTTCCCAAATCTAAGCTTTAAGTTGCCTTCGTTCACTTCCTCCCACGATTCAAGAATCTGTAAAGAGTTGCAAACATGGTTGGCTGATCCAGAATCAATAATCCAAACAGATTTATCATTCTCTATAACACATGTTTCTAGGGTAAATGAATTATAATCATTACCTTTGTTTTTAGCTGCTAGAAACTTGGGGCAATCTCACTTCCAATGCCCCTTCTCTTTGCAGTGAAAACACTTATCTTTACCTTTCTTGTTTTTCTTGTTCTTCCCCTTAGGCGTCTGTGCATTTGGTTGTGCACTCATCTTTGCAACCTTTGTAGGCTTGGGGTTGTTGTTTTTTCCACCTTTCCTCTTGTTTCCAACTTTCGAAGATGAAGCTTGGTTAGCTTCAGCCTTTGCTGGATCAGCAGCAACAATAGTAGTCTTATTTTCTCCTCCTTTACTAGGTTCACCCATGAGAGACTCAAAAGTCTGAAGCTCGTTCATGAGCTGCGTCAGACCATAGTTGAGTTGATCACGAACGTGCAGACACGGTGCCATCCGAGCATTGACGGTGCCATCACGTACGTGCGGAGACAGTGTTATCCAAGCATTTATGGTGTCATCACGAGCATTGACGGCTTCATCACTAACGTGCGGACATGCTTGTTCTGGGGATTCCTCAATCATGATGAATTCAGAGTTGTCACCAATCAACTCTATGTTGATATTCTTCTTCCAATTAAGGAATTTTTCTCCAGTGAATTTCTCCATCAAAAGTTGAGTAAGGATGAGAGTAGACACAGACACTACTTATCTTAAAACTACAAATTACCAATAAAAAATAAATCAATCACATATGCTCAATTAAACTTTTATTCACAAAATTTCAAGAAATAACACAAAATATAACAAAAATATGTAAGGTATAAGAAAAAAAATACCAAAAACAATCATATCTCTATTTCTTTGGGTTTTTAACTAATCTATGATATCATTGTCCCGGTTGGCGAGAGTAAAAAATATCACTAGTTAAATAGACTTTTAAACTCATTTAATAATGGACACCACTATTAACAACTTATTATTCGATCAAAATAAGAAAACAAATTCTCTTATTTTATGAGCTAGACCCACGGTTTCGATAATCATAGATTTAGTCCTAGTAGTCACCGTAGGGGTGAGTCTATGTAGAGTCCAAGAACTTTACTTAGCTAAGATAGATAGTAGTATAATAGTAATAATAGTATTATCTTTATGACTGTGGATTTTTGGTTCAGACCGGGATTTATTTGGACACTCATAGTAGTACTTGTAGATTTTCTAAGTTTAACCTATAGTTTAAGAATATTAATTTTAACCTAAGGTTTGATTAATATGACTGATATTGAGGATAATATTTATTATATTATAAGGTTTAGATAAGAACCAATTAGATAATAGCACATGTTATGTATGGGTTTATTAATGATTAAATATTTTGAGGATTTAATTTATTAAGGTTAAAATTTGAATACTTTAAGGTCAGTCAGCAGCTTTGAAAACGTTAAAGGGCTTAGTCAAGGCTATTTACTCAATTCAAATTAAGCTAAAAATGTGTAATTTCGTGTTTAAATAATCAGCGTATGCCGATATATCGCAGCTATAGGGGGTGATATATCGCAGCACGAAGATACGAAAAACACGAAACGTTGCACGATTGCCTCGGGCATACTGGCCCAGGCGATATATCGCCCCTCTCAGCATATTTTGAAAGTTTTCAAAAACGTTCTCCATTCAAACCTTCAACCTCTTGATAAGTCCAGCACCTTTCTGAACGAGTCTTCAGCCTCTGCTGAACGATAATTCAAATTATTTTCACTTAAAAAGCCATTATTTTTATTGAAGTTAAATGAGATCTTTTCTTTCCTACACTCTATAAATAGGACCTAGTACCCAGCCATTTATTCATCTATTACTCTAAGTTCAGAGGCTGCAAGTTGCTAGGTGAGTGTGAGAGTGTAAACACTTGGGGAAGTAAGGTTTATTCACATTTCGGTTCAAGGTTTAGATTGATTATAGAAGTACTCAAGGTATCCCAAACTCTAGTCCATTTCTGTATTATGTTCTTTAAAATTCTCATAGTCTTCTACTCATTCTAACCTTATTCTTATTCTTGGTTAGGAAATCCAAGTTCTTAAGCACAAGGTTTTTGGTAAGTATATAGCATAGATCCTTCTTCACTTTCATCCCTTTTCTTCAATATACTCACCATATTTCAAATGGTTTTTAGGAGTGTTCCAAGGTCCCAAATCAGTTCTCATATCCTGGTTATTTTGGTAAGGAAAATAGGATAGGATTTATGTGTTATATGATCTTATATGTTATATTATGAATATGTGTTATGTAAAATGATATGTTAAGTATGCTTGTAGACTTGGGCATATGACCTATACAACTAACAAGCCCCAAATAGATTATGGGCATATGACTTGCTTAGCTAGCAAGACCTCACTAATCTAATGGGCATATGACTTGCTTGGTTTATGGGACCCCAAGTAATAATGGCCATTATAGTATGTATGTGACATAAGTGTTATGGTATGTTTTTATGTTGCATTATGAATTTTTATGTATATGGCTATATGTTAGATTTTCCTTGTTGGGCATTAGGCTCACTCCTTTTTGTTTATATGTGCAGGAAAATAGTTCTAGTGGCGGGAAAGGTTCTTGGAAGCTTGGGGAATGTGTATTGAGGCGGAATGGATTCAAGGAGTCGAGAGTTTCAGTTTCGAGGATGAAGTCTTTATTTATGGTTTATGTGTATTTTTCCGCACCTATTTATGTAATCTCTTTTAATTACCATTATGTTATGTTTTGTTTTTAAAACAATGGGATCCCATATCCCACTTGAGATTTTATGTAAGTCTAACATTTGTTTTTACAAGTTTTAATAAAGTTATGATCTTTTCACTTGTAAGTTTTGTTAAAGATTAGTGTCTATGTATAGTTTTCGTTAATGGTCCAAAGTCTAGAGTAGTTGGGTCATTACAGTCTAGTAGAATTTGACCTATAATTATCTATCTCTCAAAATTTAACTTTGTCAAAATAACTAATGAACACCTTCCGTAGGGGGACGAATCAAAGCGCCTTGAGGCCCCATTAAGCTATTGACTATGTTAAACCAACGGTGGAGATTGAATAAAAATCTTAAAATAAGCTCATTATTAAATTAAAAATAGTATTTTTATTATTTATTTTAGAAAATTAATGACTATGGTTTTCCAAAAAAAAATTAAACATATTAAATTTTTTAAAACCAAAGTCCTATAATTTCCTATTAATTATAAAGTGTCACATTGAAACAAATTCAATTAATTTAGAATTAATTTTTAACTAATATAATGAACCTATACAATTAAGTCCAACTCAGGTAAATGAGTCTTAACAATTGGTCTTGTATGGAGGAGGGTTGAGTCCAGTATGTCGTTCCCACTACAAAGGCCCTCAATCTTCCATACAAGGTCAAAAAGACAAGAATTTAAATATTCGTTTTATTAATTGTTTTTAATTGAGTATGCCCACTATAGTCATGCAAAGCAAATGAGTCTTCACAAGTAGAATCACCCACAAGAGAGGAATTTAAACTTTACATTTTCTAATGGGCCCAAATAAAACCTATCATTTTATGAATATTTTATTTGGCAAAATCCATATATCTAACAAACATATGGGCCACTATATGCATCTAAGCTCAGTTACAAAAATACCACATATAGTACAAACAGACATGTTATAATTGGATGGGCCTAATCATGTTACTATATGAGCAATTTTATGAATTTATGCAAAAATACCACAATTTATTTTATTTGCAAAAATACTACAATTAATTATCTAGAATTTATCAAAAAATTCAAATTAATTAAATTTTTACAAAAAATAAGTCAATTTAAATGAAATTTATCAACAATTAACAATAGTTAATTTAAATTTCATTTATCAACAATCAACTTGGTTTTAGGTTAATTTGGAAAAAAATATTAATTTAATTTAAATAGGATTTATCAACAATTAACCAAAGTTAATTTAAATCTCATTTATTAAAAAAATATATTTTATTAATTGGTTGAAAAAAATGATATTTTTCAAAATTTAACCAATTTTAAAATCAATATCTTAACTGTTTTTCAAAAATATCTTGTGTTGTTACAACTATAGCTAATAATTTAACCATTAAAAAATAAAATATTAATAGTTATAACAATCCTAAAATATCTCAAAACAATTAATCAAATTCAAATATCCATAAAAATATCTAACTAACAATATTCAAATTTCAAATAATTTAAATATAAAAAAACTATAGAATAAAAAAATATTTATATTTTCAAATAAAGATTTAATAAAAATTTAAAAAATTTAAAAGAAAATATTTTAAATATCTGACATCTTAGTTCTAATATTTTAATATATTAAAATATTTAAAATTAAGTTGTTAGTTTATTTTTAAATTTGAATTTGAATCTTTGTAGAAAATATCTAATCATTTAAATCTCAACTAACAAAAATATCTTATTTAAAAAAATAATTTTAAATGCAAAAACAAATTTGATATTTTTGGTATTTGATTATAAATAATTTATTTTCACAATTTTTATTTCTTAAAAAAAAAAAAAATTACGCTGGTGGCTGGGGTGCGCGCAGGTGGCGCGCTGGTGTGTGCGGTGTACGCGCACGTGTGTGCACACGATGGCAGCCATAAGAAAAAAAATTTGGAAATTTTTTTTTTGTGTGATTTTTCAAACCAAAACTATCTTCTAATTAATTTTTACCATGTTTTACACAAAATAAAGCATATATAAAAATTAATAGCATAGAAAACACAACAAAATAACCTAAAAATTGCCAATAATCACATAAAATCAACATGCTTCATAAAAACATGAAAATTCGTCCAATTATTTAAACACATCAAATAATCTAATTTTAAACATGTTCATGCATGAAAATAAAGATTACCAAAGGCTCTGAGGCCAGTTGTTGAGAAACTTATATATGATCTTTATTTATTTGCATGTAGATCTAATATTAAACAAATTAATATGAGATAGCCTAGAACATGTTTCTAAAATTGAATTCGAAGATAAACAAAGATAAGAATACTTACAGTATTCGCAGCGGAATGAATAAGTCATTCCTTCAGTTTCTCTAACCCTTGCATCCTTTTTGTCGCACAGTATTATCAAGAAACTAAACCGATCTTCTATTTTCTTCACAGTCTGCCAAAGTATCCTTAGAATCACCTAAACTAGAGTGGACAATTCTCAACACATGAGATAAATACAGTGAGAATAAGAGAAAATAACAAAGAGGCTTAGAAAGTGACTTGTGTTTAGAGAGAATCTAAAACCTATCAGAAAATCTGACTTGTGACTTGTCAAACTTGTGTTTTGACTTCTCTCTAAGCACTCCTTTTATAGACTCAATTAGGTTATTTAATTTAATTAAAAAATCAATAAAATAATAGTCAATATGAAGCCCTAGGTCGAAATTATCATGGGCTTTAGGGCCGTGAAATTTCTCATTTGATTATAAGCCCATTGGACTTAAACTAGACTTAAAATCAAGACATGTATTATTTTCTATTGATTTAATTAATTAAATAATTATTTAAATCCTTTATCAAATTAATTATTTATAATTTGAACCTTTATTTAAACTTATTTATTAATTTAGATACCAATTTATCTTAATTAATAAATTTGTCATAATTTCTCTTTTCTTCTCAAAATTACATAACTCTGTGAAACTATCCAAAATTGACCTGGTCAACTTTGATAATTCTAATTGATGATTATATCAATTAATTGAGACTACCTAGATGATTTTATCCAAGGTACAATGGGGACCATGGGCCTATGAAATCAAGCTCCAATAAGTTACCGTAAATCTAACAAATAAATTTACTAACTTATTAATTCCTCGTGACTCCATTATAGACTCAGAATTGCACTCATGAATTCATAGAATGTTCTATAAAAAATATAGATACGCTATTAATTATTTATTGTTACAACTACAATTGTCACTCAATCCTCTATAGATGGTCTACAATGAGATATGACTAAAATATTGTTTTACCCCTCATTATATTTTATCCTTAAAACACTTAGTTCCTTGTAAATGATATTTCAGTAAACTAATTTAATTACTGAAATGAGATCTCTATCATTTAACACATTGAGCCAAACTAAAAGGAAACCATCGTTTCACTTCTTCATCAGAAGCTATAGATGTTCATATCTATGATTAACACTCCCACTCAATTATACTACCGAGTTCCCAAGATGTAAGTATGTGCTAGTTCGTAGGGTAAGCTGGTAACGAACAAGTCAAAGAACTCAAATAATACAATTAGTTAGAATACTAACCACTCAGAATTGAGATTGAATTGACATATGGTCAACTATATGATATGACTAGAATAATAATAACGGTATGTTTACTTATCTTATTAACTGTCAATATCGGTCTTGTTCGATGTAACAAATACATCCGATCTTATCTACTTTGCTAATGTTCTGGAAATAACATAACACCACAATGTGTAAGTAGATCATATCATAGATTGGCAAGTCATTGTAAATCCTATGCACTGACTAATCTTAGGACTAACTTATTTTGAACATATAATCATATTTATATTCCACTGTGATTACGTCACTATAAATACGATTAGCTATATGCTTGGGATTTAATAGAAGTTTATGTTAAACAAATAATCATGAAAATAAAACATGTGAGCAAAGTGATTGACCAAGTCCAAAAATGATTTCTTATTCTTTTATTGATAATAAAATGAGATTACAAAGAATTTGGGTTTTAATTAGAGCATAAAACCCCAACAGTTCATTTTTATCAACCTTAAATGGAATAGGTGCAGAGTGCCCATAGCTTCTCTTTTCTGTCCTGCTTTTCGAACTTGACCCCCCTTTCGGCCTCTTACTAAGGTTTCTGGATGATGAGCTTAGATCGCCTTTGCTCTGTTTAAATGGTGTCCTTGTTGTAGGCGGTTGAAAGTCGGGCAACCCTTTTGGGGTTTTATTTAATTGAGGGTTTTCAAGGCCCCGATTGAATTATAGGAGTGATACATAGAGTTGCCTTTCTTTTCCTTGAGCCCGCTATCATGTGGTTCCTATTGGAAAAGTCCAATGGATCTTGGAAAATGATATTTTGGGCCTCAAATTTGTTGATTAGTGGTGAAAAATGCATATTTATTGATTTTAATTGTCAAAATAAATTAATTTTAATTAATATTTTCATGGAATCAATATAATTTATTTTATAAATGAAAATATTTGATTATGATTTAATTTATTGTTATTTTGTAGGAATTAAAGTTGCACTTTGGTATAAAGAAAAAGAAATAAGAAAAAAAAAATCAAAAGTGAAAAAAAGTGTTGAAAAAGTGGCATTTTTTAAGGGAATTAGGCCCAAAATGAGCCCAAGCTGTAGAGTCCAAGAACTTTACTTAGCTAGTTAGATAGTAGTATTACAGTATTTATAGTATTATCTTTATGACTGTGGATTTTTTGTTCAGACTGGGAATTATTTGGACACTCATAGTAGTACTTGTAGATTTTCTAAGTTTAACCTATAGTTTAAAAATATTAATTTTAACCTAAGGTTTGATTAATATGACTAATATTAAGGATAATATTTATTATACTATAAGGTTTAGATAAGGACCAATAGGATTTTAAGCACATGTTATGAATGGGTGATTAAGGATTAAGTATTTTGAGGATTAAATTTAATAAGGGTAAAGTTTGAATGCTCTAAGGTCAGTCAGCAGCTTTGAATACGTTTAAGGGCTTAGTCAAGGCTTTTTACTCCATTCAAACTTAGCTAAAAATGTGTAATTTCGTGTTTAAATAATCAGCGTGTGCCGATATATCGCAGCTATAGGGGGCGATATATTGCAGCACGTAGATACGGAAAACACGAAACGATGCACGACTGCCTCGGGCATACTGGCCCAGGCGATATATCGCCTACAGGGGGCGATATATCGCCCCTCTCAGCTTATTTTGAAAGTTTTTGAATTCTTTTTCCATTCAGCCATTCAACCTCTTGATAAGTCCAGCACCTTTTTGAACGAGTCTTCAGCCTCTGCTGAACGATTATTCAAATTATTTTCACCTAAAAAGCCATTATTTTTATTCAAGTGAAATTAAGATCCTTTCATTCCTAAACTCTATAAATAGGACCTAGTACCCAGCCATTATTCACCTTTTACTCTAAGTTCAGAGGCTGCAAGTGGCTAGGTGAGTGTGAGAGTGTAAACACTTGGGTGGGGAAATCATAAGCTTATCAAACACTTGGGAAGTAAGGTTCTATAGTATTTCGGTTCGAGGTTTAGATTGGTCTACAAGTCTTCAAGGTATTTCTACACCTTAGTTCTTTGGTATTATTTTATTTTAAGTTCTCATAGTCTTCTACTCAGCCTTTGACCTTAATCTTTATTTTGGTTAGGAAATCTAAGAACTTGCACATAAGTTTTTGGTAAGTATGTTTCTCAATGGTTTAGTCCTTCCATTCCTTTCATTTCCTTTTCTTCATTAAACTCACCCTTTCATAATGGTTCTTAGGAGTGTTCCAAAGTCCCACCGCTGTCCTCTTATCCCGGTATTTTGGTAAGGAAAATAGGATAGAAATTCATATGTTATATGTTTTATATGTTATCTTATGTTTCTTATGTTATGACAAGTGTTACGATATGTATGTTTGTAGGCTTGGGCATATGACCCATATGACTAGCAAGACCCCAAATAGATTATGGGCATATGACCTGCTTAGCTAGTAGGACCCATCTAATCTCGTGGGCATATGACTTGTTTAGTCTATGGGACCCCAAGTAATAATGGCCATTATAGTATGTATATGAAATAAGTGTAATGTTATGTTTTTATGTTTCTTATGAAATTTATGTATATGAACTATGTGGTAGATTTTCCTTGCTGGGCATTAGGCTCATTCCTTTTTGTTTATATGTGCAGGAAAATAGCTATAGTGACGGTAAGATTCGTGGATGCTTGGGGAATGTGTATCGGTGATGAATGGATTCAAAGAGTCGAGAGTTCGATTTTCGAGGATGTAGTCTTGTTTTATGGTTTTACATGTATTTTTCCGCACTTGCTATGTAACTCCTTTTTATTTTAAATTATGTTTTGATTTTAAACAATGGGATCCCATATCCTACTTGACATTTTATGTAAGTAACTCTTATTTTTACAAGTTTCCTAATAAAGTTATGGTATTTTCACAATGTAAGTTTTATTAAGGATTAGTATGTTTAGTTTTCGTTAATGGTCTAAAAGTCTAGAGTAGTTGGGTCATTACACAAGCCCAAGCTTGCCACCACCTGGACATGTGGTGCGCCTCTATTGACTGCACTTGGTCAACACTTTCAGCCACCTTTCAACCAAATTTTTGTGGGTTTTGGGTCTTGCACCTTTCCATTTTGAGCTCGTAAGCTCATGTTTTGTGGTGTTTTAGAAAAATGACAAAATGACTATTCACTAAAATAGCTAGGTTAATATTAATAATAAGATTTAATTTTTCAAAATCATATTTTATTATTAAGATTTCAAATTTATTTTGTAGACCTCATTTGTAATTTAATTTCTTTTTAGTCATTTTCTCCTTCTATAAATAGAGATTCTTCTTTCATGTTTGGCATGTAATTTTTAGAGTAAAGAAACTATAGGAAAATTTATATTAACTTTCTTCTCATATTTTCTTCTTAAAAATTTGTGAGAATCATGAGCATAATGACCTAATATTCCTAGGAAGGTTAGGAATGATTCCATATGCTAGTGATGTTATTTTGTTACTTTGATTTTACTATGTTCCTAATATAATGTATTTGAGTTATTTATGTTCTTTCATCCTCAACTCTATTTTGTTATATTTATTTACTTGTGCTAATAGTATATATGATTAGTCATGCTCTTTCCATGTGCTTCTAATTAGCAAAAGTAATATTGATACATAATTTTATGTCTAATCTTCTATTGCATTATTGCCCTTGGATATTTTGTTATTTTTAGATTTTTCATAAGATTGACATTGTGCTTTTAAAGTAAAGAACTTTATAACTCAAATTGACTTTTGTTAAAAAAGAATATGGACTTTAATGTTAGATTTTCCAAGTAAATGTTGGGATATGAACTATTTACTAGTGTATTTTGGTAAATCAAGTAACTAAGTAGCTAAACAAGCATATGGATGATTCTTGAAACCTTTCCATTTCTCAAATTCTTGATTGCACCTTACTTTTATTTCACTTATCTCATTTTATGATTTCATCAAAAAGACAACACCAAAATCTCAAATCTCTTTTCATTTCCATTTTTATTTACTTCTTGTTACTAATTTTTTTGGTTATTTTCTACTAATATTTTGGTTTTAAGTTACCTCCTTGTGGATCGACTGCCCGATTTTACTACAACTACCGCTTAGTGGTAGTCACATTTTGGGCGTTAAACATTTGTCAATCTCCATAAGGCCCATCAACTTCTCAATAAATGGACCCATTTCTGTCTCCTTGGGCCATGACAACATTGTGGCTTTCGGGTAGTTGTGGGGTGTTCTGGATTTGCAGAGTTTAACGTGGGGTATCTCAACCATTTGCTTAAATGAAACACTTTTGAAAGGCATAAGTCTCTTAATGACTCCTTTATCATTTAGGTTCTAACCTATTTGGGAAATGGGGTGTAGTTTGGACCTCCGGTATGTAGATTCAACTTGAATAGGGTTGTGGTTGCCAAAAGTGGCTTCTTCCTTCTGAGGCATAGGACCTAGTTTTGCCTACTCCCCATGTTCATTCCCTTTTGAAGAGCCAATGATTTGTCTGTCCTTTCTGAGCCCTCCACTGAAATCGCTGCATTGTCTCCAGTAACATTGTTTGAATTATTTGAATTTTTCTGGTATCTTTCAAACCTTCAACCGATTTGTTGCGATTCTCCTAACGACCATGTTCTTAGTGTCGAAGCAACTCCTTATTGACACCTCCGCTTTCATCCATGCTCCAAACATAGGGATTGCTTTTCCAATAGGAGGGTAAACAAACACCTTTGCTCTGTTACATTTAGTGATCGAATGGGCAAGGTATCCGCAATTATAACAGATCATAGGAAGTTTACAATACTAAAATTGGATCCATTCCTTCCTATCCCTATCGATGCTTAGGAAGAACCCAACCGGTAGTTGGTGAGTTATCAAGACATCCACCTTAATCTTTAGATAGCCCCTTCTAGCCGTCTCTCTTCTGTTCCCATTGTCGTGCCCAGGTAATCACCTAGTTTAATAGCAATGGTAGGGCCATTCTCCCAAGTTAGGTACGATATTGGTAAACCATGTACGTGAACCCAGAAAGTCGCCTTTGCCATGTCCACATCCTGCCATCTTCCATCCCCAGGCCATTCTCTAATGTTGAGAAGTTTCCCTTTAATACTCCATGGCCTTTGCCTTAGTATTTCTTTGCAATCTTCCTCGAAGTTGAAGAAAATATCCCAAAGCCCTTCTTGCATCGTCTTCATTCTCCATCCTCCCTTTAAGTTCCACATCTTTGACAGGATTTGTTTCCCAAACATTCAGGCTAATACCCTTGTTTTGACTACTTCAACATTTATTTCAATGTCTGTTTCCAATTCCAATAATAGGTCTTCAATAAACCTTTTTATAAGGCCCTCTATTTGTTGCTCCTCTTCCGTAAGCTCGTTTACCATAAATGCAGTGTCTGCATTTTCCATAACAACCTCTTCAGTTTCCTTGTTGCAGTTAGTGCTGACTTTTTCCCACAACCAACCCCCCCCCCCCCAACGACACCCTCAGGGAACCAAATGGATTTAATGAGAGCCAAAAAGAAACCTTCCACCAGGTCACGAAATGCTGAATTTTATGAAAACTAAAACACCTCACCCACCACGCATTAAGAGAAGACACAATAAAACAGTAACTGACAACACAAAGAATTGTAACAAGTAAAGCCTCAATAAAGCAATGTCCATCACCTCAAAGAAACAATCAAACCACACAGTTATAGCTTATTGTAAGCTATCTGTTCGATCTCCAACATCTCACCAGAAGGGAGAAAAAAAATGGGCTTATAGACTAGTCAGTCTTAGTTTTGGTAATTTATGTTTCACTTATTGAACGCTAGTTTATTTCTATAATTTAAATAATCAAAGGATGTGTTTGTCCTTACTTTTAAAATCCTGAAAGTACCCACTCAAATACAATATAAACGACATCCTAAAAAAAACACTATTACATGACAATATTTATCCTAAAATGACACCATTAGTGAAACTTGTTTGTAAAGGACAATATTGGCAAAAACCAACTCTCTAAAATGAGAAGAGTATTTGAAAACGACAATGCGTTTTGATAACTACAAAGTTTCCAACTTACAAGAAAAGCCACAATTATAGCAACGCCCTTAAACGACAACCGAAACAAAAATATGTCTCATAAATATGAACAAATTTCCTTTTAATAATGCTGTCTCCCAACCCTCGAAGGTGCAATATATTTCAAAACATAAACAAAATGACATATATTTATTTTTTAAATCAACAAAGAAAGCTACAACGATTACTTTAACATCATGAGAAATGACAACAAATCTTAGATTAACGATAATAACTATCAATTAAAAAATAAAGAAAAGAAAGGGAAAGTGGTAACATATTACGCACAATAACTAGGATTGTGCAAAAAAATTTGTAACCTGCCCAATCTGAATAACCCTCCCAAACCAATTCGAAAAAAATGATAAAAAATGCAACCCGAAAAACCCGTCCTTCATTTCAAACCGCCCAATTACTATATTGGGCGGGTTGAAATTTTTGGCAACCCGCCCAATGTAACCCGACCCGCCCAATTAATAATTTGTCTACTTTTCTTAATTTATTTATTAATTGTACATATTTAAAAATAATTCAAATTATTATTTGTTATAAAAAATCCTATATTTTAAAGTAACAATTATTTTAGTTACAAAAATACAAACTAAAAAATAGAAAAAATAATAAAAACAATTAGTGAAAAATTATTTTTTTTAGAAAAAAAAAAAGTTTCGGCGATTTGGGTGGGTACCTGCCCAAACCAATGGTCGGGTTGAACTTCAATTTTTTTTAATTAGGTAGGTTATGGGTTTAAAAGTACCAAACCGATTATAAATTTGAGTTTATAAAAAATCTACCCAACCCACCCAAACCGACCAATGAACGCCTCTATCAATAAGTACGAGAATGACTCCTTTTTTGAAAGAGTATAGGCTACCAATCAACAATTTAATAATAATACCTTCTAAAAAAACGACAAGAATCGTAACAAGTCAAATTAATTTATCAAAAGATGACTTCAGTTTCCTAAAAGCGACTAAATCACTCGATAAATGACAAGCAAGAAGTAACAGTTTTATTTATGCATTGTTTTTTAAAAACGACATGAAAATTAACAGACGACAATATATCACAACGACCCAAGGAAGTGAAGGAGCACGATTTTCGGATCCGACCCACAAACCCGAGTTTGTTGGGTAGCTAAACCCGAACCGAGAATGAGAGCATCTCGAACTCGAATCTCAAGACAGTGTCGAATCGATTGTTCGCTTTCGCCATCTTGATAGCTGAAAAATATTAGGATTTTAGGGTTTCCATTCCTTCTTCTCTATCCAATCTGCAGAATTCTGATCCAGCCAGACCAATCGGTTGTGTTGATTTGTGAAGAAGATGTGGCATGAGGCTAGAAGGTCGGAGAAGAAGGTCCATGATTTGATGGACGCAGCTCGAAAGCGGGCCCAGAGACGAGCCGTGTTCTTGGCCAAACGCCGTGGCGATCCACAGCAATCGATTCAAATCGTCGGAACTCGTTGCCGTATGTACCGCGACGATGGTCTCTACCAGGCCACTCAGGATCAGCAAGGCCTGTATGTTTTCTCTTGCCTATTAGTTATTTCATCAAGTTAATCATGCTCACTTTACTTCAATTCGTAATTTTGATAAAATTACTACCGAACACTGATTTTGTTTTGAGTAAATAATTGATTTTAGTACTCAAATTTGTTTGTTTGAGAAAGCCTCATTACTGTTTTTTTCATTGGACTTTTGCATTTGAGACTTTGAGTATCTAAGTTTTTTTAATATCTACTGTCTAATGTTGAGTTGGGCACGTAATTTGTTCAATTCTACCTGTTTAGACTGTTAGAATTATACTAGTCCGGATGCCCTTAATGTTTACATTTAACCTGAATCTAGTTAGGCAAGTAAAAATATTTATATTTCGTTTTTTTTGCTAAATTTTTCGATATTTATATGTATTTCTTAGACTTAGTGTTGGTTTTAACTTCCATTGCAGGATACCTTGGAATGGGAAACAAGATATTTTAATTGACAGGTATGATTTTTTTTCTTTTGAAGTGTGATGTAGCCTGGTGTTGTGGTCACGTGGGTTGATCATACTTTTTTGACGTGGGTTGAAATTTTCTTTGTGTAAGCAGATTTGATGGGCGTGCCCTTCTTGATTTAATTCGCGAACCTGGGTCTCGACATTTTCGGGTTCAAGAAAAGACTGAAGAAGAGGAAGAATTAGAAGAGTTTGTTAATTTTGAGCGTTACCGGGATTTAATTAAGCATCGACGTAGAGGATGTCGGTACTTTTTTAAAAAAATTTTGCTGTCACATACATTATATTGTTAAACATTTAAAAAATGATTGAACTTATTCATCTTGTATATATGAAATAGCTATGCACCATTCATGTTTTAAAATTTATATTTAGTAGCATGGTGATCATTCATTGCTTGTTTAGAGGTCCATTTAGTTGTATTATGGTTTACAAGCTAAGTTGCTTGTCAACAGTTACTGATGAGGATGGTCTACAACATGTGGAACAAGAGATGGAAGCTAAGATTACTGCTTCATTTGCTCCTCAAAGGTCTGTTGAGTTTAATAGTTTCTATCTTTCTTTATCTGGCTTCCAGAATACAAATTTGTACAAGATTTTTCATATGTGCATTTTTGAGATTTCCAGGACCAAGTTTTTCTCAACATTTTTTTCCCCATATCTGGCAGATCACAGGCGGCACAGCCTTCTGCAACTAAGGGTTCTTATTCACAGGTTGGATTTTCATACGAAGGTGATGGAAAAGAGGAAGCTCAGTTCTCAGATGTTGATGATAATGATGATGAGGAAGATGATGATGACAATGATGAAGAAGATGATGATGATTTCAACAGTGACGATAGCAATGATGAAGGAATGGATAAAATAGCAAAGGATTTTGGAGTTAAAAGGTTCGGTTGGCTTGTTTACATGGACAAGAAAGCTAAGGAGGAAGAGAAAAGGCAAAAAGAAGTGATCAAAGGCGATCCTGCTATAGTAAGTTTCACTAGTTTAGGTTTTTAAATATTGTCTGTCTTAAGTGTTGGTTAGTGTTAAATTTGTAATATAATATATATTTTTTTGTAGAGGAAGCTTACTCGCAAGGAGAGAAGAAAGGTTTCTCAGGTAGAAAGAGAGAGAGAAAGGGAAGCTGCCCGGAGTACAGGAACTCGTGTTCTCCATCATGATCCCTACCGGTAATTTTTTTTATTTTTGACTAGTCAAAGATTCATTTCTTTTTTAATTGTTAGTACTGAACATATTACTCATGTTCGTGATAATTTGATTCCCCCTTTATTTTATATAGTGAAACAAGACGAAGTCCAACATATGAAGCGTATTCACGTTCAAGAAGGTAAATTTGTTCTACATCATTGTTGCATATATTATTTTGTTTCTTTCAAAGGAGCTTGGTAAATCTGCAGAAGTTTTTAACTTGCTTTTGTGTGTACAGATCAAGATCACGATCGTACTCACCCTCACATTCAAGAAGATATCCTCGTGGACGACATTCTGATGACGTTCACCGCAGCAAACAAGTGACTCCCAAAATAGAATATATTACTGAATTTGGTGGCTCTGTCGATGGGAATGAAACAAAGCATGAAGGATTTTCTCCACCATCTTCTCCTCCTTCTCATGCTGATGTGTTAAACCGGTCGGAGCACTCGACCTTTAATTCTTGCAAAGATAGATTGGACAATGTTTACTCTGCTGCAGCTTTAACACATTTTGTTACCCAAGGAAAACTTTGTGGTTTAGAATAGATCAGGTCTAGGTTATCATCATAACTGCCAAGAGGAAGAGGGACTTTGTAGAAAGAATTCGACTTACTCGAACCATTGAAAGGGTGTCTCTAATGCTTCTCTTTCATGCAGGTCATCATCTGGTCCAATACTTGAAGCACTGCATGTTGACCCTGCTTCTGGTGTATCTGTAAATAAGGACAAAGGGACTAAAGTGGTGAAAGTATCACCAGTAAGGTATGCCTTATTGTTTGTAGAGTAGTTAGCCTTCTTTGTTGTTTCAATCTTGACCAGAATAAGGCCGTATTTGTGCACATATGGAGGCTATCTTGATCATTTAGTGCATTTATAAGCGTGGTTAGGTAACAGTTACCTGAATTTCATTTCTTTCCGTTTACAGTGCATCTTCAGCAATAGCAAAGTTAACCAAGGGAAGTGCTTCCGGGGGTCTGTTAAAACAGCAGGAGGGGGAGAAAAAAGAAACTCCTCAAGAACGGCTGAAAAGAATTATGAGCAGGCAGCTTAATAAACAAAGTATGTCTTGTAGCTTAATGCATCTTTTACATGGTAGCAGTATGTTGAGTATTTTTCTTTATAATTTTTTCATTGCTTTTGTTTTGAGCAAAATTGTATGTTTTCTTTTTTCCTTCTCATGTTATACTGGTTTTTTCACCATTTCTTTTTCTTGTAGTGGGTTGACTGATCAATGTAGTGGGTTTCACTAATTTGAATCATTGTATAACTTCTTCCATTTACAGTCAAGAAAGATACAGCTGCTGAAATGGCTAAAAAACGAGAGCAGGAGCGTCAGAGGTTGGAAAAACTAGCTGAAACAAACCGATTAAGTCGAAGTAGGCGCCGCGATCGTAGCAGGAGCTACAGCCGTTCCCCTCCAAGGTTTGTCATTTTGCTTTGTCTATGACTTGAGGTGTTAGTTCCCTGGGTGTTTATAGGATATCAGGGTAGGCTTAATGTTTCTGGATGCCTAATATTTCTTTATGCAGCTGTTGATGCATCAAAGCTAAAGTAACTCATAAACATGTTCAAAAGTTTTTTGAATGTAGAATTGTATTATATCTTTTTGATACGTGAGCTACTGAGTTTTCTTTTTTCTTTAGTCTAAAGTTTTTTTTTTAATAATCTTTAATCTAAAGTTAAATGTTTGGTGGGTAGTTAATTCTGTAAAGTGCTTTTTCTAGCAATGAAGTATCACATTGTTTTTATTTCAGTTGATTAACATTAGTATGCAAGTACACTTATGTACGAGTAATGTGCTTATTGTAGAAGGTACAGACGAAGTAGAAGCCCCAGTAGAAGCAGCAGGGGTTCCCGAAGATATAGCTCTCGTTCCTCTTCTCCTTCTCGCTCTCGCTCTCGTACTCGAACTCGTTCTCAGTCTCACTCTCGCTCACCAAGGTGAACATAGTTTTGCTGGTACTTTGATATTTGGCTACATGTATTCGTTTTCACATGGAGAACTAATTTAGAAAAGGTGGTTTTACAGGGTACGAAGCCGTTCAAGATACTAATGGTATTCCCATGCGAGTTTTACATAGTTATTTTGTATGTGGAGTGATCTGATCAGCATATGGCTGAGACAGTAGTCTTTTATTTATCAGATAAATTAGCTTTCTTCCGAATTCTCTCCTTATTATCTTTACCTGAATCAGGTTCTGCTTTGTATATGGTTTCGTAGAAGAAATGACTATTCTGCATCTTTTTTTGGATTACCAAGTATCCGAGGTAGAGTAAATCATTATTAATATTAGCCAAAAACTAAACTCAAAACCCACTAATAAAATTGTCTCTAGTTCCACTTTCCTTAGAGCTCTTTACTAGTTCAAAGGAAAGGATCTTTGTATTTTGGGGTAAATACAATCATGTCAAGAGAAAGCTGTCCCCACCAATGGCATATTTGTTGACGAAGGTCGGCAAGCCCCTGATAAGTATTTTCTTTATGGGATTTGATTGAGATTTTACATTATTATGTAACCCATTAATTCAAAGAGGCCATCTTAATAAAATGGAGAAAAAGGTATTAGTACTAAATAGTGTAGATGCATGATGATATGGAAGAAGATAAAATCTGGTCCAATGCCAACTTTGAAGTTAGTGGAGACTTACATGTCAGTTGTCAAGGACAAGTTGGATGAGTATCTTATCTCTTCCCAGAAGATGAAGTGCTACTTCATGGCTCTTCTAGACCTTGAGATTGATTTGACACAAGTAATAAGTTTTCTGAGAATCCAGACAATTTCAGAAGCAGTGGTTGTAAAATTGTAATGGGTTACCCTATGTTTGGGTTAGGAAAAAATATCTAACTTTGTTATGAAACTAAAGAAGTTATTGACAAATTTAACTTGTAATTATAATTATTTTCGTTAAAAAAATTGAGATATTTTCGTAATAAAAAAAATTATAATTTTATATCTAAATAAATAATCAACTTAATTTATATATATACATATATATATTTAGCTTATTTTTCCCTAATCTATTCTTATCTAATTCAATCCTACTTTATATAGACAATGAAATAAGAGCTTATTTGATATGCATGAATTTGGAGATGAGAATGAGAATTTGAATACTTTTTCATATTTGGTATTGTGTTTAAATTTTTCTAACCCAAGAAACTGTACTGTAGGGGAGTGTTTGGTTTGAGGTTTGAGTTTGTGGGAGTAGAGTTAGAGGGAGTTTAGATTAAGGAAATATGAAACTCAAGTGTTTAAAGATATTAAATTTACTCTCAAATCAAGCTAAAAAATGAGACTCATTTGGAAACACAAATCCCTGAGTCATTAAAAATAAATATACCAAACATTGGTTAAATTTGACATTCTTATCCCCACCAAATTAAACATCCATACCAAACAACCCCTAAGGGTTTTTACTTTTCTTGATTGTAGACTCAGTGAATGGTTTTCAGATACCATGAATGTGAAACACTTCAAAATTATTATTTTAAAAAAATCTTAAACCAATAATTTTTTAGTTAATAACTTATTTTATTTTTGAAGCTTATAATGTAAAAACGATTATACATATATCAAACTATAAAATGATAAATAATATTTGTTTATTTAAATAAATTGATATGTAAAGCTTTTATATCATTACTTTACTTTAAAACAACAAATGAAATATTTAAAAAAATAAAATAAGGATATTTTTGTATTTTTAAAAATAATACTAGATCTAGTATTTAATAACTGTATTTTATAATCCATTTAAAAAACATTTCACAAGTAAAATTGTTTATAAATTATAATCTAATGAAAAATTTGGTAATTTTTTAAAATGTTATTTGCTATTTATAATTGTATTATTTATTATTTTGACGAAATAAATTATTATATTAATTTTATAAAAATATGAAAATTTGACAGATTCTTATGCACAACCAAACACTATTAATTATACTCAGGTAGATTAGATTTCAATGCACAACAAAATACAATTATGCAAGTTTCTAGACTATCAGATTACCTACTCTCTTCAACTTTTCCAGTAATATGAAAATTGTCAAATCCTCGTACCAAACGATCACTAATATAATATCTTTATCAATTGGGGCTATCTAATCATTCAAGAGTACACCACTTTGTTATTTTGGGGGTGAAAAGCTTGGGAGTTGAGAGTTTAATACAAATATGATCACATGGGATCGTTTCAACACACTTGTAAAGTCTAAAGTTTGTTTTAAAATTAAAAAAAAAAAAAAGACAAACATAGTACCAATTCCTTCCGAGAAACACATGTTGACGATCTTAAATTTGCACAAAGTTTTGAATTGAAACTTAAGTTTAATCCCAAGTTGAGACTTTTAGTGGGCTTTTGCTTTCCATATCTATAAGACAATGGGCCTAGGTAATGATGAATTCTTTGTGCCCAACAGATAGCCTACTCCAAGCTTTGGCCCACCAAATGAAATATATATGAAAAAGGAGAAAAGAAAACTTTTCAAACTCTTGTTTAGTTTAGAAGCAAGTAAGAAACAGTTCTGAGTTTCATAGGAATATAATCAGCCTAAACATAACTATATTTGTACATATACATATATTAATGATCCAAACTACTTTTCCACCAACCACCAATCAAAGGTTGAATTTAGTAATAGATTCCTTCCCTCCTATGTATGGATACTCATGAAGAGTAATTGATGAAATCCATGAATGAAAAGAGATTTTATTATATGAAAACCCAAAAGGAAGCAAAGTGGTGGATGAAAGCCAAGTTGCCCCTATAGATACAAATATATATATGCTGGGGCCTCTCTATTAATCTTTTTTGTTTTCTCTTTTTTGTTCATCTCGTGACCAACACGGGAACTCTTCCAACTTCTTCTTGATAAAAAAGGCTAAGAAATAATGCAATTAAAAGACCTAGCAGCTTAGCTATATATTGTTTAGAACTCACCTCATCTTGATCATCTTCAACTTTATTCCAATCCTTATCACACGCCCGAATCTCATTTTTTTAATGAAATTAAAAGATGCCCACCTTCAGCTTTTACCTTATTTCCACACCTTTAATCGAACCTACTTGATTTTGAGAGTAAGAGAAAAGGTTTCACAGAGAAAAAAAAAAGATATATTTAACAAGTTTTTGAGTTGAGACCACTCTTCACACGAGGGGCCACTATATTTTAACTATATATTTTTCACTTTGGCCGAAAGAGATGCTACAAATATCTGTATACATATATATATGAAAGCATCAATATATTGCTCTATTCTCACTAATCTAAAAAGTACTGCTATCCCTCCTAATAGTATATATATATACACATATATATTTATATAAAAGAACCTTCATGAATTGATTTGATCGTCTCTTTTAGCTTTGTTAGTTTAAAATGATTTGTTTATTGTTTTGGCCTTTAACACTTTGTATATATACAATGATGAAAAAATATCTCGTTTTGTGTATTTTAAGAAAAGAAATTCCCACCTGTATTAGGCTTTGATTAACCAAACTATACCTATAATTGTTGCAAATTAAGTTATAAAATATGTTTGTGAGGTTAGTGGAAGCACATGGTGAAGTTTATTAAATAATTGTTTAATTGTAACCTGAGAGTGTATAAATTAATTGTGATTATTTTGTAGGTTTAAGTATATCCTACCCTACAAAATGATTTTATTCTTCTAAGCATGCACTCCCATCTTATAATCACATTGATATTGTATAATTATAATTATTATTTTTATCATAAACGACAATCCATTAAAATGTCTTATCTCTCTTTTTGTTCCTAGTCTATATATTGTTTGAGGCTATAGCTCCAACTTGGATTACATTATTAGATAAATTGAATTTTCTTTGGGTAAAAAATAAAAAATAATAGTACGACCTATGGTCTAACATCACAGTGACATCACTATTTACTACTCTATAATATCTGGATTTTTATACATTTGGTGGTCTCATTCTCAGAATAGTACAAAAAGCAAATAGTAATAATAATAATTGAATATAGTTTCACTTATAAGTTATTGTGTGTGTTACAAGACAGGTAACTAACCCAACTTGAAGTATTATAGGACTTCTTCTAATATTAGGGTATATACTAAAGTCAAACTTACTATAATTGAAAAATAATTCACTGTGGAGAGGAAAATAATACTAAGAATTTAGCCATAATTTTAATGCTTAAAGAAGAAAAAGCTTTACCTATGTATCTCATTATTGCTCATTTCTCGACTTGCATCTAAAATCAACTAATTTTGAACGATAACTTTAAAACATTTATTTTACTAAATATTGTGAGAAATATTATAATTTATAACATACGCATATTAATCCTTAAAAAAAAGTTTTTCAAAGCATCTCATCAGAAAGTACACAACTTTTCTGCTTCATTATTCATTAAGTATAATAAACACACGTATTAATTTTTTTATTTAAAAAAAAAAATCCCATTTCATGACAAACATATGTGGACACCTCAATTCATTTCTCTTCCTAGACATAATTCCAAAGGAAGAAGAATATATAGGTAAGCTATATATTGACTAATTTATTGTAATTATACATTGATTATGGGTCGTTCGTAAATCTAATTATTAGTAGTTAGAAGTGAAGAAGAAGAAGACAAGTGAGAAGTATATTGCAATGCCCACTAGTTCCATACAAATATAAGTATTTGACTAAACATTTTTATTGTCCAATATGGACCCTCACTTGATACACAAGACAATGACAACCCTCCAATATAACATTCAAAGAGGTTACAATTTGTTTCGTATTCACACAACCGTCGATGACCTTTCATGGATTTTTGTTAAGCTTCTATTCCTACCCACGTATCTTCCATCCTATTTTGTCCATTTTTAACACCTTGGACGCCATACAAATCTAATCCAACCCTTTCTATATCTTGCCTCTACTTAAGAGACCATGATCCTTGCTCTAAAACTCCATCCAAATTAAAGCCCCACAAATCTACCTACCATCCAAAAAAAACCCTAGTTTTTCTCAAGTATTTTTGTGTTCTCTTTTATTTTATTATATTTTCCTTTTTCTTTTCAAAAGGGCAATAGCATATTGCTTAAACGTGTCTCTAATTGAGAGACCATATATACTCGTTAATCTAAAACAAGATCCAAATTAATAATAAGATCTCACAAATCAACCTATCATAAGCCAAAAAAAGAAAAGAAAAGAAAAAAAAAAGAAGAAAACCCTTGTTTATATTTCAAGGATTTTTTGTGTTCACTTTAGTTTTTCCTTTGAAAAGGGCAATGTAGCACATTGCTTAAGCGTGTCTCTATATTCTTTATGGGCCATGCAAATCTCAAGAAAAAGAGTACGACATTTAACTAAGATTTATATTAATAGTCAGTCTCTCGTAAGGTTTGGTATGAGTGGCAATGAAGTAACTTCCAACTAGAAGTAACAAAGTGGATATATATATATATATATATATAAACTTGCTTATATTGGTAATTAATTTGGATTAGGGTTTTATATATATAAATATAATGCATGTATATATGAATATATATGGCGTTGTCAACAATAGTAGGTATTATAATATAGTGTTATAGCAGCTATGTATAACTGTTTAAGATGATAAACAGTTGACCAAATTAAATCTTTACCGACCGAATGATTATAACAATTAACCTCTCTTAAAAATTAGAATAGTATATTTCTTGATCAAAGAACGATATTCTAGGTCATTCTCACATGTTAATTAGATTCTCTAAAGTCAATTATATATAATCTAATTAAGAAGTCGTGTACAAACTTCTTGATCCTGCCTCAAGTTCTGAAACTGATCAATATAATTTTCATAAACATTTTAAACGAAATTTCGATTTAATTTCTTTGGAAATTATTTCATTGCTTCTACCACGTGCTCAACCTGAGAAAGTAGCCGTTATTATTATATATCCTAATTAATAACTAATTAAACTCAAATATGGAGAAGTTTCCTTGCAAAAAAATTAAAAAAAATTTTGGTGGAGTGCATGTGCTTGATCTACAATATATATATATATATATTAAGTTTTATTTAATATTTTATGTAAAATTGATTTAAGTTTGGTCCCTTATTTACTTAAGAAGACAAAGCTAATCCAAGCAACATTCTCCAAAGCAATTCTATATACATGCATATATATAGTACTACTCTTTGGTACTAATAATTACATATAATCTGTTTACGAGTGTATAACAAGCAATTTCATTTTCTATATATATTCTTTTGTAAAACTAGTAGTAATGGGAGTCTCATATATGTTATTATTATTGGTTTTATTTTTAAGTTAAAGTGAATTATTTGATTGAGATATGTAGTTGAAATTTGTTATCAATTAGGTATTATGTCTCCCATTTTCATATATAGCCTCATCGATAAAAGTAATTTATTAACCCTATAAGTTGAGAGCCCTATTTGTTTTGTCTGTTTCCTCTTGTATTTTGGATTAATAATCTTCCAGTCAATACAATCACTAATTAATCAAAAACGATTTTGGATATAATAAAATGTCTCACGGGGACAAAATCTAAGGCACTTATATACATAAATAAATGTGTATATATATATATATACATAGATGAGTGGATAGAAATGCGAGGCATGGTATGTAGTTGCACAAAAATATTATAATTAAAGAAAGTGAAAAAGGAGAGTTTTGTTAAAGTTTTAAGAGCCGGCCATAGCCAGCTTTTTTGTATGTATAAGCACATTATGGGAAACTATATCGATCTATGCAAACATAAGTATATGATTTATTATTCTCTGTTCCTTGTGTCTTGCTCCGATTAGATTGATTCTCTGTGGCTTTATTTTGATTCTCTGCTCATTGTTGTACCTTTTACACACTTTGAAAACCCATTTCACTACACCCTCACCCCTCTCTCTCATGCATCATCAATATAATCTTATTTATATATTTATATATATATATACCCTTTTAAAAGTTCTACCAATTAGTTTTATTTATTTTTATTTTTATTTTTATGCTACAATTCTAAAAAGAAGTATACTTTTTTTTTTTTTTTTCAGTTTTATCAATTTAAGGTTGTTAAGAGTAGCCCTTCAAATAATAATTTTAAAAGAGACTTTGAAGTACTTGCATAGCATAAAAGATATCCATATGCTATGTTATGCATAGTGATTTTCTTTCCTTTTACTGTTTTACTTTATTTATTTATTTATTTTTGAGATAATTATTATTTTGGGAAGTTAAATGGTGAAATTGAGTGGTAAATTTGATAAAGAAGATATGGAATTTACAGGAAAAAAGGTACAAATGGAATGCTCTCATCTTGAGGGACATCTTCTCATAACTTAGTCTTAAGCTTATTGTGACCAAATGATTAGCTTATTACATTTATATATATATATATAAATGAATGAAAAACCCTACTTTCTAATTATTATTAAAATTGCATTTATGTCTCTCTTCTTACAAAAAAATAAAATAAAAATAAAACACAAAGTAAGATTTATTTAATGGAAGTTAGTGTGTAGAACAATGTGGACTGATGATTATACATGCTTCACCTTTATCCTTGCTGTCTAACAAAATACATCATTGTTAATGGGCCACAAATTTGGTTTTATTTATTTAATTAAATTAATTAGAAGATTTTAGCTAAAAAAGGTGAATTTATTACAGTGAAAATTTCTTAACGCTCCATCTATATTGATTATTAAAATTATATATATAAAATTAAAAATTAAGATCACTTTGGTCCCAAAATACCGTTAAGAAAAGAGAGGACAGCCTCCCAACATAATCACTTCTTTAAACACTTTTATTTACTATACATGGAAAAAAGAACCGTTGATTGATTGATCTAACTCTAAACAAAAACAGTAAAAAATGATCATAACATTAATAAATAATTAACATAATTAAGGGATGTTGGTAAAATATATACTTTTTTTTGTTGTTGTAAAATAGTCATGTCAAAAGATATCATTTTGACAAAATATTAAAAAATCTATATTTTACTAATTTAATTAATTAATTAGTCATTTTCATTAAAATTACAGGGTTGTTTTTTTCATATAATAATATAAAATAAAAGAGTAATTTAGTGATATATAAAGATAAACAACTAAAAAATTTAGAATAGACCCCACTAGTTCTCAGCTATAAATTTGAAACCTTTGTTTACGCAACAAAGTCTCTCTCTTCCTCTCTAAAAAGCTCTGTCTTTCTCTCTTTCTCACTCTCACTCTTTCTTTCTCTCTTTTCTGGCCATTTTCACTTCACTAAGTCTGAGACAGACAGACCCTTTTGAGTTTCAAGCAATTGGACAAAGAAAAGAGTTTGAAGTTGATATCTTTACCTTCTGAATCATCTCTACTTCTACACAATGGTCGACGTGGACCGGAGAATGACCGGTCTAAACCCGGCTCACGTGGCCGGACTCCGTCGCTTATCTGCCCGAGCCGCAGCCGCCCCAACAACGAGTACAACCGCCACAGCCTCGCTTCCAGTACGAAATGGCCTCCTCTCATTCTCTTCATTAGCCGAGAATGTCATAATCCATCTCCGGAATTCAGGTGTTCAGGTTCAACCTGGTCTCTCCGACGCCGAGTTCGCTCGTGCCGAGGCTGAGTTTGGCTTCGCTTTCCCTCCTGATCTCCGAGCTGTCCTCTCCGCCGGGTTGCCCGTCGGACCGGGCTTTCCAGACTGGCGAGCGCCTGGTGCCCGGCTCCATCTTCGGGCTTCGCTTGACCTGCCCATCGCGGCGATTTCTTTCCAGATAGCTCGGAATACCCTCTGGTCTAAGTCGTGGGGTCCGAGACCAGCCGACCCGGAAAAGGCTTTACGGGTTGCGAGAAACGCTTTGAAGAGAGCACCGCTTCTGATACCAATCTTCAATCATTGTTACATTCCTTGCAACCCTTCCCTGGCAGGTAACCCGATCTTCTTCGTCGATGAGAATCGTATCTTTTGTTGTGGTCTGGATCTCTCAGATTTCTTCGAACGCGAGTCTCTTTTTCGGAGCTCTGAATTGTCGGATCCTCGGGTCCTCAAGAAGCAAAGATCGGTGAGCGAGAAATCAGCCGGGTCGTCTTCGAATTTCTCACGGAGGAGCTTAGACACAGGGCTATCTTCAGGGGCGAGAACGCCGAGGTGGGTCGAGTTTTGGAGTGATGCAGCAGTCGATCGTCGCCGGAGAAACTCGTCGTCGTCTTCTTCATCGTCGCCGGAGAGATTCTTCGACATGCCCAGGTCCGTAATCCCGAAATGGGTCGACGAATACGTGGAGCAAATAGGATCCGTCTTGAGGCAAGGCGGGTGGAACGAATCGGATATAACGGAAATAATGGAGGTTTCGGCTTCTGGGTTCTTCGAAGGAGAGATGGTTTTGGTTGATAATCAAGCCGTACTGGACGCTCTACTCTTGAAAACGGATCGGTTCTCGGATTCTCTTCGTAAAGCGGGTTGGAGCTCCGAAGAGGTTTCGGACGCTCTCGGTTTTGATTTTCGACCGGAAAAGGAAAAGAAACAGGTTAAGAAACTCTCGCCAGAACTCGTGGAGCGAATCGGGAAACTGGCTGAGTCGGTCTCTCGGTCATAATACCACCGGTATCAGATTTTTTTTTTTTTAATTTTAATTTTACAAAGACCTTGGGTTTTGCTTCTTTTTTCCCCTAAGGTTTGAAAAAAAAAATCCGAATACATGGGGGAATGGGTTGTACTAAGAAACAAAAATGTAATATTAATTTAAAAAAGAAAAAAGAAAAACGACCAAAAGTTCAAATTACAAGTAATATAATTAATATATAAATAATCAATAAAAGTAAAATTTACTACTATTCGTCCCTTTTATTTTTCGTTCACGTAATTATGTTTTTCTTTTATTCTTATTAATATTAATTAAGTGTTTACAACTCATTATACATGTACAATAATACACTTTTATTTTAAAAAAATTTATGGGGTTTAGTTCCTTAGTTTAGTATTTGGTCTAGCTCAAATTCCGAAATTGCCCATCACCAGGCGCACGTGTGGGCTGTTTTTTTAACAAAGAGTCCGTTTGTGGGACCCGTGTTTGGGAAGGTGAGCACCAATCAGAAGATGCTTCTGTTGAGTTGGTGTGGGACAGCACATCGTTATATTCATATTCCCATTGTTAAAACGATGCCGTTTAAGAAAATTTAAAATAAAATTATTATTATTATTATATATTTATACAAGAGTGGTGTACTGCCAAGTGAATTAGAAAGATAGGTGGTGTGGAGTGGACTGAGAAAAAAAATCTCTCCTTTTAAGAAAAATAACTATTTAAGGTGTAGATAGACAGAAATAGATAAAGGGATATTATTATTATTCTTACTATTTAATTTTTCTTGGAGTTTGGGAAAAGAGATAACGGGTTCCAATTTCCTACTGGGAAAAATAAATAAATATAAATTATATATTTTCACCTGACAGAAGAAGAGAAAAAAAAAACGTTTTTGAGGTTTTGAGAGACAAAACTACGAGGCGAGGTGTTATGAGAGCGTGTTTTCGCTATCTTGATTCTAATTTGGTTGTCTTTTTGAAAACAAGGGAAAAGGAAAAGAGTGTTTTTGGATTTGGATACGAGTACATACGTTACATACACGAGGATGATACATAAATCTTAATTTTGAAGGGAAATTTGATAAATCATGCTTATATTAGCTTAATAATTAAAATTTGAACCAAAGTTAACCACCATATGATATCAATGCTCATCTTTCATTTAATACCAAAAATACCCCTCTCATAACACCTTTCCTCTCTATTCTCCCTCTTCCTCTCTACCTCTCTTCACCATACCTCTCTTCACCATACATTCTCTCTCACTCTCTCTTCACCATACGTTTTACACACAAGATTTTTATACTAAAATCTTGCAAGAAAGATACACATTCGGACATTGTGGATTGTTTGAGGAGAAACACCAAACTTTGTGTTATTTTTGCTCATAGTGAAGAGATTAAATGGGTAAGTGATTTTCTTTGATTTTTGTTGTTGTTGGTTGCTTTTATGATTCATAATGCTGTTTAGATGTTGGATCTGTAGTTTGTTGGTATTTTTTGCTGTTTTTTTGGGTGAAAATCGTGTTATGTGAAAATCTGCGTTTTCTTGGGTTCCCTGAGTTTTTTCTAAATGCCCGATAGTGTCCGATAGAGGCCCGATACATGCACGATAGTTGTTGAGTTTCAAGGTTAGGGATGAAGGTCCGATGTCAACCCGATGGTTGCCCGATAGTTTGGTTACCCGATGCCTGATACATATTTTTCTACCGCAAGCGTACGGTGTATTGCAATATAGTTTTAAATTAAAAGATGTCGAACCCACAGGGATTAAATATTAAATTCACTAATTACTACTACTGTTAAGTCTATAATTTTAATTAGAAAAGCCAATAAATAAATTAACAATTAACTAAAGAATATGAAATAACAAAATAACCAAATCTTATGCTCTTGAAAAGTGATTAAATAGAAGATAAATGTACTAGAGTAATGATTTCACTATTCAATTATGAACATAGTTTCTTTATTATTCTAATCAATTCTCCTCATTTGTAATTTCTAGAATTATAATATAATGCATTTATCTTTCTCAAGCATATATGCAATTAATCTCAATTAATCAATATGATATCTCTATTCGCTATTAATTAATCAAGACGTCATTAAGCAATATTTATTCTAAACCAAATTCATAGAGTTCAAGGAATCTCTCAATCTCACAATCACTCTATGTCAAATCTTCTTATGTCCAATCTATGTTTATCTTTCTCAAGCATAAACCCTAGATTTCAATTCACAATAATGATGGCCAAACATTAATATGATAAAATTAAATCAAGAAGATATGAACAAACGAGAAGAATTTCATAGAAATAATAATAGAAACCACAATTCAATAATCAAAATAGATTCATCTAATACTCTAGCACAAAAAGAGTTTAGTTCTCCATTATAAACATAAACATAATAATAATGTATTTGTTCATAATTTAAAAACTAAAATGAAAGGAAGAAGAAATAAACTCTATGCAATGGTGATGATCTTGATGATGTCTATCCTCCTCTTCTTCTCCGAGCCTCTAATCTCTGTCTAATCTCTTCCAAAAACCGTCCTTAGACCCTAATTAAACTTTTCCTTATATATCCCTTGCAAAAAGCCCTCTTTTGCCCTTCAAAAATCTCAATTTACGATTTCCGTACGGCTCCCGGCGCTGCAGCCCCATAAACAGGCGCTGCTGCGCTTCAACTGTGCCAAAAACGAGCCTCTGTTTCAGTCAGGCGCTGCAGCCCTTAAGGATGGCGCTGCAGCCCTAATTCAGCCTGGAAATAGCGATGCAGCCCCTGAATATGGGGCTGCGGCCCTAATTCACGAATTTTGCATTTTTCTTCGTTTCACTCCCGTTTTGTACCAATTTCTCGCCACTTTTCCTTGGACCCTACACAAACAAAACACAAGCATAAAACCAAACAAAAACACCCTAAACACCTACAAATTAGATATAAAATGACACTAATAAGTGAATCTAAAATTCACTTATCAATGCCCTAATAGTACGATGGTACACGATGTTACCCGATACTTGCCCGATCAAAAACATAAATAAAATTTTGCCCGATATCGCCCGATATGGCCCGATACTGATACGATGCCAAAACATTTGAACTAAATTTCGACATTTTGTTGCCATTTACTGAAAAAAAAAATTTCTTTGTACATGATAGGGTCAACTTTGTTCGCGTACTTAATGTATAATGGTGTTTGGGAGCGTGAAGGTAGAGATTGGGTTTTTAATGGAGCCGAAAATTTAACGTTCGAGTTGGAGAAAGACATAACTTACTCACGACTTGTTGAACTTTTGTACTCAGAGCTGGAGGTTGACAAAGTGCAGTATGACCTGAAATTAGAAGTGAATTATAAGTACATGAAAGGGTTAATGTATCGGCCTGAACTTATAAGGAATGACAAGGGTGTAAGCTTATATTTGTCAATGCTTTTGAAGAAGCCAGATGAATTTGTTCCCCTTTTTGTGACTTTGGTGGAGAAGAATATCATTGTTGATCGTAATCCTCCACCAAGTACTGTTAAGGATACTCGTAGTGAGGTTGGGACTTATGTTCCAGAAACAAATCCGGAGGTGCTGGTAGCCACTGCTGTACCTGAATCAAACCCTTTTATACCGACAGTTGATCATGTAGCACAGATGCCATTTCATGATGATTTTCCTGATTGTCCTGACCCTGAAAATGATTTTGAGGGCAATGACGATTTTCTTGATTATCCTGAACCTGATGCTGATTTTGATTGCAATGAAGATGTAAGAGACAACCAAGAAACAGAGGTCCGTTCTCAAGCTTTGAGCCTGAGTCCACTGTCGTACCAAATACCAAGGCAAACAACATGTAGAAGTAGACCCCGTAGAGAAGATCGCCAAACACCTGGTACTAGTAGTAGTCGTCCAAACGGAACAAATGATGCTAGAGAATTTAGTGATCCACTCTCTTCTTCGACATATTATAGTAAATTCAAATCTCAGATGTTTACAAGAGAAGACATTGAGGATAATAGTCACTATATATCTATGGGTGGCACATCGGGCGGGGAGATTCATTTAGGAAAGTTTTTCAGAGATAAGGAACATTTAAAGAAGGTTGCTGGCTTGTTTGCAATGAAGAAGGGATTCGACTTTATAGTTAAGAAGTCTGGTACTGATGTTTGGTACATTACATGCAAGGATCCTGATTGTGGGTGGAGGTTAAGAGGGAAGAAGAAGCAACTTTCTAACATGTTCGAGGTGACAGCATTTGAAAATGTACACACATGTTCCCTCGATGTTCGAAAAAAAGACAACCGTCAAGCATCACCTTTGGTAGTTGCCGAACTGATCAAGGATAAATTCTCAGTTAACGGTTCAGATTATTTAGCCTCCAAAATAAGAGAAGATATGAAGAATTCTTTCGGGATCGAAATGAGTTATGAGAAGGCTTGGAGATGCAGAGAGAAAGCACTCCACATAGTTAGGGGTACGCCTGAAGCTTCATATTCGAAGTTACCTGGGTACTTGCACATGCTGCAGTTGAACAATCCCGATACCATTACTGATTTCAAGGTAGACGAGGGTCGCTTCAAGTATTGCTTTTTTTCTCTGGGTGCTTGTAGGCGGGGATTCAAGTTTTGTCGACCTGTTATATGTATTGATGGGTCCTTCTTGAAAACTAGGTATGGTGGCCAAATGTTGTGTGCCGTGGCATTGGATTCAGACAGCCACATATTTCCGATTGCTTTCGCAATAGTTGACAGTGAGAACCACGACTCTTGGACCTATTTCATGAGGAAGTTGAAACAAGCAATTGGTGATGTTAAGAACTTAGCATTCGTATCGGATAGGCATCAAAGCATTGTTCATGCTTTGGAACTTGTCTTCCCTGATGCACCCCATGGCGCATGCTACCACCACATTATTATGAACGTGGCTAGCAAGTTCAAAACTGATTGCTTCACGGATCATATTTACAGTTGTGCATACTCATATAAGAAGACAGATTTTGAAAGAGAATTTGAGAAGATAAAAGCAATGGATGTTCGAGTTGCACTATATCTTGAGGGCATTGGATTTGAAAGATGGGTTCGTGCGTACTTTCCAGGGGACCGTTACAATGTAATGACAAGTAATTGGGCTGAAAGTTTCAACAGCAAAACTAAGGACGCAAGAGCCTTCCCGATCACTGCTTTTGTTGAATTCATCAGGTTTACTATTCAAACATGGTTTGCTACTCGAAAGGAAAACGCTGAAAAGTGTAGCACGACTCTATCACCGGTTATGGAGGGGGACTTGTCATGTCAATTTGAGAAATCTCGGTTCTTAAGCGTCGACAGAGCTGGACCTTATACATTTAATGTCCACCCCGGAGGAACAGTTCAGACCGGTGGTATAGTTGATTTGGAGGCACGACACTGCAGTTGCGGCCTATTCCAAATCATGAAGATTCCTTGTCCACATGCATGTGCTGCTGCTCAAGAACGAAATATTAGCATGTACGCATTGTGCTCTCAATATTACACAAGAAAGATTTGGAAGAGCACATATGAGGGGACAATTATGCCAGTTGGTGATGAGGATGATTGGGAATTGCCTGAAGGCATTAAGAACATCCAAGTTGGAGTACCGATTGAGAAGAAACCTGTAGGCCGACCGAAGAAGCAAAAGGTCGGACGAATTAGGAAAAATCGATATCCTTCTAATGGAGACAAGGTTGTGATACAACGATGTTGTAGCAAGTGTGGTGGTAAAGGGCACAACAAAGCGTCTTGCAAGTACCGAGGTTAAATTGTTTTGTTTGTATTCTAGTTGACCTATTATGTTTTATTTCTGCTTGAACTAGTAATATTTGTTATGTGCTGGATTTTGCAGGTTTTTTTCTGTTTTTTTCTCCATTATGAAACTCTTAAATATGTAATAATCCAGTGTTGGTTCGATAGTGCACGATGCCGGTACGATAATGCACGATATTGTTTGTTGTATGATTATTTAAATGTATCTTACAATATGGTACGACGTTGCTCGATGTAGTACGATAGTTAATGTACGACATTAGGGTACGATAATGTACGATATTGGTCCGATAATGGTACGATGGTATTGGTTTCAATACAGTTCGTGAAATTTGTGCGGCATGTGAGGGTACGATAGAGTACGATAGTGATCGACGATAGTACGATGCAAAGATTAAGCACATTAAAATGTAGTAATTACAAAAAGAGCAATCAAAAAAATTATACAATTCAAAAAAATTAAGACCGTTCAACATAAGTTTTGGTAGAATAAGTCTACACTCCACCTTTGCCTAAAAAGTTTCATATTATTGTCAGTTACATTATCAAATGGTAGTTGTAGAAGCTTATGTTCAATATGCTCAATTACGTAACATCCGCAATCGCCACTGCATTAGAAAATAAACAATAATTTAATAAAGTTTTGTAATTAAGAAATAATAATTAATAAATATGTGATATTTAATAAAGTTCACCTGGATTTTGTTTGCGGTACGAATTCACGTGGAGTGAGTTTCCAATCGAAGGGTCTGACCTGGCTCTCTGATGCTGTCAACTGAGGCGCGAGTATAACGTCATGGTTCTCAAATAAACCGGACTGTCGCAAGACCGACGGGAAAATGTTACACCAGTCAACCATCAAGCTGATCAAATCGTTTTCGGAAATTGATCCAATACTGGAGTCAAAGATGTTGAGCATCCACCCATTCAGGTCTGCCTCTACAGCTACCCAATGCATTTGGTCTTTCAAGAAGAGGGCAAAATAAATGAACTCCTTGTTCTGCCAACTCGGTAAGAACTGGACTGCATCACCCCTAACTAGGTCCAATATACTGTCATCCCAACTAAATCTAGAGTAGTCAGAACCTGGAAAAGCGTCCCACCGACCCTTCAATGATTCGGGAAAAATTGTAGGCATAACAACACATTTCTGAGGGTACACGTTAGGATAAAATTCTAGACGCCTCCTCATGAGATGGAATGCTGCATCTAAATGCTACATTAAAGGAAAATTAAGTCAGTAACCACATTATCGTACCAAAATAAATAAACAAAAAACTATCAGACATGAATATAGTAACTATCGTACCCCAATCGTACCATAATCGTACCCCAATCGTACATGAATATAGTAACAATAAAACCTTCTATCGTACCCATATCGTGTTAATGTCGTACCATCATCGTACCTTTATGGCAAAAACTAGTATTATACACCATCGTACCCACTAGCGTCCCACTGTCGTACCATCATCGTACATTATCGTACTACCATCGTACCTAAATCGTCCCACTACAAATTCTAAAATTACGATGGTAATAGTAACTACTTAACAAATTATATCGTACCACTATCGTGCTAATGTCGTACCACCATCGTACCATTGACATATAAACAGTTTATAATTTGACACTTATAATTATCGTACTACCATCGTACCCTATCGTACCCATATCGTACCACTACATATAGAAACATTTAGATAAATTTTCAACATTATTTAATTATGAAGTTATAGAAAACTTACAGAGTCAGAAAGCCATGTCCTCGGAGTATGCAGTTTCAGGAACCAAGCAGCATCGTGTGTCCCTGAGAAGCATTCCCTCGGATATTTATTCCCAATGGTGCCAAGCAACCACTTGTGAAAGGTCATAAGTAATTTACCATCAACAACCCTCAATGGATCCACATTCACTGCTGTCTTCGATTTCTTATTCCTTTTCCTCATTGCAGTGTACTCATCGAACCACCTAGGCCTCTTTCTTTCTCTCCTCTTCTCCGGTGCTGGTGGAGCTATGTTTAAGAATTGTACTTCAGAATCTTCAGTATCTCCGATTACAGTAATTTGCATATCCTCTGGTGTGCGAAAAATGTGATCATCTACATCATCAGGTCTGTAATCGTTAGGGAGAATGTCTTCATCTACAGGAGACTGAGGGCCTTCTTTAGTGGACTGAGGGTGTGGATCTGGAACTGGCCTACTAAGATCTTCCATCATTGTCATCAGCTTCTGCAATTGACCCAAGATCTCGAACTGACCTTTAATAAGGGCACTTTGTTGCCCTTCAACCTTTTCCAACCTGGCCAAAATCATAGAGTAGCCTGGTTGCTCAGCTTGGGAGGAGGTGCTGGCATGAGGTGTTGATGGGGGAACCTCAGGTGCCTCAGGTTGAGCTGGTGGAACCTCCTTAAAAATATTTGCTGCTTCTGCTTGCTCAGCTAACTTTTCAGCAAGCTTTTCAGCCTGGCTCTGTAAGGCTTCCTGTGTAGGCTGTCCATCGGGACCCACCTCTAGTTCCTCTAACCCCATGTCCACATACAATGGGGCTTCATTGTCTGTAAGGGTCCTCACATACTGTTCTTCAGCAGGTCGGGCACACAGGTAGGGGTATACTGTCAACTGCCACAAAAAACAATGCATATTTAGATTGGAAAGTAAAACAATATAAAAAATAAGTAATTGTCATCTGTGAAAAATGGTAAACTATCGTACCCCAATCGTACCCTATCGTACCCATATCATGCAATTATCGTACCCATATCGTACCCATAACATAACAATATCGTACCCGTAAGTGAGAATTACTTGCTAACTATCGTACCATCATCGTACAACATCGTACCAATATCGTACCTCTACTACTACATTAACAAAGAATACATATCGTACCCCCATCGGACCATCATCGTACCACTTAGTCAGTTTTCAAACAGTTGACAAAAAACCACAAAATAACCCCATAATCGTACTCAAATCGTACCCTATCGTATTCCTATCGTGCAGTACCCATAAAATTGCATATCTAGAAAAAAATATAGAACATTCAAAAGTAAAGTAAAAGCTCACCTTTTTGGCAAACAACTTAATAAGTTGCTCTTTGTGTATCTCTACTTTCTCCTTGCTCTGCCAGTTGATCATTCCTGGTATGCCTTGGCCCAATCTCACAGCATGATCCTGACCCAACTCAATGATGGACTCAAAAGCCCAATACTGCAATGCTGCAGCATACCCATAAATAGAGTACTTGGCCTCCTTCTGAGTCTTTCCTTTCTCAATCTTCTTCTGTAAATGCTTCTTCATTTCAACAAAGTCTTTTTGACAAGTTTGTAACAACTTCTGGTATGATATCTTCCCCCACGGGTACTGGAAAAAGAAGTCAACGTCGTCTACCATCTTCAGCATGTCAGTCCAAACCATCAACGTCTCCTCACGACCTTTCAAAACACCCTCAACTAATAAGCACAAACCCATCTTGTACACATCATCAACTATTTGACAACTCTCAAAAGTTCTGCACAGTTGCCCTATGCTCACTGGGGAATGACCATTGAAGTACTCAAGAATCAACCGATCCGAAGTGGTCTTCGCTTTAATGTCAGCTTCAGACGGTCCGGCCTCAAAATTTAAACTAGTAACTAAAGCGAACTCCAATTGGCTAAATCTATATCTTTTTTTCCCAATATAAAACTGGACTTCGTCAGTCTTCTCCCCTCTGAATTTGTGCAACAACAACTGATGGACTAAGGCACCAGAAAAATTTAATGGTTCCGCCATGAAGAACTGTTTGAAAGGGGATTCCTTCACCCTATCCAATAAACCACACTGTATAAATTTTGCTTTAATCTTTGGAAAGTACCAACTGCCGCGCCAAGTGATACGTCCCGTAAAATGTTCCTCTACTGGAACTATCAGTTGTGGAGGTCTTAAGTTCTGCATAAAACAAATAAATACCCAATTAAATAGAATAACAAAAAAAAACATAAAATTTTATATTCTGCAATATACTATCGAGCAACTATCGGAATCTATCGCACCATATCGGACACCAATGGAAAACTGGAACTATAACATTATCGTGCACAATCGTACCTCACATCGTACACCATCGTATTATAACATACACAACAATTTGTTCCCACTATCGGGCACACATCGTACCCAACATCGTACCCTATCGTACCTCCATCTTCAACCTCAAGTTATCAGAAAACACAACCTATCGTACCACCGTCGAACCACTATCGTACCCCTATCGTACACTCATCTTCAACCTGAAGTTATGAGAAACACAAATACTATCGTACCCATATCGACCCACTATCGTACCCTATCGTACCTCTAAAAAACCCAGAATTTTTTTTCAAAATTTTACGGTTTATCAGATTTCACACAGTCAGATTTAACACAGTCAAATTCAACAATACATACTATAACATTTTTCAATGGAGAAGAGATTAAAAAAAACACATACCCTAGACATTTTTGCGCAATGGGGTGTCGGTTTTTCTTCTCCGGTGAGGGGTTGGAGCTTGGTTTTTCTTCGTCTCCGGTGGGGGTTAGGGCTTGGTTTTTCTTCGTCTCCAGTGGGGGTTGGGGCTTGGTTTTTCTACGTCTCCGGTGGGGGTTTTTCCGACCGTCGGGTGAGGGAGAGAGCAGCGTCGGGTGATGGTGGGTGAGGGAGAGAGAAGCGTCGGGTGTGAGTACTTATGTTGCTCGATGGTTTTGTGGGAGTGAAGAGTTGGGATTTGGGAGGGAACGGGAAATGGGCAGGGGAAAAGCCGAAAGGAACTGTTTTTATTAAGTTTTTTTTATCACTATCGTCTACCATCGGGTACAATCGTGTACCATCGTACTATCGGGCAAGCATCGGGCACTTATCGGGTACCATCGTGTACAATCGTACTAATAGGTCTGCATTAACTTAATAACAACTATCGGGCATGCATCGGACTAGTATCGATCCATTATCGTACTTAAAGGGTTTGTAGAATGAAAATAAATATCGGGCAACCATCGGGTAGCCATCGAACCTTAATGACCATCGGGTAACCAAAACATATCGGGCAAGCATCGGGTGGCCATCGGACCTCATCACTAACCTTGAAACTCAACAACTATCGTCCCTGCATCGGGCCTATATCGGACACTATCGGGCATTTAGAAAAAAATTCAAGGAACCCAAAAAAACGCAGATTTTCACAGACCACGATTTTCACCCAAAAAACAGCAAAAAATACCAACAAACTACAGATCCAACATCTAAACAGCAATCTAAATCATAAAAACAACCAACAACAGCAAGAATCAAAGAAAATCACTTACCCATGTGTATCTTTCTTGCAAGATTTTAGAGAGGAAATGTATGAGATTTTGTTATGAGAGGGGTATTTTTGGTATTAAATGAAAGATGAGCATTTGTATCATATGGTGGTTAACTTTAGTTCAAATTTTAATTATTAAGCTAATGTAAGCATGATTTATCAAATTTCCCATTTTGAAAAATTGAATTGTAGTTTCTGAAAAAATGGGAGGGTAGTTTGGGAATAGGGACCACGTGATTTGGGGCCCAGTTATTTGGGTCCGTACGTACACATGAGATGAGGAGAGAAGGTGCAAAAAGTGAAGAAGGGCCTTCCTTCACATCACAACTACCTTTTTTAATTTTATTTTTAAAAATGCGATAAAGAGAAAAAGAAGAGTACTTAATGCCATTTTTATTTTTTCTGTTCACATTAGGGGAAGCATCGAACGCACTGTACGGACATTTGTAGAACAAATTTGAGTTTTTTTTTTCTTTCTTTTTGCTTGAAATTTTTCTGTTTTTAATTATTTTGTATCACTAATTAGAACTTATAATATAGTGTAGTGGACTAGTTTTATTAGTTTTGGTAAAATCTTCATTAAATTTTACAAAAGAAAATAAAAATTATTGTCAATTTGGAGAGGTACTAAATTAACAATCACGTTTAATTTTATAAGGTAATATTTTTATATATATATATATAAATTGAATTCATTTTCTTTGTTGAGTTTTGGATATATTCATTTGGTTATATATTTGTGTTGTTATTGCAAGTGATTTCTTAATTTATTATTTTAAAAACAATTTTTTTAAAAAGGAATTTAAAAAATAAGTGAGTTGTATGTATTTTATATAAAAATCACATGATTTTTCAAATTTATGGTTATATATGCGCACCAATTATTAACATTCATTTTCTTCATAACTCGCAAGTACAAGTATTAAAAAATGGTGCTAACTCAACAGTATAAATTTATGACATTTGACTATGTGTGATGTGAACGAGACAAGAAAAAAAAAATGTATTGATTTTTAAATAAAGATTATAATAATATGTACAAGATATATAAATTTGTAGTTTTTTTTTTAATTTAATTAATACACATATTTATTTAAAAATATATATTATATTGAAAAAAAGGTAGGGGCAAGCCTTTTAAGTAGTTTGTTTTTTGTTAAATTACTGTAGCAATACTTAGATGTGAAGAATTGACAAGACAATCTTATTAATTACGTTCCATGAATTTAAAATGATTATTCTAATCTATACGAAACAGCGATTGATTGCCCACTAATTTATTGTAATCATAATCATAATAAAGATTATACATAATACTATTTTTCTCTAGGATATATATATATATATATATATATATCAAATCATACAGTCATGCCTTTAAAAGCAAAAAATAACAATCGAAGTATAGTACGTGGTATCTCTTTTCTACGTAGTTTAATTATGCATGTTAATTATACGACGTTACATGATAATATATATTATTATTAAAATTCCATATTATTATACTAGAATAATACAGTACTAGGACTATCTATAAAATGAAGTAACCCTATTCTTATCTTTGTTATATGTATATTGTGGAAGAAGCAATTTAATTAGTTGTAGTGACTTTTGGATGCCAAGATCATATATAAAGATAAATAATAATAACAATAAATACAAGCAATTATTATAGTACTTTTGAGTTTTGACAAAGCATGGAATTATATTTATTAATATTAATTTTGAGAGAAATTATTGTTATTATTATTTTTCCAAAGTGGGAAACTATAATTAATATGATGAAAGAAAAGCCAACCAAAATAACAAATGAATAAAAAAATATTCACAAAATAAACTAAATATATAGTAGTTGCATATATAAAGCTTTGACAAAATCTCGCGTGCACTCCAACTAGTGGCACATCGTTGTACCCAATGAGGGAGCCAAAATCTTAACTTAGTAAATGTTTGAACTTTAAATAAATATTAGTAATATGATTAAAATTGAATGATAAATTTATATCATATATTGGGTAAAAATTATTGTTTGACAAATTTATATCTTTTCATTATATAATAACTAAATGTATGTTTTATCATATTTAGTTATTCATATTAAGCTAAAATATTTAACTAATCTGACATTCCTTCAAAGATGTATACATACACATATAAGAACATACAAATAAATTCTTACTTACAAAAGTGTAAGTAGGCTTAAATTTTAAGTCAGGGAAAAGAAAATCATATATGTTAAGTAAGAAGAAAAAGAAAAATTAACACATATATAATGTAAGTGTTTTTTATTTTAAATATCAGCAAGGGCTTAAGCCCATTCTTAGCCTAAAGTGGCTCCGTTTCTGGTTGTACCCGTCTCTAGTTTTTTGCGCAAATTTTTTATGCCCGTATATACTATAATTATTTAAAGCATTTATAAATTTTTAAGAAATTCCACATGCGTGACTGTATTTTTTATGCGTGTGAAAAATGATTTATTTAAATATTAATTTTGACCCAATAAATTATTCAGAATTTATGAAAAATTTACATAATTATCTAAATAACTCATATATATATATATATATATATACATGACCATAAGCCAAAAAAAATGGAGAAGAGTGGACCGTTGTGTCCTTTTTTGAGGGTGCTATGGAAAACTACCGTGAAGCTTCTTTCTTCTTCTAATAAAGTTCAAAAGGAAAAAATAAAAAATAAAAAGAGATATAAGAGTTGAGAAAATTTAATGCTCCAACGGTTAGTGCCACGACTATCTGAACCGACCGTTGGTCAGTCACGTGCTAATTCACCGCCTTCACATGCCGCCTCTTCCTCTTCCTCTTTCACATGCATACAATTATCTCCATTCAAAAAATGAAAAATAAATAAATAAAGAGATAAATATTTACTATGTAATATTGTCTTTGTGGCGGTGTCCTACATACATATATAGATAATAATGGGCCATATTGATTTTTTTTTAATAAAGGGGTATGGGCCGAGAGAGTGTACTCTGTTTTGGTGTCTGAAGATCTTGTGACACAACTACCAAAAGTAAGACCTTGATTAATGACATGTGTCACTTGGAAAAAAAAGATAAAAAAAAAGCCCAAATAGAAGAACAAAAAAACAAAAATAACCAAAGATGTTTGAGTTTAGAGGAGCCCTGTGGATTTGTGGTGCTAGTGCACTTAAATTGTAGGGTCACTTATCATAGATTTTGAAACAAAGGGGTTTTAATTTTTATGCTGGATTTTTTTAAAGAATAATGTTAAGATATATACATATATATATATATGGCATGCTACCTATTTCCAAATTTTAATAAATGTGGATGATTTAATATCGTAAAAATATATATATATATAAATGGGTATAATTAATGATGATTGAAGAGTTTTTTGGCAATGTCAGAAGAGATTAAGAGAGAAAATGTAAGGTTGAATTAAGTTGAGATGGAAGAGTGTGTGTATATGGACTATTAAGGCAATGTGGGTGTTGTAGGCTCTAGGCAGGTTCATGTTTGGCACATTATTGGAGTTTTGTAGGGTCACATTGTTGCAATATATTCAAAGTTGGCATGTGTGGATGGTCTCATTGTTTGGTCTTCAAGCCATGTGTATTCAAAATCATTTGTAAACAAGTCTAGACAAATAGTGAGTTACCGTTGGATACTCGACCAAATGGCCCCTCAACCCTAATCTCTGTCTTCCTTCCAAAAATAATTTCTCTACATTCCTATTATATGGATTAAATAACAGCTAGATGTTTAAATTAAAACCCTTTTATGGCGATTGTGTTTTCATGAGAATGGACCCCTTTTTTTTAAAAAAAAAAAAAAAAAAACTCATATATGATCTTATTATAATGCATGGTTGTGATAAAATTGGTGCGAGTAGCTAGCTAGTGTTGCTAATTTGACTATTGCATGAAAAACTTTAGTCTCAATAAGTCTCATCGAAAAGTCTATGGCTTGAATGAGCACTATTTTGAAAAAGCAATAATATCATATCCCATTAATTATATGTGTTTTAGTAAACTAACTCATATATATCTAACCTATAGGTCTAAGATTCTTAGAGTATTATTTTCATATTAAAATAGTGTAAATATTAGGCCATTTAAATGTTCATCTCCAACCTTAGCGCCAAAAATATTTATCATTTCTAAACTTGAAAAGATATATTATTTCAAATAAAATAATGTAAGGTTAAAATAAAAATAGAAAAAGTTATAAAGGGAACATATGTGTAAAACTCTTAAATCTACAGTTACACTAAATTTGGTGCAATACATTAGATCACACCAAAATGACGTGAAGTTTTAGAGTTGGGTTGAAGATAATTTCTACTCTATTTTTTATGTTGTACTCTATATATTAATTAACTCAAGAATTAGAGATGGCGTTGGACTTTGTAATTTGTTCTAAAAAATTGAATAATAATAATTCATTTTTTTGATAAAAGTTACAAAAATTAACTTTATAAATATCTGATTGTGGTCAGATTATTTTTGTAATAGGATATTTTAACTCTTGGTTTAATAAATTAATATAATTTTAATTGATTTATTATACCTATTTTTTATTTTATTAAAATAAAAATTTTCTTTTGAAATATCATATCCCACTAGTTTCATATATAAATATATATATATATATATTAGTAATATTATTTTTACAACATACTTGGATAATCATATGTTCAATTCTAATCAATAACTCTTTATTTGTGTTCATCACTTATATGATGAAGTATGGGTTGTTGGCAATATTTTCCTTTCATTGCCACTTTAATTTATATATATATATAGGTGCAACCAACGTGCAAATGCTCGTTTGATTAATTTTATTTAAAAAAATTATTAATTATTTTTATTATATTTTATGATTATTACTCTATAAAAGAACATCAATGATACAAATATAAAAAAAAAATATTTTACATCACAAACTACCTTATTCAATGTACAAAATATACATGATATTATTCAAAGCATACATCAATAATTGTAGAAAAAACTTGTTTAGTCTTGATAGAATAGAAATGTTATTCTAATTTCTTGTAGTTATACAATTATATTCTTTGTACATACACGACACACATATATAATGTATTTATAATATTGTTATTATTTGATATGAATATATATAAGTTAGATCAAGTAATAAAAAAAATAACATTTTTTTTTCAAATATAAATGATAATTTTTTTATATAAAAAATAGGATATATAATGCATTAAATATTATAATAATAATGATATTTTATAATATTTGAATTAATATTAATATAATTACTAAATATTTATTTGATTGGAATTATATAAAAATTAGAATATTATGTATTATATATTATTATAGCAATAATATTTTATAATATTTGAATTTATATTGATATAATTATTAAATATTTCATTTTTTATTATATATAATGATCATATTTTATTATATTTGAATTTTTAGTAATATAATTATTACATTTTTAGTTTTGTATGAAATATTATTAATATTTGAATTTATATAAATATACTTATTCTACCATATTTTTTAATAATTTTAAAAGTATATTTCATTAAATATTTGTAATATTATGTTAAAGTTAAAAAAATAATAAAATTACTATAAAAATAATTAAATATACACTTTTTATATAAAAGAAATATTTATGATTTCTTACAAAATATTCTCACACTCGATGCTTTGTTTATAAGACAGAATATTTTGTAAAAAATTATCAAAATAATATTATTTTACATACCGAAATATTTATATGTATATATATATATTTTGTTATATTCACCAATCATTCTATGAGGTATATATAGAATGCACAGTTATTGTGATGTAATATTTAGCCAAACATATACTATTAACATGCATGCATAGTTATAATATGTCTTAAAACAGAGATATTGACATGTACATACACCTAACTAAGGGTCTTGAGTCACTGTTTGGAACTATCCTCATTTGTCATTACCATTGGGTCCCTCCCTCTTGCTTTGCTACTTCTAATCTAAAACCTATGCATTTTGACACACCCTGACCACCGAAAGGAAAAAATAAAATAAAAACGCTCTCCAAACTGAAAAATGTTGAGAAAGTTAGATGCATTAATTATAGCTCATTTTCTTTATCTTGGTTCTTGTTATATAACCAAATCAAAAAAATATGATTGGAAGTACAAAAGGTGACAAGAAAATTGAAGTGATATATAAGCACTGTTGAGAAAGCTAAATATATTTATGTGTTTCCAATATTGGGTCCCCTCTTGTTTTAGGAGTGTCTTAACAGTCTAGTCTCTCTAATAAAACTATCCTATATAATATGACCCCACCGAAAGAAGTCATTTTTTATAGGAAAAATAAATAAAGTAATGAAGAGAAAGATGGTTAGTAAAAAGCTAGGGTTTAGTGGTCATTTTAATAATTAACTTGCAACTCACCAACAATTAAGGAGATCAGTACCCACAAAGATCTTTTGATGACATAAATCATAATTTGTTTTATATTTTTGGACATTAACAAAGATATAATTTTGTAAGTAAATGACCCTATTAATTAACAATGTAGGAAAAAATGAATTTATTTCTTTTATCTTAAATAAAACATGCCATACATATATATATGTGTATATAAATATATATGTTTGAATTATAATGATCCTCTAGTCTTGATTGTTGTGTAACAATCAAAGAGTGAAGAAAATTAGAATGAGTTGGGGTCCCCCACCAAAGAAATTAGTTGCAGTAACAAAAGTCACCTAAATTATATATGTTTAAAGAGGCTAACCACTCTTCCTTATTAGGATCAATAAGTCAAATGGTCCCTCATAAAATATTAGCTATCAAGTTTGTAATAATTAAAATGGCATTGTTTTGATCATAAAAGTGAAATAATTACGCTTTGATTATTCATTAATGTTATGGTTTGCATACAATAATTCGATCATTACATTGGATTTGGTATTTGGTTGAATAATCATAGTTAGTCTTGCCTTGAAATTAAATTTGCGACTCAAAACAATGTGGTCCTTGGCTTCTGTAAAAAAAAAAAGTCGATCGTAGTGATTCATTATTTTGCAACTAAAATATGCATATGAAGATACATTTATAAATGGGGTCAGTACAAAATAAATCTACTTATTGGACAATCTCTTAAGAGCACTCTCATTATATACTCTAAAATATCCTTTAAAATACCAGTCTATTTATTTTCCAATGACAAACTACATTTTTTTATTCTAATTATTAATATTATAAAAAATATAATCAACTTACAAGTATGTCATATTTTATATTAAGTATATGTAATATTGTGCTAAAATAAAAATAAAAACTTATTAAAAAATTAAATAGATAATATTATAAAATATAAATAAAACTCTTCTACTATATATATATAAATGAGAATTCTCTTATAGGGGCTTCACTTTAAGCCCTACTGGTAGGACTCTCAGTGTTTACAACCTGTGAACAGTTTTCAGCGCTATTTTTTTTTATGACAGTGTATATTGTAGCTTTTAGAGCATTCTGCAAATTTTCAGAAAATTCCGAATAGTTTACAGTACCGAAAACTAGTTTCAATCATGTTGTTGCACTCGTGACTAATTTTTTTTTATGTGCGTGGAAAACAACATGTTTGAACCTATTTTTCGGTACTGTAAACTATTCGAAATTTTTTGAAAATTTGCAGGATGCTCTAAATAGCTACAATATACACGGTCATAAAAAAAAAAGTCGTGCTGAAAACTGTTCACGGGTCGAGAAACACTGAGAGCCCTACCAATAGGACTTAAAGTGAAGCCCCTATAGAAGAATTGTCCTATTTATATTAATATATATATATATATATATAAAGTGAAAGATAAAAAGAGAGAAAATGATGAAATCTATATATATTCTAGGTACAAACAACGTGCAAGCCTAGTTTTATTTATAGAATTTATCAATTATTTTTATTAAATTTATATTATTGTCATATAAATTTTAAATAAATAAACAATATTATATACAAAAGAATAGCATAACTATATTATATGAAAAATTAAACCAAAACATTCTTTATGATTTTTTAAAATAAATATATATATTTTTAAACATAAATGATAATTTTTTTAATAAAAATTTAGATGATATATTATATTTATTATTATAATGATATTTTATAATATTTAAATTTATATTAATAGAAGTATTAAATATCTAGTATTAAATATTGTTAAAATGATAATATTTGAATTCATATTAATATAATTAGTAGAAAAATAGGATTATATATTATTATCATAATAATATTTTGTAACATTTAAATTTTTATTAATATAATTATTAAATATCTAGTATTATATATATATTTAAAAAATTGTATTATATATTATTATAATAATGATATTTTACAACATTTAAATTTGAATTATATTAATATAATTAATGAATATCTATTTTAATAAGTTTTAAAAGTATATTCCGTTAAATATTTAGAATATTCCGTTAAAGTTAGCAAAACAAATTATTAAAATCAAGAATTTCGGTTATCTAAACACATTTTATATCGAAGAGATATATGATTTTATGGTTATATATATAAAGAATTAGAGAGAGAGAGAGAAAATATGTAAATTAATATAATAAGTTTACGTGATGAATAATGTATTATAAATCTAGCTATGCACTTAGACAAAGGTAAAAAAAATTAAAAGATAAAGCATTGTTGTAGGTACTCTTTTAGAACTCTTTAGCTATAATTTAGCTATATAGTCATTTTACATATATTAATTGGATCAAACATGATAAAGTTACTGTGGCTGTCTTGCTAAGCAACAATAGACTCAAAAATACAGTTTTTTTTTCTCCTTTCCTTTTATTTATATATATATATATAAATTAACAAATAAGTCATAGTTTCTTACATTGAGTTGTGTTAGAAAAGTTAATCAATTTAAAAGATCATATTAATTATGTTTTTTTTTATGTATTTGTTATTAAAATCCCATATTTAAAAAAACTTCTCATAACTTTATTAAGTATAGGGCCAAAATTAAGCTTAGGCCCAATACTTGAAAAGAATAGTGATCAACTCAAACATAAGCTCAATTACAATGGCATGGCCCTAGCACATTCCCTAATACTAACACTGAAAGGCATGTTATCAGATACTGAAATTTACATAGTGTTATCAACGTTATGTGTCGGGAATGACATACTTACTGATTCGATCGTCAGAGTCCCTTCGGTTGACACTACTATGGTGTCTTAAGATTTTTACAATTACTTTCTATTTTAATTTACAGATTATCAATATTCATTATCTCACCCAATCTAATTGTAAATTTCGAACTCTACGTTAATAAATTTTAATTTTAAATAAGGTGACAGATATATTATAATTAGTGTGATAAAAAATGGACTAGTAAAATAAAGAGGCACTTGTTCTTAGTTCTATGATTCTCTTTTGTGTATGCATTTATGATTAATAATCTAGGAATGTCCTAAACTTAAGCATAGCTAATACAAATCCATTGATGCTTGGTAGCAGGAATGTTCTGAACTCTTATTACTACTTGAGCTACCTCCCCAAGTTCTTCCTCTAAGGGTTTATTGATATAATAATAAAGCTTAATTATATGCAATGTGACAGCACTAGGAGAATGAATATTTGTATTGTAGGTGATGATTGAAATTAATGAGGGTTTTATTATTATATATAAGTGGTATAAGTTAGTAGTAGTTAGTACCTGCCACTTGTTTTTGTTCAAAAATCAAGACACTCTTTTGGTAGCTGGCTTCTTAATTCAATTCTTGTTCCTTAGCTGGATGAAGAAGTTGGTCACTCACTCAACTTTGATGAATTATCACTTTATTTCTTAATTTTCTTATTTTACTTATCAAATATAAATGTCAATAATGCAACATAGATACACTTAAATTTAATTACACTCACAGATATGTATTATCAATTCTACTTATTACACTCTTAAATTCTCATAACCCCATAAAAATTGAATATAATTACACTGTACAATTACTAATTACTATCAATTTTAAATAATATTATTACATAATTTTTTTTTTATGTAATTACTAATTATTTTGCCAAACATGACAATAAAAATTCTTAAGTAAATAATATTTGACATTCAAACACGTAATTACTCGGATATGTACCCAAGTATTACACAGTTATTTCCAAACACACCCTAATATATAAAACCTCCAATATGTTATCAATAACCCCAATATTGTTATCGATAACAATATTTACGTAAAATATAAACAAAAACAATATAATTAAAACTATATATTTATATTTATATATAGGGGAAGGAAAAACATTAAAGTGGAACATTTTGAAATAATGAGATGTACATATACATACATATATGCATACAGATACGAGGGATTTTTTTTTTTTTTTTTCAAGAATGAAAAGTATGTTTATGTTCCAGCTTCACTTCCCTGAATAAATTAATGCTGTACAATTTCATTTCCTATCGAAATATATATATATTTTTTGAATCACTGCAACAATCAATTTTTTCAAGCTGTCTCAACAAGTTCACTTTCTTTCTTCTGTTCATCTTTTGGAGGAGACCCAAATACCTTCACTCGAAATGAAGCCTGCACATAAACATTTTTTTGCCTAATAAATTTTTTTTAAAAAAAAAGACATTGTTTTTTTAATAAAAAATGACTAATTTATGTTAAAATGGTTAAGCAGAGATAATTTTATATTTATATAAATATACATAGATGAGTTACATTTTAGATAAAAAAAAAAATTCATTGCGTATTGAATTCTTGAGTTGTCATATATATGAAATATTTTTATAATTAATTAAACTAAGGGCAACTATTGAACAAATATCTATTGATTAAAACCTATGTAATCTAAATAGTTACATATCTCAAACGACATGCAGTTTTAGATCATACGACAATATCGAGGAAGATGTTATTATAGGATTATGTACTACTTAGAACTTACCTTCTTGTCTGAACCAAACTCAATAACATCAGACGGTCGAATACGAGTTGGAAAATTTGGAGGTATCCGGTAACGTCTCCCCTCATTACTGCAAATTTTGAAAATTATATAAATATATATATATATATTTGTACAGAAAATTCCAAGAAATTATTTATTGACAAATAAAATAAACATAAACAAAGACTTAGAATACTTACTCGGAGACCCATGTCCCATGTTCGCTTCTCAAATCGGTCAATAAAAATGCACCATTCTTGTAATCAATACGTGCATGTGTTTTTGAAACCTGAGGTAATTAATAAAAAACATACATCTCAAACTAATTACTAACACAAAATAGAATTAAACTAATCATTTTGTTATTAAGAAAAAAAAAACAATGACATAAGAATCCATCTATTTTAGACGCATATATTATTACCTGCTCTAAAGGAAGTGTAATGGATGTTGCTGAAACGTCGTCGCTTGGTGTGTTTCTGAAATGAATTGGATTGTGATGATTAATGATTTAATATATCAGTCTAATTAAACTATGTACATATTTATATTAAGTGCTGCATTATGTTGTTAATTAGAGATTAAAGAAGGGCATGCACGTACCCAATTACGATGTGTTTGTTCTCATCTCTGTTTAAACAAATTGGTTGTGATGTGGCACTATTGTTTCCAGAGGTGGGTAAAAGAAACCACCTAAAAAAAGAAAAATAAAAAAGTGACCATTAGAAAAAATTAATTAAAAAATAGCTTGTTTTGTTAAATATAGAAAGAAAAAATAAAATAAAATCGATAGCACTGATGAAAGACGTACTCTCCATTCATGGCCCGTTCTAATGCATCATCATCTTCAAACCATTTACGAAGCTGGTCATTTGCCTACAATAAAAAAAATCGTAATATTTTTTACTGATTTTATCTTATGTCGTTGTTAGTATTCAATATGACAGTAAAATGTAACGTAAAACAAAATAAAATAAGAGCTTTTTTTAGGGACTCAAAGTAGCTAGATAGATACTTTATCTGTGAGCCTGCAACTTTGTGCTCTTCCTTCGAGTTTTGAGCTGAAAAATAGAAGTAAAAATAATGTTAAATAATAAAGAGAAATAGGAAACATTGTTAATAATATGATAAAACAAGAAAAATATGTAGAGAACAGAATCTTTAGCGCTTTACCTGTTACCACCTAAAACCCAATCTAACATCAATGGCATAGCTATGTCAATAAAAAATCTTCCACCAACTCTTCCGGGATGTGGTATCCTAAACTTTGTCAAAAACTGCAGCACAACAAGTTACTTATTGTTAATATAAATTCAATCACACAAGAAGAGAAAATCTCATTACTTTTCGTTTTTTTTTGTTCTGGCTAACTTAAGAAGGAGATCACTTTAGTGCAGAACCCGGAGGTCATCTCCAGTATCACAAATCAACTATGTGAACCCGAGCTGGATCCCCTCAAATGTTGCATTGTGAGTTTCTATCCACATAGGGATAGACCTTGCAGTGTGTGCAGAACTTGTACCCACTTATTATGAAGTGGGGACGCCTTTTCTAGGCATCCCTGCCACTACACCAAACGGCTTGTGGTAAAATCTCATTAATTTTGTTATTGTAATCATAGCACACAGCTAAGAAAGCGTCGTAAGTACCGATAATGGACCAAGTCCTACGCCCAAGTAAGCTTTATATGTTGAAGCCATTAATGCAGCCATTCTAGCCATTCCATGGATGATGGCAACTCTCAACCTTCTAGCCTTCTCATATCTGGAAAATAAATAAATAAATGGTGATGAGTCCAAAATAGTTACTTGTTCAATATATGTGATTCATAATTGATAAGAAAGATGGATCGTTACTTTTTGAGAGAAGAAGCAACGTCTACAGGAATTCCTGTTTTTTGGCTTTCTTCCCATGCTTTATCAAGTTCCAAAGCAAGCTGATAACTGTCCTGCAATGATGAAGTAAATGGCAAAAGATTAAGTTTTCAAACTCTTGGTCATCTGATACAACTCAAAACATAAACCATATTGTTTATTAAGGAGATTAAAGGGTTTAAAATCAGCAAGAGAACTACACATACCTCGATGGCCATGCATCCACCCTGTCCCATATTTGGCTGCATAGCATGAACAGAGTCTCCGAGCAAGGTCACACGCCCCTTTCCCCATGTCAAAGTAGGCGTTCTATCATATATGTCTCGTCGAAGAATTACATCTTCATCTGTGGCAACTATTAGATCTATCACATTCTCACACCAGCCATCGAATATCTTAAGCAGTCTTTCCTTTTTACCTGCCAAAGAGTGCTTTGGAGTTGAGAAATCTCTGTCTGTAATCTTCTATTAAGGAAAATACTCATATAGAAATATGCCAGACTTAGCACTTAAGGGCTTGAAAAATCATAGTGCACACAACTTAGTTCTCAACTAAGAAAGCTAAGATTTCATAGCGCAGAAACCCCAAAACTTGGAGCATTCTTAATCAATCATATTTTTACCATTGGGGCTATCCACACCACCGGCTGGTTCCTCGTAAAAAGCATACCACTGCATCTTCCCTGCTCCAACATCCGACGAAACAAAGTATTGCTTGTGTCCCAAGAATACACGGTACCTTCACAATGAGAAGTATGGTCGTCTGTTTGAGTCTCCACACAAGTTTCAGCTAAGAACAAATAAGAAAATGAAGAAGAACAAATGCAGTTTAAAGATTAAAGAAAGAAGGCATACCCTACAGTATCGATGTCAGCAGGTACAAAATCAGCAATACCAGTATAACATGTATAACCTGAATAAACAGCTTCTGTTTGACCAAACAAGTTCTTCCTGACCTACAACATGGGAACAAAGGAAGTTTTTTAATAGAAACTGTACTTGAAAGAAACTATTTATAACCATTAGCTCCTTCAAGATTGTTTCTAGTGGCAGAATATTTCAAATGAGCTCCCACCATTTTGATCTCAATAGCTGCTTATGGTCTAATGGGTGATGATGGTGTTTGCGATGTCTTTAAATATAACAAAACAGAAAAAATAAAACAACAAAAGAAAAACGAATACGGTGAATTTTGTTACAACCACTTGGATAGAACTCACTCTCAAAAGACTAACCTATGAGAGGCCTAAGTGGTCATAAAACTTATACCATACTTAGTCGATGTGGGATCCAAACAATACACTCTTAGAGACGATGTCCACAGCTGTCTACTTTGTACTTTCCCCAGGTCACCCCTTCTACGACGTGGGTCTCATTAAAGGGTATTGGCGCTCATATCATTCGTTATAACCAATTGAATAGAACTCATTTCCAAAAGACTAGCTTACGAGAGGAGGGTGTTCAAGTGGTTATAAACCACCAACTAATTCCATACTTGGTTGATGTGGCGATCCTAAGAGTCTTTCTCTCTAATTAATTGCTTTGTACTAAAATATTTTGAAGAAAAAAAAAATCAACTTCTCAACATAACTGAGTGTTGTAAGGTAAAAACAGTTAAATTTTTCAGGACAGAAGTATACCTTTGACCATATACCATCAGCTCCAACCAGAAGATCACCTTCAAAACGTTGTCCATTCTCAAGAACTACAGTGACCTAAACTCGTGAAATAGACAAGAGAGGACACAAATGAATGAAACGTCAAAACCAAATGAGAGATTGAACCAGGTAATAAAACACTAGTTATAACCACCATAAACCCAAAAACAAGTTTTTCTTCTTATGCTACAAATATAGTACTTACTATTAAACAAGATACAAAAAGCAAGACCTACCTTGTCACCATGGTCCTCAAAATCAACAACGTTACTATCGTTCATAATAATCTCTTCTCCAACAGCACGAGCCAGAATTTGTTGCAAAGCCATTCGGCTTATAACTCTAGTTACAGGTAGTCCTCGTTCTGCTGCAGGAGTGAATGTATCAAACTTGACGTACCTGATGATCAACTAAACATTATCTATCTCGCTAGTCCCTTGATCATAAATTCAGTAAAATTATATAAATCACAAGCTTAGAAAATGAAACAATTAAATTAGAAACTTTTATGCATATATTCTTATCAACTGCCAACCAATTTGACTCTCATCTATTTGTTGGACTAAACTAAAGTGATGATTCAAACTCAAAGCCTAACAAAAGATTAGAAGGAACATAATATATTGAGCTTACCAAGTACCCGAAACCCCATCAACCAACCCGTTAATCCGGTCACCAGTAACACACCCGACCCGCATAACCTCATCAGCAACATCCAAATCAATGGCTTCCAAAGCAGCCAAAGCATTACTCTGTATCTGAATTGGACCTCTGTACTGTCCCTCACCCCTAACAGCACTCAAATCTCTCTCAAACACCATTACCTCAAAGCCTTTCTTCTTAGCAGCCAAAGCAAGAACCAATCCGCCGATCCCTCCTCCGGCGATTAGTAGCTTAAGTTTCTTCTCCGGTGGCTTCCGTTTCGCGTCGGTCTCAGCTGGGGCGAGCTCGGCGGGAGGAGCCTGAGCCACCATAGCCTTCAACTCAGTAAAGCTCTTCTTTTGACCAATTGTTGATCTACTTTTAAATTGGTCGTTTGAGTGATTAGAAGGTGAGAATTCAAGTGGGAAGTCTTTAGAAAAGAGATTTGGGAACTGAGTTCTTGAGAAAACGGTCGTTGAAAGACTCATGGCGTTGGAACACAGAGTGGAAGCCATGGTGAAGTTTTTCGTCTCAGTATAACAACTCCACCACGACTACTACTGCTACTGCCGCTTGTATACTACTTGGTTTGGTCTAAAGTTTGTGTCTTTAGAAGAAGAAAAAATTGGGTTTCCTTTCTGAGCAACGGAAAGAAAGTTTTAGAGGGAGAAACAAGGAGCGAGATGAGCTGATGAGAGGGAGAGGGAGAGGGAGATGGAATGGTGGGGTAATAAAGATTAGGAGCCAATCCATGAATAAAGAAAATCACCAGTCATGGAGATTCTTACGCCATGTGGCAAACTCTCAGCGTCCTAAATGAAATTCCTTGTTTGGGAAAAAAAATAAAAATCAAATCTTTAAAGACAGACAGACTACTACTCCTCCTATTGCAATGAACTTCGGCCTTTTTTGTGGTTCTGGTTCAATTTTGTTTTTTTAGGTATAATTTCTAAATTCATTCATGTGTACTCTGTTTTTTCCGACTAAATATATAATATAAGCATATTTATAATTTCCAAACAAAATATGCATTTTACCATTAAAAATAAAAAATCATTCAATTATAAACATATAACTAAAATATTAAAATTTTAAACTTTTTTTTATTATAAACTAATTAATTAAAAAATTATATTTAAAAATAACTTTACTTTTAAAATCATACAAAATATTCAAAGTCATTTTATGAAGAGAAAAATAAAAAAATTTACATTATTTTTACAATTCTAATTTTTAGTTTTGAAAATTTGTACATATATTATACATTACTAAAAACATATTTTTAAACATTTAAATTGCTTGACTTAATTGTTTAGATAGACTTTGTATTAATTTAAGAGTAAGGGTTCAAACGCTTGCACTCTCATTTCTAAATATTTATTTTTAAAAACATTTCCATTCTCGTCCGATTTAATTAGTTTTAAACAGTTAGAAACTCTGGCTGAACCATTTAAAATCAACCGCCAGAAACAATTTTATTAGTCACGATTTTTTATAGTTTGATACGATGCATTTCGAGTGCCAAACCGCACTTGACTTAAATGGTTTTTTGAAAGCTAAATCAATGCAAGTGATCTCTCAATTTATAATTGTTCCAATCAGGTTGAAGCCTTTACCCATAAATATAGAAAATTGTCTTGGACCACTTTGTAACTAATCATCAACTTGGAACAAAACAATATTTTAAGGAAATGGGTTTAGAGAATTGTCTTCATAATTATGCTAATTCCCAAAATTAAAAAAAAAAATATTATATCAGGTTTTTCAATGTTTTTGAAAAGTATTATTTAGATTTTATTAGGTACCACTTTAAGTTCTCAAACTTATTAAATGTGTATCAAATATAATATTAGAAAATAATTTTCAGATAGTGTAACAAATAACAATATATAATCCAGGAAAAATTAATTTATGAACCAATTAATTTTTTTTGTAATTAGTTAGTTTATAAATTGTTTTATTGTGTAAATTATTTTCTAATATAAATAACTTATGTAATATATATTTAGTAAGTTGGAGACTTAATTAATACAAAATAGAGTGTTGATTATTGCTTTTCATAAAATTTAAGAAGGTTTGCTGATATAAACTCATTAAAAACAATATATATTTCCCTTATGTAATAATTAAAATATAAAAACAAAATAGCACTCATTTAGGTAGGTCGGCAGTATAAGATGGTGGGTGGTGGTGGTGGTGGTGGTGGTGGTGGTGGTGGAGGAGATTTCCACTAAGGTATTTTTATTAGAACAACCAATGAGGCTGGACCACCACACCACAACACATTGACTCAGGTGAATTGGTTTTGTACACGTGGCAGTTAGTGGTGTACGTGGATCTATTATGGATAGCTTGTCCCAACTCAAAGCTATTTGGTCCAATCCTTTTTTTTCATTTAAAACTAATAATTGAAACAAAAATGACATGCGAATATAAAAATCTGGTCATGGCCCCACATTAAGGCCGTGTTTGGAAAGAGAAAATAAGAGTAAGAAGCATGGATAGTCATCTAGAGAGCTTAAAGATGGTCCAAAAAAATATTAGATTTATTTTCATTTATTTTTCTCAACTGATTAGATCTTTTTGCCAAATTTTAATAATGTAAGTTTTCATTTAATGAATTAGATCTTTTTATGGGAGTTTTATAAGTTAGATTTGCTACTGTTATGATCTATAACTAGACTATTCAATAATTTGGTAATTAAGTTAGCTTTTATATTTTTTCGTCAGAGTTGAACAAATATTTCTTATTTTGTTATTGTCCTAATCAAATAAAATTAAATCATATTTAAATATTTTGTAATTTAAGAAAATAATTTTAAACAAAATTATGTAGCAATTTAAAAAAAAAGACTTACTTTTATAATTCCACTCGGACTTATTCTTTTTGACTTTGTATTTTGTTTTATATTTTAATAAATTATTTTTTGAATTTTATATTTTATAAAAAATAAATAATTAAATTTGATTTTGATTAAAAAAAAATTAAATATAACAATCCGATTATTAAGTAAAATAATTATATTTTTATTCTAAATTATTAATTTAATAAATTATTTATGATTTTAATTAATAAAATTTTGATTAAAATCAAATATACGAGTATCTTTTAATTTTTTTACAAAACAAATAATAGAAAGTACAGAATTCAAACCATTAATGATACAAAACAAAATAATCATAATTTGCTCAATTATTTATTTATATATGAATAAATATATATATAACATCTGCCAGAATATATGGTATGCAAAAAAGAAAAAGTCAATAATTATTTTAATTTCAATTTTTAGAACAAGTTTTGAGTTGATGGAAGGTCCACGTAACACCATTGAAGACAGAGGAAGCCACAGCCTATCACTGCAAAATGCTAATAGATATTTTCTTATTTTGTTTTCTCTTTTCCAATTTCCAATTTTTTTTTTCTTTGGATAAAATCTCTATCAATTCGATATTTTTATTCGAATAAATAATATTTTTGTTCATAAATTTTTGACACTATTAAATTGTGCTCTTAAAATATACGATCAGTTAAAATTTCTTCATGAACTATTGTACTATCAGATCGTGCCCCCTATTACGATTTACATAAAATAATTAGTATTTTTACCCCCAAACTTTAACCACTACTAAATTGTAGCTCATTTAATTATAAAAATTTAAAAATCTATTTTTCTATTAGATCTTAAAAAGTTTAAGAAAAATTATTAAAAAAATTCAATAAAAGACTAAAATTATTTAAAATTCATTTTAAATACATTTAAGTTTGAAAATATTTTTTAAAAGAAAAACTAAATTATTACACTTGAAAAAAAAAACATAATTCCCTTTTTCTTCTTTATTATTTCTTAATATATTTTTCTAATTACTTTCTATTCTTTCATTTTTGCCAAATATTTTTAATTAATTAAGTTGTATATATTTCTTTTAAAATTAGTACATTATAATATTTTAGGGTTTGATTGGTATAGTTTCTGAATCTATTTTATTTTTTTTAAAACTTAAAAATAGTGGGACCTATAAGAAAAACTGATTGGTAAGATGGTTTTGAAAATAAAATTCAAATCAGTATTCTAATTTTGTATTCTAAAATTAAAAATAAGAAAATCATGTTTTCTCTGATTCCAAATTATAGTATCCTAAAATCCTACAAATCTATCACTTTTTTTTTTTTTTATATTTTCAGATTCCCTACCAATCACATATTCAATTTTTTAAAACTCAAAAATAATTTTCAGGTACTGAACCAATCACATTTGAAAAAACATATTTTCAGACTATAAATTCATATTTTTATTTCAGATTACACTTTTTGAAAATATATTTTTCCAATCGCGAACCAATCAGCCCCTTAATAAAGAAAAAGAGAATATGATTTTTTTTTAATTTGTAACAATTTAATTTTTCTTTTAAAAAATACTTTTAAACTTAAATGTATTTAAAAGGAATTTTAAATAATTTTAGTCTTTTATTGAATTTTTTAAATATTTTTTCTTAATTTTTTTAAGAACTAATAGAAAAATAGGTTTTAAAAATTTTATAATTAAAAGGGACACAATTTGGTGGTTGTTAAAATTTGGGGGCGAAAATGCTAATTATTTTATGCAATTCGTAACAGGGGCACAATTTGATAGTATCAATAGTTCAATAAGAAATTTTAACATATTGTATATTTTAAGGGGTACAATCTGATAGTGACAAAAATTCAGGAACAAAAATATTATTTATTCTTTTTTATATTAATGTTATTGTTAGCTACGTTTATTCTTTTTAAGAGAAAATAAAATATAATCAAATATAAAGTATAGCATGGTGTCCAATAGAATCTCACTGTCTTTTCAAAAATTATTTAGACCCCTAGATATATATCCTTCCACAAGAAATTTAGGAAAATAAAATTTTCATTGACTTTGACTTTGTGCGTGTTTTTTATTTCCTTCTCTCCACACACACATATATATATATACACTAGATAAAAGCAACCTGCAATATATAATATATGTACGTTTGTTTAGTTTTATTTATAGAATTTATTAATTATTTTTATTAAATTTATATTAATATCATATAAATTTTAAATAAATATCCTATTTTAATTAAATAATTTATTTATTTTTGTTTAAGTTTATATTTGTTATATATTATATGTTTAATGTAATATTAAATATTATACGTAGATTTTAAATTTAAGTTTCTTGCTAATTTAAAAAATATATATAATTTGTTGCTAATTCATAGTAGATTATATTATATGTTTAATATGATATTATTCTAATAAGTGAGTTTAAATTAAATTATATTTGTTATAGATTTTGAATTTGGGAGTGACAACAAGAGATTATATATTATATGTTTAATGTAATATTAAATATTATACATGAATTTTAAATTTAAGTTTCTTGCTAATTTTAAAAAAAAATTTGTTGCTAATTCATAGTAGATTATATTATATGTTTAATATGATATTATTCTAATAAGTGAGTTTAAGTTTAATTAAATTTTATTTAAGTTATAAAACGTATAATTTTATTATTTTAAATAATTATCATTGTAAAATATCTCAAAAATATCGTATTTTAATTTGTTTAATTATTTATTATTTTTAAATAATTATCATTGTAAAATATCTTAAAAATATCCCATTTTAATTTGTTTAATTATTTATTATTTTTAAATAATTATCATTGTAAAATATCTCAAAAATATCCTATTTTTATTTTTTATTTTTTTATTTTATTTTATTTAAGTTTAAGTGTTTACAAACTACCGTTAAATATAAGAATATTCTGTTAAATATAAGAATATTCCGTTAAAGTTAACATTAAAAAAATAAAAAACCGTTAAAACCAAGAATTTCCGTTATCTACACACTTATTACATAGAAGAGATATGTATGGGGAATTCTTCCATCTCTCAGTTTGTTTTGAAGGACTTAGTCCTGTGTTGATTTTGAGCCTTTGGATTTATTGTTTTAGAAAATAGATGGTCAGATTTAGTTGCTGAGTTTATTGGGTGTCAAAGTATCGTTATGCCCTTAGTCACCCCTTAGTAACCGGTCACATTTTTTTTTTATTCGTGTTTTCGCCCGTTTAGGCCATTCTTCTCCTTTCAAAAGGAAAAGTCCCTCCGAACCTAAACAATAACTGTTTGGAAGGAAAATTCCCACCCATCTAGTCCATTCTTCTCCCTGATAAATTCGGGGTAGATATTTTTGTTTAGAGTAGTGGGGATTTCGATTGAGCTTGATAATTTTTTCCGGCGTGGTTTGGAGGTGTTTGATTCTACATGCGATGTTGTTTGCCGTGAGTTTGAAGGACCAAGTGCCCACTTTTCTGATGTAAAGCATAAATCCCTGCATCTTTATGTCGAGTTCTTCGAGTAAGTTCTTATAGCACATTTACTCAATATGTTTTGGGCATTAGCTATTTAGGCAACAAATTTTGTTTGGCTTCATTTTTTTTGTAATGATGCACTCGAGTATTCAGTGCCCGATCATATATAATGGTGACCACCTCATGTTTGAATTTTTGTTTGGAGGAAATTATAATAGCAATTCCGTCAAAATGAAAGTCAAAATACATGTAAAAAAAACGTCAAAATGGAAGTCAATTCCGTCTCCATTCTTATTTTTCTCAGGTACCGTGCTCCCAAAGGTCCTCCCACGTAATACCACTCACAACTCACGTGACCATGACGTGCTGAAACGCAAATTCTAATTCTTCCCACGTAATACGTGACTGCTTCCTTATGTTTATAATAATAGCATACTTTATGTAATTTTGACTGATGTGCAACCCTATTTTTGATAAGTGACAGTGCATTAACAACTCCACCATTTACTGGAAGACCTCACCTTACACTTACTTAATCCACTCCTCCATGCTTGTGTTTTCTATATGTATATATATGTGTGTAGGGATCGTGTTGACCTCAATTCAATCTCCACCACCCTACATGTATACTTGTCTATCCTCTTTTTCTCTCTAAAATGGACTCCACACCTTTCCCAATGAATAACATCATTAACTTCCCGTTGTTTGATGACAATCATCTTGAGCAAATGCAATACATTAACCGAATTGTGCATGACAATGTCAGGCTGGCCACCGAGCGGAACGAATGGGAGAGGAGATACAATGCGTCCAACATCCAGAACACTCTCCTTAAGTCTGACCTACAGTCCATCAAGATGTTTCATTTATTCCTCAACAATCAAGTAAGCAAGCAAGTACTGACTCTCCTAATTAATCAACCATCTAAATAACATTTTTCCATACCTAATTGAGTTAGTGATTCATTTATCCCAATATTGAATAAATGAAATTTCTCCAAGGAAATTTTTTTAAAAAATCTTATAAAACAACTACAAAATATATATTAATTTTACTTACGTGGTTATTGTTGCGTCTCACTCAACATAACATATAAATCACTTGGCGGAAGCACAATGCTTACATTACCAAAATCGTAAATATCTCCCAAATTCATATTAAGTTTACGATCAAGTCCTCAACTGTATATATTTTTTGACAAAGAATTACTTTTTTGCCCCTACTTTTTATACCCACATCACCAGCAACTTTCCAACCGGTCCACACAACCGGTCATTGCAAGTCAAAAACAAATGTGAAAAAAATACTTACTCCTATAAAATTTGGACAATTGGCGAAAAACTGGACCCCACACTGAAGGACTGAATCCTGTAAGGGACTGAAGAATTCGCCTATATATATATTTATACTTCTGCATGGGTGAAAAAAAATGGTGATATTTGGGCAAAAATATAACTAAAGGAGAAATAATTATGACTTAGATATATAGGAGGGAGAGCACTCACAATAGATGCTCTACTCCATTTTTTAAAATACCTTCCCAAAACACACATTTTTCTATTTTACATATAAGTTTTACATTATATCATACATCAGCTTCTCTATATATTTATCTACACCATTTAAATATTATATCTTTAAACATATTTTATTAATTAAAGTAAAATAAAATAATTGAAAAAGAAAAACAAAATAATAAATATATATACTAAATGGGAGAGAGAAAGCTTATAAAGAAAAATAATAATATTAAAATATTATATAAAGGATATCTAAATGTTATGTAAATGTAGATATGGATTAATTGGAGTTTGTGCATAGCTATTATAAATATATGTATAAAGGAGCTGGTGGAAGATATTTTTGTGAGTTTTAGTTAAATATTATAGAGAAAGTGTATTATAAAATACACCACCAAAACATATTTTATTTATAATTTACCTCAAACTTTTACATTATACCATACATCAGCTTCTCTATTTTTTCTCTACATCATTTAAATACTATATTTTTAAAAAATATTTTATTCATTTTAAGAAATAAAATAATTAAATATAATAGTATCACACTCATATGTATACAAACATTTATAAAAAAAATAATAAAATATTTATAATTTGATGAATAGTATTTCACTACATCTAAAGAAATACTATTCATTTAGGTAAATAAATATAACTTTACATTACTCATTAGAAGATTATTTAACAATTTTTTCTCTATATTATAAAGAATTAGACATTTTACATCTTCCATTGAGAGTTCTCTAACAAAATCTGTTAGAATATCACAACCCAAATTTTTGAAAATTAAACACTTTTCCTCTTATTAATTTGTTAGAATATCTTGAAAATCTTTGTTAATATTGGTAAAATTAATTGATTTGTAGATTTAATTATCAATGATTTTTTAATGAAAGGAATATTAGAAAAGGAAATCTAAACATGTCAATCACAATATATTTTTTAAAATATAATTTTTTAATAATTTTATTTTTTTATATTTTTATGGTTTATGGTATAGATATGATATAGTATATTTTAACATATGTCCAATAGTCATTACTACAAAACCCCGTATTCACGCGCTCAATGAAATACAACTTTTAGCGTCAATAAAAAAACGACAGTTAAAATCTATGTGTGTTTTATCCCATGGTGTCGGTCATTGATTAACATCATAGTGTCATATACTATCGGGAACTAATTCACAACACAATATCTCTGTGATTGACACTATAGTCTCAATTGTATCATTGGGTACTAATCATTGATATACGACTAATAATTATTATTTTTTAAATGAAGGCCTTACAAGAAGGCCAAAATTAAGAATAATTAGTGAAAAAAACTCTTTATTTTTATATTATTATACACATAATCCTCAATTTTCTTTTGCAGGTGAAATTTCTCAATCTCCCGTTCTATTAGTAAATCTAAGACGTCATACATTCAAGTCCTTTAGCTGTCACAGTGGAAACTCCATGTGTACACAAGAATACATGTGACGTTTCTATTGGTCTATGTTATTTATTTATTTAAATATTGTAAAAATTATTTAAAAATGATTTAAAATTAAAAAAAATTATAAATTAAAAAATTAAAACTAATTTTAATTTTATCTTCTTTCTTTTTGTCTACTGCCCTGGTCTTCTCCCTCTCTCTCTCCCTTTCTTTTTTTTTTACTTTTTTTTCTCTCTCCTTGATCCTCTCTCTCGATCTCTCAATCTCATTTCCTTTCTTTTTTCTTTTCTTTCTTATGTTTTCTTTCTCCCAGATCCTTTCTCTCTCTATCTCTCTCGATCTCTCAATCTCTCTCCCTTTCTTTTTTCTTTTCTTTCCTTCTTTTTTTTCTTTCTCCCACTACTCAGATCCTATCTCTCTTGATCTCTCAATCTCCTTCCTGTCTTTCTTTCTTTTTCTTCTTCTTCTTCTGTCCAGATCCCGTCTCTCTTGATCTCCCTCCCTCTCTCTCTCTCTCACTTGGAGGTCGGCGTGGGTGTATTTGCAAAAAAAAGAAGAAAAAGAAGAGGGGAAGAAGAAGTCAAAGAAAAAAAGAAGAAGAAGTGAGGTATCGGGTGGAGAGAGAGAGATTTGATTTTTTTTATTTTTTTAGTTATTTTTAATTTAAAAAATAATGATGTGGCATTGCTATTTAATATGTGACTCAATAAATTATAGACATGTGTATCCACATTGGCAGTTAACAGCCACAACAAACAGAGACCTTAGATTTTCTAACGAAATGAGAGATTAGAAGGTTTCACCGGCGAAAAAAAATTGGGGTTATGTGTATAAGAATGTAAAGATAAGAGAGTTTTGCCACTAATTACTCCCCAAATTAAAATAGGACACCCCAATTACTATTTTCTCTCCCCCATATTTACTCGTCTCTAACAATATGTTTAGTATCTTCCACTTTAACTTTTTGCTTCTCAATAAGCTATTCCATAAGCATCCATTAAAATTAGCTTTCTCTAAGAGCATCTCAAATGGTGACACCCTTCAAGAGTGCCAAAAATCTTCACATCATCCAAACATATATTATTTTAATTTATCTCTCTTCCACATCATTTTTGGCAACCTTACTTCTAAAAGGACTCCAATGGCTAGCACTCTTCAAGGGTGACATCATGGTCTCACACATCATTATTTAATATATTATTTATTTTAATTATAAATATTGTCACACTATATTTTTAGAATTCATATATTAGTATAAATAAAATATTACATAAAATTTAAATTACACAAAATTTAAAAGTAGCTCATAAAATAATACAAATTAAAAATATATATAATCATAATTAAGCAATCTAACATAATTAAAAGAATACTAATTTCTCAAAAAAAAAAAAAATTATTTCCAAGTTTAGACCATATTTGTTCTATTAACTATGCTTGAAGATTGCGGTGAATGTTTCTGACACGAATTTCAACATTTATTTGAAACATCTTCGCAAAGTCGGAAATAGGTCCATGTGATACTTCAACTGTTGGAGTGTCAGTGAGGCCTTGATCATAATTAAAATCTTGAAAACCCTCATATGCATCTCTTTCATCCTCAATGTTGTGCAATATGATGCATGCATACATAATATCTTTGAGGATATCTCTTTTCCAAAAACATCCTGGACCACATACAATGGCAAAACGAGATTGAAGTACCCCGAATGCTCGCTCAACATCTTTTCGCACCGCTTCTTGGTATTAGGCAAATTATTTTCTTTTCTCTCCTTGAGGCAATGGGATAGTTTTAACAAATGTACCCCACTCTAGATAGATACCATCTGCTAGATAATAACCCTTGTTGTATTGTGTGCCATTTACCATAAACTCAACTATGGGAGCTTTCCCTTATAAGACATTAATGAATAGTGAGGATTGATTTAACACGTTGAGATCATTATTGGATCCCGGAACACCGAAGAATGCATGCCAAATCCAAAGATCTTGTGACGCAACTGCTTTAAGCATGATTGTTGGGGTGCCGTGATTACCTCGCGTAAATTGGCCTTTCCATGAAACTGGACAATTTTTCCATTCCCAATGCATACAATCAATCATTCCCAACATACCTAGAAAACCTCACTTCTCCCCCATTTGAAGTAAGCGATGAATGTCGACGACATTAGGTTGTCTCAAATATTCAGTCCCAAATATCTCATTCACTCCTTGAACAAAATTGACTAGGCAGTCAATAGCAGTAGTTTCACCAATTCGAATGTACTCGTCAACATAATCGGCAGGCGCTCCATATGCCATGTAACGCCCTGGATAACCAAAACCATTACACCGTGTGTTTAAAATAGTGCTTAACCTGCTAAGCAAGTCGTTTGAACTTAAATGTGTAATTAAAAACTAAGTCAAGATCAAGTTATAAAAGTTTTGGTCAACAAAATGATTATTTTTCATTAAAATATTAAGTTTGTACACGAGATCCCGGAAATCAGTTTACAGACTTGTAAAAGATAAACAAATACAATTTAGCCGTCCTAAGCGGCAAAAACAGGATTTAACCCTAGTTCCTCCCAAGCTATCCCAACCATGGCAATCGAGTAGGCTGCATATGTACACACCGCCCCTGAAACTCTCCAACTCATGGCTAGTCTAGATATCAACTCTCTTACCTACACCACATAACACCCTTGAGCCAAAGTTCAGCAAGAAAACTTAAAACAACATGCACAACTAGGCAACGGTTGAAAAGCAGTAAATATAATTCACCATATTCAACTGACAATAGAATATATGCAACAATCTCAATAAAAGTACTCAACTTAGTCAAACATATAAATCAACCTCATAAACCAATACAAATAGTTAATTGTGAATCACGCTTCTGTTTATTGTATTATATCCAGGCCCGGCGCCCTTAGGCCGAGTCCACTGGCTTTATGGCCGACCCCGGCACCCTTAGGCCGGGCTGCGTTCCGCACGCTTGCTATCGGCCCCTGACACCCTTAGGCCGGCCTGTAAACAAATATAATCAGAGATGTACAATGCATAGCAAGTAATCAATGGCAGCACATACAAGCATGCCCAATCAGTTATTCTCAACTACGTATATGTTCATGTTCATAACATATTCATACAAGGGGTTTAAGCCCTAACCACAACTCGGATGCAGTTTTCTTACCTCAGGTCCCGAACAGCCAGCATACAGCAATCCCGAGCACGATCCCTAGTCCTAAGCCCTTGCGGCATAACCTAGTCACAATGCAATAATGGATAACCATAAGATCCTAAACCATTTAAAATCTTTGGATTCAAATACTAGCCTCCGGGACCTCAATATCTACTAAATCGGGTAGTAGAAATCGTCATGAGCGCTTAAGTTTTAATCCCCAAGCCTTAAGACAAACCTAGGCCAAAACTTTCTAGGCGGGTTGCGACCTGACCCTTAGGGTTGTGGCGTGCGTCAAGTCAGAGGCGCAACCTTTGCATCTGGGGGAGGCGGGCCGTGACTTGCCTCCTAGGGTCGCGGCGAACCTTCATGCCAGCAGCCTTCTCAGGGCCTTCTGGGGCACGCAGGCCACGACACGCATGAACTGGGTCACGGCGTGCCCCCGTGAACCCAGAAATCTTTGGGTTTCTTCAAGGTTTTTCCCAACCAAACTCAATAGAAATCATCCCAAATGTGAACCAAAGCTAGAATCAAGCCTAAAACTCTCAACACCACATCATGAACAACACAAACATCCTGGGGCCTATAATAAAATCCTCAATCCAACTCAGAATCAAAGCTAGAGCTAAATTCAGCCAAATCATTATCCCAACCTAGAAATTCACAAAGAAGTTCAGATTGTACAGCTTACCTCAACAGAGATTTGACCTCTAAGTTGAACCCCAGTAGTCCTAGCCTCCACCCTCTTTAATTCCTAAGATATATCTTCAAAATTTTTCCCAGCTCAAGCCCAGGCTTTCCTCAAGTTTTTCCTTCAGCCTCAAAGCATTTCAAAGGGAGATGTGCAAGCCGACTAAGGAGAGAGAGAGAGAGACTCTGCCTTTTCCTTGTGTCCATAGGCTTCTAATAAGCCTATTCCCTTACCAAAAGACCATATTTCCCCCCTAAGTATACCCTTAACCTTAAATGGCCTCAAGGGAAAAATCATCATTTGCCACATTTCTCGCTATTTCCTCGAGTAGTCCTATAGATTCCCAATTAATCCTGCCATGCACATTTAATCGCCAAATACTTACTCATTACTCAATAAACCCCAAAACATATTCTAAGTTCCCAAAATACCCCTAATCTCACCCGAGCCGGGTATTATTCCCCGCTGTGACTATTCCGCCAATCCGCTCACTAGGATCACATCGAGTCGTATACTGCAAATATATCCACATAATAATGTGGTCTCAGTCATTTACTCACATATAATCACATTTATGCCCGCAACGGGCCAATATTACAAGTATGCCCTTATTATCAAGAATGGGCCCACATGCATATTTAATACTCATAAACATGCATCTAAATATATTCATATATATATATATCATGCATGCCACATAGTCACACATTTAACCAATTAATCACACATATATCCAATTATGCCCTCCCGACATGCTAATCAAGGCACTAAATCCTATTAGCATTTTTGGGACGTTACAACTATCCCCTCCTTACTGAAATTTCATCCTCGAAATTTATTCAAACACTTTGGGATACAAATCCCGTGAATCCGGCTGTAATCACAGAGTCCAGTCATGTACCTTTTATCCTTTGTAATACTCCAATAAGAGTGATAATCTTATTCCATAAGACATTATCTTCTTATCATAATTCTATTAGCTTTTCCTTGCGCAACAACTCCCGCTGAAATCTTCGGTCTCCTCGCCTCATTAGCGGTAATGTCATACATTTCTTTCCTTGACATTGGCACCAGTAACATTCATAAGCCACCATCCATACTAGGGTAAGACTAATCTATAGGCTCCTGGCCTAGTCCTTGATAAGTTCTCAAAAGTCTTATTAAATCGGGAGTCAAAACTCTTTTTTTTTCTTCAAAATATCTTATCCTTTCTTGTCTACAATATTCGGAGAAATACAAAGTCTTCTGTCCTGGAACTTTGTGTTCCCATATTTGAAATTTGCGAACTCTTATGTACTTTCAGATAGGCAGACACTTCTCCCTTAATAATCCTAATGACTTCATTGGTTTCCCCGAACTAATACTGAACCACAATATTCTCTGTCTTTCATTTCATTACTTGGAACAAGTACTTTTTGCTCTCTTCCCTACTATATCTTATGCCAAGTCACCCTAGTCGTTGATCGACATCCACCACTGTGACGATTCAATCTAGGGACTGTACTTATCTCAATGCCCCAAACACTTGCACATTCGATGTATAATTCTCAAAATCAGAGTCACTCCTTCAAATTGTCAGTTTATCTGAAGGTAACCAATAATTATAATTCTCAATTTTATACTCTTTGTCTTCAACATCCTTTCCAAAACTTGGGAAATAAAGGATCTTAGTATGACACCATCGATCTTGGTGTCCCATGGAGACATACAGTCTCCCTTCACCCATACACATTATTATGATACCCGTTCACATGAACTGAGGTGTATTAACTCAATCTGTTGAGTCATAACCTTTCATGTCCAATTTTCTTACTTGCAGTCTAATGTGGTCCACTCTTACGGTCCATGTAATGCCCCAAATTTCCTAATAAGGTTTAGGACCTTGATTAGGAGGCCGGGAGGGCCATAATGGATTTATTATAATATTTAATGATTATATGCATGTTTACGTGAATTATATTATTATATGATGGTGAATGCATGCATATGGGTTTCTATGTTAATTATGAGGGTAATTTGGTAATTTGGCCACTGTGGGCGTAATTGTGTATTTTGGGTGCATGGTTGTGATTAATTAATATAGCCACATTATAAGGTGGATTGGTTCGAGCTAATCGACATGAGACGATCATGAGATGTAAGTGTTCGGTCTAGTCATAACGAGTTTAAGTTCGGGGCTCGGGGTGAGTCTCGGGGTGAATTTTATGATTAGAACATTACCGAGAATTAAAGGGTAATGGGATATGATTTATTGGTATTTGGGGATACTGAGTATAGCGGGAATTGGAGAGCGTTAATATAATTAACGAGATAGGCGGGAAAGGACGGTTTTACCCTCGGAAGCTTTTAGAGGGATTTATTTGGCTTAAGGGCATTATGGTCTTTTAACCCTAAGGATATATATGACATGAAGGCTGTAGAAAATACAGAACTAAAACAGAGCCATCCTCATCCTTTCTTCCTTTCTCTCCCGTACAAACTCTCCTCCATCTTTCTTCCAAATTTTGAGAGCCATCTTGGGGTTTTGAGCTAGGAAATCTAAAGTGGAAGCTAAGGAACTTGTTTCAGCCATCAAAGGGGATTCAAAACCGTGTTTGAGGTGAGTTCCAGTTATGAATTTAATGGTGTGCTCTGTTTTTAAGCTTTGGTTTTCAGCTTGTGAATCTCTTGTAGAAAGCTTGGATTAATAGAAGTTTGGGTGATGTTTTCTTTGGGTTTTGATGAGGGAGAGTGGTAGAGGATGTTTGGTGGTTGAATTGGGTGTTAGGTCATGATTTGAGACAGGTTTGAGGGGCTGGTTCTAAGGGAAAACACAAGGGAAAAATCTGGGGTGCGTGCTGGTTTTTGCCTGGTCTGGGCTGAGCGCCGCGGCGCAGCTGTGGTGCGCCGCGGCCCTTGGCGTTTGGCAGGGGGGGAGCCCTCTCTGTTTGAGGGCGCGCCACGGCGCAGTAGGGGAGGGCCGCGGCCCTTAAGGCCATTATGACCAAAAACATGTTTTTAGCTTGGGGATTCAAGCCATAGGCCTTGAGGTTGAACCTAGTACCCGGTTAAGTGGGGATTGATGTTCCGGAAGCTAGATATTGACTTGGGAACTTATGTTGACCATTTTTATTGATGATACCTTATATTTGGTTATGGCTAGGTGACTGCTAAATGACTAAAAGTTGATCGTTCTCAAGGATTGTTCTTTTAATCGTTCTAGCTCGACTTTGAGGTAAGAAAACTGCACCCTATGTATATGTGACATGCATGGCTATTATCGATGCATGTTGGTTGATTATTGAGTATGACATGCGTGGTTATTATTGATGCATGTCGGTTGATTATTATGTATGACATGCATGGCTACTCTTGATGCATGTCGGTTGACTATTAAACGTGACATGCATGGCTGTTATTGGTGCATGTTGGATTGCTGGATATATTGCATATGATGCATGAGAAACATGTGATTAGGACATGCTTTGTATACTGAGTATGATATCGTTCAGAGCTTGAGCCTCTGTGTTTATGCATGGTCCTAATTGTACTAATACCTGTTTAGTAAGCATGCTGAATACCTTGTTTATGGATATGGAACATGTGATACATGATTGGTGGCATGACTTACTTGTGTATGACACTGTCTAGTCAGGAACCGACTCTGAAGTCGAGAATCATGCATTGAGTGGCTCTATGACACTAATGCTAGACCGACCCTAAGGTCGATGATCATGCATTGCATGGCTCCATGGCATTAATGCTAGACCGACCCTAAGGTCGATGATCATGCATTGAATGGCTCCATGGCATTAATGCTAGACCGACCCTAAGGTCGATGATCATGCATTGAATAGCTCCATGGCATTAATGCGGGACCGACCCTAAGGTCGAAGAACTTATAAGCGCTTGCCTGGTCTATGACCAGATGTTTATAGCCAAGGTATATGACCCCGGTGACTGTTTGTCACATGGCTGGGGGACGCTGTCCTTAGTTACGACTCTAGAGTCGGGAGGATGGTTATGTTGGTGACCAATCACCATGCACCTATCCTGATCAAACTTATGAAGGAACAACTTATCAATTAAGCCCTGGTGACCCTATCGTCACATGGCTAGAGGGAGCTGTACCCACTTCTGTGACTTTTGGCAGTTGTCACCTATTTGTTTTGGACCGTTGGTCCTGAATGGCTATTATGATTACTGTTGATATTATATCATGTTATATTGTGTTTTCTTGCTGGGCTTCGGCTCATGGGTGCTATGTGGTGCAGGTAAAGGCAAAAGAAAGCTGGACCATCCTTGAGTTGGAGAGCTTAGGTGATGACGTGTACATATGCAGCTGCTTGTCCGCCACGGCCGAGGTTTAAAGTGGAACTAGGGTTAAACCCTGTTTTGCCGCATATAACGGCCTGTTGTAAATATTTTTCTGTAATAGACTCTGAAACTATATTTTTGGGATCCCAACGTATATATTAAACGTTTTAGTGAAACGTTACATCTTAACCAAAAATTTTAATCCCTAAACCGCTAATCATACTTAGTACACGGTTTTGGCCAAATAACTCGATTAGCGAGTTTAGCACTGTTTACAAGGCACATCGTAACGGTCCCTGGTGTTGGGGCGTTATACTTATGGTTTCATGTTTTGAGAAAAAACAATATCCATCATGTTGTCCTCCCGTATCCGTACACTGCATACATATTCTAATACCATAGGGTGCTAACCAATCCTTATTCTATCTTCTGAAGAAAAAAAATTGATACAAAACTATCCATTCAATCCATCTTTAGATTCTTGTGTCATCCCAATCTTGGGTGTAGCTATCTTCGAAGATGCTTCAATTAGTAACTGACGTGTCTTACTAGTCTCACTGTACTTCTCATCCTTCAGGCGTTCTTCAGTAATTTCTTTGTGGCTTCTGACTGAATTCCTTCATACATGATCCCATCACGTCTTATAACGTGATCTTAAGTACCCTTGGAGAAACCGAAGCTTTCACTTTTTGGAGCCTTACCTGAAACCCTGCTTCATCAGTCTTAGTATTATCAAAGTAGTAGTCATTCACATTCTGCTTCTACCTGGGAGTAGACTAATACATTCCTAACCAATATGGATGTGGCTCATCCATTCCGTTCTTATACTCTTTGCTTGTCAAACCTACCTGTGTCATTGAAGCATTGGTCGGTTAAAAAACTTCACTGATAATCCATCACGCCCTACTTGGTGCAAGGAATAATTCCTAGAATGTCTCTTTCCTTGATCCTCAGCTGGTAATAACCAGATCGAAGATCAATTCCTGAGAACATTGTCCTATCTTGCACTGGGCAATTGAATCATCCATCCTTAACAAGCGATGTTGATGTGTCCCATGACACAATGCTCCGCCTAATCCATCCTCAAATTAGATACTTCTTCAATTGAACCATTAATTCTTTCTGCTAAGCTAATATCATTCTTCATGATGTCCCTGATACCGAGTTTATCCATACCCAAAGCCCGTAGTGTACCCAACAATTCTATGTGCACCCATCTGAAACCTTACTAGCTAATCCAGTTTTCATTCAGTCTGACTGATATATTTCAAGTGGTACCTACCACAATATCTTGGCATCCCGTTGACGCAACTGGGTCCTCCCCTTTCAATTCCAGACATTACCACCATGTTTTATAATCCATGGTTGTCCCTTATTTAATAGATTAGCTCATATTCAGGCTCATTCAAAACTCTCATATGACAAGCTCAATCACTTTTACTGTAAACCTTTTACACTGGTATTCCAATTATTCTCTTGAAAGCTACCAACTCTTCCCTAACAAGCATTAATATCTCAAGCCCCATTGTTTAACAACCTTGAGGCATGCGCTTCATATCTAAATCTTTTTTTAGAGATATGCAGCACTGAATTCTTCCAGCTCATTATATAACAAAGAACGAGGACTAACTAGTCAATCTGTCGCCTCTGAGGTGTTAAGAAAAATAAATTTTGCATCAATGAAAATGGTAAGATAATACAACTTTATGCAGTAATATTACAAATATATAATGATTGATTAAATAAAATTACAACTCTATAGTTAAAAAAACAAATAAACAAAGAAAAGGAAGAAAGAAGAAGAAGAAGAGAATAGTGAAAATACAACTCTAAGCAAAAGATTACAAGTAAAGTAAAGGTGTTTGAAACAAAAGAAACAAAGATTACAACTTTAAACAAAAGTTACAAGTAAATAGAACAAGAGAATAAGAAGAAAAATAATAGTATAAAATGTAAGAACAGAAACAAAAGTAAACTCTCACTCACACAACCTAAGTGAAGAGTGTTGGGGATCACCAACTTGAACAAGGTTTAAAACCTTTGTCCAAAAGCTTATTTCCCTCTAACTCAAGCACTAAGGGATCTCTCTTAGATATTGGAAACGCTTTCTGGAATTATCAAGCCTTAAGGTGTTTCTAGCCAAGTGCTCTAATGGATAAAAATGTTGTGTCTTTCAAGTGAGCTATAGGCTCCTATTTATAGAGTTTAGAAACACCCTTTGAATTTCAAATTCCACCAACCCCATGGCTGTTACCAATGATTAATTGGATTATTATGGAATTAAAAATGAGATTTGGGAGTTATTTGAGTTTTTTGAGCCATTCAACAAAGATTGAAAAAACTGAAAAATTGGTCAGATTTACACCTGTGGCTGCGGCCAGGGACATCAGTGGCTGCGGCCACTGCTCTCTGTCCCACAGGCCGCGGGCACTGACCAATTTCAGCACTTGAAAATGTGCTATTTTTCAAAACAGTTCCAAACCCTCCCAAATAATTTTGTAACCTCAAAACACATTATTGAGGTTAAAATCATATCTCTAACAGCCATTTCACATATGGCTTTATGAAATTCATCTCAATATTGTGTAACACCAAATTTACACAATAAAGGGTAATATTTGGAAGTTACAAATTTGTAACACCAACTATGTTACATATTTGGATATATATCATATATCTAAATATTGTAACTCTCTATATTATGTTACAATATGTGGCACTCTTTGTCACATTTATTTAATCTAAAACATTATATTATAATATAATATAATATTACATTATATTATAAAATAATATAACATTCCCCCACTAGATTAAATAGTTATCTATTGTAACACTTATTTAATCAATCATTATATTTTAAAATATAACATATCCCCCACTTGATTAAATAAGAACTCTCTCTTATAGGAGTCATTTCATTAGTGCATAAAGTAAAATGTTTTTCAACTTGAACTTTACTATAGTGTAATTATCACAAAATTTGTCGAAAATTTGGTTGCACTAGGCATTGAACCATCTTTTCATGATAACACACACACATTTGCGATGTTCACTTGAGACCTCTATGTCTTGCTTTGCACCGTTAATGGCCATGTGCACTTTCCATTCATGTAAGTTCTTGAGAATACTCCCAATTCTCATGAGAGGCGGCACCAACCCTAGGTCCATATAGGTAGAATTCTTACGGTATTTTGTTACCAAAAATACTTGTCTTCACAAGACTGAATTCTATTAAAATACCTTTCGGTTTTAACCCTCAACTTCATAACTCACAAGTACTCAATATCTCAGATGGGACTTGCTTTGAGTACAACTAATATTCACTTGATTGACTTGTTGTTACCTATTGAACCTAACACTAGTTGAATAACTAGTGTTAAGTAGGTTACTATCAATCATGAATCTCTTTAGGGAGTTTAAGTATCATCCCTTGAGATGATGTAGCCACTAAATCCCTCGTTAGTGGCTTAGTGAAAGGATCCGCCAGATTTTAACTTGTTCTCACATAGGATATTAAGATGACTCTTCTTTGAATCAATTCTCTTACATATTCATGTCTTAGACTAATGTGTCTAGACTTCCCATTATACACTCCGATGTATGCTCTAGCCAATGTCGCTTGGCTATCACAATGTATCGATATAGTGGATACATTCTCTTTGATTAGAGGTATCTCTACCAACAGATCCCTTAACCATTTAGCCTCTTTGCCGGTAGCAGCTAGAGCTATAAACTCTGCTTCCATAGTGGAATGAGATATACAGGTTTGTTTCTTGGAACCCCAAGAAATTGCACCTCCACCAAGTGTAAATACCCAACCAGTTGTGTACAAGTTGTCCCCAATATTGGATATCCAATTTGCATATGTATATCCTTCTAAGTGTTTAACGCCCAAACATGACTTCCACTTAGCGGTGGTTGTAGTATAGATCGGGCGGTCGATTCCACAAGGAGGCAAAGAAATAAAGTTAATCAATAAATAAAGTTTAGAGATAAATAATGTGAGGAAAATAGAACAAGTGATATTTTTGTTGTTTTTGAAATTTAAAGATTAGAAATAAAGATAGAATAAAGTGTGATGTAACAATAGGTAACAAGTAGGAAGGATCAAGAGTCACCAATATGCATACTTATTTATTTGGACCTTTGATTCACAAAAGTTACACAAATGAGAAGTTCACATCCCAACTATTCATTTGGAAAATTTAACATTGAAGCACAAATATGTTTTACAAAAATGTATTCAAGTGATTATTATTCTTTACCATGGAAAGATGAGATAAATCTTTTGAGAAATCTAAAAATGACATTATACCATTGGCAATAATGCAATAAAAGATTGGACATAAAACCTAATATAAATATTAGTTTTACTATTTATAAAATACATAGAAAGAGCATGACTAATTCTATATAGATTTTAGCAAAAGTAAATATATATGAATGAGGTGGAGAAAATGATAAATATATTATCTATATTATTTTCACTAATTTGATAATACATAGAAAGTGCTTGATAAAATCTATATACTATTAGTAAATATAAATATAGATAACAAGATGAAGAAATAGAGATGAAGAAGTAGAGATGAAAGAAAATAAATCACTCAAATATATAAACTTTAAGCACATGGTGAATCAAAAATACCAAACAAAGTCATAGTGCATATAGGATCATCCTAACCTTCCCAAGAAGGTTAGCCTATTATGCTAGACATCCTCATGAAATTCTAGAGAGAAAATATGAGAGACGAGACTAAAATTTGGTAGAGTTTTGCTACTTAAAAATTTGTAACGCCCTGGATAGCCAAGACCGCTACACTGTGTGTTTATAAAAGTGAGAGACTTGCTAATCAAGCCGTTTACTCAAAATGTGTCATTAGCTAAAGTATTCTAGGGCTAAAAGAGATTTTGGCCACAAAAGAAACATTTTATAGATTATAAACCATTTACAGAAGAGATCCCCAAAAGTGCAACATTTAAAAGTCGGTTTACAAAACTCAACAGTTAAGAGTAATCATTAGCCATACTAAGGCAAAATACAAGGTTCTGGTCCTCTCGTCCCTGTAATCTCCTCAACCGTGGCGGCTGAGCGGCCTGACATGTACATCACCCTGCAGAGCTCTCCAATCATGGTTGGTCAATCTTGCCCTTGCCTTTACCTGCACCACGCAACACCCGTGAGCCAAGGCCTAGCAAGAAAACATCGTATACAATACAATCAATGATAACAGACAGTTAATTCATTAAGCATGTACTCTCATCCAATAATCCACATCAGTACCACTCAGCATATCTTTAGAGTCGTGGATGCAATCAAACACTTATAACATTCATATCACATAATAGTCATTACAATACTCAATTCACACAATAACTAGGGCCGACACCTCAGGCCGCACCCTCTGTTTAACCCACTGACTCCGGCCCGCTTAAACCGAGCTCAGTGCATAATAAGCTGTCCTCGGATACCAGTGTCCGAGCCGCGCCATTTGCGCAAGTTAACCGGGGCACGCTTAGGCCTTTGGTTCACAATTTACATGGCATAATACCATTCTTTCAGTCATATATATCAGGGAGCCCTTAGTCCCGTTCAAATATTTATCCGGGTGTAGTGTTCTTACCTTTGGCTTCTAGATGAACTAGTTACGGGCGATACTCCTTGAGCGCGATCCGATCCCCGAGCCCTAGCTTATCACCTAATCACACACATGATTGAAGATACCATTAACAATCTTAAATGAGTTCCTAAACCAAGTTCTAGTCCTCGGAACATTGAACTTCACCAAATATGGTAAAAGACTCAACCTCGAGCACCCTAGGTTAAATTCCCAAGCCTAAAATCTAAAAATCCCAAAATCCCTTAAGGGCCCCGGCATGGGCTATCCATGCCGCGACATGGCCCCAAACAGAACCCTCCATGGGCACAAAAACAGGTAAGGGCCGCAACATTCCTTAGGCCATGCCGCGGCCCGCCCTCCTTCCTCAGCACAACTCAACTTCCAAGGGTCGCGACTCACCAAGAACTATGTCGCGGCCCGACCCCTTCGAACCCAGAAAAACCACCATTTTTAACTCCCAAACCTCATGAAAACTCACTCAAAACCACCCCATATCCACAACTCAATTATCCAAAGACTTCCCACAAGATTCCAACAACTCAACCCAGCTGAATCCTAGGCTAGAAACCCATCAAAGACCCATTTCAATTACTGAAACTTCCTAACTTAAAAACACAGAACCCAGCCATGGAAACTCTAAAATTCAACCATCAAACTTTGAATTGAACCTTAACTCAGTTGTAGAATCGCTTCTCCAAGAGTTCCCTGACCTATCTTCAAAGTTTTAGCCTCAAATTCCACCTTAAATGCCAAAACCACAAATATTCAAAACCCAGCCATTTTCTCAAGATTCCTAACCACAGAAACGAAAATTCATTGCTTACCTTAGCTCTGTTTTAGTTCTTGATTGGTTCTTGAGCTAGACCTCTAATTCATCCCTTCAATTCCCCAAGCTTCAGCTGTTTTCCCTTGAAATTTCAGTAGTTTTTCTTCCTTAAGAGAGAGAAGAGAGAAAAGCTGAGAATGAGTCGGTTCTAACTTTGTGTCTACTGTTTTCTAAAATCCTCCCAAGTCTATCCTTAGGTTATTAGACTAATCCCAAAGGGGTGCCGGAAACGTCCCCGAGGGCAAAATGGTAAAATCCCCCAATAATCCCGCCTAGACATCCTAACCTCAAATATATCTCCAATTATTTATTTTCATCACCCGATAGACTAAATCACTACCCGATACCTAAAATACCCCTTGACTCGTCCAAAGTCAATTATAATGCCCCGTTGTGACTTTTCCCGCTATCTAGCCCTAGGATCACCTCGAGTCGCCGGTTGCTGATTTATCCACATAATAATGTGGTTCTCACACATATCTCATACATATATATCATATCATCATATAATTTCATCAATTATCATAAAATATCATTTAAGCACTATTAATCACATAATATCACATTCAAATAAATATGATTCACTTTAATCCCATTTATGCCCTCCCGGCACACTAATCAAGGCTCCTAAGCCTTATTAGCAATTTTGGGTCGTTACAAAATTACATACAAAATGTGAAATAAGAGTCCAATTTATAGAGGGAGAAAAGGACAAAAAAAAATTAAACAACAATTTGGGGTTTACAAAATAAATCTGAAATATTAATAATAAAATATGATTTTGAAAAATCAAATCTTATTATAAATATTAACCTAGTTATTTTGGTGTATGGTCAAAATGCTATTTTTCAAAAACACCAAAAAAGATAAGCTTTAAAGCTCAAAATGGCAATGTGCATGGCCCAAGGTGCATGAAAGGTTGGGCCAAAGGTGGTTGGTTGGGAGCTGGTCCATTGACCCAGCCGAGCCAATGAGGGCACGCCACATCAACAGGGGAGCTGAAGGAAGATGGCTGTTGGCGTTGGGCTTGCTACGGACTGGGCTTGTTGTGTTGGGTGAGGCATTGGCTGCTAGGGAGCATGGCTGAAGCTACGTTGGGCCTCAGCTTTGTTGGGCCATTGGAGGATGCAAGGAGGCTAACGTAGCTTTTTGTAGGGAGCTGCTGGAAGGCACAGATCAAAGGGCTGGGAAGGGAGCTGTTGGACAGGTGGCGCGTGGAGAGGTCGCCAGGTGGCGCGCCGGGGGAAAGGAGATTCAGTGGGCCTGAGTCTTTGGGCCGAATTCTAGGCCTATTTTTGGGCTTCAAGAATGCCACTTTTCTATTTATTTTCAGATTTATCTCTTATTTCTTCTTTCTTTTTCTCTATGCCAAAATGCACTTTAATTCCTACAAAATAACAATAAATTAAATTATAATCAAATATTTTCATTCATAAAATAAATTATATTAATTAAACTTAATTTAATTTGGCTATTAAAACTCAATAAATATGCACTTTTCACCACTAATCACTAAGATTGAAGGAAACGTGGAGTAGTGAAGGCTTAGTCCTTTGGTTTTCTTGCGATAACCTAGGACTCTTCCAATCGCCTTCCAATGATCCACACTTGGATTACTTGTAAACCTACTAAATTGTAACACCCTGGATAACCAAGACTGTTACACTGTGTGTTTAAAATAGTGCTTAACCTGCTAAGCAAGTCGTTTGAACTTAAATGTGTAATTAAAAACTAATTCAAGGTCAAGTAATAAAAGTTTTGGTCAACAAAATGATTATTTTTTATTAAAATATTAAGTTTGTACACGGAATCCCAAAAATTAGTTTACAGACTTGTAAAAGATAAACAAATACAATTTAGCCGTCTTAAGCGGCAAAAACAGGGTTTAACCCTAGTTCCTCCCAAGCTATCCCGACAGTGGCGATCGAGCAGACTGCATATGTACACACCACCTATGAAGCTCTCAAACTCATGGTTGGTTCAGCTATCAACTCTCTTATCTGCACCATGTAGCACTCGTAAGCCAATGCTCAGCAAGAAAACTTAAAACAACATGCACAACTAGGCAACGGTATAAAAGTAGTAAATATAAGTCACCAGATTCAACTGGCAATAGATTATATGCAACAATCTCAATAAAAGAACTCAACTTAATCAAACATATAAATCCACCTCATAAACCAATACAAATAGTTAAGCATGCACCACGCTTCTATTTATTGTATAATATCCAGGCCCGACACCCTTAGGCTAAGTCCATTGGCTTTATGGCCGACCCCGGCACTCTTAGGCCGGGCTGCATTCCGCACGCTTGCTATCGGCCCCCGGCACCCTTAGGCCGGCCTGTAAACAAATATAATAAGAGATGCACAATTCATAGCAAGTAATCAATGGCAGCGTATACAAGCATGCCCAATCAGTTATTCTCAACTACAGATATTTTCATGTTCATAACATATTCATACAAGGGTTTTAAGCCCTAACCACAACTTGGGTGCAGTTTTCTTACCTCAGGTCCCGAGCAACCAGCATACAGCAATCCCGAGCACGATCCCTAGTTCTAAGCCCTTGCAGCATAACCTAGTCACAATGCAATAATGGATAACCATAAGATCCTAATGTTGGGTTTTATGCCCTTATAAAACCATGTCGCACATGTAGCATAATTTCATATTATCAATAAAAGTAGTAGAAATAATTTAGTTTGACAACCGTGTTGTTTGCTTGTTTTATTACATGATTATTGAAATAATACAAACATTTATAAAATTTTGAACATATGGATAGTTACAATTATAGTGACTAAGTCATAGTTGATTATAGTTGTAATTATATGTTCAAAAGAACGAGTCATAAGATTAGATCAGTGCATTAGATTTTCATTGATTAGGCAATCTACGTTATGATCTACTTACACATTCGATGTGTGATATATTGTCCAAGGCATCGACCAAGTAGATAGGATCAGATGTATTTAGTTACATCAGACTAGGACCGATATTGATTATTAATTGATAAATAAGTATCGTTGTTATCGAATCTAATCAATGTCACAACGTTGACCATATGTTAAGTCGATCTTAATTCTGGGTGATAATATTCTACTAATTATATTATTTAAATCTTTTGACTTGTTCGTTACCAGCTTACCCTATGGTGTAGCCCATACTTACATCTTGGAGATTTAGTAGTGTAATTGAGTGGGAGTATTATTCATAGATATGAAATCTATAACTTCTATATGAGAAGTGAAAAGATGATTTACTTAATTGCTTTGTTCAAAAGGTTAAATGATTAAGATCTCATTTCTGTGATTAAGTTCACAGAAATATCATTTATAAGGAACTTAGTGGGAACTAAGGATAAAATACTGATGAGGGGTAAAATGGTAATTTGCACCCATCTCGTTAGTAAGTCATCGATAGAGGATTGATTGACTATAATGGTTATAACAATGGATAACGTATTTATGGTTTTGAAAATACGTTCTATGAATTAAAGAGTTCAATTCTGAGTCTATAGTGGAGTCACGAGGAATTATTCGTAAATAAATTCACAGTAACTTGTTGGAGCTTGATTTCATGGATTCATGGTCCCCGCATCACCTTTGAGAAAATCATCTAGAATGTCTCAATTAATTTATTTAATTATCAATTTGGATTTTTAAAGTTCTAGGTCAATTTTGGAAAATTTACAGAGATATGAGATTTAGAGAATAAAAGAGAATATTTGGGTAAATTTATTAATATTGATAAATTGGTGTCAATATAAATAAATAATATTAAATCAAGTTTCAAATTATAATTAGTTAATTTGAATAAGTATTTAATTAATTAATTAAAATAAATAAATAAAAGATTTTGAATTTAAGCCCAATTGAGATTTAAATTCAAAACAAAGAGATTGGGCCCAAGTCTATTTATGGCAGCCCAAGACTTTTATTTTTGTTTATTATTTTTAATTGATTTAAATTTAAATAAAGCCCATTAAGTTGCCTATATAAGGAATATGATATCTAGGGTTTTCATAAGGAAGTCAATCTCAATTGATTGGGTAAGTGAAAACCTAGACAATCTAATCATTTCTTAGCCACTATCTCTTCTTCTTCTCTTCTAGATCTCTATCTCATGTGTTGAGAACCAGCCCACACTAGTTCTAGGTTGATCAAAGGCTTGGTGAGGAAGGCTATGTTGATGATCTAGTTCAATCTCTTGATAATACTCTGCTTAAGAAAGGAATCAAGGGTTAGAGAGATTGAAGGATGGAGTTGTTCCAGTTCCGCTGCGTAATGTAAGTTTTTACTTTACTATGTATTTGTATCAATTTCATAGGAGCATGTTCTAGGAATTTGCATGTTTGTTTGATTATATGTAAATTGCATGAAAATAAATAAAGATCCTGCAATAAGTATTTCCAACACCTAAACCATTTAAAAACTTTGGATTCAAATACTAGCCTCAGGGACCTCGCTTTCTACTAAACCAGGTAGTAGAAATCATCCCGAGCGATTAAGTTTTAATCCCTGAGCCTCCCCAAGCCTTAAGACAAACCTAGGCCAAAACTCTCTAGGCGGGCCGCGACCTGGCCTTGAGGGTCGCTGATGGACCCAAAATGGGTATATTTTAAAAATTTATACTCGCAAGCGCACGAATCGTATATGGAATATAGTGTTCGTGTAAGCACGAGGTCGAACCCAAAGGAGTTGTCTAAAATCGAAAAGAAAATTATTTAAACCAAAATTAATAAATTCTAACCTAGTTCCAAAGATTGATGAGAATTTGTAACAATAAAAATAAAATTAAAGATAATAATAAAGAAATTAAAGACAATATATAAACATAAATTAATAATTGTAAACAAGATGGTAAAATAAGATTATTAAGGATTAGAATCCACAAAATATAAGTTTTATAATATTTATAAGTACATTGATTCCCAAGTTTTAGTGATAGTTAAAATAAATCAAACTATTATTTTCCAAATAGGTTTATAATTTTAAGCACAAATTATTTCTAAAAGGATAAGATTTCTTCACTTTTCAAAAAGTTATAATTTCAAAGCATTTAGTGCAAATCAATCTAATGAAATAACAAATAAATCAATGAACATTATTTATAAGGCAAAACATAATATTTTTGTTCTAAGCATGGATGTGTACAATTTAATGACACATCTTACACAAAGAATATTATGTTTTTGCACTAATGAAGAACAAAGTGTAAATATGTGCTAACAATCCAAAATAAATGATATTTAAGATGAAAGAAGGTATTTGAAGAAGAAAATTCCATAAACTTTGTTGCACAAAATGATAAATCAACATACAAAATAAATACTATCTAGTTACATATTGTTTCATCATCACCTTAATAATCTTAAAAAGATTAGAAACTCATAACTAGAATAGCATTTACAAACTAAAAATTACAAACATAAATAGGAAAATTTGGAGGAGAAACCCCCAAATTATTCCTCTAAAAATACATAGAAAAATAACCAAAAAGAAGATGAAGATGAAGAGAATAGAGAGATTTTGAAATGTATAGAATTTTTGGTATGGTAACCTTCCCTCTAAAATTGACCCCCCTAAATGGTTTTCAAAATTCCATATTTAGAGCCAAAATGAGGTATTAAAATAATCAATTTAAATTAATTAAATTGATTAAATTAATTTAATTAATTATAATATGGCAAATAGGGGTAAATTATAGAGTGTAATAATGATATTTTTGGGTAAAATGTGTAGAAAGTAGGGTAAAAAGTGACATTTTTGAACATAGGGAACAAGAGTACATTGTGGCATTTTTTGGGCTCAAGACAAATAAAGGGGTTGGTTTGGGTTGCTGGGTCAAGCTGGGCGTGGGCCTTGCTGCTGGGCAGAGGATAATTGGGCATGTCTCGGCTGTGAGGAGAGGCAGGCGTGAGGTGTCTGAAATGCTTTGGGCCAGGTGGCATAGAGGCATGGAGGAGCTGGCTTGGCTGTGAGGTGATGAGGATTGAGCCGTGGATGGGAGGAGTTGCTTTGGGTGCTTTGCTGAAGAAGCTCCACGCGGCTAGTTGGAAGGCTGAGAGAAATGGCTGTGCTAGTGGGTCTGGGAAACGGGCCAGGCTGTTGGGCCTGGGGAGCTGGCAGCTGGTGCGGCCCAAGAAGGAGGCCAAGCAGGTGGAGCTTCAGTTAGTGAGGAGAACGGCTGGGCAGGAGGCGTTGGTTGATGGAGCTTCAGTTATTGGGCCTGGTGGCTGGCGGCCCAGCTGGCAGCTGGGACTGGAGTGGGCCACGGCTGGAAGGCTTGGACCATGGAGAAAAATGCCAACTTCCTTGCTTTCTATCTTTATCTTTCAAGCACAAAAATACACCAAATTACCTAACGAAATAAACATAAAATAAATCATAATAAAATATTTTCACTATAAAATAAATCAAGTTAATTCTTTGAAAATATTAATTTTAACTTAGTTTATATTTAACATTTAAGTTCAACAATACAACATTTTTTTTTACCTCACACTAAACAATATTAATTCAAATAATTAACTACAACATTTTACAACAAAATAACTATAAAAACACACAAAAGTATCTAAAATCATAATAAGACTAATAAATTCAAAATTACTTTAAAACTTAATAAATTAATTAAAAACTCAAGAATTAAGCAACAATTATCACATAAAAAGTGGTAAAATAACTCTATTTTGTAGAGTTATCAGTCGCGGCGTGCCTCAAGTTAGAGGCGCAGCCTCTGCATCTGGGGGGAGGTGGGCCGCAACTTGCCCCTTAGGGTCGCATCACGCCTTAATGCCAGCAACCCTCCCAGGGCCTTCTGGGGCACGCGGGCTGCGACACGCATGAATTGGTTCGCGGCGCGCCCCCGTGAACCCAAAAATCCCTGGGTTTCTTCAATGTTTTTCCCAACCAAACTCAACAGAAATCATCCCAAATGTGAACCAAAGCTAGAATCAAACCGAAAACTCTCAACACCACATCATAAACAGCACAAACATCCTGGAATCTATAATAAAATCCTCAATCCACATAATCAAAGCTAGAGCTAAATTCAGCCAAAGCATTATCCAAACCCAGAAATTCACAAAGAAATTCAGATTGTATAGCTTACCTCAACAGAGATTCGACCTCTAAGTTGAACCTCAGTAGTCCTAGCCTCCACCCTCTTCAATTCCTAAGCTATATCTTCAGACTTTTTCCCAGCTCAAGCCCAGGCTTTCCTCAAGTTTTTCCTTCAGCCTCAAAGCATTCCAAAGGGAGATGTGCAAACCAACTAAGGAGAGAGAGAGAGAGACTCTGCCTTTTCCTTGTGTCCACAAGCTTCTAATGAGCCTATCCACTTACCAAAAGACCATATTGCCCCCCCTAAGTATACCCTTTACCTTAAATGGCCCTAAGGGCAAAATCGTCATTTGCCACATTTCCCGCTATTTCCTCGAGTAGTCCTATAGATTCCCAATTAATCCCGACAAGCCCATTTAATCGCCAAATACTTACTCATTACTCAATAAACCCCAAAACATATTCTAAGTTCCCAAAATACCCCTAAGTTCACCCCGAGCCGGGTATTATTCCTCGCTGTGACTATTCCGCCAATCTGCTCACTAGGATCGCATCGAGTCGTATACTGCAAATATATCCACATAATAATGTGGTCTCAATCATTTACTCACATATAATCACATTTATGCTCGCAACTGGCCAATATTACAAGTATTCCCTTATTATCAAGAATGAGCCCACATGCTTATTTAATACTCATAAACATGCATCTAAATATATTCATATATATCATGCATGCCATATAGTCATACATTTAACCAGTTAATCACACATATATCCAATTATGCTCTCCCAACACGCTAATCAAGGCACTAAACTCTATTAATATTTTTGGGCATTACATGCTAACATTCACATAGCAGCAGTACACTTCTGTAATGGCAACAACCCTTTTTTACCAGCTACATCAAACCTCATTTGGAAATAATTCGAATGGTTTTCTAGAGCTTGCGCTATGCATAGGAAAACGTGCTTATGCATCTAAATCTTCTTCAAAACTAATATTCTGTATACACCGGATGATCAGAAAAGTAGTCATCAAACAAAAGTTGGTGTCCTTCTACACGACTCCTATCAATGTGATTTCTCTTTCTTCCTCACCTTGATGAGCTACCTCCAACCAAGAATTCATTGTAATATTTCTCATCGGAATCATCAATCAATTCTGAAATTAAGATATCATCCAAGCTCATATTTTTTCGGATTCAGAGAATTTGGCGAATCCATTGTCAAACTTGGAGTGGATTATACTTGAGAATGTAAAAAAAAAAAGAGTGAAGTGAAGAATAGAATGGAGAGTTGAGCATAATGAAGATTAAAATTTGGTATTTATAGATGTTAAAATTGTCTAATTACTAGCCGTTATTACCTTCTTAATTAATTATATATACTTAATTTTTTTTTTGTTAGAGAATAAATATCATCTAGCCGTTATATATATCTATAATGTTACTATAATATAATTATATACTTACTTTTTTTTTTTACTTGGGGCATGTATAATAGTGCAATAGTAGGCTAAATATTACCATTTTAACATTACGGTTTATTGTTACTAGAATATAATTATATATATATTTATATATATATCTTTAAAAACAAAACAAAAAAGTGAAGTTTTGAAAATACAAACTCCAAATACTAGTAGAACGTAAAATTAGAAGAAGATATATAAAATTTTCAACAACAAAAAAAAACTAATGGTTCCAATAAGTGGTTAAAACATTAATACATAAATCATATTCAAAGAAATTATAATTAAATAAAACAATACATAATAATAAGAATAGAACAAATACATAAAACAATTACAATTTTAAAATATTATTCTTAATATGAGTACACAAATTTTCATGAACTTTTTTTTGGTCAAGAGTCATATACGATGTGTCCATGACAAGATAATCCATATATTTTGTCGTCATATTATGTTCTGTCTATTTCTCCTTTAACGCCACCAATTTCTCCAATGCAGTTATTTTTCGTTCATTGACATCTACGAATGTAGTATGTATCCCTTTTTTTTCCTTCCCCTTTCACCTAGCCGCCTTTTGGCAATTAGGGCACACTTCATGGTCACTGATGTCTGCATTGGACGATGAAGTATATGCTCCTGATTCTGACACCTTCATCCTCGTACCACTTTGTGGTTGGTAGATTATATTCCATTTCAACTCGTCCTTTAGCAATCTCCAACAATGTACCGGCATAAAATTAGAGTTGTTATTTTCAGATTTAAACATTTTATGCGCATTCTCAATTATTTGCTCATCAGACCAACCACTATAATGTGTTTGATGTACTCGTTTATAACACCCATTGAAACACACCACCTTTTGATTCGTCTTATTCCAATGTCTTTGCATTGTTTCCCATTTCTGTGTTCCTCACCTTTGTGATTGGTGTTAAAGTATTATGCGACTCCATTTGATTTTACTTTTCTGGCTTGGTACCTTTTCATTGGGTATAACCATATTTTCTAACCCTTCAACATAATCAATAGATTAGGTTTCAGATACCGATGTTGATGAAGTTTCTAGATTCAAATCAATAGTAGACTTTTCCATACTTGGCCTATGAATTTTTTAATCCATTTCGGGTTGGGGTGGGGAAGGTGTATGAAAGTCATATGGTGGTGAATTTCCTAGTGTGAATAATGGTGCATGTTGAGGTGTCTCAAAAGACCTAAAATTTTGGTAAGGGAATCGAGACATGGGATAATTTTGAGAATTAAGAAATTTTTTATTGAATTCAGAATATTGAAAATTTAGATTTTGGGGGTTAGTATGTGGAAAATTTGGGAAATTTTGGTCGAATTGATAATATAATAAATTTGGATTTTTGGGGTTAGGATATTGGGAATTTGGAGAACTTTGGGAATCCATTTGGTATGATAAAAATATTATATGAAATGTTGTAGTAGAAGAATAAATAGGATATTGCAGAAGAATATGTGAATGGTTGTAGAAAAAGATATAGTGTGAAAAATAACTAGTATGTGATGAATATTTATACAAGAAAAAATAGATTAAAAATAAATAAAAATTAATTATTTACATATGCAATGATATAAAAATTAGGTGATAAAATGTGAATGTTTTAAGTTCCAAAAATAAAATTTGAATTTTTTTATTCAATAGATAAAAATTAGGATAAATACCATTTTGGCCCTTGTGTTGTGCAAAAGTTACCGATCGGACCCTCTATTTTGTTAAATGACAATTTGGACCTTGTGTTTGGCAAAATGGAACAAAAAGGTACCCTGAGCCCAATTTTGGTCAAACATTTTTTAAATATGACCAAAATACCTGTAATGCCCTGGTTACTCCAAGACTGTTACTGTGAGCTTTGAACCGTGCTTAACTCGCTAATCGAGTTCTTTGGTTATAAACATGCGCAATGCATTATTAACAGGCTAAGGTGAAAAACCAATCAAAAGGAAATGATACATTTTATTCAAAACATAAAACTGTTTATGGGCCCATAAAAACATTTACAAGTTATTTACAATCCAAAATGGTCATTACAGTGTAAAATTTTCAACCCGCCGACCTAAGCGGCAAAAATAGGGTTAACCCCCTAGTTCTTCTGAAAAACTCATTGGCCGTGGTGGTCAAGCGGCCGCATATGTACACATCACCACCTAAGCTCTCCACTCAAGGCTGGGTGAGCTTTTCTTTACCTTTACCTGCACCACATAGCCACCCATGAGCCAAAACCCAACAAGAAAACTCATTACTGCATGTATATAATATCAAATGATGATCATGATAATCATACAGAGCTTATAGCCCTGAACAGATGAGTGAATATCACTTTGAGGTTCTGTTAACCATGATGGGGATTTTAGCCCTAATCAGATGAGTGATTTAACACTTGAGGTTCTGTTAACCATGATGAGGCTTATAGCCCTAATTAGATGAGTGATTGATGAGCAAGTCACTAATGTAAACCAGATGAGTGACTGATGAGTAGTCACTAGCTTAAACAGTTGAGTGACTGATGAGTAGTCACTACGGGGCTCAGCACCCATAGCCATGTGACGATGTAGTCACTTGGGCCTTTTGGCCCTGGCTCTAAGTGACTAGCCATAGGCTAGACAAGCGCTTTTAGTTTTCATCGAACTTGAGGTTGGTCCAGCATTAATGCTCGTGATGAGTCATTCAATGCAAATGTTGATTAATTCTAATCTTTGTCGGCTTGCGTTAAACATGCTAAGACCGTTCTTGACTTATTAGTCAATACCATATGACCAATGCTCAGTACTACTGCCGAACTTGACTACTGAGTCACAACTTCACAGTATTAACTGACACCATTGCTGATTCTGACTAATTAGTCAGTGCCATGCACAAGTGAGCAAGATTTGCTAAGCATTTGATATGCAATCAATGTACACATCTAAACATTCAACATGCCTCAATGATAGTCATGCATGTCACATATGGGGTGCAGTTTTCTTACCTCTGGTTCGAGCGAGAATTAGTAAAAGAACGACCCTTGAGAACGATCAACCTTTTAGTTCCTTGACGATCACCTGGTCATAACCAATTATGAGATTCCATCAATAAAATGAATCACAAAAGGATCCCGGACCAAAACCTAGCCTCCGAGACAACGAATCCTACTAAACCGGGTAGTAGGAACGATCCTGAGGCCTAAGGTTTGAATCCCCACGACAAAAACATCATTCTGGCCAGAATGCCACTAAGGGCTGCGACCCTACACCACCATGTCGTGGCCCGCCTCCTTAAACAGAACCGGCCACACTTCAACCGCCAACACTCACCGCGGCCTTCCTCCACCATGCCGCGACCCAATGGCCCATCCGAGGCACCCTTCATCTTCAACAAGCTTGGGCCGCAGCGCTCTAGAACAGAACTGCGACCCCACCTGAAACTCAGCCAAAAACTTCTGTTTTTCCCCTTCGAACTCATTTCAAAAACCCATTAAAACACTCCCAATATCACAAATCAAAGCTACCAACTATTACCACAACTTATCCACCATATAACCAACAAAACCTAAGCCTTAAACCAATCAAAACCTCATCAAATTCCCATTTCAATGATCAAAACTCCAACCTCAAAACTAACATAAAAATAGAGCAAGGAATCATAAACTTGAACTAAAACCTTACCTTAAACTTGAATTGAATCTTCTTCAATGGCTAAACACTAGCCTAAGACCTCAAGCTTCAATCTCCAAGTTTGAATCCCCAAACTTGCTTCAAAATTCAAAGGAAGGAGAAGAAAAAGAGATGATCGTGAAGGAGGTAGGAAAGAGCTCTATTTTGGTTCTGTTTCTTCTACAGCCATCCACCTAATATAACCTAGGTCAAATGACCAAAATACCCCCATGCTTAATTCATCTCTTAACAGCCCCCAGGGAAAAGTCGTACTTTCCTGCCTATGTAGTTAATCATAATTAACACTCTCCAATTCCCATCATGCTCAAATACCAATAAATCATATCTTGTTACCATTTAATTCTCGACAACGCTCTAATCACCTAATTACCCTGAGACTCACCCCAAGCTCCAAAGTTATGACCAAATCGCTAACTTGCACTCAAAGATTGTCTCATGCCGAATGGCTTGAAAAAATCCACATTATTATGTGGCCTCAACAATGATTCACCAACATGCATGAAAATACACAATTACGCCCTCAACGGGCCAAATTACTAAAATGCCCCTATAATGAAATGTGGACCTACATGCATGCATTTAACATCATATTATAATATAATTCACATAAACATGCACATAATCATTTAATGACATAATAAATCAATTATGGCCCTCCCGACCTACTTATCAAACCATTAAATCGCATTAGGGATTTTGGGGCATTACAACACCCCTAGTTTTATTAAGTTAAGAATTAGTTAAATATTTAAAATAGATATTAAAATAAATTAAATTGATTTTAAAATAAAAAACTAATTTAAATAATAAAATAGCAACATAAATAATTTAAAAATAAACAAATAGATTTTACTAAAAACAAAACTAAAGAAATCGATTTTTCATCCGATTTTTCCCTTCTTCTTCTTCTTCTTCTTCTTTTTCTTCTTCTTCTTCTTCTTCTTCTTCTTCTTCTTCTATTATATAGATCTAGGGTCGTCAATTTCCAAGGGAGATTTGGGGTTGTCAACTGGTGTGCTCGTTTCTTAAGGTCGATTGATGGTGATGAACTGCTGGCTTGCTTTCAAATATGGCCCACTATCCTCTTTGATTGAGCTATGAACTTGCAGATCTGAAGCATCGATCATGGGGCATCGACGGAGGTGGGGAGAGAACTCAGATTGAATGGACTGACGACAAAGTTGTAGAACTAGAGCATTGACCACAGAGATATACAAGGGTCTAACGACGGTGGGTATGTGTTTTCAAGGGCTGACGACCATGGAAGAGAAATGAGGCTATGTTTTTCATGGATTCTGGAAAGAAGTGGAAGGTGCCAACGAGATAGAGTGAGTAAATTTTTGAACTCAGGTTTCAATTTGTAAAATAAATGAAAAGCTAAACCTATATTTGATTAGATATTGCATTTTATTGTTAGATTATTTGAATGATTTGTTTGCTATGAATTTGAGTTTTGATTGCAATTTTTTTGGTTGGTATTCTTGTTGTTCTTGATTTAATTTTAGTTCGTGCGATTTGGGACAAATGAGATAGAGAAATCGAGGGACAAGGTATTGGGTTGGGGTTGGAGTTGAGGGGCGTGAAATCTGAAGTCGAAGATCAAAGCGAGACCTAAGGTGAGCTAGTGATGGGCTGAAGTTTGAGATTTGGGGCTTGCTGGGGTGAGATGAATCTGGGCAGCTTTGCGTGGTGCTCTTCACCATCGGAATTCGCAGATGTCAGTTGGTGGGGCGACGCACGAGAAGGACGGTCGAAGTTCAAGTGTTTTCTTGTTTACGAATTGATTTGGGGCTTGAATGGCTCTTCAATTTGTTGAGCTTAGGATTCATGGTTGAATCTGGTTGCTGATTGAATATAAGGATGCCAAATTTGAGAGACCTGCGATTTTTTTATTTTTGATTTGTGAATATGAAGATATGAAATCAAGAGGTTTTTTTGGATAGATTTTTTGTTTTCTATTATGAGTTCTAGGTTTTTGAATTTGATTTTGATTTTTTATTGTGAATCTGTGTTTGAATTTTGATTTAGTTTCAATATGATTTTTTTAAAATTTAGTTTAATGTCTTAATTAGTTTTTTATTTTAAAATCAATATAATTTATTTTAAATATTTAACTAATTCTTAACTTAATAAATATTTTGGTCATATTTAAAAAATGTTTGACCAAAATTGGGCTCAGGGTACCTTTTTGTTCCATTTTGCAAAACGCATGGTCCAAATTGTCATTTAACAAAACAGAGGGTCCGATCGGCAACTTTTGCACAACACATGGGCCAAAATGATATTTACCCTAAAAATTAATGGTAAAAACTTAATATAACATTTATAATAATTTTTTTTTATCTATTTATTTATATCTTTATTTTTATTAGCATTACCTTTATTGGTAAGTACATACTCATTTATGTTAATCTTACTCTATTGGTTGGTACACCAATGACACAATGTGTATTTAATGAAATCTTAATTTTTTTTATTTTATTAAAAAGATAGATTTGACAACCGTGCCAAAAAATAAGTTGACACCCTTAACTCTCCAATGGTTGGCATCCTTCAATGGTTGCAAAAAAAAAAAAAAAATGCCAAATATGCAAGCACTTATTTTGGCTCTCCCCATTGGAGATGCTCTAAAGGAACATTTTAGAACTAAAAGTCAAAAGTCATTGGAAACCCAACCAACTATAAAGTGATATTGGAACTCCAAAAGCCCAAAATGTGCTTCTAAATTAGAGATTTTTTCTTAAATATACATATTTTTTTTGTTTTTTTACTTATTTACGGTTCTTTTTTTTCTTAAAAAATACACACTCAAGTTTTCAAAAATACAATTTTTAACGTTTCATAATTACGAAAATACGGTTTTTAGAAAAAACAACTAAAATGCAACTTAAAAACAGCTCACTATACCAACAAAAAAAACCTTAAAACAACGTGAAAACAAAAAAAAAAACCTAAAAACTGTTAATAATATAAGTTTTATTATTATGTAAGGGTAGTTTAGTCTTTTAACCTCTCATTATTTTGGCTATATATTTTGTTGCTTTTGTACTCTTATTCTCATCTCTTTTGATATAATGAAAACCTAGCCTCCCTTTTGATTCTCTCTAAAATCTCCTTTATCTATCTTGCAAAATAATCATGGTATCAGAGCAATGTTCTTGAGTACTCTCGATTTGGTTGCGCTAGGATTATAATCTCGGTGATCGAACTCGTATTGGCATTATGTTATGAATTTTTTTTTGAAAGGGAAATGTATGTGGGGTTATGTTTCTGGAACTTCCACGAAACCGAAGAACGATAAGGATGAGAGCTTTGCAGAACAGTTGGATCTTTGGGATGCCAACAATTCGAAAATCATCACTTGGATCAACAACTCGATTCAACAATCAATCGATATCCAATTGGCGAAATATGAGACGGCGAAGGAAGTTTGGGAGCACTTGGAAAGGCTGTATACACAGTCTAATTTCGCAAAGCAGTATCAATTGGAGATTGGTATTCGGGCCCTTCAACAGAATAGCATGAACATTCAGGAATTTTATTCTGCTATGTCTAATCTGTGGGATCAACTTGCTTTGACTGAATCAGCGGAGTTACGGGCATTTGCCCCTTACATTGCTTGGAGAGACGCACAACGTCTGGTTCAGTTTTTGATGGCTCTTCGAGATGAGTTTGAAGGTCTTTGTGGAACAATCCTGCATCGCAGTCCTCTTCCGTCAGTTGATTCGGTGGTTAATGAGTTGTTAGCATAAGAGATTCGCTTGAAGTCTCGTGTTGATAAAGGGGGGGGGGGGGGGGGGGGGGGCGGAAAATGGGATTCTTCCTTCTCCGAATCCCTTTGTCTTTGCAGTTCCTCATCGGCCAGCCTCCAACAATCAACACAAGACTCAAGCCAAGGTTGGCTACGACGAATGTAGTTTTTGCAAGCAAAAGGGACACTGGAAGGCTCAATGTCCCAAACTGTTGAACAGGGCGCAATCACCGAATCAGTCTCCTCACTGGAAATTTGGAAACCAACCTTATCGACCTCTTCACCCTATGTCTTCGAACATGGCAGCTACTGTTCCACCTGCAGATTCTAGAAGCACCCCTAGTACCTCTATTGCTACACTCACAGAGCAGTTTCAGAAGTTCATTGCCTCGCAGCCACACGCCGTGTCAGCCTCCTCCCACATAGGTTTGCCTTCTAGTAGTACACCAGGTATATCTTCCTCTATATGGGTCCTTGATTCTGGAGCTTCACATCATATGTCACCTAATTCCAATTCCTTCTTGTCCATTAAATTAGCACCCTCTGTATCTGTCATGGCCGCTGATGGAAATCCCATGCCATTAGCAGGGATTGGCTCTATTTGCACTCCAAAAATGTCATTCTCTGATGTATATCATATTCCAAATCTTACTTTGAATCTTGTCTCTGTTGGTCAATTATGTGACTCTGGTTTCTCAGTTATTTTCTCTAATTCTTGTTGTTATGTGCAGGATCCTCATTCCAAGAAGCTGATTGGGACAAGCCGTAGGCAGGGGGGGCTTTACATTTTAGATGAGCTGAGAGTTCCTGATGTTGCAGCTTCTAGTGTCGATTTGTCTTCATTTCGTTTAAGTTCGTCTTCGTCTAGTTTTTATTTATGGCATTCTCGTTTTGGACATGTATCTGGTTCACGTTTAAAGTACTGAGCTTCCACAGGAGCATTAGGAAAGTTACAAACCCATGATATTTCAGATTGTTGTGGTTGCAAATTGGCAAAATTTTCTGCTTTACCTTTTTATAAGAGTGTTTCTGTTTCTCTTGCACCTTTTGATTTGATTCACTCTGATGTGTGGGGGCCATCACCCGTTCTAACAAAAGGTGGATCACGTTACTATGTCTCTTTTATTGATGATTATACTCGTTTTTGTTGGGTCTATCTTATGAAACATCGTTCTGATTTCCTCGCGATTTATCATATGTTTCGTGCTTTTGTTAAAACTCAACATAATGCTGTCATCAAATGTTTTCGATGTGATCTGGGTGGTGAATATACCTCCAATCGTTTCTCTGAATTGCTTGCTTTAGATGGTACCTTACATCAAACCTCTTGTACCGATACACCAGAGCAAAATGGGGTTGCCGAAAGAAAACAAAGACACATTGTTGAAACTGCTCGTTCTCTCTTATTGTCTGCTTATGTTCCTAGTGAGTTTTGGGGGGAAGCCATTCTGACTGCAGTTCATTCAATCAATAGAATTATGTCATCTGTCACTTCAGATCTGTCTCCCTTTGAAAAACTTTATGGTCACGCTCCTGATTATTCTTCATTGAGAGTCTTTGGTTCCACATGTTTTGTTCTCCATCCTCATGTTGAACGTAGTAAGCTTACTTCTCGTTCCGCTCTTTGTGTATTTCTTGGTTATGGTGAAGGTCAAAAAGGATATCGATGTTATGATCCTATTAGTCAAAAACTCTATGTTTCTCGTCATGTTGTGTTTCTTGGGCATATACCTTTCTACTCTATTCCATCAGACACCCCCAATCTACACAAATCTGATCTCACTCGTATTGATCCATTTGATTCTTCTACTATTGATACTCTTAACTCTGCAGATGTCGGTTCTCAGCCTGTCGAAGTCCCTTCTGTCCCTACTACTGCTCAAGATGCTTCTGAGATTGTGGATCCTGCTCCTCCTCCTCGCTACCCTCAAAGAATTCGTAAGTCCACACAGTTACCTGATTTTGTCTACTCCACTTATTCTGATTCTTTCTCTTCTTTTCTGACTTCTATTCACCAACTCTCTGAGCCCTCTTCCTATAAAGAGGCTATTCTTGACCCTCTTTGGCAGCAGGCAATGGCTAAAGAACTCTCTGCGTTGTACAAGATAGGTACTTGGGATATTGTTCCTCTTCCTATGGGGAAGCGTGCTATTGGTTCCCGTTGGGTTTACAAGATCAAGACTAAGTCTGATGGGTCAGTAGAGCGGTACAAAGCTCGTTTGGTTGCTAAAGGCTTTTCTCAGGAGTATGGGATGGATTATGAGGAAACTTTCGCTCCAGTTTCCAAATATACCACTATTCGTGCTCTCATTGCTGTTGTGTCTGCTCGACAGTGGTCCATTTCTCAAATGGATGTTAAAAACGCCTTCTTGAACGAGACTCTTCAAGAAGAAGTTTACATGGTTCCTCCACCAGGTGTTCCTCATAATTCAGGAGAAGTTTGCAGATTGAAGAAAGCTCTTTATGGGCTTAAACAAGCTCCCCGAGCCTGGTTTGAAAATTTTTCCATCGTGATTACTTCTCTCGGCTTCCCCAGTGCACATGATTCAACTCTCTTTGTTAGGTGTACTTCTTTTAGCCGCACTTTACTCTCTTTATATGTTGATGATATGATTATCACCAGTGATGATGCGAATGGGATAACGGAGTTGAAAACGCACTTGACTCGTGAATTTGAGATGAAAGATTTGGGTTCTCTACGGTACTTTTTAGGGATCGAAGTAGCTTACTCTCCTCGTGGCTATCTTCTTTCTCAATCTAAGTACATTGCTGATATTCTCGATTAGGCTCATCTCTCTGATGCTCACACTGTTGAGACCCCTCTTGAGCTTAATGCCAGGTATTCTTCATCTGATGGTGTTGCCTTGTCAGATCCCTCTCTATATCGCACTCTGGTTGGTAGCTTAGTGTACCATACTATCACCAGGCCAGACATCGCTTATGCAGTTCACATTGTCAATCAGTTTGTTGCATCTCCCACTACCGTTCATTGGGCAGCTGTGCTTCGTATTCTTCGATATCTTCGGGGAACTCAATTTCAGAGTCTGCTTTTTCCATCTACGTCAACTTTAGAGTTACGTGCCTACTCAGATGCAGATTGGGGTGGTGATTGTACTAATCGCAAATCTACCACTGGTTTTTGTATATTTTTGGGAGATTCTCTTATTTCTTGGAAGAGTAAAAAACAGACTGTTGTCTCTTGATCGTCTACAGAAGCAGAATATCGTGCCATGGCCTCCACTACCGCTAAAATTGTTTGGTTGCGTTGGTTACTTGCTGATATGGGTGTTATTCTCTCAGATCCCACTCCGATGCATTGTGACAATGTTAGTGCTATTCAGATTACTCGCAACTCCGTTTTTCATGAGCGCACGAAACATATTGAGATAGATTGTCATCTTACTCGTCACCACTATCAAAATGGGACCATCACTTTACCATTTGTCACTTCCGCTATGCAGATTGCCGACTTGTTTACGAAGGCTCATACTATTTCTCGTTTTTGTTTCTTAGTTAGCAAACTCTCGATGCTTCCTGCAAATGCATCATGAGTTTGATGGGAGATGTTAATAATATAAGTTTTATTATTATGTAAGGGCAGTTTAGTCTTTTAGCCTCTTATTATTTTGGCTATATATTTTGTTGCTTTTGTACTCTTATTCTCATCTCTTTTGATATAATGAAAACATAGCCTCCCTTTTGATTCTCTCTAAAATTCCCTTTGTCTATTTTGCAAAATTATCAAAAACAACACAAAAAAAAGAAAAAGACAAAACCGTAAAAATATAAAAATTCCCTTAAAAGCGTAAAATTGAAGAAAAAAAATGTTTGACCATAAAAACATAATTTTTTAGCGAAAATTAATATTTTATGTAAAAATCTCTCTAAATTAATCCCTTAGCATGACCATACGAAATAGGTCAAATCAATTACTAATTTAATTAATAAATATTTAGTAATAATATAAAAAAAAGTCAAATGTAAAACTAAGGGTCTGATTGGTTTCAAATTTGAAAACTATTTTATCATTTTGAAAACACAAAATACATGAGGCCCACAAAAACCACTGATTGGTTGCTTGTGTTTCAAAAAGTGTTTTTAAAAATAATTCAAATTTTACCCTAGCAAATTGAAAACGATTATTTATCGTTTTCTAAGCATTTTATCCAAAAACCTAAAAACATATTTTCACCCTAGTTTTTTTCTTCCCTTTATCTTTTTCTGTTCTACTTTCTTTCTTCTTCATCATCTTTACCTCCTTCTTCTTCTTCTTCTTCTTCATCATCCTTGTTCAATGTCACATTCAGACACTCACCATCACTTACAAGTCTTCAATTTCTGATTAATTACGGTAAATCTCCTTATTTTTTTCATTAATACCAGTAAATATATACAGAGAAATGTGTGTTTGTTGTTTTGATGAGATCTCTTTTGTACCCAGTATATGCTAGCTGTAAAAGTCTTTTGCCTTACATGTATAAAAGAAAGACAACAAAATATTGGGATGATTGTTGATAACTTCGGAGAACTTTTTTAGGATTTTTTGGTAATTTTATTTGTTTCCTATGCATCTAATTGAGCATATGCATTTGATATCCTTCACATCTTTTTCTTTCGTGTTCCACCATTAGCATTTTTTTAATATTAATTTTTAAAGGTTTTAAGTGTTAGATATTTTTGGGGTTTTCATTAGAAACTAGCAATTTAGGTCACTTTAGTTGAACCATTTTCCAATCCAAGTTGTCTGTATTTTGTAGTCACAGATATGGTATCATTTATTTTGATTTGCTCTCACATATTTATATATATATATATAATGTTCTACCCATTGATGTAGAGTGATGTGATCTCTATCAAGATATGCAGTATTATTAACTAAATAATGTTAGGTTCATTAACTTGATAACTTGTGTGGATATTGCAGCTAAAGGCAATTCTTTACTCTGTTATTATGTTCTTCTCGACAGAGTTTTCTTGTGCTTTAGAAAATGGTCATGATTTAATATACTCATATTTTTATATCTCTCATTTTATTGAACCATAAACTGGAAGTGTATATCGCAAAGTACATAGTGCATGTTACTTGGCCACTTATTGCATGGTTCATATATTTATTTGTATTTAGTGCTTGCATTGGTTTTTTTTTTTAAGTGTTTCAAATTCAGCTGCTGCATATTATTTTCCATCTTATGGTTTCTCCTAATGTTTACTTTCCTGTACTTGTGGAAAGTCAAGTATGATTATTTCATATTTGGATGAGAGATCTCAATTTTCTTTGAGTGTTGCAGTAGTCCTTATCTCTCTTAAGAGTTTTCAAACTGAACTGAATTGAATTTATTTTATGCAAATTTTATCTAATGAACTGATTATTTGACCCTTATATGCTTTAAATCACTATGGCTCAATATCAACTTGAGTAATTTTAATGTTACACTTTAATCCAAAAGCTCTAATGCTTTTTTGTTTCTTTTGATTCTATACTTTTCTCTAATTTTCTCATGCTGAAAGTCTTTCATTTCATTGTAGGCTTAATGTTTAATAATCAGTTGAATAAAGTTTTCTTCACCATTTTTGTATACATATGTGCGTATCTTAATTCTCAGTTAAAACATTCTTCTCTTCTTTTTTTTGAAGAAAAAAAATATTTATAATCATACACTTTGTGGTGATCAAACTATTACCAAACAAGAACAGTCACAAAACAAGAAAACTTCATAGATAAATTGCAGAAAACTGAACAACTACCTTTGGAGATTACAATGGCAGTAGAGACTTAATTTTACAACTGTGTGAACAGAGATCTTGATGACAGAAAATGAGAGAATTTACAACTGCTTATTGCAAATGTTGAGACATTTCAAGAAACTAAAAAATAATAAAGGAGTCATTATACACGCAAAAGAGAATCAGAAGCAATATATATAATATTGTTTGATTCTATTTTTATATTTCCATATCTTTATTCAATTCTCTTGCTTGCATATTTGGTTAATGGACTTGAATTATGGTTTGTGCTCTTATTTGGTCAAATTTGACAATCAGGTGAAATTTTTAAATGCAAGTCTAAAAGCTCTCTCTTGCCTTTAATTCTGATTTGGCAATCTTGGTTTTTATTGTGGGCTTTCACCAAATAAGCATCTTAGGAATAGGATTTTTATTCAGTTGCAATTCTAGAGTAAGAAGTTTTTCAGAAATTAATTTTGAGTCCTTCAATGGTTGCTTTCTTGTAAAATTGGAATGTCATTATCTTCAGTGTTCAGTTTTGATTTCTTAAAATTAAGGGTGTGAGTTCTCTTCTCTAATGGCTGCTCTAGCTTTTGTGAGATTATAATTTGTGAGTAACTTGGTGTGATTAGATAATCTTGTCTGGGTATTTAGGAATGCATTTATTGTGTTTTTTTTTGTTGCAGTGAACAAATTTATGGGTCTTGACCAAATTTGCTAGATGCAGCAAATAAAACTTGTAATTAACATACTGAATTACATTCATAATATTGGGTAATTCTCATAAGATCTTTTTTTTTAAGTAAACCATATCCAACAATTATGAGAAGAAGAAAAAATCTAAAATGAAGAGAAAGTAATGAAAAGTTGTTCCGAGTCCTGAGTCCCTGATTAAATACTCATCATCTTTTGTTTGAAGTAGCAGCCGACCACACCACCATCACACCATTACAGTCCATTTGCTCTCAATCTGCAACATCTGAGGTGAGCTCTTTTTCTCACTCTCTCTACTTTCTTTACATCTTGGAATTCTTTGATTTGAATGTTTGATTTTGAAAACGTGAGCTACTAAATTTAAAAGAAGCATTATTTATGAAGACATAGATTGTGATAGTTAAAATTATGATTAGATGGATGCGAAGAATGTAGACATTGACGATCACGCTTCTTGGCCTGAGGCTATTGAATCACATTATATTGGTCTTTTGTATGAAGAGGCTAAAAAAGGATTACAAACAACAACCTTGGACAAAAAAGGATGGCTAAAAATAGAAAATGACATATTTAATTCTTTTGGAAAGAGATATAAAACGCCTCAATTGAAATCCAAATTCAATCGGTTGAGAAAGGCACATCGAGAATTTTCTCATCTTTTGGAACAAACTGGTATGGGATGGGATACTCAAACAAAAACTGTTACAGCAAGTGATGAAGTATGGGACACTTATCTAAAGGTAATAGACTTATACTATAATTGTGTTGTTGATTACTTGATTATTCTAAATTCATGTTATGTAGTAATGTTGTGTGTTTTTGGATTTTTGTAGAAATATCCAAATGCCAAGAGATTTCAAAAAAAAGGATTGCAACATTATGAGATGCTTGGAGAAATATTCAATAATACAACAGCCACTGGTGGTATGAGTTATGCATCCACTCAACTTCCGCCTTCTTCAGTTGAGGAACGCCAACAAGAGCGTCATTTTGTTGGCACTGCAGCACATGTTGATATTGATCTTGAATTTGATGGTGATAATTATGGAGAGGAAGAAGAAGTTACTGGTGTACGTCGTCGAGCTACTTCTGCTCCACCAGATGCACCAAAACCAAAAGAGAAAAAGAACAAAGGGGCTAATTCTGCCTTCGACCAAGTGATGGGAGAACTTGCAAAAAGTATTTCTGCTAAGACTGAGGCATCATTAACACGGAGTGAGACTATGCGTAAGTATTATGAATCGAGAGAAAAAAGAATTAGTGAGGAAACCAGCAATGTCACTAATTCTTACAATGTGGAAGATTGTCAAAGCATTCTTGATGGTATTCCAGATATGGATAACAAAATATACCTCAAAGCGTTGCATGAGTTTGTAGCAACCCCAGAATGGCGCGGAATATTCATGAGAATGAATGAGGAGCGTCGACGTGCTTATCTTGATTCATTGTTGGAGTGATTTAATATTGTTTATTTATTATGACTTTGTCTGTTATGAACTACCAAACCATGAACTTTGTCTGTTATGACTTTATCTTAGATAATGTGTAATGAAGTTGACTTGGTGTTTATTGTCGTGATTGAACTTTTATTATTGTCATAATTAGGTACCTAAGATGGATGATTCGGATGAGGAGTTTGAAATATTATTTGGTGATACTTCGTCTTCATCAAGCGAGGAATTAATTGGTCAAGTTCTCATGGCTAATCGAATACATGAGATGCAAAAATCTCAACAGATTAGACGACCACTACGCACTTCAAATATGTCTGAACGTCAATATTTACTTGAGCTGCTAAATGGACATCCTGATAGATTGTTTTACACAATTAGAATGGACGTTAATACTTTTAGATCTTTATGTCGTCGATTAGTTGAAATGGAAGTCATAGAACATGACAAGGTAATTAGTGTTGAAGAAGCTGTTGTCATGTTTCTATGGATAGTAACACACAACCAACGAGTTAGGACTGTGGCCGAAAGATATCAACATTCGGTAGAAATTGTTTGTCGTCAGTTTGGCAGAGTGCTAGATGCATTGTGTTATTTAGGAAATGAAGTAATAAGGTCTCTTCACTTTAATACTGTGCAAGCAGAAATTCAAAATAATTCGAAGTATTTCCCATGGTTTAAGGTAAATTTTATTTATTAATTTTAATAAAAAATTTGTTATAATTCATATGAATTTAATTGAAGTTGGTAATGATATATCTGATTTATTATGTAGGATTGTGTTGGAGCAATTGATGGTACTCATGTAAGTGCAGTTGCACCAGCTCTAAAACAACTTGCATATAGAGGAAGAAAAGTAGATGTAACACAAAATGTAATGGCTGCATGCTCCTTTAATATGATGTTTACTTATGTCTACGCTGGATGGGAAGGAACAGCCAATGACTCTCGAGTGCTTCTTGATGCAATTAGAAAAGACGATAACTTTCCCATGCCACCACCAGGTCTTAAATTACACTTGTCTTGATGCATTATAATTTTCTTTCACATTCCCTTGTTCATAATAAGTGATTTTAATATAGGTAAATACTATGTTGTTGATTCTGGTTATCCAAATATGCCTGGGTTTCTAGCACCATATCGTGGTGAACGTTATCACTTGCGTCGCTTTAGAGGAAGAGGGAACCATCCTAGAGGTGCGATGGAGTTATTCAATTATAGGCACTCATCATTGCGCAATGTGATTGAACGTTGTTTTGGACTTCTTAAAGCCAGGTTTCCCATTTTGAAGCCAATGCCTCCATACTTGCTTGGAAAGCAACGTCGAATACCAATAGCATGTTGCACTATCCACAACTGGATCAAAATGCATTCTATTAATGATAGAATGTTTGAACAATATTCAGTTGATGCTATACCTGTTGAAGATATTGAAGGAACTGAAAGCCAATCTAATACAACAATAGAAAACCAACAAGAAGGAGATGAAGCAGGAATTTCTGAGGCACCACAGATTAATTTCAGTCAAGCTTATATGGCTCAGATGGGAAATGTTAGATATGACATTACTGGACAAATGTGGCTTAGTTATAACAATAATGTTTAGTTAATTAAAAATATGTAACTTTAATTTAGAAAAAAAATTAAAATTAACGATAATGCAATATTGTTATAAATTTAATCAATGCACTATTATTAAATTTTAATTTATCAATATAATTAAATTTGTAGATAAATCAAAATTTAATATTATACAACTTATGTAAATAAAATATAAAAATAAAAATAATATTCAGATTCAGCTGAACCAATCACGTTTTCAGTTTCTGTTATATTTTCAAATTTAATACCAATCACAGATTCAGTTTTTTAAAACTTAAAAACAGTTTCCTGACATTGAACCAATCACATTTTCAGAAACATGTTTTTAGTCACTAAATTCAGATTTTCATTTCAGAATCTCACTTTTCAAAAATACAGTTTTCTAATCACGAACCAATCAGACCCTAAACTAATTCTAAAATATTATTATTGACACTCATAATTGTCAATGATAGTTTTACTTAGAAAATGATTGGAATTTTGTGTTTGTGTTTTCAAGTACTTGAGAATATCAAAAGTTTACGCGATTTTGTCCAAAACAATTAACCTACGTTCTCATGAGTATTTGGGCATACAAAAAGTGTCATGTCCCGTTTCATTGTTACAACCTCCATTTATAAAACCATGGAGTTGGACCGAATTTCCCACAATTACTGGAATATTTACCTATTTTGTTACAACCATAATGAATCCAGAATACAAAATGGGAAACTAAACATATAGGATAATATTATAGGTTTCCCAAACTTATATATGTTTAACTAATCATGTTGATTTTATAAAAACATCCTCTAAAAGTAACTAACAAATTAGTTATGTTCTAATTTCCTCTTTTTAAATATATTTGAGGAATTTACCTCTATTATAATTTTATACAAAGCAATATATTTTTAGGGGAATTCTCCTATTGATGCTTCACTTTAAGCCCTACCGGTAGGGCTTTCAGTGTTTCTCGACCCGTGAACATTTTTTGGCGTGACTTTTTTTTATGAGTGTGTATATTGTAGCTATTTAGAGCATCCTGCAAATTTTCAGAAAATTCCGAATAATTTACAGTACCGAAAACTAGGTTCAAACATGTTGTTGCACGCGTAACTATTTTTTTTTTATGCTCGTGGAAAACATGTTTGAACCTATTTTTCGGTACTGTAAATTATTCGGAATTTTCTGAAAATTTGCAGGATGCTTTAAATAGCCACAATATACACGGTCATAAAAAAAGTCGTACCGAAAACTGTACACAAGTCGAGAAACACTGAAAGTCCTACCGGGGCTTAAAGTGAAGCCCCTATAGAAGAATTGTCCTATATTTTTATGGATTTTATTTATTTTTATAAGTTTTGGTATATGCTTTTGTGTGTGTATATATATATATATATGAGAATTTTTCTATAGGGGCTTCACATTAAGCCTTACCAGTGGGGCTCTCAGTGTTTCTCGACTCGTGAACAGTTTTCAACGCGATTTTTTTATGACTGTGTATATTGTAGCTATTTAGAGCATCCTGCAAATTTTCAGAAAATTCTGAATAGTTTACAGTACCGAAAACTAGGTTCAAACATGTTGATTTTCACGCGCATAAAAAAAATTAGTCACGCGTGCAACAACATGTTTAAACTTAGTTTTCGGTACTGTAAATTATTCGAAATTTTCTGAAAATTTATAGGAAGCTCTAAATAGCTACAATATACACGGTCATAAAAAAATCGCGTCAAAAACTGTTCACGGATCGAGAACACTGAGAGTCCCACCGGTAGGACTTAAAGTGAAGCTCCTGTAGGAGAACTCCCTTATATATATGTCAAATATAATTTAGTTTTAGATTAAAATAATATTTTTTTAAAAAAAATAAATTCATATTTTTAAAATCTCAAGACCAAGTTCTTGAAAGAAACAGAAAATCTTAAGACTAAAAAAATGATTTTTTTTAAAAAAAAAAACTAAAAAATATATATTTTAAAAAATCCCTATATATTGTGTGGCCTAATATGTATAATGGACTGAATTTAAGGCCCAACCAAAAAAAGTTACTATTTGATCCTTATATAAAGGTTATGAAACAAGCAAGCTGCAATGCATTGCGTATCATTCATTTCCCTTCATTTAATTATATGGGAATTTTTATTTTTAGGACTTTTATATCAAAACTTTGTAAAATATGAGGAAATACCTTTTTCCAAACTATATGGGAAATTCTCATTAAAAGTTCAAAATTTATGGGAATTATTTTTTGTCTGCAATATTCTTTGAAATCTTCCACTTCAAGTTGAAACCACTAAGATCTTTATTTACAACTCTGATGACATTTTCAACCATCGTCATTTTCTGTGATCTTGTTCTTCAATAATTCTTTTCGTTTCAGAACTGAATTATTTTTTATTTTTTCTAGATCTGATTTTTTTTCTTCAGATCTGGGTTAGACAATAGTTATCATCACGTTCTGATATATATATATATATATATATATATATTATTGGATTTTTTGGATAACCAATTAGCCATGTTACTATAAAATAGTTTATTCTTCGATTTTTTAAGCAATTATTTTTCTTCTTTTTCTTTAATTGTTTTTTTTTTTAGTTTTTGATATTACTTCTCAGATAAGCTTATATCTATTTTTTTAATTTGATTTTTATTTTTAGATCTGAGATATGTAGCATGTTGCCTTTCAAAGTTACCGTCAAGTTTTGATATTGTTATATCTAAAATTTGAGATGAAATATCGAATTGTCATGGGGTACTTGCTGGTTGGAGACTTGTGCAATAGGCGAAGGTATCGACCATTCAACTTGACATGTATCAAGTCGAAGTATCAGCTCGACATGTATCAGGTTGATACGTATCAAGTCAAAGTTAATCATCAGATTGAGAAGGTAATCATTATTATGATGTGAAGACTTCAAGCTTCAATGTAAAATAAGCTCGAGTGAGTGGTTGATGTTTATTCGGGGAAAACTTGTCATGCAATAGGTCAGCATGTCGAAGCATCCACTCAAGACCCTGGCGAGTTGGCATAATGCAGCCGATGATCATCAGGTCGAGTATGAGCTACAACAGCTACAAGTCCATTAGATCAACATCAGCTCGAGCTACATCACCCACAGGTCGAATGGTCAGCACCAGCTCAAGCTACATGAGCAACAAGTCGAGTACCTTAGCTAGTAGGTCGGCATGTAAAGATGTCATTCTAAGGAGCTATAGATCTGGTTTGTCGATATTTCAATAAAAAATTATAATCATTCGTAGTTTGAATTCAAATATTGGCGTGACTGATACTGAAACCGATATTTTTGTAAAAATATATTGTAACTATATTTTAAATTAAAAAAAGACAAGGCTCCTTCCCAATTTCATGGAGAAGATATTTGTGAGAGTTCTTACTATAAATATGAGACTCAATATTGTATTTTGGAAGCTTTTTCATTACTTTGTACACCAAAACTCTAAAAAAATAACTAGAGAATTCATAGTGGAATAATCATTTGTAATTCTAACACTTAGTTCTCTGCAATCAATAATATTGACTTGTGGACTAGGTAAATTTTAATCACTAAACTACGTAAAATCTTTGTGTTCATCTTTGAATTTTCTACATTCACTGCTTAAATTGTATATTTTTGAGTTTTATAGGTAATTGGTTACCGATATTACTGTATACATGAGGAACTGGTTATTCCTCTTATTGTAATAGATTTACCCCTCTTAGGGTAACTAATTACCCTCTCATGATAACCTATTTAGCCTAGATCTAGAAGAAAAAAATTAGATTTGAAAACATAAAAGGTATTCTATGAAGTAATTAGTTACCTATTCTAGATATAAAAAAAGAAATGTATAGTAAAAAGTGATACTTTAAAAAAATTACATAAGATAAATTAAATTAAATAATAAAAAACGATTCATATTACATTATAAAATAATAAAAAAATGTTACATAATATCAAATTAATATTAAAAATTAGATTAGAAATTACAAAACTAAACTCTCAATTAAAAAAAATTGATTATGAACAAAACTATGACTTAAATGCAAATTTATACAAAAATATGGAAAAACAAAACTATAAACATAAGATTTTTGTATAAAAAAAGGCCATGTGTATATCTGCCTTCAAAAGCAACATTTTAATTATTTTTCTAGTTGGTTACTTGTCATTGCTAGAGAAGATAGTTTGAAGGGGGTTGGTTTTGTACTATGAGTTAAAAGTAACTTTTTAGTTACTTTTCTATTTGATTAACCAAAAACTAACTATAATTAACGTAGATTCCATTAGTTATCAAAAAGTATATTTTATTTTACATTTAAAAGTTACAATATAGTATCCTAAATAACATTAAAAGCTATTTAGAAACCGATTGAAGTATCTTTTTTAAAGGAGGTTCTTAAAAATTGTGTAAGAACTTAAAAATTAAAACATGTTTTTAGTAGGTAACAATTGGCATCTTAATTTGTTTCAAAGGCAACCAAAATATAGCTTTTAAAAATAGTTCATATATTTTTTGACCATGTATTTTGTCTCATTACATGTTTGGACTTTGTGTTTTGGCAAATTATTTTTTGGACACTATGTTTTATAAAATGATTCAAATAGACATCTAAATATGATTTTGATCAAAGTTTTTTTGAATTAAAATCACTAATAATTCACCAAACTAATAGCTCAGAAAAAAAAAAAACACAACTATTCTGCATAACAAATGTGTTGTTATATTCATTTTTTATCATTAAAATCGAGTTTAAATGTCTATTTGAACCATTTTATAAAACACATGGTCTAAATTATAATTTGTCAAAACACATGATTTAAACAGATAATTAGACAAAACACATGGTCTAAAAATGTATAAACTCTTTTAAAAACCTAGAATAACGAAAAAAAATTCCATCCTCCTCTCTTTTTGTGTGTTGAGTTAACAAATGCCCACATTTTCCTTAATGTGTTATGAAAATAGAAACTTAACTTGAAAGGTTGCCTGTTTGGCATTGTTTTCAGTTTTTTGTTTTCAAAGTTGTGTTCTCAGAATTGAGAACAAAAAACTGTTTTTGTAGTTTTCAAAAAACAAGAGGTGTTTGGTTAATGTTTTCTAAAAATAATTTTTTAGTTTTATTTTTTTAAAATTTTAAATAAAAAATTAATAAATATATTTACAAAGAGAAAAATATTTTAAAAGTTTGTAATAAATAATGAGATAAAATAATTTGAAAAAAAATGATGAAAAATAATAAGTGAGAAAGTAAGGAGAGAAAATTTTAAAAAATAGAAATTGAGAAGAGATAAATTGATCCAAGAAAAAATGAGAGAGAATGTGATGAGAAAGAAAGTGGAGAGAGAGAAGTAAGTAGAGAGAAAGTGATGAGAGAGGAAATGAGGAGAGAGAGTGATGTGAGAGAAAGTGAAAAGAGAGAAACTAATGACAGAGAAAATGATGTGACAATAAATAATGTTAGATAATAATAATTAAAAAAGTAATGTGATAAAAAAAAAGATAGACAAAAAAAATTTGAGAACAACAGAAAACAACTTTTTGATGTTCTCAAAATTTTTTGTTTTTTATAACTTTATTTTTAAAAATTATTTTTTGAAAACAACGCCAAACACTTCAACTTATTTTCAAAAAACTGTTTTTAGCTTTTAAAAACAAAATACAGTTTGTTAGTTAAGGTGCCAAACACCCTCTAAGTTTTTTTTCCTTAAAAAGTTGATATAAAGAATGGGAATTTTATATAAGTATAAGTAACCTTTTTTTATTATTAGGTATACTGTAAATAATTTTTTTTTAGGTAAAGTAACAAAAAATTCTCTTTTTTTTTCATATAAATATAAAAATATGTTATATAGAAAGTGAAAAATACAAGAAAATTAATCAATTTTAAAAAATATGGGATTTTTTTTTCTCCCATATATTTCTCTCTCTCTCTCTCTCTCTCTCTCTCTCTAAGTGAGAAAGCCATAACTTTGTAATATTTTCTTGAATTTCCATATTCTCAATACAAAATTTCAAAAACCATATTTAATATCGATTCTCTTTATTATATATATAAAAAAAGATATATAACTTTTGAGTTACAAAAAAAAATAGTTTATACTTTTTTGCATCCTGTGTTTCGATAAATTATTTTTTAGATCCTATATTTTGTAAAATGGTTCAAATAGAATTCGATTTTTGTCAAAATTTTCTCAACTAAAATCACAAATAATTCACCAAACTAGCAATTCAGAACAAAAATAAAATTATTATCCTTAAAAACTGTGTTGTTATATTAAAATTTTTCTTCATCAAAATTGAATTTAAATGTCTATTTAAGTTATTTTACAAAATATAAAATCCAAAAATAATTTTTTTAAAATACAGAATCTAAATAAATAATAAGAAAAAATACATATTAAAAAAATATAAACCCTAAAAAAAACATTGCATGTTGAGAAGATCGAAAAAGCATGAAGATGCATCAGCATCGGTGATCTACTTCAGGATTTATATGACTGACTCCCCTTTTACTTTTATTTTTATTTTTATTTTTATATAAATGATCAGTGAAGGGCCAAAAGACAGTTGGGGGAAAAATGAAAGTTGTATAATTTCAATATTTTCTTTCAAAACGACAAATTCACTATTAGTGCACATGTAATAATACCATACATGGAGAAGCATAGGGTCCACTCTCCACATTCCCTTGTCTATCTAACATAACATTTTGTGTAAAATCCCACAAAATTACAAATTTATTCTCCTACCAAATTATTCATTTCATTGTTTAGAAACAGTTTGTTTGATACATAACTTTGAGTTTTGGTGATGTATAATAATATATTATGTTTTAATTATTCTACTGTGACCATGCCTAAAGACTATACATAACTTCTTTTTCTGACAAAATACTATGCATAGCTTTGATCTATATATTATGTCAAAATAGAATAACAACAATGATAGTGCTAGTAGCTAGCTAATGTCCAATGTGATATGATATATAGGGTTAGAAGAAGAAAAAAGCATCGTCTGTTTCAGACACCCAAAACGAGACAGAACAGAAGAACTAAAACAAGAAAACGAAAAAAAAAAAGTAAAAAGATAATTAACATTAGAGAAAAGAAAATGCTGAATACATATACATTTATAACATTTATTTATTTGACTATATATATATATATATCTTCTACGTAATAAATGTGTTGATAATGAAATTTTTTAATTTTAACAGTTTTATTTTTTTTAATATTAATTTTAACAGAATATTTTTATATTTAACAGTAGTTTGTAAACTCTTAAACTTTAATAAAATAAAATAAATAATTAAAAAATTAAAATATGATATTTTTGAGATATTTTACAATGATAATTACTTTAAAATAATAAATAATTAAACAACTTAAAATAAGATATTTTTTAGATATTTTATAATGATAATTATTTTAAAATAATAAATAATTAAACAAATTAAAATATGATATATTTATAATATTTTACAATATTAATTATTTAAAAATAATAAAATCATACGATTTATAACTTAAATAAAATTTAATTAAACTTAAACTCACTTATTAGAATAATATCATATTAAATATATAATATAATCTATTGTGAATTAACAACAAATGATTTTTTTTTTTTTTAAAAATAGCAAGATACTTAAATTTAAAATATATACGGATAATATATAATATTACATTAAATATATAATAATATAATCTATTGTTGTCACTCCCAAATTCAAAAATTAGAACAAACATAAACTTAAACAAAAATAAATAAATTATTTAATTAAAATAGGATATTTATTTCAAAATTTATATTACATTAATATAAATTTAATAAAAATAATTAATAAATTTTATAAATGAAACTAAGCAAACGTGCATATTGCACGTTACTTATATCTAGTATATATATATATGACAATTCTCATATAGGAGCTTCACTTTAAGCCTTACCGGTGAGACTCTTCATTGTTCTCGACCCGTGAATAGTTTTCGGCACGATTTTTTTTATGACCATGTATATTGTAGTTGTTTAGAGCATCCTGCAAATTTTCAGAAAATTCCGAATAGTTTACAATACCGAAAATTAGGTTCACACATGTTGCTTTCCATAAAAAAAATTAGTCACACGTGCAATATGTTTGAACTTAGTTTTCGGTCCTGTAAACTATTCATAATTTTCTAAAAATTTACATGAAGCTCTAAATAGCTACAATATGCACGGTCAGAAAAAAAAAAAACCGCGCCGAAAATTGTTCATGGGTCGTGTTATCCCCAAAATTTGAAAAAGATGACGTGGCAATAGAAATGACAAATGGCAAGGAAAGGTTGGGTGATCTGGCTTAGGAGTGACCCAGTAGACCAGTGAAGAATTTTGACTGGCCAGTCAAGTGTCATGACCGATCAGGCATGACCTTGTCCGACCAGTCACATGTTTGTCTGCCCAGGCATGACTTTGTCCGACCAGTCACATGTTTATCTGCCCAGGCATGACCTTGGCCGACCAAGTGCGTGTCTGCCCAGTCAGGTGCGTGTCCGCCCAGTGAAGGTTTGGCCGACCAACCTGAGTGTGATATGGATCGACTAGACAGAGAAGGGATACGTAAAAAATCCCAGAAACGGCTTCAACAAGAATCGGTCTTGGCTTGCGTGGGAATCTCTCAGTTTATCCCATGAATATAGTGTATTGTTATATTTTGAATATTATTGTAAATTAAATATAATGAGAATAACAAAATATCCCGATTATGAGGGACATCATCTGTACGATCCTGAGCCTATAAATACAAGGCTTATGACATCATAAAAAAGACTTTTTTTTTATTCGAATTCTGATTTTCTAGAGAGAGAGAGAGAGAGAGAGTAATTGTATTTTGAGAACTCTTGTATTCTTGTAATCTGCACTGAAGAAACTCAGTTGACTCAGGTTCATCTGATCTTGAGTGTAGATTTATAATCACAACTCTAAGTGGATTAGGCTATTACCAACACATTGGGGCTGAACCACTATAAAAATCGTCTGTGTCGTTTATTTTTCTTGAAGGTTTTTGTCGTTTTGACGCTACACGTCGTTGGCCAAAAACGCGGTCAACATTTTGGTGCTTTCATTGAGAGCCTGAAGAGAAAGACAGACGATCCCTGAAGTATTATGGCGCCTAAGAACACCAATGCGGACTCCAAGAAGATAGGCTCCTCTAAAGAGCCTGCTAGATCAGAAGGTCCTGGCCCACAAGACCATGAGACTGAGCCTAGAGTCATGCTCAAGGACATGACTCCAGAGGTTGAACAACTCCAGGAGCCCATGGGGGCTTTCCAGGAGGAAATGGCACAATTCAACTCCAGGCAGGAGGCATTCGCTGAAGAAATGGCTAGGCAGAAGGCTGCATTTGAGCAGCAAAGATGGGAGATGGATGCTAGGAGTGAGGAGATCTGGCAACAGCAGGAGGAGGCCGATAGGCGACATTGCGAGGCTGCACTCGCTCTGGAGGCAGCTACGCAGTTGACCTAGGCCAATGCCCAAGCTGCAGCACGAGGAGCAGCCATCCCAGGAGCAAGGACCACAGAAGCTGGTCGCAAGAATACTGATAGACCAAACCCTCGGGGGCCAAACAGGAGTGGTAGTAACCCACCTGGTAGGGAAGAGGATGGGGTCCGATCGGGCACTGCCTTAACCCAAAGGGGGAACTCCAGAACCCCCTCGAGGAGCCACCAATCAGAGACTTCTAGATCCAGAAGTCATAAATCAGGTAGCAAGAAAACTCCACCTGAGCAGGAGGAAAATAGAGCTCCTCGAGGTAAAGAAACTTCACACTTCAAAGATGGGCATGGTCGTGATGAAGCTGATAGTCATCACACTGACTAGTCGAAAGAGAAGAATGATAACAACCATCGAGGAGGAAAAGATCGCCCAGTGCAGACAGGAAGACCACCACTGCATCCCAACCAGCAGCCCAGTGGCAAGGAGCATGTCACACATGGCAAGCCTTCCGAAAAAACTTGGAGTACGGTGTTCATTCGGTTATGGAGGCATACCGCTCAGAAGGATTTAAGAGACGTCATTGCTGATAAGAGAAGGACCGTCCCGGTCGAAGGGCGAGATCCAATCCGACCTACCAGTCAAGTAGAAATACTTGATGATGGTCTGCCGGATAGGCGCGCCCGACCAGGCGGTCCCGAGAATGAGTTCCAAGCAGTGGCCCCAGGCATCCAAGCCCAGCTTGATGCTCTGACAGCAGCAGTTCAGGGTCTGTCGAAACAACCCTCTGCGATCGATCCAATAGACCACAGGAGTGGCAGCCCGTTCTGTGCTCGAATTAGAGCAGCCCAGCCACCAGCGAAGTACAAAGCACTAGTACTGCCAGTTTATACAGAAAAGGCAGCTCCGATAAGGCACGTGGGGAAATTCGAAGACCAGATGGAGTTGCTTGGAGTGAGTGATGACTATCGGTGCAGAGTCTTCCCCACCACATTGTCCGACACTACCCAGGAGTGGTATTGGAAGTTTAAGCCAAACTCCATCACTTCTTGGGAAAGTTTCAAGAAGGAATTTCGCAGGCAGTTCAGTGCTGCCCGGACCCCTCCAGTTTACGCCAATCACTTGGCGGATATTAAACAAGGGAAGGACGAATCTCTCAAGAACTACATACAAAGATTCATGAGAGAAGCTAACCAAGCTACTGCAGTTGGAGATGAGGGGAAGATGGTGGCAATTTCTTCCGGCATAATCTATCGGAGTCCTTTGTGGGACAGCATTCATCGCAACCCAATTTCAACGTTACAACAATTTCTTGACTGGGCGGACAAGTATATGAAATTGGATGATGCGATTGAGAAGGGAGAGAAGGGCTTGAACAATCCGAGTGGATTGAATGATCCTCCCAAGAATGGTGGAAATGATCAAAGTGGTGGTAAGAAACGTGGGAATAACGGGTCTGTGCGCCACAATGAAAAGAAGGCTAAGTCGGGATCAAACGACAAGCCAACTAAATATGAACCTCGGTTCACCAATTACACCACTCTTTCGGCGAGCCGAGCGGAGATATGTCTCGCAAGTCATCAAGAGGTCCCCTACCGGAAACCCCCACCAATCAAGAAGGAGATGAGTAAGAGAGATATGAACAAGTTTTGTCGTTTCCATGGGGACTATGGTCACAACACGAATGAATGCAATCATCTCAAGGATGAGATAGAGTTTCTCCTCCGGTCGGGGAAGCTGAAAAAGTATCGAGCAGAGAAGACCCAAGGAGAGGGAAGTTACAACAATCCTGGGTTCAAGCGGCAATGATCCCCACCTTTGCAACCTGAGCCTATGGACTTCACTCTAGACACCATATGTGGAAGTCCACATCTAGCTGGAGATAGCAACAAGGCAAGGGAGAGGTATGCTCGCACCCTCCATCATGAGGTTGATGGAACGTCAACCTCCGAAGTTATGGCTGTGGAGGAACTGCCTCCGAAGAACCCACGATACGAAAGTGAGTCCCTCACTTTCACTGAAGAGGATGCTCGACACGTGAGATATCCTCATAATGACCCTCTCGTCATGACAGTCCAAATTGCGAATATGAAGGTGAAGAGGTGTTTGATTGACACAGGGAGTTCTGTGAACATCATCTATAAATCATCATTTGAGAGGATGAAGCTATCTATCAATGACTTGAAGCCATGCTCTCAAGTCATTTATGGGTTCACTGGAGAAGGATTGTCACCATTTGGAACGATCAAGTTGCCAGTCACAACGGAGGATGCTCCCAAGCATGAGACAATGATGACATAATTTTTTATAGTTGACTGCCCGTCCGCCTATAATGTGGTTATTGGTCGACCACTGCTCACAACTTTGCATGCGGTAGTCTCTATGTGGCACCTGTCTATGAAGTTCCCGACCAGTGCAGGCATAGGCTGCATCCGAGGAGACCAGAGAGAGGCTAGGGAATGTTATAATGCCTTGGTAGCTAAAGCAAGGAAGGGGGCCAAGGAAAGCAACATGATTGTATGTGCTGAGAGAGAGGAGGTAGACGAGATGGATGTCGACCAAAGTTTCACAGTCGTAGCCGGTCAGGAAGAAATGTTAGAAGAGTTTTGCCAAGGAAGCACTCTTGGTTTGAGAGAACAAAAAGCCCCATCCGGTGATGAAGTCACCAAATAGGGTGTTGCCCAAAGCGAGGGAAGGGACTTTGATCCTCGCTTTGGGGATTATGAAAGTGAGGTGGGACCATTCGAGGAGTTAGAGGAGGTCCTAATAGATGAGAATGATCCGACCAGAGGGGTCAAAGTTGGAAAAAAGTTGAAGGCAGAAGTGCGAGCACAGCTGATAGAATTTTTGCGAAGGAATCAAGATGTCTTCGCCTGGTCTCACAAGGATATGGTGGGTATCTCACCAACTGTGATCAGCCATGTGCTCAATGTGGATGAAAGCTATCCAGCAGTGCAGCAGAACAGGAGATTGCTTGACAAAGATCGAGCAAAGGCTCTCAAGGAGGAGGTGGAGCGGCTAAAGGAGAACGGGTTCATAAGGGAAGCATATTACCCTGCCTGGGTTTCAAACCCAGTGTTAGTGCCCAAGCTTAATGGAAAATGGAGGACTTGTGTGGACTTTACTGACCTGAACAAAGCATGCCCAAAGGACTGTTTTCCTTTGCCGAGAATAGACCAGTTGGTGGACGCGACCTCTGGTCATGAAACATTGTCCTTCATGGATGCGTATTCGGGGTATAACCAGATTAGCATGCATCCTTCTGATGAAGAGCATACCAGTTTCCGAACGGACATAGGGTTGTACTGTTATAAGGTCATGCCATTTGGATTGAAGAACGCTGGAGCTACCTACCGGCGTTTGGTGAATGGTATGTTTCGTGACTTAATCGGCAAGAGCATGGAGGTGTACGTAGACGATATGCTGGTGAAGTCAAAGGAAGCTGAAGGACATGTAAGAGACTTGGAGGAGTGTTTTGCAATACTGGAAAGTACAACATGAAGTTAAACCCCCTCAAGTGCTCGTTTGGAGTAAGTTCTGGAAAATTTCTTGGGTTTATTGTGAACTCCCGAGGAATAGAGGCAAACCAGACAAGATAAGGGCACTCCCAGAAATGAAGTCTCCGGCCAGAAAAGATAAGGGCGCTCGCAAAAAAGATGTGCAAAGCTTGACTGGGCGGATTGCAGCTCTAAGCAAGTTCGTCTCTAAATCGACGGACAAGTGTGTCCCGTTTTTTAACTTGCTTAGAGGGAGCAAGAAGTTTGAATGGACGGTAGAATGTGAGCAAGCTTTCCAAGCCATAAAAGAACACTTGGCCCAACCTCCTATTCTTTCGAAGCCACTTGATGGAGAAGACCTCTTTATTTACCTAGAAGTCACGGAGCACGCTGTTAGTGCTGCCCTAGTACAAGAAGAAGATAGAGTACAGCGTCCGGTGTACTACGTTAGCAAGCGACTGGTAGAAGCAGAGTCCAGGTACCCCGTGATCGAGAAGTTGGCCTATTGCTTGGTACTTGCATCTCGCAAGTTGCGACCGTACTTCCAGGCACACCCCATTAAAATCCTTACCGACCAGCCCCTACCTACACCAAGTCTTGCAGAAGCCGAAGTTGCCTGGTCGGCTACTTAAATGGGCAATTGAATTGGGCCAATTCGAAATCAAGTACCAACCAAGATCTGCTATTAAGGGTCAGGCTTTGGCGGATTTCATTGCTGAATGTACTGGGATCGCTGATGTTCCCGACCAGCAAGAGCGTGTCACCGGGCAGAAAAAGGAACTTCCTACTTGGCAACTTTTTGTTGATGGGTCGTTGAACGAGCATCATTCGGGAGCTGGAATTATATTGGTCACGCCAGAGAAGCACCGAGTTCATTGCTCATTAAGGTTCGGATTCAATGCTTCTAATAATGAGGCGGAGTATGAAGCCCTCCTAGCAGTCTTGCGCTTGGCTAGAGATGTACGTGCCCGGTCGGTTGAAGTGAACAGTGATTCCCAATTGGTGATCTACCAAGTCTTAGGGGAATATCAGGAAAGGGGTCTATGCATGATGGCATACTTAAATAAGACCAAGGATCTGCTAGCACAATTCGAGGAGTATACCATTAAGTTGGTACCACGGGAGAAAAACTCTAACGCGGACGCTCTAGCAAAACTAGCTAGTGCAAAAGATGCTGAAACTCTAAATATAGTACCGGTGGAATACTTGGTGGAGCCGAGCATTAATGAACAAGAAGCCATGCCCATCACAATAGTTGACACTTGGATGGCACCCATCATTGCTTACCTTGAGCAAGGAACCCTCCCAGATGATCGTAATGAAGCAAAAAAGATTATGAGGCAAGCTGCTAGGTACATTATGATGGATGGGGTGCTGTATAGAAGAGGGTACTATTTGCCTCTACTCAGGTGCATAGCACCTGACCAGTCAAAAAACTTATTAGCTGAAGTGCACGAGGGGTTCTGTGGAGATCATGCTAGGGGGCAGAGCCTATCTAAAAAGATTTTGCGGCAAGGATTTTTCTGGCCTACAATGAATGAGGATTATATGGAGTACATAAAGAAGTGTGATAAATGCCAGAGATTTTCTAAAGTGCCCAGGGCGCCTCCGAATGTCTTGAAGCAAATGCAGAGCCCATGGCCTTTTGCAGTATGGGGCATTGATCTGATCGGGAAATTACCCAAAGGGAAAAGAGGAGTACAGTTTGCAGTGGTTGTTGTGGATTATTTCACCAAGTGGACCGAAGCCGAACCACTAGCCACGATCACCTCGAAGAAAGTGTTAGATTTTGTGGTTAAGAATATAATATGTCGTTATGGTCTGCCCAAGAAGATAGTGTCTGACAACGGCACTCAGTTCGACAGTGACATATTTACCGATTTCTGCACTCGGCATGGCATCACAAAAAGTTTCTCCTCGGTAGCCCACCACAAGCCAATGGGCAAGTTGAAGCCGTAAATAAAACTCTGAAGGATACTTTAAAAAAGCGTCTAGAGCGAGCTAAGGGTGCTTGGGCGGAAGAATTTCCAGAAGTCCTTTGGTCATACAGGACTACTGCCTAGACAGCAACTGGTCATACCCCATTTTCCTTGGCATGTGGGTATGAGGCCATGTTACCTGTGGAAATAGACCCACCATCTCATCGAAGAGCCATGTACGACCAGGAGGAGAATCACCAATTGCTAGCTGAATCTTTAGATTCCCTCGAGGAGAGACGAGAAAAAGCAAGCTTAAGAGTTGCTGCTCATCAGCAAAAAGTGGCGCGCTATTTTAATTCCAAAGTCAGAGATCGAAAGTTCCAGGTCGGAGATTTGGTCCTCAGAAAGGTGTTCATCAGAGACCCGGCGGCTGGAGTACTAGGACCAAACTGGGAGGGACCGTATCAAATTGAGCAAGTCTTGCCACCTGGCACTTACAAGCTTGCTCGGTTAAATGAAGAGCTGATCAGGAACTATTGGAATGGCGAGCACTTGAGGAAATATTATCAATGAATACTGCTTACAGAGTAGTAGCTGGTCGGTATCCCTCAGAAGAATACCAATGTTTAAATAGTTGCATGTTTTTACAGTGGTTAACTGCTGAAATATCTTTTGTATATTCTATGTGTTTCACGAGTAATAACTGCTCGGACAAATTCGGTCAAGTAGCAAGTGATCAAGGATTTTTTAACCCTCAATCACTTGGGGGGCACATAGGGTATATTGGCGTACACTTCAACACAGGCAATAAGAGCACGAGCAAAGATATTTGTTTTTAGGCTGACTTGTAAATTTTTGAAGTCCAAAAAGGCCATTAAGCTAACTTGTTTGACAAAGCTTAAATAACTTGGAATTTAAAAAAAAAATTAAGTTAGAAGCATATATTCTTGTGACAATAAACATTATACTCATAAAATATTAAGAGCAATAAGAGTGTGAGAAAGTATACTTAGTATGGACTTATGAAATGTCTAGAATTTCTAAGTTAGAAAACTAAGTACTCATGCAAAAATATAAGGCATACATCAGAGTGACTTTGCTATCACAATAAACTTATAATGTTTTAAGTCTAAAAAGGCTTAGAATGTTTCAAGTTTGCCAAAAAAAAAGAAAGTAAAGTATAAATGCCAACAGCTCGGCCATACGAGCAAAAGTGCAGTAGCAAAGTACAAAATAAAAGTCTACTAGAGAGCTGGTCGGATGACAACTTGTCTGGTCGGATGGAGGCCTCTCTAGTCGGATGACAGATCACTGGTTGGCTCTGGCAGGTTGATCAACCCCTTCCCCAACATTAGCTGCTCCTTCCGGTCGAAATGACAGCGTGGGGGAAACATATGTAGTGCCGGCAGGATTAGCTGCTTCCTCGGCAGCCTTTGCCTCACATTTCGCAAGCTCCTCCGCCTTGACCTCCTCTGTGAGAAAGTCGAGGTTGAGAGGCTTGTTCAGCTTCCACACTTGGTAAAAGCAGTTGAAGTATATTTTCTCGTAGCGAACAAGATCGGCTTCTTTCTCCCCCCTTAGCTCCTCATTCTCGTGAGTCAATTCCTTGTTCTCACGAGTCAGTTTCTCCAGCTGATCGGTCAATGACTTGGTGGTTTGAACTTGCTGTTGATTCTCATCAGAAAATCTTCTACGAGACTCATCCCGCTCAGCCACGGTCCTCTCTGCCTGCTCTAGCTTGGATTTGAAGTCTTTCTCCGAGGCAGTTAGAGTCTCCACTCTAGCTTGGGCATCCACTAGTTAATCATTTAGGACCTTGATCAACTCCTTATAATCAACTGCTCGAAGCTGAGCGTGACTGATGGTGACAAGCGACTGCATGGAAAACAGGAGGTTATTACAAGTGAAAATATTAATAACAAACTATCTTAAGATAAAACACTTACATTCATCAGCTGAGCGAGCCGTCTTCTTAAGATGACTTCAACGCTAAGCCGAGGAAAGGATTCAAAGCTTTGAAGCATTGAAGTATCATGGATAGTCTCATCAAGTAGTTCCTTTCCGAGGCCACTAGCGGGTAGGAGTTAGGCTCGCAGAAGGAGGGAGTGAGGAAGGAGTCAACTGCGGGATTGCGGTCGACTCATTAGGTTGCCTCTCTTGGCTGGGCAGAGTGGTCCATGGGACTTTTCTCGGAGGGGTGGAGCCACTTCCTTCCCCGGATTTCCTCTTTGGGGCAGGAGGGACGTTGAAATGCCTAAACATCTCTGAATCTGCAAAAGAGAAAGCACAAGATTTGTTAGTAAAAAAAAATAAAGCAATATGCGGATAAATACATTACTACTACTGGACAGTTCTATAAATCCCATATAACCAAGTTATCAAACATCTCATTATGACTACTAGACCTGAGTTGAGGATTTGATCGAGGAAGTCGTCCTCGTCGTCGGATGATGAGCTTAAGTCCCTCTTAAGCTGGATGGCCTTATGTAACGACCCAAATTCACTAATAAGGCTTAAGGGCCTTGATTAGTGTGCCGGGAGGGCATGATGGGAATTATGTGTGATTATTATGATTAAGATGCATGATTATGATTTTAAGCATGTTATATGACTATGTGAATTATATTATGTGATAATTATGATGTGTGAATTGTACCACGTGGGTGTTGTGATACCAGTGTGATGCACGTGCCGAGACGGTCCTAGAAAACTAGATAATGGTAACTGGTGATTTGGTAATCCGCGTAACTATTAGTAACCATAGAGAGTAACAGGTTTTATGGGGAAAGTGGTAGAATTGCAAAGTTGATGAAAGGACTAGTATGCCCTTGAGGTTTAGTTAGGAAGGAGTATTAGTGGAAGGGTAGAATAGTCATTTGGTAGGATAAATGACCATTAGCTGAAGGGAAAGGATCATATACATATAACACTTGGAGAAATGGGTTTATGCTGAAAATTGGAGACCTAGAGGAAGAGCAAAACTAAGAAGAAGAAGGGAGAAGCTGAATTTAGCTTTTGGAAGAAGAATTAAGGGTGATTGAAGTTGTCAAGCAAGCTTAGATCAAGAATACTCAGAGGTAAGATTTTGATTATGATATATCTAAGTTTTAAGTCTGAAATTTTAGATAATGAATGTGAATTGAGGCAAGTTGGTGGCTGGTTTTGTGTGAATTCAGAATTGGGAAATCAAGGGGGAAGAAGGTTTAGAGTTGGAGGTTGGACTCACCACTCAAGGTAAGGTTTCTGTGTAATTATTAGACTTATTTCTGTTAAGGTTTAGGGAGTTTGGAGTGTGGTTTGTGTTTGAGTTCAAGTTGTTCTTAATTTTCTGGTTTGAGTTACTAAGTATGAAATTCAAGAGTGAATCTTGGGAATAATTGTGTGAATGGGCTTGGGCATGATGTTTCTAGGTTGTTGTGAGGTTTATGATGGATTTAGAGTTGGTTTTGGGACTTATGATGGAGTTTGGGGTGATTTGGAGTGAGCTAAACTCGGGAAAAACGCGAAGGAAAACCCAGAATTCTGGGCCTGCGAAGGCGTGCCGCGGCACAGTTTTTGCGTGCCGCGGCGCGGAGCCCCTGACTTACTGGGTGCCGCGGCACAAGAAAGTTGTGCCGCGGCACAAGGCCAATTTCAGGATATCATTTTTGGCAATTTTAGGCTATTGCTCCGGGGGTTCGGGGGATGTCTCCGGGGTATAGTTTTAAGGTTTTGGGGGTTCCGGGAGTGTGGGTTAGGTTCCGGGAAGGTAGTTTTGGATTGGTTAGTGACAAAGAATGTTTTATTTGTGTTGTGATTAGGACTTTGGAGAGGCTCGGGGTAGAGGACCGTGCTTGCGGCTACGTGGCATCGAAAACCAGTGAATTGAAAGGTAAGAAAACTGCACCCGAATGTATGATTGTAATGGGACTAAGTGCTCCCGAGGGTTGCATTGTGTCAATGTTGGTATTATGCCAAGGGACACGTACAAACGGTCTAAGAGTACCGTACATGATTTTAGCGCACGGGGTGCAAATTGGCCACTGGGAGCCAGAAACAATAGGATAACAGAGGGAGCAGCCTGTGAGCGCTAGCCCTGGTTATCGTTTGTGCATTATGTATTATGAGATGAGATGCTTTGTATATGGAATATTTGATTGATGATATACTTGAGTTTATGAGATGCTATATGTGTAATTGATCTGTCTACTAGTTGTTCATGCTCTGTTGTTGCTATGTTTTCTTGCTGGGCCTTGGCTCACGGATGCTTCGTGGTGCAGGTAAAGGCAAGAGCAAGCTGGACCAAGCCTGAGGTGGAGAGCTCCGAGGTGTAATGTACATAGCCAGCTGTTCGATCACCATGGTCGAGGAGTGTGTCAGGACAGGGAATTACCTAACTGCTCGTTTTTGCCTTAGTATGGCCAGTCAATGTATTTAAACTTTGTAACTTTTGTAAATGGCTTTTAAACTGTCAATTTTGGGATCCCATGTACATAAACAATGTTTAGTAATGAGAACATAACTTTTGAGACCAAAACACTTTTAACCTTAGTACCTCTACTGTTTCAGAACACGATTTTACTTTAATGACTTGATTAGCAAGTCTGGCACTTAATAAACACACAGTGTAGCGGTCTTGGCTATCCAGGGCGTTACACCTTACCCTTCCCAGGCTGTGTGGGAATAGTAGGTCTGCGCTGGTCCTCTGGCTGGGGCTCCCTAATGATGAGATCGCTTGGTCTGCGGGAGTGATGAGATGGTCCAGGAGAGAACTGATCGGTCACTACCTCAGTGCCGGCGTTGGACTGATCAGTTGCATTATTTTCCTCAGTAGTGCTCTCCACTGTGATGTTCTGGTTACTTGGTAGCAGGCTCACCATCTGAAGATTGTCTACAGTAACCAAAATTTTCACATCCTTCTCCTTGATGCACATGTTGGCCAACTCCTCTGCTCGGTCAAACATTTCTTTTGTGGGAAGGGTTGGAGAAATGGACCCACATGCGTAAAAGCCAGGTTGTTGGCTTTAATGTCCGAAGTGAGAAAATACTCTGTGTAGTATTTCCCAGGATTCGACTTGTGAGCAATGCCATAAAGGTATTTAACCCCTTTATGCCTATGAAAGAGGTGGAAAAAACATGTGTTCTTATGGCTTGGGTTGGTTCTAAAGTCGAATAAGTAGTGTATTTCGTGAGGAGTAGGCTGATCCTAGCCTTGCAGGAAGTAAAGGATGAATAGGGCGGACAGCGCCTGAATCCCATTAGGAGCAATCTGAAAGGGAGAGACGTTGAAATAATCCGCTACTGACCGGAAGAAGGGGTGTAGCGGGATAGTCGCTCCTGCATATATATGGTGCCTAGACCAGGCACAGTAAGGTCTGCCAGGCCTGTTAGCTCTCTGATGAGGGCGCGGACATATCACATTCACCCCTCTCAAGCCCAAGGCTTGGATGTGTTTGTCAAACATCCCAGGGTTAAGTTTTGTAGGTTTGGCGGTAAACCAAGAAGGTGTTTCCTCTCCTTCCTTCCTTGGTTTTTGGACAGCCAGATGCTGGATCTCAGTAGCGAATTTCTGGGTAATTTTTCTCTGAGGCTTATTTGGTTTTGGCGTCTGGCGGGGTGGTCTCGAAGAGGCCGCAGTTCGGACCTCACTGCGTTCCACCACTTTCTGTACTGCTCTGCGGGCTACTTGAGGATCCTGGTCCTGTGAGAGTCTGTTGGACTTCTTTACCCTCATTGTCGACTGTTCAACTTGTTGATGGAGGAACTACTCTTCGTGAAGAAAATATAAAGCTGAACGGGGGAGGATCTTCTTAAAACGGCGGAGGTGATCCTCAGGAGTGCGACTGTCAGGAGACTTCGACGAAGAGTTACTGCATTGGGGAGTAACGCTCGACTACGGGACGGACGTGTCAGATTTTGTGTGGTTGTCACCTCCCCTATAGTCAAAGCGATTCATCTACAAAAAGTAAAAATGGGGAGGTGAGTAACCATACAAATATAATTCAACAGAGCAATATTTATTTTTATACTTAGAAAAAATTTATCTAAGTAGTAAAAATATAGCATGCATGAGGAAAAAATAATTTTAGTGCTTAAGAGTGCCTAAAAAGTGCTTAAAGTGTCCGAGCGGACACCTTAGGATGGCCGATCAGGTGCCATGCCAGTCCGAGCGAGTGGCCAAGCTTCCCTGTGCGCGCCTAAGCTGCTATCTGAGAGGCCAAGCTTACGTCCGAGCTGATGGCCCAACGTCCGAGAAGCCCGGCGTGTCCGAGGAGTAGCGTGGTGTCCGAGGAGCAGCGTGGTGTCTGAGCAAATGCCTGGGTCCGACAAGCCAGCCTTCATTCGAGCGGATAGCCCAGCATCCGACCAGCGAGCGCGCGTCCGAGGCCCAACGCCGAGGCATCCGAGCAGATGTGTGCTTGTCCGAGAGGCATCATCAGGCGTCCGAGGGGCCAGCGCATAGGCACCCGATCGGATGGGTTTTGGGTCCGAGTGGCTGTTGTAGGGTCCGATCGGACTAACGTTTTCAAAGTGTAAAGAGTAGTGGCCAATCGGCCATACCCCAACATACCATAAACCCTAAGCCTATGCCGAAAAATAAAGCCCCTAAATCCCTAGGACATAAACACTATTTCTCATCCAAAACACACAACCACAATATCAAAATGGGGAATTTGTAAAGTTTCAAATGTTCTAGAGACCACATTCATATCATCCATTGCCCATAAAACCATATATGTGATTTAGGTTGAAAAAACTCATTTTTCTTTAAATTTCTATGAAATTGAAGGTAAAATTGAGTTACCCATAACCTAAATAACATCAAAACAGCCACAAAATACATCGCATTTCTAAAGATTCACACATAGATTCAAGGGGAAAATTTTCCCAGAGGGTTTCGGCCAACTTTCCTATTTTCATGAAGTTTTGAAAAAAAACAACAATACAAGTGAAGATGAAGGAGAAGGACTTACCCAATCTTGAAGAGCCCTTAGATTTTCTTGGAGAAGGCTTGAAGAAATAAGAGCTCCTCCTTGAAGACCCTTGAACTTTCAGCCAAGAGAAGAGAAGTTGTGGTTTCAGCCAAAGAAAGGGAAAAGAGAAGAGAAGAAATTTTCTTTTGATTTTTTTTGCTCTCTTGTGTTTGTGGAAGTGTGGGAATGTAAGGGTCTATTTAAAGAAAAGAAAAAAATGGGAATTTCCACTTATTTTTGGACCTTTGGAATTCCTTAGATATTATTTCTCCCCACGACTATGAGCAGTTAATTGCAGTGATCGTGGTCTGCTGTGGAGTCGTGGTCTGTTGCATGGGCGGGAAGATGAACAATTAGATTTTTTTTTAATTATGCCGTTAGTTGTGGAGAAAATTTTTTATTATGTGAGAGCAATATATAATAAACTTGGGGGGCAAATGTTATCCCCAATATTTGAAAGAGATGACGTGGCAATAGAAATGACAAATGGCAAGGAATTGGTTGGGTGATCTGGCTTAGGAGTGACCCGGTAGACCAGTGAAGAATTTTGACTGGCCAGTCAAGTGTCATGACCGACCAGGCATGACCTTGTCTGACCAGTCACATGTTTGTCTGCCCAGGCATGACCTTGGCCGACCAGTCATGACCATGTCCGACCAGTCAGGTGCGTGTCTTCCCAGTCAGGTGCGTGTTTGCCCAGTCAGGTGCGTGTCCGCCCAGTGAAGGTTTGGCCGACCAGCCTGAGTGTGATATGGATCGACTAGACAGAGCAGGGCTACGTAAAAAATCCCAGAAACAGCTTCAACAAGAATCGGTCTTGGCTTGCGCGGGAATCTCCTCAGTTTATCCCATGAATATAGTGTATTGTTATATTTTGAATATTATTGTAAATTAAATATAATGAGAATAACAAAATATCCCGATTATGAGGGACATTGTTGACGCGGTTCTTCGCCAACAGGTAATTAAGGGAAGAAGAGAAAGTGATTAGTGCTAAAAGTAGAACCGTCACAGATATGAAATCTTAGAGAGTGAACTAGGTGACTCAAGACACGTTTTTAAGTGGTTCAAAGGTTAAAATCCTTCTACTCCACTAGTCAATACTATTGATCTCTTCTGGGCATTTGGTTACAAAGTATATATCTCTCCAGAGACTATTTTTTCCAACCCCTATCAACTCCCAGAGTCCCCATATTTATAGGAGAAGGCACCTGGAAGTTGGTAGGGAGGTCATCCCGTGACCTTACCATTTGTCGTATCAACTCTGTAACATTTATGATTAATTCCTAAACCTGACACATAAGTGTGGTCTAATCAGTATGTAAGGAGATAATGGGCCGCACGGCCCAACCCAGCCGTGGGTGTCTGAATGCGCACGTTCCTGTTGCGTGTCCGAGAAGTCAGGGGGATATCGGACATGTGATGTCAGATATATGCACGTTTATCTTGCGTGTGTTGACTTTACAAAGGGTCAGCGATCCATGGCCAGCTCGTACCACGAGTTTCTTCCCTGAACCGGCCTTCGGCCTCAAGGATTCCTTCCCCCAGCCTTGGCGAGTTCTTGAGGATACCTCGAGCTGAGTGGGTACGACCCGGAAAACAAGATCTCCGACTTGGGGAAGTTTACGGACTAACCTTGATTAGTCTGAGGCTCGACCTGCTAATCCGCCCGTGGGAAAACCAGGGCGTACATTTGTCCCCCAAGCTCCTGCTCGTGGTATATGACGTCATACATAGAAGACCACAGTAGGGGCTTTTAGACTTCCCCACAACCCTTCACACTCCACTTTTTGTGCAGGCGTCTGATACGTGGAATGTCGTGGGTGGTGACGGTACGTTTTACGAGAACCGCATTTAATGGCCTAGCCTATTGCCCAGCCGTCGTTTCATATTTCGAGTGGAAGGCCTCGGATCCCTCACTAGTGCCATCCAAGAGCCTTCTTCACGTGATCCTTCCCTTATATAAAAAGGGGGTGGCCATCCTACGCACAGACCACCCCTTCATTCAGAAATTTCCCAAATCTCTTTCCTTCTTCCTTCTCTGACTTTCAGAAGAACGAAACCCTCGACTCTACTGCCACCATTTTCCTTGTTCAAGAAGCTTAGGCGCACGAGTTTCTCCAAAGCTTTGGAAGCTACTGCATCGACGAGGCTCCTACCAATGCAACACTCACGTTTTCCATCCAGCCATATACTGTAAGTTTTCTGACCCTGTTCATTTTGAAAACATGCCACTGTAGCCGCATGCAAGGGTTCTCGGGGTTGCGTGGGTAGGAGGGAGACAGCCCCTTTTAGGCTAGGGCACACTTGTTATAGGAAATCGCCTTAGAGTATGGGTTTCAAGATGCTTCTTCAGGAACAATTTCTGGTTAGGATTTTTAGGAATTTTGGGTGCAAAACCGGGTAGCTTAGGGGATACGCTTCAAAAGCGGTTTTGCAACGTTCTGCCTGTTGGAACTTTCCCCCCAAGGAAAATTTTTACTCTGAGCCCCCTGACACACGAATTCTGAGTAACCTGGGATCTGTTGGGAGCATATGCGCGTGTTCATTGAACCGCGTGGTTCCACTCTCCACAGGCTGGGCTTACCTCAGCTCGTGTAAATAATAATTGCTTCGTCCTTCTGCTTGGGTTGCCTTTTCTAAAGTGTTTTCTTTTGTTCGATAGGCGACCAGATGGCTCCAAAAAGGAACCTACCTCAGAAGAACGTGGGAAGCTCGATCTCCCAGCAAGAGAAAGGAAAGGCGGTGATGCCAGGCTCGCCGATCCCCCACTTCGGGCCGGCCGTGGAGAAGCAGGTCGAGGTGGCCCCCGACGCATTCTTTGAGGCGGAGAGAATCGTCTCAAAGATAACCGATCAGGCGAAGATCAACAAACTCTTCCTCACCCACAACATCCCACTGGGGAAAGCCTCAGTGATTGCCCGGCTTGCTGCGGAGGGCGAGCGGAGCTGCACGCCACTCGACGAATCGTTCGCGGCCTGGAGCGGTGAGCACTTCAAGGCAGGGGCCTTCCTTCCCCTGGATCAGTACTTCGCTGACTTCCTGAACTACGTGGGGTTGGCCCCTTTTCAGCTCCCCTCCAACTCCTACCGTCTGCTGGCGGGGTTGAGGTACTTGTTCAAGAAGCAGGAGTGGGAGGTCCCTACTCCTGCTGATATTTTATATTTCTTTTGCCTCAAAGCCAGCCCGGATCAGCGGGGACGAGGTGACAGGTTTTACTATTTAACCCGCTTTCCTAATACGGCGGCGGTCATCGAGCTGCCAAGCCATCCAAATGACTTCAAGGACCAGTTCTTCATGTCAACTGGGTTCCGGAACTGTGAGCACCACTACTTCAATCGTCCTCGTAAGTGAACCCTGACCCTAGCTCGCCTTTTAAGTGTTGTTTAATTTTAGCTCCTCCCGTATTCCATTCTGATTCCAACCCAACCTTGCAGCCATCTACGCGAGGACTGAGAAGTCTGCGACCCTCGGGGGTCAATATGAAACACTGGCGGGCTTGCCCCCCAGTGAAAAGGACTACCGCGCGCTCGTGACGGACGAGACGATGGTGTTCTGCAAATTGATCTTCCCAAACCAGACTCTAAACCTGAAGAGGCCTCGGGGGCCGCCCCCAGCCCGCGACACCAGGCCTATCACAGTGGAGGAGGACGAGGCGGCTGAAGTTCCGCTCGTGAGGAATAGAAAGAGGACCTTGGAGGTCGCTCAGGGGATGGACGAGGAGAGGATCCAAACCGGAGCAGCCGCGGGTCCTTCCGGCCAAGGTAACCCTTATTTGTTTAAGAATGTAGATAGGGCCACTGCAGACCCCCGGCTGGTTAGGTTCAATCCTAGGCAGATCGTCCATCATCACGGGAGAGACCCGGACCTGAATACACTCCTGCTCCATTGTGTTGACCGGCTCGTGCTGGATCACTAAGAGAGCCGGCCTAGGGGTACCGTAGTAGTAGATAACACCCTAGCTTTTAGGTCGATCCTTTTTGAGGAGTATGGGACCAACTTACGCACATGGCCATCACTTCAGAGGGGTGTCTATGCTCCGGGGTTTAGACAGTATGTAGAAGAGTCCAGCCCCGAGTCAGAGCCGGGCCTAGAACCCGCGCCAGTTCGTGAGATAATTGTCCTAGGCTCTTCCAGCTCGGGGGGTAGGGCTCCCTTAATATTCGTATACTTTTTTGCTTTTAACCTCTGCATGATTGCTAACTTGTAAAAACCATGTTTTTGTTTTTGGCAGAAGAGATGTCTCAGCCAGGGGGTAATCTGTGGGGTGTAGTCTTCGGCGGGAATCCCCCAGCAGGGCCAAGGTTGAAAAGGCTCCGAGAGTCCAAGAGTGCGGCCGGGACCTCCACCAAATCGCTGGCTAAGGAGAAGGAAAAAACCCCGCTGTCCCAGGCCGGGGGGGCAATCCTCCCTGCTGCCCGAGCATGACACATGCCCCCGCCGCCCCAGCGGTCTCCACCAGCCACCCAGGACATGGTACTGGAGGTCGGGACTCCGGACGTACGCATCCCGATCGACCCCCAGGATCTGGGAAAGATCCCAGAGGCATTCCGGGGGACGGTGTATGAGTCGGCGAGCTATGCCGTCGGCCGCTTCTACAAGCTCAAAGAGAAGGATCTCCGGGCTATCGAAGCAACGAGCCCGGTCCGAGTCATAGAGTCTTCGTTGGACATGACCCTAACGGTAATCTGCCCCACTCTTTTAAAGCTGTAACACTTACACAATGCCTTGTTTTTCCACTTAGCCAACTTATCCTTCCTTTCTTGCAGGGCATTGCTGCCGCTCATCGAGGTATCGCCAGGACCAAGGCTCAGCTCGAGGAGAGTGAGGCTGAGCGCCAGGCCGCCCATCAGGAAGCTCAGGCGGCGAAAGATGCGCTGGCGACTTCGAAGGCCGAGCTAGAGAGGAGCCGCTCTGAGAACCGAGAACTTAAAACCTCCCTTGCCACTTCGCGAACAGATCTCGAGGCAGCGAAGACCGAGGCCCAGACCACCCTGGAGGCCGCCTTGGAAGCCGAGCGGGCCATCTCGGAGCAGTCCATGTAGGACCTGTTCTATCATTGCTGGGCCCATAACCCGGATGTTGACTTCTCTTTTATGCCGCCGGACCTCTGGGCTTTTTTGCTGCCGAAGCTCCAAGCCCGCCTAAATAAAGAGGCACCGCCCTCGGAGACTGGGGAGGCCTCTGGCGCGGCGGAGCAGGACGAGACCGCGACCTCCAAAGGACCAGCTGATGGGGCTTAGGGCACTTCTCTTTGTGCATTTTTAATTATTTTTATTTTCTTTGTAACCTTTTCATGGGTATTTTCACCTCGAGACGATTTACTTGGCAATCTTAACTTATATATATATATTTTTATATAAGCTTAGTTCATGCTAACCGTTATTTATATCCCGAGCTCTTTAAGAAAGAGCCACGACCAATAAACTTAAGTTAACTTCCAAGTCTTATGACCCGGTTAAAACCAGGAACTTATTTTGAAAACTTAGTCCGTGTTAACTTTTATCCATATCCCGAGCTCTTTAAGAAGAACCACGATCAATAAATTTAAGTTAACTTCTAAGTTTTATGACCCGGTTAAAACCAGGAACTTATTTTGAAAACTTAGTTCGTGTTAACTTTTATCCATATCTTGAGCTCTTTTAAGAAGAACCACGATCAATAAATTTAAGTTAACTTCTAAGTTTTATGACCCGGTTAAAACCAGAAACTTATTTTGAAAACTTAGTTCGTGTTAACTTTTATCCATATCCCGAGCTCTTTAAGAAGAACCACGATCAATAAATTTAAGTTAACTTCCAAGTTTTATGACCCGGTTAAAACCAGGAACTTATTTTGAAAACTTAGTTCGTGTTAACTTTTATCCATATCCCGAGCTCTTTAAGAAGAACCACGATCAATAAATTTAAGTTAACTTCTAAGTTTTATGACCCGGTTAAAACCAGGAACTTATTTTGAAAACTTAGTTCGTGTTAACTTTTATCCATATCCCGAGCTCTTTAAGAAGAACCACGATCAATAAATTTAAGTTAACTTCTAAGTTTTATGACCCGGTTAAAACCAGGAACTTATTTTGAAAACTTAGTTCGTGTTAACTTTTATCCATATCCCGAGCTCTTTAAGAAGAACCACGATCAATAAATTTAAGTTAACTTCTAAGTTTTATGACCCGGTTAAAACCAGGATAGGACTTAGTTCGCGTTAACAATTACCCATAGATAAGAGTCAACACCTAAGTCGTTAAGGAGACCTGGTTATATCCAGGTACCATATGCCCCCCACGTAATTGGGAAAGGGTCTTTCGTGGTTACTTTTAAAATCACACTTGCAAATAAAAAGAAACATTCGATTCTTATTTATACATAGAAAGTGGCCCTCCAGGCCTTACAAGTGGATCATTGATAGTATTTCTTTAAGTGGATGGCATTCCAAGTCCGCGGGATCGCCCCTCCATCAAGTCGAGCTAACTTATAAGTTCCCTCCTTGATGACTTCGATGACCTGGTATGGTCCTTCCCAGTTTGGTCCCAAAACCCCATCTTTGGGATCTTTTCCAGGCAGGAAAACTCTCCTTAGGACCAAATCGCCAACGCTAAAGACGCGTTTTTTTTTTACCTTAGTGTTGAAGTAGCGAGTGATCTTTTGCTGATAATGGGCGAGTTGGAGTTGCGAATCCTCCTGCCTTTCATCAACTAGGTCTAGGGAATGGCATAGGAGTTCGTGGTTCCGATCTTGGTCGTAGGACTGGACTCTATGCGACAGAACTTTAATCTCCACGGGGAGGACTGCTTCACTCCCAAAGGTTAGGGAGAAAGGAGTGTGACCCGTGGGAGTCCGATGTGAGGTCCAGTATGCCCACAGGACCTGGGGGAGCTGTTCTGGCCAGACCCCCTTTGCCTCATCCAGCCTCTTCTTGAGGCTTGCCTTTAGAGTTTTGTTCACAGCCTCGACCTGGCCGTTCGCCTGGGGATAGGCCACGGACGAGAATTTTTTCACAATTCCGTGCCTTTCACAAAATTCGGTGAACAGGTCGCTGTCAAATTGGGTGCCGTTGTCAGAGACGATCTTCTTAGGTAGGCCAAATCGACAGATGATGCTTTTCACCACAAAGTCGAGTACTTTCTTCGACGTTATTGTCGCCAATGGCTCTGCCTCGGCCCACTTGGTGAAGTAGTCAATGGCTATCATGGTGTAACGGACCCCGCCCTTTCCGGTGGGCAGGGCGCCCACTAGATCTATTCCCTAAACGGCAAATGGCCAAGGAGATGAGATCATTTTTAGCTCGACCAGAGGAGCTCGGGCAACCACAGCGAATCGCTGACACTTGTCGCACCTTTTCACATATGAGATCGAGTCTTTGGACAGAGTTGGCCAATAATAACCTTGCATGAGAACCTTTAAGGCCAGGCTTTGCCCCCCAGTGTGGTCTCCGCAGAATCCTTCGTGAATCTCCTGCAGGATGGCCTTCGCTTCACTTGGAAGAACGCACCGGAGGAGAGGTAGGGAGTGCCCACGTCGGTACAACACTCCTTCGACTAGCGTATATCTAGGAGCTTGATAAAGGACTCGTCGCGCGTCGTTACGTTTTTCGGGTAACCTGCCCTCGACGAGATACTCAAGAATGGGAGTCATCCAGGTCGGCCTAATATCAATCATCTCGATCTCTGCCCGATCTCCTTCTATACTTGGTTTTTCCAAGAATTCTATTGGCACCAACCCCAGGGTTTCTGCCTCTCCCGAGGTGGCGAGTTTGGCGAGAGCATCTGCGTTGGCGTTCTGCTCCCGAGGTATTTGTTCGATCGACCCTCGCCCAAATGCGGACAACTCGACCTTTACTTTTGCCAAGTAGGCAGCCATCTTGGGTCCCCGCGCCTGATACTCTCCCAGAACCTGGTTCACCACGAGCTGGGAGTCACTGAAGCACTGGACGGAGTTCGCCTTTAGCTCGCTAGCTACCCTCAGCCCAGCCAACAAAGCCTCGTACTCTGCCTCGGTGTTAGACGCCTTGAACCCGAACCTTAGCGCCGAGTGGAATCTATGTCCCTCGGGGGATATCAGGATGATTCCGGCCCCGGAGCCGTTCTCGTTAGATGAACCATCGACGAAGATCTTCCACGACGAATGTGGGGAGGCGACCTGAGGCAAGCCTTCTGATGGATTCTCCTGGAATCCCGTGCACTCCGCCACGAAGTCGGCCAAGGCCTGACTTTTTATGGCAGTCCGTGGAGTATAGAAAATCTCAAACTGACTGAGTTCGACCGCCCATTTTAACAAACGTCCCGATGCTTCAGGCTTTTGCAAAACCTGCCTTAAAGGTTGATCGGTCATGACGTGTACAGAGTGGGACTGGAAGTACGGCCTGAGCTTTCGCGAGGCCGTGATTAGGCAGAACGCCAGTTTTTCCATCATGGGGTATCTTGATTCTGCTCCGAGGAGTCTCTTGCTGATGTAGTAGACTGGCTTTTGAACTTGGTCCTCTTCTCGTACTAGCACGGGGCTAGCTGCATCCTCAGTGACGGCCATGTAGAGGAAAAGAGGTTCTCCTGCCCTGGGCTTGGACAGCACGGGCGGTTCAGCCAGATGCGCCTTCAAGTCGAGGAATGCGCTTTTGCATTCTACTGTCCACTCAAACTTCTTGTTTCCCCGGAGCAGGTTGTAGAAGGGCAAACACTTGTCGGTTGATTTGGAAATGAACCGGTTTAGTGCCGCCACCCTTCCTGTGAGGCCTTGGACGTCTTTCCGCGACCTGGGGGAAGGAAGTTCGAGCAGTGACCTGATTTTGTCGGGGTTTGCCTCGATTCCTCGGGTATTGACTATGAACCCCAGGAATTTCCCTGATGCGACACCGAAAGTGCATTTATGAGGATTGAGCCTCATGCCGTATTCCCGTAGTATTTTAAAACATTCTTCCAGGTCGGAAACATGGTTGTCGGCAGTCTTCGATTTGACAAGCATGTCATCAACATACACCTCCATGTTCTTTCCGATCTGGTCCGCAAACATTCTGTTTACTAGCCTCTGATAGGTAGCTCCGGCGTTCTTCAGACCAAATGGCATGACCTTATAGCAATAGACATTCGTTGGGGTCATGAAGCTGGTATGCTCCTAGTCCGCCGGGTTCATCGCGATCTGATTGTAGCCTGAGTACGCGTCCATGAAGGACATGAGCTCGTGCCCCGCCGTGGCATCCACCAGCTGATCGATCCTTGGCAATGGAAAACAATCCTTGGGGCAGGCTTTATTCAGGTCGGAGAAGTCAATACAGGTCCGCCACTTCCCGTTGGGCTTGGGAACCAGCACGGGATTAGCGACCCAAATTGGAAATTTGGCTTCGCGGATAAAGCCACACTTTTTGAGCCGGGCCACTTCTTCTTCAAGGGCTTCGGCTCGGGTCGTTCCTAAACGCCTCTGCTTTTGGGATTTTTCAGGAACACTTTTATCCAGGTGGAGTGTGTGCATGATGACACTCGGACTAATCCCCACCATGTCCTCGTGCGACCATGCGAACACGTCCAGGTTTTTCTGTAGAAAAGTAGTCAGCTCCGCTTTTCTTTGGTCACAGAGGTTCTTCCCAAGCTTAATCGTCCGTGATGGGTTTTGTTTATCAATGTTCACCTCCTCGAGCTCTTCAATAGCCTGGAGCTCGGATCTGTCCTCGCCTACACGGGGGTCAATGTCCTCATTTAGGGCGATCTTTTCCTCTTCGGAAATCTGAGGTTTTTCAATCTCGGGAGCCGCCTTGGGTCCCTGAGATTCCTCTTCGCCCTGAATGGCCATTGCCAGCTGCCCGGGTTTAGACTTTCCCTTCATGGAAATGCTGTAGCATTCCCTGGCAGCGAGCTGATCGCCCTTGATGGTACAGACTCCTGTTGAAGTAGGGAACTTCATGGCGAGGTGTCGAACGGAAGTGATGGCCTCGAAAGCTATGAGCGCAGGTCGTCCCAAAATGGCGTTGTAGGTAGCGGAGCAGTCAATGACCACGAACTCAAGTAGCTTGGAGACTGTCCGAGACTCTTCTCCTAGGGTGATCACCAGCTCGATCGTCCCTATCGCTGCCGATCCTTCTCCAGAAAAGCCATATAGCATCATCGAGGTTGCCTTTAGCTCGGCGACAGTCAGACCCATCTTTTCTAAGGTGGATCGGAATAGGAGGTTCACCGAGCTCCCATTGTCCACCAACACTCTCCTTACTTTCCGGTTGGCGAGTTGGACTGCTACGACCAAGGGATCGTTATGAGGGAATTGGACATGGCCTGCGTCTTCCTCCGTGAAAGTTATCGGTTGTTTCTCCAGCCGTTGCTGTTTTGACTGACGTTGCTCCGGGACGAACTCCGCTCCGTTGTGGGCTTTTAACTCATTCACATACCTCTTCTGGGCGCCTCTGCTCGTGCCAGCCATATGGGCCCTCCAGAGATGGTGGATATCTCTCCCTCGATCACGGGAGGAGGGACGTCCTGACCTACCCGAGGCCCGGGCTGATTGGCTGGGACTTCTGGAGTTGGTCGACCCGCTGGGACCCTGTTTCGCGAATATTGCGCCAAGGGGCCTGTTTGGATGAGAGTCTCGATTTCATCTTTTAGATGCCTGCAATCGTCGGTATTGTGGTCGACGTCATTATGGAAACGGCAGAACTTTGAAGTATCTCTCTTTAACTTGTGGTGTTTTAGTGGCTCCGGCCTCTTCCAGGGGACCCGAGCAGCGTTGGCCAGGAAAATATTCTCCTTGGACTGGGTGAGCTCGGTATATGTTGTGAACACGGGCTTGAATTTATCCACAGACTTATTCTTCTTTTGGCCGTGATGGCTGTTTTCACCATTCCCCTTTCTTTTGCCACCACCGGGCTGGTTGTTCTGCGCGTCGCCGGGGATTGCCACCGCGATCTCCGTCCCTGCTCCAGCGGGCTTCTCGGGAACCTGGCTGGTCCCCGCGGCTGAAGCTTCAGCTTCTTCTAAGTTTATCCATTCTTGGGCTCTGTTAAGGAATTCGTTAACCGAGCCGACTCCCTTCCTCTGAATATCTTTCCACAGGTCTCCTCCGACCAGGATGCCGGTTCTCATGGCCATGAGCTTAGAGCTATCGTCAGCGTCCCGGGCTCGAGCAACGACATTCTCGAATCTGCTTAAGTAGGCTTTTAGCGTTTCACCGGGCTGCTGTCTCACGTTAGCTAGGGAGTCTGCTTGGATTCGGGCGGCCTGGGAGGCGCGGAATGCCCTTTTGAAGTCATCTGAAAAAGTCTTCCAGGAGCTGATTGACTGCCTTTTACTTTGCTTGAACCACTGCCTGGCAGGTCCGATCAGTGTGGAAGGGAAGATCAAGCAACGCAGCTCCGGGCCAATGTTATGAGCCATCATTAGGGTGTTGAACATCCCCAAATGATCTGACGGGTCCCCGTCCCCGTTGAACTTTGACAAATGGGGCATACAGAAACCAGACGGGTAGGTCTTCGCTGCTATATTGGGGGCGAAGAGTTCCATTTCGTCGCCCGAATCATACTCGTCTTTTTCTTTTTCTGTTAGGAGCTTTCTCATCAGCTCCTCCATCTGAGTTAGGCGCTCGAGGGTTTTGTCCTGAGATCCTGGGTCATTCCGGGGCTGTTCCACAGCTCCGGACCCATTGTACATATTAGGTGGGTTGTTGCCCCTCCTATCTTGAGATAGGTTATTTGGGACATTCCCTCCGTTACGTACTTCGGATCGAACTCCCGCCGAGCGGGCCTGCCTACCATCTCTGGCTCGATCGTCTCTGTGAGAGTTAAGGTGATCTCGGAGGTCGCCTCCCTGTGTAGTCTGGTGACTTTGTGCCGAACTCAGTCGCTGACGCAGGTCTCCTCCCGAGAGATCACTCCGGCGACTATCGGTCCAGTGGCTCCTGCTAGGCTTGGAGTGCGTCTTTGGCGGTTACGATCTGATCCTTCCCCTGGCACCCTGCTGCGCCAGGAAGGCCCAGCCGACGGCGGGTCTCTCCTACTACTCCCGTAGGCTGGGATGTCACGAATGGGCTGAGGAGATGGGTATCTGATTGGAGAAGGAGGATGCCTGACTGGGGAGGCGATCCTAGTTCCGTCCGGACGGATCAAATTTGGCGGGGGCCTTTCGGCCCTGCCAGCTTGCTGGTCCTGCGCAGGGCGAGCTGGACGAGGCGCATGACGGTCTTCTGGGATGGGGTGGCGCTGCTGGCCCACCCCGGATCTCCTTCGGGAGTTTCCTCGAGCTTGCCTGGGCGCCCTCGAGGAAGGTTGAGAGCTAGGGGTTGACATCCTAACCGAACGGCTGTATTGCTGTTGTCCGACCCCAGGCATTTCCCTGAAGTTTGCCTCTTGATGGTGTGATGAGGGGGTGGAGTTGGCTGCATGAGGCCTATCTGAACTGCTATGTCTGGACCGATTACTCAGGCGAGACTTAGGAGCCTCACCTTGCCTCTCTCCAACGTTAACGTTGGTTGTGAGAGGGGGTAGTCGGGCCAGAATATCCTGGATTTGCCGACCGGCTGTTGCTAACTGGCTCCTCAGTTGAGCATTCTCCATCTCCACCGCAGTATAATAACACGGGTTCGGATTAGGTGGCCGGGGTGCTGAGCTGCCAGTGTCGTCCTGGCCCGCCGGCTGCTTTCCTGGCCTCTGCTGGACTTCAGGAATTTTCTCATCAGGGATGGCAACATGGTGGGCCTCCTGCCCATCATGCTGTTCTGTTTCGTTGCCATGCCTGGATCGAGTGGTCACCATAGTTGGATGTTTGTGGTAGCACTAATCGAACTTGCTCTCAATGAAAGCACCAAACTGTTGACGCGGTTCTTCGCCAACAGGTAATTAAGGGAAGAAGAGAAAGTGATTAGTGCTAAAAGTAGAACCGTCACAGATATGAAATCTTAGAGAGTGAACTAGGTGACTCAAGACACGTTTTTAAGTGGTTCAAAGGTTAAAATCCTTCTACTCCACTAGTCAATACTATTGATCTCTTCTGGGCATTTGGTTACAAAGTATATATCTCTCCAGAGACTATTTTTTCCAACCCCTATCAACTCCCAGAGTCCCCATATTTATAGGAGAAGGCACCTGGAAGTTGGTAGGGAGGTCATCCCGTGACCTTACCATTTGTCGTATCAACTCTGTAACATTTATGATTAATTCCTAAACCTGACACATAAGTGTGGTCTAATCAGTATGTAAGGAGATAATGGGCCGCACGGCCCAACCCAGCCGTGGGTGTCTGAATGCGCACGTTCCTGTTGCGTGTCCGAGAAGTCAGGGGGATATCGGACATGTGATGTCAGATATATGCACGTTTATCTTGCGTGTGTTGACTTTACAAAGGGTCAGCGATCCATGGCCAGCTCGTACCACGAGCTTCTTCCCTGAACCGGCCTTCGGCCTCAAGGATTCCTTCCCCCAGCCTTGGCGAGTTCTTGAGGATACCTCGAGCTGAGTGGGTACGACCCGGAAAACAAGATCTCCGACTTGGGGAAGTTTACGGACTAACCTTGATTAGTCTGAGGCTCGACCTGCTAATCCGCCCGTGGGAAAACCAGGGCGTACAGACATCATTTGTACGATCCTGAGCCTATAAATACAAGGCTTATGGCATCATAAAAATGACTTCTTTTTTTTATTCGAATTCTGATTTTCTAGAGAGAGAGAGTAATTGTATTTTGAGAACTCTTGTATTCTTGTAATCTGCACTGAAGACACTCAGTTGACTTAGTTTCATCTGATCTTGAGTGTAGATTTATAATCACAACTTTAAGTGGATTAGGCTATTACCAACACATTGGGGCTGAACCACTATAAAAACTGTCTGTGTCGTTTATTCTCTTGAAGGTTTTTGTCGTTTTGACGTCTACACGTCGTTGGCCAAAAACGCGGTCAACAGGTCGAGAACACTGAAAGCCTCACCGGTAAAGCTTAAAGTGAAGCTCCTATAGGATAATTGTCCTATATATATATATATGCAGTATCGGAGTCTGGGTCCTTGAGCTTCCTTAAATTTTATTTTCTGTAGTAACCAAGCCATGTTGTAGCTTAGGGGACTTGAGCCCCCTCAATTCATTTTTTTTAATTTAATCATTATTTAAGGTTAAAAAAATAATGAATGTAGTGTAATTTTTAGAAAAATTATAATATTGCCCTTTGTTGTCTGTATTTTCACAAAGTGACACGTGACATAATTTAAAGAAAATTAAGATTCCATATAAGCTGATTAAGACTCCCGGAATATATTATGGGTTTCACGGGAGGTATGCCCATCATTCAACCACATTTCACCATCACTAGAGGAGCATTTCCTCCTAGAGGTGTCACTTCCCGAGGACCATATTCCAAGATGGTGCTCCAAGTCTAACTCTCCTCCATTCACTTCCTCCGAGTCTACGAGGATCTTCCTTTGCCCCAGGGAAGGGTAGTCAGGTGTCAAACACAGTGACCCTGGACCACAGATAGTTTTCTGACATCCACTACCACATGGATCGTGTTGTGACTCCATACAAGCGACAAAATGACTATCCCACAATACCGCCTAACATGGAAAAACATGCAACTACCACTCTGATAGTGTGAGAGATGTTTCCCCCAACAAAGTAATGGGCTAACATTCCTCACAATGGGCACACTAAGATAGGCTGGAGTCTACCAACTCATTTACTACAAGCATGTTCATATATCATGTAATAAATCCACATTAATAGAGAATCATTGTAATAAGCTCCAATTAATTAGCATAATTTTCCCAACATCCTATAAATAGGGCTAGGGCACACATTGTAAAGGAGTCCAATTCTTATTTTTCAGAGTGAGCCTATACACTGCTTGAAACCCAAGAGAACTTGACATTTGCAAGTTCTTAACATTCTTATACAAGTGACTCGTGGATTAGGGTTGATTCACAACCTGAACCACGTAAAAATCTCGTGTTCAATCTTCATTTATTTAAGCTATAGATTAATTAGTTGTTAGCAAAAAAACTAGTCAACACCCTCCTAAAAGTCTAAAAATGACATTGCCCTTAAGGAAAAAAAAAAAACTTGGCTCCGTTGCTGATATTCTATGTAAAATTTTAAAAAAATTATCAGAAATAGAACCCCTAATTTTTTTTAACATTGTTAGCCTTTAAAAAGATCTTTTAGGCTCCTTATATATATAGGGTAATATTTGATTACATGCCCTATATACGCCATTATTGGAGTGTCATTTTTATGTTTTTGGCATTTGAAGAAATTATAATTTATTTTTTTATAAGACAGTATATATTATAGTTATATAGGTATCCCATCAATTTTAAAAAAAATTCGAATAATTTACGATATCAAAATCAAGGTACTAACAATTAATTGCATGTGTGTTTGTCTCCTTTTATACGCACGAAAAATATACTCTTGAGATCTAATTTTAAAATTTAAATTATCTTATATTTTTCGAAAAGCGTCAAAATACTTGCTATAATTATAATATTCTATATCAGTTACGTTTTAAGGACATGTGCCAAAGAATTCTCTATAAATATATACATATATTTATGTTTGGCAGTACGAAAATTCCTAAGCTATAGTACTATGGACCAATAGCCAGCTCATGAGTAGCTGACATTGTATTTATCCATTTACAATTAACCATTCTTATAGTTTTTCATAAATGCAAGAAAAATACAAAGATATATACATATAGTTCTTGTTTGGCATGTACATATATAAATACACATATTTCTTCTAACTACATTATAATTAACTTACTGGTTTGTTTAAAACGAGTTTCCAACCAAAACAAAGGGAAACCATTTAAAGCTTTCAAGTCTTCAATAAATTTCATTTGTTTTCACTCTCATGTCTCTCTTGTTAGGCAATGAGTTTTTAAGCTTGCAATAATTTGTTTTTTAATATATATTTATATGTCAATTAATCGAATAGGTCAATCGGTTAAAAATAAAAGATGAGGCTGGTTTGTATTTTTCTTTCATAATAAAGTTTTTTTTTTCTCTGCGTTTTGTATGAAAATAATAAGAATATAAGACCAATTAATGATAAGGTTAAGCCAAGCCTTGTCCGGCATTCCATATGCATAATTAATCAAAATAAACCTTCATTTATGCTATTTTTTTGGTCTGTCTTTTGACTAATCATAAGATGTCGAATATAACACTCTTTGCCCTTGCAAAGGGAAACTCAATGGGTCCACTCTAAAACTGTTTTGAAATCAATGTCATCTACTGTTTATAAATATGGTAACTGTTATAAGCATTAATATAACATTATTATTAACTTGAAACAAAAGTACTTGAATTTTCTACACTACTTTCAAAATCATCGCATGATTCTACAGCTAACTCTTTTGGGGTATTAGTTTTTGTTTGGGGTATTAGTTTTTGAATAGTTGAGTTACTTTAAAAAAATATATATATAAATGAACTTATTATGAAAATAATTAAACTCAGTGTATAAAATAATTTACTTTATCGTTAAAATTCTCACAAAAATTATTAATTTTGCTTTATAAAAATTTAAACTAAACATAAAAAAAATATATTTTATATTTTCATACCCACCTACACTTTGCCTCGTACCAAACCCCCTGAAAACTTAACCAGAAACCAGAAACACATGCAAGATTTTATACAAACCTAATTTTCATGTATATATATATATAGTAATTATTAATTGTATTCATGTGTGCACGTGTACCATAACTGCCACATTCTCCACTGTTTCTTATTAGTAATATATATCTACTATCTACCATTATCATTTATTTTGTATCAAAGTGAAAAAAAAAAGTTTTTCTACTTTTCAAGGTTAAAAAAGACAAAACAATAGTGTTTTGCATTGAATATTTGTGTCCAAGTTTATTGATTTGGCATAATCTAAACCAAATGTTGAACCGTACGGATTAGACTCTGAACTGTGAACCCATGACTAATCCAAGCCACATTTTATTTATTTATTATTTATTATTTTATGGGAAATTATACAGTAACAAAAATAAATAATAATAATAATAACCAAAGTACACACAGTTAATTGGAACAGCAAAATATACAGAAACTAAAATGGTTGAAAATTAAATGGCCTTATTATTTGTCTTCTTCATTAAGTTTTACTTTTTTCTGTTTGATCTTAAGTTTGGCAGCATCACAACCATTCTAAAGCACCTTAATGATCCTTCTGAGTGGTCCAATCCAATCAAATTGACATACTTAAACTCATATAAGCATACATTTTTATATGTATTTATGTTTGGCCAGGCCAAATTCTAAAACACAGCCAAAAAATGCAATAGCCCAAACCTACAGCTGTATATAAAAGAAAGGGGGAAAATGAGTGAAATAAGCTTCCAAAAACAGATTTTGACACTGAAAGTGAAATAATTAATATACATGTAGTGGTACTAGTACAGATATACTGATATATATTCATATATACTTTCTTTTTCTTTTTTTGAGTAATTTATGTATACTTTTATTAAGAAAAACTAGTGTTGGAGTGATTAGAAAGGAGAACTAACATAATAAAGGCATGAAAAAACGTTCGGTTTCCCATGATCTAGGTACATATCCAAGCCCAGGAGCTCCACAATATCGTGGAAACACCGGTGGCTCTCAAAAGGGTTGGGCCTCAGAGCGGTTGCCGCCACCGGCGACGTCAATCGGAGGTGGTCTGCAGATTGGTTCATCATCATCAGCTGCTCTAATGAGTTTCAACAGTGGAAGAACACTGCCCTCTAAATGGGAGGACGCCGAGAGGTGGATTTGCAGCCCGGTTTTTGGACAAGCCATGACTAGTAGCAGTAGTAGTAGCAAGTGTTTGAATAATAACAATAATAATTCTCAGTATCAGAAGCGACCAAAGTCCAAAAGTGGCCCAATTGTTCACCCGGCTACTGGCTACTACTCAAACCATTCTCCAGCTGCAGTGGTGGAAGGCGGCGGCGGTGGTGGCGGCAGCTTGAGGAGCTGTGTGGCCGCGAGTGGTTCGCCTTTTTCGACTGGTGTTTTGGCAGCTGAAAGTGTCTTCAGTAGTGGTGTTGGAGTAGGAGTAGGACAGCTCTCTAGAATGGCTACTGTTCCCATTTGGCCAGAATTAGGAGAGAATAGTGCTAATTCTAATTCAACCCCATCTCCCAAGGTACAATCTTTATCTTCTTTTTTTTTCATATGGGGTTAGCTAGATTCGTCATTAGATCAAAAGGGTCACAGCAAAATTTGATTTTGATCTGGTTTTTTGTTCATAGAAAGATGGTGAATCCTCGATTTCCAGGACTGTTTCTAAGCGAGAAATGGCGAACCAAATGAGTACTCCAAATAAGGACTGTGCTCGTTCATCCATGGAGGTAGGGAGGTTGTCGCTTACTTCGTCTCCACCAGCTCTACTTTCTATAATGGAGCAGCATAGTGATGATCATTCTGGTAAAATAGAAGTCAAAGATGTTCAGGTTGACAAGCGAGCCACCATGACTCGGTGGTCAAAGAAACGTGGAATAAGAATCAGTAAGAAAGACAAGCTTGATGTTAATAATAATGACCTCAGTGAAAACGCCTTGGCAGTTTCAGCTTCTTCTTTTGATGTTTCAGAGTCTGCCATGGACAACTCAAAGTACGATTTTTTCTTCTTCTCTCATCTCAAGTCTTCATTTTCATTTATGTACTTCACTTTTGGAACATTAATACAGAAAGAGACACCATATTCTTTCTCAGCTTTCTTTCTTATGTTCCATAACATTGAATTGGGATCAAATTTGCAGTGCTTGTCTGATTTTCCTTTATATTCCAAAATATGTTTATTTATATATATAAATGGTGCGTGGGATATGCAGGTGGCAAAGAGAGGAAGCCAAAATCATTGCATGGGAGAATTTACAGAAGGCAAAAGCAGAAGCTGCAATTAGAAAACTTGAGGTCGAGATTAAAATCATATCATATATGTCTAACATATTATACATCTTCTACTCAAGTACTCCTCTTACTCTTATCACATTTACTTCATTTTCAGATGAAACTAGAAAAGAAGAGGTCAGCTACAATGGATAAGATCATAGACAAGCTGAGAACATCACAGTATAAAGCACACAAAATGAGAACCAATTTATCAGCCAACGAAAGCCACAGCCACAGCCACAGCCATGAGGTTCTTAAGACTCCACGCAAGTTCTTCTGCTTACGAAAGCAAATTAGGGTCGGATTACTAGGCCGCTTCTTTACCTGCCGCGCTTTCTAGCTCTGTTTTTTATTTTACCCTTAAATCTGAATTGTTCATTGAACTAGCTTTTCTTTTTCTTTTTCGATTTTCTTCTTTTTGAATGTGATTTGATTTGATGTAACAGGTCACATAGAATAGTGAGTTGGTTAGACTTAGGGAGCTCCTCAAAGTTTAAACGGTTGGATTGAAATAACAAAGAAAATGCTTATCCTTGTGTTTTGCAATTTATAATGATCGCAACATTGCCGTTAATACATAAAATGCTATATAATGCCATCATATATTCATTCCAACACCATTCACTGCTTAATTTAAGGCAAGAAAGAACTCCTCGGATGGAGTAGATTATTTTTAGAAAAATAAATATAAGTAAACATCTACATGAATCATAGTATCATACACGCGATTTGTAAAGGTTTTGGAATAAACACTAAATTTCTTTCATGCTAAATTTCTTATCCACGACCATCAAATTCCCAAATGGAGGCTACTTTTGCACAAGTCGATCAACATTCAACCCCAACTAAACTTCCCATGGAACTTATAGCATTATACCAATTTATGGAAATAAAATGACTGACAATAATTATTTATAGCCTGAAGAAAAGACCCCAAGAATCCTTTAGTATGGCCTGTACCTCCAATCTGCTCTTGACGGTCTCCCACTGCCCATTCCATAACCCCCCCACTGCAAAACAACAAAGCACCGTTTAACATATCAAGTAGAGACTTCTTGAAGAAAATAAATAAGTTTGAACTATTCTTGTTCGAGAGATGCCACAAAAACCAAAAGGCAATTCACTACTTAAGAAGTCTCACTAGAATGGACTAGTTTGTTCGTTTTGAAAGTAACACATGGAACACAATGAAAACTAAATTTTAAGTTCAGCCAATATAGTATTACTCACGTCATCAAAATCCAGGCTTCCATACATCCGGCCATAGCCACCACGCATTGGACCAGGATATCCCCCAAAGGCTTCTGCACTATTCATCATAAAATTTCCACTAGGGCCAGCATCATCAAGAGGTGTGGCCGTATCTATTGCAACCTAAAATGTACAAGCACAAATAAAAGTAACAGAAGTTAGGTCAGCAACCTACATTTTAGTTGCGACTCACAGGCATTGTATGAGCATTAGCAAATCCAGAGTCGAGGCTTCCAAAGAGCAAGGTAAGGATGATAATTTGTATTGCACCATATTATAGAAAAACAACTGACCCTTACAATTGGAGTTAGTACAGACGCACACACACACACCTAGGTGAACAGTGAACTAGAACCTAAATTTAAAAGAATCAACCAACATCCTAAACTGACAAGGAGCTTTGACTTGAGTTGAGAATAATTAGAAGAGAAAAATAAAAATTGTTACCCTTGTAACATATAGAAATCATCAAGATAACTGTTTTCATAGAACATCACAATTCCTAAGCACAGAAAAGAGTTAAACCTGGAACTTGGAAGAGGTTTTAAGGCTTTTGAAAATCATCATGCTACATACTCACAATTCTTATATGAATTTGACTTAACTAAACACAGATTTTACATGTCCTCTTGAAAACAGTGTCTCCAAATTATTATATAAATGACTATAAATTAGTTAATGTTAAGAATATAAAATGGTTGAGCATCGAAGAAATGATAGAAATACAATGTACCAAAGCTCAGCATCCATAGAAGTAAAGCAATGACTCTAATGAGAGGCCAATGAGATAAAGCCATAAGTAAGTAAATCACATCAGCACTAGGTGACGAGAAAGAATCTGGCTAATACATATGAATACCATGCATTCACCTTGGTATCCCCCAATCATATCAAGGAAAACTAAGTCTGAATTTATCTGTTTGGAATTGAAAGCATTGTATGATGGGAGATGTTGTGATGTCATGATATGACAGGTGAACCAAAAACATTATAAAATAATGAATTAAAGGATGTCATGAAATCCTCCTACAATCCTGTATAAATTTACTACTAAGTTTGGCCTTGAAAGTTAGCAATTTAGCATCAAACATTTAGCCAGATATGGCACAAATAAATTCAAGTCATACCTGTTGTCCGCATATCTCATGAGACCTCCGTGCCACCCGTTCTGCTACACCATCTTCAGCAAATGTTACAAAACCAAAACCTCTGTGGCCACTTCTTTTGGGGTCCTATTATCAGATACATTATTTCATTTAGTTACCTAATTTAAGTGTTCTATTTCTACACTGACTGAAGATACATGCTATCTCACCCTGGGAACATAGACATCCATTATACGGCCAAATCTTCCAAAGTATTGACGAAGGTCTTCAACAGATGCCTCTGGAGGCAACCTACCAACAAAGATTTTCTTTCCCACTCCTCGTGTAGATTCACCTCCTAATTAAACAGGACAAAGAAATCATTGATTGCATGGATCATCATTACCAACATAAATTACAGAATCCCTGCAGCGGCACTTACTTCCATACATAGGTCCTGGATGGTCATATAAGGTAGGAGCTCCAAGCGCTGCATATCTGGTTGCTGCAGAAATATATGCATTGTATGCACCATATCCACCCTGTGGCACTCTGCCTACTGGAGGCCTAAAGTCATCTTCCTGATAACATGATATGATATTTCTTAAATCAATTAGTTTTTCATAATACAATTATTCTTGTAACTTAATATATATATATATATATATATTTATATAAACCATGTCAGTAAGAAAACGTACTGAGAACTTATTATGCTCTATCATCTGACCTACCTTAGGAGTCGCTCGATCAACAACTACAGTTGAACCTCCCAAATCATGAGTGTCAGCCATCAAGTTATCAACAGACTCTGCAATATTTTAGATCAACATATGCTTCGTTAATAATATAAATACATAAATTTAATATTTAAGACCAAAAGAGAACTGTATGATCAAAATTCAAAACAATCATGCTTCTGTTTCTGAACACAATAAACTTACATAATTGGAAATCAGGGCAGGTAATAAAAATATCAGACAGCTTATACTTTATAATTACAGCAACATGCAAGACATTTTCTATATTGTAGAAGCTGTAAATTCACCATAAACATAAAATGAATGGACAGACCTGCATTCGCAAAGGTGATAAACCCAATTCCACGATGTGTAGTCGAGCCTTGATCCTGAACCACATTTAGAAAAGTTAAACATAACCAGTACAAGCTTTAAAAAGTTTACGAGTAAAAAATGAGTCTACATCAGATATGAATGTTTTATCAAGTTGAATGTACACACATAATCAACATGTACAGTTACATTTCTAAAGCTAATTCTCCAAATGTAATCACATTCACACGAGAGGAAAGAAAGGGCACCTTTGGCATGTATAAGTCAGTTATCTCACCATATTTCTCAAAATGACTGCAAAGAGAAGAAACAATAATATCATGTACGCATACACCCTAGGTCATCAATTAATTAGAGAATATATAAACGATTTCTAGAAAATAAACTCAAATTACCTCTGAAAAGTAGCTTTTGACACTGATTGTGGAATCCTTGCCACAAAAATTCTGGTCACTTTCTTAGCAGGTGCTCTCATTTCTTCCTGAAAAAATATACAAATGTACTAAACATCAGCCATAACAGTCCTCTTTTATACTGACGCTTTAATCTTACAGATGCCCATACTAAGCATTCTAAACGAAAATTAAAGCAACAATAGTTTTACGAAACCTTTGGGGTTGCGACTTTAATCTCCAGCATTCTGCTCCCAAGGAAGTGCTCCCCTGATAAAGCACTCTGTACGTAGAAGACACGAGATATCAGCTAACATAATCAAGTAGTGACCACGGAGATCAATACGAAGACATAATATTTCAAGCATTATTAACCCGAATCCACGAACGCATTGAAATCAACTAACCAAAATTGTCCAAATTTAAAATTCACCCACCTTAGCATCTTCTTCTGACACAAATGTCACATAGCCAAATCCACGAGATCGACCAGTTGAACGCTCCTAGCAACAAGAAATAAATAAAATCAAACATCACATTAATAAAGCTCATTTCTTTAATATACAAGAAAAGGGAACTTAGCTAACCTTCATGACAATACAATCTTCCAATTCTCCAAATTTGCTCATATACTCTCTCAACCCATCGGTTTCAACGTCCCACGGAATACCCAGAACCTAAAAAATCCAGTTTTAAATTACACAACAATAAAGAAAAGAAACAATTCCAAAATTTTCAAACTTGAATATCCAATAAGAGGAATTAACGAATTACTTCAACAAAAACTTACCACAAGCTTGCGCTCCATGAGAAGAAGGTCAAAGAAAAACCAGGGAGAAACCCTAACACTCAAAAACCCAGAAAGCTCTCACAGACAGACAGCGCTCGCGCTCTAACCACACCCTCTCTCTATCTCTCGCTCGCTAAATCTCACACACTCGCTCCCTGCACATGATAAGAACACCTCTTTCTCACACACAATCGTCAAATACCAAATGAAAGTCACCATTTTTGGATGCGAAGAAACTCAAACAAAAATCCGATTAGAAACAAAAGAATGAAGAAGAAAACAACACAAAATTGTGGAATATACTCGCTCACTGACCTTGATTTTCCTTCCTGGAATCTTATCTCTTCAAATCAAACCCCCAAAAAATGGCTGGCCTCTCCCGATCTCTACTCTTTAATTTCTATGATAACATTTTATTTTTCCTTCTTCCCAACTCACTTCGCGCTTGGTTCGGCTTCGGGACCTTCGCCCGGGCCTCTCGTGGGCCTTTTTTGACAAATCCAATGCCCACTTACTAAGTTGGGCCCATATAACAACATTTACCCACAAAGATTTCCATAAATTAAACGAAAATTTACAACATTCGTTACAATAATATTTAATATTATAATATACAAAACTAATTCTTTTCTATAAAAATCTCATTATAATTAGTTTTTGAGACAAATCTCATCTATAAACCTACGTTGCTTCTCAAAAGTATCTGCAAATCTCTGAGCTAGTACTCAGATCAGATCCAATAGTGGCTACTTCAACTTCATTAGTTGTTTAACATCTCCAAATTATTCAAAAATATAATTTTTTATTTTCTCTCTCATCTACATCATTTTTTGTAACTTTTTCATAAAAATGCTCCAATGTTAAGTCACCCCAAATGTTACATTTATATATATAATATATATATATAATACAACCAAAACAAAAAAAACCACCGTTGCCTAACAGAGGCAACGGTGCTTAAATATTAAAGCCCTCCAGTGCTTCAAAAAAGAACAAGCCACGGTCTTGTCAGAAAATGGACGATGCTTGTCAGAAAATGGACAATGGCTACCTAATAAGTCACACCATTGTGGCTGCTCTAAGAGCAACTCCAATAGTGGCTACCCCATTAGATGCTTAACATCTCCAAATCATCCAAAAATATAATTTTTTATTTTCTCTCTCATCCACATCATTTTTAGCAACTTTTTCATAAAAATGCTCCAATATTAAGTCAACCCAAAAGTTACATTTATATATATAATACAACCAAAACAAAAAAAACCACCGTTGCCTAACAGAGGCAACAATGCTTAAATATTAAAGCCCTCCAGTGCTTCAAAAAAGAACAAGCCACGGTGCTTGTCAAAAAATGGTCAATGGCTACCTAATAAGCCACACCATTGTGGTTGCTCTTATGTGTATCTAATTATCGCTAGTTGTGTGCTCGAAAAACAAGTATAATGACTTTATCTTTTGTTTTCTCTTCCAATCATTTCCTCATTTGGTGCATAGCTTCTTCAGCCCTTTTTGCATTAGAAATCACTCACATTTCTTCAATGCACTAGCTCGTGAAACACCACTTACATTTTCTTTATTATGATATGATGTAACTCAGGAATAAAACTCTACTAAACATAAACAAATTCTCAAACACATGCAAATCAGCAATGTATATGCAAAAAAACCAGAAAAATTATGAACAATCAAATAACATAATTTAATCAAAGAAAAGAGAAGAAGAGACACAAAGATTATCCTGGTTCAGTCACCAATATGGTGACCTAATCCAGTTCTTCCCAATCTGGGAGTTCCCTTAGTTATTTAGAAAGTTACAGCCACCAATATTCTTGTGTACACCTCTGAGCCTCTTCAATGAAGTTGTCTTCTACACCTCTCTTCTAATCTCAAGAACAAATTCTTTACATACAACTCCTATTCTTGCTCGTTGCAAACACACACTATATCTCTCTATGAAAAACACTCAGATGACTCTCCTTTTTCTCACACCCTTCTAAAGCTGGCTGTTACTCATATTTATAATGAGAGCAACAAAACCAGTTACAAGAGATTACTTAAAACCGAAAAACAGAATATTAGTTGAACTCTAATTAACTAACAATCTAACTGATTAACAATCTTGTTGTGGATTACAAACACTACAAATTCCTCCTCAATTCACAGTAAGATGAGATGAAAGGGAAACCAGTTGGGAAGTAAACTAGCTCATTAGCTTGCTCCAAAATTCAGCAGCTCCAACCAATGTTGAAACTTGCTGGTAGTTAGCATTTTGGTTCCAGCATCAGCGGGGTTCTCCTCACTTGCAATCTTCTCAAGTTCAATTTCTCCACTCTCTATCTTGTCCCTTATCCAAAACATTCTTATGTCTATATGTTTAGATCTTTCATGGTAAACAGGATTTTTACTCAAGTATATGGCAGATTGACTATCTGAGTATATCACTGTTTTGTCTTCAAACATTTGGATTTCTTTCAGCAATCCCTTTATCCAAACTGCTTCCTTGAAGGCTTCAGTTGTTGCCATAAACTTAGCTTCTGTAGTGGAGAGTGCCACTACGGGTTGGAGCTGAGATTTCCAGCTGACACAACATTCATTCAACAGAAAATAGAAGCTAGTTAATGACTTTCTTGTGTCCTTATTTGCAGCATAATCAGAATCCACAAATCCCTTTAAATTTATCTTCTCACCATTCTTTCTAAACAGCAGGCCATGATTCTGAGTTGACTTCAGATATCTTAGTGACCATTTCATTCCATTCCAATGCTCTTGACCCGGATTTGACATGTATCGGCTTAGAGTGCTCATTGCATATGTTAGATTTGGTCGAGTGCTCACCATAGAGTACATTACACTTCCAATTGCCTCCGCATAGGGTACATTAGCCATCTTTCTTCTCTCTTCAATTGTCTTAGGTGATTGTTCTGTAGAAAATATGAAGTGTCCTGCTATAGGTAAACCAGCCACTTTAGCATCTGTCATATTGAACTTTCTGAGTATATCTTTCACATACTTCTCTTGTGATAACATTAACATTTGTGCCTTTCTTTTCCTCGTGATATGTATCCCCAGAATTTTTACTACAGCTCCTGAATCCTTCATTTGAAATTCACCTTTTAGCACATTTTTCAGTTTGTTGATATGATCCCAATCCTTCCCCATTATAAGCATATCATCTACGTAAATGAGAATAAAGGTTTCAGCTGGTATAAAAAAAGTATCATTATTTGATCTTGAGTATCCAAATCTTGTCACCACTGAGTCAAACTTTCTGTACCATAACCTTGGTGACTGCTTGAGACCATATAAAGATTTCCTTAGTAAGCACACTAGTTCTTCCTTCTCTGACCTCTTCTCAAATCCCTATGGTTGGCTCATAAGGATAGTGTCTTCAAGTTTTCCATTTAAGAAAGCAATCTTGACATCAAGAAGCTCTATTTCCTAATCATTCTGAACTGCAAGGGCAATCATTATTCGGATTGTCTTCAATTTAACTACTGGTGAGAAGATCTCTGTGTAGTCCACTCCTTCTTCTTGATTGTATCCTTTTGCCACTAAGCGAGCCTTATATCTCTTTGGTTCAGTCTCTGACATACCATATTTAATTCTGAAATCCATTTGTTGCCGATAACCTTCTGCCCAGCTTGTCTCGTTACTAATTCCCATGTTTTGTTCTCCTTTAATGAGTTGAGTTCTTCAAGCATTGCTTCTTTCCATTTGTTTGCATCTTTGCTACTGATTGCTTCTTTAAAATTCTTTGGTACTTCCTCCTTAGACTTACTCTTCATTAACAAAGCATAAGCTATGATGTCAGCTTCAGCAAACTTTGTTGGGGCTCTTATTTCTTTGCGTGTACGGTCTCAAGCTAGCTGGTAGGTACTAAGGTCTTCTTTTCCTTCTTGAAGTTTGGCTTTTTCCTTCCTTTCTGTCAATATTTGTTGGTTGTTATCTGGCTGTTCTGATATGGCTTCTTTCCCATGATGCTTTTTATATTCTGGTTCAGTTTTGTCACCTGAAACATCAAGAAAAGTACCATTCTCATTTCTTTTAAAAGGCAAATCTGCTTCATTAAATATAACATCCCTACTGATTACAATTTTATTTGTTTCTAATGACAGTAATCTATATCCTTTTACACCATTTAGATAGTCTAGGAAGATGCATTTAATTGATCTCTCACTCAATTTGTCTTCAACATTATGAGCATATGCAACACAGCCAAAAAAATTTAAATGAGAAAGAGATGGGGGCTTACCAAACCATAATTCTTCAAGTGATTTCAGCTGGTTTGCTCGGCTTGGACTTCTGTTAATTAAATAGCAAGCAGTATACAAAGCTTCCCCCCAAAAATGTTTCTTTAAACCGGATTCAAGTAACAAGCATCTAACCTTATTTAATAAAGTCCTATTCATTCTTTCGGCTATTCCATTTTGCTGTGGGGTTTTTGTGTCTTTGTATACCATGTTTTGAGTAGAAATCATTAAACTCCTGGTTTACAAATTCTAAGCCATTGTCTGTCCTAAGGGTCTTTATTTTTCTATTAGTTTGAGTTTCTATAAACATCTTCCATTCTTTAAACTTATCTTAGCATTCATGTTTATGTTTTAATAGAAAAACCCAAACTTTTCTACTGAAATCATCTACAATAGAGAGAAAATATTGATTACCTCCTTGTGTTTTGATTCGGCTGGCACCCCATAAATCTGCATGTATATATTCCAGCACATGTTTTGCTCTATATTGGTTGTTTGTAAACTTTATTCTGTGTTGTTTGCCCTGCACACAAATTTCACAGAAAGGTAAGTTAACATGTGTATAGTTTCCTAATAATCCTTGCTTAGATAACTCTACCAATCCCTGTTCACTAATGTGTCCCATGCGTGCATGCCAAATCTTTGTATCTGAGTTGCACTTGTCAATAGTAGCTGCAAGTGCTGGTGCCATTGTTTCCCCATCAAGTATATATAAGCCATTTCTCTTGGTCCCTTTCATCACTAACAAAGCTCCCTTTGAGATTCTCATATTTCCATTATTGATCTTGTGACCATAGCCATCATCATCCAAAGTCCCTACTGAGACGAGGTTCCGTTTTAAATCTGGTATATGCTGAACTTTAGTTAATGTTATGATAGATCCATCAAAACTCTTTATTGCAATAGAACCTATTCCAATTACTCTGCACTTGTGATCATTTCCCATTACCACACTACCACCATTTATATTTGTATAATCAGTGAACCAATCTCTTCTTGGGCTCGTGTGAAAAGTACACCCACTATCCAAAATCCATTCATTTTGCTCTTTCTTGATCGTACTAGTATGTGCCTCTCCATTTGTCTTTGTTGATTCTAACTGTGTTGAAGTAACAACGAATACATCTCCATCAGAGTCGTAGTCTTTATCTGCTAATGCAAAGAAATCTTCATTCTTTTCGTCTTCTTCCTTTTTCTTTTTGAGTTCCTAGCATAATTTGATCAGATGGCTTACTTTGCCACAATGATGGCACTTTCTTGTTTCTCTGTTTCTTGACTTAGATCTTGAAGAATTTCTGTGTGGCCCTCATGAGTGACTTCTTCTTGTGAGCCTTCCTTGAGCCATTAAGGCCTCATCTTTGTTTGTCTCTTGCCTTGCTGCCTTTTGCCAAGTAAGTTCAGGATCCCTTGACCGAAGTGCTCCCATAACATCATCAAGTGTAAGCGTGTCCCTGCTGTACATAATGACTATTCGGAGCTCCTTGAATTGATCTGGTAGTCCGTTGAGAAGAATCACTGCCTGATCCTCTTCCTGAATATTTTCACCCATGTTAGTAAGAGCCAAGACAATTTTATTCAACTCATCAAGATTTTGATCTAATGAATTAGATGCATTCGTTTTAAATCCATAATACTTCCCTTTCAAGAAGATCTTGGTTGCTGTTGTCTTTGCCATGTAAAGTTGTATTAGCTTGTTCCAAATTCTCAGAGCTATCTTTTCACTAATGACCTGCCTCAGAACATTATCTGAGAGATTCATTATGATTGTTGATCTAGCTTGTTTGATGATAGTACTGTCTTCAACCTTTCCTTCTCCATCTGGTTTCTTCTCTGGCTTTTCTTCTTCTAGAGCCGAGTCTAGTTTCTGGTATATCAGGATTGCCATCATCTTTTCCTTCCACAAGCTGAAGTCTCCGGACCCGTCGAATTTTTCTAAATCGAATCTTGCTGAAGATGATGCCATTCTTGATTCTTGTTTTGATTCAACTGAGTTCTTGCTTGGTTAATCCAACCTGGAGCTCTGATACCACTATTGTAACTCATGAATAAAACTATACTAAATAGAAACAAATTCTCAAACACATGCAAATCAGCAATGTATATGCAAAAAACCAGAAAAATTATGAATAATCAAATAACAGAATTTAATCAAAGAAAAGAGAAGAAGAGACACAAAGATTATCCTGGTTCAGTCACCAATACGGTGACCTAATCCAGCTCTTCCCAATCTGAGAGTTCCCTTAGTTATTTAGAAAGTTACAGCCACCAATATTCCTGTGTACTCCTCTGAGCCTCTTCAATGAAGTTGTCTTCTACACCTCTCTTCTAATCTCAAGAACAAAGTCTTTACATACAACTCCTCTTCTTGCTCGTTGCAAACACACACTATATCTCTCTATGAAAAAAACTCAGATGACTCTCCTTTTTCTCACACCCTTCTAAAGTTGGCTGTTACTCATATTTATAATGAGAGCAATAGAACCAGTTACAAGAGATTACTTAAAACCGAAAAATAGAATATTAGTTGAACTCTAACTAACTAACAATCTAAATGATTAACAATCTTGCTGCGGATTACAAACACTACATGATCAACACCAAAACAACTAAAAACACCATCAACTCTCACAAAACCAACACTAACAACATCCTTAATTATATCCTTTTTATCCCACATATTACTTATTAATCACTCCATCAACTACATGTATACATACCAATCTGTTTTATCAACTCAGTACACTGAACACGCAATTCATTAAAAAACTTTCATATTCAAAAAACCAAAAGACGTCTTAGAAGATACATACAACACCAAACACCTCACTTGATGATTTTATTGCAACTTTTTTCCTGTCGTATCATTAATTATATGTTGAGGTTGTTGAATTTCTGGTTGCCTAATTTTGCAGATACCTGAAATCAGAGGTTAAATTCCAGAAGCCTATTATTGTTTATAATTACCCGAAAGGCATAAAAACATTTTACATGTGACTGAATGATGCTGCTATGGATGTTCTTGTACCAAAGGTAGGCTGTTTTTTTTATCCTTTCTCTATGTAAACTGAGCAAGAACATTGGTTAATCATTTTGCTAGGTTAATCCATGTCTTAAATTTTCAGGTGAGAGAATTGATAGGAGGAAGCCAGAGGGGGGAACGATATGATGTTATTCAAAGCACGAATGAGAAGTTTCTCCTTCAAAATGTTGTGTTTATTATATTTTCCAGGCATAGAAAACAGACAGGGAGAGAAAGAGGTGGGGAACAAGTAAAAATAATTTGAAGATTATAAACTTTTGAATGTTTTTCAGTTTTGTTATTGCAAACTCTACCTATGTCATTATATTTTTCCTATCCCAAATAACTATAAAACTCTGTTAGATTGCTTGGAGTTTGGTGGAGAGCAAATATGATGGTAACTGAATACCCATAATATTGGGCAACCAGTTACTTTGATGTTATTCTGATCGTAACATGTTATTTTACTTTAAAAAATCTCACCAAAAATAAAATATCAAACAAAAAAGTAGCTAGTTACCTTGATATATCAGGAAAAAAAAACATTTGAAGTAACTAGTCACTTTGCATTTTTTTTTTCAAGAAAAAAAGAAGATCTATTAGGTGTAATTGGTGCCTATCTTTTAAAAAGCCACACCAATTGTAACTGGTTACATGATGGAGACATCCAGATTTAAAAAAAAAAATCATATATGAAGATGTAGGGTAACACAAGTAACTAGTTACCTTAGTCAGACTTGGAAAAAAAAAACGTACATAATAAAAAGAAGGAGAAAAAGAAGACATAGGGTAACACAAGTAACTAGTTACCTTACACAGACTTGGAAAAAAACATACAATCTAAAAATAAGGAAAAAAATGTTTATAATAAATAAAAAAAACTAATAAACAAATTTATATTACAAAAAAAAACTTAGCAAAACAACCACGATAAAATTTAATATAAAAATAGTTATATAATATTAATATAAACAAAATCAATTAAGCTAAAAAATAATAATCAAATTAAAAAATACCATCCAATTTAATAAAACTTGATTGAGAGTAAAATTATGGCATAAATCAACTTTTCTACAAAATTATGGGAAACTAAATCCATAAACTTGAAAATTCTTAAAAAAAGCCATAAAATAGTTTTTTTAAAGCCATATATTTTGTAAACTTGATTAAAAAAAACCATATAAAATGTAATTTCCACTTTATATAAATATATAGGGAAATTTGGGTATTTATGCATTAAATGAGGTCTAAAATAATAACTATCTTACCCACTATTGACATGTTAATTTGATTATATTGTTTCCCTTAGTTTCCAAAATACTCCTAACATTTGTTTCCCACACTCTCTCTCTCTTCTCTCGGTCTCGCTCTATTCTCTCCCTCACTCTCTCGGTCCCAAAACCAAAACCAAAACCCCAGAATAAACCCCCAAGTCTCTTCTCTAATCTCTCGGTCTCGAAACAAGAACAAAAAAAAACCCAAAATCTTCCATTGGCATTGCTCGGATAATAATATCCTATTTTTAACAATAATAATAATTTATTATCACCAAAGAAATATTCTTATATTGATTTATTGTTGTAATTAGATTACTTATTAATTTATTTAATTTAATTAATCAAATTTTTACTCAATATTTATTAATACAAATTAACCATTTTATTTTATTAAAGTTCACTAATTTACTCATCAATTTTAGTTATTTATTTGATTATTTTTATCAGTTATTTTTGTATTTAATTAATTAATTAATTAATTAAATTACATTAATTACTATCTAATAACTTCATGTAATGACAAAAAAAACCAGGCAGCCTAACAACATAATTTAAATATATATATATATATGAAAATTTTAAAACCCTTACATATAAATGCTTCCCCTACCCCAACTATAACACTTGTAGACTTGTGTCCCTCGAATCGTTTTGTTTGGCAAAAATACTCCCGAACTATAATATTTGTAGACTTTTGCCTATTCCGTCCAAAATAGTAATGGTTTGTTGATGTGACAATTAAAAAAATATTTAAAATAATTTTTTATTAATTAATTGATTTGAAATAAAAAAAACCATTTTAAAAATTTTAAATTATAAAAAACTTATATGTAAATTTATTAAATTATATAAAATCCAATAATAAAAAATCACTAAACATATGAAGAATTTTTAATCCAAATATAATTGAAAAAAAATTAAACTCAATATTTCTAAACTAAATCATTGTAAATTTCAGCTTCTCTTTTGATAGAAGAGTAGCTTTTCTTTTCAACTCATTATCTGAACTAAAAGAAGCAATAATAGTTGTCTTTTTTTTTTTTCTAAAAAGGGAACCAAACTCCAAATAAGTCACCATTGTTTATGGCAAAAAATAACCAACAATGCAACAACAAAAGAAACCTTTGAAATTGAGGACCTCCATACCCAATAAAATGACAATCCATATAGAGAGAAAAAAAAAGGGAGAAATAAAGTGGGATGGTGAGAAAAGATTTACTCTTCAAGCCACAAAGAGAAATGAGGAGAAATAGAGAAAGGGATGTTAAGAACTTTATGAAAATAGAGAGAGTGACCGTAAGAATGGGAGAAAAAGAAGTGGTGATAGTACGTTTGCTTTTGTTGTTTCAAGATTTCATGAGAGTAGAAGAATGAGTTATTTCTTTTAATGTAACTGTATAGAACATTTAAAAAATAATTGTATATCCGAAACTGATAATCATATATTTAAGGGATTTTTGGCAAAATGACCTATTTTTTATAATTTTTTGCAAAATGGTCTCCGACACTTCAGACAGTTGGTCAAAAACTGGTCAAAAAATCCAGACAGCTAGTCTGTAACACCTAGATTTCGAGCATGAGGAATTATGATCTCGAAATCTAGGCTCGTTAGGTGTAAGTTCGAAATATGCACAGTCCTCATATGATCCTCTAGTCAGACAGTTTCGTTGTAAATAACGATCTCGTGCAGTATGCAGCCTCGAAGATGTTTCAAGCTTATAAGGTAAGCTCGCAATAGCAAAGGGTTCAACACTTGTATATATTTCTTAATGTATCTCTTGCCCTCAGACAAGATGATCCGAGCTCGAGAGGCATAAGCTCGAATATGTGACTCCATCAATAACTTGTTGGGAGTAAAGGCGAAGCAAGAATGACGAGCTCGTGATTGTCAAATAATCTCGAGGGCATAATAAACCCAATATCTAAGCTAGTCGGTTACATGTGATTGTATTTATTGTTGTAAAATCCCTATGTATAAGGGATATGATGTAATTAGTTATCCAATCCCACATTCTAAGGGATATTATCATACACGTAAAAGATAATGCATTAAGTGGCATTATATCATTTGATTCACAGAATATCTTCCCGAAATATGTGGGAAAGAATTCTGAAACCTTCTCTATAAATAGAGAAGGAAACTCCATTTGTAAGGGGGAAAATCTGGAGATCTTGAGAGAAAACTCTGGACAACTATTCTCTAAAAGTTTCTAGGAAACTCCAAAGAACTAATAATATAGACTCGTGGACTAGGCATATTTTTAACTACTGAACCACGTAAAAAGATCATGTTGTCATCTTCTTATTTCATTTCTTCGATATATTCTTGTTTAATTGCTCTCCTTTTTAAGTTGATGAAAAACGACGTCAACAGTTTGGTGCTTTCATTGAGAGCCATTAAACAGTGCGTGAGTCTGTTTAGTCAGAGAGCCTCTCGGATTAGCAATGGTTGCGAACGATCCCAATATGTCTGAGGAGGAAATTCTAAATGAAGATGAATATCCACGACGGCCTGGAAAACAGCCTATTGTGAATTCTGATCCCGATGAGAGGAGTGACTCGTCTAACTCTCGAGGACCACCTGCCCCCAGGGCCGACGAGGATATGTACTACAATCTTGAGAGATATGTTCCAATCGTGGAATTCGAAAATCGCCAACTGCGTAAACAGTTGGCAAAAGCTACAAAATGCAATGAAGAGTTAGCCAGGCTAGTTGCTGAAGCACAAGTAGCTCAGGCCCCGCCTCCGCAAGATACCCAGCCTCCGACTCTGTGGGACACTCAGGCCCCACCTCGTAGGCCCAGGGGACGTCCTCGAAAGAATGCGGCCACCCAGAGAGCGGAACAAGCACCGCCACCAACATCCCCTCCTGTTCAGCCGAGACCCCGGAGGGGGAATCAGGCTGAGGCCACTGCCAACCCGACTGCAATGGCGCACACTGGAATGGGGAATAACCGAGCCCCCTGGTGGCTCGAACTCCAAATCTTGGTACAACACAAAATGTCCCAGAACCTAACCGGGTGAATTCGGGACCTTCCAGACCCAACAATGGGAGACAGCCACCATCTCCCATAAGACACCCGCCATCACCAATAAGGCATCCCTCACCAATTCAAGATCCTCCGCGACCTGCCCCTCAAAATAGGGATCGACAGGCTGGACGGGGACATAGAAATGGAGAGGCTGCCTGAGATCGCAGGGCTCCTCAACCTACTAGAAGCCAAATGTCGCGGTCACGAGCTACTGGGACAAGGAGACCAGTAGGGGATCCACCTTGTAATCACCGAGCGACGAGCTATGTAAGTGAAAGCTCGTATTACACTAGGTCTGTGAGCATTTATGACACAGAGCCAAGGAATGTCGGGAATCGAGGAGATCACCCTGACCTACGGGAACACTTAAACCATAATCGGGGGCGTGATAATCCCCCGAATCCAGATCTACGAGATCATCTGAACGGTCGCAAGCAGCCGATGTACAATCCTGCACCGAGACGAGGAACTAGAGTTGTAATCAACGATAACCAGCTCCCTCCAGTTCAGACTAGGCCTCCTATAGATCCAGTCCAAGAGAGGATTGAGCAGTTGGAGAGAGCATTTAGGCTCTTACAGAATGAACGTAGCTGGGAATAGGATGAAAGTTCGATGAGGAACTCGAGCCCTTTGCCCCACATATCTCGAACACCTCTTTTCCTCAAGGATTTAGAATTCCTTATGTCCTGCCATTCGATGGAAATTCGGATCCATACAGCCACTTGAGCACATTCAACACAATTATGCGAGCCAGCAATGTGGGCTACGAGCTCAGGTGTATGCTATTCCCAACCTCTCTCACAGGACCAGTAAAAGACTGGTTTGAAAAATATAAGAGACATTCGATTGCCTCCTGGGATCAATTGTCGAGAGATTTTAAGAAACAATTCAAAGCCATGGTCGACATTAGACCCGAGGCTTCAGCCTTGACCAATTTTCGGCAATAGCCACAAGAGTCACTAAAAGGTTACCTCACAAGGTTTAACTTAGAAGTAGCTCGAGATGTCGATGATAGTGGCCATTTAATGGTCGTTCGACCCGGAGTAATGCCTGGGAGTCCTCTCTGGGAAGACTTGCAAAGAAAGCCTGTAAGGTCCTTAACCGAGTTCAATCGAAAAGCTTAGATGTAATGCCCTGGTTACTCCAAGACCGTTACTATGAATTTTGAATCGTGCTTAACTCGCTAATCAAGTTCTTGTTGGGGTTTTATGCCCTAATTAAAACCCAAATTCTTTGTAATCTCATTTTATTATCAATAAAAGAATAGAAATCATTTTTTGACTTGGTTAATCACTTTGCTCACATGTTTTATTTTCATGATTATTTGTTTAATATAAACTTCTATTAAATCCCGAGCATATAGCTAATCTTATTTATAGTGACGTAATCACAGTGGAATATAAATATGATTATATGTTCAAAATAAGTTAGTCCTAAGATTAGTCAGTGCACCGGATTTACACTGACTTTCCAATCTACGATATGATCTACTTACACATTACAGTGTTATGTTCTTTCCAGAACATTAGCAAAGTAGATAAGATCGGATGTATTTGTTACATCGGACAGGACCGATATTGACAGTTGATAAGATAAGTAAACATACCGTTATTATCTATTCTAGTCATATCATATAGTTGACCATAGGTCAATTCAATCTCAATTCTGAGTGGTTAGTATTCTAACTGATTGTATTATTTGAGTTCTTTGACTTGTTCGTTACCAGCTTACCCTACGGACTAGCCCATACTTACATCTTGGGAACTCGGTAGTATAATTGAGTGGGAGTGTTAATCATAGATATGAACTTCTATAGCTTCTGATGAAGAAGTGAAACGATGGTTTCCTTTTAGTTTGGTTCAAGGTGTTAAGTGATAGAGATCTCATTTCAGTAATTAAATTAGTTTACTGAAATATCATTTACAAGGAACTAAGTGTTTTAAGGATAAAATACAATGAGAGGTAAAACGGTATTTTAAGTCCTATCTCATTGTAGACCGTCTATAGAGGATTAAGTGACAATTATGGTTGTAACAATGGATAATTAATAGCGTATCTATATTTGTTATGGAGCGTTCTATGAATTCAAGAGTGCAATTCCAAGTCTATAGTGGAGTCACGAGGAATTAATAAGTTAGTAAATTTATTTGTTAGATTTATGATAACTTATTGGAGCTTGATTTCATAGGCCCATGGTCCCCATTGTACCTTGGATAAAATCATCTAGATAGTCTCAATTAATTGATTTAATCATCAATTAGAATTATCAAAGTTGACCAGGTCAATTTTGGATAGTTTCACAGAGTTGTGTAATTTTGAGAAGAAAAGAGAAATTATGGCAGATTTATTAATTACGATAAATTGGTATCTAAATTAATAAATAATTTTAAATCAAGGTTCAAATTATAAATAATTAATTTGATAAAGGATTTAAATAATTATTTAATTAATTAAATCAATAGAAAATAATACAGGCCTTGATTTTAAGTCCAATTGGCTTATAATCAAATGGGAAATTTCACGGGCCTATAGCCCATGATAATTTCGACCTAGGGCTTCAAAATGGCTGTTATTTTATTAATTTTTTAATTAAATTAAATTGCCTAATTGAATCTATAAAAGGAGTGCTTAGAGAGAAGATTTCACAGACGACAGATAAGTCATAAGTCAGATTTTCTGATAGTTTTATATTCTCTCTAAACACAAGTCCTTTTCTAAGCCACTTTGTTATTTTCTCTTCTTCTCTATATATCTATCTCATGTGTTGAGAATTGCCCACACTAGTATAGGTGGTTCTAAGGATACATTGGAAGATCGTGAAGAAAATAGAAGATCGGTTCAGTTTCTTGATAATACTCTGCGACAAAGAGGATACAAGAGTTAGAGAAACTGAAGGAAGGACTCTTAATTCCGCTGCGTATACTGTAAGTATTATATTATTTGTTTCTCTTTGCATTCAATTTTAGAAACATGTTTTAGGCTATCTCATATTAATTTGTTTAATATTGGATATACATGAAAATAAATAAAGATCCTGTATAAGCTTTTTCCAACAGTTCTTTGGTTATAAACGTGCATCTAAGTGTTATTAATAGGTTAAGGTGAAAAAAACCAACAAAAAGGAAATGATATATTTTATTTAAAACATAAAACAGTTTGTGGGCCCATAAAAACGTTTACAAGTTATTTACAATCCAAAATGGTCATTACAGTTTAAAATTTACAACCCGCCGACCTAAGCGGTAAAAATAGGGTAAACCCCCTAGTTCCTCTGAGAAACTCCTTGGCCGTGGTGATCAAGCAGCCGCAATGTACACATCACCACCTAAGCTCTCCACTCAAGGTTGGGTGAGCTTTTCTTTCCCTTTACCTGCACCACATAGCACCCATGAGCAGTTGCCCAGCAAGAAAACTCAATATTGCATATAAATATTATCAAATGATTATCATTATAATCATACAGAGCTTATAGCTCTGAACAGATGATTGAATATCACTTAGTGGTTACGTTAACCATGAAGGAGCGTATAACTCTAATCAGATGAGTGATTTAACACTTGAGGTTCTAGTAAACCATAATGAGCGAATGACGAGCAAGTCGCTACGTGGCTCAGCACCCATAGCCATGTGACAATTTAGTTACTTGGACCTTCTGGCACTGACTCCAATCAAATGAGTGACTGCTGGGTAAGTCACTCGGGCTCAACACCCATAGCCATGTGACTAAATAGTCACTGGGGCTCTCTGGCCCTGGCTCTAAGTGACTAGCCTTAGGCTAGACAAGCGCTTTTAGTTTTCATCGAACTTGAGGTTGGTCTGGCATTAATGCTCATTTGAGTCATTCAATGCAGATGTCGATTAGATCTAATCTTTGCTTGCGTTAAACACGCTAAGACAATTCTTGACTTATTAGTCAATACCATGTGACCAATGCTCAGTACTACTGCCGAACTTGACTAATGAGTCATAGCTTCACAGTTAATACTGACTCCATTGCCAATTCTGACTATTTAGTCAGTGCCATGCACAGGTCAGCAAGATTTGCTAAGCATTCGATATGCAATCAATGTCCACATTTAAACATACAACATGCCTCAAGAATAACCATGCATGTCATATATGGGGTGCAATTTTCTTACCTCTGGTTCGAGCGAGAATTAATAAAAGAATGATCAACCTTTTAGTTCCTTGACAGTCACCTGGTCATAACCAATTACGGGATTCCATCAATAAAATGAATAACAAAGGTTCCCAGACCAAAACCTAGCCTCTGAGACATCGAATCCTACTAAACCGGGTAGTAGGATCGATCCCGAGGCCTAAGGTTTGAATCCCCAAGCCAAAAACCCACTTTTGGCCAAAATTCCACTAAGGGCCGCGACCCTACCTCACCATGCCGCGACCCGCCTCCTCAACCAGAAGTGGCCATCCAATCCAACCCCAACACGGGCCGCGACCCTCCTTCTCCATGTCGCAGCCCAACGGCCCAACAGCTTCTCCCTTCCTCTTCAATGAGCTTGGGCCGCGGCGCTCAAGAACAGAGCCGCAGCCCCACCTGAAACTCAGCCAAAAACCCATGTTTTTCCCCTTCGAACTCATTTCAAAACCCCATAAAATCTCTCCCAATATCACAAAGCAAAGCCACCAACTATTACCACAACTTATCTACCATATAAGCATCAAAACCTAAGCCTTACACCAATCAAAACTTCATCAAATTCCCCATTCAATGATCAAAACTACAAACCTTAAAACCAACACAAAAGCATAGCAAGACACTATAAAATGGAACTAGAACCTTACCTTAAGCTTGAATTGAAACCTCTTCAATGGTTGAACACTAGCCTAAGACCTCAAGCTTCAAACTCCAAGTTTGAATCCCCAAACTTGCTTCAAAAATTCAAGGGTAGGAGAAGAGAAAGATGATGATCGTGAGGAAGGAAACAAGGCTATGTTTTGGTTCTATTTTCTACAGCCTTCAACTTTTATATAGCCTAGGTCAAATGACCAAAGTACCCCTCTATGCTTAAATCATTTCTTAACAACCCCCAAGGGCAAAACTGTCCTTTTCCACCTATCTCGTTAATCATTATTAACACCCTCCCATTCTCGATATTCTCAAATACTAATAAAATCAAATCCCATTACCCTTTAATTCCCAGTAATGCTCTAATCATCAAACCACCCCGAGACTCACCCCGAGCCCCGAACTTAAACTTGTTATGACCAAACCGCTAACTTGTTACTCAAAGATCGTCTCATGCCGAATGGCTCGAAAAAATCCACATTATTACGTGGCATCAACAATAGTTCATCAACATGCATACAAATATACAATTATGCCCTCAACCGGCCAAATTACCAAAATACCCCTGAGATGAAATGTGGACCCACATGCATGTATTTAACATCATATTATAATATAATTCACATAAACATGCACGTAATAGCTTAATGACATAATAAATCAGTTATGATCCTCCCGACTTACTAGTTCGACCCTTAAACCTCATTAGGGTTTTAGGGCATTACATCACATGCTTGTTGATAACTCTACAAAATAGAGTTATTTTACCACATTTTTTATGCTAATTGTTGCTTAGTCTTTGAGTTTTTAAGTAATTTATTAAGTTTTTAAGTAATTTTGAATTTATTCGGTTTATTTTAATTTTATAGATTTTTGTGTATTTTTATAGTTATTTTGTTGTAAAATGTTGTAGTTAATTATTTGAATTATTGCTGTTTAATTTAAGGTAAAAAAATGTTGTATTATTGAACTTAAATGTTAAATATAAATTAAAATTTAATTAATATTTTCATGAACTTAATATGACTTATTTTATAAATTGAAATAATTTGATTATGATTTAATTTATTTTGAAGGAAAATTATTGATTTTAAGGTGCTTGAAGTAGAAAAATAAAGAAAAGAAATCAAAGTTGTGATGATAGGAGAATTATGGCATTTTTGAAGAGATTAGCAAGGAATTTGGGCATTTTTCAAGGTCTTAGCCCAGCTGTCACTCAAGCCCCACCTTTCGGCCCAGCTACCACAGGCCCACCTGAGCCCGTCTCCACCAGCCAGCCCACACGCCAACTTCCCTTCAACAGTTCGGCCCACCTGCACTCAGGCCCACGCTTCACCTCCAGCCCGTCCACCTGATACTCCCAAGCCTTCCACCCCAGCAGCCATTTGGGCCTGCCAGCTCCCTGCACCAACTGAGGCACACCTAGCCACCTGATGCTCCCAGGCCTACCTCACACTCCAGTCGTTTGGGCTGCCTGCCTCAGGCCCGTTTTCTTCTTCAGCTGCCAGCAGCCCAGAAACAAGCCCACACGCCCCGAGCTTCTCTCCACGCCTACCAGTCGAAGCCACCTGGAACCATTCGGCCCACAGCCTTCACTTAGAGCCTCCTGGGCCCGCCTCCCTGTTCCAGCCAGCACCAGCTGCCCACTAAACTCCAAGGCCCAGCCGAAGCCCAACCCAGCACCAACTTCCCTGCCGGCCCCACGCCTAGGCCTGCCCACAGCAGCCAGCCAGCTGCCAACAGCCACAAAGCCACACTTTTTGAGCCCAACAAATGCATTTTGTCCCTTTATCCCTTAATGTCTAAAAATACCAATTTTTTACCCAAACTTTTCTACATATTTTGCTCCCAAAATCATCATTACATCCTACAATTTACCCATATTTGCGATATTATTATTAATTTAATTAATTTGATTATTTTAAGACTCTCATTTTGGCTATAAATAGGAAATTTTCAAGACCATTAGGGAGTGCTTAAGTTTTGGGAGAGGTCATACCACAAAATTCCCACACTTGGAAGACCACTCCATTCTCTTCATCTTTTTCTTCTTTTTGGTCATTTTTTCTATGAATTTTTAGAGGAAAAATTTGGGGGTTTCTCCTCCAAATTTTCCTACTTATGTTTGTAGTTTTTTGGTTTGTAATTTTTATTCTAGTTTTGAGTTTCTAATCTTTTTAAGATTATTAAGGTGATGATGAAACAATATATAACTAGATAGTATTTATGTTGTATGTTGATTTCCCATTTTGTGCAATTAAAGTTTATGGATTTTTTTCTTCAAATACGTTCTTTCATCTTAAATATCTTGTATTTTTTTATTGTTAGAACATATTTACACTTTCTTCTTCATTAGTGCAAAATCATAATATTTTTTTATTAAGGTGTGCCATTAAATTGTGCACATCAAATGCTTAGAACAAAAATATTATGTTTTGCCTTATAAATAATCTTCATTGATTTATTTGTTATTTCATTAGATTGATTTATATTAAATACTTTGAAATTATAATTTTAAAAGTGAAGATAAATTCTATATTTTTATAAAAACTTGTGCTTAAATAGAATATCTAATTTGAATAAGTGATGGTTTGATTAATTTCTACTATTACTAAAACTTGGAAATCAATGTACTTATAAATATTATTGAACTTATATTTTGTGGATTCTATTATCTTAATAATCTTTCTTCTACCATCTTGTTTACAATTATTAATTTAAGTATATATTGTCTTTAACATCTTTATTATTATCTTTTATATTATTTTCTTGATACAAAAATCTCATCAATCTTTGGAGCTAGGTTAGAATTTATTAATTTTGGTTTAAAATAGTTTTATTTTTTTATTTTAGACAACTTCTTTGGGTTCGATCTCGTGCTTACACGAACACTATATTTCATATATGATTCGTGCGCTTGTGACTATAAATTTTTAAAACATACCTGTTGTAATGCCCCAAAATCCTTAATGCAGTTTAATGGCTGGATTAGTTGGCCAGGATGGCCATAATTGTTTTGTTACGCCATTAAATGACTATATGCATGTTTATGTGAATTATATTATAATATGATGTTAAATGTATGCATGTGAGTCCACATTTGATTATTAGGGCATTTTGGTAATTTGGCCTGTTGAGGGCATATTTGTGTATTTTGGTGCATATTGTGATTTATGGATGAGATCCCATTATTATGGGGATATATTTGAGCAATTCGGCATGAGATAGTCCTATGTTGCGAATTAGCGGTTTTGTCATAACGGGATCAATTATAGGGATATTGGATAATGAGAGTGTTTATTTGATGATATATTGGGAGTTATTGATATCAGGAGGAAATTCTGGGAGTTTTGACTATTTTGTCTCTGGAGTGTTTTTGGGACCCCGAGCATTAGGTTTTATTTGAGGTTACTTAAGCCTGAAGTAGTCTGACAGAAAGAACCATATGTTAAAAAAACACTTTCTCTCTCTCTCCCGCTAACCTTTGTGACCATTCGTGGCAATTTCGAAGAAATCTTGAGTTCTAGGAGTCGGAATCAAGCGAGGATTGAGGCATAGCGATCCTAGGAAAGATTAGAAGCTTCTTGACCGAAGAATTTAACGAGAAACAACCCAATCAAAGGTAATTCAAGCTTTAAGTTTTGAGTTTTAGAGTTTCTAAGCTTTGATCTGGATTTTGTGTATCGATGAGTTTTTGATTCGTTTGAGCCTCGGGATTTGATGATTTTGGATCATTGGGATGTTTGGAAACTTTGATTTTTGGATTTGGAGATGTTCAGGTATGTTTTTGGAAGGTTTAGAATGTGGAAAAACAGAGTCATAGCTGGTTCCCAGGTGCGGGCCGCGGCCCTATTCTTGGGCGTCGCAGCCCAAGCTCGATGCTGAAGGAGGTGAAGCTTGTGTGTGCTAGGTGCCGCGGCGTTGGGTAGGGTGCGCCGCAATGCTTGCTCCTAGTTTGGCTGGGGGCCACAGCTCAAGGTTTTGGGGCCGCGGCTCATGAGGGTTTTTGAGGCCAATTGGGTGTTTTGATCATGGGAACTCAATTTTAGGCCTCGGGATCGTTCCAACTACTTGGTTTAGTGGGGTTCGATGTCTCAGAGGCTAGATATTGGTTCAGGAACCTTTGTTATTAATTTTATTGATGGAATCCCATATTTGGTTATGACTAGGTGACCGCTAAAGGACCTAAAAGTTGATCGTTCTCAAGGGTCGTTCTTTTATTCATTCTCACTCGAACCAAAGGTAAGAAAACTGCACCCTGTGTATATGACATGTGTGGTTGTTATAGAGGCATGTTGGCTGTTAAATGTGGACATTGATTGCATATTAAATGCTTGGCAAATCTTGCTTACTTGTGTATGGCACTGACTATTCAGAATCGGCACTGGTCGCGTATTACTGACCTGAGAGTCAGAAATGGCATAAGCGTCAAGAACGCAGAGTCGATAAAAGATTAGATCTAATAGATATCAGCGTTGAATGACTCTAGGAGCATTAATGCTGGATCGACCCTAAGGTCGATGAAAATTATAAGCGCTTAACTATTCTAAGGCTAGTTACTCAGAGCCAGGGCCTAAGGCCTAGGTGACTGTTTGTCACGTGGCTAGGGAGCAGAATCCCATGGTTGCGACTCTATGGTCATGCGGTAGGTTATATTGGTGACTAGTTCATTGAACATCTATCTTGATAAGCTAGTGAAAGGATCACTTATTTGTAAAGCCCAGGTGACCCTATCGTCACATGGCTAATGGGAACGGAACCCACTTTAGTGACTTTTCCGATTGTCACTCCTCTATTTTGGATTGAAAGTCCTGAATGATTATTATGATCATTGTTGATGTTATATTCATGCAATATTGTGTTTTCTTGCTGGGCTTTGGCTCATGGGTATTATGTGGTGCAGGTAAAGGGAAAGAAAAGCTCACCCAGCCTTGAGTGGAGAGCATAGGTGGTGCTATGTACATATACAGCCGCTTAACCACCACGGCCAAGGAGTTCTCAAAGGAACTAGGGGGTTTACCCTATTTTTGCCGCTTAGGTCGGCGGGTTGTAAATTTAGATTGTAATGACCATTTTGAGTTGTAAATAACTTGTAAATATTTTGATGGGCCCATGAACGGTTTTATGTTTTAAATAAAATATATCATTCCATTTTGATTGGTTTTTCTTCTTAACCTGTTAATAGCACCTAGAAGCACGTTTTAACCAAAGAACTCAGATAGCGAGTTAAATTCACGGTTCATCGTTCACTGTAACGGTCTTGGGGTAACTAGGGCGTTACACCCGTTTTGGGTCCATCAAGTTTTTGGTGCCGTTGCCGGGGAGTTGCAAGAAAAGAAACGAAAGTTATCTCAAGGTTAATGAATTATTCTACTAGTTATTTTAATTTTTGCACTTAAGAAAATCTATATATACAAAAATATAAAAAAATATATACATTTATATAAAAACTAAAAAAAAAAAAGATAAAGAGAAAATTTGGGACAGTTCTACCACCCATAAAAAAAAACTTACTTATTTAGTTATATTTATTGTTTTTTTTAGTTGACGACACTTGTGCCTCTTATCTATCTTTTTAATTTTTATAGTTGACGACACTTGTGCCTCCTATCTATCTTGTTAATTTTTATAGCTTGTGCCTCCTATCTATCTTTTTAATTTTTATAGTTCATGGCATTTGTGTCTCCTAATTTTGTTGTAACTTTGTTGTAATTTTATTTCGTTTATATCTTTGTTAGTTGACAGCATTTGTGTCTCCTAGCTTTTGTGTTATTATTATTGTTATTTTGTGATAGTTGATGGCATTTGTGCCTCCTAACTTTTTATTTTATTATATTGTTATTAGTTGATGACATTTATGTCTCCTAAATTTTGTTTAATATCTTAACATTGTTTTTGTTCTCTTAATTTTATTTAATTTTTCTTTTTACCTTAATTGTCATTTAAAAAAATTTCTTTAGTTTGTCATTTAATTTTTAGCATATGAATCATTTTAATTATAGTTGGAATTCTGAGTACAACTATTATGCACAATCAAATTTAAATTATGGAGAAACTAATGATATGCAAGATATGCATGAATCATTTGATATCCATTTTACCCCCGCCTATAATCCAACTTTTTCATGGAGTCATACCCAGTCTCCAATAAATCAAGGGCATGAATTCAAAATGCATAATCAAAGTCATGCCAAATTCGACCTATCATATCCCATTCAACAAGAAACGAGATCATCTTTAGATGATACCCTACAACAGTTCATGCAATCAACCTACCAAATCTTACAAGCTCAGTCTCAATCAATCTCAAAAATTGAGACAATAGTAGGACAACTTGCAACTGTTATAGAGGCGGAAAAACAAGTTTATCCCAACCAACCCATTCTCAATCCAAATAGTCAAATTGAAAATGAAAAGGAGAATGAAGTTGTTAAAGAACTTCTAATATGCATCCACCCCCTCAATGAAACAAAAGAATTGGATGAAATAATTCTCGAGGCTCATGAGGAAAATGAAAAAGATATAATTATATCTTATGAGCCCATAAATGAACAAATTTGTATAATTACTCAAAATGAAAAGGAGTCTAATATAAATATGCAATTTTCTTATTTTATTGATATTCCATTAAAATTGCATATTTCTAATTTTCTTGTAGGTGTGATGTTATCAATTATTATTTATGGCATTTGCATCAAAGTCATAACTCACCCTACTAAGGAAATTTTACACCATCGGTTGGGTGTAGGTTGAAAAGAAAAAAAATTATAGTCGAGCTAAAGACTATAAACTAAAGCGCTTTGTGGGAGGCAACACATACTTTTTATGTTTCATTTTGTATTTCACTTGTTGTGTGTTATGTTTCATGTTTTTCAAATTCTAAAAAGCTTGAAGGAAACTTCTTGCCCAAAAAGAAAAGAAGAGAAGAAAACAAAGGAGTCAAATCAATGAAGCATACATTAAAGGGAGTAGTTCTTAATTTATTCTATTTTATCAAACATTGAGGACAATGTTTCATTTAAGTTTTGGGGTAGTGTGTATATGTTTTTCTTTGTATTTATGCATGTTTTTCATTTGTTGTAAAATGATTTAAAAAAAAAATTGGTGATATTTTTTTTTAATTGTAGTTCTCTTAAAAATTTGAATAGTTCCTAAGCTTTGATTTTAATTTTTGAGTCAAGTTCTCTAAGTTTTATATATATATATTTCATAATATAACACTTCTATTTCTTATAAGTTTATATGAAAGATAATATTGCTTAAATCTTCCTAGAAATCAAGATTGATTATTTGATAAGTTTAATCTATATTCTTAAATTTTTTGATAACTATTATCTTTGAGCAATTCTTGAAGAAATACTTAAGATATCACCAATAAAAAAATAATAAAAAAAATTATGTGTGTTTTTAATTTTTTTTTTGCTTGAGGACTAGCAAAACTTTAAGTTTGGGGGCGTGATAACTCTACAAAATAGAGTTATTTTACCACATTTTGTATGCTAATTGTTGCTTAGTCATTGAGTTTTTAAGTAATTTATTAAGTTTTTATGTAATTTTGAATTTATTCGGTTTATTTTAATTTGATAGATTTTTGTGTATTTTTATAGTTATTTTGTTGTAAAATTTTGTAGTTAATTATTTGAATTATTATTGTTTAGTTTGAGGTAAAAAAATGTTGTGTTATTGAACTTAAATGTTAAATATAAATTCAATTTTAATTAATATTTTCATGAACTTAAAATGACTTATTTTATAAATTGAAATTATTTGATTATGATTTAATTTATTTTGAAGAAAAATTATTGATTTTAAGGTGCTTGAAGTAGAAAATTAAAGAAAAGAAATTAAAGTTGTGATGATAGGAGAACTATGGCATTTTTGAAGAGATTAGCAAGGAATTTGGGCATTTTTCAAGATCTTAGCCCAGCTGTCACTCAGGCCCCACCTTTCGGCCCAGCTACCACAGGCCCACCTGGGCCCATCTCCACCAGCCAGCCCACACGCCAACTTCCCTTCAGCAGTTCGGCCCACCTGCACTCAGGGCCACGCCTCACCTCCAGCCCATCCACCTGATACTCCCAAGCCTTCCAGCCCAGCAGCCATTTGGGCCCGCCAGCTCCCTGCACCAATCGAGGCACACCCAGCCACCTGATGTTCCCAGGCCCACCTCACACTCCAGCCGTTTGGGCAGCCTGTCTCAGGCCCGTTTCCTTCTTCAGCTGCCAGCAGCCCAGAAACAAGCTCGCACACCCCAAGCTTCTCTCCACGCCTGCCAGCCGAAGCCACCTGCAACCATTCGGCCCACAGCCTTCACTTAGAGCCTCCTAGGCTCGCCTCCCTGTTCCAGCCAGCACCAGCTGCCCACTGAACTCCAAGGCCCAGTTGAAGCCCAACCCAGCTCCAACTTCCCTGCCAGCCCCACGCCTAGGCCTGCCCACAGCAGCCAGCCAGCTGCCAATAGCCACAAAGCCACATTTTTTTAGCCCAACAAATGCATTTTGTCCCCTTGTCCCTCAATGTCTAAAAATACCAATTTTTTACCCAAACTTTTCTACATATTTTACCCCAAAATCATCATTACACCCTACAATTTACCCCTATTTGCCATATTATTATTAATTTAATTAATTTAAATTGATTATTTTAATACTCTCATTTCGGCTATAAATAGGGAATTTTCAAGACCATTAGGGAGTGCTTAATTTTTGGGAGAGGTCATACCATAAAATTCCTACACTTGGAAGACCACTCCATTCTCTTCATCTTTTTCTTCTTTTTGGTCATTTTTTCTATGAGATTTTAGAGGAAAAATTTGGGGGTTTCTCCTCCAAATTTTCCTATTTATGTTTGTAATTTTTTGGTTTGTAATTTCTATTCTAGTTATGAGTTTCTAATCTTTTTAAGATTATTAAGGTGATGATGAAACAATATGTAACTAGATAGTATTTATGTTGTATGCTGATTTCTCATTTTGTGCAATTAAAGTTTATGGATTTTCTTCTTCAAATACTTTCTTTCACCTTAAATATCTTGTATTTTTTATTGTTAGAACATATTTACACTTTGTTTTTCATTATTGCAAAATCATAATATTTTTTTATTAAGGTGTGCCCTTAAATTGTGCACATCAAATGCTTAGAACAAAAATATTATGTTTTGTCTTATAAATAATTTTCATTGATTTATTTGTTATTTCATTAGATTGATTTACATTAAATACTTTGAAATTATAATTTTAAAAGTGAAGATAAATTCTATATTTTTATAAAAACTTGTGCTTAAATAGAATATCTAATTTGAATAAGTGATGGTTTGATTAATTTCTACTATTACTAAAACTTGGAAATCAATGTACTTATAAATATTATTGAATTTATATTTTGTGGATTCTATTATCTTAATAATCTTTCTTCTACCATCTTGTTTACAATTATTAATTTAAGTATATATTGTCTTTAATATCTTTATTATTATCTTTTATTTTCTTAATACAAAAATCTCATCAATCTTTGGAGCTAGGTTAGAATTTATTAATTTTGGTTTAAAATAGTATTATTTTTTTATTTTAGACAACTCATTTGGGTTTGATCTTGTGCTTACACGAACACTATATTTCATATACGATTCGTGCGCTTACGAGTATAAATTTTTAAAACATACCCGTTTTGGGTCCATCATTTGTTAATGCAGAGGAGGCGAGGTCAGCATTGAATATGACCTCTTAGTCCATAACTACAACAACGAACACTAACTCTGCCTCGACCTTGGTGGACCCTACAACTTCAAAACCCACAGGGGACAACCCTTCTAAGAGAAAGAAAAATGAAGGGTGTAACCCCAAGGCAGATGGGGGAAAGAAGAAGAAAGGGGAAAGATACTTCTCCATATACAAGGTGTATACCGAGCTCAATGAGTCTCAGGAGAATATCTACCTGGCTAATGAAAACTAGGTCCCTTTCAGACGACCTGATCCCATGAGGAACCAAAAGGCGAAAAGAGATTCTAGAAAATATTGTAGATTCCATAGAGATATCGGACATACAACCGATGAGTGTAGACAATTAAATTATGAGATCGAAGGATTGATCTCGAGGGGGTATTTCGATTAGTATGTAAGAAACTGAAACCCCAATCAGGCTTCCACCAGCCAGGGGGTAGCAGCTGCACCACCTGCCCAGAACAATAACCCCCGAGCTTGGGAAGATGAACGGCCCCCTCCGATTGATGGAGAATATGTTATAACCATCTCGGGGGGACCCCATATAGCAGGATCGGGCAAGAATGCCCAGAAAATATATGTGAATGAGTTAAAGACTGGTGACGGATCTCCCTACGAACCCGAACTCAGAGCTACGAAACAACAAAGGGTTGAAACTCAACCCATAACTTTCACTGAAGACGACGCTTCTCACGTACAGTTCCCTCATAATGATCCTCTGGTCATCACCCTTCAACTTGCGAACAAGAGGGTATACCGAGTCCTAATTGACAATGGGAGCTTGGTGAATATCCTCTATAAGGCTACTTTAAAAAAGATGGGACTCGCGCTTCGTGAACTAAAAGCCTGTGCAACTACGTTGTACGACTTTTCAGGAGAAGGGATTGCCTGCATGGGATCCATCGAACTCCCTGTGACCTTGGGAGACTACCCGGTCTCTATAACTAGGATGATGGAGTTCATGGTGGTGGACCTTCCATCGGCCTATAACGTACTGCTTGGGAGACTCACCCTAGTAGGATCGGGGGCAGTTTCATCAGTTAGGCATCTGGCCATCAAGTTCCCGACTTCTAGTGGCATCGGGACTCTAAAAGGGGACCACCTCGCGAGGAGGGAATGTTATAGCATTTTTCGTTAGAGGGAAAAAGCAAACAAGTGCACAGACACTTGTCATAATTCGGAATGAGGATGGAACGATCTTTGAAATCGACAAAGAAATCGACCCTAGAGTAGAGGAAAGAGCTGACCTCGAGCCATTAGAGGAGCTCGAAGAGGTCAAGCTTGAAGAAGTCGATCCCCCAAAGACTGTGAAGGTGGGGAAAAATCTTTCTAAAAAAGCAAAGTAGCAATTAATTTGCTTCTTAAAGAAAAACCGAGATGTTTTTGCATGGTCACATTCGGACATGGTAGGGATAAGTCCAAATGTAATGAGCCATGCACTACATATTGACAAGAGCTTCCCCCTGAAGCAGCAGATTCAGAGACTCATGGACGATGAAGAAAGAAAGCCTTAAAGGAAGGGGTCGACAGGTTAAAAGCAAATATATTCATACGAGATGCCTTTTATCCTGATTGGATCGCCAATCCGGTATTGGTCCCGAAACCCAACGGAACGTGGTGAGATTGCATTGATTACTCTGACCTCAACAATGTATGCCCAAAGGATTGTTTTCCCCTAGCTCGGATCGATCAGCTCGTAGATACCATAGCTGGGCATGGTCTTATGTCATTTATGGATGCTTATTCTAGATATAGCCAGATCACCATGCACGCACTAGACCAAGAGCATACAAGCTTTGTAACCGATAAAGCGTTGTACTGTTACAATGTTATGCCCTACGGACTCAAAAATGCTGGAGCAACGTACCAAAGGCTTGTGAATAGAATGTTCTTCGAGCAGATAGGTAATAACATGGAAGTTTATGTTGATGATATGTTGTTCAAATCTAAACATAACGATAACCATGTAGACGACCTCGGAGAATGCTTTGTCGTGTTACGGAAGTACAACATGAAACTTAACCCCCAAAAATGCTCCTTTGGAGTGTCATCAGGGAAGTTTCTGGGCTTCATCGTAAACGCGCGAGGAATAGAGGTTAATCCTGACAAGATCCAGGCGTTAATTGAAATGACGTCACCTCGAAAGCATAAAGATGTCCAGAGTTTAACTGGACAGATGGCGACATTAAGTAGGTTTGTTTCTAAATCCACAGACCGCTATCTTCCATTCTTCAACCTTTTGAAATGAGGTAAAAAATTCGAGTGGACAGAGGAATGCGAGCTCGCATTCCAAGACCTAAAGAAGCACCTCGAGGAACCTCCGATCTTGCCAAAACCTATCACAAGAGAAGTCTTATACTTGTATCTCACTACAACCGAGCACGCTTGTAATGCCCTACTTCCTTAGAGTCGTTACTAAGTGAGTTTAAAAACGTGCTTTCAACTCGCTAATCGAGGGTTTTGATCAAACAGTGTGATTAAGCTATAAACAAGATAAAAACTTTAGAAAATAACAATTTCCATAGAAAATCATAAAAGATTTACACTTGGGATCCCAAAATACAGTTTAGAAATATTTACAACATATAAACTGTACCAAGTCGACTAAACGACAAAATCTAGGTTTGTTTACAAGCATCTCTCAAAACTCTCTGGCCGTGGCAGCCAGGCTGGCCAAACATGTACATGCCGCTTCACGCCTGCTGTACTCAAGGTTGGTTGACCTTCTCTTTACCCTTACTTGCACCACAGAGCATCTGTGAGCCGAAGCCCAGCAAGAAAACCCACAAACAGACAACATAGGCAACACATATAACACGCTTACAAACAGGCCACCAATGGGCTAAACACATACGGCCTAGTCGTCCCAGGCGTTTACCAAGCCCTGGGTTCGCGGACCACGCCGTGAGGATATCCCAGGTACCCTTTTAGGGACCCGCCCTGGCAACTCGCACTCCACGTGCTCAACGCTGCTCCCGGCCCTTTGCTGTTCCCGACCCCTCGCCGTTCTTGGTCCACACCGTTTCCAGCTCTAGCCGATCATTCACATCATAATATACATAGCATAGCAAGAAAGTACATAACTCTAGCATATTCAATTAAAGGGATACGCCCTGCAGTTCTAACATATATGGGCTCAGCCCTGCATACCAATTCTATTCAAACACATTGGGCTCAGCCCTGCACACAAGCTCTATGGGAACAAGGGTTTTCTTACCCGAGTTCTGAGCTTTCTGAGCATCGAAACCCTGAGCACAGTCCTCTAGCTTGAGCCTCCCCGAATCCCTAGTCACAACATGTTAACAATATCCATTCATCAAATTCTAATCCAATAAATATCCCCGAGCCATAACCCTAACCTCTGGGACCTTGAATTCTATTAATCTGGGTGATAAAATCCATCCCGAGCCTTACCCATTGAGTTCCCAAGCCTAAACACCCCTAAAAGCACAATTTGGCACTAAGAGTCGCGGCCCCACCCATAGGCACCGCGGCTAGCCTCAAAACAGAGGCTAGCACCTCACTGACCCCACATGGGCCGCGGCGCGCATGAACCTCTCGGCCTCCCATGGCCGCGCGCGCACATGGGCCGCGGCCCTCACCACCGAACCCAGAATTTCCATATCTTTCCTTGCATTTTCCTCAAGCTAACCCACTTAAAACTTATCTAACAAACCCAGATGATTACCACACACATTACAGCTCAGAAATCCACATCAAAACTCCATCAAAACCTGCTCCAAAACCCAACTAAAACACTCAAGATCACATCAAACTTAACTAGCGTGCAACTCTTACAAACCAGCAACAATGCCCAACATAATCTTAGTAATTAGAGCTTACCTTGCAGAACTTAGTCCCTGTGTTTGTTCCTCAATCCTCAAGCTTTAAGCTCCTGAATTACTCAGCCCAATACCTTGCTTAGGCTAGCTTACACCAGAATTTCCCTTGTGTTTTTCTTAGAGAATGAGAGAGAGAAAGGGGATAAGAGCTAACTTCAGTTGGGAGGAATAAACTAATGTCGGTTTCCTAAGTTTCTAAACTATTCCTCTATTTTGTTTTACTTGACTTAAGTCTAAAGGGTTACCTCAAGGCTCGGGGTACCAAAACGTCCCCGAGGGCTAAATGGTAAATTTCCCCAATATTCTCGCCTAGACATTCTATCCTCAAATATATCTCCAAATATTTATTTCCATGTCCCGATAACCCCATAACTCATCTAATACCCGAATTACCCCTCGACTCGCCCCGAGTCCAAATCTCAGCCCTGTTGTGACTTTTAGGCTAATCGCTCCCCAGGACTGTCTCGGATCGTGCTGCACAGACATATCATGTATATAACATTTATCACACTTATGCCCCTAATATCCAGACGGGGCCCACATGCACATTTAACTCAATTAAACATGCATCATAATCATATATTCACATAAATCCACGTATAAGCATATTAAATCATTTATTGTCCTCTAGGCACACTAATCAAGGCCCTATGCCCGATTAGCAAATTCGGGTCGTTACAACGCTATCAGTGTTGTGCTCGTTTGAGAAGACAAGAAGGTACAAAAACCAGTATACTATGTCAGCAAGAGGTTACTGGGGGTAGAATCGAGATACCCATTAATGGAAAAACTGGCTCTCAGCCTGATCCATTCGTCTCGAAAGCTCTGACCTTACTTCCAAGCGCACCCCATCCATGTATTGACTGACCAACCACTACGACAAGTCTTGTCCAAAACCAGAGGCCTCGGGCAGATTGTTAAAATGGGATGTTGAACTCGGATAGTTCGAGATCACTTATCATCCGAGAACGACTATAAAGGGACAGGCCCTGGCAGACTTCATCGTGGAGTGTACAGGAGTATCCGATGACGAGGTTATAACCCCAGCCCGCGAGTTGTGGAAACTTTACGTCGATGGATCTTCTAACAAAAATGGATCGGGGGCAGGAATCATATTAATCACCCCGCCTTGAGGTTGAGCTTTGAAGCATCTAATAACGGAGCTGAGTACGAGGCTTTATTAGCAAGACTCCAAATAGCCAAGGAGCTCAAGGCCAAAGCAATACACTGCTACAGTGACTCGCAGTTGGTCATCAACCAAATCCTAGGGGAATATCAGGCCCGTGGCATAAGGATGGCCACGCATTTAGAAAAAGCTAAAGCGGCGCTCGAACGTTTCAAGTTCTATGTTATAGAGCAAGTTCCCCGAGAACAAAACTCAAATGCAGACGCTCTAGCCAGGCTCGCCGCGTCCAGCAAAGTCGATACACTAAATGAAGTACCGATAGAGCACCTGTCGACTTCCAGTATTAGCAAGCCTGAAGAGGAAGATGTATTCATGATTGACTCTGAGCCAACCTGGGTGACCCCAATAGTTGATTACCTCGAAACCAATATTCTCCCAGCAGAACGGAACAAGGCTTGAAAACTGATGTATCAGATTCCGAGATACACTATTGTGGAAAGAAGGTTATATCGGAGAGGATATTCTATTCCATTAATCCGATGTGTGACTCCACCCGAGGCAAAGAAAATCCTAGAAGAAATTCATGAAGGATTTTGTGGAGATCACACTAGGGGGCATAGCCTATCAAAGAAAATTATAAGACAAGGATACTTCTGGCCCACTATCAAAGCAGATGCATTCGAGTATGTCAAGAAATGTGATAAATGACAGTGATTCGCTACAATTCTGCGAGCTCCACCATCCGAGCTAACCATGATGACCTCCCCATGGCCATTTGCGATGTGAGGAATCGATCTCATAGGTTTATTGCCTATCAAAAAAGGTGGAGTAAAGTATGTTGTGGTCGCGGTCGATTATTTTACAAAATGGACAAAGGCCGAACCTCTAGCAACGATTACCTTGAAAAAAGTCCTGGACTTTATGGTAAAAAACATCATCTGCTGATACAGAATGCCAAGGAAAATAGTATCAGATAACCGTACTCAATTCGACAGTGAATTATTCACTCATTTTTGTGAAAAAAATGGAATAATAAAAACTTTTTCCTCCTTTGCCCATCCCCAAGCAAACGACCAAGTCAAAGCAGTAAATAAGACTCTCAAGAGTTCTATGAAGAAGAAGTTAGAAGAAGCTAAGGGAAAATGGACCAAGGAGTTACCCCAAATTTTGTGGGCATATCGAACTACAACTCGCACTTCAACATGGCATACCCCTTTTTCCTTGGCATATGGGTGCGAGGCCATGTTACCAATCGAGGTCGAAATACCCATGATTTGTAGCCATGCTTATGACCAAGCCTCGAACCAATCCCAACTCGAAGTAAGTCTGGACCTTATTGAAGAAAGGAGAGATGAAGCTCAGTTGAGAAATGCAGCATATCAGCAATGAGCTACCCGATATTTTAATAAAAAGGTTCGGGGGAGGAAGTTCAAATTGGGAGACTTAGTGTTAAGGCGTGTGTTCCTAGCTACAATGGACCCGTCTGCTGGCGTACTTGGACCTAATTGGGAAGGATCGTACCAGATCGAGTCAATTATTCGACCCGATGTCTATAAATTGAAGAGATTAAACGGAGAATTGGTACCACGAGCTTGGAATGGCGAGCATCTACGACCTTACGATCAATAGTGTAGGAATGGTGTCTCATTGTAACCAAGCATGTTTGTCTTTACAAAATTTTTATTAATAAAATATTCGATCAAAAGTCATTCTCTGTCTTATATGTTGTATTTTTTGCAAACTCTCTTAATTTAATAACCTATGGTCACACTCATAGGATATTAAGGGGGCATCAGTGGTATACTTACCATAAGTTTGAAAAAATAAATAACATTTAAAAATAAGTGTCTGGATATAACCGCGCTAAGACAATTTGGACATAACTAGATACATGAGCTAATATGTGTTGACCCAAGATTTGGCCAACTGACACGGAGTCAGAATATGCTTGATATGAATGAATATGATGAGAAGAACGTAATGACAAAAATTAATAACAACACGATATTTTTATAGTGGTTCGGCCCCAAGGTTTGGTAATAACCTACGTCCACTTAGACTATTATTGATATAGAATCAAAGGGATGATCAAATAACAAGGGTTCAATGAGTTTCACTAACCTCTGAAGAACAATACAATATCACTAGGAGAATTACTATAGTCTCAAATAATTCAAAAGCCAAAAAGTCCCTTCCTTGAGCTATCTTTTGCTATTTATAGGCTCAAGGGGGATTACAAAAGATTGTTACAGATATTCTCTCCTGAATAATCGGATATCCAGGAGATTGTGCGAGATAAATTCGGGATTGACAAAGATCTTCCCATAAATGTTGCTTTGTATGCGGAACTATCGACCAGACTGGTCGCAGGTAAGACTGGGCCGCACTGCTTCTAATGTGCCTTCTGGTCGATACTCTAACAGAGCGTTTCCAAGTGTCAGCCACGTGTCCAGGGATCACTTGCCACGTCATCAATGCTAATTTTTTGGATAACATTTGCCCCCCAAGTTTATTTATCACGAGTAGTAAAATAAACTTTTGGGCGAACGACTCTTCGATAACCCCGTCTTACGTGTCAGAACCCTTCGTGTGTTCTTGGAAAAAGTAACCCACTTCTGTCTAATCACGTCCTTTCAGTTCCCCAGAAATGATTTCGACGGCCATTCCGCTTCCCCATACTTTGAAAAAGGGAAACTAATGATTACACTTTTTAATGCCAGAGACAAACTTATATAAGACCTTCGAAGTCTTCCTTTTCTTTTTACGCACGCCACTGTCTTTGCAAGAAACCCTAAAAACCAGAGCTTTAAACTTCTCCGGAGACCGTTCCCTGCACTTCCAAGATTCAGACCGAGAGTTCCTTGATCTCCGAAGACCTTTCTTCCATCTCCTCGATCATTTTCTTGGTAAGTTTTTGAATTCCCATGCTTCAGATTTTCGTGGCGCATGTTTCTGTATGTTGACCGTTTGAGATTATCTGTTTCTGGTTTGAGATGCTTGTGAGTAGAACGTTTTGTAGGCAAAAAGGGTTACGAGTTAGTTTGATTAGTCAGGATCATGTGTTTAGGACATAAGATCGAAGTAAAAATTCGATCTTTAGGCTAGTTGGAAAATAGGTTTTTCCCGCCCTAAAGGGAGTTGAAAAAGCTTTCCTCAGAAACTTTTTGCTTTCACCCTTTAATCCGTCTTTCAAACTGTTCGTATGGAACACTTTAAATTTTTGTTAGAATGCTGTTGTATAAAAGCTTGGCTTTTTATACTCGTCCAGCGTTATTCTAAAAAGATTTTAAAAATTCTCTACCCTCACTTCCCCATTCTTCTGTTTGCAGACATTGATGCCAGATTTGTGGGGGGGGGGGGGGGTGAGCGGCCTATTGACGACGACCTTCTCGCCCAGCTGCTCGAGGGTGAAGAACAACCAGCCGACCGAGTTCACGAGATTCCCTTCTCACGGTCCTCTACCAGACCTCGTCCTTCTCCTCAAATGGCCCGTTCAAAATCAGTAGGCAAGAAAAGACCTGATCCTGAAAACAGTCCAAACCATCCTGCCCAGCCTGATCCGCAGGCTAGGGCTCCCTCGACCAGTGGTCGAGAAAATCCTATCCCTGACCCTAATATCCAAACTAGGGCCCACCCTCGGCATCAGAATCCGCCTGATGTCGAGTGGTACACTGCTCCGACCAGTTCAGTGACCATGCGGATGGTTGCTAACTACTTCAGGAAATACCCTCTCACAGGGGTTTCCATTATACGTCCTGCCGCAGACCAGAGGGCTAACCTCCCCGGAGGTGTAAACAACGCCTGGTCTCGGTATCACATTGAGGCGGGAGCTTACCTCCCTCTTCATCCTTTTTATGAGGGGGTGGCCAATTATTTCGGTGTCGCCCCCTTCCAAATAACTCCAAACGGATATAGAATGCTGGCCGCAATCTATATCCTGTATAAACTTAAGAAATGGCCAGAACCTTCGCCTCATGAGGTCAATTATCTTTTTGACCTTAAATCTAACCCGCAACAACACGAAACGGGTTTCTTCCACTTCTGTCACCAGGAGACCAATCGGACGTTCCTGAGTGACACCACGCACATCTCGAACGTGGGACAATACAGTAAGGAGTACTTCCTTACACCGAACATAACCAGCAATAACTTGGCCTTCGCCCGAGGAGGTAAGTGCTTGTATTTGACTGGTTGATACTTTTAATCAAGTTGTTCTCTTTCATTTTTCTCAGTACTGAAATCTGTCTTTCAGGCCCATGGTTACGTCCGACCCCAACACCAGACATGGTGTTGAGGTCCAATACTTTGGCCAGGATGACTGACGCAGCAAAAAGTGTCAAGATCCTGGTCACAGATGAAAACCTGAGGCGGTCTGGCCTCCTGGCTCCTCGCCATGAAACAAGAGGGTCCGTGGTAGACGATGCCAATGCCGAAGGGGTTCCCGAGCAGCAACCTCCTGCGTCCTCTCCTCGAAGGAGGCCAACGGGGGTTACTATTAGGGAGCCCATGGGCAATCCTTCCGCAGAAAGGCCTTCTGCTCCCCAAGGAAAGGGGAAACAAAAGGCCAAAGAGCCAGTTGTGGACTTGGGGGAGTTTTCTGATGAGAACGGTAACACCATTTTACTTTTGAACAGTTTGCCAATTCCTTATCACTTGTTTGACGGGGAAGGCAACTTTACATATACTCCTAAATTAGGGCCAGACTTCTTCATGCCAGATAGTGAGTGTATGACTAATAGAGTCAATAGTATAGCGACCAGTAGTTGTAGCTCGAGTATTCACTTTGTTACCTCTTTTCTATTGTATAAGGAATTTTCATTTGCCTCTTGTCTTATCACCTGCTTGTGCTTACTTGTATGCAGACATGGCCACTCCCAACATCTTTGACATGTACCAGGCCGAGGAGGAAGAGGAAGTTCCCCAACTCCGGCGAAAGTCATCAAGGAGGCACACCGGCGAGACCAGCCAGGGGCCCACCAAAAAGAGTCGAACCGAAGATCCTCCAAGGGACGCACCCACTGGGAAAACTTCCGCCCATCCTCCAACTCCTACGGAGAAACAGACTCCTTCTGCTATGCCAAAACCTCCTGCTGCGCCCACCAGAGAGCAGATTACTCGGGAATAAGCTCTCGGGGCCAAAATCTTGAGCCGCACTTTGCGATCAGCCAAGGATCGCCTTGTACACATCGAAAAAAACGACCATGTCAAGGATGCAATGGTTGAAGCAGAAAATATGTCGGTTGACCTAATCCTAAACAGGACCCTGAATGAGATTTCTCGCGTAAGTACTCCCTTGTCTCTCAAGCTTTAGCTCTTTATTCTTCGCAATAGGTTTTAACTTTTTCCTTTGTTAACAGGCCTTGCTGTCTGCTACCACTGCTCGCACCCGCGCCCAAGCCTCTATCGACCAGGCTCGGGTAAAGGCCATTGAGAGGTATCAGGTGAAGGCAGCCGAAGAGCTTTCGGCTGCAGAGGCTAGGCACGCCAAGGAGTTGGAGGCAATGGCTCGAGAGAGGGACGCTGCGGTGACTAAGCTGTCAGAAGTTGAAGCTGCAAAGGAAGCTGCAATAAAGTCGAGGCAGCAGTATCGAGATTCCAGCGTCACCCATCTTCGCGAAATCAAAAGGTTGGAAGAGATGCACAAGTCAAAGGACGAGGCCATTGCTTCTCTCGAAGGCAAAGTAAAGCAGTTGAAACTTGACAACTCCAAAAATCTGGAGAGGTACAAGAGGACGACGCTCCGATGTTTCTACAACTTCTGGAAACACAATCAGGGTGCCGACTTCAGCTATCTTTCTGAAGACGTTAGGACTGCCGAGCTGGCGCGCTGTGCTGCCCAACTGGCCGAAGAGGAGGCAAGAGCGAGGATCCCTAATTCCCCAAGCCTGGCTGTCGTAGAAGAAGAAGTTGCTGCTGAGGATGCTGTTATCCAGGATGCCTGTGAGGACCCTCCGGCCCCAAATGCCTCTTGAAATTTTTCATTTATTTTTTTTCTTTTCTTTTGATCACACGACCCACGGGTCGTGATGTAAAGACAATATTTTTGTTTTAAACTTTGCTGCACGGGCAGTAAATCTTTTTTCTTTTACTTGAACAATTACATCCAAGCAATGATGCTTGCGGTGTAAAAGATTGCATGATGCTATAATATTTTTATTTATTATAACACTTGTCCGTATGACCGAACGTAGCATAGTACTTTGGCATGATTTAACAAAATATAAATTTTGAAAAATACTCTAAGTACCCTAGCATGCTTTCACTCATTTTGTTCATGTGTTTACATACCTCAAGGTACGCTTTGCTATCGATGTGCCTTATATGCCCCCAAGTGATCGAGGGGCTTTAGGTCCTTGGTTACTTGCCTTGACCATGACCTGTTCGAACATTCCTGCTCGTGTGCAAAAATGATATATGTAATACAACAAAACAACACACGTAATGAACAAATACTTGTAAATGTAAATTCACAAAGGTTGGCAAGAATGACTGGCTGTGCATAGTCCCTTATAATCTCTTATTAAAAATGGACTGAACATGTCTTTATGAGTGATTCTGAAATAGAATCTTACATATACGAGCGATTAGCCATACATCGTGGCTAACCCTCTTTGCTAAACTTGTAAAAAGAAAAAATTAATACAAGCCAGTCCTTTATAAAGGACTGTTTACTGATAATACTTGCGCAGGTGTTCTCCATTCCAATAACGTGGAATGAGATCTCCATTTAAGCGTGCAAGTTTGTAGGTGCCTGGATGAAGGACTTCTTCAATCTGGTAAGGTCCTTCCCAATTGGGTCCGAGCACTCCAGCAGTAGGGTCGCAGGTATTTAAGAAAACTTGTCGTAGCACCAAGTCTCCGACGTTGAATTTTCTTTCTTTAACTTTGGAGTTAAAGTACCGGGCGACTTTTTGTTGGTATGCAGCAACTCGGAGTTGAGATTTCTCTCGTATCTCATCGATTGAGTCTAGGGTCTCCATCATTAGCTGGCTGTTCTGGTCCTGGTCGTAAGTCAAACGCCGATGTGAGGGGAGATCTAACTCGATAGGTAACATAGCTTCATATCCATAGGCTAAGGAAAATAGGGTATGTCCTGTCGCTGTTCGGTGGGACGTTCTATACGACCAGAGGACTTCAGGCAACTGCTCTGGCCACGCTCCTTTGGCTTCCTCAAGTCTTTTCTTTAGGGTGTCTTTAAGAGTCTTATTTATGGCTTCGACCTGCCCATTCGCCTGGGGGTGTGCGACTGAAGAAAAGCTTTTAATGACTCCATGTCTTTCGCAGAAATCGGTGAATAAGTCACTGTCAAACTGGGTCCCATTGTCTGAAACTATCTTCCGAGGCAAACCATATCGACAGACGATGTTCTTGATAACAAAGTCGAGAACTTTCTTGGTCGTGATGGTAGCGAGCGGTTCAGCTTCGGCCCATTTGGTGAAGTAATCGACTACCATGATTGCGTATTTTACACCGCCTTTCCCTATAGGTAGGGATCCGATCAAATCTATCCCCCATACTGCAAAAGGCCACAGACTTTGCATCTGTTTCAATTCGTTTGGAGCTGCTCGTGGAATCTTGGAGAACCTTTGACATTTATCGCATCTTCGTACAAACTCCATCGAATCCTCGTTCATCGTTGGCCAGAAGTCGCCTTGCCTTAGAATCTTTTTTGCCAAACTCTGCCCCCCAGCGTGATCCCCGCAGAAGCCCTCATGCACCTCTTTCATGAGTTCCTTAGCTTTTTTTGGTGTAACGCACCTGAGTAGTGGAATTGAATATCCTCTTCGGTACATAATTCTATCGACCAGTATGTACCTAGCAACTCGCCTTTGTAGAGTTCTGGCTTTGTTTCTATCTGTTGGTAGCGTACCATTTGTCAGATACTCTAAGTAAGGCGCCATCCATGCATCCTCCATTCGAATCTCCATACTGGACACAGCTGCTTGTATGCTCGACTTACTCAGTCTTTCTACTGGCACAATGTTCAAAGTGTCAGCATCCTTCACGCTTGTGAGCTTGGCTAAGGCATCTGCGTTTGAATTCTGATCCCGCAGGATTTGCTGGAGGGTGTACTTCATGAACTGGGCTAGCAGGTCCTTTTTTTTATTTAAGTAGGCCACCATTTTCAAACCTCGCGCTTGGTATTCTCCCAGGACCTGATTCACCACCAGCTGTGAATCACTGTAGATATCAAGCGTCTTTATGCTCATATCCTTTCCCATTCTCAATCCAGCGAGGAGTGCTTCGTATTCCGCTTCATTATTTGATGCAGTGAAGTCGAACCTGATGGCGCAGTGAAATCGATGCCCTTCCAGCGTTATCAATATCATTCCCGCTTCAGCGTGGGATTCGTTGGATGAGCCATCTGTGAATAGCTTCCACGAAGGAGCTTTGTCTTGAGGCTCGGGCGCTTCAGGCTGTTCGCACTGCTCGCTGTCTGGGAGTTCGGTGAACTCCGCAATAAGGTCGGCCAAGACTTGTCCTTTGACTGCTGCTCGCGGTGAATAAGTTATATCGAACTGTCCCAGTTCGACTGCCCACTTTAATAATCGTCCAGCCGCTTCCGATTTTTGGAGGACTTACCAAAGGGGTTGGTCAGTTAGGACTGTAATAGGATGGGCCTGAAAGTAGGGGCGTAACTTCCTAGAGGCCAGGATCAAGCAATATGCTAACCTCTCAATTGGTGGATATCTTAATTCTACGCCAATTAGTCTCTTGCTGACATAGTAGACTGCTTTTTGTACGCCTTCCTCCTCTCGCACTAACACCGCGCTGGCAGCAACTTCAGTAATCGCCAGATAAATAAACAAAATTTCTCCTACAATTGGCTTTGATAAGATAGGAGGTTGTGCCATATGGGCTTTCAAGGCTTGGAATGCCTGCTCGCAGTCTCCTGTCCATTCAAACTTCTTATTTCCCCTAAGTAGATTGAAAAAAGGGACACACTTGTCTGTGGATTTTGAAATGAATCTACTTAGGGCTGCGATTCTTCCGGTTAAACTTTGTACATCTTTGATCTTTTCTGGCAACTTCATGTCGATCAGGGCTTTTATCTTGTCGGGGTTGGCCTCGATTCCTCTTGAATTTACAATAAACCCCAAAAACTTCCCTGATCCAACTCCAAAAGAACATTTGAGGGAATTTAAATTCATTTGGTACTTGTTTAACACACTAAAGCATTCTTGTAAATCCCTCACATGCCCTTCTGCCTTCTTGGACTCTACCAGCATGTCATCTACATATACCTCCATGTTTACACTGATCTGCTCCTTGAACATGTGGTTGACTAGCCGTTGGTAAGTCGCACCTGCGTTTTTCAGTCCGAAGGGCATTGCTTTGTAACAATATAAGCCCGTATCGGTCCGAAAGCTGGTGTGATCCTCGTCAGGGGGATGCATGCTAATCTGGTTGTAGCCTGAATATGCATCCATGAATGAGAGGATCTCGTGTCCTGCAGTTGCATCGACCAACTGGTCGATCCTTGGGAGTGGGAAGCAGTCTTTTGGGCAAGCTTTATTGAGGTCTGTAAAATCCACACAGGTCCGCCACTTGCCGTTAGGCTTGGGAACCAGCACTGGATTGGAGACCCACGATGGATAAAATGCCACTCTGATGAACCCATTCTCCTTTAGTCTTTCGACTTCTTCTTTTAAGGCCCTTGATCTATCTTTATCGAGCAGCCTTCTTTTTTGTTGCACGGGAGGAAAGGTCTTGTCTATATTTAGGACATGGCTGATTACTGCAGGATCTATCCCAGCCATGTCTTTATGGGACCAGGTGAAAACCTCCTGGTTCTTTCGCAAAAATTCCACCAGTGCGTTCTTTGTGGTAAGCTCTAAGTTTCTCCCAACCTTTACAACTCTGGTTGGGTCTTTTTCGTCGAGTTGGACCTCCTCCAGGTCCTCGATGGGTCTGACATTTTCTTCAAAATCCCCAAAGCGAGGATCCAAATCTCTATCCTCACTTTGGGCAACACCCTATTTGGTGACTTCATCACCGGATTGGGCTTGTGTATCAACTGCCATCTGCAACCTATCCGAGGTAGTGCTCTTCGGCGCTACACTCTTTGCCTTCGTGATTGAGGCGTTGTAGCACTCCCTGGCTTCCCTTTGGTTCCCCAACACGCGTCCTACCCCCGCGTCTGTTGGGAACTTCACAGCTAGGTGCCACATAGAGAAGACGACCCGTAGATCAACCAGTATGGGCCTTCCAATAACGGCGTTGTACACCGAGGGACAATCGACCACTACAAAAGTGGCGAGTAATGTCCTTGTTGCAGGCGTTGTACCCGTCGTTACTGGGAGTTTGATCAATCCGGCGGGAGCGAGTCCTTCTCCAAAGAAGCCGTATATCGTTTGGTTGCAGGGCTCCAAGTCCTTAACGGACAATTTCATCCGTTCCAGTGTAGATTTATACAGGATATTCACTGAACTTCCTGTATCGACCAGTACCCTCTTCACCATCATATTGGCCATCTGGATGTCCACGACCAGCGGATCGGAATGTGGGAACCTGACGTGTTGGGCATCGACATCAGAGAAGGTTATTTCACCCTCCTCTGACCGAGCCTTCTTTGGTGCACGGTCCTCCACAGTCATCATCTCGATGTCCTGGTCGTGGCGCAGAGTCCGAGCATATCGTTCTCTGGCCTTTCCGCTATTTCCCGCGAGGTGCGGGCCTCCACAGATGGTTAAGAGCGTTCCAGGCACGGGGGAAGGCTGTAAGGGTGGCGAGCGTTGGCGCGTGGATGCCTGCTCGTCGCCACCCGGAGCTTCTCGTTGGGTATTTCCCGAGGCCCGTACATATCTTCGCAAGTGTCCTTGTCTAATAAGGAACTCGATTTTGTCTTTCAACTGGTTGCATTCATTGGTATCATGTCCGTAGTCGTTATGATAACGACAGAACTTGGTCTTCGAAATATCCTTTCGAATGGGGCCAGGTTTTTTGTAAGGCACACTAGAGCTTGTGGCCTGGTAAACATTCCCCCGAGACTCAACGAGGGCAGTGTAGTTAGTGAACCGGGATTCATAACGATTACCCTTGGCTCGTTTGTTGTCGGAGGTGGAAGGCTCGTTATATGGCCGTTTTCCACCATTCTTGCCATTGCCGTTGCCGTTCCCATTGCCTTTTTCGTTGCCATTAGGTTTAGAACCATTGGCGGCTTTGGCGGGTTCGGCAGCCTTTTTACCCTTGTTTGAGGGCTTTCCATCATCAGCAATGGCTTCTTCGAGCTTGATGTAGCGATCAGCTCGGTCTAAAAATTCTTGGGTAGTTCTCACTCCTTCTTTTCAGAGACTTTTCCAGAGGGGAGAACAACGTTTAACCCCTGCGGTAATGGCCATCATCTTGCCTTCGTCTCCCACCGTTTTTGCTCCAGCCGTCGCTCGCATAAAGCGCTGGACGTAATCTTTTACTGACTCCCCATCCTGCTGGCGAATTTCGACTAGCTGGTTTGCTTCGGTCGGGTGCACACGACCTGTATAGAACTGTCCGTAGAACTCCCTTACGAACATTTCCCAGGAAACTATGCTTGCGGGAGGGAACTTGAAGAACCATTCCTGCGCAGCTTCAGAAAGTATTGCAGGGAAGATCCTGCACCGAGCGTCTTCGGACACTTTCTGAATGTCCATTTGAATTTCCAACTTGTTGACATGAGAGACCGAATCTCCATACCCGTCAAAGTTTGGGAGTGTAGACATTTTGAACTTGCTTGGGGTTTCGGCATTAGTGATCCTCTGTACGAAAGGAGTGTCTTTCCTCCTATCGTGGTCGATGTAGGATGTCCTTCCCCCGACCAGCTGTTGCACTGCCTGGTTGAGGGCGTCTATCTGGGCCTGTACAGCAGCAGGAATCGCTGTGGCCTCTGTTGCCGGGGGGACATTTTTGCCATGTCGCGCGCAGCGATCGTTAAGTACGTCACGCAAATCCTCGTCTCTTCTCCGCTGCTCGCTACCCCCGAGCCGGTTAAAGACATTATTTTGTCTGGGCTGCCCCCCAGCATCCTATCTATTGGGTTGGTCATCTTGAGGTACCTGGCTCTTTCCTTTACCTCTTTCTTCACTCCTTCGGCCAGCGTTCCCTTTGCCTGAGTCAGCCTCATTATATCCATGGCCATCCCTGAACCTCGACTGGCTATGGTGGGATCGACTGTTCCCTCGATGTCCATTCCTGGCTGAACCGCCCCGAGCGTTAGAGGGAGGCCTGCGCTGGTCGTGGTGTCCCCGTGCATCATCATGCCGTGGGGGACCCCGGACTGCAGAGCCTAACTCTGAATCCCTCCTGTTACCAGGGGGATACTGTCCTCTGTTCGGTAGGTTTGGCCCATCATCCCTATGGCATCTAGAACTGCGAGGCTGATGCTCGACCCTATTCTGCCTCTGTTGCGGGGGATTACCCCGAGCAGCTTGGGATGGTGGCTGCACCTCAGGGTCCAGCGGGGCATCGTCATGGGGTGCTTGAGGCTGCTCGGGCCTTTGCGGACTCGAAGGTTGGATCGGCGGGCTTGGGTTAGGACCCCTCTAGGGTGGTCCATCACCAGGTTGGTCAGGTTGCGAAGCAGGTGCGGGCCGATTCCTTGTCAGCTGCAAGGCTGCTTCGAGAGCTGCCATGGCTTCGTTCTGGCGGTGGTCCATCTCCGCCTGTCTTTCGCTTAGCTCCGCCTGCTGCCGTTCAATCTCCTGCTGTTGCCGTGCCACAACTCCGGCAGCAGTCTCCTGACTGGCTCTCAGATTAGCCAGCTCTTCTTGCAACGCACCCAGGGTACTCTTCAGCGTTGCATCATCCATCTCTTCCTCCTCAAAGTCAAGATGTGGCTCATCCTCCGCCACGCTTGCAGGAGGAGGAGGAGGTGGCGGGTTTGACGGTGCAGTGTCGGCTGCCTGTCCAGTTTTCTTTGTAGCTTTCGCCATCGGTTTTTCTCAGCAATGATATGTCAAGCTCTCAATGAAAGCACCAGAATGTTGACCCAAGATTTGGCCAACTGACACGGAGTCAGAATATGCTTGATATGAATGAATATGATGAGAAGAACGTAATGACAAAAATTAATAACAACACGATATTTTTATAGTGGTTTGGCCCCAAGGTTTGGTAATAACCTACGTCCACTTAGACTATTATTGATATAGAATCAAAGGGGTGATCAAAGAATAAGGGTTCAATGAGTTTCACTAACCTCTGAAGAACAATACAATATCACTAGGAGAATTACTATAGTCTCAAATAATTCAAAAGCCAAAAGGTCCCTTCCTTGAGCTATCTTTTGCTATTTATAGGCTCAAGGGGGATTACAAAAGATAGTTACATATATTCTCTCTTGAATAATCAGATATCCAGGAGATTGTGCGAGATAAATTCGGGATTGACAAAGATCTTCCCATAAATGTTGCTTTGTATGCGGAACTATCGACCAGACTGGTCGCAGGTAAGACTGGGCCGCACTGCTTCTAATGTGTCTTCTGGTCGATACTCTAACAGAGCGTTTCCAGGTGTCAGCCACGTGTCCAGGGATCACTTGCCACGTCATCAATGCTAATTTTTTTGGATAACAATATGATCTAGACATAACTAGATTAAAAGTATACAAGTGTATGGATTACAAACCAAACACGACCTAAATAGGTTTGGAACAAACTAGCTAAAACTGATCGACACAAGTGGGAAAAAGATAAACCTGCTTCAAGCTAAGTCGATACCAAGGCTGGAGTATTTTGTAACAAAAAGTTTCGACCTCATAACCTCATGGAACTACTCGAGGAAGAGGAAAAGTGACTATAAAAAGCAAGATATAACTAAACTACCTAGCTTACATACCACTTAAGTACTTTTGTGTAACGCCTTGGATAGCCAAGATCGTTACATTGTGTGTTTATAAAGGTGAAATACTTGCTAATCAAGTCATTTAATCAAAATGTGTTACCAAAACTATAGTTGAACTAGGGTTAAAAGATTTTGGTTTCAAAAGCTGCATTTCTTGTAAATAAACATTTTCTATTTACATGGGATCCCAAAAGTAATGAGTTAAAGATTGTCTACAAAAGATTCAAAATCCAGATACAACAATAATTAGTAACTCTAAGGCAAAACAAACAGATAGGCAATACTCGTCCTGGTCCACTCCTCAGCCATGGCGGCCGAACAGCTAACTATGTACATTCAGCCCCGCAGCTCTCCCTCTCAGGACTGATCCAACTTGCCTTTGCCTTTACCTGCACCACGTAGAACCCATGAGCCAAGGCCCAGCAAGAAAACACAATAACAAAGTACAATCAATCAACAGACAATCAGATATCTCATACTGCATAAGCATGTACTCAACAGTTTAAGAATTCATGTTAATCAAGTATTCGACATACCAAGTAAATCAATCCATATCAATAATCAATCCACACATAATAACCAGGGTTAACGCCCTTAAGCCGCACCCTCTGTTTATCCCATTGACTCCGGCCCGCTTAAACCGAGCTCAGTAAATATTAAGCTGTCCTCAGCTACCAGTGGCCGAGCCGCGCCCTGTGTGCAAAGATTATTTACGACACCCTCAGTCCGTTTATCACATGTCCCATGGCATAATACCATCTATGACATCATACAGATATAGGGAGCTCTTAGTCCCATCACAAACACATAACCGGGTGCAGTTTTCTTACCTTTAGATTTGCTAGCTTTGATCAAGCACGATCCCTCTCGAGCCCTAGCGCACACCTGGTCACAAACATAGATCAGAATCATCACCAAACCTTAAGTCCAAAACCTAGCCTTGGGACCAATCCCAAGCCCTTGGGAAGCCCTAATTCCACCAAATAGGGTGGTGGAATCAAACCCCGAACCCCTGGGCAAAAACCCTTGAAAATAACCCAAAAACCCTTTTCTGGAAGCAGGGTAGCACTACAACGCTCTTTGGAGGGTGCTACAACACTATAAACTGAACCTAAAAATGTCCCAGAAAACATGGCCTAGCGCTACAGTGCCCAAAGGCTAGCGCTAGTCACAGAACAGCAGCTCCTGCATTTTTCCTCCTTCGATTTTCCCCGAACCAAACCTTACCAAAACTCTTCCAAACTTCAACCAAACAAAAAAACAAGCCTATCAACATCCTCCACTCACCCCAAGCATCCCAAATACACATAACCCAATCACATGCATCCCTAAACATAGAGTTCACCATGGCTAGACCCAAAACTTAGAAACTCAGTAAAACCACAGAAATCACAAAGTTTAAGCTTGAGTTCCTTACCTCTGATGGATGAGCTTAGCCTAGGTTGTGTCCCACTCTTGCTTAGCCTTCTCCTCCTCAAATCTTTAGCCTTAACTGTAACGCCTTACTTCCTTAGAGCTGTTACTAAGTGAGTTTAAAAACGTGCATTCAACTCGCTAATCGAGGTTATAGGTCAAATAGTGTAATTAAGCCATAAACAGAGGAAAAACTTTTAGAAATAATTCCATTTCATTGAAAATCATAAAAGTTTAACACTTGGGATCCCAAAATACAGTTTAGAAACATTTACAACGAATAAATTGAACCAAGTCGACTAAATGACAAAATCTAGGTTTATTTACAATCATCTCCCAAAATCCACTGGCTGTAGCAGCCAGGCAAGCCAAACATGTACATGCCGCTTCATGCCTGCTACACTCATGGTTGGTTGGCTTTCTCCTTGCCCTTACCTGCACCACAGAGCATCTGTGAGCCGAAGCCCAGAAAGAAAACCCACAAACACAAATAACATATGCAAATCATACACCAATTACATAAACTGGCCATCAATAGGCTAAACACATACGACCTAGCTGTCCAAGACGCTTTACCAGGCTCTGGGTTCGCGGTCCACACCGTGAGGATATCCCAGGTATCCTTTAGGGACTTACCCTGGCAACTCGCACTCCGCGTGCTCAACGCTGCTCCCGGCCCTTTGTCGTACTCAGCCTTGCACTCAACGTGCTTAACGCCGTTTCTGTCCCTTTGCCGTTCTCGGCCCATACCGTTCCTGGCTCTTGCCGATCATTCACATAATTGCATTCATAGCATAATAAACAAGTACAGAATACTAGCAAATTCAATCAAACACATTGGGCTAAGCCCTGCATACAAGCTCTATGGGAACAAGGGTTTTCTTACCTGAGTCCCAAGCTTTCCGAGCACAGTCCTCTAACTCGAGCCTCACCAAAACCCTAGTCACAACACATTTAAAAATATTCATCCATCAAGTTCTAATCCATTAAATAACTTTGAGCCATATCTCTAACCTCCGAGACCTGGAATTCTATCAATCTGGGTGATAAAATCCATCCCGAGCCTTAACCATTGAGTTCCCAAGCCTAAACAACCTTAAAAACACAAACTGGCACTAAGAGCTGCGGCCCTACCCACAAGCGCCGCGACTAGCCTCGAAACAGAGGCTAGTACCACTCTGAAACCCACACGGGCCGCAGCGCGCATCACCAAGCGTCGCGGCGCGCCTCAAGCATCTCGGCCTCCCATGGCCGCACGCATGCACACGGGCCGCGGCATGCCCCTCCTAGGGACGCGGCCCTAGCCTCCAACCCATAAATCTTCATCATTTTTCTGCATTTTCTTCAATCCAACTCATCTAATAATCAAGCTCACAATCCAGATAATCAACACAAAGATTCTAGCCCAGTTTCAACATCAAAACCCATCAAAACCTGCTCCAAAACTCAACTAAAATACCCAAGAACAGATCAAGTTCCATTCACATGCATATCCCAAAAACACAGCAGAAATTCAAGCTTAATTCCCATGGTTAGAGCTTACCTTTGCTGAGTTTAGTCTCTGAATTTGATCCTTACTCCTCAAGCTTTTAGCTCCCAAGATTTCCCAGCCCAATTCCTTGTTTTAACTAGCTTCCACCAAAATTCTCCTTTGATATGCCTTAGAGAGTGAAAGAGATAGAGATGAGAACCTATCTTCAGCTGGAAAGGAAAGTGGGTGTCGGTTTCTACAAGCCTCTAAATGATTCTTCTCTTTGTTTTATTTAACTTAGTCTATGTGGTTACCTCAAGGCTTGGGGTACCAAACGTCCCTGAGGGTATATCTCCAAATATTTATTTTCATAACCCGATAACCCCATATAATAACTAATGCACAAACTACCCCTCGACTCGCCCCGAGTCGGATTCTCAACCCTGTTGTGACTTTCAGGCTAACCGTTCCCCAGTACTGTCTCGGATCGTGCTACATAGATATCACATTTATACGCCTAATATCCAGACGGGGTCCACATGCTCATTTAACTCAACTAGACATGCATCATTATCATATATTCACATAAATTCACATATCAACATATTAATTCATTTATTGCCCTCCAGGCCCACTAATCAAGGCCCTAAGCCCTATTAGCAAATTCGGGTCGTTACATTAACTCCCTAGAATTCCCACAGAATTTTGCTTAGGAAAACTAGCTCAACATCAATACTAGGAACTGAATACTACTCTGAACCTTACCTCAAATGAATGGATTGCCCTTGCTAAATCCTTGCTAATTCTTCAGGCCAGGCCAAGGACCTTCACCTTAAGCTTCTACTCTGACTCTCCCTGAGTTTTTGCTCCAAAAGACTTCAAGAATTAATGGAGAAGAGCCAAAACCGATGGAGAGAAAAATAGACTTCTAATTCCCTTTCTTTCCTTCCTTTCCTTTCTTTTCCTTCCTTCAGAATTCCAGCCCCTTCTACATATTACACTAAGTATAAAACCTTAATAATACCTATCCTTTATAAGCCAAATGACCACAATACCCTCCCATAATTTCCTAAGCCTTTTAATCCACCTAGGGGCATTTTGGTCATTTCACCCAATTTCCACTAATTCCTCGAGTGTCTCTAATATTTATCCCTTACTTCCCGGCACCTAACAAATCCCCAATTATTCTCCAATATCAAAATAGACTCCAATATATTCTCTAAATTCCCATTTATACCCCCAGGCTCGCCCCGAGCTGGGTATAAATCCCCGCCATGAATTTTTCGCTAAACCGCTCACTAGGATTGTCTCAAATCACAGATTACAAATATATCCACATAATAATGTGGTCACGAAAATTTATCACATATATATACAGTTATGTCCTCAATGGGCCAAAATTACGATTATGCCCTTCTAATCTAATCAGGGCCTACATGCATACTAATACACATAATCATGCATCACAGATATTCAAATAGTCATATAACATGCTTTTAAATCATTAAATCACATATAATCCAACTATGCCCTCCCGACACACTAATCAAGGCCCTTAAGCCTTATTAGTAAATTTGGGTCGTTACATTTCGAGTGCGTGGTAATAGTAAGATCCGACCTTGACACAAGACGAGATCAGTTATGGATACATCGAGCAAACTATGCATGAATGCATCGAAAATCGAGCTGAAATCCGACAGAAGTTTGTATGAATAAACAAACATAAAGGAAAAAATTTAATATAAGTTGCTCAAAATATTTCGACCTAGAAATCTGAAGCATAAATATTAAAAGCCGAGCATACAAATTAAGTATACCAAATTTAAAAGTTTGAACAAACAAAAAATAACTCTTATACGAGCTGTAAATTGGTCATAAAAAAGAAAGGTTCTAACTATTACAAATTTTTTTAAATGGGACGCAGCCCATGATCTCGCCTCTAGAAAGCAAGAGCTTCCCCCACGACGACACTCGCCTCCTTGACCTTTTCAGCCTCCTCATCAGCTTCCTCCGCCTCCAGCCGAGCTTGCCACTTAGCCAGAAGTTTGTCCTCCAGGGTGCCTAAGAAGCTCGTATCGAGATCGACATTGTTGGCCCAAATCCTGTACATGGCCATGTCAATGGCTCGATCCTTCCTCTGCTTGAACTCTTCAAGGAGGCAAGCCTTTTCACCCTCCATTATCTCGAAGGTCGCCTTTTTCTCCTCTACGAGCTTGGCATTTAGCTTTTCAAGCTCCTCGACCCTGGAACTCTTCTCCTTGAGCTCATTGATCCTCGAGTTCCTTTCTTTGAGCTCAGCCTCCAGCTTTGACTTGGCAGCCTTAAACTCGTCAGCGAGCTTGAGTTGGAGATCCTTCGACTCCTGAGCGTAGGACATGCTCGTATGAACCTCGTTGTTCATCTTGTAATTTAGCTGAGCAATTACAGCAAGAGCCTAACACACAAACAAATCAAGTTAGAACATGTTTTGAGTAAAACTCAAATAAATAAAAAAGTAAGAAAAATTACCGAGGAGATAAGCTTGGTACTCTTGTCATAAAGGACATTGGAGTCCCGAGCGTTGACCAGGAACTGCCATTGAGGAGCCCCAAGATTGCTGAAGCTTTGGCCCACTCGAGACATGACATCCGAGCCAAGAGTTGCTCCGTGAGTCCCGACAGCATTATTGATGACATACTCATCAGCATGAGTCGAAATCGACAATAAGCGCTGCTGAGTGGGAGCTGGTTTCTTCGGAGATGGTGCAGTCAGTTGGAGGGCTTGGGTAGCAGGAGGTAGGGAAGGAGAAGCTTCCACAGGAACCCCAACTTGGGAGTCAAAGGTCACAACTTGACTCGGGCCTTCGAGGCCTGGAGGAGGAGGAGTCACCTCGGTCCTTTTGGGGACCTTGGCAAGCCGATCAGCTTTCTGTGACGCTCCCGGGCGCTTGCTTTGCTTGGCCCCTGAGCGACTGTTGAACATGGTCTCGAGGTCAGAGTTGATAGTGCCTGCATAATCAAATCACATTAGAAAACGAGCTTAAAATGCTAAAGTAAATGTGAAGCAAACAATTAATGGAACACAAATAGACAAGTGACATGAAAACTAACTGGAACTCGTACTCGGCGACGAGGTAATCCCCCTATCTTCAGAGGAGGCTGGGGGAGTCCCTTCCCTATACGTGGAAGTTAACCTTGAAAGGTCCCTATAGTCATTTTTTTCGTATTGGATGGCTATCCCATCCCAAACTTCATTCAGACTATACATTGTTTGGTATTTCCCCAGCCAGCTATCTAACCTATGGACCCTATCATCTACCCAAAACCATACATGGAAGTTATCCCTATAATCCGGGAATAGGATCAGGGTGTCGGGTCTATGTTTAAGAAGGGAAGGAAACCACAAGGCCAAGCTGAGAATGACCTTACCTCTGTCACTCGAGCTCGAGGCCTCGTCGTTGGCGTCATTCCCCGAACACAGACTCCTGTGATGGCGGGCTCGGGATCGTGCTTTCGAGCTTGTTGACCTCTGCCTCGGAGGAAGCTTGTCAGTAGGGAGTGGTACATGCTCCCACATGGTGTACTTCCGGTAGGCGGTGTCATCCGTTGACTGGCCCTGCTCCAGAAGACCACAGGCTTGAAGCTTATCTTTTCAAAGAAGATAAGACAGGGAACGCCTACCATATGGCAGCTGGAGCAGAATTTCCTTGTGCTCCTTCATTTTGTCCGTTGGGGTAGGACAATGATAATTGGCTGAAGAGTCAAATACACTATAATTAGTTCGTGCCTAAACGTTAGACGAGCATGAAAGGAAAGGGGGTCATATACTTACGGATTCGTCTGAATGAATAAAACTTTGAGGGAGCTAGGCCGTTTTTCCAAAAGAGGGTTAGCTTGAAGTTGGGAGGAGGGTTGGGCATGTCCTCAAAGATCTTCTTCTCCTTGGGATAACTCGACAGGTAATAAAAGCCATCTCCTCTCCGAGCTCGTGAGGGGTTACTTTTCAGGCAGAAGAGATATAGGATCTCCTTTGGCAAAGGTCCTTCCCACTTCAGTTCATGGTACAACGACCTTAGGGCTGACAAGCCCTGTATGAATTGGTTGGGAGTTGGCAGGGCGCGAGATACAAAGTCATGCCATTCAGACTTAAGAACCCTGGAGCAACCTACCAGAGATTTGTCAATAAGATGTTCGCAGAGATGCTGGAACGTACAATGGAAGTCTACATTGACGATATGCTTGTCAAGTCTTTTGTCGCTCATCAACATCTTGACCACCTAAGACAAGCATTCTAGGTACTTAGAAAATATAACATGAAATTAAATCCCACTAAATGTTCTTTTGGCATATCTTCGGGAAAATTCTTAGGGTACTTGGTGACCAAAAGGGGGATCGAGGCTAACCCAGACAAAATCAGATCAGTACAGAATATTCAATCCCTCACTTGCATCAAATATGTTCAACGACTGACGGGAAGACTTGCAGCACTCAGCCGCTTCATCTCTCGGTCATCAGATAAATGTCATCTATTCTTTTCTACTCTAAGAAAAGCCAAAGACTTTGTATGGAATGAGTAATGTGAAAGCACTGCAACAACTTAAAGGCTACTTGACTTCACCTCCCTTATTGTCCAAACCAAAATATGGAGAACCACTCTACTTATACCTAGCTGTCTCATAAGCAGCTGTCAGTGCAGTTCTAATAAGAGAAGAAGAAGGGAAGCAACTCTCGGTATACTACGTGAGCAAGTCATTACAGTTCTAATAAGAGAAGAAGAAGGGAAGCAACTCTCGGTATACTACGTGAGCAAGTCATTACTTGATGCAGAGACACGCTATAGTCAATTAGAGAAACTCGCACTCGCTCTAGTCACCGCAGTGCGAAAGCTCCGACCATATTTCCAATGTCATCCGATTATTGTAGTTTCAAGCTACCCTCTACGAAGCGTGTCTCATAAGCCTGAGCTCTCGGGTCGAATGACAAAGCGAGCCATGGAATTAAGTGAATACGACATAGTCTTCCAACCCATAACATCAATCAAATCGCAAGTCCGGGCTAACTTTATTGCAGACTTCACAACAAACACAAAAGAGCAAGCTGACAAGGAGTTGTTATGTTTAAACGTGGAGCCAACATCCAAATGGACCCTTTCAGTCGACGATTCAAGTGATTGTAGAGGAAGTGGGCTAGGCTTAATCCTCACTTCACCTGTAGGCGACACCATTCAACAAGCAGTTCATTGCAATTTCAAAGCCACAAATAATGAAATTGAGTATGAGGTGTTGATTGCAGGAATCGAACTCACAAAAAGCATGGGAATCAAAAGAATACTCATTGATTCTGACTCTCAACTGGTTGTCAATCAACTCAATGGATCCTACCAAGCAGAGACGTGAAGATGACAACCTACTTAAACCTGGTAAAAAATTTACAATCTACATTCACTGAGTTTTCTATTGTGCAGATTCCCAGGACAGAAAATAGCAAGGAAGATGGATTAGCCAATCTCGCCTCAGCTTTACAGAGAAATTCCATAATAGCCATCCCAGTCATCTACCTACAATGGCCCATCATATGGAAGAGAACTAGCAATCAAACATCAAACTTGGCAATTGGCACATGCTAGATGATCCCCCTCATCAATTATTTGCAAAACGGAGAATTACCAGTCGACCGAAATGAATCCCATCGACTTCGAGCAAAAGCCACCAGATTCACAATAGTGGACATAAAACTTTACAAGAAATCATTCTCCGGACCCCTCCTTAGATGTGTTACACCTAACGAAGAAAAATATGTTCTTACCGATTTACATGAAGGAGAATGTGGCAACCAATCTGGGGCTCGAAGTGTAATGCCCCGAATTCTCCGATGTGATTTAATGGCGGGATTAGTAGGTCGAGAGGGCCATACTTGTTTAATTATGCCATTAAATGATATTATGCATGTATAAGTGAATTACATTATAATATAATGTTAAATGCATGCATGTGGGTCCACGTTTTAATTACAGGGGTGTGATGGTAATTTAGCCCCTTGAGGGTATAATTGTATAATTGTATGCATGTCGATGATATGTGCTGAGACCACATTATAATGTGGGTTGGTTCGAGCTATTCGGCATGAGACGGTCTTGGATTATTGATTAGCGGTTTAGTCACAACAGGTTTAAGACCGGGGCTTGGGTTGAGTCTCGGGGTGATTTTAATGATTAGAGCGTTACCGGGTATTAAAGGGTAACAGGATGTGAATTATTGGCGTTTGAGATTATTGAGAATAGCGGGAATTAGAGAGCGTTAATTATGATTAACGAGATAGGAGGAAAGTACCAAATATGCCCTTGGGAGTCTTTAGAAACTATTATTTGACCTAGGGGTAAAATGGAAATTTCACCCCTAGGATAGATATACCTGGTGTTGGCTGAAAGAAGATAGTGAAAAACAGAGCATGTTTAAGAGTTCTCCCGTACCTTTTTCTCTTCACCTTTCTTTGTGATTTTTGAACCAATTTTGAGGATTCTAGCTTGGAAAGCAAGCCCTAGGAGTTTGGGAGTGTGTTCCACCATTGAAGAGCATCATAAGCTGAGCTTTGGGTAAGTTTCAAACCATAGATTTCTCTGGTTTGTCCTGTTTTGGTTTGGTTTTGCAGCTGAGATTTCTAGGGTGAATACTTGGTTTTGTTGGGAGTTTTGGCTAGGGTTCCCATGCTTGTGATGTTTGGGGTGTGTTAGGATGGTTTTTGGGTTCATTTGGCATCAAGAATGGGATTTGGAAGCTTGGGAATCGGGTTAGAATCGAAGGAGTTGAAGAAGGTCGGTTCAGGGGAGATTTGGTCTGGAGGTAGCGTTATAGTGCCCACCTTAGGGCGCTACAGCGCTCCTCAGGAGGGTTTTTGGCATGTTGGTGGTTCTGAGTCTAGCGCTGGGGCGCTAGGGGTTGAGCGCTGTAGCGCTACCCTGTTCCTTCTAAGTCCAGTTTTGAGTGTTTTTAAGGGTTTTTGACTTGGGGTTTCAATCCTTAAGGCCCGAGATCGAATCTACTCACCGTGTGGGCATGTTTCGGGTTTCCGAGAGTGGTGCTTAGGTTAAGACCCTTTTTATGTGGATTCTCATTAATGGAGGTTATAATTGGTTGTGATTAGGTAACCGCTAAGGAACTAAAAGATTGATCGTTCTCAGGGGTCGTCCTTACTATACTTCTCGCTCGAACCTGAAGTAAGAAAACTGCACCCTGTGTATATATAACATGTGTGTTGGCTATTGAGGCATGTTGATTGATAGATGTGGACATGAATTGCATACTAAATGCTAGTGAATACTGATTACTTGTATATGGCACTGACTAGACAGGGACACTGACCTAAGAGTCAGAAACGGCATGAGCGTCCTGAACGCAAGGCCGAATGAAGATTAGATCTAATCGATATCAGTGTTGAATGGCTCTAAGGCACTAACACTGGACCGACCCTAAGGTCGATGAACTTATAAGAGCTTGTCTGGTCTAAGACCAGTTATTCAGAGCCAGGGCATATGGCCCCGGTGACTGTTTGTCACATGGCTAGGGAACGCTGTTCCAAGGTTATGACTCTATGGTCATGAGGAGGGTTATGTTGGTGACTATTCACCATACACATGTCCTGGTTAAACTTATGAAAGGTTCACTTATCAGTTAAGCCCGAGTGACCCTAACGTCACATGGCTAGAGAAGAAGGGGGGGGGGTGCGACTGTCACCTATTTGGTTGGACTAATGGTCCTGAATGATTATTACCGTTATTGTTGATACTATATCATGTTTTATTATGCTTTTCTTGCTGGGCCTTGGCTCATGGGTGCTATGTGGTGCAGGTAAAGGGAAAGAGAAGCTCACCCAGCCTTGAGTGGAGAGCTTAGGTGGTGATGTGTACATATGCGGCCGCTTGACCACCACAACCAAGGTGTTCTCAGAGGAACTAGGGGGTTTACCCTATTTTTGCCGCTTAGGTTGGCGAGATTGTAAATTTGAACAGTAATGACTATTTTGTACTGAGAACAACTGGTAAATGTTTTGATTAGCTCTGCAGGGCAGTTTGTAATGAAAATATCCATTTCCCTTCTTATTTGTTTTTCACCTTAACTTGTTAATTACACTTAGAGCACGTTTTTGACCAAAGGACTCGGGTAGCGGGTCAAATTTCTGGTCCACTGTTCACCGTAACTGTTCTGGGGTAACCAGGGCGTTACACGAAGCCTTAACAATAAAGCATATATAGTAGGTTACTATTGGCCAACAATGAGCTTTGACTCAATGAACCACGTTCGTTGTTGTGATAAGTGCCAACGATTCGCTCAAGTCTCCCACCTCCCGCCAGAAAAACTAAATCCAATCATATCTCCCTGGCCATTCATGAAATGGGGAATGGATATAGTTGGAAAGCTGCCAACCACTCTTGGACAATGAGTGTACATGATTGCATTGACGGACTACTTTACCAAATGGGTTGAAGTCGACTCCTTTCAACACGTTCGAGATTGGGAAGTGAAGAGTTTCATCTAGAAACATATTATTTGTAGGTTTGGTGTACCAAAAGAAATTGTAACCGACAATGGATCTTAGTTCATTAGTAATGACTTTTAAAGACTTCTGCAAAAGATGGGGAATTCGACTTGGCTTCTCAACTCCAAGGCATCCACAAGCCAATGTTCAAGCAGAGTCGACCAACAAGACTATCATTGGAACACTAAATTTTTTTTAGAGAAAGCTAATAGAAGATGGGCAGATGACCTTCCACGAGTCCTTTGGTTATATCGAACGACTGGAAGAACGCTGATTGGAGAAACACCCTTCTCTTTAACTTATGGGGTCGAAGTAGTAATTCTAGTCGAACAAAGCCTCCCGAAAGCTCGGTATCTACATTCAACAGAATATTGTAATGATAACTAGTTATTCCACCACCTGGACCTAATCAACGAGCGTAGAGATCAAGCACTGATGAGAATAGCAACCTACCAACAAAATATTGCTAAACACTTTAACAAAAATGCAAGAGCTAGAAGCTTCAAAGAAGGAGATTGAGTTCTGTGAAGGGTTTTCCAAAACAAACAAGAGCTCGGTGCCGACAAGCTTGGACCAACTTCGGAAGGCCCTTACCAAATAATTAAAGTTGTAGGGCGAGGAGCATACAAACTCCAAACCCAAGATGGGCGAGCCATTAGCAATATTTGGAATGCAATCCATCTAAAATAGTATCATTTCTGACGGATCTCTTTATTACTATCTTTTCACTATTTCAGTCTACTATTTTTATGTTAACCATTTTCAAAAGATACTCACTGACTTAAGCATTGAAGAGTCGACGACTACGTTCCCATCTATCGCAGGAAACTTAATAATTGATCAAACAAGTAAACCAATTCGTAAGTATTAAAAAATAATCAACCTTATTTAGAACATTACTGACTTGAGCGTTGGAGGGTCGATGGCATCGCCATCGACCGCCCTTTGTTTTTCAGGAAATACATCAAGTCAAAAGGAACTCCGCAATGCACTTGACATGGCTTGATAACAAGCAAACCAAAAGATCCCGCAAGACTCACGCCCAACACCATACAAGACCAAACAACTCGAGCTTTCAAAGTCGGCCAAAAGTAGGTACTCAACTATGTAGTCTAATTCTTAAACAAGTACTTGCAAAAGACTTAGACTAGGGGAATAAACATATAAGCCAAGTGCCAAGGTCGGCCTACTCCAAAAATAAGCATGTTATTGATTATAGTATAAATCAGAGTTTGTTTCTTGCATAAACTCGTTGTTGGTGATTGCATTGGAAGCTCCAGTCGACAATCATATACCTAAGTATCATTGAGTAAAACATAATTGTAAATGAACAAGTTCAATCGGCTTGATGTTTCAAGTAATATGTTAAGTGCCTACTCATGAAAAACATCAATTCTAAGTAGAACTTTTTCAATCAACCTGGTGTTCCAGTGAACAAACATACACTTGCTTATGGTCAAAATACAAATAAAATTCAGTCTACTGATAATAAGTTAAACCTATTTGAAGTATGCTAATGTTAAAATACAAAAAATATGAAATCAATATAATAAGGTTCAACACCCAAAATACAACATATCCTTAGACCTCCAGTAGTTACTATCATTCGCAACAAGCAAAAGTCTAAGAATCCTGGTGCAGCCCATTAGTAGGCTCAAACGCCTCTCCCTCATGATTAATGACTCCTAGCGATTCAGGCAGTGGCGGGAGGAAACAGCTATGTCGCCATCGACATCACATTCCTTATACTTGCCAGCCTTGTACTCTTTCATGATTTCTCCCCTTGTCTTCAAGATAACCGACTCCACTATCTCACCAAGTTGTTCATAATACTTCTGAGCATGCTCTAGATGCGTGTCACAATCAATCTTCATAGCCTTAAGTTCAGCGGTGACCTTTTCCAAGCTCACACCATGGTCAGACTTGTATTTCTCAAACTCTTGACGAATAGCAGTGTTCGTATCTCAAGAGACGATTCCTGCGAGAAAGTTATACATCTTTCTTCTTTAGGTATAATGCACCTTGACGAGCCTACACAACAAACAAAAGATTAGCACATTACAAAAATAGATAAGAAACAAGAGTTTGTCTACTTCACCAGAAATAGATCCAGGGTTCGAGTAGACAGATATGTCCTTCGAGAACGAAAGAGCAATAGATCCCTTGTCGACTGGCTGGAATTTGGGATGCTTCCTCTTTGAGAGAGTCAGATCTGGTCCCTTGTGTCCGGAACTCTTTCTAATCTACATGCGCTCAAGGAACTGCGCCTTGGCAACATTGGAGGATGGAACCTTGAAAGTCATCTCCATCACTTTATCTACAAACGCTCATTCCTCTTCATTCAAATGACGGGTAAATGAAAAATGGGATCCCAGTCGCTCAATAGATCGAATGAGCGTCAAATATATTGACGAGCAAGGAATAATACCTTGAGGATCCCAGTCTACAAGCTTCCGTGACGCACTAGCTTGCAATTCGTTCTCTTCTAAGATACACTCCCACTGATGCTCTGTCACTGGTATCGCAAGAATGGATTCAATCCTCTCCTTAGCTAAACTACCAGGTGCCCTAGTAAGGTTGCACTCCTGATCTACAAAAAAGAAAAGATAAGTCTCAGCATTAACTGGAACACAAAGGAAAAATGTTCAAACTACATACCAAGGACCTTCCAATGAAATGGAATATCAAGACGACCCTTCAAACCAAAGATTAAGTCTCCTTTAGCAAAGAAGAACTTTTCCTTCCACCTCTCACGAACGTTGGTGGTGAAACCAGTAACCAGATGGCCCCGGCGCCTCCGGAGATTAAACTAGTAACAACCTTAATCTGTGTCATGCTCTTGCAAGGAGTATGAATAAAGAATTTCATTCATCCCAACCTCCAAATTATGTCGCTTCGCTAAGTACTGAAGTGCTACAAGTAACCTCCACGAGTTGGTCATAAGTTGACTCAAGGCAATATCGTAAAAATCTAGCACATCTAACACCAAGTCAAGTATTGGAAACCTGAGCCCATCTACAAATGTTTTCTCATAAAAACAAATCCAATCTCCCATGTTCCAGTCAACCCTCTCATATGAATCTAGTAGCCTCAATCTGATAGATTCTGGAATTCTGAAAGAAGGCCTTATTCTTTCCATATCTTCCTCCTTAAGTATAGTACAAGGATTCAAGCTCAAGACATATTGAGGTCGCCCTACCCCATCTTCTGGAGTAGGATCAATCTCTTGTCTAGATAAACCAAACTCGCTACTTGGCACACCAGTAAGGATTGGAGACTCTGGTGGTGACATAATATGAATTAAATCCTCCATTTCGTGCCATGAATGGACACCAACAATTGCCACACTACCATTATCTGACATACCCAACCTCTTGATACTTCCAATCTACACCTCAATGATAAAGTTCAAGTTAAAGTCCTTAAACCAAATGACTTCATTTCAATCTACATAATTTCACCCAACAACCAATCTTACTAGTAAACAAATTTTGTAAAAGCTCTTTCCAGCCTACCATATTCACATTTAACAAATAGGCCCAATGCTAAAAGCCCACTACTAAAGCATGCAAACAACAAATTCCCATTTTACTTTAACATCTAAAGATCACAAGAAGAAAAAACCAAAAGTAAAATCAACATGGAACCACACTTTCACCACTCAAGAGCACCAAGAACATCAAGAACACTTCAAAGGTAAAAGTTAAAGCTAGAGAAAACTTACCTCAAAGGATTCATTTCTCTCCTTTGCTCCTCTTTTACCCAAGTGTGAAAAGTGAATATGAGAGGAGGAGTCTCATTATATAGGGTCCAAAAGTAAAAACTCAATGACATGTGGCAAGATCACATTGGTCCATCAGTCCAAGGGCGGGAAAGTTAAAATCAAAATCGAGATAGCTAAAATTCAAATTTAAGTGAGAAATAATTCGGTCACACAAAACAACTATAGAAATACTTTTTCCTACACACAATCAAAACAACAAGAGGCAAAGTCGACATCAAGTATGTCAAAAGGGAAAACGAGAACTTCCATTTATTGCTTCACATGTAGACTACCACAAAGAAAAATTTGGACTTGTGATTATCAAGTTTCAAAATTTACCATCGATACAAAGGCCACCAAAGCATCAAACACCTCAAAGTGCAGTATTTCAATCAATACAACTCGCTGAATTTGGTCCTACTTTCAATCGACACAAATAAATTAATCAATGCCCGACAGGATTCTAATTAACACTATATTTGACACTATAATGCCCTCCAGTCTACACTGTACCAACCATAAACTCACTTTGTTTCAGTTGAGTTCAAGAATGACGAGACCCATGTACTTTAGCTCACTTTCCAAATAATGCTAGTAGGAATCAAAAACTTTAAAAGCCAGGAAAAAAAGGGCTTCAGTCAACATATACTTACAATAAAATAATAAAATTTCAATACCCCACTGTCAACAATATAGTATCAATTAGATTCAAAAGTCTCTCTCATTTCTAGCAACTCATCAGCAAGGAAGTCAATTTCTTCAAACTCTTTGCTTTTCAGTCCACAATGAGCAAATAAGCCTTCAGTCGACACCACCAAAAATAAGTCTCCTATACTATTGAGATATAAAAATATATATCTTCATTATATCAAGTAACAAGGTCAAAATCTCACTTCCAGCTCTCAATCGACACCCCATTTTCAAGAAATGTATCTATTATATATATTATAAATATATAAATTCATACCTTTCTGTTGACACAAATTCAGCTACCTTCAATCCGTATTTTCTCCATTAGCTTAAACGATAAGAATATATGATTCAACGCATCTTATTTCAGTCGACAATGGGAGAATAAGCCCCCAGCCGACACCAAATTGTTAAAAGGGATAGTCGAATACCCTTTTGTATAAAAGTACTCACATATGCAAACAAAGCCCTTGCCCCGGTAAACGTTTAAAGATTGACTTAATTAAAGACTCAAAATAATGTGCTATCACCAAATGAAGTAAGGCCCAACATTGTGATGTCAACAAATGAACAAAAGTTCACACTATATATATACGATTAATTCTTCCTGCTCAAATAAATACACGTTAAAGGCACCAACAAAAGTGCACACTATATATATATACGATTAAGTGGAATGATGGTCTACATGGAGGCATGCCAGATAATTGAATAAATCTAAAGGAGGGCTCATGGCCCAACACGTCAATCACATTAACATGTGAAGCTTGTACCAAGTGAACATATCACTTAGATCTATGATAAAATGGAATGGATTTCCAAAAGCTTGATAAACTTCACATGTTTCCTTGTTCATCAAAAATGTATATGTAACATTTAAATAGTTGCATATTATAGCACTCCAAAACATAACCAAACTCTCTAAATAAAAATACTTTTAGTTAGAGAGTGGGGGATAAATTGTAGTGGCAAAAAATGGTACTAGAGGCCCACGACCCAAAGAATAAATTTTCAATCAAATAAAGCAACAACTTACAAACTTGGTAAAATGGCCCAAGACTAAATTTACTTGGGTTCGTAAGCCCAAACTGTATAGATATACAAACCCATTTAGCAAAGTCCAACCTACTTGAAAAGACAAAGTCAAAAAGTAATTTAGAACCCTTTCAAAGCAATTCACTTTACACAAAAGACTCGGTCTACACTCTCCCAACAGTAAAATGAAGGGAATCTCGGAAGACATGTCACTCTACGCGTCGTTTGACTTAGTATTACGAAGAAATGGTTGTTCAGTCTCCAAAATGAGATTCCTATTTAAGAAAGAGAACATTCTCAAAGGAGGATCACAAATTGCTCACTGAACTCTCTTAATTATCTCAATTCTTACTCTCTAAGCAATCCATTTTCAATCAATCTCTGGCCTCCCGATGACGACATTAGCTAAGTATTTTACTCTTGTTACCAGTTTACTTGTTCCGAACTATTTTACTAACTTGCTAGTCGAAGTCTCTTTGGCCGACACCACTCTGGTGTCCCAAAGACTTTACAGACCTTTTCCCTTTTGTTGTGTACAGGTAACCGGTGCCCACCTTCGATCGATTCAATTGTAGATTCGTGCGTCTACACACATCAACCCAAAAAAAAAAAAAAAAAAAACAATATATATCATAACAACTAAACATCAACCCAAAATAAATCTAAACAAAACGTGAAAGCAAAATGAAAACAACACAAAGAAAGAAAAAAGACAAAACTGTAAATATGTAAAATTTCCCTGAAACGGTAAAATTGAAAGAAAAAAAAAAGTGTTTGACCATAAAAATGTAATTATGTAGCGAAATTAAGTATTTTATGTAAAAATCTAAAAAAAAAAAAAGAGCAAATGCTATATTTAGCCAATTTTTTACAATTATACTCTAATTGTGCAAATTAATGCAAAAAGTCAACAAAATCATTTAATTTTTATTGAGAATATATAAAAAGTTAAAGAACTTTCAATTAATATAAAAGACATTAATTAGTAGAAAAAATGTAAATAAAAAAGGTAACATTTATTTTGTGCCAAGTTTGATCCATGCTATATTTTGTGTCAAATTTGTCATACATTTTGTAACACCATTGCCGTTACATTTTTATTTTTAATTAGCAATACACCACTCTTATAGTACTCATTGAAGATGCTCTTAGTGATTATTTTCTTTTACATTTTTCTTATCATAAAAAAATGTCATACAAAGTCTTCCACTATTCTAATATTTGAGAAGGAAAAAAAATGAAAAATGGATAATGGAGGATATGGTAACTCATCGGAGGTATATGTTAAGGTTAAATCCAAAAAAGAATAGTTTGTTGTGTTTATAGTCACTTTTTACCTCGAATTTTTTTGGATAAAAAAGAAAAAGAAAAGAAAGCTAAATGTTGTAAGTTGCAACTATATGTTATTTCTCCAAAATCAAATTTAAAAGTATACCATTACAAGTTTTTAGATTAGTGCAATGTTGATGGACAACAATCTTACTAATGAATTCTCACATCTATAACTTTATGGGTAAAACTGATATGGAGTTCAATATTTTTGTGAAAGGAAACACACAAACTCAAAACACATCTAAATTCCAATTAAGAATAATAATAATAAAAATAGTGATTATAGTGATAGTCTATGCAATTTCAGGTGGTGGAGGGTCTTGTTGGGTTGGGAGGTTGAAGATATGGGAGGATCCCAAACGTGTGGCATTAACATAATCTTGAGGACTATGAGCTGGTATGCCTGGCATTACCAAACCAATGATCCTAAACAATCTCATAAAGTTACCTTCTCTGTACTCTGCTCCCTTTTTTCTTGGTATAGTGAAGCTTCTTACCAGTTCCCAAAAGGCATTTACCATCATTGGCATTGCCCCTAAGGGTGAAAAATAATTCTTGTTTGGTTCTTCTTCAACTATCTGCATTACAACATATTATTCAAGCAACACTATATTAGTATGTTATGCTAACATACTAAAGTAATGATATTAATTTACTTGTTTACCTTTCCTTTGTAGTGGCGGTTGAAGTATATGCAAGTGCCAAAGTGCTTGAACAAGAGATCCTTGTCATCATAGGGCAACCTAGGAACCATGTCATTACCATAAACAAATCTAAAATACTTTATATTATGCTCTCTTAATTTTTTGGCCATGAACTCCCCAAATTGCCCATCTCCAACCCTAGGTTGCCCAAAAGTGTAAACACCCTCCAATCTATCCAACAAAAAATCATCCTCATGCAATACCAAAACAGTTGGAAAAAGAATAGCTAGGGCACCCCCAAGACTATGCCCTGTCAATATGAAATTTGCTTTCTCGTTTTTACTCAACAACTCCCTTAGTTTTTCCCTAATGGCATAGTAAGCTGTAGATGGACGGTTCTGCCCATCCAAATCAGTGTCGTTTTGGGCCTGGACCTCTTTGGGCCAGCCCAAGTTCTTTTGTAGGCCCAAAGCTTTCATGAACCCACCATGGATTTTGCCAACTTCAGAAAGTTGGTACCAAGAAATGTCGAAGTCAGAACACCAATCTTCAGCGTCGAATGGTTCAGTTCCTCTAAATGCAACGACAATTGTTTCATGGTCGGTAGTCTTGTCTCGAAGTAAGAAGGCTTGTGTTGAAGGCTTTTCTAGATATTCTGCAATATATATATATATATAAAATCATTGTACATTTTTTATATAATAAGGGAGATAATTAAAAAGCCAAATATATATATAATAGATAAATAGAGTACATATATATGTATTTTGTTTTTTTCTTTCTAAAATAAAATCTATCATTGTTTGATACAATAAGTTTAAAGTACTTCATTGAAACACAAGTTAACCATACATATATACTCACCGAAAAAATAAACAAATAAACACATATAAATGTGAAAAAGAAAGTGACTATAGCTACATTGCAACATATATAAGTTAATATATATGCATGAAATTAATTAGGTTAGTTCTTAATTACCGTTCCAAAAGTCGTAGGTTCCTAAGCACTCCATCTGAGAACATAAAGAATTGGTCATAACAATTAAGTTAATAATTATTGATTAATATACTTAAGCAAATGATAATAATCATAATAAAATTGATATGAGATAATTGTGGCATAAGTACCCAATGTTTGGGTTTTGTATGCGGCATAGACTCAATGGTTATTTTTAGTAGCAATAGTACACAAAGTTAATAAAAGTGTAATTCTACCAGTGGTTTGTTAATGAGCAGATTAGGCAGACACGTGTTACGTTTTTATTGATCCAAATCATAATTATTTTTAAAATATTATTGAACTGGACCAATCACAGAGTGACACGTATTGGTCCAGTTATCACGAAACGGAGACCTAACGGAGGAGGTTGACGGAATTACACTTTTAGTGATTTTGAGTACTATTACTACTAAAAATAAACATTGAATCTATGGCGCGTACAAAATCTAAACATTAGGTACTTATGCCGGAAATATTCCAATTGATATATATATATACACGTATAAATATATTCATTTATACCTTCCAATGATGGTTGACTATATTTTGAATGTAAGCAGTGTTTTCATAGGATGCCTTAGATGCCATCATAGAGAGTGCCCCATAATATCTAGGGTCCCCATACTTGATGTTGCCGTCTAGCTCCATTCTCTTGTCCAAATTTCCAATAAATGACACAAACGTTTCTGAGGTTTTATCTGGCTTTACCACTTTTCCTGTCCAATTTACCACTCTATCAATTCATTATTTTCTACACATATATATACATGTATATATATATATATATCTTATATACGAAAATAAATAAACATCATTAATATATTTCACAAAGTAATACTAAAAACCAAAATTCTATTGTACAAATTGGTAATTCTCAATTTTTTATTTGTTTATTTATTAATCAAAAATCAATTTATTATAGGCGTATTTAGCAAAATAGCCTTCTTTCTTATAGTCATTTTGCACAATAATATTTTATTAATAATTTTTTGCAAAAAAAATGGCACCCCTAGACACCCTATCAAAAATTTGTGACACGCTATCAAAATCTAGATTCCATTAAAGAGTTATTTTGTAAAAAATTATCAAAAAATAACAATTTTACAAAATAACATTATAAAACATATTTTCACTAATTACTTTTTATTATACTAGATAGATACAAGCAACATTCAATGCACGTTGTTTGCTTAATTTTATTTATAGAATTATTTTAATTATATTTATTAAATTTATTTCATTGTCATATTCAAATAAATAAACAATATTATATATAAAATAATGACATAAACATATTAAATAAAAAATTAAACCGAAACATTGTTTATGATTATTTTAAATATATATATAATATGATAACATTTTTAAACATACATGATGGTTTTTTGATAAAATTTAAAATTATGTATTATATATTATTATAATGATATTTATAATATTCTAATTTATGTTAATATAAGTATTTATTATCTAGTCTTATATTAAATATTACTATAATAATGATATTTTATAGTATTTGAATTTATATTAATATAATTAATAAATATCTATTTTAGTTAGTTTTAAAAGAATATTCTGTTAAATATTTAGAATATTTTATTAAAGTTAACAAAACAAATTATTAAAACAAAAAAATTTCGTTATCTAAAATATATTCACAAGTCATATTGCATCTTCTAAACAAGAGAAATACTTAGGGTAATACCATGTTATCAATATTATCATCAAGTTATATTGTGGTTTGCTTAATGAAAGATTATTGGGGTAGTATATAGATTTTTTCTCCTTTACATATATTTATGTATTTCTTGTATTCCATCATCACTAAAATAGACATTTTTTTCAAAAATTATTTTATAAAATAATATTTTTTTGATAATTATTTGGAAGACTTTTTTTTGCAAATAATTAATTATAAAAAAAGAAATTATTGTACAAATGATTTTTATGTTATTTTACCACACACTTCTTCTATTATATATATTATATAGGGTTATTTGCGGCAATAATGCTTATGTAGTTCATTTTGTTGCACTTAAATACTTATGTAAAAAATTTTGCGGCAATAATGCCTACTGTTAATGTTTTGTTGCAGCCGTTGGTCCCTGAGCCACTAGGAGTATATATGACACACGTGGCACGACCCAATTGAGTTAAATTATTAAATTTTAAAAAATAAATATACATATTTCTATTTTCTATTAAATATATAAAAAGAAAAAATAAATGAGAAAAAAAAATAATATAGGAAAAAAATTCTAGGTAGAGGTCGGGTCTGTTTTTAGGGATTTATCATGTTATCTTCTTCACAAAGTCCCCAGCCGTTGCCTCCAATCCGATCACCACCGCCCCTTGCACACCACTCCGGCGAAGCACGCCCACCGTTCCAAGCACAAGAATCCGGCCACGCAACTCCAGTCACCACTGGTCGGCTCGTTCTCCAGACGCACAGCTACGTAGCTTCGGCGTCTTCTCCGTCGCGTATCAAGAACCCAGGCGAGCGTTGCGGGTGTCTTCTTCGACCACGGTACAGCTCCGACCACATCCCCATTCGCTCTAAGGGCACGCACATCTTCGGCCTGTGCTGTTTCGATTTGAGCTTCGTCCCCCATTGATTCCGACTGAGTAGAGGTGCCAGATTTTGATTTTATTTTTCTGCATGTGTGTTGTAATTTCCGATTGGTTAGGGAGCCAATTTGTGCAGTTTTTCTTTGCTGGGTTCTTGTTTATATTTTGGGCATTATTTTTGGTCAAAAATCTGGGTTACCGAGATGAAATTTTTAGTTTATATTGTTATTAGGATTGAGTTATATTCTGGGTAAAGAATTTTTAGATTTTTTTGTTTTAGATTAGTTTTATAAATGTTATTAAGATATTAAACGAAATCAATTTTTGTTCGTGGTTAGTTTTTTTGTTTTAGATTAGAAAATAGAAATATGTATATTTATTTTTTTAAATTTAATAATTTAATCCAATTGGGTCGTGCCACGTGTATCATATATACTCCTAATGGCTCAGGGACCAACGGCTGCAACAAAACATTAACGGTAGGCATTATTGCCGCCAAATTTTTTACATAAGCATTTAAGTGCTACAAAATAAACTACATAGGCATTATTGCCGAAAATAACCCTATTATATATGTATAATTATACGACTATATAAGTAGACTATACGTGCTCTCTATCTCTATATGCATAAATATATAGGAGTTAAAGGTAAGCATAATCTGTTAATAACCGACCAAACAACTAATAATATATATGCATCAATATATAGGGATTATATTGGATTTTTGTAATTATTCTTAGTTGATAAACTAATTGGCTAGTTATGTTATTTAATTAATGTTGCTATGTATAATTACTCGATAACAATTAATTAAAGCTGACAATATACGTCACAACACGATAACACGACTAAAAAATGATACAAAATTATCGGGTTTTTGTTTAGTATAAACAGATACGGGTCAAAATAGGTTAAACCCAATTATACTCGATTAAATTTCAGGTTAAAACCAAGTTAACTCACTAAACCCGAAATTAACATATTTAACACGATTAAGTATAGATTACTAAATAGTTCATAAATATGTTAACCTAGACTTAATTTATTTAATAATATATAATTTTGTATTTTAGTGTATGATATCTTATATTTTGAATATTAGATTTATATTTTAATTTTGAGTTGATTACATAGGTCAAAATTAACCTATGTAACATATAAATATGTCTTATATATGTTAAAATGACTTGTTTGAACTTGATTATCATTTTCAATCTATCTATGTGGGTTAAATAAGTTATAAATAGGTCCAAAATATAAACGTGTCATGTAATGTTAACACGACCTGAATATGACATGTTTAAATACCGTGTTCGTGTCATAGGTTAACCTATTCATAAATGTGTCGTGTTCGAGTTACGACACACTATTTAATCGTGTCGTATTCGTGTCGTGTTGAAATTGTGTTGACCCGAAATATGACACGTTAACACAAATTGACAACACTACAATTAATATATGTGGATGACACATTCATCTTTTGTAAGGCTACTTTGGAAAAGGTGGTGGAACGTTGATTAGAAGTTTACTTAGTGGTAGGGGCAATGAAATCTTTGAATGCTTACAAAAAGTTGGTGTTCTCTAACAATAATGCTCCCCATTCTTCAAATGCCTTTTTTTTTATTTGCTTCATTGTAGGGTATTAATAATGTTGTAGATGAATTTCTTAGGTGTTATATTATTTTAAATAATATAATGTTAGATTAAATAATGTGACATAATGTGATTTGTCACACCTTGTAACATATTATTGAGAGTCACAAAAATTGAACACATGTGTGTGGCAAATGTGACATATTTTGGAGTTACAAAAAAAAAAAAAACTTGTAACTCCCAAATATTACCCAACAATGTGTAGATTTGATATTACACATTTTGATTTGAATTTCTCAAAAGCCATAAGAGATATGGCTCTCAAAGAAGTGATTTTAACTCTCATAATGTGTATGGAAGTTACAAAATCAAGTGGGAATGAATTTGGAACGTTTTGGAAAATTGGTTGTTGAAAAAATGACTTAGGCCGCTGCCTATGTTTTTCAGGCCGCGACCTAAGAGGCAGAAAACATTTTAGGCCGCGACTCATATTTTTCAGGCCGCGGCCTGAGCAGCTAACAACATTTTCCAAACTTCGGTTTTATCCAATTTTGAACGTTTCCGACAGCCAAATAACTCCCAAATCTCTATTTTAATTCCATAAACATTCAATTAATCATTGGTAACAGCCATGTGGGTTGATGGAATTTGAAATTCAAAGGGTGTCTCAAAACCCTATAAATAGGAGTCTAATACTCACTTGTAAGACACATCATTTTCCATCCACAAATCGCTTGGCTGGAAAATACACCATAGATGCTTGATAATTCCAGAGAGCTATTTCTTAGAGAAATCCCTTAGTGCTTAGAGAGTATGGGGAAATAAGCTTTTGGACAAAGGTTTTGAACCTTGTTCAAGTTGGTGATCCCCACTACTTTACACTTAGGTTGTGTGAGAGTTTGTTCTTTTTATTGATTTTATTTTCATTCTTTTGATCTTATTTACTTGTATTATTATTGTTTTGAGTTTGTAACCTTCTTCTTCTACCTCTTTATATTTACTTGTATTTTGAGCAATTGAGTTGTAATGTTTATTTAATCAATTACCTTGTCTATTGTATTTTTTTGCATAAAGTTGTATTTTGGTTTTTCCATGTTTCCATTGAGTATAAATATATATTCTCTAACAATCAAAAGCTTATTTTCTTTTTTTTCAATGGAAGGTGAGACCATCAAGATTATGAACCAAAACCTAGTGAGGTTGGATAGGTTTGATGGATCCAATTTCACTAGGTGGCAAGACAAGGTGAAATTCCTTTTGACAACACTCAAGATAGCCTACATCCTTGAGTCATCCTTGACACCTCTAGCCGAGCCATCCGACAAAGACACTCCTGAGGAGGTGGAGAAAAGAAGGAAGAGAGAAGAGGACAACCTTCTTTATAGGGGTCATATCCTTAATGCCCTATTCGATAGGCTATATGACCTCTATACCAACACCAAATTCGCGAAGGAGATTTGGGATGCCTTGGAGAGTAAGTACAAGGCAGAGGAAGAAGGTACAAGAAAGTTCTTAATTTCTCAATATTTTGAGTTTTCTTTCATTGATGGGAAAACTCTTTTACCTCAAATTCATGAGTTACAAGTGATTGTGAACAAGTTGAAAGTTCTCAAGATTGAGCTTCCCGATGCCTTTCAAGTTGGTGCAATAGTGGCAAAATTACCACCAACTTGGAGGAGTTATAGGAAAAGAATCATCCATAAGACTGAGGATTACACTTTGGAAGAGATTCAAAAACACATTAGAATTGAAGATGAATTGAGAATAAGAGACAAGGGTGTAAATGAGTCTAAAGATGAGACTTCCAAGGCCAATGCGGTTTCACACAACATCCCAAGGGCAATAACAACAAGAATGGTAGTGGGAATGATAACTCTACACAATAGAGTTATTTTACCACTTTTTATGTGCTAATTGTTGCTTAATTCTTGAGTTTTTAAATAATTTATTAAGTTTTTAAGTAATTTTGAATTTATTAGGTTTATTTCAATTTTATAGATTTTTTTGTGTTTTTATAGTTATTTTTTTGTAAAATATTGTAGTTAATTATTTGAATTATTGTTATTTAATTTGAGGTAAAAAATATGGTATTATTGAGCTTAAATGTTAAATATAAATTAAGTTATAATTAATATTTTCAAAAAATTAACTTGATTTATTTTATAGTGAAAATATTTTATTATGATTTATTTTATATTTATTTTGTAGGAAATTTATGGTATTTTTGGGCTTTAAAAAAGTGAGGAAAATAATAAATAAAAGTGGTATTTTTACAATCAAACCCAAGTCTCCAACAAGCCCAATGCCAGGCCCAAACCGTCAGAAGCCCAATTGACTCCAGCCAGCATCTCTTCAGCAAGTCCTCCCTGCCGAGACCCTCTCCAGCTCCCTGCCAGGTCTCCAGCTGTCACCTCCAAGAAGCAGCAAACCGAAGAGATCCTCTTCATTTGCATCCCTCACGCCTCCTGTTCAAAGTGCCAGCCGTGGGCCTGCGCCAACCACACGGTCCAGCTGCTCTCCTCACCAGCTTCTGGGCTGCCTGCCACCAGCTTGCCCAACGGGCCTGTTCCACTCCAGGCCGCCTAGCCCAACTCTAAGCTGCCTTCAGCAGCTCCCAACTCCACAAGCCCAGAAGCTCCATGGCCCAAACTGCCCCAAGACAGCCAAGCTGCCAACACAGCCACCAAAATGCCAAAAACCATATTTTTCTTCCCATTTTTTTTTCTTTTCACTCAAATATCAATTCACTCTTCCCTATTTTTCTTACCTAAATAAACATTCATAATTCATTTTTTTACCCTAGTTTTTCACTAATCTTCCATCCAACCAAACATTTCATCTTTCCAATACCATTACACTTACTCTATTTATCCTACCACTTCCCAACACAATTAAATTAATCAATTTATTTATTTTAATTTGATTAATTTAATCTCCATATTTTGCCTATAAATAGAGTCTTGTAAGACCATTTGGGGGGCTCTTCTTCATCTTTTCAACATCTTCTACACTTCATATTTTTCTCTATTCTTTTCACTATTTTCTCTCTACCATTTTTCATCTTTTGAAGAGCATGTCAAGTATGTTATTTTGTAATTTTTATTTCAATCTAGTTATGAGCTTCTAATCTTTTTCAAAGATTATTAAGATGATGATGAAGCAAAATGTAACTAGATAGTATTTTTTGTTGTATGTTGATTTCCCATTTGTGCAACATTAGTTATGGATTTTTCTATCAAAGATATGCATTTTTTATCTATTATTGATTGTTAAAGCATATTACACTTAGTTCTTCATTGTGCAAAAATATGATATTTTTTGATTAAATATTTTTCATTATATTGTTCACATCTAATTCTTAGAGCATAAGTATCATATTTTGCCTAAACATAATCTCTTTGATTTTTTGTAGTTTCTTTAGGTTGTAACACAACTAATGCTTAGAAATTATATCTTATATAAGTGAAAAAAAATCCTACCTTTTTTAAAGTAACTTGTGCTTGAATAGAAAATGTATTTTGAAAAAAAATATAGTGTGATTTATTTCAACTATATCTAAACTTGGGAATCAATATACTTATAAATACTATTGAACTTGCATTTTGTGGATTCTAATATCTTAATAATCTTATTTTACATATCTCATTTGAAAACCATTTTTCTATTTAATCTCAAATCTTTTTATTACTTGTCTTTTATTTTTCTAAAACAAATTCTCATCAAATATTTGGAACTAGGTTAGAATCTTCTTGCTTTGTTTGAAATAGTTTCTTTTGATGTTAGTCAACTCCCATGGGTTTGACCTCGTACTTACATGAACATTATATTCCGAAACGATTCGTGCACTTGCGAGCATATATATTAAAACACCCTCTTTTAGGTTCAACGGGTAACCCTTTAGGCCCAAAGAAAGATCATGGACAATTCAAAAACGTGAGAGGTCACTGTTTCGTTTGTGGAAAATCCGGGCACTATGCTAGAGTATGTAGGTACCGAAAGGACCCACATGAGAATGAGGTAAATACTATAGAAAAGGAAGAAGATATCCTAGCATGATTACCATGTTTATGTGCCTTGTTGAAAAATTGTTATTTTGTAATAAAGCTTCTACTCTTGAAAACTATCAATAAAATTAAAGTATTATTCTATGATAATTCTTTATTTTTCTATGAGACATTTGTGTGAGATATTAAAAAAGTTTCAAAATGAACTTGTTAAAATAATAGGTAAGAGTGTAGACCTATTATTTCATAATGTGATTATTTGTTTGAGAAATTCTCACATTACATTTGTGTTCACATTTTTATTTTAAGAAATACATAAGAAACTAAGTAAAAGTTGCTTTGAAAGAAGCATGACTTGCTTTAGCAAGTAAATAAATCAAGATAAACATTGAGGTTATATCTTGAGAGTTTATCATGTGGCTTAATGGACTCATGATGAACTTTGAGAATTATAAGTCTAGATTTATGTTAGAGGATAAATGACTTAATAGAAATGAAGAGATTTCTATTTTAAAGTGATTATCACTATGTGAGAAATGTGGGGGTGATTCTTCAAAAGTTAGTCAAATTTGTTGATAATAATTGATTAAATTGGTCATCCTATCAAATCACATTGTCTATATGTGTATAGAATGAACAAATCTAGATATGTTTGGTATCTAAAGTTATTGTTTTGTAATATTTTGATTCAAGAAGGAATCAATTTAAAACATAAAGGAGAATTTTAGAAACAAAGAGGATCCTAGAATTAATATTCAAGGAATTGTTTATCTTGGACATTGAAGTATAAAATAGTGAGGGTGTTGACTATGGTCAAAATCACTATTTTAAAGATGTAACTATTTTAATCAAACTATAGCTAGCAACAAAGTTTGAAGAAAATAATGAGAGTGTCTAAGTATGCATACATGAGAAAATGATTCAAATAATCATTTCTACATCTCAAGGGATGGGACTTAGAATCCCTAAAGAGATCCACGGTTGATGGTAATCTATCTTAATACTAGTAACCAAACTAGTATTAGGTTCAATAGGTAATAACAAGTTAATCAAGTGAATAGTAGTAGTACTCAAATATTGTCCCATATGAGATATGAGTACTAGTGTGTTACCAAAATGAGGGTTAAAACCGAAAGGTTTTTTTAATATAACTCAGTCTTAAAAAGACAAGTATTTTAGGGTAACAAAATAGTGTAAGAGTTCTACCTATATAGACCTAGGGGTGGTGCCGCCCCTCATGAGAATTGAGAGTCATTCTCAAGAAAAGTCTATGAATGGAATGTGCACATGTCCATTAACGGTGCAAAAATGAGACATTGAGGTCTCAAGTAAACATAGCAAATGTTTGTGTGTTATCACCGATTTGTTATCAAGGGATAGTGGTTCAATGCTTCGACAACCAAAATTTCAACAAACTTTGTGGTAATTACACTAAGGTAAAATTCAAGTCGAAAGACATATTACTTTATGCACCAATGCAAATGTTTCTATAGAGAGTCGTTATATAATCAAGTGGGCGAATATTATATTTTAATATAATGTTTTGATTGATTAAATAAGTGTTACAAAAATTGATTATTTAATCTAAGTGGAACAATGTTATATTATTTTAAATAATATAATGTTAGATTAAATAATGTAACATAATGTGATTTGTCACACCTTGTAACATATTATTGAGAGTCACAAAAATTGGACACATGTTTGTGGCAAATGTGACATATTTTGGAGTTAAAAAAAACAAACTTGTAACTCCCAAATATTACCCAATAATGTGTAGATTTGATATTACACATTTTGATTTGAATTTCTCAAAATCCATAAGAGATATGGCTGTTAGAGAAGTGATTTTAACTCACATAATGTGTATGGAAGTTATAAAAGCAAGTGAGAATGAATTTCGAATGTTTTGGAAAATTGGTTGCTGAAAAAACGACTTAGGCTGCTGCTTATGTTTTTCAGGCCGCAGCCCAAGAGGCAGAAAACATTTTAGCCCGCGGCCCATGTTTTTCAGGCCGCGACCTGAGCGACTGACAACATTTTCCAAACTTCGGTTTTATCCAATTTTGAACGTTTCCAACAGCCAAATAACTTCCAAATCTCTATTTTAATTCCATAAACATCCAATTAATCATTGGTAACAACCATGGGGGTTGGTGGAATTTGAAATTCAAAAAGTGTCTCAAAACTCTATGAATAGAAGTCTAATGCTCACTTGTAAGACATACCATTTTCCATCCACAAAGCACTTGGCTGGAAAATACACCATAGATGCTTGATAATTCTAGAGAGCTATTTCCTAGAGAGATCCCTTAGTGCTTAGAGAATAGGGGGAAATAAACTTTTGGACAAAGGTTTTGAACCTTGTTCAAGTTGGTGATCCCCACTACTCTACACTTTGGTTGTGTGAGAGTTTGTTCTTTTTATTGATTTTATTTTCATTCTTTTGATCTTGTTGATCTTATTTACTTGTATTATTATCGTTTTGAGTTTGTAATCTTTTTCTTCTATCTCTTTAGATTTACTTGTATTTTGAGCAATTGAGTTGTAATGTTCATTTAATCAATTACCTTGTCTATTGTATTTTTTACATAGAGTTGCATTTTGATTTTTCCATGATTCCATTGAGTATAAATATATATTCTCTAACATTAGGTACCCGACCTCTTTTTTCTTTCTAAGATAGCGACTTCAGTTATGTTTGTGATGTTAATCTTAATCATTTCGAAGGGTGGCAATGTAAGCTATACTATCACAAGTAGGAAGAGCAAGGCTAATTAAATCATAAACTCAAAGAATTTCAGTGTATGCTATGTTCAGTTTCCTTCTTCCTAAGACCCTTTATAAGGACTTAGATAAAGAGGTCAGACATTTTGGTGGTTGGGTGTTTATGATAAGACTCCTTTTCTAGCTCGTGCAAGTTGGATCCATGACAAGATGGTTTGCAACCCTTCTATAATGTTACTTTCTTTTGCTAAAAGTGTTCGAGATTTCAAGACCACTTCATTGGTGGAGGATTAATGTATCATAAGGACGAAGACTTCTCTCCTAGCTCAACAATCATTAGAGGTGGGCAAATTTAGGATTTTTATGGATGTTTATTAGAGTTACACTTAGTTTGTTAGCTTAGTTAGTTAACTCCCTTAACTGATTTAGCTTCTTGATTAGTTAAAGTGTTAACTAATTTCAGTTATGCACCAAGTTGTATTAGCTGCGTATATATAGGACAGTAGACTCATGTTGTAAAGACAATAAACTTATTTTCAATACAAACATAGTTTTCTCCTATATTTTCTCTGTTTCTTTTCTCTCGATGTTCTAGCACTAATATGGTATCAAAGCCAGGTTAAAATCTTCATCTTCTTCCAGATCTGCAATGATGGTGCACACAAATCGATTCTCCAACCCAGAAGGTGTCGATAACAACCATGCTCGTGATCCCCAATCGTCCATGACTGACGACTCCACCAATCTCCGACAATCCAATTGACCAACTCATGAAGATGTGTCCAACCCATACTTTCTAAGCTCAGGAGATCAACCCAAACTCATTCTTATCTTCTAACTTCTCACTGTTTCAAACTTTTAGTCTTGAAAAAGAGCTATTTCAATGGCTCTTGCTGCCAAGAACAAAACTGTGTTTGTCGATGGTACTTTTTCTAAACCTAATGATTCTAACCCTCTCTTTAGTTCTTGGACCAGGTGTATTAACATGATCATGTCCTGGCTTCTCCACTCGGTCTTCTCCAACATTGCTCAAAGCATCATGTTCTTTGATCTTGCCTCTGATATGTGGAATGATCTTACTGAGCATTTCAACCAAGGAAATGAACCCATAATTTTCCAATTGAAGACCAATCTTCAAGGTCTACACCAAGGAGATCACTCGGTCACATCTTACTTCACCAAACTCAAATCTATGTGGGATGAATTGAAGGAATTGGCTAGGAATTTGCATGATTTTCTCTACAAAATTCCATGCGGTTTCCCCAACGAAAGCAGAAGCTAAGGCATAATTTTCAGCTGTGGATCTATGTATTTATCATAAATGGTCTAATGCTATTTTTTTTCTCACTAAGAACCTTGTTCAAAGCTGTCACCTCTAGAACAGTTCCTAATTGGACTATTATGTCCCTTTTTTTCATCTTTCTAATTCAGCTAATAATTTTCCTGATGCCTTCTTTTGGATTCGTAGGAGTAGTAATGATGTCGTTCATAGTCTTGTTGCTTGGGTGGGATCTGTTAATCAAACTAGTGCATTACTATATGAGAATTGCTAAAGGGCACCATTGGTGCCCAATACCACAAGCAGGTGTTATACTGTTATTGGTGTAATCCAATATCGGGTCTCACTTATTTGAATTTAATAAATATTATGGGGTATCGCTAACCAATCATGAGGTGACACCTCATGTGGAGTTGGGTACCTTAATGTGTCAATTAGCAACACTCTTACTATATTTGATACATTTTTTGCAAAAGTATAATTTCAATGATGTTCAAAAAATGAGTCAAATTTGACACATGCTAAGAACATCTCACATGGAGATGCAAATCTATGATGCATTGTTAAAATATAATGTATACTTTAAAAAATAACTTCTCCAATAGTGAACTAAAAATTATGCCAAATTTAGCAAAGGCTAAAAGTTGATAGCATGGTCCAAATTTGGATCATCAATATATGTTCACTTTTTTATTTATTTATTTATTTTTTTGTCATTATTCATTATTTTATTATTATTTTAGCATATGATTTCATGTTAGTGCTTTGACTCTCATATCATCATCTTTTTTGATTTAGCAAATGATCTATAAAAATATGATTTATGATTTTATATTGAATTACTTTTAGTAACATGATTAAGATATGATATTATGTATTGAAATATTAATATTTATGCATGTTGCTTGAGTGTTTTATAAATTCTAACACTCGCTATTTAATGTGTACCAATAATAATATGTAGGGTGGGTGTTGGGTAACCTAAATTGCCTTGTAGTATCATTAATAATACATACACTTAAAAGCGGTTTATGTATTAATTATTATTCAAAATAATAATATTGATTACACTTAAATATGTGTAACAATAAATTAATACTCATGGACATGTGTGTATATTGAAGTTAATGCCCTAGAACTTAAATCGATAGCTAAGTTGATAATACTTCCACTCAGTCACTTACTTTATTTTTCACCAAAATATTCCTTTGGGAATAATATATATTCGATTCGAGGACATCCACCCACAAAGTCCTAATCACCGTAGTTAATTAAGACCAATGCTTCAAAGTCACGAAAAAAGGTTACATATATTGTTTTCTTCTGTTGTAGTGGATTCTTCTGTAGTTTTCACGTAGTTGGTTTTTTTTTTTTTTTAAATTAATATAAAAAGAAAGAAAAGAGGTAATAATTAAACATTCTTCCCCAATGAATTGTACACACTTATATATCCCAAATAAAAACAGTCACACAAAGTGGGGATTCTCTCTCTACACAATATAAATAGGACATGTGTCACAATGATGGGAAAAATTTTGTTTGGAGAATAATATAAGACACATCAATTTTTTTCTGATAGATATATAAAACCACAACTCTGATCTTTGTTTTCTTCTTTTTATTTTTTTATTATATTACTTATATGCAGAGAATAACAACATTATAAAAAAAACTGCATAATAGTTATTTTTATTTATTTTTTAATTATATCAATTATTATTTTGTCAAAAAAATTATATCAAGTCTGAATTGCTTTTTATTTTTCTTATATTCTTTTAAGAAAAGTCATGATGGGTCTTTTGAAGAAAAAAAGTAATTAAATATACAATTTGTTTAAATAAAACAATTATCTGAAATTCCTAGATTTCTAACTAAGTTCTTAAAAGCAGTTAGTGTATATTTGTTGTATATATGAATTAATTTATTTAGTTCTTTTTAAAGATTGGATCACTATTCATCTAGTAATAATAATAAATAAGATATTTGAAATGTTAATTGATATAATTATTACACAAAATTTTGATATTGAGACAATTTTTTTTGAAGAGAAGGTGTAGTAGCTACTAACCTATATGGCTATGACTAAAGGGAAAAAAATGTAATATGCAAATTTTAACAACTTTATTCTATTTTGAAAACAAAAAGTTTTATCTATATGAAAAAGTTGGGTGGTTGGAGTTTTTATCAACCCAAAAAAATATTTGATCTAAATATATATATTAATTTTTAACTTTACCCAAACAAACAAGGTTTTACTTCATTCCTCCAATGTGGAGGACACCTGTCCCATTTATATAGTTTAGACTGAGAACATTATACGACGACAATACTAGTTAAAACATAATAATACAATTCAAAACTCCCATGAAATAAATAGATTTGAATTTATATAACTCATCTATCAAATAGGTCACTCTCAGGTTAATCTGCCTAATCTGATTAATGACTCAATAACAACCATTTTATTGTATTCAATTTTTAAATATATATATATATATATATCAAATCAGTCATATTAGTGTTATATTGGTTATAAATATATCATACGTACAAACATTAAATATGTCATAAATATATCGATATACATATATATCGACACAAATCAAAATTTTGACTTCTTTGTAAATGAGTTACTTAGATCATATCGTGTTAATCCGTTTATAAATACGCTGGGTTTAGGTTTAATTTTTTGATTCAATAATTAAATAGGTTAAAATTTAGATTAAACATTGAGATATTTTTAAAAACATATTTCTTTTGTTTTTTTTTTACTTTTTTTCCGGTTTATATATTATTTTAAAAAAAATACGTACTCAAATTTTTAAAAATAAAAATTTTAAAGTTTTATAATTAAGAAAATACGAATTTTTAAGAAAAACAACTTATTGAACTAACTAAATATCAACAAAAAAAAAACCTAAAAATATCGTGAAAATAATAGAAAAAAAGAAAAAAGTCAAAGCAGTGAAAATGTAAAAATTTCTTAAAAAAATTAATTTTTTAACGATATTTTCTGTAATTTTTCCTTAAACAATTACGCTTGTAAGGTAAAAATCTGGACACAACGCAGACACCATCCACAAACACATAGGATCCCGTCATTGAGTTACATTGGTGGGCTACTTTGCTTTCACATTATGAAAATAAAAATGAAAAATTGAGAGAAAAATTAGTTGATAAAAGATGTGACAACATATTGGCCCAAAACCGGTCATTATCATGGGTGAAACAAGGTAGGACATAATTAGAGGAAATTATATTATATATATGAGATTTTTAATAGAGTGTACAAAAATATAACTTAAAAAAAAAAAAAAGTTAATATATGGTCTTTTTTTTAAGAATTTTCACTTTAATGAGTTTATTTTCCCATATTTTTGTATAAAAGTTAGTTTATGCTATAGTTTTACTCTTAATCAAATTTGGAAGGGTATGTTTGTAATTTGATTATTATTTTTTTAGGTTATTTGTTTTTTTATATTGTTTTTATATTACTATTTTATATTAAATTTTTCTTTGGTTGTTTTGCAAATTTTTTTTTGTAATATGAATTGTTTTTAAAATTATTATTTATTTATTATAAACATGTTTTTTTTTAAGATTGTACGTTTTTTTTTTCAAATCCTGGGTAGGGTAACCAGTTACTTGATTGATTTTAAAAAAAATCCTTGAGCTAAGTTAAATAACATGCACCAGGAGGGGTAACCAGTTATCCTGATATGAGTAACTTTCTTTCATAAGAGGGGTAACTAGTTACCTAAGAGGGGTGACGAGTTACTCATATTAAATATGAAAAGAAACATCAAATTTGAAGGAAAAATGGAAGAACACTTCATTAAAAAAGGAAGAAGAACGTGAAACCATAAATATACACACACGAGAACGTGAAAGTAACCAGTTACCCTAAAAAATATACCCACAAAGAATGTGAAGGTAACCAGTTACCCATTCATGTTTTCATATTTTTATTAGTTTTCTTTCCAAATTTTGGTATTCCTATAAGTGTTACAATAAAAAGAAAATGCTGAAAAAATTGATTTGAATTTTTTTTTACATATAGTGGAAAAAACTATAAAAAATTACAATAATAAAATATAATAAATAAAAAAATAGTAGAATAATTATGTAATGTTAAAATATATGTGTGAAAAAAATGAAAAAAAATAGAATGAGAAAAGAATAAGTACAAAAATGAAAAAAAAAACAAAAGAAATGATGAATGAAAAAAATAGATGAATAAATAAGAATGAAAAGAAGAAGAAGAAAAATAATGGAAAAATGAATAGAAAAAAATATATGAATAAAAAAAGTGGTAGAAAAAAATGGAAGAAGAAAAAAAAAGAAAAAAAAGCTCATAGGTGTGAAAAAAGAAAAAAAAATGGAAGGGGAAAATAATAAATAAAAAAATGAAGAAAAAATAGAATGAAAAAAAAAAAGAAAAAATATAAAAAAAAAACAATACAAATTAAAGAAAAAAATAGATAAATAAATAAAAATGAAAAAAATGGAAGAAAAAACAAATAAGGAAAAAAAAGAAAAAAAATTACCTTCAAAATCAAATAAAACATAAATATGATAAAAAAGATGTGATATTTTTATATTTTAGTTAGTTACTAATTGTGTTTCCCATACTTTAACTTTTTCTTTAATAAATTTCTCATACAAATTAAGAAAAGTATAACTCTCATATTTTTGCACATTGATAGTATAAAAACCATATTTTTTAAAAATCCCCGCATAATTAAGAAGATTTTTTTTTTTTTTGAAATATAAGAAGATATTTTTATGCATCTCAAGAGTGGAATTGAGCTGTTATTAATTAGTGAGTAAGTGACATCTAATATGAAAGAAAAATGGAAATCAATGTCAATAATTATTGATACGTGGCTTAATTAATTAGTTTGTGGTCAAAGTCTACTAATAAATGAACTTGTATATTTATCTTTCGTTTGTTAAAACTGTAATTATCCAAACCATTTTAAACTATATATGAATTAAATCATTAAACACGGGAATATTTGAAATCGATGATGATCTACATATATTAAAAAGAAAATAATATGTAATATATTGACTAACCTTGAAAGAAATTCAGAACCAGGCGACCCACGTTTTGATTAACTGAGACAAGGTTAAGCCACATCTCAAAACCAGAGCCGAACCACACCAATAGCGTAGAAGAAAACAGAAGAAACTTTTGTGCCAATATTGATACGAAGATCATCCATCTTCGCCGGAAGTTGACGTCCTCCGCCGCCGTCGCCGCCGCTCCTCCCAACGGGCAGAACTCCACAAACTTTCTTTTCTCTACGTTACTTGAGAACAAGATTCGAATGAGATCAAAAAATTTCACTTCTTCTGGCTTCAACAGCATGTAACTGCTGGAGAAGCCCTTGTCACATGCCATGGTGGCTTTCACTCTTTCTCTCTCTCACACACACTCTTTCTCTCTCTCTGTATATAAATAAAAAAGAAAACTTAGTATGTAATAAATGTTTAAATAGCTAGCTAGATCAACGGTGGAGATCAATTCTTGCACATATGGCTGAGAAGAAGATCAATTTCTTAGTGTGAAAAGGTTCGATTCGATCGTCTTAACAAAGTATTATTTTGGTTTACAAAATATTATTTTGCTACTTTTGTATTCAATAATACTTGTATAGAACTTGTATTTTAAAATCGTACATATTTGATATTCTAATTCAAATTTAATTAATAAATTTTACCAATTTAATCAAATTATTGTTAATTATGTAAGTTCTAAATTTAAATTTAATTACTTAATTATATATAACTGATGATAGTTTGATCAAAATTTAATTTATTAAATCTGAGTTTAGGATATCAAATAAGTATAAGTTTAAAATATAGAATATTATATAAGTATTATTAAAAAGAGAGAGCACAAAAATAATATTTTAAAAAATATAAATATAAAGTATCAAATGAAGAAATTTCCTGTAATATAATATACATATTTTGTTATGTCTTATGTGAATACATATAGACCATACCCAGAAACGAAAGCTATATTATAATTTTGATGAATATATATATATATTTATATATACGACAACTTCAACAAATCCTGGCCCCTCACATGCAGTCATCATCTGGATATATGCTCTTTCTCGTGCTTTGAATTATTATTTTTCATAATTATTGTTTTGAATCGATCGATTGTGCTCTAAACAAAAACAGCTACATTAGGCATAATTTTTTTTTGTTGGTATTTTGCTTTTTATTGCTATTGGTCGTTGAATTATTCTAGCTATAATTACAGATACTCGAAGTTAATTTGAGTAATTAAGTCCTAAAATATCTCATTTTCTCATAATTATATCATTAATAACAATAATAAAAGTTAAAAATTTTATGAAAAAATACGTGTTCCTCGTTTGTTAGCATTTGAATAAATTAATATAAAGGAATATAGATTCTTGACCGTCATAACTTTTTTTAAGTTATTTTGTAAAAAAAAGTTTATCTTAATTATGATAAAACTAGAAAATATAACCGTGCTCCGCGCAGTCTTTTGTAATTATTAAAACATATATATTTTAAAATATTTTTTGGGAGACTGTGGGGTGGTGATTTATTTTGACCATACTCATACAACATGTTCTTTATATAGATACGTGAAGACATTTTGACCATAATTTTTTATTTCATGATGGTGTTCAATGTTATTGTATAGCGAACCTCCTATAGATTTTTTAAAAATTCTGACAAATTTTAAAGTACTAAAAACAAAGTTCACAAAACTTGTTGTACATTTACTTTTATTTATTATTATTATACGTTTTGCGTAGTTCAAGTTCTGTCAAAATATTAAAATAGAAATAAATAAATCTATTTTTTGAACACTATATTTTGGCAGATTACTCATTTTGATTGTTTATTTTTAAAAATTAACCTGTGGATCATATATTTATTCAAAAGGTAAAATTATTTATAAAAAGTAAATTATATAAATATATATAATTTATGTTTTCTATAAGGGTTCATACCATTTTGAACATTGTATTTTAGTTGTTTACCAATTTTGACCATTAATTTTTTTTTAAATTAACTTGTGGACCTTGTGTTTTGTCAAAAATTAAAAAATAGGAATTGTAAAGATAGATTATTTGAACCACATATAATTTCGTTGATTACCCGTTTGAATATTTTATTGTTAAAAGTTAACATTATAAATAGATAGATTTTATTATTATTATTATATGTAGATATTTTTATCTATTATAATTTTTATTAAAATAAAAATGAGAAATAATTTTTAGATTGTAAAATGTTAATTATAAAATGATATAATAAAATAATTTTTTAATTAAATTAATATGTATATATATTGATATTTTCAATTGTTAAGATTTGTATTTTAGTTGTTTACCAATTTTGACCGTTAATTTTTTTTTTAAATTAACTTGTGGACCTTGTGTTTTATCAAAAATTAAAAAATAGGAATTGTAAAGATAGATTATTTGAACCACATATAATTTCGTTGATTACCCGTTTGAATATTTTATTGTTAAAAGTTAACATTATAAATAGATAGATTTTATTATTATTATTATATGTAGATATTTTTATCTATTATAATTTTTATTAAAATAAAAATGAGAAAATAATTTTTAGATTGTAAAATGTTAATTATAAAATGATATAATAAAATAATTTTTTAATTAAATTAATATGTATATATATTGATATTTTCAATTGTTAAGATATTTTAGAAAATAGAAAATGAATAAAAAATTAGATTAAATGAGAAAATAGAAAGAGTGATTTGAAGAGATTTTAGAGTGCCACATAATATCATTGAAGCTCTCATTTATATATATAGATTAATAAGGGTTCATATTTTTTTGGACTCTGTATTTTGTCTCATTAACTATTTGAATATTATATTTTGATAAATAATTTTTTGGACCCTATATTTTGTAAAATTGTTCAAATAGAACCCTAAACTCAATTTTGGTTAAATTTTTATCAACTAAAATCACAATAATTCACTAAACTAACAATTCAGAACAAAAATAAAATTATTCTGCTTAAAAAATGTATTGTTATATTCAATATTTTCTTTATTAAAATTTAGTTTATGTGTCTATATGAACAATTTTACAAAATATAAGATCCAAAAATAATTTTTTTAAAACACAAGATTCAAATAAATAATAAAAAAAACTTAGAGCCTAAAAATGTATATACCTAATTAAAAATGACTTAGTTATTATGAAATTAAAACTTTAAAGACGACTTCTCCGATTACAAAGTTAAGAATTGAATTGTAATAATTTATAAACTAGTAATAGTGTCAAAATACACTTAAATTATTTAACCAAATTATTGATATATATATATATATGTATAAAATATTCTTTTATCTCAAAATTGAATAAAAATCATTAAACTTTAAAATACTAAGAACAATAAATTGATTTCCCCATTCATTTATGTTCTCGATAAAATTTTATTACCTTCTCTCTTTTTTTTTTCTTTTTTTTTTGATTTAGTACTCTATCTCCTTTAAAACCATCCCTAAATTATTAGTTGTTAGGAGACAAATTGGTCTTTGCGTAAATTTTTTATATTGTTAATTACTTTATTTTGGTTTCTATGATGTTAAAATTATAATTTTTATAATTATAATGTTTGGAGACAGAATTGTCTTTTAATAATAAGAGATATTTGTCACAAAATTCATGGAAATAAAAACCAATATATGTTAGTGTAATGTAGAAATATATTATCTAACTTCATTTGATCTTTTTTAAAATTATCATTAAATAAATTTGTGGTGAACTATAATATATATTTTTTTATAAAAATATATATTTTATATGTGTAAATATTACATAAATATAAGAAAATTCAATTTTGATTTTTTTTAAAAATTCAATAATGTAGATTTAATAAATTAAATTAATATCACCATTAAAATTTTATTTTCATTAGAAAATATAATTAACAATTGAAGATAAATTTTATGATTATAAAAATGAAAATTATCATTGACCTTTTTTTATTTAAGCTTAGCATCAAGTGTAATTGTGAAGTTATGTTTAGTAGGAAGGAGTAGTGAGAGTAGGGTAGAAAGAAAGTTTAGGAAGGATAGAATATGATAAAAAAAAAAATAGAGCTTGTTTAGTAATAAGAGTAAAGTTAGAAAGATAGAAAAATAATTAATTATTAAAATTACTATATTATCTTTTTTAATATAAATATTTAATACTTTTTTTATAAGATAATTATAACATTTACATATTTTATTTTATTTTTTTCTTAAATCATGCCAAAAATAGACAGATTGTATTTTAGAGGTTTGGAGGGAGATCCCTCCATCTCTCTTCTTCCTTCTATCTCTCTTGCCAAACATTTTACTTCTCCCTTCATTCCCAATCATTCTCCATGCACCAAACTCTCCTCCCTACCAAACATTGTGTGAATATCTAGAAAAAGCTAAAAATAACCTTATATTATATTAAATAGACAAAAATATCCCCTCAATATTTTCTTGTAAAATCATTTTATTAAAAAAGATAGAAACACTCCCACTTAAAATTCATTAATATCTTTATTTTTTAAATATAATTTATATATTTGATTTACGAAAAATAAAATAAATAAATAAATATTTTTTTACTTTGCATTTTATTTATTTATTTAATTTTAAGGTAGTAAATCATTTTTATAAATTGTTTAAAAATATTATAAATATATTAATGTATAAAAATGACAATATAATATTTTATTTTAAAGTTTATGTTTTATTAATCAATTTTATATATTATCTTTATAAAAAATAAGGGCAATAATACATTTTAAATGAATGCATCTTTATATTTTTTTTAAAAGATTTTGACTAAAAATCTATAGAGGGAGCCGTTTTTAATTAGTTATTTTTAATTTTTTGGAAAACCTAAGCTTAATCTTGATAGTAGGCATATTCTGAATAGGTCAAACTGGTAGATTTTCTTATAAAATTCCAATTTTATAACAACTAAAAAATTAATTAACAATCTACATTTTTTATAAAAGGACTATTTTGTCTCTTGATAGTATAGGGGCACAGTATCTTTTAATTCAAAAAGTAAAAGTGAAATGATACCAACAACAAAAATAAAAGGGCAAATCAATTAATAGTGTAAAATACTAGCTAATTCATTTTATTCACGCAATTAACGTGTTAAACAATGATAGTAAATAATTAATATAAAACTGATAAGTGAGAAAATAATACAGCAATTGAAACAAGTTAGTAGGAAACTAATTAAATAAACACTTTATTAATTACATAATATTGACGGAGCCATTACCCATGAACTCCACGTTGCTATTAAAAGAACTGTGAAAATAATCCCTTTGACAATTACCTTTATACCCTATTTCAAAAATAAATAAATAAATAAAAAGATCTTTACATGTTTCCAATTTTTAAAGTAACTTATTGCTTTAGAGTGCAAGTCATGTGTAAATGTATAAAGAAAGTTCTCCCTCGTCTAAGAATTCTTTAAAAAGTTTCATTTTTTTTTTTGTATAATATTATGGAAACAAGCAACATGCCATGTACATTGTTTGATTAATTTTATTTATAAATTTTTTTAATTATATTTATAAAATTTTATCAATGTCATATAAATTTCAAATAAATATATAATATTATATATAAAAAAATGACCTAAACATATTGATTGAAAAATTAAATCAAAATATTGTTTATAATTTTTTAATAAAAATTAAGATTATATATTATATATTATTATAATGATATTTTATAATATTTACATTTATATTAATATAAGTATTAAATATCTAATTTTGTATTAAATATTATTATAATAATAATATTTTATAATATTTGAATTAATATTAATGTAATTAATAAAAAAATTAGGATTATACATTATTATCAAAATATTATTTATAACATTTAAATTTATATTAATATAATTAATAAATATTTAGTCTTGTATTATATATTATTATAGTAATGATATTTTATAATATTTGAATTTATATTAATATAATTATTATAAATATAGTTTTATATTAAATATTATTATAATAATGATATTTTATAATATTTGAATTTATATTATTATTATTAATAAACATCTATTTTATTTAGTTGGAAAAGAATATTCCGTTAAATATTTAAAATATTTTATTAAAGTTAACAAAATAAATCCTTAATACCAAAAAATTTTGTTATCTACACATTTTTTATATAGAAGAGATATATAATTTCATTATTTGGCTAAATTTTTTTAAGTTTTTTTTAGCATTCAAGATTAAAAATGTCTTTTTGGAGTTATTTGAGTAAATAAATAGATTTTTTTTTAATTTAAAAGTTTTTTTTTAAAGAAACTAGAGACTCATTTTTAAATAAAACGAAACATCTCTTTATGTATTACACACTATATTTTATGTATTTTGATCAAATTTAATGTATGTACTCTAAGCTAGACTTGATATACTTTAGCTTTTAATAAGGGAAATTTTACACTATATGCTCTATAACATAGCTAATTTTTTAAAATGCCAACATAACTTACTATCCCAAACATATGATATTTCTAATTTTCTGGACAAAAACACCCTTAATATTAAACACTCCCAGCCAAACTCTCTCATTCTCTCTGAGTCGAATTTTCTCTCTACCTCTCAGACCCCTCACATTCTCACACTCTCTCTTAGGCGAAACTCTCTCTCTCTCCTTATCACAGCCGTCGTCGCCACCATCTTCTCCGTCGTCGACAACAGTAAGGTTGTTTTTTATGTTTTTTTTTTAAAATTTGAATTGTAATGTATAAAATCGATGAAATAGGTTTGATTATAACCCTAATATATGATTTTAATCTCTATTTTGCAAAAATATAACTTTAAATGGGTTTGATTCTATGTGCATCATTTTGGAAGATTGAGTTTGAGTTCTGCAAAATTTTGGTCGGTCGATGTTCATTCGATGCTTAATCGATGGTAATTCGATGACATTCAGTGCATGTGTATATTTTTAAATAATCGAAATGTTGTGCCATCGATGCTCAATCGATGGTATTTCGATGGACCATTAAATAAATTTGATAGTTAATCGATGCTCAATTGATTGTATATCGATGCTTGCATGGTTTTTCAGTTTTCTTTTTGTATAAAATCGATGAAATTTTGATGATCTGTCGATGCTGATTTCGATGGTTTTTTAGTATTAGTTGTTATTTGTTAAATGTCCATCGATGCAATTTTGATTCTAGTTCGATGGTGTTTCGATGTTTTCTTGGTCTTAGTTTTCTTTTGATAAATCTATTAATTTCGATGCCATTTCGATGGTTGTTCGATCACATTAATTTAAATGGTGATGCATCGATGTTAAATCGATACTATGTCGATGACTTTTATATTTTATCTGCTTGAAAGATATTCGATGCATAATCGATGCTATTTTGATGGCATATCGATAAATTGTTTGTTGATTTTACTTTGTATATAATCGATACAATTTCAATGTTATTTCGATCCTGATTCAAGAGTGGCTTAGTTAGTTGTTATTTTTTAAATGTATATCGATGCAATTCCGATGCCATTTTAATGGCATATCGATAGTTTGTTTGTTGATTTGTAAAATCAGTTTCGGTATTATATCGATAGTATTTCAATCTTGTTTCGATGCATACTTGTATATGTTGATTTTTTCTTTTTGCTTTGGTGTCAAATCAATGGTAATGCAATGACATTTTGATGACAACAACAGACTGAGTTTTTTGTTTGTTTGTAAATTTAACTAACTAATTCTTTTTGTGTGTGGATATTTTGCAGATGGCACCCAAACGTATCCCACCACTTGAGATCCCCATAAAGGATCATTACATCGTTCGTATGACCTATAGGGATTTTGGGAGGTTAACTAAATTGAATAAAAGGTTTGAGGAGCATGGATTGTTGGGGAAGGTGAATGAGTCTGTTTTTGGACCATTATTCACAGCCCCTACCTTTTTTCGTTCTCTGGGGCATTGGTGCGCACACTACTTTTGCAGAAGGTGAAGTCTCCACGTGGTGATGAAGTGCACTTCTTGATGGGCCCAAACTTATGTAAGTTTGTGGTGCACAAGTTTGCCATTATGACTGGCCTGAGCTGCTCCTGTCCACCACTTCTCGCTGACATTCAACCTCACCATACGTCCTCCCACCTGCTCGATACATATTTCAATGTGGAACCCGAGAAATACATTAAGGTCAATATGTTGGAACGAGATTTTAGTATGTACGGTGTACCTGATAATTTGTACAAGCTCGGTTTGGTTTAGAGCTGTAAATACGGGCCGGGCTTTTGAGCACGGGACGAAACTGGCACGAGCCCGGGAGGCACGAGCACGACACGACACGACATGACATGAAAAAATATGGGCTTGGGCCAGGCACGGCACGAAAAAATATGGGCTTGGGCCAGGTACGGCACGACACGGGCTTAGCACGGCACGGCAAGACAAGCCCAAAGGCACGACACGAAAGTACGAACAAACTAGCCCGAAAGCATGACACGATAAAAAACCTGATATTTTGACATTAATAATCATAATAAATTTTTATTTGTCAATAATTAATAAATTAAAATTATAATATAATTCTTATTTTTCTCAAAGTTTATATTTTTATAATTATACTAATTTATTTTAAGATTTGTTAGTTAAATTTTTAGCATTTATTAGTAGGTATTAAAATTCTAATAATTATCTTTGATATAATTTTGTGTAAAATATTGTTAAAAAGTATATAAAAATATCTAAAATTATAATTTAAACAAAGAAATGTATTTGGTTTGGTGGTAAGTCCATTGATGGTTAAAGATGAGGTGGAGAGTTCAATTCTCCATCCTCACATTTTTTAGCAAAAAAAAAGTGGGCCTAAAAGTGGGCCCGAATAAGGAAAGTGGGCCGGCCCGACTTGAGCCCGAATTGAATATGGGCCCGGCCCGGCCCGAATTTATTGGAGGCACGAAAATGTGGGTTAGGCCCGGCCCGGCCGGCCCACATTTACAGCTCTAGTTTGGTTTACTTTGTGGAGGAGATATTATTGGTCGCTGAGAATGACAATGCTATTTGGTGAGATTCATTGCCGATGGTTGATGATTTAAATTATTTTGAGATGTATCCATGGGGATCCCTTTCATTCAATAAAACTTTAAAACAATTCAGTAGAGATATGAAAACGATTGGTGCTATAATACCTGGTAAGAAGGCAAAGAAGACCACTGAAGTGGAGTCTTCTAAGGGTGTTCAGGTGGAGACAAAGTACACCTGCAAGGGGTATCCATCAACCTTGCAATATTGGGCATACGAGACGATTGTTGATTTGCAGAAGGAATACGCCAAGCCCTATAGATTCAAGTTCCCTAGGATGCTACAGTGGGAGAGCACAGGCCAACCGGAGCATTTGCATGTGAATGATGTACTTGCGAGGAGATGTGTAAGTTATTTTAAATTAAAAAATTTTAAAAACTTTTTCCTTATACCAATCAACTTATGTCGTTTCTAATTTGCTTGTTTTGTTTTCATTACAATTGTCATGCATTTCTATCCTAAGGCCTCGACTAGACGAGCAAGACTTCTTTGGCACCATATATTAGATGACAGATGGGGGTGCTCCTAGGTATGCGATGTTGTAGGATATTGTAACGCCCTACTACCTTAGAGCCGTTACTGAGTGAGTTTAAAATGTGCAATTAACTCGCTCAACAAGGTTTTTAGAACAAAAGTGTGATTAAACAGAAATTAAGGCTGTAATTTTTTTTGAAAATTCCTTAATTCATTGAAAATTTCAAGTGTCTTACATTAGGGATCCTGTTGATCCCAAAAGAGGGTGTTTTAAAATTTAAACTCGCAAGTGCACGAATCGTTTCAGAATATAATGTTCATGTAAGTACGAGGTCGAACCCATGGGAGTTGACTAACATCAAAAGAAACTATTTCAAACAAAGCAATAATATTCTAACCTAGTTCCAAATATTTGATGAGATTTTGTTTTAGAAAAATAAAAGACAATTAATAAAAAGATTTAAGATTAAATAGAAAAATGGTCTTTAAAAGATATATGTAAAATAAGACTATTAAGATATTAGAATCCACAAAATGCAAGTTCAATAGTATTCATAAGTATATTGATTCCCAAGTTGTGATATAGTTGAAATAAATCACACTATATATTTTTTTCAAAATATGTTTTCTATTCAAGCACAAGTTACTCTTTCAAAAAGGTAGGATTTTTCTTCACTTATATAAGATATAATTTCTAAGCATTAGTTGTGTTACAACCTAATGAAACTACAAAAAATCAAAGAGATTATGTTTAGGCAAAATATGATACTTATGCTCTAAGAATTAGATGTGAACAATTTAAGGAAAAACATTTAATCAAAGAATATCATATTTTTGCATAATGAAGAACTAAGTGTAATATGCTTTAACACTCAATAATAGATGAAAAATGCATATCTTTGATAGAAAAATCCATAAACAATGTTACACAAATGGGAAATCAACATACAATAAAAGAAATACTATCTAGTTACATTTTGCTTCATCATCATCTTAATAACCTTTGAAAAAGATTAGAAGCTCATAACTAGATAAAAATTACAAAATAGCATACTTGACATGCTCTTCAAAAGATGAAAATGGTAGAGAGAAACTAGTGAAAAGAATAGAGAAAAATGTGTAGAAGATGTTGAAAAAAAAAGATGAAGAAGAAGAGCCCCCCAAATGGTCTTACAAGACTCTATTTATAGGCAAAATATGGAGATTAAACTAATCAAATTAAAATAAATAAATTGATTAATTTAATTGTGTTGGGAAGTGGTAGGATAAATAGAGTAAGTGTAAGAGTATTGGAAAGATGAAATGTTTGGTTGGGTAAAATATTAGTGAAAAGCTAGGGTAAAAAAAAATGAATTAGGAATGTTTATTTAGGTAAGAAAAAATAGGGAAAAGTGAATTGATATTTGAGTGAAAGATATTGGGAATGAAAATGTGATTTTTTTTTTTTTGGTCTTTTTGGTGGTTGTTTGGTGTGTTGATGGCATGAGCTTGGGTGACTTTTGGGCCAAATGAGGTGAAGGGCTGGCTGGTGATTGCTTTGGAAAGCAATAGGCGTGGGCCATTTGATGGCTGAAACAAGCATTGTTGCTGGCAGGCGAGCTGGGAGGCCCACGGTGGGAAGGTGGTGCAATCAGGAGGCGTGGTGATGTGAGGCATGTGGAGATTGAAGGCTGCTGCTGGGTTGGGCTTTGGAGGCTGGCGGGCCGGGCCTGGTGCAGAGGCAGAAGGTGCATATGTGATGGCTGGGTGCTGGTGCATATGTGATGCCTTGGAGTGTAATTGCTGCCAGGCGTTGGAATCGGGCCCAGGCTTGGGCCTGGGAGAGAAGTTGGCCGTGGGCTGTTGAGAAGAGCGTACGACTTCTTGGTGCAATGAGGAGGCGTGATGCAAGGATTGGACTGTGAGCTGCTTTAGCTTCAGGTTGATACAAATGGACAGCTGGCGGCATGATGAACCTGAAGGACACTTGCTGAAGGCAGAGGCAACTGGCGGGCCTGAGCAGTGGGCCTTGCTTGGGCCTGGAGAAATGCCACTTTCCTTGCTTTCCCTTTACAGAAATGTCATTTTTTTTTTCACCATTCTTCTTGCTTTTAAAGAGCAAATATCATACAAAAAAAATTCCCTATCAAACAAACATAAATTAAATTAAAACTAAATATTTTCAATAATTAAATATATAACAAATGTTCAATGAAAATATTAATTAAAATTTAATTTACTTAAACATTTAAGCTCAAAATTGCATCTTTTTACTCCTAACTTAACAATATTAATTTTAAATAATTAAGCCATAACATTTTACAATAATATAACAATAAAAATACACAAAAATCTATAAAATTAAAATAAACCTAATAAATTCAAAATTACTTAAAAACTTAATAAATCAATTAAAAACTCAAGAATTAAGCAACAATTAGCACATAAAAATTGGTAAAATAACTCTATTTTATAGAGTTATCAGATCCCAAAATATGGTTTATAAAATATTTACAACTCATAAAAGGTTTACAGATAATTAACCACCAAAATCACAGTTTAATACAACAATTTCTCAAAATGCTCCCAACCAAAGCAGTTGGGCAGGCCAAACATGTATGCACCGCTTCACGCTCTTCGTACTCATGGCTGGTTGACTTTTTCTTTGCCCTTACCTGCAAAACAGAGCACCCGTGAGCCGAAGCCCAGCAAGAAAACTCATGCAGCACATAACATATGCATATCATATCATCAGTATATCAATTAATCCACAGATAAACAGACAGTCCATCAAACTAAGCATATACAGCCATGCCGTCCCAGAAGCATTACCAAAGTCTGGGGTCTCAGTCCTCACCGTAAGGATATCCCATGTATCCATTGGGGTCTCACCCTAATATTATGCACTCCGCGTGCTAAGTGTTACTCTCGGCCCCACTGTCGTTCTCGGCTCCTTTGCCGTTTTTTCAACTATAATCACATATAGTATACCTAAACAACATTCAAGCATTTAATAATTCAATCAAGGGCTACGCCCTAGCAAGCAATTCAAACTAGGGTCGTGCCCTGCAACAACACTATGGGCCTATGCCCTGCTCTACGGGTACTACAATTTTCTTACCTGTATCCCGAGCTTTCCAATGCACCAAAGTCACAAGCACGATCCTCTATCCCGAGCCTCTCCGAAAACCTAGTCACAACACATATAAAACACTCTTTAATACTAAACAATCCAAAACCACTTCTCGGGACCAATCTCGTACTCTTGGGACCCCTATTTCCCTAAAACAATGCAACAGAAACATCCCCCACGCCCCCGGGCAAAAGCCCTAAAAATGAAAAATTCATTGTCTGAAAATTTCCTAGGGCCACGACACTCCCCTTTAAGGGCCGCGGCGCCCAGAAACTTTCCTGCTCCTGATACAGCTCTGCGCCGCGGCACCAAAGAACAGGGCCGCGGCGCCCCTTCGCGAACCCAGAATTCTGGGTTTTCCCCTGCGTTTTCCCTGAGCCAAAACTCCTCAAATTGAACCCAAACACATACCTAAACCCCAAAATCAATTTAAAACCCCAAATGAACCATTTAACAACCTATAAATACCAACAACAAGCTCAAACACACAATCACACCCAAAATCCATACTTTGGTTTCAGATTTCAGAAAGTTAAACCAAAGCTTTTAAAACTTAAACCAGAGCTTGAAAAATGTAAACCATGCTTCTAAATTCTTAAACCACATAAGATACGAAATTCAAACATGTTAAAAACTCTTACCTCAATCAAGAATTCAGCTTGAATTCTCTCCAATCCCAGCTTCAAGCCACTTTCCCCTTGATTACCAAACTGAGTTTCCATACAAAACCAGCCATACTATCTTTAAATTTCCACACTTACTCTCTAAAAATCAAGCTTGAAACTTAGTAAAACAGGGATAATTCTTACCTCAGAACAATCTTGATTTATGATCAACTTGATTGCCTTAAACCACCTTGATTCTCCTCCCAGGTCTCCCAACTTCAGCCCCCTTCTTCCTTTCCTCTTTTCTTCTAGTTTTCTTCCAATTTTTAGCATAAACAAGATATGCCTAAGTGTTAACACGTAAATCCTCTTTTCCCTCAGCTGAAGGTTTCTATACCCTGCCAAAAGACCATTTTACCCCTCCATGCAATTCCCTTCCTAACTAAACCTCAAGGGCATTTTGCCATTTCACCTTTCCTACAATTCTACCATCTTTCTCATCTTGATTTTGTTACTCTCAATAGTTACCAATGGTCACTCAAGTTACTCAATTACCATTAACCATTAATTCTCAAACTCAATGTATAAAATTCCCAAAATACCCCTAGGCTCATCCCGAGCTGGGTATTTAATCTCGTTGTGACTTTTAAACTAATTAGCTCCCTAGGACCATCTTGGCACGTGCATCACAATAATATCACCACTCACACATGGTAATAATCATATAATACAGTTATCACATTTATGCCCTTAATGAGCTAAAATTACCAATTTACCCCCAACAAGCAAACGGGGCCCACATGCATATTTATTCCACCTAAACATGCATTCTAATCACATATTCATTTAAATTCATATATTGACATGTTATTTAATTTATTTCCCTCCAGACATGCTAATTAAGGTCCTAAACCTTATTAGCAAATTGGGGTGTTACAGATATGATCTAGTCTGTGCTAGAGGATGGAAGACCTTACGATCTTGACGCAGAGGCTGTTGCGGTGGCTGAGATAGCGGTGGAGGATGGCATAATTGTGGAGGATGCCCTGACAGAGACTGTTCTAGATACTAGTGTAGAACCTACATCTACTCCTGCTCCTGGGGCTTATGAGGTTGTTTTGTGTGAGATGGCCATACTATCAGGTGCAGTGGACGAGGTTAAGGCCACTCTAGGTATCGTCCTTAAGAATTAAGAAGTAATATTGGAGAAGCTAGCAACACTTGGTGGTATACCTACTCTTGCACCTACTCCTGCACCTACTCTAGTAGGTCATAATAGAGTACGACATTCTCCCCACATGTTACGAGCCTCCTGTTGGAGAAGCCACACCTCCTCAGCCAATGCAGATGGTCTTAGGTACTACTAATCAATGAGTTATTACATTCTTAAAGAGATTATATACTAATTGCTCCCGTTACAGGTAAGTGCACTAGACAGAGACCAGAAAGGTACGAGGACTATACTCCAACAGCTAAGAAACCAAACTTCAAGGACCTAATTACGATCCATCCTTTAAAGGTGTTGGATCAAGATATGTTGACAACTTTTATTTGATGGGTACTCAGTGAGATTGACAACAACAGACCAAGGAAGTTTGAAGGTTGTGATGGCACCCTTGTTTGGTTCCTAAAGTTGAAGGTGACAAAAGAATGGTTGGCAGAAACTGTAAGTCTTTTATATTTGCAGTCAACACATTCATCTCATTTTAACAATACTCTATTTATTTGTAGCATCTCGACGCTGCGAATATCTTATACAGAGAACAAGAGCAGAACTTACCAATGGGATGATGACATTCTTAATTTCATGAAAAGAGATGCTAAAAAATACAAGAAGCCTTGGGGTGATTGCAACGAGATCTACTTCCATTGGTGCCTGGAAAATCATCATTGGGTCTTTTGCAAGATAAATTTGACTGGTTAGATGATCACTGTATTTGACTCAGATCATTTCAACTTTAGCCATGGTAAGTTGACTAAATTGATGGAGCCTTGGACTGGGATACTTCCGTCTTTACTCAATGCTTCTAGTATGTTTAAAGGACACCCAAGTTGAAAATAGCTAGACCGAAGATTGTCGTTCCAAACTTTGATTGGCGGCACATGTCCACTGATATTGTCCCACAGTCTAGAACCAGGTATTTAGACGTACGGACTTCAGTTTGTCATAACATTGTTCTCCTTTAATTTTTAATAAACTCACAAATGCGATTTCTTGATTTCAGAGGAGATTGCGGTGTATTTTCCATCAAGCACTTGGAGTTTATTCTTGGAGACATTCCCTTATCATATGCCATCGAGGAACACATTCAATACTTCAGGGATAAATTTTTCCTAGACATTTTTTACAAGAATGTGTACCTTTGACTTTTTCTATCTGTTAGAACATTTATTTGGATTTCTCCTTATTTTGTATATAAAAAATCACATTGATGTCATTTCGATGGCTATTCGATGGTACACAATAGTATATTTTTTGTAATTAAAATTGTTATATGATGGTATATGCTGCTGTGCTGCACTTGCGTTCTACAACCATTTTTTCTCCATTGGAAGGGTGGTGTTTCTTCTTAGGCTTACCTTGTTTCTTCTTTGGACGACCAACCAGATTTTTGTGTGCAGGTGTTCTCACTTTCATTCTCATAATGTCATGTGGAACAATCCACTCTTCCTCGTTACCAGTAAGATATATAGATTCTGTGTAAGAGGACCTCCATGTCTAAATTTTATAGTAATTTGAACACAGAGAATAAAATTTCACCCCTCTATTAAGGGATCTAGATAGTGCATGAACACATGGAATGCCAATAAGCTGAAACACGCCACATGTGCATGTCTTATTCAGGAGGTTGACTTCACCATTCAGCTCACCATCTAACACATAGAACTCATGCCTCCTTATTGTATAAGGGGTCAATAATCAAGATTTCTTAGGCATATGCACCAAATCTTTCTCGTAGGTCGGTGCAAGAGTTGTAGTTGTTATCTCGCTAGTTTCTCTCCTATCACAGAACCAGGACTGCAGTGAGAATCGAATAAATTCTACAAATGTAGTTATCGGAAAGCTCCTAGCGTCTCGGGTCTTATTATTGAAATTTTCAGCATAATTGCTTGTCATTATATTGTACCTAGTATCCAGGAAAACTAACATTTAATAGTAATGTACATTTACAAGATTTCATAAATTAAAATACAATTCACAATGACATACCTATTTCCAGGAAAGTAAGCACGGGACCACTTATCAAATCCCATGCCTTTTAGGTATTGAGCAATAGTTGAGTATTTTGATTTGATTTTTTCGGAGTGAGCGTGAAACTCAGATTTCCTAAAAGCATATGCCACATTATACATCAACACATGAGAATGATCAGTCTTGAATTTAGCAACCACATTCATACTAATGTGGTGGTAGCAAGCACCGTGATAGGTATCGGGGAAAATAGTTTCCAAAGCATGTGTAATACTTGCATGCCTGTCAGATACAAACCCCAGGTCAACTTCCCTAATCGTTTCCTTTAGCTTTGACATGAAATACTTCCAAGAATCATGATTCTCACTATCCACAATACCAAATGCAATTGGATATAGATGGTTATTTGCATTCAGCGCAATTGCACATAACATCTGCCAACCGTATTTTTTTCTTTAAAAAAATGTTGTCCATACATAACACAGGATGACATGTATGAAAACCTCTTCTACTAGCTCCAAGTGTGAAAAAGTAATATTTGAACCGTTCCTCCTTAGTGACAAAATCTATCAACGTCCCATGATTTTTCTGTTGAAGCATGAATAGGTACGATGGTAACTTCTTGTAGGATGTTTCCAGTGTCCCTCTGACATAAGAAAAAGCTTTCTCTCGGCATCTCCAAACTTTTCCATATGATAAATCAATGCCATAATCATTTTTAATATCTTCTCTTATGTTGTTTGTCATGTATGCATTTGATCAAGTCTGATATTTTTTCTTTATGTTATGACCAATAACCCAAGGTGCAGCTTGGCGATGGCCTTTATGTCGGAGGTCAAGTGAGCAAGTGTGTTTAATGGTGAAATGATTTATCTCGAACATATCAGATTTATGCATTCTCTTCCCCCTCAATATCCACCCACAATTAGGATCCTTGCAAGTGATATACCAAGCTTCAGTACTTCACTTCTTCACCACAAACTCGAAGTTTTGCTTCACTGCATACAAGTGTGCCTTCGTCTTTAGCTCTAACTTGTTCTCAAAAACCTACCCAACTTCTATTACTCCACAACGCACTTCATATAATGTGGGGATAACATAGGAGGGGCGTGGGATATCTTCAACAGTATATGCCAGAGAACTCCATCTATTTCTATTGTCTTGTGTAGTTGGACGACTACTCTCTGAGTCAGGAGTCATGCGTCCTTGGCTTTCTTAACGTCTTGGAAAGGGTCGTAAATTTAAATTATCCACTTGCTCCACAGGTAACATCGACAACCGATCCTCGAAGTTATCATTAGAACTAATGTACCCCTCAACTTTTTCATCATCATCACCCAAATGGGCAATTGGATCGTCGTTGACATAAGACTCGTACTACCCATCATCATGCGAGAGATTTGTTGGGGGAAAAAGTTACATTTTGACTAGGACCTCCTATGCATACACTTGGCCTAGGAGATGTTTGTGGAACAGTCGTGCGTGATTGATTATGATTTTCCTTATTAACACTTGCTCTAGGAGATGGATCAAGAAGAGCAATGTTCTTTGCAATCAAACTAACGCATAAAAGAACCCGATGTCTTAAGGACTTCGAATTGTCAAGAATAAGTGCACTAAGTTCTTCATCATCCGTGATTTCAATGGGATCTAAGCTAAAATCATTGCATGTAAATGACACTTCCAACTTTAAGTCAAATGATGGACCAAAAACGGGTATGTTTTAAATATTTATACTCGCAAGCGCACGAATCGTATTTATAGAATAGTTTTCGTGTAAGCACGAGATCGAACCCAAAGGAGTTGACTAAAATCGAAAAAAGAAACTATTTTAAATCAAAATTAATAAATTCTAACCTAGATCCAAAGATTGATGAAAATTTGAATAATGAAAATAAAAATAAAAGACAATAATAAAGATATTAAAGACAAATATATAAACATAAATTAAAAGTAAAAATTAAGATGGTAAAATAAGATTATTAAGGATTAGAATCCACAAAATATAAGTTCAATAATATTTATAAGTATATTGATTCCCAAGTTTTAGTGATAGTTAAAATAATTCAAACTATCATTTTCCAAATAGATTTATATTTTTAAGCACAAATTACTTCTAAAAAGATAAGGATTTTTCTTCACTTTTCAAAATTATAATTTCAAAGCATTTAGTGTAAATCAATCTAATGAAATAACAAATAAATCAATGAACATTATTTATAAGACAAAACATAATATTTTTGTTCTAAGCATGGATGTGTACAATTTAATGACACATCTTACACAAAGAATATTATGTATTTGCACTAATGAAGAACAAAGTTTAAATATGTGCTAACAATCCAAAATACATGATATTTAAGATGAAAGAAGATATTTGAAGAAGAAAATTCCATAAACTTTGTTGCACAAAATGAGAAATCAACATACAAAATAAATACTATCTAGTTACAAATTGTTTCATCATCACCTTAATAATCTTAAAAAGATTAGAAACTCATAACTAGAATAGCAAATACACACTAAAAATTACAAACATAAATAGGAAAATTTGGAGGATGAACCCCCAAAATTTCCTCTAAAAATACATAGAAAATAACCAAAAAGAAGAAGAAGATGAAGAGAATTGAGAGGTTTTGAATGTGTAGAAATTATGGTATAGTAACCTCCCCTAAAAAATGGACACCCTAAATGGTCTTCAAAACTCTCTATTTATAGCAAAAAATAAGGTATTAAAATAATCAATTCAAATGAATTAAATTGATTAAATTAATTTAATTAATTATAATATGACAAATAGAGATAAATTATAGGATGTAATAATTATGTTTTAGGGTAAAAAGTGTAGAAAATGAGGTAAAAATGTGGTATTTTTGTCATAGGAGACAAATGGTACAAAAACATTTTTTTTTTGGCTCAAGGAGGTTGCTTTGGTTCATTTGGGCGGCTGTGTTGGCAGAGTGGAAGCTGCTTTGCTGAAGGCTGAACGTGAAGGAGAAGTGGCAGCTTTGCACTGGTGTGGGCTGGCTTTTGGGTTGCTGGGCTTGGGTTGTTGATGGCATTTGGAGGCAACGTTGGGGTGATTGGCATATGCTGTGAGGGAAATGCTTCAGGAGGAAACCGTGGGGTGCTGGTGGGCCTTGGAGCTTGGGCTGGTTGAACATATTTCAAAAATGTCATTTTCCACCTCTTTTTCAGCTCAAAAATGCCACTCTTTATCTTCATTTTTATTGCTTTTCAAGAGCAAATAAATTACAATAAATTCCCTATAAAACAAACATAAATTAAATTAAAACTAAATATTTTCAATAATAAAATATACAACAAAAGTTCCATGAAAATATTAATTAAAACTTAATTTACTTAAACATTTAAGCTCAAAATTGCATCTTTTTACTCCTAACTTAACAATATTAATTTTAAATAAGTAAACTATAACATTTTACAATAATATAACTATAAAAACACACAAAAATATATAAAATCAAAATAGGACTAATAAATTCAAAACTACTTAAGAACTTAATAAATCAATTAAAAACTCAAGAATTAAGCAACAATTATCACATAAAAAGTGGTAAAATAACTCTATTTTGTAGAGTTATCATCAAACAATGACCTATCCACTTTCATCTTCGAATACAACTTCTCCAATAATTCTATGTAACCAACATCAATTGATACGTGTATTATAGTGTTCAAACTAGCTTTGAAATTCCATTTCTCTCCTTTATGTTCCCAAACACCGTTGTAAGAAACAATTAGATTAACTCTGGAACCTGAAAATTTACAAAAAAAAAAGAAGCATAAGACAATTATAAAAATAAGTCTAATCGATGATGAATCGATGCAATGTCGATGAATAATCGAGGCCTATGTAACACTATCCGTATTGAAGTGCAACATCGATAATATTTCGATGCATAATCGATTCTAATGGTCGCCATCTGTACGTGATTCCATTTCGATGGTATATCGATGCTGAACCACATCAACATATATGACATCGATTCAACATCGATATACCATCGATGTGTCAAAAATAACATCTAAATTATATGTTTGCCTCAGCATTGAAATAGCATTGATGGGACATCGGTAGGGCGTCGATGTACCATCAAAATGTTATTGATTTAGTGTCGATTTACCATCGATTTTGATTGGCAGTCCACCGATTTCCAATTCGAAACTAATATCTAACCATGACATTTCATATTCACAAGTAGATAGAATGAGATGATACTTACCCATGATTTTTTCTCTTAAAAAATGCCAAGAATGACAATTTCTTCACATGAAATGAAACTTCCAGATCTGAGCAGTCCAAATATTGCAGCTCAGTTTAGTATATTTGACTATTTCAAGTTGGGTTGCTGTGAAAATGGTCGTGAGTGATGGAGGAGAGAGAGAGAAATGTGTGAAGTGTTAAATGTGAGATTTTTAACTGAAGGAATATTTTTGTCCAAAATATGGGAGGAGTACATTAGTAGGAGAATTTTTATGATGACATGTTAAATTTTTTTATATACTATGATGCATATAGTGTAAAATTTCCCAATAATAATTAACAACCATATCCAATCAACTCAACTATATATGTATCCAATAATTAAAAAAGTGAACAGAATGTATATACCCTAACGAAACAAAATCTCAGTTCCATATATATATATATATATATATATAATTTTTTTCTACGTATAAATGATTTTGTTGTGCACCCATTATTTTAGGGTTCACGTCAATATTTAATTTATGTATAGTTGTTGGATTACAATTCATGGATGTCATTATTTTGGATTCGGTAAAACTTGATATATTGAATTTCAGCTAACAAATACTACCAATTTTTTTTTTAATTAAGTTTCTTTCTCGTAGCTTAATTATAATCTCTCTCACACACAAACAGGCCCAGTAATCATAAATATACTCCTCCGATTGTTGTTACTTCCAAATCCATGTATATATATATATATATATATATATATATATATATATAAAGGTGAGGTGCCAGAGAAATGTGACTTCATGAATGAGCAACCTCTCCTCCTATTTCTCACCTAGCTTCTAATATTGTATGAAGGTCCCATTCTTTTTGTGGGGTGTCTCATCTCATTGCTTATTTTGATCCTCAATCTTTACGCAACAGTCCAAATCCAAGTGTTATTTACCTTTTTAATTATTTCTTTTCTTTTTAGTAGTTATGTTAGGAGAAAATGCTTTTGTGTTAAACTCTAATAATAAAAAAAAGCTTTTTATGACATGTCAAACTATGTTATTATGACACGCAAAAGGGTTTGCTCGCTAGCTAATCAAGTCTGCTGAGATGGAGAGGGAGAGACAATTTGCTGAAACGTGTTTACTAATGACTGTCCTACCGTGACTGTCGTGCATTTTTCTCTTTGGGAGGAGAGATTATTAATAAAACAATAATATAATACTAGTTTCTTAGCTGGAATCCGGGCTATGAAGAAATTAGAGGGAAAAAAGAGCCAACAAGATAAGATTTAATCCGAAAAACAAGATTAATAATATGTAATCAATAAAATGAACTTTATCTAGGTAAAATAAATTATATATAAATATTAAAAAAAAGTAAGAAGAATAGTTGTAGAATTATGATAAAGGTGTCCCCAAGAGGCCACAAGGACTAATGATATATTGGAGTTACGCTCGACAAGTGTTACAGCAATTATGCATCTACTCTTCTTAATTATTATTCTAACTTTTGTGTTTCATTAATTTTTTCTTCCTCCTCCACTCCTTTTTATTTTTATCTTTGCTTTGTTCTCTCTCTCTTAAAGTTTCAATAATCATGTTAGGGCTGAGCATAAAATCCGAAAAACTGAAAAAACCGTGTACACCGATCTACCGAACACCGAAAAAACCAAAACCGTTTAAACCGAAAACTGAAAAAACCGCCGACGGTGCAAACCGCTACTGTTCGGTCGGTTTGGAAATTTTGGGTGAACCGACCAATAAAACCGAAACCGACCGAACACAATAAAATAATAATATAATATTATATAATTATTAATTATTAAAAATTTTAATAAAAAAAAAAAACTTAGGGCACTTGTAAATGCAATTATGTTCTATATATTTATGTTGTAAAAACACACAAAAATGGATTCTAACAATCCAAAATTTTTAATTTTTTAACTAAAACTTTCAAAAAAAAATAATAATAAATTTGGTTTGGTCGGTTTAACCGACCAAACTGCGGTCCAAAACGGTCGGTTTTTTTTTAAATTGGTTTGGTTCGGTCGGTTTTTGGATTGCACCAATCCGAACCGAAAACCGAATTCTGGATTTTTTTTTGTAAAAAAACCGCTCAAACCGACCGATGCTCACCCCTAAATCATGTACCTAATATATAGACTCTATTGTTGTGTCGTCATAATACGATATATGCTAAGATTTCATATTTTGATGGTTGTTTTTTCAACGTGTGATTGTTTATTAATTTTTTTTTATAATTTTTTGGACTCTGTATTTTGTCTCATTATTTGTTTGGACCTTGTGTTTTGACACATTACTTTTTGGATTCTATGTTTTGTAAAATAGTTAAAATAGAATACTGAACTCAATTTTAATGAAAAAAAAATTGAATATAACAATATAGTTTTTAAGCAGAATGATTTATTTTTGTTCAGAATTATTAGTTTGATAAATTATTTGTGATTTTAGTTGAGAAAACATTGATCAAAATCGAGTTTTTGGTTCTATTTTAACAATTTTATAAAACATAAAGTCCAAAAAGTAATTTGTCAAAACACATGGTCCAAATAGGTAATGAGACAAAACACATAGTCCAAAAAAAATATAAACCTTCTTTTTACCATAGTGCTTTATATATGGATATGTATATTTTTTTAATGATGGAACTTATAATTTTAGGGATTTTTCTATAATATTTTTATATATTATCATAAACTTATGTGATGTGTAACCAAATTTTTGTGCACGTTATATGGCATGCGTATGTACATGTTTAATTACTGATACTTTTGGATGACCTATACACTAGCACTTTTTATATTATAAGATTACATAATCAATTCAAATTTTTTTCACCATTAATTTGATGCGAACATATATGTAATGTTGATTTTAAAAAAAAGTTCAGTAATGCACATAAATATACATAAAGCTAATACAATTAATGACATAATTGGTTTCAATTCAAAGAATATTATGTACGTTGATGGGTGATTATTGTTTCGACTAATATAATTGGATACATATGATATGGGTCTAGTCAAGTTAAAGCGAGCTCGCTTTAAACGAGTGCAGCAATTGAAGATTGCTAATAATGAAGTTAAAAATAATTAGATTAATCAGAATGCAAACAAAATTAAGAATTATAATAAATTTTACTCGATAAAAAATATTTGTCCTTTTCATGAAAGAAATTGATATTTATATATTTTCTTACTTTTTATACAAAATAGTGAAACATTGATAAAATAATGATATGTATACTAAGTTTTCACAAGTTTATTTTGTTGCAAAATTATATCTAACATATGAGAATGATCTCGCTTGAACAAAAAAAGTAATAGTGTGAGAAATGTAAGATTTACTGGAAGTGAGCTTGCAGAATCGAGAAACGTGGTCTATAATTGTGACCAATGGTTAGAAGCGCTCAAATACTTAAGTAGTGTTTATTGTACTTACTGATTCACTAGTATTTGCAATAATCATCTTAATGATCAAGCTTTTTGTAACATTCACCTTCAAACTTATAAGTAGTTGAACTCACACCTGAAAAAAATAAATTAATCACACAATCGATATAAGTTCATTTAGCTGAATCATACTAACAAATTTTGTGCCATTATACATTCTCGTTATTTTAATTTAAGGCTTTTGCTCGCTACTTTATTCGAGTGCTTGCAGTCATTTACACGAGTGTTCACAGTTTTGTGTTGTTAACGAAAAAATTCAACAAATTTTTAACTAATTCTTATTGTATAAAAAGAGATTTTTTATGTACAAAATTTTGATGTATATTTTATTATTCTTTTTACTAACATTCTCACCAAAATTGAAAGTGAATCATTATTTTAAAGAATTTTATTGGCTATGCGGTTGTTGCTACGCGATGTCAATCTCATTTGGGTGACTCATCCAAGCTCTCCCATTGGGGCCACTCACAGCCCTGTTTCCCAAGTTTCTGATGGGCCATAGGCATATTAAGTGATGGGTCATCTGCCGCTGCAATAGGCCCAAGAATATTATATATATATTTATAGGGAATTTTTTTTTGGGAAAATTATGATACGGTAATTTAAAAAAAAAAGTTTGATTTATATGTAATCCAAAATAATTATTAAAATATGATTTATATGCAAGTTTTCCAAACAATTATAAATCTTTTATTATATTTTCTTTTATATTGTGATAGAATTAAATTATTTATATGAGATATATTAATTGAATATAAACACATGGGTTTTTGTAGTGGACAAAATTCGTATACTTGAAAAATAATAGTCCAACAAGCAGTCAGTCAGCCCAATAAGCTATCTAACTAGCCAAGAAGGCCCAAAGCCCATGTAAAATAGGCTCGCATATACAAAGTACCATCCAATTACCCAAAACCATACTCGGACCCGAATTCGGATACACTCAGTCAGCCAGGGACCTTGAAACAGTCAAGGCTCCCATCACGTTCGCCAAGAATCTCGGAATAAAACCACTTGGAGCGAGTCAAACGAAGGAGAAAGACGGAGGAGGACGGAACGAGAAGGAGGACAATAAATAAGACCATCAGAGGTTGAGAAAAGGCATCAAAGAATCACTGAACTTTCTTTACTCTCTAATTGAAACGAAGGCTACTCTATTTCTGAGCAATCCAGTCAAGCAAGACTAATTAGTCAGTCTGATTGGACCTGACCTAGTCGCTTGACTCCTCCGTCATCGCCACCGTCACTCTGACCATTTTACGACTCCTTCATCCATCATCATTTCGACTATTTATATCTTAATTTTATTACTTTCTATTAGCTCTCGTTACAACCCGACTGACTTGAGCGTCGGAGTCCCTTTGGCTGACACCCCACCGGTGCTCCCAATTGAACTCTCGTCTCTCTTCTTTTTGTTATTGACAGGTTGCTGGTGCCCAGCTAATCAATTGTAGGAAATCACCTCTACAATTTGGCGCCCACCGTGGGGCCCTAGCAATCAAACGATCGACAAAGAGATCAAAAAGTTCACTTGAGAGCCATGTCAGACGTGACTGAGACACCCGATCTGTCTGCTCAACTCGCTGCTCTTACTGCCCAGATGAATGAAGAACGCGAGAAAATGAGGAGGCTCGAAGCTGAAAATGCTGACCTGCTCGTACGAATGGAGGCCATGTCCTCTCAAGCCACCGAGGCTCAGCCATCCCGCTTCCGAGGCCCAGTCAGCCCTATGCAACCTCTGGGAGACCTCACTCCTATCTCTAACAGTGATGGACCGAATCAGACAGTTCCATCACCCTCGGTAAGGAATTATCAAACTCCACCCACCATGTCTAACATTCAAAATTATGTTGTCAATACAGGCGAACAGGTAACCATGACTGAACATGGACATTCATCTGCGCCCGGATCACAGCAGATTCCGGGAATCAGCCAGCCAGCTGGTGCAGCTGGACAGCAACAGATTCCAGGAGCCAGTCAGCCAGCCACTGGACCCGGACAGCAACAGATTCCAGGAGCCAGTCAGCCAGCCACTGGACCCGGACAGCAGCAGGTTCCAAGTGCTAGTCAGCCTACCATTGGAGCCAACCAGATCATCATTGGAGCTGGTCAGAATATACCTGAGCAACAGGCAATCGGATTTAATCACCCAGTCTTGAGCGAGCCAATCCGCCGAGCAACCACAAGCTCATTTCCAATCCAAGATCCTGAGTTGGCTCGAAAGTTAGCTGAGATGGAGGCGCTCATTCAACGGATTCCTGGGATGCCGGCTCCGATTAAGAAGAGTGTAGCAAGCTGTTATGCGGACTCTCCATTCGTAGACGACATTGCACTAGTGGAAATGCCAAAGAAGTTCAACTTCCCAAATATGAAGATGTTTGACGGGACGTCTGACCCGGATGATCACATCGCACAGTATAGGCAGAGGATGTTCACCGTTGCCATCCCACGTGATATGAGGGAAGCATGCATGTGTAAGGGGTTTGGTTCTAGTCTGATTGGACCAGCCCTCCAGTGGTATACTAATTTACCTAATAATTCTATTTCTACTTTTGCACAATTGACTGACACTTTTGTTGAGCAGTTTGCTAGTAGCAGGAAACTTGAAAAGTCTGCAGAAGACCTCTACATCATAGTTCAACGACGGGGTGAGACTTTACGAGAGTACGTAGGCCGCTTCAACAAAGAAAAGGTTTCTATAACCCATTGTAATCAGGACACAGCCATCTCAGCCTTCCGCAAGGGACTCCGGTACGACTCAGACCTATACAAAGAACTTACCAAGTATCCTTGCAAGACGATGGAAGACGTTCTCGCCAAAGCCTGGGCACAGATCAAGTGGGAGGAGGATGAAGTTAACTATTATCACTCTTCTCCGAGGAAAGACACTCGAAGAGACTCAAGGGCAGGCAGACGGCAGAGTGATAGACGATCCGAGCCATACCCGTATCCCAACAGATCAGAGAACAGAAGGAGGGAGTACAACCGGTCGTCCGAGACACGTCTGCGAGACGGACCAAAGATACCAGAATACAATCTTTCAATTTCACCAGCTGAAGTCGTTGGCGTACTGAAAGGACTCGGAGACAAAGTGAAATGGTCGGAAAGGATGAGGACTCCGTCTGACCAGCGAGACAAAGCAAAATGGTGTGAATTCCACAATGACCACGGTCACCGAACGGATGAGTGCATTGCCTTAAAACTCGAAGTATCCAACCTGTTAAAGCGTGGTCACCTGACTGACTTACTTACAGACAAAGGCAAAAGAACATTCCAGCAGGAGGCAGACAGGTCAGTCGTCCGAAGAGAAGTAACCCCGCCGAAACCACCTACTCATGAACGGACGGTGAACGTAATAACTGGTGGCTCTGAGGTAAGCGGAGTCACCCATTCAGCAGCCAAAAGACATGCCAGGCAGACCAACTGGGTCAAAGGAGAGTCCGGCGAGACAGAGAAGAATACCATCAACCTACCAGCTCAAACCATCAGTTTCTCAACAACAGAGTCAACCAGACTCCTCAACCCACATCATGATGCTCTTGTCATTGCACTTTACATTGCTAATTGTCTTACTAAACGTATACTTATTGATAATGGTAGTTCAGCTAACATTTTATTTTTAAGTGCTCTCAGGGAAATGGGGATAGATGAATCAAAGATTATAAAGAAGACTACAATCCTCATCGGTTTCAGTGGAGAACAAAAGAACACACTAGGAGAGATCGAGCTACCTGTCTATGCCGAAGGAGTCAATCTATGCACAAGATTCCTGGTAGTAGACTCTTCGTCTGCTTACAACGTGATACTGGGACGACCATGGATACATGAAATGGAGGCAGTCCCTTCAACATACCACCAAGTTCTAAGGTTCCCAACTAAGTGGGGAGTAAAAGAAATTAAAGGCCAACAGAAAGATTCGAGAGCGTGTTACCAGACTACCATGAAACCCAAACCCGCTCAGTTATAGCAATTACAGGAAGACAGACTGACTGACTCCCAGTTGAACCAACCAGACATGGAGGAGTTGGACGAAGTCCAGATACATCCGGACTTTCCAGATCACAAAGTCCAAATCGGATCACGATTGGATCCTAACATCAGAACTAAGCTCATTGACTTTTTATCTGCCCATTATGATTGTTTTGCTTGGTCCCATGCGGACATGACTGGAATTGACCCCGAAATAATTGTCCATAAATTGCAGGTTGATCCAGACTACCCACCAAGGAAGCAAAAAAGAAGAAAATTTGCCCCTGAAAGGAACAAAGCCATTAACGAAGAAGTTCAAAAGCTTATTGATAATGGGTTCGTGAGGGAGGTGCATTATCCCGACTGGTTGGCTAACGTAGTCATTGTGAAAAAAAAGAATGGCAAATGGCGAGTTTGCATTGACTTCACAGACCTCAACAAGGCGTGTCCAAAAGACTCGTTCCCATTACCGCACATAGACATGCTAGTAGACGCCACAGCCGGTCATGAACTCCTAAGCTTCATGGACGCATACTCAGGATACAACCAGATCCTGATGCATCCAGACGACCAGGAAAAGACAGCCTTCATGACCAACTTAGGCATATTCTGCTACAAGGTCATGCCATTCGGATTGAAGAACGCAGGAGCAACATATCAGAGACTAGTCAACAAGATGTTTGCCGGATTACTGGGGAAGACGATGGAAGTCTACATTGACGACATGCTCGTCAAATCCCTCATTGCAGAGGACCATATCAACCATTTAAAACAATCTTTTGACATTCTCAGGAAATATAATATGAAACTGAATCCAACTAAATGTTCTTTTGGTGTGACTGCAGGAAAGTTCCTTGGGTACCTTGTAACCCAAAGGGGAATCGAGGCAAACCCAGCACAGATAGAGTCAATCCAAAGGATTCCTTCCCCAACGTGCATAAAAGACGTACAGAAACTAACTGGACGCATTGCAGCACTCAGCCGATTCATCTCAAAGTCTTCAGAACGATGTCACCTCTTCTTCAACACGCTAAGGAAATCAAAAACCTTCGAGTGGACAGCTGAATGTGAAGAGGCACTGGGCCAGCTAAAACAGTACCTGACCAGCCCGCCTCTCCTCTCAAAGCCAAAAGACAATGAGACATTATTCATCTATCTAGCAGTATCCGAGACGGCAGTTAGCGCAGTCCTAGTCCGGGAAGAGGAAGGCAAGCAGTCTCCAGTCTACTATGTAAGTAAAGCTTTGCTTAATGCAGAAACCCGATATAGCCAGCTGGAGAAGCTTGCACTAGCACTCATCCACGCAGCAAGGAAGCTACGGCCATACTTCCAGTGCCATCCAATAACGGTCTTGACCACCTTCCCACTCAAAACAATCCTCCATAAACCAGAATTGTCAGGCAGACTTACCAAGTGGGCGGTAGAGCTCAGCGAGTACGAAGTAACATACAAGCCACGAACTTCCCTCAAATCTCAGGTATTAGCTGATTTCATTGCAGATTTTACACCTAACATGCATGTGCAGGCAGAAAAAGAACTTTGTTGTCTGACCGAGGGACAATCAGTCGGAATCTGGAAGTTGCAAGTAGACGGCTCAAGTAACACCAGAGGAAGTGGACTCGGACTCGTCCTGACTTCACCCCAAGGTGACATAATCGAACAAGCAGTCCGATGCGGGTTCAAAGCTACCAACAATGAAGCTGAATACGAAGCAATGATAGCAGGACTCGGACTAGCCAAAGACATGGGAATAAAAAAGATCGTGGTCTTCAGTGATTCTCAATTGGTAGTCAACCAAATGCAAGGTAGCTACCAGGCCCGGGATAACAAAATGACTGCCTACCTCAACAAGACTAAAGAGTTGCAGTCAGTCTTCGACGAGTTCACTATCAACCAAGTACCAAGAGGGGAGAACAACCATGCAGATGCATTAGCAAACCTTGGATCCTCCATCCAGACAACCGACCCCAAGACAATACCTGTAGTATATCTCCAATGGCCAGCTGTCTGGAAAGATGAAGAAGAGCAAGTTAATGACATCTCCAACAACCGAACATGGATGACTTCAATAGTCGAGTACTTAGAACATGACATACTTCCCGAAGATAAGAACGAAGCACGTCGGGTCAAGGCTCAGTCAGCCCGCTTCACTATTATACAAGGTAAACTATATAAACGTTCATTTTCTGGTCCATATTTGAAATGCATTAACCCTGCAGAGGCCAAATACGTACTAGCTGAGTTGCACGAAGGAGAGTGCGGCAACCACTCTGGAGGACGAAGCTTGGCGCACCGTGCCCTAACACAAGGCTACTACTGGCCAACCATGCGAGCTGATGCCTCTGACTATGCCAGACGATGCGACAAATGCCAACGGTTCGCTCAGATATCCCACCAACCTCCGGAGCGTCTCATCTCAATCACGTCCCCTTGGCCATTCATGAAATGGGGGATGGATATAGTAGGCAAGCTTCCAACCGCACCAGGACAGAAAATGTACATGCTTGCAGTGACCGACTACTTCAGCAAGTGGATCGAAGCAGACTCATTCCACCAAGTCCGAGACAAAGAAGTAAAGGGTTTCATTTGGAAGAATGTGATCTGTAGGTACGGAGTACCAAAAGAAATTGTGACAGACAATGGTTCTCAATTCATCAGTTTCGACTTCCAAGACTTCTGCAAGTTCTGGAACATCAAGCTAGCTTCTCGACACCAAGGTATCCCCAAGCAAATGGACAGGTAGAGTCATCCAACAAGACCATCATGAACAACATCAAGAAGCGCCTCGAAAAAGCCAAGGGAAGATGGGCTGACGAGTTGCCAGGAGTCCTGTGGTCCTATCGAACCACAACCAGGACTGCGACAGGGGAGACACCATTCTCATTAGCTTACGGGATGGAGGCAGTCATCCCTACTAAGAGCGAAGTTCCGACAGCCAGATATGAGCTAACTACAGACGAAGAAAATTGGGAAAACATGTGCCATGAACTCGACACCATCGACGAAAGAAGGGACAAAGCACTCTTAAGAGTCTCAGCCTATCAACAGAGCATAGCCAGACATTACAACAAGAACATCCGCACTCGGACATTCAAAGTAGGAGATTGGGTTCTACGAAGAGTCTTCCAGAACACTAAGGAAGCTGGAGCAGGTAAGCTCGCCCCGACATGGGAAGGTCCCTACCTCATCACAAAGGTAGTCGGACATGGAGCATACAAGCTACAAACAAAGGAGGGACGCGATATCAACAACAGCTGGAATGCTATCCACTTGAGACTGTATCACTCTTAACTTAACCCAGTCTACTTTCATTTTCTTTCATCAGTATTCTCACAAGATCTTCATTCGAGCAACATACTGACACTTATAATGCAGGAAGTGTCAGAACTACATTTGGGCTTGATCCCTGCAAAGGGTATGTAGGCAGCTCCACGGAGCGCAGCCCCCTATCACAACCATTTTTTCTTTATATATATACTACGAACAGTTCAATAACAAATCTAAATATAAATTGACTAAGTCACTTTATACTTAGATTGGGGGAATAAGACACTAATACTCCATAAGTCATTCAGCCAATCAGCATCCGATACAATAACTTAAACAACACTAACAGAAGCTACAACAAGCCATAATACAACAAAACTAGGTCAGTTAGATCAGGATACAATACTACATAAGAAAAAGTTCATACAACAACTAGAAAAGGCCCGACAAACTCTGTTATCCCACGACAATGAACACGAGTAGAAGAGGAATCAGTCATCCACAACCAGATCATTAGTAGTCATGATGCCAAAAGAAGTGGCTAACTCTTCGGCCCGGGTTATCTCTTCAGCCCTCATCTTCTCCAATTCCTCAAGATCAGCAATGTATTTGGGAACATCCCAGCTATCAGCCTTACCATCCCGAAACTCACTAGCCATTACGCCACGGCATTGGATCTCAGCCTCTAGCCCAATGACCAACATCCGATTCTCCAACGAAGCAACCTCGGCTTTCAAATCATCAACTTGACCAAGAGTCACTCTCAGCTTCTCGACATCAGCTTCCTTGGATTCTAGTTGAGCCTTCAAATCAGCTATGAGTTGATCAGACTCCTTCTTGGAATCTTTCAGCAGACTAACTTCACCCCGAAGATCATTTCTCTGACTCCTTACTTCCTTTAGAGTTGCCATTAAGGACTTGATTTTCTTCTTCAGCCAAATGACCCCTTGCAAACCCTGACACATAAAAAAGAAAATGTAAGACAACAAGAGAAATCAGCTAGTCGGCACACACAAAACTAAATGAAATATTCGTACCTGGAACAAATGAGAAACAGTGGTATCAATTGACCCATCCGTACCAACCTGCTCCATTCTGTGATCATCTTCGGGCCACAACAACTTATCAATCTCTCCTAAGTGAGGCCCAATCTCACTATAGGCCGCAGCATTGGAAGGGAACGAAAGGGCAACGGTGTCGCTAAATGGGTCGGAAGAATCATCCTGCACAGCCTTCTTCTTTTTTTTCGTCTGACTCCGCGTCAAAACAGGAGGATCAGCCGGAGGCACGACAACCTCTCTATCAGCTTCTGAGCTCCCAACGGACGATTTCTTTGCTTGACGCAAACGTTCCAAGGCATTGGAACCGGTTAGAGGAAGTGTAAAGGGTCGGGACATAGCTACGTCTGCAAACAACCGCTCACTTGTCGTCAATTCAGTCAAAAAATTGGGAGTATATCCCAAGACTTCTAAACTTCTCTTGATAAACACAACACGAGGATTATCAGTACTCTGTAGAAGAGGAATACCTTCAGGGAGTTTTTCAACAGAGCGCCACAAAGAACTCTGACGAAGACTCGATTCAGACAACAAATCACTCCACTCACGCTCCGCCTCAGGAATAGCAAGAATACTCTTAAGTCGACCAGAAGACTCCCTCGAATCCCAAAGGTACTCAACTCGAAGCCTACCTGCTAAATGATAGAAGTATCAGCACACAAAATAAAATAAAAACAACAACAACATGTATATGCAAGGAAACGGATTAGTAGGCAAGCATAAAAGACTCACATGCAGGAGACCATGAACAAGGTATCCTACTATCAGCAGGTAACCCCAACGAGACGAAAGGGACGAAGAAGTAACGGTCCTTCCACCTCTTACTCCACTCTTCAAACTAATAATTAAAGGAGGGTCCTTCCCCCTAGTTGTTAACTGGTACCTACCTTTGTCATTAAGGTGTGCCTTCAAGTAGTAAGCTCTCAACAAGTCAGCCACCCCAAGTGTTATCTTGTGCCTTTCACAAAGGACTTCGAGAGACATCAAAATCCGCCATGAATTTGGCATTAGTTGTCCGGGCGAAATCTCGTGGTACTCACACAACTCAATGACTAATCGGGGGATAGGAAACCGAAGCCCTTCTTTGAAGGGAAGTTCATACAGACACACCCAACCAGGTAAGTGCCAGTCAGGCCGCTCTGCCTTAGCAGGAGCATGCAGACTGATGGTATCAGGGATCTCATAATGACGACGAAGATAGGTCAACTCACCTAAACTTATGGAAGACCTAGGATTAGAACTAAGCATACTACCAGAACCCGGCATACCACCATCAATAGGTTCGTTAGAATCTATTCCCCTTCCAGTAACATCACCTAAAGGACGACCCCCCAATTCTACTACTGTAATTCGGTTGCAATCAACCATCTCAGCAGAACTTTGAAAGAGAGAACTAAAATCTTCTTCACTAAACGAACAAGACAGTCGACAGACTGAATCAGCGTGACTATCACACCTACTTGTAGACATAATGAGCTGATCACCTAGAGCAAAACAACAGCTAAGCCTTAAGGAACACAAAAAAGACATGAAGAATATTTAGCTCGATACACAATCAAGAAGCGCTGGACGACTCATCAATCAATCAATCAGACGGACCAAACATAAAAAACATATGATTAAACGAGGCAAAACAGACTACTATATCAAATTAGATTACAAAGTATTCAGTTAAACAGCAGTCAGCCTATAAGTCTCTACTAATCAGTCAGACATACCACTCAGCTCAAGGAACAGAAACACATGAATTAGACATACACCTAAACAACAGAAATTCATATGCCACCATTGCAATCAGATCAAACGCAAACAGAAAATCTACAGGATCAAACAAAAATAACAGTTGAATAAACTAACCTAGCACGAAGAACATGAAGAACACGAAGAACACAAAGAACATGCATAAGGACATTGAAAGGAAAACAAATGAGAGAAAACTTACCTCTTGAGAAGCTCTTTTACTCCACACCTTGCACCTCCTCTCCAAGCCTTCCTCAAATGAATGCAATGGTAAAAACAAACCACCCTTATATAGGCACACAAATCCACCCGATTAGTGCCAAGTATCAACCATCAGGTGGCCCTACCAAAAAGGATTTAACTTCCTAAGGACACTTAAAGTCTCAGAGACAAATGAAAATTCACATTGAGCGCACTAGGCCCACTCGGCCATCTCCCGCGGACACACTACCTCCTCGGCAGACCACTCGGCCCAAACACACGAGTCACTCGGCCACCCCGGCGAAGCACTCGGCCCACCCGGAGGAGCACTCGGCCATGCCGACAAAGCACTCGGCAACCCCGGTAAAGCACTCGGAGGAGCAATCGGCCATGCCAACGAAACACTCGGCCTTCCCGGAGGAACACTCGGCTCGTGCAGCCCATTCAGTCGGCCAACATGTGACCCACTCGGCCATGCCTCAGGGCCACCCCGTGGACCACTAGGCCAGAAGGCCGTTCGGCCCAAGCATCCAGTCGGCCCAAGCAGCCGGTCGGCCAACCAGGCCCGCGCGCATCCGCAATCCACTCGGACAGCCGGATGCATATGTGCTCATTACTCGGCCAGATGCGTAGGTGCGCATCACTCGACCGCAAGTAAGCAGCCAGTCGGCCCAAACAGCCGATCGGCCAACCAGGCCGCGCGCATCCGCAGGTCACTCGGACAGCCGGATGCGTAGGTGCCCATCACTCGGCCGGATGCATAGGAACGCATCACTCGGCCACAAGTAAAATCGAGTATACCTTTCGGGGGCAGCGAGACCCCCGTGAATAATTTCTGAAAAAGGTAAATTGAGTCAATGCATATTCTGTAACTATTGGGAAAATGGATAAATTCTGATGGAATTAATTTCTTTTTTACTCTTTGATAAAAGAATGAATTCTATACCAAAGAGTGAGGGACAAACTGTAGTGGACAAAATTCGTATACTTGAAAAATAATAGTCCAACAAGCAGTCAGTCAGCCCAATAAGCTATCTAACTAGCCAAGAAGGCCCAAAGCCCATGTAAAATAGGCTCGCATATACAAAGTACCATCCAATTACCCAAAACCATACCCGGACCCGAATTCGGATACACTCAGTCAGCCAGGGACCTTGAAACAGTCAAGGCTCCCATCACGTTCGCCAAGAATCTCGGAATAAAACCACTTGGAGCGAGTCAAACGAAGGAGAAAGACGGAGGAGGACGGAACGAGAAGGAGGACAATAAATAAGACCATCAGAGGTTGAGAAAAGGCATCAAAGAATCACTGAACTTTCTTTACTCTCTAATTGAAACGAATGCTACTCTATTTCTGAGCAATCCAGTCAAGCAAGACTAATTAGTCAGTCTGATTGGACCTGACCTAGTCGCTTGACTCCTCCGTCATCGCCACCGTCACTCTGACCATTTTACGACTCCTTCATCCATCATCATTTCGACTATTTATATCTTAATTTTATTACTTTCTATTAGCTCTCGTTACAACCCGACTGACTTGAGCGTCGGAGTCCCTTTGGCTGACACCCCACCGGTGCTCCCAATTGAACTCTCGTCTCTCTTCTTTTTGTTATTGACAGGTTGCTGGTGCCCATCTAATCAATTGTAGGAAATCACCTCTACAGTTTTTATTGATTTTCAATATTTAAATATTGGTATATATATAAATATATAATATTTTTAATTAAACGAATGACATATTTCTTTTTTATTTTATAATTTTCATATTATATATACAACATGAATTTATTTATTAATATTAAAAAAATATTTATATAAATTATTATAGTTTATACGGTACAATATATAATTAATTGAAATTAATATTAATAAGTATATGTTACAATATGCAGTTAAAGATAATCATAATATCATTATTCTTTGAATATTTTTTAAAATGTTAGCTACAAAATAAATTTCTTACTTTCTAGTTTTAAAATTTTTTATTACAAAAATGATTTTTTTTAGTTATAAAGTAGTCTATAATATTTTTTGTTGACAAAAAGATATTACTTTTCTATTGATTTGTCTATAAATTGTTCACAAAAATGTAAAAGTTATTTTACTAATGTAACATATGTTTACTTGTTATAATATAGTAACATTAGTTATTGGTTTAATAATTGTGTGTTACAATATAGTTGTTAATAGTCACCATTTTAAATTTTGAATATTTTTATATTAGATTTGTAAATCTTTGTTACCATAATTTTGATGTTAAAATTATAAATTATTTTTGCAAGTGTTAGTTACAAAAATATACTTTTTAGTTATAAAACTAGTTTTGTTAAATTTTGTTAATAATTGATTTTTGTAACAGATATTTACAAAAATATAACATCTATTTACAATAGTAACAAATATTTACAAGTTTGTAAACGTTGTTCACAAAAACACTACATATAGCTAGTTTTTGTTTACAGTTTTGCCACTCCGTATTTACACCTTTGCCCCTCCGTGTTTTTGTACAAAAGCTCCGTATTTTTGTAATATACCACATTTTTCATATATTTTTTAAGTTTTAGCGTATTTCTGTAGATGGTTCAACTCAAAAAAATGCACTAGTACACCTCTTTTTCTTTACAATTTTTTATATGATTGTGTATATTATAGTTATTTAGAGCATCTTGCAAATTTTCAGAAAATTCTGAATAATTTATAATATTGAAAACAAGGTTCATATATATTGTTTTCCACCCACGTCAAAAAATAGTTACACATGCAACAACCTATTTGAATTTTGCATTTGGCACTGTAAATTCTTCAGAATTTTCTAAATAATTTGCAAAATACTATAAATAATTATAATATACACAATCAATAAAATAAAATTTCGCTCCGAAAAATACACTATATTTATATATTGTATATTGATAAATATAAATCTCAATAATGGATCTTTCCATAGTTTCATCTATATATCATATATTTTAGATTAAGAGTTGAATATATAATATATTAATAGAGTACTAGTTAATTAATCTCGAGCAAAGTCATATTTGTAATTATAAAACTAGTCAGTTCAATTATAGTTATACGATAGGATCGATTAAGATATATGCCATATCTTTTATTGCGAGATCTATTTTTATATTATAGTTGGTGTGAAGCATAATCTGATAATTAATGAGGCATCCGAATAATATATTATATTAATATATACAATAATTTTATATTATATTAATCTATTTTTATTTTCTTTGGGGTTGCAGCGGTGTGTGGTAGCTTCGGATTGTAATTTAGCAGTGAGGCCGCCTGAATTAAGTGGGGAATTTGATTTACTTGTTGCTGAAATTTGTAGGGAGGCGTCTACACTTGGTGTTGCTCAGACACGTGATTTAGTTAGATTCAGTTCAAGAACTACTAACTACTAATGGTGTTGCTCACTTTATAGCCAAGAATGTTCTTTTATGTAAAACTTCTTGATTTTGGGATGGGGTTCCCTAATGACAATCTCTGCTCCAATTAGAGGATATGTCTTTCCTTGGTAGTGTGAATCTACACAAAATTGTGTTAAGATATGACATTTGCAAAGATATCCCTTGTTAAAATTGACTTGTTTTGGTCTGTAGTGTGTGATATTATTCGCTTATTGAATGCTATGGGTAGTGACTCTTGTTGTTCTATTTCACGTGTGACAAAATATAGTAAGCTATGCACTTACTACTTTTGTTGCTAGTAAGTGATCGTATTTGGATTAATTCTTGTCCTCACTTTTTACGTTCACTTATAACAATGGATCGTAATTCTTCCTTTGTCAAAAAAAAAAAGAAAAAGTAAGCAGAGACCTTCTTCACTAAAACATTATATATATATATATTAATGCATACAACATAACTTTTCTCTAGAGTCAATTTTCTTGATTATTGAGTTATATTTATATAACCAAAATGTAAAATATGTACAGGAGCTAATTCAATTGGAATTTTTAGTTTTCCATGCGTAGAGATTAATATTTTTTTTGATAAAAAATTACATTTATTGGAATTAATGATATATAATGGTACATCCTACAACCCCGAGGCTTAAACTATCTAAAAAATACAAGAACACCAAAACTGAGAAAAGAGTCTACATCAGGCTCTAACTTCCACCAAAACAAAATCCTGCTACTGTTTAACTATCCTGATCAATTCAAGTACAATCGAGATTAGAACTAGTAGACCTCTCAACAGTCTCAACAATTCTAAACAACCTTTTGAAAGTAAAACTTTATAGAATAATATCTTTTTATTACAATGATTTAATTAGGCTTAAAAGGCTTATATATTATTAGTTGGATTGACCTGTACTTTTCCTACAACCTTTTTCCATACTTTCTCTACTGTTTACATGGTATGAGGTCTTTCTTCGATCCTTCTCTTCTTACCCATTTGTTTCATTTTCTTTTCTCTTTTCATCAATGGAGATCAACCCTCCCCACAAGAAACCACAGTTCCATCTTCGACAAATCCAAATCCATCTGCCTCTTTGGTCAATCTTTCTAGCCAATCTGCTCCTCAACAACAATTCTTGGTTTTATCTCAAGCCTTAAATCATACCCTGGCTGTTAAGCTTGATCGAAGCAACTTCCTTCTCTGGCAAACCCAAATGAACAATGTCATCTATGCTAACGGAATTGAAGACTTCCTTGACGGTACCAATGTCGCTCCACCTCAACACATCGAGGGCACTCAAGGTCTCAATTCAGAGTTTAAGAAATGGCGTCGAAAGGACAAACTCATCCTCAGTTGGCTCTTCTCCTCCTTCACACCATAACTCATGTCTCATTTGGTGGGTCATTCACAAGTGCTTCGGCCTGGGCTGCTCTCACTCAACTTTACTCTTCTACCTCCACTGCTTGAATCATGCAACTCAAATTGCAATTACAGACCATCAAGAAAGGTGCGTCTACTATGATGGATTATATCTTGAAGATTAAAAGTCTCACTGATCAATTGGCTGTTGTTTCAGAGAAAGTCTCTGAAAGAGATCAAGTTTTGTATCTTCTTGCTGTCCTTAGTGCGGATTGTAACTCCTCTGTGGTCTCCATTACTTCCAAATCCAAAGGAGTTACATTTGAATATGTTTCCAGCCTTCTTTTAGCTCATGAATCTTTGTAATACTTATACAATCTTGTTTATTTTAATGTAAATTATATATTAAACAAATTAATATAAGAAAACCTAGAACATATTTCTATAATTGAATTAAACAAAAATAATGGTAAGAATACTTACATTAGGTGCAGCGGAAGGAATAAGTGATTCCTTCAATTTCTCCAACCCTTGTATCATTTTTGTCGCAGGGTATCACCAAGACACTAAACTGATCTACAAATTTCTTCACATCCTTCCAAAGTTCTTAGAATCACCTAGATTAGAGTGGACAATTCTCAACACATGAGATATATACAAAGAGAAGAGAAGATAATAATGAGGCTTAGAAAATGACTTTTGTTGTAGAGGGAGTCTAAAATCCTTTAAAGCATCAAAACTAGATCTTATGATCATCTATTTATTTGTTTTCAATTCTTACTTAGCATTCCTTTTATAGGCTCGATTAGTTAACTTATTTTAATTAAAAACATCAATAAAATAATAGATAATATCATCCATTAGGTCAAAATTATCATGAACTTTAGGCTCGTGAAATTTTCCATTTAATTATAAGCTCGTTGGACTTAAAATCAAGCCTTGTATTATTTTCTATTGATGAATTAATTAAATAATAATTTAAATCCTTTATCAAATTAATTATTTATAATTTGAACATTGATTTAAACTTATTTATTAATTTAGACACCAATTTGTCTTAATTAATAAATCTGCCTTAAACTCTATTTTCTTCTCTAAATTACATAACTCTGTGAAATTATCCAAAATTGACCTGATGTCAACTTTTATAATTCTAATTGATAATTAAATCAATTAATTGAGACTAGATGATTTTATCCAAGGTACAGTGGGGACTATGGGCCTATGAAATCAAAAGCTCCAATAAATTATCATAAATTTAACAAATAAATTTACTAACTTATTAATTCCTCGTGACTCCACTAAAGACTCAGAATTACACTCTTGAATTCATAGAATGTTCTATAAGCAATATAAATACGTTATTAGTTCTCCATTGTTACAAACATAATTATCACTCAATCCTCTATAGACAGTCTACAATGAGATGAGACTAAAATATCGTTTTAACCCTCAATGTATTTTATCATTAAAACACTTAGTTCCTTGTAAATGATATTTCAGTAAACTAATATTAATTACTGAAATGAGATCTCTATCATTTAACACCTCGAACCAAACTAAAAGGAAATCATCATTTTACTTCTTCATCAGAAGCTATAAATGTTCATATCTATGATTAACACTCCCACTCAATTATACTACCAAGTTCCCAAGATATAAATATAGGCTAGTCCGTACGGTAAGCTAGTAACAAACAAGTCAAAAAACTCAAATGATACAATCAGTTAGAATATTAATCACTCAGAATTGAGATTGAATTTACCTATGGTCAACTATATGATATGACTAGAATAGATAATAACAGTATGTTTACTTATCCTTTCTATTGTTAATATCGATCCAGTCTGATGTAACAAATACATCTGATCTTTTCTACCTTGCTAATGTTCTGGAAAGAACATAACATTACAATGTGTAAGTAGACTATATCGTAGATTGGAAAGTCAGTGTAGATCCTGTGCACTGACTAATCTTAAGACTAATTTATGTTTGAACATATAATCATATTTATATTCCACTGTGATTACGTTACTATAAATATGATTTGCTATGTGCTCGGGATTTAATAAAAGTTTATATTAAACAAATAATCATGAAAATAAAACATGTGAGCAAAGTGATTGATCAAGTCAAAAATGATTTCTATTATTTTATTGATAATAAATGAGATTACAAAGAAATTGTGTTTTAATTAGGGCAAAACCCCAACAGAATCCCGTATGGAACAACAACTTTCAGTCGATGAAGCTGCTCCAGTTGTTGCACATGTAGCCTATTGTCACCAACAACATCACAACCATCAGCTATGGTTCTGCTCCCAATTTATCAGCTGGTCCTTCCAATCACAATTTCAGTCAATCATCAAGATCCTCAAATGGTTATAGAACCATCTGTCAGTTATGTATGCGACCAGGGCATCATGCTTTCCACTGCTACAACCGTTTTGATACTCAATTACCACCCCCACAGTCCTCGTCACAGGCTCCAACATCACAATCCGCTCCTCCCTTTGTTAATGTTATGGTGGCCATTTCCAATACTATTAGTGAAGACATTTGGCTGCTTGACTCGGGTGCCTCCCACCACCTTACCCCATACGACATTGCTTTAGACAACCCTTCTACTTACAATGACATTGATTCAGTGATCATTGGTAATGGTAATACCATTCCTATAACCTCTATTGGACATTCTTCTCTTCATACTTCTAATCTCTCATTTTGTTTAAATAATGTGTACCATGTTCCAAAGTTAATTACTAATCTTCTTTATGTTTCAAAATTTTGTCTTGACAATAATGTCTTTATTGAATTCTACTCCAATTCTTACATCATTATGGACCTAGCCACGAAGAGAATTTTGCACCAAGGCTTCCTTGACAAAGATCTATACACACTCTAAGCTTTGACTGATCTACAATCTACTTCAAAGTCTCCTAGTAAATTTTCCTATGTTTCTACTGTGCTCAATTCAGCTGTCGTCACTACTCCTTTTTCTCATTTTCCTCACACTTCTCAGTCCCCTGCTGCCATTTGGCATGCACGGCTGAGACATGTACATTCATACATAGTTAACAATGTCTTACACCAATGTAATATATCTTTTTCATATAATAAAAATCTCATTTTCTCATCTGTCAATTTGCCAAAACTCATAAATTGCCATTTACTATTTTTGAATCTCATTGATAGCTCTACTAAATAGAGTTATTTTACCACTTTTTATGTGCTAATTGTTGCTTAATTCTTGAGTATTTAATTGTAACGACCCAAATTCACTAATAAGGCTTAAGGGCCTTAATTAGTGTGCCTGGAGGGCGTAATGGAGATTATGTGTGATTTTAATGATTTAGATGCATGGTTATGATTTAAAGCATGTTATATGACTATGTGTATTATGTTACGTGATAATTGTGCTATGTGATTTGTACCGCGTGGGTGTGGTGGTATCAATGTGATGCACGTGCCGAGACGGTCCTAGAAAGCTAGATAATGGTAACTGGTGATTTGGTAACTTGTGTAACTGTTGGTAACCATAGAGAGTAACAGGTTTTGCTGGAAAGTGGTAGAATTGTAAGGTTATTAAAAGGACAAGTGTGCCCTTGAGGTTTAGTTAGAAAGGGATATTTGAGGAGGGCTAAAATGGTCTTTTGGCAGTGGTATAGATGTCTTTGACTGAGGGAAAAGGATATACACGATTCTTTTATGCTAAGTATAACTGAAGTTGAGACTTGGAAGGCTAGAAAGATCAAGAAGGAAAGGGAGAATCAAGAACCTAGAAAGCAAAGTGGAGGAGGAGTTGAACTGTGATCTTTGAGGCTAGTAAAAGGGCTTAAGGGTGTGGAACCAAGCATATATCAAGGTTTATACTAAGGTAAGGACTTGGTCCCTGTTTTGTTAAGTTCTGAATTTGGTTTTTGAAAGAATTAAAAGATAGCCATGGCTTGTCTTGCATGGAATTCAGCTGGTTTGTTAAGGTGGAATTTAGCTCAAAGCTTGGATTGGAGGAAGCTCAAGTCGAATTTCTGATTGAGGTAAGGGTATTAAACATGTTTGCAATCTCGTAGCTGTTATGGTTTAGGGATTTGGAGGTCTGGTTTGTACTTTTCTTAAGTTTTAGTTTAAGTGTTAGAGTCTGAAACTTAAGTGTGAATTCAGAGAATAATTGTGTAATTGAGTTAGATTATGATGGTTATAGGTTGGGGTATGGCCTATTTGGGGTTTTGAGTTGGTTTTGGGGCTTTGGTATAAGGTGTAAAGTCCAAGAACTTTACTTAGCTAATTATTTAGTAGTATTATAGTATGTTTAGTATTATCTTTGTAACTGTGGATTTTTGGTTCAGACCGGGAATTATTTAGACACTCATAGTAGTACTTATAGATTTTCTAAGTTTAACCTATAGTTTAAGAATATTAATTTTAACCTAAGGTTGATTAATATGACTAATATTAAGGATTATATTTATTATACTATAAGGTTTAGATATCAACCAATAGGATTTTAAGCACATGTTATGAATGGGTAATTAAGGATTAAGTATTTTTTAGGATTAAATTAAATAAGGGTAAAGTTTGAATGTTATAAGGTCAGTCAGCAGCTTTGAATACGTTGAGGGCTTAGTCAAGGCTGTTTACTCCATTCAAACTTAGCTAAAAATGTGTAATTTCGTGTTTAAATATTCAGCGAGTGCCGATATATCGCAGCACGTAAATACGGAAAACACGAAACGATGCACGGTCGCCTCGGGCATACTGGCCCAGGCGATATATTGCCTACAGGGGCGATATATCGCCTCCTTCAGCATATGTTCAAATGTTTTTGAATTCTTTTCCTTTCATCCATTCAAACTTCTTCATAAGTCCAGCATCTTTTGAACGAGTCTTCAGCCTCTGCTGAAGGATTATTCAAATTATTTTCACCTAAAAAGCCATTATTTTTATTCAAGTAAAATCAAGATACTTTCATTCCCAAACTCTATAAATAGGACCTAGTACCCAGCCATTATTCACCTTTTGCTCTAAGTTCAGAAGCTACTAGTGTTAAGTGAGTGTGAGAGTGTAAACACCTGGTTTGGGAAAATCATAAGCTTAAACATCATAAGCTTATCAAACACTTTGGGAAGTAAGGTTCTTTAGTATTTCGGTGGTGGTATAGATTGATCTTGCAAGTCTTTGAGGTAAACCCAAAACTTTAGCTCATTGTTTTATGTTATTTTCTTTCTCATAGCCTTCTACTCAGTTTCCTAACCTCATTCTTATTTTGGTTAGGAAATCCAAGTTCTTAAGAACATAAGTTTCGGTAAGCATATTTCTCAATGGTTTAGTCTTCCTATTCATTTTCATCTCTTCTTCTTCATAAGACTCACTCTTTCTCATATGGTTTTAGGAGTGTTCCAAAAAGTCCCAACTCAGTCCACATATCCTGGTAACTTTGGTAAGGAAAATAGGATAGAATCTATATGTGTATTGCTTATGTGTTATGTTATGAAATATGATATGTTATGAATATGTTATGAATGTGTATGTTGTAGGCTTGGGCTTATGCCCTATTTGACTAACAAGACCCCAAAAAGATTATGGGCATATGCCTACTTAGCTAGTAGGACCCCACTAATCTCATGGGCATAAGTTTGTTTAGTCTATGGGACCCCAAGTAATAATGGCCATTATAATAAGTGTATGTGTTAAGTGTTATGATATATCTTTACGTTTATTATGAAATTTATGTTTATGACTATATGTTAGATTTTCCTTGCTGGGCATTAGGCTCATTCCTTTTTGTTTTATGTGCAGGAAAATAGCTTTAGAGGCGGTAAGATTCGTGACGCTTAGAGGATGTGTATCGATGGTGAATGGAGTCAAGGGGCCGAGCGTTATTCGATTCGAGGATGTAGTCTCATTTTATCTTTTATGGTTTTATATGTATTTTCCGCATTTCTTATGTAATTCTTTTCATTTAAATCATGTTTTGTTTTTAAAGACAATGGGATCTCATATCCTTCTTAGTATTTATTTGTAAGTAACTCTTATTTTACAAGTTACTCAATAAAATTATGGTATTTTCGTAAAAATGTAAGTTTATGTATAGTTTCGTTAATGGTCCAAAAAGTCTAGATTAGTGGGTCATTACATAAGGTTGGGATGATTTTGAGTGATTTGGGTTCGGGAAAAACGCAAGGGAAAAACTCAGATTTCTGGGCTCGCGAAGAAGCGCCGCGGCGCTGTTCTAGCGCGCCGCGGCGCGAGGCTGTTTCTGGGTAGAGTAGGTTCTCTGACTTGTTGGGCGCTGCGGCTCAAACTTGCTGGGCGCCGCGGCGCTAGGCCAATTTCAGGACATGGGATTTTTCAATTTAGAGCCTTTGCTCCGGGGGTTCGGGGAATGTCTTCGATGCATTATTTTAGGGATTTGGGGGATTCTGTGAGTGTGGGATTGGTTCCGGGAAGTAGTTTTGGATTGATTAGTGACAAGGGTGTTTCATTTGTGTTGTGACTAGGTCTTTGGAGAGGCTCGGGGTAAAGGACCGTGCTCGCGGCTTCGTGGCATCAGAAACTAGTAAATTGGAAGGTAAGAAAACTGTAACGCCCTGGTTACCCCAGAACAGTTACGGTGAACCAGAAATTTGACCCGCTACCCGAGTCCTTTGGTTAAAAACGTGATCTAAGTGTTAATATCAGGTTAAGGTAGAAAACCAGTAAAAAGAAAGGGTACATTTAATTAAGTAAATAAACTGCTCATGAGCCTTTCAAAATGTTTACAAGTAGTTCGTAATACAAAAGAGTCGCTACAGTTCCAAATTTACAATCCCCGCCGGCCTAAGCGGCAAAAATAGGGTAAACCCCTAGTCCCTCTGAGAACTCCTTGACCGTGGCGGTCAAGCGGCCCTGTATGTACACAACATCGCCCAAGCTCTCCACTCAGGGTTGGTTAAGCTTTTCCTTCCCTTTACCTGTACCACGTAGCACCCATGAGTCAAGGCCCAGCAAGAAAACACAATAAAACATGATATAATATCAACATCGATCATAATAACCATTCAGGACTATCAGTCCGGTAAATAGGTGACAATAGCTAAAAGTCACAATAAAGAACATCGCTCCTTCTAGCCATGTGACGATAGGGTCATTAGGGCTTAGCTGAGAAGGAGTTCTTTCATAAGTTGATTAGGACAGGTGCATGGTGATTAGTCACCAACATAACCTTCCTCTCGACCCTAGAGTCGAAACCATGGACAACGTCCCTTAGCCATGTGACGAACGGTCACCGGGGTCATATACCTTGGCTACAGTCATCTGGTCGTAGACCAGGCAAGCTCTTATAAGTTCTTCAACCTTAGGGCCGGTCCCACATTAATGCCATAGAGCCATTCAATGTGTGATCATCGACTTTAGAGTTGGTCCCTGACTAGTCAGTGTCATAAACAGGTAATCAGCGTTCATTAGCATTTATTATGCAAACCACATTCACATATATCAACCAACATGCTTCAATATCAAACCATGCATGTCATATACCTATACAGGGTGCAACTGTACTCATACACCGTTTTCTTACCTCAGGTTCGAGCTGGAAGTACGATAAAGACGACTCCTGAGAACGATCGATCTTTTAGTTCCTTAGCGGTTACCTAATCACAACCAATTATAACCTCCATTAATGAGAATCCATAATAATAGGGTCTTAACCTAAGCACCACCCTCGGGACCTCGAAACATGCCCACACGGTGAGTAGATTCGATCCCGGGCCTTAAGGATTGAAACCCCAAGTCAAAAACCCTTAAAAACACTCAAAACGGGACTTAGAAGGAACAGGGTAGCGCTACAGCGCTCAACCCCTAGCGCCACAACGCTCTACACAGAACCTCCCAAGAGCCAGAAAACCTCCTGAGGAGCGCTATAGCGCCCTAAGATGGGCGCTGTAGCGCTACCTCCAGACCCAATCTCCCCTGAACCGACCTTCTTCAACTCCTTCGATTCTAACTCGATTTCCAAGCTTCCAAATCCTATTCTTGATGCCAAATGAACCCAAAAACCTTCCCAACACACCCCAAACATCACAAGCATGGGAACCCTAGCCAAAACTCCCGACAAAACCATGGATTCACCCTAGAAATCTCAGCTGCAAAACAAAACCAAAACAGGGCAAACCAGAGAAAACCATGGTTAGAAACTTACCCAAAGCTTGGCTTATGATGGCTTTCAATGGTGGAACACACTCCTAAACTCCCAAGGCTTGCTTCCTAAGCTTGAATCCTCAAAATTGGTTCAAAAACCACAAAGAACAGTGAGGAGAAGAAGGTACGGGAGAACTCTTTGCACACTCTGTTTTTCCACTACTTCCTTCAGCCATCAAGAGTTATATCTATCCTAGGGGTGAAATGTCCATTTTACCCCTAGGTCAATTAATACTTTCTAAAGGCTCTCAAGGGCATATTTGGTACTTTCCTTCTTATCTCGTTAATCATAATTAACGCTCTCCAATTCCCGCTATTCTCAATAATCTCAAACACCAATAATTCACAACCCGTTACCCTTTATCTCCCGATAACGATCTAATCATCAAAATCACCCTGAGACTCAACCCAAGTCCCGACACTTAAACCTGTTGTGACTAAACCGCTAATCAATATTCTACGATCTTCTCATGTCGAATAGCTCGAACAAACCCACATCATAATGTGGTCTCAACATATATCACCGACATGCATACAACTAACATTATATTATAATATAATTCTCATAAACATGCATAAACACATTAAATGGCATAATTAAACAATTATGGCCCTCCCGGCCAACTAATCCAGCCATTAACCATAATAGGGAATCCGGGGCATTACAAAAACTGCACCCGGTTGTAAGATTGTGATGGGACTAAGTGCTCCTGAAAGTTATACCGTGTCATTGTTGGTACTACACCATGGGACATGTAAAAGCGGTCTAAGAGTACCGTACATGATTTAAGCGCACAGGGCGCGAATTGGCCACTGGGAGCCAAGAACATCAGGATAACCAAGGGAGCAGCCTGAGGGCGCTAGCCCTGGTTATCGTTTGTGAATTGTGAATGTTATGAACTGAAATGCCTAGTATGTGGAATACTTGATTATATTGGCTGATGATATATCTGAGTTTATGTGATGCAATGTGAGTTATTGACTTGTCTGTTAATTGTTCATGCTCTGCTGTTGTTGTGTTTTCTTGCTGGGCCTTGGCTCACGGGTGCTACGTGGTGCAGATAAAGGCAAGGGAAAGCTGGAGCAAGCCTGAGGTGGAGAGCTCCAAGGTGGAATGTACATAGCCAGCGGTACGACCACCACGGTCGAGGAGTGGACCAGAACAGGGATCACTTAACTGCTGGTTTTGCCTTAGTATGGCCGATCGTTGTAAATAAACCTTGAGTCTTTTGTAAATGGTCTTTGAGCTTAATATTTTTGGGATCCCATGTAACAGATGATACTTTTTAATGAGAATGTGGCTTTTGAGACCAAAACGCTTTTAACCCTAGTTCCTTTATAAGTTTTATCAACACGATTTTATTTACATGACTTGTTTAGCAAGTCTGGCACTTTATAAACACACGGTGTAACGGTCTTGGCTATCCAGGGCGTTACATTAATTGATTTATTAAGTTTTAAATTAATTTTGAATTTATTGGGTTTATTTTGATTTTATATATTTTTGTGTATTTTTATAGTTATTTTGTTGTAAAAATTGTTAGTTTAATTATTTGAAATTAGTGGTGTTAAATTAAAAATAAAAAGATGCAATTTTGAGCTTAAATATTTAAGTAAATTAAGTTTTAATTAATATTTTCATGGAAGTTATACGGTATATTTTATTAAGAGAAAATATTTAATTTTAGTTTAATTTATGATTATTTTGTAGGAAACAATGTTGCATTTTTGTACTTTGAAAAGAAGAAAAAAAGACAATAATTAAATGTGAAAAAGAAAGGAAAAAATGGTATTATTGAAATACCAAAAGAGTTGCTTATTGGCCCAAGCCTTCAGCTTCCAACCTGGGCCGCTTGCCCAGCCAGGCCCACCAGCAGCTCCAGCCCGCCTGCTTCAACCTCCCGTGCCCTTTCCCAGCTCTTGGCCCAATTCGTCCCAGGCCCGCCTGCTTCATCTCAGCAGGGCCCGTGCCTCCTTTTGCCCAGCCCGAAGACCCCCTCACCCAGCCAGCCCACCTGAAGCCTTCAGCAGCCCCTTGCACCTGTAATGCCCCAAATTTCGTAATAAGGTTTAGGATCTTGATTAGGAGGCCGGGAGGGACATAATTGATTTATTATGGTATTTAATGATTATATGCATGTTTACGTGAATTATATTATTATATGATGATGGATGCATGCATATGGGTTCATATTTTAATTATGAGGGCATTTTGGTAATTTGGCCGCTGTGGGCGTAGTTGTGTATTTTGGGTGCATGGTTGTGATTAATTAATATAGCCACATTATAAGGTGGATTGGTTCGAGCTATTCAGCATGAGACGATCATGAGATGTAAGTGTTCGGTCTAGTCATAACGGGTTTAAGTTCAGGGCTCGGGGTGAGTCTCGGAGTCATTTTGACGATTAGAGCATTACCGGGAATTAAAGGGTAATGGGATATGATTTATTGGTATTTGAGAATAGCGGGAATTGGAGAGCGTTAATTATAATTAACGAGATAGGTGGGAAATGACGGTTTTACCCTCGGAAGCCTTTAGAGGGATTTATTTGGCTTAGGGGCATTATGGTCTTTTGACCTTAAGGATTTGTATCAGCCTTAGAGTTTTAGAAGGCTGTGGAATCATAACAAAAACAGAGCCTTATCTCCTTCTCTCCCGTACAAGATTTCTCCTTCATCTTCCCTTCAAATTTTGAGAGCCATCTTGAGGAGTTAAGCTAGGAGATCAAAGGTGGAAGCTAGGGAACTTGTTTTAGCCATTACAGGGGATTCAAAATCGAGTTTGAGGTGAGTTCCAGTTATGAATTTTATGGTGTGCTCTGTTTTGAGTTTTATTTTTCAGCTTGTGAATTTCTTGTAGAAAGTTTGGATTAATAGAAGTTTGGTTGATGTTTACTTTGGGTTTTGATGAGGGTGAGTTGTAGATGATGTTTGGTGGTTGAATTGGGTGTTAGGTTGAGGTCTGGGACAGGTTTGAAGGGTTGGTTCCAAGGGAAAATGCAGGGGAGGTTTGCTGGTGCGAACTGAGTTTTTGGCTGAACAGGGTAATGAGCCGCGACATGGCTGTGGTGCGCCGCGGCTCAAGGCGTCTGGCAGAGAGGGTTGTCTCTGTCTGGGGGGCGCGGCGCGGCGCAGCTAGGGTGGGCCACGGCCCTTAGTGACTTTTTGGCCAAAATGGTGTTTTTAGCTTGGGGATTCAAGCTTTAGGCCTCGGGGTTGAACCTAGTATCCGGTTAAGTGGGGATTGATGTCCCGGAGGCTAGATATTGGTTTGGGAACTTATATTGATCTTTTTTATTAATGGTATCCTATATGTTTGGTTATGACTAGGTGACTGCTAAAGGATTAAAAGTTGATCGTTCTCAAGGGTCGTTCTTGTTATCATTCTAGCTCGAATCTGAGGTAAGAAAACTGCACCATGTGTATATGTGACATGCATGGCTATTCTTGATGCATGTTGGTTGATTATTAAGTATGACATGTATGGCTATTCTTGATGCATGTTGGTTGACTATTGAACGTGACATGCATGGCTGTTATTGGTGCATGTTGGATTGTTGATTATTACGCATGTGATGCATGAGAAACATGTGATTAGGACATACTTTGAGTACTTATTATGATATTGTTCAGAGCTTGTGCCTCTGTGTTTATGCATGGTCCTAATTGTACTAGTACCTGTTTAGTAAGCATGCTGAATACCTTGTTTATGGATATTGAGCATGTGATATATGTTTGGTGGCATGGCTTACCTGTGTATGGCACTGACTAGTCAGGGACCGACCCTAAAGTCGATGATCATGCATTGAATGGCTCTATGGCATTAATGCTGGACCGACCCTAAGGTCGATGAACATGCATTGAATGGCCCTATGGCATTAATGCTGAGCAGACCCTAAGGTCGAAGAACTTATAAGCGCTTGCCTGGTTTAAGACTAGATGTTTATAGCCAGGGCATATGGCCCCGGTGACTGTTTGTCACATGGCTATGGGACGCTGTCCATAGTTACGACTCTAGAGTCGGGAGATTAGATCTAATCGATATCAGCATTGAATGGCTCTATGGCATTAATGCTGGACCGACCTTAAGGTCGACGAACTTAAAAGCGCTTAACTAGTCTAAGACTAGCACTCAGAGCCAGGGCATAGGGCCCCGGTGACTGTCTGTCACATGGCTAGGGAACGCTGTTCCATCGTTACGACTCTAGAGTCGGGAGGAAGGTTATGTTGGTGACCAATCACCATGCACCTATCCTGCTAAAGCTAGTGAGATGCTCACTTATCTATCAAGCCTGGTGATCCTATCATCACATGGCTAATGGGTGCTGTCCCCAGGCTATGACTCTATGGTCAAACTTATGAAATGTTCTCATATCGGTAAGCCCTGGTGACCCTATCGTCACATGGCAAGAAGGAGTTGTACCCACTTTTGTGGCTTTTGCTACAGTCACCTATCTATTTTGGACTGATAGTCCTGGATGATTATTATGATCATTGTTGATATTATATCATGTTTTATTGTGTTTTCTTGCTGGGCTTCGGCTCACGGGTGCTATGTGGTGCAGGTAAAGGCAAAAGGAAGCTGGACCATCCTTGAGTTGGAGAGCTTAGGTGATGATGTGTACATATGCAGCTGCTCGTCCGCCACGGTTGAGGTTTAAAGAGGAACTAGGGTCGAACCCTGTTTTGCTGCTTAGAACGGCCTGTTGTAAATATTTTCTTGTAGTAGACTCTAAAAGTATACTTTTGGGATCCCAGTATATATGTTAAATGTTCTAGTGAAACATTACATCTTAACCAAAAATTTTAATCCCTAAACCGCTAATCATGCTTAGTCACACGATTTTGGCCAAATGACTCGATTAGCGAGTTTAGCACTGTTTACAAGGCACACCGTAATGGTCCCTGGAGTTGGGGCGTTACAACACCCCACGGGCCACAGACCAAACCTGGCTTAGCCGCCTGCCACACCAAACAAGCCCAACCACCTTTGTATTTTTTTTAGCCCAACAAAAGCATCCTTGTCCCCTATGATAAAAAATGCCACTTTTTTTTACCTAATCTTTCCACATATTTTACCCCAAAATCATCATTACACCATAAAATTTACCCCTATTTTCCATATTATTATTAATTTAATTAATTTAAATTGATTATTTTAATACTCTCATTTTGGCTATAAATAGAGAATTTTCAAGACCATTTGGGAGTGCTTAGTTTAGGAGAGGTTACACTACAAAATTTCTACACTTGGAAGACCACTCCACTCTCTTCATATTTTTCTTCTTTTTGGTCATTTTTTCTATGAGTTTTTAGAGGAAAATTTTGGGGGTTCCTCCTCCAAATTTTCCTATTTATGTTTGTAATTTTTGGTTTGTAATTTCTATGCTAGTTATGAGTTTCTAATCTTTTTAAGATTATTAAGGTGATGATGAAACAATATGTAACTATTTAGTATTTATGTTGTATGTTGATTTCCCATTTTGTGCAATTAAAGTTTATGGATTTTTTTTTTCAAATACTTTCTTTCATCCTAAATATCTTGTATTTTAGATTGTTAGAACATATTTACACTTTTTTCTTCATTAGTGCAAAGTCATAATATTCTTTGATTAAGGTGTGCCATTAAATTGTGCACATCAAATGCTTAGAACAAAAATATTATGTTTTTCTTTGTAAATAATATTAATTGATTTATTTTTTATTTCATTAGATTGATTTACATTAAATACTTTATAATTATAACTTTAAAAGTGAAGATAAATCCTACAATTCTATAATAATTTGTGCTTAAATAGAATATCTAATTTGAATAAATAATAGTTGATTAATTTCTACTATTAATGAAATTTGGGAATCAATGTACTTATAAATATTATTGAACTTATATTTTGTGGATTCTAATACCTTAATAATCTTCTTTTACCATCTTGATTTCTACTATTAATTTATTTTTATTTATTGTCTTTAATTTCTTTTATCTCTTATTTGATTTTATTGTCACAAATTCTCATCAATCTTTGGAGCTAGGTTAGAATTTATTAATTTTGGTTCAAAATAGTTTTCTTTTTTATTTTAGACAACTCCTTTGGGGTCGATCTCGTGCTTACACGAACACTATATTTCATATACGATTCGTGTGCTTGCGAGTTATAAATTTTTAAAACATACCCATTTTGGGTTCATCAAGTTTTTGGCGTCGTTGCCGGGGAGTTGCAAGAAAATAAACGAAATTTATCTCAAGGTTAGTGAATTCTTCTACTAGTTATTTTAATTTTTGCACTTAAAAAAAACTATAAAAAAGTATATATTTATATAAAACTAAAAAAAAAAAGATAAAAAGAAAATTTGGGACGGTTCTACCACCCATAAAAAACTTACTTATATATTTATATTTATTGTTTTTTTTTTGTTGACGGCACTTGTGCCTCCTATCTATCTTTTTATTTTTCTTATTTAGTTAATGGCACTTGTGCCTCCTAAATTTTGTTATAGTTCTTGTTGTAATTTTTTATTTTTATTTTTAGTTGATGGCACTTGTGCCTCCTAACCTTTGTTGTAATCTTTTTATTTTTGTTGTTTTTATAATTTTATAGTTGACGACACTTGTGCCTCCTAGCTCTTGTGTTATCCTCTCTTATTTTGTGATAGTTGATGGCACTTGTGCCTCCTAACTCTTATTTTCATTTCTTAATATTGTTTATGTTATCTTAATTTTTTTTCTTTTTCCTTAATTATTGTGTTTAGTACTCTTCTTAATTTCTTATAAAAAAGATATATATATATCTTGAAATGGATCATTTTAATTATAGTTGGAATTCTGAGTACAACTATTATGAGCAATCAAATTTAAATTATGGAGAAACTAATGATATGTATGAATCTTTTGATATCCATTTTACCCTCACCTATAATCCAAATTTTTCATGGAGCCATGCCCAATCTCCATTGAATCAAGAGCATGAATTCAACATGCCTAATCCAAGTCATGCCCAATCTGACCTATCATATCCCATTCAACAAGAAACGAGTCCATCTTTAGAAGATACCCTACAACAGTTCATGCAATCAACCTACCAAATCTTACTAGCCTAGTCTCAGTCAATCTCAAAAATTGAGACAATAGTAGGACAACTTGCAACTGTTATAGAGTCGGAAAAACAAGTTTATCCCAACCAACTCATTCCCAATCCAAATAGTCAAATTGAAAGTGAAAAAGAGAATGAAGTTGTTGAAGAACTTGTAATATGCATCCAACCCCCTAATAAAACAAAAGAGTTGGATGAAATAATTTTCGAGGCTCATGAGGAAAATGAAAAAGATATAATTATATCTCAAGAGTCTATAAATGAACAAATTTGTATATTTACTCAAAATGAAAAGGAGTCTAATAAAAATATGCAATTTTCTTATTTTATTGATATTCCACTAAAAGTGCATATTTCTAATCTTTGTGTAGGTGTGATGTTATCAATTATTATTAATGGCATTTACACCAAAGTCATAACTCACCCTACTAATGAATTTTTACACCATCGATTGGGTGTAGGTTGAAAGAAAAAAATTATAGTCGAGCTAAAGACTATAAACTAAAGCACTTTGTGGGAGGCAACCCATACTTTTTATGTTTCATTTTATATTTCACTTTTGTTGTGTGTTTTGTTTCATGTTTTTCAAAAGCTTGAAGGAAACTTCTTGTCCAAAAAGAAAAGAAGAGAAGAAAACAAAGGAACCAAATCAAGGAAGCATACATCCAAGGGAGTAGTTCTTAACTTTTTCCATTTTATTACTCACTGAGGAAAATATTTCATTTAAGTTTAGGGGTAGTGTGTATGTGTTTTTATTTATGTTTATGTGTTTTTCTTTGTGTTTATGCATGTTTTTCATTTGTTGTAAAATGTTAAAATATATATATATATATATATTTTCTTTGTCTTGTTTGAATTTTTTTTTGGTGATTTTCATTTTCCGATGATAAGAATTATGATTGAAATTGTTTTTAGTTCTTAGAAAAATATAAATAAATCTTAAGCTTTGTTTTTAATTTTTGAGTTAGTTTTGTTTAATTATACAAATATCATTGACTGTAATTGGCTATTCAAGGTCAAATACAAACCCGGTGGAACAATAGACAGACACAAGGTAAGGTTAGTAGCCCGTGATTTCACTCAGAATTAAAGGATTGACTATGTCGACACCTTCTTTCCTGTCGTCAAACCAGCAAAAATTCAGGTCATCCTTACCTTGGCTCTATCAAGAGGATTGTCACTTCGACAGATTGATATCCATAATGCATTCCTAAATGGTGACCTCTCTGAAAATGTTTACAAGTATTAGCCTCCGGGATTTTTCAACTTAGCTACGCCTTCTTATGTTTGCATGCTCTCCAAGGCCCTCTACGGTTTAAAACAAGCACCCTGAGCTTGGTTTTCCAAACTCAGCGCTGCCCTTGAATCATAGGGTTTCAAGTGTTCCAAGGATGATTCATCCTTGTTCATTTTTCAATACCAAAATATTCAAGTGTTCCTAATAGTCTATGTTGATGACATTATACTTACTGGTGGCTCTCCCACTCATGTAAATTGTTGACTGAATTTTTGGTCAACTAACGCGGAGTTAAATTAATTAATTAGAGAGCTTTCAAGTAGAAAATCAATGAACCATAAACAAGTCAAAAACCTAATAACTATGAGCAATAAATGACAAACAACACCAGAATTATAGAGGTTTGGCCCCAAGAAATGGTAATGACCTACTTCCTCTTAGATTTGTATTGCTCTTAAGGTTTTACACAAGATAACCAGTGAATACATGTAGATTTCTACTTGTAAAAGACAATACAGAATGACAGAATCGCTGCTAAGTACCAAGCTAGACTGCTCAGTATGTTTCTGGTGCTGGTCGGTAGGCTATTTTTGTGTACCCCCTCCACTGTGGTGGAGAGTTTGTATTTATACTATTCCTCTCATCCGAGGGTTGCGCTTGAGCATAACTGATAGGGAAATATCCCTTTCTTCTCCCAGGTAATTATAGTCCTATTTGTTAGGAGGTTTGTCCGAGTCTTCACGGCTCTTAGGCGCTCTTTGTGGGTGGCTGGGCGATTCTTGCGGGGTGCTAACAAAGAGTGTAACTGCTTTCAGTCGACCAGGGTTAACTGTATGTTATACTAACCAACTGGACTTGCTGCTATAATTGCCAAGTAGTAACTTGTCGTATACCTTGCAGGTATACACTGACCAACCTGTTCGAGGTCTGCCCAGTCTACTCCATGTGTCCAAGCTTAGTGCCACGTCAAATTTGCCATTTTTTGGGATAACATTTGCCCCACAAGTTTGCAATGGTGCTAAGATGGAAAATTTATTCTAGAGGTCACCCCGCCTAGCCTGGTCAGGGGTATATGCCCCTTGCTACGTGGCATAGCATCTGGTGAAATTAATAACCATAGTATTTCCAAGAAATGACTTTTCACTCTTTCCCACCTTTTTGTGGAACCATAAAGCATCATAATGGTCTTCCACTAATTGTACCGTGTAGTTACCGAAGAATGGCTGACGTATTCGACGGTTGAGGCGAGGTGATTGGAGAGATGTGCTGATGTATCTGGGGAGGCGTGCCTGCAGTAGTTGAAGAGACAACTCATATAACGCCCCAAATTCCCTAATATGGCTTAGTGCTTGGATTAGGGGGCCAGGAGGCAATAATTGAATTAATTGAGTGCTTATGTGTTATGAGCATGTTATTATATGAATTATGTGAGTTATATTATAATATTACTATATTGTCATGTTTAGGCGTATTAAACATGCATGTGGGCCCATTTCTTATTAGAAGGGCATTTTTCGTAATTTTGGCCCGTTGTGGGCATATTTGAATATATGTATGGTATATGATTGTGACCATATATTATGTGGATATATTTGAGTTATCCAGCACGAGGCGATCCTAGGGGCCAAGTTAGCAGTTTAGTCATAACGGGGTCAAATACCCAGCTCGAGGTGAGCCTAGGGGTATTTTAGTAATTTAGCACATTATTGGGATCTATCGGGCAATGGGGAAATTACTTAGTCATCATTTGAGGATATTGGAGATAACAGGAATTTATGAGACGTTAATTATGATTAACAGGGAAAAGTGGCAAATGGTGGTAATTAACCAAAGTGCCCTTGTGAGCATTGGAGAGGAGAATTTGGGTTAAGGGTATTTAGGTATTTTGGATAAACCGTAGCATGACTCGGCTGGTTTTGGAAGGTTGTGGAAAAGCAGAGGAGCACTTAGAAAACAAAAGGAAAAGCTCTCACTCTCTCTTTCCTGTAACTCTCTCTCTTCCTCCATGGTGACTTGATAATTTTGAAGTTTTGAGGAAACAAAGCTCGAGAATTGAAGGGTTGGTGTTTAGGATCAAGTTAGGAGTAACTTGGGGCCATAATTAAGCTATTGGAGGTAAGTATTCATTCTGTTTGTGAGTTTAATTTCTGGTGGTTTAAGTTTTGTTAGAATTTTAAACCTTGATGGGTTGTTTGGATTTAATTTGGTTATTGGGATGTTTGGGATGCATATGTTGTGTAATAATGCTTTTGGGACTCAGTTGGGACTTTGGCGAAACCTTGGGGTGATTTTGGAAGGTTTGGGTTTGGAGAAAACGCATGAAAAACCCAATTTTTCTGGGTTCGCGAAGGAGCGCCGCAACGCTGTTCTTCTGAGCCGCGGCGCAGGGGTTTTCTAGAGCAGGGATCCCTGGCTGTGTGCCGCGATGCTTGGGGGGCTGCGCTGCAACGCTAGACCAAATTTCAGGATCCCCAAAATCCAATTTTTAGGGTTTTTGCCGAGGGGCTCGAGGGACGATTTCACCACCCCGTTTGGTGGAATGAGAGGTCCCGATTCTTGGGGATCGTGCTTGCTTGCTTATTTTCTTGTGCTTGGACCTAAGGTAAGAAAACTGCACCTGATGCGTGAGATATGTGATTAGGGCTCGACCCCGTTGTTAAATGAATTACGATTAGCGCTCAGCCCTGTTGTTAAATGTATTATGGTTAGGGCTCGACCCCGTTTGTTGAGTGTATTATGATTAGGGTTCGGCCTCGTTGTCGAATGTATTAAGATTAGGACTTGACCCTGCTGTCAAATGCAATATTATTGGGGCTAGGTCCAGCTGTTAAATGTATTATGATTGGGGCTTGACCCAACTGTTAAATGCAAACATGATTAGGGCTCGAGCCTAGCTAATGAGCATGATTATAATTATGCATGTGTATACCTGTGTAAGTACATTGTAATGTGTTGTATCTGTGTATGATGAATGTATTATATGTATGTCTGTTTCCGGCTAGGAGGTTCGACTTATAAGCCAGAAGTATGTCTATTACACCTAACCAAGAGCTCGACTTGCTAGTCGAGGGTATATTTGATTAAAAAAGGGGCTCGGCTTATAAGTCGATGGACAAAAAAGGCTCGACTTATAAGCCAAGGGACTATAGGGGTCCGACTTATAAGTCGAGGGATTAAAAGGGACTCGACTTATGAATTGAGGGGTTTACAAGGCTTGACTTATAATTCGAGGATTTACAAGAGTGACTTATGAGTCGAGGGATTACAAGGCCGACTTATAAGTCGAAGGATTACAAGGCCCGACTTATAAGTTGAGGGTTTACAAGGCTCGACTTATAAGTCAAGAGTTCACAAGGCCGACTTATAAGTCGAAGGGTTTACAAGGCTCGACTTATAAGTCGAGAGTTCACAAGGCCAACTTATAAGTCGAAGGATTATAAGGCTCGACTTATAAGTCGAGAGTTCACAAGGCTCGACTTATGAGTCGAGAGTTTGCAAGGCTCGGCTTATGGTTGTGATCGAAATTATGTGTGTTGAGTGCAGGCCGTTATGGCTAGGCCACCCCGGGAGTGCATTATGCAATTGACTAGCTCGAGTGCCAAAGAATTGAATGGGAGTGCATTATGTTAGAGAATATATATTATTGCTCAATGGAATTATGGAAAAACCAAATACAACTCTATGCAAAAATACAATGGACAAGATAATATGATTAAATAAATATTACAACTCAATTGCTCAAAATACAAGTAAATAAAAAGATGTAGAAGAAGAAGATTACAAACTCAATACTATAACAATACAAGTAAATAAGAAGAACAAAAGAATGAAAACACAAACTCTCACACAACCAAAGTGTAGAGTAGTGGGGATCACCAACTTGAACAAGGTTCAAGACCTTTGTCCAAAAGCTTATTTCCCCCTATTCTCTAAGCACTAAGGGATCTCTCTAGGAAATAACTCTCTGGAATTATCAAGTCTTTTGGTGTATTTTTCAGCCAAGTGCTTTGTGGATGAAAAAATGTAGTGTCTTACAAGTGAGCATTAGGCTCCTATTTATAGAGTTTGATATACCCCTTTGAATTTCAAATTCCACCAACCCTCATGGCTGTTACCAATGTTTAATTTGATGTTTATGGAATTAAAATGGAGATTTGGGAGTTATTTGGGATGTTAGAACCGTTCAATTTGGAAAAAACTGAAAATTCACATAGGCTGTCAGCCTCACTGGCCGCGGCCACGACTTTTCAGTGGCCGCGACCACTAGCTTCTGTCCCCCAGGCCGCGGCCACAGGCCATTTTCAGCACAAAAAAGTCATTTTTCCAAAACGTTCCAAAACGTCCCAAATCCTTTCCCACATGATTTTGTAACCTCCAAACACCTATTGGGAGTTAAAAACATGTCTCCAACAATCATATATCATCATGACTTTGTGAAATCCAATCTCAAATGTGTAACATATAATATACACATTATTGGGTAATATTTGGGAGTTACAAATTTGCAACTGATTTTGTAACTCCAAAATATGTCACATTTGGGCACACACATGTGTCTAATTTTGTGACTCTCAATAATATGTTACAAGGTGTGACAAATCACATTTGTGTGACAAATCACATTTTGTCACATTATTTAATCTAATATTATATTATATGAAATAATATAACACATTATGCACTTGTCTGGCTCGGATGCCAAAGGATTAAATAGGAGTGCATTATCTTGACTAGGTCGGATGCCAAATGAATGAATGGGAGTGCATTATGCACTTGACTGGCACAAATTCCATAGGAATGAATGGGAGTGCAGTATGCACTTGTGTGACCTTATGGTCACTTACTTGTACAGTGTGTGTATGCCTGGTTCCAGTTATTACTATTGAGCATACTGTTATATTTTGTGGACTATCTGAATTTGCTAATGTGTTTTCTTGTTGAGTCTTTTGGCTCATGGGTGCTTTGTGGTGCAGGTAAGGGTAAGGAGAACCTTGGCAAGCCATGAGTTGGAGAGCATTAGGGGCGATGTACATATGCAGTATGCTCGACTGCCACGACCGAGGTGTCGCAGGGGAACTGGGGTTGGACCCTATTTTGTCGCCTAGGTCGGCTTATCTTGTGATCCTTGAGTTGTAAACAAGTTTTTAAACTTGTATTTTTGGGATCCCATGTAAAGACTAAAGTTCTCTTTTAATGGAAACGTTTATTTGTTGACCAAGATTTTGAATACATGAAACCTTAGTGGCTTAATCACATGTTTTGGTCCAAATGACTCATTTAGCGGGTCCCGCACTATTTTAAACACACGTGGTAACATACCCTAATTAGCAGGGCGTTACAGCTCATCAATGTTGTGTGAGGAGAAAAGGTGTTGCGCCTGGCTTATAAACAGCTTCCTACTTCCCTGTTACCACTTTACACTTTCCCTATTCAGACGTTACAAATACTCAGAGCTCTTCAAACTTCAAACTCCCACAGCGACCAGCGCCCATTCATACTTTATCAAAGTTCTTCGCACCGTGCTCATTCCACCCACTTGCTACCAGTAAGTCCTCTATTTTCCTTTTGTTATTTCTATAACTCTTGCAAAATGCATTCCTTTTTCTTTGCGTTTTTTCGTTGTGGTCGTGGGTAATATTTTTGATAAATCCCTAGATTTCTTGAATGCATGTTGCTTGAATCTATAAATCAATGACTGTTTTGAGTAGCCCTTGGCCTGGGTAACCTATTTGAACCTCTGATTTTGTAAAAACTGAGTTTAGCGTCCCATTTTTGTTGATTTACATTCGGTGTTCTTGACGAACACAAAGAACAACTCTTGAGTCTCAGTTTTCTTTGCTTTTGATCTTATCTGCCTTGTTCGATATGCTGTACTGTGTTTGTTCTAGGTTGGTCGGTGTAGTCTACGACATCCCTACCGACCAATACTGTTCGGTGCTCTCGCCTCATCTTTCCCCTTTCTCTTGTGTACGCAGACTATTTGGGGGAGGTGATCACCAAACGCCACCAGTAAGAATTTCTTCACAAAATGGCCCGTATCAAGCAGACGACTCGGGGTGCTGATGGAGAGAATCCCCATGTAGCACAGTGTGCTACTGTCGGGGACACCTAAGAGGCTCTGTCTCCCGAACAGGAGACCAGTAGTTCGGGGCAAGAAGAGGAATCCGAAATTGAGTATGCTTCAGAGATCTATACCGAGGCGTTCCTTAACCCTTCAGCAGAGAAGGAGGAAGGCCCTTTATATATGACCCCAACGAGTACCATTTTGGACAAGTAAATCCAAAATGTGAAAGAGCATTTTAAGCTTCAGGATGTGTCCATCATCAAACCCACCATCTCACAGACTGTCGATAACCTCGGGGCCCAATTCTACGCTTGGAGTAGGTTCCATATGACTGTTGGGGCCACTCTTCATCCCAAACCATACTTTTGGAGTGTGGCAGATTATTTTGGGATCTGCCTTGCTCAGATCTATCCCGAGGGCATTAGGTTTCTTTCTGCCTTTTTGTGTTGTATAAATCCTTAAGCTAGCCAGTACCATCTGCTCATGAAATCAACTACCTTTTTGACCTCAAATCCAGTCCCCGGCAAGGTCGCTCGGGATACTTCTATTTTAGTCACAAGGGTTCTAATTTATACCTGGCCAATACTGAAGGCATCTCCAAATTTGGGGAGTATGCCAGCTAGTATTTCGTTACAGAAAACATTGTCGCCACCCATCTGTCCTTCCGGCGTAATGGCCCATTCAGCTATCCGACCCCTAGCTGGGAGATGGCCAAGCGGGCTCGTAAGTTGGCCGCTATGAACCCTAATCTGAAAGACTTGGTGGCCTTGACCACCACAGAGAAATTATTCAATGTTGGGATTTATGCCAGTCCCAAGGCGCAAGCCAAGGGTGCTACCCCCACCAGGAAGTCGCCTAGGATGCCCCCACCCAGCACTATGTCACCTAGCTCACCTCCACCCAATAAAAAACAAACTAGACCGTCTATCCCCCCGTTCAGACTCTGCATAGCCCACCGAACAAGAAGTTAGACTGGAGTCATTATCAGGGAGCTTGTCGAGTACAATGCTTCCAAAACTGTCGTTTCCCCCTAGCTGGATGGGAAGTAGAGCACATGGATTCATACTCATCAGGTAGTGATGGGAATTACCCGCTCGGGGTGGCCGACTGCTCGGGGGGAGCTGAAGAGGGTGATCTAACTCTCTTTTCTTAACTTGCTTTTACTTTTGCTTAATTATGATTTTTTGCTTGTTCTGACCCTGCTTGACACCTTTACTAATCATTTGCTTTTATTTTGTAGATATGTCGTCCGTATTTTTTAAGAAATTTTCCCAGAAGCACACTAGTGATACAGACAGCGAGGCTCCCTCAGCCGAGCGCCAGAAAATTGACTCACCTGCTGAAGCTACCGAGCAGGTTGAGAAGACTCCTTCTAGGAAAAAGGTGCAGACTCCGTTGCGCAAATCGGGCAAGAGCAAAGGACTTCATGCCGAGGAGGTTATCCATACGACCACTGCATAAGAGCCCACTGCCCCGAGCAGTGCCCAAGAAGGTGTTGTTGAGGACCCTACTGAGGAGGTCCACGAGCCTTTGAAAAAAGTCATGGCCATCCATCAAGGACATATCAAAAGGGTTTCCTCCTCTCAAGCTGAATTTATGGATACCCTTGGTACCAAATCCCTGAAGTACATCACTAGTACCGGTCTCCAAGATGTTGCCAGGGTAAGTAATTGATCTGCTCGGTGTTAAACTAATCTTTCTTCTCTGTTACTTGTTCTAAATTCCTTCATCTCGTGTTGCAGAGCATCCTGGCTCTCAGCTATGCTCATCACCATGCTAAGGGGGTGAGCAAGCAGGTGGTTGACTTGGTAAAAGAGTCCGAGGACAAAGCCTCCCAAGTTTCCCAACTAACCGAGCAAGTTTGAAATCTTCAACAGACCTCCGAGCAGATTTCCAAAGAAAACGAGGGGTTCAAGACTGCCACTGAGTAGAGGAACCTTGAAGTTAACCGACTGGAGAGAAGGGTGGAAGAGCTGAAGAACATTGCCATGAGAAATGTTGTCGAGGGGAGAGTCATCCAAGAATCGAGGGACGAACTAGCAAAGGCCCTCGATGAAGAGAAAGTTAGAAGGGTTGTTGATGCTGTGGCCTATGAGGCTTTTGTCATGAGCACTTTCTACGATTTCTGGGTGTGCAATAAGGGGGTCGACTACAACTATCTAGGGGAGGCTTTTGATGAGCTTATGCAGTACTGTACTAAGCAAGAACAAGACAAGGCCCAGGTTGTGTCTTCCGAATAGATTTCAGTTGTTCAGGACCTTGCTTTCTCTATCACCGAACAAGATAACACTCATACTCTCAAGGATTTTTCTCTGCCCTCCGGCTAAATGCGTCGGCTGACACCTCTGTCCCTGCCAACCAGCCTCAAGTCTAGCCTGCCGCCGAGCCTTAAGACTTGCCAACTGACCAGCCTCAAGACCATTGAGGCACTTAATATTACTAGCTTTTCTTTTATTTTGGTAAAGACAATATGGTTGAGTCAAGCATCCTTTAATCTTGAGCAATCTTAACACTTTTCTATGAAATGCTTCTTGTTTTGACCATATATATGCTCATACCTTATTCCTATTTTCAGAGCTATTCAATTTTTTCGAATGGATTGTAAACAAAAATTGTTCAACCCTGTCTACAGAAATTGTTTTATGGCTATTTTTGTTGCCTGGTATATACCGAGCAACGCGCAAGCACTTTAACATTAATAAATATTAACGTTTCTAAGTCCTTTTAATTACGTGCTTTTGCCTTTATTTGTTCATGTATGACTATGGTACCTCCCAAGTGGCTGAGCAGGATTCATAACTCGTGGGTTATCTTCTTGGTCACTTGCTAATTGACCAGAGTTGCTCATAATAACCTGCCCGGTACCACTTGGGTTTGCAAAAACCTATGAAGGTTTCATACACTACCGACAATCCGTGAAATAAATCACTAGTTAGCAAGGTAATCTTTGTAAAGTAAGGCTTGTAAAAATGGACAAAAATCTTGTCTTATTGATTAAAAATTAACCATACAAGCTGCGTCGCTACACTATAGCTTACATTCATAAATATTAATTATTACAATATATGGGAAAATCGTGCCTGTGCATAATTAATAAAGCTAATTTTGGCTGGTCGGTGGTAGGGGCAATCCGTGCCTGTACCTGCCAGTCAATGATCCCTTAAAAGTAATCTTTATTGGTAGTACTTCCTTAGGTGTTCTCTATGCTAGTGACGGGGGACAGGTACTAACTGGAGATCTTGGTCATATCATGCTAGCTTGTATGTGTCGGGTGGTACTATCTCCGTGACCTGGTAAGGGCCTTCCCAGCTTGGCCCTAGTACTCCTGCTGAGGCATCTTGAGTTTCTGGGAATATTCTTCGCAGGACTAGATCCCCCACGCCAAAATTTCATTCCTTAACTCTAGAATTAAAGTACCGTGCAACTTTTTACTGATGGGCAGCCAGGCATATGTTGGACTTTTCGTGTCTTTCTTCAATATGGTCTAAGGGCTAGGCCAGCAGCTGATAGTTATGTTCTTGGTCGTATGTCGCACGCCGGTGAGATGGGGGAGTTACCTCAACTTGCAACATTGCTTCATACCCATATGTGAGTGCAAATGGGGTATCACCAGTATTTGTTCGCTCAGTAGTCCTGTATGGCCAGAGTCATTGGGAAATCTCTCAGGCCAGTTTCGTTTAGCCTCTTCTAGACGCTTCTTCATAGTGTCTTTGAGATTTTTGTTAACTGCTTCCACGTACTCGTTTTCTTGAGGCTGCGAGACTGCTGAGAAACTTTTTGTGATGCCATGCTTGACATAGAAATCAGTGAACAGTTGGCTGTCAAACTGGGTGCCAGTTTTGGATACTATCTTTTAAGGTAGTCTAAACCTACAAATTACATTTTTCACTACAAAGTCCAATACTTTTTTAGAAGTAATGGCTGCCAGTGGCTCGGCCTCCGTCTACTTGGTGAAATAATCCACTGCTAACACTGCATACTGTACTCCCCTCTTTCCTTTTAGAAACCGACCAATGAGGTCGATTCCCAAAATGACAAATGGTCACGGACTTTGCATCTAAGTAAGTTGGTTCGGAGCTGCCCGGGGGATTTTGGCAAATCTCAGGCACTTGTCAGGTCTTCCATCCCATGATGTAATTGACCCTGGTTGTAGCTTGAAGAACCATTGCTGGGCGATTTCTAACAGGATGGCTGAAAAGATCTTGCACCTGGCATCATCCCGAACCCCCTGTAGATCAGTCTACAGTTCAAAGTTGTGAACATGGGATATTGGGTCTTCCAGTCTAGTGTACATCTCCATGTCGGCATTTTGAATTTGATAGGTATGAGCAACTGATTAATACGTTCAGAAAATGGGGAACCTCTCTGCCTCTCCATCTCAATACCTGTTAACTTGGGGGATGTCAAGTCTCTTACCAATCTGGTTAACATATCTAGTTGGGCCTGGATGTTAGGGTCTGCAGCTGTCTGGGACTGTGCTGCATTAACAGACCTCATCCATTCTTGGGTCTCGAACAGGCTCAGGTGGAGCTATGTTGTTCGAATCCCGATTTTCCTTGCTATGATTAAGAGCATCTCGAAGGTCTTCACCTTCCATGGGACTCATTCGGTTGAAAACAGAGTTTGGCTAAGGCATGCCCCCTGCATTTTGGCGGTCGGCTTGGCCTGGTATTTGAGGTACTCCCTGAAACCTTCCACCTCGGGGTGGTTGGGATATCCTGCCCTTGTGGGACAAACGGTCCTTCGGGCTGGTTACCTCTCTGACCCTGGTTATTCTGGTTGGCTCGATCATTTTGTTGGCGAATGTGGCTCGCAACCTCATCATGGTCATACCCATCACCTTAATGGGGTCTGTATGCACTACTAACTTCCAGCTCTTCTCTTTGGGATCTCAGTCAGTATTCTTGGTACTGTCTATACCGACCAGGTTGTTGCTGATAATTTTGGGCCTAACCACTCCTATTTGGCGCCAGTGCTCGGGAGTTGCCATCTCGTCCTGCAGCACCTAGATTTATGTCATGGCCACTGCCTTGAGATCTCGACCGAAAGTTTCCTGCTTTGTCCTGTCCCATGTCGCGCCTTGGAAGGACCTGCTCATTTGGTGGTAAAGGTTGTCTATTGTTGTTAGCTTGGGCGCCCCGACCAAATCTGTGACTCCTGGTCGGACCCTGATTCCCATTCTGAGGCTGAGCCTCTAGTCTGTGCATGACACCCTCACCGAAACCAAAAATGGGAGGACGTTGTTGGTTTTGGGAAATAGTCCTAGCTGCAGTTCCCATACCTTGGGTTTGCTGATGTTGCATATAATTGCGAATGGATTCAGCAGCCTCTCTAGTTCGGTGCTCCATGTCTTCCTGATGAGCCTGCACCTCCTGGGCATGTCGATCCATCCATGGTTTGAAGTCTCTCCTATGTCTTTCGAAAGCCTCGTTAAGGGCCTCCTGATCAGTAGCTCACCCTTGATTCAAGGTGGCAAGCTAATCTTGCATTTGTCCCATGACTTCCCTTATTTGCTCCATTTCAGGGTCAAGTCCTTCAATGTCTACGTGGGGCTCATACCGTCCAGGACCTCCAGCTCTTGGCCTAATGTTCACTCACTCTTGGCAAGAGGCACTCACTCTCTAGGTCACCTACATCTTTGTCAACAAAAATACATCCATGACATCCTAGAGACAACTAAAATGGTGGACTCAAAGAAAGCCCCAACTCCTAGAACCATGGGAAAGCGGTTTTCTAAAAATGATGGAATTCCTCTTGATGATCCCACTACATATAGAAGAATTGTATGCTCCTTAGCTACATTATGTTACTATGACTAGGTCGGACATAGCCTTTGCTGTCAACAGGGCACGTCAATTCATGCAACAACCAACTAATTCTCATATGGCAGCTGTTAAAAATATCCTAAGGTACCTTAAAAGCACCAAGTCTCATGGCATCACTCTCACTTCTACTGCTTATACAGATGTTGATTGGGCATCCAATCAGGATGATCGCAAAAGCACGAGTGGTTACTGTATCTTTCTTGGTGACCGCCCTGTTTCATGGTCTTCAGCCAAACAAAAGTGTTATCTCGCAGTAGCACTGAGTTTGAGTATCGTGCTCTAGCAAATGTTGCTGTAGAATTGACTTGGTTTCAACATTTGTTTAAAGAACTTCAACTACTAATTCATGCCACTCCAATTCTCTGGTGTGACAACATCTCAGTAGCTCACTTGGCCTCTAATCCTATCTTTCATGCTAGGACAAGGCACATCGAGATAGACTTTCATTTCATTAGAGATATGGTTAATAAAAAACAACAACAAGTCCAATACATTGCTTCTTCTAACCAAATTGTAGACATTCTCGCCAAGCATTTACTTGTATCTCAGTTCTCTATTCTATGTAGCGAATTGATGGTTCTTCCTGGACCCATCCGTTTGAGGGGGGCTGTTAGAAAACCTACCTAATTCTGTTATGGTAGTTTTTTATGTGTTAGTTCTGTTGTTATTTAGTTCAGTAGCTTCTTGTTCTGTTAATGGGCTTTCTTGTAATTGTTCTCTTTTATTCTTTGAATATAAATAATTCTTTAGCTGCTTAGATCACTATGTCGATGTATAGCCTTTTTCCATACTTTCTCTACTGTTTACATTGGATGGATGCTGATTTGGACTGCAGGGGTTAAACTGTAAATTGATCTTAAGGGGCCAAATGTGAGATTTTCAAGAAAACAAATATAAGTTATAAAAGCTACTAGGTAATTTTTTTTAATAAAAAAAATAATTTGGGGGCATTTTCCCCCCTTCCCACTAACTAGGATAAGGATTATTTATTATTATGACATATATATTCTACACCCTAAAATTGTCTTATTTGGGCCAGGTGAAATTATTTATCCCAACCAGAAGTGTGGGATAGTGCCACACTCCACCCTTTTTACTAGTTTCAATACTTGTAGGTCTCACTCCAATTACACATTTCAATACGGGTGTTCATTTGATTTGATATAACATTTTTACCTCTAACAATCCAAAAATACATCTATCATTATTCATCAATTAAAGATTTCGATGTTGGAAATGAACATCCAATCCGTTCCAATTTAGCCTCAAAATCAAATCCAATCCAATTACAATTGGATCTGTTATTTTAACCAGTTTTTTAATTTTCCACTGAATTTTAATATTAAAGATATTAACAAATAAAAAGCATAAAGAAAAATCATATTAAAAACAAAACACTATTTAGTAATAATACAACATTAAGACCTTGAAATTACCACATTGAGTTCTCAACATGTTGAGTTTTACAACTTAAATATTAAGTTTACAACACAACTACATTAAAATTTAAAACCAATAAATCTCAACCGATAACTAAATGCAAACATAGCATCAAAACAACTCATTTCTTTTAGTCTTTTAGGGATTTTTTTTATTTTTTATTTTTACTATGGTGTGGAAGGCTTTATAATAAGCCTAAATGACAGCTAATAAAAACTAACATAATTAAATATATTCATATTTAATATAATATATAAAATATATATTGATAAAAGTTAGATTAGATCAATGCCTTATTAGATTTTCACAATGTCGATTGTCAACTGATCTAATTCAGTTAACATCTAGCTTTCAAAATATCCATTTCAATCCAATTTTGTAATTGAATATCCAATTTTCTCTAATTGGATTGGTTCGGGGTAATTGAATTGAGTTGGATCCAGAGCACCCCTACATTCCAATGCACTACAAAATAATGTAGTATTACCGGCGGAGAGTTCCGCCGGTAATAACTGGTGTATCCGTCGGCAATGTATATTACCGGCGACAATCTGTCGGTAATTCTCCGCCGGTAATAATCGGTCGGTATTAGCGGAATTACCGACCGACTGACACACCCACCAGTATTGTATTAATACCGGCTCTGCCGATATAAAATAACACTGTCAGCCTCGTTTGACTCATTTAATACCAGTGGGTTCTGCCTCTATTAATCCGCCGGTAATAAAATACTAATATTAAAATATAATAATTGATTTTATTTTATTTCATAATAAATATACATATAATACTTATTTAAAAATAATAATATTTAACATAAATTATAATTAATAACACAGTGAATATTCATCAAACAAAAATAGCATTATAATTAATCATAAAATTAACATAATAAAAATATAAATTGTCTCATTTTAATTACATATGAACTAATTATAAAATAAACATAATAAAATATCAATTGTCTTAATATAATTAAAAAACATAATCTAATTATTATTGTTTTGATCGGGCCAACCAGGTGTAAAATATTCATTAAGGTCAATATCTTGATCACTAGTATTAGGGTGCGGCAATGGTGGTGAAGCAAACTGTGGTGCTTGTGGAGAGTGTTGCTGCGAAGATGATCGAAATTGTCGAGTATGTGGTCGCGGCGAGGGAGACTGATGCAATAAACTCTCAAACTGACCATACCTCTGTTGTTGCGACGAACTCACAAATTGACCATACATTTGCTGTGGATGTTGCTGCTGCGATGAATCCCCAAAGTCACGACGCCTAGGATGTGACGTCTGAGATCCTGCAGGGACGTCGTGGTAATAAAAAGGAGGGCACTGGGAGGAGCGTCCATACATGTTTGGATAATTCTATTGAGGTGGATAAAAATGTTGTTGTTGTTGTGGCATCGACCAAGGAGGTGGAATTTGAGAAGATATACCACCTTCAGGTTGTGATGGTAAATATCGTTGTAGAAGGCTTTCAAACCGCGACTCAGTTTCTGTACTGGTATGCTGAGGATTACCAGATGGACCTTGTTGAGATTTCAACATCCGGATCTCTTCACGCATTGACTTCATCATTTCCGCCATAGTAGCCATGTCTTCTTGAGGTGTATGAGCAGGTTGAGCCTGTGACTGACTTTGACTTGTGGAGCTGGAAGCTGATTTTTTTCCTTTGCCTTTGCTGTAACCTACTCCTCTTTGAAAGTCAGACTTCTCCCCAAGTACTTTACTCATAATCTCGTACTTATCGATCGACGAGGAATCAGCAGCAGATCCAGATTCAGATCCCTCCGTCGGTCCTTGAGATTGGCTTTGAAGTTGTGCTCTATCAAGCTCTTCCGTCATTTTTTCCTGTTTATAAAAAGTGTTAGAAACACAACAGTAACATAGTATAATGAAAATAATAACACAAAAGTTTAAACTTACAAAAGTTTCTCGAGCTGCGTCGTTGACAAAATTTTTTGTCGATTTTCTCAAATGGCTATCTTTCCAAGTATCAATAACATGTTCATCAGGGTTCGCCTTTACAAATGTAGAGATAGGAAGTTAGAATGTAAAATTTTGTTAAATTAAATTAATAGTTTTACTTACAAATTGGTGACGCTTAGCTGCCATCGATTTTGTGCCTTGCGTCGATGTATACTTCATTTCATTTCTGTTTTTCTTGTTTTGGTTGGATCGCGCAATAAATTTTGGGCTAAAAAACAACTGAACAATATCTTTCCAACTCTCCTTGGAGCAATGGTCAGGTGGGGCAATGAGAACACTCTCTAAATCTTTCGGCTTAGAGTAATATTTTTTGAAGTGAGTATGTCTGATGTTCTTTCTCTCAGAATATCTGTTGCGCATCTCTGTGTAGATAGTTTTCATAACTCTCTCGGGTTCTGGATGACCATCAACATTATAAAAATGCTACATTAAAAAATAACACGTTAGTTTAGTTTGTAAATGATTTTAATAAAAAATTTATGCCACAAGACTTGTTCTAAATTTTTACCTTCATCTTTTATACGACCTGTTCCTTAAATTGTTGAGGTACATCAGCAAAATCCAAGTAATGTCCTGGCAACAACAAGGTGACTTGGAGGCCTATCTCGCGGACAAAAGCTTGGTCCTCCAAGCCAACCACTTTGTCCATCCTAGGATCAAGCTGAAGATCTAGTGGTTTCCCGGCATTCCGCCTTCGAATTTCAAGTGGTATGTTATTAGCCAGGCCACGACCCTTTCTTCTCGGCACTTCAGCTATCCACATTTTCAACAATAACCAAAATGTGAAATATTAATATATATTAAGCATTCATTGAGCTTGACTTTCAAGCTATGAACAAAATTTGAAAATTATTATTAACATGACTCGCAGGAAGAGGGTACTCTACTAGGATCTGGCGGGTCTAGACCTCCCCCATCTCCACCGTGAGAGGTGGCTATATCCGCTGACATTGTACTTAGGAACAAAAATTATTAGTTAGTATTAAATTATTAGTTAGTATCAAATATCACCAATGGAAATGAACAAAATGATTACAAGTCCCATATATTATATTTTAAACGATTGTCTTTATTACAAAAATATAAAAACTATGTAGAATAATCACTATCACTTTCATCATTAATCAAATTAACATCAATCGGAGACACATGATTAACATCATCTTCACAAATATCAACTAGCGATTCATCTTCTTCATTGACTTCTTCTTCGCTTAAGTCGTCATTTTAAAAATTATCATCCAATTGATCAACAGGTGAATTTTGTATAGTGCCAATATATGTTGCAGGTTCATGAGATTCCATAACCAACTGACTGAGATCCACGGTCAACACAAAATTTGATGAGCTTCTGTCATGTAAAACATCAACATTTGCATCAGCTTCATCGTCCTCGATGTCCCAAATTTGACGATGATTGACATCCTCAACAATTTTCCAGTGTCGGCCTCTAAGTAGATCATCGAGATAGAATACTTGCTTAGCTTGGCTAGAAAGTATATAAGGCTCATCTTTGTACCATTCGCTACTGACGTTTATACTGGTGATATTATTTTCAGTGATTGTTTTCTTCTTGCTTGGATCAGTGTTAAACCATTTTCACCTAAACAATGCAACTGAATATGCACCAGTGAAAGATAACACCAGTACTTCTTGAAGCGTGCCATAATAGTTAAAACCTTCAGTTCCCGCAACAGACACTCCACTATTCTGTGTGGTGCGCTTTTGATCTCAGTTGTAAGCGATAAATCGAACACCGTTAACTATACAACCTTCGTAGTAGGTTGCCAAGTGATCTGACCCAGATGTTAAAGCTAGCAACTCATCACCATTCTCTAAAGATCCAATTTTGTGCAAGCTAGCAACTCATAAACCTATATTAGAATGAAAAAAATATCATTACAACAATAAAGGTTTAAAAATAATCTCAATTTTACCTTCTTATGAAACCACTGGAGAAAATTTTTCTTGTGTAAAAAATTATGATCACCATCTGGGTATTTCAGTTTGATCTCTACTAGGTGTTCGCTGTAAATTTGAATGCTTTGACTATATTAGATAAAACAATTTAGAATGAACATAAATTTTACTTTAAAGGGAATAAACTTACTCTAAGTAATCCTGAATTTCGGGAGAATTGTCAAGTATGAACCATTCAGCCATTTCACGAGTCGCAAGGTCGAGAGGCTTGAGAGTTCCCTTTGTCAGGGGACGACATTGAGATTGAAACACAGTAAGGTGTCGTGGGACATACACCTCATCTTCATTGCGATCAAGACGGTTAAATTTTGTTTCAACCCCTTTGAAATACATCGAACAAAATGTCAAAGTCGCATCAGCAACATAGCCTTCAGCTATCGACCCTTCAGGACGAGCTATATTTCCCACGTAGTTCTTCAATTTTTTCATCTACCTTTCAAAAGGATACATGCACCTCATAAATACCGGTCTACCCAAAATCGCTTTTTCAGGCAAATGTAAGACCAAGTGAATCATTATATCAAAAAAAGTCGGAGGAAAAATCAACTCCATCTTGCACAATATCAGAACAAGGTCTTTTTGTGCTTCCTCCATATCTGTAACATTTATAGTCCTCGAACATACTTGCTTGAAAAAATTATACAGTTCAGAAATGGTGGTCGATATATCTTTTGGAAGAAACTTGCGAACACCCACTGACAGTAATCGTTGCATTATAACATGACAGTCGTGGGATTTCAACCCAATGATATTTGTTTCATTCTCGATTACTTTTTTCTTCAAATTTGAACAAAATCCATCTGGAAATTTCACTTCTTTAATAAATTGACAAAATTGTTGTCTCTGAGCAGGAGTTACACGTAAGAAGCATGCGGCTTCATCAACTTTCCATTCTCATCTTCATAAATCCACAATGATTCCCTTACTCCCATCTTCTTCAAATCATATCTTGCATTAGTGGTGTCCTTAGACTTGTCATTGTCCAAGATTGTGCTGAGGAGACTATCACACATATTTTTTTCGACATGCATGACATCAATGTTATGTTTTAAAATGTCTGTCTTCCACAATTCTTCTACGTTTCATACCTCCAAACTGCAAGTGTTTTCCAGGAACTTGGGGTGGAAGGTTGTTCACTTGTTCTAATATTTCCTCACAAGTAAATCGTCTCGGAGGACGTCTTTTCTCAATTTGGTCGTCGAACTCAGTGTCCCTTCTCATTCGATGTGTACTGGGAAAGAATCTTCTGTGACCAACATAAGATGTGTTACCGATCACTCGAATGGAAGATGTGTCTTCATTACATGTGGGAAAAGCTTTGTATCCTTGACCACTCCATCCAGGCAAACTACTTCGAGCTGGAAAATCATTGACTGTCCATAAAAGGGCTGCGAGCAGCTTGAACATAGTGTTGGTCGTACTGTCTCTCGTAACTACTCTGTTAGCCCACAACTCCTTCAACTCATCCACCAATGGTCTTAGAAATATATCTATGTCCTTACCCGGTGATTTTGGACCAGGAATAAGGATGGTCAGCATCAAATTATTGTCTTTCATACATAACCAAGGTGGAAGATTATAGTTTGCCAACACCACAGGCCACATGCTGTATGCTAGGTTCATGTTGCCAAATGGATTAAATCCATCAGCAGCTAAGCCTAAACGAACATTCCTAGGATCACTTGCAAAAGCAGGATGATTGACGTCAAAGTCCTTCCATGCCGTCCCATCCACCGGGTGTCGCATCACTCCATCATCTTTCGATTTCCCAGTGTAGTGCCATAGCATGTCCTTCGCTGTAAGCCTTGAGCTGTATAGTCTCTTCAACCGGGGTGTTAATGGAAGGTAACACATCACCTTATGCGGCACCTTTTTTCCTTTAGTTTTTTCAAAAGTAACCCATCGACTAGTTCCGCAAATTGGACATTCCTCTTTGTTTGCATGCTCTTTGTAAAATAAACAACAATCATATTGGCACACATGAATCGACTCGTATTCCAACCTTAATTTCTTCAATCTCTTTTTAGCCTTGTAGTACGTTAATGGAATTTTATTTTCCTTTGGAAAGGAAAGCTTTAACAACTTCAATAATTCATCGAATATGTTGTTAGGAATTTTCCCTCTAACTTTCAAATGTAATAACTTAGCTAAGAAGTTAAGGGAAGAAATCCAATCACATCCAAGATACAACTCAGCTTCAATCTCCTCAAATAACTCGTCGTAATACTGACTTGCGCCGTAATTATTGTCTACTTGCTCAGTTGTCGGTAAGAGGAAGTCCTCCACTATGAGAATCATCTCGTCAACTTCATCATCATCAACAACATCTAGTTCCGCTTCCCCGTGATAAATCCACCTCTCATAACCTTGATAAAATCCCCTATCGAATACATGTGCTTCGACAACAGGTAAAATTTCAAGCCTGTTATTTATGCATTTGACACACGGACACCTAATTCTTCCATCAGAATCTTTATGTTCCGAGGCCATCGTCAAAAAAGATTGTAGACCATTCCAATATTCTTGACAAGCACGATTTCTCAATGTTGTCCAAGTCTTGTCAATCGCCATCTAAAGTGTTACAAGAGTCTCCGAGTTTTAGTAATGTGAATAAGAATGAATAACTAAAAAAATTTGTTATCATTTTTGAAATCTTATACAATATTATAATATCTTATGTTATTTTATGATGTTTTATTAGATAATGTTATTCAAATTAAAAAAAAATAATTCATTATTTTATTATTAATACTATAAACTTATCATTTCTGTGCTGATATCCCTGTAATCGATGGTTGTAGTCAACAACCATCAATCACAAGCATACCGAGATAGAAAAAATAAATTATTATAAGATACGTAGTAATTTTAATTAAATAATTTATTATTTATTTAATTAATAATTTAATACTAGTTAAATTAAATTAATTTATTCAATTAGATAATGTTATTTAATAAAAAAAATTAATTATATTATTTAATTAAATAATGTTGAATTAATTTTATTTATTTAATTAATTAAAAAATTAAAAAATAAATTATTATAAGATATGTAGTAATTTTTATTAGTAAAACAAAAACACATCCAAGTGTAAAAATTGTACACATTGACATAAGCTAAACATCAATCAATTGCACTATTAAGAAAAAATACAAACAAAGATATATCAATTAACACAATGCTCTCCATCTAAATCCAACAAAAATATTAATTCTAAAATTGAAAAAACTGAAAATCAAGCAAAATATAAATACAAATCAATATCAGATTTTGTAATAAAAAAATGAATAAAAATAAATATATAAATAATGAGATAGATAAACAAGAAATGAAGATTTGATTTCCTAGAATTTCATACCACTTGACAATGAAGATGCACAGGCTAGGACTGGGCAGGGGGAGGTGGATTCGTGGACAGAGTTAGTGTCGTGGCTTGAGATACCACTTGACCTTCTTCCTTGCTGCTAGCACCGGGAAGTCGTGGACAGTGAGAGGTGAGAGATGAGAGAATGAGAAGGAGGGAGGAGAGGGGAGCGAAGAGAGAGGTATGGGGAGGTCGAGTATAAATTTGCAGAAGCCTATCAGGAAAAATCATTATATAACATTATTACCGGCGGAGACCCGCCGCTATTAATATTCCCCCGCCGGTAATACTCTATTAGCAGCGGGTCCCGCAGCTATCACTATAACCCGCCGGTACAAGGGTTATTACTAGCGGATATAGACCCGCCGCTAATGTTATTAGCGGCGGGTATTCCGCCGATAATTATGAAAAATACCCCGCCACTAATAAATTTGAAACCGTTCTCTTTCTCCTTCCCGGGCATTGTATTAGGAGCGGACAGTCCGCTGCTAATAATGGGTAAGTCCGTCGCTAATAAAAAAAATTAATTTTTTATTTTAATTTCCCCATTATTAGCGGCGGACCCAGTACTCTGCCGGTAATAACCTGCACCAGCGGACTTTGCTTTTTCTTGTAGTGATGATAATATTGGCCCTGCATATATTCATTTTTTAAATTAAAATAATTGAAAAGTAAATTTAAATAATTTTATACGTTAAAATTAATATCACATTTATCTAATCTAATACTATACCAAACATAGGTTAGTATTAAATTTATCTCAATCAAGTAAATAATGCTATCTAGTTCTATGCACCAAACGGTACCACAATTTTCTTAATTGTCAATAATACAAAATTCCTACTAGTCCTATATATCAACGTGATACCAAATCATAATTTCTTTATAAGCAAAAAAAAAAAAAAAAAAAAAACTCAATAATTGCGGGGAGAAAGAATTTTGATCATACAAGATACAACATATGTCTTGTTAAAGGTTTTTTTTTTTGGTCAATTTAAAAGTAAAATTAGATGACGTTTCAGTACCTAATACACAATAATATTTAAAATATCAAATATCATTTTTAAAAATGACATGGGATTTATTTTAAGAAAATGAATAAGAGAGAGCTATATAATATATGCCATCATTAAAAAAATTGTATGATGGGAATATAAAGCTTTTATTTCAACACTGTCATGAGATAACATTTGTAGTTCCAAACTTGTCAAATTATTAAACTTGTACCATATGAAGATTATATAAATAATAATTTAATCACTTATTAGATCACTTTATTAGAAAAGGTTAAATTTTCACTCCTCTTTTTTTCTTTCTTTCTCTGTCTTCAATTTGTATGAAAATTACCCTCTTTTTTCTTCTATCCTACCATTCAAATAATGTAAATATATATTTTTTCATTTTTCTTTTAAAAAATTATTTCTCCTTCAAGCTGGACACAGCTCTTCGGTCTCACTCAACTCACTTTTTTTTGGGACAAAAACCCACTCAACTCACTAGTACACATAACCTTTTTGTGCAAATTAAAGTGTGAAAAGTGGAAACACCAACTTTTTGAATCTTTTGCCATATTAATTTCGTATATTTTTATGGTTGCATTGCTTGTACTTTTGAAAAACAAATCATCCATTTCATATAAATATATATATACTTGGTACTATTAATATTGCTAAATGGGCAATACTACTATTAGAGAAATCATGCTTTCATACTTAACAGATTACATAACCATTTAGTAGCACTAAGAATCAATCGAATTGAACTCACACACATAATTAAAACATATATGTATATATAAATAAATTTTTGGTTATTGAATTTTACTATGTGAAGGGGAATTTTTTGGTGGGAGAAAAATGTCTGGGGTGGTTAGACGGGTGGCATTGACATAATCTTGAGGACAATGAGCTGGTACGCCTGGAATCACCAAACCAATTACCCTAAACAATCTCAGAAAACCCCCTTCTCTATATTCAGGACCCTTACTTTTTGGAATAGTGAAGCTTCTCACTAACTCTCCAAAAGCATTGCCCATCATTGGTATCGCCTTCAGTGGTGAGAAATAGTTTTTGTTTGGTTCCTCTTCTACTATCTGCCAATAATAATCATCATCATCATCAAAACTTTATTAATCATCATCATCATACTCTTCAATGTACGTATACGTACATGCATGTGAATCTACTAGTACGTACCTTTGCCTGGTAGTGCCTGTCACTGTAGACGCATGTGCCAAAATGCTTAAACATTAAGGCATTGTCATCGTACGGTAGCCTTGGGACCAAATCGTTACAATAAACGAATCTAAAGTAGTGAATATCATGCTCCACCATTTCCTTCTTCATGTAATCCCCAAAGGTGTGGTTTCCAACCCTAGGTTGACCAAAAGTGTACACTCCTTCCAGTCTCTGGAGTAACCATTTCTCATCGTGAATAGAAAGAACCGCAGGGAAGAGAATTGCCAGGGCCCCACCCAAACTGTGTCCGGTTAAAATGAATTTGGCTTTGTCGTTTTGCTTCAAAAGCTCGTACAACTTCTCTCTTATAGCGTAGTAAGCCAAGGGTTTTGGCCGAGCAAGGTGGAGCTCGCTGTTTTCGTCTAGCTTCGGAGGAAAGCCTAAACTCTTCTGTAACCCCAGGGCTTTCATGAAGCCGCCGTGGATTTTTCCGACTCCTTCAATCTCGTACCATGAGATGTCGACGTCTGAGCTCCATGCGTCGGAGTCGAATGGTTCGGTTCCTCTAAAGGCCACCACAATGGTGTCGTGGTCTTCACCTCTGTCTCGCACAATAAACACTTGTGTTGTGGCTTTACCTTGATAATCTGTAATATACACAGTTCATTTTTATTGTTAACTATAGTAATAATATATCATAATATCATGTATTCATTTTTCTTGAATAATATTATTGACCATTGTATCATGATTAGCTAGCTTGATATTATGTGGTGTAATTAATCTGTGTATAAATATAATATTTGTCGCATATATTTATATATATATATATACGATCTGATATATATATATTTTTAAGCTGTTAAGTTATTTGGGACAGCTGTTTCGTACCGTTCCAGTAGTCATAAAATCCCAAGAATTCCATCTGTAGAGGATAGCATAAACGATTTAAAATTAGGAACACTACATTAGAATGTGATACTTATCGTGTCTGTCACTACATACAAAATTCTTATCATTTAAGCCAAAAACAGAAAAATAATAAAAAAGTGACAAATATTATACTAATTACAATCCTACATAATATTATATTTGTCATAATGATTAAAAATTTGTTACGACAAATGACGACTACTTTTTTTTTTCCAAGAGCATTTTATAAAAATATATAGATTAATAATAAATAAAAAAATATACCTTCCAATGCTGAGTAACAGTGTTTTGAATGTGAAGTTCGTTCTCGTAGGAGATCTTGGAAGCCATCATAGAAATGGCTGCATTGTACCGTACATCTCCATGTTTGATGTTAGGATCAAGCTCTGGTCGCTTGTCCAGATTTCCAATAAAGGAGTAGAATTCTGGAGATGTTTTGCTTGGAATAACCACTCTTCCTGTAAAATTAATTCTCGTATTATTATATGCATATTAATTAATTAATCAATATAATAATAATGATCCAAATCGAATAAAGTTATAATTAATTATAGTTAGTTAGCATTAAAATATTTGCTTATTAATTAATAAACTATGATTACTGATCAGGAAAGATGCTTGTCTTGAAATGGTCAACAATCCCACATGTTCCTACCTACTACGTAACCCCGCCTGGATTAATTATAAGTTAATTAATAAGGCTGCTAATTAATATTTTTTTTTTGTTGGTTATGATGATGGAATATAATAAGGCTGTTAATGTGAGCTGTTTGCAATTGTACGGGATGTAAATAATATCAGGAAAAATATGCTAAGAACATGGATATATATGATATGAGATTTGAGATCTTTTCATATCCATGTGGCTATATATCCCCACCTCAACTCACAATTGTACCTTTGAAAGACATGAGTACGTATATAAAGGATTCTCCTGTGGGGCTTCAAAAATAGTGTTATTGGTGTTATTATTCTTTCGTGTTCATGAGCCATAAGTAGTTTTTGGCGCAATTTTTTTACTATAGTGTTTATTGTAGTAATATTTTGCAAATTTTAAAAAAACTACGAATAATTTATGGTGTCAAAAACTAGATTCAAACATGCTGTTTCCACTTGTATAAAAAATTAGTCACACATGCAACAATCTGTTTTAAATTTAGTTTTTGGCAATGAAATTGTTTTTAATTTTTTTAAAATTTACAGAATACTCTAAATAATTACAATATACATTGTCGTAACAAAAATTGTGATAAAAATTATTGACAAATCAAATCAGGAATACACAAAAACCCCAACTATAGAGCAGATTTTCCCTTTGTATAAACATATATATATATATATATATATATACGCACACAATAATTAAATTAAAGGGGAATGCTCTTTTTCAGTTTTTGGTCATTCATATAGCAACGGAAAAAAAAACATAATCCTGATCAGAGCATATACATATAAATATAAGCATAAATTATCTACAATTAATATAGACAAAAGAATAGAAATAAAGATAAAGTAAACGGACCTCGAATAGAATTATAAATGAGCTTAAACAAATTGCCGTTACTTGACAAAAGATTCAAACCCATTTCAATGGCAGAGCCAACTTTGTCGAGGGGTTTGGAGACAAACTGGAGAGTCTTCTGAGCCACAATTGAGAGAAATATGATCCAACGGCGCCCAAAACTTTCCTCAGTCGAACTGGACGAGTCAACGAACTTCCTTTTCTCCATATCAGTCGAAAATAATATGTGCATTAAATCAAAGAAACCCACTTCTTCAGGTTTCAGTAGCATATAGCTAGCTGAAAAATCCTTGTTACACTCCATATTCTCCATGGCCATGGCTCTCTGTTTTGTAATTATTGTACCCTCTAAATATTGCTGATATGGAATAAACTTGGGTTAGAGAGTTTCTATTTTTATAGACACAACTCGTGGGAGAAGGTTTGGCCAAGACATCATATGACCATTTGTTTTGGTAAAAGTTGGAAACTACGTACCCTACATTTGAAAATAATTATAATTAATTCTCATTTGAAATCATTATTAGTGGTGGGGTCTCTTGTGGGATCAAAAACCTAAATTTAACATCAACTTGGTGTTTATTGAAAAAAAATCTGTTTTCCCAATTTTCTATTCTCTCTATGTCCCACCAATTATTGTAAGACACATCATCTATTTATAGTATTAATATAATTGGAAAAAGAGAAAGTTGTAAATAATTTAAATATATATTAAATAAATAAAAGAGGTGTCTTAAACTAATTAGTGGGACATAAAAAGAATAGGAAATTGGGGACAGCAAATTTCTTTTCGTGTTTATTTTACATGCCCACGCTAATTTATAGATAAATATATATATATATATATATATATTTATAGACACAATTTTTATTCTTTTAATTAGGTTTTTTACCATTGACTTAGGCCTGGTCTTTGGTGATGTGCGGAAGTAGTACTACTAAACGTGTTATTTTGTGGAGAGTAAATAAACGTGTTATTTTGTCGAGAGTATTGAAAATATATTAAAATAGTTGACCAAACTTGTAAAAAATTAAAATAAAAAATTAACGAATTACGCCTCCACTAGTAATCTATTTTAAGTATTTTTCTGCAACTTTGTTAGCTCATTAATTATTATTAATTATATTAATACCACTCTACTCCACCTTAATATATAACTGCTCCATAAAAAAATTAAGGTTAATATGATGCGGGATCTCTAATATTATTTGTTATTATATATTTATATTTATATATATGTTAACTACCTATGAACGCAACGCACATCTTAATAATAATTGATTAAGCAATCTTAATAATAGTGTAATTTGTAGGTACGTTTATATATACAAGATACAAGCAACGTGGACGTTTGCTTCGTTTTATTTATAGAATTTATTAATTATTTTTATTAAATTTATATTAATGTCATATAAATTTTGAAATAAATATTTTATTTTAATTAAATAATTTATTTATTTTTGTTTAAATTTATGTTTGTTCTAATTTTTAAATTTGGGAGTGACAACAAAATATTATATATTATATGTTTAATGTAATATTAAATATTATACGTGTATTTTAAATTTAAGTTTCTAGCTAGATTTTTTTTTTTAAAAACAATTTGTTATTAATTCACATTAGATTATATTATATATTTAATATGATATTATTCTACTAAGTGAGTTTAAGTTTAAATAAATTTTATTTAAGTTATAAAATGTATGATTTTATTATTTTTAAATAATTATCATTGTAGAATATCTAAAAAATATTATATTTTAATTTATTTAATCATTTATTATTTTTAAATAATTATTACTGTAAAATATCTAAAAAATATTATATTTTAATTTTTTTAATTATTGATTATTTTTAAATAATTATCATTGTAAAATATCTAAAACATATCTTATCTTAAATTTTTTAATTAATTACTTTATTTTATTTAAGTTTAAGTGATGTTTACAAACTACCATTAAATATAAGAATATTATGTTAGATATAAGAATATTCCGTTAAAGTTAACATTAAAAAAATTAAAAACCGTTAAAACCAAGAATTTTCGTTATCTACACACTTTTTATATATAATAGATATAGATATATATATATATTTAAGTATTAATTTACAACTCTATCAGTCCATTACTTCAATAATTTCATTCAAATAATTTTTTTTTCATAGAAGTTAATTAAGAGAATCGTTTATATAGGTCCTCTTAATTATGCTTCGATCTTAACGAATTTTCACTGTGAATAATATAACATATATTCTGGAGCCAGCAAATCAAGCCTGCTACTAGTAATTTTAATTTCATTTACTAATTAGTTAAATATTAATACAAAGCCACATCACAGTGATTTACGTACTCGTAATTTTGAGACCCATATTAATTTATATATATATATGGGAATTTTTCTACAGGAGTTTCACTTTAAGACCTACCGGTAGGGCTCTCAGTGTTTACAACCCGTGAACAATTTTTGGCGCGATTTTTTTTATGGCCGTGTATATTGTAGCTATTTAGAGCTTCCTACAAATTTTCAGAAAATTCAGAATAGTTTACAGTACCGCAAACTAGGTTCAAACATATTGTTGCACGCGTGACTAATTTTTTTTATGCGCGTGGAAAACAACATGTTTGAACCTAGTTTTCGGTACTGTAAACTATTCGGAATTTTCTGAAAATTTACACAGTCATAAAAAAAAATCGCGACGAAAACTATTCACGAGTGAAGAAACACTGAAAGCCCTACCGATAGGGCTTAAAGTGAAGCCCTTATAAAAAAATTGTCATAAATATATATATATAGTGTTCTAATTCTTAATTAAAAATAAAATTTTCCGTGATCCCCCTCTCTCTCTGTATATATATATATATCCCTCTCTCTCTCTCTCTATATATATATATATATATATTAGTGACGTCCTATAATCTCAAACGAATAGATCAAAACAGCATATATCGATCTCGCTTGAGAAAAAAACTTTGTATTATTTTCGTATTATTGTCCAAAAAAGATGTAGACTTTTCGTATTATTTTTTATATTCTTTTTCAGTGGTCATGTATCAAATGTCGTACTTAAAAAATATTCTAGATAATCTTTCAATTAATTCTAAAGCAATAGCTCTAAATTCTTGAACCACTTTAAATATAGTACTTGTTCTAAAATTTCCAAGCAATTTATTAGTTCTTTGATCAAAAAAGTTTCATCATATTATTGGCCAATATAGTCATATTATATATAGCTTGCCCTAATGAGCAAGGGTATAATATTGTGGCCCCCTCCCTCCTTATTAATTGGTGGCTTAGTTAAATATATGTATATATATTCGATCGTTTATCACGTTATGTAAAAATGTGAATATTTGTTTATTAAAAAAAAAAAGAGGAGGCAGCTCAGCATGATTTATTATAATTTATAAGCTAACACAAGCAGACGAGAGAGTAAGGACAAAATAAATATAAAATAATTCCAATAATATTGAAAGCAATAATCGATAATTAATTTCCAGGGTGTTTCTTCTCTGTCTTTCGTTTGACTAGTACTATTCTAAAATCCTTATTTTATTATTTTATTGTTTTGAGATGTAGATACATGAATATTTATATGTTTATCTATATATATTTGATAAATGTTTGGAATTTTTATTATATGGAATAATATGTAATTAAAATGAATTTTCTTTTTTCACTGTTCTCTATTATGTATATATATTTTATATGTAATATATTTAATATCAATAGTTCAACTCATATTTAATCCATTCAAATTTTCAAAATAAATAAATAAATAGAAGATGGATGAGAATTGGTACTCAATGAAGACGACGTACGTAGACTTTGTAGTTTTTACTCTAGGATTTGACTTGAATTATCAAGTATTAACCACCTCTGTCTAAAATTAATATTTCTATAAAATTGGACTTTCATGACACGCAATTACAATAGTAATTGGTCAGAACAACGTTAGATTGACAGTTAAAATCTCTAGGCTTAAGCACTAATGCTGATAGTTAAAAATTATCGCTATTGTTTTCGACAGTAAATTTTTTTCGCTATTTACCCTAACGCTGATAGTTAATTTAAGGCCAGTGCCAACAGTTCAAAACTGTTGCTATTGACTCTAACGCTGACAATTAATTTAAGGTCAATACTAACAGTTATAAACTATCGCCAAAATCCAAATAACAAAATAATCAAAATATATTTATAAAATTATAATTTAAAAAATAAACTAAATTATGTAAATATATTTATAAAAATATGTATGTTACACTCAAATTTTGAGGATGAATAAATGAGCCTCGAAATGTAGGCTTGAAAATAACAAGCATTGGCTGACCACTTGTATGAATATGCATGATTCCTGATCTATTGTTGTTAGCGATCGAGCACAAGTTTAAAAGACTCGAGCTTAAGCTTCAAGCTCGAAAGAAAGAATCTTCTCTGACGCATATGGATGTTATTCGAGCCTTAGTTGCAAGCTTGAAGGTATTGGTCTCCAATGATTGAGTTCGATGAAGCCACCAGGTGAGGAGAAGCTGACCAAAATAACAAGCTCGAATGTATGTCGATCTTGAAAGTGCGTTAACCTTGCATTCGAGGTCAGTAACGTGTTTTGCATGCAACAAATGTTAGGAGATCCTTATTCATTAGGGATTTGTTGTTATCTGATAATTAAATCTCAATTATCAGGAGATATTATATATTTAATGTATTTAATCACATTTATTTCATATTAGAATAATCAGTTGTAACATCCCCGAAATCAGGGGAAAATATTCATTCAACCAGGCTTATAAATAGCCTGGTAATTTTCATTTGTAGTCACGCACAATTTTGTACTGAGAATACCTTGTTGAATTGCTCTGAGAAAGCTTTGAGAGAGTATCACGAATCAATAATATTGACTCGTGGACTAGGCAAATTTTAACTGCTGAACCACATAAAAATCCCACTGTTCTTTTCTTCTTTTCTGAATCTTTGTTTATTGCTCTTTAAATTTAAGTTGACAAAAAACGACGTCAACAGTTTGGTGCTTTCATTGAGAGCATTAAGCAAATCTTTAGATTGTTTAATCAGAAACCTCCTGCATTGCCAATGGCCACCGCGAACAACCCAGAAGCTGGTGGGCGACCGTTGCCCCAAATACCTGAGGAGAAAATTCCTCACACTAAGAATTACCCATGGAGGCCTAGGAAGCAACCAATGATAGACCACGACCCAGACGAGGGGAGTGCATCATCTGACTCCAGGGGACCGCCTGCTCCCAGGCCCGACGAGGACCTTTATTATAATCCTGAGAGGTACGTTCCCATCGTGGAATTGGAGAATCGCCAACTGCGTCAACAATTGGCAGAGGTCCAGGCACCACCCTGAAGGCTAGAGGGCGTCCTCGCGGGAGCACGACTGCCAGAAGGGACGAACAAGGGGTCCAGCAGGCCTAGGGAAAACACTGGCGACGAACGCCCTATAAGGAATACTCAAGCAAATACTGTTGGCAACTCGACGATGGAGGTAACTGTAGGAACAGGGAATAACTGAGATCCCCCAACAGCTCGGAGTTTTAACCCTGAATATGTCACAAATAACCCAAAACTATTATGGGCCAATTTTGGACCTTATAGGCCCAACAATGGGAGGCCACCACCATCGCCTATAAGGCATCCACTATCTCCAACAAGATACCCCTCACCACTCTGAGAGGCACCCCAGCCAGCTCCTCATAGGAACCGGGAACACTACAAGAAATCTGATCTTTACCTACCAATATTTTACCTACCAATATATATTGGTAGGGAAAGTAAATTTTGCCTACCAATATTTATTGGTAGATAATATTAGTAGGTAAATGCTAGTCCATTATATTATATTTCGGAACAGAGCTTTACCTACCAATAATATCAGTAGGTAATAATCTTTACCTACGTATATTATGGAGGGAAATTTTTTAACCATTCCCGCTCAATTTTCCCCCCGTTTTTTATTTTTCAGGGAAAAAATTTACAATTCCCGCTCAATTTTTCCTCCCATTTTTGCTTACTTTTTATTTTATATTTTTATAAATGCTTATGTGTAAGCTAATGTGTTATAATATTGATGATGTATTAAATTTGTTGTAATATGTGTCTGCCATGTCGCCTATTTTTTATTTATTTATCAAATTAACAAATATATTATATGTTATATATTATATTTTATAACCCTTTCACGCACCCCTTCCTGTTTCCGTTCCCTGTTCTCTCACAGCCCTGTTCTCTGCCGTTCCGTTCCGTTCTCACAGCCGTTCCGTTGGAGTCCCTGATGTTTTGATCTTCAACAACAATCGCCTCTTCCAGTTCTTCCTCAAGACCGATTCAACTGCAACTGCTGGGTTTACCCAGCTACCGATTAATACAAGGTATCACCCACGACTATAATCAGTTTTTTCTTATTTCAAATCAAAGAAAATAGTTTAGAATTTAAAAGCAAGAACAACTTCTTGTCTGGATCTTGAATCGACAACGATCCAGTCAACAATTTCATTCGAAATCTTGCGAAATGAAAATCGCCAGTATCACTCGCCTGAATTTGATTTCTCACTTGTGTAAGTTTTAAGAGTATATATATATATTTACTGTCACAACGCAAACATAGCTTTTATTATTATTATCATTTAAAAAAAACAGCACAAACAAATTCCAACATGAGAATGTTAAAAACCAGCAAATCAAAAATCTAGGAAAAAGAAGAAACTAACACATGCATCGCCAGGAGGATGATCCGTTTATTGGTTCCCGAGAAATATCAGAAGAAGACAAAATATTCATTCATTGAAAGAAAGCCCAGTTTTTTGATAGAATAACAGTAGGCCCAATCACTAATTGCCTATTTCTCTAAATTAAATTCATTTTCTCAGACGAGCTCAAATCTCTGCAATGGCGACTTGCACTGTGAGTGTGCTCAGGTGACTGGCTCCAGCGACTCTGCTTCATCGACGTGTTGCGTGGTGCTCAGGTGACTTTCTCCGACTTGTTTATAACTTATTGTTCTTATGGTTTTTGTGTGATTTCGATATTGATTTATCGATTGATCATGGGGGAAATTAGGCAAAATCATCGATTGATTGATGATTTGATATCGATTGAATAAAATGGTTTTTTTTTAGATTTTATTCAAGATGCTTTTGTCTTCATGCTATAGATATATGAAGTTATATAAATGCTATATAACATAATATATGAAGAATGAAGTTATATATACATATATATTATGATTCTTCATTTTACAAACAAGATCTTGCTATAATTGAAGTAAAGTTTCCTGATGGTCTATCTATCTATGTCCATATAATGAGGCAGTGATGGTTTTGCAAAGGCATAGCACAACCTAGCTGCTGCAATAGCTTATGCTTTATGATTTTTTATCATAATGCTAAGATGAAATATTGTAGCTGGTATTTTTCGAGATTTGTTCTAATTGTCTCCATAATTGTGTGTGCTTTCTTGTTAATGGATAGCTTTGGAAGAAGGCTATGCTCATCTATTTGAAGAGAAGTGTATAGAATATTACTACCTCTTTATATAAGTTTCAGGTATGACTCTTCAATTTGTATTGTGTAGTTATTGAACATATTTCCTTTAGTCTTTTTGACAGTTAATTTCTTACCAAAGTCGTTGTTTCCTTGCTGCTTCATGACCATTTTTTTCCAATTTAACAATTTTTGTTTTCAATACCATTATATAATTGGGTATTCATGTAAGTTAGGATCTAGGATCTGTAGCATATTTGGCTTTGGATGATTAGTGTCCTGTCTTAAACTGAGACTTCTATCATTGTTGTTTTTGTTCACTTTTTTTTTATCTTTACTTAGTCAAGAAAGACTATAAGACTTGTTCAATATTTTGAAGTCACATAAAGTTCATAAATTACGTATGTATCTTTCTTGTTATTGCTGATTATTGAATTTTGTTTATTTGTCTACTTGTTGTATTCCTTTTACTTTTAATATTTAAAAATTTTAATATTGAATTCTCATTACGTCTCATAATTGACTGGACTTTTGACAACATTTTTCTTAAATTTTTTGAACAAATTGGTAAGTAGTAGGTTATAGAGCTGCTGTGATTATTTCCAGAAACATATTGTTGGGGTTGGAGCAAATGATACCAAGTTTGGTTTTGTGATTACTCTGTTTAGTCAAAATGAGCTTAAACTTTGAATATATATATATAGGTTTATTATAAATTTAATATTGAGTATTGAATTTCAAGTGCCCCTAGTGACCTTTGTGCCTTGACTAAAATGCATGAGCTTCCTTATATTTATAATAAAATAAATAAAAAATTGTCATTTTCTTGAACGACATTAGCGTTATCATGGTCTCTTGTCTGTGACATCCTCAGCTAGCCTTACAAAGATAGGCCTTACTGTCTTTTTAATAGGACGCATTCCTATCTGGTTTTGAATTCTCAAGTGGTTTAAATGAGTAGATAGACCTGAGACAAAATTTACCAACTTTTTTCCATTTCTGTAGTTTATTAAAATTTGACGCTTTCCGTATTTCCTTGAATATTTTGCATCTAATATGGCTATGTTCTTATGCTGAGCACTAAGAGAAGTCGATGTAACTTATGCTAACCATTTACTAGCTCTGTCACTAAACATTTACTAGCCCTTACACTTTTTTTTAGTTGTTACACTTGGGGTTCGAACCCCAACCCAACACACACACACCCTTGCAAAAATTAATTGTGAAAAACTTAGAAACAAACATACGAGGATAAGGTTTAGTTCACTTTAACTACGTTGTTCAAACTTGCAGAAAGTCTTGATCCCAGTTTTGCAAGAGACAGGTAGGTTACACAAAGCAATCTCATCTGATGTTGGATGATTTCATTAAGGTACTTTCCAATTTACTGTATAATCTTAATCTGTCATTGGTGAGAACAAAATTCTTGGGTATAATTGAGGTCGGGATTGTGACCTATGAGTATTTGTAAACATTTTTGTAACATTTCTATTTATAGTGAAAGATATGCAGCAGCTCGTCGTGAATGTAGTCATAATTTGGTGAACCACGTGAATTGTATGTCTTATTATTCCGCATATATTTTGCTCTCGCTAATCTATTTACAAGAAAATTAAGTTGCTAATTTCTTATCATAAATACGAGGAACCCAATCCCAACGACCAACTTTTAAGTAACTTAATATTCTGACCCAATGTATGTTCATTTCAACAACATTTTAAAAAGAAAAAGCTCTTCTTTTTTCTTTTCTACTTGCATTTCCATTCAAAGTTAAAAAATTGAGACAAATGCAAATATTGGGTATGAACCTGTATATGTAATTGAGTTGGTTGGATTCTTGAATACTTGAATTGGATCAAATAGAGGAGTACTATACTAGTATACATATGTATGCAGCAAAAATAATGTATGTTGTGGAATATCAAACTTGGATTTTTCTTTCACGGTTTCTTGTTTGCCTTCTTTGTACCTTAGTAGTTAGAAGTATAAAGCTTGTAGCTATGGAAAAGATTGTAAACAGAAGCTTGTTACTCATAATCCCATTCTTTTTCTTGAGATTGCTTTAAGATATATCCATTTTCTCTGCAGTTCTAATTGAATTCAAGAAAAACCCAGAAATTGTTATGGAAAATGTAATGCCCCGGATTACCTATTGTGGTTTAGCGGCTGGATTTGTAGGCCGGGAGGGCCATAATTGCTTAATTACGCTATTAAATGTGTTTATGCATATTTATGAGAATTATATTATAGTATAATGTTAATTGTATGCATGTCGGTGATATATGTTGAGACCACATTATGATGTGGGTTTGTTCGAGCTGTTCGACATGAGACGATCGTAGATTATTGATTAGCGGTTTAGTCACAACGGGATTAAGTGTCGGGACTTGGGTTGAGTATCGGGGTGATTTTGATGATTAGAGCGTTACCGGGAGATAAAGGGTAACGGGATGTGAATTATTGGTGTTTATGATTTTCGAGAATAGCGGGAATTGGAGAGCGTTAATTATGATTAACGAGTTAGGAGGAAAATACCAAAAATGCCCTTGGGAGTCTTTAGAAACCATTAATTGACCTAGGGGTAAAATGGACATTTCACCCCTATTATAGATATAACCTTATTTAGCTGGAAAAGGTGATGGGAAAAACAGAGTATATTTTAGAGTTCTCCCGTACCTCATTTTTCTCACTGTTCTTTGTGGTTTCTGAACCAACTTTGAGGATTCTAGCTTGGGAAGCAAGCCTTGGAAGTTTGGGAGTGTGTTCCACTATTGAAGGCCATCATAAGCCAAGCTTTGGGTAAGTTTCTAACCATAGTTTCTCTGGTTTGCTCTGTTTTGGTTTTGTTTTGCAGCTGAAATGTTTAGGGTGAATTCATGGGTTTTTTTGGGAGTTTTGGCTAGGGTTCCCATGCTTGTGATGTTTGGGGTATGTTGGGATGGTTTTTGGGTCCATTTGGCATCAAGAATAGGCTTTGGAAGCTTGGGAATCGAGTTAGAAACGAAGGAGATGAAGAAGGTCGGTTCAGGGAGGTTTTGGGCTGGAGGTAGCACTACAGCGCCCACCCTAGGGCGCTATAGCGCTCCTCAGGAGGCTTTCTGGTGCTTGGGAGTTTCTGAGTATAGCGCTGTGGCGCTAGGGGTTGAGCGTTGTAGCGCTACCCTGTTCCTTCCAAACCCCGTTTTGAGTGTTTTTAAGGGTTTTTGACTTGGGGTTTCAATCCTTAAGTCCCGGGATCGAATCTACTCACCGTGTGGGCATGTTTCGGGGTCCCGAGGGTGGAGCTTAGGTTAAGACCCTATTATTGTGGATTCTCATTAATGGAGGTTATAATTGGTTGTGATTAGGTAACCGCTAAGGAACTAAAAGACCGATCGTTCTCAGGGGTCGTCTTTATCATACTTCTCGCTCGAACTTGAGGTAAGAAAACAATGTATGAATATAGTTGCACCCTGTATAGGTATATGGCATGTATGATTTGATATTTGAGGCATGCTGGTTGATATATGTGGACATGGATTGCATATTAAGTGCTAGTGAACGCTGATTACCTGTTTGAGACACTGACTAGTCAGGGATCGACTCTAAAGTCGAGAATCATGCATTGAATGGCTCTATAGCATTAATGCCTGACCGACCCTAGGGTCGAGAAACTTACAAGCGCTTGCCTGGTCTACGACCAGATGACTATAGCCAAGGTATATGACCCCGGTGACTGTTTGTCACAAGGCTAAGGGACGTTGTCCATAGTTTCGACTCTAGAGTCGTGAGGAAGGTTATGTTGGTGACCAATCACCATGCACCTGTCCTGATCAAGTTTATGAAAGAAATCACCTATCAGTTAAGCCCTGGTGACCCTATCGTCACATGGCTAGAGGGAGCGATGCTCATTATTGTGACTTTTGGCTATTGTCACCTACTTGTTGGACTGATAGTCTTGAATGGTTATTATGAATGTTGTTGATATTATATCATGTCTTGCTATGTTTTCTTGCTGGGCCTTGGCTCATGGGTGCTATGTGGTGCAGGTAAAGGAAAGGAAAAAGCTTGGCCAGCCTTGAGTGGAGAGCTTGGGCGATGTAATGTACATACAGGGCCGCTTGATCGCCACGGTCAATGAGTTCTCAGAGGGACTAGGGGTTTACCCTATTTTTGCCGCTTAGGCCGGCGGGGATTGTAAATTTGGAACTGTAGCGACTCTTTTGTATTACAAACCACTTGTAAACATTTTGAAAGGCTCATGAGCAGTTTATTTACTTAATGAAATGTACCCTTTCCTTTTTACTGGTTTTCTACCTTAACCTGATAATAACACTTAGATCACGTTTTTAACCAAAGGACTCGGGTAGCGGGTCAAATTTCCGGTTCACCGTTCACCGTAACTGTTCTGGGGTAACCAGGGCGTTACAGAAAATATACACAATAATGCTAAGTATGATTCATGCAGAACCACAGAAGTAGAATGGAAGTCTCCTTTAAAATTATGAATTACGAGCTAATCCCTGATTGTTTTGGTTCTTTGTCCCTTGTTGCTTATATAGTGTGGAATTCATGTTGAATAATTTTTTTTCAACTATACTAAATGTAGAGATTAAATTAGTTAATTTGAATCATAATCCTTATGTTGTCTACCTCTTTGATTGTTAAGATGCTTCACATTTTCTTATATGTTCTTATTGCAAATTTATCAGATTGAAAATGAATACGGAAATATTGAAGGGAAGTTTGGGCAGAAAGAAAAGGACTATGTTAAGTGGGCAGCAAAGATGGCTTTAAGCCTTGGTGCTGGGGTTCCATGGGTGATGTGCAGGAAAACTGATGCTCCGGATGAAGTTGTAAGGTCTTTAGCCAATGCTTTAAATTTTCTGAACTTATATATTATGGTTGTAAGAATGTATAGGGACAGGTGAAACTTTCAGAGTAGTGGCGGTTAAATTTTATTAAGTGTGGTATCTTAATATGCTGTTTTTCATAAATTACTTTCTTCATTTACAGATAGATGCATGCAATGGATACTACTGTGACGGTTATAGGCCAAATTCCTATAACAAACCCACGCTTTGGACTGAAAATTGGGATGGATGGTAAGCTAATATCTTATAAAATGTCATTATTATTTTTTCCTTTTATGGCTGTTAAAACTGTGTGACACTCCTTCTTGTATCCCTACTTCCTTACATGGAATTTAGCACTTACCTTTCCCGATCACTAAGATACAAGTTCCAAGCCAATGTTTTAATTTCTTTCTGAATCTTTTTCATAGTTTTCTTATCAGTTTTAATGGTACATTATGTATAAGTTATTGTTATCATCATCATTATTATTATTATTATTATTATTATTATTATTATTATTATTATTATTAATTTTTATGTGAAACAAATTTGTATTAATAATGGATGATATGTTGTGTATTACTGTAGACAGCCTCTGAAAGACTGCTTCAATCTAAAACATCCAGTAAGACGTAAAACATAAAAACTATCACAAAAACTAACTCATTACAACCACAAATACCAATGACCGAGAAGCATTGAGAACGATTATGCCTTAAAATGCTTACAGTTAAAAATCCATACAACCAACCAAGGCTTAACTTTTTCCCAGATAACTCCCGTGTCCTCTTCTCCTTCATTGAAAATTTTATTTCTTTCTAATCATATACTGCCTAATGGTACTCTTTATAGAAGTTCCAAGTACATATGACATTTTATTGTCACTTGTTATCTTATATTTATATGGTGCATCTAATCTATGATACAGAATTATGGTGCATTCTTGGAGAAAGACGGAGCAGGGTTTAGAGGGCAAGTTAAACTTACTAGATTTCAAAATGGGGATATAGACCTCTCAAAGTCTTTATGGACCTACCAGGTGTGTTCAATTTCAAGGTTTCATTTCCTTTGTGTTGGCTGTGAAAGTAAAAGTTGTTGGCTCCCTTTAATATATTTTTGTTTTCTCCCTTTTGCATGATTTGCTAGTCAGTTAAATGGTGTTGCACCTAAATTCACTTTTTATCCAGGTAGATAATGGTATCTAGTAGACATCTCTCAATAAAAGTCGATGTTTTGTTTCAAAAAAGACGAAAAAAAAATTGTATTTGAATTTTTTAGGCAAAAATTCTAGACACCCTTTAATAAGTTATCATTATTTGATATATTTAAGGTTGGGATTTTAAAGTGGATTTCGTATTGTTTAACATGGTTCTAGGTTGGGCTCAAGAGAGAATTCTTGAAGATATATGCTGCAGAAGAAAATGAAAAGGCAGGGTGGACTGATTTAACTCCAGATGCTGATCCATCGATATTAACAATTTGATGGCACCGCCTCCACCACCTCCAACAGATCAAGCTTCAGATGCAAATTTAAGAGAGTCGCCATCTATTTCAGTTCGGGAGTCACAAGATGATTCTTAGTTTATTTACATTAATTTACTAAGGAATGAACTTTCTGAAGTTTTTTTTATTTTGGTAGGGGTAACCTTAAAATGATAACTTTATGACTTATTTTAGTATTGAACATTATAAAGAATTTTAGCATTAAACATTTTATTATTGAATGGTTTTTTTCTAGTTTATTTATAATATAGAACATTTACAAATAACTGTTATTATCTTTTACCTACACATAACCATTAAATTTGAACAAAATATAAATTGTGTAACAAACCAATAAAATAATGCTATGTGGGCTAATAAAATGATACCACGTAGGATGCCACATATGATGCCACGCAGAATGCCACGTAGGATACCACATCATCAGACACGTAAAACTACAAAAACCATGTCAGCATACACGTAGGATGCCATGTCATCAAACACGTCATCTGATGACTCATCAATTGATTTATAACTTAGTGGGGTCCAGTGATTCTTTTACCTACCAGTGTTAATAAGTGTAGGTGAAGACTCTTTCCCCACTAACTTTTACCTACCAATCTCTACCAATTCAATATTGGTAGGTAAACCATATTACCCACCATTAGGCTAGTTTTACCTACACTTACAATTGGTAGGTAAAGACCCCATTTTCTTGTAGTGGAAAGGGAGCATTCACCACAAAGGCCATCTCGAAGTGGCAACACGGGAACCGTCGAGCTCAACCCGAGCATAGGGGCGAGCGAGAGGCAACCAGAGGACATAGGGCCGTGTAAGCAGTGGGAAGCCACATGTCGAGATCGCAAACAACTGGAGCAAAAGGGTCTGTGGAAGAACCACCTCGCAACCATCGAGCCCCACAACCAGAATGAAATGTTAGTTTTATGAGTGGGAGCTTAGACCTCACAAGGTCTATAAGCGTATATAATAGCGAACCCAGGAATACTGAGAATCATGGCAATAATCTTGTAACGACCTCTTTTCTTAACATACATATATATTGTAAAAACAAATTTTAACCTGAATACAACAATATACTGAAATTCTGAATTTGCAAAAATTTTATTAAACAATACATAAACTAATGTTCATAACTTCAAACCATACAAATCCACAAACTAAATAAAAACTTTATCTTGCATACAAATCTTAATACTTTTATAAATAATTTTTTGTGGCGTTACTACACCTTAACGTAGAATTAGAGATGTATCCAACCGATAAATTTAAAAGCTTTATGTAAATTACAACGTTTATGAAATACTTTTAAAGCTTTATGTAAATTATAAAGTTCACAAAGTACTTTTTATGAAATATAAATATAAAATCAAGTTTCTCGTTTATTTATAAAATAGCATAGCAGAACTCCACTTTCTTCAGGTCAGCCCCATATGTACAATCATGTTGGCTCCACGTATACTCATCAACAATTTATATTTAGGGCATCTTACCTACAATACAAAACATTATCTGATGAGCTAAGGCTCAGTAAGTAGAATAACTACCTCGTATGCATTAAAATAAACGTGCAACATGCTATGTATTTTCTTTCTTTCTTTCACTTTCCTTTCTTTTGGGCCCTAGAGGATGCTGCTGCCAGCATTACATAGGGAATCACATTCTCACCTGAACATAAACATGATAATAGAGAATTTCTCCCTCATAAACATTTATTATATAGGGAAATACATCTCCCTCCTTACATTTTTGGGACGTAGGTCTCCCAAGTAGCACCTCTACTTTAACGCTTTCAATAACTTGTTTGTGAACATTAAGCGTGCTTATGCATAAGAAATATAACATTCTTATAAATAACTTATGCATAACAACATGGTAGGATAACATATAAAGCATATAAATGCACATAAGACACATAAAAGACTTGTATTGTAGATGAGGATTCTACTTACCTTGCGTCTTGATAAAACAACCGAAATTGTTAGCTTCCTGATAAAAACACAAACTATTAACTTACATAAAATCTACATGATGTAATTTTAGTTTATAGTTGTTGTTATTCTGTTTTTTTCTTCTTATTTTATTGTTTATTTTATGTCCAGGCATATGGTCATACTATAATTGTCCATGGCAAGATCCCGGTCTAAAAGTCGTGGTCATGGTCATACGGAAATGACCAGGTCATAGTATCAATCTATAATAATAGGGAATAAGGTCATATAATAAAAGTCCAAATAGTCCAAAGTGTGACCATAGCCTATATAAGTTTAGTATTATAACGATACATAAAAAAATAGTTTATATTTCAATTTTTGGCATTGTAAAATATGACGACATGGTAAAATAATCCATATATAAATTTTGGCATTTTAATGGCATAGTAAAGTAATCTATATAACTTTTGGCATTATAATGGCATGGTAACATAATCCATATATAAATTTTGGCATTATAGTAAAATAATCTATATATAAATTTTGGCATTATAACGACATAGTAAAATAATCTATATATAACTTTTGGCATTATAACGACATAGTAAATTAATCTATGTATAAATTTTGGCATTATAACGGCATAGTAAAATAATTTATATATAAATTTTGGCATTATAACGGCATAGTAAAATAATCTATATATAAATTTTGACATTATAACAACATAGTAAATTAATCTATATATATATTTTGGCATTATAACGACATAGTAAAATAATATGTCTATATATAATAACTAAATAACTGAAATGAAAGGCTTGGGAAAGAGCTTACCTAAAAGGTTTTCGTAGGCTAGCGTTACGAACAGAACTTCGCCTAGATCTTCGAGGTTTAGAACTTTAGAAGGGTGTTAAGAAGATTTTTGGGTAGAGTAAGAGAAAGAAAATGAGGTTTTGTGATTCAAGATGAGTTTTTGGAAGGGCTATTTATAGGAAAACTTTTGGTTACTATGCTAATAAAATATTTAAAATATCAAGCATAGTGGAATAATAAAATATTCAAAATATAAGCATGGTGGTTTGCTAAAGTCATCATTGTATCACTACTGCATCATCATGTGGGAACCATGGGGTGAACCCTGCTGTGGGACCCATGCGGACCCCATTGTGGGACCCACTATGAATATTACCCGGTGAATAGTAAAAAAATGAAAATTTCTCAATCTTCTTATATTACCTAGTCCAACATTTTTTACTCACAAACTTTTCTGAAAAAGTTTCTCTAACATCCATAAATTAATTATTCTCATGTGTTAGTTACTTCAACAACTTAGAATTGTTAAAATCCCACAATATAATACACATATATCCCCAACGGTCAAGTCACTATTCACCAACTGTCATAACGGCTAGTTTTTTATTGTCCTATAAATACTTGTTCCTTCAACCATTTACTTGCACAACTTCTTCATCTCTTAATCTTCTATATAAAATTCATCATCAAAACATGAATTTCTCTTTATTGTTCATAACTTTAGTGATTGTTTGCTTATATTTAACATCATTCTATGGGTATTATACTAATGAAATGCCCATGAATATTATAGTTGTGTATTCATTAGTTATTCTTCCACTTTACTTAATAGCTCTAGCATTCGATTAACATTGTAATGCACTCAAAAGTATGAATAAAATATCTTCTCTTATTTTTCATAATTGTTATAATGCATTTGTAGAAAGAAGTGGGAGTTACAAATCTTGATCTTTGAGATCACCTAAACCAAAACCGGGGGCAAGTCGATCCCTCAAACCCCGATTTGCGCAATCATTTGAACAGCCGAAAGGAACCTGTGCAGTTACTATATGGGAACCAATATAACCCTATGCGGGATAAGGAGCTGGAGTTTTTATAAACAATAACCAACTACCCCAAGCACAAGCTCAGCCTCCAATGGACTTCGTCTAGGAGAGAACTAATCAACTTGAAAGAGCGTTCAGGTTCCTTCAGGATGAAAGGAACAAGGACAAGGCCGATGACTCTGATGAGGAGCTCGAGCCTTTTGCTCCACATATTTCAAACATGTCATTCCCTCACGAGTTCAAGATACCCCATGTAGCTCCATTTGATGGGAAATCAGATCCGTACAGCCACCTGAGCACATTTAATACCATCATGCAAGCTAGCAATGTTGGCTACAAGCTCAAGTGCATGTTATTTCCAACCACTTTGATACCATAATCATAAATCATAATCTAAGTCATAGTTCATAGTCATAATTCATATTTCATAAGTCATAATCGTAACTATAGGTCATAGATCATAATAACAAGTCAGATATAATAAAAAGATAAGTACTTATACAGGGGTGGCAATTAAGCCCCAGACATAAGTTCGTCATACATCGAACATCAACTTAGGCCCGTCATAAAATTTTGGCAATCGAGCCTACCGACATCATTGGACACCTTAAGTCCAGAGACACTTACCCCTTTATTGTACCTGAAATGTTAGGTCATACAAAACATAAACTAGATCATAAACTAAACTACTTAATTTTCCTTACCAAAAACCAGGATATTGGAGACAAGGGCGGGATTGGAAACTCCTAAAACCAAACAGTAAAAATCATAAATTTCCCAAAGAAAATAAGATGAAGAGAAGATCTAAACCATCAAGATAAGAATTTACTAAAAACCTTAAGTTTCAAATAAATCGAACACCTAACCAAAAGTCATTATAACGAGTTAGGATTTGGAAGAAAATGAAAAGAATAAGAGGAACTATAATGAACTAAACCTGAGGATAAAGAATACCTTGGATAGGTTAGAACTTCAATCTACACCTCAATACTGAAATATCACTGTATCTTACTTCCCAAGTGTTTATAAAATCTTAGATTGGAAAGCTTTTAACCTCAAAACCCTAGTGTTTCTCTCTAGAATGCACTTAGCAACTTGGAGGCTCTGAACTGTGCTTGAAAGATGATGAAAAATGGCTGAGTGAAAGGTCTTATTTATAGAGTTCAAGGAGTGAAATTAACTCCTATTTCAATGAATAAATAAATGATTAAAAATACATTTTTCGTTTAATAGATGCTCAAAACTCAGTAAAAAAACGTTCAGGAACAAGTCAAAGTTGTTGAGGGTTGTTTCTTGTTTCGAATTCCACGAAAATTCAAAAATTCATAAGGGAGTTGATATATCATCCCTTATAGGCGATATATCGCCTGCCCCATAATCCCAAGCCTTCGTGGTTTCGTTCGTGTGAAGTCGACGTGTTTTCCGTATCAATCATAGGCGATATTTCGACCCTTATAGCTGCGATATATTGACATACACGGATATATATCAAACACGTTTTTGCACATTTTCAGCTAAAACTGTAACGCCCCAAACTCCAGGGACTGTTATGGTGTGCCTTGTAAACAGTGCTAACCCGCTAACCGAGTCATTTGGCCAAAACCGTGAACTAAGTATGATTAGCGGTTTAGGGATTAAAAACTTTGGTTAAGATGTAACGTTTCACTAGAACGTTTAATGTTTACATTGGGATCCTGAAAATATAATTTCAGAGTCTATTACAGAAAATATTTGCAACAGGCCGTTCTAAGCGGCAAAACAGGGTTTAACCCTAGTTCCACTTTAAACCTCGGTCGTGGAGGATGAGCAGCTGCATATGTACACATCATCACCTAAGCTCTCCAACTCAAGGATGGTTCAGTTTTCTCCTGCCTTTACCTGCACCACGTAGCACCCGTGAGCCGAAGCCCAGCAAGAAAACACAATATAACATGATATAATATCAGCAGATAACATGATATAATATCATCAGGTAACATGATATAATATCAACAGATAACATGATATAATATCATCAGGTAACATGATATAATATCAACAGATAACATGATATAATATCATCAGGTGACATGATATAATATCAACAGATAACATGATATAATATCAACAGTAATTGTAACAGCCATTCAGGACCAACGGTCCAAAACAGGTAGGTGACAATAGCCAAAAGTCACAGAAATGGGTACAGCTCCCTCTAGCCATGTGACGATAGGGTCACCAGGGCTTAATTGATAGGTGGTTCCTTCATAAGCTTGATCAGGATAGGTGCATGGTGATAGGTCACCAACATAACCATCCTCCCGACTCTAGAGTCATAACTAAGGACAGCGTACCCCAGCCATGTGACGATAGGGTCACCAGGGCTATGATCATATGGTCTTAGACCAGGAAAGCGCTTATAAGTTCTTCGACTTTAGGGTCGGTCCAGCATTAATGCCATAGAGCTATTCAATGCATGATTCTCGACTTTAGATTTGGTCCAGCATTAATGCCATAGAGCCATTCAATGCATGATTCTCGACTTTAGGGTCAGTCCCTGACTAGTCAGTGGCATACACAAGTAAGTCATGCCACCAATTATATATCACATGCCCAATACTCGTAAACAAGGTGTTCAGCATGCTTACTAAACAAATACTGGTACAATTAAGACCATGCACAACCACAGAGGCACAAGCTCTGAACAATATCATACCCAATATACAAAGCATGTCCTAATCACATGTTTCTCATGCATCATATGCAATATATCCAACAATCCAACATGCACCAATAGCAGCCATGCATGTCATACTTAATAATCAACCGACATGCATCAATAACAGCCATGCATGTCAAACATAATAATCAACCGACATGCATCAATAACAGCCATGCATGTCAAACATTATACACAGGGTGCAGTTTTCTTACCTTAGATTCGAGCTAGAATGATTTAAAGAACAACCATTGAGAACGATCAACTTTTAGTCCTTTAACGGTCACCTAATCATAACCAAATATAAGACACCATTAATAAAAATGGTCAACATAAATTCCCAAACCAATATCTAGCCTTCGGGACATCAATCCCCACTTAACCGGGTACTAGGTACAACCCCGAGGCCTAAGGCTTGAATCCCCAAGCCAAAAACACTATTTTGGGCTAACTGACCTTAAGGGTCGCGGCCCTCCCCAGCTACGCCGCGGCGCGCCCTCAAACAAAGAGGGCCTCCCTGCCAGACGCCAAGGGCCGCGGCGCACCACAGCTGCGTCGCGGCGCTCAGCCCAGACCAGGCAAAAAGCCAGCACGCACCTGAATCTTTCCCCTGCGTTTTCCCTTAAAACCATCCCCTCAAACCTGTCTCAAATAACAACTTAACACCCAATTCAACCACCAAACATCCTCTACCACTCTCCCTCATCAAAGCCCAAAGAAAACATCAACCAAACTTCTATTAATCCAAGCTTTCTACAAGAAATTCACAAGCTGAAAACTAAAGCTTAAAAACAGAGCACACCATTAAATTCATAACTGGAACTCACCTCAAACACGGCTTTGAATCCCCTTTAATGGCTGTGACAAGTTCCCTAGCTTCCCCCTTTGATCTCTAAGCTTAACTCCTCAAGGTGGCTCTCAAAATTCAAAGAAAAGGATGAAGGAAGACTTGTACGGGAGAGAAAGAGAAGAGATGAGGATGGGGCTCTCTATTTCCACAGCCTTCTAAAACTCCTTAAGGCTGATATAAATCCTTAAGGTCAAAAGACCATAATGCCCCTAGGCCAAATAAATCCTTCTAAAAGCTTCCGAGGGTAAAACCGTCCTTTCCCGCCTATCTCGTTAATTATAATTAACGCTCTCCAATTCCCGCTATTCTCAATATTCCCAAATACCAATAAATCATATCCCATTACCCTTTAATTCCTGGTAACGCTTCTAATCGTTAAATCCACCCCGAGACTCACCCCGAGCCCCGAACTTAAACCCGTTATGACTAGACCGAACACTTACATCTCATGATCGTCTCACATCGATTAGCTCGAACCAATCCACCTTATAATGTGGCTATATTAATTAATCACAGTCATGCATCCAAAATACACATTTACGCCCACAGCGGCCAAATTACCAAAATACCCTTATAATTAACATATGAACCCATATGCATGCATTCACCATCATATAATAATATAATTCACGTAAACATGCATATAATCATTAAATACTATAATAAATCAATTATGGCCCTCCCGGCCTCCTAATCAAGGTCCTAAACCTTATTAGGAAATTTGGGGTATTACAACTATCCCGTCCTTACAGAAATTTCGTCCTCGAAATTTACTCAACAGCTCGGAACAAGAATTCCACACGATTGACACAAATTCCTTAAGTCCTTTCCTTGACCTTACTATTTCTATAGTCTTACCTTAACCCAAGGTACATTCTGTTTAACAGAACCTCATTACTTATGTCATAATATGAACTGGCTATTCCTTACCAGAATACCTAACCTAACCTTCAGATTCTCATAACTCAACTCATAAGTTCCTTCGGCCCATGCCCACCGCATGGAAGCACATAACTCACTGTGTAGAATTGCCAGTGCCAGAAGTAAACTGATTCAGAGTCACCCTACTTCAGACCCAATCAGGATCCAACCGCTGAAACAAACTAGGGCTTGACTTATCTTAATTCCTCACCCTTCTCCGATGGTGATACTTTAGAGAAGATACATTCTCTTACCTGGAATTCCACATTCCCATTTTCCAGTTCAATAATACTTTCCCATTTACTCTAAGAAATGAGCAACCAAAATTCAAGCTTCAGCAATCTCATAAATCCCCTGAACCACCTCAGGATCCAAATATACATCAACGCACTCATCTTATAAGATGTTCCTCCAATAATAATTGGATAAACCTCTCTCTCTGATTTGCCACCAGTCTGAGAGTAATAACCTGTACTGAGTTCCATCTATATACTCATCGCCTTCCTAACCCTTCCAAAACCTGGAAGTCACAATAAAGTCTTTATCTGATAAGATAGACCTTGAGTTCACGAAGGCTCTCTATCCTGCTCACAAAGAGATTCGAACATTGATCAGCCGTACTATTCACTTACTCTTACTGATAAAATAAACTCACTTGGACTACCAGTCCACAATGACTTAATGCCAATTCATACCGATCCATCAACCTGGGAATCCCACCGCAAAACTCACCGCGATGCTCTCTTATTCCCACTATGAAATACCCAAAGGCTGTAATGGCCTTGCTGTTTCCTGATATTCTGCCTCGACCTACTAACAGGTTAAGAACTTTTCACACATCTCATTACTTCCCCCTTCATCTCAGGCCATCACTATAAGATTTCCATATCATGTAACCCTTTCACGATGCCTGAATGAAACTAATAAGAGAATAACATGAGATTTATCCAGAATCTCTCAGTTAACCTCAATGTCCATCGGATCCCAAGTCCGATCTCTATATCACCATAAATTCATATCTGTCACTATACAACCTTTAGCTAATCCAGCTAAAGCTTTCCATTCAATCTTGCCCGTCTGTGGCTCACTTAACCATCTTTCCTTTTTTCGTTCTTGAGATGATAATCTTAAACAATAAACTGGCCACCTGGCCTGCTAGAAACTCTACTCCAGTCCTGGTCAGATTCTTTAATCAACATGTTGCATAGACAATCATTTTTCTCTATCACTAGGTAGTCATAACAATCCTCTAACTGATCCTGGTCTATAAAGGACCCAGCACTTTCTCCCCAAGGCACCTGAAATATCTTTACTATCCATGGACACTTCTGTCCCCAAGGCACTCTTCACTCTTGGCAATTCTCCGCAGAGAAAACACCACTATACCATCGTCCAGGACGATCACAAATCCCATTCAATTAAACCTTTGAATGCACTATTCATCTGATTCACAAACACTTAACATCAAACCAATCCTCAATATATATTCAGCACAAACTTTTACATAATTTTCTCTCCCTCTGACCTCTAACTGGTCTTAACCAGATCCAAGATCCACCTTAAAGGGTTCCATCTTACTCAGCAACTAACCCTTTAATTCTTATAACCCCACTGAGCCACTCGAACCAATACTTACAGCTGATTCTATTTCTGGTACCAAACCAATCACCATTCTAGTCTCTTTTCATAAAAAGGAGCCCTGACAGACCACCTGAGAACACATTCAAAACTCACAGACTAGTCCAGTCTGTCCTAATCTTACTAGTACAATCCAAGTGATAACCATCACGCTAGCTAGGAGTTCCATGCATCCCCTGCACAAAACTCTAGCTCTCGCTACAAGTTTCATAAGCACACGGTACCATTCACCAAACTAACCAACACAAGGCTCTCCACTCTCAAGCCAAGAATTACTATACTTTCCTTGCCATTCAAGACTGATCTTTAATTACTTAACCAATCCAAACCCTGGATCACACCCAAGCCTGTCATAACCAGCTTTATCAGAATCCCCGATGAGTTTAGGGCGTTACAACTTGGTATCAGAGATTGCCCAAGGCCAATGAATGCTTCTGAGGTTATAAGTTTCCTTGGATTGACAGGTTATTATAGACGTTTCGTGGAAGGGTTATCTAAGATTGCTACTTCATTGAATGAGCTGACACGCAAGAATAAGAAGTTTGTGTGGTCAGACAGGTGTGAGAACAACTTCCAGGAACTGAAGCAGAGGTTGATTACAACTTTGGTTATGATTCTTCCAACATATCAGGAGAAGTTTGTGATTTACTGCGATGCTTAACATCAGGTTTTGGGTTGTGTTCTAATACAGTCAGGGAAGGTAATTGCTTATGCTTCGCGTCAGCTGAAGGAGTATGAACAGAGATATCCCACTCATGATTTAGAGTTAGCGGATGTGGTCTTTTCCTTAAAGGTATGGAGGAATTACCTTTATGGGGAGAAGTGTGAGATCTACACTGACCACAAAATCCTGAAATACTTCTTCACATAGAAAGACTTGAATATGCGACAAAGGCATTGACTAGAGTTAGTAAAACATTATGATTGTGACATTTTGTATCATCCAGGAAAAGCCAATGTGGTAGCTGATGCTTTAAGCCAGAAGAGTCCAGGACAGATTTATAGTGCGAGGCTGATAGCCAGAGAGTTAGTAGATGATATGACCAGAGCTGGTATAGAGTTGCTGGTGGGCCAGTTGGCCAATATTACGATACAGTCTACACTTTTGGAGAGAATCAAGGAGGTCAATTGGATAAGCCACAGCTGATCAAGATTAGAGAGGATGTTTTGGCTGGAGTATCCAAAGATCATATAGTGTCTGATTTGGGTTTGTTGAGGTACAAGGGTCGGATATGTGTTCCGTTAGACACTGCTTTGAGACGGGAGATTCTGTATGAATCTCATACTACTCCTTATTCTTTGCATCCAGGCACCACGAAGATGTATCAGGATGTGAGATCGTTGTATTGGTGGCCTGGGATGAAGAGGGATGTAGTGGAGTATGTGGTTAAGTGCTTGACATGTCAAAAGTTCAAGGCTGAGCATCAGAGGCCGGTAGGGCTATTGCAGCCTCTGGATATCCTAGAGTGGAAATGGGAGGACATCACGATGGATTTCATGGTGGGGTTACCCAGGACTGTTGGTCAACATGATTCCATTTGGGTTATTGTGGATCGCTATACCAAGTCAGCTAACTTCTTGCCAGTGAGGAATACATATACAATTGACCAGTATGCAGATCTCTATGTGAAAGAGATCGTGCACCTTCATGGAGCACCGAGGTCGATCGTGTCATATCGGGATCCCACTTTTACTTCTAAGTTCTGGGGGAGTTTATAGAAGGCCATGGAAACTCAGTTGAAGTTCAGTACTGCTTATCATCCTCAGACAGATGGACAATCTGAGAGGACGATCCAGATATTAGAAGACATGCTGCGAGCATGTGTGCTGGACTTTGGTGGATCCTGGAGTAAGTATCTACCTTTGATAGAGTTTTCCTACAACAACAGTTATCAGTCTACCATTGGGGTTGCACCTTATGAGATGTTGTATGGTAGGAAATGCAAATCTCCCATTCATTGGGATGAGACAGAAGAGAGGAGATACTTGGGTCCTGAAGCGGTTCAGAGGACCAGTGAGGCCATTGGGAAGATTAGAGCTCGGATGCTCGCTTCTCATAGTAGGCAGAAAAGTTATGCAGAACCCAAGCGTAGGAACGTTGAGTTCCAAGTGGGAGACCATGTTTTCCTTAGAGTCTTGTCATGGAAAGGGGTGAGAAGATTTGGGAAGAAGGGCAAGTTGAGCCCTAAATTTGTAGGTCCATTTGAGATCCTGGAGAGGATTGGTCAGGTGGCCTACAAGTTGGCCTTACCATCGACATTGTCGGCCGTGCATAACGTGTTTCATGTTTCAGCTCTTCAGATGTATGTATCTGATGTGACCCATGTTTCGAGTTACGAAGATCTTGAGCTTGCGGTAGATCTCTCCTATGAGGAACAACCAGTCCAGATACTTGACAGAAAAGACAAGGTCCTCAGGAATAAGACGATACATTTGGTTAAGGTATTGTGGAGGAACAGTAAGATCGAGGAAGTGACCTGGGAGCTGGAGTCAGACATACGGAATCAGTATCCCGAGCTGTTTAGGTAAATTTCAAGGACGAAATTTCTGTAAGGAGGGGATATTTGTAATGCCCCAAAATCCCTAATGAGGTTTATGTTGGAAATACTCATTGCAGGATCTTTATTTATTTTCATGCAATTTACATATTATCAAACAAACATGCAAATTCCTAGAACATGCTCCTATGAAATTGATACAAATACAAAGTAAAGTAAAAACTTACATTACGCAGCGGAACTGGAACAACTCCATCCTTCAATCTCTCTAACCCTTGATTCCTTTCTGTAGCAGAGTATCATCAAGAGATTGAACAAGATAAGCAACACAGTCTTCCTCACCAAGCCTTTGATCAACCTAGAACTAGTGTGGGCTGGTTCTCAACACATGAGACAGAGATCTTGAAGAGAAGAAGAAGAGAGAGTGGCCAAGAAAGGTTTAGAGTGTCTAGGTTTTCACTTACCCAAATCAACTGAGACTGACTTGCTTCCCTTTTTGAAAACCCTAGATATCATATTCCTTATATAGGCAACTTAATGGGATTTATTTAAATTTAAATTAATTAAAAATAATAAACAAAAATAAATGCCTTGGGCTGCCATAAATGGACTTGGGCCCAATCTCTTTGTTTTGAATTTAAATCTCAATTGGGCCTAAATTCAAAACCTTTTATTTATTTTTTTTTTAATTAATTAATGAAATCCTTATTCAAATTAACTAATTATAATTTGAAACTTGATTTAATATTATTTATTTATATTGATACAAATTTATCAATATTAATAAATTTACCCAAAAATTCTCTTTTATTCTCTAAATCTCATATCTCTGTAAATTTTCCAAAATTGACCTAGTCAACTTTAAAAATCCTAATTGATTATAAAATCAATTAATTGAGACATTCTAGATGATTTACTTAAAGGTGATGCGGGGACCATGGATCCATGAAATCAAGCTCCAACAAGTTACCATGAATTTATTTACGAATAATTTCACTACCTTATTAATTCCTCGTGACTCCACTATAGACTCGGAATTGAACTCTTGAATTCATAGAATGTATTTTCAAAACCATAAATATGTTATCCATTGTTATAACCATTACAATCAGTCAATCCTCTATCGATGACTTACTAACGAGCTGGGTGCAAATTATCGTTTTACCCCTCATCAGTATTTTATCCTTAACTCCCACTAAATTCCTTATAAATGATATTTCCGTGAACTTAATCACAGAAATGAGATCTCAATCATTTAACCTTTTGAACAAAGCAATTAAGGAAATCATCTTTTTACTTCTCATACAGAAGTTATAGATTTCGTATCTATGAATAATACTCCCACTCAATTACACTAATAAATCTCCAAGATGTAAGTATGGGCTAGACCGTAGGGTAAGCTGGTAACGAACAAGTCAAAAGATTTAAATAATATAATTAGTAGAATATTATCACTCAGAATTAAGATCGACTTCACATATGGTCAACGTTGTGACATTGATTAGATTTGATAACAACGATACTTATTTATCAATCAATAATCAATATCGGTCGTAGTCCGATGTAACTAAATACATCCGATCTTATCTACTTGGTCGATGCCTTGGACAAGACATCACACCCTGAATGTGTAAGTAGATCATATCGTAGATTGCCTAATCAGTGAAAATCCAATGCACTGATATAATCTTAGGACTCGTTCTTTTGAACATATAATTACAACTATAATCTAATGTGACCTAGTCACTATAATTGTAACTATCCATATGTTTGGGATTTTATAAATGTTTGTATTATTTCAATAATTATGTAATAAAACAAGCAAGCAACACGGTTGTCAAATTAAATGATTTCTACTACTTTTATTGATAATATGAAATCGTGCTGCATGTCCAACATGGTTTTATAAGGGCATAAAATCCAACAGTTTAATGGTTCGATTAGTAGTCCGGGAGGGCCATAATTGATTTATTCTTCCATTAAATGATTATGTGTATGTTTATGTGAATTATATTATAATATGATGTTAAATGCATGCATGTGGGTCCACATTTCATCATAGGGGCATTTTGATAATTTGGCTCGTTGAGGGCGTAATTGTATATTTGTATGCATGTTGGTGAACTATTGTTGAGGTCATATATAATGTGGATTTGTTCGAGCCATTCGGCATGAGATGATCTTTCAGTGCAAGTTAGCAGTTTGGTCATAACGGGATTAAGTTCGGGGCTCGGGGTGAGTCTCGGGGTAATTTGGTGATTAGAATGTTACCGGGAATTAAAGGGTAATGTGATATGATTTATTGGTACTTGAGAATTTTGGGAATAACGGGAATTGGAGGGTGTTAATTATGATTAACGAAATAGGCGGGAAATGATAGTTTTACCCTTGGGAGCCTTTAAAAGACTTTAAATGACATAGGGGCAATAAGGTCTTTTCACCCTAAGGTTATATTTAGCCATTAGAAGGTTGTGGAAAGCTAAGAAAAAATAGAGCCTCCTTCTTCTAATCTCCTGTTCATCATTTCTTCTTCATTTCTCTTTGAATTTTGAAGTTCTTTTTTAGGAACCAAACTTTGATGATCTAGGTTATGTTCTACCATTGAAGAGGGTGTGATTCTGAGATTGAGGTGAGTTTCTACCCATTAAAACTATGGTTCTTGCTATGTTTTTCTTATTGATTTTCAACTGGATTTTTGAGTTGGATAATGGGAATTGATGGGAGTTTTTGGCTAGAGTTACTTGGGTTATGATGCCTAGGACTTGTGTATATGGTTTTTGGGTTCATTTGGGAGTTTAATTGAAGTTTCGAAGCTTTTTTTCAGGTTGGAAATGGAAAACTCGATGGAAGTAAAAACCAGGGCTGATCAGCCTGGTTCTAGCGCTACAGCGCCCAAGGGAGGGCGCTACAGCGCTAGCCAGGGCAAATCAATCCTAGTTGTAGCGCTGGGGCGCTAGGGGGGCAGCGCTGTAGTGCTACCCTATTTTCCCTTATGCATTTTTTGGGAACTTTTGAGGGTTTTTGGCTTGGGGTTTCAATTCCTAAGGCTCGGGATCAAATCTACTCACCGTTTGGGTACAATTCGGGGTCCCGGGAGTGAGGTTTAGGTCAAGAACCTTTCATTGTTGATTTCATTAATTATGACTAGATGACCGCTAAGGGATCAAATGATCGATCATTCTCTAGGTTCGTTCAATTGTTATTTCTCACTCAAACCAGAGGTAAGAAAACTGCACCTAGTATGTGATGCATGAGAAACATGTGATTAGGGCATGGCATGAATGTTGAATATGAGATTGTTCAGATCTTGAGTCTCTGCATTTGTGCATATTCATAATTATGCTAGCGATTGTTAAGTAAGCATGCTGAATGCCCTACATTTGGATATTTTACATATGATATATGTCTAGTTGCATTGCTTACTTGTGCATGGCACTGACTCATTAGTCTGAATCGACAATGGTGTCGGTATTAACTATGAAGTTGTGACTCATTAGTCAAGTTCGACAGTAGTGTTGAGTACTGGTCATATGGTATTGACTCATAAGTCAAGAACGGTCTTAGTGTGTTTAACGTAAGTCGAATTAGATCTAATCAACATCAGCATTGAATGACTCATCATAAGCATTAATGCCGGACCGACCTCAAGTTCGATGACAACTAAAAGCACTTGTCTAGCCTATGGCTAGTCACTTAGAGTCAGGGCCAGAAGGCCCATGTGACTGCATCGTCACGTGGCTATGGGTGCTGAGGCCACGTAGTGACTCACTCATCAGTCACTCATCTGGTTTAAGTTAGTGACTTACTCATCAGTCACTCATCTAATTAGGGGTATACGCCCCAGCATGGTTAACAGAATCTCAAGTGTTAAATCATTATTCTGTTTAGGGATATACGCCCCATCATGGTTAACAGAACCTCAAGTGTTAAATCACTCATCTGAATAGGGTTATACGCCCCATCATGGTTAACAGAACCTCAAGTGTTAAATCACTCATCTGATTAGGGCTACACTCCCCATCATGGTCAACATAACCTCAAGTGTTAAATCACTCATCTGATTAGGATTGGCTTGATAGTCATCTATTCAGGAGGGCAGGATCCCCCATCATTATCTGAACCTATTTGCATGCATGAATAGGGATGTTATTGCTAGGCATGCCTTATATGATTTAGTAACATGTTATTACTATTCATGAGCATATTGAGTTTTCTTGCTGAGCTTCGGGTCACGGGTGCTATGTTGTGCAGGTAAAGGCCAAAGAAAGTTGGAACATCCTTGAGATGGAGAGTATAGGTGATGATGTGTACATATGCGGTTGCTCTTCCGCCACGACCGAGGGTTGAAAGAGGAACTAGGTTAAACCCTATTTTGCCGCTTAGATCGACTGGTTGTAAATATTTTCTTGTAATTAACCTTTAAATTATATTTTTGGGATCCCAATGTATAAAGTAACCATTATATCTTAACAAAAAATTTTAACCCTAAACTGCTAATCATACTTAGTTACACAATTATGGCCAAATGACTCGATTAGCGAGTTTAGCATTGTTCAAAGTGCACAACGTAATGGTCCCTGGAGTTTAGGGCATTACAATGTGTCTTTTATGTTTCCCCAAAAGATAAATTTTTTGAAAAATTTAAGACAAATAAAACAAGTAGAGGTTATAACTTAGCCTATTGTACTACTGTCTATTAGGTCCATCTATCTATTAAAACTATCATATTACAATTAAGTACAACTTGGGTAAATGGGTCTTAACAATTGACTCTTCCATGGAGGAGGGCTGTGTTTAGTATATCGTACCCACTACTAAGGCCCCCTAACTTCCACTTGAACCCAAAAGATAGGAATTTGAACCCTTGCTTTATTAATTGTTATTTGTTTAAATTTGACCCAATCTAATAATGCAAAGTAAATGGGCCACAAATGGGCTAACCCATAATAGAGGAATTTAAACTTTACACTTTCAATTGGATCCAAAATTCTTAACACTTACTAAAAAATGAAACAATAACAAAAGCAAATAACATGTTTTATTAAAATAAGAAAATAATTACAGGCTAGTGAAAAATTCTAAAATAGCATAAAATAAAATTTAACAATGTGTTCTTATATACATCTAATCCTCCACATTAGATCCTTCTTCTAGCATATCTTGAGTGAATTCGTCATAATCCTCTTGAGTGTAGATAAACCTTGAAGTAAAATGAACTTGATTAAGAAATCCTTCACTAAGGTTATTTGATAACTGATGAACCCTGTCTCCTATTTCTCCATTTGGTAATATAATATCCTCAAATATTTTAAAATTTCATGCAAACCTATCCATAAATATGTCATATTTATCTTCAATAGGTACATCATTATCAAATAAAACTTCATTCCATGCTATCCTTAAGCTTGGTTCTGCTAACAATAGTTTGACTGAGTGCATGAGAACTATGAACTTCTCATGTGATTTTAAAAAGGTTGTATGACTATCAATAATCTTTTTTATTTTCTTGTGAATTCGATTGATTCTAAGAAACACTCTCTCGAACTCATTATCATACTTAGGGTCTGATATTCTTCTTATAGCTTTAGCCTTTCTAACCACACTTAAGTCCATTGAGCTAATTTATGAAAATAACACAAGAAAGACATTACAAACATATTTCGAAAACAATGTATATACTTACTTGGTAACGAGTTGGTCCTTTGTAGTTGCCGTGTGTATTTCATGGGAACAATCGAGACCGATATAGTCGTGGCTCTGATACCACTTGTAACGCCCTAATTTCTCATAAATTATCGAGAATACAGTGTTGGATCATAATCATAAACATTGCTCTTTTATTGTATGAAAACTTAAAAATAAGTATATGGATCCATGGTTTTTTTAATTGTCTTTAACATATTAAAATGAGCAACATTTAAATAAAACTTTAAAAGAAAACATTCTTTAATGAATAAATAAATAAATAGTCCCGCTTGATCTTCCTCGACTATATGGTCCCCACGAGTACATCACGAAGCTCCTAGGTCCCACTCGCCACCGAACTTTCTATCTTCAATTGCCTAAAATAACTAGATCATAAGGGGTGAGCTTCTAAGCCCAGTAAGGAAAATACAAACAAGAGTTAGTCATATAATCATCTAATCAACATATCATAAATTTCACAAGAGTCATACCAAAACTTATTTATACTAATCATACAAAATCATAAAACCCTAGGTCATATCATAGCCTAAGTCATAATCATAAATCATAATCTAAGTCATAATTCATAGTTCATAGTCATAATTCATAGGTCATAAGTCATAATCGTAACTATAGGTCTTAGATCATAATATAAAAATATAAGTGCTTATATAGGGGTGGCAATTAAGCCCTGGACATAAGTCCGTCATTCATCATTGGACACCTTAGGTCTAGAGACACTTTGTAATGTCCCAAAATTCCCTAATGTGGCTTAGAGCTTGGATTAGGGGGCCAGGATGGCCATAATTTATTTATTATGCAATTAAATGATTATATGCATGATTATGTGAGTTATATTTTTATATGATGATAAATGCATGCATGTGGGTCCACTTTTCATTGTAAGGGTATTTTGGTAATTTGGCCCGTTGATGGCATAATTGTATATTTTCATGCATGTGTTATGATCTATGGATGATGCCACATTATTATGTGGATATGTTCAAGCTATTCGGCATGAGACGATCTTAGAATGTAAATTAGCAGTTTGGTCATAACGGGGTTAATTTCCGGATTCGGGTGAGTCTCGGGGTAATTTGATGATTAGTACATTACTAAGAATTAAAGGATAATGGGGTATGATTTATTAATATTTGAGAATATTAGGAATATTGGGAATTGGAGGACGTTAATTATGATTAACGGGATTAGACGATAAATGATGATTTTTCCCTTAGTGGTTGTTAAGGAGATAATTAGACATGGGGGCATTTTGGTCATTTGACCTTAGGATATATTTAAACTAAATTGGATGGTTGTAGAAGGGTAAAAGCTGAAGCAAAACCAGAGCTCTTCTTCTTTCCCGATCACATTTTTCTCTATTTTCCTTTGAGGTTTTGAAGCTAAGATTGAGGGTTCAAGCTTGGGAATTAAGGCTGGAAGTTCTAGGCTAATATTCAGCCATTAAAGGGGATTCAAACCTGAGCTTAAGGTAAGGTTTCAGCCATGTTTTTTTTTTTGGTTTTTGTTTTGTTTTCCAGCTGGTTTTGGGTGATATTTTGGACTGTATAGTCAGAACCGACAATGGAGTCAGTATTGACTGTGAAGCTGTGACTTATTAGTCAAGTTCGACAGTGGTATTGAGCATTGGTCGTATGGAATTGACCTATGAGTCAAGAATGGTATTAGCATGTTAAACACAAGCCAAAAAGATTAGATCTAATCGACATAAGCATTATCAACATTAGTATGAAATGCTTGACCGACCTTAAGTTCGATGAAAACAAAAGCGCTTGTCTAGTCTAAAGGCTAGTTACTTAGAGCCAGAGCCAAAAGGCTAAGGCGACTGATATGTCAAATGGCTTAGGGAGCGGATCCCCAGAAATGGACTTATTAGCCATCTATTTAAGGAGCAAAACCTTAGAGATGAACTTATTAGTCATATATACAGGGAACAAATCCTTAGAGGTTGACTTATTAGTCACCTGCACATCGTGTGACTCAATAGTCACATATTTGACTAGGGCTACGAGCCCCAGCATGATTACCAGAATCATTATTGATCTTCACTTATCTAATTGGGCTGTAAGCCCCAGAATGATTACTATAATCATTTATTGATATTGTATACATGCAGTAATAATTTTTCTTGCTGAGCCTTGGCTCACGGGTGCTCTGTGGTGTAGGTAAAGGGAAAGAAAAGCTCATCCAGCCTTAAGTGGAGAGCTTAGGTGGTGATGTATACATATGCAGCCGCTTGACCACCACAACCAAGGTGTTTCTTAGAGGAACTAGGGGTTAACCCTATTTTTACCGCTTAGGTCGGCGGGTTGTAATGTTTACACTGTAATGACCATTTTGGATTGTAAATAAATTTGTACACACTTTTATGGGCCCATGTACATTTTTATGTTTTAAATAAAATATATCCATTCCTTTTGACCGAGATTTTTCACCTTAGCCTATTAATAACACCTAGATGCACGTTTATTACAAAATGTCTCATTTAGCGAGTTAAGCACTGTTTAAAGTCCACAGTAACGGTCTTGGAGTAACCAGGGTGTTACAACTTGGTATCAGAGTGTGCCAAGGTTTAGGGTTCCTGTAGACTGGCTGGGCATGTACACTCGCCACTGAAGACAAGCTCGACTCATGGTTTGGTAACTATTTATATGGTTATGTGTTTATCTGCTTGAATAGAATATAAATGTCTTACTTGCTTACATGAGATATGTTGATAAGGCTGGGCCTTGACCACTGCATCATAAGCAAGAACGTGCTTATTAGTACTGATATTGCTAGAACATGCTTATTACTATTGTTAATCATTGAACTATTAACTGATAAGTGTTAAATGTTCAATGTTATGATCATGTACCCATTTGTTCATCTGCATGATTGTGGAACATGGGTGATTATCTGTTTGATCTTTGACCGTGAGGCGGCAAGAGGTTTAGTTATCACTGCCTAACTGGCCGCATTGATTATTTCAACACAGTATAAGCTGTAGTTATGCTTCCAAGACAGACAGATTCATCAATTGGCCAGGAATATCAGGGCCAGAATAACAGACAGGGTCAAGAGAATGACTAGAATCAGATTCAACAGCCAGCTCCTGATAACTGGCAGCAGTTGTTTGTTGATTTGCAGGCAAGAGTTATAAGGCAGGAAGGAGAAATCTGCCTCTTGAGACAACAACAGGTTCCTACATGGAACATTTTACTTGAGGCACCACCTGCAGCGGTGCCAGTAGTTGAGCAATTGCCAGAGGCTGGAAGCAAATGAGAACCTCTTTATGAAAGGTTCAAGAAATAGCAACCTCCAGTTTTTTAGGGTAGTGCAGATCCAGCTAAGGCAGAGCAGTGGATGAACATGATTACCACCATCCTTGATTTCATGAGGGTGTCTGGTAATGAGAGAGTGGCTTGTGCCACATACATGTTTCGGGATGATGCCTGAATTTGGTGGGAAGTGATATCCCAGACCAGAAACATCAATACCTTGAGTTGGGAAGAGTTTCAGACTCTGTTCAATGAAAAGTATTACAATGATGCAATCGGGGCTGGAAAGGCTGAATAGTTTATTAGATTACTTCAGGGGAGTTTGTCAGTGATTGAATATGCTCTGAAGTTTGATAGATTGACAAAGTTTTCCATGGAGCTGGTGCCCACTGATGGGACCAGAAGGGAGAGGTTTCTCCAAGGGATACAACCTAGATTAGCCCGGGATGTTCGTATCACCACCGTGGCTGGAGTTGCTACTTATGCACAGGTGGTAGAGAAGGCGCTCACAGCTTAGAGCGCAAAGAACAAGATATGGCAGGAAAATGTAGCCAGAAGAGAGTTGAGGAGGATAGGTCTTCCATTTGTGGGTTCAGGTAGGGGTAGAGGCCCCAGTGATCAGAAAAGGAAGGCTCCTGATGCTTTCCCAGCTCCAGGCCCTGATAGGCAACCACGTGGTATTCCAATGGGCCGCCAGGGTGGCAGTAAGGCCTGGAGGACTTATCTAGAGTGCCCTAGGTGCAAGAGGCGCCATTTGGGGAAGTGTAGGGCAAAGGCTTGTGTAACGCCCCACGTCATTATGGTTGCTTCCTGGAATGACGACTAGCCCTGCAAACCAACATAAGTCTTTCTAGCGTGCTTTGTCCTCACTCGCACACTTCCTGGGGAAACTTCCAAGGAGGTCACCCATCATGAGATTACTCTAGGTCTAGCACGCTTAACTTTGGAGTTCTCAAGTGATGGGTTACCGAAAAGAATATGCATATTATTGGCATAGGTAGTACTCATCAATCCATTTAAGCCCTCTTCAATCGTGTAGTCACATACCCACACAATCTTAGAATCATCACACTTGACTTTCCCCAGGCAATGTGGGATTGCACAGCTTTTTACCCGGTCTTTCCCCCTGTGGATCATGGAATTCTGACTGTCACAACTTGCTTCTTATGTGGGGCAGTGGGACATCTTAAGAAAGACTGGCCAAAAGCAAGAAAGGAATAGCCCAGGAAGGCGGACAACTCGACTCCAACTCGAGTGTTCGCATTGACTCAAGCAGAAGCTGAGGCTTCACCCTCAATAGTTACAAGTTAGCTTTTTAGTGTTGGAACCCCTTATATTGTTTTGATTGATTTTGGTGCTACACATACTTTTGTTGTTAGTATAATTATTGATAGAATGCGTAGACCATGTGATTGTTATGGTGTGGGGTTCGGGACCTTATTACCCACTATGGAGTTGGTAGTATCCAGGAGATGGGTCAAATCTTTTCCAGTGACAGTGTGTAACGCCCTAGATAACCAAGACAATTACAATGTGTGTTTAAAATAGTGCGAGACTTGCTAACCAAGTCATTTAAATAAATGTGTGAATCTAAAGACAAAAACAGGTTATGTTCAAAAGATTTTGGTTATAAATGAATAATTTCCATTAAAATAAATGTTTGATACATGGGATCCCAAAGCAGGATTTGAATGACATATTTACAAGATTTTCAAATGTTATAGATAATCAAAGCCACTCTAATGGCAAAATACACATTTTAGGTTTCCGTCCCTGTACAATCCCTCGACCGTGGCGGCTGAGCAGCTGACAATGTACATCTCGCCCCCAGAGCTCTCCAACCCATGGTCGATTCATCTTACCCTTGCCTTTACTTGCACCACGTAGCTCAAGGTATACAGGCTAATCCCGACAAGATTGAAGCATTAATTGACATGTCCTCACCTCGAAAACATAAAGATGTTCAGAGCCTAACTGGACGAATGACGGCCTTAAATAGGTTTATCTCGAAATCTACAGATCAGTGTCTTCCATTCTTTAATATTTTGAGAGGGGGCAAGAAGTTTGAGTGGTCAGATGAGTGTGAACTCGCATTCTAGAACCTTAAGAAGCACCTCGCCGAGCCATCAATCTTGTCTACACCAATCGCAGGGGAAGTCTTATAATTATATCTCGCCACAACCAAGCATGTGATTAGTGTAGTACTTATTCGGGAGGATAAGAAAATACAAAATCCGTATACTACGTCAGTAAGAGGTTATTGGGGGCGGATTTGAGATACCCATTAATGGAGAAATTGGCTTTGAGCCTAATGCACGCATCTTGAAAGCTTTGACCCTATTTCCAAGCACATCTTTTCCATGTGTTAACTGATCAGCCGTTAAGGCAAGTATTATCCAAGAACGAAGTGTCAGGGAGATTGTTGAAGTGAGCTGTCGAGCTCAGACAGTTCGAAATCACCTATCAACCTATAACAACAATCAAAGGACAAGCTTTGGCAGACTTCATGGTCGAGTGTATAGGGATCTCCAACAAGGAAGTCGTAACCCCAGCCCACAAGCTGTGGAGACTTTACGTCGATGGGTCCTCTAATGAAAATGGATCGGGGATAGGAATCATTCTGATCACCCCGATGGGAAACTGCTTCCACTCGACGCCAAGGTTTGGCTTTGAGGCATCGAACAACGAGGCTGAGTATGAGGCATTGTTAGCAGGTGTTCGGATAGCCACTAAGCTCAAATAAAAATTCACCCACTGCTAACTCGCAATTGGTCATTAACCAGGTCCTGGGTGAATATCAGGCTCGTGGCATAGAAATGGCAGCTCACCTGGAGAAAGTTAAGGCAACATTTGGGGAGTTTGAGTTCTACGCTATAGTACAAGTTCCCAGGAACAAAATTCGAATTCAGATGCATTGGCCAGGCTCGCCACGACCAACGAAGCTAACACACTCAACATGGTTCCAGTAGAATTATTACCGGCCCCGAGCATAACCGAGCCTGAGGAAGAAGATGTAAACATGATTGACTCGCAATCCACCTAGATGACCACAATAGTTGACTACCTCGAAACATGAAGTCTCCCAGCAGATCAGAATGAGGCTAGAAAACTTATGTACAAAATACCAAGATACACCATCTTGGAAGGAAAATTGTAAGAGGATATTCCATGGCACTACTTAGGTGTGCAACTCCCCCCGAGGCAAAAACCATTTTAGAAGAAATCCATGAAGGATTTTTCAGAGACCACACCGATGGGGCATAGCTTGTCAAAAAAGGTGATTAGGCACGGATATTTCTGGCCAACAGCCAAGGAAGATTCATTCGAGTACGTCAAATGCTATGATAAGTGTCAACGGTTTGGTTCAATACCGCGAGCTCCACCCACCGAGCTTACCATGATGAGCTACCTGTTAGTGCAACAATTTGTCTTTCTATATCTGGAAGTAAAACCCAACGATGAATGATGACCTGCTACTATTCCGGTGATGAGGTTTTCCTTTGACTCGTCGGGATCACCTACAAGAAAGACACTTCGATGCTTAAGTCAGTTCAAAATTCGATCCATTTCCCTTCTACGAATCTTATATTTATAGGACAAAATATGCAAAACAGTTAGTTGGTTCAAGCGAACCCTGGAATGGGGGGAAAGAAATAACTGAATTTCCCTCCAAAAATACCGACTTTGAATGTCTCGCTCAGGGGTCAGAGGTGCAGATCGCCTCTGACCCACAACTTCTGCCTTTGGAACCTTTCTTTGTCAAAACGTTCCGTTTTGAATATTTGATAAATGAGGAAAGGGTTTTTGGGCTGAACATTTTGGGGCCAACACTACCCATGGCCATTCGCGATATAGGGAATCGACCTCATAGGCTCCTTGCCAACCAGAAAGGGTGGAGTAAAATATGATGTAGTCACTATCGACTATTTCACAAAGTGGACCGAAGTCAAACCTTTATCAACCATCACCTCGAAGAAAGTCCTATATTTCATAGTAGAAAACATCATCTGTAGATACGGGATGCCCAGGAAGATTGTGTCGGATAATAGGACCTAATTCGACAGTGATTTGTTTACACACTTTTGCGAAAAGAATGGGATAATTAAAAGCTTTTCCTTCGTGGCCCATCCCAAGGAAAATGGACAGGTTGAAGCAGTAAATAAGACTTTAAAGAGTTCCTTGAAGAAAAGGCTAGAAGAAGCTAGGGGAAGATGGCTAGAGGAGCTGCCTCAAGTCCTGTGGGCATATAGAACAACACCAAGAACCTCGACGGGGCATACCCCCTTCTCCTTAGCTTATGGATGAGAGTCCATGTTGCCTATCGAGGTCGAAATCCCAACTATAAGGTGCGATGCATATGATCAAGCCTCAAACCAATCCTGGCTCGAAGAAAGTTTGCACTTCATCAAAGAAAGACAAGACGAAAATTAGTTGAAAAATGATGCGTACTAGCAAAGGGCTACTAGATATTTTAACAAAAGGGTCCGTGATAGGAAATTTGGATTGGGAGAATTGGTGTTAAGACACGTGTTTTTGCCACATGAGACCCATCTGCTGGGGTACTTGGGCCTAAGTGGGAAGGACCCTATCAGATCGAGTCCATAGCGAGGCTGAATGGAGGATTGGTTCCGCGAGCTTGGAATTGTGAACATCTATGACCTTATTATCAATAATAAAGGAATGTTGTTTATTCGATTTAACCAAGCGTGTATTTTATTTTACTTTTTGATTAATAAAGTATTGAATTTCATTCAAATGTTGTATTTTTATTGTTATAATTTTTTGCAAGACCTTGAAATTCAATAACCTAAGATCACAATCATAGGATATTAAGGGGGCATAAGTGGTATACAATCATACCATAGGCTCAAAAAAATATAACATAAATAAAAATTAACTCTAATAGAAATGTTTGGATTATTAACCCAACATGAAGAAAACAATAAGTGTATGGATCATTAACCAAACACACGAACTAAACAAGCCTGGAAAAAACCAGCAAGACCTAATCGACACAGTCAAAAGTTGGAATTTCAGATAAACCAACTAAAAAACATAAGTTGAAACTAGGGCTGGAAATTTTTGCAAATGAGTTTCGACCTTGCAACCTCGAGGTCATACTCAAGGATGAGGAAAAGTAACTGGAAAAAAAAAATGTAACTAGACTAACTAGGTTACATACCATTTTAGTATTTCTTAAATACGTGGTAAAAGTAAAGTTCGACCTTGACAATAACGAAGTCGAACATGGACATTTCAAATAAACTATGCATGAATGTATTAAAATTCAAACTTAAACCCAGCGTATATTTGTACGAATAAACAAGTATAAAAGCAGGTCCTTAATAATAAAAAATGCTAGAAATACTTTGATCCAGAAATATGGTGCATAAGCTAAAGGTAGACAATGTGCAAAAACCATTTCGAGCTAGAAAGTTGAAAGCATAAAAACTATTATTAAAATATAAAGTCATAAGATGATTAAAAAAGCTCAAAATCGAGTTGAAAATTGTCTTTGCCCCAAGGGCACAAAAAATATAATTACAAAAATTATAATGGGTCGCAACCCATGATTTGGATTTCAAGGATTAGCTGCCTCCTCAGCCGCAACACTGGAAGCCTCCGCCGCCTCCTCACCCTCGAGCCTGGCCTCTTCCTTCTTAAGTCGAGCCTACCATTTAGCAACGAATTCGGTATCCAGGCTAGCAAGAAAGCTGATATCGAGGTCGGGGTTGTTAGCCCAAATTCGATACATCACCATGTCTACGACGCGATCTTTTTCGGTCTTAAACTCCTCTAGAAGACGAGCCTTCTCACCCTCGATAACCTCAAAGGTCATCTTCATCTCCTTTTTTAGCTTGGCGTTGAGTTCCCGAATCTACTTGATCTTGGAGTCCCTGGCCTCGACCTCCTTCAAGGTCGCCTCTAGCTTGGACTCAAGCTCGGGAATCCTTTTGACCTCCACATCCCTTGCTTCAATTTCTAGTCGGGCTTTCTTAAGTTCGTCCTCGAGCCTCAGCGGGCATCTCGGGCCTCCTGGGAATTATCCTTTTGACCTCCGCATCCCTTGTTGTAACCTCGCTATTCAGCAAGAAATTATGCTGAACAAAGGATATGAATGCCTACACAATTTTTTTAAAAAAATAAATAAAAAAAGGTCAAGGTTAGAATAGCACAAATCAAAGCTAGCACAGAAGAAGGGGCTAGGCAACAATGACTAACCGAGGAAAACAGCTCACCACTCTTGTCAAAAAGAGTGTTGGTATCTCGATAGAAGGTCAGAAAATCCCACAGAGGGGCCTTGAGGTTGTTGAAACTTTGACCGACACGGGTCAAAGCATTAGAACCGAGATTGACTCCATGGGTTCCAACAGTGCTGTCGACCACAAACTCAGGCACATAAGTCGATATCGACAGGAAGTGGTCTCAGATGGGAGCTTGGACTCAACTCGGTTGAGCTACAGGGGGAGGTATGACCTCGGAGTATGTTGAGGGCTCAGCAACATGGCTTGGTTCTTGTGGCAACTAGGCCGAGGGGACCACCTCATTTTTCTTGGATAGCCTAGAGGGGCGACCTCCCTTTTGGGACACTCTTTGGCATTTGTTTGCCCTCGAGGCCACATGCTTGTTGATAACATTGTCCAAGTCCCAATCCATGTCACCTGAGAATCAGAAAAGATTATATGTAAGTAATCAAACAAGGTTGTTAGAAGAAATGAGACTCCAAGATAAAATAAACCTAACCGGTACTTCCGGCCGAGCTTGCGCTCGGGGACCAAGAAATCCCCCTATCTTCTAATGACTCTAGGGAGGCCACCTCTCTATAGGTGGGGGATAGTCTTGAAAGGTCCCTATATATGTTGGTCCCATATTGTACAGCTACCCCATCCCAGACCTCATTTAAACTATACTTGGTCTAGTATTTTCCTAGCTAGCTATCGAACCTAAGGAATCTAAGGTCAACCCTCTACCATGCTAAGAAGTTATCTCTGGGGTCCTCAAAGAGGATCATTACGTTAGGCTCGTGCTTAAGTAATGATGAAGACCACATGGAATGAACCGACACTACTTTACCTCCATCCGTCGAGCTCGTTGAGGCCTCGTCGTGCACTTCATTGCCCAAGACTGGTTGCTCATGTAGACGGGAGACGGTGGCACGGGCTTGCAAGCCTGAAGGCATCCTCCTTGGGGGACGTTTGTGTTGGGGTTTTATGCCCTAATTAAAACTCAAATTCTTTGTAATCTCATTTTATTATCAATAAAAGAATAGAAACTTAGTCAATCACTTTGCTCACATGTTTTATTTTCATGATTATTTGTTTAATATAAACTTCTATTAAATCCTGAGCATATAGATAATCTTATTTATAGTGACGTAATCACAGTGGAATATAAATATGATTATATGTTCAAAATAAGTTACTCCTAAGATTAGTCAGTGCACTGGATTTACACTGATTTGGCAATCTACAATATGATCTACTTACACATTACAGTGTTATGTTCTCTCCAGAACATTAGCAAAGTAGATAAGATCGGATGTATTTGTTACATCGGACAGGACCGATATTGACGATAAGTAAACATACCGTTATTATCTATTCTAGTCATATCATATAGTTGACCATAGGTCAATTCAATCTCAATTTTGAGTGGTTAGTATTCTAACTGATTGTATTATTTGAGTTCTTTGATTTGTTCGTTACCAACTTACCCTACGGACTAGCCCATACTTACATCTTGGGAACTCGGTAGTATAATTGAGTGGGAGTGTTAATCATAGATATGAACATCTATAGCTTCTGATGAAGAAGTGAAATGATGGTTTCCTTTTAGTTTGGTTCAAGGTGTTAAATGATAGAGATCTCATTTCAGTAATTAAATTAGTTTACTGAAATATCATTTACAAGGAACTAAGTGTTTTAAGGATAAAATACAATGAGGGGTCAAATGGTATTTTAGTCCTATCTCATTGTAGATCGTCTATAGAGGATTTAGTGAAAATTATGGTTGTAACAATGGATAATTAATAGCGTATCTATATTTGTTATAGAGCGTTCTATGAATTCAAGAGTGCAATTCCGAGTCTATAGTGGAGTCACGAGGAATTAATAAGTTAATAAATTTATTTGTTAGATTTATGATAACTTATTGGAGCTTGATTTCATAGGCCCATGGTCCCCATTGTACCTTGGATAAAATCATCTAGATAGTCTCAATTAATTGATTTAATCATCAATTAGAATTATCAAAGTTGACCAGGTCAATTTTGGATAGTTTCACAGAGTTGTGTAATTTTGAGAAGAAAAGAGAAATTATGGCAGATTTATTAATTAAGATAAATTGGTATCTAAATTAATAAATAATTTTAAATCAAGGTTCAAATTATAAATAATTAATTTGATAAATGATTTAAATAATTATTTAATTAATTAAATCAATAGAAAATAATACATGCCTTGATTTTAAGACCAATGGGCTTATAATCAAATGGAAAATTTCACGGGCCTATAGCCCATGATAATTTCGACCTAGGGCTTCAAAATGACTATTATTTTATCGATTTTTTAATTAAATTAAATGACCTAATTGAGTCTATAAAAGGAGTGCTTAGAGAGAAGTCAAAACATAAGTTTGATAAGTCATAAGTCAAATTTTCTGATAGTTTTAGATTCTCTCTAAACACAAGTCATTTTCTAAGCCTCTTTGTTATTTTCTTTTCTTCTCTCTATATCTATCTCATGTGTTGATAATTGCCCACACTAGTCTAGGTGGTTCTAAGGATACATTGGAAGATTGGAAGAAAATAGAAGATCGGTTCAGTTTCTTGATAATACTCTGCGACAAAGAGGATACAAGAGTTAGAGAAACTGAAGGAAGGACTCTTTAATTCCACTGCGTATACTGTAAGTATTCTATTCTTTGTTTCTCTTTGAATTCAATTTTAGAAACATATTTTAGGCTATCTCGTATTAATTTGTTTAATATTAGATATACATGAAAATAAATAAAGATCCTGTATAAGCTAATCCAACAGTTTGGCTATGGGGATTGACACATCTTCCCACGTCAGGTATTTGCAAATCCCCAAATCATCCATGGACTCACCTTCGCCTAAGAGGTCACAAGCTCGAAGCTTGTCTTCGTGGAGGAGATAGGTGAGGGACCTTCGACCGTATGTGAACTGAAGAATAGCTGCCCTATGTTCTTTCATGACCTTTGTTGGAGTAGGCCGATGATAGGTGGCTTCAAGCAAGAGTGGAATAAATATTTCGAGCCCAAAAGTTCAAATTAAAATAGAAAAGACGTTGAATTACATATGAATGCGTTGGAAGGAGTAGAATTGGGAAGGAGTGAGCTCATCCGTCCAGGAAAATATCGTTTTGAAATTTGGAGGATGGTTTAGGATGTCCTTGAACAACCGCTTCTCCTTCGGGTAGCTCGATAAGTAGTAGAACCCTTCTCCTTCGTGAGCTCGAGAAGGTTGCTCTTAAGGCAAAAGAGATGTAATATCTCTTGTGTTGAAGGCCCGACCCACTTCATCTAGTGGTACAGAGACCTTAGAGATGACAAAACTCTGAAAGAGTTGGTTTGGAGTTGGAAGGGGGCGAGGCGACATAATCCAAGAAATTTTTGAAGTAACCCTTCAGAGGCAGCAAGGCCCCAACCCTCATGTGCTTGTAGCTCCAGGAGACAAGCTTGACCTTACGATTGGGATTGCCATCTCCCGGGGCATAGCAACTCCTTTCGTTGGAGGTTACAGGACGACAAATCAGTGTATTAGAAATCTTAAGGCCATGATAGGCCAGCAACTCAAAGATATGGTCGGTGGAAGTAACTAAGCTCTGGTAGTGCTCAGCCTAAAAAAACTCCTCCTTCAAGGTAGGGATTGAGAGGGCCTGGGAGGTGGTCGGTCATTTTGAAGTATCCTTCATTAGGGTGAATGAGATCTCACCAGGTGGAAAGACTATGGTCACTTTAAGTTTGGGGTCTAATAGAATAGGTCTGATCTCGGTATTCGGGTCAGGATAGGCTGCGACTCGGAGTCTCTTCCTTTTTCTTTCCTAGACCTTGTCGATTTGGCGTCGGAAGTGAACTCGTATATCTTCTTGTTCGCACCGTTCCCCATGCTCGCGAATCAGTCGTTGATTTCGTGTAAATGGCGATTCAGGACTGGGAGTTGATGAATGGTAAGGGATGGCAAGCTCGAGCCCCCACCAATTCTTTGAAGACTGCGACATCTAACAAGAAAGAAAAATGTGAGGGCCCATAATTTTAAAGAGTGGAAAAATTTATCTTAATAACTCGAGTTTACAAGCTCGAGATAACAATATTGCCTCAATCGAGACTGAAGGCTCGAAATGGCGAGATTGACTCGGATGTTTATCCCGAACTATTGTAAATTTCAGGCATCGAGAGTGCACCATGTGAGAGTGGGACAGATACTATAATTTTAAAACAAAAGAGAATCCAGGATTTCCAGGGAAAAAGTTGGCAGTATCCCGAAAAAGTGATGTTTCTGAGATTTGTGCATCAAAACCCTAATCCAAAACCCTATTTCTTAAGCCACATGAAACTTACGACTGAAAATACCCCATTACTTGAAAAACCTCATTTTTACATTTTCTACCAAAAAATTTGTGGTCTAAACCGTGATTCTAATCACCCCAAATCTACCCAAATCACAAACTTGCCTAATGCAAGGGTGAAGCCTTAAAAATCTGGTAAAACTAGAAGGCCATTATCAGGAACAAATGAAACGTATAAAATAAAAAAGAGAAGAATACTAGAGGAAGATCAGGAAGCTTACACAAATTTTTTCGTGGGAACGAGGGGATCGTCGACTGAAGAATGGGAAGCAGATGATCCAACGGAGTTCAAGGTACTAGGATTGCTTCACTTCTTTGGCTTAGAGAACATGCAAAGAAAATCTTGAGTTTTTCTTTTTTCTCTCTGGTTCATGCATTCTAAGGAGTGAATGAAAGTGATGAAGACGAAGGGGTTGTATATTTATATATATATCCTAGAGGGGATGTCAAAGGTCGAAAGGATCTGAGCCCTTGGTTTAACTTGAAAAATGATCTGATGGATGGGGTTTCATTTTAACATTGGTTGCAAAAAGGTCCTAGGAAAGGACGTGTACAGAATAGGGAGGTACTCGAGTACACTTAGTATGCAATCCCCTAACGACACATGTCCGCACTCGAGTTAGGTAGGTGGGCAAGTTTTTCGAAAGTGAAGTTCAGAAGTTTCATTCTCATAGGATTCGAACCAATACTTTTGAGGGGGCAAAATGTTACACCATAATTTCGAGGATGAATAAATTATTCTCGATATGTAGGCTCGAAAAGCGTAAGCTATAAAATAACAAGCATTGGCTGAACACTTGTATGAATATGCATGATTCCTGATTTGTTTTTGTTAGCGATCGAGCACAAGTTTAAAAGGCTCGAGCTTAAGCTTCAAGCTCGAAAGAAAGAATCTTCTCCGCCGCTTATGGATATTATTCGAGCCTTAGTTGAAAGTTCGAAGGTATTGGTCTCCGACGATTGAGTTCGATGAAACCACCAACTGAAGAGGGGCTGACCGAAATAACAAGCTCGAATGTATGTCGATCTCGAAAGCGTGTTAACCTTGCATTTGAGGTCAACAACGTATTTTGCATGCAACAACTGTTAGGAGATCCCTACTCTTTAGGGATTTTTTTTTCTTCTGATAATGAAATCCCAGTTATCATGGGATATTATGCATTTAATGTATTTAATTACATTTATTTCAGATTAAAATAATTAGTTGTAACTTCCTCGAAATCAAGGGAATATATTCATCCAACCACACTTATAAATAGCTTGGTAATTTTCATTTGTAGTCATGCACACTCTTGTACTGAGAATACTCTGTTGAATTGCTCTAAGGAAACTTTGAGAGAGTATCACGAATCAATAATATTGATTCGTTGACTAAATGGATTTTGACTGTTGAATCACGTAAAAATCTTACTGTTCTTTTCTTCTTTTCTGAATTTTTGTTTAGTACTCCTCAAATTTAAGATGACGAAAAACGACGTCAACAATGTATTAAATAATAATTTTTTAAAACTAGATTTTGTTTTGTTTTAAAAGTTTTCTAATATTATTCAATTTTGTATTTATATGTTTTTATAATAACCTATATATTTAAATTTAAACTATGATATAGAGAATAATTGTTAACTTTGTTTGACATATTTATAAAATTAATATTAATTGAAAATAGGTTATTTACACACACAAAAAAAAATTTGTATTGATGGGGTCGAAGCCCAAGGGCGTACATCTATCTCCCCTCTAACTCAACCATCCCTGTTGCACCCCTCAATCTAACCTCTCGGCTCTCTCTGTCTTGCAATTGGCGGGGCTCGTGCGAAGGCTCAACGGAGCTGCAAGGGGTGCGAAAGGGCTCAGTTGTGTTTCAGACGTTACAGGGAGGGGGCTCTCGATTGCGATGGGCTTGCGGGTAGTTGACTGACAGTGCTCGGGGCAGCAACGTGGCTTGGGACTCTCGACAGGGCTGGGCGGAGCGATGTGGCTTGGGGCTCTCGACGGTGGCAGCTTCAACGGGGTGAGCGATGGGTCCTCCTCCATATTTGTAAACCCCTTCTTCATTCCTTCAATATTTTAATTTTTTTAATTTTTTATGTGTTTTGAAGAGTGCTTGCTTCCATTCACGATTTGGGTTTCTATGAGTTTTGCTCTGTTTTGGTTTCGTTTGCATTTATATTGTTTTCTTATTGATTTTCACCTCATGATGCGTTAGATTGATATGTGGCAGCTGCACCTATCATGATGCTTTAGATAATTAGTTTGCATGTTTGTGTTCGATGTTTATTTGGGATCAGAATATATTGATTGAGTTACCATAGTAAGATTGTATCAAGAATAAGTTGTGATCCACTGCTAATATGGCTTTTTGATTTTGTTTTTATGAGAAGACTAGGCTTTATATGGTTGTTAGTTTTAACTCTGAAAATCGTTTAGAATCTTAAAGCTATAGAGGATTATAAGAATCTCTCGAACACTGATATGGGAAAAGAACCTGACCATATAACTATTTGTAGAAAAGATTTCTTGAAGTTGTTGTTGTCTACAAGAAGATAATTGGATTCAATGATATCTTGTGTTTTTAGATTATTAACTAATGATGAAAGATTATTGCAACTATACGCTAACTGTCTTCCATCTTAATGCATTTAACTAGTAGATAAATAGCTGAATACTTATGTAATATGCTTCATTGTAGATTTCATATTTGTTGGTGAATTGTAAAATTGTGCTTACACTTCATTGAAATGCTCTTAGAAGAAATAAATACTGACTGGCAAAGAGCTGCAGCTTGGTTGCTTGTTTCAATGGGCTCACATTTTATTGACCAAGTAATTGTGTTGTTGAAACTTGTCCTATCAACTTTCATAAAAGGGTAGTTTTGAGCGGTGCCCACACATTGAACAATAACGCTTATTGTTGTTTATTTTTCCTATTTGATTATTTGTGATTTGTCTCAACTAGTTTATAGCATATAAGCTCCAACATATGACATATTTACTTAGTTTGCTTGTGCAACAGTTTCCCTTTATCTTATTTTTCTATCATAGGCTAGAGGATAATTTAGTAAAAGAATATATTTATGCTTTACTTTTAAGATTGGGTTCTTTCAAAATTAATATGGTATCATGTCTGAGATCTTGTGAATTTTATAATGAAAATTTGGCAAAGAGAAATAATAGGTGATTAGGAAGATCATGACCTCACGTGCTAAGTATAGTGATCCACTATTGCATCAAATAGTTATACAAAGGTTCTAAAAATAGTATACTATAGTTGGAATATAAGTCACTAGAAATATATAGTTTTTGCATTAGCATTATATATGCATTTATCGTCTTATTGTTGTATTTTTCTATTTGTGGGTTTATCATTGTGGTTTTGTGAATAAATTAATTTATTTGCTACAATTGGGTGACTATGAAAATTTGAATTTGATTTTTAAAGCTATTAAGGTGAATTACAAATGATGTACAATACTCTGTCATTGTAAAGATTATATTAGTGACTCATTACTCATCTTATTTATTCTGCTTTTGTCTTTTGTTTAGATTTCTAATGTGCATCTTGCATATCTTAGTTGCTTTCTTATTGTTGCTTATAGATTGCTTATGTGAATGGTAATTTTTCTTGATATGTAAATAACCTCATCCATTGGATATAGAAAAAAACAATAGATGGCTTGTAGTATATATATATATATTGTTTGCTCTATATTCTTTGTCTTAATTGTTTATTAAATATGTTGTGAGCCCAATTATCACAATGATAATATTATTGGACTAAGTAATATGTGCATATATCTTTACTACTGTATAATATGTCTGCTTTATTATGAGTAAGTCATAAACATTAAAGTGTATAACGAATGTGTTATATTAAATATATTGCTAAGTTTGTACTGAAGTTTATAATTTTATTGAGGTTTATAATATATTATTTAGCATATAATAATGTACAATGGTTTTAAGGAGCCCAGCATCATGTGTCTTTATAGAAACTTCTCACAATGAAAAGAATTTAATGTTCATTATCAAAATTGTTTGTGTGAATTATTTAATGTAATTTTTTTATATGGAATTTTGATGTATATGCATGTAGCAAAGTTTTATCACAATACTCCTTAATTTTTTTTTTTTTGGCTCAATATTTATTTGGTTATTTTTTGTTTTCTAATTGTACTTATTTGCAGGTATGTACCAACTAGCTTGGTCGTTTGTCAACTAACATTAAGCTTTCAAGCAACAAGATTTTAAGGTATATTCATGTAAAAGGTGAAAGTCATATATGAGTTTCCTTTTTAAGGTATATTCATGTGAAAAACATTTATCAAGTGATAATTTACCCCTAGACATATGGGAATGGGTAGGAGTAAATTTTGGGACAAAATAACTTAGTGGATCACAAATAAATAATATTTCAAATAACATTCTCTCATTAATATAATATTCTTTTTTGTCAACGATAAATTAGATCATAATTGTATTTCGAATGAATAAAAAATAATTAATTAAAAATAGTGAAAAAAGCAACAAAGTCATGGTGATTTGGCCAAAAAAAAAGTGACTTACTTTCATTAGTATGAGCATTGACATCTTTCCCAAGACCACCTCCAGCTATTCATTGGGTCAACCCTTCGACCTTAATTAGGCGCCTTATCATCTTGGGGGTTCCCCTAATCTTGAGACCAGATATACTGAGCAAGTTATCCTTCTAATTAGGGCTTCAATCTCTTCTTGCAGGTGCCGACACTCATCTATGTTTGTGACTATGGTCATTGTGAAATTAGCTGAAATTGGTGAAATGTAACTTGTGCAAAGGTAGCAAGGACAGTGTAGTCAAAGCTCCTTTTGCATGGAAAGTTTGATCGGCATGAGCCTATACTCCATGGCCTCCTTAAGCTGCATATTTTTATCAGTTCATTGGAGAAAATCATCCATGGAGTCACAACTCTTCTTCTGCAAGCTTAGCCATAAAGGAGTTTTTACTCAAAGACCTCACAAAATGGCTGTAAGCATACCATCATTATTGGCTTGTTGTGCTCGCACATTCAATCACCTAATGAGTAGTTCGAGAGACTCATTGGGTCCCTCTTTCATTTTGGCCAGGGATACTCCCATGACATTACTTCTTGAAACTTGCTGAAAACATTTCACAATAGTTAATCAACTTGCACTCAACTTTGTTGAACCATTCCCCAGCAACCCCAGTGAAAATCATTGGAAAAAACATCTCATCTTAGCTAACTTGGAGACCCTGTGCAACCCCATCATGATGTTTAAACTACTCAAGTGATGGATGGGGTTTATAGTTCCATCATACTGTCATGTACGACGAGCTAGAAGTTTGGTGGTAATGGTGACCATAAAATTGTGGTCGTGAATAGATTTTAAGCCAAACAGAGTGTCTAAGTCCTCAAACTGATCAGCTCAACCTTGTTCAATTCTTGCTCCATTTGAGCTAGTCTTTCCTCGAGTTGATTACCTCTGAACTCATATTACCATGACTCTAACTCAAGCTAAAGATGTCCTCCAATATGCAGGATTAAGCATGGTTCTCCTAACGGTAGCTCACTGATCTCTCAGGGTCCCTCCTTGATTCTTAGCTTGCATCCTCTGGCCTTGCCACTTGAGGGACTAAATGTGTGTGCTCGGATCATTCCACTACGAGTGTTCATTAGTCAGGTTGGAAGGATTATTTACTCGCCCAATCTCAAAGTTGGATCGACATTTGCCAATATGTAACACGTTGGTTTAACCAAAAATTTAGTGTTGAACTCACCCAATTCAAATTCAATACAAAATATATTTTTGAAGATATTAAAGAATAATTAAAAGGCTTCTTGGAGATAAATTTAAAAATTTGAGAGAGATATACTTTATAAATTAGTTTAGATTTATTATTAAGAAAATAATATTATATAATAATTGAAAACAAAGTTTAATTTCAGTATGTTTGGTTAGACTTTTACTTCAGCTTTTAGTTTCCCAAAAGATTTTTCTCAAAAAGCGACAGATTTTAGTTTTTCTCTCTCGCATGTTCACTAATTTTTTTCCTGTTGCAGGTGGTTGTAGGTGGTGGTGGTGATGGTGGGGTCAGGGTGGAGGTTGTGGTAGTGCTCAGGCTAGTTGTTTTAATGCGTATTATTATTATTATTATGGTTTTGTGTGTAAGTTAGTTGAATTCTATTTGGAAGTTAGTAAATTTTGTGTGTAAGTTTCTAAATTTTTTACTATGGAATGTTGTATTGAGATATTAAAACTTGAATATATTATTATTAGATTGATTTTGGGGTTTCTGATGAATTTGTTTAATCTGTATTTCTATTCGGTGCAATCGAAATTTCTGTAGAAATTTTACACATTTTGATAAAATATAATTTCTAATGAAATGGTTTGTAATTTTAACCAAGAAAATTTTAATTTAGTAATTAGTTAAATATTTGATAAACTAATTTTGATAATTTTAAAAAATTTAATTGTAATTTTACAAAAATATTATTGTTTATTATATTAAAATAAATATAACCATAAAAGATAATAGCATTTATTTTTTTTTTTTTAATTTTTTGAATTTTGTAAGGGAAATTTGATTTTTAATGCAATAAGTGACATTCTGTTTGAAAAATACCCTATCCCTATAAGTCTCTCGTTTTGGTCCTACTAATCCCGCTACTACCCAAAATACCCCTGACATAATTTTCTCAAACTCTCTGTATTCTCTCCCAAAATACCCGAACCAAGCAAACTTTGAAATCGATAGGACTCGATTGAATTCGTAGAACCCAACCTTCATTGTCTTCCACGAACACGAACAAGGGCTCCCAAAGGTCGGACTTGACGATCGGAGAAGGGGAAGGAGAAAACGTCGAGCAAGGCAACCAAATTTTTAGGAAACAACCTCAAAGAAAGTGAAGGTGAGGGTTTTCTTTTTTAATCTGCAATATGTGTATGTGCCTGGTTTTTTTTGTTGATTTTTGTTCATAGGATAGATCGGGGCTGGCAATGAAGAAATCTGGGTTTTTTTTCGATATTTTCATGAAACTCGATAGAAATCGATAGGAATCGATAGTATAGGATGAGGAATGGATTAGACTGTGCCTCGATAGGAATCGACAGGAATCGATAGGCCTCGATGATACACGACTTTGGGAATTTTTAGAACCTACCTCGATAGGAATCGATAGGACTCGATGATACACGGCTTTGGGAATTTTTAGAACGTACCTCGATAGGAATCGATAGGACTCGATGATACACTGCTTTGAGATTTTTAGGACCCTTCTCGATAGGAATCGATAGGCCTCGATAGGACTCGATATGACTAGACTTTGGTTTTTTTGCCTTACCTCGATAGGCCTCGAGAAGACTCGATAGTAACCCGATTATATTATTCTTTGTGATTTTGGAATCCACCTCGATAGGCATCGATAAGACTCGATAGAACTCGATTGTTTCTGCCTCGATAGTAACTGCCTTACCAGATTGTTTTACATTTTTAAAATTTTTTTTGTTTTTTTTTCTAGATGCCTGAACTTATTGTGCCGTTGGAGAAACACTTTCCTGGCCGTGTCACTTATAGGGGTAGTGCCTACTTGGATACCCTTATAGAGCAGTTTAAGAGGCATGGTCTTATTGAAAGGGCACAGGCATGCCCGTTGGGACAGTTCTTTAAGGCAAAACCGTTTAGTTTTTCTGGGGTTCTGCTGCATCAGCTAGTGTGGCATAAGGTAGAAAGTAAGAAGCCTGAAGAGGGTCAGTTCTACCTGGGCAACACTCTGTGTAGTTTTGGTATTGCAGAGTTTGCCCAAGTTACCGGGCTAAATTTTGGGAAATCACCGTCCCCAGATGAATTGAAAGAGCATCTTTCAAGTGATCGGATCATCCAAGAATATTTTAATGGTGATTCGAAGGTTAGTTTTGGTCAGTTGGAAGATGCATTGAAGGCCTCCACAAACCCAGAAGATGCATTTAAGCTGGGTTTGTGCTATTTGATAGAGGGGATACTGAATGCCCCAGAGAAGACAACAACGATATGGGGAGATTCCCTGAGGATGGTTGAGGATATTGATTACTTTTTCAAGTATCCTTGGGGGAAGTTGTCATTTAAGAAGGTTAGCAAAGGCCTTCAAAAGGACATGAAGAAGCAATTGAAACACTATGAGGAGAAGAAGAAAGAGGGGTCAAGCAAAAAACAGAAGGAGGCGAAGTATAGTTTCACTTGCTATGCACCCGCGCTTCTTTACTGGGCTTTTGAGGCCATGCCTTCTCTCGGGAGTAAGTTCGGTGAGAACAGTGGGAATCAGATTCCCAGGATGCTCAGCTGGGCTATGAAGACTGATATCACTATTTCGACAGCTCTGTTGGCTCCTATATTCACCAATCGTTGAGTAAGTTCCATTTTATCTGGTTAAATGTCACAAATTAATGCTTTAACGATTTATTTTATTAAAGTTTTTCTGACACATGTTATTCAACTATGCAGTTAGTGGTATTTTCCATGCTGAAGCCACGTCCCGGTGAGGTAGTCTACTACAATAGCCTCCCAGAAGTTGATTCCAGGTTATTCCCTGAGTTGGAGGCTGGGACTGCAGTGGATGGAGTAGTGGTACCTGAGAAGGAGACAGAGAAGCTCGCAGAAGTTGCAAAGGAAGCCTCCCATTTTTTATGAGATGTCCCAAGGGTTGATGAGGGCACTTCACAGGCCTGTGCAGCTTCATCTAGTCAGGTTGCCCAACCTGATTATGAGCAACTTCTGCAGAGGCTCAAGAGGGTTGAGGAGGGCCATGCAACCTTACTACAGAATCAGACCACGATCATGGCTCAGTTGGCGCAGCTGATTTCACTGATCTCAGGTCGATCCACCGACGTAAAATCAGATACAGAGTCTGATATCTTGCCTGCAGACTACGAGCGCGGTGATCAACCCTCCACTCCATAGGCCCAGACATCTGTAGCTCCTAGTGATACTGACAGTCCCAGTGTACGAGTACTGCAGCTCGAGGAGGCAGCTGGCCTTGAAGTTGTCAGGAAGAAACGCAGGCCCAAGCGTTTTGATGACTTCACCGACCCAACAAAGAAGATCATACTAGATAAACAGGGGCTAGTTGCTGAACCACTGAGGAAGTGTGACCCATAGCAGGAGAAGAGCTTCCATAGGTGGATCGTCGGAGAGATCGACAATAAGAGAGACTGCAACATGTATACTGGGACGCACGGTGTGGCATGGTTCTTACAGTTGCTGACAGTCCAGACTTGGCTTTGGGATTCGATATGTAAATTACATTCATGTTTTCAATTCAATCTTAAAATATATTGATGGTACTAACAAATTTTTATGTTTTTTTAGCATATTGATGTCGCTTTGCACATGCTACGCCGCCGACGCCACTTTTACCATGCTGCATTTCGGCAGGATGTTGCGATCATGAACACTACCTTCCCCCAGGTGTGCCTAGGTCGTTGGAATCATTTCAGAGAGACCGGCACTAAGTATACATGGGACAAATGTGCTGTGAATGTTGAAGGGCGATGATAATCAATTCCTTGCATCATGGCAAAATGTGAGTGAAGTATATTTTGCCTTGCACGTCGAGAAAGCCGCACATTGGATCGCCATTGAAGTCTCCATTACAATGTGGTGCATCAACGTTTATGATTCCAACCATAGCGTGCTCAGTCCCGCTCTGATGGAGGAAGCGATCAAGCCTTGGTGCTTATTGTTGCCTTCATTGTTATGGTGTTCTGGCATGTTTGACGACCACGAGGACCTCCAGGTAGATCCTGAGCAGAATGCAAAACCTTTCTCATATTGTTGTATTCCTCCAGAGGATTGTCCTCAGACGAAGACAAGGTATTCCCCTATTTTAATTAGTGGATTTTGAAATTGGAAAATTAAAGTTATTTTTATCTTCTATTGACACAAAATCGATTATATGCAGTGGGGATTGTGGTATGTTTGCCATCAAACATATCGAGCATCTGGTTGCCAGGCTACCACTTAATACTGTTATCGATGAGAACATCCAGCATTTCAGGACCAAGTGGTGTGTGGACCTGTTCTATCAGAATTTGGCCTCGTGATGCTCTTTACATTTTTGTCTTACACATCCTGTATAGTATACCATATAGTTAGTTTTGTATATTATTTTTTTCCAAACAATATTTTTTGAAAAAGTTATTAAATAAAAAAATATTAAATTCACATAGTGTGTCTGCCTCGACATCCAAACACACAAAGTATTAGACGAAGTATTCCATATGATAAATGCAGCAAAATCAATTAAATAATTACATAACACAATATTTTAAATCCTAGCCTTACATGACTTCCTATTGTTTCCACTACCACCACATCTGCTACATTTACGAGGTTTGACAATCTTTTCCCCGCGTGAAGCATAGCGATTTGTCTTTCGCCTACCCACTTTCTGTTTCCTGGGCCTTCCTACAGGGGTTTTCTCAGCAGGGACGTCGACAACCGTATCTCTGATGTGATCAGGGATTACCCATTTATCCTCGTTCCCAACAGGGTAAATAGTATCTTTATAAGTGTCCTTCAATGCCTCGATTTTATAGTAAGGGGAACACAATGAGTAAATGTTTATGCTTCTTTTTCTGGCTGCAGCAAAAGCATGTACACAGGGTATCCCAATGGTTTGGAACATGCCACAAGAGCATGATTTTGTGGCCAAGTTCACCTCACCATCACCATTACCATCGACCACAAGAAATTCGTGATGACCAAGGACTTGGACATCTAAAAAGATTGCTTTATCACCTATTTGCTTCAAATCCTTTTCCATCTCAGGTGATAACACAGTTGTTGCTTTTGCAGCTCTTTCACGTCTATCTGCAAACCAAGACTGAAGAGTGAATCTTATGAATTCAAGAAAAGTGGCGACTGGAAAGCTCCTTGCCTCCTTGGCCTTATTGTTAAAGCTTTCTGCGTAGTTACTCGTCATGATATTGTATCGGTTACCAGGAAAATAAGCACTACTCCACCTTTCAAAGCCAATTCCCTCTAGATATTGAGCAATGGGCGGATCAATTACCTTAATCTTGTCAAAGAACTTGTGAAATTCCGTTCTTCGAAATGCGTACGCTGCACACCCCATGATGTCTTGCACGTGGTCAGTTTTGAATTTTGCCACAACATTCATACAGATATGATGGTAACATGCACCGTGATACACATCTGGGAACACAAGCTCCAAAGCATGAATAATGCTTTTATGCCTGTCCGATACAAAAGCAAGGTTCTCAACGTCCCCTATGGCTTCCTTCAATTTTCTCATGAAATAAGTCCAAGAGTTATGGTTCTCACTATCCACCAATGCAAACGCAATTGGAAACAACTGGTTGCTTGCATCCAACGCAACAGCACATAGCATGTGGCCACCATACTTATTCTTCAAGAATGTGCCATCCACACAAATTACAGGACGACAGTACTGGAAACCACACCTAGAAACACCGAGGGAAAATAAGCAATACAAGAAACGACCATCTTCTGCTACAAAATCAGTAATTGTACCTGGGTTTTTATGCTCCAACTGACACAGGTATCCAGGTAACTTGGAGTATGATTCCTCAGGTGTCCCTCTGACATACATAAAAGCCTTTTCTCTGCATCTCCACGCCTTCTCATAGCTCATTTCAACCCCAAAATGGTGCTTCATGTCCTCCCTTATGTTGTTTGCCATGTACCGAGTACCATCGGTAGCAAATTTCCTCTTGATTAGGTGATCAACAACCCACAGTGATGCTTGACAGTGGTCCTTATCTCGAATTTCTTGTGAGCAAGTGTGTACTTCGTTGTATACAGTAATCTCGAACATTTCAGATCGTATTTTTTTCTTACCTCTCAATCTCCAACCACAATCAGGATCCTTGAAGGTAATGTACCACACATCAGTCCTAGATTTCTTCACCATAAACTCAAAATTATTCTTCATCGCAAATATGGATGCTTTGGTTTTCAATTCAAGCTTGTTCTGAAAGAACTTCCCAAGGTGCAATTCTCCTGAAGCTTTGTTGGTTGAGGAATGATGTTGATGTGAGGCCTCTATATCCTCTTTGGTGAACATGGGAGCACTCCATGTTCTACGATCTTCACCTAAGTCCAATGGAGAACTCCATCTAAAACTATCATCGGTTCTACTTGGACCTGGACGACTACTGCTGGTCCCAGGTGTTTGCCGGTCTTCTATTATGCGCTCCTCATCTACCATAACATCTGAACTCTGTGTTGGAAAATCTGCCCTAATATTTGGCCCACCAAGTTCTGTTGCATCAGCAACAGGATCGTCGTTGACATAAGGTTCGTAGCCATAGGGATCGTACTCTGCCGTATCATGCACATATGAAGGATCTCTAACCGGGATATCATCATGGACTATGACATCTGGATTTGTCTCGGGAACACATGTTCCAACATCACCTTGAGTTCCTTTGAAACCATGACATGGAGGAGAAATGTTCTCTTCAAATCGAACTTCTTTATTAACACTGGCAGAAGCCGATGCATTTCTTACACCTCCCTTCTTAATCAATGTGACACATAGAGGAATGAGCTTCTCTACAGATTTCGATGCTAACCCAATGAATGCACGCACATGCCTATCATTTTTTATAACGGTAGGTTTGACGGATTGTGATAGGCATGTGTACGGGACCTCAATTTTCAAGTCATGCACACATTTATCCACTTCAAGCTCATTGTACAGCATGTCAAGCAGTTTCTCATATGTCACACCATTCTCCACAGGCAGAACTTGATTTTCAGCATCTCTGAAAATCCACTCCCTATTTTCGAGTTCCCAAACACCATTGAATGCAACAAATACGGAAACAGTCGAGTCTGCAAAAAAAAAAGGACAAAAAGTTAAACTACAACATAAAATAGAATATATCGATTTCTATCGATATATGTCGAGTCCTATCGAGGTCACACATATCGAGTTTTATCGAGTACACTCGAGGACTATCGAGGCAATCAATCCAATTAAACTCTTATAAACCTATCGAGTACAATCAAGGCAAACAATCCAATTAAACTCTTATACACCTATCGAGTTTTATCGAGTACAATCGATTAAAATCGAGTTATTAAATCCAATTAAACTCTTATACACCTATCGAGTTTTATCGAGTACCATCGAGTTATTAAATCCAATTAAACTCTTATACACGTATCGAGTTTTATCGAGTACCATCGAGGTACTAACATCCTAACACTATCGAGGCACGTCGAGGTCCATCGAGGACCATCAAGACAGCATGCATGCAACACATCGAGACCTATCGAGTTTCATCGAAACTCATCGAGGCAGGAAAAAAATCCAGAAAAAAACGCACGAAGTATCCAAAATTCATTCCGTGAAAAATTGCAATAAAATATGTACACAGATCTGTTCGAAATAAGACAAGTAATGTAACCAGACAAGTTTCCTCACTACATATAGCAAATATATACTTACCCATACGATTTTTTCCCCTAGATCCGAAATCCAAAATGAAGTTTCTTGACTTGAAAGGACTCACAACTTGCCCCTAGATCCGAAATGCAAATTAATGGTGGCTGACTTTTTTTGTGTGTACGAGAGTTTGAGAGATAGAGAGGGAAATAAGAGATAGAGAGTGAAGATTGAGAAAAAGAGAGGGAAAATTATGCCAGGGGTATTTTGGGTAGTAACGGGATTAGTAAGACCAAAACGAGAGATTTATAGGGATAAGGTATTTTTCAAACGGAGTGTCACTTATTGCATTAAAAATCAAATTTCCCTTTAAAATTAACTATAAAATATAAATAAAATAAAATTTATTATTAAATATAAATAAATTTTAAATTATTTTAAAAGTAAAATTATAATTTAATTAAAATTTTTAATTTAAGTAAATTTGTTAAAGTTATTAAAAAAACTATAGTCAATAAATAAATGGTAGGTAACCATTTGGTACCCTGTGTTTTTGCAAAGTATCATTTTGATACCCTCTATTTTCAATAATGTCTATATAGTACCCTGTATTTTAAAATCGTATATATTTGGTACCCTAAACTCAAATTTAATTAATAAAATTTTACCAATTTAATCAAACTGTTGTCAATTATGTAAGTTCCAAATTTAAATTTAATTACTTAATTACATATAACTGATGAAAGTTTGATCATATTGACAAAATTTTATCTATCAAATCTGAGTCTAGGGTATCAAATATGTATAATTTTAAAATACAGGGTACCATATGAGCATTATTGAAAATAGAGGGTACCAAAATGATACTTTGCAAAAACATAGGGTACCAAATGAGTAAATTCCCATAGTAAATAAATAAAAAAGTTTAGTGTAAGTTGTTATAGTAATTTGATTAGCTTATGATATAATCTTATAATTATTTAAGTTAAGTAATTAGTAATTTAATTTTAAAATTTATCGGTAATTATCAAATTAAAAAGTTTAAAATATAATTAATAAAATAATGAATGAAAAAAATTAATAAAAGTTATGTAATAATTAAAAAGGGTATTTACGGCATAAATATCCAATGTTTCACATTTGTTACACTTAAATATCTAATCTTTTATTTTTACGGCAAAAATATTTAATGTTCAATATATGTTAAAGATAAATACCTAATCTTTTTTCTTTGCGATAAAAATACCTATAGTTGCTAAAACATTGCTTCCGTAAGTACTTCATCTGCTAGAACTCTTAAACATGTTGACTAAACAGACATTTGTCTCTCTGTAATCAGTCAATTTCATAATATATTAAAAAAAACATTTTAAAGTAGAAAAATGAATTAAAAAGACATTTTAAATTAATTCAAATTTAAAAAATTCATATTTTGAGGACAAAAATACTCAAATTACGGAGTGATACATATCTGGTGAGTCAACAGTCAACAACTTCAACATAGGAGGTACTGATAAAAGCAATGGTTTAGCAACTTTGTGTATTTTTGCCGCAAAAAAAAATTAGGTATTTATCTTCAACATATATTAAGCATTGAGTATTTTTGCTGTAAAAATAAAATATTAGATATTTATTTGTGACAAGTATAAAACATTGTGTATTTATGTCGCAAATACCCCTTAAAAAAAATTAGTATAAGAATTAAATAATAATTAATTTGTTAAATTATTATTATTATTATTACAAATTAAAAAAATATGAATAAATAATTAAATAAATAATAAATTAGTCCCGTAACATTGATGAAGATATTGACCTGAATGTTAATGACTATTTATCTCTTGGTTGGTCCGATCCAAACAATGATAATTAGTTTACGTTTTTTTAATTAAATTAAGACAATTGATATTTTATTATGTTTATTTTATGATTAGTTTATATGTAATTTTGTTTGATGAATTAATATTAATTGTGTTATTAATATTAATTTATGTTAAATTTTATTATCTTTAAAAAATTATTATATATTTATTTACTTTTAAATAAATTCAAAATGAATTATTATATTTTAATATTTATTTTTTTAAAAATAATTGATTCATTACTGACAGATTAATAGGGGTGGGATCCGCCGGTATTAAATGAGTTGGATACGATGTCTGACTACTTGTACACCGACGGGGCCTGCCCTTACTAATCCATCGATATTAATATATTATTATCGGCGGGGTGTTAGTCCGCCGGTAATAATGATTAATACCAATTATTACCGGCGGTCCATTACCGGCGGGGTCTCGCCGGTAATAATCTTTAGAGGCGGATTCCTCTCTTTTTAACAGCAGACCCTTTCACCGGTAATGCCCAATCATGTTGTAGTGTTTCTTTTAAAACTATAGACAATATTTTGGCTTAATTTTTTTAAATATGTTTGTGTCATTCTTTTATAATATATCACATTGTTTTCTATTTAAAATTTAAATAATAATTTCTAAATTAAACTAAGTAAATACACCTCATTTATACCTAGTATATATATATATATATATATGCTTCCCCTTCCCACAAATGTACCTTATATATTTTTTAAAGGTGGGCTAGCTCCAATATATATCCATTTTTATAGAATTTATCCTATCAACACACAACAAGTACATACCTCTTAAGGCTCGACTCTATATATAATAGTTTAGTACCTTCAAAATATTGATGATGAACTTAAGCTAGAGACTTTCCATATCTTTAGACACAGCTCGGGAGAGTACATTAGGCCAAGTCACAATCCGACCACATGTATTAGTGAAAGTAAAACAACCATTGAACAATAATGATGAGATTAGTTATTTTTATTGTTTTAACACTGTTTATATGTGGTTCTTGATAGTCTCTATACTATTTTGATGTATAAAGGCGTATGTTAGGTCCATATATTGATGAATTATATTCCAAATATTAGCTAGAAACACTTGTTGTTCCCCTATTGAATTTTAAAATGTGTAGTAGTGGAATCCTTGGGAAGAAGGAGACTGTCTGGGGGGCTGAGGCGGGTAGCATTGACATAATCTTGAGGCAAATGAGCTGGTATCCCTGGAATCACCAGACCAATTACCCTCATAAATCTCATCAACCTCCCTTCTTTATATACAGGACCTTTCCTTAGTGGAAGAGTGAAGCTTCTCACCAACTCTCCAACAGCATTGGCCATCATTGGTATCACCTTCTGTGGCGAGAAATAGTTTTTGTTTGGCTCCTCTTCTACAATCTACAATAATAATCATTATTAATCATCAAAACTTTATTAATCATTCCCTTCAATGTAATCATAAATATATGTACTTATTAAATCACATGCATGGGAATATATACACATATTTATATATGAATACGTACGTACTTAAAAATAGTATAAAGTCGATCACGTGGCTAGGTTATTAACGTACGTACCTTTGGTTGGTAATTCCTGTTACAATAGATGCATGTGCCAAAATGCTTAAACATTAGGGAATCGTCATCGTACGGAAGCCTTGGTACCAAATCGTAACCATAAACAAATCTAGAGTAGTGAATATCATGTTCAACCATTTCCTTTTCCATGAACTCTCCAAAGGTGTGGTCTCCAACCCTTGGTTGACCAAAAGTGTACACTCCCTCCAGTCTCTCTAGTAACCATTTCTCATCGTGATATGAAAGAACCGCAGAGAAAAGAACCGCCAAGGCCCCACCCAGACTGTGTCCGGTTACAACGAACTTGGCTTTGTCGTTTTGCTGCAAAAGCTTCTTCAGCTCCTTTCTAATTTCGTAGTAAGCCAAGGGTTTGCTATTTTCGGCTAGTTCTCTTGGAAAACCTTTACTCTTCTTTAGCCCTAGGGCTTTCATAAAGCCACCATGGATTTTTCCCATTCCTTCGATCTCGTACCATGAGATGTCGACGTCCGAGATCCATGCGTCGGCGTTGAATGGTTCGGTCCCTCTAAAGGCCACCACAATGGTGTCGTGATCTTCGTCTCTGTCTCGCATTATGAACACTTTTGTTGTGGCTTTGTTTTGATAATCTGTACGTAAGATTTCACTTTTAATAATAATATCATTAAATCATATCATCTGAAAATACATAATAAAGACAAATTCAATTTTATGACCGTATATATAATATATTGAATATTATATATATGTGATAATATATCGTCATTGATTCATTTGATATATATTTTTACAAGTAGTATAAAATTTGTAAAGACTCAGGGAAGAAAAATAATATTATTAAGTGGGTGGGACCCACATGAGTCAAAAGAGTCATTGACTCACTCTTTTCTTTTTCTTTTCCCCTCCTCTCTCCCCGAACTTCTTCTCATATTTTTTTTTTCTTTTCTTCCTTTTGTTTCTCTCCAAACCAGCCACGGCCACAACCCAGTCGGACCACCGCCAGACCTCCAATTTTTACACGCACCAGAGCTACAACTTCTATGACCGACGACGACAGGAACCCAAAATTTGGCGACCTTCGAAGGAAGGACGCGCCCGTACGACCACTCCGAAGTTTTGCTGTCGAAAATTTGAGGTAACTTTCTGGCGAACTCCGACCACTGTTTGATGAGTGGGTGGCGCCGTTGGATTCAATGTCGCGAGAGGAACGTCTTCCACTAAGTCATTTTGGTAAACTCGCTGTTTTTCTCCAGCGAGATTTTGGGTATCTCCACCCATTTGGAAGCATTTTTTGGCAACACCGGCTGTTGTTTGAGCTAATGAGTTGCATATTTTTGATGTACTCATTGAGGGGATCATTTTGATATATGTCATACATATTTTCATCGATGTTTCTGGTACATCGCTCACTACCGCCACCAACCGCTATAGTCCTATCTTTTGAACATTATATATGTATTTAATTTGGAACCTAATAATCTGTATATCTAAATTAACTATGTAATAGTAAGAAATGAAAAATGGTGGATGCTAAGTATTATTTTGGGTGTTTTATGACTTATTAAATTTAACTGTTTGGTAACTACATAAGTGTGAAGATATTTGTTCTAGGTATAATGATAAATGATCATGCTTTTATCACTAGTATATTTATATATAATTATAGAAGTTATTCCATTGTTTTAACTTATAATGATAGTACTATTTAATATAAACTAAATGATCATTTATAAAGACTATTTTCCAACAAGGGTCAAAGTTTTACCTTTGACCACCCAAGTTATGGATATTACAAATTTGTCACAGCCTAGGGCTCCGGTCGTGACAGAAAAATAGTAACAGAGCATTGGGTTTAAGTACCTCGTAATGTGTCACCAAATAAATTAAATTTATTTTAAAATAAAGTATTTTGATCTATAAAGGCGTATGTATATATATAGCATCCATTCCTCATTAACTAACTAGCTTTTGATTTACTGACCTAAGAAAATGCCTTCGAAAGGAAGGACAACAAGGAGAAGGCCTATAGATGATGTCTCTGAGGCCGAGGTTCCCTCTCTGCCAGTTGCATTTCCTTATGAATGTCATTCTTGAGGCTTTAAGAGGCATTCCTACCCAACAGATGGATCCATCTATCCGACGGAGCCATCACTTCCAGATTTTCCATCAGATTCAAATGCATAAGTCTAAAGGTGGACAAGATTCCACGATAGCTGAAAAATGGTCGAGGGAGATAAATAAGAGCTTTAACATTATGGGAACACCTGAAGAGTATCATGTTAATTTTAATGTGTCCAAGTTGGAAAGGAGTGCACCGGATTGGTAGGAAGCCTTAAGTAGAATGAGAGGAACTAATGGGATGACTTGAGGAAATTTTGAGATGGGTTTTCAAAGAACAACATTTTAACACATCTCATAGGAAGACTTGATTGGAGCATTTTATTGCTTGAGATCAATGATATGTTGATGAGATCACATAATGACTAGAGAATGATTGTCACGACCCGAGCCCTAGGCCGTGACAAATTTGTAATATCCATAACTTGGGTGGTCAAAGGTCAAACTTTGACCCTCGGTGGAAAATAGTCTTTATAAATGATCTTTTAATTTATATTAAATATAATATAATTATAAGTCGAAACAATGGAATAACTCATATAATTATATATGAAAATATTACGAATAAAAGTAGGATCATTTATCTTAATACATAGAATAATAATATCCCCACAGTTATGTAGTCACCAAACAGTTAAATTTTATAAGTTATAAAATACCTAAAATAATACTTAGCATCCACCATTCCTCATTTCTAACTAGGACATAGCTAATTTAGATGTACAGACCGATAGGTTCCAAATTAAATACATAAAATGTTCAAAAGATAGGACTATGGCACTAAACACATTGACTTCAGCAATAATTCACATTTTTCCATGTTTGCGTCACTAGGCTCCTGGAATGGGAGAGATAGGGGTGAGCTTATAAAGCCCAGTAGGAAAACAACTAATATCATGGACCCAAAAGTTTAATAAAACCCCTGCATAGTTAGCTTTGAAAGCAAAACATATATCATCATGTATAAACCAAAATAGAGAAACCACAAATAATCATAAGAGCATAGCTACAAGTGCACATCACACCGTCCACTAGATCCCTAGTTCCCGTTACCCACCATAGAAAATCTGGCATCCTAAACCGGGTAGCCGGACCTGATAACCACCACAATGGGGAGGCTCAGAACACTTCCTGTATACAGATGCTAGGTCTTTACACCTACAGGTGAGTGGACACCTGATCTACCTATGATGACAGAGACTAGGTCGTGAAACAACAACGTGCACCAATCATGATCACTATGGCTCTCATCAGTATAACCAAATGCAGGTAAACATGAAAAGAAAGAAACATATTCCCTTTATATTTTAGAAAATTGGGCAGTATAACAACTACATTTGAATAAACCCAAAAATCATAACCTGCATAAATAAGTGAACAAAATATATATTTGGCACTCGGTGCCCTCAGAACAGATCAGAAAACATGCAGGTTAAGTTTTCAATTTTTCAAACATTTTATAAATATCAAAATTGGAATATGTTGAATGCAATTTAATACGAGTAAAATAAGTCCAATAGTCTAGTTGAGTCCCTACCTCTTTAGATATCTCTTTAGAATTTAATCCGAGCCCAAAGCAACGCTCCTAAGCTTATCGATGATCTTAGAATGATTTAGTCCGATTTTAATAGCACGTTTTTCCTACGTGCACCAAATGAGCAAACGATTATCATCATAGCATTCCTTATTCAAAATCGTGTCCAATGACATATAATATGACCATATTTAAAATTTCAAGTTTCGGAACCTCACCCAAGCGGTGCACAATAGTGGTTGGTGGCGGTACCGGAAACGTCAACGAATATATGCATGGCATATATCAAAACGATCACCCCGATGAGTACATCACGAAAGTACAGCTCCTTCGCCCAAATGACCTCCAGTGTCGCCGGAAAACGCTTCCAAAGGGCAAAGATACCCAAAATCTTGCCGGAGAAAAATGGCGAGTTGACCGGAATGACTTAGTGGGTTTTGTTCCTCTCTTCACGCTGGTTCCAAAGGTACCAACCACTTGCCGAGTGGTGGTCGGAGTTGGCAGGAAAACACAGTCAAAGTTGACGGACCAAAACTTTGACTGGCGATTCCGAACGATTAACGGCGAGTTGGGCGGTGCCGCTTGGCAGTTGAGGTCGTCGGGGCAAGGCGAAACTGATGAGCTGCCACGCGTCAAAAATGGTGGCCGGTGGTGGTTGGGTCTGGTGTCTTGCCACCGGTTGCCGAGAGAAGAAGAAGAAGAAGAAGAAGAAGAAGGAGAAGGAGAAGAGAGTGCTCGGGAAGGAAAAGGAAAAAGAAAGAAAAAGAAAAGAAAAGAAAAAATATTCTGATTTTTAAAACAAGTGGGTCCCACCACTTAAATAATATATATATATATTCTTTTTTTCTTTTCTGAGACTTCACAATGATGGATGTGAGTGAATGAATTCTACATAGAGTTTGTAGAGTTGACCTTCAACGTTTATATCGGTATCGTTGATTAGTCTCTTTGGATTGAAAAGTTCATGACTCGATTGAGGACTACAACACTTGATGAAACCAATACCCTAACCTTTACAGACATGAACGAGTGTGTGATGTTAGCCTTGTGAATTAAAGTTCATTATAAGGAAAAATGATGGAGAAAGAAATCTGACCAAGAGGAAGGAAAAGTCTCTGGTTAAGCCTATGCTCTTGGTGGTGATGATGTATAAGGAGGAACAGGCTAAGGATTTGTGGATGGTATGGTTCTTATCTCACACTCTTGGGCTCATGTATTATTTGATACTGGTGCATCACTTTCTTTTATATCATTAATGTTTGCTAGCATATCGGGTTTGAGTTGGGAAACTTTTAGTCCTACATTGCAGTTGAGTGTACCTATGGGAGGGCATGGTGAAGTATCAACCATATGCAAATCAATTTGTATTGTGTTTGAAGGGCATAAGTTATTAGGAAACATGATAATGTTACCTATGTGACAAGTTGATGTGATTCTTGGCCTGGATTGGTTGTCTAAGTACCAAGCCATTGTTGATTGCTCACGCAAAAGGGTGACTCTTTTAACTCCAAGTGGATATTTAATTGTATATCGAGCCAACATGAATGTAGTAAGGCAAAATCCTATCCTTAAGGCATGTATAGGTGGGGAAAGAAACTTAGAGTGTTATGGGAGTTTGTTCGCAATTGAGGATGAGTCTAGGCCTTTAGACAAGTTTTCTTGGATATCAGTGGCTAGTGGCTTTCCAGATTTGTTTCCTGAGGATTTGCCAGGACTACCGCCTGATAGAGAGATCCAGTTTTACATTGATTTGATTCCCGAGACTCAACCAATTTCTATTGCACCTTATCGCGTGACACTTGCAGAGTTGGCTGAATTGAAAAAGCAATTGGGTGAACTAATGGATAAAGGTACATCAGGAACAGTACTTCCCTAAGGGGAGCTTCAGTTTTGTTTGCCAAGAAAGCTGATGGATCCTTGTGACTGTGCATTGATTATAAGAAATTGAATCAGATGAAAATTAAGAACATGTATCATTTGCCAATGATAGATGAGTTGTTTGATCACCTTAGAGATTCAAAGTATTTTTTTCAAGATTGATTTGAGGTCAGGCTATCATCAATTGAGGATTAAGGAAGAGGATATTCCTCAAAACTACTTTCAGAACGCGTTATGAACACTTAGAGTTTTTGGTGATACCATTTGGATTGACGAATGCGCCTGCAACATTTATGGACCTTATGAATATGATCTTTAGACCCTATTTGGATAAGTTTGTAGTTGTTTTTATTGAAGAAATTTTGGTGTATTCCAAGATACCTGAGGGCAATGCAAAACACTTACCAATTGTGTTGCAAACTTTGAAGAAATCATCAATTATATGCTAAGAAAGAGAAATGTGATTTCTGGATGACCGAGGTCAAATTCTTAGGGCATGTAATATCTCAAGAAGGTATTACTATGGATCCTGCGAAGATAGTTTCTATCTTGCAGTGGGAAAGACCAAGGATGTTATTGATGTTCGAAGTTTTCTTGAGTTAGTAGGCTACTATCGCCGCTTTGGGTAGAATTTTTCTCAAAATTGCTACGCGTTTGACAAAACTAACAAGAAAAGATTTAAAGTTCATGTTGGATGACAGTTGTGAATAAGCTTTCTGAGAACTTAAGCAAAGATTGACTACGACGACTGTTCTCACCGTGCCTAATAGTGATGAACCGTATGTGGTATTCACTGATGCTTCTGGTATTGGTTTAGGAGGAGTTCTCATGCACAATGGCAAGGTTACTGCATATGCTTCATGCCAATTGTGAGAAGAACTACCCTACACATGACTTGGAACTTGCAGCAGTGATTTTTGCCTTGAAAATTTGGAGATGTTACTTATATGGGGCAAAGTTTGAATTATATTCTGATCATAAGAGTTTAAAGTATCTCTTTACTCAAAGAGACTTGAATTTGAGGCAAAGAAGATGGGTCGAGTACGTGGAAGGTTATGATTTCACTTTGCAATATCATCCTCGAAAAGCAAATGTGGTCGCTGATGCATTAAGTAGAAAACCTCATGGCACTTTGGCTAGTTTGGCTGTTGAGGATTGGAAAAGAACGATCACAGTGGGTGATTATGAATTAGAGTACTATGAAGGAAAAACTATTGTTTGTGTTTCAAATGTAGTGGTTACACCAGTGCTACTTCAGCAAGTTAAGAAATGTCAGTGGCAAGATGAAAAATTGAGACTTATCTAGAATCGAATCTGAAACGGTGATCAGTTAGATGGATGGATAGTAAATGCCGAAAAATTCTTATACAATAAGGGAAGATTGGTCGTTGCAAATATCCTTGATCTTAGAGTCTGTTATGATCGAGACACATATGTCTAAATTTATTGTACATCCTGGAAGCACAAAGATGTACCAAGACTTGAAAAGACAATACTGGTGGGAAGGTATGAAGAGAGATGTGGAACTTTGTAGCTAAGTGTATGATTTGCCAGCATGTTAAAGCTGAGCACCAGAGACCTTCAGGGTTGCTTCAACCTTTACCTGTACCAGAATGGAAGTGGGTCCAATAGTCAAGTTGAGTCCCTACCTCCTTAGAATTTTCAATTTGAGCCCAAAGCGACGCTCCCAAGATTAATGATGATCCTAGAGTGATCTAGTCCAAATATAATATCACGCTTTTCCTACGTGCACCAAATGAGCAAATGATTATTATCATTGCATTCCTTATTCAAAATCATGTTCAACGACATATAATATGACTATATTTAAAATTTCAAGTTCTGGAACCTCACCCAAGCGATGCACAGTAACGGTTGGTGGCGGCAGTAAGCGGGATACCAGAAACGTCGACGAATATATGCATGACATATATCAAAATGATCCCCTCACTGAGTACATAAAAAATATGCAACTCATTAGCCAAAACAACCGATGGTGTTGCCGAAAAACGCTTGGAGATACCCAAAATCTCGCTGAAGAAAAACGGTGAGATGACCGGAATAACTTAGTGGGCAATGTTTTTCTCGTGATGTTGATTCCAACGGTGCCATCCACTCGTCGAACGGTGGTCGGAGCTCGGCGGAAATTCACCTCAAAGTTTCAACGAAAAAACTTCGGAGTGGTCGTACAGGCGCGTCCTTGCTCCAATGGTCACCAAATTTTGGGGTTGTTGTCTTCGCCGGTCAGAGAAGTTGTAGCTTCGGCGCGTGTCGAAAATGAGCTCCAGCGGTGGTCCGAATGGGTTGTGGCCGTGGCTGGTTTAAAGAGAAAACAAAAGGAAGAAAAGAAAAAGAAGAAAAAGAGAAGAAGAAGATTCGGGGAGAGAGAAGGGGAAAATAAAAATAAAAAAGTCATTTGACTCTTTTGACTCAAGTGGGTCCCACCCACTTAAAAAAAATTTAAATAATATTTTTTTCTGAGTCTTTACATCTTCCATCATTAAAGAAATTTCGCCCCGAAATTTTTCAAAGTACCATTTCCAGCTGAAATTAAACGAATGAGGATACTTTTCATACATGTCCGACTCTAACTCCCAAGTAGCCTCGTCTTCTCTATGGTTCCGCCATAAGACCTTGACTACTGGATTCTCCCTGTTCCTTAGCACCTTTAACTCTCTCGCTAGGATTCTGGTAGGTTGTTCTTCATATGTCACGTCCTCCTGAAGAGGGATAGGATAGCCTCTTACTCAATGATGTGCGATGGGTCTAGAGTATACTTCCTCAGCATCGATACATGGAACACATTGTGAACATGCCCCAACGGCACTAGTAAGTTCAATCGATAAGCGACCTCCCTAACCCTCTCGATAACCTCGAAAGGTCCAATATACCTCGGGGCTAGCTTTCCCTTCACTCCAAATCTTATCACACCACGGTTAGAAGTAACTTTCAAGAAGACATAGTCACCAACCTCAAACTCAACTTCTCGTCGGTGGAGATCGGCATAACTCTTCTGATGACTTTCAACAACCTCAAGTCTCTCTTGGATGTCTTTGACCTTCTCAGTTGTACTAGCGATTATTTGAGTTCCAATTGTGACATGCTCATCTGGTTCTGCCCAACACAAAGGTGATCTGCATGGTCTCCCATATAAGGCCTCATAAGGAGCCATACCTATATTGGCCTGGTAGCTATTAATATAAGTGAATTCCACCAATGACAAGTGTTATCCCCAGCTACTCCCAAAATCCAAAATACAAGAACGAAGCATGTCTTCCGAAGTTTAGATAGTACTCTCTGATTGTCCATCTGTCTGAGGGTGGTGAGCGGTGCTCAAGTTAAGTTCAGCTCCTAAAGCTTTTTGCAATGCTCGCCAAAACCTTGATGTAAGTCGAGGATCTCTATCAGAAACAATGTTGGAAGGCAACCCATGCAGTCGAAGTATATTACCCACATAAAGTCGAGCTAGTCTAGAAACCTTATAATCCTTCCTAATTGGAATGAAATGAGCAGATTTGGTCAAACGATCGACAATCACCCGGATAGTGTCATGCTTTAATGGTGTTAATTGTAATCCCGTCACAAAGTCCATCGTGATATTGTCCCACTTCCATTCTAGTACAGATAAAGGTTGAAGCAACCCTGAAGGTCTCCGGTGCTCAGCTTTAACTTGCTGGCAAACCATACACTTTGCTACAAAGTTAGCCACATCTCTCTTCATACCTTCCCACCAGTATTGTCTTTTCAAGTCTTGATACATCTTTGTGCTTCCAGAATGTACAACAAATTTAGACTTATGAGTCTCAATCATAACTGACTCTAAGATCAAGGATATTTTCTACGACCAATCTTCCCTTATTGTATAAGAATCCTTCGACATTTACTGCCCACCCGTCTAACTCATCACCGTTTCAGATTCGATCCCAAATAAGTCTCAATTTTTCATCTTGCCACTGACATTGCTTAACTTGCTGAAGTAGCACTGGTGTAACCACTACGTTTGAAATACAAACAATCTCTTTTCCTTCATAGTACTCTAATTCATAATCACCCACTCAGATCGTTCTTTTCCAATCCACAACAGCCAAACAAGCCAAAGTGCCATGAGGTTTTCTATTTAATGCATTGGCGACCACATTTGCTTTTCCAGGATGATATTGCAAAGTGAAATCATAATCTTCCATGTACTCGACCCATCTTCTTTGCCTCAAATTCAAGTCTATTTGAGTAAAGAGATACTTTAAACTCTTATGATCATAATATAATTCAAACTTTGCCCCATATAAATAACATCTCCAAATTTCTTTAAGGAGGGAAGAATGTAAAGACTCAGAAAAAAAATATTATTTAAATTTTTTTTAAGTGGGTGGACCCACCTGAGTCAAAAGAGTCAAATGACTCTTTTTTCTTTTTCTTTTCCCCTTCTCTCTCCTTAAATCTTATTCTTCTTTTTATTTTTCTTTTTCTTTTCTTCCTTTTGTTTTCTCTCCAAACTAGCCACGACTGAAACCCAGTCGGACCACCATCGGAGCTCCATTTTTGACATGCGCCGGAGCTACAACTTCTCTGACCGACGACGATAGCAGACCCAAAATTTGGTGACCATCGGAGCAAGGACGTGCCAATACGACCACTCCGAAATTTTGTCGTCGAAACTTTGAGGTGACTTTCCGGCGAACTCTGACCACGTGTTCATCGAGTGGATGGCACCGTTGGAATCAGCGTCACGAGAGGAACGTTGCTCACTAAGTCATTCCAATCAACTCACCGTTTTTCTCCGGTGAGATATTGGGTATATCCGCCCCTTTGGAAGCATTTTCTGGCGACACCGACTGTTGTTTGGGCTAATGAGTTGCGTATTTTTGATGTACTCATTGAGGGGATCATTTTGATATATTTCATGCATATATTTTTCGACTTTTCCGGTGCACCGTTAACTGCTGCCAGCAACCGCTACTGTGCACCGCTTGGGTGAGGTTCCAGAACTTGAAATTTTAAATATGGTCATATTATATGTCGTTGGATACGATTTTTGAATAAGGAATGCAATGATGATAATCGTTTTCTCATTTGGTCTATGTAGGAAAAGCGTGATATTAAAATTGGACTAGAACATTCTAGGATCATCGTTAAGCTTGGGAGCGTCGCTTTGGGCTCGGATTGAAAATTCTAAGGAGGTAGGGACTCAACTTAACTATTTGACTTATTTTACTCGTATTGAATTACATTAAACATATTCCAATTTCGATATTTATAAAATATTTGAAAAATTGAAAACTTAATCTACATGTGTTTTTGATCTGTTTTGAGGGCACTGAGTGCCAAATATATTTTTGTTCACTTATTTATGCAGGTTATGATTTTTGGTTTTCATTCCAATGCAGTTGTTATGCTGCCCAATTTTATAAAAAATAAATGGAATATGTTTCTTTCTTTTCATGTTTACCTGCATTTGGTTATACCGATGAGAGTCATAGTGATCATGATTTGTGCATGTTGTTGTTTCACGACCTAGTCTCTATGTCATCATAGGTAGATCAGGTGTCCACTCACCTGTAGGTGTAAAGACCTAGCATCTGTATACAGGAAGTGTTCTTAGCCTCCCCCTTGTGGTGGTTATCAGGTCCGGCTACCTAGTTTATGATGTCGGTTTTTTTATGGTGGGTAACGGGAACTAGGGATCTAGTGGACGATGTGATGTGCACTTGTAGCTATGCTCTTATGATTATTTGTGGTTTCTCTCTATTTTGGTTTATACATGATGATATATGTTTTGTTTTCAAAGCTAATCATGGAGGGGTTTTATTAAATATTTTGGGTCCTATGATATTAGTTGTTTTCCTACTGGGCTTTATAAGCTCACCCCCTATATCTCTCTCATTCGAGGAATCTAGTGACACAAATGTGGATAAGATGAATTATTGATGGAGCCAATGTGTTTAGCCTAGTTCTATTTAGTGTCCTAGTCCTCTCTTTTGAACATTATATATGTATTTAATTTGGAACTTAATGGTTTGTATATCTAAATTAGTCATGTAATAGTTATGAACGCGGAATGGTGAATGCTAATTATTATTTTGGGTGTTTTATAACTTATTAAATTTAACTGTTTGGTGACTATATTACTGTGGATATATTATTGTTCTAGGTATAATGATAAATGATTATCCTTTTATCACTAATATTTTTATATATAAATATAGGAGTTATTCCATTATTTTGACTTATAATTATAATACTATTTAATATAAACTAAATGATTATTTATAAAGATTGTTTTTTAACAAAGGTCAAAGTAGACATTTGACTACTTAAGTTATAAATATTATAAATCTGTCACAGCTTACCACTCGAATCATGACAAAATTAATGTAATAAGTTAAGAACCTAAAGTTTATGTAGTCGAATTTAAAATCGGACCATTTGTAATACTTTTTTAATTGGACCCATAACCCATTTATAATTAATCATTCAAACTATAAAATGACATGTTTTGTAGCGTTGACCACGTAACAAACTTAATAATTTGGTTTCGTACCGTTCCAGCAGTCATAAAATCCCACGAATTCCATCTGTAGAGGAATTAAATTAGAATATATATATATATTAATATTTTTTTTAACTAAGAAGACAAACTAAAGTTTTGGTAATTATACTATATATCATATGACTAAAAAATTAACTTCATTATAATGTTGGATCTTAAAAAATATGAATAAAATCATCTCAATAAATTTTTAGCTCTGATTAAAATTAATGATTTATAATTATATACCTTCCAGTGATGAGTGACAGTGTTTTGAATGAGAGGTTGGTTCTCGTAGGAGATCTTGGAAGCCATGATAGAGAGAGCTGCATTATAGCGTGGATCTCCATGTTTAATTTCAGGGTCAAGCCCCAGCCGCCAGTCTACATTTCCAATCACGGACTTGAAATCTGCTGATTTTCTCACCGGAATAACTACTCTTCCTGTAAAATGTATTTATAAATATAATTATATATATAACTATTCTTCCTGTAAAATGTATAAATAAATACAATTATAGGGGAATTTTCGTCTAGGGCTTCACTTTAAGCCCTATCAGTGGAGCTCTCAGTGTTCTTGACCCGTGAACAGTTTTCGGCGCGATTTTTTTTATAACTGTGTATATTATAGTTATTTAGAGCATCCTGCAAATTTTCAGAAAATTCCGAATAGTTTACAGTACCGAAAACTAAGTTCAAACATGTTACACGCATGACTAATTTTTTTTATATGCGTAGAAAGCAAAATGTTTGAATCTAATTTTTGGTACTGTAAACTATTAGGAATTTTATGAAAATTTGTATATGAAAATTTGTAGAATACTCTAAATAGCTATAATATACACGGTTATAAAAAAAATCGCGCCGAAAACTGTTCACAAGTCGAGAAACACTAAGAGCTTCAGCAATAGAGCTTAAAGTGAAGCCCTTATAGAAGAATTATCCTATAATTATATATATATATAAATATATATCAAAAGTGAAATTTTACCACAATCATTTTACCACAATTAGTGAAATTTATCATTAGATTTTATATATTTTAATTTAATACTTATTATAGAACATAACTAACCAATTATAAGTGAAATAACAACACTCGTATCAAAATACTTAATAAAAATACACTTTCCTTTTTTTTCTCCAACCTATCTCACCTATATCATAAAATATAACATTAGTCTATTTTTAACTGTCTATATGTCTAATAAATTTCACTAATATATATATATGACAATTTTTCTATAGGGGTTTCACTTTAAGCCCTATTAGTAGGGCTCTCAGTATTTCTCGACCCGTGAACTGTTTTCGGCGTGACTTTTTTTTTTATGACCGTGTATATTGTAGCTATTTAGAGCATCTTGCAAATTTTCAGAAAATTCCGAATAGTTTATAGTACCGAAAACTAGGTTCAAACATGTTGTTTTCCACGCGCATAAAAAAAATTAGTCACGCGTGCAACAATATGTTTGAACCTAGTTTTCGGTATTGTAAACTATTCAGAATTTTTTGACAATTTGCAGGATGCTCTAAATAGCTATAATATACACTGTTATAAAAAAAAATCGCGCCGAAAGCTGTTCACGGGTTGAGAACACTGAGAGCCCTATCGGTAGGGCTTAAAATGAAGCCCCTATAAGAGAATTCCCCTGTATATATAACCAGTTTGATATTTTATTAAGAAATTTATATAATTAAACATGTTTTCTATAAGTAATCGATCACTACAAGTAGTGTTTTGTGTCATTTAAAGTATATGGAACTTATTTCAATTCTAAAATATTAGCCTAATTAATATATTATTTTTTCCGGGGTTATTATGGAATATGCAAGTAATCTTAGGGATCGTTTGGTATGCAGGAATCTGGATACGGGAATAAGAATCTGAACACTTTCTCATGTTTGGTACTGGATTTGAGTTTTTCTAACCTGGGAATCTGTACTCCAGGGGTTTTAACTTTTCCTGATTCTAGGTTCAAGTGAAACCCATCTGACAAGTGGTTTTCAGATACCCAGAAATGTGAAACACTTCAAAATTATTATTATTTTTTTTTTAAAAAAAAAATCTTAAAGTAATAATTTTTTAGTTAATAACTTATTTTATTTTTGGAGCTTATAATATAAAAATAAATATACATATATCAAACTATAAAATGATAAATAATATTTGTTTATTTAAATAAATTGATTTGTAAATCATTTATATCATTCCTTTAATTTAAAATAACAAATGAAATATTATTAAAAATAAAATAAGGGTATTTTTGTAATTTTAAAAATTATACTTGATTCTAAAATTCAATAGATATACTTTTTTTTTTAATTCTGTTAAAAAAATATTTCATGAGTAAAATTGTTTATAAATTATTTTGATGAAATATATTATTATATTAATTTTATGAAAATATGAAAACTTAACAGGTTACTATGCACAACCAAACACATAAAGTGATATTCTCAGGAATCATAGATAAGATTAAAGTGCACAATCAAACACAATGATGTAAGTTTCCAGATTATTAGATTATCCTCTTCAACTTTTTCAGTAATATAAAAACTGTAAACTCATCATACCAAACAGTCCCTTAATTAGCTTTTTCGCAGTACAAACGTGTATATGAATATCTTTATCACTTCCAAATAACACATGGAGATTGCAGATAGCTCGCTATTTATATCACTTTCCCAGATGATTTATTATTATTATAAATCGAAGTTTTTCAAATTATAAAAGTATGGAAATTTTGTATCTCTGATAATGTAAAGCTATTCACCCTATAAAAAACTTTATAGCGCGCGTGATTTTATTTTAATGAATTATTTTACGAAAGAACGGAATGATACGAATAATATTAAGAAAGTTCATAAGAAACAATCTATATCTGTCTATACATATCTCTTTAATGTAATAAGTGTGTAGATAATAAAAATTATTAATTTTAATAATTTTTTTATTTTTTTTAATATTAATTTTAACAGAATATTATTATATTTAATATAATATTTTTATATTTAATGATAGTTTATAAACACTTAAACTTAAATAAATAAAATAAATAATTAAAAAAAATTAAAATTTGATATTTTTGAGATATTATACAATGATAATTATTTAAAAATAATAAATAATTAAACAAATTAAAATAAGATATTTTGAGATATTTTACAATGATAATTATGTAAAAATAATAAAATCATATGTTTTATAATTTAAATAAAACTTAATCAAACTTAAACTCACTTATTAGAATAATATCATATTAAACATATAATATAATCTACAGTCAATTAGCAACAAATTATTTAAAAAAAAATAGCAAGAAACTTAAATTTAAAATCCATATATAATATTTAATATTACATTAAACACATAATATATAATCTATTGTTGTCACTCCCAAATTCAAAAATTAGAATAAACATAAGCTTAAACAAAAATAAATAAATTATTTAATTAAAATAGGATATTTATTTTAAATTTATATGACATTAATATAAATATAATAAAAATAATTAATAAATTCTATAAATAAAACTAAGCAAATATGCATATTGCACGTTATTTGTATCTAGTATATATATAAAGAATGCGATTCTCTAAAATCTCTTCAAAGCACTCATACTATTTTCTCCTTTAATTTAATTTTTTATTCATTTTAGTTGCATATTAATTTAAATTTAAATAAATATTTACAAGTTATTTATTTAAATTAATAATATTATATATAAATATATCATGTTATATGTAATATAATAACATGACTGAGATACCTCTTCTCTTTTTTATTTTCTTTTAAAAAAAACGTAATTTCTTTTTTGTTTAAAAAAAAAAAAGAAACATTACACAATCCACATTAACACGTTTACTTTCTAAAAAAAATTAATTTAGTTACACATTAATTTAAATTTAGTCACACATTATTATAAATTATATGTATACAAGATTTTTTAATATAATTACAAATGATAGTCTTATTTCTAAAAAAATATTTATTATTATTAATTTTAAATGTCAAATTGTTATAATTATTCACTACAACAATAAATGCTATTTGCGGCGGTCCAAATCCACCGCTATTATATAGGTTATTAGCGGTGGACTAGGGGGTCAGCCGCTAATAAAGTGTTGATTAGTTTAAAATATATATTATTATGTATTAGCGGCGGGTAGTCCGCCGCTAATACATTAATGAAATGCCCGGGAAACAGAGAGATTTTTTTTAAAAGATTTATTAGCGGCGGATATGCACATTTATTAGAGGTGGACTATCTGCTGCTAATAGTATTAGCGGTGGGTAATCTCTTTCATTGGCGGCAGAGTACTCGCCGGTAATAGTATTATTAGCGGCGGACTATAGTAATAGCGGCGGGTCCCGCCACTGATACCCTTACGGTTTAAAAATTTCACAGCCTATTTCTTTTCTCTTCGTTTCCCCTCTCAGTTCTCTTCTCTTCTATCTCTCTCGTATCTCCTCTCCTCTTCTCTCTCTCAGGCGCAACGAACGGTCTGCAGTGCTCTTCTATCTCTCAGACGCAAAGAACGGTCCCTCGGGTCCTCTCGGCAACAACAGGTTATACAAGTCTGGATTTTTTTTTTGATATCTAAGATCGGTTTTCGTATCTGGGTTTTGCTCCGAATTGCATTTTTTTTTGTTCTTGGGTTACTATACTTGATTCTTGGTTTCTTGATATCTATCAATGATATGAATGGTTTGTACAAATGTGTTCTTGGTTGTGTAAAAATGTGTTGTAGTTAGGATTTTTTAGCCTATATATAAATAATTTTGTAAGAGTGGGTGTGGGTCGGGTTGGGAATATCACACATAGAGAATACATGAATTAGTGGTGAAGCCAGAAAAAAAAAGTTAAATAGGATGAATATGACTATAATTAATTATTATTTAAAATTAGACATTCATAAATATTAAACACACATAATGAATTTATTAAATGATGGAACGCAACATTCATTGATTTTTTGAATAATAACAATTTTCATTAATAATAATAATAATAATAATAATAATCCATATTGGTTTTCTTTTTGTTTGGAAAAAGGTCAATAATCTATCAATGATATGAATGATGATAATAATAATTTATGAATGGTGAGGAGTGAGGATGGTCTATATATATTGTGCATATGTGACTTGACATTTATACCAACGAAAATTAAATTTAAATTATAATAAAAAAATCTGTTAAAATATCTATTTGTTGCAATCAGACGTTATGAAACTATATATATATTTAAATGTTATAAAACTATAATTTAAATAGGTTTATTTATTTATTCAATTGAAAATTAATAGGAAAACAAATTAAAAAAAAAGTTCGGTAATTATTTTTACTTTTTTAAATTTTGAAAAGAAAGTTGTTAATTCACTTTTAAATTTTTCTAAACACTTTTTATTATGAATAAAGAATTAAATAAATAATAATTTATTTTTTAATTATTTTTTATTAATTTAATTAATTAAATAATAAAAATTTGATATAACATTATCTAATTAAATAATTTAATTTAATTTGTTTATTAAATAACACTATCTAATATTAAATAGTTATAAATTAGTCGAATATAGAAATTGATAATTATATTTAATAAACGTTTAAAAAATTAAGAATACATAATAAATTAGTATAGGAAATAATATTAATTTGTTTATAAATAACATTATCTAATAAAACATCATAAAATAGCATAAGATATTATAATATTGCATAAGATTTCAAAAATGATAACAAATTTCTTTTGTTATCCATTCCTATTCACATTACTAAAACTCACACACTCTTATAAAACTTTAGATGACGATTAACAAGACTTGGACAACATTGAGAAATCATGGTTGTCAAGAATATTGGAATAGTCTGCAAGCTTTTTTGAGGATGGCGTCGGAACATAAATATTCTGATGGAAGAATTAGGTGCCTGTGTGTGAGATGCAAAAATAATAGATTTGAATCTTTGGATGTTTTTCGGGCACACGTATTCGATAGGGGTTTTCATCAAGCTTATGATTAGTGGATTTTTCATGGTGAGGTGGAAGAAATTGTTGCTGATGAGGTGGTTGATGAGAATGAAGATGATGAGATGATTCACATTGTGGAAGACTTCCTTTTACCGACAACTGAGGAAGTAGAAAGGGATCTCGGTGGGAGTCAGTATTATGACGAGTTATTTGAGGAGATTGAAGCGGAGTTGTATCCTGGATGTGATTGGATTTCATCCCTGAACTTTTTAGCAAAGTTATTGCATCTAAAAGTTAGAGTGAAGGTGCCTAACGACATATTTGATGAATTGTTAAAGTTGTTAAAGCTTGCATTTCCTAAGGAAAACAAAATCCCTGGATCGTACTACGAGGCGAAAAAGGGATTGAAAAAATTAGGGTTGGGATACGAGTCCATTCATGTGTGTCAGTATGATTGCTGCTTATTTTACAATGAGCATGCATCTAAAGAGACATGCCCAGTATGCAGAAGTAGTAGATGGATTACTTCCGAAATGACAAAAGGAAAAACAGTGCCACACAAGGTGATGCGTTACTTTTCCTTGACACCTCGGTTGAAAAGATTATATAGTTCAAAGATTACAGCGAAACACATGATATGGCATCACGGGAAATCAAAAGATGATGGGGTGATGCGACACCCGGTGGATGGCTCTGCGTGGAAGGACTTTGATGTCAAGTGTTGACCCTCGATTTGGCCAACGACACGGAGTCAAATATACGACAGGGAATGAGACGACAATTAAGAATTCAATCTAATGGAAAAAAAGAAAACACCAATGATTTATAGTGGTTTGGCCCCAAAGAATGGTAATGACCTACGTCCACTTAGTGCTATTATTAATATTGGATCTCAAAATCGTGATCAAAGAACTACGGTTCTTGAGTTTCACAAACCTTGAGAGAATTACAATAAAATGATGGATAATTGCACTATAGTTCTCTCTCAATATTCAGAAAAAGATTCCAAAGTCCAAAAGTCTCTTCCTTGAGCTATTTCATGCATATTTATAGGCTCAAGGAGGGTTACCTAAGCCAATGGGCCTTTAACTTTCCTTAATAACCGCGTATCAAGGTCATAAAGAGAAAATATTCAATGCAATTATTATAGGATTACAATCTTAGAAGTAAATAAATCAAATTATACGACCAGTCTGGTCGTATCTAATAGTTAAACCTGACGAAGTGATGTGCCTTTGGTCGATAGTCGAACAACACTTCCGCCACATGTCAACCATGTGTGAGAAATCCTTGCCACATCATCAGCAGCCGTTTTTTGGGTAAACATCAAGTATCTTGATTTTTCAAGGGATCCTAGAAATGTTCGTCTGGGCTTAGCTGCCGATGGATTCAATCCATTTGGCAACATGAACCTTGCATACAACATGTGGCTTGTGGTGTTGGCAAACTATAATCTGCCACCTCGGTTTTGTATGAAAGACAATTATTTCATGATGACTCTCCTTATTCCTGGGCCAAAATCACCAGGTAAGGACATGGATGTATTTCTGAGACCATTGGTGGATGAGTTGAAGGATCTATGGGTTAACGGAGTTGATACAAGAGATAGTACGACCAATAGGATGTTCAAGATGCGGACAACCCTTTTGTGGACAGTGAACGATTTTCCAGCTCGCAGTAGTTTGTCTGGATGGAGTAGTCAGGGATACAAAGCTTGTCCTACGTGTAATAAAGATACAACTTCCATCCGAGTGATCGGTAAAACATCTTATTTTGGTCACATAAGATTCTTGTCAAGTACTTATCGAATAAGAAGAGACACCGAGTTCGATGGAGAAGTTAAGACAAGACATCCTCCGAGACGGTTTACTTGTGAGGATATACTAGAACAAGTTAATGCTCTTGCAGCGCAAGTTCCAGGAAAACACGTCCAGTTTGGGGGTGTGAAATGTAAAAGAGGTGTAGATGAAGGTAATTGGAGGAAAAAAAGTATCTTTTACGTGCTTGAGTATTGGTGTACAAACAAATTAAAACACAATATAGATGTCATGCATGTTGAGAAGAATGTGTGTGATAGTCTCCTTGGCACCATCTTAGACAATGATAAACCTAAGGACACCACTAATGCAAGACATGATTTAAAAAGATGGGTGTGAGAGAATCATTGTGGATTTATGAAGATGAGAACGAGAAATTGATGAAGCCGCACACTCCTTATGTGTTAACTTCGGCGCAGAGGCAACAATTTTGTCAGTTTATAAAAGGAGTTAGATTTGCAGATGACTTTTGTTCAAATTTGAAGAAGAAAGTGTCTGAGAATGATACAAATATTTTTGGGTTGAAGTCACACAATTGTCATGTGATAATGCAATGGTTACTTTCTCTCGGTGTTCGCAAGTTTCTTCCAAAATCTATATCAACCACTATTACAGAATTGTGCAATTTCTTCAGGCAAATATGTTCGAGGACTTTAAATGTTAAAGATATGGAGGAAGCACAAAATGGTCTTATTTAGATATTGTGCAAGATGGAGTTGATTTTTCCTCCAACTTTTTTTGACATAATGATTCATTTGGTATTACATTTTCCAGAAGAAGCTAGATTGGGTGGCCCTATATTTATGAGGTAGATGTATCATTTTGAAAGGTACATGAAAAAATTGAAGAATTACGTGAGAAATAAAGCTCGCCCTGAAGGGTTGATCGCTGAAGGCTATGTTGCAGATGATGCTTTGACCTTTTGTTCAATGTATTTCAAAGACATTGAAACAAGATTTAACCGTCTTGATCGAAATGAAGATGCAACTTATATCCCACGAAACCTTCCAATCTCAATGTCGTCTACTCACAAAGGGAACTTTGAAGCCTCTCAATCATAACACTCGTGAAATAGCTGAGTGGTTCATACTTGATAATTTTCCTGAAATTGAGCCTTATTTAGAGTAAGCTTATTCCCTTTTAAATTAGAACATGTGTGGTTATTATAAGTTGTTTGTTGTCAAGAATCGTAACACTATTCTATGTAACAAGAATTGTAACATGTGTGGTCCAAAGGTAATTTTTAAAAATAGTGTCAAAATAGATAATCTGCCAATATATAGTATTCAAATAATCAATCTTTCTATTCTTATTTTGAAGATTTTGACAAAATACCAGGTCTAAAAATAAATTTTTAAAAATAAATGATCGAAATGGGTAATTGGCCAAAATAACCCTTATTATTCATAATTTTTCGAAAACCTCTAGAAGATTTGCTATACAATGAACATCATCATTAAAAAACTATGGTTAAGACATCCTCACGTGTCCATGTAAGAAGTATGTTGTACGAGTAGGATAAAAAAGAATCTCAATTATACAATCTCCAAAAAAAATATTTTTTAATTATTATAAAAGACCGTGCGAAAAGCGATTATATTTTCTAGTTAGTATATATAACAAGAACAACACAGACAACAAAAAATAGTGTAATCGACTTAATTATAAGAAAACAAATATACATACTAAATAAAACCTTTTAACTAAATCAATTAAATGGGTAGAATCCATATTATAATACACACATCCGCTACAAAATATATGTGCCCACAATATAAGTTTTTTTTGTCGCTAAAAAATACTCCTTATAGTGAATGAAAATTAATATTTAATTACGAATTATCATTGATTTATAATTTTGGATAATACAATTTTAGACTCTCTGCGAAATACTTGTTTGGGTCCTGTCTGTTTTGGAAATTATCTTTGTGGACTACATATTTTCAATTTAGTTCAAAATAATTCATTGAACTTTATTTTTGTCAAAATATTTTTATTCTCATATTTTATTTGCCGGATCGATCAACCTAAAAAAATCATTAATCTATGATGAGCATCGATTTTTATGGAGTAATTAATATTCAGAAATATTTTGATCAAAACTAAATTACTTTTAATCAATTCGGGTCCAAAAAGATTATTATTATTTTTTATATAATAATAATAATAATAAAATTTGTTATAATTATGATAATATTTTTTAGTGATAAATTTTTCATGACATAAAAAATTTGTAGACAAGTGATATGAACATAATATATATATATATATATATATATATATTTATATATAGATAAAGCAAAACGAACCTCGAATAAAATTTAGAATGAGATTAAAGAGGTTCCCGTTACTTGACAAGATATTCAAACCCATCTCAAAGGCAGACCCAACCCCGGCGAGGGGTATGGACACAAATTGCAAAACCTTCTGAACCACAATGGACAAGAAAATGATCCAACGGCGGCCAAAACTTTCCTCAGCTTTATCCGACGACTCAACCAATAACTTCTTCTTCACCGAATCACTCGAATATAATAATAAATACAATAAATCAAACAAACCCACTTCCTCACATTTCAATAACATATAGCTAGCTGAAAAACTCTTGTCACACTCCACAGCCATGGCTACCTCTTCCATATATATATATCACAAACTCACCATTAATAATATAAAGATATATATATATATATAAATATATATATATATATATATATATTCTTTTATGACTGACTCTATATCTCGATCTATTTAGCTATATAACTTAACAAAGCTTAGGGTGGGAGAGTTTGGCCGAGTGATCATGACCTGGCAATATATATCTCTATATATAATAATTGTGTAGATAATGGAAATTCTTGCTTTTAACGGTTTTTTATTTTTTAAAGATTAATTTTAACGGAATATTCTTATATTTAACAAAATATTCTTATATTTAACAGTAGTTAATAAATACTTAAACTTAAATAAAATAAAATAAATAATTCAAAAGATTAAAGTATGATATTTTTGAGATATTTTACAATGATAATTATTTAAAAATAATATACAATTAAACAAATTAAAATAGAATATTTTTTAAATATTTTACAATGATAATTATTTTAAAATAATAAATAATTTAAAAAATTAAAATATGATATTTTTAAGATATTTTATAATGATAATTATTTAAAAATAATAAAATCATATATTTTATAACTTCAATAATATTTAATTAAATTTAAACTCACTTATTATAATAATATTATATTAAACATATAATATAATCTAATGTGAATTAGTAACAAATTATTTTTTTATAAAAAAACTAGCAAGAAACTTAAATTTAAAATCCACGTATAATATTTAATATTACATTAAATATATAATATAATCTATTGTTGTCACTTCCAAATTCAAAAACTAGAACAAACATAAACTTAAACAAAAATAAATAAATTATTTAATTAAAATAGGATATTTATTTCAAATTTATATGACCTTAATATAAATTTGATAAAAATAATTAATAAATTCTATAAGTAAAACAAAGCAAACGTGCATATTGCACGTTGTTTGTATCTAGTATATATATATCTTCTATATAATAAGTTTGTAAAATTCTTGGTTTTAACGGTTTTTTATTTTTTTAATATTAATTTTAACGGAATATTCTTATATTTAACAGAATATTCTTATATTTAACGATAATTTGTAAACACTTAAATTTAAATAAAATAAAATAAATAATTAAAAAAATTAAAATAAGATATTTTACAATGATAATTATTTAAAAATAATAAATAATTAAATAAATTAAAATATGATATTTTTCAGATATTTTACAATGATAATTATTTAAAAATAATAAATAATTAAACAAATTAAAATATGATATTTTTGAGATATTTTACAATAATAATTATTTAAAAATAATAAAATCATACGTTTTATAACTTAAATAAAATTTAACTAAACTTATAAGCTTGTTAGAATAGTATATCATATTAAACATATAATATAATCTACTGTGAATAATATTTAATATTACATTAAACATATAATATATAATCTCTTGTTGTTACTCCTAAATTCAAAAACTAGAACAAACATAAACTTAAACAAAAATAAATAAATTATTTAATTAAAATATGATATTTATTTAAAATTTATATGACATTAATATAAATTTAATAAAAATAATTAATAAATTATATAAATAAAACTAAGTAAACGTGCATATTTCACACGTTGCTTGTAACTAGTATATTTATATATGTGTGTGTTATATTTTAGTACAAGTAAAACTATATCCCACATATATTTTGAAAATGATAATGAAGATATTATATATATTTTATCGTTTATCGTCTGTTTATGTGGTTCTTGTTAAGTCTAGAGTCTTTATACAATTTTAAAAGTAATAAGAGTGTTATTTTTCACACGTTCGTACGTTGTTAGGTTCACGAATTATATATATATTGACAAATATTACAAATTCTCAATTGAAATAATCAATACTGGTGGGTGGGGGGTCCTTATCGAACCTATATATTAATTCCAAACATCCCATATTAATTCGTATGTAATTTATTGATTTTGTAAAATTTTGTGTAAATAAATATGGACATATATATATATATACATTTCATATTTTTTTTAAGTTTTTTCCACCATTGACTTAGCCTTGGTCTTTCGTGACGTGCCGGACTTAATTAAGTATTGCTAACTTAATTATAAGAGATTTGTTAACCAACGCTATAAGGAGTTGAAATATTTTTATTGGGGCAATTTAATATCAGATCTTAATTATTTGAATTTAATAAGTATGATGGGGTATCGCTAACCAATTATAGAGTGTCACCCCATATGATATTGGAATGTACCAAATAACAATACTCTAATTATACCGAGTTGGTTTGGTGAGGGACTTGAGACATTAATATAAAAAAAGTTGGCCAAACTTGTAAATTGTTGAGGAGTATAGCTAATATATAATTTAGTTTTAGTAGTATACTACTACTACTACTCTACCCCCACTTTAAACTTGAAATTAAATATTCATATAATATGGGAGCTAGTTCTGTTATTATTTTGTTATATATTTATATTTATATTTACGTATATGTTCCTAACTTCTATATATGCCAACGTAACAGAAAAAAAATTAAATCAACTAAACTTGTTATTAATTTTTTAATTTGTATAATCTAATGATTTTATTTAAACTACTAAAAAATGTGTGACATCCCATATTAATTTAAATTTTATTTAAATTTGTATAATCTAATGAGTTTTTAGTAGAATTGATGAGGTTTGTCGAGCCTTTTTATGAAAGGGTGTGGCTGATTATGGAGGTCCGGGTAGTGTAGCTTGGAAAGAAGTGTGTAAACGCTAGAAAGAAAGATGTTTGGGCATTAGAAATATTGAAATTTGGAATATTGCAGCTTTGGGTAAATATGTTTGGGCTATATCAACAAATAAGGAGAACTTGTGGATTAAGTGGATTCATTCGGTGTACCTTAGGGGAGAGAATTGGTGGAAATATGAGGCTCCTATAAATTCCAGCTGGTATTGGAAGAAAATGGTAGCAGTAAAGAATAGATTGAAAAACTATTACTCTTTTCACTCCTTTATCTCTATTTGGTATAGCACTCAAGAAGTTTATGGCAAACTTTTGGGCTTGACCGAGAATGGGAACTTGATTTGGACTAATTTATTTGGAGTGCTTGTGTAGTGCCTAAGTATGCTTTTATTACTTGGTTAGCTAATTTGAATAGATTGAAAACAAGAGCTAGATTATATCACATTGGAATAACGAGTTCATCATCTTGTCTGATATGTGACGCTGCTAAGGAAGATAATTTTCATTTGTTTTTCTCTTGTTGTTATAGCAGGAAGTGTATCACAGAGGTAAAACATTGGTTGGATTGACATTCGAGTCTGAGAATCTTCAAGGCCTTCTGAGATGGCTAGCTAGAGGGAAGGGTCTCTCCCGTTTCAGGAGGGAGATTTTTGCTTCTAGTTTAGCTGCAACTACTTATTATTTGTGGAGAGTGCGAAACACTGCATTGTGGGAGGACAAAGCTTAGAATGTTGATTGTACAGTTAGACATATCAAAAGAGACATTAAAGCTAGGGGGAATATTTTTTTGAAGAATAGTATTTCTGAATTAGATAAAATCTGGTTTGGAGAGTTAATTGTATAAAATTTGTTTGTTCTTTATTACTCTGGTTTCCCTCTTGGGTTACTGTAGGTTGTATTGGAGGTTTTTTTTATTAATGAATTTGCTTGATTACCAAAAAAAAATGTGTGACATTAATTTAATTTTTTAACGGAAATATATATAGAAAATTGTTTATTTATTTATATATATTGTAAATCCTATAATTGGCATTTTTATAGAAATATCTTTTTTTCTTAAAAGAGAAATTGGTTGATTTAATTGTTTCCTTTTATTATAATTTTCAGAAATATTTGTTTTCCATTTATTATAATTTTCGGAAATATTTGTTTTCTTTTTATTATAATTTTCGAAAAATAGATGTTTTTCTTTTATTATATTGTTCGGATTTGTTTGGAAATATTTGGTTTCCTTTATTTCAATTTCCGGAAACCCTCTTTCCTTTTGTGTGTTTTTTGGTCAATAATATGCTTCCTTATTTAGCATATATTGTCTCATTTTGTTTTATAAAGGAAACAAAAGTTTATTGCAAATATTCTGTACTTACCCAAAGTTATTTTTGGATTATTTGCTGATGTATTTTCGTGCAGCTCAAGGATTACAATCAGGAAACTGGTTCTTAATATCATTAATTATTGTTTCCTTTTTGATCTTGTTTTGATCTGACACATGCCTGAGCTGTCCCCACCGATATCGCATCTGTCGGATCAGCATCTTCTAAATAAGGCAACTCTTTGACAATCAAGAATATCTTCTGTGATTCTTGCCTTTATTAGAAGAATTCTTTCTCTGCCTTTGTGAGCACGAAAAAGACTCTATAAATAGGGCTCTAAAGGCAGTGAGAAAAGTGAACTCTTTGGTGCATTATTCGTGAGCTTTATTGTAATATTTGTGAGAGTTTCTCTTTGTATTCAAGATCATAAGTATTCACGTGATCTTGTAGAATTATGTGTATCTAGATTTTAGTGGTGAGCTTATACCATGTTCATGAGTGAATACACATTGTAATTTGAACACAACATTTGTAGTCTTCGGGAGAAGATTTTTTACAAGCCTTGCGTCGGGAGGATGCAAGCACTCGCTGACCATTGAAGGGAGTTCAAGTGGTTGAGCGTTTCAATCAAGATCAGATTAGTGAAGAGAAGTACAACAAGTTGCTGCAAATCTCAAGAGGGAGTCTTGTTTTGTTTAAGTCAATGTTTTTGTACTTGTGATTCTTTATTAATTGGTTTTATTCTCTGGGCGTGGCCCCAAGGAGTAGGTTATCCGAAAGGGTTTCTGAACCTTGTAAAAATTCGCTGTGTTCTTTATTGTTTTGCACTGTCTTTTTATTGTGTTCAGTTTCTGTCGTGACAAGTTTGGTTTCTGTCCCGACAGAACTGTAATCTGTGTAAACAGTTAATTACCATTCCGCACTTTAATTAATTTACTTGGCTTAATTAATTTGGTAATTACTAAAAACGAAATTTCAATTGGTATCAGAGCGGGTCACTCATTTCTGAGTGTGATCTTGGTTTATTCCGTTTGTTGTTCTTGTTCTTGCAATGTCTTTTTTCACAGAAGGAGGTTCCATAACTCGCCCCCCTTTACTCAACGATTCAAACTATCCATATTGGAAAGTTCGAATGAGAGCCTTTATCAAATCTCAAGATGAAAAGGCTTAGAGAGCTGTTTTAAGTGGTTGGACTCCTCCAGCAGAAAGCGATGATATAACTAAGGTAAAATCTGAACTTGAATGGACTGATGCTGAAGATAAACTATCCAGTTACAACAATAAAGCATTACATGCCATTTTTAATGGTGTTGGTGAAGGTTACATTAAATTGATTTCTTCATGTGTTTCGGCCAAAGATGCTTGGCAAATTCTTCAAACTCAATTTGAAGGAACTGCTGATGTCAAGCGTTCTAGGCTTGTTATGCTCACAACAAAATTTGAAAATGAATGAAAATGAAACCCTCACTGAATTTTATGAGAAATTGTCAGATATTGCTAACGAATATTTTGCTCTTGGGGAAAAACTTGAAGAAAATGTTTTGGTTCGAAAAATTGTTAGAGTTCTCCCTGACAGGTTTCAGACAAAGCTAACTGCAATTGAAGAAGCAAAAGATCTGGACAAAATGAAAGTAGAGGAACTGATGGGTTCACTTCGAACTTTTGAGCTAAACCAAAAAATTAGACAAAAAGGTAAGACAGAGGAAATCAAGGAAAAATCTATTTCCTTGAAATCCTCTAAAGAAAAGAAGGAAAGTTCAGATGATGAGGATGATGAGATGGCTCTGTTGACAAAAAATTTCCAAAAATACATAAAGAAATTGGGAAACAAAAAGGCCATATCCAAAAACCCAAAAGGTAATTTTTCTAAACCCTTTGAGACTAATAAAAAGGGTATTCAGTGCAGGGAATGTGAAGAATTTGGACCTATTCAATCTGAGTGTGCAAATACCTTAAAGAAAAAGAAAGTCATGACAGCCACATGGAGTGATCAAGACTCTGAACAGAGTGATGAGGAGGAAAATAGTGTTGCCTTAACCTCTGTTCACAAAGGTATTGTTTTTTATTACAAGAGTGTATTATGCCTTAATAATTTTGTTCAGAACAATGAGAATTCAGATAGTGATTCTGATGATTCTGATTTAGATGAGGAGTCATTAAAAGAGTCTTATAAAATAATGTATGATCAATGGCTGAAAGTATGTTCTGAGAATCGTCTAATGGCTGGCAATAATAAAAATTTTGTTAAAAAAATTGAAAATCTTGAGATGATTATTGCTTCCAAAAATGATGAAATTGTTTCTTTGAATAAAGAAATTGAGTTTTTGCAAAAAGGTGTCAAAATGCTTAATCCTAGATCTGGAATTTTGGATGATATTCTTTCTGTAGGAAAAAAGGTTGGTGACTACAGTGGATTAGGATCTAATGGATCTGAGTCCTCAAGAAAAACGGTTTTTGTAAAATCTATGAATTGTCCGTCTGTTGTGTCAACTAACCGTGTTGCAGGAACAAGTCACGATGCTGAGAGAACAGAGTTGCCATCTGTTGCAACAGATCTACAACTGAAGAAAATTTCTCCAAAAAGAAACATTGAACATTTTGTACCAGTTTGTCATTTTTGTGGGATGAAAGGTCACATAAGACCTAAGTGTTTTTCTCTGTTAAACTTGTTCAAAAAGAATTATGATAAACACTTTGGTGGTATGAATCAATTCTTGACCAAAAGAAATTCAAAATCAAAAATAGTATGGGTCAAGAAAGTTAACTCTGTTTGCTTGGCTACTTTTACCTGTCACAAAATGCATGCATCTAGTTCATGGTACTTTGATAGCGGTTGTTCGAGACATATGACAGGTAATGCCAACATACTTACCAACTTCAAATCCTTGAAGTGTGGAGTAGTAACTTTTGGGGATGGAATGACAGGAAATATTCTGGGTAAAGGTACTCTAAACATTGAAGGGTTACCGAAACTGAAAAATGTGCTTCTTGTTGATGGGCTGAAAGCCAACTTAATTAGCATAAGTCAAATTTGTGACCAAGGTTTTTATGTTAATTTTTCACATGATGAGTGTAATGTTTTAAATCAAAATGGTGATATTATTCTCAAAGGCTCTCGTTCTTTGGATAATTGCTACACTCTCACACAAAAATTCACATGTCATGCATCTTCATCAAGCCTTAATACTACTGACTTGTGGCATGAAAAACTTGGTCATATAAATTTCAAAAACTTCAAAAAGATTGCTAATGCATGTCTCATCCGTGGTATACCCAAGTTGGGTAAAGAATCGCTTGGTAAGTGTGAATCATGCCAATTGGGAAAACAGTTGAAAATTTCCCATAAAGCATTGTCTGATGTTAATACTTCAAATGTGTTAGAATTATTGCATATGGATCTTATGGGTCCTATTCAAGTTGAAAGTATTAATGGCAAGAGATACATTTTTGTTTGTGTGGATGATTTTTCTAGATTTACTTGGGTAGATTTTTTAAGAGAGAAATCAGATACTTTTGAAGCTTTTCAAACTCTATGTACAAGATTGAGAGTTGAAAAAAATTGTAACATTGGAAAGATTGTACGAATAAGGAGTGATCATGGTAAGGAGTTCGAAAATTCTGTTTATGATGATTATTGTAAAACATTTGGAATTTTGCATGAATTTTCTGCTCCCAAAACCCCTGAACAAAATGGGGTAGTGGAACGGAAAAATCGTACCTTGCAGGAAATGGCCAGAGTTATGCTTAACAGCAAAAAACTCACAAAGAAATTGTGGGCAGAAGCTATTAATACAGCTTGTTACACAATTAATCGTGTTTTTCTACGCCCAGGTACAAACAAAAGTCCTTATGAAATCTGGAAAGATAGAAAGCCCAATGTTAACTACTTTCATGTTTTTGGGTGTCTATGCTATATTCTTAGAGATCGTGAGAATCTAGACAAATTTGATGCTAAGAGTGATATGGGAGTTTTTCTTGGTTATTCCACTAATAGTAGGGCTTATCGTGTCTATAATATGAGAACCCAAACTATTATGGAATCATCTAATGTGGTTGTAGATGATTTTAAAGATTTTTCTGAGTACTCCCATGAGGAGGAAATTGACAGGCTCATAGGTATGGCAGATCCAACAGCACAGCTTTCGGAGGGGACAACAGCCACTGTTGACGTATCAAATGACAAGTCTGTCGAAACAACAACTGGGCAAACAGAGAAGGAAAATTCAGTTACTTCCTCTGACTCCGTTCAAAAAGAACCATCAACCAGAGTAAAAAAGAATCACCCTTCTGACCTTATTCTGGGAAATCTTGAAGAGAGTATGGTCACTCGAAAGAGGTATGTAAATTTGGTTCAATTTGTTTGTTTTACTTCCACTTTGGAACCTAAAAATGTGAAGGAGGCCTTAAATGATGAATCATGGATCAATGCTATGCAAGAAGAGTTAGATCAATTCACAAGGAATGAGGTATGGATTCTTGTCCCTAGACCGAGTCATACCAATGTTATAGGCACAAAGTGGATATTTAAAAACAAAACTGATGAATTTGGGACCATAATAAGAAATAAAGCTAGATTAGTTGCACAGGGGTACACTCAAGTTGAAGGAATTGATTTTGATGAGACATTTGCCCCTGTTGCAAGACTTGAATCCATAAGATTATTACTAGCTATTTCATGTGTTCTTGGTTTTAAATTGTTCCAAATGGATGTAAAATCCGCATTTCTAAATGGTCTTTTGAATGAGGAAGCTTATGTGGAACAGCCCAAAGGGTTTGAGGATCCTTACAATCCTAATCATGTTTTTAAATTGCAAAAAGCTTTGTATGGGCTGAAACAAGTCCCACGGGCTTGGTATGAGAGACTAACTCAATTTTTGGTCTCAAAGGGATACAAGAGAGGGGGAGTAGACAAAACACTGTTTATCAAAAATGTTGATGAAAATATTATGATAGCACAAATCTATGTTGATGATATAGTGTTCGGTTCTACTAATGATTCTCTAGTGCAGGAATTTGTGAAACAAATGCAGGAAGAGTTTGAGATGAGCATGGTAGGAGAACTCAATTTCTTCCTAGGACTTCAAGTAAAGCATTCTGATGAAGGAATTTTCATTTCACAAAGCAAGTATGCAAGAAGTCTTGTGAAAAGATTTGGACTCGATGCATCTAAACCTGCTAAAACTCCCATGGGTACCGCGGTCAAATTGTCTAAAGATGAAAATGGGAAGAAAGTTGATCCAACTCTTTACAGGAGTATGATTGGGAGTCTCCTTTACTTAACTGCAAGTCTCCCTGACATAAGTTACAGTGTTGGAGTGTGTGCTCGTTTCCAAGGGAACCCCATGGAGTCTCATGTGACTGCTGTAAAAAGAATTATTCGTTACATCAATAATACTCTTGATTTAGGCATTTGGTACTCCAAAGAAACAAATTCTAACCTTGTGTGTTATAGTGATGCAGATTGGGCAAGAAACACTGATGATCGAAAAAGCACAAGTGGTGGTTGTTTTTTCTTAGGAAACAATTTGGTCCCCTGGCATAGTAAAAAACAAAACTCCATCTCCTTGTCAACAGCCGAAGCTGAGTACATTGCTGCTGGAAGCTGTTGTACTCAACTTTTGTGGATGAAACAAATGTTGGCAGACTATGGGTTTGATGTTAAAACTTTAACCATTTTTTGTGATAATACAAGTGCTATTAATATCTCCAAAAATCCTGTTCAGCACTCTCGCACCAAACATATTGACATTCGTCATCATTTTATTAGGGAACTTGTTGAAAACAAAACATTGATTTTAGAATATGTTGAGACTAACAAACAAATTGCAGATATCTTTACTAAAGCCTTAGACCCGGTCAGATTTGATTTCCTCAGGAAGTCCTTGGGGGTTTGTTTTATTTGAAATTGCCAATAAATTGATCTTCTTGCCTTGCATATGTGTTTTTGTAAATCTCTTGTCCTGATTGGAAGAAATTTGATGAGCATATTTTTTTGTATTTTAGAGAATGATCGTTATAAGTCCTATACTTTGTTGGAATACAAAACCATATTTGAAAAATTATAGATCATCCAATTTATATTTGATCAAATCATTATCTTTGTATGAGCATTCCTAATCCAGTTTCTTTTTCAGGCTCCATTTTGGAAAAGAGCTACCTATACTGATGTGTGAAAGCCGACACTGAGTAAGTTGGTACCAGGTAATTAGCAATTATATTGGAGGATACTCTACCAGCGTAAAGGGCTACCATCAGTATAAGAGTTATAGCCTCCATTATGGTTACAATTGGAAAAAGGCTAAAAATCGCCAAATATGGGCAATGACCCTAGCTTTAAAAGGCCAAAAAGAAACGCCAAATTGCTTACACTTGCACACACATATGCCTGTTCTAGACTGTGTAAGATGGTTGTAAGACTCATACATATAATGAATTGACTCAAATATGTTTTGTGTGTGGTATGTTTTTCGAATTATGGTCTCTTAGTATTTGAAGTATAACTCATTTATCTAATTTGTGAAAAATATGGTTATCTTGTTTCTTCTGAACAGGACTTGGGATTTACATGGACACATATGGAATGGCAATTTACACTTTATTTTCGGCAATTTTGTATTAAAAAATAATAAAAATTTTGAAAAATAAAATCTGTTATCTACCGTGTACTTAAAAAAAAAAAGAGGGTTTGAAAAATTCATTTATGCAATTTATTTGTTTTATCTCAATATATTCTAAAAATATTCAAAAGTTTCCAATTTTGAGGTGTGACAGAATTTGTTTTAAAAAGGGAGATATTTTGGCATTTATCACTAAAAATCCGGTTACCCATTTTTGGTTACCCAATCTTGAACTTGCCTCATTTGTGTTTCGAATACTTTATATATTCGGAGTCCCTTTGGTTGTTTTATAATCAGTGTTTTCTTGTTAAATCTCTCACATATAACCGAAGTGTTTAGGGTTTCTTTCTTTGTGTGTTTCACTTGTTTCTCTCTTAGCAGCCATGAAGACTTGAGGTCGTGGTTCCTCTTCCAAGTCCGTGAAGTCTCAGCAAGAGACACTTCCTGAATCTGTTCCCACTGCTACTCCCTCGGTCCCAGCATCAATTCCTGCTGTCTCTCCTACTCCAGACCGTCGTTCTAAAACCACGGCAAGAAAGAAGGTTCTTGCTCTTTCGGATCCTATCAGTTCATCTGTTCTTGGTGCTTCTAGCAAAGGAGTTATGTTCCCGAATTTGGATGCTGAGCAAATTCCTGCCTCGGCGGTTTCACTCGCCTCTCCCGAAGGTCAAATAAAAGCCAAACCGGCCTTGGGAACTAGTCAGTCCAAATCAATTTCCACTGAAGATGTATTTGCTCCATCTGATCATGACTCTGAATCCTCACTATCACCTGATGTGTTGACACCCAAGGCAAAGGGCAAACGTAAGTCCAAAGTTGTTGGGTCAAAGAAAGGGAAAAAGGCCAAAGTGGCTAAATCTAAAGGTACCAGCTCCATTTCTGATTCATCTCCTTTATCTCGTTTTAAATTAAAGGCCAAAATCAATCCTCCCCCATGCACCTCATCGGAGGATGTCTCACCCGAGACGGAAGACTCTCAGCCTGAGTTGGACCCTTCTTTGACCGAGCCCAATCCTGAAGTTCCACTTGATGATTTGGCTGAGGAGACTGACTCTGAAGAAGACCCATCTGAAGTCTCTCCAGTTGCATCGGACCCAAAAGGCACCACTCCATTGGCATTTCCTGAATTGTCATCCAAACTTGCGCAGCAAAAAGGTGCTCCTGCCCGTAACTCAGGTTCTTTCAAAGCCCACTCTCTTACATTCTGTTTTAATGATAATGAGAAGAACATGCAATTCTATGACCATCGCCATTTTATTAGTGAGCGAAATTTTCTTTTTGCTCCTCATCGTGTTTTTGGGGTATTGCTTACTTTAGAGGAAAGAGGGTGGTTGTGATCCTTGTCTGGGTTTGATGGGTTTGTGCCTCGGGTTGTTAAAGAATTTTATGCAAATTTGAATGATGAGTTATTAGACCAATCGTCTTTCATGTTCCATAAAGTTTCTGTTAGGGGTCATTGGTATAATTTTAGCCCGTCCGAAATTGCTAAGGCTCTCAATCTCGTCCCTGTGGAGATTGATGATTCTATTGAATTTGCAAAGGATCAAGTTTTGTCTGAACTGGTTGGTCAGGCTATGGTGTGGGAACCAAGCACCTCTCTTCGAGTCATCGATTTCACTCATTTCTATGGTGCTCTTTTCAAATTTTCTATGTTTAATTGGATGCCTACCACACATTCCTCCACCATCACTCAAGATATGGCCTTCCTGTTGTTCAAAATTGGGACTGGAGTCGCCATAGATCTTGGAGCTATTATTTTTGACCAAATCATGTCTCTAAGTGGTGCCAAACGTAAGGGGCAACACTAGATGTTTCCTCAGGTCATTTACAAGCTTTTGGACTCTCAACGTCCCTTGAAGAAGTCTCATGAGACCTTGACTTCTCCTTTGGTTGGTCCCACCTATACTGTCAAAGATGATCATGCTCCGTCCACCGCTCGAAAAGTCAAAGGAATTAATCTGGCTAGTCCTGCTTCTGGCAATGTTGTGACTGACCCTCCTGCTGTCCCGACTGATCTTGGTACTGTCCAGAAAGGAATTACCAGTCTTTCTGTCCGGTTCACTCTCATGGAGGAAACTCAGCGCCAAATTCTTGCGTCATTGGCCTCTCTTAATGCATCCAGCTCTCCTGCCCCATGATGTTCTCAGTACCTTTGATCTATTTTTTCTTTTGCTACTTGTAAAAGAACACTTCATGTGTCTTTCTTTTGGTTTCATTTACATGTTCTTTGGCATTTTTTCAGACAATGAGGGGGAGAGAGTGACTCTATTTTTCGTACTTTGATTATGTTAACCTGCTGGTTATTTTTGGTTTCCTTTGTTAACTGTGCTTTGGTTATCTTTCGCAGGGGGAGTCATTTTCTGATTATTTCTTGATTATTTTGTGACTCTTATGATTTGAAGCACTTACTTGTGTTTTGCATGGATCTTTTAAAAATAGATATTCCTTGTCTATAAAATTGCCAAAGGGGGAGATTGTAAATCCTATAATTGGCATTTTTATAGAAATATCTTTTTTTTCTTAAAAGAGAAATTGGTTGATTTAATTGTTTCCTTTTATTATAATTTTCAGAAATATTTGTTTTCCATTTATTATAATTTTCGGAAATATTTGTTTTCTTTTTATTATAATTTTCGAAAAATAGATGTTTTTCCTTTATTATATTGTTCGGATTTGTTTGGACATATTTGGTTTCCTTTATTTCAATTTTCGGAAACCCTCTTTCCTTTTGTGTGTTTTTTGGTCAATAATATGCTTCCTTATTTAGCATATATTGTCTCATTTTGTTTTATAAAGGAAACAAAAGTTTATTGCAAATATTCTGTACTTACCCAAAGTTATTTTTGGATTATTTACTGATGTATTTTCGTGCAGCTCAAGGATTACAATCAGGAAACTGGTTCTTAATATCATTAATTATTGTTTCCTTTTTGAGCTTGTTTTGATCTGACACAGGCCTGAGCTGTCCCCACCGATATCGCATCTGTCGGATTAGCATCTTCTAAATAAGGCAACTCTTTGACAATCAAGAATATCTTCTGTGATTCTTGCCTTTATTAGAAGAATTCTTTCTCTGCCTTTGTGAGCACGAAAAAGACTCTATAAATAGGGCTCTAAAGGCAGTGAGAAAAGTGAACTCTTTGGTGCATTATTCGTGAGCTTTATTGTAATATTTGTGAGAGTTTCTCTTTGTATTCAAGATCATAAGTATTCACGTGATCTTGTAGAATTATGTGTATCTAGATTTTAGTGGTGAGCTTATACCATGTTCATGAGTGAATACACATTGTAATTTGAACACAACATTTGTAGTCTTCGGGAGAAGATTTTTTACAAGCCTTGCGTCGGGAGGATGCAAGCACTCGCTGACCATTGAAGGGAGTTCAAGTGGTTGAGCGTTTCAATCAAGATCAGATTAGTGAAGAGAAGTACAACAAGTTGTGGCAAATCTCAAGAGGGAGTCTTGTTTTGTTTAAGTCAATGTTTTTGTACTTGTGATTCTTTATTAATTGGTTTTATTCTCTGGGCGTGGCCCCAAGGAGTAGGTTATCCGAAAGGGTTTCTGAACCTTGTAAAAATTCGCTGTGTTCTTTATTGTTTTGCACTGTCTTTTTATTGTGTTCAGTTTCTGTCGTGACAAGTTTGGTTTCTATCCCGACAGAACTGTAATCTGTGTAAACAGTTAATTACCATTCCGCACTTTAATTAATTTACTTGGCTTAATTAATTTGGTAATTACTAAAAATGGAATTTCATATATATATATATAAATATAGAGAAATTTTATAATATAGAACCCCAAGTTTTGTCCCCTCAAATTGGAATATATCTTTAATTTTGGCAGGTGAAAAAATTATATCTCAATTTTGTTATATGACGATGTACATTATATTTATAGTAAAATATATAATTCAAATAGTCAGTTGCAGGCATATTTATTTTTATTTTTATACAATTAACTATTTTGTATTTTATTTTTTAACTTCGTAAATTATTTAGAATTTTTCAAAAATTGAATCATAATTTTTTCATTTCCAAAAAAACAGTAATGCTCCTATAAATAAGAATAAAAGTGACCCTCTCGCTATATATAAAATTTTACTATAAATATATACAATAAATAAAAACGTGCTTATGCTTCGATCTCAACCAATAATTTTCGCTCTGAATAAAGTTATAAACCAACTATATAAGGGAATTTACTTATTTGATACTCTATGTTTTTGCAAAGTATCATTTTGGTACCCTCTATTTTCAATAATACTCATATGGTACCCTGTATTTTAAAATTATACATATTTGATACTTTAGACTCAGATTTGATAGATAAATTTTTGTCAATATGATCAAACTGTCATCAGTTATATGTAATTAAGTAATTAAATTTAAATTTGGAACTTACATAATTGACAGCAGTTTGAATAAATTGGTAAAATTTTATTAATTAAATTTGAGTTTAGGGTACTAAATATGTACGATTTTAAAATACAAGATACCATATGAGCATTATTGAAAATAAAAGGTACCAAAATAATACTTTGCAAAAACACAAAGTACCAAATGGTTACCTACCCACTATATAATAAATTATTGTGTTACTTGGTCAGCTCCATCTCCTTATTAATTTTATTATATTTTACATTTTATTCGATTATATGGATAAAATGAATCTACTAATGTTGTCTTGTCAGGCTTCTTATGGATAAAAAAGTGAGTTGGGTAGTGTTTTAGGTTCTATTATTTTCTCTTTTTGTTGTGTTTCTAATAACATTGACTTTAGTATATATTTAACTTCTTGGCAAACTTTGTTTGTCCATTGAATAAAAAGAGCTCACTTAGACTTTGAAATTTTCTAATTGTATATGGCGTAAAGTTATGTTGGATCGTTTTTCTCGTTGTGGTTGAGAATATTAAGTTATGGCTGGCTGAATTATATGAGCTCACGCAAGCTGACGAGAAAGTATAATAATAAGGACAAAAGAAGGATGAAATTACGATCCAACAAGGAAAGCAATAGGCAATTTCTAGTATCTTTCTTTTCTGGGTTTATACTATTTTAGACTCTGTGTTTTGTCTCATTATTTGTTTTAACCTTGTATTTTGACAAATTATTTTTTGGATCCTATATTTTGTAAAATAGTTAAAATAGAACCCTAAACCCGATTTTGGTCAATGTTTTCTCAATTAAAATCACAAATAATTTACCAAACTAACAATTCAGAACAAAAATAAAATCATTCTGCTTAAAAACTGTGTTGTTATATTCAATTTTTTCTTCATCAAAATTGAGTTTAGGGTTCTATTTTAACAATTTTACAAAACATAGGGTCCAAACAGGTAATGAGACAAAACAAAAGATCCAAAAATATATAAACCCTTCTTTTTTCACTGTGGGGTGAGCAAATTATTATGATATCCCATTTATTTTACTTCTTTATTTTATTTTATGGGGTCCTTGGCAAAATGATCTTTTTATATAGTGCAATTTGCACTTTGGTCAAGTTTTAATAGTTTTTAGCTAAATGATATTTTTTATTAATGAATTTTTTGTATTACCCATTTTTCCCTTAAAATAAAATAATAATAAATTAAAATAAAAACCCTAATAACTATCGTTTTCTTCCTCTCACCCATCCACCCACACCCATCCACAACCACCCATTATCATCCCCCGCCGCCACCACCACCACCACTGTAATGCCCCAGATTCCTTAATGCGGTTTAATGACTGGATTAGTAGGCCGGGAGGGCCATAACTGTTTGATTATGCCATTAATTGATAATATGCATGTGTTGTGTGAATTATATTATGATATGATGTTAAATGCATGCATGTAGGTCCACATTTCATGACAGGGGTATTTTGGTAATTTGGCCCGTTGATGGCGTAATTGTATATTTGTATGCATGTCGGTGATATATTGTTGAGGCCATATTATAATGTGGATTTGTTCGAGCTATTCGGCATGAGACGATCTTTGAATATCAAGTAGCAGTTTAGTCATAACGGGATTAAGTTTGAGGCTCGAGGTGAGTCTCGGGATGTTTTAATGATTAGAGCGTTGCTGGGAATAAATGGTAACGAGATATGAATTATTGGTATTTGAGAATATCGAGAATAGTGGGAATTGGATGGTGCTAATTATGATTAACGAAATAGGTTGGAAATGACGATTTTACCCTTGAGAGTTTTTAGAAACTTTTAAATGACCTAGGGGCATAATAGTCATTTCACCCCTAAGATATATATATATATATATATATATCAGCATTTGGGTTGTAGATGCTTACCCGAAACAGAGCACTCTTCTCCTTCAACCGTTCATCATTTTCTCTCCTTCCTCCTTTGAAATTTTTGGTCCCAAATTGAAGAATCAAGCTAGGAAATCAAAGCTTGGAGGTTATAGACTTAGTTCATCCATTGAGGAGGACTCAAATCCAACTTGAGGTGGGATTTCATCCAAGAATTTTAAGCTATACTCTGTTTTCTTTATAGTTTTCAGCTTAGAGAATTTGATGTGGCTAGTTGGGAATTAAATGATGTTTTTGTGTAAAATTGATTGGGTTTTGATGAGGGTGTGATGTAGATGAAGTTTAGTGGTTGAATTGGATGTTTGGGGTGATGTTTAGGATTGGTTTGGAGGGTTGGTTTCAAGGAAAATCGCAAGGAGGGAAAACCATAAAGATTCTGGTCTGTAATTGGCGCAGCAGCGCTAGGTAGGGCAGAGAGCTGGGCCTCTCTGACTTGAAATAGCACCTCAACGCCATTTAATAGGGCTGCAGCGCTGGTCCATTTTCCAGCAAGCCTATTTTGGGGCTTGGAATAACTTTTAAGGCTCGGGGTTTGGTTCATTTGCCCTGGTTGGGTGGATTAAGAGTCCCGAGAGTGCGGGAATGGTCCCGGGAGTGTGGTTTTAGATTGTGAACCATTTATTGATTTGCTTTATTAATGGATTATAATTGGTCATGATTAGGTAACCGCTAAGGAATCTAAAGGTTGATCGTTCTTATATTATTTCTCGCTTGAACCTGAGGTAAGAAAACTGCACACTGTGTATATGACATGCATGATTGTTGTTCAAGTATGTTGGTTGATAAATGTCGATATTGATTGCATATTAAATGCTAGCGGATATTGGTTACTTGTCTATGGTATTGACTAGTCAGGGATACTGACCTAAGAGTCAGAAACGGTATAAGCGTCTTGAACGCGGGGCCGGATAAAGATTAGATCTAATCGTTACCAGCATTGAATGACTCTAAGGCATTAATGCTGGACCGACCCTAAGGTCGATGAAACCTATAAGCGCTTGGCTAGTCTAAGACTAGTTACTCAGAGCTAGGGCCAAAGGCCTAGGTGACTGCTTGTCACATGGCTAGTGAACAGTGTTCCATAGTTATGACTCTAGAGTCATGAGGAAGGTTATGTTGGTGACCAGTCATCATGCACCTATCTTGTTTAAGTTAGTGAAATGTTCACTTATCTATTAAGCCCCGGTGACCCTATCGTCACATGGCTAAAATGAGCTGTACCCACCTTAGTGACTTTTCCTCTGTCACTTACCTGTTTTGGATTGAAAATCCTGAATGATTATTATGATCATTGTTGATATTATATCATGCTGTATTGTGTTTTCTTGCCGGGCCTTGACTCATGGGTGCTATGTGGTGCAGGTAAAGGGAAAGAAAAGCTCACCCAGCCTTGAGTGGAGAGCTTAGGTGGTGATGTGTACATATGCGGCCGCTTGACCACCACGGCCAAGGAGTTCTCAGAGGAGCCAGGGGGTTTACCCTATTTTTGCCGCTTAGGTCGGCGGGTTTGTAAATTTGAAACAATAATAACCTTTTTGGGTTGTAAATAAATAGTAAATGTTTTGATGGGCCCATGTACATTTTTATGTATTAAATAAAATATATAATTTCCTTTTTATTGATTTTTCCACCGTAGCCTGTTAATAACACTTAGAGCACATTTTTAACCAAAGGACTCGGGTAGCAGGTCAAATTTTCGGTTCACCGTTCACTGTAACTGTCCTGGGGTAACCAGGGCGTTACAACCACCACCGGCGACCACTGCCCCTACCGCCGGCGAACACTGCTCATCACCGGATTCTGCCATTTCTCCACAAATCCAGCCACCACTCATTCAAAATGTTGGTTTATAAATGTTTTTTATATATATAAAATATGAGATTTTTGATATTGTTTTTGTAGATTTAAAATGCAAAATGATTGTTTTAGTATATTGAAAGTATAAGTAAGGATTTAGGTTTATTTCTAGGGTTTTATGGAGGTTAAAGCTTGAAAATCTGAAGAAAAAAAATTAATGGTGGTGTCGGCTATTTTTGAGATAGGGAAATCCAGAATTTTTCGATAGCTTGTCTAATTTTTCGACAAGGAGTCTAATATTTTAGACCAGTTGTCTAAATTTCAGACCAGTAGTCATATTTTTTCGACCACCTGTCTAAATTTTGGACCACCTGTCTAAATTTTAGACCATCTGTCAAATTTAGACAGGTAGTCTAATTTTTAGACAGATCATTATATATTTTTCAACCACTTGTCGAATTTTTAGACAAGTTGTCGAATTATCAGACAGGTTGTCTAATTTTTAGGCAAGTTATCAAATTTCTAGATTTTCAACTTGATGTTCATTTTTTTATATAAATTTGTAATCAAAGTAATACCAATAATTTATATTTATTTATTGTATTTTTTTTTCAGATGTCATTAAAAAATATTGTAATATTATGTGATGGAATGTAGAAAAAGAATGAGGACTCATGGAAATGGATTTCAAATGGCTCACGATCAAGATCAAGTTTGGTACAAACTAACCTAACTTATGAGGAGTTAGTTGAACATATTTATGAAGTTACAGAAATCGTTCGCAACCTCTTCGATATAGAATTAACTTACAAGATAACGACAATAGTGGAGATTGAACTAATTGTAATAAAAAATAGTAGAGACATTTTTAGTTTCTTTACATGGCAAGAGCGTGATTTGGTTCCATTATGTGTGGGTTTGATCAAAAAGATGGAAAATGTGCTCATTAAGGATAAACTTGTTACTAATATTGATTCTACTACAAATGTTAATTAGGATCCAATAACCTACTTTCAAAATTGTTCTACCCGACAGCCATCTTCTCATTGTAGTATGACAATGTTCATGTATCAAACTCTTATAGTATGACTTGTATTGAATATTTATTAGCAAATGCAATGGAATGGTATTTTGTTTATGTATCAAACTCTTATAGTATGACTTGTATTGGATATTTATTAGCAAAGACAATGGAATGGTATTTTGTTTATGTATAAAACTGTTCTGGTATACCACAAACTGTTATAGACTACTTGTGTTGGATGTTTCTGTTTCAGACCTCTTTGTGTTATATTTCGACAGCCTGTCTAAAACATTCGACAGCTAGTCTCAAATTTTGATGGCCTGTCTAAAACTTTCAACAGCTAGTCTAAAATTTCGACTACCTGTCTAAAACTTTCGACAGCTAGTCTGAAATTTCGACTGCTTGTCTAAACATTTCGACAGCTAGTCTCAAATTTTGACGACCTGTCTAAAATTTTCTAAAGCTAGTCTAAAATTATGTCACCCTGTCTAAAAATTTCGACAGCTAGTCTGAAATTTCTACTGCTTGTCTAAAAATTTCGACAACTAATCTAAAATTTTGACTGCCTGTCTAAAACTTTCGAAAGATAGTCTCAAATTTCGACAGGTTGTCTAAAATATTTGAAATGTCTAAAAAGGCTCCAATAACACAATAAAAGAACATATATCTCAATTAAAATTTTATAAAGTTAAAAAAAACTTAATCTTTATGAGATTATGATGATTACAGATTGAGTGGTACATATTTCAATCGAACAACTATGATGATCAAGGATTGAGTGGTAGATAATCTATTGAGGTACTATTATGGTGATTATGTTTATAGTATAAAACAATACTTTATCATGTAGAATCAGATCTTAATTAATTATACATTTTTGACAATTAGTCGTGAGTTTTGACAACTTGTCTAAAAAATTATAAAGTTAAACAAAACTTAATCTTTATGAGATTACGATGATTACAGATTGAGTGGTACATATTTCAATCAAACTACTATGATGATCAAGGATTGAGTGGTAGATAATCTATTGAGATACTATTATGATGATTATGTTTATAGTATAAGAACAACACTTTATCACGTAGAATTGGATCTTAATTAACATTTGTAGTAGAATCAATATTAGTAACAAGTTTATCCTTAATGAGCACATTTTCCATCTTCTTGATCAAACTCACACATAATGGAACCAAATCACGCTCTTTCCTAAAGAAACTAACAATGTCTCTACAATTTTTTATTGCAATTGGTTCAATCTCCACCATTGTCGTTATCTTGTAAGTTAATTCTATATCGAAGAGGTTGCGATCAATTTCCGTAACTTCATAAATATGTTCAACTAACTCCTCATAAGTTAGGTTTGTTTGTACCAAACTTGATCTTGATCGTGAGCCATTTGAAATCCATTTCCGCGAGTCCTCATTCTTTTTCCACATTCCATCACATAATATTCCAATATTTTTTTAATGACATCTAAAAAAAATACAATAAATACATATAAATTATTGGTATTACTTTGATTTAAAAATTATATAAAAAAATGAAAATCAAGTTGAAAATCTAGAAATTCGACAACTTGTCTGATAATTCAATAACTCGTCTAAAAATTCGACAGGTGGTTGAAAATATATGACAATTTGTCTAAAAATTAGACTACCTGTCTAAATTTGACAGGTGGTCGAAAAAATACGACTACTGGTCTGAAATTTAGACAACTGGTCTAAAATATTAGACTACTTGTCGAAAAATTAGACAAGCTGTAAAAAAATTCTAGATTCTCTATCTTGAAAATAGCCGAAACCACTATTAATTTTTTTTTTCTTCAGATTTTCAAGCTTTGACCTCCATAAAACCCCATAAATAAACCTAAATCCCTACTTATACTTTTAATATATAAAACAATCATTTTGCATTTTAAATCTCAAAAACAATATAAAAAATATCATATATATATAAACATTTATAAACCAATGTTTTGAATGAGTGGTGGCTGGATTTGTGGAGAAATGGCAGCACTTGTTGATGAGCAGTGTTCGCCGGTGGTAGGGGGCAGTGGTCGCCAGTGATGGTGGTGGTGGTGGCAGCGGGGAATGATAGTGGGTGGTTGTGGATGGGTGTGGGTGGATGGGTGAGAGGAAGAAGATGATAGTTATTAGGGTTTTTATTTTATTTTAAGGGTAAAATGGGTAATACAAAAAATCATTAATAAAAGAAGTCATTCAACTAAAATGTTTTGAAAGTAGGTTATTGTGCAAAATGCACTATAAAAGGGGTCTATTTCCACCAATTTCTCTTATTTTATTTTATTTTAGGGTGGGTCTTTAATTAAATTGTAGTTATTTTAAGGGCTTATATATATATATACAATTTTGGGTCTCTCTTATTTTTCTTTAATACTAGTTTGGCTCATAAATTTTAATTAATTACAAATAAGATTACTCTATGTTTTGTAAATAGATATAAAATAGAATTTTTTTTTAAATATATTGATTTTTAATACTTAATATATAAAAATATAGCTTAACCATATTCCACGCTTCTAAACTTAATTTTTAAGAAGTCATATTTATTTTTTTATCCATTAAGTTTCAGATTTTTTTCATAAAACTATACATATAAAAATTTCTAAAATTGAAAGTCACGAAAACAATAACAAATGCAAATTCCCATAAAAAAGGCTAAGTGGCAAAAAAAGTCGCATATAATGTAATTTCCACTATAAAATTATCTGAGAACTCTTAGTGTTTTTTGTTCGGGAAGTATTTTTGGCGAATTTTTTTTTATGGCCGTGTACATTGTAGTTATTTAAAACATCTTGCAAATTTTCAAAAAATTCTAAATAATTTTCAGTACCGAAAATAAGGTTCAAACATGTTGTCTTCTACGCGTATAAAAAACAGTCTGAATGCAACAAATTATTTGAACTTTATTATTTTCTATACTGTAAATTATTCATAATTTCCTGAAAATTTATAAGATGCTCTAAATAACAACAATATACACGACCATAAAAAAATTGCACCAAAAATACTTCCTGAGCCAAAATCTAAAAGGAGTGCACTAATGTGCCATTTTATGAGGTGCACCGGAGAACTACCCAAAATTATATGCTTTTATGTAGCTCAATAATTTTGGTGGTTTGAACTCCACCTTTCCATTTTTTTTCTTTCTATTCCCACGAATTATATCCGCCACATAAAACTAACTAAAATTTAGATTATTTTTTATTTTACTAATTACCAAATTCGAATTGATATCACTATTTTTTTACCCCAATTTACAATACAGAGGATTTGCTTGTAATTATTTAGACTAAAGGTCTAAATTGGGATTAATGAAAAATAGATGGACCCAAAATATTAAACTCTTTCTAAATAATATATTATTAAATAAATTATTTTGATGAAATTGTTATAATTTTTTTATTAATTATTAAGAAATAAAATATATTTTCTTAGATTATAAGTATCTAGTATATTACTTATATATTTTTAAAATTAATTTTTTTACATACTTCAATTCTTATAAGCATACTAATTGAAGATAATGACTTTATTAATGAAATTAATTTTAATGACATAGATTATTTTTATTTATATTTGTTACTATTATTTTGAGTTTAAAACAAAAATAATTGATAATGTCAAAAATGTTTTTTTAAAGAACTTTTAGCATAAATACCCCTGAGTATTTTATTGTTGTAACTCACAACACAAGACTCAATATGAACACAAGAATCAAATAGTCAAATGTTAACAAAACAAGGCAACACACACTACAAGAAAATGGGTTTTTATGCCGGTGCGTTTGACGAAAGTCGCCAGCAAAAGACGCTCTTTTTGCCAGTGAAATTTTTCGTCGGCATAGGTGGTTTTTGCCAGTGCAATTACAACATGCGTTGGCAAAATGTTGTATACTTTTGATTGTTGAATTTTTGCTGATGTGTTAGGAGTAATTGCGCTGTAAAAGTGGTTTTTCTCTGAATTGATTTTTGACGGTGATACTTTTACCAGCGCATTACGCAATTATGCCGGCAAAAGTCATTCAAATGCGCTGAAAAAAGTTATTAAAGCGTCAACAAATAAATGTTGCAATTGCACCGAAAAAAGCATTAAATATTAGAAAAACACATTTTTTTTTATATTTTTGGAGTTGATTTAAGTTTTATACAATATCATTCTTAAATTAATGAGTATTTAACATCTAATGATCATTATAATGTCGTTAGATTGTTCTAAGATTAACGAGAATACTAATGAACTTTGTAATTATCAACTATTAGTGTTAAAGTGTTGTGATCATTGTTGGTTATGCTTATCTAACCATACAGTTATCATTTATTTAAAAAAAAAATTGTTATCATAGGTCTAATAAACGGTTTGATTACACACAAAGTTTATGAATATCTTGTTATAATTAAAACACAATGAGCACTAAATAAACAATAATCAATATCAAATCATGCTCATGAATTTCCATGATCAAACATTTTATTTAGGGCATTAATATAATAATATACGTACCTCCAATTATCGCCTTGATCTCTAATAATCATGTTGATTACACTTCTTTGATCTACACATATAGAGAAAAGGAGAGCTTGAGATTGATGAACACTACTCTATCATTCTCTCTACACCATAGCCACACTCATTCCACCTTAATCATCAATCAAGAGCACAACCCTTTATATAAGGAATTATGGGCCAATTGAGCTTACATGCCCAATGTGAGAGAATTAGTTGTCTTGGCCCAATGGGCTGACTAAAGACGTTTTAGAGCGTGTCCATGGGCCCCGAGCATGTTAGTACGTTATGTCCATCCCATTATGGCCCGATGGTAATATCATGCATTACCGATTACATATAGTTATCATTACATGCTAATATCGACACTGTGTGAGTAACACTTAATTATGTTAGTCCATATAAAATATTCTAACATTCTCCCACTTGGACTACATAATTACACCAATATGTGCTCACTAAGCAACAATATCAATACACAGAAATCTCAAGAAACAATAATGTCTATAAACTAATTATGCACCATATTGTATCGACAGGACACAAATATAATACATAATGAGACATCTGAGATTCATAAAACATGATGATAACTACTGATCTGGATCCACTCGAACATAGCACCGAGACTAAGCCACTGGCTTGCATCAACAAGTGTGTACACACAACATCAAAGAGTTATCCAGAATATGCATATATTCAACAACCAATAGCAATCCTTAACATATCGATCATACATGAAAAACAATGACTCCCACTGATTAAATACATCTTTGGCTCCCAACAATCCAAACAAGAAATGACTTCTTAGTACATACGTTCAGGTAACTCGTGTCAGTGTAGTCATTAGCATGTTGTTTGTAAGTGCGTGTTATGATACTAATAGAGGACTCCACAACTTTCTCACTACATATGGAACGTCATCATCATTAATGGAGCAATATTACTCCCCAAGTTCCTAGAGATAGATATCATTGCGATATTTATCACATAAGTTCAGTAAGTTCACAATAGAGTCAACTACTCTTAACACTGAAACGGAATATCGCAATTGTAATGTACAATCAATGTCCTCATAACACGCCACACACTCTACCTTCACATACGAGGATGTTGTCAATGTCCATGCAACACCTAATCACATATAACTTCCCTTACCATTATACTCACTTTGTATGAGAGAGGAAGTTGTAGGTGTTCATATGACATTTAATTACAAAATAGCTCCTCCTAGAATCATGAATGCTTATAAGTGGATTTAATCATCCATGCAGCCTTTCCAATAGATATCACTAAAACCAACTACTATATGTCACAATGTTGGTTTGTCGATTGCTAACACATCCTTGGTACCATAAGGATGACAACTCAAGTACCAATCTAGCATGCCTGTAACAGATATCACGATAGGAATGTGTATACTTGAGTAAGCCCTAGGCTGCCTTCAATAAGCATATATGTGAGATAATCTCAAACTTGATCTCTCGTCATTACTAATATCATGGACTTTAGGCCGTTCATAACACATCACAGTTTAGACTATTTAAAGATTCTCAATGAAATCGAAACATTAATCTCTACAATAGTTAGTCAATGCAAACTATGAGACAATTCAGTCTACCGTTGATCTCATCACGAAGAATCTAAATTTTTAGACCATACAAGGTTTATCAAGAATTCTTCATCTAACAGATATTATCAAATAACGGCTTAATTTGTCTCCAAAATAGATCAAAATCATAAGATATGAGCAATGTACTATATCAAGTGACAATATAAACATATCATTGCTCCCACTGATCTCTCATATAGTGTTGACTAACGATAATGTTTCGAATTGACTATTTTGAGAATTACAGTAATCACTATCTTGATGTCCTACCTCAAAATGGATTTAATGCATTGAACTCGGGTGTCCTTTAAACAAGAATTTAGTTCTTGCATCCTTATATATTGATTTCCAAATAGTCACCACTTTACAACTCAATAATAGTAATGAACAAATTCATTGTTATAGTGGAGACTAGCTATAGGCTTTAATTCACCTTACTTTAACCATCAAACAACTTATTCTTAAAATGAACCACCATCAAGAAAATTTCCCAATTATTATGGGATTAAGCCTAAACTTTCATGCTTGATCATAGCTTGGAAATCATGAAATAACCATATCAATTCTCCAAATAAGGATTAAGAACTACCAATGACTATCGATTAGAAATTTAGAGGTATATGTAATTAAACTTATCTCGTGTATGGAATCACAGGTTTATCAAACTGTCTCGATCCTTTATCTTTATTTGTCCGCATATGGAGTTTCTTACAATAATCTGGCAAATTGTAGGTCATCAATAATAACAGCGGAAGCAACAAAATGAGGGATAAATCCAATTATTCCCTAAATAAAATTTTAACCCTTGTCTAATGCCAGCTTAAAACTCCAACATAGATAACTTTATATACTTATCAAAAATAATAGCTAGAAGAGCCATACATATTAAACTTGATATTCTCAATAAAACACTTAAATGCTCATCTTCTCTCATATGATTAAAATCCAAGATTGTCAAATGCAATGTCCTATATTGCCTCATAATATTAGAACTTCTAAAATAGCCTTAGATGTAAATTCTTATTCAATCACAACATTCATGAGGCTATTCAGAATAAAACGATATGATCCATTGAGTCTTAGTATCTTGAGTGTTGTTGCGAAAGACTTTTCTCACATTGTATCTTTCGAAAAACAACTAACATGGTTATGAATATGGAATTATGTTTGTGATTATATAAGTCCATACAAGATTCAAATATCTCTCCCACTTGGACCAATATAATCAACAAACACCATATTAATCTCCAGCACGCAATAGGCAATCAAATAAATTATGTATGATATAATATCGATAGGATATGTATACTACACATAATTTGGCCTGAGAGACATTCAAATATAATAACAACCATCAAACCAAGATGCATGGAGTACAACAATTAAGACTATCTACCAGTCTTGTTGTGTCCTTGTCACTTCGAGAAACAATACACATAAAAAAGTGACTGCATATCATTATGCATTCATGGTTTAATCCCTTAGGTGTTTTCCACTATAAAGCTTTCTAAAACATAAAAGCTTTCAAACCTTGATGAGTCAAAACTTTGAGAAGACTGTGCTCAAGATAATAATGCATGAGAGATCTTAACAAAAGAGTGATAAATACTCAATATCTCTCAAAATTTGTATGCATTATAGATTAATCATTGTGGACAATTGGGTTGTAAAACTATTATCAATAATTATGATAGTCATTAGCGATGAATATGTGTACTGAGATTGAATAAGTCAAAAAACTTATATCCTCTATTCTTTCCATTTCTCATCCAAAATTGTAACTAAGTTATCAAAGTCACTATATTGAAAACTTTGTTAAGACTTAAATCAATCCAAAATTGTTGCCTAAATATAGCTTAGCTATCCTCAATTTTACTAGCAACAACGATATGATATCGAGTACATATGCATTATCCCATTATCTTGAATTCACTATATTTACAGACATTCACAATTAACACAATCATCTCTTCGGAATAGACAATGACAATCATACATCCATTGTAATATTGATCCAAAACTTGCCAACTTATGATCTATGCCTTATCTTGATCCTTAAGCATAAAAGTATTGTAATAATTGATTCATTAGTTCCACCAAAACTATTTCAAGGCACAAAACCAACGTACAAGTCTCCTGAACTCATCATTGTGTAGCAAACGTAGGAATATCACTTTAGATGCCCAAGAAAAAATTCCTAAGTGATTCCACCCTCATAATATTTGTCAATAGGGATCGATCGACACATATATACCTTACTAAAACCAACTGACACCCATCGCAATACTCCCACTGAGCATGCAGTAACTTGGCATCTTTGAATTCAAATGATTTCAAGATTTATCAATTTCGAGGCCTAGTCCAATTTTCTAATGAGAGATCGATATGACAAGACATATTATAGTCCCATCCGATAACTAAGCGGTAGGGGTGAGCACGGTGTGGTTTGGGCGGTTTTCCACGGTTTGTGTTAAAAATATGTCATAACAAAATTTAAATTTTTAAAAAAATACTAAACCCTTAGTTCATAACAAATCCTTAATAAGTTCTAAACAACATCACAAGTTATCAATTAAGTTAAGTGAAACACAAAAAAAATATACAAGTCTCCCATATTGGGTAACTATAAAAAATGGTATATATGTAAAAAAAAAAAAAATTAAATATATTTGTAAGTATGCGGTGCGGTGCGGTGCAAACCAAAATTTCACATCGCCAAACCGCGCACCGCACCGCACCGCACGGTTTAGCTCAAATACAAACCATACCGAACCATTACACTTTTGACACCGCGGTTTGCGGTGTAGTATGGTGCGGTGCGGTCGGTCACCGCGGTTTGTCGGTTTAGATGCTCACCCCTACTAAGCGGTAGAGGTTTTAGGATTGCTTAATACTAAAAAAAAATATCTTAGAGCAGTGCCACTATGTGAAAACAAGGATTATGCAATCTGCTCGTTTTCTTAGCTTTCTCAATGATCTATCAACGGAAACGATCATGTCATGTTAGAGTCGTTCAAACAAAACATATGACTCTTACGCAGGTAAGGACAACTACTTTAAATATCATAACCAAATTCAGCTAATCCACTACCGATAGGGTAGAAAAGATTGTGTGGTTCATGACATCTAATGTGTTTCCTTCACCATCTAAGCATCCTACTTTACAGTAAAATCATCGACAGGATGACTAAATTGCATGTATGGATCTTAGTTTTTATTTGTGATTGATACGGGAGATAAGTATTTAACATGAATCATAATTTTTGACAATTGACATGTGAAAACTTACGACAGGTAAGCACAACACATTCAATGAAAAGATTTAATCTCATAATTATCTAATAAGGCCGATTGCGCATTTTTGTATTTCTAGCAAATTTTATTACCAAAAATATTAATTAAATATTGACAATAATTTTTATAATAAATGCACAAACCATGACCAATATCTTATTACACATTTTCCATAGTATATGCCCCGAAAGAATTCATAATAATAACAACAATGAAATTCACAAAAAATTATCAAAAATCACGAAAGGCATATATATAACAAAATTATGGAATGATAAACAAATAAAAAATGGCCTTGTATGAGATTAAATTAATTAACGATAAATTTATCACAATTCTCACAATTTTATGAATAACAAAATTGACATGCTTAGACTCACGATAGGTGAGTACATAAGCACTCAATTAATTATTCATTAACATTATTATATTATCAAAAATGTCAATCATCTATCAAATAATTTTTATGGCATGAATATAATTATGTCTTCATCCAATGAAATAAATAAAAAATAAAATTGTGAGAGAAAAAAAAAATTAATTCAAATTAATTATGTGATTATGCGTCAATTAAGAATTTAAATTGACCAAACCCAAAATATAATCACACAATCAAATGAGAAAAATTTAAAGAATCAAAATTGTGAAAATTTGGTCCAAAATGGAATCTTCACGCGCCCCCACGCGCCCAATTTTTTTGTTTTGTGCTGAAAAATGCCCAAAAACGACATGTAGTTTTTCAGCAAACTACATGTAGTTTATCAGAAAACGACATAAATCATAAAAAACGACAATACTTCGGAAAATGACAAAAAAACCAAAAAACGACACTAAACCAGAAAAACGATGACACGTCGTTTTAAGGTTGTCTTCAACCTCCAGCGGGTCTGTTCGACTCGTTTCGAACCCAAATTCTGACCCCGTTGGATTTTAGCCACCAGAGCTCCGATTTTGATGTCGTTTGAGGGGTTTTTCTCCATTTTTCATGCTCTTTCTATTTCCAGTACACATTCAAACTTATAAACATCCGAAACTCGTAGATCTAATAACCATTTTCTGCCATTAACAAGCTTTGAAAAAGCTTGGAGTTTTGGGTGTTTTCAACGTAAACGAAACGAAAATACAATCTAAAATATTGATAAACTCAATACTCATCCTCCAATCTGATTTTATCTACCAATAATATATAATATAATTTTTTTTATATATAAATCAGATTTTAAAAAAAAAAATTATTCTAATAAACCCTAAAATCAAATGACATGCCTTTGATACCAATTGTTATAATTAAAACACAATGAGCACTAAATAAACAATAATCAATATCAAATCATGCTCATGAATTTCCATGATCAAAAATTTTATTTAGGGCATTAATATAATAATATACGTACCTCCAATTATCGTCTTGATCTCTAATAATCATGTTGATTACACTTCTTTGATCTACACATATAGAGAAAAGGAGAGCTTGAGATTAATGAACACTACTCTATCATTCTCTCTACACCATAGCCACACTCATTCCACCTTAATCATCAATCAAGAGCACAACCCTTTATATAAGGAATTATGGGCCAATTGGGCTTACATGCCCAATGTGAGAGAATTAGTTGTCTTGGCCCAATGGGCTGACCAAAGACGTTTTAGAGCGTGTCCATGGGCCTCGAGCATGTTAGTACGTTATGTCCATCCCATTATGGCCCGATGGTAATATCATGCATTACAGATTACATATAGTTATCATTACATGCTAATACCGACACTGTGTGAGTAACACTTAATTATGTTAGTCCATATAAAATATTCTAACATATCTGCAATATTGTTCTTAGTGAGTGTAATTAGTATTGCTCATTGTGAGTATTGTTTTTATGCTATATATGTACGTTTTAAAGTTTATATATAAAACCATATTAACAGTTTGTTGGAAGGTTAAATAATTATTCATGCTATGACAAATAAATAAATTATCGATCATACCATTGGTGTTTTATTATAATTAACAATAATTAATAGTGATCATGTTCATTGTGTAAGTAGATAAACTCTTGTTATTTGTAATTATTGTTGTATGTCATCCAAATTTTAGATATATTTAGTATTTAGTAATTATGGACATTATAAATAGTTTGATTAAACCATAAGTGTTAAAATATCTGAAATGTTAAGCAATATTAAAAGTTAACCTAGTTAGTTGATAGTGTCTGTATCTTTTTTGATCGATATAACACCTGAAAGTATTAATACGTTAAGCATTTTAAGTATTATTTGGTTGTTTAGAAATAATAAAAGTTTCAATTATTGTGCCCGAGTCATTGTAATTTTTTAAAAATTTACAGAAAAACAAAATAATATTTAAATCTCACTTTTATAGGTGCAATAAGACCTTTGCTAGCACATATGCCTAATGCATTGGTAAAAGTCAAAGCGGAAAAATTGAAGCATGTGCATTTTATAAACCTCGTGTGTAAATACTTTTGTTGGCGCAATCCACTTAACACGCTGGCAAAAGTCTCACATTTTTATTACCGTTGGGACTTTTACCGACGTGTTAGGTGAATTGGACAGCAAATGCCCTTGTGATAAACGAGGTAAGTGAGAGACTTCTGTCGTCGCATTTATTTTCGCTGACACAAGTCTAAAATTGTGCCGGCAAAAATATCAAAAACAAAACTCTGTCGTTTTGAACAAGGGTTTCTGAAATCTGTTGACAACGCATAAATAGACTTTTGTTGGTGCAACAAAATGCACATGTAAAAGTCGTTCAATAATACCAACGCCGCCTGAGCCATTCCCTTTGTTTCCTTTAGTTTCTCCCTCTCTCTCTCTCTCTCCCACCACACCACCCAAAAAACCACGCTACCACCATGCCCTCAATTCTCTTCCCCTCTCTCTCTCTCTCTCTCTCTCTCTCTCTCTCTCTTTCTCTTTTTCCCTCTTTCCCTCTCACTGTCGACTCTCTATCCTCTGAGGCGCCTCCGAGCCGCACCACCACCATGCCTGCTACACCACCACAACTATACCCACCAGTCGCACCACCAAGATGGTATTTCTTTTAATATAGTTTTATTTATAAATGTTGGTTAACTTTAATTTTTTTTATCCACCGGCTACTAGTCGACCATACCCACCAGCCGCACCCCCAAGCCCCTACCGAGCCTCCACTGCAAGAAAAAGCTCTTTGGTGATGACGTCTGTCGCCACTGAAAAGGGCCCAATTCGCTATTGAAAAGGGCCCAATACTTTATGCCTAAAAGTCATTTTTAGCAGTGTTAGGTGTAATGTCGCGTCTAATACTTGATTATTAGCGGCAACACCCATCACCCTTAATACTTTCACAATCATCGCAAATTTTTTTCAATGTGTCTTGTGGCAGAGATACATTTGCGACAATTGTATTTATATTGGGGGCGAAATTTGTCTCCCCTAATATTTATTTTCTTTTAAAAAATATATTTTTTAATAATAAAATTTAAATAATTAAAAATTAAAATATTACTTGGCATCCATAATTATAATAAAATGTAGCCATAACATCCATAATTATAAAATGTAGTTATAATATCCATAATTATCTATTAATAAAATGTAGCAATTATAATTAAGTACAATAATATACTACTCATCATCTCCTAAATCAGTAGCATCCTCCATATCGTTACCCCGTGGTGGCTACGGCGGCTGCAGCCACAGATATTGTTGAGGTAATGTTGACGATCCTATTCGAAATGGGTAGTAAGGATATGGAGGAGGTTGCGTCGACGCTGCTCCAAACATGTAAGGATAAGTTGATGGAGGTTGTGACGGTACTACTCCAAACATGTAAGGAGATCCCATGGGTTATGATGAGGGTGGTGGTCGTGCTCTGTACATGTAGGGATGGATCGGGGGTTGATGGGAAGATGAACCTACATACATGTCTGGAATGGCCGAAGGTTGAGATGATGAATTTTGTGGAGGTTGAACCTCACATCATGTCCACTTAGAAGAAATTGAGACATGAAGTCGACTTGTTCAGTCAATTTATTTATCGTCTCCACCAAATAAATGTATTCACTAGTCGATTGTTGAGGAGTTGCATGAGACTGAGTGTTTTGAGAGGGATGACTAGAGGATGCCCCTGTCCCCCACAATTTGCGGCTCCATCCTTGCTCGTGACCATGCCTCCATCCCAGTACTTTTTGTAGCACCTCCACCTAGTCAACTGTGGTCGAACCATCATCATTCAAGGCGAAAGCAGATGTTTGCTAACTTTGTGATATAAAATCGGTCTTCAATTTTCTTGTTTCAAAGAAAACGTTAGTAGGAATACAAAAACATAATTCTAAGACTAACACAAATATAGGCAATCTTACATAATCTGATTATTAAATTAATATTTAATTAACTTATTAATTAATTAATGGGTTTTTTATTCATCATGTTATTTTTTAAAAATTTAACATTTATAGATTGGGACCCAATTCTCGACCCCTAACTCTATCTCGACCCCCAACCCTATCTCGACCTTATCCCCGCCCTATTCCAACCCCTAACCCTATCCTAACCTTATCCCGACCTTATTTCGACCCCGACCCTTTATTTGACCCTATTCCAACCCACGTCCCTATCCCGACCCTATTCCAACTCGCAACCCCTATCCCCGACCCTATTCCAACTCACGACCCTATCCCAACACTATGTCGACCCCTAACCCTATCCGGACACTTTGCCGACCCCAACCATATCCCTGACACTATTATGACTACCGACTCTAACCCCGACTCTATCCCTGACATATATATACACGCAATAGGGTCGGGGGTCAGAATAGGGTCAAGGATTTGGTTGGGCGTTGGGATAGGGTCGAAATAGCGTTGGGGATAGGGTTAGGGGTCGAGAGAGGGTCTTTATAGGGTCAAGGGTCGGGATAGGGTCTTTATAGGGTTGGGGTTCAGGATAGGGTCAGGGGTCAGGATAAGGTCTTTATAGGTTCGAGATAGGGTCTTTATAGGGTTGGGATATGGTCTGAATAAGGTCGGGATAGGGTATTTATAAGTTTGGAATAAAGACGGTTGGGTTGGGGTTTGAGATAGGGTCGGGGTCGGGATAAATTCCTTATAGGGTTGAGATAGGGTCTTTACAGGGTTGAGATAGGGTCGAGGGTAGGGATAGGGTCGGGATAAGGTTGGGATTGGGATAGGGTCGAAATAGGGTCGGGGCAGGTGAGGGGGTCGGGATAGGGTTGGGGTTGGGGGTTGAGATAGGGTCTTTATAGAGTCAAGATAGGGTCGGAGGTCTGGATATGGTCTTTATAGGGTCGAGATAGTAATATGAGTCAATGTACTCATCTAGTATTCCCATTTTTTCAAGATATTTCTTCAAAATATCTTGAAAAAAATGGGGAGTGCTAGATTTCTGCTTACTATCTCCAATGGATCCTCTTGGTTGGAATAGGGTCGAGGATAGTATTTGACTTTATAAATTATCATAAGAAATCATAAAACGACATAAAAAAACAAACGGAATCATAAGATAGGATGGTTAATATCACATAGTGATAATTGTTATTATTTTTAAATTATATGTTCTTATATTTACCGTAGATTCGTCTTTTGAACCTCAGACACCTCACATGTCTCAAGGTTCAGCTTCTCAGCCTTCATTAAGTCAACCCGACATGTCTACACCATCGTGGTCATCTCAACCTCAGGCTCAGCCATACATGTATCAATGGTTGAGGCCTCCATACCCTCAAGCTTATCCTCCTCATATGAGTGGACCTTCGTCGCAACCCTCGCCTCCGATGTCATTAAGGGAGACTTTTGGCATTATTAGGGGCGACATCCATCGCCTCTATACTAATACAAGATTATAGTTACATTAATAAACTTGAAATTTTCTAATATTTGTGAATAAACAATCAATTATAGAAAATTGTCACTTTTATTAATTTCATAAAAAATGTACAAAGAAATGATTAAAGGGCACCATGCCCACACTCGTTGTTCTAGGCTTCAATAATATATTTGATTTTATTACATTTTATCTTAATAAATTAATTTTTAACTGTGAATTATTTTTCTAGAAATTCATAATTGCACTCTCAATAAAACTACAAACTTATATTATTAAAAGCTATAACTTGTTTCGATGTTCATTAATACATTCATTATATAAGTTATGCCCCTTCATTAGTTATTCATAATTAGAACTATGTGTAAAGTTAGTAAAGCTAGTTGATTATGTTTTTATCATTTAGTTTTATTGATCCTCTAATATGGACATTATTATGTAACTAGTTTTCAAATAAGACTTCTGATCTCCACAAAAATTAAGCGATCAATTTCCAAGTCCCAAATCAACACTAAAATTGAATAGTTAATCTACTTTCTTAAAGCAAGAAGTGAATTATTTCATGGCTATAAAGTATGTTTCTAGCCACCTGCAATCCTATGATTCTCATATATCTGAAGTTCATGCTTAATTCTTTTATAGATCTTACCTTATAAGTCGAAAGATATAAGGCCACAAATAGAAGTCTTACTCACTTCAAAATGTAGGTCAATTCTTAAGCGACTATCTGGTAATGAATGTAAACTTTTATATGATAATAGAGATTATTAAAAGTTTATACATTCATTGGGTTCCATGGGCATACACAATCTATATTGTATATAACACATTTATATCTTGTGGCACAATCTAAACAACCTGGATTAACTGTTAGTTTTTAAACAAAAGATAGGTCGTATTTATAATATTTATTAGACAACCCACTGGCTGTCTGCCAAAGAGAGCATGATTGGGGAATAAAAAAAGTGAGAAAGAGAGCATGGTGACAGACAAAGGCTAAGACTACAAACTGAATGATATTAATTAAACAAAAAATTAAAACAAAATAAATGTTTGGTCCTTTGGGTCTCTTTTATTTCAGTTTTATGTAATAAATGTAGTAAAGACTATCTATTACTTATTTTTCAATATTACAACTAAAATAATAGCTCTTTCAGCTATTTTTCTTCCTAATTTCTACATATTCTATTTTGGTTCCATTTTAAAAATTTTAACTCATAAAAAAAAAATAAAGTAAAAATCCCTATTTTTAGTAGTGATTCATACTTCTGTCCTGATCACTTTTTTATTTAATCGTTATTTTTTTTTTCTATTCTTATGTATGCTTATTTAACTTATCACATAAGATATTTGAGCTTCAGAGTCTTTTTTGGCTAACACCTCGTCAACGCTCCTAATTGAACTTCTATGTATCTTTTGTTTTAAGAGGTTACTTGTGGCCTATATCATCAATTGTAGAAAGCGCCACACAATCCATAGCCACACAAGTATTGTAGTTGTATTCTAAAAACACCAACTTTGGACATTACCAAAAGTATCATATTTTATTGTAAAAGTAATGTAGTTTTCTTTTCTTTTTTTTAATTATCTTTTTTTATATAAGTGTGTTTGTTAGGGGATTTTTTTTCTTCTTTTTATTGCTAGAGTTGTAACCATTTGGTTTTTAAAAAAATTGTATCACTATTGCTCTTATCATTTGGTTACAAGTTATAACCAAAATTTTTATTTGTAACTAACTTTTTTTGTGAGCCTTTATGTTTCATGTGCTATCCTTTAGTTACAAATTGTAAGCATTGGTTTTTATTTGTCACTTTTTCAATGTCTTTCTTATAAGTGTTTTAATGTTGTAATTTTTTACCACAAAAAATAAAAATTGTCATAATTTTCTGAACAAGCAACCTAGGCGTCGAATCTTCATAGTTGGTGGCAACCTCGAAGATAGGTAACCTCGAAGTCCTTATAAACTCGAAAGACAGAACATCGGAAGGTGTCCATTGTCAGATGACCTCGGATCAAGTGGCCCGAGCTTGGCATGAGTGTGAGCTCGGGGTAAGGCAGCCTCGGTGGTACTTACCCTTTCCGAACTGATTTCGGGAAAACAAGACAACTTGTACTTCACTCAGAGACTTAGACGGGCATGATGCTGATTGCTGATCTCGAATGGCTTAATAGGTCACTTGAAGGGACACAGTCCATGCATTCAAGAGATATTATTGTTGTAACTTCCCTACAATAAAGGGTTATTCATTAGTCGGTTACACGCCCCTGGTCTTCAGGGGACGTTTCCTTGTATATAGGAGTTACAGGCTTTAAAGCCTATAAATTTATTAATATACGGAATAACTTCCCTGAACGTGTGGGATAGTATTCTGAGACTTCCTCTATAAATAGAGAAGTCATGTACCTTTGTAAAGGACCGAAATTTTGTGATCTTGAGAGAAACTCTGGAGAATTCATCCCTGAAGGATTTCCAGAAATTTCCTAAGTTCTAATAACAAAGACTCGTGGACTAGGCAGAGTTAACTGCTGAACCACGTAAAAACTCTCCTTATTTTATTGTGTTTTTTTGGCCATAATTCTTTACTATTTACGTGCTCTACATTTTATGTTGACGAAAAATGGCGTCAAGAGTTTGGTGCTTTCATTGAGAGCTTTAAGCGGTGCGATCCCTGAACAGTTATGGCCGCAAACGATCAAAACATTCCTGAAGAAAACTATCCAAGACGCCCTGGGAAGCAGCCAATGGTAAACCCAGATACTGAAGAGAGAAGCGAGTCCTCCGATTCTCGGGGACCTCCAACACCTCGAGCCCCAAGGGATGAGGATATGTACTACAATCCTGAATGGTACGTCCCCATTGTGGAACTTGAAAACCGACAACTAAAAAAACAATTGGCTGAAGCCAATAATCGGAATGAGGAGTTGGCTAGGTTAGCCGCAGAGGCTCAGCCCCCACCTCCCCGTGAGAACCAAGCCCCTCCTCCGAGGGGCGTGCATGTTCCTCCTCGCAGGCCTCGTGGACGTCCTCGAAAAAATGCTGCCACGAGGAGGCCAAAGAAACCTCCGGCACCAGCAGAGCAATCCGCTCCCTCGAGACCCCGAAGAAGTACTAGAGCTAGGGCTCTAGTTAATTCAACTGCGGAGGTACCAGCGGGAACTGGGAATAACCGAGTCCCTATAGAGGCTTGGACTCAGATCCCTGGTAACACGCAGAATGTCACTAGCCCGTCTCGGGTGAACTCCGGGCCGTCTAGGCCTCGAAATGGGTGGCAGCCACCGTCACCCATACGATTCCCTCCATCGCCTATAAGATACCCTTCACCGCCTCGCAGGAATGCTCAACCAGTTCGAGATGATGAGGAAAGACGTGCGGGAAGTAGGCAAGGCAACAAAGAAGCCTTCAGGGAGCGGAGAGGCGCCCAATCTACAAGAAGTCAAATGTCTCGGTCTCGCACTGCAGAGATGAGGCAGCATGAAAGAGACCCATCTCGAAATAATCATGCGACGAGTCTTACCAGTGACGACTCAGGAGATACTAGATCAGTCAGTATGTATGATCGAGGTCGAAAGAATACTGGGAACAATAGGAACCGCTCCGACCTGCGGGAACACTTGAATCAGAATCGGGGTAATGTTAACCCGTCAAACCCGGACCTAAGATATCGCCTAAATGGGCGTAAAGATCCCTTACGAAGGCGCAAGCCTGGAATTGTGATTAATGATAATCAATTTCAAGCAAGACCCCTCGCGGATCTGGTCCGGGAAAGAATTGATCAGTTGGAAAAGGCCTTCAGACTTTTGCAAAATGAGCAAGGTCGGAGTCGGCATGAGGATTCTGACGAGGAGCTCGTACCGTTCGCTCCCCATATTTCCAACACTCCGTTTCCTCAGGGATTTCGAATCCCTCATGTCCCAACTTTTGAGGGATAGTCTGACCCATACAGCCATCTGAGTACATTCAATACCATAATGAGAGCAAGTAACGTGGGTTACGAGCTCAGATGCATGTTATTTCCAGCATCGCTTACGGGACCAGCCAAAAGCTGGTTCGAGAAATATAAAAGACATTCAATCACTTCTTGGGATCAGCTATCAAAGGACTTCAAGAAGCTGTTCAGAGCCATGATGGGGGTTAGACCTGAGGCATCAACTTTGACTAACGTTCGGCAGCAGCCAGGCGAGACATTGAAAAGTTACCTTGCAAGGTTTAACTTGGAAGTTGCCTGAGCTCGAAATGTGGATGACATCAGTCATCTAATGGTTGTCTAGGCTGGAGTAATGCCAGGAAGTGCTCTCTGGGACGATATGCAGAGAAAACTGGTGAGGTCCCTAACCGAGTTTAATAAACGAGCTCAGAGGTTTGTCAATGTAGAGGAGGCGAGGTCGACACTGAATATGACCTCTCAGTCCGTAACTACAACAATAAACGTAAACTCTGCCTCAACCTCGGCGGACCCACCAGCCTCAAAGCCTACTGCGGAAAACCCTTCCAAGAGAAAGAAGAACGAAGGGAGTAACCCCAAGGCCGAAGGGGGAAATAAATTTCTCCATATACAAAGTGTACACCGAGCTCAATGAGTCTCGGGAGAATATATACCTGGCTAATGAAAACCAGGCCCCTTTCAGGCGTCCAGATCCCATGAGAAATCAGAAGTCTAAGAGGGACTCCAGCAAATATTGTCGATTTCACAGAGACACCGGGCACACTACTGATGAGTGCCGACAGTTGAAAGACGAGATCGAAGGATTGATCTCAAGAGGTTATTTTAGACAGTATGTCAAAAACCAGAATACTAATCAGGCGTCCACAAGCCAGAGGGCAGCTGCGCCACAACCTGCACAAAACAACAATTCCCGAACCAGGGAAGAAGATAGGCCCCCTCCAATTGATGGAGAAGACGTGATAACCATCTCGGGTTGGCCTCATCTCGCAGGTATGGGCAGGAATGCCCAAAAACGATATGTGAACGAGCTAAAGACTGGGGACGGGTCTCCTTATGAACCTGAACCTAGAGCTCCAAAATGCCAAAAAGTTGAGTCTCAACTGATTACCTTTACTAAGGATGATGCGTCCCATGTTCAGTTCCCCCACAATGACCCACTGGTCATCATTCTCCAGCTCGCGAACAAGAGATTTCACCGAGTTCTCATTGATAATGGGAGCTCCGTGAACATCCTCTATATGGCCACCCTAGAAAAGATGGGACTGGCGCTTCGAGACCTAAAAGCATGTGCAACAACTTTGTACGGCTTTTCAAGAGAGGGGATTGCCTGTATGGGGTCCATCGAACTCCCAGTAACCTTGGGAGACTACCCGATCTCGGTGACCAAGATGATGGAGTTCGTGGTAGTGGACCTGCCATCAACCTACATCGTGCTGCTCGGGAGACCCGCCCTAGTAAGGCTGGGGGCAGTCTCGTCTGTAAGGCATCTGGCCATCAAGTTCCCGACTTCTAGTGGCATCGGGACGCTGAAGGGAGATCAGTTAGCCGGAAGGGAATGTTATAGCATTTCCGTAAGAGGAAAGAAACAGTCGAGCGAACAAACACTCGTCGTTATCCAGAATAAGGATGGGACGATCTTGGAGATAGACGAAGAGATCGACCCAAGAGTGGAGGAAAGAGCTGACCTCGAGCCATTAGAAGAGCTCGAGAGTGTCAGGCTCGAAGAGTCAGATCCATCGAGAATGGTAAAGGTCGGGAAACACCTACGCGAAGAAACTAAATAGCAATTAATTTGCTTTCTGAAGAGAAACCAGGATGTCTTCGCGTGGTCACATTCGGACATGGTAGGAATAAGTCCAAAGCCACGTGTTAAATATCGATAAAAGCTTCCCACTGAAGCAACAAAAGTGAAGACAGCTGGACGATGATAGAAAGAAGGCACTGAAAGAGGAAGTCGACAGGTTAAAAGCAAACCGATTCATCAGGGATGCTTTTTACCTCGATTGGGTAGCCGATTCGGTACTGGTTCCGAAGCCCAATGGGGCGTGGCGAACCTGCATCGACTATTCGGATCTCAATAAGGCCTGTCCAAAAGATTGTTTTCCCTTACCACGGATTGAACAGCTCGTGGATGCCACGGCAGGGCATGGACTGATGTCATTCATGGATGCCTATTCTGGATATAACCAGATTGCCATGCATGCCCCTGACCAGGAACATACGAGCTTCATAACGGACAAAGGGCTATATTGTTATAATGTCATGCCATTCGGGCTCAAAAATGCTGGGGCCACATACCAGCGGCTCGTGAACATGATGTTTTCGGAGCAAATAGGGAACAACATGGAAGTTTATGTTGACGACATGTTAGTCAAGTCCCAACTTAACGATAACCATGTTGATGATCTCAAAGAATTCTTTGCCGTGCTCCAGAAGTATAACATGAAGCTTAACCCTCAGAAATGGACATTTGGGGTGTCTTTAGGAAAATTCCTGGGTTTCATTGTAAACGCTCGTGGAATAGAAGCTAACCCAGACAAGATGCAGGCCCTGATCGACATGCCCTCACCTCGAAGACATAAAGATATCCAAAGTTTGACCGGTAGGATGGCGGCACTAAATAGGACCGTTGTCTTCCGTTTTTCAACCTATTGAGGGGAGGCAAGAAATTTGAATGGATGGAAGAATGCGAGTTAGCCTTCTAGGAGCTTAAAAAGCACCTCGCAGAACCCCCCATCTTATCAAAACCTGTTACGGGAGAAGTGCTATATTTGTATCTCGCCACTACCGAGCACGCCATAAGTGCAGTGCTCGTGTGAGAGGAAGAAAAGGTGCAAAGGCCCGTATATTACGTCAGTAAAAGATTACTGGGGGTAGAGTCGAGATACCCCTTGATGGAAAAGCTAGCTCTCAGCTTAATTCATTCATCTCGAAAACTTCAACCCTACTTTCAGGCGCACCCCATCCATGTATTAACTGATCAACCACTAAGACAAGTCTTGTCTAAGCCAGAAGCTTTAGGTCGACTTCTTAAATGGGCAGTTAAACTCGGGCAATTCGAGATCACCTACCACCCAAGGACGACCATCAGGGCACAAGCCTTGGCAGACTTTATAGTAGAATGTACTAGCATAACCAACGATGAAGTTATAACCCCGGCCCACGAGTTGTGGAAACTTTACGTTGATTGGTCATCTAATGAAAATGGATCGGGGGCAGGAGTTATTTTGATCACTCCCGCAGGAAGCAGATTCCATTCTGCCTTAAGATTCGACTTCAACGCATCAAATAACGAGGCCGAATACGAGGCCTTACTGGCGGGACTTCGTATAGCCAAGGAGCTCAATGCTAGAGCAATACATTGTTACAGCGACTCCCAGCTAGTAGTTAACCAAATTTTGGGAGAATACCAGGCTCATGGCACGAAAATGGCAGCTTACTTAGAAAAGGCAAAGTCAGCGTTGGAACATTTCGAGTTTTACGCGATCGAACAGGTCCCCCGAGAACAAAACTCGAATGCAGATGCCTTAGCTCGGCTCGCTACTTCCACCGAGAATGATGAGTTAATGTTGTGCCAATTGAACATCTCTCGACACCTAGTATTAATGAGCCAGAGCAGGAAGATGTATGTATGATTGATTCTGAGCCTACCTGGATGACTCCAATAGTCGAATATCTCGAGGCCGACATCCTTCCAAAAGGTTGGAACCAGGCTCGAAAGTTGATGTATCAAATCCCCCGTTACACCATCATGGATGACAGGCTGTATAGAAAGGGATATTCCATGCCATTACTTCGGTGTGTGACTCCACCTGAAGCCAAGAAAATCATTGAAGAAATTCACAAAGGGTTCTGTGGAGACCATACTGGGGGGCATAGCCTGTCCAAGAAAATCATACGCCAAGGTTATTTCTGGCCTACTATCAAGTCGGACTCTTTCGAGTACGTAAAGAAGTGTGATAAGTGCTAGCAATTCACCACAATTCCTCGAGCTCCACCGTCCAAGCTGACCATGATAACCTCCCCATGGCCTTTTGCGGTATGGGGAATCGACCTCATAGGCTCTCTCCCAACTGGCAAGGGCGAAGTGAAGTATGCTGTAGTTGCCGTAGACTACTTCACGAAGTGGACAGAAGCTGAACCGTTAACAACAATAACCTCTAAAAAAGTCCTTGACTTTGTAGTAAAGAACATTATATGTCGATATGGGATGCCAAGGAAAATTGTATCTGACAACGGAACACAGTTCGATAGCGATCTGTTCACCAACTTTTGCGAAAAAAATGGAATACTAAAGAGTTTTTCGTCACTAGCTCATCCCCAGGCGAATGGCCAGGTCGAAGGTGTAAACAAAACTCTCAAGAGTTCGCTGAAGAAAAAGTTGGAAGAAGCAAAAGGAAGATGGCTCGAAGAATTGCCCCAAGTCCTATGGGGATATAGGACTATGGCCCGAACATCAACAGGACATACCCCGTTCTCTCTGGCATACGGTTGCGAGGCTATGTTGCCAGTCGAGGTCGAAATTCCTACAATTCGAGCCCACGCTTATGACCAAGACTCAAACCACACTCAGCTCGAAGAAACCCTAGACTTGATTGAAGAAAGAAGAAACAAAGCTCAGCTAAGAAATGCTGCATACCAACAACGAGCTACTAGGTACTTCAACAAGAGGGTTCGGGATCGAAAATTTGGTGTGGGCGATTTGGTGCTAAGGCGTGTATTTTTGGCAACGCGAGATCCAACAGCTGACGTGCTCGAGCCAAATTGGGAAGGACCCTACCAGATAGAGTCAGTCATCTGACCCGGTGTTTACAAGTTAGCGAGATTGGATGGGAGCCTAGTACCGCGAGCATGGAATGGCGAACACCTAAGACCTTACTATCAATAGTGTAGGAAGGATGTTGCCTGTAACCATGCCTGTTTATCTGTACCGTTTTGCCTACTTTTGGATTTTGTCAAATAAAGATTTATTTAGTCTAATATGGCTTATTTTTGCAATCTCTCTTAATCTAATAACCTATGGTCACATTCATAGGATATTAAGGGGGCATCATTGGTATATATAAATACCACCAGCTTGAAAAATAAAGTAACATATACGAAATACATACAAGTGTTTGGATATAACCAAATGCGCGAGCTAAGATAATTTGGATATAACCAAATTATCAAAAACATACAAGTGTTTGGATGAAACCAGATGCGCGAGCTTAGATAGTTTGGACATAACCAAATTATCAAAGATAAAAATGTTTGGATGTAACCAAATATGCGAACTAGATTAAAAATATAATTGTATGGATTACAAACCAAACACGACCTTAATAAATTTGGAGCAAACCAGCTAAAGCTAATCGACGATAAGTTGGAACATAAACCCACTTCGAGTTAAGTCGAGATCGAGGCTGGAGTATCTTATAAAACAATAGTTTCGAACTCATAACCTCGGAGAGATAACCGAGGACGAGAAAAAGTAACTAAAAAATAAGATATAACTAAACCGTTTGCATTACACACCATACAAGTACTTTCAGGTTCATGGTTAAAGTAATATCTGACCTTGACAAATAACGAGATCGGAAGCGGATAATTCGAGCAAACTATGCGTGAATGCATTGAACCTCGAGCCTAAATCCAAATTATGTTTGTGCAAATAAACAAGCACACACGATTCTTTAATATAAAATGTGCAAAATATTTCAAATCAAGAAATGTAAAGCATATATATTAAAAGAATGCCAAAAAGAAAAAGAAATTGTATCAGCCCTACGGGCAAAAATTAAAACAATTACAAAAATAAAGGGACGTAGCCCCAAAGTGAAATTTATGAAGGAGCAGTCTCCTTGGCCATCTCAGCACCAGCAGCACTAGACTCTCCAGGACGAATAGCATGACTATCCTTCTAAGCAGTCTCCTGAGCAGCCCGAGCAGCCTCCTCCGCGTCAAGCCGAGCTTGCCATTTGGCCACAAATCCTTCCTCGAAAGAGTCCAGGAAGCTGGTATCAAGGTCAGCGTTGCTAGCCCAGATCCTGTACATGGCTTGGTCAACCGCCTTGTCTTTCTTCTCTTTGTACTCGGTAAGGAGGTGAGCCTTTTCACTCTCGATTGTCTCGAAAGTGGTAGCCTTCTCCTCCTCGAGCTTTACATTAGCTTTCTCCAGCTCCGCAAGCTGAGCATTCGCATTTTCAAGCTCTGTCTTCGAGTCCTTGAGCTCATCAGCCATTTTAAGTTGGAGATTCCTCGACTCCTGGGCCAAAGACATGCTCGAGTGCACCTCATTGGTCAGCTTATAATTAAGCTGAGCCGAGACGACAAGAGCCTGAAACACAAAGAGATTGAATTAGAACATAAGCCAAGGCACATAAGCAATTAAAAGTAAGTTGCGAAAATTACCGCGGCAGTAAGCTCAATACTCTTATCATAAAAAGTATTGCAGTCTCGAGCCTTATTCACAAACTCCTAGTGCTCAGCGTCGAATCCCGTAAGACTCTGACCCACCCGAGAGAGGATATCCGAGCCAATTACAGCTCCGTGGGCCCCGGCGGCACTATCGAGCACGAACTCATCAACGTGAGGTCGGGCCGACGGCAAGAGTGACTTGGAGGATGAGGGTTTTTTTGGGGGTTGGTTGAGTGCTGCAGGAATTGTAGCCGAAGGAAGCGCAGCAGATGCGGCTGAGACGGATGCGCCGACCTGGGCAGTAGGGTCCTCGGCTGTGCTCGCAGTAGTTGGAGCTGGTGGAGTCTTCTCAGTGCGCTTGAGGATTTTGGAGGGTTGGTCTGACCTCCGCGAGCCTCTTGGGCGCTTACTCTTTTGAGCCCCCTCGCCACTGTAGAGCACGGCGTCAAGGTCAGAGTCCATGGCACCTGCACAGTTGCAATCAAGATTTAGCATGGTGCTAACAAACGTAGAAGACATAAAAAAAAAATAAGTGGAGAAGAACCTAATTGGAACTCTCCTCTGAGCTTGAGCTCGGAGACCATGAAATTCCCCCATCTTCAGAGGAGGCGCCATTCCATACCTCGTTCAGGCTATACATATTGTCGTATTTCCCAAGCCAGCTATCGAACCTATGAACCCGTTCATCTACCCAAGTCCATACATAAAAATGGTCTCTATCGTCCTCGCACAATACTAACCTATCGGGTTTGTGTTTTAATAAGGTGGGGGACCACATTTTCGAGCTTAGGATGACTGTACCTTGATCATCCGAGCCTGAGCTCGAGGCTTCATCGTTGGCCTCATTCCCTGATTACGGGCTCCTTCGGCGAACTGGAGGCGGGGGCCTTACCTTTCTCCTTGGGGGCGGGGGGGGGGGGGGGGGGATGCCTGTGGGCAAAGGCACGAGCTCCCAGCGATCATATTTGGGTTTGTTATAGAACTGGCACCAGGTACGGAGCCAGTGTCAAAAGCACCTTACAGAATGGCCCCAGCTGAGTTGAAAGAATTAAAGGTACAGTTGCAAGAGATGTTGGATTTGGGTTTTATTAGACCTAGTTTCTCACCTTGGGGTGTGCCAGTTCTGTTTGTGAAGAAGAAGGATGGTTCTCTGAGAATGTGTATAGATTACAGAGAACTGAATAAGCTAACAATTAAGAATAACTATCCTTTGCCAAGGATAGATGATCTGTTCAATCAGTTGCAAGGCAAGAAGGTATTCTCAAAGATCGACCTTCGTTCTGGTTATCATCAGTTGAGGGTCAAGGAAGGAGATATACCAAAGACTGCTTTTTGTACCAAGTATGGGCATTATGAGTTCCTAGTTATGTTATTTGGATTGACTAATGCCCCTGCTGCTTTTAGGATCTGATGAACAGAGTGTTCAAAGATTATTTGGACTAGTTTGTGATTTTCTTCATCGATGATATTCTGGTGTATTCCCAGACTGAGTCAGAGCATGAGCAGCATCTGAGGTTGGTTCTACAGAGACTGAGAGAACACAGGCTGTTTGCTAAGTTCAAGAAGTGTGAGTTCTGGTTGTCTCAGGTATCCTTTCTTGGACATATTGTCAGTAAGGAGGGGATTAAGGTAGACCCAGCAAAGATTGAAGCAGTCAAAGATTGGCCAAGGCCAAAGAATGCTTTTGAGGTTAGAAGTTTCCTTGGATTGGCAGGTTATTATAGACGTTTCGTGGAAGGGTTCTCAAAGATAGCTAGTGCTTTGACTGAGCTGACGCGCAAGAGTCAGAGATTTGTGTGGTCATATAGGTGTGAGAACAACTTCCAAAAACTGAAGCAGGGATTGATTACAGCTCTGATTATGAGTCTTCCGACAGATCAGGAGAAGTTTGTGATTTATTGCGATGCTTCTCATCAGGGTTTGGGCTGTGTTTTGATGCAATCAGAGAAGGTAATTGCCTATTCTTCTCGTCAGTTGAAGGAGTATGAGAAAAGGTATCCCACTCATGATCTAGAGTTGGCGGCGGTGGTTTTTGCTTTAAAGATATGGATGCATTATCTTTATGGAGAGAAGTGTGAGATCTACACAGACCACAAGAGCCTGAAGTACTTCTTCACCCAGAAAGACCTGAATATGAGGCAAAGACGTTGGCTGGAGTTAGTAAAAGATTATGATTATGAGATCCTGTATCATCCAGGAAAAGCCAACGTGGTAGCTGATGCTTTAAGCCGGAAGGGTCCGAGACAGATTCATGGTATGAGGCTGATAGCCAGAGAATTAGCAGATGATATGACCAGAGCTGGTATAGAGTTGTTGGTGGGCCAATTGGCTAACATCACGCTACAGTCTACACTGTTGGAGAGAATCAAGGAAGGTTAGTTGAGTGATCCACAGCTGATCAAGATTAGAGAGGATGTTATGGCTGGAGCATCTAGAGATTATACGGTGTCTGAGGCAGGCTTGTTGAGATACAAAGGGCGGATATGTGTTCCGCTAGACACTGCACTAAGGCGAGAGATTCTGGATGAATCTCATACTACACCTTACTCTTTGCATCCAGGCACCACGAAGATGTATCAGGATGTGAGATCATTGTATTGGTGACCAGGGATGAAGAGAGATGTAGTTGAGTATGTGGCTAAGTACTTGACATGTCAGCAGGTCAAGGCTGAGCATCAGAGGCCGGCAGGGTTATTGCAGCCTCTGGATATCCCAGAGTGGAAGTGGGAAGACATCACGATGGATTTTGTGGTGAGCTTACCCAGGACTGTTGGTCAGCATGATTCTATTTGGGTGATAGTGGATCGCTACACCAAATCAGCTCACTTCTTGCCAGTGAGGACTACTTATACAATTGACCAGTATGCAGATCTCTATGTGAGAGAGATTGTGCGGCTCCATGGTGCAGCTAGGTCGATCGTGTCAGATCGGGACCCTACTTTTACTTCCAAGTTTTGGGGGAGTTTGCAGAAAGCCATGGGGACAAAGTTAAAATTCAGTACAGCTTATCATCCTCAGACAGATGGGCAATCTGAGAGGACGATCCAGATATTGGAAGACATGCTGAGAGCATGTGTGCTGGACTTTGGTGGATCTTGGAGTAAGTATCTACCTCTGATTGAGTTCTCCTACAATAATAGTTATCAGTCTACCATTGGAGTTGCACCTTATGAGATGCTGTATGGTGGGATGAGACAGGTGAAAGGAGATACTTAGGTCCTGAGGCAGTTCAGAGGACCAGTGAGGCCATTGAGAAGATTAGAGCTAGAATGCTTACTTCTCAGAGTAGACAGAAGAGCTATACAGATCCCAAGCGCAGGAACGTGGAGTTCCAGGTGGGGGACTATGTCTTCCTTAGATTCTCGCCATGGAAAGGGGTGAGAAGGTTTGGGAAGAAAGGCAAGCTGAGTCCTAGATTTGTAGGCCCATTTGAGATCCTGGAGAGGATTGGCCATGTGGCTTATAGATTAGCTTTGCCTCCAGCGTTGTCGACCGTGCATAATGTATTTCATGTTTCAGCTCTTCGAAAATATATATCTGATGTGAGCCATATTCTGAGTTATGAAGATCTGGAGCTTGAGCCAGATCTCTCCTTTGAGGAGCAGCTAGTTCAGATACTGGACAGGAAAGAGAAGGTCCTCAGAAATAAGACGATACCTTTGGTTAAGGTATTGTGGAGGAACAACAAGGTCGAGGAAGCGACCTGGGAGTTGGAGTCAGATATGCAGAGTCAGTATCCCGAGCTGTTCAGGTAAATTTCGAGGACAAAATTTCAGTAAGGAGGGGATAGTTGTAATGCCCCGAATCCTCCGATGTGGTTTAATGGCGGGATTAGTAGGCCAGGAGGGCCGTACTTGTTTAATTATGCCATTAGATGATATTATGCATGTATACGTGAATTATATTATAATATGATGTTAAATGTATGCATGTGGGTCCACATTTTTAATTACAAGGGTGTGATGGTAATTTGGCCCGTTTAGGGTAAAATTGTATATTTGTATGCATGTTGGTGATATATGTTGAGACCACATTATAATGTGGGTTTGTTCGAGCCATTCGGCATGAGACGATCTTGGAATAATGATTAGCAGTCTAGTCACAACAGGTTTAAGACCGGGGCTCGGGTTGAGTCTCGGGGTGATTTTAATGATTAGAGCGTTACCGGGTATTAAAGGGTAACGGGATGTGAATCATTGGTGTTTGAGATTATCGGGAATAACAGGAATTGGAGAGCGTTAATTATGATTAACGAGATAGGTGGAAAATGCCAGATATGCCCTTGGGAGCCTTTAGAAACTTTAAATTGACCTAGGGGTAAAATGGTCATTTCACCCCTAGGATAGATATAAGTTATTTTTGGCTGAGATAGAGGTAGAAAAACAGAGCACGTTTGAGAGCTTTCCCGTACTATCTTCCTCTCAGTTTTCTTTGTGATTTTTGAATCAATCTTGAGGATTCAAGCTTGGGAGTTTGGGAGTGTGTTCCTCCATTGAAGGGCTTCATAAGCTGAGTTTTGGGTAAGTTTCCAGCCATAGAATTCCTTGGTTTGCTCTGTTTCAGCATTGTTTTGCAGCTGTGATTTCTAGGTTGAGACTTTTGTTTTGTTGGGAGTTTTACCTAGGGTTCCTATGGTTGGGATGTTTGAGGTATGTTAGGATGGTTTTTGGGTTCATTTGGCATCAAAAATGGGTTTTGGAAGCTTTGGAATCAGGTGGGAATCAAAGGAGATGAAGAAGGGCGTTTCAGGGCATTTCAATGCTGGAGGTAGCGCTATAGCACCCACCTTAGGGCACTACATCGCTTCTCACGAGGCAGATGGGCATGTTGGGGGTTCTGAGTATAGCGCTGGGGCGCTAGGGGTTGAGCGCTGTAGCGCTACTCTGTTCCTTCAAAGTCCCATTTTGAGTGTTTTTAAGGGTTTTTGACTTAGGGTTTCAATCCTTAAGGCCCGGGATCGAATCTACTCACCGTGTGGGCATGTTTCGATGTCCCGAGAGTGGTGCTTAGGTTAAAATCCTATCCGTGTTGATTCTCAATAATTGAGGTTATAATTGGTTGTGATTAGGTGACTGCTAAGGAAGCAAAGGTCGATCGTTCTCAGGAGTCATTCTTATTATTATTTCTCTCTCGTACCAGAGGTAAGAGAACTGCACGCCATATGTGACATGCATGATGATTCTTGAGGCATGTTGATTGTGTAAATGTGGACATGGATTGATTATCGAATGCTTAGAAAATCTTGCTCACTTGTGTATGGTACTGACTCATTAGTCAGATTTGGCAAAGGTGCTAGTATCAACTGTGAAGCTGTGACTTATTAGTCAGGTTCGGCAGTGGTACTGGGCACTGGTCACATAGTGCTGACTCATTATTCAGGGAGGCCTTAGCGTGTTCCACGCAAGCCAACAAAGATTAGATCTAATTGAATTTCTGCATTGAATGACTCAAAGAGCATTAATGCCGGACCGACCTCAAGTTCGATGAATATAATAAGCGCTTGTGAGACTTACCCATTAGTCTCTCATCTGTTCAAGGCTAGTGGCTTACCTAGCAGCCACTCTTCTGATTAAATTAGTGACTTGCTTGTCAGTCACTCAGTATGGTTTTCTAGAACCTCAAGTGATATTCACTCATCTGTTTAAGAGTTGTAAACTCTGTGTAGTTATAATGATAATCATTTTGATATTGTTTATATACAACACTGTGTTTTCTTGCTGGGCTTTGGCTCATGGGTGCTATGTGGTGCAGGTAAAGGGAAAGAAAAGCTCACCCAACCTTGAGTGGAGAGCTTAGGTGGTGATGTGTACATGTGCGACCGCTTGACCACCACGTCCAAGGAGTTCTGAGGGGAACTAAGGGGTTTACCCTATTTTTGTCGCTTAGGTCGGCGGGTTTGTAATTTTGGAACAGTAATGACCTTTTTGAGTTGTAAATAACTTGTAAATGTTCTTGTGGGCCCATGAACATTTTTATGTATTAAATAAAACATATCCTTTCCTTTTTGTTGGTTTTCACCTTAACCAGTTAATGACACTTAGAACACGTTTTTAACGGTTAGCGAGTCAAATTTCCGATTCATCGTTCACCGTAACGGTTCTGGGGTAACCAGGGCGTTACACTTCCCACTTCAGCTTTTGGTATAGCGACCTCAGGGCAGACAGAACCCTGTAAGAATTAGTGTTAAGCTGGAATGGAGCCAGCCCAACGAAGTCTGTGAAGTCCATGAAGAAAGACTTCAAAGGCAGTATCACTCCTGCCTTCATGTGCTCCTGGCTCCAAGCCGTGTATCTCAGCTTGTTGTCAGGATTTCCATCTCTTGGAGTGCGGCAGCTTCGCTCATGGGAGGTAGGGGCTCGACACCTTAGTGAGCCTGATAATCTTATACCATGAAAGGCCAAGATATCGTTTATCTAACCTAGCGAGGTAACCGAGCTCCAATAATGCTTGGCCTCGAAATATTACCTCCTCGGCTGTGAGGTAGAGGGCTCCCCCATTAGTAAGAATCGAAGATCTCCCGGGTTGTACGAGACTGTCACTTTCAGCCTGGGATCAAGGGGGATCGGTCTGGGTCCTGAGTCAGATTCTGGATAAAGAGCCTCTCGAAGGATTTTTCTCTTCTTCTCTATAACCTCGACGATTTGACGACGATAATGAGCTCGGGTTTCTTCTTGTTCGCGAGCTAGCTCTTGTTCACGAATCAGACGCTGGTTCCGGGTAAACAACGACTCCGGGCTCGGAGTTTTTGGCAAGTACGGGACGGCAAGCAACGACCCCCACCGTCTTTCCAGATTCTATGACATCTAGCAAGAAAGAAAAAATGGTGAGGGCCATGCAAGCAAGGAATCAAGAATAACGAGCTTGGTGAAACAAGCTCGGAAATGCTTGGGTACAAGATGAGTTCGATCCTGGAGACCCGATTAAGTGTCACGACGTGTATTTCACAAAAAAGGGAAAGAAGTGGATTTAATTTTTGAGAATCCTGAAATATCAGGGAAAAAGGTGGTGGTTATTCAAAAATGGTATTTTTGGGTATCGTGCATTCTTTAAAACCAAGATTTTGTACCCAATATCTTGGTGTGCAAGATACGTCTTCCAAAAATTGAAAACCCAGAAAAAAGAGACCATGTTTGGGTCTTTCTACATATAAAATGGATTTAGAACCTGTAATGGGAGAACCTAAACCTAATATATATCGATCAAAGCGTCCTAGTACATCAAAGTAAAAAATGAACCAATGCATTCCTAGGAACTAAAAAACAGCAAAGCCAGAAACTGATAAAAAAAAAAATCAGATACTTACGCAATGAAGATGACGATTACAGAGAAATAGTTGATTGAAGAAGAGGCTGTAAGTATAATCTCACGATCTCGAACAAGCTGGCGGTCCTTTGCTTCTTTGGCTGGGAAAACATGCAAAAGCAAAATGCTTTCTGGGCTGACCTCTGGTTTTTTCTCTCTTCTCTTTTCTCTCTGATAAACGTAAAAATTAGAGGAAGCAGATGACTAGAGTCTTATATATAAACCATAGAAGTGGTAAAAAAAAGGAATTAATCCGAGCCATTGGCCAGAATCCTTATCCAGGTTCTGTTCAGCCAGAAATACTATAATGTTGCCATCAGGGCAGCGAAGGTTAATGAGTTTGTGGGGTTGGTGCAGGGCAACATGACAGTTACTAAGTATGCCATAAAGTTTGATAGACTTGCAAAATTTTCACCAGATCTTTTGCCTACAGATGCAGCTAGGCAAGAAAGATTTATTCGAGGGGTTAATGCTATGATAGCCCGGGATGTGAGGGTCATAATAGTACCTGGGGGGACGAACTATGCCTAGGCTGTTGAGAAGGCTATTACCACCGAGGAAGTGGAGAATAAGATTTGGAAAAAAAGTGTTGCGAGACGAGAGGGTCGCAGAGTGGTGCCTCCATATTCTGGGTCAGGTAGGGGCGGAGGCCCCAGTGATGTGAAGAGGAAGACCCCTGACACTTCTACCACTGGTGGTCCTGATAAGAGGGGTCGGGGTGCTCAGGGTGGCCGTCAAGGAGACGGTGAGGCATGGAGGAGTTATTCGGAGTGCCCGAGGTGTAGAAGACACCATCAGGGCGAGTGTCGGACCAAGGCCTGCTTTGTGTGTGAAACTGTGGGGCACCTCAAGAAGGACTACCCAATAGTGAAGAAATGGGAAGCAGGGAAGCTGGACAGCTTGACTCCAGCTCGAGTGTTCACTTTCACACAGGCCGAGGCCGAGGCTAGTCCCTCAGTGGTGACAGGTCAACTTTCTAGCGCTGACTCTCCTTTTACTGTATTAATTGAATTTGGTGCTACACATTCATTTGTTTCTAGTAAAGTGATTGATAGATTGTGTAGGACTAGTGAGTATCAGACTGCGGGGTTTGGGACTTTACTTCCTACTGGGGAACTGGTAGTTTCTAGGAGGTGGATTAGAGCACTGCCAGTGATGGTTGATAGTAGGGAGCTTTCAGTAGACTTAATTGAGCTAGGCATGGAGGATTTTGATATGATCTTAAGGATGGATTGACTGGCCAGGTATGGGGCTACTATTGATTGCAGAAAGAAGATGATGACTTTTGAGCCTAAGGGCGAGGATTTTTTTGTTTTCGTGGGTGCGGTATCTGGACCCCGCGTACCCATGAGATCAGCGTTGAGAACCAGAGACTTGTTATAGGGAGGATGTATAGGTTTTCTGGCTAGTGTGGTGGGTACTACCAGGGTTTTGTCAGCGGGGCCGAGAAAGACTAGATTGGTTTGTGAATTTTTGGATGTATTTCCTGAGGATCTACCAGGATTGCCGCCGCGCAGGGAGATTCAGTTTCTTATTGAGTTAGCACCGGGGACAGAACCAGTATCAAGGGCACCATACAAGATGGCACCAGTAGAGTTGAAGGAATTGAAGATACAGCTACAAGACTTCTGGATTTGGGATTCATCAGGCCTAGCTACTCTCCATGGGGTGCTCCAGTTTTGTTTGTTAAGAAGAAGGACGGGACTCTGAGAATGTGTATAGACTACAGAGAATTGAACAAGTTGACCATCAAGAATAAGTACCCTCTACCAAGGATCGATGACTTATTCGATCAGTTGCAGGGAAAGACGGTGTTCTCAAAGATTGATCTTCGATCTGGATATCACCAGCTGAGGATCAAGGACGAGGACATACCGAAGACGACCTTCCAAATGCGGTATGGGCACTATGAGTTTTTTGTCATGTCTTTTGGTTTGACCAATGCCCCAGTAGCTTTCATGGATCTAATGAACAAGGTGTTCAAAGATTTCTTGGATCAGTTCGTCATTGTCTTCATCGATGACAGTTTAGTATACTCCAGTTCAAAGGCAGAGCACGAGCAACATCTTTGTCAAGTCTTGCAGAGGTTAAGGGAGCATCGGTTATATGCCAAGTTTAAGAAGTGTGAGTTTTGGTTGCCAGAGGTGACTTTTCTTGGGCATATAGTTGGCGCAGAGGGGATTAAGGTGGATCCGTCCAAGGTGGAGGCAGTGAGAGATTAGCCGAGGCCAAGGAGTGCCTCAGAGGTTCGGAGTTTCCTCGGGTTATCAGGTTATTACAGGCGGTTTGTAGAAGGATTCTCGAAGATTGCTACACCGATGACACAGTTGACACCAAAAAGTTTGTTTGGTCAGAGAAGTGTGAGAACAGTTTCCAAGAATTGAAGCGACGACTTATTACTGCACCTATACTGAGTCTTCCTTCAGAGGAAGGAAAGTTTGTGGTATACTGTGATGCATCAAGGATGGGTTTAGGCTGTGTGTTGATGCAAAATGAGAAAGTTATAGCTTATGCATCGTGGCAGCTGAAGGAGTATGAACAGCGGTATCCTACCCATGACCTGGAACTGGCGGCAGTGGTATTTGCACTGAAGGGCCATAATTGATTTATTATAGTATTTAATGATTATATGCATGTTTACGTGAATTATATTATTATATGATGGTGAATGCATGCATATGGGAGTATTTATGATTATAAGGGTATTTTGGTAATTTGGCCACTGCCGTAATTGTATATTTTGGGTGCATGGTTGTGATTAATTAATATAGCCACATTATAAGGTGGGTTGGTTCGAGCTATTCGGCATGAGATGATCATGAGATGTAAGTATTCGGTCTAGTCATAACGGGTTTAAGTTCGGGACTCGGGGTGAGTCTCGGGGTGAATTTAATGGTTAGAACATTACCGGGAATTAAAGGGTAATGGGATATGATTTGTTGGTATTTGGGAATATTGAGAATAGCGGGAATTGGAGAGCGTTAATTATAATTAACGAGATAGGCGGGAAAGGACAGTTTTACCCTCAGAAGATTTTAGAGGGATTTATTTGGCTTAAGGGCATTATGGTCTTTTGACCTTAAGGATTTATATAAGTTTTTGGGGGTTTGGAAGGCTGTGGAAACAGAACTAAAACAGAGCCCAACCTCATCACTTCTCTTTCTCTCCCGTGCAAGTCTTCCTTCATTCTTTTCTTTGGATTTTGAGAGCCACCTTGAGGAGTTAAGCTTGGAGATCAAAGGGGGAAGCTAGGGAACTTGTCACAACCATTTAAGGGGATTCAAAACCGTGTTTGAGGTAAGTTCCAGTTATGAATTTAATGGTGTGCTCTGTTTTTGAGTTAAGTTTTGAGTTTCTTAAGTTTTTACGCTTAGAATTGGACTTTGGCAATTGTTGAGTTTTTGGTTGGTTTGAGCTTCAGGTTTTGGTGGTTTTGGACCGTTGGGAAGTTTGGTAACTTTGATTTGGTGATTTGGAGATGTTTAGATGGGTTTTTGGAAGGTTTTAAAAGTGGAAAAACGAAGAAAAATGGCTGGTGTGAAGTTGGGCCGCGGCCTTGTTCTTGGGCGCCGCGGCCCTAGCTTGAAGAAGGTGGAGGAGGCTCTGCCAGGGGGGCGGGCCGCAGCATGGTCCATGTAGGGCCGTGGCCCTTAAGGGAAAAATTGCCCAAAAATGTGTTTTTGTGATGGAAACTTAACTCTAAGGGCCTAGAATCGATCCTACTACTTAGTTGAGTGGGATTCGATGTTCCGGAGGCTTGGGTTGGGTTTGGAAGTATTTAATTACTCATTTTGATGAGGTTTTATATTTGGTTATGACTAGGTGACCGCTAAGGGGCTTAAAGGTTGATCGTTCTCAAGGGTCGTTCTTAAATTGGTTCTAGCTTGAATCTGAGGTAAGAAAACTGCACCCTGTGTATATGTGACATGCATGGCTATTATGATGCATGTTGACTGATTATTGAGTATGACATGCATGGCTATTCTTGATGCATGTTGGTTGGTTGTTAAGTGTGACATGCATGGCTGCTATTGGTGCATGTTGGATTGCTGGATATATTGCATATGATGCATGAGAAACATGTGGTTAGGACATGCATGTATACTGAGTATGATATCGTTCAGAGCTTGAGCCTCTGTGTTTATGCATGATCCTAATTGTACTAATACCTGTTTAGTAAGCATGTTGAATACCCTGTTTATGGATATGGAACATGTGATACATGATTGGTGGCATGGATTACCTGTGTATGGCGCTGACTTATTAGTCAGAATCGACAATGGTGTCAGATCCGTCTGTGAAGCTGTGACCTGTTAGTTAAGTTCACCACGGGCTGAGGACTGGTCGTGTTTTACCGACCCAAGGGTCAGAGGTGGCGGTGCGTTGTGAACGCCGGGCCAAATAAAGATTAGATCTAATCGAGGTCGGCATTGAATGACTCATATGGGGTATTAATGCTGGACCGGCCGGAAGGTCAATGAGAATTATAAGTGCTTGTTTGGTCTAAGACCAGATGATTTCAGCCAAGGTATATGACCCCAGTGACTGTTTGTCACATGGCTGGGGGATGCTGTCCTTAGTTACGACTCTAGAGTCGAGAGGATGGTTATGTTGGTGACTAATCACCATGCACCTATCCTGATCAAGCTTATGAAGGAACCACCTATCAGTTGAGCTATCTGTTGATATTATATCATGTTACCTGATGATATTACATCATGCTATCTGTTGATATTACGTCATGTTATCCGTTGATATTATATCATGTTATACGGTGTTTTCTTGCTGGGCTTCGGCTCACAGGTGCTATGTGGTGCAGGTAAAGGCAAGAGGAAGCTGGACCATCCTTGAGTTGGAGAGCTTAGGTGATGATGTGTACATATGCAGCTGCTCGTCCGCCACGGCTGAGGTTTAAAGTAGAACTAGGGTCGAACCCCGTTTTGCCGCTTAGAACGGCCTGTTGTAAATATGTTCTGTAATAGACTCTGAAATTATATTTTCGGGATCCCAATGTATATATTAAACGTTCTAGTGAAATGTTACATCTTAACCAAAGTTTTTAATCCCTAAACCGCTAATCATACTTAGTTCACGATTTTGGCCAAATGACTCGATTAGCGGGTTTAGCACTGTTGACAAGGCACACCGTAACAGTCCCTGGAATTTGGGGCGTTACAGACAACATTATCTGTATGGGGAGAAGTGCGAGATATACACTGACCACAAGAGTTTGAAGTATTTCTTCACCCAGAAGGATCTGAACATGAGGCAAAGGCGTTGGTTGGAGTTGGTAAAGGATTATGATTGTGGTATTCTTTACCACCCAGGGAAAGTCAATGTTGTGACAGATGAGTTGAGCCGGAGGGGCTCAGGGCAGGTTTTTAGTTCTATTCAGATTTTTAGAGAGTTGGCAGATGAGATGACAAGGGCAAGGATAGAGCTAGTGGTGGGTTGATTGGCCAATGTAACTTTGCAGTCGACCCTACTGGAGCGGATCAAGGAGGGTCAATTGGTGGATGTGCAGTTGCAGGAAGTTAGACAGAATGTCTTAGCGGGGATAACTAAGGAGTATTCTGTTTTTGAGGTTAGTATGCTTCGATATCAGGGACGTATTTGTGTTCCAGGAGATGAAGGGATCAAACGAGAGATACTAGATGAGTCTCACACTACGCCGTACTCGCTTCATCCGGGTACCACGAAGATGTATCAGGATCTACGGACATTATATTGGTGGCCCGGGATGAAGACGGATGTGGTGGAGTATGTGGCCAGGTGTTTGACATGTCAACAGGTGAAAGCTGAGCATCAGTGACCAGCGGGATTGCTTAAGCCTTTGGGTATCCCCGTGTGGAAGTGGGAGGACATTACCATGGATTTTGTGGGAGGTCTATCTTTACCTCCAAGTTCTGGGGTGCTCTGTAGAAAGTCATAGGGACTCAGTTGAAGTTTTGCACAACCTTTCACCCTCAGACTAATGGCAGTCTGATAGGACGATTAAAGTGTTGGAGGACATGCTTAGGGCGTGTGTGATTGACTTCGAGGGATCTTGGAGTAAGTATCTCCCGTTGATTGAGTTTTCATATAACAACAGTTATCAGTCCACGATTGGAGTGGCTCCTTATGAGATGTTGTATGGAAGGAAGTGTAGGTCGCCCATTCATTGGGATGAGATGGGTGAGAGGAAATATTTGGGGCCAGACATGGTTCAGAAGACAAATGAAGCTATTGAGAAGATCCGAGCCAGAATGCTTGCTTCGCAGAGTAGACAGAAAAGCTACGTTGACCCTAAGCGTAGAGACGTGGAGTTCCAGGTTGGGGACCACGTGTTTCTGCAAGTTTCACCACTATGGGGGGGGGGGGGGGGGGGGGGGTTGAGGAAAATTGGAGTAAAGGGCAAGCTAAGCCCTCGGTTTGTTGGACCTTTCGAGATTCTAGAAAGAGTTGGACAAGTGGCTTACAAGTTGGCCTTGCCACCGTTGTTGTCGGGAGTTCATGACGTATTCCATGTTTCTATGTTGCAGAAGTATGTCTCTGATTCAACACATGTGGTAAAATATGAAGACTTTGAATTACAGACAGATTTGTCCTATGAGGAACGACCGGTTCAGATTTTAGATCGGAAGGACAATATTTAATTATATGAAATGTATCTTTTATGACCAAAATCTTTTAACCCTAGTTCATTAGTGGTTTCAGTGACATGTTTTTAACTAAATGACTTGATTAGCAAGTCCTGCACCTTTATAAATACACAGTGTAACGGTCTTGGCTATCCAAGGCGTTACACATATATATAAATATATGTTACACAAGTAAAAACAATATAATTGTTAAGGGCTTGATTGTTTGGGACTCAAATTCAATTTTATTTTGAAATTTTATTTTTTCAAAATCTTAAATATGTAAGGCCTATAGAATTGTACTTTAAAAAAACTCAATCCAAATTCTATTAAAAAATAACTCTTATTTTATTACATAGAACACAAAAAGGAGATTTTACGTTGTCTACCAATTTTCTCACTCATTATCCATTTATTTATAGAGAATTTTACATTAAGTGTCAAAAGTGACACTATTTTTACAAATTTACTATCACACATCTTTTTTTTTTATATATTTTTACTGTTCATGTTTATCTTTTACGCAGTTTTATATTTTTATAATATTTCATTTATACTATACTGCATTTCCATAAGTTTTTTAATCATTTGTTGTATTATTTTATTATTTTAAACTTTCTTTGACACTCTTCTCACTCTTCTCCTACACTCTTCCCACTCTCAACTCTATTCTTTTTTTTTTTCCTAATACACGATACTCTTTAGACTCTTCATTTTTTTCCCTAAAAATTTTTGTTCTTAACCGTTCGTATAGCAATTAAGCCCACATTTCTTTATGTTATATATATATATATATATTGGCCATTCTATGATCGACATCTTCTACACCTTCACTGTCTGTGAAGAAAATACCAAAATCCGCCAGGAGTTCGAAATATGCTCCATCAATCGGGAAGAAAGCTACTCTGAAGCGAATAAAAGAGAATCAATGCTCTCATAACTCACCCAAAGTTGAGTCTTCCAAAGCTCAATCACAGAAAAGAAAATTTGTTTCAGTTGCTGTCGAACAGAGGAAGGCTAAAAAGTTAAAATCAAGTAAAAAGGATTTGAAAGAAGTGGGAGATGATTAGAAGAAAAATATTGTTAAGATTTGCATGTTGTTTCGATTGTACTGTTTTGATGTTGGTTTTTAGGGTTTTCTTATGTTTTTGAATCCATACTTGTTAGTGATTGCTTTAATTATGCATTTTTTTTATCGGTTTTACAATTTAACGCACGCGATGTGTTTGTTTTAATGTTTTTTTGAATATGCATTGTAAGGTATTAAACTATTTTGTTGTTTTAATAATTTTTCCCTTTTTAAGTCTTATTATTAACAACATGTTGTTTGTTTATTTTAATGTGGTTGTTTTGTTGGAAAATTTTGAAGTTTCTTTTTGAACTTTGTTACTGTTTTATTATTGTTGTTTTTACAATATTTTTATTTCGTTTACTGTATATTCGCATGTTTTTGTTATGTGGTTGTGTTGTTTTTTTAGTGTTTATTTATTATTTTGTTTGGGTTATTCTGATGTCGGTGTTGTGCATTTCATGTCTATTTATTGTTTTATTGTTGTTTTATTATTATTTTTTAATTTAATCTTGTTTCTCTTGTAGGATTGGGATTACTTAATCAATCCAAAGCAATTTTTTCATTCCCGGGCTATTTCTTGTTGTACTTACGAGGTTATTAAGGACCTTAATGAATATTTGTCTGATTAACAAAAGAAAATATTTTCTTAGACTTGTTTTTGTAGTTTCCTTAATCTTCATGCATTTAAACGTCAACCTCAATTAATGCATGGGTTGTTATTGAGGGAGGTTAAACAGCCAAATGAGTATGAGCTTTGTGTTATGGTTAATAGTATTAGATTGAGTTTTAGTATTGAAGAGTTTTCTTTGATTACAGGTTTAGATTGTAAAGGGGATTGCAATAGTTTGAATTTGAAACAAGAGTCAAATAGGTTTATGGATAAATATTGGCCAGGTTCTAATAAGATTTCTAAGCAATCTATTTGTGAGTGTTTTAGGGCTAAGAGGTGGGGTGATGATGATAGACAAGTTATGCGTGAAGATTTAGATGTTGTTGATAATGGTCGTTATGATGAATATGCATGGGGAAAATTCCAATAAATCTTTTGAAGAAACCATTATGTATTTGAAGGGAAAATTAGTTAGTTGGTACAATGCCTTATATCATTCAAAGGAGGAGAAGAAAGTTAAACCTTATTATACATTGGTTTGTTGCCCACGTGTGTTTTTCAAATGTGGTTTTATGAGTGTTGCCGCTATATAGTTGGGAAGTACTGCAAATTGGTGTCTGAAAATATTCAGAGGATTGTTAGGTGGAGTTGTTCTAGTTTCTTGAGTTCAAATTGTTGAAGGTTAGTGTTTTTGACACTCCAGCCAGTAAGGTATAATACTACAAATTGTTATGTTAATTTATTGTTGTTTTACCATTGTTTGCCCCTTAAATATTAATTTGTTTGTGTTTTTTGGCTGTTGTTATATAGTTGAGGATGACGAATTTAAAGCCAAATGATGATGAGCTTTCTGTTTACAATTGGCTGGATTTGCTTATAACACCTATATTAATGATCTTGGAAAAGCAAAAGTTGATTATGTGTACACATGTATAATGTGGGTTCTGGTGGTGGTGAAATCCCAACAATCCTCCATGATCATTCACTCCAAATTTATTCATTAAATGCTAAGATGGATTTGCAGGTTTCTAAGCATGAAAGAATGGCTGCAGAGTTATTGCATTTGAAGGAGTTTGTTAAGTCTCAATTTATTTATGTTTCTATTGTGTTGTCTGTTATGCAGGAAAGTTCGATATTGTTTTTGCTTATTCACTTGATAAGGTAGTGTTGTTGTTTTTTTAATTGTACTGACAATGTTACAACACTGGTTATCCATAATTGTTTGTTTCTTTAATTTTTGCTACTATTGTTTGTTGAGGATAATGTTTTTGATGATGATGGTAAAGAGAGTGACATCGATGGTGAGAATCAAAATGAGAAGGAAAATGAAGATGAGATTAATGAGAAAGAAGCAGAGGATGATGGGAAAGTCGAAAGGGAGGACGAGGAGGAAGAAGGAAATTCGGGTGAAGATAGAAAAGAAAAGAAAAATGAGAATAGTGAAGAAGGAGGTGAGGACGACAGTGAAGACACTGAGAGTGAAATGGACCAGAAAGTATCTACATAGCTAAGTTCAGTTGTCTAATGCTAACAATATGAATATTTAGTTGGGTTTATTTTCATTATGTTGTAAACTTTAGTTTTTTGTTTTGTGTTGTGAACTGTAGTCTTTTGTTTTTGAACTTTTTTTTGGACTAATTACATATTTTTTGTCATGTTGTTCCCAAATGTACTAATTAATCTGATGCATATCCTTTTTTGTACATTCTTACTATTGTATGGTGGGAATTATTTTGATTTAATGGATATTTGTGTTTTGGTCAAAGTTATTATCTATCTTTTTGCATAAAGTTATATATATCTTATATTTTGATATTGTACAAATTGTTTTTTGTTTAATATATCATATAGTATTAATAATACAAATATTAGTACTTGTGTTATTTTGTTGTTGTTGTGACAATTGGTCGATGTTGTAGCAACTGTATTTGATGTTGTGAAACCTGTGAATAATGGTGAACTTGGCCTTGCTAATGCAGCTGTTGTGTCTAAGGAGGACATTGATGAAAATGATATTGTTTTGGACAATGTAATTTGTTTATTTTAACCTTATTATTATTATTATTTTATTCATTTGTTCCAATGTTTTAAATTTTTAATTTAATTTGATTTGAAGGCTGCCAGTGGAAAATATTTCGATGCTTTTTTCAATGGGTTAGGTCAGCCTCAGATTGAAGAAACTGTGTTGTCTGGACTAGAGGTTGTTTCAAAAATGATGGTTTGGTTTGTTTTCTTGTTGTTGGTATTACACTGTTTTCACGGTGTTGTATAGTTTTTTATTATTGCTTATTTGTAATCCAATATGCTTTTATTGTTGTTGTATAGTTTCCTTCTAGTTCCTTCGCACTTGGTGAAAGCATACTGACTGTTGAGAAACTGGCTCAGGAGGGTCTTGTTGGTGTACCAGTGCAAGAGTCTAATGATGTTATTTCTGAAAGTGTTTTTGTTCAGGTTAAGGATAGTGTTATTATAGAAAAGAGAATTATTGAACTTGGAGTAGCTTTTAAATCTCAATTCTAGCAAGATTTTGGATCTTTTGGTTCTGGTGAAGAAGGTGAAGCATTTCAGATGGTGACTTATGTTGAAGGGTTGTTTTCATTGGACGACAACATTGGTGAGGGTTCTAATGAGAAACATGAATGAGAATTTGATCTTTGGCTACTTCATGGTCGAAATAAAAGAGCCATGTGTGTTATTAGTATTATTTTAATTTTTTTTATATTGTTCTTTTAGTTTTTATACATTTTTCTTTTTATTACAGGAAAAACAATGTTTACCTAAACAAGAAGAATATATTTAAGTATGTCTTTAACGTTGGAGTTGAGGTAGGAATGATAAGATGTGGTTCCACATTCTTGCTCATTGTGGTGAATGTCTTACAGACTCAGTGAGTTTTTTTTTTTTTGCTTTTCTGTTTGTTTTATATTTATTTGTTCATGTTGGTATTGTGTTGTCGTGATGTTGGTATTCAGTTGCTTATGACAATTGTTTTTGTTATTATTTCATGTTGTATTCAGCACATTGATGTCATATTCTATTACTTAAGGAATAAGAGGTATTTAGCTTGCCCTAAGGTGAACATCACTACAACAGATTGTTGTTTTAGTGAGAGCATTTCTACTCTTTATGAGAAATATTTGCAGAAGAATCGGGATGCATTAGTTATTAACCTTAGGCATACAGTTGCTAAGTTTATAAATGGTTAAAAGCTTATGTTTGGTAAACCATGGGTTGAGTGTGACAATGTTTTGTTCCCAATAAATGTGAGGAATGAGAGCCATTGGATTCTAGGGCGTTTGAATATCAAGGAAATGATTATTTATATGTATAACTCATTGAAGTCTAGGCGCTATGAAGCTGCAGCGATGGCAAGTATTGAACCATATTCTATCTTGTTGTCATTGTTCTTTGAGCTCCTGAATTTTTACAATATTAGAAATGATCCTACTTCAATTTTTATTGACTCCAAGGCTCCTTTTGTTGTTGTTAGTGGTTATGGATTACCTCAACAATAGAAAAAATAAGTAATATCCTATGTTTTATTGTATTTGTTCTAATTAATATTTTTATAACTTGTTTACACTTTACCAATTCATTAAGTGGTGTCTCTTTTGCAGTGATTGTTGACTTTTTGTTGCATCATTTGCTGAGTATTTTGCTGATTGCAAGGAAATTTCATCAAATGATTTTTCAGTTGAAGATCAGATTTCTAGATTGGATGTCCTTTTTTATTCTTATGGCAAAATGAAGCAGGTAGAGAATGTTGCTACTCAACCTGAACTTCGAAAGAAGTCTCCTAAAAAAGAGACTAAAAATTTAGAAGAAAGTGCAAAAGACTGCTTTTGAAGGCCTCATGATGGTGTTTTCATTGTCAGCAACATTGGAACAACGCTTTAACAACTAATGAACAACCTCAAACGTTGTTTTTCTTTTTGTAATTTCAATTTCCTAGATAGCAGTGTACTTGTTTAAATTCTTTTGGTAACCGTTATCTTGTTGGACCTATTTTGTTTTCAATATATTTTCAAACATTGCTATTTTTGATTTTTTGTCATTGTTGTTTGTTTATTTGTTACAACTTTATACCAACACAACAACAACAACCTTATATAATAAGCTATTATGTTTTAAAACAATAACTAGTCATCAACAATTATGACTTAATATCAGTAGAATGCATCTGTCCCGAAAAACTAAAAAGACAATAAAAATAAAAAAGCAATTCATGGAATAACAAATAAGCAACAAGAATGAATGAATTATAATCCAATTTTTAAGTGTTAAAAATAAAATAAAAAATTGAAACCAATGTAATTTCTTTAGGGGATTTGATAAACTAGTATTTTTATGTGTTGCTGTGTTGTTATTCTCAACTTCTTGGTGGTCGGTTTCGACATATCTTCCTATTATGACATTTTTGTCCACACTGGCTGCACTTGTTCTTCTTTTCAGTTTCCCATGCAATCTAATTCTTCTTTTCTTTGGTCTTCCAACTTGCACTCTTTCAAATGGAGGCAACACTATGATATTTTTTAAAAAGTTTGGTAATTCCCAATCTTGTTGTTTCCCTACTGGATATATTGTTACGTCATTTGTTTCTTACCACACATTTGTTGTGTAGTAATGTGAACAGTAATCATAGGGGCTATGTCCATCTCCTTCATTACACAGTCAGAATCCCGTGATCCGTAAGGGGAAAGATCGGGTAAAGCTATGCAATCCCACACCGCCTGGGGAAGGTCAAGTGTGATGATTCTAAGACTGTGCAGGTATAGAACTACACAGTTGAAGAGAGCTTAAATGGATTGATGGGTACTACCTATGCAAACAAGATGCATCTTCTTTTCGGTAGCCCATCACTTGAGAACTTCAAAGTTAAGCATGCTTGACCTGGAGTAATCTCAACATGGGTGACCTCCTGGGAAGTTTTCCCAGGAAGCGTGTGAGTGAGGTGATAACTCTACAAAATAGAGTTATTTTACCACTTTTTATGTGCTAATTATTGCTTAATTCTTGAGTTTTTAATTGATTTATTAAGTTTTTAAGTAATTTTGAATTTATTAGGTTTATTTTAATTTTATAGATTTTTGTGTGTTTTTATAGTTATTTTGTTGTAAAATATTGTAGTTAATTATTTGAATTATTGTTGTTTAATTTGAGGTAAAAAAATATTGTATTATTGAACTTAAATGTGAAATATAAATTAAGTTATAATTAATATTTTCAAAGAATTAAATTGATTTATTTTATAGTTGAAAATATTTTATTATGATTTATTTTGTAGGGAATTTATGACATTTTTGCTCTTGAAAAGAAGAGAAAAGAAAAGAGAAGGTGGTAGTTTTGAAAGAAAATAACAAGAAAAAATGGCATTTTTCTTAGGCCCAAGGAGGCCGGCCCACCAGAAGCCCCTGCTAGGCCCATGCCTTCAGTCCCCTTCCCAGCAAGCACCCTCCAACGCCTCACTCCAGCTCATTCAGTAAACCACCCGAAGCCACCAGATGCCCAAGCCTTCACCCGCACGCCAGCACCATCCTTGCCACCACCCAAAGCTTCACGTGCCCCAGTCGTGCCTCCTCAAAGTTCTCCCTCCAGCCAACTTTCGGCCTAGCACAGAAGCTATCCAGGCCCATTTCGTCCAAGCCCAATCAACGCCAGCTTCGGTCCAGCTCCAGCAACTTCTCCATCTCTTCAGCCAGCACCGAATGCTTCCCTTTCCACCCAGCTGTCATCTGAAGACCAGCACTTCTCTCCAGCCGAAGTCAACCCATGCATACCACCAATATTTTGAGCCCAACAAAATCACTTTTGTACCCTTTTCCCCTTTGCCAAAAATACCATTTTTTACCCAAACTTTTCTACACATTTTACCCCAAAACATCATCATTACACCCTATAATTTACCTATATTAGCCAAATTATAATTAATTAAATTAATTTAAATTGATTATTTTAATACACTTTTTTTGGCTATAAAGAAAGGAGTTTAGGTGTCAATTTTAAAGGAGGAGGTTACCATACCACAAATTCTACACATTTCTAAACCTCTCTATTCTCTTCATCATCTTCTTCTTTTTGGTTGTTTTTCTATGTATTTTTAGAGGAACAATTTGGGGGTTTCTCCTCCAAATTTTCCTATTTATGTTTGTAATTTTTAGTGTGTATTTGCTATTCTAGTTATGAGTTTCTAATATTTTTAAGATTATTAAGGTGATGATGAAACAATATGTAACTAGATTGTATTTATTTTGTTTGTTGATTTTCCATTTTGTGCAACAAAGTTTATGGAATTTTCTTCTTCAAAGATCTTCTTTCATCTTAAATATCATGTATTTTGGATTTTTAGCACATATTTACACTTTGTTCTTCATTAGTGCAAAAACATAATATTCTTTGTGTAAGATGTGTCATTAAATTGTACACATCCATGCTTAGAACAAAAATATTATGTTTTGCCTTATAAATAATGTTCTTTGATTTATTTGTTATTTCATTAGATTGATTTACACTAAATGCTTTGAAATTATAATTTTGGAAAGTGAAGAAAAATCTTATCTTTTTAGAAGTAATTTGTGCTTAAAATTATAAATCTATTTGGAAAATGATAGTTTGATTTATTTTAACTATCACTAAAACTTGGGAATCAATGTACTTATAAATATTATTGAACTTATATTTTGTACATTCTATTATCTTAATAATCTTTCTTTTACCATCTTGATTTCTATTATTAATTTATGTTTATATATTGCCTTTAATTTATTTATTATTATCCCTTATTTAATTTTCTTGTCACAAATTCTTATCAATCTTTGGAGCTAGGTTAGAATTTATTAATTTTGGTTTAAAATAGTTTTCTTTTCAATTTTAGACAACTTCTTTGGGTTCGACATCCTTGCTTACACGATCACTATTCTATATGAACGATTCGTGCGCTTGCGATTTATAAATATTTAAAACATACCCGTTTTGGGTCCATCATGAGGACAAAGCACGCTAGAAAGACTCGTGTTGGTTTGTAGGGCCAGTCGTCATTCCAAGAAGTAGCCATTGTGATGTGGGGAGTTACAAATGGTATCAGAGCCTTGACCCAGCTGGAAGTGTGGCCGACGGGGACGTCGGGCCCGTAAGGGGGGGTGATTGTGACAGTCAGAATCCCGTGATCCGTAAGGGGAAAGACCGGGTAAAGCTATGCAATCCCACACCACCTGGGGAAGGTCAAGTGTGATGATTCTAAGACTGTGTAGGTTTGGGACTACACAGTTGAAGATGGCTTAAATGGATTGATGGGTACTACCTATGCTAACAAGATGCATCTTCTTTTCCGTAGCCCATCACTTGAGAACTCTAAAGTTAAGCGTGCTTGACCTGGAGTAATCTCAAGATGGATGACCTCCTGGGAAGTTTTCCCAGGAAGCGTGCATGTGAGGACAAAGCACACTGGAAAGACTCGTGTTAGTTTGTAGGGCTAGTCGTCGTTCCAGAAAGCAGCCATTGTGAAGTGGGGTGTTACATCCTGTGCACTAACAGAGAACAATGTCCCTCCATATGTAGCCTTCAACAAAGTATCATCAGCAACTATTATAGGATTACATTTTTCCAACCTCTCAAAGATGCATTCAATGCCAAGAATACAAACAACAAACTGTCATCTTCTCCTTTTTCGATGTTTGCAATTGATCCAAGGTTGGTTTTTTGTAGCATGTACAGTAACCCGATATGAGGTTGTAAGATTTTTTGTCTTTCCTCGTAATTCATTGAGTGTGTGCTCCCTACTTCTCCATGATTTCATATAATTCATTTTTATATTGTATCTATCATTCAAGTCACCTCTTATGTCCAGTGGAGTGCATGTGGTTTTTAGGTTGAGAAACTTTGGATTGATGTAGTTACTTATTAATTTTGATGATGCATGTCATTGATCACCAAATCTGATTTCCAAAGAGCATGTGTGTATTTTGTAATATTTTATGAAGATAAATGATTATGTTGTTCCATTCCTTGATGCTCTTATAGACCACTTATTGTTTTTGTCCAAACAAGAAATGTTGTATTCTCTAGAGCATGATTTTAAAACCTTGTATTGGAAGTGGTTTGTTATTGCGAAGTAGCAGAACATACTTTTTATTGTTGCTTTGCCTTTGTAGATCTGGCTGATTTCAATTTTGGGATGGCAGGGGTTGATGATGATGAGTGAATCTATAGTGTCAAGCGGGCGGTCCTTATTCTTGTTGTTCTCCAGTTGCTCTAACATTTCTGCATTGATTAACTTTGCATAGTCAATGAAGTCGAATATTTCATTATATTCTTTTGTGATTTCATATTCTTGTTGCTCTATATTTTATTATGTTGTTCGTAGACCATTCTCAATCATGGTCAATTCTTCTGCTATTGTTGGCTCTCTATATGCGTTGAACGAAGTTGAATTTAATGTTGTTGCCATGTTGTCGACTGTGTTCACACATAACGGATATCTTGTGAAGTCAATCTCCTTCATTTTCACCTGCATGTAGAAAATGAGACTTGCATCATCCACTATTCTAAGGAGTGGGTAGCCTTCCTTCACTTGATATTGTAGTTGAATGTGTGTTGTTGCAGAGTTGCAACGTAATTGCAGCAACAATGTATGCATAAGTTCTTCATATTTGCAATCTCTCGGTATCAATTTCCCACCAGGTTCAAAATCATTGTAATTCTTCTTGTCATCCCATTTTCCGTTGCTCTGAATCAGAATTGGTAGTGATTATTCACTGGAATGTTAAAAAACAGAATTATTATTTGCAACAACTCGCAAACAACTTCACAACAACGCAAGAGCAACAATTAAAAAATAAAGATTACATTTCTCAGTCACTGTGTTAGTAAAAATATCATTTTTTTAATTTGAACATAATTGGATGAATAATGTAGAGAATGTATATGAAAAAATATACTTGATTCTAATATTTTATTGAGATTAATTCTTAAAGCAACTATTTTCCAACCCTTTCTTCCTTGATCTGATTTTTTCTACAAAATTTAAGCATCGACTATAAATTTATTCAGACAATTTTGATGAATTAATTTTTGGTAAATTTTAATTTGGGTTTTTGATTGCTTACCTATGTTTATCTTGATTTTCCCCAAAATTAAATGTTGTCTTGCCATTTTTAACATAGCTATTGTTGTCTTTTGATTATAAACGTTGATGCACAATCATATCGCCATTGTTGTTGCTTCTTTTCATATCGAGATCGGCTATAGTTGTGGTGTTGTTTTAAGAACGAGATTGGTTGTCGCTATGGTGTTGCTTTTTAGATCGAGATTGGTTGTAGTTGTGGTGTTGTTTCAGATCAAGACCAGTTGTAGCTGTGGTGTTGTTTCTGATCGAGATCGGCTGTAATCGGCGTCGTGGGTCGCCTGAGAATGAGTTGTCTTGCCGCTTGTGAAAGAGAGAGCAAGATGTATTTCTGTAAATAAAACTTTTGCTTCGTACAAAAGTTATAAATCTCGTGCTATAGTAAAAATGTTATTTTTTAATAGTATTTGATTATTACGGGAAAAAATTCCTTATTTATATTAATTTACATTTCTTTATTTATTTCTATATATTACACATATATACTTTGCTCAATTTTTATAAAAATATAATATTATTATTAAATAAAATTTATAATATAAAGTAATTACTATTAACAAATGATAAATATACTAAACAAGAATTATTAATATAAAAGGCACAAAAAAATTACTATTAAATCAAATTTGTTTACAAATTTAAATAACTCAATCATATATTATATGATTTTTTTTTCATAAATATGTGTTTTTTTTATCATTTACACGGTTCTACTTTATTGTTTCAAAAAATTTAACTTTATTTTGGTCTTTATACATAGTTTTTTTTTTTTTTTTTAATTTTGCAGTTTGGTCATGAAAAGTAGATGTGATTGAAGCAAATTGATTTTTTTGTTGGTACATGATTAGTGTTCAAAAGTATCATTTTATTAGTCTTAAAGTTTAAAATTAATTAAGTTTTAATTAATATTTTCATGGATTTATTGTCATATATTTTATATTTAAAAATATTAATTTTAATTTAATTTGTGTTTAATTTTTAGAAAATAAAATGTATTTTGACACAAAGAAAAAGAAAGAATTAAAATTGAAAAAAATCATGAAGAAAATGACATTCTTGACAAGATTAGGCCCAAAATGGAGCTTAGGCCCAAGCTTTCAGCAATGCCCACGCTGCCACATGGCAGCTTGCCATTCGCTCAACCAAGCCAAGCCGAGTCTGACAGGAGTCGAGCCTTTCCTCCAACAGCCGACACGTGTCCCTTCCAGCTAGCCTCCAGCCGAGCCGCATACGAGCCAACTTCCAGCTGAACCGCGCACCTGACCCGCTGACACGTACCTGCCACGACCCGACGCATCTGACGCAAGCCTTCCTGCCAGCCAATCACAATGCGCCACGTTCTGACTGTTTCCCCCACTCCACCTGCAACAATTTCCAAAGCCAATCCGAGGCCGACACGTGTCCCACTTGTCCCATTTTACATCAGATTTTGAAGCCACTTTATCCACTTTTTAATGCACGAAAATACCAACTTTGGAGAAAATTTTCTCTATAAATAGAGAACAAAAACCAGTGTAAATCCTCAGTGTAATATCCAACATTTTCATAATACATTTATTTATTATAAATCAGAGTTTTAATACATAAAATGTACAAGTTTACAAATTTAAGAAATAGTAATGGAAAAATAGTGTTTAAAATATGATTTTATGTTTTTAATGAGATTAAAGAGAGAGAAACTTGAGTAGTCAAGTATTGGACCCAAATGTCATATAATTTTAATTGGGGATTTTTATAAAATTAAGAAAGTTTTGCTAAAGGGCTTATTTGAAAAAAAATTTAGTATTTTGGGTCCAAGTGTAATTTTAAAAATAAATTTAAAAAAAAAAGAAAAGAAAAGAAAAGGCTTCAGCCATTCTTTTTTTACCCGAGCCCCTCTCTCTCTCTCTCTCTCTCTCTCGCGTGCGCGCGTCTGCCCGACCACCGAACGTCCACCGACGATCACCGTTTATAGCCACGCGCCGGACCGTTGAATTCAGAGGCCTCCGAACTATCGACCTACGCGGGAATCTAGAGCTCACTCGCCGATTAAACACCTCAACTGGTCGATTTAAGTTCGGCCACCCCGCGACTTCAAAGTTGCGATTCGGCCACCTCGGGCATCCGTTTGCTGATCCGTCACCACCATCATGTTCCTCGTGTTGTGGGCTTCAAAACCCAATAACTTGTTCCTACATCTACCATAGTTGGGTGGTGGGCCCACCACGAGCCACCGCGATCCACCGTAGACTGACGGTCAAAACTTAGTGTTCGAGGTTTTGAAGTACGTTTTGAGTCTCAGAAAATCATCGTTTGACTTGTTGTGGAACCCGATCACTTTGGTATAATTTCTTTGACCTATATATTGTGATTTAATTGTGATTGATTAGAGTAATTGTTATTATGTGCATTTATAGTATATAGTTATATATTATTGATATATGGAATATTTTTCGGTAATTATATTGGCTGTCTGGGATTATATGTATTTTTGATTCAGGTTTTGATTTTGGAATTGTCCACTTTATAGCCGTTGTGCTGTCCAATTTTCTAGAAAATATTAGATATTAAATAAAGTATAAAAATACATATTTAATTGATTTTTTATTAACATGGAAATTATTATGATTAAGTAATTTTAATTATTATTGTTATTATTTTGTTAAGTAAATCAAGAATACAGATTCATGTATATATATATATATATATATATGAAAAGTGTGATTTATAGTAAACCTATTATTTAACCATTATTATTGTATATTAATATTTTTGTTAATATTTGAATATTAAAATAATATCAAATATTAGTTTCTTACAGTTATTGATATTTGTAAGACAAGTGAATTTTGGAGAAAGTATATTTATTATATCACTGGAATTGATATTATGACTAATTAATAATAATATAAATATTTATATTTATATTATTACCATTATATTGATTATTACAATTTTATGTTAAAAATATGATTTCTTTTATAAAATGACTATTTGAATATATATATACATTCATATATGTATTGTTATTGAGGTATTTTGTTATTATTATTGAAATAAGTTTACTTATAGATGATAATTATTATTGTTGTTGTTGTTATTATTATTATTATTATTATTATTATTATTATTATTATTATTATTATCATGAGAGTACATTATTAAATGAGCAATGTTTTATATGAAGAGTTATTTTTATTACGTTGATAATAATTATTATTATCATTCATATAGTTTATGATATTGTTAATATACACTATCAATAGTGTATATTTATGATTTTGATAGAATTTAATAAATGATGTGCCTTGAATATGATTTGTATGGATTTGATTGATTGACTCTTGCTCAGCAATTTTAAAATAAGCTAAGGACCTAAGGTAAGTAAATCTCACCTTTTGTGCTTAAGTGTAAGATGCATGACTACATTGATTGTGTACATCTGATGAGTTAAGTATGGTATGATGATGATGCATATGATAAGTATGTGAAGAATGGTTATATGAACACCATAAGGGTGTTGTGTGATATGTAATTGATGAATTCTGTGATATGTGAAAGATGTCTTACTTGGTTAAGAATGATATGAATTATGTGCAAGTATGTGTTCTTATGTTGATGGATATGTGGATTACTTTATGTTCATGATTTGTTATATGTTATGATATATAAAGCGTTTAAGTTTTTAGGCTGGAAACCTTAGACCTGAGCCGTAGCTCTACGTTAAGGTATAACAACGCCACCAACCCAAAGCTTCATGTATTATGACTGTTATACCCAGATTTCGAGCCATGTTAAATGTGACCTCGAAAGCTTGATTCGCAGCGAATGAACCCGTAAAGTTCGAAGTATGCTCCAGGATTAAATATCGAGCCTGCAAGACTCGAGACGACCTCGAATGTAGTGGCCTCGAAACGTTCACGATCTCGAAAGGTAGCTCCCGAGACGCCTCTATCCTCAGGAATGACCTCGGATCAGGGACTCCGAGCCTGACGTACGTACGATCTCGAAGCCATGTGACCTCGGGAGATGTCATTAGCTCGAAAGCTGATGAGAAATCTGGGAGATTAAGGCCTTGGAGATATATGACAATGACTTTGAATATCTATAAGTGTTGTTTATAAGGGGCGTGCTCTGCAGTTATTATTGTAAATCCCATAAAATCATGGGATATTATTCGATTAGTTATACGCCCCCTGGTCTTCAGGGGACGTTTCCTTTTATATCGGATTGCAGGCATTTAGAGCCATTTAATTTATTTACACAAAAAGAGTAACTACCCAAAATATGTGGGATAGTATTCTGCATCATTCTCTATAAATAGAGAAGTCGTGCACTATTGTAATGGACTGAAATTCTGAACCTTGAGAGAAAACTCTGAAGAATTCATGCTTAAGGATTTTCAGAGATAATCTTGAGTTTAATAAAAGAGACTTGTGGACTAGGCAGATTTAACTGCTGAACCACGTAAAAATCGTGTTTTGTGTTGTTATTTTTTAATTGGTCATTACTGTTTGTTGTTTACGTGCTCTTCTTTCACTGTTGATGAAAAACGGCGTCAACAGTTTGGTGCTTTCATTGAGAGCCTTAAGCATTCATCCCTGAAAAGTCATGGCCACTAACAATCAGAACACACCTGAAGAAAATTACCCAAGACGTCCTGGAAAACAGCCAATGGAGAACCCGGATGTTGAAGAGAGAAGTGGGTCTTCTGATTCCCGGGGACCACCTCCTCCACCAAGGGATGAGGATATGTATTACAATCCTGAGCGGTATGTTCCTATTGTGGAACTTGAAAACAGGCAATTGAAGCAGCTGTTGGCAGAGGCCAACAAACGGAATGAGGAGTTGACAAGGATAGCCACAGAGGCGCAGGTGGCTCAGCCCCCGCCTCCGCGCGAAAACCAAGTCCCTCCTCCAAGGGACGTGCATGTTCCTCCCCCAAGGGACGTGCATGTTCCTCCCCGTAGACCCCTTGGGCGTCCACGAAAAGACGTTGCCACAAGGAGGCCAACTCAACCTCCCTTGGGCGTCCACGAAAAGACGTTGCCACAAGGAGGCCAACTCAACCTCCGGCACCAGCAGAGCCATCCGCTCCACCTAGGCCCCAGAGGAGTACTCGGGCTCGGGCCCCGGTTAACCCGCCTGTGGAAGTGCCTCCAGGAACTGAGAATAACCGAACCCCTGCAGAGGCTCGGAATCAGATACCTGGGAGCGCACCAAATGCGATCGACCCATCTCGGGCAAATTCTGGACCCTCTAGGCCACGACATGGGTGGCAGCCACCGTCGCCTATACGGTTCCCTCCATCACCCATAAGATATCCTTCGTCCCCCCGCAGGAACGCTCAACCCGTTCGAGATCAGGGGGAAGGGCGTGCGGGGGGAAGACAAGGAAACGGGGAGGCTTTCCAGGAGCGGAGAGGCGCCCCATCTGAGAAAAGTCAAACGTCTCGGTCTCGCACGGCGGAGACGAGGTGACGTGGGAAGAATCCATCACGAAATAACCAAGTAATGAGTTTTACCAGTGATGAGTCCGGAGAAACCAGGTCGGTCAGTATGCATGACCGAGGTCGTAAGAATACCGGAAGCCGCAAAAATCGTCACGACCTGCGAGATTACCTGAATCAGAGTCGGGGTAATGGTGACCAAACGAATCCAGACTTGAGGAGTCGCTTGAATAGGCGTAGAGATCCCTTGCGGAGACACGAGCCTGGGATTGTGATCGATGATAGCCGATTCCAGACAGTGCCTCTTGTGGACCCAGTCCAAGAAAGAATTGACCAGCTTGAAAAGGCTTTTAAGCTTTTGAAAAACGAGCAAAGGAATGATTGGTATGAAGACTCTGACGAGGAGCTCGAACCATTTGCTCCTCATATTTCCAATACTCCATTTCCTCAAGGGTTCCGGATCCCTCACGTCCCAACGTTTGAAGGAAAGACCGACCCGTGTAGTCACCTGAGCACGTTCAACACTATCATGAGAGCCAGTAACGTGGGTTACGAGCTTAGGTGCATGTTGTTTCCAGCATCATTGACAGGACTTGCCAAAAGTTGGTTCGAAAAATATAAGAGACACTCAATAGCTTCTTGGGAGCAGTTGTCTAAAGACTTTAAGAAGCAGTTCAGAGCAATTATGGGGGTCAGACCAGAGGCATCCACCTTAACTAACGTCCGACAACAGCTGAGCGAAACACTAAAAAGTTACTTAACAAGATTTAATCTGGAAGTCGCCCAAGCTCGGGATGTGGATGACAGTGGGCACCTAATGGCTGTCCGAGCTGGCGTAATGCCGGGAAGTGCCCTTTGGGGCGACATGCAAAGGAAACCGGTAAGGTCCATAACCGAGTTTAACAGACGAGCGCAGAGGTTTGTCAATGTAGAGGAAGCGAGGTCGACGCTCAATGCGACTTCCCAGCCCGAAACTACAACGATAAACATCAACTCTGCCTCAGCCTCGGTGGACCCAGCAACTCCAAAGCCTGCCAAGGAAAACCCCTCCAAGAGGAAAAAGAACGAAGGAAGTAACCCCAAAGCCGAGGGAGGAAAGAAAAAGAAAGGGGAGAGATATCTCTCCGTGTATAGAGTATACACCGAGCTAAATGAGTCTCGGGAGAACATATACCTAGCTAATGAAAACCAGGTCCCCTTTAGGCGTCCGGACCCGATGAGAAATCAAAAGTCCAAGAGGGACTCTAGTAAGTATTGCCGATTTCACAGAGACACCGGCCACACAATCGATGAATGTCGACAACTGAAGGACGAGATCGAAGGATTGATCTTGAGAGGTTACTTCCGGCAATATGTCAAAAACCAGAATACTAGTCAGGCGACCGCGAGCCAGAGAGTAGCCGCGCCTTCGACGACACAAAACAATAGTTCCCGAGCTCGGGAAGAAGACAGGCCCCCGCCGATAGATGGAGAGGATGTAATAACCATCTCGGGAGGGCCTCATCTCGCAGGAGTGGGCAGGAATGCCCAAAAGAGATATGTTAACGAGCTGAAGACTGGGGACGAGTCTCCTTATGAACCCGAACCTAGGGCTCCAAAAAGCCAGAGGAATGAGACACAACCAATAACCTTCACCGAGGAAGACGCATCCCATGTCCAGTTTCCTCACCACGATCCGCTGGTCATTACTCTTTAGCTGGCCAACAAAAGGGTCCACCGAGTTCTCATAGATAATGGGAGCTCAGTCAACATCCTTTACAAAGCAACCCTCGAGAAGATGGGACTCTCCCTTCGCGACCTGAAAGCGTGTACAACTACTTTGTATGGCTTCTCAATAGAAGGAACCGCCTGCATGGGATCCATCGAGCTCCCCGTGACCTTGGGAGACTACCCAGTCTCGGTAACCAAGATGATGGAGTTCGTGGTAGTAGACTTACCATCAGCCTACAATGTGCTGCTCGGGAGACCCGCCCTGGTCGGGCTGGGGGCAGTTTCACCAGTAAGGCATTTGGCCCTTAAGTTCCCAACCCCTAGCGGGGTCGGGACATTGAAAGGAGACCAATTAGCAGGGAGGGAATGCTACAGCATCTCCTTGAGAGGAAAGAAACAGACGAGTGCACAAGCACTCGTCATCGTACAAAAAAAAGACGGAACGGTCTTAGAGATTGACGAGGAGATTGATCCAAGGATTGAGGAGAAAGTTGACCTCGAACCTTTAGAGGAGCTCGAAGAAATTCAGCTCGAGGAAGCTGATCCCTCGAAGAAGGTGAAGGTCGGAAAACACCTCTAAGATGAGGCAAAATAGCAATTAATTTTCTTTTTGAAGAAGAACCAGGATGTCTTCACGTGGTCACACTCAGACATGGTGGGGATAAGCCCGAATGTAGCAAGCCACGCACTGAACATAGACAAAAGCTTTCCCCCGAAGCAACAAAAGCGAAGACAGATGGACGAAGACAGAAAGAAAGCACTGAAGGAGGAGGTTGACAGGTTAAAGGCAAACCGATTCATTAGGGATGCCTTCTACCCCGACTGGGTAGCCAATCCGGTGTTGGTCCCAAAGCCCAATGGGACGTGGCGAACCTGTATTGATTACTCAGACCTCAACAAAGCTTGCCCAAAAGACTATTTTTCGTTACCAAGGATTGACCAGCTCGTGGATGCCACGGCGGGGCATGGCCTGATGTCGTTCATGGATGCTTATTCTGGATATAACCAGATTCCCATGCATGCCCCCGACCAAGAACATACGAGCTTCATCACGGATAAAGGGCTATACTGCTATAATGTCATGTCATTCGGGCTCAAGAATGCTGGAGCCACATACCAGCGGCTCGTAAACATGATGTTTTCATAACAAATAGGGAACAACATAGAGGTTTATGTTGATGACATGCTTGTCAAGTCTCAACTCAACAAGAACCATGTTGATGACCTCGAAGAGTGCTTCGGCGTGCTCAGGAATTATAACATGAAGCGAAATCCTCAGAAGTGCACTTTTGGGGTGTGTTAAGGAAAATTTCTGGGCTTTATTGTAAACTCTCGAGGAATCGAGGCTAACCCCGACAAGATCAAGGCCCTGATTGACATGCCCTCACCTCGGAGGCACAAAGATGTCCAAAGCTTGACTGGCAGGATGGCAGCCCTAAGTAGATTCATCTCGAAATCTATGAACCGTGGTCTTCCATTTTTTAACTTATTAAGGGGAGGTAAGAAATTTGAATGGACGGAGGAATGCGAGCTGGCTTTTCAGGAGCTCAAAAAGCACCTTGCAGAACCACCCATCCTGTCGAAACCTGAAACGGGAGAAATACTGTACCTATACCTTTCAACCACCGAACACGCGATAAGCGCAGTGCTCGTTCGAGAAGAAGAGAAGGTGCAAAGACCCGTTTACTACATCAGTAAAAGATTACTGGGGGCAGAGTCAAGATACCCATTGATGGAGAAACTCGCGCTCAGTTTAATTCATTCATCTCGTAAACTCCGCCCCTACTTTCAGGCGCATCCCATCCATGTGCTGACTGATCAACCGCTTAGACAAGTCTTGTCTAAACCAGAAGCTTCAAGTCGACTTCTTAAATGGGCTGTTGAGCTCGGACAGTTCGAGATCACCTACCACCCAAGAACGACCATTAATGCACAGGCATTGGCGGACTTTATAGTGGAATGTACTGGAATAGCCGAAGACGAGGTAATAACCACGGCCCACGAGCTGTGGAAACTTTACGTCGACGACTCATCAAATGAAAATGGAGCGGGGGCAGGGGTCATTTTGGTTACTCCCGCAGGAAGCAGATTTCATTCTGCCTTAAGATTTGGCTTTAGAGCGTCGAATAATGAGGCCGAATACAAGGCTTTACTCGCGGGACTTCGTATAGCAAAGGAGCTCAAAGCAAGAGCTATACATTGCTATAGTGACTCCCAGCTCGTGGTTAATCAAATCCTAGGAGAATACCAGGCTCGTGGTACAAGAATGGCAGCTTATTTGGAGAAGGCAAAATCTGCGTTAGAGTGTGTCGAATTCTATACAATCGAACAGGTTCCCCGCGAGCAGAACTCTAATGCAGATGCCTTAGCTCGACTCGCCACATCCACCGAAAATGAAGAACTGAATGTTGTACCCATAGAACACCTATCAGCACCTAGTATTAACAAGCTAGAAGAGGAAGATGTGTGTATGATCGAAACAGAGCCGACCTGGATGACCCCAATAGTTGATTATCTCAAAAATGGAGTCCTTCCAAAAGATCGGAACCAGGCTCGAAAGTTGATGTATCAACTTCCCCGTTACACCATATTGGACGGAAAGCTATACAAAAGGGGATATTCCATGCCGTTACTTAGATGCGTAACCCCTCCCGAAGCTAAGAAGATCATTGAAGAAATTCATGAAGGATTTTGCGGAGATCACACCAGGGGGCATAGCCTGTCCAAGAAGATCATACACCAAGGATATTTCTGGCCAACCATCAAAACGGATTCTTTCGAGTACGTGAAGAAATGCGACAAATGCCAGAGATTTGCCACGATACCCCGAGCTCCACCATCCGAGCTGACCATGTTGACTTCCCCATGGCCTTTCGCGGTATGGGGTATCGACCTCATAGGCTCTCTCCCGACTGGTAAGGGCGGAGTAAAATATGCTGTGGTCGCCATGGATTACTTCACAAAGTGGACGGAGGCTGAACCATTGGCGACTATAACTTCAAAAAAGATCCTTGATTTCGTGGTAAAAAGCATCGTGTGCCGATATGGGGTACCAAGGAAGATCGTATCCGACAATGGAACCCAGTTCGATTGCGACTTGTTCACCAACTTTTGTGAAAAGAACGGCATAATAAAGAGTTTTTCATCAGTAGCCCACCCTCAAGCGAATGGCCAGGTCGAGGCTGTAAACAAAACTCTCAAAAGTTCTCTGAAGAAAAAGTTGGAGGAATCGAAGGGACGGTGGCCCAAAGAATTGCCCCAAGTCCTTTGGGGATATAGGATCACAGCTCGAACATCAACAGGGCATACCCCGTTCTCCCTAGCATACGGCTGCGAGGCAATGTTGCCCATCGAGGTCGAAATTCCAACAATCCGAACTCAGATTTACGATCAAAGTTCAAACCACACTCAACTCGAGGAAACCTTAGACCTGATTGAAGAAAAGAGAGAAGAGGCTCAGCTGAGAAACGCTACTTACCAGCAACGAACTACCAGGTATTTCAACAAGAGGGTTCGAGATCGAAAGTTCAGAATGGGAGATCTGGTGTTAAGACGCGTATTCTTGGCAACGCGAGATCTAGCAGCTGGGGTGCTCGGGCCGAATTGGGAAGGACCATACCAGATAGAGTCAATCATCCGTCCCGGTGTGTACAAACTTGCGAGATTGGACGGGAGCCTGGTACCACGAGCATGGAATGGCGAACACCTTAGACCTTACTATCAGTAGTGTAGGAAAAGTGTTGCCTATAACCATGAGTTTCTATTTGTATTAGTTTGTTTGCTTTTCGATTTCCATCAAATAAAGATTTATTTCATTCAGTATATTATCTCTTTTTATTTTTTGTTTTTGCAATCTCTCTTAATTTAATAACCTATGGTCACACTCATAGGATATTAAGGGGGCATCATTGGTATATATACCATCAGCTTAAAAAATAAAAAATATATAAAGTATTTGGATATAACCAGATACGCGAGTTTAGATAGTTCGGACATAACCAAATTATAAAAAATATGAAGTATTTGGATATAACCAGATACGCGAGCTTAGATAGTTCAGACATAACCGAATTATCAAAAACATGAACTATTTGGATATAACCAGATACGCGAGCTTAGATAGTTCGGACATAACCGAGTTATCAAAAACATGAAGTATTTGGATATAACCAGATACGCGAGCTTAGATAGTTCGGACATAACCGAATTATCAAAAACATAAAACGTTTGGAGTTAACCAGATGTGCAAACTTAACAGGTTTGTAACAAACCAGCCAAAAAACTAATCGACGATAAGTAGGAACCTAAACCTACTTCGGGATAAGTCGAGATCGAGGCTAGAATATCTTAAAGAAAAATAGTTTCAAACTCTTAACCTTGGAATAAAAACCGAGGACGAGAAAAAGTAACTAAGCAAAAAAAAAAAGATATAACCAAACCATTCACGTTACATACCATATAAGTACTTTCGAGTTCATGGTTAAAGTAACATCCGACTTTGATGAATAACAAGGTCGGGAGCAGATAATTTGAACAAACTATGCATGAATGCATCGAGTTTCGAGCCTAAATCCACAATATGTTTGTATGAATAAATAAACATAAATGATTCATCCATATAAAATGTGCAAAATATTTCGAGCCAAGAAATGTAAGGCATATAAAAGTTAATGTTAAAAGAAATTGTATCAGCCCCATGGGCATAAATTAAAATAGTTACAAAAATAAGGGGATGCAGCCCCAATAAGTGATTTCCCCGAGATCAGATTTAAGAAGGGGAGTCTCCTTGGCCTTCTCAGCATCAGTAGCACCGGACCCCCCAGGACGAATAGCATGACTATCCTTCTGAGCAGCCTCTCGAGCAGCTTCACTTGCCTCAAGACGGGCATTCCACCGCTCAACATACTTGGCCTCGAGAGGACCCAGGAAACTGGTGTCGAGGTTGGCATTGTCAACCCAAATTTTGTACATGTCTTGGTCGACCGCTTTCTCCTTCTGCTCTTTAAACTCGTCCAGGAGGCGGGCCTTCTCGCTCTCCATGATGTCGAAGGTAGCAGATTTCTCCTCTTCGAGCTTAGCATTAGCCTTCTCAAGACGAGTCTTCGCCTGTTCAAGCTCGGCATTCGTCTTCTCCAGCTCCACGAGACGGGTCTTCATTTTTTCAAGTTCGGACTTTGAGTCCTTGAGTTCGTAAGCCATCTTAAGCTGGAGATCCTTCGAATTTTGGGCCAGAGACATGCTCGTGTGCACCTCGTTGGTCAGCTTATAGTTAAGCTGTGCTGAAACGACAAGGGCCTGAAATACAAAGAACGAATTAGATCACGAGATGAGGCACAAACACTTAAAGGAGAGTTGCGAAGGCTACTGCGGCAGTGAGTTTGATACTCTTATCATAAAGAGTATTGCAGTCCGAGGCCTTGTGCACAAGGTCCCAATGGTCGGCGCCGAAGCCTGAAAAGCTCTGACCCACTCGAGAGAGGACATCCGAGCTGAGCACAGCCCCTTGGGTCCCAGCGGCGCCATCAAGCACGAACTCCTCAATATGAGGTCGGGCCATCGGCAGCAGAACCTTGGTGACAGAAGGTTTCTTCGGGGGCCGACCGACTGTTATTTGAGTATCGGTCGGAGGAAGCGAGATGGGTGCGGTTGAGCCAGACGCATCAACCTGGACAATCGGTTCATCGGTTGTGCTCACAGTAGTCTGGGCCGTTGGGGTCTTCTCGTGGTGTCTGGGGATCTTGGGTGGTCGGTCGGACCTCCGCGGGATTCTCGGACGTTTACTCTTCTGAGCTCCGGATCCCTCATCGCTAAAAAGCACAGCGTCGAGGTTGGAGTCCATGGCACCTGCACAGTTCCAATCAGAGTTAGACATAATGATAATAAGCTTGGAAAATAAAAAAAAACCAAGTGAAGAAAAGACCTAACTGGAACTCTTCCCCGAACTAGAGCTCGGGGACCATGAAATTCCCCCATCTTCAGAAGAAGCAGGGGGAGTACCTTCCCTATAGGTGGGTGATAACCCCGAAAGGTCCCTATATTCGTTGGTCCCGTATTGGACAGCTATCCCGTTCCACACCTCGTCCGAAGTATACATGGTGTCATACTTCCCGAGCCCACTATCAAACCTATGGACACAGTCGTCTACCCAACTCCATATGTAGAAGTGGTATCTATCATGTGGGAATGAGACTAACCTATTGGGCTTATGCCTTAGTAAGGTGGGGGACCACATTCTCGAAGTATGGAGGGCTTTACCTTCATCCTAGTCTGAGCTCGAGGCTTCGTCATTAGCCTCGTTCCCCGACGGCGGACTCTTTATGCGAACTGGAAGTGAGGACCTCACCTCTCTCCTCGGAGGGAAGACGCTTGTGGGCAGCGCCACCTGCTCCCAGTGTTCATACTTTTTATTGGACCAGTCAGAGGTAGACTGGCCCTCCCCCAAAAGTCCGCATTTTCGGAGCTTATCCTCATGTAAAAGGTACAGGAGAGACCTCCTACCATGAGGGAGTTGGAGCATGGTCTCCTTATGTCCCTTCATTGTCTCGTCAGGAGTGGGACGCTGAAAATTGGCTGAAAAGCAAGATACATTTCAACTAAGTACGGATCTAAGAGCTAAAATCTCGAGCACAGAGATAAAGATAACGGGAATACTTACGAATCTGCCTGAACGAGTAGTGTCGAGACGGGGACAGACCGTCTGTCCAGAAGAAGGCCTTTTTGAAATCAGGCGGATGATTGGGAAGATCTTCAAAGACCTTCTTCTCTTTGGGATAGCTCGGAAGATAATAAAAGCCATCTCCTCCCCGAGCTCGGGAGGGGTTGCTTTTCAGACAAAAGAGATATAAAATCTCTTGAGGCGAAGGCCCTTCCCACGACAACTCGTGGTATAGCGACCTCAGGGCAGACAACACCCTGTAAGAATTGGTGTTGAGCTGGAACAGAGCCAACCCAACGAAATCCGCAAAGTCCTTGAAAAAATACTTCAAAGGCAACAGTGTCCCCGCCCTCATGTGTTCCTGGCTCCATGCCGCGTATTTCAGTTTGGCGTCGCGGCCCCCAGGGGCGAAACAGCTTCGTTCGTGGTCGGCCGGAGCTCGACACTTCAAAGAACCAGACAAGCTGAGGCCATGGTGGGCCAAGATGTCAGTTATCTGACTAGTCGAGGTAACCGAGCTCCAATAGTGCTCGGCCTCGAACATTTCTTTCCTCGGCTGTGAGGAAGAAGGTTCCCCCATTAGTGAAAATTGAAGTTCTCCTGGATTGAATGCGACAGTGACCTTTAGCGCAGGGTCGAGGGGAATCGGCCTAGGCCCTGAGTTGGACTCTGGATAAAGAGCCTCCCGAAGAATTCTCCTCTTCTTCTCTATGACTTCGTCTATTTGGCGGCGATAATGAGCTCGAATATCCTCCTGCTCGCGCGCAAGCTCGTACTCCCGTATCCGACGTTGATTCCGGGCGAACAGCGATTTTGGGCTCGGGATTTTTGGCTCGTAAGGGATTGCCAGCAACAACCCCCACCGTCTTTCCAGATTCTCTGACATCTAGCGAGAAAGAAAAAATGGTGAGGGCCATGCATACAAGAATTACGAGTTCGATAGGATGAGCTCAGAGTCTAGGAACAAGACAAACCATATATTAAGACCCTTATTAAAGAGTCAGGACGTGCGTTCCACGAGAAAGGGAGGAGAGTAGATAATTTTTTGAAAATCCTGAAAATCAGGGGAAAAAGAGTGGCGGATAACCAGAAAAGGCAGCCTTGGGTTTCGTGCATTTGTCAAAGCCAAGGTTTTTTACCCGAAATCTTGGTGTACAAGAAACGTCTCTTAAAATTTGAAACCCAGAAAATAGGAATCTTGCTCAAACATCAAAACTGGGTATGAACCAGTGTTCAGTATGGAAATCTAAAAAAAAACATAAGAGCCTATCGGATAAAAATCCCCTAATGTATTATGCTAAGAAAATAAACTAGTACATTCAAAGACACAACAAGAACAGTACAAACAAAAACTGGCAAAAGGGAAAACAAAGATTGCACACTTACACAATAATGGCGATTGCAGAGAAATTGCTGACTGAAGGAGAGGCTGCAAATATGAACTCACGAACTCGAGCAAACCGGAGGTTCTTTGCTTTTTTGGCTGAGAGAACATGCACGAGATAGAAGTTTTCTAAGATGGCCTCTGGTTTCGTCCTTTTCTTGCTCCTGATGAACGAAAATAAAAAAGAAGATGATGAATGGGGTCTTATATATATAGATGGAAAAAGGGGATTAATCTGGGGCGTTGAATGAAATCCTTGCAAGATCCAACGGATGGGGATTACTGATAAGATGGTACCGAAAAGGTGGCAGACGAATGATCGTGGGCATGTTTCCAAGGTACTCAAGTATCATAAGTGAGCAATGCCCAACTGACGCGTGTCCATTTTCAGGAGTATGACGGTACGGTTCCCGAAGAAAGTAGTTCAAAAGCTTCCTTCTCTTAGGATTCGAACAAATACTTTTGAGGGGGCAAGATGTTATACCCAGATTTCGAGCCATGTTAAATGTGACCTCGAAAGCTGGATTCGCAGCGAATGAACCTGTAAATTTCGAAGTATGCTCCAGGATTAAATATCGAGCCTGCAAGACTCGAGACGACCTCGAATGTGGTGGCCTCGAAACGTTCACGATCTCGAAAGGTAGCTCCCGAGACGCCTCTATCCTCAGGAATGACCTCGGATCAGGGACTCCGAGCTTGACGTACGTACGATCTCGAAGCCATGTGACCTCGGGAGATGTCATTAGCTCAAAAGCTGATGAGAAATCTGGGAGATTAAGGCCTTGGAGATATATGACAATGACTTTGAATATCTATAAGTGTTGTTTATAAGGGGCGTGCTCTGCATTTATTATTGTAAATCCCATAAAATCATGGGATATTATTCGATTAGTTATACGCCCCCTGGTCTTCAGGGGACGTTTCCTTTTATATCGGATTGCAGGCATTTAGAGCCATTTAATTTATTTACACAAAAAGAGTAACTACCCAAAATATGTGGGATAATATTCTGCATCCTTCTCTATAAATAGAGAAGTCATGCACCATTGTAATGGACCGAAATTCTGAACCTTGAGAGAAAACTCTGAAGAATTCATGCTTAAGGATTTTCAGAGATAATCTTGAGTTTAATAACAGAGACTCGTGGACTAGGCAGATTTAACTGCTGAACCACGTAAAAATCGTGTTTTGTGTTGTTATTTTTTAATTGGTCATTACTGTTTGTTGTTTACGTGCTCTTCTTTCACTGTTGACGAAAAACGGCGTCAACAATGACTAAAGATGTTTTGAGTTATATGAGATGTGATACAATGCCTTGATTGAATACCATCAAACATGAATCATGAACATGAACATTGACATTTCAACATCAACATGTATGCATGGCATGTACAGTTATGTGATACATTATTATGTGATATAAGATCATGCATATAAATATGAGGAAAGTTGTGAAATGCCTTGAAAAGTCTTATGTAAAGTTAAACATTTTAATGACACAAGGCTTAAGCAAAGTGATAATAAGATGTTAAAAAGGGTGCCACTGTTTCGATGAAGCAATTAAGTAAGTGCAATGAAGAAGACGGAGGTCTATAAGACTTTAGTGGCTGCCCACTAGTGTGGGCTAGGTCAGAGTTGACCATTCAGATATGTTTGCCATGTTTCCGTCTTTCTCCTCCATATGTGTAATAAGTATGGCAGCTATGACAATGATGAAATGAGTGTTATGATGAGCCTACAGGCATTGGCTGAATCAAACAGTGTGCACAAGTGATATTGGGCCCATAAAAATGTGAAACTAAAAGAAAGAGCATAAAAGTAAAGTTTGAAAGTGCATGAGCAATAAATGAAATGCATAAGTATATAAGTCAGCATATTAGTATATGTGCACTACAAACTCACGACATTCATGTGTATGTGTATGCATGAGATTTGCTTACTGAGCGTTAGCTCATTATGTTATTTTCCAATATTTTTCCAGGTGTGGCTTTAGCTGTTGAGCAACTTGTGTAGCACGGACTCAGTAGCAATGCAATAATGATTTAGAGTTTTCATATGGCTGCCTTAAATTTAAAGTATTCATACGTGTAATAATTTCTACTAATAAGTTTATATAAAAGTTTTAAATTTTGATGTATTTCTTCGTATCATTTTATTTAATTCTTTTGGTCAAGTGCCTAATATCCTCGTAAACTCTAGAATTACGAGTATGTGGCGAACGTACCCTACCTTAGGGATGTTACACTCAGATTGGTGAGTGGAAAAAAGACACTTTGTATTTTGTTTCTTTTCTTATTTCTAGTTTAATTTTGCTTGTTTTAGGTGACAAAAATGAGTGAATTATTTTAGAAATATTGATATGGTTAGAGTGTAGTTGTTGTACTTTTCATTCTCAATATTGATATTGATTTTTTTTATGCTTCCTTTCCATATCTCATTAATTATTTTGTTTCTCATTTTCTAATTTCTTTTCTAAAATTATTTAGCATCTTTTACATAAGTTCAGTCATGCTTTTCTTATGTAACTTAGATTGTTAATTTATTTTAGTATATTTGTTATATTGTATGTCTTTTACTGCATTTTGCCAGTGTTATTTTGTCGCTCTTGGATATATAATATGATATGCTATGAAATTAGGAATTAGATTCAATTTAATCTAGATTATTTAATTTGTGCTTGTAACATATATATCTTCCAGTTGCAATTAATGGTGTAGAATTGCAACTGTGTTTTGAACTAATATCAATATTAGAATAGGTTTTACAGTACTGCATCTCTACCTTGCCATGCTCTTTATCTGATCGCTTTCTCTAATTTATCATTTTAATTTCACAAAATCCATCTCTTCAATTCTACTTTATTTTTATCTTTTATTTACTAATCTAATCTTTAGTTGTGTTTGCCTCTCTGTGGATACAACATAGCCCGATTACTACAGCGACCGCTTAAGAGTTATTGAGCGATATCAAATATTGGGCAGCACACCAGATGAAAACATCAACTAAACCATAATTATAAAAACAATAACAACAACTACAAAGTAACATCAGTGGAAATTCCAAATTAACTAAAAACAATATACACAAATATTATTTCATATACTAAAAGAAAACATCACATCAACTAAAACAAGAATATCAAAAGCCTAACAGCTAAAAACTAACATCAACCAAAATGGACACAACAATTATTTTATAAAAAATTTAGAGATTTTTTCTTAAATACAATTTTTTTTGTTTTTTTTTTTACTTTCTTACGGTTCTTTTTTTTTTTTAAAATACACACTCAAATTTTCAAAAATACAATTTTAAAAATTTCATAATCACGAAAATACAATTTTTAGGAAAAATAACTTAAAAACAACTCAATGGACCAACAAAAAAAAACTAAAAAATAATAAAAATAATATATATCATAACAACTAAACATCAACGAAAAAAAATGTGGAAACAACACAAAAAAAGAAAAAAGACAAAACCATAAAAATGTAAAAATTTCCTTAAAACTGTAAATTAAAGAAAAAAAATGTTTGACCATAAAAATGTAATTTTTTAGTAAAAATTAATATTTTATGTAAAAGTCTCAAAAAAATTATAATAAACAAACCAAACAAAAAATAACATCAACTAAAATTCAATATATTCCATCAACTAAAAAAAATATCATCTACCGGTTCATAAGTAAAATCAACTAAAATATTTTAAACATATCCAAAATATATACTAACATTTATTGTTTCTAAGGCATTGCCTGGAATTTGGATTTTAAGAGGAAAAAAAAAAATCAAATGATTCTATTTTTTTTATGCTTGGGTTAAATCAGTAAATTAAGAATTATTTTTCTAGAAAATTAAAACGTAAATGTAGTATAATTTTTTTAAATTTACAACAATTGTAAAACATTTTCCTCTATTTTTCCCCTTTTATTTTCCCTCATAAAAATTTTCATTACTACAAGGCAATATCCAAACAAGGCATAAGTAAATTAATGCAAGAAAAATATATGGTATCTGCAATCAAAATTTCCAGGTCACAAGTTCTTATTTGAAAAATAATATTTTGTTTTTTAATTATTATAGTAAAAATACCATTAATTATAATTTGGATTTTAAAAATATCATTTATTTGAAGGTATAAAATAAAAAACATGCCTAAGAAGTAAATCATAAAAAAAAATTCCAAAATTTATAATTAAATGTAAGAAAATTCTGGGAAAAATAATTTCAAGGAAAAAAATGTCATGTTCTTATACTAGAAAAGAAAAAAATGGTATTTTCTAAAATGTGAGAAAAGTGGTACTTTTCAAAACCGTCCGAAAAATGGCATTTTTAATAACAGTGTCTTCAACCTCTAACCTTGTTATATAGACCCACAAACTCATATTTCGACGGGGAGGGGCAATGTTCTTTAGCCCGTATACGTTTGTATAAATTTCTAATCTTTGTTTAGTTCAAAAAAATAACTTTAATATTATATATTTTGGTTGAAAATAAGCATAATCATTTGTGACTTTTACATAAAATACTTAATTTTGTTAATTTTTTTTCCGGTCAATATATATTTTCAATTTACGATTTTAAGGAAATTTTTAAGTTTGTACTGTTTTATCATTTTTTTTTGTGTGTTATTTTCAAGTTTTTTTAACGTTGTTTTTAAGTTTTTTTTTTAATATTTAATTGTTCTGATATATATATTTTTTAGTTTATTTTATGTTGATGCAGAGAACTTTTTCAAATTGATTTTAGCTGTTTTTTCTAAGATCATAATTTTGTAATTATAAAACTACGAAAAATTATATTTTTGAAAACTTAAGTACATATTTAATAAAAAATTAAGAACCTTCAAAATTTTAAAGAACAACTAAAAAAAAATATGTATTTAAGAAAAATCTCTTAATCAATTTGGAGTTACTTCCCTTGTCCGAATGGTATTTTTATTGCTTAGAAATATTAGAAAAGAAAAGGGTAACCATTGATTACTCATGTATCCACCATATATTAAAAAAAAAAAAAAAGTTTATTAATACTCTGTAAGTGAAAAAAAAATTATTTGCTAAATTCTCATAAGATAGGTACATTTCTCTATATTATTTTCATGAGTTTAAAAAATAGTCCAACCAATAACATTTAAAAAAAAATAAAACTTAATACATAATTTCAAAATTTATATTCTAATACAGTTTTTTTAGAAAAGATTGCTTTTCAACTGTAAACCAACGTACACGTAAGTTATTTCTTATATTATTTAGTTTAGATTTTTTTTTGGACAAAAGTCCAATTTCATCAATTTTTTTCTTTAAAATATTTATTTATTCTGTGTATACATGAACTGTGGCAGACCACGCGGTGACTAGGAGGGCAGCACCTAAGTTATTTTCTTATATTATTTTAGTTTAGTTTTATTTTTTTGACAAAAGTCCAATTTCATCAATTTTTTTCTTTAAAATATTTATATATTCTGTGTACATGTGAACTGTGGCAGACCACACGGTGACTAGGAGGGCAGCACCCCTTGAATAGCTTTTCTTTTAAAAGAAAAAGTTGGTATAATATTTTTTTTTACATTTTATCCTTTTGTATAAAGAATTTTACTAATATACTCCTAATGATTTTTTATTTTATTTTTACATGTAATTTTTACACTTTTATCCTTGTTTATATATTTATTATACTATATTTATGCATTTTTAATAAGAATAATTAATATTTTGACCCGAACTTATGACTCTACCATATCGTGTCCCCTAAAATATACGGCATGTTAAAATCTCTCGCTAAAATAATATATCATTTATAGAAACTTAATCCTTTCATTAGGTTCTGTTCCATTTTTTCGTTCAAACGCTCATGTGGCATTGTAAGTTTTGATAAATATACGGTTGTTTGCTTTCTTTACTCTTGGACAATCTTTCTTCGAATGTCTCACTACCCTGCACAGAACGCATGCCTTTACCAGACACTCTCTCACATGGCACCTTCTGCACCTACCGCACTCAGGGTAAGCCCTCCAGACCTCATTACTGCCTTGGCGGCCTACCTATATACCACGTGGCCTCCTCTCAGGGCCTGAAGCTGAAAAGGTGTCTGGAGCCTTCCTTTTCTGGTCACTAGGGCCTCCACCCCTACTAGAGCCCACAAATGGAGGTCTCGTCCTCCTGGTGTCTCTCTTGGCCGCATTCTCGCACTAGATTTTGTTCTTTGTGCCCTCTGCAGTAAGGGTTTTCTCTACCGCCTCGGCATATGTCATCACCCCAGGCACGGTAGTAATTCGAACATCTCGGGCTATCATAGGCTATAGCCCCTGAAGGAACCTTTCCTTCATTGTCTTAACAGTGGGAACCAAGTCTACAGCAAACTTGGCCAGTCTATCAAACCTCAATGCATACTTTGTCACTGACATATTTCCATGTAGCAGCTTACTGAATTCCTCTCCCTTTATAGCCTTATCTGCATCATTTTAATACTTTTCATTGAGTATAGTTCTGAATTCTTCTGAATCCATGATTTTCACGTTCTTGATCTGGGATATCCCTTCCCACCAAATTCAGGCATCCTCCTGAAACATATACGTGGCACATGCCACTCTTTCATTACCCTCTACCCTTCTAAAGTCCAGGATAGCGCTAATCATGTTCATCCATTGCTCGGGTTTTTCTAGATCTGCATTTCCCTAAAAAACTTGAGGGTGTTGTTTCCTGAACCTTTCATAAAGGGATTCTCATTTGTTTCCAGTCTCTGGTGGCTGTACTACTGTCGATACCAACTCAGGTTGCACCACTGGCTTAACGTTCCCTGCGGGAACCTGTTGCTGTCTAAGTAGGCGAATTTCTTCTTTTTGCCTCTGTAATCTAGCATGCATATCAGTAAAAACTTGCTCCCAGTTCTCTGGAGCTGGAGAAGGGGTCTGACACTGATTATCATTCTCGGCCTATATTTCTTGGTCGACTAATGGATCTAACTATCTTGGAAGCATACTTCCAAATTTATCTCTCTCCGCAGTTAACAACTCGGCCTATTAAGTAGTGATAATAGTACCTCTTGTCGCTGCGCGGTCTAAGACCGAACAAACAAACATTCATACAGCAGTCAATAGCTAGGCCCTATCAGAATATCTAATGCTCCCTAATAAGGCAAGCAGATAGGGAATTTATATCCTATTTAAGCAATTAAACACATAACCACATAAATGTTTATCAAACCCTGAGTCGAGCTTGTCTTTAGTGGTAAGTGTACATGCCCAGCCAGTCTTCAAGAACCCTTAAACCTGGCTCTGATACCAAGTTGTAACGCCCTGGATAGCCAATGCCATTACACTGTGTATTTTAAATAATGCTCGACTTGCTAATCAAGTCTTTTGGACATAAACGTGTAACTAAAAGTAATTAACAAATTATGGCTCAAAAATTTGGTCAAAGGAAGATTTACTTTCATTAAAGTTTAAGTTCATACATGGGATCCCAAAATAAACATTTAAAAATTCATTTACAATCCAAAATGGCGGTTACAACACAAGCCGCCCTAAGTGGAAAAATTAGGGTTTAACCATAGAGCCTCTGTGAATCCCCGACCATGGTGGTCGAGCAAGCTGCATATGTACACGCTACCATCGAAACTCTCTAACTCATGGTTGGTCTAGTTTCCCTTTTCCTTTACCTACACTGCACAACACTCATGAGCGAATGCTCATTAAGAAAACTTAAACATGCTCATAAGTAGTTAATAACATATTACAAAACTAGAATTAGCATGCCTAGTTGTAACACCCCACGTAAAAGCAGTCAATCCAAATGACATAACTAAGAACTCATAATGCCCATACCTAGTACGATAAGCAGTCTTCTGTATATCTCCCTCCTTGACCCTCAACTGATGATAACCAGAACGAAGGTCAATCTTTGAGAATACCTTCTTACATTGCAACTGATTGAACAAATCATCTATCCTTGGCAAAGGATACTTGTTCTTGATTGTCAACTTATTCAGTTCTCTGTAATCAATGCACATCCTCAGAGAACCATCTTTTTTCTTTACAAACAGAACTGGCACACCCCAAGGTGAGAAACTAGGTCTGATAAAACCCAAATCTAACAGTTCTTGCAATTGTACTTTTAATTCTTCCAACTCAGCTGGGGCCATTCTGTAAGGTGCTCTAGACACTGGCTCCGTACCTGGTGCCAGTTCTATCACAAACTCTATCTCTCTGTGCGGTGGCAACCTTGGCAAATCTTCTGGAAACACATCCAGGAATTCACAAACTAACCTGGTCTCTTCTGGTCTCACTGGCACGACCTGGGTGGTATCAACCACACTGGCCAAGAATCCAATGCAACCTCCTTGCAATAGATCCCTAGCCCTCAATACAGAAATCATAGGTATGCGAGGTCCATGCACAGTACCAACAAACACAAAAGGATCCTCACCTTCAGGCTCAAAGGTGACCATCTTCCTTCTGCAATCAATGATTGCCCCATACTTTGCCAACTAATCCATACCCAATATCATATCGAAGTCAGTCATAACTAACTCTATCAAATCCACTGACAACTCTCTGCCCTCCACTGTCACTGGCAAAGATCTGACCCATCTCTTGGATACCACTAACTCCCCAGTGGGTAACAAAGTTCCAAACCCCACAGCATAAAAATCACAAGGTCTACACAGTTTATCAATAATACTACTAGCAACAAAAGAATGTATAGCACCAGAATCAATCAATACATTATAAATGGTTCCAGCACTAAGAAGCTGACCTGTAACAACTGAGGGAGAAGCCTCAGCTTCTGCTTGTGTTAACGTGAACACTCGAGCTAGGGGCGAGTTTTCCGGTTCCCTGGGTTCTTCTTTTCTTGCCTTAGGGAAATCCTTTCTCAGATGACCCACTTCTCCACCTGAAAAGCAGGCCCTTGCCCTACACTCTCCCAAATGACGCCTCTTGCATCTAAGGCATTTAGGATAAGACTTCCAGGCTTCATTACCACCTGGACGACCCATTGAAACACCACAAGGTCGCCTATCAGTACCTGGAACTGGGAAGGTGTCAGGAACCTTCCTCTTCTGATCACTAGGGCCTACACCCCTACCAGAACCCACAAATGGAGGATCTGTCCTCCTGAACTCCTTTCTGGCTGCACTGTCTCGCCATATCATATTCTTTGCACTCTCAGTTGTGAGTGCCTTCTCAACCACCTACGCATAGGTAGTAACTCCATCCATAGTGGTAATACGTACATCACGGGCTAATCTGAGCTGTAGCCCCTGCAGAAATCTCTCTCTTCTGGTCCCATCAGTGGGCAGCAGCTCCATGGAAAATTTTGCCAAACGATCAAATTTCAAGGCATACTCAGTGACTAACAAACCTCCCTGAAGTAGCCTAATGAATTCCTCAGCCTTTGCCGCCCTGATGGCATCATTGTAATATTTCTCGTTGAACAGAGTCTGAAACTCTTCCCAACTCAGGGCATTTTCATTTCTGGTCTGGGTAATATCCTCCCACCAGATTCGAGCATCCTCCCAAAACATATAAATGGTGCAGGCCACACTTTCGTTACCAGTCACCCTCATGAAATCTAGGATGGTGGTGTTCATACTCATCCACTGTTCTGCCTTGGCAGGATCTGCACTGCCCTAAAAAACTGGAGGTTGTTGCTTCTTGAACCTTTCATAAAGAGGCTCCCATTTATTTCCAACCTCAGGCAGCTGCCCAACTGCTGGCACTGCCACAGGAGGTGCCTCTGATACACTGGCCACTGCAGGTACTTGCTGTTGTCTCAGGAGATGAAGTTCCTCCCCCTGTCTCAACACTGTAGCCTGCAGATCGCTAATTATCTGTTGCCAGTTTACAGGAGCTGGCTGTGGAATCTGTCCTTGGTCATTTTCTTGACCCGAATTGTTATTATTCTGGACTTGATCACTCTAGTCAGCTGACATATCTGTCTGCCCTGGATTCATTCTTATCTCTTATACCTTGTTGGAACAATGATCAATACGACCAGTCAGGTAGTAATAATAAACCTCTTGCCGCCTTACGGTCGAAGAACAAGCAGACAATTATCATATTTCACAGTCATACAATCATACAAGAAGATACATGTTTATAACATTTAACACTTAGCATATTTCACATAATAATCCACAATCAACAATACTAATAAGTATGTTCCAGCATTTTAAGTACCATTTAGCACACGGTTGCTGAGAATGTATTATTCAGGGCACAGGTTTAACATGGTGTCTCATGCATACAGGTAAAGAATATATACTATATTTAAGCAGTTATACATATAACTACATAAATAGTTACCAAACCATGAGTCGAGCTTGACTTCAGTGATGTGTGTACATGCCCAGCCAGTCTACAGGAACCCTAACCTTGACAGGCTCTGATACCAAGTTGTAATGTCCTGGTTACCCTAGAACAGTTACGGTGAACCGGAAATTTAACTCGCTACCCGAGTTCTTTGGTTAAAAACGTGCTTCTAGGTATTATTAACAGGCTACGGTGGAAAACCAATCAAAAGGAAATGCTATATTTTATTTAGAACATAAAACTATTCATGGGCCCATAAAAATATTTACAAGTTATTTACAACTCAAAATGGTCATTACTATTTCAAATTTACAAACCCGCCGACCTAAGCGGCAAAAATAAGGTAAACCCCCTAGTTCCTCTGAGAACTCCTTGGCCGTGGTGGTCAAGCGGCCGCATATGTACACAGCACCACCTAAGCTCTCCACTCAAGGCTGGGTGAGCTTTTCTTTCCCTTTACCTGCACCGCATAGCACCCATGAGGCATAGCCCAACAAGAAAGCACAATAAATCATGAATATAGTATCAACAATGATCATAATCATCATTCAGGACTTTCATACCAAAACAGATGAGTGACAGTCGCAAAAGTCACTAAGGTGGGCTCCGTTCCCTCTAGCCATGTGACGATAGGGTCACCAGGGCTTTACAAATAAGTGATCCTTTCACTAGGTTAAACAGGATAGGTGCTTGATGAATAGTCACCAACATAACCTACCTCGTGACCATAGAGTCACAACCATGGGATTCCGCTCCCTAGCCACGTGACAAGCTGTCACCTAGGCCTTTGGCCATGGCTCTGAGTAACTAGTCTTAGACTAGACAAGCGCTTATAAGTTTCATCGACCTTAGGGTCGGTCCAACATTAATGCCCCTAGAGTCATTCAACGCTGATATCGATTAGATCTAATCTTTTATCGGCCCTGTGTTTAGGACGCTTATGCCGTTTCTGACTCTCAGGTCAGTAATATGCGAACATTGTCGTCCTTGACTAATCAGTGTCATACACAAGTAAGAAAGATCTGCTAAGCATTTAATATGCAATCAATGTCCACATTTATCAACCACCATGCCTTAACAAAAATCATGCATGTCATATACACATGGTGCATTTTTCTTACCTCTGATTCGAGCGAGAATGAATAAAAGAACGACCCTTGAAAATGATCTGACTTTTAGTCCCTTACCGGTCACCTAGTCATAACCAAATTTGGGACATCATTAATAAAATGAACAACAAAGGTTCTCGAACCAAGATCTAGCCTCCGGGACTTTAATCCCTACTAATCCGGGTAGTAGGAACAATCCCAAGGCCTAAAACCAAGTTCCCGAGGTCAAAACACTCAAACGGCCTCAAAACCACCCAAGAGTCATGGCCCCCAGCCACATCAGGAGCAAGGGCCGCAGTGCCCCTTACTCAGGGCCACGACGCCCAGCACAGGCCAAAAGCCTCCAGTTGCTTCTTCGAGCTTGGGCCGCGGCCCCCCACCCAGAACAAGCCAAAAACTCGATCTTCTTCATCCCAAACCCTCCAAAAACATACCTAAACACTTCCAAATCCAAAAACCAAAGTTCCCAAACTTCCCAATGATCCAAAACCATCAAATCCCGAGGCTCAAACGAACCAAAAACTCAACGATTCACAAAATCCAATTCGAAGCTTAGAAACTCTAAAAACTCAAAACTTAAAACTTATATTACCTTTGATTGGGTTGTTTCTCGTCAAATCCTTCGGTCAAGAAGCTTCTAATATTTCCTAGGATCGCTATGCCTCGATCCTCGCTTGATTCCGACTCCTAGAACTCAAGTTTTCTTCAAAATTGCCTCGAACGGTAAAAGGAACTAACGGGAAGAGAGAAAGTGTTTTCTAACGTACGCTTCTATCTGACAAACTACTTCAAGCTTAAGTAACCTCAAATAAAACCTAGTGCTCAGGGTCCCGAAAACACCCTCGGGACATTACAGTCAAAACTCCCAGAATTTCCTCCTGATCTCAATAACTCTTAATTTATCATCAAATAAACATTCTCATTACTCAATATCCCAATAAATGACCCCGTTATGAAAAAACCGCTAATTCACAATATAAGACCATCTCATGCCGAATAGCTCGAATATATCTCCATAATAATGGGATCTTCTCCATAATTCACAATATGCACCAGAATACACAAATATGCCATCAATGGGCCAAATTACCAATACACCCTAATAATCAAATGTGGACCCACATGCATGGATATAACATCATATTATAATATAATTCACATAAAAATGCACATTATCATTTAATGGCATAATTAAATAGTTATGGCCCTCCCGGCCTACTAATCCAGCCATTAAACCGCATTAGAGATTTTGGGGCATTACATCAACCTTCCCCCGGTGGTGTGGGATTGTACAACTTTACCCGGTCTTTCCCCTTACGAATCACGGGATTCTGACTGTCATAATCATCCCCCCTTTGGAGTCCGACGTCCTCATTAGCCACACTTCCGGCTGGGTCAAGTCTCTAATACCATTTGTAACGCCCCACGTCACTATGGTTGCTTTCTGGAATGACGACTGACCCTACAAACCAACACAAGTCTTTCCAGCGAGCTTTGTCCTCACTCGTACGCTTCTTGGGAAAACTTCCCAGGAGGTCACCCATCTTGAGATTACTCCATGTTAAGCACACTTAACTTTGGAGTTCTCAAGTGATGGGCTACCGAAAAGAAGATGCATCTTGTTGATATAGGTAGTACCCATCAATCCATTTAAATGCACTTCAACTGTGTAGTATCATACCTACACAGTCTTAAAATCATCACACTTGACCTTCCCCAGGCAGTGTGGGATTGCACAACTTTACCCGATCTTTCCCCTTACGGATCATGGGATTCTGATTGTCACACTAGCAGTAATAACCATACTCATGCATGCATTCAATCCAGATAAGTGACTATAAAGTCACACCGGTGTGGGTCATCATGGATCGATACACCAAATCAGCTCACTTTCTACCTGTGAGGATGACTTATATAGTTGACCAGTATAAAAATCTTTATGCGAGAGAGATAGTGTGTCGTCATGGGGCTCCAAAGCTGATTTTGTCAGATTGGGACCCCACATTTACTTCCAAGTTCTGGGGAAGTTTGCAGAAAGCTATGGGTACACAATTGAAATTTAGTACAACTTATTATGCTTAGATAGTTGGCCAGTCTGAGAGGGTGATTAAGATATTGGAAGACATGCTTCGGGCATGTGTTTTGAACTTTGAAGGGTCTTGGAGTAAGTATTTGCCTTTGATAGAGTTTTCCTATAGTAACAGTTACCAATCGACCATTGGAGTGGTTCCTTATGAGATGTTGTATGGTGAGAAGTGTAGATCGCCGAATCATTGGGGTGAGATGGGTGAAAGGAAATATTTGGGTTCTGAAGCAGTTCAGAGGACCAATGAGGCTATCGAAAAGATTAAAGCTTGGATGCTCATGTCTCAGAGTAGACAGAAAAGCTATCCAGATCCGAGGCGTGGGAACGTGGAGTTCTAAGTGGGAGACTATGTCTTCCTTAGAGTTTTACCATTGAAAGAGGTGAAAAGGTTTGGGAAGAAGGGAAAGTTGAGCCCTAGATTGTAGGACCTTTTGAGATCCTGGAGAGGATTGGTCAAGTGGCCTATAGGCTGGCCTTACCTCGGGCATTGTCAGCAGTGCACAATGTGTTTCATATTTCGATGCTTTGGAAGTATGTATCAGATGAGTCTCATGTATTGACTTACGAAGAACTGGAGCTACAAGCAGATCTACCCTATAAGGAACAGCCAGTCCAAATATTAGATAGAAAGGAGAAGGTCCTAAGGAATAAAACGGTAATGCCCTGAAATCCCTAATGAGGTTTAATGGTTGGATTAGTAGGCCGGGAGGGGCATAATTGATTTATTATGCCATTAAATGATTGCTTGCATGTTTAAGTGAATTATATTATAATATGATGTTAAATGCATGCATGCAGGTCCACACTTCATCATAGGGGAATTTTGGTAATTTAGCCCGTTGAGGGTGTAATTGTGTATTTTTATGCATGTTGATGAACTATTGTTGAGGCCACATCATAATGTGGATTTGTTCAAGCCATTCGACATGAGATGATCTTTGAGTAACAAGTTAGCGGTTTGGTCATAACAGGTTTAAGTTCGGGGCTCGGGGTGAGTCTCGGGGTGATTTGATGACTAGAGCATTACTGGGAATTAAAGGGTAATGTAATATGATTTTATTAGTATTTGAGAATAGCAGGGATTGGAGGGAGTTAATTATGATTAACGAGATAGGTGGAAATGGACGGTTTTGCCCATGGGGGTTGTTAAGAAGTGATTTAAGCATGGAGGGTATTTTGGTCATTTGACCTAAGCTATATAAAAGCTGAAGCCTGCAGAAACAGAACCAAAAACAAAGCCTTGTTACCTTCCTCACGATCATCATCTTTCTCTTCTCCTTCCTTTGAATTTTGAAGCAAGTTTGAGGATTCAAGCTTAGAGATTGAAGCTTGAGGTCTTAGGCTAGTGTTCAACCATTGAAGAGGATTCAACCCAAGCTTAAGGTAATGTTTTAGTTCCATTTTATAGTTCCTTGCCCTATTTTGTGCTGGTTTTAAGGTTTGGAGTTTTGATCATGGAAATGGAAATTTGGCGAAGTTTTGATTGGTGTAAGACTTGGGTTTTGATGCTCATATGGTAGATAAGTTGTGGTAACAGTTGATGGTTTTGCTTGGTGATATTGGGAGAGATTTTATAGGGTTTTGAAATGAGTTCGAAGGGGAAAAACAGGGGTTTTTGGCTGAGTTTTAGGTGGGGTCGCGGCTCTGTTCTTGAGCTCCGCAGCCCAAGCTCATTGAAGAGGAAGGGAGAAGTTGCTGGGCCATAGGGCCGCGACATGGAGAAGGAGGGCCGCGGCCCGTGTTGGGGAAATGAAAGGGGGCCGCAGCATGGTGAGGGAGGGTCATGACCCTTAGTGGCATTCTGGCCAAAAGTAGGTTTTTGGCTTGGGGATTAAACCTTAGGTCTCGGGATCGATCCTACTACCCGGTTTAGTAGGATTCGATGTCTTGGAGGCTAGTTTTTGGTCTGGGAACCTTTGTGATTCATTTTATTGATGGAATCCCATAATTGGTTATGACCAGGTGACCGTTAAGGAACTAAAATGTTGATCGTTCTCAAGGATCGTTCTTTTATTAATTCTCGCTCGAACTGGAGGTAAGAAAACTGTACCCCATATGTGACATGCATGGTTATTCTTTTAAATGTAGACATTGATTGCATATCGAATGCTTAGCAAATCTTTCTCACTTTTGCATGATAGTCAGAATGTGCAATGTTGTCAGTATTAACTGTGAAGATGTGACTCACTAGTCAAGTTCGACAGTAGTATTGAGCACTAGTCACATGGTATTGACTAATAAGTCAAGAATGGTCTTAACATGTTTAACGCAAGCTGACAAAGATTACATCTAATCGACATCTACATTTAATGACTTAAATGAGCATTAATGCTGGACCGACCTCAAGTTCGATGAAAACTAAAAGCGTTTGTCTAGCCTATGGCTAGTCACTTAGAGTCAGGGCCAGAGAGCCCATGTGACTTCTTCATCACATGGCTATGGGTCTTGAGCCCGAAGTGACTTACCCAACAGTCACTCATTTGATTGGTGCCAGGGTCAGAAGGTCCAGGTGACTGGATTGTCACATGGCTGTGGGTGCTGATCCCCGTAGTGACTTGCTCGTCAATCACTCATTTGGTTTACAAGAACCTCAAGTGTTAAATCAATCATCTGATTAGAGCTATACGCTCCTTCATGGTTAACGTAACCACAAAGTGATACTCATTCATCTGTTCAGGGCTATAAGCTCTGTATGATTATCATGGTCATCATTTGATATTATATACATGCAGTATTGAGTTTTCTTGCTGGGCTTTGGCTCATTGGTGCTATGTGGTGCAAGTAAAGGGAAAGAAAAGCTCACCCAGCCTTGAGTGGAGAGCTTAGGTGGTGATGTGTACATATGCGGCCGCTTGACCACCACAGCCAAGGAGTTTCTCAGAGGAACTAGGGGGTTTACCCTATTTTTGCTGCTTAAGTCGGCGGGTTGTAAACTTTAAACTGTAATGACCATTTTGGGTTGTAAATAACTTGTAAATGTTTTTATTGCGCCCATGAACAATTTTTATGTTTTAAATAAAATATATCATCTCCTTTGATTGGTTTTTCACCTTAACATATTAATAACACTTAGATGCACGTTTATAACCAAAGAACTCGATTAACGAGTTAAGCACGGTTCAAAGTTCACAGTAACGGTCTTGGAGTAACCAGGGTATTACAAAAACCATACCTTTGGTTAAGGGATTATGGAGAAACAGCAAGGTCGAGGAGGCGACTTGGGAATTGGAGTCAAATATGCAAGATCAATATCCCGAGCTATTCAGGTAAAATTTTGAGGACGAAATTCTTGTAAGGAGAGGATAATTGTAACGTCCCAAATTTGCTAATCAGGCTTAGAGCTTTGATTAGTGCGTCGGGAGGGCATAAATAGATATTATGTGGATGTTTATGATTATATACATGCTTACATGAGTTATATTATGATATGATTGTTTATGCATGTTTAAGTGTATTAAATATGCATGTGGGCCTGCTTCTTATTAGAAGGGTATTTTTGTAATTTTAATCCTTTGATGGTATATTTGTAAATATATGTGATTTGTGATTGAGACCACATTATTATGTGGATATATTTGGTTTACTCGGCATGAGATGATCCTAGTGAGCAAGTTAGCAGAAAAGTCACAACGGGATTAAATACCCAGCTCAAGGTGAGCCTAGGGGTATTTTAGTAATTTAGCACATTACTGGGATTTATCGAGTAATGGGAATTGTTTAGTGATCATTTGAGAATATTGGAATTAATTGGGAAATTAGAGCGATATCTGAGATTAGTGGGAATCTCGAGAAAATACCAAAATACCCATGGTTTAGACAAAGGAGCATTGTCTTGGGTGAGGGTAAACTGGTCTTTTTGACTTTGGGCCGAGTCATGTTAGCCAAAGTATGAGCCCTCTAGCTCATTCACGTGTCTCTCCCTCTCTTGGTTACCTCTTTGGGGAGTGGGGGGGGGGAGGGGGGGTTTAGTAGTTAAAACAACAAGCGAAGAGTAGGAGCTAGCAAGGAAAATCATTGTGGAATTTGGGCTTTCTTGGGAAGATTGGAAGCTAGCAAGGATCAGCATAGGTGGGGGAAATTTTAAAATTCCATAGACAAGGTAAATTTTTTAAGCTTTTCCTGAGTTTCTTGTGTTCTTGAGGTTTGGGTAATGACTTTTAGTGAGGGTTTGGGTGAGTTTTTGGTGTTACTGTGTTGCGTAAGCTGTATTATGTTGATTTTGGGACTCATTTCTGCTAGGGGTTGGTACTTTGGGTGAGTTTTGATGAATTGAGCTCGTACGAAATGCAGGTGGAAACCCATAAATTCTATGTTTACGAGTTGGAGCCCCTGCACTATGCAGAGGAGGGCTTTGGGGGCTCTTTGACTTGCTTGGGCGTCCCTGCCCTTGTTTTGGGCATCCCTATGCTCTGCAGGGGAGTTCCTGGGAACTCTTTGACTTGCTTGGGCACCCTTGCCCTTGCTTTGGGCACAACTGCCCTATATCAAATTTAGCAAGCCTCATTTTTAGAGCTTGGGAAGAACTTAAGGGCTTGAGGGACAATTCCACCACCTCGTTGGGTAGAATTGGAGCTGAGGGCACAAGATTGTCTTGGAGTATGTTTATGGGTTTGAATCTTAATGAGGATATTATTTATGGTTGTGACTAGGTTACCGCTAGGGCTCGGGATAAGATCATGCTCGAAGGTCATTTTTATTTATCGAGTGCTTGGACCAGAGGTAAAAAAACTCCACCTAGTATGTGATTATGTCTTTGCCTAGTTATTAAACATGGTTATGACCATGCTTGGCTATTTTATTAGACATGTTAACTATGTTATGCATACTTGTAATATATAATGTATGCTTATTTGTTTTACTTGATTGAAAGGCTTGACTTATAAGTCAAGAGCGGCAATAACGCGTTGAGCGTAGAATGAAAGGCTTGACTTATAAGTCAAGGGCGTCAATAGCATGTTGAGTGTAGGCCAAAAGACTTGAATTATAAGTCATGGGCGACAATAACGCGTTGAGTGCAAGCTGAAAGGCTTAACTTATAAGTCAAGGGAAGCAATAGAGCGTTGAGCGCTGGCCGATTTGGTTAGGCCTATCCAGGAGTGTGGTATACGCTTGATCGACCCTATGGTCACATAGAAAATAAAGCGTCAAGTACGCTTGGCCAACTCTAAGGCTGGTTATACAAAAGATAGGGCAATGGGCCCCAGGGTGACTCTACATTCACTTATCCTAGGGCAACGGGCCTCGGTGTGACTCTATAGTCACTTATTTGGATTAAATGCATGCATGAGAATGGTTATTACTTCTAGGCATGCTAATTATGATTCTGTAATATATTATTAAAAGCTTATGAGCATAAGTTTTCTTGCTAAGCCTTGGCTAATGGGGGCTATATGGTGCAGTTAAGGAGTACTTTGTGTACCGACACCCAACAACAAGTTTATAGTCTACTGCGATGCGTCGAAGCAAGGATTGAGTTGTGTGTTAATGCATAATGACAAGGTAATAGCCTACGCCTCAAGGCAGCTGAAGGAGTACGAGCAACGCTATCCAACGCATGATATGGAGTTGGCAGCGGTGGTCTTTGCATTAAAAATCTGGCGCCATTGTCTTTATGGAGAACGGTGTGAGATTTATATGGACCACCCGGGAAAGGCAAACATAGTTGTTGATGCGCTTAGTAGAAAGATGTAGAGTCCAAGAACTTTACTTAGCTAATTATTTAGTAGTATTATAGTATGTATAGTATTATCTTTGTTACTGTGGATTTTTGGTTCAGACCGGGAATTATTTGGACACTCATAGTAGTACTTATAGATTTTCTAAGTTTAACCTATAGTTTAAGAATATTAAGTATAACCTAAGGTTTGATTATATGACTGATAATTAAGGATTATATTTATTATACTATAAGGTTTAGATATCAACCAATAGGATTTTAAGCACATGTTATGAATGGTGATTAAGGATTAAGTATTTTTGAGGATTAAATTAAATAAGGGTAAAGTTTGAATGTTATAGGGTCAGTCAGCAGCTTTGAATACGTTGAAGGCTTAGTCAAGGCTGTTTACTCCATTCAAACTTAGCTAAAAATGTGTAATTTCGTGTTTAATTATTCAGCGTGTGCCGATATATCGCAGCTATAGGGGGCGATATATCGCAGCACGTAGATACGGAAAACACGAGACGATGCACGGTCGCCTCGGGCATACTGGCCCAGGCGATATATCGCCTACAGGGGGCGATATATCGCCTCCTCCAGCATAAATTCAAACATTTTTGAATTCTTTTCCTTTCAGCCATTCAAACTTCTTCAAAAGTCCAGCATCTTTTGAACGAGTCTTCAGCCTCTGCTGAACGATTATTCAAATGATTTTCACCTAAAAAGCCATTATTTTTATTCAACTAAAATCAAGATACTTTCCTTCCCAAACTCTATAAATAGGACCTAGTACCCAGCCATTATTTACCTTTTGCTCTAAGTTCAGAAGCTGCTAGTGCTAAGTGAGTGTGAGAGTGTAAACACCTGGTTTGGGAAATCATAAGCTTAAACATCATAAGCTTATCAAACACTTTGGGAAGTGAGGTTCTATAGTATTTCGGTTGTGGTGTAATTTGATCTTACAAGTCTTTGAGGTAACCAAAACTCTAGTTCATTTGTTTTAAGTTATTTTCCCTTCTCTTAATCTTCTACTCAGTCTCCTAACCCCATTTTATTTTGGTTAGGAAATCTAAGCTCTTGAGCACATAAGTTTTGGTAAGTGTAACTTTCAATGGTTTAGTCTTTCCATCCCTTTCATTTCATCTCTTTTCTTCTTTAGACTCACTCTTTTTAATGGTTATTAGGAGTGTTCCAAAAAGTCCCAACTCAGTCCACATATCCCGGTAACTTTGGTAAGGAAAATAGGATAGAATCTATATGTGTATTGCTTATGTTATCTTATGTATATGTTATGAAATATGATATGTTATGAATATGCTATAAATGTGTATGTTTGTAGGCTTGGGCTTATGCCCTATTTGACTAACAAGACCCCAAAAAGATTATGGGCATATGCCTACTTAGCTAGTAGGACCCCACTAATCTCATGGGCATAAGCTTGTTTAGTCTATGGGACCCCAAGTAATAATGACCATTATAATAAGTGTATGCATTAAGTGTTATGATATGTCTTTACGTTTATTATGAAATTTATGTTTATGACTATGTGTTAGATTTTTCTTGCTGGGCATTAGGCTCATTCCTTTTTGTTTTATGTGCAGGAAAATAGCTTTAGAGGCGGTAAGATTCGTGACGCTTAGAGGATGTGTATCGATGGTGAATGGATTCAAGGAGCCGAGCGTTATTCGATTCGAGGATGTAGTCTCATTTTACTTTTTTTTATGGTTTCACATGTATTTTCCGCATTTTCTATGTAACTCTTTTCATTTTAAGTTACTTTTTGTTTTAAAGACAATGGGTACCCATATCCTACTTATTTTTATGAAAGTAACCTTTGTTTCTACAAGTTTATAATAAATTATGGTATTTTCGCAAATGTATGTTTTAGTAAGAATTTGTATGTATAGTTCGATAATGGTCCAAGAGTCTAGATTAGTGGGTCACTACAAAAGAGCTATGGAAGTTTAGCAGCATTAGCTGGAATAGAAAAGCCGCTATAGCAGGAGCTAATCAATGCCGAAATAGAAGTAGTTGTTAGTAAACTGGCTAACTTGTCCATCTAGTCAAGTCTGTTAGAAGATATATGGATTAGGCAAGGGCACGATGGCACATTAGTAGCACATATCGATGTAGTTAAAGAAGGCAAGGCCACATATTTCTCGATATCAGGACAGGGGTTCTTGAGATATAAGGATCGGGTATGCATGTCGAATGATCAAGGGATTAAGATGAAGAATTTAGAAGAAGTGCACAATACCCCATACTCAGTTCACCCAGGGTCAGCCAAGATGACTCACGATCTTAAGACAATGTATTGGTGGCCAGGAATGGAGAAAGATGTAGCGGAGTATGTGTCTAAATGCTTAGTATGCCAGCAAGTGAAAGCAGAACATCAGCGGTCTACAAGCTTATTGCAACCACTTAGTATTCCAGAATGGAAATGGGATGACATAGCTATGGATTTCGTGATGGGATTACCACGAACAAGTAAGCAGCACGACTCGGCTTAGGTAGTAATAGATAGACTAACCAAGTCATCTCATTTCCTGCCTGTCAAGACTACAAACACAGCAGATCAGTACACATACATTTATGTTCAGGAGATAGTATGACTGCATGGAATCCTTAAGACTATAGTGTCTGATAGAGGATCATGGAGTAAGTATTTGCCACTGATAGAATTCTCCTACAACAATAGCTACCAGTCAACAATCGGGATGGCATCTTATGAGTTACTCTATGGAAGGAGATGTCGATTGCCGTTACATTGGGAGGAAGTAGGAGAAAGGAAACTTCTTGGACCCGAAGCTATTTAGAGAAGCTCAGGATGCAGTAGCTGATTAGAAAACGTATGCTCGCTGCTCAGAGCCGTCAGAAAAATTATGTGGATGCCAAGTGGCGTGATGTGGAATTCAAAGTCGGAGATCAAGTCTTCTTAAAGATATCTCCTATGAAAGGTGTGAAGCGGTTTGGGAAGAAAGGCAAGCTTAGTCCCCGATTTATAGGTCCTTTTGAGATATTGGACAAGGTGGGAAGAGTTGCATATAGATTAGCCTTACCGGCAGCTTTAGTAGACAGTCATAATGTATTTCACATCTCGATGCTGCGTAGATATGTGTCAGACCCATCTCACGTCCTCAAGTATGATACGATAGCACTTCAGAAAGACTTGAGTTACGAGGAACGACCGGTTAGCATCGTAGATAGAAGGATGAAAGAATTACGGTCTAAGAGTTTTCCGATAGTCAAGGTCCTATAGAGTAATAGTTCTGAACGGGAGGCAACGTGGGAGTTGGAGGAAGACATGTTAGCCCGGTATTCGGAATTGTTTGATAAGTAAATTTCGGGGATGAAATTCTATTTAGTGGGGGAGAATTGTAGAGTCCCAGAATATTTACTTAACTAGCTAGTTAGTATTAGTTTGTAGATTTCGTGGATTTTGGTTCAAGTCGGGACTTAGTTGGAAACTCGTAGCAACAGTTATGAATTTTATAAGTTTAATCTATAGTTTAAGAATATTAATTATAACATAGGGTTTAATTTTTTTTAGTAGTTATGATTATTATAGTATAGTATAGGTTTATGATATTATTAGTCTTGTTTGTGGAAAAGGGGGTGATTTCATAAGAATAAATTAATTATGAAATTATTAAAAAGTGTTATTCATCGAGCCTACACAAAGCCCAAAAGCCCAATAAGATTTTGGGCTTAGTAAATTCAAAATCAGCCTAGGGAATTAGAGTTTGTTATTTTATGGTTAGTTAAGATATTTGGGGATTATGTTGTTATAGATTTTCCGTAACTCTAGGGTACTGTAACTTCTGACCTATTTTTGACCTAGTTATATTATGAATTTAAAAAAAAAGTATGAAAGTTGTAGATAATTGAATTAGCTTTCTAACGAAATAAAGATGGTCTAAATAGGAATCATACTACTCCAATTATGTTGATTTTACTACAGGTGAGTTTAGAGTTATGAGATTTAGGAAGTTAGAAGTTAGGATTCTATTTTATTTAATTTAAATTTGGAATATAGTTATAATGAAATTAAGTATTTTTTTTAAATAAAAGAAACTTCTAGAAACTCTAGAACCTTCCAGAACCACTAAGAGTATGACATTTGTCATAATCATGTTTATTTAAGGATTTAAGTATTTTTTTTAATAGGATAGTTTCACTCCTCAAACTCTATAAATAGAACCTAGTGCTCAGCCATTTTCTTCATCCTTCAAGTACTTGATCAGAGCCTCCAAGGTGCTAGTGTTAGTATAGAGAGATACACTTGGGTTTGGGATAAAAGCTTTATCATTCTAAGCCTTCTAAACCCTTGGGAAGTGATATAGTGTGATTTCGGTGTTGAGATTTAGATCAATCTATAAGATCAACCAAGGTATTCCTATTCCTTAAGTTCAGTTCTTTATAATCCTTTAGTTTTCTTTAGTTTCTTTTGTTCAGATCCTAACTCCTGTTTATGATTCTTGATTAGGTATTTAAGTTCTTGAAACTTAAGGTCCTTCTTGGTAAGTTTCTTCATGATGGTTTAGTTTTCATATTCATCTCTATTCATAGAGATTCTCACCTTTTTCTACTATTGGTTTATAGGATTTTTCTAATCACGCTCTTGTTCTCAAATATACCGGCTTTTGGTAATGAAAATAGGATAGTTTTTATATGCTTATATGTTATGATATGTTTATGTTATAATATGTTATGTTATGTTATGATATATATGAATACGTCGTGTAGTCTTTGGGGCTCATAGTTGCTTAGCTAGCAAACCTCAATGTATTTTGAGGCTTATAGTTACTTAGCTAGCAAACCCCAATGTTTTTATGTTGCTTGGGGCTCATAGTTTCTTAGCTAGCAAACCTCAATATATTTTGAGGCTTATAGTTGCTTAGTTAGCGAACCCCAATGTTTACCATGGACATGGGTTAGAGTTGTGATATATGTTTTATAGTATATGTTTTTATATAGTCTTATGTTTATGTTTTATGTTATATGATTGATTAGTAGATTTTCCTTGCTGGGCATTAGGCTCACTCGTTTATTTTTAGTGTGATGTAGGAAAATAGATACGGAGGTAGAAGGATTCTTGGAAGCTTGGCATGTGTTTTAAGGCTGAATGAAAGGATGGGCTGCGTGTCGATTTGAGGACGGCGTTATTTTTAGTCTTTTAAATTATGGTTTTATGTATTTTCCGCATTTAGTTTTGTAAATAATTTCATTTAATTTAAAGTTATGTTTTATTTTAAAACAATGGAATCCCATACCGCACATTTATGTATTTCGAATATTTACTTTGGAGTTTTTAATAAAGTTATGAATATTTCTTATGTATGTTCTCTTCAAAGTAGTAGCTATGTCTAGTAGTTTTAATGGTCCAATGTCTTAGAAATAGTTGGGTCATTACAAAGCGGTCGCATATGTACACATCACCACCTAAGCTCTCCACTCAAGGCTGGGTGAGCTTTTCGTTCCCTTTACCTGCACCACATATCACCCGTGAGCCAAGGCTCAACAAGAAAACTCATTACTGCATGTATTCAATATCAATTGATGATTATGATAATCATACTGGGCTTGTAGCCCTAATTAGATAATATAAAGATTCTAATAATCATGCTTGGGGCTTGTGGCTCTAATCAGATAAGTGACTGATGAGTAAGTCACGAACTTAAACCAGATAAGTGACTATGGAGTCACAAACTTGAATCAGATAAGTGACTAATGAGTAAGTCCCGAACTTAAACTAGATAAGTGGCTATTGAGTCACGAACTTGAATTAGATAAGTGACTAATGAGAGAGTCATGAACTTGGGCTCCGTACCCTTAGCCATGTGACAATGCAGTCACCTAGGCCTTTTGGCCCTCGCTCTAAGTAACTAGCCTTTAGACTAGACAAGCGCTTTTTTTTTCATCAAACTTAAGGCGGTTAAGCATTTCATGCTTATGTTGATAATGCTTATATCGATTAGATCTAATATTTTTGGCTTGCGTTAAACACGCTAATACCGTTCTTGACTCATAGGTCAATTCCATAAACCAGTGCTGAATACTACTGTCGAACTTGACTAATAAGTCACAGCTTCACAGTCAATACTGACACCATTGTCGAAACCTGACTCATAAGACAGTGCCATACACATATAAGCAAAGTGGCTATGTATTTACTATGCAATCAATGTCAATATATATAGCACTCAACATGCTTCATCAGTAACCATGCTTGTCACATACTGGGTGCAATTTTCTTATCTCTGGTTCGAGCGTGGAATAATAAAAGAATGACCCTTGAGAACAATCAGTCCTTAAGTCCCTTAGCGGTCACCTAGTCATAACCAAATATAAACTCCCATCAATAAAATGAGTAATAAAAGGTTCCCGAACCAAGACCTAGCCTCCGGGACGTCAAATCCTACTAAACCGGGTTGTAGGAATGATCCCGAGGCCTAAGTTTTGAGTTCCCATGACAAAAATACATTTCTGGCGAAATAGGCCCTTAAGAGCCACAAACCTACTCCACTATGTTGCGGCTCGCCTCCCAAACAGAGGCGCCGACCTCTTCTCTGTCTGCACCTTGCGTCGCGGCCCTACTTGCCCATTAGCCAAAAATCCCTGTTTTCTCCCATCGAAACCTCATCAAACTCTTATCAAATCAACCTAGAAATCACAACCAATCATCAACACATCATGTCCACTAGTTTAACCACAAAACCCAAGCTTTAAATCATTTAAAACCTAATCAAATTCCCACTTCTATAATCAAAACTTCAAGCTCAAAACTAACACAAAAACAGAGCAAGGAACCATAAAAATTGAACTGAAACCTTACCTTAAACTCAGGATTAAACCCTCTTCAATGGTAGAACACAAACCTAGACCCTCAAGGCTTGATTCCCTTGCTTGAATCATCCATTGGAGCTTCAAAATTCCAAAGCAAAAAGAAGAAAAAGATGATCGTGGGAGAGGAGAAGGAATGCTCTGTTTTACTTCAGATTATGTCCTTCTAGAGCTTTCTATGGTTGAATATATCCCTTGGTCAAATGACCAAAATGCCCCTAGGTCATATATATTTCCTTAACAACCCCCAAGGGCAAAATTGTCATTTCCCGTCTATCTCGTTAATTATAATTAACGCCCTCCAATTCCCATTATTCCAAATATTCTCAAATACTAATAAATCATATCCCATTACCTTTTAATTCCCGGTAATGTACTAATCATCAAATTACCCCGAGACTCACCCCGAGCCCCGAAATTAACCCCATTATGACCAAACCGCTAACTTGCATTCAAAGATCGTCTCATGCCGAATAGCTCGAAAAATTCTACATTATAATGTAGCCTCATCATAAATTACCAACATGCATGAAGATATACAAATATGCCCTCAACGGGCCAAATTACCAAAATGTCTTTATAATGAAAAATGGACCCACATCCATGCATTTATCATCATATAATAATATAATTCACATAATCATGCATATAATCATTTAATGGTATAACAAATTAGTTATGGCCCTCCCGACCTTCTAATCCAAACCTCATTAGGGATTTTGGGGCATTACACTAGACCAGCCATGAGTTGAAGAGCTTCGGTGGTGGCGTGTACATATGCAGCTTACTTGACCACCACGACCAGGGATTCACAGAGGAACTAGAGTTAAACCCTAATTTTTCCGCTTTGGTCTACTTGTGTAGTAGCTAGCCTTTTGGATTTTAAACGAATTTTTAAATGTTTATTTTGAGATCCCATGTATGAACTTAAACTTTTAATGAAAGTAAATATTCCTTTGACCAAAAATTTTAACGCTAATAAGTTAATTACTTTTAGTTACATGTTTATGCCCAAATGACTTGATTAGCAAGTCCAAAACTATTTAAAATACAAAGTGTAATGGTCTTGACTATCGAGGGCGCTACATCTGATTGATGGAGAGAACGTAATAACCATCTATGAAGGGCCCCATATAGCTGGAATGAGTATAAATGCTCAGAAAAGATACATACAAAAGTTCAAGACCCAAGATGGATCACCCTATGTTCCAGAGCCTTGAGCTCCAAAACAACAAAGAGTCGAATCCAAACCAATAATGTTTACAGAAGAAGATGCCTCTCACATTCAATTCCCCCACAACGACCCATTAGTCATAACTATCCAGCTCACCAATAAGAGGGTCCACCGACTACTGGTTGATAATGGGAGAATGGTGAATATCCAATATAAAGTGACGCTGGAAAAAATGGGTCTATCGATCAAATATTCAGGAGAATGGATAGACAAAAGAGGAGATCTCAAGCTCCCTGTAACTTTGGGACAATATATAGTCTATGTCACAAGAATGTCTGAGTTCATAATGATGGATACACCATCAGCATACATCTATAAGACACTAAGGATTGGGAGACTGAAAGGAAGCCATTTAGCAGCTCGAGAGTGTCATAGCATCTCCATGAGAGGAAAGGGTCAATCTAGTGCCCAAACATTGGTTGTGAGTGAGGTCGAACATGAAATCGACCCTTGAATAAGCAAAGACCGAGCCAAACTTGGACCAATTGAAGAGCTTGAAGATGTCAAGCTCGACGAGAAATACACAACCAAAGTGGTAAAAATTGGAAATAATCTTGCTAAGGAGGCGAAATATCAATTAACATGCTTCTTGAGGGAAAACCAAGATGTCTTCGCTTGGTCCCATGCACATATGATTGGGATTATTCCCAACATAATAAGTCACGCTTTGAACATATATAAAAACTTTCCTCTAAAGCGGTGTTATTTCCCAAGCCAAATGGGAAATGGTGAACCTGAATTGACTATTTAGACTTAAATAAAGCGTGCCCAAATGATTGTTTCCCATTGCCTCAAATTGATCAGCTTGTTGATACAACCTCGAGACATGCACTACAAGAAAAAATGCTTTTAATAACACCGAAAATGTGTTATCAAAACATACGATAAGACTTTCTGATGTGTTAAGACCGACTATGTTATCGTAGGTCAGAGTACTTTACATAACACTTTATCAATGTTATACAGATGCGTTATTGTATTGTCAACGATAACACAATTTCTGTGTTATTTTAATATATAGATAAATGTTGAATTACGTTATTTATAGTCGATTATATAACACTTTTTTTGTGTTATACTACACTTTAGTATAACACTTTTTTGTGTTATACTACGCTTTAGTATAACACTTTTTTTGTGTTATACTACGCTTTAGTATAACACATTGTTTGTGTTATACTATACTTTAATATAACACATTTTTTGTGTTCTACTAAACTTTAGTATAACACATTATTTGTGTTATACTACACTTTAGTATAACACATGTGTTATATTTGCTTAGAGAAACATAATCTTTTTTTACTTACACAAAACTAGGAAAGCAAATATGAAAGTTGAAGCCAAATAAGGTAACATAAATAGATTTTTATTAATTACTCAAATGTAATTACAATATTTAGTCTACTAGTCTAGGCTTAAGAAATCATATTACAACATAATTTATGCCCAATTCAGATTCCTTTATCACTAAATACAAAACAAGAAATGTATACAAAAATTAGTGAAATACATTCTTCCATTCTTTGCATCAATATCTCGATGGCTTTGCAGTTTCTTTGAAAGTGTTATGCTTCAAAAACAGGTCAGTAAATGCCACCTTCAAGTTCTTAACCTCTCTATCTAATTCACTTGGTGTCCTTTGCCTGCAAGATCCTAGAAAATGGAGTTGGATCCATCAAAAACTGAGATAAGTCTACAGATCAGTGCTTGAAGTATCACACAGGAGAAAATACAAGGAATGATATTCGGCATATAATCACACCGAACAACATACATGAGCAGGGGAATTAATTTCAATAATAAAGAAGGGCAGGAAGAAGCATCGTCTTTTTAAATTCAGAAATGAAAGTGAATGAGAAAATCAAAGAGGATAGAGAATGAATGAACTAAACTTTATTGAAATATATAGAAGTGTTAAATAGAAGAAGAGAATACATCACTTATAATGAGCTAAAAATTCGAGTAAGACTAACAGATTCATAGAAAACCATAACAGATCTAGCAGCTACCACTTAATAGATAAAATTTGTAGTAATAAAAGTACTACAATCTTTCCATTAATCATTTATAGTGTGCACAAGGGAAATAAAAAGCCCACCTGTTCAGATGATGTTAGAATGGTTTCCATTTTCTGAGTTGTTACTTTGGTTGTACACAAAGTTGGGCATGGCAGAGCTGAGTCTGCCCTCAAAGTATGTGGAGTAAGGAGAGTACTTGGCACATTGCTCCTTCCATCCTACAAAAAAAAAACATAACATTATGCCTCTTAAATGCCTGTATTAGGTCAAGAACAGGAACAACAAAAGTAGTTCACAATAGAATGTTGGAATTGGAGAACAAAAAATGAAAATGAATAGTATTTAAGTGTAGCAGAGATTGTTGGTGAGAACTTGCAAGGCATCAGCAGGGAAATTGTTCTCATCAAACAAGACATGGTAGTGAGTAGGCCGACTGGTTCCCTGCAAGAGTATATATTACAAGACATAACTTTCATTAATACTCTTTATTAATTAACAAAGACATTAAACATGACCAAAGCAAAAAAATTGAACCTGAATTCCAGCATGACTGTTAAGGTAGAAGTCAAATTCATTTAATTTCTAAAATTTCTTTTCACCATTATCAGATGCAAGAGAATGATAACTTGGGGAAGAAAAAATCAATTTACTCTAGCATATAAAAATAGATTTTGCCACTGTAAGAACATTTTAGAAAAGTAAATTACAAATAAAAGAATTTTAACAAGAAATCATAACTAAATCTATTTTAATAGTATTGTAAAGTATTAGAAATAAATTGTAGACTAAAACTGTCCAATCTAAGATACATTTTAAAAGAAATCATAAACAAAATCAAAATTTGGGGTGTGGGCAACACAGGGAAGGTCACTCTTCTAAAGTAACATATCAACGAAAAAAACCAAAACTTACCTTAATGATGATGCGGTAAGCTCTAATACATTCCACTAGAGTAAGAACATTGCCAATGTACTCTAATAGTGAGAAATATATAGAAGAAATGGCTTACCTCACCAAGGTGTTGCAAAATACCATAAAGTCCACCAAATATTGTTCAGAATACCATATCTGTGTGTCCATGAAATATACCTGTAAAGTAGAAATAAAATAATGTGTCAAGCATTTATGCTAGACCAGGTTGATCTATAAACTAAGCTTCTAACTTCTTCCCTAATTCTTTGTTCAAGATATTTTACAGTGTTCGTCATTAATAAATTTAAACTAAGATGGGATTCCATAACTAGTGCAGATATTATCAAGAAGCGAGTATGACAAACAACACTCACAACTACTATAGGAGCCCATACTGCAATTATTGCACCAGCGTTATTCTGTACTACAAGAGAAGCAATTTTTTTGGGGGTTAGATTTAGTAGGTATACCAGGTTTCTGATTCATTTTTTTGGACAAACTATATACAAAGGAACAGAGAAAACCTTTTGGGAAAAGCTCATGCCAGTCATAACTTTTCACACCAATTTTCATGATCTGCTTTGTTGGTCCTATGAGAGGCTTTATCTGCATTATTCCACTGGCCGCAGTTAACAGTAAGTATGCTTTCATGTTTATATTTAACTAGCATAAGAATCAGAAAGATTACAATGAACATAAATGCTAAGAATTAATTAGCTCTGATTTTATATTTAACTAAAATCTGTTTCTTGTCAAGAAAGCGAAATAATAGCAAAAATATGAATTCTAGTATATTTCTTAAACCTTCAAAGTAATTCTAGTTGCTAAATTCAACATCTAAGAAAAAACTTGGTGCAAGATTAGTCTAGAACTTTTAAAAGAAGAAAAAATGCCTTTGTGATGAACTTACCTGTGTCCAAGCAAGTAGAGTGAATATTCTTGAATTCAAAGAAAAACAAGGAGATAACTCAAGTGATAGTGCAAATTGGGTGGCAGAAGTAGTCATAAGATTCTCTGCCATTCAAGAGCCACAAGTTCACAATTAAAGTAACACTTAACACCAACTAAAGTTTTACTAGTCTTAACAATACACATGGAAAAGTTTTTAAAACATGAAAACACATCTAAATTTCTTTAGTGTTAATTGAAGATATAGAGGACAAGGTGATTGTTCTTTCTTCTTCATCAAATTAATAAAAGAAACATAGGAATAGGATAAGTACATGGCATATTCAAATTGCAAAGAATAAACACAAATTCATTATAGAAGTAACAAGAGCAACCCATTAAATGTAACAAATGTATTATTAGAGAGCCTCATATGTAGAGTCCAAGAACTTTACCTAGCTAATTATTTAGTAGTATTATAGTATGTATAGTATTATCTATGTAACTGTGGATTTTTGGTTCAGACCGGGAATTATTTGGACACTCATAGTAGTACTTATAGATTTTCTAAGTTTAATCTACAGTTTAAGAATATTAATTTTAACCTAAGGTTTGATTATATGACTGATATTAAGGATAATATTTATTATACTATAAGGTTTAGTTAAGGACCAATAGGATTTTAAGCACATGTTATGTATGGATGATTAAGGATTAAGTATTTTGAGGATTAAATTTAATAAGGGTAAAAGTTTGAATGCCATAAGGTCAGTCAGCAGCTTTGAATACGTTGAGGGCTTAGTCAAGGCTGTTTACTCCATTCAAACTTAGCTAAAAATGTGTAATTTCGTGTTTAATTAATCAGTGTGTGCCGATATATCGCAGCTATAGGGGGCGATATATCGCAGCACGTAGATACGGAAAACACGAGACGATGCACGACAGCCTCGGCCATACTGGCCCAGGCGATATATCACCTACAGGGGGCGATATATCGCCTCCTTCAGCATATTTCAAAAGTTTTTGAATTCTTTTTCCTTTCAGCCATTCAACCTCTTGATAAGTCCAACATCTTTTTGAACGAGTCTTCAGCCTCTACTGAACGATTATTCAAATTATTTTCACCTAAAAAGCTATTATTTTTATTCAAGTAAAATTTAGATCTTTTCATTCCTAAACTCTATAAATAGGACCTAGTACCCAGCCATTATTCATCTTTTGCTCTAAGTTCAGAGGCTGCAAGTGCTAAGTGAGTGTGAGATTGTAAACACCTGGGTTGGGGAATCATAAGCTTGATCACCATAAGCTTATCAAACACTTTGGGAAGTAAGATTTCATAGTATTTCGGTTCGAGGTTTAGATTGGTCTACAAGTCTTCAAGGTATTTCCACACTCTCTAGTTCATTGGTTTCATGTTATTTTTCCTTCTCATAGTCTTCTACTCAGTCTTCTAACCTTATTCTTCTTTTGGTTAGGAAATCTAAGTTCTTGAGCACATAAGTTTTGGTAAGTATGTTTCTCAAAGGTTTAGTCATTCCATTCCTTCCATTCTTTTCATTACTTTTTCTTCAATCTACTCACCCTATTATATATGGTTTTAGGAGTGTTCCAAAAGTCCCAAACTCTGTCCTCACATCCCGGTAACTTTGGTAAGGAAAATAGGATAGAAATGCATATGTTATATGTTCTATATGTTATCTTATGTTTCTTATGTTATGATAAGTGTTATGATATGTATGTTTGTAGGCTTGGGCATATGACCCATATGACTAACAAGACCCCAAATAGATTATGGGCATATGACCTACTTAGCTAGTAGGACCCCACTAATCTAATGGGCATATGACTTGTTTAGTCTATGGGACCCCAAGTAATAATGGCCATTATAGTATGTGTATGTAATAAGTGTTATGTTATGTCTTTATGTTTATTATGAAATTTATGTACATGATGTATGTGTTAGATTTTCCTTGCTGGGCATTAGGCTCATTACTTTTTGTTTTATGTGCAGGAAAATAGCTTTAGTGGCGGTAAGGTTCGTGGATGCTTGGGATTGTGTATCGGTGGTGAATAGATTCAAGGAGTCGAGAGTTCGATTTTCGAGGATGTAGTCTTATTTTTATGATCTTTACATGTATTTTCCGCACTTCTTATGTAATTCCTTTCATTTTAAATCATGCTTTGTTTTTAAAGACAATGGGATACCATATCCTACTTATTTTATGAGAGTAACTTTTATATCTCCAAGTTTCTAATAAATTTATGGTATTTTCGCAAATGTAAGTTTTATTAAGGATTTGTATGTATAGTTTCGTTAATGGTCCAAAAGTCTAGAGTAGTGGGTCATTACAGTTGGTATCAGAGCAACGGTTCCTTCGCATGAAGTTCTCCTCGATACACACGCTCAAAGCTCCGAATCTGACCGCCAAGTAAGTATGTAAGTTACTAGTTATGTTGCTTATGTGTATAGCTAACAACTTTAGAGCCATAATCATAGAGATATAGTTCAGTTGAAAATTAAATATGATTTTTCAAGAGAATGCGAGTGAGGACGAGAGCTTAAGGATTGCAAAACATAGGTAGAGCGAGAGTATGAGAGACAATTAAATTTGCAATACAAACAACCAGAAACTAACTTATTGATGTTATTTAGAAGATGTAAACAACTGGGAATGGGACAAGTTAAAATATCGTCACAAATGAGAAACTCAAAGTCAGACGTGATCTAAGGATACGGTACAAAGTAACAGATGTGATCATCCACTGATGAAACAAACAGGCATTACAGAAGTAACAAGAAAAACCCATTAAACGTAATCGCGGGAAAAATATAACTTGTTTATTGAAAAATATATTATAGTTTTTTCTACTCATTTCTGGACAGAAAAACAAAGAAAAAAATGTGTAGCCGGTTTTAATCAATAGGAAGAAGCATACCTCATCTAATTGATGGCCTTTATTGTGCATGTCCACTGTCATTCAGTAAGCAAGCAAATACAACTTCTCCTTACAGAAATATTTTATTAGGATATGAAAGGTATTATAATCAAGACTGATAGCTAATTCATCCATTTTCTTTAACATTTCCATTATGCTCTCCATATCGCCCGCTCTGCAGTAAGCACAGAGCATAGTGTTAAACATCACCAAGTCGTATGTGTCATATCTTGCTTCAAAATCCTTGGCCAACTGCTTTGCTTCTTCCAAAAGCCCGCCTCTGCAGAATGCTGAAATCATGATACCGTAGGAATAACCATGTGCCAGAGGAAAAATACATCATTTCAGCACAATGATAGTCTGTATAATTATACTAGATGACCTATGGAAAGCATGCAAAATGACAGCTATGCCCATCAAAGCTCATGTTGATTAAACTGAATCTATCAAATTTGAGAGTAAAGTTGCAACAGAGATTCCTTTATAACTTTACTTCTGTTGAAAGACACATATTATTGAAGGTGCATTATCAATACTATAAACTTTTTGATACAAGATCTAAAACAATGTTATTCCAGGGCAAACTTTCTAATACTTGGATTCAAGGATCTGCCACAGGACATCTCATGACTAGGGTCAAAATACCAAATAAACGTGTTGAGGTTCCTTATATATGTAGGTTCCGAAGTCCCTTCTCAATTGCATTGAGTGAAAACTAATTTTAGTGTAGCATGCATAGCATTTTAACATTCGTGTTGAACACTTCTTGTCCAAATCTTAAGACCTTAATTAGAAACCCTAGTAAAAATCAAATTAAGTTATGAACAGGATTTTGGGGGCATGACAAATGATATGTTTAGTTTGATAACCTAAAGAACTAGATGCTTATGCTTTTTAGTGCATCGTGCATTAGTAAGAAGGCAGTTCACAGTTTGATGTCTAAAAGAAGCCTACTTAACAACTTTATTCACTGCATACCTGAGCTAACGCATTTCTCAAGCATTTCATCAAAAACTGATTTAGCTTCTTTGATCTGTCCAGTCTTAGCAAGTGCATTCATCAATAAACAGTATGGCATCTGAAAATAGATTGATGATGAGTGACAAACATACAATCACAAAAGGAAAAAAAAAACTGGAGCTAATAAAAAGTATAGGTAGCATTCCCTCAGGGGCCAAAAGGAAACGAATATAGATTTTTAGTAAAATTACAAAGAACTCTAAGTTGCCATGAATCATAACCAAATGTTTGACAAGAGACGAGCATATATTGTTAGTTCCAAAACATTTTAAAAAAAAATTAATCAATCAATCAACATAATGACTATGCTTACTTGACAGATTTGATATTAAATTGAATGACCAAAGGAAATTTTGTTGTTTTGGAATTAAGATAATTAGTCATATCATCTCAAAAGAAGAACAAATAAGTAAAAAGCAAGTTGAAAGTTTCACAACACAAAGACAAACATTACCAGTAGTTGTAGCAAAAAGAAATAAATCAGACAACAGAGAGAGAGAGAGAGAGAGTCAAGGCTTATAATGCAAAACCATGAAACTGCTTCTGAAAATTAGATTTTAGCAAACTATAATTTAGCAAACTTTACTAATGTAAAATATAATTCATAAAACATTGTACTCCATATTTATTCCATTCAATACTCTAAGGAGTACATTCCAAAATCCTAAACTTGTGCAAAATATAGTATATATTTCATTAAGTGTACCACATAGTTTAATTTCTACATTTGTTACAATCTTGTACCACATAGTTCATGGTACTTTCAATTAGATACCGACAATTTTTATATACAAGACACTGAAATATAGAAAAACTTGACAAACCTCTGATTCATTTTGTATGTACTAAGCACATACTTGAGAACAAACAAACAATCATGGACTAAAGAAATAGAATTACACAAATATGACCATTCTATTATACAAGAAACTAGCTATATATGCGTCTAGCATTTTTGTATTTATTTTACATTTTCCAAAAATGTTCTAATCTATAGTCTTAAAGGCATCAATTAATTTGTTGATATGCTCATAATCATCATCTCTATCATCATATATAATCATTGTCAAAACCAATCGGAACATAACCATATAATAGATACAAACAATTGAGACTATCAATATTTTTCAGCATTAAATCACGAAACTAAAAGTTGACCAATTAAAAATATATTACTTGAGCAGTTTTCTACAATTAATAACACACACAAAATACAAAAACAAAAAAAGAAAGAAAGAAAGAGAAAAAAAATGGTTATTTACTCAATTTTTTTCTCCATTTTCAATAAACATGCAAATTTTTTTATTTATACATCTATAATATCTATCACAATACCTTAAAATTTAAATTTGTCAATAACCAAATTAGCTTTGGCTCCTTGACCACTCTGTCTGGTTCCCTAAAACCATGCCAAACAAGAAGAGAAATAAATCAACACCAAATTTCTTGCACACCAAATTATCAGAAGCCTGCCTATGAACCCAAATTTGAGTTGCTGGATATAGTTAATGGAAACATTAAATATATTGTTTTAATAGATATGTAAGACTGTTACACACTGTGAAAACTTGAACAAAAAGCATAGATTATTTAAAGATTTACCTCTAAAAATAGCAGTAAAATCATTCAACAATGTGTTGTTCTTTGAAACGTTCAAGACTCAAATCAACCAAGAGAGACCCAAAATGACCAAGAGAGAAGAAGTTTGGGTGAGGAGAACAATGGGGTAGTTTGGTCTATGAAGCTAGCGGCAAAGCTTCAAAAGTCAATGGAAGAAGAGTGTCATGGTTGATAAGTGTGGCAGTTAGAGCTTCAAAAAGGAGGGGGTCAAACAGAGAGAAGAGTGTGGCGGCTAAGATGAGGAAGGAAGAAGTGTTTTTAGGGTTTATGTTGGAGTAAAATGTTATGGTTTAAACTCTTACATGGATAGTTTGGTAAATATGATTGCTAAGAAAATGATAGGTTTGTTTAAATTGATTTTTACCGGAATAAAAAACCAAGTGTCTGTCGCTACTTAGTGTGGAAGCTTCATACATAGGAAATAAAATGATTTTTCTCATGCCAATGAGCTTGCATAGAAAAGAATGAATGTGGGTTTCTCTTCAAGGATTTTTTTTTTCTCTCCTTGAAGAATTTATTACTAAATAATAAATTTGACTAGTTCTAGATTTTGGTTATGCATATTTAGTGTAGAGAGCATCTTGTTAAGTTGAATTTGTATCTCTCCTTTGGTAAATAAGAGTATTATGCCTCATACAACATGAATAAACAAATATAAGAATATATATACAAATGAAGCCCACGATTCTCTCTAATATACAAAGTTTATAAATCCATGAACAATTACAATCTACATCATCACTAACATACAAATATAAAATGTAGTTCATGCAATATAAAGAGGTACACATACTCAAGTATCTTAGATAAGAGGTCAAATGCAGGACTTTTTGAAGAGATGTTTACAAAACCCTGAAGCCTGTGATTGTCACTGTAAAAAGCATACACAAGAAAGAAAAATAAAACATAAATAAAATCAAAACACGGCAAAAAAAAGGAAAGGGAAGGGAAGGAAGATCACAATTGAGAGTGAAATAAATTAATCTGTTACAGTGACCACTATAAACAGTCTGTTTAAAATATTATATGTATCAAGAGCATACTACTTGTGGCCTTGAATATGCTGTAAATCATTTTGCCAATGCGGAAGACTTGCAAGTGTTGGCCACTTTTCTATAGTGGGATGACCTGATCAAATAACAATGAACAATAATGATCCCAAACATAAAGAAAAGAAATAAGAGAGTTTTATAGTAGAATGAAATAAGTACCTAAGACCTTGAATATCTTGTCAAGTTGAAAAGAAAAAAAAAAAAGAAGCATGAGAGAACTAAATGAAAGCAAAAAGGTTTATAACAATCTCACAAGGGGATCACTTTATTAAAAAGTCAAAGCCGGTCAAGGACAGTGGGCGAAAGAAGGACCTGAAATGGATTTGGGGTAGCTTTGACTTCAGCTCCTTGAAACAGTGGCTTCAAAGTCAAAAGCTCGGAAAAAATGCATCCAACAGCCCACATATCTAAATAAAGATATAACATTTAGTGCAGCAGTAGAAGCCCTTATTTATTTGATTATAATGCAACATACAAAAAATATCTATACATGTGCAAACGCACAAGCTGCGCATGGATGTATTTGTGTGTGTAGCTGATAAAGCTCAGCATAAACCAAAATGGTAAGACTAGAGCAAATAGCAACTATCTTTTCAGTCAATTTTGTATCATGTACTGTGCAACACATGCTTGCTATATATGCCTGCCAATAATAAATATGAAATTTGGCGTTGAGGGGTACCAACAGTACTTGTATAATGTTTTGCCCCAAGGACCAGCTCTGGTGCACGATACCAAATGGTTACCACAACCTGCAAGTATCACATAAACAAATATATAGATATATGTTTCATTTCCATTGATAAGATTATTCGAACGCAGAATAAAATCTTATCAACTAAAATTCCCATTCCCCATATATTCTGGGAAAATTAAAAGACCCAAAAGACAAAATCTGATTCAACCGTTGGACCCAAATGCAAAAAACACTTCAAACACAAAACCCATATGGATAGGAAAGGAGGAAGAGATTATTAAATAAATGGAAATAAATAATACATGAGCTAAAAAAACAAACCTTTCCACCGAGATAGATCCTCTCCATATCAACCGAAACGAAATCATTAGATTCAGCCATGGCCAAAGCTCTCGTGTCTCTCAAAGTCCCGAAGCCAAACAGCCCTATGCCTAGCCCCTGCGACGTCGAGCCCAGACCTGAGACCCCCCCACCCGCCATCGAGCCCAGCCCCCGAGCCACCTGCCGTTGCTGTCGAGCCCAGCCCCGAGCCCCCTGCCACCGAACAGCCCGACCCCGACCCCCTTGCCGCCATCGACCACCATTCCTCGAGCCCCTGCCGTCGTCGTTCGGGCCTAGCAGAAAAAATGCGATAGAGAGAGGGAGAAAGGAAAGTATAGGGATCAGGTGGGAAAAAGGGTTTCTTTCTTCTATATTTAATTTTATTTTACATGTGAAATTTTTTGAGAGAGTATATATTATTTAGCGGGAGTCCTAAAGGTACCGCCTTTTTTTTCATTTGGTTACCATCCTTACTATAACTTTTTTTAAATAGTCTTATCTTCTTGTGTTATGGTAATAGGTGTTTGGTGTATTGATGATATCATGTCATTCATGCATGCTTACTCTGGATATAACCAGATAGCAACGTATGCTCATGACCAAGAACACACGAGCTTCGTAACAAAAGAATGTATTGTTACAATGTGATGCCATTTGGGCTTAAAAATGCTTAAGAAACATACCAGAGATTGGGGACTCACATGTTCGCTGAACAAATCAGAAACAACGTGGAAGTGTTTGTGGATGATATGTTAGTAAAATCCAAACACACTAATAACCATGTTATTGACCTCACATAATATTTTACTATACTCTAAAAATACAACGAGGCTAAACGCACAAAAGTGCTCATTCGGGGTGTCTTTGGGAAAGTTTCCCGGGTTTATAGTGAATGCTCGAGGAATCGAGGAAAATTCTGACAAAATCAAGGCCCTAATAGTTTCACCTCCACCTCGAAAGCATAAGGATGTCCAAAGTTTAATTGGATGAATGGTGTCCTTAAATAGGTTCATCTCGAAGTCGACTGATAAATGCCTTCCATTCTTTAATCTCTTGAGAGGGGGCAAGAAATTCTAGAGGACAGAGGAGTGAGAGCTAGCTTTTCTGGCTCTCAAGAAACACCTCGCGGAACTACCAATTTTGCCTAAACCGATTTCAGGAGAAATACTATACTTATTATACCTCGCCACAAACAAGCACACAAATAGTGCTACGTTAGTTTGGGAGGACAATAAAGTACAAAGACCGGCATATTACATCAGTAAAAGGCTCTTAAGAGCTGAATCAGGGTACCCTGTAATTGAAAAGCTCATGTTGTGTTTATTACATGTTGGGAATTGTGCTCTTAAAGAAATTGTAGTTGACAATGGTTTTAATGAAATGAATAAATGAATTGAATTATTGTATATATGTAGATTATGTACTACATTATTGTCAATAATATTAAGTAAATATCAGAAAATTCCCAAGTTCATCTATGTGATCTCAATCTCATAATAGTATGAGAGGATCAAGATTAAGATAATGGACTTAAATAGTTCGTAGTAAAATAAAGTTGTGAAATTTTTAGATTAATTACTGCTAGTACGGTCCACTAGTATTATGAATACATGTGACTTAGATTTTGGTTACTAGTGTAGTAGGACATTTTAGTGGAGGTACTTTGCATATTGAGATTATGTAGAACTTGACCAGATGTGATTTGATAATACTTGTTTAAATACATTTCGTATTATTATAAAGCACATCAACTGATGATCATATACAAACTGATCTTAATCCTGAAGTTATTATGAACTACTATATATGTCATTTGATCATTTGATTCACGCGTTACAGTTTGTCAGAATGATCATGCTAAGAATTATTGTTTTGGGGACTCAATGATGTATATGGTTGGGGACATAGCTTAACTGTAGCGTCCCATAATTTTACTTAGCTAGACAGTAGTAGTAGTAGTAGTAGTAGTAGTAGTAGTAGTAGTAGTAGTAGTAGTTGTAGAATTTTAGTTTTCGTGGATATTGGTCAAAGCGGGGATTTAGTTAGAAACTCGTAGAAATAATTATGGATTTTATAAGTTTAACCTATAGTTTAGAAATATTGATTTTATCATAAGGTTTGATTAATGAATATAGTCCTAAGAATATTATTTATTATAACTTAAGGTTTAGAAAGAATAATTAAGACTGTGACACTTGTCACAAGCATGTTTATCAAGGATTTAAGTATTTTTGATGGATAGTTTAATTAAAAGAAAGATCTAGAAGCTCTAGAACCTTCCATTATATATTAGGATCACGTTTTACTCAGTCAAAGTAATTTTAATCAATTTCAAATTATCCTGACATGTGCAAAAACGTGTTTGAAATATCAACGTATGCCGATATATCGCAGCTATAAGGGTCGATATATCGCCTATAATTGATACGAAAAACACGTCGATTTTGAACGAATGAAACCATGAACCCTTGGGATCATGGTAGAGGCGATATATTGCCTACCCTAGGCGATATATCAGCTCCAGTGGCCATATTTGAGTTGTTCGTAAAATTATGAACTGAAAACAGCTCTCAACAACCTTGACTTGTTCCTGAACGTTTTTGACTGAGTTCTGGGAATCTATTAAACTGATAATTCAAATTTATTCATTTTTAATCATTTATTTACCCATTTTAAAAGAATTAGTTTCACTCCTTGAACTCTATAAAAATGACCCTTCATTTAGCCATTTTCATCATCTCTCAAGCATAGTTCAAAGCCTCCAAGCTGCTAAATTCGTTCTAGAGAGAAACACTAGGGTTTTGGGGTTAAAGCTTTCAAATCTAAAACTTTTATAAACGCTTGGGAAGTAAGTTTTTGTGTGATTTCGGTGTTCGAGGTTTTAAGCTATCCAAGGTATTCTTTCTCTTCAGGTTTAGTTCACTATAGTTTCTATTATTCTTTCATTTTTCTTCAAATCCTAACTTGTGATAGTGACTTTTGGTTAGGTGTTCAATTTCTTTGAAACATAAGGTTTTTGGTAAGTTTCTATCTCGATGGTTTAGTTCTTCTCTTCATCTTGTTTTTTTTCTTTAGGAAACTTATGGTTTCTTTATGTTTGGTTTTAGGAGTTTCAATCCCGCTCTTGTCTCCAATATTCCAGTTTTTGGTAAGGAAAATTAGGTAGTTTAGTATTATGACCTAGTTTATGTAATTTATGATATATTTTATGTTTGTATGACCTAACATTTCAGGTACAATAAAGGGGTAAGTGTGTCTGGACCTAAGGTGTCCAATGATGTATGACAGACTATGTCCGGTAGGCTTGGTTGCCAAAACTTTATGACGGGCCTAAGTGATGTCTGGTGTATGACGGACTTATGTCCGGGGCTTAATTGCCACCCCTGTACAAACACTTATCTTTTTATTTTATTTCACTTGTTATTATGACCTATAGTTATGATTATGACTTATGACCCATAGTTATGATTATGAGTATGACTTATGACTTATGACTTATGGTTTTTGATCTATGACCTATGATTTATGACTATGATATGACCTAGGATTTATTGTTGTGTGATTAGTATAAATAAGTTTGTTTATGACTTTGGTGAAATTTATGATATGTTTGATTATATGACTAACTCTTGTTTCTATTGTCCTTACTGAGCTTAGAAGCTCACTCCTTATGATGTTGTTATCTCAGGAAGTTAAGGATAGAAAGGTCGGTGGCGAGTGGGGACCTAGGAGCTCCGTGATGTACTCGTGAGGACCATATAGTCGAGGAAGATCAAGTGGGCCTATTTTTTATTAAAGAATGTTATTTTAAAGTTTTATTTAAATGTTGCTTATTTTTGTGTTAAAGTCAATTATTTTATTTTTGTAAAATCATGGATCCATGTATTTAATTATTTTCAAGCTTTATTCAATAAAGGAGCAATGTTTATGAATTATGATCCAATGTTGTGTTCTCGGTAATCTATGAGAAATTAGGGCGTTACATTAACAGATTTGGAATCTATACATTCTTATAGATTGAATGATGGTTCCTTGTTGGATTGGCTTTTGGAACTTAAAATGTTATTGACGTCAAATTCATAATCAGATTATGAATTAACCTTCATAAGTAAAGTCAATGGTACACTAGGAATCAAGATATAATGAAAAGGATAAAATGATAATTTTATTCCCACATAATTATGAATCATCAATAGAGGATCAATTTGTATGTAATGATTATATCAATTGATACTTTATGGTTACAATAAAGTACTCAATAAATGTATGTCTTTAATTCTCAAGAGTGCAGTCTCAAATTTATAGTAGAGTAATCATGAGATTAATAAATATAATTATTGAATCAAAGAGTTTTGGTTAATAAACTTTTATTTATTGGAGCTTGGAATTATTAGTCCATAGGTCATTGGGGCGGCTCTATCAACACTATTAAAGGTAAGAGTTGATACAATTGTCAAACTGTGAATGAACTATTTGACAGAATATTTATTCTTCAGGATAAATATACAATTATGTGATAATTGAAGTTGTACAATTTATTATTGGATTAATTCAATTTTCGAAATTGTGTGGAAATAAAAGAAATTGATTTTAATGAATTATTTTATTTAAGTGAGAAAGGATAAATATGGATGGTCAAAATTGGAGTTGATTATTATATTTGTTTGATTAATAATAAGATGATGATGAAAATTCAAATTTTGAATTTTGAATTTTGAAATTTAAGTTGTTATCTTTTCCTTAAAAAGATGATATATTATTTGAATTTCTAATTATTAATTAATTAAAATAAATATGTATGAAAAATTAACTCCCCTTATTTTAGGGAGGTGTTACACGCATAGGGCTTCCTGGACTGCCCTATGCGTGTACCACTATTGATAATGGTCAGTTATTGGTTTTTTCATTTATTTAATTAATTAATCAAACATTTTGAAAAGGTGAAAATGGAATATAAGACTTTGCCTTTAATTATCATTTTATTTTATTATGATTAAGATTATCAATTTTATTTTATTATTATTATGATAATAATACCAATATAATCTATATGATAGAAAATAGGAATATAGAGGTTCTACAAGAAGCATTAGCCTGTAATCAAGAGTCTCATATGTTGAGAATACTTTTGATTCGCAAATTTGATTATTGTTCTCTATGTGTCCACTCACATCTTGAGGTGTAGAGAATGTCTTGGAAGATCTTGGAGTAAGTACTGTAGCGAGGATAGGAATATCAAAATATATATGAAAAGATTCAAAGATTCTTGATAGGCTACAAGAGGTAAATCATTTTGTATTATTTTTACATATACATATTTTGTTGATTAACATATTGTATATTAAAGGATTCTCATATAAAGTTATTTACATGAAATTTTTTGTTGTATACAATACTACTATTACCACAATTTTCGATGCGCACTAGGAACAATTCCTAACAATTGGTACTAGAACCATCTTTAATCCATGCGTATGTTAATTACTGTGTGGGTATCATATGCATTTTTTATATTATGTGTAATATATGAATGGATGGATGTTTATGTTCTTAAGGGTCAGTTTTCATAGTGCTTTTGGGTTAGGAAAAGTTCTTAAATTTTCTAGATATACAAAAAAATTGTGAGTCATTTTAGGGCATAGGAATTTTGTAATTTTTTTTTTTTACATTTCTGGATAAAATTATGTTATGGCTCAAGCCTCGAGCACAAACCCCGAGGCCAGAGCCATGCCCCTACACCCACCCTGTGCAGCGCCCAGGCCGCGCTCGCCCCTGCCAACCTCCACCCACGGCCCTACCAGCCACCGTCGGCCTCCTTAGCCTCCGCCCACCATTACACATCCATTAGGGTTTGTGTCATGCTAACCTAAATGGATGTGTAATTATCTATTTGGGTCATTTTGAGCCAAATATAATTAAAAGTATTTTAATTATAACTTTTGAATTAATTATGGTGAGTCCAAATTCCAATTCGCCCTCAATAACTTGTTGGGTATTAAAACTCAAAGTTTTTTTATTTTAAAATTATTTAAAATAATTAAAAGATTATTTAATTCATAATGAATAATTAAAATGGTAATGGCCCGAAGACTAAAAGAGAAGGTCCAAAGTTAGGCCTTAGTTAGTTTAATTATTTTTGTGTATTTTTTGTAAGTGTTATAATCTTCTAGAAATATCCAAAGCACCCAACCCACATTTTTATTTATTTTGTTTCTTGAACATGATTAAATTGTTTAATACTTTATCATGCATTATAACATGTCATACATATTACCCACACATTACATCTTAAGCATGCATTTTTTTTATAAACATGCTTAGGATTGATTATATATTTGTATTTGATAACTCATATAATTAATTTAGTCTTAATTAGTTAAGATGGTAAAAAGATTTTAAAGTTGTTTATTTTCTTAATTTATTAAATTAAATGGTATTCTACTTAGAAAGAGCAAAATAAAATTAATCTAGGGCACAATTATTTATTTTGCATAATTGTATTAGTATTTATTAGAATATCATTTGGTAAAATTAATAAATTAGTTCTACAACCACATTGAAAAATATTGATTTTGAGAAAAACACATTTTCTTAAAATAGTGTGTGGGAGATGGAATTATGACAATAAGTCTCATGGTCTCCATTATTGGTTGAACACCGAGAGGCATAGGAAGGGCTTCATGTCACCTCCGTTTGCGGCCTCCCTAAGGAAAGGCTTCTGAATATGTTTATTTTATCTCAAGGTTGACTTCTCATAAGAGAATAAGATCAGTGATGTATATCAAGTTTGACTGACCACAAGAAACACTCTTGAGTTAAGTCATTAATTGAAAAATAATGGGTTTCACTCCGAAGATATATCTAGGCTTTTAAGCACGACTAGTACATCTTGACCAAACTAACGGTAATTCATAAGTCAAAAGAGAAAAATGAGTTTTAAGTTTTCACTTATGGAGTTGAGATTTTGCCTCAAGATTAATTTGTGATTAGTTTGACATACCCCAAGACTGATCCATTAATTTTCAAATTAATCTATCATGGACTAGTAACTATTTTTTGGTTATTTTATGTGTTGCATTCATGCATCATGTTTACTATTCCAAATATAAACTGATATTTATTATATGCATTAATTCATTATATTTTATTTATTTATTTTACATCAATATGTACAATCCAAACCCAGTAACAACTTTACTTGCTAATGAGAAATTTACTAGAGATAACTACATGAAATGGAAATCGAACATGAACATTGTTGTGATATGTGAAAACCATATGTTTGTCCGAAATGAGGAATGTCCTGAGGTTCCTACTCTAACTGCTGCTAAAACTGCTAGAGAAAAGTATGACAATTGGATCTTATCTAACAATAAGGCCAAATGTTATATGCTTGCTAGTATGAGCGATGTGCTCAGAATGAAGTTTGAAAATGTTGAAACAACTTATGAGATTTGGGAATCTCTACAAGGCATGTTTGGCCAGAAATTTGAAAAGTTCAAACATGATGCTACTAGAAGCTTCATGAATATGAAAATGAAAAAAAATGTTTCTATCAGAGAGCAGGGCCTAGACATGATCAACATATTACACGATGCAGAAATCCATGGTGCAACCATTGATGAGAGAACTCAAGTAAGTGTGATACTTGAATCCCTCACACCAGCTTTTGTGGCGTTTACTACCAACTATGTTATGAACAAGTTGGATTACAACATGACCCACTTGATGAATGAGTTGTAAACTTTTGAATCTCTAAACAAAAGTTCCACTAAGGTTGAGGAGGCAAATGTTGTTGAAACCAAGCTTTTCGCTTCAAACGGTAACTCAAAGAAAAGGACGGGTGGCTAAGGAAAGGACAAACAACCAGAGAAGACCAACAAGTCTTCCAAGAAGAATAATTCTACAAAGAGCTCCAAAAAGAAGGCACCGAAAGGATCATGCTTTCATTGTGGATATGATGGTCATTGGAAAAGGAATTTTCCTAAGAAGCTGACTGAACTGAAAGAAAAAAAGAAGGGTAAATTTGATTTTCTTGTTTTAGAATCTTGTTTAGTGGAAGGTGATTTTTCATCTTAGATAGTTGATTCTGGAGCCACTAATCATGTTTGTTATTCTTCGCAAGGTTTTAGTACTTCGAAGAAGCTGGCTCATGGAGAGGTGCCCATGAGATTTGGAAGTGGACAAGAGTCATATTGATAACCACTGAGGGACATAGATTTCACCATGATTTGAGATTTGGATTTAACGTATCCAACAACAAGGCAGAATAGGAAGCATTACTAGTAGGGCTCCGTGTGGCTTGTGAACTAAAAGCAAAGACCATACACTACAGTAGTGATTCCCAACTCGTGGTCAACCATGTGCGAGGTGAATACCAATCTTGAGGGAAAAAATGGCAGCACACCTAGAAAAAGAAAGAACAACATTTGAACAGTTTGAATACAATAAAATCGAACAAGCTCTAAGGGAACAAAACATGAATGCTGATTCTCTAGCTCGACTTGCAACAACTACGGATGCTGACACACTCAATGTGGTCCCAATATTTTTTTTACCACATTTAAGTATCTCCGAGAAGGAAAAAAGAGAGGTCGACATGATTAATTTGCTATAAACCTGGATGACACCTATAATCGACTACCTCGTAACCAGGAATCTCCTTAAAGACCGGAATGAGGCTTGAAAACTGTTGTATAAGATTCCAAGATATACCATCTTGGAAGGGAGATTCTATCGAAGTGGTTATTCTATGCGATTGTTGTGATGTGTAACTCCCCCCAAGCAAAAAGGATCCTCGAAGAAATTCACGAAGGGTTGTCTTTCGAAAAAAGTAATAAGGCAAGGATATTTCTGGCTCACGCTAAAGGCCGATGCATTCACATATGTTGAACATTGTGATAAATGACAACATTTTGCGTTGACACCTCGAGCTCCACCAACCGAGCTCACAGTGTTAACCTCCCAATGGCCATTTGAAGTATGGGGCATAGACCTCATAGGGTCACTTCCAATGGGGCGAGGTGGAGTTAAGTATACGATAGTAGCAGTCTATTATTTCACTAAATGGGTTGAGGTTGAGCCCTTAGCAACGATCACCTCGAAAAATGTTCTAGACTTTGTGGTAAAATATATTATATGTCAATATGGGATACCGAGAAAGTTAGTCTCCGACAATGGAAGTCAATTTGATATTGAATTATTCACTCAATTTTGTGAATGAAATGGAATTATAAAAAGTTTCTCCTCAATAGCACACCCCCAGGTAAATGGTCAATTTGAAGCCATGAACAAAATCTTGAAAAGCTCCATTAAGAAGTGGCTCGAAGAAGCAAAAGGAAAATGGCCCGACGAATTACTGCAAGCTATATGGGCTTATAGGACGACAACTTGAACCTCGACAGGGCATACACCCATTTCACTAGCTTATGGCTATGAACCAATGTTGTCAATCAAGGTCGCAATTTTGACACTACGACGCGAAGCCTATGCCCAAGACTCAAACCAACTACATCTTGAAGAATCATTGTACCTGCTGGAATAAAAGCGAGACGAGGCTCTTCTTAGAAATGATGCATCCCAACAGCGCGTCACAAGGTACTTCAATAAAAGGGTTCGGGCCAAGCATTTTGGAATTGGAGATTTAGTACTCAGATGAGTAATTTTGGCCACACGAGATCCAACAACAGGAGTACTCGAGCCTATTTGGGAATGACCTTATCTGATCGAATCCAACATTCGACCTGGCATCTATAAACTGGCTCGATTATATGGAGATTTGGTCTCACGAGTTTGGAATGGTGAATATCTACGACCATATTATCAGTAAATTGTGAAAGATGTTTATTTAATGTAACCAAGTTTTATTCATTTTAGTTTTATCAATAAAATACTCTTCAAATCTATTTTCAATTTGTTAATTTTTTGCTTGCAACTCAAAAATAAAAAATCCTAAAATTTTATAATCATAGGAGTTTAAAGGGGGGGGGGGGGGGGGGTATATATGGCATCAAAATGATACCATAAGCATAGGTGCAACGATAATTAACCTCGCACGAGCATAATATAACAAGTTAAGAGTAACCAACTAGTGCACTTCAAGTTGGAATTTTTCTTGTAAATATTTTTAAGCTTGGATTTTCCTTAGGCATTAACCAAGTAAAGAAATTTAAAATTATAAGCAGAAAAACAATTGGGCTAATCCATACTACAAACTATACTACAATTTTTTTTAAATAATAATAAATTTAAAGTAGTTGTGATAGTAGTCAAACTAGTTTTAACGAGATCGATTCAGGAGCATAATTATGAACAAATATGCATAACAAGTATAGACGTTCATAATGAGTTCAAAAATTACTTGTACGTATAAACAAGTATAAATAAATTGTTATAAACAATGTAAGCTCGAAATATGTTAATACTTGTAAATATTGAGCATATGGTGAAAGCAAATATAAAGTAGACATGTATATAAGTTCATCAATTTATAAATATAAACTATTTCGACCAAAAAATTAAGATGAGTAAAATAACTCAAAAATTCGAGCTATTGATTGTCTCAGCCACGAGGGCCTTAAATATTTACATTACAAAAATGAGGGTTGAAGCCCTTGTTAATTAAAAAGAAGTAATAAATTTTTTAAGGCTGGGTGGCTCCGGTTTATACTTCACTTCTAGTCTCCTTGTTAACCCTTGCCTCATTAGCAGCCTCGATGGCCTCTTCTTCCGCGAGGCGAACTTGCCACTTCTCCAAAAACTCATCCTCATTGTCTGCCACAAAAGAGGTGTCGAGATCTGGGTTCATGGTCTATATCCTATACATGGCCATGCCAATATCCCCATCCTTCTTAGAGGTGAATTCTTCTAGGATTTGAGCCTTCTCACCCTCCATGATCTCGAAGGTAGTATTTTTATCCTCCTCAAGTTTGGTGTTTAAATTTTGCAGTCGTTCGAGCTTAGCTGCCTTGAAGGTCAATTCTGAGGCCTTAGTCTCAAGCTCCACCTTCACCTTGTTGAGCTCAGACTCTGCCACCAGCTTGCCCATCGCCTCTTTGAAAGCATCTGTGGCTTGAGTCTGGGCATTCTTGGCATCATAAGCGAGCTTGTGACTGACAGCCACCTCTGTTGTTAGCACGCAGTGTTATTGATGGAGTTGAGAAGAATTTGCATTAAACAAATGAATTGTTAAGAAAAAAATGTAAAGAAATTCAAATTCAAATTCAAATTAAATTTCAAGCTTTAAGAGTGCTTACCAAGACTAACAACTCCCCACCCTTATCAAAAAGGAAAGTGTAGTTGTTGCCCTTCAAGAACTCCCAGTCGGGGCCTTCGAGGTTACTGCAGGCACGACCAACTTGAGAGAGGACCTTCGACCCAAGTTCAGCTCCAGAGGTACCAGCCTCATTGTCCACCACAAACTCTCTCTCATGAGATGAGATTGTAAATTTAAGAACTATGGTGTGAACATGAGCGGGCCAGATCTTCGAGGTGTCGGCTACCTTTTTTGCCTTGTTTGGTGAAAAGATTCTTTCAAGAGGCCGATAATGAAGGGTCTGAGTAACATGGGCCGGTGGTAAAGTCTCCACTGAGGCTACAGGATAAGCGCCTGGGGTAGCAGCAGGAAGAGGGTCCGAGGCTGCTGAAGTAGCCTCGAAACCCTTAGCCACTTTTGAAGAAGGCTTGTTGACCTTCGAGGATACACAACTTCGTTTTATGCCCCTTGCTGTCGGAGGCTTGCTAAGGAGATTCTTGAGGTCCGAATCCATGTCACCTGCAAGATGAAGAAAAACACATAAGTATCTTGTATAATTAATTGAAATAAAAGTTCATAATGTAAGATGGGAAACCTAACTGCAAGACCAAGAAATTAATAAGTCATCCGAGGATATCTCGTTGACTTGAGAAGGTTCTCCAATTCTGCTTGACTCTTCACCCCAAATTGTGGAAGATAGCTCAAAAAAATCTCATCAATCATTCGATCCATATTGGGACCATATACCTTCGCACATGTTATGTATACAGTACATAGTTTGGAGATCGGACAACCAATTACCATCCTTATGTGCTCGAACCCGCTCAATATTTCTTTGGGAAAGAATTGGAGGGAGTGGGGACTGACACTTCTTTCCAAGAAGTATATTTGCGGTTTCTGCCATCATTGGTGATCTCGCCTTCCTCAGGAAAACTACACAAGCGGTGCCTGTGCTTGTGCAACATGTAGTTTAAGGACTGCTTCCTATACGGTAGCTGCAATATCTCCTCCCGGTGGTCGTCCATCTCCTTGGAAGGCTCAGGATGGTCAAAATTAGCTACATGAAAATATTAAGGATAATTAGTTGAATTAAGACTATACTTAAAGATACTAAGGAAAATTCTTACGAAATTGGTGGAAGGAATAAAATCTGGAGGGTTCGAGGCCGTTGGTCCAGAAAAATTGTGTCTTGAAGTTGGGAGGATGGTTAAGGATGTCTTCGAAGAGCCTCTTCTCTCTAGGCCAACTCGATGGATAATAAAACCCATCTCTGCCTCGGGCTCAAGTTGGGTTGCTTTTGAGGAAAAAGAGATAGAGAATCTCATATACTGAGGGCCCCTCCCACATAATCTCGTGATATAGCGACCTCAGTGCCACTAGAACTCTATAAGAGTTTGACTGCAATTGGAAGTAAGTGATATCGACCTAGTCGTTAAAAATTTTGAAATAATCCTTTAAGGGGAATAGTGCCCCAGCCCTCATATGCTTGCGACTCCATGACGTGAGCTTGAACTTTCGGTCTGGGTTATCCTCACATAGAGCATAACAGCTCCTCTCTTCTAGCTGACAGACTAACTTTGCAGACAACTTTAAATTGTGAGAAGACACGATGTCTGAAACTTGTATGGTAGATTTAACCGAGCTCTCATAAAGATCAACTTCAAAAAATTCACATTTGGAGGAGGGGAGAAAAGATATTTGAGGAGGGGCTAAGGTAGAAGACATGAGAGGTTGGCTCGAAGAGCTCTCCATAAGTTTTAAGGAGAGCTCGTTGGGATTAAAGATGATGGATACTTTGAGAGTGTTGTCCAAAGGTATGGGACAGATTAGGAATTAGTCTCAGGATGAACAACTAGTCGAAGTCTTTTCATTTTTCCCTCTATGACCTCGATGATTTGACATCAGAAATGAGCACTGATGTCCTCGCGCTCTATTTGCTCTTCGTACTCACGAATGAGTATTTGATTTCGAGAGAACGGAGACTCAGGTCAGGGTGATTGAGGTTGGTAGAGTATGGCGTGCATAGGCCCTCACCAATTCTTCTTGGAAGACTGCATCTTCCATAAATAAAGAAAAAGGTGAGGACCCAACACTTAAGATAAGTAGGAAAAAATTAATCGGGAAAGTATATCTTGAAAATTCGAGATGAGATAGGCTTGAAATAACGAGATAAGGGTTTCGAATAATTCGGGCCAATTTAGGCTTGAAGCATCGAGATAAAGTCCACATAAACACAAAAAGGAAAAATGGGCTATCTCGATTTTCTAGGGAAAATGGGAAATTACCCTAAAAATGGTAATTATTGATTTTTGTGCATTAAAACCCTATTCTTAAAACTTTATTTCTTGTACTACACGAAACTTATGACCTATACCCTATAGGCTTGAAATAAACCACATTTTCCCCAAATTTCTTAATTTAAATAGATCAAAATTATTTTTTTTCCCTGAATATATCGAGAACACTTTAAGAGCAAAAGAATAAAAAAGAACACTTTAAGAGCGAAAAGAAAAAAAAAGCAACACAAGCATATACATTGTTTTTCAGATAAACACAAAAGAAAAAAGGCAGAAAAACTTACACGAAGGAAGCCGAGGGAAATATTGAAGTGTTGATTGAAGAATAAAAAAAATGGATGACCTTGTTGAATCGTGAGAGTGAGAAATTTCTAGTTTCTTTCTCTTAGAAAACATGCAAGAGATCTCTGAGTTTTTAAAGAATGAAAGTGAACAAAAATGAGGAAGAATGGGCATATATAGGAAAAATGTGGTAATTTACAAAGAGATATGGGCCTTTAAAACATATTAACTCTTGATCCAAAGGACCACGTCTGATCTCAAAAAATGGCGGCAAGCCAGCAGATGAAAGGACGTGGGCAGAAAAGCATAGTACTTAAGTACTATTAATGTCCATTCCCAGGCTGACACGTGTAACTCCTCGAGTATGGTAGGTGAGCACGTTTCCTGAAAGAGAAGTTCAAAAGTTTCTCTCTCTTAAGGCTTGAATAGATACTTTTGAGGGGGCAAAATGTTACACCTCAAATTTCGAGTCAGATTTATTTTATCTCAAAATGTAGGCTCGCTGGAATAAAAGTCGAATGAGCAAAGTAAAATAAGCATGTTCATCTATACAAGTGACTCACGAAAGTGCCATGTTATAAGCTTACCTCAGAATGAGGTGTTAGCTCGAAAAGAGCAACCCGATTCAAAGATCGACCTTGAAAGCTCGGAGGATGGTGATGCGGATAGCATTGTGATGGTGATCTCGAACCACGGTGTAGGCTCGAAAGCGCATTCATGGTGGACGATGGGCAGTTACAGTACAAGCCTACAATCGTGGCTTAGTTACTGCATTGTTTAATTAACCCTATTTTTATGGGATATTTTTTATTTTAAATGTTTTTTATATTTTAAATATAAATTAGATATTATTATGAATATGGGGAGTAATATCTGTATCCAAGTCTATAAATACCTGGATTTAGTCATTTATTTGGGAGACGATTCTTGTACTCAAATTCTGGGAAATTGATTTAAAAACTTTAACTCAGAATATTTAATAATTGTGACTCATGGACTAAGTAGAGTTAACTATTGAACTACATAAAAAATTTATATTCGTTTCTTTTCTTCCTTAATCTTTGAAATAAGCTTAATTGTTCTTATTAATTTCTTAGTTGACGGAAAACGTTGTCAACAAAAAAATATTTAAATAAATAAATCTAAAGTGCCATGGCAGAAGGTCACCATCACGTTGTCATCCCACAAATTTAAAAAAATCAAAAGAAGAAATAATTACTCTTAGCAAATCTCCACCCTTAGATCAAGATCCAGTGGTTATTATTGCATAAACCATTAATGGTGACTTTTTCGGAACACCGTTGCAAAAGGACCCATATATATTTATGGGTACGTCTAGGGTGCACCCCCTAAAAATGGGCATATCGGTGCAACCCTCCTGTTTTTTTATACTAGGATGATTTTCGGTGAATTATTTTTATGACCATGTATATTATTATTATTTAGAGCATCCTCTAAATTTTTGAGAAATTTCGAATCGTTTTCGGTGCCAAAAACAATGTTCAAATAGTCTGCTACACTCGTAACTGTTTTTTCTTATGCGCAAGGAAGATAACTTGTTTGAACCATATTTTCAATATTGTAAATTGTTCGGAATATTCTGAAAATTTGCAGGATGCTCTAAATAATTACAATGTACACGATCATAAAAAAATTACGCCGAAAATCATTCAAGTACCGAAAACAAGAAAGGGATGCACCGATGCTCTAAAAAACATGGGGTGCACTCTAGAATTTTCCTCAATTTATAATACCACAACAATAGTATTGAGTGTAATTAAAAACGTTTATTACGTTACCATTACTAACTACATTAGCTAGAAATAGGAGAGTTTGGAGTCTTTCAAGAGAAGAGAACTTGCACTATATTTAATAACTTAGAATATGTAATGTCTAAAAAATATTGATACATAACAGCATTAATTTCATATTTATTTTTAGTTAGTAATATAAATTACATAAATTTTGGACAACTCTTCTATCATTTAGAAACTGTCTCTAACAAATTTACTTAATTTTTAAATTTTGTTGTAAATGTATTCGCATCCAATTTGGACTTATTACATACAATAAAAATGGACGACAGGTATGACACTAGGGTGGACCCAGATAAAGACAAGGGGCAGTTCTCCCTCTGTGTTTTTTATTGTTAATTTTTATAATGTAATTATTTTTATATTTTTGTTATTTTTTTAATAAATTTTTATAATTATGTTCTTACTAAATTATTTTTAAGTAATTTTATATGTAATTTTTACATTTTAGCGCCTTCATTTATTTATTTATAGTATTATATCTTAAATAATTTAATTTTATAAATACATATATAATATAAAATCAACAATATGTGACATTCTTCTTTTAGCAAAGATTTTTGAAGTTTTCACTATTGCAAATTTAACGAGGATATTATTGAAGACTTTCGAAACTTTTAAAAATTCTCACTAAATCTATATTTGTTGTAAATGTTTTGAGCCTTATTTTTTATTAGACCATTCAGGATTGAAGATTGATGTAAAAAAGCTTTGGGGGTTATTTGGTGCTATAAAAATCATTAAAAGGTGATGTTGGAGTCATATTAACCCCTCATCAACAACCAAAATTCACACAAACTAGCTCGATTTTCTTTTAACATAATATCAGAAAAAATAATTCATTAGTCTTAATAATAACGTGGTCGATGTATTCAGCACATGCGCTCTTATATACCTTTATTTAAGTGGATTTTGAAACTATGTCCCAAAAAAATTTGATTGGCAAGTTAAGTGAAATAAAGCAACATTAATTATTTAATATTAATAATAGTAATAATTAAGCCTTCATACCCCTATCATGGTAAAATTGTTTTGTTCCCTTTTTATTTTTTCGTTTAATGTTAACTAAATATCGTTTCAATTCTGTGAAAATTCATATTCTCATAGATATCATTAATTTTGTAGCAAGTTATCATAATTGATTAGACATTTTAACTAATCACAACTAACGAATTAAAATCTAACCATCAATATTTATATAATTATTCTTGAGAAAGTCAAGGAATGGCAATGGTGCGGATCCCTATCCCTATATATAGGTTAATTATATAACAATACTTGCCACATTAACCAACGGGGACGTGTGTGTATTAACCTATAAATAATGGGGAGTAACTATAGTTATCTGTACTGATTGATAATAATAAAATGAAAAAAAAAAGAAACTTATTGATTAAATGAAATGGTCATCAATTTAATTTTATATTTATATAATTTTGATACAAAAATAAAATAACATACTAAATAGTATCAAATTTAAAATCTAATAATCATTTCTTTTAATAATTAAAATCTAATCTTAAAATATTATATATTCAAAATTTTAAGTAAAATATAGTAAAACATAGAAAAATTCTGTTAGTTTTTATTAATATTTTATAAGTATATATTATATATTTACTAATATATAAGTAGAATAAAATTATATATTTATAAAATATAAAATTACATAAATAAATAAATTATTATATATATCGAGGCGGGTATGGGGCAGATTATGCTAATACCATACCCATATATATGCGGGGTGGTTATTCCCCACCCCAGTCATTTTTCCCGCTTGAATAATTTTTTCCCGCCCCATTCGGATAAAATAATCATGGGTACCTATAACCATGAGTTATATTGCCATCCATCTACTAGGTGTGAACACCGAAAATCTGCCCGACCAGAACTCGTGAGACCCAAAAATTTGAACTGCATGTTTTTTTTGGGTCAAACCCGTTCCGACCCAACCCATGTTCAGATTGGGTTCGGGTTTCAAGTTTTAAGAAAATCGGATTAGGGTTTGAACCCAAAACCCTCTACAATTAAAAAAAAAATAGTTTTTGACCTAACCCTAATTTTACTCCCAACTTATTCTCTCTATCACACTCACAGCTGCCACAACAATACCCGACTCTCCCTACCTTTCCTCCACTCTCAACCTAGTCGGCAACTCTCAGACCAGGATTAGCTGCCTCACATCCCGTTGTGGCAAACCTTGACCCTCTTTCCCTCTCTAAATTTCAATTCCTCATAGTCAATAAGTCATAGCCCCAAGACTTGACCCTTTCTCTCAATCTTGGAGCCTTCCCTGTTTGTGCTAACTTCGCCCTTCACTAGCCTTGTGCTCACATTGCTAGCTTTCTCCACTACAAGATTACATCATGGAGCTTATTAGCCATGTCAAAATCGTACATTTGAGTTTTTTTAATTATTTTTTTTAGATCTGAATATCTAATTAGAAGCTAAGTTGTTGTTTTATTATATTTTAATAAAATGTTTAATTTATAAAATAAGTGTTACAAAAATTGATTATTTAATCTAATGGAGGAATGTTATATTATTTCATATAATATAATATTATATTAAATAATGTGATTTGTCACACCTTGTAATATATAATTGAGAGTTACAAAATTTAACACATGTGTGTGCCCAAATGTGACATATTTTGGAGTTACAAAATCATTTACAAATTTGTAACTCACAAATATTACCCAATAATATGTAGATTGTGTATTACATATTTTAGTTTGGATTTCACAAAGCCATTATGAAATATGGCTGTTGGAGACATGTTTTTAATTCTCGTTAGGTATATGGATGTTACAAAATCATGTGGGAAAGGGTTTGGGACATTTTGGAAAAACTGAAAGTTTTTATGCTGAAAATGGGTTGTAGTTGCGGCCGCTGATATTCCCTGGCCGCAGCCTGGGGGACAGAGGCCAGTGGCCACGGCCATTGATACTCCTGGCCACGGCCAGTGAGGCTGATAGCCAAAACCACTTTTCAAAATTTTCCAATTTGAACGATTCTAACATCCTAAGTAACTCCCAAATCTCCATTTTAATTACATAAACATCCAATTAAACATTGGTAATAGCCATGGGGTAGGTGGAATTTAAAATTCAAATGGTATCTCAAACTCTATAAATAGGAGCCTAATGCTCACTTGATGACACACCATTTTCCATCCGCAAAGCACTTGGCTTGAAAATACACCATAGACATAAAGGAGAATGTCTAAAGTTATTGTTTGTAATATTTTGATTCAAGAAGGAATCAATTTAAAACATAAAGGAGAATTTTAGAAACAAAGAGGTTTCTAGAATTAATATTCAAGAAAAATATTTATCTTGGATATTGAAGTATAAAATAGTGGGGGTGTTGACTATGCTCAAACTCACTATTTTAATGGTGTAACTATTTTAATCAAACTATAGCTAGCAACTAAGTTTGAATAAAATAATGAGAGTGTTTAAGTATGCATACATGAGAAAAGAAATGACTCAAATTGAATCATATCTACATCTCAAGGGATGAGACTTAGACTCTCTAAAGAGATTCACGATTGATGGTAACCTATCTTAATACTAGTAATCATACTAGTATTAGGTTCAATAGGTAATAACAAGTCAATCAAGTGAGTAGTAGTAGTACTCAAATTTTGTCCCATCTAAGATATGAGTACTACTACCGAAATGATGGTTAAAACTGGAAGGTTTTTTAATAGAACTCGGTCTTGAAAAGATAAGTATTTTAGGGAAACAAAATACTGTAAGAGTTCTACCTATATAGACTTAAGGTTGGTGTCGCCCCTCATGAGAATTAGGAGTCATTCTCAAGAAAGTTCTATAAATGGAATGTGCACATGGCCATTAATGGTGCAAAAGCGAGACATTGAGATCTCAAGTGAACATAACAAATGTGTGTGTGTTATAACCAGTTTATTATCAAGGGATGATGGTTTAATGCTTCGGCAACCAAAATTTCAATAAACTTTGTGGTAATTACACTAAGGTAAAATTCAAGAGAGTAATTATTTAATCAAGTGGGGTAATATTATATTTTAATATAATGTTTGATTTATTAAATAAGTGATACAAAAAGTGATTATTTAACCTAGTTGTGGAATGTTATATTATTTCATATAATATAATATTAGATTAAATAATGTGATAAAATGTGATTTGTCATACCTTGTAACATATAATTTAGAGTTACAAAATTGGACACATGTGTGTGCCCAAATGTGACATATTTTTAATTTACAAAATTTGTTACAAATTTGTAACTCCTAAATATTACTCTATAATGTGTAGATTGTGTATTACACATTTTAGTTTGTATTTCACAAAGCCATTATGAAATATGGCTATTGGAGACATGTTTTTAACTCACATTAGGTGTATGGAGGTTACAAAATCATGTGAGAAAGGGTTTGGGACATTTTGGAAAAACTGATTTTTTTTATGCTAAAAATGGGTTGTGGCCACGACCGCTGATACTCCTGGCCACAGCCAGTGAGGCTGACAACCAAAACCACTTTTTAGTTTTTTCCAATTTGAACGGTTCGAACATCCCAAGTAAGTCCCAAATCTCCATTTTAATTACATAAATATTCAATTAAACATTGGTAACAACTATGGGGGTTGGTGGAATTTTAAATTCAAAGGATATCTCAAACTTTATAAATAAGAGCCTAATGCTCACTTGTAGGACACACCATTTTTTATCCACAAAGCACATGGCTGGAAAATACACCATAGAGACTTGATAATTCCATAGAGCTATTTCCTTGAGAGATCCCTTAGTGCTTAGAGAATAGGAGGAAATAAACTTTTGGACAAAGGTCTTGAACCTTGTTCAAGTTGGTGATCCCCACTTGTAGAGTCCCGGAATGTTTACTTAGTTAGCTAGCTAGTTGTAGTTGTAGTATTTTAGATTTCGTGGATTTTGGTTCAAACCGAGACTTAGTTGGAAACTCGTAGCAACACTTATAGATTTTATAAGTCTAACCTATAGTTTAAGAATATTAATTATAACATAAGGTTTGATTAATATAGCTGATTATAAAGATGTTATTTATTATACTATAAGGTTTAGATAGAATTATTAAGATAATGACACTTGTCGTGTGCACGTTTATTTAGGGATTTAATTATAGTTTAAATAAAAGAAAGTTCAAGAAAGCTCTAGAATCTTCCAAGACCATTAGGAGCATGACATTTGTCACAATCTTGTTTATTTGTGGATTATGTTGTTATTTAGATAATTAAATAGATTTTCCGTAACTTTAAGGTACTGTAACTTCCGACCTATTTTTGACCCAGTTATGTTATGAATTTCGAAAAATAGTATTTCTAAAAAGTTGTAGATAATTGAATTAACTTTCTAATGGTATAAATATGGTCTAAATCGGAGTCCTACACTCCAATTATGTTGATTTTACAACAAGTGAGTTTAGAGTTACGAGATTTAGGAAGTTAGAAGTTAGGATTCTATTTTATTTAAATTTAAATTTGGATTATAATTAGAATGAAATTAAATATATATTTTTTTAAATAGAAGAAAGATCTAGAAACTCTAGAACCTTCCAGAACCACTAAGAGTATGACACTTGTCATAATCATGTTTATTTAAGGATTTAAGTATTTTTTTTAATAGGATAATTTTACTCCTCAAACTCTATAAATAGGACCTAGTACCCGGCCCTTTCACTTACTCTTCAGCTGTGATCATACTCCAAGGTGCTAGTGAGAACATAAGAGTGATACACTTGGGTTGGGAAAGAAAAGCTTTATCATTCTTAAGTTTTATCAAACACTTGGGAAGTAAGGATTAGAGTATTTCGGTATTGGAGTTAGGCCAATCCTTAAGATCAATAAAGGTAGCCTTATTCTCAAGTATAATTCTTTTGATTCCTTAGTTTCTTTAGTTTCCATTCAGGTTAACTTTTGTTATGGTTTTGTGGTTAGGTTTTTAAGTTCTTTGAACTGAAGGTGTCTTTTCGGTAAGTTTTCTCTTGGTGGTTTAGTTCTATTCTTTTCATCTCTTTCCCTTAGAGATACTCACTATTCGTATTGTTGGTTTAGGAGTGTTCTACGTCCCGCATTTGTTCTCATATCCCGGTTTTGGTAAGGAAAATAGGATAGAATTTTGTATTCTTATATGATATGTTATGCTTATGTTATATGTTATGTTATGTTATCTTATGTTGTGTTATGATATGTTAACATTATGTGTAGTATGATATTAGACCTTGGGCATATGACTTGTCTAGCTAGCAAGCCCCAATAATTTATGGGCATATGACTTGCTTGACTAGCAAGCCCCACCAATCTATTGGGCATATGACTTGTTTAGTTTACAAGCCCCAAGTAGTATAATGGTCATTGTTGTAGTATATGACATATGTTTATGATATACTTATAGTATATGTTTAGGATATGTTTTTAGCATATGTTATGATATAATTTTATGTATATGATTTATGTTGTTAGTTTTTCCTTGTTGGGCATTAGGCTCACTCCTTTTCTTTTTAGTGTGATGCAGGAAAATAGATGCAATGGCGGAAGGATTCATGGAAGCTTGGTGTGTGTATGGAGGTGAATGGAGTGGATGGGTTGCGTGTCGATTCGAGGACAACGTTTTTTTTAGTTTCTTTAAATTATGTTTTTATATATTTTTCCGCATTTAGCTTTGTAAACAATTTTATTAAAAGTTATGTTTTATTTTAAAACAATGAGCTCATTTATGTATTACAGATATTATTTTCCAAAGTTTCAATAAAGTTATGAATTTTATTATGTATGTTCTTTTCAAAGTTGTAGTTATGTCTAGTAGGTTTAATGACCTAAGTCTCATAGATAGTTGGGTCGTTACACCACTACTCTACACTTTGGTTGTGTGAGAGTTTGTGTTCTTATTATTGTTAATTTCATTCTTTTGATCTTGTTGTTCTTATTTTACTTGTATTATCATTGTTTTGAGTTTGTGATACCTTGTCTATTGTATTTTTTTTCATAGAGTTGTATTTTGATTTTCCATATTTCCATTGAATAAAAATATATTCTCTAACATATCGTTCTTGGTAAAGAATAATTTTTTGGATGTGGCTCTCATACAAAGTGTAAAATTTGAAATCCGACTTCCACCACCCAAGCTCTATCCAAAACCCAAAAACTAAACCTGCACTAAATCCAAATGTTTTCAAACCGGTTTCAGTGACATATTCCCATAATCCAAATTCAAAAATCGTGAACCTAGAACCCGCAAAACCCAAACCGTGTTCAACCCTGCTGACTGCTAACATATATGTGATTTTATCACCCACATTTTGAAAACTTATCTTATATAAAATTTAGATCCCAAAAAATGTGTACAATAGAAGATCGATTTTTTGTGGAAAATTCATTATCATTAAATTTATTGAAAAAGCTAATTTGGGTAGTGAAACTATATCCAAAGAGCCGAAAAAACTCTCATATATACAGTGCTCTATAATACTTGTGAAACTTCATGCGCACATGTACATACTAATAAGTGTTGGGGTTTTATGCCCTAATTAAAACCAAATTTCTTTGTAATCTCATTTTATTATCAATAAAAGAATAGAAATCGATTTTTGACTTGGTCAATCACTTTGCTCACATGTTTTATTTTCATGATTATTTGTTTAATATAAACTTCTATTAAATCCTGAGCATATAGCTAATCGTATTTATAGTGACGTAATTACAGTGGAATATAACTATGATTATATGCTCAAATATAAGTTAGTCCTAAGATTAGTCAGTGCACAGGATTTACACTGACTTGCCAATCTACGATATGATTTACTTACACATCGTAGTGTTATGTTCTTTCCAGAACATTAGCAAAGTAGATAAGACCGGATGTATTTGTTACATCAGACTGGACCAATATTGATAGTAGATAGGATAAGCAAACATACCGTTATTATCTATTCTAGTCATATCATATAGTTGACCATAGGTCAATTCAATCTTAATTCTGAGTGGTTAGTATTCTAACTGGTTGTATAATTTGAGTTCATTGACTTGTTCGTTACCAGCTTACCCTGCGGACTAGCCCATACATACATCTTGGGAACTCGGTAGTATAATTGAGTGGGAGTGTTAATCACAGATATGAACATCTATAGCTTATGATGAAGAAGTGAAATGATGGTTTCCTTTAAGTTTGGTTCAAGGTGCTAAATGATAGTGTTATCCCCATTTCCTCTCAGGGTTTTGGGCCCTCGCCCCGGCCCACGGTCAACGGGGCCGGTTCGGTATTCGGGCCCAACCCGCGGACTACGGACTGGGCCTGTGCAGGAAGGTCCGGGAAGTATCTCCGGGTTCATGATTCGGCTCGAACGGTCCCGACACTGTCCAGAGTGCCCCGGATCATCGCGTCCCGCTCCCGGACCCAGAATGGTCCGGGTCCGAAGTAAACACAGCGGGCCCAAGGTAAACTAACCTGGACCGCTTCATCCCCAGGCTATGGGCCAGGCGTCCAGGACACTGTAGCCGCCTCATTTCGCGTGGGTCTTGTCCCCCCACTTTTCACCTGCAGAAAGGGTCTCCTTGGGATTGTCTGCTGGCGTGTCAGGACTGCGCAGCCAAGTACTCTGACCGGTCTTGTCCCCTGAATCTGCCTCGTGATTCGAAGTGGTCAGAGCCAAAGTGCCGTTTTGTCGGGAGAATGCTTGCATCTCAGGGCAACTAATTGGGCCTGAGTTGGTTTGGGCTTGATGTACTATATATCTTTTTAGCTCGGACCTCTACTAGGAAGGCCCCCTGTACACATATTCCAAATGGGCCCGGGTCAGGCCCGGCCCAAACCTGGTGTCCCCCTCATTCTATAAATATAAGTTGTAATGCTCCATAGAAAAGGGGGCAAAAACTCTGCTGAAAGACAGTTAGACAACTTCATTGTAAAAGCTTATTCTAGCTCTAATACAGATTTATATACAGACTCGTGGACTAAGGCTAGTTAACGCCCCAACCACGTAAAAACCTTGTGTCGATCCTCTATTCTCTTTATTATAATCAGTAAATATCCTTCTTTAGGAGAGTTGCCGAAAATCTCGGTTAACAGATAGAGATCTCATTTCAGTAATTAATATTAGTTTACAGAAATATCATTTACAAGGAACTAAGTGTTTTAGGTATAAAATACAATGAGGGGTAAAACGGTATTTTAGTCGAATCTCATTGTAGACCATCTATAGAGGATTTAGTGACAAATTATGGTTGTAATAAAGGATAATTAATAACGTATCTATATTTTTTATAGAGTGTTTGATGAATTCAAGAGTCCAATTTCAAATCTTTAGAGAGAAGTCATGAGGAATTAATAAGTTTGTAAATTTATTTGTTCAATTTATGATAACTTATTGGAGCTTGATTTCATAGGCCCATGATCCCCACTGTACCTTGGATAAAATCATCTAGATAGTCTCAAGTAATTGATTTAATTATCAATTAGAATTATCAAAGTTGAACATGTCAATTTTGGATAGTTTCACAGAGTTATACAATCTAGAGAAGAAAAGAGATTTTAGGGCAGATTTATTAATTAAGATAAATTGGTGTCTAAATTAATAAATAAGTTTAAATCAAGGTTCAAATTATAATAATTAATTTGATAAAAGATTTAATTAATTAATCAATAAAAAATAATACATGCCTTGATCTTAAGACCAATGTGCTTACAATTAAATGGAAAATTTTACATGCCTAAAACCCATGGGAATTTCGACCTAGGGCTAATAATTGGCTATTATTTTATTAATTTTTAATTAAATAAGTAACATATTGAGCCTATAAAAGGAATGCTAAGTGAGAGTTGAAAAACATATGTTTGAGATAACAGAAAGACTATTTGACAGAAAATCAGAAGATCTATTCTTGATGCTCTAGGTTTTAGATTCTCTCTACAGTATAAGTCATTTTCTAAGCCTCAATATTCTCTTCTATTCTTCTTCTTATTGTATGAATCTCATGTGTTGAGAATTGCCCACTCTAGTCTAGGTGATTCTAATGATACTTTGGAAGGTTGTGAAGAAAACTGAAGGAATGCATCAATCATTCCATTGCACAATAATGTAAGTGTTCTTATCATTATCTCTGTATGAATTCAATTTTAGAAACATTTTCTATGTTTCCTTGTATTAATATGTTTCATATAAGATTTACATGAAAATACACAAGATCTTTAATAAGTTTTCCCAACAATAAGCATATCCCCTCTAGCTAACAACCAATTAAGAAGAAGTAATAATTAAAAACTAATTTACGGGGAAAAGAACACACAAATCAAAATGAAAGTTCCATTTTTGATGATATTATCAAGTAATTAATTTAATTAGTAAGAGATTACGTACAAAATATATAATTGACTTATGCAATAAAAGTATATTTCCTCGACTCAGTTGTTTCATACTTTCATATCAGTCTTCTAATATCGTTTCTCCACTTCTACACTTGAAATTCCTTCAACATTTTTTTAGTCAATCTTTGGGAGAAGAATTAAGACTATTTCCTCCCAAAGAAGCTTATGAACAAAAGATGCACAAAGTGTACAAGAAGCCTGTAAAATCATTCTTTGGAAAATATATTTATAGACCATTTATTTTATTTACTAATAATTTCTATGAATTAAAACTAGATTGTATGTATTGTAAAAGACGTGTGTGACTTATCATTGAGTTGTCAAAAGTTTTAATTCTTATTTGTACCTTAAAAGGATTCTTAAAATAGAATTACAATCCTTGAAGATATGATCTCATCATGATAATTTCGTGCAGATTAAATCACATATCCTCAAGATATTTTTTTATATGAATGTGATTTATTTTTTCAAATGAATCTGGACTAAATTCTTCCCAGGTACAGAAACTGCCCAGTCGAATGCCCAATCTATGGAAACAGAATGAGAGAGATTGGCAGATTGTTTCCTTATAAAGAAAATTTGCAAATCATTTCTTTATTGCTCCAAATTGCAAGAGGGTCTCTTCAGAACGTACCAACAACTATAAATAAATAGCAAGAGCTCTTGGAAAGTCAAATATTTGATCTTGTGATAAGGATAATTTATTTGATTTATTATGACTGAGTATTTTTAGGGATTGATTTATTCTGGATAAGAAAGATTCGAAAATGAACCTGATCAAGAAAAATTACCAAATTTGTTATAGCTACTCAAGACTAATGATCAAGATAACTCAGCGGTTTCCTGTTTCGTCGAAATAGAATCAACCTGGCTGGCAAATTTTTTCAATCAAATAAATTCGCAAATATCCTAATATTAATTGCAAGATTTCAAAAGAGCTGGTCTTGGACGTTTTTCTCAGCTATAAATACATTTCAAAGACCTTTGGAAAAATCACCTCCTCCATTTTGTATTTTGTAAACACTTATTATCTTTTATGAGTGTTTCTTGGTAAAGATTAAGTTGTTCACCTTAATCTTTGTGTGTGTGTCGAGTACACTTATCCATATATCTATCTTGTTCCTTGTAACAGGTGGTATCTCTTGTGAACGTGTTTCTAAGGATCTTCTGGAGAAGATTTCCTCAAAGTCTCGCTTCTGGAGGAAGAGATCACTCGCTATTCATTGAAGGGATTTCAAGAGAATCAATGTTTCATGAAAACCAGATTCATAGAGAAGAGTACAACAAGATTGCGACAATAGTTTAAGATGAAGTCTTACATTGTTTAAGTCAATGCTTTTGTACACACTATTTCTTTAATTAGTTTATTCTCTAGGCGTCGGCCTGTGGATGTAGGTTATTCGAAAAGATTTTTAAACCACATAAATATTCATTGTATTCTTATTGTTTTTGCAATGTCTTTTTATTTTGTTCAATTTATTTCGTGACAAGTTTTTATTTTGTCTCGACAGATCTTAAATATGTTTCGACATTTAACTACCATTCCGCACCTTAATTAATTTACCTGTTTTAATTAATTTGGTAATTACTAAAAATAGAATTTCAAAGCCTACTATAATACTAGACAAAGATACCATTCTTAGTCTCACTCACAAAGCTCTTAAGCTAGGTCACTCTTTTGATTACAAAGTCTCTCAAATGAATTGGTCAAAAGTATACAACAACAAGCTTTAAAAATCCCCTTTATAGTGGTTGAATACCTTCACAACAACTTGTCCAACAAACCTATAATCACAATTATATACATAAAAACTGATGGTGTGTGAATTAGTGATAAAGAAAATAGTGATGATTTGTTGTAGTTTAGAATATTTGATGAGTAGTAGTAGTGGATAGAGTACTGATAGATTAGGATATTATAATTGGTGTTGTTGAGTTGACAAGTGAAGAAATTTGGGTTTGGAGGAGTAAGGTTTATGTTTTAGAGAGTAAATAATAGTAGAAAGTAGTAGAACTTTATTGATGGTTTGTAGTTTCTAGTTACATCATTTTGCTACCCATGATGGTTTTGGGGTTTTATGCCTTAATTAAAACCCAATTTCTTTGTAATCTCATTTATTATCAATAAAAGAATAGAATTCGTTTTTTTTTACTTTGTCAATCACTTTGCTCACATGTTTTATTTTCATGATTATTTGTTTAATATAAACTTCAATTAAATCTCGAGCATATAGCTAATCATATTTATAGTGACATAATCACAGTGGAATATAAATATGATTATATGTTCAAATATAAGTTAGTCCTAAGATTAGTCAGTGCACAGGATTTACACTGACTTGCCAATCTATGATATGATCTACTTACACATCGTAGTGTTATGTTCTTTCCAGAATATTAGCAAAGTAGATAAGATCGGATGTATTTGTTACATTGGAATGGACCGATAATGATAGTAAATAGGATAAGGAAACATACCGTTATTATCTATTCTAGTCATATCATATAGTTGACCATAGATCAATTCAATCTTAATTCTGAGTGGTTAGTATTCTAACTGATTGTATTATTTGAGTTCTTTGACTTGTTCGTTACCAGCTTACCAGCTTACCCTACGGACTAGCACATACTTACATCTTGGGAACCCAGTTGTATAATTGAGTGAGAGTGTTAATCATAGATATGAACATCTATAGCTTCTGATGAAGAAGTGAAACGATGGTTTCCTTTTAGTTTGGTTCAAGGTGCCAAATGATAGAGATCTCATTTCAGTAATTAATATTAGTTTACTAAAATATCATTTACAAGAAACTAAGTGTTTTAAGGATAAAATAAAATGAGGGGTAAAACAGTATTTTAGTCCCATCTAATTGTAGACTGTCTATAGAGGATTTACTGACAATTATGGTTGTAACAATGGATAATTAATGATGTGTCTATATTGCTTATAGAGAGTTATATGAATTCAAGAGTGCAATTCCGAGCCTTTAGTGGAGTCACGAGGAATTAATAAGTTAGTAAATTTATTTGCTAGATTTATGATAACTTATTGGAGCTTGATTTCATAGGCCCATGGTCCTCACTGTACCTTGGATAAAATCATCTAGATAGTCTCAACTAATAGATTTAATTATCAATTAGAATTATCAAAGTTATCTAAGTCAATTTTGGATAGTTTCACAGAGTTATGTAATTTAGAGATAAAAAGAGAAATTATGACAGATTTATTAATTAAGATAAATTGGTATCTAAATTAATAAATAAGTTTGAATCAAGGTTAAAATTATAAATAATTAATTTGATAAAAGATTTGAATAATTATTTAATTAATTAAATCAATAGAAAATAATACAGACCTTGTTTTTAAGTCCAATGGGCTTATAAGTAAATGAGAAATTTCACAGGCCTAAAGCCCATGATAATTTCGACCTAGGGCTGTTAATTTGAATTTATTTTATTAATTTTTAATTAAATAAATGACCTAATTGAGTCTATAAATGGAATGCTAAGAGAGAGTTGAAAACACAAGTCAAAACACAGTTTTCTGATAAATTCTCTCTATAAACATAAGTCCTTTTCTAAGCCTCATTATTCTCTTCTTCTCTCTGTATCTATCTCATTTGTTTAGAATTGCCCACTCTAATCTAGGTGATTCTAAGTATACTTGGGAAGACTGTGAAGATAATTGAAGATCGGTTTAGTTTCTTGGTATTACTCTGCGACAGAAATGATACAAGGGTTAGAGAAACTGAAAGAATGACTCTATTATTGCGCTGCATATAATGTAATTATTCTTATCATTATTTCTCTTTGAATTCAATTTTACAAACATGTTCTAGGTTGTCTCATATGAACTTGTTTAATATTAGATCTACATGAAAATAAATAAAGATCCTGTATAAGTGTCCTAATAAATGGGGTATTTGTAGTGGCTAGCCCACTTTACATTGTGGCTAAAATTACTTGTTCTAGATCCTTCTTTTACTCGAAGGAATATTAACCACACAAATTTAATTGTTTCTCAAGCATAACTAGAAAGTTCTAGACTTAAGTTTTCTATAAATGTTTATAAGAAATTCTAGAGTAATCTTATTCTACAAATATCTAGAAAAATCTAGAGTAAAGTATTCTAGAAATGTCTAGCATATTCTAGAGTATTCAAGAAATGTGTAACAACTTCTAATACTCCTCCTTGGTACACATTTTCAGCAACTACAATCAAGTCTCGTAGTAGCTCGAACTTGCCTCTTGGTAGTGCATTTGTGAATATATCTGCTATCTGCTCTTCAGTCCTGCAGTGCTTGAGCTCTATTTCCTTACTTTCTTCAACTTCTCTAATGAAGTGATACTTGATGCCTACATGCTTGGTCCTGCTGTGAAATATGGGATTTTTGGCCATTGTTATAGCTGATTTGCTGTCACAATAGATCTTTGTAACTTCGTCTTGTGACTCTCCCATGTCTTCAAGAATTCTTTTCAACCATATAGCTTGGCTTGTAGTCATTGTTGCGGCAATATACTCTACTTCAGCTGATGATTGCGCAATTGTCGCTTTTTTCTTTGATGCCCAGGAAAATATCCCTGATCCAATTGTGAAGGCATATGCTGTTGTTCTTTTCATTTTATCTAGTGATCCTGCCCAATCACTATCTGTGTAGCCGATTTGTTTTGAGCCATGGGTGACTCCATACCATACTCCTCAGTTCTTTGTTCCTTGCAAATATCTAAGAACTCTCTTGGCTGCTCCGTAGTGAACTTGACTTGGATCGTCCATGAATCTTGATAGAAGACTGACTGCATACATAATGCCTGGTCTTGAATCTGTCAGATAGAGTAAGCTGCCAATTAAACTTTCATTCATCTGCTTTTGGAGAGCCATCCTCTTTCTTGAGTGCTTTGTTATTGTCTAGTGGAGTTGATACTATCTTACATCCCTCCATTTTGAACTTCTTCAATAGTTTCTTTGTATACTTCTTTTGTGAAATGAAGATCCCATCTTCTTTTTAAGTTATTTCAATCCCGAAAAGTATTGCATTAAGCCCAAATCGGTCTTCTCGAAACTTTTCATCATGTCTTCTTTAAACTTTTTGACCATCTTCTCATTATATGTTATGAGATCATCAACATATAAAGAGACAATAAGTGTGTCATTCGTTCCTTGAGTCTTGATGTAGAGTGTTGGCTCACTTTTGCTCCTCCTGAAGCCTTGTTCAGTGAAGTAGTTGTTGATCCTGTTGTACCAGGCTCTTGGAGCTTGCTTTAGGCCATATAAAGCCTTTTTTAACTTGAGAAATTTCTCTTCTTGTCCTTGCACCACGAACCCTTGAGTTTTCTCCACATATATGTCTTCTTCGAGATAGTCGTTGAGAAATGCTGACTTCACGTCTAGTTGGAAAATCTCCCATTTCTTCTGTGCAGCTGGAGCAATCAAAGCCCTGATTGTGTTGAGGCGTGCAACTAGAGCAAATGTTTCATTTTAGTCAACTTCATGATGTTTGAGTATCCCTTGGAAACTAACCTTGCTTTATGCTTTAGAATTGAGTCATCTGAATTGTGCTTTATCTTGTAAACCCACTTGGCTCCTATAGTGTCTTTGTCTTGTGGACGATCTACAAGCTCCCAAGTATAATTCTTCTCGATCATCTTTATCTCTTGTTCCGTAGATTTTCTCCATACTTCTTGCTTTTGAGCAGCTTCAAAGCTTTCTGGCTCCACAAGCATTATGTTGCAAGTCTCGTAGATATCTACTAAGGGTCTCAATCGCCTTGGTGGTGATTTTGGAGGAGATTTTGTGTCTTGTACTGGTTCTTGCGTAGTTGGTTGAGTTAAAGACCTAATTTGATCATGGTCTTCAATAATTTCTTGTCTTGGTGATAGAGGAATGTTGATAGTCTTCTTTTCTATTTCTTCTGTCTCCCAATTGTATGCAGCATCTTCGTCGAATCTTACGTCCCGACTAATTATTAGTTTCTTCGTTCCTAAGCTATAGACTCGATAACCTTTTGATTGAGTGCTATAGCCTAAGAAAATTCCTTTCTTAGTCTTCTTATCTAGCTTGCCTCTTTTCTCTTTTAGAATATGTGAGTAGCATATGCAGCCGAATACTTTGAGATGATTTGTTGATGGCTTTCGTCTACTCCAAGCTTTAATCAATGTCTTATCTTCACATCTTTGGTTGGACATTTGTTGAGCAAGTAGATTGCAATGCTTACTGCCTCTGTCCAAAATGTTTTTGGAAGACCCTTCTCCATGAGCATAGCTCTTACTGTCTCTATAACAATTCTGTTTTTTCTCTCAGACACACTATTTTGTTCTGGTGTGTATCCAACTGTTAGTTGATGCTCCATGCCTTCATCTTCGTAGAACTTATTGAACTCATTAGAAGTGTATTCTTTGCCTCTGTCACTTCTTATTGTCTTGATGTTGTGAACACTTTGTTTTTCGACACGAGTTTTGAATTTCTTTAAAATATCAAAAACTTGCGATTTTTGTCGCAAAAAATAAACCCATGTCATTCTAGTAAAGTTGTCGATAAAGAGAATGAATTACCTGTTTTGATCATTTGACAGAGTATGCATAGGTCAGCAAATGTCTGTGTGGATTAACTCTAGTGGCTCTTTGGCCTTCCATGCTTTACCATATGGAAATGTTGTATGTTGACGCAGTTTTTCGTCAAACAGTAAAAGAAGAGCACGTAAACAATGAATGACAATGGCTAAATGAAATAAAACAAATCAAACACGCGATTTTTACGTGGTTCAGCAGTTAAATCTACCTATTCCACGAGTCTCTGTTATTAATCTTAAGATTATCTCTGAAAATTCCTTAGCATGAATTCTTCAGAGTTTTCTCTCAAGGATCAGAAATTCAGTCCCTTACAATGGTGCATGGCTTCTCTATTTATAGAGAAGGATGCAGAATACTATCCCACATATTTTGGGTAGTTACTCTTTTGTGAATAAAATAAATGGCTTTAAATGCCTATAATCAGATATAAAAGGAAACGTCCCTGAAGACCAGGAAACGCATAACTGACCAAATAATACCCCACGATTCTTGGGGATTTACATTAATAAATGAGGATTACATCTCATATTTATAATACTTGTAGATATTCAAGGTGGTTATCGCGTATCTCTAAGGCTTTAGCATCCCAGGTCTCACGTCATTGTTCGAGCTAATGGCATCTCCCGAGATCACGTGTCTTTCGAGATCGTACGTACATCTAGCTCGAGACCCCCGATCCGAAGTCGCCCCCGAAGATGAGTGTGTTCTCGGAGCTACCTTTCGAGATCGAGACCGTTTCGAGCTCATATATTCGAGGTCATATATCGTACTTCGCAGGCTCAATATACAATCCTGGAGCATACTTCAATCCTTACGAGACCATTTGTTGCGAATCCAACTTTCGAGGTCACATTTACCATGGCTCGAAATCTGGGTATAACATCTTGCCCCCTCAAAAGTATTTGTTCGAATCCTAAGAGAAGGAAACTTTTGAACTACTTTCCTTGAGAACTGTACCGTCACACCTTTGAAAATGGACACGCGTCAGCTGGGTATTGCTCATTTTAGGTACTTGAGTACCTTGGAAACACACCAACGATCGTCCGTCTGACAACTTTTCGGCGCCTTCTGGTCATTGATCCCCATCCGTTCGATCTAGTGAGGATTTCATTCGACGCTCCTGATTAATTCCTTTTCCCCACCTATATATACAAGACCCCACTCTTCATCTTCTTCACTTTCATCCTCATTCGCCATAAGCAAGAAAAGAAGAAAAACAAGCCCAGAGACCTCTTTGCAAAGTTCCTGTTCCGTGCATGTTTTCTCGACCAAAGAAACAAAGGAATCCTGGTCTGTTCGAATCAGTGAGTTCTTTCCTGCAACCTCTTCTCCAATCGACGATCTCTCTGCAATCGCCATTACTGTGTAAGTATGCCGTTTTTGTTTTTCATTTAAAATGTTCTTGCTGTGTGTGCTAGTTTACGTTCTTAGCATGATACGATAGGAGGTTTTGAACCGATAGGTTTTTATGCTTTCTGGATTTTCACTCTGGATGTTCGTCTCTTGTTTATACCCAGTTTTGACGTTTGAATGTGGTTCCCATTTTCTGGGTTTTGAAATTCTTAGGCAGTGTTTCTTGTACATTAAGCTTTCGGATAAAAACATGGGCTTTGACAAATGCATGAAACCCAAAAACGCTTTTCCTGGCTAACCGCCACTCTTCTTTCCCTTGAATTTCGGGATTTTCAAAAAATTATCCACACTCCTTTTCTTTTTCGTGGAATACACGCCCCTGACTCTTCAATAAGGGTCTTAGTATTTAGTCTCGTTCCTAAATCTCCGAGCTCATTCCATCGAGCTCGTGACTCTTGCATGCATGGCCCTCACCATTTTTTCTTTCTCGCTAGATGTCACTGAATCTGGAAAGACGGTGGGGGTCATTGCTGGCAGTCCCTTATGAGCCGAAATCTCCGAGCCCGGAATCGCTCTTCGTCCGGAACCAACGTCAGATAAGAAAATACGAGCTTGCACGCGAGCAAGAAGACATTCGAGCTCACTATCGCCGCCAGATAGACGAGGTCATTGAAAAGAAGAGAAGAGTTCTTCGGGAGGCCCTCTATCCGGAGCCCAATTCAGGACCTAGGCCCATTCCCCTCGACCCTGCGCTAAAAGTCACTGTTGCATATCATCCAGGGGAACTCCAGTTTTCATTAATGGGGGAAACTTCATCCTCGCAGCCGAGAAAGGAGATGTTCGAGGCCGAGCTCTACTGGAGCACGGTTACCACAACCAGCCAAATATCTGAAATCCTGACCTTCCATGGCCGCCATTTGTCAGGCACCTTGAAGTGTCAGGCTCCGACTGGTCAAAAACGGAGCTGTTTCGCCCCTGGCGGCCGCGATGCCACAGTAAAATATGCGGCATGGAGCCAAGAACATATGAGGGTGGGAGCACTGCTGCCCTTGAAGTCTTTTTTCAAAGACTTTACTGATTTCGTTGGGTTGGCACCGTTCCAACTCAACACTAATTCGTACAGGGTGCTGTCTGCCCTGAGGTCCTTGTACCACGAGCTGAGGTGGGAAGGACCTTCACCTCAAGAGATTTTATATCTCTTTTGTTTGAAAAGTAACCCCTCCCGAGCTCGGGGAGGGGATGGTTTTTACTATCTCTCGAGCTATCCCAAAGAGACGAAGGTTTTTGAGGATCTCCCCAATCACCCGCCTGATTTCAAGAAGGCCTTCTTCTAGACAGATGGTCTGTCCCCGTCTCGACATTACTCGTTCAGGTGGATTCGTAAGTATTCTCGTTACTTTTATTCCTGAGCTCGAGAATTTAGTTCTTAAATCCATATTTAGATGAAATGTGTTTCGCTTTTCAGCTAATTTTAAGCGTCCCACCCCCAATGAAGCAATGATGAGGCACAAAGAGGCCTTGCTCCAACTTCCTTATGGCAGGAGGTATCTCTCGTATCTATTACACAAGGACAAGCTCCGAGCTTGCGGGTTGTTGGGAGAGGGCCAGTCAACCTCTGACTGGTCTAGCAAAAAATATGAACGCTGGGAGGAGGTGCCACTGCCCATAGGCGCCCTTCCTCCGAGGAGAGAAAGGAGGCCATCACTCCCAGTTCGTCTGAGGAGTCCGCGGTCCGGGAATGAGGCCAATGATGAAGCCTCGAGCTCGGACTCAGATGAAGGTAAAGTCCTCCCTTCCTCGAGGATGTGGTCTCCCACACTACTAGAACACAGGCCCAATAGGTTAGTCTCGTGCCCACAGGATAGATACCACTTCTACATATGGAGTTGGGTAGACGACTGTGCCCATAGGTTCGATAGTGGGCTCGGGAAATATGATACCATGTACACCACGGACGAGGTGTGGAATGGGATAGCTGTGCAGTACGGGACCAATGATTATAGGGACCTCTCGAGGTTATCACCTACTTATAGGGAAGGCACTCCCCCCGCCTCCTCTGAAGACGGGGGAATATCATGGTCCCCAAGCTCGATCTCGGGGGAGAGTTCCAGTTAGGTTTCTTCTATCATCACTCTATATGTCTGATACCGAAATTACTTGATGTACATTTCTCTTTTACTGACTCACTGTGTTGTGACTTGTGCAGGCGAGATGGACTCCGACCTTGACGCCCTTATCGACAATGCAGGCGCCAAGAGGAGCAAACGCCCTAGGGCGGGGTCACTGAAGACCGGTCAGCCGGGCAAAGGCTCCAAGAGGTCCAAAAAGACACCTCCCCTTGCCCCGCCGGTTTCGAGCTCTATTGATGCGTCGACTATCCAGGCCAGCGCCTCCACGACAATGCCATCCTCGCAGGCCGTCGTCTTTGCGGTCGCACCGACCTCGCTGGTTGGTGCCCCTGCCATTGAGTCTCAACCTCCTGTAGTGGGTGAAACGTCTTTAGCTCAGCTTTCCAGAAGGCCTTCTGCTTCTCGAGTTCAGAAGCTAACAATCTCCACCCATATGGACTCGTATGTGGTGGATAATGCTGCTGGACCTCACGGATCTATGCTGATCTCGGATGTTATGTCCCGGATCGGCCAGAGCTATGGCAGTTTCGAAGCTCCTCAGTGGCAGTGCCTAACTGGCACCCGAGACCGCACTGTCCTTTACGAGAAGAGTATCGAGCACACTGCTGCGGTAAGTATCCTTCTATATTCCTTTTGCTTACATTCATACTGACCTGAGGCTAATGGTGGTTTCTTCCTTTTTTCAAGCTCTTGCCTTCACTGCCCAGCTCAATTACGAGCTGAACAACGAGATCCATTCGAGCAGGACTCATGCTCAAGAGGCGAAGGACCTCCACCTTAGAGCGAACGACGATCTGAAGGCGGCGAATGCTAAGCTCGAGGCAGTGGTTAAGGAGCGTGAGGACATGGCCAAGGAGCTCAGAATGCTGAGAGCTGAACTCGAGGAGCAAAAGAAAGATAACACCCAGCTTCGGGAGACCAATAAGAAGCTCGAAGAGGACAAGGCCGCCACCTTCGACATCATAGAGGATGCCAAAACTCTCCTTCTTGCCGAGTACAAAGAAAAGAAGGAAAAGGCGGTCGACTCAGCCATGTACCAGATGTGGGCTTATAATGAAGAGCTGGACACCAGCTTCTTAGGTCCCCACGAGGCACCGCTTCTTGAACGATGGAATGCCCGGCTCGAGAAGGAAGAGGCTGGACGGCTTGAGAAGGAGAAGGCTGAGCAGCTCGAGAAGGAAAAGGCTGCTCTGGGCACCATTTCGGAGGAAGCTCAGGAGGATAGTCATGCTATTCGTCCTGAGGGGTCCGGTGCCACTCATGCTGAGAAGGCCAAGGAGACTCCTTTTCCTTGAATCTGACCTCGGGGAGATCAGTTATCGGGGCTGCGTCCCCTTATTTCTGTAACTATTTTAATATATGCCCACGGGGATGATACAATTTCTTTTACCATTCTTTTATATGCTTTACATTTCTTGGCTCGAAATATTTTGCATATTTTTATATTGATGAACCGGTTATGTTTATTTATTCATACAAACATATTTTGGATTTGGGCTCGAAATTCGATGCATTCATGCATAGTTTATTCGAATTATCCGCTTCCGACCTCGTTACTTATCAAGGTCGGATATTACTTTAACCATGAACTCAAAAGTACTTATATGGTATGTAATGTGAATGATCTGGTTATATCTTTTTTTGTTTAGTCACTTTTCCTCATCCTGAGTTTTTGTTCCGAGGTTAAGAGTTTGAAACTATTTTTCTCTTAGATATTCCAGCCTCGATCTTGACTTGTCTCGTGATAGGTTTAGGCTCCCACTTATCATCGATCAATTTTTTGGCTGGTTTGTTCCAGACCTCTTAAGTTTGCACATCTGGTTAACTCCAAACGTTTTAGGATTTTGGTAGTTCGGTTTTGTCCGAACTATCTAAGCTCGCGTATTTGGTTATATCCAAATACTTCATGTTTTTGATAACTCAGTTATCTAGGCTCGCATACTTGGTTATCTCCAAATACTTTTATCTTTTTGATATGTCGGTTATGTCCGGACTATCTAAGCTCGCGTACTTGGTTATCTCCAAATACTTCATATAAATATATATTTTTTATTTTTTAATCTGACGGTATATATACCAATGATGCCCCCTTAATATCCTATGAGTGTGACCATAGGTTATTAAATTAAGAGAGATTGCAAAAATAAAAAGAAATTACATATGGAACAAAATAGACCTTTTATTTGATGAAATTCAAAAACAAACAAACAAACTAGTACAGATAGGAATTCATGGTTACAGGTAACACTTCCTACACTATTGATAGTAAGGTCTAAGGTGTTCGCCATTCCATGCTCGCGGTATCAGGCTCCCATCTAATCTCGCAAGTTTGTATACGCCAGGTCGGATGACTGACTCTATCTGGTATGGTCCTTCCCAGTTTGGCCCGAGCACTCCAGCTGCTGGATCTCGGGTGGCTAAGAATACGCGTCTCAAAATCAGGTCTCCCACTCCGAACTTTCGATCTCGAACCCTCTTATTGAAATATCTTGTGGTTCGTTGCTGGTAAGCAACATTTCTCAGATGAGCCTCTTCTCTTTTTTCTTCGATCAAGTCAAGGGTTTCTTCGAGCTGAGTATGATTTGAATCCTGATCGTAAATTTGAGTTCGGATCGTCAGGATTTCGACCTCGATGGGCAACATTGCCTTGCAGCTGTACGCTAGAGAGAACGGGGTATGTCCTGTTGATGTCCGAGCTGTAGTCCTATATCCCCAAAGGACTTGAGGCAATTCTTCGGGCCATCGTCCCTTTGCCTCTTCCAACTTTTTCTTTAGAGAGCTCTTGAGAGTTTTGTTAACGGCTTCGACCTGACCGTTCGCTTGAGGGTGAGCCACTGATGAAAAACTCTTTATTATGCCGTTCTTTTCGCAAAAGTTGGTGAATAAGTCGCAATCCAACTGGGTTCCGTTATCGGATACAATCTTTCTCGGTACTCCGTATCGGCATACGATGTTCTTTACCATGAAATCAAGGATCTTTTTCGAAGTTATAGTTGCCAATGGTTCAGCCTTCATCCATTTCGTGAAGTAATCAACGGCGACTACCACATATTTCACTCCGCCTTTTCCTGTTGGGAGAGAGCCTATGAGGTCGATGCCCCATACTGCGAAAGGCCATGGGGATGTCAGCATGGTCAGTTCGGATGGTGGAGCTCGGGGTATCGTGGCGAATCTCTGGCATTTGTCACATTTCTTCACATACTCAAAAGAGTCTGTTCTAATGGTTGGCCAGAAATATCCTTGACGTATGATCTTCTTGGACAGGCTATGCCCCCCGGTGTGGTCTCCGCAGAACCCTTCATGAATTTCTTCAATGATCTTCTTTGCTTCGGGAGGGGTTACACACCTAAGCAGCGGCATGGAATATCCTCTTCTGTATAGCTTTCCGTCCAAAATGGTGTAACGAGGAAGTTGATACATCAATTTTCGAGCCTGGTTCCGATCTTTTGGAAGAATTCCATTTTCGAGATAATCAACTATTGGACTCATCCAGGTCGGTTCTGTTTCAATCATACATACATCTTCCTCGTCTGGCTCAGTAATGCTGGGTGCTGATAGGTGTTCTACGGGTACAACATTCAGCTCTTCATTTTCGGTGGAAGTGGCGAGTCGAGCTAAGGCATCTGCATTTGAGTTTTGTTCTCCGGGAACCTGTTCGATTGCGTAAAACTCGAAATCCTCCAATGCGGATTTTGCCTTCTCCAGATAAGCTGCCATTCTTGTGCCACGAGCCTGGTACTCTCCCAAGATTTGATTAACCACGAGCTGGGAATCGTTGTAGCAATGTATAGCTTTGGCCTTGAGCTCTTTTGCTATTCGCAGTCCTGCGAGTAGAGCCTCGTACTCAGCTTCATTATTAGATGCTTTAAAGCCAAATCTTAAAGCAGAGTGAAATTTACTCCCTGCAGGAGTGATCAGAATAACTCCTGCTCCTGCTCCATTTTTATTTGAAGAGCCGTCGACGTAAAGTTTCCACAGCTCGTGGGCCGTGGTTATTACCTCGTCGTCGGCTATACCAGTGCACTCCACTATGAAGTCTGCCAAGGCTTGTGACTTAATGGTCGTTCTTGGATGGTAAGTGATCTCGAACTGTCCGAGCTCAACATCCCATTTAAGGAGTCGACCTGACGCCTTTGGTTTAGATAGGACTTGCCTAAGTGGTTGATCTGTCAGTACATGGAAGGGATGTGCCTGAAAGTAGGGGCGGAGCTTGCGAGATGAGTGGATTAAACTGAGGGCGAGTTTCTCCATAAATGGATATCTTGACTCCGCCCCCAGTAATCTCTTACTGATGTAATAGACGGGTTTCTGCACCCTCTCTTCCTCTCGAATGAGTACTGCGCTTATCGCGTGTTCGGTGGTTGAGAGGTATAGGTACAATACTTCTCCCGTTTCGGGTTTTGACAGGATGGGTGGTTCAGCGAGGTGTCTTTTGAGCTCCTGAAAGGATAGCTCGCACTCTTCTGTCCATTCAAATTTCTTACTTCCTTTTAATAAGTTGAAGAATGGAAGGCCACGATCCGTTGACTTCGAGATGAATCTGCTCGGGGCGGCCATCCTGCCAGTCAAGCTTTGGACATCTTTATGATTCCAAGGTGAAGGCATATCAATCAGGGCCTTTATTTTGTCCGGATTAGCCTCGATTCCACGAGAGTTGACAATGAAACCCAGAAATTTTCCCGAAGATACCCCAAAAGTGCACTTATGAGGATTTAGCTTCATGTTGTATTTTCTGAGCACGCCAAAGCACTCTTCGAGGTCATCAACATGGTTCTTGTTAAGTTGAGACTTTACAAGCATGTCATCAACATAAACTTCCATGTTGTTCCCTATTTTTTCTGAAAACATCATGTTAACGAGCCGCTGATATGTAGCTCCAGCGTTCTTGAGCCCAAACGACATAACATTATAACAGTATAGCCCTTTATCTGTAATGAAGCTCGTATGTTCTTGGTCGGGGGCATGCATGGGAATCTGATTATATCCAGAATATGCATCCATGAATGACATCAAGCCATGCCCCGCCGTGGCATCCACGAGCTGATCAATTCTTGGCAGCGGAAAACAATCTTTTGGGCAAGCCTTGTTGAGATACGAGTAGTCAATACAGGTTCTCCACGTCCCATTGGGCTTTGGGACCAACACTGGATTGGCTACCCAGTTAGGGTAAAAAGCATCCCTAATGAAATGGTTTGCTTTTAATCTGTCAACTTCCTCCTTTAATGCTTTCTTTCTGTCCTCGTCCAGCTGCCTTTGCTTTTGTTGCTTCAGGGGAAAGCTTTTGTCTATGTTTAATGCGTGGCTTGCAACATTCGGGATTATCCCCACCATGTCTGAGTGTGACCATGCGAAGACATCTTGGTTTTTCTTCAGAAAGCAAATTAATTGCTATTTTGCTTCGTCTTGGAGGTGTTTTCCGACCTTCACCTTCTTCGAGGGATCAGCTTCGTCGAGCTGAACTTCTTCGAGCTCTTCCAATGGTTCGAGGTCAACTTTCTCCTCAATCCTTGGATCGATTTCCTCGTCAATTTATAAAACCGTTCCATCTTTATTTTGTATGATAACGAGTGCCTGAGCGCTCGTTTGTTTCTTTCCCCTCAAAGAAATGCTATAGCACTCCCTTCCTGCCAATTGATCTCCTTTTAATGTCCCGACCCCGCTTGGGGTTGGGAACTTAAGGGCCAGGTGCCTCAGAGATGACACTGCCCCCAGCCCGACCAGGGCGGGTCTCCCGAGCAGCACATTGTAGGCAGATGGTAAATCTACCACCACGAACTCCATTATCTTGGTCACCGAGACTGGATAGTCTCCCAAGGTCACAGGGAGTTCAATGGATCCCATACAGGCAGTTCCTTCTCCTGAAAAGCCGTACAAAGTAGTTGCACACGCCTTCAGGTCGCGAAGGGAGAGTCCCATTTTCTCGAGGGTCGCCTTATAAAGAATGTTGACCGAGCTCCCATTATCTATGAGAACTCGGCGGACTCTTTTGTTGGCAAGCTGAAGAGTAATAACCAATGGATCATGATGAGGGAACTGAACATGAGATGCGTCCTCCTCAGTGAAGGTTATCGATTGTGTTTCAACCCTTTGGCTTTTTGGTGCCCTAGGTTCGGGTTCATAAGGAGACCCGCCCCCTGTCTTCAACTCGTTAACGTATCGCTTTTGAGCATTTATGCCCCCTCCTGCGAGATGAGGCCCTCCCGAGATGGTTATTACGTCCTCTCCATCTATCGGCGGGGGCCTGTCTTCTTCCCAAGATCGGGAGTTATTATTTTGTGCCGTCGAAGGCGCGGCTACTCTCTGGCTCGCAGTAGTCTGTCCAGTACTCTGGTTTTTAACGTACTGCCGGAAATAACCTCTCGAGATCAACCCTTCGACCTCGTCCTTCAGTTGTCGACATTCATCAGTGGTGTGTCCGGTGTCTCTATGGAACCGGCAATACTTACTGGAATCCTTTTTGGACTTTTGATTTATCATTGGGTCCGGACGCCTGAAGGGGACCTGGTTTTCATTAGCCAAGTATATGTTTTCCCGAGACTCGTTGAGTTCGGTGTGTACTTTATATACGGAGAAATACCTTTCTCCTTTCTTTTTCTTTCCTCCTTCAGCCTCGGGGTTATTTCCCTCGCTCTTTTTCCTCTTGGAGGGATTCTCCGAGGTAGGCTGTGGAGCTGCTGGGTCAGCCGAGGTTGAGGCGGAGTTAACGTTTATCGTTGTAGTTTTGGTCTGCGAGGTCGCCTTCAGCGTTGACCTCGCCTCCTCTACATTGACAAATCTCTGCGCCCGTCTGTTAAATTCGGTTATTGACCTCACCGGTTTCCCTTGCATGTCATCCCAAAGGGCACTTCCGGGTAAAACACCAGCTCGGATAGCCATCAGGTGCCCACTGTCATCCACATCTCGAGCTCGGGCGACCTCTAGATTAAGTCTTGTCAGATAGCTTTTCAGTGTTTCGCCCGGCTGTTGTTGGACGTTAGTCAAAGTGGATGCCTCTGGTCTGACTCCCATCATAGCTCGGAACTGCTTCTTGAAGTCTCTAGACAACTGATCCCATGAAGTTATCGAGTGTCTCTTGTACTTTTCGAACCAACTCTTGGCAGGTCCGGCCAATGATGTTGGAAACAACATGCACCTGAGCTCGTAACCCACGTTACTAACTCTCAGAATAGTGTTGAATGTACTCAGGTGACTACATGGGTCGGTTTTTCCTTCAAACGCTGGGACGTGAGGAATCCGGAACCCTTGAGGAAATTGAGTGTTAGAAATATGTGGAGCAAACGGCTCGAGCTCCTCGTCAGAATCCTCATATCGACCATTCCCTCGTTCATTCTTTAAAAGCCTAAAGGCTTTTTCGAGCTGATCGATCCTTTCTTAGACTGGGTCCTTAGGTGGTGTCTGGAATTGACAGTCATTGATCATGATTCCAGGCTCGCGTCTCCGTGAGGGATCTCTACGCCCATTCAGGTGATTCCTTAGGTCCGGATTTGCCTGATCTCCCTTCCCCCTGCTCTGATTCAGATGATTCCGCAGGTCAGGACGAATCTTGCGGCTTCCAGTATTTTTATGACCTCGGTCGCGTTTACTGACGGACCTGGTCTCTCCGAACTCGTCACTGGTGAAACTCATTGATCGGTCATTTCGTGATGGGTTCTTCCCATGTCGCCTCGTATCCGCAGTGCGAGACCGGGACGTATGCCTTCTCTCAGATTGTGCGCCTCTCCGCTCCTGGAAAGTCTCCCTGTGTCCTTGTCTATCCCTCGTACACCCTTGATCCTGATCTCGAACAGGTTGAGCGTTTCTGCGGGGAGGTGAAGGATATCTTATGGGAGACGGAGGGAACCGTATAGGCGACGATGGCTGCCGTCCTTGCCTCGGCCTAGAGGGTCCAGAATTTGCCCGAGATGGGTCAGTTGCGTTCGGTGCACTACCAGGAACCTGAGTCCGAGCCTCGGTAGGAGCTCGATTATTCTCAGTTCCTGCAGGCACTTCCACAGGTGGATTAGGCGGGACCCGAGCTCGGGTACTCCTCTGGGGCCTAGGAGGAGCAGATGGCTCTGCTGGTGCCGGAGGTTGAGTCAGCCTCCTTGTGGCAGCATCTTTTCGTGGACGTCCACGAGGCCTCCGGGGAGGAACATGCACGTCCCTTGGGGGAGGGACTTGGTTTTCGCGCGGAGGCGGGGGCTGAGCCACCTGCGCCTCTGCGGCCATCCTAGTCAACTCCTCATTCCGTTTGTTGGCTTCTGCCAACAGCTGTTTCAATTGCCGGTTTACCAGTTCTACAATAGGAACGTAACACTCAGGATTGTAGTACATATCCTCATCCCTCGGTGGAGGCGGTGGTCCCCGGGAATCGGAGGACCCACTTCTCTCCTCAGCATCCGGGTTTTCCATTGGTTGTTTTCCAGGACGCCTTGGGTAGCTTTCATCAGGGGTGTTCTGATTGTTTGTAGCCATGAATCTCTCAGGGATGAATGCTTAAGGCTCTCAACGAAAGCACCAAACTGTTGACGCCGTTTTTCGTCAAACAGTAAAAGAAGAGCACGTAAACAATGAATGACAATGACTAAATGAAATAAAACAAATCAAACACGCGATTTTTACGTGGTTCAGCAGTTAAATCTACCTATTCCACGAGTCTCTGTTTTTAATCTTAAGATTATCTCTGAAAATTCCTTAGCATGAATTCTTCAGAATTTTCTCTCAAGGATCAGAATTTCGGTCCCTTACAATGGTGCATGGCTTCTCTATTTATAGAGAAGGATGCAGAATACTATCCCACATATTTTGGGTAGTTACTCTTTTGTGAATAAAATAAATGGCTTTAAATGCCTATAATCAGATATAAAAGGAAACGTCCCTGAAGACCAGGAAACGCATAACTGACCAAATAATACCCCACGATTCTTGGGGATTTACATTAATAAATGAGGATTACATCTCATATTTATAATACTTGTAGATATTCAAGGTGGTTATCGCGTATCTCTAAGGCTTTAGCATCCCAGGTCTCACGTCATTGTTCGAGCTAATGGCATCTCCTGAGATCACGTGTCTTTCGAGATCGTACGTACATCTAGCTCGAGACCCCCGATCTGAAGTCGCCCCCGAAGATGAGTGTGTTCTCGGAGCTACCTTTCGAGATCGAGACCGTTTCGAGCTCATATATTCGAGGTCATATATCGTACTTCGCAGGCTCAATATACAATCCTGGAGCATACTTCAATCCTTACGAGACCATTTGTTGCGAATCCAACTTTCGAGGTCACATTTACCATGGCTCGAAATCTGGGTATAACATTGTCGATGCTGCAATCTGAGCATGCACCCTTTGCAGACAGTGTTGAGCTCCTTGATTTCTAGGAAGTCTCGCATCATATTCTTTTGCTGGAGGATCTTTAGCCCGTGGAAATTGAAATGTCCGAACCTTCTATGCCATAGCCACGATTCATCTGCTTGCACTTGCATTGCGACATTGCTTGCGTATCTTCATTGTAAAGGATTTGTCTTGCTTGTCATAGATTGTGTAAGAATCTCCTTCAAAATGCAAAGAGTACCATTTTTCAATCATTTGTCCTACACTGAGTAGTATCTATTGATGTTGGGTACCAAGAGTACATCATTGATGTATCTCTTGCCTTTTTTAGTGTCAATGACAATGGTGCATTTGCCAACAGCTTCCATGAAGTCACCATTACCAGTTTTGACTTTAGTCTTGGATTTATCAAAACTACAAAAGATGCTTTCATTTTTTGTCATGTGGTTAGTACAACCACTGTCTAGACACCAAGTATCTTTTTCTTCTGATGCAGCTTGGTAGACATAGAAGAGATTATTTTCATCATTTTTCTCTTCTAAAAAATTAGCTTGATGGGATTTCTTAAAACGACAAGCTTTTTCAGTGTTGCCAAATTTTTTACAATTTTGGCACTGAGGTTTTCCTTTAAACCAATATATTTTCTCCAAGTGACTTTTTCTTTTACAAATGCCACATGGAGAATACTTGTCATTATTTCCTCTTTGTTTTTCTTGATACCTCTTGCTTTTAAAATTTTCTAGTGATTTTCTCCCATCAGCTTTAGATTTTTGCGACCGCGAATTAATTTTAGATTGAAAGGCATTTTCAGTCGAATTTTCACTATGCATTTCTCGCCTACTTTCGTATGCTTCGAGAAAGCCCATTAATTCAGTTGGTGGTAGAGTATCTAAATTTTTTGTTTCTTCTATCACAGAGATTATTGCATCATATTTTTCTGTACAAGATTTTCAAAATCTGTTTTGAGCTGTAGTTTAACAGTGCATACCTTGATTGTTCCTTCGAACTCCTCCTGCAATGTGTCCCATAATCTGTGGAATTATATCATCTGCCATAGCTTGCTGTAAGCAGAATAACGCTTGAGAATCTTTTTGTTGATTCTCCTCCAGGCCCTTCTTCTAAGTCTCCATAAGTGAAGACTTGTCTTCTGAAACACTAAATCCATCTTCAACAATTTTCCATAGATTTTGTGAATGAAAATAGGTCCTCATTTTGATGGACCAAAAATCATAATTTTCTCCATGGAAAATTGGAAGAGGTAGAGATGAACGGCTAGAATCGAAAATCACGGTGAATTGGAAAAACTACGCCCGGTGTTGATCGAACGAGGCTTTGGTACCACTAATGGTTTGTGAATTTGGGATAAAGAAAAAAGTGATGATTTGTTGTAGTTTAGAATATTTGATGAGTAGTAGTAGTGAATAGAGTAATCACTACAAGAAAAAATGCTTTTAATAACACCGAAAATGTGTTATCAAAACATACGATAACACTTTCTGATGTGTTAAGACCGACTATGTTATCGTAGGTCAGGGTACTTTACATAACACTTTATTAGTGTTATACAGATGTGTTATTGTACTGTCAACGATAACACAATTTCTGTGTTATTTTAATATATAGATAAGTGTTTAATTATGTTATTTATAGTCGATTATATAACACTTTTTTTTGTGTTATACTACACTTTAGTATAACACATGTGTTATATTAGCTTAGAGAAACATAATCTTTTTTCACTTACACAAAACTAGGAAAACAAATATGAAAGTTGAAGTCAAATAAGGTAACATAAATAGATTTTTATTAATTTCTCAAATGTAATTACAATATTTAGTCTACTAGTCTAGGCTTAAGAAATCATATTACAACATAATTTATGCCCAATTCAGATTCCTTTATCACTAAATACAAAACAAGAAATGTATACAAAAATTAGTGAAATACACTCTTCCATTCTAAAGGCCTCAACTACAAATGTTGTTAAGAATTTCTTCAAAGAAATCATCTCAATATACCTGCACAATGTAAAAAAAAAGTCCTTTTATTATTAAGAACATAAGACTTAAGCTAGTTTCCACCTGTAAGTATATAAAGTTTAAATTAAATTTGTAATAACTCCAAAACTTGACGAAACAGCAGGGTATAGCAAGATATAAAATGGGAAAAAAAAAGTAGAGCAACTAAGGCAAGTTGAGTAGAAAGAAGGGAAAAAATACACGCACAGAGTAGTAGGGCAGAGATATTCTTACAATAGGATGTGCCAGCAGCTTGCCAAAGTTGTAGATATTATCCCCAAGCAGCGCTGAAAGTGATAAACCAAATGCCAAGTCCTAAAAAATTGTACAAAAAAATCAAAATACTGAAACTAACAGTCAAAACAGCTGGAATAGTTTAATGCATGCTGTTGGTCAAACAAAATTTCTCTAAAGAGGCTCCAATGTAGAGAATACATTTTTAAAAAATCTGAATTTATTCTTCTGCCAGGTAACTTATTATTTCAGTTACTCTTTAGTAACTTATTGTATCCACTACTTTTCGAAACCAAATATGTAATAGATAAATTTTAACTTATCCACCTGACTGGCTATGTAAGCAGAAAAGAAAATCAAACAAACAGAGTGATATGTCCAAAAGTAAAAAAAAATAAAAACACATTTTCATTACTTCAAAAGCGTTATTGTACAATTTGGTAAAAGATATATATTGTAGAAAATATGAAGAAGAAGAAAATATATAGATCATCCTAGTTTCTACACAAAACAATAACATAAAGAAAGATTATAACATAAAAACACAGTGAACTCAACAAAGCCTTTAAAACTTCCTCATCTCATTTCAGAGGAATATGATTAATTCCTGAGACTATTGCAAAGCTTTTGAAATAGAATAAATAAAGTCCAAGAAGCCTGTTCCCTTAAGAATACCTTTACTAGTCAATAGCTCAAAATCCAACAACAGCAAGAACCCAATTACAGCTGCCTTCCCATTTATAATCTCATTCTTCCCTGTGAAACCAAATCCTCCTGAGCTCTCATCAACCACCATCCTTACCTATCAAGCAAAAAATATGACATTAAAGAGAAGAAGAAAAAAATACTTACTGTATGAGCACGCAAATCAAATGCAGACCTGTCTGCGATACCTACACACTCAATCCAACCGTAGGAACACTCAATCTCAGCATCCCAACAGTCACAAGCATAGTGAGCCATTTCATTTGCAAGGTGCTGGCGGAACCGTAAACGTTCTTCGTTTATACCAAGACGAGTGAGGAAAAGATAACCTCTCCCAATGAAGTACTCGAGAGTTTCATTATTAACAATTCCCTAAGTGACATGTAGCACTATAATCATCATCACATGCTTAGAGATATTGAATAAAAGTTATGTAAACAAACCCTGGCAACTGCATCACCCAGACAAATTTTCTTTGCAGACTCGCCAGACATTTGTTCTTCCCTTGGGAACATTAGAAACTCCAATTTTGCAACTTCTGCAAAGTTTGGGTGAGATTTGTCTTCGGGATCCACAAAGTGTTCAATCTCAGCAAGTGTAAATTCACGAACTCTCAAAAGCCCTTGTCAAGGAGAAATCTGCAGATATATACAGTATTCTTGGAATGAGATATTGTTTAAGGTTTTATTTAAAAAACAAAATGGACCTTGCAACACTGTCACAGATCAATGGGACACAGTTTTGGGCACAAAAGAAGCATAGCACTAAGGAATGCAACAGCTACATTACAGGGCTATTTTCTATTCTTATAAGAAAGGAGAGGACCAAAATACTAGTTACCAAGACCCGTTACCAATTAGAAATAATATGAGCATCCTATGCAAACATAAGTGCTAATGTCCAAAGATAAGAAAATTAAGAACCTCATTTCTGAAAGCCTGGCCAATTTGAGCAGCAGCAAAAGGAAGCTTGTTCCCATTGTAATAGTACAAGTCTTTGAAGTTAACAAATATGCTTTGTGCAGTTTCTGGCCGCATGAACCTGCAGCAGAGGAGATTTAATTACATATCATTACTGACCAAACAGGAGTCTTAATAAAAAAGAATCGCTAAGAATAATTAGTACCAAAATGTAACGTGCTCACCCAGGGCTCAAGCCAGATGGGCCTATTGATGTTTGGAACATAAGATTGAATGGATATGGATCAGAAAGTGGATTCTTAGTGTCTGGAGCTGTAATTCTATACTCCTTAAGTGTATAAAATGCAACAGACTTGAAAATTTCATAAACCTAAACTCTGAAAAACAATACAATAATACCAAAACAAATCACTCTACCCTATTCGTTCTGTCAAGTTTCCAAAAAGTGAGAGGAGGGGTTTAGGTATCAGCAACTTACTCCCAATACTATAATCAGCTGCTCTTGCTGCCTGCAAAAGCATTAGAGGTGAAACATATAACACAAACAACAGCTAAACTCGCAACCTGCATAATCGAGCAAAACCAAAGATTGACAAATAACCACCAATAATTTGTAGACTCACTATAAACTGTTAAAGAATAAATTTAATAAGAAAAAAAATGGAAAAATTAAATACTGCTCATTAGGAGAAAAAATATCTGTAACGCCCTGGTTACCCCAGAACAGTTACGGTGAACGGTGAACCGGAAATTTGACCCGCTACTCGAGTCCTTTGGTTAAAAACGTGATCTAAGTGTCATTAACAGGTTAAGGTATAAAACCAGTAAAAAGGAAAGGGCACATTTCATTAAGTAAATACACTACTCATGAGCCTTTTTAAAATGTTTACAAGTAGTTCATGTTACAAAAGAGTTGCTACAGTTCATATATACAATCCCCGCCGGCCTAAGCGGCAAAAATAGGGTAAACCCCTAGTCCCTCTGAGAACTCCTTGACCGTGGCAGTCAAGCGACCTTGTATGTACATTACATCGCCCAAGCTCTCCACTCAAGGCTGGGCAAGCTTTTCCTTTCCTTTACCTGCACCACATAGCACCCATGAGCCAAGGCCCAGCAAGAAAACATAATAAAACATGATATAATATCAACAACGATCATAATAACTATTCAGGACTATCAATCCCACAAATAGGTGACAATAGCCAAAAGTCACAGTAATGAGCATCGCTCCCTCTAGCCATGTGACGATAGGGTCACCAGGGCTTAACTGATAGGTGATTCTTTCATAAGCTTGTTCAGGACAGATGCATGGTGATTGGTCACCAACATAACCTTCCTCACGACTCTAGAGTCGAAACTATGGACAACGTCCCTTAGCCTTGTGACAACAGTCACCGGGGTCATATACCTTGGCTATAATCATCTGGTCGTAGACCAGGCAAGCGCTTGTAAGTTTCTCGACCCTAGGGTCGGTCTGGCATTAATGCTATAGAGCCATTCAATGCGTGATTCTCGACTTTAGAGTCGGTCCCTGACTAGTCAGTGTCTCAAGCAGGTAATCAGCGTTCAATAGCATTTAATATGCAATCCATGTCCACATATATCAACCAGCATGCCTCAAATATCAAACCAAACATGCCATATATCTATACAGGGTGCAACTATATTCTTACACTGTTTTCTTACCTCTGGTTCGAGTGAGTATTATAATATGAACGACCCCTGAGAACTATCAACCTTTAAATTCCTCGACGGTCACCTGGTCATAACCAAAATATAGGATTCATCAATAAAAAATGATAACTAAGGGTTCCCAAACCAAATCCCAGCCCCCGAGACCTCAAAAACTACCCAACCGGGTACTAGGTCCAACCCCGAGGCCTATGGTTTGAATCCCTAAGCTAAAAACCTCTTTCTAGAAAATTTGGCCTTATGGGCCGCGGCCCCCAAAATCCGTGCCGCGGCACCCAGCCCACTTCAGCAACTAGCCCACGCACAAACCAGACTTTTCCCCCTGTGCGTTTTTCTCTCAAACCAGCCTCTCAAACTATAATAAAACCTCCTCCAAACATGTAATTAAACCCCCTTACAATATCCTTACCTCACTCACACCAAACCCCAATCAACTAACACCAAAAACCTCCTTTGATTCATACTTCCCACATCAAGAACATGAATTGAAAACTATAAACAAAAACAGAGTACCAGCTGTGTTAATGGCCAAAACTCACCTTGAAACTTGTCTTGAACCTTCCACACAAGCTAACACAAGTCTCCAATCCAGCCCTTAAGTTTCCCTAGCTTGAATCTCCACCAAGAACTCAAAACCCTCAAAGGAACAATTGAAGAAGATGATGTACGGGTAAGGGAGAGGCAAAACCCCTGTTTTTGTTCTGTTTTCTTCTACAACCTTCAGTTATCAAACATCATATATATCCACCCCTAAAAAGACCAAAATACCCCTTATACCATCCAAAGCCTCCTAAACCAACCCAAGGGCAAAATTGGTACTTCTAGCTTAACCCGTTAATTATAATTAACGCTTCCCAACTCCCGCTAATCTCAATATCCTTAAACATCAATATTTCATAACCCGTTACCCTAAAATCCCCGGTAACGCTATAACCTTTAATATCACCCCGAGACTCACCCCGAGCCCCGGGCTCAACCCTGTTATGACCAAACCGATAAATCACGTTCGAAGATCGTCTCATGTCGAAATACTCGAACCAATCCACATTATAATGTGGTCTCACAAAATATCATTATCGCACATACAAATATACAATTATACCCTCAACGGGCCAAATTACCATAATACCCCTATAAACAAATGTGGACTCACATGCATGCATTTAACATTATATTATAATATAATTCTCATAAACATGCATAAACACATTTAATGGCATAATTAAACAGTTATGGCCCTCTCGGCCTACTAATCCAGCCATTAACCATAATAGGGAATCTGGGGCATTACAATATCAATCGACATCAACCTTAGTAAGTACATTAAGATTAAAAAAATACAAAAACTGCTATATAAATGATAAACAAAATTACACCATATAGGACTGACAAAGAAGAGAATAACATACCAGTAATTTGAGATATCAAACGGCTATTAATAAATAAAAAAGGGCTTTTAGAGATGCAACAAACGTTTAAAAATCATTTTAAAACAATCTTTTTTTATACGCTCAAAGCATAATCATGAATTTCATAATTTTCAACTGAAAGGGAAAAATAACATAAATAAGAGAATTAGAGAGGCATAAGAAATTAAAGACAATTCATTTAAATTCACCATTATCAAATGCAAGAGAATGATAACTTGGGGAAGAAAAAATCAATTTACTCTAGCATATAAAAATAGATTTTGCCACTGTAAGAACATTTTAGAAAAGTAAATTACAAATAAAAGAATTTTAACAAGAAATCATAACTAAATCTATTTTAATAGTATTGTAAAGTATTAGAAATAAATTGTAGACTAAAACTGTCCAATCTAAGATACAAATTCCAGAGAACACATCAAAAGAAGAAAGATATAATACAATTTTACAAAGAGAAACAAAATACAATATTTACAACAAAGGTTTGAATAAAAAAAAGTACTGAAAAGAATGAAATCCATTCCCATAAAAGTATCAATGAGAGTAGACGTTAAACAACAATGTGGTACTCAATCCAACAAGTTCCTCAAGAAAACAACAATGTTGAAGCCACCTTGTAGCAAAACTTGCTAAAAATTCAATCACATCATTCAGGAGGTTAAACCATTACCACTACAACCACTGCCATTGACATTCACCAAAACCACCCTAAATGCACTTCCAACAGATAATTTATTCTATCCTTTAGAGAACAACAATAATAATAAGAGTAACGATACGTTGACACAAAATATGCAGCAAATGGCCTTTGGAGGCTTATAATAAATCACTACTAAAAAATACCCTTTACGGGACACTTTTTTAGGACTCGCACATAAATGAAAGTCCTTAAAAATATTTTTGGAGTTTTTAGGACACTCATTGGGAGTCCTGAAAAAACACAATTTAGGACTCGCAATGAGTGTCCTAAAAAAATATGCGAGTCCTAAAAAAATCTGGGCTAAAAAATGAGTGTTTTACTTAATAATTTTAAGGACTTGCTTTGGGAGTCCTTAATACTCTTTAAGGACTCACTTTACGAGTCCTAAAAACATGATGACTTTTAAAGACTCGTTTTGCAAGTCCTAAAAAAGTATTAAGGACTCTCAAAGCAAGTCCTTAAAATTGTTAAGTATAAGAGCATAAAAACACTCATTTGTTTCGAAAATATATAATGGGTCAAAATACACATTTTGGAAATCTATTTCAATCACACACAAGATTTTTTTAATTTAAATAAAAAATAAATTGTGTTAACCAAAAAAGAATTTATATATTAGATTTAGTTTTTTTCAACTAAATAAATAAGAAAATTTTTAAATAAAAAAAATCTGAAACATCATTTCTCTCTCCCTCTTTTCCTCTATCTTCCCCGAAGCCTCATTCTCTCTCTTACTGTGTTGCCTCTGCCAGGCCCGAACGGCCATCGCCCCATCACCGGAGCCATACACGCGCCAGCCCAATCAAACCGCCGGCCCTCGATACGTCAACCCCCGCGAGCTCACCACCATACGCGCTGCTCAGGGCTGTCAACCAACGGTCCGAAGCCGACCGCCTCTTGCATTTTCCGGCGAGATTCCAACTACCCCGAGCCTCTTGTTTGACGATCTGTGATTAGTTAGGTAGTCATACATGTTTTCTAATGTTATTTTGGCATATGGGTTTGTAATGTTTTATCTTAAATGGTTCTCTTTCTCACTTTGTTTTCTCTCACTTTGTTCTCTTTACGGCAAGGCTACGACAGTGACGGGGAAGAGGTGTGGGTCTGGGCTCGTGGTCTTCCTCGTCTCAGATGCGGGCTCAATGGTGGGGATGGGGATCGACGTGATGAGAAGAATCATCTTTCTCTTTTCTTACATTTCAATTTATATTTGTTTGTATATGTGATGAGAAGAATGATTGATTATTGACGGTGTTGGCTTCATTACTCAGATGAAAAATACTACAAGTCTTCTGATTCCATCAAATGTAAAGACAGATCCAAGAAATTCACCAAAACCCAGCTCAACGACAACTTCTGCGACTGCCCCGATGGCACCGACGAGCCTGGTATCATCTTCCTCTCCTATATTTTACTGAATTTGATTATTTATCTATATTAGGTGAAAGATGCATCTGATTTCTTATGGGGATGGGTTTTTTTTGGTTACTATACTAGCTAACTTTACTGCAGTTTGTATATCATTCATTTGGTTTTTCTTTTCGCTTTCTTTTCATTGCATTGTTTGGTGAAATGTTATACTTTTCTATTGGGTGTCTATGTGATTTATTGATTTTGATAAATGCTATGCATATTTGTTTGGTGGGTTGTAGGAACATCTGCTTGTCCAAATGGAAGATTCTATTGTCAAAATGCAGGGCATGCTCCTAAAGTGTTATTCTACTAGAGTGAATGATGGTATATGCGGTAAGTAGCTTTAAATTTACTGCTTTAATAACTTGTATAGACGCAAGAACCAGTTTTTCCTTCCATGTTCTATTTCCCTAGTTTAATTTTCTTATATTTTGAGTTATTTCTTTGGAGAGGATTGTGATTTTAGAAGAAACTATCAAGGATAAAAAAAAATCTTATTGAATTAGTAATGGGTATTCAATCGTAATGAACCTTTTTTTTTTCTCTGATTATCATGTTTTATTAAATGTGGCGTGCATGTAGGATGTAATATAGAATTATTAGATTTTTTTTAAAAAAAAATTGGTAAATAAGATCTGTGTATTACTAACTTTCAATTTAGAACTCAATAGCCAAGGTAAGAAAAACCTGACTGAAAACTATTACAATTTCTCAAACCATTCTTTCTATCAACTGAACATTGTTAGGCATTAAACTTCTAATTCTGTACTTTACATTAAATTGAATCCTTTGAACAATTATATTTGCTGTATAAACTTTTTGATTCCATAGTGCCTCATTTCTACACCACCAAATCTGGTATATCATAGCTGCCAACGCCACCATAAGGACTTGTTTCCTGAACTGATATAACCTAGCTTTAGCAATCCATCTCAGCAGCTTATGCGTAGTGAAAACTGCTGTCTTCCATTCCAGCCAGCTTTTGATTTTCCTCAAGCAAGAAGAGCTCAAATGACAGTCAAAGAAAACATGTTCTCTTGTTTCTCTGTTACTACCACAGATAAGACAAAGATAATCAGTGGTTGTGTTGAATCTAAACAGCCTATCTTTCATTTCTAGCCTGTCTAAAACCGCAAGCCATAAGATAAATCGATGCTTAGGTATGATGGTTCTATTCCAAACTTCCTTGTACCAAGATACTTTTTCTTGATTCAGAACAAGAGCTTTGTAACCTTCAGCTGTCCTATAAATTCCATTAGGACAGAAATGACATATGATAGTACTCCATAGTCATACTTGGAAAAAGTACCCTTTCAGATCACTACCAAACCAAATAAAATGAGAAAAACAAAGTTAAAGAAGAAAAAAAACAAAACAAATGATAGTAGAACCAAGAAGAGTCATCCTTCAATTTCCAAAGAGAGGGAAATATTCAGTATTACTTATGAGTGATTTACCACTGGATCTCTCAACTGCTTAAGAGAATTTCAGAAAGAGCTAAGTGCTACAGTACATACTTTGGAAGAGATGGCATATGTTCTTTGTTGATGATGAGTGTGGTTCATAGTCAAGATAGAAATCCACACGCGAGTTGTTAAAGCAGCAATTCTTCCCTGTAATATTTTACCAAAACAACTTTATGACATTAAGTAGTGTATGCAGATGAAAAATGAAAAACACTATTGAAATGGACCTACCAAATTCTGATTACAGGAACTAGAAACTATAAGATTAACCTATTATTATAGATGTTAGCAGGTCATTGCAATCTAAATGACCATCACATATGAAATCCAAAAGGCTAACCAATCACTGAAAATATGTGGCAAAATATAATATTAATAAAATGCAAACCCATAGTACTAGAGAAAAAGCAGAGGAAAGGAAAACTAGAATAGACCTTCTGAAGTTAAGCTGATGAATACCCATGGCAAGAATCATCTGTTGAAATGAATAGAGATTGTCATCTTTATCTTCAGAAACACGTAGATGTAGTCAATAATACAAGGAAAAAAAATACATGATCAAGACGCATATTAACCATTCTCAGCACAAACTTGGAGTTTATATGCTCCAAGTACAATATTTGACAAAGAAGAGCAGCAGTTTCAACCATTTCTACTATATCTGACTGAGTGAAAGCCGCCAAAGACATTATTATCCCTTGGAAAGAAAAAATAAATTAGAGTTGCACAGATGTAGCAAACTTATAGTTAAGCTATTGTGGATTTTATTCCTGCACTGCAGCAATAACATTTAGAATATATTTTTTCTTGAAATTGGTCTGTTATTATAAGCACTATGAATTACTTTTGTAAATATTCTCACTGCCTTTACTTCTCACGTTTGCCACTGTTAATAGGATGTTGTGGACGTCCATGACAGTTTAGCTGCTGAAGCTGAACATGGTGATGCTTCCAGAAAGGAAAGGTCCTCAGTTCAAGGTGTAGAATAGGTAATTAATACCAAACATGTTTCATGTAATTAGAAATTGATTGCAGTTTTATTTTCATATATTTTAAAGATTTTTATTAGAGCTTATCTGAGTTTGAATTATAAAAAAATAGTTTCCTAGTTGAGTTAAGACTTCTTATTTATGGCTATATGTAAAATATTTTTGTACTTAGTGGAGTTTGAATATCTTAGATATTCATCTGTAGTGAAGTAGGTTCTGGGAATTCTATGTGCTGCGGTGATAATGTAAGGTTGAAAACTTGCATGTCTTAGTGAAGTAGGTTCTGAGAATTTTGCGTGCTGCGGTGATATATGGATGAAAACCTGTGTGTTGTTTGATTTGTTTGACATGGTGTTGATTGTGACATATGGCTAGGCTAGTAAATTAGGAGATATGTTGTCTGATTTTCTATATATTTTTTTGTACTTAGTTTTGTGTGGACATATAATATAACATTCTGAAAATTAATCTTAGAAAGATCCTTCAACGGTGTTTGTTCTGCCACTTATTGTGAACCTTTAACTAAGCTTACGTTGGTGATTGTGGCCTATTTTCTTACCTTTTTAACCTAATTTCTAGGATTTATATGATTTGAAATAGATTTAGGATATATGATATTTGGTTTTTAGGAATATATATCTATATAGCATGAAGAAATTTATTATTTAGAATCAACGCTTGGGGTTACTTCATAGGCAGCTGAAGTGAGTATTTTTAAAAAAAAATATTTGATGGTTTTAGTTGCGTAGAAGGGGTTTCATTAAAGGCTGGAGTTGTCTCTAACTCTTGATGATATTTTTCAATCTCTTTCAATTGCTTGTATTTGGTGTTTCTGGGTTTAGATTCTGAATTGTTTTTGGTGGATTGAGTTTGTTTCTTCTTATTAGTAATTATAGGTTCCGTTTCGTGAAATAGGTGTAATTGTGGGGAGGATTTTGATTAAGTTATATGTTAAAATTGATCGTATTTACAATGCGAAAAATTGTTTCATAAAATGTCCCTAGCTAAAAGATAAAAAGATAAAAAAAACCAACATCAGTTATTGCAAATAAACAAAGAATTTGATGTGCAATATAATAGTTTTAATATCTTTTTCCATCATAAGTTCCAATTACTATACATCCAAGATAGGATTCAAATTAGTGATGTTTCTTTCTTAATTAATCAAGTAATTAAATAGTACTAATGTCTTATCACTTAAGCTCATTCCCACTTGAACCATAACATCATAATAAATAATAAGTCTGCATTTAAGTTTTAATAAAATTAGAGATTAAGAGGTGGATTATGATTAAAAGGGTCTCTTAAAAGATGCTTAATTAGATGTTTAATTTAGTCAAAACTATTTGATTTGAATGCAATTTGCGTAGCTTAATTATGCATTTTCACTTTCATTTGATTGTTAAAAGCAAATGATGATGATGATGTGTGTGTCTACTTATTTATAAGTTTGAATTATAATATATTTATAATTAAATAACTTTTTTATAATGGGCAGGTCTATATTGAGATGCATTTCTTTGGCGTAATACTAGACAACATTGACAGTTGAAGTTTTTAGAATAAAAAATACATTTCACTAACATTGTATACATTTCTTGTTTAATATTTGGTGATGATATAATTTGATTGTAGTATAAACTGTCATGTAATATGATTTTGTAAGCCGAGTAGACTAAATACTAAAATGATATTTTTGAGTAATTAATAAAAAATTATTTTGTTGTATTTCCTTTTGAAATTTTAGAAATCTAACATATATAATACATTTTGTACACTCAAAGGGATATATTTTGATAAATCAAAATGAAAATTGTAGCTGCATTTTTTTTTTAAAAAAAAATTACTTTTAAGGACATGCAAAGCAAGTCCTAAAAAATTACTTAAAGCACTCAATCGGATTTTTTAGGACTCGCGTTGCGAGTCCTAAAAACTTAATTGAAGGCACTCAACCAGATTTTTTAAGACTCGCAGCAGATTTTTTAGGACTCACGCTGCAAGTCCTAAAAATGTTCTTTTAGGACCTGCAATGCGAGTTCTAAAAACTTAATTAAAGGCACTCAACCAGATTTAAAAACATTCTTTTAGGACTCGCAACGCGAGTCCTAAAAAACCTTAGTTTTTAAGGCTCTCAAATAGAGGACTCGCGCCCTGCGAGTCCTAAAAATCCTTTTTTGTAGTAGTGAATGTTGATAATGGTGGGAGCAGAAAGATAAAACCAAACCGAAGACTCGTGTGTAAAACTATCATCATCAGGCCAAAAAAAAAAGTTCATAGTCTAAGAAGCAAAGATGGGCCAAAATAGATATCGAAAAAATCAAATCCAATGTAAACAGGTTCAAGTTACTTGATACAAAAGCATCAAAGGCATTGTCAAGTAGTGTTAAAAAAACATGCATTATAAAATAGATTAATAATAAAGGTAATCTTTAAATAATTCTTCCTCTAATCTATTAACATGTAATAAATCAAATAAAGCATTATAAAACAGAGAATAACAAACTTAGATATTCAAAAGCCCTCAGATCTCATAAGCTAATATGGTCATTAACAGTGTGTAGAGTCCAAGAACTTTACTTAGCTAAGATAGATAGTAGTATTATAGTATTTATAGCATTATCTTTGTAACTGTGGATTTTTGGTTTAGATCGGGAATTATTTGGACACTCATAGTAGTACTTGTAGATTTTCTAAGTTTAACCTATAGTTTAAGAATATTAATTTTAACCTAAGGTTTGATTAATATGACTGATATTAAGGATAATATATATTATACTATAAGGTTTAGATAAGGACCAATAGGATTTTAAGCACATGTTATGTATGGATGATTAAGGATTAAGTATTTTGAGGATTAAATTTAATAAGGGTAAAAGTTTGAATGCTATAAGGTCAGTCAGCAGTTTTGAATACGTTGAGGGCTTAGTCAAGGCTGTTTACTCCATTCAAACTTAGCTAAAAATGTGTAAGTTCGTGTTTAATTAATCAGCATGTGCCGATATATCGCAGCTATAGGGGCGATATATCGCAGCACGTAGATACGGAAAACACGTGACGATGCACGACAGCCTCGAGCATACTGGCCCAGGCGATATATCGCCTACAGGGGGCGATATATCGCCTCCTTCAGTATATTTTGAAACATTTTGAAATCATTTCCCATTCAGCCATTCAACCTCTTGATAATTCCAGCATCTTTTTGAACGAGTCTTCAGCCTCTGCTGAACGATAATTCAAATTATTTTCACCTAAAAAGCTATTATTTTTATTCAAGTAAAATTAAGATCCTTTCATTCCTAAACTCTATAAATAGGACCTAGTACCCAACCACTATTCATCTTTTGCTCTAAGTTCAGAGGCTGCAAGTGCTAATTGAGTGTGAGAGTGTAAACACCTGGGTTGGGAAATCATAAGCTTGATCATCATAAGCTTATCAAACACTTTGGGAAGTAAGGATTTATAGTATTTCGGTTTGAGGTATAGATTGGTCTTACAAGTCTTCAAGGTAACCCAAAACTCTAGTTCATTTCTGTACTTGTTCTTTTAAGTTCTCATAGTCTTCTACTCAGCCTCTAACCTTAATCTTTATTTTGGTTAGGAAATCTAAGTTCTTGAGCAAAAAGGTTTTATAAAGTATTTTTCTCATGGTTTAGTCCTTCCATTCCTTTCATTTCTTTTTCTTCAAATCTACTCACCCTGTTATATATGGTTTTAGGAGTGTTCCAAAAGTCCCAACTCTGTCCTCATATCCCGGTAACTTTGGTAAGGAAAATAGGATAGAATCTATATGTTTTATGTTTATGTTATCTTATGTTTTATGTTATGAAATATGTTATAAAATATGTTATGAATATGTATGTTTGTAGGCTTGGGCATATGACCTACTTAGCTAGTAGGACCCCACTAATCTCATGGGCATATGACTTGTTTAGTCTATGGGACCCCAAGTAATAATGGCCATTATAGTATGTGTATGATAAAGTGTTATGTTATGTCTTTATGTTTCTTATGAAATTTATGTATATGAACTATGTGTTAGATTTTCCTTGCTGGGCATTAGGCTCATTCTTTTTTGTTTGTATGTGCAGGAAAATAGCTTTAGTGGCGGTAAGGTTCGTGGATGCTTCGGGAATGTGTATCGGTGGTGAATGGATTCAAGGAGTCGAGAGTTCGATTTCAAGGATGTAGTCTTTTATTTATGGTTTTACATGTATTTTTCTGCACTTTCTATGTAACTCCTTTATATTTTAAATTATGTTTTGTTTTTAAGACAATGGGATCCCATATCCTTCTTGATATTTTATGTAAGGAACTCTTATTTCTACAAGTTTTTCTAATAAAGTTATGGTATTTTCTCCAAATGTAAGTTTTATTAAGGATTTGTATGTATAGTTTCGTTAATGGTCCAAAAGTCTAGAGTAGTGGGTCATTACACAGTGTACATGAGAATTTTCATTATAAGCCTTAAGAGCACTCACAATAGATTCTGTAAAATAGACTTTTTCTGGTGAAAAAATAGAGAGAGAGAGAGAGAGAGAGAGAGAAGGCTTATAATGCAAAACCATGAAACTGCTTCTGAAAATTAGATTTTCCATCACACGGCAAATAAGCATGCAAAGAAAGTGAAAACTAACAAAAAAAAAATGACAATATCTTCATATTATTACATAAGGCAATAAAATATATATTTTGTAGCTGTAAAAAGAGACCATTTTAATATATAAATGCCCTCAGAGATTAATGCTAGAAATTTCATGAACATTGAAAATTCATTAAGAACCAATCACATCTACAAGGTTTAAACACCACCACTTCAACCATCACCTTTGGCATTCACCACCACCAACAGCAAACACAGATCATCATCACCACAGCCAACATGAGAAAATAGTAATAAATAAATAAATAAAATAAAATAATGGATCATGGTGAGTACCAAAGATGGTGAGAGCAGAAAAGATGGAGGCTCAAAATGAAATCAATGCACATATCAATACAAAAATAAAAGTTTTCATCATCAGGCACAAAGTAATCTAGAAACAAACTAAAGAATTGTGGGAAAAAAACGTATATAATTAATAAAAGTATTTTTTTTTTTACAAAAGACCCAATAAAAGAAAGTTATTAAAGGAAAGAGATCGCAGATATGACAACGTTACTCAGTAAAAAAAACAATGAAAATATATATATATATATATGATGAGGCAAATTTTAAATTTTAATCATCTAAACAACATTTCAGATAAAAAGTGCCAAAATATCAAACGGCAAAGTTAACAGTAGACCGAAAATATGAAGTCATAATACAATTAAGAAAAATACAAATTTTGAAATAAAAAAAGTAATAAGAACACTTGCAAAAAAAAAAATTGCAACATGAACAACTAACACAGAAACGAAATCAAAACATAGTAGTCATTTGAGATAAAGCCCCCAGTTCTTTAAGACATGCACGTTTTAAAATGGAGCTTTTTTTATACTCAAGCACATAACCATGATTTTCAATAAAACCAGTTTGCATCTTCACCAATCTAGAGAGAGAATGCAAAGAAGAAAAAAAAAGATCATCTTGTTACCATCTAAAGATGGAAACAGTTATGATGAAAAATCATGGACCTATTTGAAACTACTATTATTTTCATCATTGGGCTAATGAAACTACAATCCTCAACATTAAAACAAGAACATAGACAAATACATTTTACTAAGCTATACACAGATGTAAAGGGCAATTATGAAAAACCAAGGAGAATTTGTTTCCAACAATGAGTTTTTCCATCACATGGCAGAAACATTATTATACATGATATAATCATCACTAGAAGTCAATTGAAAAGATCAGTGAATAATACAATTCAGAAACAAACACGAAAATTAAGTGAAAGTTCCTCCCTTTAAGTGGGTAGGTTCATATAAAGCTTTCTAGGCTGCATGTCCATCAATTAACGCAGCAAAAAAACTACTCATAAACATTTGCCATCATCTATTAAAGAACCCATTAACATACCAAACTAGAACAACAAAATAAACATTGAGTGAGAAAAATGCAAAGAAAAAATCTCAAACTAGAGCCATAATCATAGAGACTGAGTTCAGTTGGAAATTAAATATGATTTTTCAAGAGAATGTGAGTGAGGACGAGAGGAATATCTAGCATTTACTTACTGTTAGAGGAATATCTAGCATTTACTTACTGTTAGAGGAATAGTTCATTAGCTGAGGGTGAATTTATGCCCTTATCAATATGGCTCACTTGAATAGCACAGATCAGATGCATATTAAATTATTATTAGGCTTATTATTAAGACACTAAACAGTAAACAGATCAGATGCATACCTCTATGCTAACCCTTTGTAGACCTTTCCTGATTTAAAAATAACACCTGTTAGGATTGCTATGGTGGATGGTCCAAAAAACAGCTTAGATAAGGTGATATGGACATAGGGATATCTTTCCTGTTACACTTTTTTATGTAAATAGGCTTGTTTTGTTTTAGCAAAGTTCTAACCTGCAGTTCCTTCACCAATTACATTTTATTCACAGAGATTGTTTGTTGCAGCATACACTTCCTTAACAGGTACTTTTCGACAAGCAGGCTCTTTTGTAACGACATCCCTGAACAGTCATGTGAATTAGACAAAAATAAGTACAAGTATGGCACATGGCATACATCTAAGAAAAGACAGTTGAGAAAGAAACAGAAAACTACACAAAAAATTGACAGAAAATAAAATCTTATACTTTATTAAAATGTTGATAATCATCATTAGAAATATTAAAAGTAATAGAGACACTACTAAAGATACAAAAGACAAGCTAAAAAACATACCCAATTTCCCTCACAGAACGTCTCAAAGCAGCTCTGGCTTCGCCAGGCTTCCCTTCCTTCCTTTTTTCCATCTCTCGAACCTCAAAGATGCAATATCATTAGAAGGACGGAATGGATAATAGAAACAGATCATTTAATCCCAAAACAAATTTAAATTTTTACCTTAATTTAAATTCTAAGCTCAAATATATACTAACCTTCCATTTAAACCTATCATCCAGCATGCTTTTCTGAGCATCTGTTAGCTTCCCAACATACCTCCAAATATCCTCACCTAATGGGGAAAAAAGGTCATTAACAGTTAACAATAAAATATTAAAATTAAACAGATAAAATCTAATTTCATTCATTGTAAACAACAACTAATACAATGCAACTTACAAAATAAATTACAAACTAAGAAAACTTAACCCCACAAAACAGGCAGAAAGAAAATGGGATGTCTCAAAGGAACAATAAATAAAAATTCAAAATCTTAAACAAGTTAGAAAATACTTTAAAATCTTGAAATCATGACATACCAAGAATCTTATATCCAGTGGCAAGAGCATTCAAAGCAGCTTTTCTAATTTCACCATCTCTTTCTACTGTCAAGCATGCAACAATTTGCAAGGATTTTAACTTCCCACTAATCTGTCAAGAGAATAGATGTTAGCGTCCTCTATTTCAATTGCAGCGGGTGGGGAGGGTGGAGACAACACACAAACAAATTTTACCTCAGCTCCATGATTATCTACTATATACCCAACAAGGTCGGCACATTCTATTCGTGTACGGTTATTTTTCGAACGCAAACCCTCCAAAATATAAGGGAAGCTTTTTGCAGCAGAATATGTCTGCACAATTTGTTTGGTTAGCTCTCGTATTTTTTCCCGTAATTTCTCAATGTTATGGCCCATCTGCATGAAATTACAGAGTCAGCAATTTCAGTGATGGGGATAAAACCTACTTTACTATCCAGTGTGAAAAGACACACACACACACAAAAGAAAAATACATCACAGTATTTTTCAATGTTCGTGCTAAAATTGTAAGAACCTTCTCTATCAAGCATGGAAAAAATATGGCTGCTTCTGACTCGGTCAAAGAGTGTCCCTCATTCCTCAAGGTGTCCAAAAGTTCAGGAAGGAATTCCAGCACCTGTTGTTCATGTCAAAAACAGAACTAGATATTAAGGAAATGCATCCTAAGAGAGGAAAAAATCAAAGATCTGTAAAAACTTGAAAAAAAAAGTAAATAAACTATACCTTCAACAAACATGTTGTGTTTGATTTACAGAATTGTAAAACAAACCACCTCAGCAGTATATCCAGAACTTCAACTATTTCCTTGCCAATCGATGGGAGTGCCTGCAATAAAATCCAGAATATACTGTAAAAAATGTGCACTAATATACAAAAGAAATGAACCAGTGACGCACTCAAAAACCTTTTGCAGCATCTCAAGCCCATCAATTTTCTTCTTAAAATATGTGCTTAGAAGTCGTCTATGCAAATCCTCTCTGAAGTACTTCATCAAATCATTCTGCATAAACATGTATGTTAAATAAATTCTGCATTAAATTACATACAAAATAAACAAATCTGAGAAACTACTATATCCACAACCTCAAGGTCTTGAATTTGTTCTATCCGTGGGTCTTCAAACTTAAAACTACTTACTACCAATCTTTCCCTATCCTCCTGGAGATAAGTAAAGTCCAAATGATTACTTGTCAATATATTCAAAAGTAAGAGACATTCAAAAATTGCTTGCTTAAGTTGTACCTTACTGGAATCTTTAACATTTAGTAAAGCCTGCGATTGAACTGCTATATCTTGAACGGACATAATTGATTCTGACCTCAAAGCCTTCGTACCAACAATTCTCTTTAAAAAATCATTAACCGAAAAAAAATTAAAAAATAAAATAAAATAATAATAATCTCCTTACAAAATTATAAGTTATAAAAGAACTAGAAGTAAGCATTTAAGGAAACATACAGAAGATGCTACTTTGCTTCCATGCTTCAAAACACCATTAGAAGTGGATTTACCCACTTTCGAAAGGGTCTTGGATGCAGGGGCTGAAATTGTTTTGGCAGATTCAAAAGATTCTGGAAAAAAATAATTATTATTGGTATAAATCACCAAAACAAAATACAAGCAAGAGACCCAAGTACCCAACAGCCTTACCTTGAAAATTACCATAATGCTTCAAACGTCATGAACAAGAGATAAAGATGGTCCCTGAACATCCCTAACAAGCTTCTCAACCTGAAATAATACATTCAAACAATGTGTTCATGCACTAACTGACCAATGAGTCAAAATAGTACCAAAAGTTACTAATGCACTTACAGTTTCTTGTGTACAAACTCTCAAGATTTCATCAAAACACTACAATGGCTTGGCCGCACACAGGGAAGAGGAAAAGAGCTGGCCTCCGGTGACGTCGTTCGCCTCTGGTGTCGTGTGAGGGTTTGGGCCCGCGTGGTCGAAGCTTCGACGGGCTCTGAAGATCCCTAGCCGGCGCGTGTAGGGGAAGGTAGTGGTCGGTCTCCACAAAGACAAAGGTGAGAGAGAAAGAGTGAAGGAGATAGGTCTGGTGGGAGAAAGAGATCCGAGAGAGAGGAGAGAGAATGATGAGGAAAAAGGAGAAGGAATTGAAGGAAATGAATTGGCCCCAAATGAAATGAAAAAAAAGCTAAGTGGCGGGATGGTTTTATTATTACCACCCTTTTTTCATAAAGTGTCCACTTTAGCATAACACTTTTTTATTAGTATTATATTCATGTGTTATGGAAATGAGTATTTGGTGTAGTGAATGACGGGTTAGTATATTATAGTTGATGTTGTTGAGTGGATAAGTGAAGAAATTTGGGTTTAGAGGAGTAATGTTTATATTTTAAAGAGTAAATGATAGTAGAAAGTAGTAGAATTTTATTGATAGTTTGTAGTTTCTAGTTACGTCATTTTGCTACCCATGAAGGGATATTTATAGTGGCTAGCCCACTTTACATTTGTGGCTAAAATTATTTGTGTTAGATCATTCTTTTACTAAAATGAATATTAACTACACAAATTTACTTGTTTCTCAAGCATAATTAGAATGTTCTAGACTTAAGTTGTCTATAAATGCTTATAAGAAATTATGGAATAATCTTATTTTACAAATATCTAGAAAAATCTAGAATAAAATATTCTTGAAATGTCTAGCATATTTTAGAGTATTCAATAAATGTACAACAACTTCTAATAAAAACAAACATTTTATATTTTGGGAATGATTTTTTCAACTTGGAAGGCCAATTAGATTGATCAGATTCTATCTAGGTTCTTTTGCAAGATCAGATCCTACAACAAGAATCATTAGTTGCCACATTATATCGACGCAATAAATATGGTAACAATAAACATATCGTTTAATGAATCCCAGATATATGGAAAAGCAGAGAAAATGGCATTCCAGTTTGATCAATCAGGCTTTCAACGTGTTCCGACAATTAACAAACTTTATGCATCCACTTTTAAGAATACCAGAAATTTCCCTAAAAAAAGAATATCAGAAATTGTATTTCTAAAAAGATACCAATTTCAAAATTTTACACAAAAAATAAATAAAGAATAAATAGTTTATTTAGTTCGTATTTATAATACGTTCCTACATCTAAAGCAAAGACACAATCTTTAGTCTAATATATATATATATAGCATAAATTACACCCTCAGTGTCAGCTTTGTTTATTTGTACAAAAAGACTCGGTTTTAAGAGTTTCTTCACCAAAGCTCTTAAATTCTATCTTGACCAAGTATAAACAAGAACTCCCCAATAGCTTCAAAGATTCAATTTTGCCACCAAATAACAAATAACATTCAATCATGAACCGGAGGACGAAAAAGGCCTTAATTTCATAGTACATACACCAGCGCCTAGCTAGGCACTTGCTTATTTGTCTTGTCAGATAGGGTCTGGTCTATATTCGACTCACTTTTAGCCATTATTATCTTCACACCAACTAATTAAAATACTGTAAATCGCAAATCAATAAAATTAATGTCGATTTCAATCTATATAGTATATAGTACTAATATATATATATATAAAATATAACTTATATAGTTCGCATTCTAATTTGTTTGGTTCATATTTCACTAAATTATCATAAGTACCATTAATTACATAACATGCACCACGAGAAATCTTCTGTAGAAAAATTAAACCAGCAAACTAATTAAGTAATTAATAACGCGTCGCGTCGCGTCGGATCGGAATTATTATATATATATATATACAGTAACAGTACTACTGAAATGAAATTCTACCTTTCTCTCTTACTATTATTATTATTATGTTTTTGGTAGACTTTGTTTCTATTTGAATTTAAAAAAAATTATGTATAAATATACTAAAACATTCTAATACACCTCACCTCGCACAAGGGACAAGAGACATGGAATTAAAAAGAATTTCTATGTTCGAAGATATATAGTACCAGATCCACCTGCCCCTTTAAATTGGGTACTCTGCCAAAATCTAATCCAACCAACCAACCATCCATTTTATTGTCTGCATTCTTACCTACATATGCATACATTATTATTTAAATAATTAACTATATATATTTTCTTTTTTTTCCTATCTTCACAAAATTTACTGAGACAAAAACAGTAGTCGACATTGGTGATTGGTGTGATGATCAAAACCCATCAATTTTGTAATTAATTATAACTTATAAGATTATTCTTACTATACTCTAGCTAGTATTACTATTATTTCACTCACCCAATAAACTTAAATAAATAAATAAATATATATTAAAAAATATAACATGTAGGTCAAGTGGGGAGGAAAAATAGTAGAGATCTATTGTGTGAATAATTTTATCTTATCATGAAAAAGGATATGATGATATGAAAGTTATCTCTGAGAAAGAAAAAAAAGGGTAGATGGGAACATGGGAAAATGATAGAAAAAAAGATAGTGTGTCAGAGGATGCAGTGCACTTGATCAAAGAAGGGATAGTTAGGAGAGCCATAGCCATTGCATATATTTGATGATATGAATTTATTTATGAAAGGGGGACTACCCCTAGCTTTCTCTTAAAATCAATGAGAGACCCTTCTTTTAGTGTATGTTGGGACCTTAGTGGGATATCTCACATGGGGTCTCTATTTTTTTCCACCAGATGCGGTTTGACCCAAATTTTCAATTTGAAAATGAAAAAAATAAAATAATAATAATTAATAATATGTATTTAAATATTCTTGGTTTGGATTTGGATTTGGATTCGAAAAGATATATATAAGAAAAATGGGGGTTAGTGTGGCATATGATTGTCTCTAGACATGAACACTTCCATTATTCGACCCTGCCTTAGGAGGCAACCTACCTTCCCATTCCGCTGCGATTTTGATAAAACCACGCACCAAAAATATCTCTATAGATAGATTGGTTTTCTATCTTCTTTTCTCACCTTTTTTCTTATTTTTTTAATTTTAAAAATAAATGAGGAGTTCATGTTGAATAGAATTCTTCGATCTTTTATAAATATGTGAGAAAATAAATTCAAGTAAATAATTTATTTGTCAAATTTTAAATAGTAAAACAGAAAGAATATTTTGATTCGATCATACTCACTACATTGGCCATTCTCTCTCTCTATATATATATTTTTAACTCTAGTTTTTAAATTAAGTATATTACAAATAATACTATACAATTATATAGTTAATTTGATCCACTTTCTTATTCAAATTGCAATGGCATCTATTCATTAAAAAAAAACATCATCAATTCAATACATTTTTTATGTATCCCGGAGCTATATTAGATTTAAATCACATTTGGGGTCAATCTTTGATTGACTGGCTTCATTATGTTGTTGTAGCAAATACTATATTTTTTAATCTTACGTTAATGATCTAAACTGACATATATTTCTGACTAGCAGATTTTGCTTTCTTTATATTTGAAGGCATCTACGTACGTGAAATATATATATATATACGTACGTGAAATCTATATATACTTTTCTGATATAAATATATATATTGGTCTGATTACAAAGAGTAAAAATACTATCTGAAATTTAAAGAGTAAAACATACCAAAACTATCAAGTTATCATAAACTTATTATACCAGAGATAATATTCATTCGAAGCTTTTTGAAATCTCGAATTGAATTACTTTTAATTAAGCAATAGCAAATTATAATAATGTTTGTCATGGAAATTGGCAACATTTCCTCATCAGACCACTTTCGGGGATTTGTTGAACTTTTAGTCTTGCTTATATTTATACATATATATATATATATACGGAGAAATATTTATAGTAATGAATACGTGGATTATCTAATTAATAATTAGATCATTATAAACTATACTTAATTAAAAAGTATAGTGAGAAGATAATAAAGTAAGCGTGTATCTAAAGCCGTCAGGAATTGTTGCTTAATTTGTCTATATATTATAATAATAAAAAAACTTGCTTCTGTTTTGGAGTGAAAAAGTTTGGCTAGAGATTTCTATATCTGTGTTAAGTTTGATGTGAAAGACTACTACAGTCAGTCACTTCTATATTAACAGAAAGAAACTACGAAGAACAAAAGCTGCCACAATTATTCTTATTATTAAATATAGGATCGAGAAGTCTTATTATATGATCCCGTCTTGATGTGCTCAGCTATGTTACATAAATTATATATTTCATGAAAATTAATAATCAAGTTGATAATTAGACCCAGCAAGAACCCTAATATAAAAGGACAGTACTAATAATTATTATGATTGTTAATTGCGTCGACGTACTATATATATTATAGATGTAAACAGTAGGCACGCGTTTACGTTAATTTTTTTGTTTAACTAATCAGATTTGGTTTGGAAGAAAATATATTGGAATATTTGGACATGTTGTCTTGTCACACTGCATGGAAAATATGGACATCACTGTGTAAGAAATATATGCTAAGAAGATGAACAAATCCTCAAATTAAAGCAAGCAAAATTGCACTCGATCGAAATCACATTCGCGCATAGAACAACAAAAACCAATGAAGGTGTAATTAGAAATCAGTTGTAATAACATTTAAGATGAACATTTTCTTTACAAATATTATATCTCCTTGACCTTGAGCTGAGCATCATGCATTAATATTAATACATATGAAGTACTAAATTGAACCACATCAAATATTAATCCAAAGAAAAGAAGAGAAAAAAAAAAAACTAATCAAGCCACATAATGGGAATAATGCTTGTAACTACTGCTGCCACTCTCTAGCTGTAGTTATTATCATCGAAGCATTCGAAGTGATTGGTCCGGCATTGAAGAGTTAAAAGGCTGACAGGCCTTAAAGAAAGCAGAATAGTTCAAATTACCCAAATGGGTCCCCGGGAACCCGACAGCGGCCGCGGAGGAAGAGGCGGAGGAAGACCTGGTATTGTTAGCTTGACCGACCTGTTCCAACGTTTGAACTTGTTTTTTCAAAAACTTAACGTAATGAATGGCTTCATCCAACATCGAAGCCGTGTCCATCTTTGTCCCGCCGGGAACCAGCCTTTGCAGTATCCTAATCCTCTCGCTTATCCGCTCCCTACGGTGCCTCGCCGCCACGCTCTGAGGGTCCTTCGATATCTTCACGTTTCGCCGCTTCGGCGGCTTAATCGACTCCGGGTCGATATGGATTGGCTGCATCGCAGCTATTCTGAATATCATCTCTCTCATCGCCGCCATTGAGTTTCTCTTCTCGTAAGAGTTCGCTGCCGCAATTGCGTTATTAACAATATTATCACTCTTGAAGAGTCTACCGCCGCCGCCGCCGGAGAGTGGCGCATTCGGTTGTTGTTGGTATGGCGGCGGAGTAACCGGTTCTTGAATCTGGTTTACTCCTCCGCCGCCGAGGAATGAAATACCCGCTGTCGTTGTGGAAGGATATACCGACGGCGGTGGGGGTGGTGGTGAGTTGGTTCCTTCGGAGAAATTCATGTCCAGAAATGTGGGAGAGGAACCGCAGTATTCGGGACTGGTTTTTTCCATTTGCATCATGATCGATATCATGTCGAGATGGTTATGATTTTGATGATGGTGGTGATCACCTACCGATGAGGATGATGACTTCATCATCATGTCAACGTCCATTGAATATATCTCAAGATCTTTCGCTATAAACAAAGAAAATCAGGGAGTGCAGGGTCGATGTGGGTTTATTGGGATTAGGAATATGGCAGAGAGAGAGAGAGGTATGGAAAGGATAGTTGATAGAAGAAGAGATTGGGTTAGAACGACTATGTGAATATGTTGCAGAGATAAGAAGATAGGGAAGTTTTTGAATAAAATACTAGTTTTTTTTAGAAGTGTAACTATATATGTTTGTGTTGTGTATATATATATATATATATGAATGTGAATATGATGAGAAAACCAACCAAGAAATCCAACAGGCTCTCACTTTGTAAGTGGGGAAGGGAGCTTTATATTTATATATGTATATATAGTAAAGCTGAAAGTTGAGACTAATGTTTGTTTAATTGATCAAAAGGGAATACATACAGAAGAGACTCACGAACTCATTTATGAATACATTTATGATATCTGATGGAGACCGCCCATCATGTGGGGGCTTCATTCATTGACCGTCCGATCATCACACAAAAGGTCAAATCTGTGAAATCAATGGTCAAGGATTGAAGTGGGCCCACCTGTTAATGGTGCATGTACAGTTTTTAATATATCTCTTCGACTAAAAATCAAATTTCCTTTGGCTTAAATATTTTTTTAAAACCCCCTAAATGGAACCCACCGTCACATGACATTTGTCAGGATATAAAAGAAAACTAATAAAGAGAAATAAAAAAAATAAAATTTCTAGTATTTTCTAGGAGTATGTACAGAGACCCAATTGAAAAATTATTATACAAAATTGGTCACCGGAGATGCAATATGTATGTATGTATGTATATTGGTCAGGACTCAGGAGAGTTGTTATAAGCCTTAACTAGTGTTCATATATTAGTAAGTACTGTGATATAGTGAGTGAAGTGGGGTTTTGGGACTTGGAATAGGAGAAATTGGGGCCTACAACAGTAATATTTATTATTCCAATATAATTTGCTAAGCTCCTTTTGAGGTGTATTCTTTCTGTATATACACTGCTATATTTGCCTGTGGGTGCCTATATAGTTTCACTCTATCTAGCTGTACTATTGGCACACTTTTCGAGGTCGATTAAGAGCTGACAGTGATGCTGACTCTTATTGGTAATAAAAAATGTGAAACTTGTAAAAATGTATTCATTATTATGATCAATCTACTAAAATTATAAGTTACTATATGAGAAAGTTATTGATTGAAAGATCACACTTAACTTGTTAAGTAGTATTTTTAGTAGTGAAAATAAGTAATTAGTTTGAAACATTGTATTTATATCACTAAGTAATTTTTTTTATTGTAAAAGTCATATTTTTTTATTAATTTAGTGCGATTGTTATTAATATTTTTTGCTAAATCTAACCGATTACTAAATAACTTATATCAAACTATATTAGTGTAGAATATTATATTTTTGCTGTCAAAAAAACTAATTAATGAATTAAGTAAAATATTTCGATTAGTGACTTTTGCTACTAAAAATATTATTTAATAAATTAAATGCAACTATTCAAATTACTTGTATCTTTCATTCTAACTATAAACAACAATTATTCTAAATTGAACAAAATCAAATTTTATATATTTATACATTATTAATGGTAAATTAAATTTAAAATTAGACTCTTTTATTTAAAAATGATTCATGTTTTGATTCATAACCATTCCATTAGTAATTAAAGTGATTGGATGATTGTTTTTTTTCAGCAATGTGATTGGATGATTGATAATTATTAAAAATCTAGTCACAGAATGTTGACAAAACCTAATAAAGTCACTGAATTTATACTGTGAGCTTTTCATCAGTTTACATGAGAATATGAACAAAAAGAAAAAGTTACCGCTAGCTAGCTAGTATATTATAAATATAAATAATATATATATATCCCTATTTATTTCATCACTCACACAAGTCATAACTCATAATTAAGCAAGTTCTTTTTCTTTCTTTTTTACCTACCATCACCGTACGTACGTGAAAAGTGAATATTTAATTATGTGCAGTAAACTCGCGAGAGATCATATATAATTTTATATGTCTATAGCAGTAAAAAAATATTAAACTAGAGAACCTTTTACCCTATATATATTAATTCATGGAGAGAGTACTATTGTTTTTTCATATAAAAAATAAATAAACTGAAAGACTATTGTTAATTAAATATATATATATTATTAAGGTTGATTTTGATTTATATTTATATTGTCTGAAGATGATCAGCATGAGCCTTGTGATCTTTACACAATCCATTATTAGTACTCGACTTAGATTCTTCTTTTGGAAAAGAAACGACGATACTCGAATAAAAAAATGCAATAAGATGTATAATAATTCTATACTGCTGCTCTATCTTTTGGCATATTATATTATTATATAAAATAAAATACTATATAATGTTACTCAAAATTGGAAGGGAAATATTATAGATATATTTATAAAAAATATATAGAAGCTGGTTATGAACGACAAGTACATTTGAAGTGCACATGGAGGACTGAACACTCTATATATAAAAAAATATCTTCTACAGATAATATTATATAATTTCCTAATTTTTACGTAACAAAGTATATATTCTTTTGTCGATAAGATAAAAAGGAAGGGTTATAATAATATTAAAATAAATTAACCTTATTATTATTATTGTTATCTTCACTTATCTTGCTAGCACAGGCCAGACCCCATTTGCTGGCGAGAGCCAAAAAAAAAAAAGAGATAGGCTATTTTTCATTTAAAAAAATATATTTATTTAGCGTAATATTACTTATTATTAATTAATACTTTTTGGTCACAAATTATATTAGAACCAACTTGACCCTAAATAGTATTTTTATAATCACAATAAAATTTTAAGTATGACTACAAAACGACATTTATGTTAAATTGTATTTTTTTTATTTTATTATATAAATAATTAAAAAGAATAAATATTAACCCTCTACTCATGGTCAAGGCAGAGAATTAAATAAAATAAAAATAAAGAGTGGTCCCCTCTAATATTATATAATTGTCTAGCCACATCATATTCTTTACTTTTTCTTAACTGGTTTAAAATTCTTACTCCTAATTTACTACTAATTTACTACTCAGATCAAAAAGTCACTGTAGAATTTCATTCTTTCATATTGTCTAGCCTTTTTTTTCACTTCTCACGCTACGTACCATAATTGCTCAAACCCCTTTTTTTTTCCTTCCTTCTCATGATACATAAAAGCAATTAATATTTTGATTTTTTTTTGCAGAAAGCAACATTTTTGGAAAAATGTACTTTTTAATTGAGCTATATTTTGTGTATATATATACACAAAGGCAACTGTGATAACTAACGTACGTATACTACGTACTCTTCAAAATTTCAACATATAGTAAGTTCAGAAAAGAAAAGGAAAAAAGTGAGTTTTACATGCAGTGACGCAGTTCTAGTCAGTTTATAACTCTGCCAAAAATAATAAAAAGTAAGTGTAAGAGGTGGAAATGCATTAAAAGCCATATGTCAATATATTAGTTATCTCATTTTTGCGTTAGCTAGGGTTTATATAATATATATATATATATACAGAGAGAGAGAATATATATATATATATATAGAGAGAGAGAGAATAGATGTATAGCTAGCTATGTAGTTATAACTTATAATTTTCATTAATAGTAGACGTTTTATCACACCAACCTGTTTTCTGTGTATTAATATATACGTACACATATATATTATATATATTTATATTGCTTATTAAGATGCCACATTATAATTAGCACATGGATGAACAATTATTCCAGAATTATAAGTATATATATATTTATATAGAATGATAAATATATGTAATATATTCTCTCAAAAAAAATATATGTAATATATAAAGCGCTGAGTTAATTTATTTAAGTTTAGTAATGTGATAATTTATGTGTAATAATATATATAAGTCAATTAAAAACTGGGCCAAATTTTCAAATAAACAAAATAGGACCAGAATGTACTTTTGTTAAAATTAAATATTATATGCTAATCTGCAGTAATTATATATATATATATATGACAACGAATCAATAGCACTAATGTATATCTTTATGAAAGCTATATATATGTGAAGCTAGGCACGTAGCTCTGAAAAATTGAGAACATATATAACTATGAAAGCCGCAGTAGCTGCAACTAGAATTAAAGTGTATATATGTATGATAATAAATTTAATTTGTCTCATTACAAGAATAATCCAAGGGCTTATGATCATATGTCTTGTTAATTAGTATTGAGACTGTGGAAAATTGATTAGTACTTAGACTACGAACCTTATTATATATAGAGATATTTGCGGCAAAACCTCCATGTTTTTTTTTTTAGTTCATGCACCAATAATCTCAATTAAAATTTTTGACAGCAATACCTGTGACTGTTACGTTTTTCTTGCAGCCGTTTACTTTTAGACATTAAGTATCAGTCTAGAACAACGATGTCCATTTGTCGTTGATTTATTAGTCCGTGTGGTTGATGATGTGACAATATTCAAAATTAAAAACAAGAAAAGAATTAAAGATTTAAAATTTTAAATTAAACATATTATTTCAATAACCCAAAAATTATTTCAATATGCCCGTGTTCTTCATCACCATAAATCCAGTAACCCAAAAATTTGATTTCCAAATCTCAAACACACCATGATACCTTACAGATCTCAAAAATTTGCACTAGGCCAAAATACTCCTTTTGTGTGAATCAAACGCGTCAGTCAACGCAGTTGACTGACGTCGTTGATCGAGAATCAGCATTTGTGACAGTTGAGCACTGTCACAAATACAGGGGCATTTGCATCAGTGATAACACTGACGCTGTATATTGGCGAAGTTTGCATCAGTGGCCAACTAACGTCGTTAACGCATTGTTTGCGTCAGTGGGCAACTGACGCTAATGGCATGTTTGCGTCAGGGGGGCACTGGATCAAACGGTTAAGAAAAGCGCACGTTTTACTTAACCGTTTGTGTTAGTGCCACACTGACGCAAACACGTCGTTAGCGTCAGTTTCCCATAGACGTAAACGGTGTGCCCAGTATTAAATCCCTGCCATCGACCCCGAGCCCCTCATTCTCCCAAATTCAAAACTTAGATTTTCTCCCAAGAATCAGCGACACCTCCGACTTCCTAGACCCATTTTGGTTTTTTTTCATTTTTTTTATTAATTTTAAGGCTAAATTGATGAATATAATATGTTCATGAACCTTATACATAGTTTTTTTAAAAAAAATTTGTATAGATTTCTGATTCTGAAGATTATATTGTTTGAAAAACCAAAACCTTAAAACCCTCCTCTTGATTTTTTCTCTGACTGGGTTCGCAGGGGTCATGTATAAGGCTAGGGTCGTGGAGGGTGGATGGGGACCGGGTACAAGGGGGCTGGGGTCGCATGGGGTGGCTGGGGGCTGGGTACACTGGTCGAGGTTCATAGCGTCTTTTTTTAATATAGCATTTGTGTCAGTGGGGGACTGCCACAAATGCCAGATTTGTGACAGTTCCCTACTGACGCAAATGTCAACCTGATTTGAGTCATGAGATTCCATGTCACATTTAAAACTGAGGCAAAAACTCAATTGTGGCAATTAGAAACTGACGCAAATGATATTTTTTGTAGTAGGGTTGATTTCTAGATTCCAATCACATCTTCTTCACCAGAAATTTAGATCAAACTAGGCATCCCAAATCAGAAACAAACCCATAATATATAACACAAACCCAATTCAACCTAAAATCAATCTTGGATCCAAACAACCAACAAACGTGCACCAAAAACTTAAATCTTTGTTAAGCATCAAATCAAATATCTTTAGCTCATTCTTTTTATATACTTCACTGAAACAAAACACCAATTTTTTAAGATACTAAAAAAGGAAAAAAATATATCACAATATATAGAAAGAAAATGATGATGATGATGAAGACCTGGGAGAGTAGTTTGAGCTTTTGCTATGTGATGATGATGGTGAAGACCAAGACCTGAGAAACAGTGGGTATCTCAATAGCAGAGTAAGGAGATCTCAGCGGCAGAGGCAACAGATCTGGTTGGGTTTCGATGGGTTTTCTTGTTTTTGACACCGGATCTGGTTGGCGACGCAAGCCAAAGGGTTCTTGATTCTCAATGTGAGCTCATCACCGTTTGCAACCCTCGCCGTAAACTCGTCGCCTCCGTCAAAGTCAAAAAATGGCCTCCGCCGACCATCTGTGAAGAGCAATGAGGTCACTGGTTTCTGCTACCTAGTGTGCCTCTGCCCCCCTCCACCATCGTTCTGCTATGCTGGCCCCTGTCGTCAACTTGCCCATCCTTTCTTCACAAGATCAATCTCTGAGGTTCTTTGAGGTTCTTCTCTTCACAAGGTCGACTTGCCCAGATTCTTCTCAAATGAAAACATTTTTTCTTTTCTTTTTTGTTTTGAAAATTCCTGTTACTTTTTTTTAATTAGGATTTTTGTTTTTATTAATTAAGATTTAAGTATTAATTAAAGATTTAAGTTTGATTAGGTTTTTCATTATTTTACATTTTATGTACATTTAATTTTCTATGTTTATGTATTTGAAATAGTTTCAATATTTTTTTTTTTTTTGCTTTTTTTTTAATTATGGTATTTTAAAAAATCCATGTCATTAAAAAAAGGGTTTTTTTTTCATAAATAAATATATTATAAAAATACATTTCAATTTCACGGTTTCTACTAAATCTTTGCACTAATACTTTCTTGCATAAAATATATTCAGAAATACGATCTCTTCTTCATTTAACGTATGTCTACTGTAAAACAACTCCCAAATAAAGCTTTGAAGAATAAATACATATGAGCTCCCAAAACAACCAAATAAACAAGCTACATAAATCATCAAAAGCTAGTCAGATTTTAATCTCTGATGGTTGACTTTTTTTCCCAAAAAAGATTGATTTGATTATTGCTAAAAACTGTCGTTGTCATATGGATATTCGTTGTGTATTTTGTTTTGTATCCATAAATTCTTTCTTTGTTTGGATTATGCCTCTACTTTTTTCTTTTTAATTGTTACTGGATTTTATATTATAGAATAAGACATTTTATACTGATAGTTCTTAAATTAAGTCTATATATTGTTTGATAAAAGGCTCCACAAAAGCTTAGTAACAAATTATGAAAAAAAAAATTATCTTACAGAGGTTTAGTAAACTCTCTTTTTCCTCTGCAACCTTCGTTCTCTACAATTTCTGTGGCAGCATCTGCAATTTATGTTGCATGCTTTGAACTTTGAGGTGCTTTACTTGCATACGAGGTAAGCTGCTATATTTTCTTTTTAATTGCTTTAGTTGCATTTGGATAGCATTTAAGGTGCATAGATTTGTATTGGGTTGCATTAAAAATTGCAGTGGATTGCATTTAATTAAGGTTGTTGTGGGTTGCACGGGCTGTCATTTGAGGTTTCAGTATGTTGCATTAGGTTGCATTTGAGGTCGTAGTATGCTGCATGAGTTGCATAAGGATGAAATTTTCAAATAAATATTTAAAAGTTGTTGTAGGTAGCATGGACTTGCATTTGAGGTTGCATTGGATTGCTTTAGGTTGCAATGGGCTTGCATTTGGGGTTGTAGTTTGCTTTGAGATGTTATGTAGCATAAGATCAGGTTGCTTAGTTTGTTTAAGTTGCTTCTTATTTTGATAAAGAATTTCAAGCATAAAATGGTCGCTATATGAGTTGCTTTGGAGCTTTAGAGTTCGTAATTCATATGTATAACTCACATTAGGAGTTGCAGTGGGTTGCACTTGGACTAGTCATGTAACGCCCTAGATAGCCAAGACCGCTACACTGTGTACTTATAAAGTGCAGGACTTGTTAATCAAGTCATTAATTTAAAAACATGTCTTTAATTTAGGTGTTCTAGGGTTAAAAGACATGTTGGTCTCAAAAGATATACTTCATAAGTTATAAACAGTTTACAGTAGGGATCCCCAAAAGATTAGTGTTTAAAAGTTGGTTTACAAAACCCAACAGTTAAAAGTAAATACTAGCCATACTAAGGAAAAATACAAGGTTCTGGTCCACTTGTTCCTGTAATCTCCTCAACCGTGGCGGCTGAGCGGCCTGCCATATACATTCACCCTGCAGAGCTCTCCAATCAGGGCTAATCGGCCTTGCCTTTCCCTTTACCTGCACCACGCAGTAACCGTGAGCCGAGGCTCAGCAAGAAAACAACATACACAACTTATATAGTAATCTCAAACAGATATTCTAGTAAGCATGTTCAATTACTCAACCCATAGCATAAAAAACATACTTCAAGAAACAAGCAACCGCAACCACACATAGATTATTCCACAATCTCATCTATAGTCAAATACAACATTCAGTTTACGCAAATATTAGGGCCAACACCTTAGGTCGCACCCTCTGTTTAACCCACTGACTCCGGCCCGCTTAAACCAAGGTCAGTGCATAATAAGCTGTCATCGGATACCAGTGTCCGAGACGTGCCAATTGCACAAGTTAACCGTGGCTCGCTTAGGCCGTTGGTTACAATTTACATGGGATAATACCATTCTTTCAATCATTTATAGTAAGGAGCCCTTAGTCCCATTCAAATATTCAACTGGGTGTAGTTTTCTTACATTTAGTCTGTACGGTTATTGATTATGAGCAACGCCCCTCAAGCACAATCTGACCCCGAGCCTAAGCCTTTATCTGTTGGATTATCTTATACAGGATCTTTATTTATTTTCATGTATATCTAATATTAAACAAATTAATACGAGATAGCCTAAAACATGTTTCTAAAATTGAATTCAAGAGAAACAAAGAATAAAATTCTTACAGTATACGTAGCGGAATTAAGAGTCCTTCCTTCAGTTTCTCTAACTCTTGTATCCTTTGTGTCGCAGAGTATTATCAAGAAACTGAATCGATTGTCTATTTTCTTCACAATCTTCCAATGTATCCTTAGAACCACCTAGACTAGTGTGGGCAATTCTCAACACATGAGTTAGATATAGAGAGAAGAAGAGAAAATAACAAAGTGGCTTAGAAAAGGACTTGTGTTTAGAGAGAATATAAAACTATCAGAAAATCTAACGTGTGACTTCTCAAACTTCTCACTAAGCACTCCTTTTATAGACTCAATTAGGTCATTTAATTTAATTAAAAAATCAATAAAATAACAGCCATTTTGAAGCCCTAGATCGAAATTATCATGGACTATAGAAATATCATAGAAGTCTGTCATGAATACACAACAGCTGAATAAAGCTTTTGATGACAGAATAGGAATGCAAAACTTGAATTGATAAATGGAATATAAGTAAAGGAAAACAATCAAGGCCAGTTAAATGCATACCTAACATAAAGGTCGTTAAAATTAAACCTATTAGCAGAAAGGGAGCTTCTATCTTGAGCTTCCTCATATGCATTGTCAATGTCATCCACCTCAACATCGAGAACACGCATTACAAATGGCCTAGAACTTCTTTCTACGCTCTTCACATTTGAAAGTTGACTATACAAAATTTACAGATGAACGCTTAGTTAAACAGAAAAACACATATGCACCAAGCAGTTATCTAAATCACACACGTACATACACGCACCCTTTCCCCACCCGAACCCCACCTAATTAACACACTAGACCAGATATATTTCAAACACAGAATGAAAACAGAAAGATAAAAACTTGGGGTCGAGAAACTAAATATAATGATAATGGAAAAATAGTAGCCCTACAGAGCATTCAAATTTAAAAACCATCAGGATCAAAGCTCAACATCAATGATAATCGCTGCATAGAATATATTTATGCACACATAATCTGTCTATAATTTGTTCATTATTCAGCTCAATGATATAAACGCCTTATAAAACTTCAAAAGAATTTAAAATATATTAGATTAATGTTTTCCATTATTGTAAATTCATTATTCGCCTAGTTTTCCATTATGTACTAGTGCATTCCATTCATCAACAACAACCATATACTTCACACTAGTTAAAACAGAACATTTCACAAATGACAAATATGGAATAGAATATAGAAATAAGTTGAGACAACTGCAGTTATATAAATATATATAGAGAGAGAGAGAGAGAAAGAGACCTTTTCTGAACTATGAGGCCTTGAAAGTGAGTATCAAAATCTGAAATTCTAGAGCTTAACTGGTCAGAATCCACTGATGCTTCTGCTGCTTCAGCAACGCCCAAAAGCTTTAAACACTCACAAATTTAAATGTTGTATTTATCTTTCCTGAAACTTCATAGAAAAAAATAAAAATACTATTCAATGCAAAAATATAAACCTAAACTTCAGTTTTTCCTTAAAACTACTGTATTTGAGACTTAAAACCCATTATCATATCTATTAAGCCATAAATCCAGATAAACAGAAGAAAAAAACAAAACTGTATTATTTTTCTTCAAACTCATGAGTTATTTTAATATATAATAATTATTATAAAAAATAATCAAAGATGATGCCTAAGAATAAAAAATCGCCATTACCCTTTTAGATAAGTGGGGATGTAATAAAAATAAACCATTTTCTTCACGGCAACGGTACCCTAGTTGCATTGAAGTCCCCGCTGTTACAACACCATCCCCACAGTCCCACCTCCGTGCTAACATCTGCAACAACAGAGAAAGAAAGAGAGAGAATGAGATCGTGGGTGAGAGGGAAAGAACTAAATCTGGAGACACAAACAGATATACATATATCCTTGTATATATATAATACCTATACATGAAATAAATACATCAAAATAGAACAACATCAGAGCAGAAAGAACTAAGAAAACTTAAGAAAAAATAGGACAGAAATGGCAAAATAGACAATGAGAGTCACTAAGGAGGGACAAGTGACTAGCATAACAACCAAATAATAATCGCACCACACTTAATTCATAGTAACTACTCTTTAAAAGTTCTATGCATCTGCCTTTATATAATATGCAATGTCCTAATGGGAATTTATATTTGGAAAGACAACCAAAGAAAAAAAGTTACTTTTTGTAAACAAAAGTAGACCCTACAAGCAAACAAAATTAACATAAAACAGATGAAAATATTGAATACACCATAACAGATGGAAATACTCATCATAAGCTAAAATGACATGGTGAAAACTTATAAGAAATCAAGCTATAGAATCATGCCTTGTGTAGTCATGATAGGAACAAAAAGGATTATGCCAACAGGTTGCACCTTAAAAAAATGCCAAGCTTGATCACTGGTTAGAAGAGATACATACCATCGAGCCTACACCTCGCCTTGCCAAGCCCTGCCACCATCAACATCATCATTAGAGAGAATTAAGGCAGTCTCTGTTGACCTAGGATTTGGCCAACTGACACGGAGTCAGAATATGCTTGATATGAATGAATGTGTAGAGAAGAACGTAATGACAAAAAGTAGTAACAACACGATATTTTTATAGTGGTTCGGCCCCAGGATCTGGTAATAACCTACGTCCACTTAGATTGTTATTGATATGAGAACCAAAGGAGTGATCAAAGAACAAGGGTTCAATGAGTTTCACTAACCTCTCAAGAACAATACAATATTACTAGGAGAATTACTGTAATCTCAAATGATTCAAAAGCCAAAAGTCCCTTCCTTGAGCTGTCTCTTGCTATTTATAGGCTCAAGGGGGATTACAACAGATTGTTACAGATATTCTTTCCTGAATTATCGGATACTCAGGAGATTGTGTGAGTTAAATTCGGGATTTACAAAGAGCTTCTCATTAATGTTGCTTTGTATGCGGAACTATCGACCAGACTGGTCGCAAGTAAGACCAGGCTGCTTACTGCTCCTGATGCGTCTTCTGGTCGATACTCTAGCAAGAGTTTTCCAGGTGTCAGCCACGTGTCCAGGGACCACTTGCCACGTCATCAATGCTAATTTTTTGGATAACAATCTCTTTGATTGATTTCCTAACCTATAAATAAGAGACCAAAAATTGAATGAAAGTTAATAGAAGAATTAATAAACAAATCATCAAATAGCTATATATGAAGATAAAACTCCAAAGTAAATTAGATAAAATATAATCACTTGTGAAGACCTGTTGCCATTTTTTCCTTTCTGTTTTATGTGTATCTGGTTGTTTTTTATTCTCTGTATTCTGAATTAGTTTTCTATTTCTATTGTTGCTCTTTCCAACTGCTTAGAAAGACCTTAAGGCATTGGTTGATTAATATATACATAAATAAAAGAAACCCATGTAAGAAAGCTCAAATACCTTGAACCTGAATATTAATCAAAGAAACTTCCAACATTGAATGTTGCTTTATGCATTTTAATTTCTCATTAAGACCTGGCTAAAAGCATTGAAGCAATCAATACAAAATATTATATTACCACTGTGTCAAAAAGCAATCAGTTGAATATTTATATTAGATGAAATTAGTGCATAAATGATCAACTCTTAATAATGGACCCATTCTAAAGATACTTTCATCTTTTACCAAAACATTGATAAGTGCTTATAGTAACTCTTAAAAAAACCATATTAATTATCAAAAGCATCAAACAAAGAAGCCTAAATAATATAAATATGCATATAGAAATAGACATGTTCTGTAAAATTATTACTAGGCAGCCACAGAAACGCTCAATCGATTCCTTCCCTCCTTGTTATTAATATAAAATAAAGCTGCTAAACACCTACTCATCTCTCTTAGTTCAAAAACAACTTCAGAATAGAGGAAAAGCTGGAAGGAATCAAAGAACTCAAGAAAATAAAAGGTCAAGCAATAAACTAGAATACAATGAAGCCATATATTATATCAACTCAATGGCTAAGAAACAAAATAAAAAACTCAAAAAAACTGAGTTGAGTACATACCATGTTGAGTAATTGGAGATAAGCACTTTGGCATTATCAAATGAGAACGACAGGTTTCAATAATTTTATAAATTGCCTGCATATGGAAGCGAATTTTCAATTATCAAATGGCCAAATTCTCACAATCCAATTTGGTTGTATCCTCAATTAGGCAAGTGTCAATGATCTCCATTTCATCATTACAAAAGAAGACATAAAGGTAGTGTGCAAAACATAGTATTTCAGGCAAAAAAATAAGTAATAAAATAGAAGAACAAATTTACAAAACATGCAAAATTTAAATCTAATTTCATTTCTTTTCACTTCTGTGATCAAGAACCTAAAATATGCAAATGAAATACAATTGCAAAAACTGATATGCAAATAATCATAGTTTAACTTTAAGAGAGTAGAGCTTCAGGTCACACTTATAACAAAAGCTTAATAAAATCAGATAATAGAACATGCATAAATCAAATCTAGACAATCCTAACTTCATACAAAAAAAAAAAATACAACAAAAAGGACTAAAGGAGAGGTAACTACAAAAAGACCAACACAAGCAATTCTAACCATGGTAGAGACTAACTACAATCAGTTACAAGAAGAGTCTATATTAACAAACCAAACAGTAATACTAATAAAACTAAAGACACTAACAAATACAAATAGTAAAGTATTGACTAAGTGTTGTCGGCAAGAGAATACTCAATAGTTATATGGTTAATAAATTTATTAATTAATTGATTTTAAAATCACTCTTCATTTACCTAAAAGTTTCATTTACTTTCGGTGAATTGATTCCAAAGTGAGTCAAGAATCTCAATCTATCCAGTAGTTTGAATAAGTATATACCTTACTTAGCCCTTCATATTAGTCGTGCATGGAGGCATTCAAACTAAGGAAAAGCAACTAAACAAACAGCCGGTATGCACATAAATGAAATAAGAAAGAGAACCCTTCAAACATGTTCTTCCACACTCACAAGAACCAACATTTTCACAACAGTTGTGCTCTCAAAACTTTCTCTCAACACATACAAAATAAAAAGGTGACTCTTATTTATAGATCTCCAACCAAATAGAAATAAGATAATCATATGCTGAAAAAATTCCAAGGCATTTTTCATATATATTCTCATCAAAATAAGAAAACATAACAATACAAAGTCTGACAGAAAAAATAAGACCAACAAGCCAAAAATGCCACAAAAGATAATGACATACAGAACATGAAAAATTTCCCACAGGCCCCAACAACTAAACTCTAAGGCACACTGTGAGGAATAACTACTCCAAATACATGATTTAAAACACTTAGATTTAACACAAAAGAAGAAGCATGAAAGCAGAAATGAAAAATAACAGAGAAATTAAGAGAACACAACTAAAATTACTTGGTTACAAAACTAGTTCTCACAAACACAGCTCTCTCGAGAGACAAACGAGCCTATATATATGAAAGTCAGGATTTTAGAAATAATTCCAACACAAGCATATATATATTGATAATATTCAAAATGGTTTTGTGATATTAAATTGAAATCTGAAAAAAAAAAAAAAAAAAACAAATTATACCTCACAGAGACAAATGGAGGTCTCCAGTTCTTGCTCAAAGCCAGCGGGAGAGATAAACAGAGAGGGGGGGATGAGAGACTCAATGACTATAGCACGGGCGTGGTTGTGGTGTGCTTCAGTTGCGTGAGTACCGGCGTGAGGGAGGCTTCAGCAGGGGTGTGGTTGTGGTGTGGTTCAACGGCGCGAGGGTTAGAAAGCCGAGAGAATGTGAGAGAGCGAATGAGAGAAAGACTGAATGCACTGAGAGATTAGGGATTAGGGATTAGGTATTTGAGACCGAATGCACTGAGACTGAATGCAATGAGAGAAAGACTGGTAGAGATTAGGGAGATTAGGGATTTGAGAGAGAGAGAGGCACACTGGTACAGATTAGGGATTTGAGAGAGGGAGAGGCACGCTGGTAGAGATTAGGGATTTGACAGAGAGATAGGCACGCTGCTCTCTTTTGTCAATTTGCTGTTCTCTTTTGTCAATTTCAGGCGGCAAAAAGTGTTTCATTTGCGGCCTAAATTTTTTTTTCCCGTGTCTTTTTTTCTCCGTGTCTCCGTATCAATAGCACTTCTAAAATTATGTTATATTTTAATGTAATATTTGAGAAAAATTGTTGTAGTGTGTCAAACATTTGGACGCATACTTAACCACATCCTTCTTCATCCCGGGCCACCAATATAATGTCCGTAGATCCTGATACATCTTCGTGGTACCCGGATGAAGTGAGTATGGCATAGTGTGAGACTCATCCAATATCTCACGCCTAATCCCCTCATCTGCCGGAACACATATCCGTCCCTGATATCGGAGCAAACTTGTCTCAGAAACTGAATAATCCTTAGCTGTCCTCGCTAAAGCATGCTGCCTAGCTTCCTGCAATTGCACATCTGCCAACTTACCCTCCTTAACCCGCTCTAACAGGGTCGACTGCAAGGTGATATTGGCTAACTATCCTACCACTAGTTCTATCTTTGCCCTGACCATCTCATCAGCCAATTCTCTCAAGATCTGAGTAGAATTATACAACTGTCCTGAGCCCCTCTGGCTCAACGCATCTGCTACTACGTTGGCTTTTCCAGGGTGGTAAAGGATATCACAATCATAATCCTTAACCAACTCCAACCAACGTCTCTGCCTCATATTCAGATCCTTCTAAGTAAAGAAATACTTCAGACTCTTATGGTCAGTGTGTATCTCGCACTTTTCCCCATACAGATAATGTCGCCACACCTTTAGTGCGAATACCACTGATGCTAACTCCAAATCATGAGTCGGATACCTCTGCTCATACTCCTTCAGCTGTCGAGATGCATAGGCTATAACTTTCTCGTTCTGCATTAATACACAGCCTAAACCCATCCTCGAAGTGTCACAGTAGACCACAAACTTCCCTTCCTCTGAAGGAAGACTCAACACAAGCGCAGAAATAAGCCGTCGCTTCAACTCCTGAAAGCTGTTCTCACACTTTCCTGACCAGATGAACTTCTGATTCTTCCTTGTCAACTCTGCCATCGGTGAAGAAATCTTCGAGAACCCCTCTACAAATCGCCTGTAGTAACCAGCCAACCCAAAGAAACTCCGCACCTACGAGGCATTCCTCGGCCTTGGCCAATCCCTAACTGCTTCTATCTTGGACGGATCCACATTAATCCCTTCTGCCCCAACTATATGTCCAAGGAAGGTCACCTCTGGTAGCTAGAACTCATACTTCTTAAACTTGGCGTATAACTGATGCTCCCTCAACCTCTGCAAAACCTGTCGGAGATGCTGCTCATGTTCTGCCTCTGAATTAGAGTATACCAAAATGTCAGCGATGAAGATAATGACGAACTGATCCAAGAAGTCCTTGAACACCCTGTTCATCAGATCCATGAAAGTCGCTGGGGAATTGGTCAGACCAAAAGACATGACCAAGAACTCATAATGCCCATATCGTGTCCGGAAGGTCGTCTTCGGTACATCCTCATCCTTGATCCTCAGCTGGTGATAACCAGATCGAAGATCAATCTTTGAGAACACCGTCTTACCTTACAACTGATCGAACAAGTCATCAATCCTTGGTAGATGGTACTTATTCTTGATAGTTAACTTGTTCAATTCTCTGTAATCGATGCACATCCTCAAAGTCCCGTCCTTCTGCTTAACGAACAACACTGGAGCGGCCCATGGAGAGTAGCTAGGCCTGATAAACCCCAAATCCAGAAGTTCTTGCAACTGTATCTTCAACTCTTTTAATTATGCTGGTGCCATCCTGTATGGTGTCCTTGACACTGGTTCTGTCCCCGGTGCCAACTCAATCTCAAACTGAATCTCCCTACGCGGTGGCAACCCTGAAAGATCCTCAAGGAATACATCTAAAAACTCACACACCAACTTGGTCTCTCCCGGCCCTACCGGCGAAACTCTAGCAATATCCACCACACTAGCCAGAAAACCCATGCATCCCCCCTGCAACAAGTCTCTGGCTCTCAATGCTAAAATCATAGGTACGCGGGGTCCAGACACCGCACCCACAAAGACAAAAGGGTCCTCACCCTCAGGCTCAAAAGTAACCAACTTCTTCTTGCAATCAATCATAGCCCCATATCTAGCCAACCAGTCCATCCCCAGAATCATATCGAAATCCTCCAAATCTAACTCAATCAGATCAACCGAGAGCTCCCTACTATCAACCATCACTGGCAGTGCCCTAATCCATCTCCTAGAGACTACTAGTTCCCCTGTAAGCAACAAAGTCCCAAACCCTGCGGTCCGATACTCACTAGGTCTACACAATCTATCAATCACTCTACTAGAAACAATGGAATGTGTAGCCCCAGAATCAATCAACACTGTAAAAGGAAAGCCAGCACTAGAAAGCTGACATGTCACTACTGAGGGGCTAGCCTCAGCCTCCGCAAGAAAAAGTGGGCAGTTGTAAGAAAAACGTAACAGTCGGGGGTATTGTCATTAAAAAAATTTATTGGGGTTATTAGTGCATGAACTCGAAAAGAATTGGAGGTTTTGCCACAAATATCTCTTATATATATAAGCACATTTCAAAATAAGCACATAAAGTAACAATTAATATATAACAAATATATTAATGATAAAAAAGGAAAAGGTTTAAATGAGCTAATTACACATAAGTGGTATCGCTTAATTAATTGTTAAATGTTTACAAGGTGATCTATTTTTGTGTGTTTATTAGGGGTCATGATCAAATTGTCCTATCTTAGTTGTTCTGTCAATGTCTCTATATATCCTTGTTGGGATGATGTTATTTGTGGGTTATTTGCTCCATAATTGTAATTGGCTTAGTCGATCATTGTTTGGATCATCTTCTCTTGAGATTTGTATGACTCTTTTGAGTTTTGCCTTCCTTGTAGGACTTTTGTCCATTTGAACTGTCGAATGAATGTTCATTTTTCTTGAAGGAAAGAAATTACACATAAGTGGTAATTTTTGTGACTGGGAAACTTTATTTTAATAATTAATTAAAGTACCTACAATTAAAAAATTTATCACAAAAATTCTCTCTTCTTTCTCTTCCTTTTAAAATATGATTCATTATAAATTTGTATGTATATGTAATGCTATCAAAATATATATTTTTGTTAATTAATATAGTGTGCTCATTTTACCCTTTTTTTTGGTTAATTAATTAACATTTTTATAGTGTCTCTTAATTATGGTTGTTATGCACGTTGATCAATTTTCCTTTTTTTAGAACGTGGCTCTTTTTCTTTTTCTTTTTTTTTAAATAAAACTGAAATTCATTGATTAAGAAGCATCAGCAATAACATAAGGAACTAAAGTATTGAGAAATCAAAGCCACCATACATGATTATATTAATATTCTAATTTTCCAAAAGTGTCCCTGAATTATAAATTGCAAACATAAAAAGAAGAGGAAAAGCTGTTGAAGGTAAGAGATTTTTTTTTTTTTTTTGAGCAAGAAGGTGAGAGAACTTTGTTTGTATTTCTGTATGATATATGTGATATATGTACAGCCGTAGGACCACAAATGGGTCAAAGAATAATGTACACAGTATATACACTTGAGTGAATCGTATTAGCTAATGTGAAGAGTAAATAGTTACAGAATTTTTTTATTGAAAATTAATTAAATATCTACAGAATTAACTAATAAATGGAAATTAAAAACTGAATTAGCGTGTTTAATATCAGCTATGAATAATATTTAGCATTTAGAGCTTTTTATAAATTATTAGTTGAATATTTGAAGAGCAAATGGTTGAGGATTATATAGAGGGAAATTCACAAAAATACCTAAGGTTTTAAAAAAAATACTAAACACACAGAATTTGTTAAAAAAAATTATAAAAATACGGAGGGGCACAATCATAAACACTGAGTTTTTTTTTTTTATTTTAAACAAAGTTTACAAATTTATAACAATACAGTTTTTTTGTAATCATATGTTACAATTTTGTAAACAACATTTACTGATTAAATTGAAAATTGTAACAGACAATTACAGAACTGTAATAAACTGTTATCTGTATTTTTGTAATTTTTGTAAAATTTAATTTTTTTTAATTTTTTTTTTAAATTTACATTGCTATGTGTAATTTTTTCTTATATATATAAGTACCCTCCAAACGTGGATTATTATACAAAATAATGTAGTTTATTGGTTAGAGGTAAATGTCTACGGTAATTGACAAAATGGTTCAATTGTTAGACTATCTCCAATGGGAGATGTAAATATTGTACTATATTTCGCACAAAAAATCAATATGTGGTATATTTTATACAATTTTTAGCACTTTTGTAAAAGTTGATACAAAAATTAATCTTTTTTTTTGTAAGCAAGCAAATTCATTAATCAAACCTCCATTTACAACCTACAGTAACCCAAAAGGGAAACTAGAGCAAAACCTGAACAAAACAAAATCTATATAATTAATTCCCTAAACCAATGTCTATCTATCTCAGAGATTCTATTCTGTAAAAAATTGTTCCCTCTAGGTTTAATATCCTGCTTGATATTTCTAACTGTACAATCAATACTAAGAACTTTGTCATCCCACAATGCAGTGTTACGCACTCTCCACAAATAGTATGTACTTGCAGCTAAACTTGATGCATATATCCCTCTCCTGAAACGGGAAAGACTCTTCCCTCTGGCTAGCCATCTCAAAAGACCTTGCAGACTCCTTGAATTTGAATGCCAACCCAGCCACCTCTTCACCTTTGTGATACACTTTCTGCTATAATGACAAGAAAAAAATAAATGCTCATTATCTTCCCTAACATCACCACATATCAAACATGATGGTTCACTTGCTATTCCAATGTGATGAAGTCTAGCCCTTGTTTTCAATCTGTTCATATTAGCTAGCCAAGTAATAAAGGCATGCTTAGGATCTATAAAAGCATTCCAAATAAATTTGGTCCAAGTCAAGTTCCCACTCTCTGCCACTCCCATAAATTTCCCATATACTTCTTGAATGTTATACCTTTTAGAGACAAAGGATTGATAAGAGTAATAATTTTTCAACCTATTTTTTAATGCTACCACTTTCTTCCAATACCAGCTGGATTGCATAGGAGGTTTATACTCCGACCAATGCTTTCCCCTAAGGTACACGAATGAATCCATTTAACCCAAAGATTCTCCTTATTTGTTGCTATAGCCCAAACATATTTTCCTAACATTGCAAGGTTCCACACTTCAACATTTCTAATACCCAATCCTCATTTTTTCTTGCTTTTGCACACTTCTTCCCAGGCCACACTCCCCAGCCCTCCATAATCAGCCACTCCTTTCCATAAAAAAGCTCTACAAATCTCATTGATTCTGCGAAAAACTTTCTTAGGAAGAACTACAATATGAGCCCAATACAAGTGCAAAGAAACTAATACAAAATTGATGAGAGTAAGCCTCCTAGCGAAGGATAAATACTTCCAACTCCACCTTCTAATTCTATCCACCATTTTTTCTACTAAACCTTCACAATCACACGAAGAAATTATTTTTGAACTAATAGGAATACCAACATACCGAAATGGTAAAGTACATCTCTTCAAATTTGAAACCGAGAGCACTCTTTGACCCTTCACATCTGAGATACCACTACAAATGAACTCTGATTTGCTGTAATTAGCCTGCAACCCCGAGGATTGAGAGAATAACTCAAAGCCTTGTAGCATTCGGTAAATTGATTTAAAGTCACCATGAGTAAAGAGCACCACATCATCAGCAAAACACAAACAAGTGAGTTGTAATTCCGCGCATCTCTCATGAAAAAGAAACTCCTTTCCCCTCGCAATTTTTTTTCACAATTCTAGTCCAGTACTCCATTCCTAAAACAAACAACAAAGGAGACATCGGATCCCCTTGCCTCGGCCCCCTATTGGAATTAGAAATACCATGCAATGACCCATTTAGCATAAGAGAAAACTTAGGAGTTCTCACACAAACCATGATCAAGTGAATAAAGTGATGAGGGAACCTAAATACCTCAAGCATTTCCTCTAGGAAGTCTCAATCCAAAGTATTGTAAACTTTCCTAAGGTCCATTTTCATAATGCAATTCGATTTACCTTCTTTCCTCCCTTAGTGTCTAATTAGATCTTGGTAAACCATCACATTATGCCCAATATATCTGCTTTGAATGAATCCTCCTTGATTTCCCGCAACCAGATCAGGTAAGACTTTTCTCAATCTACTACAGATAAGTTTAGCAGGTGCTTTATATAACACATTGCAACAGGAAATAGGCCTAAAATCACTAACACTTTCAGGACAAGTGACTTTAGGAATTAGAGTTATTGTTGTTGCATTAATCTCCTTCAACAAATTACCAGTCTCAAGGAAAGACAATACCGCTTCACTGGCCTCCTCACCAATTAGTTCCCTATGATGCTGAAAGAAAAAACTACAAAAACCATCTGGACCCGAGGTTTTGTCTCCAGGTATATCAAATATGGCATCCTTGACTTCACTTTTCCCAAACGGTCATAATAGGGTCTGAATATTAGCCGAGGAAAGAACTGGCCCTTCATTCATGACACAACTTTTCACTCTTCTTCATCTATGACTCTTTTCACCCAATAAATGCTTATAATAATGAAGGAAAGCTTTTTGAACTCTGTCTTGAGTATCTTGCCAATGTCCCTGCTCATCTCTAATAGCCATAACTGAATTCTTTAATCTTCTCATCCGTAAACTCCTATGGAAAACTTGAGTATTAGCATCACCATGCTAAATCCAATTCACCTTCGCCTTTTGTCTCAAAAACTCTACATATGCATCCCTAATTTGATCATGCCCCTGCCTGAAGCGAGCTTCCTCATTTATAATTTGTATGTTTTGAGGGTCGGCATGTACTTACTGCTGAATATTTTGCAAATCTTGCTCAGACTTAGAGAAGCATCACCAATATCCCCTACTAAACTTTTATTCATGTGTTTCAAGGCAGCCTTTACACATTTAAGTTTGCTTACCACTCTGTACATAAGAGTACCAGGAGCCGAACTTTGCCAAGTTTCAATAACAAATTGTTGATAACCCGAAAACCTTTGCCACATTTTAAAATAGCGAAAAGGTTTGTTCCCAAAATTCATAATCTTACTCAAGGAGAGGACTGCATGCGAATGATCAAATAACCCTTCCGATAAAAAACAGACATCAGCATTCGAAAAAACTTCCATCCATGCTGGGTTACCAAGAACTCTGTCCAGTTTGGCGAAAATCCTATCAGGTGGATTCTACTTGTTACTCCATGTAAAGTTGCATCTGCTATAAGGGACATCTAGAAGATCACACTCTATCAAAAAATCACAGAAAACTTCTGAATAAAGAGATCGCACTCTTTCTCCAATTCGCTCAGCATGATTAATGGTGGCATTAAAATCTCCAAGCATCACCCACGTCTCCTTAGTCTTCAAAGCACTAATATTTTTCCATAAAACCATCCTACGAACCTCCTCATTGAAAGCATAAACAAAGGTGCGATAAAATGGTCTCAAACCATTCTGGGCACCCACCAGCAATGAATACACTGACTAGAACAAAACCATATATCAACTGAAAAAATATTGGGATTCCAAGCTACTATTACTCTTCCATTGTTATGCCACGCACTATTTGAAGTAAAACACCAATCTCGAAACATGTTGAGGAATAAGACTCCCAATTTTCTAGCCTTAACCCTAGTCTCTAAGAGTCCAACCAAACCAACTTTCTTAGCCAAAATAAGGCTTTTGAGTTCATGTTGCTTTTGTGGTTGGTTCAACCCCTCACATTCCACGAGAGAACCTTATCAATTCACTATAGGAGGACCTCCCCCTTCTGCAGTGGTAGCAATCTCTTGGTCTTCATTATTTGCCCACTTACTTGACTCTCCTAAAACTTGGTAAGTATTGCTATGATCTTTAGGCTCCCCTCCTTTTGCCAATCATTTCTAAAACCTTTTCTCCCTTTTCCCTTAATTACACGAAACCCCTCTGCATCAATAGTATCCTGTTTTTTAGCTTCATTTCCTTTATCCTTGGGGACCCAAACTTGAGTCCCAGCCTTTTACACTTCAAACAAATATTTGGTTTCCATTCATAATGCACCATCACATCCATCTGGTGATCCTGCTCATTTATGAAACTTATAATGCTAGGAAATGATTGTGCAATAGATAATTCAATCATTATTGTGATGCCCCAAATTTCCTAATAAGGTTTAGGACCTTGATTAGGAGGCCAGGAGGGCCATAATTGATTCATTACGATATTAGATGATTATATGCATGCTTGTGTGAATTATATTATAATATGATCATAAATGCATGCGTATGGGTTGAGGGCGTAATTGTGTATTTTCGTGCATGTGGGTGAGTTATGAATGGTACCACATTATATGTGGATTTGTTCAAGCCTTTCGGCATGAGACGGTCATGAAATGCAAGTGTTCGGTCTGGTCATAACGGGATTAAGTTCGGGGCTCGGGGTCAGTCTTGGGGTGATTTTAATGATTAGAACATTACCGGGAATTAGAGGGTAATGGGATATGATTTATTGGTATTTGAGAATATTCAGAATAACGGGAATTGGAGGGTGTTAATTATGATTAACGAGATAGGTGCAAAAGGACAATTGTGCACTTGGTGGCTGTTAAGGTTTATTTTAGACTTGAGGGCTGTTGAGTCTAGTTTTTGTCATGTTTAGGTGGTATTTTAAGTAGTCTTTTATCTCATTTTTCTTTCATTTAGTGCGGGTTTATGCTGTGTTTGCTTGTCTTTGTGAATATCAGGAAGAATTGAGTACTTGGAGGAAAATTTCAAAGAAAGGGAAGAAATAACCAAGTTTTACAACATATTTCGAGAAAGAATGAATCTCAACATGATTTGGAGGTGTTGGTAAATTTTTGGGATAAAATCTTGAAGAATAGAGAAATTTCTTAAGAGCCGCAGCATGAGCAAAGTAGAGTCGCGGCTAGCTAGTGAAACAGAGCCAATGTTTTGAAGGAGAAATTTGGGCCGCGGCATGGCTAAAGAGAGCCACGGCATAGAAGGGCATCAACCTAGAAATCGTAGACACGGGCCGCGGCATGGCTGAGTAGGGCCGCGGCATGGAAAGGACAAATCGCGAAGGAATTTGGACACGGGCCGCGGCATGGAGCATATAGAATCGCGACCCGCCTCTTTAAAAACTGAATTTTTAGGTTTTTATAAGGGGAAGGAAAGGAAAAGAGGATGTACGGATTTGGGGTGTGGAAATTGCTTGAAGGCTGGAAGGCTTCGAGTATTCAATCTACATGTTTTTCTTCTACTTTCTGATGCTATCTTTAATTGTCTTTGTGATTAGCATTATGATTATGAACTAAATCTCTATTTAGGATTTTTAATTGAATCACTTGAATCCCTATTATGAACTAATGCAATTTCAATTTTCTTCTTCTTCAATCTTCTTCAATTCCATATAACCTGTTCTTATTGATTGATTATCGATTGGCCATCTATAGTCATTATATATATGTTTTTAAATCAAAATCTGAGAAGTGAGATTTGAATCTGCTGTGGTTATATTGGACATAATTTTAATTTGGAACGAAAGTATCAATATTAATTGTGTAACTGTTTATTAAGTTGTCGAGATTAATGCTACCTTTGTGGTTCAATTTACCATAGAAATATAGGAAATTGTCATCTAGGTTGAGTTTATAATTCATAGTATGATTATAGGCTGCTTTATCAACTTGTTAATTGAATTAGGCAGAAAGAAGAAGAATTTAGTATTTTGCATTAGGAAATGATAGGGAGGATAGTTAATGAGATTAAATATCCTAATTATTTCTTCAGTGTTTAAATCCAAGGTTTTGCTATTAGTAGTTATTTATTTAATTTTTAATTATTGTTTCTAAACATTATAGTTTCTTTTGATGTGTCTATAAGAATCAAGAATTCTAATTGATCAAATAGAAAGAGAAATTAATTGACTGGTAATTGAGAATTCAATCCTTGAGGATGATACTTGGTTTTTACCATATTATTACAAATTGCGACTGTGTGCACTTGCATAGCTTAAAAATTCGCAAAAAGGGCATTTAGGTCTTTTCACCCTAAAGGATATATACTAACCATCAAGGTTGTAGAAAGCTGTTGAAAACAGAGTCTCCTTCCCTTCTCTCCCGATGGTCATTTCTCCCCCATTTCTCATTGGATTTTCAAGCTCTTTCTTAGGAACCAAGCCATAGAACCAAGTTGTGATAAGCTAGGGTTATGCTCTACCATTGAAGAGGGTGTGTTGCTGAGATTGAGGTGAGTTTTTAGCCATTAAAACTCTTGTTCTTGCTGTGTTTTCCTAGTTGAGTTTCAGCTGGTTTTTGAGTTGGAAAGAAGAGTTTCAATGGATGTTTTTGGCTAGGGTTCTTGGGCTTGTGGTACCTAGGACATGTGGGGATGGTTTTTGGGTTCATTTGGGACTTAATTTGATGTTTGAAAGCATTGGAATCAAGTTGGGAATGAAGGAGTCGAAGGAGAAAGGTTCAGGGGCACTTCAGGCCGGAGCTAGCGCTACAGTGCCCACAAGGGGGCGCTACAGCGCTACCCAGGGTGGCTTTGGGGCGGTTTTGGTCTGTCTTGAGCGCTAGGGCGCTAGGGGGGTAGCACTACAGCGTTACTCTGTTTCTTCATAATCCCATTTGGAGAGTTTTTAAGGGTTTTTGACTTGGGGATTCAATCCTTAAGGCCCAGGAACGAATCTACTCATCGTGTGGGTACATTTCGGGGTCCCGAGAGTGGGGATTAGGTCAAGACCCTATTATTGATGATTTTCATTAATCGAAGATTGTATTTGGTTATGACTAGGTGACAGCTAAATGATTAAAATGGGTCGATCATTCTCAAGGGTCGTTCAATTGTTGTTTCTCGCTCGAACCAAAGGTAAGAAAAATGCACCCTATGTATATGACATGCATGGTTATTGTTGAGGCATGTCAAGGGATCAAATGTCATGCATGTGTTGCACAAGAAACATGTGATTAGGGCATGCCGTGAATATTGAATATGAGATTGCTCAGAGCTTGAGTCTCTGTGTTTATGCATGATCCTAATTATGCTAGCAATTATTAAGTAAGCATGTTGAATGCTCTGTATTCGGATATTTGACATATGATATATGTTTGGTAGGATTGCTTACTTGTGTATGGCACTGACTTGTCAGGGTCGGCGGTGGTCGTGTATTATAGACCCAAGAGCCGGAAACGGCATAAGCGTCATGAACGCAGGGCCGATAAAAGATTAGATCTAATCGATATCAGCGTTGAATGACTCTAGGAGCATTAATGCTGGACCTACCCTAAGGTCGATGAAAATTATAAGCGCTTGACTAGTCTAGGACTAATTACTCAGAGCCAGGGCCTAAGGCCTAGGTGACTGTTTTTCACGTGGCTAGGGATCGAAATCCCATGGTTGTGACTCTATGGTCATGCGATAAGTTATATTGGTGACTAGTTCATCGAACACCTATCTTGTTTAAGCTAGTGAAATGATCACTTATCTACAAAGCCCCGGTGACCCTATCGTCACAAGGCTAATGGGAACGGAACCCACCTTAGTGACTTTTACAACTGTCACTCTTCTATTTAGGGCTATAAGCCCAGTATGGTTACCGGAACCACCAATGTTAAATCACTTATCTGATTAGGATTGACTTGATAGTCATCCACTCAGGAGGGCAGGATTGTTAGGAGTGTGTCCTAAAAGCATGTAAAAGACATTTGTTATTTCTGTGAATAAATAAATACAATGGTTCATTATTATTTTTATATTCAGATTATTAAATTATTGTTTGAATAATTTTGTAAATATCAGAAAAATTCCATATTCATTATTGAGGATGTAATCTTGTATTAGTACGAGAGAATTAAGATTCATGAATGAATAAAAATAGTCAACAATAACAAATTAAAATTATGGAATCCTTTAATTAGGGTTGTAAGTACGGTTTGCTGAGTATCAGGTTGAAACAAATAATCTAGATTCAGATTATTGATGTGGTAAGACATCTCGGTAAAGGTGCTTTATATAATATGATTATATATGACATGGACCGATATGAATAGAAGTCTTTATCCAAAAAACTATTTAACAATAAAGACGTCTCTTCATATAATGAGGCTAATGACTTTTGTTTTGGAGATTTAATATCATGGATGGCTGGGAACATGTATCAACAACACGGAATCTAATCTTTCATTCCTAACGGATCGTATATTAGTTCCCTTAAGGGTTAATTCTGGAACTGAATGATTTTAAGCTCAAATCTATAATTAGATTATAGATTAATTATTTACTAATGAATTAATGGTACTTAAGGAATAAGAAGTAAATTAGAGAGGTAAAATGGTAATTCTTCCATTCTAATTTATGAACTAATTAATTAGAGGGTTGAACTATTGTAAGATGGTTATATCAATGGACGACTTAAGATAAGATTTCTGTAAAAGTATATCTATAACATAAAGAGTGCAATTCTGAATTTATAGTGGAGAAATATCATAATTAATAAATTAACTATTATAATTAAAGAGTTTAATTCTTTAGTTTCAATTTATTGGAGTTTAATGTTATAGGTTCATGGTCCCGGAAATGGCTCAAACAAACACTGACAAAGGTAAATACAAAAATGGGAAAAATGACTTATTTGATAAGTAAAATATTTTTCTATGCATCAAACATAATTATTGTATAATTATGTGTAATTAATTAATTATTTGATTTAACAAAAATATAATTAATTTATTTTTTGAATTTTTGGTATTTAAATAATAATAAAAATTGGGAAAAATCACATGCCATCCCTGGCATGTGGTACACGTGTAGCACAGTGCACAGTCACTGTGCTACACGCATAAGTGACTTTGAGTAGTTTCTTGGTTCCACAATTTTAGTTATTTAAATATTAAATAAATAATGAGATATTGTAATATGATTAAAATATTATTATTTAAACATAATATGATAACTGATTAGTTATTTTCAAATTGTTTAGAATAACTAATATTTTATTTTTAATATATTGGATATATTAAATATAGGATATCAGTTTTTCAGAACGTAACTTTTTAGGGATAGAAAAATATCGTGAAATCTCTCTTAGAGAAAAAGAACAGTGATACAAGTATAGGTCACTATTCTTCACAAACTTAGGTCCAAACTTTATTAGATCTCATGTGTTGAGAACATCTGATAAATAGATTTTGCCTATTATTTTGTATAGCGAGCCCACACTCGTTCTTTGTGTGTTGTGAACATTTTGGAAGATCTTGGTGTGAGATCTCAAGGATTTTTTCCATACAAAAAGATAGCAGCAAGGAAGGACCTGAGGTAATTTTCTATTCATGTCTTTGATTCAATATATATATATATGCATGTGAAGAAGTAGATCTAGAAATCTTGTGGGAATAAATCAACAATTTTGATTGTTGTTCCGTTGTGTATAATCTCTTTTTTGATCAATAAAAACCAACAAGGATTCCTTATCCAGGACACCCATCACAACGTGAACCTATTTGCCTGCATGAATAGGGCGATATTTGCTAGGCATGTACCTTATGATTTGATGACATGTTATTACTGATCATGAGCATATTAAGTTTTCTTGCTGGGCTTCGGCTCACGGGTGCTATGTGGTGCAGGTAAAGGAAAAAGAAAGCTGGACCATCCTTGAGTTGGAGAGCTTAGGTGACGATGTGTACATATACGGCTGCTCGACCGCCACGACCAAGGGTTGAAAGAGGAACTAGGGTTAAACCCTGTTTTGCTGCTTAGATTGGTTGGTTGTAAATTGTAATGACCCAACTATTTCTAAGACTATGGACCATTAGATGTACTATACATAGCTACTATTTTGGGAAAGATACATAAGAAGTAATATAACTTTATTAAATCTCGAAATATTGTATCAAATACATAATAATAGAAAATATGGCATGGGTTCCCATTGTTTAAAACATAAAACATAATTTTAAACTAAAGAAAATTGTTTACAAAACTAAATGTGGAAAAACATGATTTAAAAGACTAAAAATAAACAACTTCATCCTCGATCGACACACAGTCCACACATTCCATCCATCCTCAACACACAAGCCAAGCTATCAAGAATCCTTCCGCCTTCCATATTCGTTTGCTTGCATCACACTAAAAATAAAGGAGTGAGACTAATGCCCTGCAAGGAAAAACTACTAACACCATAAACATACACATAAAATCATATCATAACATATGAAAAAAAAACATATCATAAACATATACTATAAGCATACCATAAACATATGTCATATACTACTACAATGGCCATTATACTACTTAGGGCTTGTAAACTAAACAAGTCATATGCCCAATAGATTGGTGGGGCTTGCTAGTCAAGCAAGTCATATGCCGCTAGCTAGACAAGTCTTATTCCCAAGGTCTAATATCATACTATACATAATGTTAACATATCATAACACAACATAAGATAACATAACATATAACATAAGCATAACATATCATATCATATAAGCATACAAAATTCTATCCTATTTTCCTTACCAACACCGGGATATTTGAGAACAAAGACGGGATTCGGAACACTCCTAAAACAAACAATACAAATTGTGAGTATTTCTAAAGAATAAAGAATGAAAAGACTATAACTAAACCACCAAGAGAAAACTTACAGAAAAGACACCTTAAGTTCAAAGAACTTAAAAACCTAACCACAAAACCATAACAAAAGTTAGAACCTGAATGAAAACTAAAGAAACTAAGGAATCAAACAGGATTGAACTTAAGAATAAGGGTACCTTTGTTGACCTTATAGATTGGCCTAACTCCAATACCGAAATACTCTAATCCTTACTTCCCAAGTGTTGGTAAAGCTTAAGAATGATAAGCTTTTTCCTTTCCCACCCAAGTGTATCACTCTTATGTTCTCACTAACCCCTTGGAGTATGATCACAACTGAAGAGTAAGTGAAAGGGCTGGGTTCTAAGTCCTATTTATAGAGTTCTAGGAATAAAGATCTTCTTTTTTGCTTTAAATAAAAATAATGAATTTAATTGAAAATATTTGAATATTCTTCCATCAAAGGCTTAGGACTTGGTCAAATTGTTCAGAGAGAGGTTGAAGGAGTCAAAGCTTTGATTTTTAAAATTAAAAACAAAAATAATAAAAACAAAGAAAATCCTAACTTCTAACTCCCTAAATCTCGTAACTTTAAACTCACCTGCAGTAAAATCAATACAACTGGAGCTGTAGAACTCCGATTTAGACCATCTTTATACTGTTAGAAAGATAATTCATTTATCTACAACTTTCTAGAAATACTATTTTTAGAAATGCATAACATAACTGGGTCAAAAATTGGTCGGAAGTTACAGTACCCTAAAGTTACAAAAATTGCTACTACTACTATCTAACTAGCTAATTAAAATTCTGGGACTCTACAATTCTCCCCTACTTAAAAGAATTTCGTCCCCAAAATTTACTTATCAAACAATTCCAGATACCAATCTAACATGCCTTCCTCCAACTCCCACATTGCCTCCCTTTCAGAACTATTTCTCCATAGGACTTTGACTATCGGAAAATTCTTAGTTCGTAATTCTTTCATCCCTCTATCTAGGATGCTAACCGGTCGTTCCTCGTAACTCAAGTCTTTCTGGAGTGCTATTGTATCGTACTTGAGGACGTGAGGTGGGTCTGACACATATCTATGCAACATCGAGATGTGAAATACATTATGACTATCTGCTAAAGCTGGCAATAGGGCTAAACTATATGCAACTGTTCCCACTTTGTACAATATCTCAAAAGGACCTATAAACCTGGGACTAAGCTTTCCTTTCTTCCCAAACTGCTTCACACCTTTCATAGGAGATATTCTTAAGAAAACTTGATCTCCGACTTTGAATTCCACATTACGCCGCTTGGCATCTACATAACTTTTCTAATGGCTTTGAGCAGCGAGCATACGCTTTCTAATCACCGCTACTACATCCTGAGCTCCTCAAACAGCTTCAGGTCCAAGTAGTTGCATTTCTCCTACCTCGTCCTAATGCAACGGCAGTCGTCCTTTCTTCCATAAAGTAGCTTGTAGGGTGCCATCCTAATTGTTGACTAGTAGCTATTGTATGTAGAAGAATTCTATCAACGGCAAATACTTACTCCAAGATATTGATGTAAACACCGATCCTCTATCGAATACTATTGTCTTAGAGATTCTATGTAGTCGTATTATTTCTTGGACTTAAACGTTTGCGTATTGATCTAATGTGTACGAAGTCTTAACAGATAGGAAATGAACTGACTTGGTTAATCTATCTATTACTATCCAAGACGAATCATGTTGCTTACTTGTTCGTGGCAAACCCGTCACGAAATCTATGGATATATCATCCCATTTCCATTTTGGAATGCTAAGTGGTTGCAATAAGCCTGCAGGCCACTGATGTTTTGCTTTCACTTGCTGGCATACCAAGCATTTAGACACATACTCCGCTATATCTTTCTTCATTCCTAGCCACCAATATAACACTTTAAGGTCGTGAGTCATCTTGGTCTACCCTGGGTGAACTAAGTATGGTGTATTGTGCACTTCTTCTAAAATCGTCATCTTAATCCCTTGATCGTTTGGCACGCATACCCGATCCTTATATCTTAATAACCCTTGACTTGATATTGAGAAATCCGTGGCCTTCCCTTTTCTAACTGCATCCATATGTGTTGCTAATGTGTCATCATGCACTTGCCCATTCCGTATATCTTCTAACAGGCTTGATTGGATGGACCAGTTCGTCAGGTTACCAATGACTACTTCTATTCCAGCATTGATCGGCTCCTACTGTAGCGGCTTTTCTATTCTAGCTAATGATGCTAGACTTCCGTAATTCTTCCTACTTAGCGCATCAGTAACTACATTTGCCTTGAGGCATATGCTATCACCTTATCATTTTGCATCAGCACACAACCCAATCCTTGCTTCAACGCATTGCAATAGACTAAAAGCTTATCATTGGGTGTCGGTACACAAAGTACTGGTACTGAGCATATCCTTAAGCAACTAGAAACTCTCTTCACACTTGTTCGTCCAGTTGAACCTTTGCTGCTTCTGGGTTAGGTTGGTAAGTGGAGTGGCTATCTTAGAAAAGCCTTCTACAAACCTCCGGTAATAGCCTGCTAGTCCCAGAAAACTTCTTACCTTAGACGCGTTCTTTGGTCTTGGCCAATCTTTATAGCCTCTACCTTAGATGGGTCTACCACAATCCCATCCTTGGATACTATGTGGCCGAGAAATGCTACTTGTGAAAGCCAAAATTCGCACTTCTTGAACTTGGCGTAAAGTTGATGCTCCTTTAGTCGCAGCAAGATCAACCTTAAAAGTTTCTCATGCTCGACTTTATCCTTTGAGTACACCAAGATATCGTCAATGAATACTACGACGAATTTATCCAAGTAGTCCTTAAAAACCCTATTCATTAAATCCATAAACGCGGCTGGAGCGTTTGTAAGACCAAAAGACATAACTAGAAACTCATAATGTCCATAACGAGTTCTAAAAGTCGTCTTGGGAATATCCTCTTCCCCTACCTTGAGCTGATGATACCTGGACCGTAGATCAATCTTTGAAAACACGATCGCTCCTCAGAGTTGATCAAACAAGTCGTCAATCTGGGGTAGCGGGTACTTATTCTTAATTGTCACCTTATTCAGCTCGCGGTAATCTATACACATCCGCATACAGCTCGCGAATGGCTCGTTCTAATGAAATCCAAGTCTAAGAGTTCTTCTTACTACATCTTTAACTCCTTGAGTTCAGTAGGAGCCATCCAGTATGGTGCCTTGGAGTTAGGCTCGGTGCCTGGTACTAATTCGACTGTGAAGTCAATTTCCTGCGTCGGCGACAATCCTTGCAAGTCGATAATGAAATGAAAATTATTATTTTTTTTTATTGTTTTATAAAGTATTTGTAACGACCTGAATTAGCTAATCAGGCTTAGGGCCTTGATTAGTGTGTCTGGAGGGCAATAAGTGATTTAATATGCTTATATGTGGATTTATGTGAATATATGATTATGAAGCATGTTTAATTGAGTTAAATGTGCATGTAGGCCCCGTCTGGATATTAGGGGCATAAGTGTGATAAATGTAGTAAATGCTATATATATGTGATATATCTGTGTAGCACGGACCGAGACAGTCCTGGTGAGTGGTTAGTCAGAGAGTCACAACAGGGTTGAGATTCGGACTCGGGGCGAGTCGAGGGGTAATCTGGGTATTAGATGAGTTATGGGGTTATCGGGACATGAAAATAAATATTTGGAGATATATTTGAGGATAGAATGTCTAGGTGGGAATATTTGGGGAATTTACCATTTTGCCCTCAGGGACGTTTTGGTACCCCGAGCCTTGAGGTAACCCTTTAGACTTAAGTCAAATAAAACAAAAAAGGGGAGAATTGTCTAGAAACATGAGGAACCGACACATATTCTCTTTGAACTGAAGATAGCTCTTGTCTCTCTCTCTCTCACTCTCACTCTCTAAGACAAAACTCAAAGGAATTGGCTAAGAATTAAAGGGATTTCAGCTGGGATACTCTAGGAACTTGAAGCTTAGGGATTTGAGGATCAAACTCAGGGACTAAGCTCTGCAAGGTAAGCTCTAATTACTAAGGTTTAGTCTTAAATTTCTGCTGGTTATAGGGTATTGCATGTTAGCTAAGCTTGATTTATCTTTTGGGTGTTCTAGCTAAGTTTTTGGTGCATATTTTAATGGGGTCTTGATGTTGTTTCTGAGTTGGAATAACTGTGCTGGATATCTAGGAATGTTGGCCAAGTTTTAGGATGAATTGGCTTGAGGCAAGGTTTAGAAAATGGTGTGAAAATCTGGGATCGGTGGGGAGCGTCGCGGCCCTAGAAGGGGTGCGCCGCGGCCCGTGTGCGCGCGCGGCCATGGGAGGCTGAGAAGCTCATGCGTGCCGCGGCCCGTGTGGTGGTTAGTGAGGTGCTAGCCTCTGTTTCGAGGCTAGCCGCGGCTTTTGTGGGTGGGGTCGCGACCCTTAGTGCCAGTTTGAGTTTTTGGGGTATTTTAGGCTTGGGAACTCAAGGGGTAAGGCTCGGGATGGATTTTATCACCCAGATTGATAGAATTCAAGGACCCGGAGGTTAGGGTTATGGCTCGAAGTTATTTATTGGATTAGAATTTTATGGATGGACGTTGTTAATGTGTTGTGACTAGGGTTTCGGCGAGGCTCACGTTAGGGGACTGTGCTCGGGGCATCGGTGCTCAGAAAGCTCGGAACTCAGGTAAGAGAACCCCTGTTCCCATAGAGCTTGTGTGCAGGGCTGAGCCCAATGTGTTTGAATTGAATTGATATGCAGGGCTGAGCCCAATATGTTAGAACTGCAGGGCATAGCCCTTTATCTGTTTATGCTGGAATTCTGTACTTGCTTGTTATATTATGTGTGTTATTCTATGAGTGAACAGCAAGAGTCGGGAACGGTGTAGACTGAGAATGGCAAGGGGTCAGGAACGGCGTTGGGCACGTTGAGTGTAAGGCCGAGAACGGCAAAGGGCCGGGAGCAGCGTTGAGCACGTAGTGCGCAAGCTACCAGGGCAGGTCCCTAAAAGGATACCTGGGATATCCTTACGGTGTGGTCCGCGAACCCAAGGCTTGGTAAACGCCTGGGACGGCTAGGTCGTACATGTTTAGCCATTGGTGGTCTGTTTATATGCATGACTTTTGTGTTGCATATGTTATCTGTTTGTGGGTTTTCTTGCTGGGCTTCAGCTCACAGATGCTCTGTGGTGCAGGTAAGGGTAAGGAAAAGATCAACCAACCATGAGTACAGCAGGCGTGAGGCGGCGTGTACATGTTTGGCCAGCCTGGCTGCCACAGCCAGAGGAAGTTTGGGAGATGTTTGTGATGAATGTAGATTTTGTCGTTTAGCCGACTTAACACAGTTTTTATGTTGTAAATATTTCTAAATTGTAATTTGGGATCCCAAGTGTAAGACTTTTATGATTTACTATGAAAGATTACTATCTCTAATGTTTTTCCTTTGTTTACGGCTTAATTACACTGTTTGACCTAAAACCTCGATTAGCGAGTTAAAAGCACGTTTTTAAACTCACTTAGTAACGACTCTAAGGAAGTAGGGCGTTATAGTATTGGCATGGCATGACATTTTAATAGAATGACTATTTCATTCAAAAGTGAGAAAATATTATTTTAATATACAAATATAAAAATAATATTTTTTACAAAATATTAAATTTTATTCTATTCCTATCATATTTTCATTACCATTCTCATTATTATTCCATTAACTTCATTACTCACAACCAACTTAATCTAAGAAGATATATTTGGGAACTGAAAGAAGTTATAGAATAGAAGACTAACGTACGTGTTATACTATTGATGATGATATTAAAATAAAGTTTTGCCTACTCATATTAACAATTATTATATATAAATGTTACAATATCTCTTCTATACAAAAATTGTGTAGATAACGGAAATTTTTAGTTTTAACAGTTTCTTTTGTTAACTTTAATGAAATATTCCAAATATTTAACAGAATATACTTTGGGATATTTACAATTATATACATATAACATAAAATAATTACAAAAATCACCTACAATTTTTTTTATTTACAAAAATACCAGATTTAAAAAATAATATACCTAAATTGGAAACATTCCCGAAATCTTGAATTTCTCATTTTTCTGGGTTTTCAAAAGTAACATTTTGGTTACTTATGATTGTGATAAGTTACCAATTGGTTACTTTTTCACAAAAAAAGTTTATTTTTAGAGCATATTATTTCATATACATTTGGTTACCTCCAAACATTATTTGTTGAAACGTTTTTATCTTAAAATACTGATTAGTCTTTTTTAAGTTATATTTTAGTGTCTTATTATTTAAGATACTTTTATGTTACCTTCAGACTTGTTTTAGGAATTAATAAGTTACAATAAAGTATAATATACAATTTATCATCAAAAGTTACTTTTAGTATACTATATTAACTTTTGTTAATGAAAAGTTTTAATTCACTTTTTAGTCACTAATATAACTTACATGTAAATAATAGTGTTTCTTTTATTAATCAAACAAAAAACAAACTTAGAAGTTACTTTCGTATCATAATAAAAAAATACACAATTTGGTTTTTTATTATGAATTTTTATTTAACTAGATTAAAAAGCAATTACATAATTACTTTTTAAATACAACACATAAAATACTTGTTACAATTATTGAAGATACATGTCATAAAATTTGAATCCCTCTTTCTTGCCAACTTTCAACATGATTCTAGATAAGTATTCCATCCCCAATACAAACAGTAGAGGAGATAATGGATCCCCCTGCCTAAGCCCTCTTTTTGCTTCAAAAAATCCATGTAAAACCCCATTAAACATTAAGCTATATCTTGGAGTCCTAACACAGTTCATAATCAGACAGATAAAGCTATCAGGGAAATTAAAAGCAGCTAACATTTCTTCCAAAAATTCCCATTCAATCGTGTCATAGGCTTTCCTCAAATCCAATTTTATCATGCACTTTGGTTTTGAGTTTTTCCAACCAAAATGCCTAATCAAGTCCTGGCAAATCATTATGTTATGAGTGATGGACCTCCCTTGGACAAAGCCACTTTGGTTCGGAGCAATAATATCTGGTAGCACTTGCCGAAGTCTCTTGCATATCATCTTAGTTGCCACTTTGTATATCACATTACAGCAGGCTATGGGGCGGTAATCTTTCACAGATTCTAGGCATTTGCCTTTAGGAATCAGAGTTAAAGTTGTTGAATTAATTTCTTTCAACAGCTTCCCTGAGTGTAGAAATGATCTCACTGCCTCACAAACCTCATTTCCAACCACCTTCCAATTATCCTGGAAAAAGAAACTACTAAATCCATCAGGGCCAGGGGCCTTAGATCCAGGAATCTCAAACATTGCTGCCTTTACTTCTTCGTTATCATACTCTGAGAGTAAAATTTTGCAGTGAGCATCTATTACCCTTGGACCTCTGTTAACTAAGTGTGTCTGAACTGGCTTCCTGTCCTCCATTTTACTTCTGAGTGGCCTTTGGTAAAATTGCATAAAGGCTGTGACAACTGCCTGTGGATTGTCCACCCATCTCCCCTCCATGTCTTGCAGATGATGTATTGCTTTTCTGTCATGGCGATTATAAGTCAATATATATCTTGCTTCAGGGACTTAAGCTCTTTTCTCTTACTTCTGGATTGTATCCGAATGAAACTAAAACAGGGATATATTGCAGCAATATGGCAAAGGCAGAAGTTAAAAGAGTCACAGCAGCTTCAAGCTTTACTAGCAGCAAAGTACCATTTTGCTCTCTAGGGATTCCTATATGCCCAACAAGAATCTCAGCAGCTGAGTGTGATATTCTAGTGGAGAAAATGGTGCAAAGGATCAAAATATGGAGTACCAAGAATCTATCATATGCAGGCAGAGCTACATTGGTGAATTCAGTCCTTCTTACCATCCATTAATACTGGGCACAAGTACTGATTTTACCTCAAAAAGTCTTACAACAAATTGCATTAATATGTAGGAATTTTTTTATGGAAAGGAGGGGCTGAGTTTAGAAGTTCAGGACTAGTATCATGGGAAGACATGAGTACAGCTAAGAAAGAAGGAGGATTGGGGTTTAGGAAGATAAAGGAATGGAACATAGCAGCAATGGGGAAATATGTGTGGGCAGTGGCAATAAAGAAAAACTCCTTATGGGTAAAATGGATTCATGCAGTATATATCAAGGATACCAACTAGTGGACCTATAAAGCACCAAGCACGAGTAGCTGGTATTGGAAGCAACTAGTTAAATTCAAGGAGAAGTTAAAGGACATACAGATGCTGAAGCTTTTATCAAGTGGAGAGTATAAGATGAATGAGGGGTACCAAGCTTTTGTTACTGCACAGCAGCCGGTGAAGTGGCACAGGGAAGTCTGGAACAGGATTACAATACCAAAACACAAATTCATCTTATGGCTTGCGGTATTAGATAGGCTGCAACTGAAAAAGAGGCTATTCAGATTTCATGTAGTTCTAGATGAATATTGTCTGTTATGTGGAACAAAAAAGGAAAATAGAGAACATTTATTTTTTGAGTGCCATCTGTGTTTTCAAGCTCTGAAACAAATCAAAGAATGGCTGGGATGGCGTACAGCAGCAGGTACTACACAGAAATTACTGAGATGGATAGCTAAGGCAAGGATGACAAGATTCAGAAAGCAGGTGTATTCCACTACTGTTGCAACTCTGGTTTATCATCTATGGTGGTGTAGAAATGAGGCATTATGGAATCACAAAGTATATAGAGGAGCATAGTTGTAAGCAGAATTCAAAGTAATGTAAAAAGTAGAGTTAGGAATTTTATGCCGAACAAAATACAACATATAGATCAAGATTGGTTTGACCAGTTGTAATAGAGAAATGATAGGCCAAATATGGTGCTGAGATAGTTGTAAAGTGTTTGTTTTTGAGTAATATACAGATCTGAATTACCAACAAAAAAATTATTGAAGATACCTTTCTCTTTTTTATTTTGTAAACAAAGCAGAAAAAAAACTTTTTGGTTAACCAAATATGAAAGAAACTAAAATGTTACTTTTAATTCCGGTCATCTTCTCCAGCGACGGCAAAAAAAATGTAACGTCCCGAATTAGTTATTAAGGCTGAGTGACTTGATTACTGTGTCTGGAGGGCATAGTTGGATTTATATACGGAATTAATCAAATAAATGTGTGACTACGTGGCATACATGATTTATATGGTATTATATGTGCATGTTTATGTGTATTAAATATACATGTGAGCATGTTCTTGTCAAGACGGGCATATTGTAATTTTGACCCGTTGAGGGTATAAATGTGATTATATATGTTAAATGATTGAGACCACATTATTATGTGGATGTATTTGAGATGTATCCGAGGAGATCCTAGGGAGCGGACTAATGGAATAGTCACAACGGGGTCAAATACCCGGCTCGAGGTGAGCCTAGGAGTATTTCGGTAACCTAGTGAGTATTCATAATTTCTCAGGTAACGGGTATTTATTTGATGATTATTTGGTTGTGTTGGGATTGATTGGGAATTTATAGGGCTACTCGAAGTTTAGTAGGAAATGTGGCAAATGACGATTTTGCCCTTGGGGCGATTATAGGATAAGGTTGTGACTAAGGGGCATTATGGTCTTTTTATCAAAGGATAGACTCAGCCTTAGTACTAGTGTTCTGTAGAAGCTAAGGGAACTAAGATTAGAACAGAAACACCTCAACTCCCCCATCTCTCTCTCTCTCTCTCTCTCTCTCTCTCTCTCTCTCTCTCTCTCTCTCTCTCTCTCTCTCACTCTCTCTTGTGGCTTTCTCTCTCTCCCTCTCTTGGTGGAAAGTTGGCTATGGCTTGGGAAAAATCCCTAGGGTTCTTGAGTTTAAAAGGCAGCTTGGTGAGATTGAAGTTGGATCTTGATGAATCTTGAAGTTGTTAGACTAGGAGGATCAGCTGGGGAGTTTATGTGACGCCCTGGATAGCCAAGACCGTTACACTGTGTGTTTATAAAGTGCCAGACTTGCTAAACAAGTCATGTAAATAAAATCGTGTTGATAAAACTATAAAGGAACTAGGGTTAAAAGCGTTTTGGTCTCAAAAGCCACATTTTCATTAAAAAGTATCATCCGTTACATGGGATCCCAAAAATATCAAGTTCAAAGACCGTTTACAAAAGACCCAAGGTTTATTTACAACAACCGGCCATACTAAGGCAAAATAAGTTGTTAGGTGATCCCTGTCCTGATCCACTCCTCGACCGTGGCGGTCGAACCGCTGGCTATGTACATTCCACCTCAGAGCCCTCCACCTCAGGCTTGGTCCAGCTTGCCCTTGCTTTTTCCTGCACCACGTAGCACCCGTGAGCCAAGGCCCAACAAGAAAACACAACAACAACAGAGCATGAACAATTAACAGACAAGTCAATAACTCACATTGCATCACATAAACTCAGATATATCATCAGCCAATATAATCAAGTATTCCACATACTAGGCATTTCAGTTCATAACATTCACAATTCACAAATGATAACCAGGGCTAGCGCCCCCAGGCTGCTCCCTCTGTTATCCCGTTGTTCCTGGCTCCCAGTGGCCAATCCGCGCCCTGTGCGCTTAAATCATGTACGGTACTTCTCGACCGCTTCTACATGTCCCATGGCGTAATACCAACAATGACACGATATAACTTTCGGGAGCACTTAGTCCCATCACAATCTTACAACCGAGTGCAGTTTTCTTACCTTTCAATTTACTAGTTTCCGATGCCACGAAGCCGCGAGCACGGTCCTCTACCCCGAGCCTCTCCAAAGACCTAGTCACAACACAAATTAAACATCCTTGTCACTAATCAATCCAAAACTACTTCCCAGAACCAATCCCACACTCTCGGAACTCCCCAAATCCCTAAAACTATGCACCGAAGACATCCCCCGAACCGCCGGAACAAAGGCTCAAAATTGCAAAATCCCATGTTCTGAAATTGGCCTAGCACCGTGCGTAGCCCTGTAGGGCCGCGGTGCCCAGCAAGTTTGAGCCGCGGCGCCCAGCAAGTCAGAGAACTTGCTCTACCCAGAAACAGCCTCGCGCCGCGGCGCTCCTTCGCGAGTCCAGAAATCTGGGCTTTCCCTTGCGTTTTTCCCGAACCCAAATCACTCCAAATCATCCCAAACTTATACCTAAGCCCCAAAACCAACTCAAAACCCCCAAATAGACCATACCACAACCTATAAATCATAATCTAACTCAATTACACAACTATTCTCAGAATCCACACTTAAGTTTCAGATTCAAACACTTAAACCAAAACTTGAGAAAAGTACAAACCAGACCTCTAAATCCTTAAACCATAACAGCTACGAGATTGCAAACATATTTAGTACCCTTACCTCAATCAGAAATTCGACTTGAGCTTCCTCCAATCCAAGCTTTGAGCTGAATTCCACCTTAACAAACCAGCTGAATTCCATGCAAGGCAAGCCATGGTTATCTTTTAATTCTTTCAAAAACCAAATTCAGAACTTAACAAAACAGGGACCAAGTCCTTACCTCAGTATAAACCTTGATATATGCTTGATTCCACACCCTTAAGCCCTTTACTAGCCCCAAAGATCACAGTTCAACTCCTCCTCCACTTTGCTTTCTAGGTTCTTGATTCTCCCTTTCCTTCTTGATCTTTCTAGCCTTCCAAGTCTTAACTTCAGTTATACTTAGCATAAAAGAATCGTGTATATCCTTTTCCCTCAGCCAAAGACATCTATACCACTGCCAAAAGACCATTTTAGCCCTCCTCAAATATCATTTTCTAACTAAACCTCAAGGGCACACTTGTCTTTTACTTACTTTATAGTTCTACCACTTTTCCAACAAAACCTATTACTCTCTATGGTTACTAACAGTTACACAAGTTACCAAATCACCAGGTACCATTATCTAGCTTTCTAGGACCGTCTCGGCACGTGCGTCACATTGATATCACCACACCCACGTGGTACAAATCACATATCATAATTATCACATAACAGAATATACATAGTCATATAACATGCTTAAAATCATAATCATGCATCTTAATCATTAAAAATCACACATAATTCCCATTATGCCCTCCAGGCACACTAATCAAGGCCCTTAAGCCTTACTAGTGAATTTGGGTCGTTACAGTTTACTTGGGCAGAGGTAAGGTAAATTCTTGAGGCGTTTCTTAATTTTCTGATTGAGTTATGGTGAGAGTCTCAACTTATTATTTTTTAATTGTGTTAGAGTTTTGGTGTAGTAGTTATTGTTGTACTACTTTGGATGAAGGATTGGGAAATAGAGGCTTAATTCTGGCATTAGTTTATGTTTAGGGTGAATTTGGATGAGTTTGGTTTGTGAAAAACGTAGGAAAATCTGGGTTTTGGGCTCGAGTCGTAGCCTTGTTCTTCAGGCGTTGCGGCCCGTGTGTGCAAGAAGGATGGGAGCCTCTGAATTTTTCCCAGGCGCCACGACACAGGTTGAGGCTCGTCGTGGCCCATGTTTCCCAGAAGAAAGCCTCAGGGCCCTCTAACTTGTAGTGTCTCGCGGCCCTAAGGGATTGGGTCATGCCTCTAATTGAAGAAAATATCCTGAACTAATTTTTAAGCTTAGGAACCCAAAGTTAAGGGCATGGGAAGGATCCTACAACCCGATTTAGCAGAATTCGAGGTCCCGGAGGCTAGTATGTTATTTTTAAGTTAGTAATTGGTTTAGGTTTTAATGGTTATTTATTGTAATGTTGTGACTAGGTTATACCGCTAGGGCTCAGGGATAGGGATCGTGCTCGGGGCTGCCATATGCTAGCTGCTCGGGACTTGAGGTAAGAAAACTGCATCCAAGTTGTGATCGGGGCTTGGACCCCTATTAATGAATATGTTATGATTGTGAACATATCTGTATCTAAGAAAATCTGGATAGGCATGCTTGTATATGCTGCCTCTGATTGTTTGTTGTGCAATGTATATTTGTGATTATATTTGTTGTAAAGGTCAACCTAAGGGCGCCTGGGGCTGATAGCAAGCATGAAGAATGCAGCCTGGCCTAAGCGTGCCGGGGTCGGCAATAAGACCACAAGACTCAGCCTAAGGGCGCCAGACCTGAACGTTATACAATAAACAAGAGTGTTGTTTGCACTTAACTATTTATACTGACTAATGATATTGGTTTACGCATTTGATTGAGTTGAATATTAGTGTTGAGTATGTTGCGTATATCTTGTTGTTGATTGAAATTATTGATTTTAGTTTACTATTTATATATTGTTGCTCAGTTGTGCATGTTCATTTAAGTTTTCTTGCTGGGTCCTGGCTCACGGGTGCTATGTGGTGCTGGTAAGGAAAAGGGATAGTCAGACCAGCCATGAGTTGGAGAGCTTCAGGGGTGGTGTTTACATATGCAGCCTACTCGACCGCCATGGACGGGATAGCTTGGGAGGAACTAGGATTGAACCCTGTTTTGCCGCTTAGGATGGCTAATTTGTATTCCATTTGTCTTTTATAAGTATGTAACTGATTTTTTGGGATCCTATGTATAAACTTAATATTTTAATGAAACATAATCATTTTGTTGACCAAAATTTTTAATACATAACCCTGACTTAGTCATTAATTCCACATTTAGGTCCAAATGACTCGCTTAGCGAGTTAAGCACTATTTTAAACACGCAGTGTAACGATCTTGGTTAACTAGGGCGTTACAACTTGGTATCAGAGCGGTCTAGGTTTAAGGGTTCCTGATGGCTGGCTGGGCCTGTACACTAGCCGCTAAAGATATGCTCGACTCATGGTTTGGTATCTAATGACATGTTTAGGTGGTTAATTGTTTAAATTGAACGCATGTGCCTTATCTGCATCCTAGAATAGAGAGCATGATGTGTATGAACGTATTTGGTGGAAATAGGACTTGATAATTGATGCGTGAACATTATAGATTTGTGTTTTAATATGCATATTGTGTATGTGGCTACCGTGTTTTTTGGCTCGCTCGTGGAATGGCTCTGGATAGGAATATCAGGACTGATAGGTTAAATCATTGACTGCAGATAGATTCTAAAATTTTGTATTCAAGGCAATCAACTGGACGTGGTATTGTTAGTGTGGCGGTTGCAGATGATAGTTGGGGGACGGAACCCTTCATCTGCCCCTGGAATTAGCAGCAGATGTTTGCTGGTATGCAAGCGAAACTGCAAAATCATGAGGAAGAGATTAGGTGGTTGAGATAGCGGGTTTCGTCGGGCAACACTGCTTCGTATGTTTTGACAACAATAGCACCAGTTTCTAGTCAACCTGAGGGTGGAAACAGATGGGAATTATCGTATGAAAGATTCCAAAAGCATTATCCTCCAGTTTTCAAGGGAGGTTTGGATATGTTCAGAATTGAACAGTGGATGGGCATGATTAGCTCCATCCTTGATGATATGGGAGCGATAGGCAATGATATATTGGCACGTGCCACATACACATTGCAAAAAAATGCCTGAACATGGTGGGAAGTGGGATCCCGGACCCAAAATATTGTCATGATGGGTTGGGAGAAATTCAGACAGTTGTTTGACGAAAGAGACTACTGTGACGCAGTTTGAACTGCAAAGACCAATGAGTTTACGAACTTGGTTCAGGATTTGTAAGACAGTGACAGAGTATGTCAACGAATTTGATGGGTTAGCCAAATCCTCTTTTGATTTGGTACCAAAGGATGTAGTCCAGAAGGAACGATTCATTCAAGGATTGAACTCTGGGATGGCCCAGAGCGTTAGGATCGCTTCAGTACTTGAGATTGTTACCTATCCTCGGGCAGTAGGGAGGGCCCTTGTTATAGAGGACGTAGGAGATGAGACATGGAGTGAGAGTGTCGTAGATAAGGAAGCTCAGGTAAGGGTGTCCCCATTTGTGGGATTAGTTAGGGGCGAAGGCCAAAGTAATCAGAAAAGCAAGACCCCTGACAATTCTACTACCCCTGGTCTTGATAAGAAGGGTTATACTTTATAGGATTGCCGCCAGCGCGGGAATGAGGCCTGGAGAAGTTATCTAGTATACGTTAGGTGCAGGAGGCACCATCTGGGAGAATGATGAGTGAATGCATGCTTTATATATGGAATGGTTGGGTACGTTAAGAAGGATTTCTCGAGATTAAAGGAGGGAGAACCAATGAGTGTGGAAGGCTCGACTCCGGTTCGAGTTTCCACCTTGATACAGTAAGAGCCTGAGGCTAATCCCTCAGAGGTGACCTGTTGGTTTTCTAGTTCTTGTTTCTTTCATAAATTTAGCTGGTTAAGTTTGGTGCTACGTACCTCTTAGAAGAGACATAGATAAGGGGCACATACTGAATGATTATTACGACATGGGGCTTGAGATTTTAGTGCATGCCGGGAAAATCGGTAACCTCTAGGAGAAGGGTTAGAGTACTATTGGTAGAAGGTTGACAGTAGAATTGACTGAGTTCGTCATATGAGGATTTTGATATGATTCTGAGTATGGATTAGTCTGCCAAATAAGGGACAACCATGGATTGTAAGAAATGAAGGTGACTTATGGGCTTACAAGGAAAGGACCAGGTTGTGTCTACGGAATGCCGAGATATTGTGGTAGGTACCACTAGGGATATATCAATTTGACCAGGGGAAAACTGGATCGGCTAGTAAGGTTTTAGATGGGTGCACAAGGAATTGTTGGGATTGTTGTTGCGTTAAGGAATTGAGTATGCTACGAGACTAAGGAAGGGATAGAACTGGTATCAGGGACATCATGAAGAACGATATTAGATAAGCAGAAAGAATTAAGGTTCAGTTGAAAAAGTATTTGATTTGAGGGTTGATCAGACGGAGCATCTCATCATGGGACACATCAACACCGTTTGCCAAGAATGAAGGATTCAGTAGCCGGGTTGCAAAGTAGGACAATGCTCTTAGGAATTGACCCTCGTTCTGGTTATTACCAGCTGAGGATCAAGGAAAGAGACATTTTAAGAATTATTTCTTGCACTGAGTAGGATATGATGGATTATTAGTGAGGGTTCTTAACTAACCAATGCTTCAACGACCCAGGTAAGTTTGACAAGCAAAAAGTACGAGAATAGTATGGACAAGTCGTATTCAGATTGATTAAGGTTGTTTCGGACTACTCCCAGTTAGAAGCAGAACGTGAATAACCACTTCACCAATAGTATCAAGGCTAAGGTAGCAGGGCTACAAGTAAGGTTCCAGAAGGGATAAGTTCTTATTTCTCCAGAGGATATTCAAGGTCACGCTATGGGAAGTGATGGGATCATGTATGAGGAAATTAAGATAGAAATTGTAAGTAAATTGCTAAAGGAACGCCTTAGGGTTGAGAAGTACAATGAGACAGGTAAGACACATCGGCTACTACTTGAAGCATCTTTGAGGACAGCCATACCTTAACTAAAGTAACGTAAGAACCTAAAGTTTGTCTGAATGGATAGTCGTGTACCGAGTTTTCAGAAGATAAAATAAAGATTGGTTAGCACGCCATGGTATTTGAATATGTATGTGATGTACTGATATAGGAGGACGACATGATGGACATTGTCCTTACTTAAGACATGAAACGATAGTGCGGTGCGTTGAAGACTACGGTGCGCCCGTGTATAGACTGAAAATGGTGGTTCTTTGTGCTTCACGGTAGGTGAAAGGATAATAACACAAATGTTCTACATGGGGCATTAAGTTGACGCTAATGCCAGATAGTCATGGTAAGGGTGTGGTGACGGCACATATGGAATAGAAGTGTGTGCACTAGTATAAAGAGTTAAAGTGTTTTATCACCCATAGGGGAATGACCATGAGAAAAAGGCACTAGTGGGAACTCGTGAAGGACCCACAATTGAATCCTTATTACTTAGAGAAAACTAATGTGGAGGCTAACACCTTGAGTGGGAAAAGTCTGTGCCAATGGTATGATTTTTCGCGGATTACAGTAAAGTCAGACGTGGTGACGACCGGGATTAAAATGGAATCTACAGTTGGTAGTTGGCAGATATACCTCTATGAACAATGAAATACAAAGAGAAGATCTTGTAAGAATCCTACTATTTTAGCATGAATGGATTAGGATATGGGGATCTGATGAGTGAACCGAAGGAAGCTGGCATTGAGGTGGAGAATCTAGATGAGTCTTGTACTACCTCCTTATAATTTTTGTATCTAGGAAGTTTGAATGGGTATTAGGACCTAAATTTGTATACCGAGAGGCATACTGCCTAATTCATCTTGCAAGTGGGAGATGATAACCAGAAGCCAGGAAGGCTATTATGACTCTAGGATGTCTTGGAGTTAGTACGGAGGTATATAGTTGTGGACCAGAAGGGTGGATTACATTAAATTATCGGTAAGATGACTGGATACGAAAAGTTGTGACTCAACAGATTGGGTTAGCACACTTCGGTTTGTGTGAACGAGTATCCCAAGAATGTGTATGGGCGAAGGGAGACCATATGTCTCCATGGGACACCAAAGTCGATAGTGTAGGATTGAGACCTTTTATTTCCCAAGTTATGAAAAAGGGTTGTAGAGGGTGATGAGTATAAGGTTTGGATCTAGAATTATCGGTTACCTTCAGATAGACTAACAATCTGAAGGAATGTGTAATGCCCCGGATTCCCTAGTATGGTTTAATGGTCGGATTAGTAGGCTGGGAGGGCCATAACTGTTTAATTATGCTATTAAATGTGTTTATGCATGCTTATGAGAATTATATTATAATATGATGTTAAATGCATGCATGTGGGTCCACATTTGTTTACAGGGGTGTTTTGGTAATTTGGCCCGTTGAGGGCATAATTGTATGTTGCTTGCATGTCAATGATATATTGTGAGACCACATTATAATGTGGATTGGTTCGAGTATCTCAGCATGAGACGATCTTTAAATATGATTTATCGGTTTGGTCATAACAGGCTTGAGCTCGGGGCTCGGGGTGAGTCTCGGGGTGATTTTAATGGTTAGAGCGTTACCGGGGATTTTAGGGTAACGGGATACGAATTCTTGGGGTTTGAGATTATTGAGATTAGCGGGAATTGGGAAGCGTTGTGGAAAGTACCAATTTTACCCTTGAAATGGCTTTAGAGGCTTTAAATGACTTAAGGGTATTTTAGTCATTTGGAAGGATTTATATTATCCTTTAGTTGGCTGTAGAAGGTTATAGATATAACAGAGCAAAACAAAGTTGTCTTCTCCCTTCCCGTACACCAATCTTCACCATTTTCTTCTTTGGAGTTTTGAGCTCTAGGTGGGGTTTCAAGCTAGGAAATTCAAGGGCTGGGTTGGTGGACTTGGTTCAGCCATTGAAGAAGGTTCAAATCTGGTTTTGAGGTGAGTTCTAGTCATTGAATTCAGGTTGTGCTCTTTTTTTCCCTTTAGTTTTTCAGCTTTTGATTCTTGTTGAAAGTTTGGATTTGAAGATGTTTTAATCGGTGTTTAGCTTGGGTTTTGATGAGAGGGAGTTGTGGGTGATGTTTAGAGGTTAAATTGAGTGTTTGGAGGAGGTTTGGAGCTGGTTAGAGGGCTTGGTTCCAAGGGAAAACGCAGGGGAAAGATTTCAGGTGCGTGTTGTTATTTTTGGCTGGTCTGAGCTGGACGCCGCGACGAGGCTGTGGTGCGCCGCGGCCCTTGGTGCTGGTAGAGAAGGCCACTTCTGTCTGAAGGGCGCGCCGTGGCGCAGCAGGGGAGGGTCGCGGCCCTTAGGGAAATTTTGGCCAAAATGGAGTTTTTAGCTTGGGGGTTCAAGCCTTAGGCCTCGGGGTTGAACTTAGTACCCGGTTGGGTAGTGTTTGATGTCTCGGAGGCTAGGTTATGGTTTGGGAACCCTCTGTTATCATTTTTATTGATGAAGTCTATATTTTGGTTATGACCAGGTGACCGTCAAGGAATTGAAAGATTGATCGTTCTCAGGGGTCGTTCTTAGAATAACTTTCACTTGAACCAGAGGTAAGAAGACAGTGTATGGATACAGTTGCACCCTGTATATGTATATGACATGCATGGTTTGTTATTGAAGCATGTTGGTTGATGTATGTGGACATGGATTGCATATTAAATGCTAGTGAATACTGATTACTTGTCTATTGTACTCACTAGTCAGGGACCGACCCTAAAGTCGATGAACATGCATTGAATGGCTCTATGGCATTAATGCTGAACCGACCCTAAGGTCGAAGAACTTATAAGCGCTTGCGTGGTCTAAGACCAGATGTTCATAGCCAGGTCACATGGCTAAGGGACGCCGTCCATAGTTACGACTCTAGAGTCAGGAGTAAGGTTATGTTGGTGACCAATCACCATGCACCTATCCTGATTAAACTTATGTGAGAACCACTTATCAGTTAAGCCTTGGTGACCCTATCGTCGCATGGTTAGAGGGAGCTGTACCCATCTTTTGTGACTTTTGCGACTGTCACCTATCTGTTATGGACTGATAGTCCTGCATGGTTATTATAATCGTTGTTGATATTATGTCATGCTTTATTGTGTTTTCTTGCTGGGCCTTGGCTCATGGGTGCTATGTGGTGCAGGTAAAGGGAAAGAGAAGCTCACCCAATTCTGAGTGGAAATCTTGGGTGATGTTGTGTACATATTGGGCCGCTTGACCACCACGGTCAGGGAGTTCTCAGAGGGACTAGGGGTACCCTATTTTTGCCACTTAGGCCGGCGGGGAATGTAAATTTGAAACAGTAGCGACCCTTTTGTATTATGAACAGCTTGTAAACATTTTGAAAGGCTCATGAGCAGTTTATTTACTTAATGAAATGTATCCTTTCCTTTTTACTGGTTTTTCCTCCTTAACCTAATAGTAACACTTAGATCATGTTTTTAACCAAAGGACTCGGGTAGCGGGTCAAATTTTTGGTTCACTGTTCACCGTAACTGTTCTGGGGCAGCCACATATGTACACACCACCACCGAAACTCTCCAACTTATGGCTGGTCAACCTTTCCCTTCCCCTTACCTGCACCATAAAGCACCCGTGAGCCAAAGCTCAGCAAGAAAACACATGTGCATAAACAGAAAAATATAAGCTTCTATATACTTGTCTAGCTTGCCCAGCAATAATAATAACCTACATAAACATTCATTCAGTTACCAACAAGTGGTCATTGGACCAATTTGGGGCCGCTGCCCTAAACAATAGACTAGAGAGTCAATTCCAGGGCCCTGTGCCCAAGCTACATGAACATAGAGTCACCTAGGTGTTAGAGAATATATTTTATTATACTCAATGGAAATATGGAAAAACCAAAACACAACTCTATGCAAAAATACAATAGACAAGATAATATTGATTAAAGAAATATTACAACGCAATTTATCAAAATACAAGTAAATAGAAAGATGTAGAAATAAGAGAAAAGAAGATAATTATAGGAACTAAAACTCTAAAACAAAGAATACAAATAAATATGTAAATAGAGAATAGAAGAAGAAGATTACAAACTCAATACTATAATAATACAAGTAAATAAGAAGAACAAGAAGAACAAAAGAATGAAAAAAACAATGAAAACACAAACTCTCACACAACCAATGTGTAGAGTAGTGGGGATCACCAACTTGAACAAGGTTCAAAACCTTTGTCCAAAAGCTTATTTCCCCATATTCTCTAAGCACTAAGGGATCTCTCTAGGAAATAGCTCTTTGGAATTATCAAGCATTTTTGGTGTATTTTCCAGCCAATTGCTTTGTGGATGGAAAATTGTGTGTCTTACAAGTGAGAATTAGACTCATATTTATAGAGTTTTGAGACACCTTTTGAATTTCAAATTTCACCAACCCCCATGGCTGTTCCCAATGATTAATTGGATGTTTATTGAATTAAAATAGAGATTTGGGAGTTACTTGGTTGTTGGAAACGTTCAAAATTGGATAAAACCAAAGTTTGGAAAATGTTGTCAACCGCTCAGGCTGCGGTCTAAAAAACATGGGCCGTGGCCCACGATGTTTTCTGCCTCTTGGGCTGCGGCTTGAAAAACTCAGGCCGTGGCCCAAGACGTTTTTTCAGCAACCAATTTTCCAAATTTGCCAAAACTTTCCAAATTCATTCCCACTTGATTTTGTAACTTCCATACACATTATGGGAGTTAAAATCACATCTCTAACAGTCATATCTCTTATGGCTTTAAGAAATTCAAATCAAAATGTGTAATATCAAATCTACACATTATTAGGTAATAATTTGGAGTTACAAGTTTGTAATTGTCTTTGTAACTCCAAAATATGTCACATTTGCCACACACATGTGTCCAAATTTTGTGACTCTCAATAATATATCACAAGGTGTGACAAATCACATTTTGTCACATTATTTAATCTAACATTATATTATGTGAAATAATATAACATTCCTTACTAGATTAAATAATCACTTTTTGTAACACTTATTTAATCAATCAAACATTATATTAAAATATAATATTCCCCCACTTTGATTAAATAATCACTCTCTATGGAAACATTTGCATTGGTGCATAAAGTAAAATGTCTTTCGACTTGAATTTTACCTTAGTGTAATTATCACAAAGTTTGTTGAAATTTTGGTTGCCGAAGCATTGAACCACTATCCCTTGATAACAAACTGGTGATAACACACACACATTTGCTGTGTTCACTTAAGACCTCAATGTCTCGCTTTTGCACCGTTAATGGCCATGTGCACATTCCATTCATAAACTTTTCTTGAGAATGACGCCCAATTCTCATGAGGGGCGGCACCACCCCTAGGTCTATATAGGTAGAACTCTTACAGTATTTTGTTACCCTAAAATACTTGTCTTTTCAAGACTGAGTTCTATTAAAAATCATTTCGGTTTTAACCCTCATTTTGGTAACACACTAGTACTCATATCTCAAATGGGACAAAATTTGAGTACTACTACTATTCACTTGATTAACTTGTTATTACCTATTGAACCTAATACTAGTTTGGTTACTAGTATTAAGATAGGTTACCATCAACGTGAATCTCTTTAGGGAGTTTAAGTCCCATCCCTCAAGATGTAGAAATTATTCTATTTGAGTCATTTCTTTTCTCATGCATGCATATTTTAAACACTCTCTTTATTTTATTCAAACTTTGTTGCTAGCCATAGTTTGATTAAAATAGTTATCTCTTTAAAATAGTGATTTTGACCATAGTCAACACCCCCACTATTTTATAGTTTAATATCCAAGATAAACATTTGAATATTAATTCTATAAACCTCTTTGTTTCTACAATTATTCTTTATGTTTTAAATTGATTCCTTCTTGAATCAAAATATTACAAACAGTAACTTTAGACACCAAGCATATCTAGATTTATCAATTCTATACACAAATAGTCAATGTGATTAAGAATGTGGAATTCTAAATCACCTATTGGATAGGATGACCAAATTAATCAATTATTATCAACAAAATAAATTGATTAACTTTGGAGCATCACCCCACATTTCTTACATAGTGATAATCAGTTTAAAATAGAAATTTCTTCAATTCTATTAAGTCATTTATCCTCCAAGATAAATTTAGACTTATAATTCTCTAAGTTCATCATGAGTCATCTAAGACACATGATAAACTCTCAATAAATCAAGATAAAAACCTCAATGTTTATCTTGATTTATTTACTTGCTAAAGCAAGGCACATTTCTTTCAAAGCATCTTTCACTTAGTTTCTTTCTTTTATATATTTCACAAAATAAAATACGTGAATACATATGTCATGTGAAAATTTCTCAAACAAATAATCACTAATTTTTACTTTTAGCTGTCTAAATAATCTCAAAATCACTTAAACACATTTTGTGTATTTCTTAAGAGCCTCTTTGAGATTCTTTTGAAAACACCAATTTTACATCCATTGATTTTCTCATCAAAATCAATTTGAAGATGTCAATTTTATAAACACTTTAAATCAAAGAAAATAAATCCTCATTGATTTATTAAAACACTTTAATTTCTTATGTTTTAGTTTAAAATTATCTCATCGTTGAGATTAATTTAAACATATCACCATCTTTAACCAAAATGAATAAAGTTCTCTTTTATTAACCATTGGTGTAAAGATTCAAAATTGCTTCTCAAATTTTGAAATGTCTCCTCATTGAGACATTGAATATTTAAGAATTATTGTCACTAAATAATTCTTAAATATATTTCGTTTGACCACACTTTAGACTCTAAGTCTATTGGACAATGTGTTATCTCAAGTTTTGGATCCACCTTAATCTATTTTTCTTACAATAGCAAAACACAACTATTAAAAGATGTAACCCCCTTAGGTTCATCTTTTCTTATCTCATAAAATGAGATGCTCATCTTTTAAATGAGAAAATTTTAAATTCTCAAATAATTCTTTTATTCACAAATCACACACTAACAATAATATAGGATAAAACCTTTTAACATCTCACAATTGTTTGCATGATTATAATTTCACATAGTTGTCAACATATATGACTTATATCATACTCACATGACTCTTTATTAATATGTAAACATAAATTACAAATATCATACACATATGATTTCATATTTTTTATTGATTCACAAAATCAATAAAGTTATGCATGTCATATAAAACTCATAAAATTGTCATTCTAATAATTTCTCATTATCGCAAAATAAGACAATTATATAACATGCTAGCATATTACCCAATAATCTACTAGATTATTTGCACAATATGTTAATTAATCACATATAGCAACAACTCAAGATGTTGAATTATCTTCTAATCTAACCACTATATTTGAAAAAACAAAGGAGATTAGAAAACAATGAACCTCATTTATAAAATTTTCTTCTTCTCATTTCTATCACTATATGAAAACTATTAGATATTCTAAGAAAACTAAAGAAGAACATTACCTTATCTTACCATCTTTTCAAAGTTGGATCCTCACAAGATCTTTATGGTTTCTCCTTCCATTGAAAAGGAAATTAAGCTTTTGATTGTTAGAGAATATATTTTATTATACTCAATGGAAATATGGAAAAACCAAAATATAACTCTATGCAAAAATACAATAGACAAGATAATATTGATTAAAGAAATATTACAACTCAATTGCTCAAAATACAAGTAAATCGAAAGATGCAGAAATAAGAGAAAAGAAGATAATTATAGGAACTAAAACTCTAAAACAAATAATACAAATAAATATGTAAATAGAAAATAGAAGAAGAGAATTACAAACTCAATACTATAATAATACAAATAAATAAAAAGAACAAGAAGAACAAAACAATGAAAAAAACAATGAAAACACAAACTCTCACACAACCAAAGTGTAGAGTAGTGGGGATCACCAACTTGAACAAGGTTCAAAACCTTTGTCCAAAAGATTATTTCCCCATATTCTCTAAGCACTAAGGGATCTCTCTAGGAAATAGCTCTTTGGAATTATCAAGTCTTTTTGGTGTATTTTTAAGCCAAGTGCTTTGTGGATGGACAATGGTGTGTCTTACAAGTGAGCATTAGGCTCCTATTTATAGAGTTTTGAGACACCCTTTGAATTTCAAATTCCACCAACCCCCATGGCTATTACCAATGATTAATTGGATGTTTATTGAATTAAAATAGAGATTTGGGAGTTACTTGGCTGTTGGAAACGTTCAAAATTGGATAAAACCAAAGTTTGGAAAATGCTATCAGCCGCTCAGGTCGCGACCCACGATGTTTTCTGCCTCTTGGGTCGCGGCCCAAGACATTTTTTTAGCAACCAATTTTCCAAATTTTCCAAAACGTTTCAAATTCATTCCCACTTGATTTTGTAACTTTCATACACATTATGGGAGTTAAAATCACATCTCTAACAGTCATATCTCTTATGGCTTTAAGAAATTCAAATCAAAATGTGTAATATCAAATCTACACATTATTGGGTAATATTTGGGAGTTACAAGTTTGTAATTGTTTTTGTAACTCCAAAATCAGGCACGCATGAAACACGAGCGAAAAACGATGAATTTGCCTTAAAAGCTCGCGGGCCCCGACCGATGTTCCTAGGCCCAGTCAACCACTTATGATGACTTCGCCCTTACCTACCAGTGATGGAGCCTCTCCTGCCGATGTCACCACTGGTTCAGGTACTTTCACCAGTACTTAAGCCAGCACCTAGCTATGCCCATGTCGTAGCTTCTGCGGCTACGAGAAATCTCCGGACCCCGGCTATGGAAAAGGATCTTTTATTGTCCATGCCCTAGCCGTTGCTTCCGCTGGATCAATGGGATCCCAATCTCGATTTCCTAGGTATGCTTGCCCTGTCTGTTCAGAAACTGAAGCTACTTTTTCTCTTTCACTACACCAAACCCACGAACTTTCACCCAAACGCATATAGTTGATTCCACAGGTACCGCGGGCACGCTACTAATGCCTGTTGGACTTTGCAAAACTTATTGCCTTACCTACTGGAGGAAGTCAAAAATAACTTAGCTGTCGACAAAGAATAGCACGCTTCTCTTGCCTCTAGGAAGAATAGAAGGAACCTATTCTCTTACACAATCAGTTGTGCACAAAGATGTTCCTACAACTATTGAGAGTGACCCCGGCGAGAGACCCTCTTCATCTATTGCTCGGGAGATACCACAGAACACTTAAGCGAGACCTTACCTCTTATTGACTTGAACAAACTAACTCCCGTCTTCCCTACCCTCACTCACTCTTTTAAAGACAGAGAAAGAAAGCGTAGGATCATCTCTCCATATACTCAATCTTTTATTCCAGCTTTTGATTCTGAGAGATGGAGCTCTAGAAGTGAAGTTCCAAACAGTATTGGTTTTCTGCCACTGAGACTGAACATCCACCCGTCTTTGGCCTCGAAACACACCTTAGACAAGCAAATTGAAGTTTCATTGAATGAATGAAAATCAGAATCTGAATAAGATTATGTATGATACTAGACGACTAGAGAAGAGATAGGCAGGAAAGCCAGATCGGACTGACCGCGGACTTCTCCTTCTATTCTAAGAAACCAAAAGGAAATAGTTCACCTTGGCAGAGTGACCTGTGGAAAGATCGATCTCTGGATCATATGAAATGCAGTTCAGTGGAATTCATGTGAAAATCGAAATCTGAAAACAAAGAAATCAGAGAATGAAATAGAATTCAATTAGCGAAGATTGGTCTACTGGTTTACGAGATTACTGTTTAGCAAACGAGCTGAGAACAATCAGTCTCACCTACGCTCTATAAGACACCTCAATAAGGAAAAATCAAAGAAAGGATGAGGCAACGTAGGCAGTTCCATCCACATCTATTCAATTCGTTATTCCATTCCGGCTGCTTTCAGTCGAATCTTCGTTCTCGGTAGTTGATTCCTAGCCCCCAGTTTGACTCACTTCTCTTTCCTTCTTTTATGCGGGCATCAAAGTTGAGGCAGGATTCGAGTCAACAGTTGACCCAGCATCCTTGTCATCACTTAAAGAGCCAAAGCCCGTGGACGGGGTGTAAGCCATTGATTTATAACCAGTAGACCGGAAGGTGGGCTACCTTTTTATGGTAAAGGGTATAAAATTGGCACCGGAATTCCTTCTTAAGCTGCTGGTTGGGGTGCTCCCTGTAGGCAGCGAGAAAGACAGTACCATACGAGGTAGCATAGATCGGTAGGGCAAGAGGCAAGAGCCATCCAAAAGCCATTAAAGGTAAGCGCAGGCGTAGTCTTTAAGCCGTTCTCTTTTCTTTGGTTTACCCAGAAACACCTGGAGCACCGGTTGCCTTAGTCACATTTGCCACACACATATGTCCAAATTTTGTGACTCTCAATAATATGTTACAAGGTGTGACAAATCACATTTTTTCACATTATTTAATCTAACATTATATTATGTGAAATAATATAACATTCCCCCACTAGATTAAATAATCAATTTTCGTAACACTTATTTAATCAATCAAACATTATATTAAAATATAATACTAGGGCATTTGCCCTTAACCTTGAGTAACTAGCCATAGAGCTAGTCCAGCGTACCTGGCGCTTTAATATTTCATCGACCATAGGGTCGGCCAACATAATAATACGTTGCTGGTTCAAGCATAAGCCTTTCGACCAGCGCGCAGTGCGCTATTGTCGTCCTTGACTAATAAGTTAAGCCCTGATCCAGGAATACAAACCTTAATACAGAAACAGATATGGATAGGCATATTCCAACAGAATAAGCACGTATGCATGTTAATCACATAACACCATTTAATAACCATTCTTGCGATACTGGTCATACTTATTTAATGGGACCTCATGCCCTAACCACGGAATGCATACAACAACTATGAAACACTTAAGCAAGTATCAACCAACATATGAAGAATTAATCTTAAATATAAATGCTCTTGGGGCCCAAGCCCTAATCATGAAAATTGATAATAATCGGGCCAAGCCCTAATCACATATAACACGTATTGGGTGCAGTTTTCTTACCTCGGGTTCGAGTAAGCGTAAATAAGAATGACCCTCGAGCACAATCCCGGTTTCGAGCCCTAGCGATACCCTCTACTGAAGTTTGAACCCACAAGCTATAACAGATTTAATCCCCCAAGTTTAAGCTTCAATTCACTGATTTCTAGCCCAAAAATTCCTTAGTTCTTCAATGGTACAAGCTCAGGAAAGCTTCTTGAGAGAAAGAGAGAGAGAGAGAGAGAGAGTCGGTTTAATGAGTGTTTCTGTCTTTTGTTTTATTAAACTTAACTAACTTAAGCTAATCCCGAGGCTCGGGGTACCAAAAATGTCCCCGAGGGAAAAATGGTCAAATTCCCCAATATTTTCTCCTAAACTCACTAACTTCAAATATGTCTCCAATTATTCATTTTTATTACCCAATAACCTAATAAAATGCCTAATACTCAAAATACCCCTTGACTCGCCCAGAGTCAGGTATTGGGTCCCGTTGTGACTTTCCCGCTAACTTGCTCCCTAGGATCGCCTCATGCCGAGTAACCCAGATAAACCCACATAATAATGTGGTCTTTCACATATATCACATATATGCATATAAATAAACAATTATGCTCGCAACAGGCCAAATTATCAGAATTGGTCTTCTAATAAGAAACGGGCACACATGCATATTTAATATCCCTAAATATGCACAACTAGCCATATTATCACATAATTCACATAATTACAATCAATATCACAATTAAGCACATAATTTCATATATTGCCATCCTGGGCCCCTAATCACGGTCCTAGACCTTATTAGGTAATTTTGGGACGTTACATGATGTATATACACCCTTTAAACTGTTATTTGTAATATTTTGGGATCCAACATATGTATGAAACTTTTTAAATGAAAAGTCAACGGCTCCTTTGACTAAAAAATTTAACCATAACCCTTGACGTTAACCTTAGTTACACGTTTATAACCAAATGACTTGATTAGCAAGTCTGACACTATTTAAAGTACACAGTGTAACAGTCCTGGATTAGGAGGATGTTACAGATAGCAAACGTGCAGAACGCAGCCCGGCCTAAGCGTGTCGGGGTCGACTATAAGACCAGATGACTCGGCCTAAGGTCGTCGGGCCTGAACATTATACAATAAACATGAGTGTTGTTTGCACTTAACTATTTGTACTGACTGATGAGATTGGTTTACGCATTTGATTGAGCTAAATATTACTGTTGAGTTTGTTGCATATATCTTGTTATTGATTGAAATTATTGATTTGAGTTTACTGTTTATATACTGTTGCTCAGGTTTGCATGTAGATTTAAGTTTTCTTGTTGGGCCCTAGCTCACGGGTGCTATGTGGTGCAGGTAAGGAAAAGGGATAGCCGGACTAGTCATGAATTGGAGAGCTTCAGGGGCGGTGTGTACATATGCAGCCTACTTGACAGCCACGGTCGGGATAGCCTTGGAGGAACTAGGATTGAACTCTGTTTTGCCGCTTAGGACGACTAATTTGTATTCCATTTGACTTTTATAAGTCTATAACTAATTTTTTGGGATCCTGTGAATAAACTTAATATTTTAATGAAAAATAATCATTTTGCTGACCAAACTTTTTATTACATAACCGTACTTAGTCTTTAATTACACATTTAAGTCCAAATGACTCGTTTAGCGAGTTAAGCGCTATTTTAAACACACAATGTAATGGTCTTGGTTAACCAAGGCATTACAAAACACATATGTTTCCCACATATCAAAATGATCACATTGAAGAGTAGGTCGTAATGGTACCACATTTGTTCCCAAATGACCAGCGGTGTGGTCATAATTTTATGTTTAAGTTTTGGATAAGAGAGAGAAAAGATATATAAATACATTTGAAGAAGGACAAAAAAAAATTCAAAATACTTGGTTTATGTTTGTCTATACCGTTTATTTGTAAATAATTATTTATAGGTGATTTTTGTAAATAAAAGCCAATTCAAGTTCATCTATGTAATTATTGCATATACTTTTTAAAACCAATTAAAAATAATTATTTATTAATTATATTAATATAAATTCTAATATTATAAAATATCATTATTAAATTTAAATGTTATAAAATATCATTATTATTATAATTTTTTAAACAATTACTATAATAATACTTAATACTAGACAAGATATATATTAATTATATCCATATAAATTCAAATGTTATAAAATATTATTAGTATAATAATATATAACATACAATATTTAATCCTAGTTTGTATAAAATTTTGCTAGAGTAAATATTTAGTAATTATATTAATATAAAGTCAAATATTATTATAATAATATTTAATATAAAACTAGATATTTAATAATTATATTAATATAAATTCATATGTTATAAAATATTATTATTATTACAATAATATATAATACATAATAAATACATTATATATAAGTGTCGTTTGTGTACAAATAGTATGACTTTGTAACTAAATAAGAAATTAAAATAACATTTATCTTCTATCAAAAATAAAGAAGTTTCTTCTCAAATCATTGATGTGTGATTTGAATAATATTATAAATGTTTTGTACCAAATTGAATAATATTATGAATGTTTTGTACCAAATAGAGTAGTTTGTGATCTAAAATGTTATAGTTTTAGGCTATGGCATTGTGGATAATCCTTGTAGAAATGACTTAATTTGACATAGTAGTAGTCATCTTCTAAGAGAAATATACTTCTCGATATTAGAAATTTGTATTACTCTTCAATAAATTACAGACTAATTTATGAAATTTAACTTAATTATATTCAATCTTCTAAAATATTCAGCTTTTATATTATTGTTTTGTTTATATTAATAAGGTCTTTTTTTTTTAGGATTCAAACGGTATATATTTGATATTTTATACTATAATTGTGCTACATGGTTGGTTTTATGTACTATAATTTTTGTATTTTATATTTTAGTTTGGGTAGTATCATATACATAAATGAAACTTTTGCAAGAAAAAAACATTAAAATTATATTTCTTTTTAAAAAGCAGGTAACCAAAATAATTTTGAAAAAGTTATAAAAAATAGGGAATTTTTAAAAAATATGGCATTTATACCATCAATGTGCAAAAATATGGGAGTTATACTTTTCTTAATTTGTATGGAAAATTTATTAAAGAAAAAGTTAAAGTATGGAAACACAATTAGTAGCTAACTAAATATATGGAAATGTCACATTTTTTTATCATAGTTATGTTTTCTTTGATTTTGAAGGTAATTTTTTTTATTTTTTTATTATTTTTTCTTTTTTTTTTCCTTACTTGTTTTTTCTTCCATTTTTTTCTTTTTCTTTTTTTTTTCTACCAATTTTTTTCTTTCTATTTTTTCATTCTTCTTCTTCTTTTTTTCATTTTTATCTATTTATTTATTTTTTTTCTTTCATTTGTATTGTTTTGTTTTTTTTCATATTTTTTCAGTTTTTTTTTATTCTACTTTTTCTTCATTTTTGTATTTATTATTTTCTCTTTCCATTTTTTTTTCTTTTTTCACACATATGAGCTTTTTTTTTCTTTTTTTTTCTTCTTCCATTTTTTTCTACCAATTTTTTCATTCATATTTTTTTTCTTTTCATTTTTCCATTATTTTTCTTCTTCTTCTTTTCATTCTTATTTATTCATCTATTTTTTTTTCATTCATCATTTCTTTGTTTTTTTTTCTTTTTTTTTTCATTTTTGTACTTATTATTTTCTCATTCTATTTCTTTTTTTTTTCAATTTTTTCACACATATATTTTAACATTATATAATTATTCTACTATTTTTTTTATTTATTATCTTTTATTATTGTAATTTTTTTATAGTTTTTTCCACAATATGTAAAAAAAATTCAAATCAATTACTGTAACACTTATAGGAATACCAAAATTTCGAAAGAAAACTAATAAAAATATGAAAACGTGAATGGGTAACTGGTTACCTTCACATTCTTTGTGTGTATATTTCTGAGGTTAATTGGTTACTTTCACGTTCTGGTGTGTGTATATTTATGGTTTCTTTATGGTAACTAGTTACTTATGTTACTGAAATCATAGTTACTTCTTCTTTTTTTTTAATGAAGTGTTCTTCCATTTTTTCCTTCAAATTTGATGTTTCTTTTCATATTTAATATGAGTAACTCGTCACCCCTCTTAAGTAACTGGTTACCTCTCTTATGGCAAAACGTTACTCATCTCAGGATAACTGGTTACCCCTCCTGGTGCATGTTATTTAACCTAGCTCTATGATTTTTTTTTAAGATCAATCAAGTAACTGGTTACCCTACCCAGAATTTGAAAAAAAAAACGTATAATCTTAAAAAAAATGTTTATAATAAATAAATAATAATTTTAAAAACAATTCATATTACAAAAAAAAATTGTAAAACAACTAAAGAAAAATTTAATATAAAATTAGTAATATAAAAAATAAATAACCTAAAAAAATAATAATCAAATTATAAACATTTTCTTCCAAATTTGATTAAGAGTAAAACTATGGCATAAACCAATTTTTATACAAAAATATGGGAAAATAAACCCATAAAAGTGAAAATTCTTAAAAAAAGCTATAGATTAACTTTTTTTGAAAAAAAAAAAAGCCATATTTTTGTACAATCTATTAAAAATCCCATATAAAGTGTAATTTTACTTTTGAAAGAAAAGAAAAAACCAAAGAAACCAAAGCCTTGAAATTAATAAATAATGGAGTCCAAGATACGGCCTATTTAACTTTCAACAATGGGCTTTTCTCATTAATATGGATTTCTTAATATAATATTACAATAATATGGTTATTTCTAAAAATTAATTAAAATCTGGAAAAAATAAAAAAAGTTGACTAATCTAGAAAAAGTGGGATTCCTATATAAACCCTTTTTCCATAATATATACTGAAATTGTCGATACCCCTCCCAGTCTTCTCGAAGTCGCCATGGACATCTCCTTCCGATGATTTCTTCATCTTTTGTCAAGCTCCGACAGTCCTGGTGTTCCACAAACTTTTTCCTCTTCCGTCAATCTCAGGCGGTTCCCATCGTCCATAAGGTTTCGTCGAAATCTTTGTCTTTCATCTTCAAGAATCCCATTACGAAACACTCTGGTTATTTGACCATCTTCTACCAATCGCTTCAGAGTTGAATAAGTATTCTAACTTCTAATATAGATTCTGTGTAATTATACTACATTTTAATAAGAATATATTTCGTCAAGATAGGTTAAGTTTATGCATTTACTTTCTTTTATATATATATATATATATATATATATGACAATTGTTCTGTAGGCTTCAATTTTAAGTCTTACCGGTGGGTCTCTCAGTGTTTCTCGATCTGTGAATAATTTTCGGCGTTATTTTTTGTATATTGTAGCTATTTAGAACATCGGCAAATTTTCAGAAATTTTTTAATAGTTTACAGTACCGAAAACTAGGTTCAAACATGTTGATTTCCACACGCATAAAAAAAGTAAGCACGCGTGTAACAACATGTTTGAACTTATTTTTTGGTAGTGTAAACTATTTGGCATTTTTTGAAAAATTTGCAGATACTCTAAATAGCTACAACATACATGGTTATAAAAAAAAATCACGCCGAAAACTGTTCACGAGTCGACAACACTGAGAGTCCCACCAGTAAGGCTTAAAGTGAAGCCCCTATAGAAGAATTTTCCTCTATATATATATATATATATATATAAACTCATGTATATGATTCTCCATAATAGTATTGCGAACTTAATTAGTTTAGTTTTATGGTGGATGAAGTCATTTAAATCTTGGGTTTGAAGTTAAAAAACATCACATATTTTTTGTTTAATTAGTTATGTGTATCCCAACTCATGTAAATCTTGAAATATTTTTTGTACCAAGTTACTTTGGATTCTGTATTTATTTCATAACTAAACTATTAAAAGTAACTTAGTACCAGAACAAAGAAATAACACAAGTAACGTACCAGGTTACCAATCTAAGTAAGAAAAAAAACAGAAATAAGTAACTTAGCAATATGCAATGGATAAAAGAAACAATGATAACAATAAACAAAAGCAACATAGTAATTTTTAAACACCATAAAAGTAATCTGAAATAATTATAATCGTAACAAACACAACAACAAAAAGTAATCTAATGTTTTTGCAATTTATAAAAGTAACAAGATAACAACAAAAAGTAACCTAGTATTTTGCAATCTATAAAAGTAACAAAGACAAAAATAAAAAGTAACTTAGTATTTTTTTGGATACAATAAAAATAACCTTGAACAATTCCAAGCGTAACAAAGACAACAACAAAAAGTAATATGTTACGTTAGAATGTATAAAAATATAAATACAACAACAAAAAGTAACTTGGTACTTTTGAGACACCATAAAATTAAGTAACCTAAAACAATTACAAGTATAATAAAGACAACATCGAAAAGTAACCTTATTATTTCCAATCTATAAAAAATAGTTGATCATCGTGATGAAAACAACCACAAAAATCCACATAGTCGACGACTTATATAAATATATAATTACCATAATTATAAGTTAGTTACGTTTCATCTATATATATATATTACATTATATATGAATGACCCATAAAGTTTTGTAAAATGTAAAACAATATGTACTTTTTTGAATAAAAAGTATATATTTACACACAATTAAAAAAAAACTAATAACAAAAAGCCCTAAATACTAAACTAATAAACAAAATATGACTTTATTTCATGAAAAACTTAAAAATATGAAAATATTTTTCCAACACAATTAACTTAATTAGGAAAAAGTCATAGATTAAGAAAAATATTAAAAATGTCCATATCTATAAAAAGAAAGGAAAAAACTCCATATCTCACCTACTTTCCTCTTCAACAATGTACTCTGTCTAAGTCCATTAGATAACCAAGTTTTCATTTGGAGTATGGTACAAAATAATCCTGGATGGTATGTGAAAGTAAATAAATGTTCATATTTTTAATTTTGTAGTCAAATAGTCTAACCACATTTTTAATATTACATGTTACCAAATATGTCATTTAACAAATTACTATTTTATTCTAAATATTTTAATATTATGGTATATGTATAATAGTTTTGTTTAGTTAGCTTTTATTTTAAAGTTATTTTGATTTTTTTTCATTTTTTATGGGTTGTTGAATGATATATCATACCACAAAAGATATATACTGAGTTGAAAAATAATATACCAACAAAACTTACAAAATTATTACTCAAAAATGTATATATTATGCTAACAAAACTATATACTACTATTAAAATGTATATACCATGATACAAAATTATATACTACCATTATGTATAATAAGATAGAAACTAAATATCATAAAAAAAAAATTGATATACTATACCACAAAAAACATATACACTAGTTGGAAAATAATATACCAACAACCCATAAAAAACTTAAAAAATCAATATAATTTTAAAATAAAAATTAATTAAACAAAACTAATATACATATACCACTATATTAAAGTCATACGCTCCTAAATAAATAAATAAATTATAAAAATGACAATTTAAAAAATCAACAATGTAAAATGATCATTTCTCTACAATTTAAAAAAAAATGAGCAATAACTTTCTGACGACACTATTTTAAGTTATTTCCCATCATTTCTCTTTTCATTGGTTTTCATTTCCCTTTCGCCGGCCTTGTCATGATAGTTTAAGCCTTCAAATTGTTATGTGAATTGATAAAGTTTTATTGAGAAAATATGAAAATGAGAAAGTGAGAGGATTTAGTAGAAGGCATAGAAAGTGGTAAAAATGGTAAAAGGCCGTTTCACAATTATGATCAATTAATTCAAGGATTCAAATTGGTTATCCAAAATGGTATATCGTAACTGGTTTCTAACTAAGACACATGCTTAATTATATTTAATTAAAATTGATATTTTCTCAAGAAGATAATCAACTTAATAACTATGATTAAAAATGTATCTTAGTATAATTAATAGTACATTAATTAAAACATATATTTTGGATTACAAAAATGAATCTTTCCAATCCAAGGCATGGAAATTGCACTGGTGGTATTTGGACAAATGTAAAAGCTTGTTTGGAGTGAATTGATTTGGGATTTCAAACGCAAGCCTTGTAGTTGATACAGCTGGGCCTCTTCAGCCTCATTATATGGTAGAAATTAGATCCAATAGCCACTTTTAGGTAAGCTTTTTTTTTTTATCTACAATTTTTAAGTTTTGGTATAATACTTACTATTTCAATCAATATGCCTATTATACTCTTATAATTGGTGGATACTGTTTTTAGAAGAGTACCATGTGATCAAGGGTATTTTTGGAAGTGTCTGTGATAAAAATGAGTAGAACTAAACTAAAAATATTTATGAGGTAATTTTAGTTATGAACTCATTAAACTGAGTAATTTTCAACTTATCCCCATTATATGGCCCTATAACATATTATAGCCCATGAAATACTATTACTGCATTTTAATTGTTTTTGTACTTCTACTAATGTTTATAGTTTATTAGTAATACAAAAACTCATACAAATTACATCTCACAACCTATACATAATTTTATTTACAGATTTAACGTCAAAAAATTTAATTACAAAAATAACATTTTTTTATATAGCATATAAAAATAATACATACTCATATAAGAGTTGTCAACACTAAAATAATCATTTAATTCTTTACTTTTTATCTCTTCTCTATAACTTCAAAATAAAATTATGGTCACACCGTTGATCTTTTTGGCTCAACAGTGGTATCATCGCAACCTACTCTCAATATGATCATTTTAATATGTTGGAAGCATATGTTTTCTCGCCGTCACCGAAATCAAGAGTAACCATTTGGTTGCTTATAAATACCAATTAGATACTGATTAGTTACCTTTTTACAAAAAAACTTTATTTTAGCTAATCAACTCCAAGCTTATTTTCAAAATTTGGTTAATTGGTTTATGTTATGAATGAAAAGTAACTATTTAGGAGTAACTCCAAGTTTATATTATGAAAAAGTAATCAATTGGTATCACTCTTTAATAAGTTATTCATGGTAACTTGGAACTATAGAAGTAATTCTTTATTCTATATGATGACTAATTAGTTTCTAAAATAGACTGGAAGGTAACGTAAAAGTATCTTAAATAATAAGATATGTAAATTACATGAGTGACTAAAAAAATCTATTAAAAGTTAACGTGTACTATACTAAATTAATTTTTATTAATAAACTATATGATAACTTATTATACTATATGACAACTCCTTAGTTTCTAAAATATGTTTGAGGGTTACCAAAATGCATCTTAAATAATTAGATATCATAATATAACCTAAGAATAACTAATTGGTATATTAAAATGTCTGCAAATAAGTTTTGGAGGTAACCAAAAAGTACTGAAATAATATGATCTAAAAATAAAGATTTTAATAAAAAAAAAAGTGACAAATTGATAACTCATTACCATTATAAGTAATCAAAATGTTACTTCTGAAAATCCTGAAAAACTGAAAATTCGGAATTTCGGGAATATTTCTAATTCAGGTATATTATTTTTGGAATCAGATATTTTTTTATGGTGTAGCAAGGCATTTTTGTAAATAAAGTTTTGTAGGTGATTTTTATAATTATTTTATGTTATATGTATATAATTGTAATGATCCCAATTTTTTAATTATTATCATAATTCCATTCAAACTATAAAAGTCATTAAGAGTCACTATGGTACAATTTTTAGAAAAACTAAAGATTGTTTTTTAAAAAAGTTTTGTAATAAAGTTATTTGGTAAACATATAGCTGGTACAACCCAACTTTCGATTTTAGTTTATAGGAAAATTTATAATTACTTTATATATTTACTTATTTGTATATTATTAAAAATAAATAAATATAATAATAAAAATATTAAAAATTAAATTATAAAAAATATTTAAATATTAGATATTTTAAAATATTATTCATTTTAATAATTTAAATCAACAAACCACACTAATTATAGAATTTATAAAATATTATTATATTATTTTTGCATATCACTAGACTTTCAAATTAAAATTTACCAAATACACACCAACTTCATACTTTAGTTGTTTTTTCCTCCGATAAAATTAAAGTTGATTATTGAATAAACTACAATTCTACCAAACTAGTCCTAATTTAGATTGTATTATGATATTATCTCAAAAAATTGAGGAAATAATAGATAAGGTATGTTACCTTTAATTAGAAGATAGTAAAGTTGGGTCCACATAAGTTTGCCTTAAAATATAAATAGTTTGGATAATGATCTCCAAATATATGGATATTATGTATTCCTTTTTTTGTTGTGTGTGTGGCTAAAACAATTAATTAAAGATAAACATAATGAAGTATATCAAGGGAAGAAAAACTCTTCTAACTAAATAAGTTTTTTATCCATACAAATAGTATGCACAACTAAATTGTAAGAAACTTCATGATTTCGAGCCACTCCTAGAAAATTGGACATCAAACTTATAAAAACATGAGGTGTTGATCAAAAAGTAAGGATAACAATGATTGTTTGAATCAACAAACTGTATTAAGGGCATCTCCAAGAGTCAACCAATTTGGTGCAAAATACCAAAATAGTGTAGAATATTTGTTCCAAGGGAGCAACAAATTGGTGGGGATGAATTTTATTATCTTTGTGCTCGCTTTTGGTAGGGTTGGAGACATGAATAGGCATAAGCTTAACTGTATAATGGGGAGAGTTATGTTGGTACAAAAATGATAAGGGTCTTGGTTTCAAAAATCTTTTTCTTTTCAATCAGTCTCTCCTTGCTAAACAAATATGGCAAATTTACAATTTCCCCACTTAATTGGCAACTTGGGTTCTAAAAGGCCTAAATTTTTATAACATGTCATTCATGCATGCATCTTGCAAATAGGGAGCTTCTTATATTTGGAGAAGTCTTTTACGGGGGTGTAATATCTTCCTGGTAGGTTGGTGATGAAAGCTTTATTTCCATCTACAATGATATCTGGATCCCAAGGGCAAATTCCTTGCGCTTATTCTCTCCTAGTGAGTTGCCTAACTCTGCTTTGGTTGATTATCTCAAATGCCTATTAGGCAATGCATAGAATTCAATTCTTATACGCGACTCCTTCAATGCCCATGCAATTCTCTCTATCCCATGCTCATTTTGACATGTTCCAAATAGGCTCATTTGGAGATTTGATGACTCGTGCTTATATTTTGTGAAGAAATGGTTATTAAGGGTGTTCACAAAATACCTAATCCAAACCAATCCACACGATCCAATCCAATCTAATCCATAATCCGCACTTGGGCAAATTGGATACACTTTCACTTGTAAAAGTAACTGATCCAATCCATTCCACATCTATTTATATATATTAAATATTTTAAAATAAAAATATTAATTGTTGACTCTATTTTTCGCTATCAACTAATTAACTAGAAGCATAAAGAAAATGCAAGAAGAACACGTGGATTTTATGTGGTTCAGGTTATTAATTAACCCTAGTCCACGAGTCACTTGTATTAGGATTTGTGAAGCTTGATGGGTTCAAGCTATGGAGGTCAGACAATCTTTTCGCAATGCTCTGAATACAAAAATCCAAGGATCATTGACAATGTGTGTCCTAGCCCTATTTATAGAAGGCTGACGATAATTAATTCCCTCAATGGGGATTTAATACACACATTCTCCCTTAATGGGATGTTAATAACAAGTAAATGCACATTCCTGTAGTTAAGGAGTTGGTGGGCCCAAACATATCACATGGAACCCATTTACAAGGTTACAACCCACAAATTTTTGGGGTAAGACATGCATGACAGTGCCAGAGGGTAGTTGCATGTTTTCCCATGTCATTCGGCATCGTGAGACACCCTGCTTGTCGCCTGTACAGACTCGACAACATGACTTGGGTTACAGTAACATGTCAGACAGCTGTCTGTGGTCCAAGATCACTTTGTTTGACACTTAGCACTATCCTCCATGCCAGGAGGATGGTCCTCATGGATCTAGAGGGCTTGGGTGGAGAGGACAGGGATGATATCATGAATGTAGTCCTCAAGGCGTAGTTCCCCAAAGACACCCTTCTCCGAAGGCGGTGCACGATCAGGACAAAAAGGAGTACCCTCCGAGGAGCTTTAGCGAGCACACTAGGACTTAGCCAGTATGTGTGAAGCTTAATTACACTCTAAATATTGCCATATGTCACATGGTGAAAACACAGACAACATTAATATTTTAAATAATTGTGTTGTTGAAAAGTTATGTGGTTGCTTTATATATATATTTATTTTTTTGTTGGAGAATTAAGTTTCAAGGAGCTTGATGTTATGTGCAATTGAAACTTGTTTATTTGTTATTGGATATTTAAATTTAAAAAGAATATTTTATTTCAATAATTACGTGATTTATTTTTTTATGAAAAAAATATATGTACTTTAGTAAAATTTATTAACTAATATAATATTAAAACAATCCACACTGAAATCACCGATCCAAATTGGATTGGATTTGAGTTGTTATGCGAGTTGGATTGGATCTAAAATATGAAATTCGTACTTAGTGCGAATTGGACAAATTATGAGCAAAATAGTGTGGATTGAATTGGATGAACACCCATAGTTATCGAGCAACCATTAGACTAGTAGGTTTTGGCCAAACTTCTACGTGTTTCGATCCTTCACAATGGTGGCGTAAAATCAAGATGTTCATGTGGAAAGTCTCCTCAAATTAGCTTCCAATTCCCACCAATGATAATCTTTCGAGAATGGGTACACTACAAGAAAAGCACTCTACAGTGACGACACTTATTGCGACGACACAAATGTCATCTTTGAATATATGCCAATCCCACAAAATAATTTTTTTATTATTTATTGAAACTATGGGTCCACAACAACGACATGTTGTCGCTGTAGTAATCTACGGTAAAAGGGTAATCCCTCCAATTTCTTGGTTCCCTACTACGGCGACATGTCGTCGCAATAGGGTTTCAAGGAATTGGAGGGGAAATAAGACAAGCAAATTAAAAAACCAATAAAATATCTTACTCTACAACGACGACTTGTTGTTGCTATAGAGGGAAGATAAAACTGGAGGGAAAACAAGAAAGTTGACCGACAAAGTTTCCACTCTATAGTGACGATATTTCGTCGCTATGAACACCGAAAAACATGGCAGGAAAGTTGACTTCCAAGATTAAGCTTCTAATTTTTTGTATTCTATAGCAACAACATGTCATCACTATAGACAGTACGCGTAATAAATTAATCGCTTTGTGTACTATTCCCTTTTCTGTAGTGACGAGGTAAATGAAATTGTGTGTGTGCTCTACAGTGACGAAGTGCTTATGACCTATAGCGATGACATATCATTGCTATAGACTCAGGACATAAATTCCCCAACCCAAGCCCTTCTTCTTCATTTTTCTTCTTTTCTCTCTACGAAAACAGAGACGAAACCGCCACCCCTTCACCACCCTTCACCGCTCCAACACCCCCCAGTCCGATTTTAGCCCATTTCTTCCAATTTAAGGTAATCTAAACCCAATTTCTATCTATTATAGCCCTTAAAAAAAATTGTCAGTATATGTGTATTTTTTGTTTAGTAGAAATGTGTTTTTGAAATATATATGGTGGATCACCGTCCTTAGTCGTCGTCTTTGGATAACCTCCCAGCCCAAGCCTTGGTTTTGGGAAATCTTTGGTATTGCTTTTAATATTTTTTTGTGATTGATTAATGGTTAAATTATATTTTTAATTATGTAATTGATTTTTTTAGATAGTGTTGAATTTTATTTTTCATTTTAGATTTGTATATTTTAGATAGTGTTGAATATGTTAATTTAATTAAATGTTAATATGGTAATTGTGTAATTGGTTAATATGTTAATTGGGTATATTAGATAGTATTGAATATGTTAATATGTTAATTTACTTAAATTAAATATTATAATATGTTAATTGTGTAATTGGTTATTTTAGATATATAGTGTTGAATATGTTAATTTAATTTAATTAAATGTTATGTTAGATATTAATTGAATATGTTTATGTGAATGTGAATTGTATTTTTAAATTGTATGGTAGGTTAGATTAATATAATTAGATGTTAATAATATATATGTATGTTCTGGGACTGATTTTGTAATTTTTATGCAGATTTTAAATTTTGGGATATGTTAGATTATAGTTGTTATGCTGCCGAAATTTTAGTAGATTTAGAAAAATTAAATATCACAAAATAGTATTGAAGCTAATGTGATTAAATTTTTTTAATTAATTTTAAGGCAATTAATAAAAATTAATAAAAAAATTATAAAGTGGAAACTAAAATAATACTTTGATAATTATAAAAGAAATTATTAATAATCATTAATGATAAATTAATAAATTTATAATTAAATATTTGTTTATGTAATGAAACTTTATAATACATTCATAAAATTTGATAATATATATTCATAAAATTTAATAATTTATTCATAAGATTCAATAAGATATCATAATTTACTTTAAAAAAATTAATGCTTTGATTATTACCAAATAAATGTAGTTTTCATTATTATCACATTGTGAAATTTTATTTTTTACTTAAAGCAGTTATGAAGATTGATAAGAGTTAGATAACCAATAGACGACATAACTCTAATGAGTTTTGGATTGTTTTCAAGCATTTATACAAATAGCCAAGAATCATAGAATTCTTCGGGAGAAGTGAGGTGGCCATGCAATCAGTGTAAAAATATGTTGAGTCAAAAACTCGATGTGGTTGAGGCTCACATACACAGATATGGGTTTCTGCAGCGATATGTAAAGTGCATTTACCATGGTGAAGTTGATATTCCTCCAGTAGTTGACGACGGGGCTCCAATGACATATGAGATAATTCACATCATCAATGATGTTATTGGTGAACAAGACACTAACGGAGAAGGCGTAAATAAAGGAATTTCATATGGTGGTGGCAATAGTGTGGAGAATCAATATGATGACATGTTTCAAGAGGTCGAAGCTGAGTTATACCCTGGTTGTCTTCATTGAACTTCTCGGCAAAAATTTTGCACATGAAGGTAATGAATAAATGGATAAATAGTTCATTTGATGAACTTTTGAAGTTTTTGAAATTTGTATTCCCAAAGGAGAATAAGATTCCGACTACATACGATGAATCTAAGAAAAAATGAGGAAGTTAGGGTTCAGTGATCAATCAATTCATGCCTCCAAGTACGACTATTGTTTATTCTAGAATGAGAATTCTCAAAAGCAGAGTTGTCCTATATGTGGTGAGAGAAGATGGGTTGACAAAGACACAAAGAGGAAAAAAGACGCACAGAAAGTGTTGCGGTACTTTCCTTTGACTCTTAGGCTAAAGCGTCTTTATGGTTCAAGCCATACAGCAAAGGATGTGACTTGGCATAGCACGAGGCGATCGAAAGAAGATGGTGTGATGCATCATACTGTTGATGGGGGTGCTTGGAAACAATTTGATTCTAGATTTATAGATTTTTCCAAAGAACCCAGAAACCTTCGATTGGGTTTGGTTGCTGATGGTTTTAATTCATTTGGTAACATGAGTCTATCTTAAAACACTTCAATCAGATCAAGGTGGTGAAATATTTGGATTAGAATTCAAATATTTCATGCTAGAGCATGGTATTCTATCCTAACTCACAACACCTGGAGCGCCATAGCAAACTGGTGTTTCAGAAAGAAGAAACAGGACCTTGTTGGACATGTTCAGGTCTATGTTAAGCTACTCTTCTCTTCCTCTTTCATTCTGGGGATACTTCAAACGGTAACTTACATTTTTAATTAGGTCCCATCTAAGACCATAAGCAAAATGCCACTGGAACCGTGGAATAGAAACAAGCCTAGTTTTCACCATTTCCATATTTGGGGCTGTCCTGCTCATGTTCTTAGACCTAAATCAGGGAAACTTGATTCGGGGTATGAAGTATGCATTTTCATTGGCTATGCTCCAGAAACAAGAGGCGGTTATTTCTATAGTCCCAAGGACCAAATGACATTTGTTTCAACAAATGAGACCTTTCTTGAACACGACTATATGAATAAATATAAACCTCGGAGCAAAGTAGTTTTGGAGGAACTCACAACTAATAAGATTCCATCACCTTCATCATCATCATTAAATGATAAACGACAAACCAAGGAAACCACTATTCCTGAAAAGGAAACCCCTGTGCAACGTCGTAGAATGAGGATTGTGAGACAACCTATTTGCTACGAACATGAGGCACATGTCCTTGTTTCTGATAATAACAAGGACGATCCATTAACCTTTAAAGAGGCTATGGGTGATCTTGAAAAGGAGAAATGGCAAAAATCCATGAACCAAGAAATGGAATCCATGTATTCCAATTCGGTCTGGGAACTTGTAGACCCACCTGAAGATGGCAGGCCTATTGGGTGCAAATGGATCTACAAGAAGAAAAGAGATGTATATGGGAAAGTGGAGACTTTCAAAGCAAGACTAGTAGCCAAATGTTACACTCAGAGAGAAGGTATTGATTATGAAGAAATACTTTCTCCTGTGGCCATGATGAAATCCATTCGCATCCTCTTATCCATAGCTGCCACGTATGATTATGAGATATGGATGATGGATGTCAAGAAAGCCTTCCCTAATGTCTATCTTTATGAAAGTATCTATATGGTACAACCAGAAGGGTTCGTCAAGAATGAGGAAGATCAAAAGGTGCGTAAGTAGCTAAAATCCATTTATGGATTAAAGCAAGCATCTAGGTCTTGGAATATCACCTTTGATGAAACAATTAAAAAATATGGCTTCGAATAGAATGTCGAAGAAACATGTGTATATAAATATATCAAAGAAAAAGTGGTGGTTGTAGCGTCCCAAATTTGCTAATAAGGCTTAGGGCCTTGATTAGCGTGCCTGGAGGGAAAAATTTGATTTATTGTATTAATTTGTGTATTTGATGAGTATGTGATTAGAAATTCATGTTTAGATGAATTAAATATGCATGTGGGCCCCATTTGGTTGTTAAGGGCATATTTGTAAATTTTAGCCCGCTGAGGGCCATAAATGCAATATTTGTGTATATTGTGATTGACACCACGTGTGAGTGGTGATATATTTGTGATGCACGATCCGAGATAGTCCTAGGGAGAGGTTTAGCTAGAAAGTCACAACGGGGTCAAATGCTCGGCTCGGGAGGAGCCTGGGGGTATTTGGGTATATTATGTGTTTGGAATTTATTGAGTATCAGACAGTATTTTGGTAGTTATTGGATATATCAAAATTAAACAAGGATTTATAGGAATACTCGGGGACTTAATGGGATTTGGGTAAATGACAAAATTTCCCTTGAGGTTAGTATAGGACTTTTATTAGAAGAAAGGGCAAAATGGTAATTTGGCCTTAAGAGTGGATAGACTTGGCTGAAGAGAAGTCTTTCACGTTACTCACACTTAGGCATATACTTTAGTTTTCTTATGGAAGCTTTAGAGGAAACTAGAAGCAAGGAAAAGAAGGAGAAGAAGAGCTGATTTTCTTTGGGATCATGGGAAGAACTCAAGGCCTAAGCTTAGAAGGCTAACAATTTGGAACTTTGGGAGTAAATTCAAAGACTTAGTAAGCTCAAAGGTAAGCTTTTTAAACTCAATTCTTTCTATTGAATTTTGCGGGAAGTAATATGCATGTGAGCTGAATTGAGATTTTCTCTTGGTTATTTGGAAAAGTCTTGGGGTTGTTTATGAGTGGTTAGGATTTTAAGCTTAGGCTTTAGGAAAACTTGAGAAAAATGGACGTTTTCAAGGTTTGGGGTTGTGAGCCACGACCCAAGGTTGGGCATGTCGTGGCCCGTGTGTGCGTGAAGGCCTGGGGAGGCCTCTGTTCTTGAGGCACGCCGCGGCCCTAGGAAGGGCATGTCGCGACCCGTGTCTCCCAGCAGGGAGGCATTGTGTCTCTGTTTTGGGGCGTACCGCGACCCTTAAGGGGCTGGGTCGCGACCCTAATTCAACGCTTTGGTTGTTTTGTAGGTTTTTGACTTGGTAACCCAATTGTTAGGGCTCAGGATGGATTTTATCTCCCCGACTGATAGAATCCAAGGTCTTGGAGACTAGAATCACATTCCAAAGTTATTTAATGAATTAGAGCTTGATGGATATCTTTTGTCAATGTGTTGTGACTAGGTTTTCAACGAGGCTCGAACTAGAGGACTATGCCCGGGATAGTGGTACTCAGGAAGCTTGGGACACATGTAAGAAAATTGTTGTACCCGTAGAGCAGGGCGTGGCCCTATAGTTTGTATTGCAGGGCATGGCCCTATGTGATTGAATTGGAGGTCGTAGCCCTATTGTTTATATTATGTATTTGTTTAAGTATTTGTTGATTATATGCTATGTATTGCATATTTGTGAATGAACGGCGAAGGCCGAGAACGGCAAGAAGCCGAGTACGACAAGGGGCCAGGAACGGCGTTAAGCACGTGGAGTGCAAGGCCGAGTACGGCAAAGGGCCGGGAGCAGCGTTGAGCATGCAGAGTGCAAGTCGTTACGGTGAGACCTTTCTTGGATGCTTAAGTCATTCTCACGGTGTAGACTGTGAACCTAGGACCTGGTAAAGCGCTTGGGACGGCATGGCTACTATATGTTTAGTCTGTTGGCTGCTCTGTTATATGTTGATTGATAGATATGCATATGTTGATTATTTGTGTTGAGTTTTCTTGCTAGGTTTTGGTTCATGGATGTTCTATGGTGCAGGTAAGAGCAAGGGAAAGGTCGATCAACCATGAGTATGAAGAGCGTGAAGCGACGTGTACATGTTCGGCCTGCCTGGCTGCCACAGCGAGGGGTATTTTTGGGGAATGTTATGTATTTACCTGAATTTTGTCGTTTAGTCGACCTTAATTGTATTTTGAGTTGTAAATATTTCTAAACAGCATTTTGGGATCCTAACTGTAAAACTTTCTGATATTTTCAATGAGTATCCAAATATTTTGTATTTAATGACTGAGCACGGGTTTTTATCTCAACTTAGCTACACTTTTAACCTAAACCTCGATTAGCGAGTGGTTATTACATTTTAAACTCACTTAGTAACGACTCTAAGGTAGTAGGGCGTTACAACTTTGTATCAGAGCGAACCAAGGTTTATGGTTCCTGGAGATTGACCGAACATGTACGCTCGCTGCTAGTGACAAGATCGATTCAGGGTTGGTTGGTAATGATTGAATTATATGCTTGGGTATGTGCTTAAGTGCCCTGTTTGCCTAATTATTTTATATAGAGCGTGATGAATGTGTTAACATATGCATGATGCTAGGGCATGGCTCCCTTGAGTGTTGTATGTTATTTGTGTATAGTGGACTATTTTTTATGGTTGGTTGATGTGAATTGGAAGGTGGTTTTGGATATTGTTATCATGCTTGATTAGCGGCGTCGTTGATTGCAAGAATATTGTAAAGATTCCTCGACGATCAATCAGACTCCGCAGCAATAGTGTCGAGGATGACAACCAGGGTCAGGACCCTCCACCTGCCCCACAAAATTGGCAACAACTATTTGCCCAGATGGAAGATAAACTTCACCGAACAAAAGAAGAGCTTTGATAGTTGAGGCAACAGGCCCATCCTCAGGGCATTGGGTTGCAGGTTCCACAGGTTGTGGCGCTAGTGCCAGTGCAGCCAATTATGGAAAAAAGGTGGGAACCTTTGTATGAGAGGTTTAGGAAACAACATCCTCCCACCTTCGAGGATGGACCAGACCCACTGCGGGCAGAGCAGTGGATGAACATGATTTCTTCCATCCTGTACTTTATGAGGGTGGAAGGGAATGAGAGGGTAGCTTGTGGGAGCTACATGTTTAGAAAGGATGCTCGCATTTGATGGGATGTAGTGACTGGTTGGCGATGTTTGTGCCAGATTTAGTGCCGACTGATGTGGCACGAAGAGATAGGTTTATGCGGGGATTAAATGTTATGATCGCCCGTGATGTTAAGATAACCTTGGATTCGGGGACTACTATGTATGCTCAGGTAATGTACAAGGCCCTTACAACTGAGGGGGACGAGGATCAGATATGGAGAAAGAGCGTTGTTAGGCGCGATGCTCGGAGGATGGTGCCTCCTTCACCGGATCTAGTCGGGGTAGTGGCCTCAGCGAGCAAAAGAGAAGAGCCCCAGATTCGTTTGTTCTTCCTAGCTCAGATAGGAGGGCACGGGGTGCTTTTAGTGGCCGTCAGGGCGGGGGTGACAACTGGAGGAGTATCCCAGTGTGTCCTCGGTGCAGACGATGACATAAGGGAGAGTGCAGGATCAGGGTCTACTTTATTTGTGGGAATGTAAACCATTTGAAGAAAGGTTGCCCACAAGCCAGGAAAGAGGAGCCGAAGCAGAGCGACAGTCTCGCTCCTGCCAGAGTATTTACCTTGACCCAGATTAAGGCTGAGGCTAGCCCCTCGGTCGTGACAGGTCAGATTTCTAGTGCTGGTTCTTCTTTTACCGCATTGATTGATTCTGGGGCTACTCATTCATTTGTGTCTGCTAGAGTGATAGATCAGCTATGTAGACCTAGTGATTTGTATGCTAAGGATTTCAGACTTTGTTACCCACTGGAGAACTGGTAGTCTCTAGGAGATGGGTTAGAGCATTGCCAGTAAAGATAGATAGTAGAGATTTGTTTGTTGATCTGATTGAGTTAGCAATGGATGACTTTGATATGATTCTAGGGATGGATTGGTTATCGAAGTACGGGGCGACAATTGACTACAAGCGCAGGATGGTGACCTTTGAACCAGAAGGGGAGGTACCCTTTGTATTTGTGGAGATAGTTAGTGGATCGCAAGTACCTATGATTTTGGCACTGAAGGCTAGAGACCTGATGTAGGAAGGTTGCATAGGATTCCTAGCGAACATTGTGGATACCTCTAGAGATGTGACGGTGGGACCGAGTGAGACCAGATTGGTATGTGAGTTTCCAGATTTGTTTTCAGTAGACTGGCCAGGGTTGTCGCCACAGCGGGAGATCGAGTTTGTTATAGAGTTGGCACCAGGGGCAGAGCCAGTATCTAGGACACCTTATAGAATGGCTCCAGCAAAGTTGAAGGAATTGAAGATTCAGTTACAGGAGTTAGTGGATTTGGGGTTCATCAGACCGAGTTTCTCACCATGGGGTGCTCCAGTGTTGTTCATCAAGAAGAAGGATGGATCTTTAATGATGTGTATTGATTATAGGGAGCTGAACAAGTTGACTATTAAGAACAAGTACCCACTACCTAGGATCGACAACTTGTTTGACCAGTTACAGGGGAAGACGGTGTTCTCTAAGATTGACCTTCGGTTAGGTTACCACCAGTTAAGGATTAAAGAGGAGGACATACCAAAGAATGGCTTCTGCACGAGTTATGGACACTATGAATTCCTGGTTATGTCCTTTGGATTAACCAACGCCCCAGTAGCCTTTATGGACATGATGAACAGGGTTTTCAAGGACTACTTGGATAAATTTGTAATTGTGTTCATTGATGACATATTGGTGTACTTGCAGTCAGAGACAGAGCATAAGCAGCATTTACGCCTGGTATTACAGCGGTTGAGGGAGCATAGGTTATATGCTAAGTTCAGGAAGTGTGAGTTTTGGCTACCACAAGTGACATTTCTGGGCCATATTATCAGTAGGGAGGGGATTCTGGTTGACCCAAGCAAGATTGAGGCAGTGAGAGATTGGTCTAGACTGAGCAGTGTACCAGAAGTTATGAGCTTTCTGGGATTGGCAGGGTATTATCGGCGGTTCGTTGAGGGGTTCTCAAGGTAGCCACACCGTTGACTGAATTGACGTGAAAGAAGACTAAGTATGTGTGGACAGACAGGTGTGAGAACAGTTTCAAGGAATTGAAGCAACGACTGATCACCACTCCAGTATTGAGTCGGCCATCAGATAATGAGAAATTTGTGGTTTATTGTGATGTTTCCAGATAGGGTTTGGGGTGTGTACTGATGCAAGCCAGAAAAGTGATAGCCTACGCATCGAGACAGCTGAAGGAGTATGAGCAGAGACATCCCACGCATGATCTAGAGTTGGCAGCAGTGGTATTTTCACTTAAGATTTGGAGACATTATTTATATGGAGAGAAGTGTGAAATATACACCGACCATAAGAGTTTGAAGTACTTATTTACCCAGAAGGATCTGAATATGCGCTAGAGATGTTGGCTGGAGCTGGTAAAGGATTACAATTGTGACATTCTATACCACCCCGGGAAGGCCAATGTAGTGGCCGACACGCTGAGTTGGAAGAGCCCAGGATGATTATTCAGTTCGAGGCAGATATCCGATAATTAGCTAAGGAGACGACTAGAGTGGGTATAGAGTTGGTGGTTGGACAGTTAGCCAACATCACTCTTCAGTCTACGCTCCTTGAGAGGATCAAGGAGGCACAGAGGGAGGATCCCCAGTTGAGAGGATACAAAGAGAGCGTCTTAGCAGGAGCGGCTAGAGACTTCTCTATTTCGAAGATGGGACTACTGAAGTAAACGGGTTGGATTTGTGTTCCGATGGATTCTGATACCCGATGAGAGATCAGGGATGAATCTCATACCACTCCCTATTTTTTACATCCGGGTACGGCGAATATGTACCAAGATTTGAGAACCTTGTATTGGTGGTCGAGAATGAAGAGGGGTGTGGTAGATTATGTGGCCAAGTGGTTAACTTGTCAGCAGGGAAAGGTTGAACATCAGAGACCAGCAGGGTTATTGAAGCCTCTAAGGATTCTAGAGTGGAAATGGGAGGATATCACCATGGACCTCGTGGTTGGATTTCCGAAGACTGTGGGACAACATGACTCCGTGTGGGTGATTGTGGATAAGTATACCAAGTCCGCCCACTTTTTGCCTATGAGGATGACTTATACTGTGGAGCAGTATGCTGAGTTGTATGTGAAGGAAATTATTCAACTTCATGGGGCTACGAGGTTGATAGTATCCAACAGGGACCCCACCTTCACCTCCAAGTTTTGGGAGAGCCTGCAGAAGGCTATGGGCACACAATTGCAGTTTAGTACCGCTTATCATCCTCAGATGGATGGACAGTCTGAGAGAATGATTCAGGTAATGGAGGATATGTTACGAGCATGTGTACTGGATTTTGGGGGATCTTGGAGTAAGTATCTCCCTTTGATTGAGTTTTCGTACAACAACAGTTATCAGGCGACTATCGGAGTGGCTCCGTATGAGATGTTATACGGGAGGAAGTGAAGATCACATATCCATTGGGATGAGATGGGTGAGAGGAAATACTTGGGTCCTGAGATGGTTCAGAGGACCAATGAGGCGATTGAAAAGATTAGAGCTCGAATGCTCGCCTCCCAGAGTAGCCAGAAGAGTTACTCGGACTTGAAATGCAGAAGGGTAGAGTTTCAAGTCGGTGATCATGTGTTTCTTAGGGTTTTTCCCTTGAGATGAGTGAAATGGTTTGGTGTTCGGGGCAAGTTGAGCCCTAGGTTTGTTGGCCCCTTTGAGATTCTGGAACGGGTTGGAGAGGTAGCTTACAAATTGGCGATGCCTCCAGCTCTATCAGGGGTTCATGATGTATTTCATGTGTCCATGCTCCAGAAGTACATATCAGAATCTACGCATATACTGAGCTATGAGAACTTGGAGCTGGACCAAGATTTTTCATATGAGGAGAAGCTGGTTCAAATTCTTGACCGAAAGGATAAAGTCTTGCGGAGCAAGACCATCGTCTTAGTGAAAGTGTTGTGGAGGAACAACAAGGTTGAGGAGGCGACTTGGGAACTTGAGTCAGATATGTGGGAGCGGTATCCTGAGTTATTCAGGTGATTTCCAGGACGAAATTTCTGTAAGGAGGGGATAGTTGTAGCATCCCAAATTTGCTAATAAGGCTTAGGGCCTTGATTAGTGTGCCTAGAGGGCAATAATTGATTTATTGTATTAATTTGTGTATTTGATGAGTATGTGATTAGAAATGCATGTTTAGGTGAATTAAATATGCATGTGGGCCCTATTTGGTTGTTAGGGACATATTTAGCCCAATGAGGGCAATAAATGCAATATTTGTGTATATTGTGAATGACACCACGTGTGAGTGGTGATATATTTGTGATGCACGATCCGAGATAGTCCTAGGGAGCGTTTTAGCTAGAAAGTCACAACGGGGTCAAATGCCCGGCTCAGGAGGAGCGTGGGGGTATCTGGGTATAATATGTGTTTGGAATTTATTGAGTATTGGGCAGTAGTTTGGTAGTTATTGGATATATCGGGATTAAACAGGGATTTGTAGGAATACTCGGGGACTTAGCGGGATTTGGGTAAATGACATAATTTCCCTTCAGGTTAGTATAGGAATTTTATTAGAAGAAGGGGCAAAGTGGTAATTTGGCCTTAGGAGTGGATAAACTTGGCTGAAGAGAAGTCTTTCACGTTAATCACACTTAGGCATATACTTGAGTTTTCTTTTGGAAGCTTAGAGGAAACTAGGAGCAAGGAAAAGAAGAAGAATAGCTGATTTTCTTTGGGATCAAGGGAAGAACTCAAGGCCTAAGCTTGGAAAGCTAACAGTTTGGAACTTTGGGAGTAAATTCAGAGACTTAGTAAGCTCAAGGGTAAGCTTTTTAAACTCAATTCTTTCTGTTGAATTTTGCTGGAGGTAATATGCATGTGAGCTTAATTGAGATTTTCTCTTGGTTATTTGGAGGAGTCTTGGGGTTGTTTATGGGAATAAGGATTTTTGGGTATAAGCTTTGAATTGGGTTGATTTCAGAGGGTTTAGGCTTGAGGAAAACTTGAGAAAAATGGAGGTTTTCTGGGATTGGGGGTACGAGCCGCAGCCTAAGGTTAGGCATGTCGTAGCCCCTGTGTGCGTGAAGACCTGGGGAGGCCTCTGTTCTTGAGGTGTGTCGTGGCCCTAGCAAGGGCATGTCGCGGCATGTGTCTCCCAGCAAGGAGGCATTGTGCCTCTGTTCTTGGGCGCGTCACGGCCCTAATTCAGTGCTTTGGCTGTTTTGTACGTTTTTGACTTGGGAACCCAATTGTTAGGGCTCGGGATGGATTTTATCACCTCGACTGATAGAATCCAAGGTCTCGGAGACTAGAATCACATTCTAAAGTTATTTAATGAATTAGAGCTTGATGGATAGATTTTTTCAATGCATTGTGACTAGGTTTTCAGCGAGGCTCGGACTAGAAGACTGTGCTCGGGATAGCGGTGCTCAGGAAACTTGAGACACAGATAAGAAAATTATTGTACCCGTAGAGCAAGGTGTGGCCCTATATTTTTTATTGCAGTGTACGACCCTATGTGATTGAATTGCATGGTGTAGCCCTATTGTTTATATTCTGTATTTGTTTAAGTATTTGTTGATTATATGCTATGTATTGCATATTTGTGAATGAATGACGAAGGCCGGGAACGGCGAAGGCCGAGAACGGCAGGAATCCGAGTATGGAAAGGGGCCAGGAACGGCATTTAGCACGTAGAGTGCAAGGCCGAGTATGGCAAAGGACCAGGAGCGGCGTTGAGCACGCGGAGTGCAAGCCGTTAGAGTGAGACCCTTCTCAGATGCTTGAGTCATCCTCACGGTGTAGACCGAGAACCTAGGACCTGGTAAAGTGCCTAGGACGGCATGGCCGCTATATGTTTAGCCTGTTGGCTGCTCTGTTATATGTTGATTGATAGATATGCATATGTTGATTATTTGTGTTGAGTTTTCTTGTCGAGCTTCGGTTCACAGGTGCTCTTTGGTGCAGGTAAGGGCAAGGGAAAGGTCGACCAACCATGAGTACGGAGAGCGTGAAGTGACGTGTACATGTTCGGCCTGCCTGGCTACCACGACCATGGGTATTTTTGGGGAATGTTATGTATTTTTGAGGTTGACTGAGACTGGGCTTGTAAGATTTGGTAGGTTGGGATATCCTCTAAAGATGGGCTCGTTTCTTGTTGAATGGGATATGATAGGTCGGATTAGACATGATTTTAATTAGGTATGTTGAATTCATGCTCTTGATTCATTGGAGATTGGGTATGGCTCCATGAAAATTTTGGATTATAGGTGGGGGCAAATGGGATATCACAGGATTCACCATAATCAAGCATACCATTAGTTTCTCCATAATTTAAATTTGATTGCATATAATAGTTGTACTCAGAATTCCAACTATAATTAAAATGATTCATATGGTAGACTAAATGACAAACTAAATTTTTTTTAAATGACAATTAAGGAAAAAAGAACAAGAAAATAAAATTAAGAGAACAAAAACAAAGTTAAGATATTAAACAAAGTTTAGGAGGCACAAGTGCTATCAACTAATTACTAGGGCTGACAATTCGTGTAAACGTGTCAGATTCGTGTCGACACGATTATGACACGATACGATTAAGGTAAACATGAACACGACACAATTATTAAATGTGTCAAAAATACAAACACGACACAATTATTAAATGGGTCACCACGACATGAACACGATAACACGATTATGACACGATTAATCATAACTATATGAAAAAAAATCATAAAATCTATGCAAATTATTCGTGTTATCGTGTCTGACACGATTATGACACGACATGATTATTAAACGGGTCAACACGATTATGACACGACGTGATTAAGGTAAACACGAACACGACACGATTATTAAACGTGTCAAAAACTCAAACACGAACACGACACGATTATTAAACGTGTCGTGTTCGTGTTTACCTTAATCGTGTTGTGTCGTGTCGTGTCGCGTCGTGTCATCGTGTCGTGACCCAAAATGCCACCCCTACTAATAACAATATAATGAAATAAAAAGCTAGGAGGCACAAATGCCATCAACTATCACAAAACAACAATAATAATAAAAATAACAATAACACAAAAGCTAGGAGGCACAAGTGCCGTCAACTAACAAAGATATAAACGAAATAAAATTATAACAAAGTTAGGAGGCACAAGTGCCATCAACTATAAAAATAAAAAAGATAGATAGGAGGCACACATGTCGTCAACTAAAAAAACAATAAATATAAAAATATAAGTATTTTTTTTATGGGTGGTAGAACCGTCCCAAATTTTCTTTTTATCTTTTTTTTTAGTTTTATATGAATATATATTTTTTATATTTTTGTATATATAGTTTTTTTTGTTCTTTTTTTTTAAGTGCAAAAATTAAAATAACTAGTAGAAGAATTTACTAACCTTGAGATAAATTTCGTTTCTTTTCTTGTACCTCCCCGGCAACAGCGCCAAAAACTTGATGGACCCGAAACGGGTATGTTTTAAATATTTATAAATCGCAAGCGCACGAATCGTTCATATAGAATAGTGATCATGTAAGCAAGGATGTCGAACCCAAATGAGTTGTCTAAAATCGAAAAGAAAACTATTTTAAACCAAAAATAATAAATTCTAACATAGCTCCAAAGATTGATGAGAATTTGTGACAAGAAAATTAAATAAGGGACAATAATAAAGAAATTAAAGGCAATATATAAACATAAATTAATAATAGAAATCAAGATGGTAAAAGAAAGATTATTAAGATAATAGAATCCACAAAATATAAGTTCAATAATATTTATAGGTACATTGATTTCCAAGTTTTAGTAATAGTAGAAATTAATCAAACCATCACTTATTCAAATTAGATATTCTATTTAAGCACAAGTTTTTATAAAAATACTAGATTTATCTTCACTTTAAAAATTATAATTTCAAAGCATTTAGTATAAATCAACCTAATGAAATAACAAATAAATCAATGAACATTATTTATAAGGCAAAACATAATATTTTTGTTCCAAGCATGGATGTGTACAATTTAATGACACATATTACACAAAGAATATTATGTTTTTTCACTAATGAAGAACAAAGTGTAAATATGTGCTAACAATCCAAAATACATGATATTTAAGATGAAAGAAAATATTTGAAGAAGAAAAATCATAAACTTTGTTGCACAAAATGGGAAATCAACATACAAAATAAATACTATCTAGTTACATATTGTTTCATCATCACCTTAATAATCTTAAAAAGATTAGAAACTCATAACTAGAATAGCAAATACAAACTAAAAATTACAAACATAAATAGGAAAATTTGGAGGATGAACCCCCAAAATTTTCTTCTAAAAACTCATAGGAAAAATGACCAAAAAGAAGAAAAAGATGAAGAGAATTGAGAGGTTTTGAAAGTGTAGAACTTGTGGTATGGTATCCTCCCCCAAAATAATCACTCCCAAATGGTCTTAAAAATTCCCTTTTTATAGCCAAAATGAGAGTATTAAAATAATCGATTTAAATTAATTAAATTGATTAAATTAATAATAATATGAAAAAATAGGGGTAAATTATAGGGTGTAATGATGATTTTGGGATAAAATGTGTAGAAAAGTTTGGGTAAAAAATAGTATTTTTGGACAAAGTGATAAGGGGACCATTTATGGGCTCAATGAAGGAAAGAAGGTAGCTGCATGGGGGCTGGTTGGGTGAGGCAGTAGCTGGGGATGATGGGGGCTTCGGTGGTACTTGGCTGAAGGGGCAATGGGCCGTGACTGGCATGGAGAGAAGTGCTGGAGGCACGCGGTTGATGGTGTGGATGGTCTGGCAGGAGGCTGGCGCAGCTAGCTATTGGGCTGGCCCGTGTGGGCACTGGCGTGAGGAAGCAGGCGGCTGGAGCATCTGGTTGGGCAGGAGGGAGGCCAAGCGTTGGGCCTGGGGCTGGCGGGGCTGGTGCTGGCAGCTGGGCCTTGGTGAGCGTTTGCTTACTTATGGCATTTTAAAAATGCCATTTTTCCTTTCTTACTTTTAGCTTTTTATCATTTTTTTCCAAATACAAACATACCACAAATTCCCTAACAAAATAAACATAAAATAAATCATAAAAAAATATTTTCACTATAAAATAAATCAAGTTAATTCTATGAAAATATTAATTGTAACTTAATTTATATTTAACATTTAAGCTCAATAATACAACATTTTTTTACCTCAAATTAAACAACAATAATTCAAATAATTAACTAGAACATTTTACAACAAAATAACTATAAAAATACACAAAAATCTGTAAAATCATGATAAGACTAATAAATTCAAAATTACTTAAAAACTTAATAAATTAATTAAAAACTCAAGAACTAAGCAACAATTAGCATAAAAAATGTGGTAAAATAACTCTATTTTGTAGAGTTATCACACCCCCAAACTTAATATTTTGCTAGTCCTCAAGCAAAAGAAAAATTAAAAGCACACACATTTTTTTTAATTGGTGATGTCAAATGTTTTCGTCAAAAATTAGATAATGGAAATAGTTCAAAGAAAATCACAAATAAAAGTAAAGCTTATGTAATTAATTAAAAAGTTAAAATGGTTTTCAAAATAGATACTTAACATACAAACACAAAAACATCAAATCATCATATGAATATTTAGACAAGCTTATGCAAACAAAAATAAATTAAATCTCAAGAGATAATCAAGCAAACTCTAGGATTTTCAATTTTTTTTTTTAGAGATTTAAATAATTTAATGTTTAAAAAAACTATATCCAAATATCACAAATTCGAATAGAATAGAAAAGTGACAAATTATAAAAAATATATATATTTAAACAAAACTAACTTTAAAATTAAAAGTAAAGCTTAATAATTATTTATATTTTCTAAGAACTAAGAACAATTTCAATCATAATTCTTATCATTAGAAAATGAAAATCACCAATATTTTTTTTCAAACAAAACAAAGAAAATATATATACCAAATGAAAATCACATAAAAACAAAAGGAAAAACAAATAAAGAAAATATATTTTTTTTAATTTTACAACAAATGAAAAACATGCATAAACACAAAGAAAAATACATAACACACAACGAAAAATACATACACATTACCCCCAAACTTAAATGAAACATTGTCCTCAATGTTTAATAAAATAGAAAAAATTAAGAACTACTCCCTTTGATGAATACTTCCTTGATTTTGCTCTTTTGTTTTCTTCTCTTCTTTTCTTTTTGGACAAGAAGTTTCCTTCAAGCTTTTTGAAAAACATGAAACAAAAACACACAACAAAAGTGAAATATAAAATGAAACATAAAAACTATGGGTTGCCTCCCACAAAGCGCTTTAGTTTATAGTCTTTAGCTCGACTATAATTTTTTTTCTTTTAACCTACACCCAATCGATAGAGATTAATAATTATCTTAATAATAATAAGATATTTATTTATTTATTTAAATTGATATTTTAAGATAAAGTTAATTTTGAATTAGCTGATATTTATTTTGGAATAATATATTATCTTAAATATTAATTAAACAAACAAATGATAAAATTAGAGAAAACCCCAATGTGGCTCACGACACACTCACTGTACAATGAGTGCGTGTGGCGCCACTCAGAGGTAGAAATATCCCCGAGATTTGAATTTTGAATTTCAAATTAATTTGTTTATTTATTTATATTTAATTATATCTTTAAAATATGATTTAAATTAAATAATTAAATAGATGTAACTGATAAGTTATTTTAAATAAAATAAAGATTAATTAAATTAGTTAATCATCTTTATAAACTTGAAAAGAAACAAACTTTTAAGAAGTTGAATTAAGTAGTTAACTATCATACTCTCTCTCAAGAAAAGAAACGATAGAATTTCTTAAACCTGAAATTCTAATTTCAATAGCCTCTCTCTTCTCAAACATCTCTAGATCTCATGTGTTGAGTACATCTAGAGAGTCTAAATCGACATTTTGAATCCTACGAGCTGAGACACATCCTTGTGTGTTTGAGGATTGGTATGGAAGATTAAGATGTGAGCTTAAAAATAAGGATAGGAAGATTGTTGATTTATACAAAAAGATTCGTGGACTCTTGATAGGCTACAAGAGGTAATATCTGTTATATTATTTTATAATATAATGTAATATTACATTATATTATATTATAATATAATGTTTTAGATTAAATAAATGTGACCAAGAGTGTCACATATTGTAACATATAATAGAGAGTTACAATATTTAGATATATGAGATATATCCAAATATGTAACATATTTGATGTTACAAATTTGTAACTTCCAAATATTACCCTTTATTGTGTAAATTTGGTGTTAAATAAATGTGACCAAGAGTGTCACATATTGTAACATATAATAGAGAGTTACAATATTTAGATATATGAGATATATCCAAATATGTAACATATTTGATGTTACAAATTTGTAACTTCCAAATATTACCCTTTATTGTGTAAATTTGGTGTTACACAATATTGAGATGAATTTCATAAAGTCATATGTGAAATGGCTGTTAGAGATATGATTTTAACCCCAATAATGTGTTTTGGGGGTTACAAAATCATTTGGGAGGGTTTGGAATCGTTTGGAAAAACAGCACATTTTTAAGTGCTGAAAATGGCCAGTGGCCGCGGCCTGTGGGACAGAGAGTAGTGGCCGCGGCCACTAATGTCCCTGGCCTCGACCACAGGCTAAAACTGATCATTTTTTCAGTTTTTTCAATCTTTGTTGAACGACTCAAAAGACCCAAATAACTCCCTAATCTCATTTTTAATTCCATAATAATCCAATTAATCATTGGTAACAGCCATGGGGGTTGGTGGAATTTGAAATTCAAAGGGTGTCTCTAAACTCTATAAATAAGAGCCTATAGCTCACTTGAAAGACACAACATTTTCTATCAATTGGAGCACTTGGCTAGAAACATCTTGAGGCTTGATAATTCCAGAAAGTGTTTCCTTTAATATGAGAGAGATCCCTTAGTGCTTGAGTTAGGGAGAAATAAGCTTTTGGACAAAGGTTTTAAACATTGTTCAAGTTGGTGATCCCTAACCCTCTTGACTTAGGTTGTGTAAGTGAGAGTTTACTTATGTTTCTGTTCTTACATTTTACTCTATTGCTTTTCTTCTTATTCTCTTGTTCTATTTACTTGTAACTTTTCTTTGGAGTTGTAATCTTCTCTTTTGTTTCAAACACCTTTACTTTACTTGTAATCTTTTGCTTAGAGTTGTATTTTCACTATTCTATTCTTCTTCTCTTCTTCTTTTTTTTTTTTTTTATTTGTACTTTCAGTTATAGAGTTGTAACCTTATTTAATCAATCTATATTTATTTGTAATATATTGCCTAGAGTTGTAATATTCTTACCATTTCCATTGAGGCAAATGCATATTTTCCTAACAATATCTAATATTTTTGTGTATAATTTAATATATCTATATATGCATGATCCTGACTGGTATTAATAAATTTTTTAAAAGATCATTTCCGCTATGTATCCTGATTTATCATATTTAATACCTACACATTACTGGGTTGAAATCCCATGATTGTCACATTCTTATGCAACGTTTGTGTAAAAACCCGACTAATTTAAAGACCCCGGACATTTAAAAACTACTAAGACATAACTACTATCTTTTGGATATATACATAAAATAATAATACTTTATTGTAGAATATCCAAAAGTACGGGATCCCATTATTCCTACATAAAAATAATAAAGAGAACAAAATCTTTAAGATATTTTATAATACTAAATGCGGAAATCATAAAGACATAATAAAAAGACTCAAAATATCAACGTCATCCTCGATCGATCCCATCGGTTCATTCCTTTAGTTCCTCGCCCAATACACATGCCAAAGCCACCCCAAATCCGTCCCACCTTCCATGTTCATTTACTTGCACAATCTAAATAAAAAGGAATGAGCCTAATGCCAGTAAGGAAAAACTACTAAAACATAAAACATAAAGCATAAGACATAAAACATAATGATAAAATATCTTGGGATTGGCTATCTAAGCAACCATATTTCTCAAGTGACTATAAACATAAAAAATAAACATACATACAAACATATAGCACATAAAATCTAACTTATTTTCCTTACCAAAATCGAGATATTGGAGACAAGTGTGAGATTTGGAAACTCCTATAACCAACCATTAAAAAACATAAGTTTCCTAGAGAAAAGAAGATGAAGAGAAGATCTAAACCATCGAAATAAGGACTTATCAAAAATCTTAAGTTTCAAAGAAATCAAGCACATAACCAAAAATCAATATAACAGATTAGGATTTGAATTGAAATAAAAGAATAAGAAGAATAGAAGTAGAATGGATTTGAGGATTAAGAATACCTTAGATAGCTAGAGCTTTGATCTATACCTCAAACACCGAAATCACACTATAGCTTACTTCCCAAGTGTTTAGAAAAGCTTAGATTAGAAAATTTAACCCCAAAACCCTAGTGTTTCTCCCTAGAATGAAAATAGCAGCTTGGATGCTCTAAAAAGTATTTGAAAGATGATGCAAATGACTAAGTGAATCGTCCTATTTATAGATTTCAAGGAGTGAAACTAACTCCCATTAAAATGAATAAATAAATAAATAAAATGACATTTTTCGCTCAACAAATGCCCAGAACTCGGTCAAAATTGTTCAAGAACAAGTACATGTTGTTGATGACTGTTTCTAGCTTTGGATTCCTGATAACTCTACAAAATAGAGTTATTTTACCACTTTTTATGTGTTAATTGTTGCTTAATTCTTGAGTTTTTAATTGATTTATTAAGTTTTAAAGTAATTTTGATTTAATTGGGTTTATTTTGATTTTATATATTTTGCGTGTTTTTATAGTTATTTTGTTGTAAAAAGTTGTAGTTAATTAGTTGAATTATTATTATTTAGTTTGAGGTAAAAAAATGTTGTAATATAGAACTTAAATGTTAAATATAAATTAAGTTATAATTAATATTTTCAAAGAATTAACTTGATTTATTTTATTAGGGAATTTGTGGTATTATTGTGTTTGGAAAAAAATGATAGAAAACAAGAAAAGAAAGGAGAAAAAAAAATGGCAAATCTGAAAGTAAAGGCCCACGCCAGCACTTCTGCCCAGGCCCAACCGAGCATCCCAACTCCTCTTCTCCTCCACGATGCTAGCTGAAGCCCAGCTCAATTCGGCCCAAAGCTCCAGCCAGCCTCTTCACGTGCCCCTGCTGCCAGCTTCCCTTCAGCAACGCTCAGCAACTGAAGCTCCCATCCGAAGCACCCAACGCCCCAGGCCATCCAGCCCAACCTCCTGGGCCCGCCAGCTGCCAATCCAGCCCACCTTCAATCCCCACGGCTCAATCCTCAATCCCAGCTACTCCACCTTTTCTCACACCACTTCTTCCATCTCTCTATTCTCTCCATCTTTTTCTTTTCTTAGATTTTTTTTTATGTATTTTTAGAGGAATAATTTGGAGGCTCCTCCTCCAAATTTTCCTATTTATGTTGTAATTTTTATTTTGTTTCTGATAGTTATGGGTTTCTAATCCACTTAAAATTATTAAGGTGGAGGATGAACCAAGATATAACTATATAGTGTTTATTTTATGTTGACCTCCCAAAATGAGCAATAAAGTTTATGATTTTTCTCCTTCTAAATATTTCTTTCATCTATAATATAATGTATTTTAGATTGTTAGAACATATTTTACTTGGTTCTTAATTGTGCAAAAACATAGTATTCTTTGATTAAGATTTGTCATTAAATTGTTCACAACCAATGCTTAGAACAAAAATACTATATTTTGCTTTAGAAATAACATTATTTGATTTTTTTGTAGTTTCATTAAATTGATTCACAACTAATGCTTTGAAGTTATACTATTGAAGTGAAGCAAAATCTATATTTTTGAATTAAAGAGAGCTTAAAGGAAGTATAATGTTTTGGAAAAGGTAATTAGATTGATTTCAATTATCACTAAAAATTGGGAAGTCAACATATTAATAAATATTATTATTTACATTTTGTGGATTCTAAAATCTTAATAATTTTATAAATAACTATTAAAAACAAATCTTTTTAGTTTATTTATTTTAACTTTTTTTTTAGTATTTTCCTTCTTTATTTTAAAACAAAACACATCAATCTATGGAACTAGGTTAGAAATTTATTTAACTTTGGTAAAAATAGTTTTCTCTTTTGATTTAAGTCAACTCTTTTGGGTTCGACCTTATGCTTACACGAACACTATTCTATAAATACGATTCGTGCGCTTGCGAGTATAAATATTTAAAACATACATGCTTTGGGTCTATCAAGTTTTTGGCACCGTTGCCGGGGAGTTGCAAGAGAAAAGAAACAAAATTTATCTCAAGATTAGTAAATTCTTCTACTAGTTATTTTAATTTTTGCACTTGAAAAAAAATAAAAAAATACTATATATACAAAAAAAACAAAAAAAAATATATATTTATATAGAAACTAAAAAAAGGGATAAAAAGAAAATTTGGAACGGTTCTGATAACTCTACAAAATAGAGTTATTTTACCACTTTTTATATGCTAATTGTTGCTTAATTCTTGAGTTTTTAATTGATTTATTAAGTTTTTAAGTAATTTTGAATTTATTAGGCTTATTTTAATTTTATAGATTTTTGTGTGTTTTTATAATTATTTTGTTGTAAAATGTTGTAGTTAATTATTTGAATTATTATTGTTAAGTTAGTGGTAAAAAAATGTTGTATTATTGAACTTAAATGTAAAATATAATTAAGTTATAATTAATATTTTCAAATAATTAAATTGATTTATTTTATAATTGAAAATATTGTATTATGATTTATTTTATATTTATTTTGTAGGGAATTTATGCTCTTGAAAGCAATGAAAAATGAGCGAAAAGTGGTATTTTTGGGAGAAAATATAGGAAAGTTGGCATTTTTGAAAACTTTCAGCCTCATGGGCCCTGCCACCTTCAAGGCCCACCAGCACCCCACGGTTTCCTCCTGAAGCTCACCATCACATTCAGCTGCCTACCTTCCAACAAAGCACCCAATTCCCACCATGAGTCATGACCAACTTCCTTCATCTTCACCATCACGTGCAGCTACAATCAATGAAGCTCCTTCAGCATATGCACTAATGCATTTCCTTCATCAATGCACCAAGAGACCATGAGCCTTCAGCACTTGCCGCCTGCCTCCTGCCATGCCATTTCACAGCTGCCAATTCTCATGCATGCCACTTTTTGAGCCCACAAAAAATGCTTTTGTACCATTTGTCCCCTATGACAAAAATACCACATTTTTACACCACTTTATACACATTTTACCCCAAAACATAATTATTACACCCTATAATTTACCTATATTTACCATATTATAATTAATTAAATTAATTTAATCAATTTAATTAATTTAAATTGATTATTTTAATACCTCATTTTTGGCTATAAATAAGGGATTTAGGGAGTGCATTTTGGGGGGGAGGTTATTATACCATAATTTCTACACATTCAAAACCTCTCAATTATCTTCTTCTTCTTCTTCTTTTTGGTTATATTTCTATGTATTTTTAGAGGAAATTTTGAGGGTTTCTCCTCCAAATTTTCCTATTTATGTTTGTAATTTTTAGTTTGTATTTGCTATTCTAGTTATGTGTTTCTAATCTTTTTAAGATTATTAAGATCATGATGAAGCAGCTTGTAACTAGGTAATATTTATGTTGTATGTTGATTTCCCTTGTAATACAACAAAGTTTATGGATTTTTCTTCTACATATATTTCTTTCATCTTAAATATCTTGTATTTTAGATTGTTAGAACATATTTACACTTTGTACTTCATTAGTGCATAAACATAATATTCTTTGTGTAAGATGTGTCATTAAATTGTACACATCCATGCTTAGAACAAAAATATTATGTTTTGCCTTATAAATAATGTTCATTGATTTATTTGTTATTTCATTAGATTGATTTACACTAAATGCTTTGAAATTATAATTTTGAAAAGTGAAGAAAAATCCTATCTTTTTATAAGAAATTTGTGTTTAAAATTATAAATCTTTTTGAAAAAGGATAGTTTAAATTATTTTAACTATCACTAACACTTGGGAATCAATATACTAATAAATATTATTAAACTTACATTTTGTGGATTCTAGTATCTTAATAATCTTTTATTTTAACACTTATTTTCAACTCATTATTGGTTTATTTTCATTATCTTAAATAGCTTTATTTTTCAATCTTTTATTTTATGTTCATAATATTAAAACTTATCATCTTTGGAACTAGGTTAGAATTTATTACTTTTGATTTAAAATAGTTTCATTTTCGATTTTAGACAACTCCTTTGGGTTCGACATCCTTGCTTACGATCACTATTCTATATTGACGATTCGTGCGCTTGCGATATATAAATTTTTAAACATACCCGTTTTCGGTCCATCAGGTTCTACCACCCATAAAAAAAACTTACTTATATATTTATATTTATTGTATTTTTGTTGACGGCACTTGTGCCTCTTATCTATCATTTTAATTTTTGTAGTTGACGACACTTGTGCCTCCTATCTATCTTTTTAATTTTTATAGTTGACGGTACTTGTGCCTCCTATCTATCATTCTAATTTTTATAGTTGATGGCACTTGTGCCTCCTAATTTTGTTGTAATTTTATTTCGTTTATAACTTTGTTAGTTGACGGCACTTGTGCCTCCTAGACTTTTATCTTATGTTTTAGTTGATGACACTTGTGCCTCTTAATTTTTACCTTTATTTTGTTATGGTTGATGGCATGCTATGCCTCCCTACTCTTGCCTAATTTTTGATAATTTTACTTAATTTTACCTTATTTTTATTTGTCTTTTATCATATTATCGTGTAATTGTTTAATATCTTAACATTGTTTTTGTTATCTTAATTTTATTTTCTTGTTCTTTTTTCCTTAATTGTCATCTTAAAAAAAAACTAGTTTGTCATTTAGTTTTTACCATATGGATCATTTTAATTATAGTTGGAATTCTGAGTACAACTATTATGAGCACTCAAATTTAAATTATGGAGAAACTAATGATATGTATGATTATGGTGAATCCTTTGATATCTCATTTGCCCCCACCCATAATCCAATTTTTTCATGGAGCCATACCCAATCTTCAATGAATCAAAGAGCATGAATTCAACATGCTTAATCCAAGTCATGCCCAATCCGACCTATCATATCACATTCAACAAGAAACAAACCCATCTTTAGAGGATACCCTACACCAGTTCATGCAATCAACCTACCAAATCTTACAAGCCCAGTCTCAGTCAATCTCAAAAATTGAGACAATAGTAGGACAACTTGCAACTGTTATAGAGTCAGAAAAACAAGTTTATCCCAACCAACCCATTCCCAATCAAAATAGTCAAATTAAAAGTGAAAAAGAGAATGAAGTTGTTGAAGAACTTGTAATATGCATCCAACCCCCTAATGAAACCAAAGAGTTGGATGAAATAATTTTCGAGGCTCATGAAAGAAAATGAAAAAGATATAATTATATCTCAAGAGCCCATAATTGAAAAAATTTGTATATTTACTCAAAATGAAAAGGAGCCTAATATAGATATGCAATTTTCGTATTTTATTGATATTCCATTAAAATTGCATATTTCTAATTTTCTTGTAGGTGTGATGTTATTAATTATTATTTATGACATTTCCATCAAAGTCATAACTCACTCTACAAATGAAATTCTACACCATCGATTGAGTGTAGGTTGAAAGAAAAAAAATTATAGTCGAGCTAAAGACTATAAACTAAAGCGCTTTGTGGGAGGCAACCCGTACTTTTCATGTTTCATTTTATATTTCACTTTTGTTGTGTGTTATGTTTCATGTTTTTCAAATTACAAAAAGCTTGAAGGAAACTTCTTGCCCAAAAAGAAAAAGAAGAGAAGAAAACAAAGGAGACAAATCAAGGAAGCTTTCATCCAAGGGAGTAGTTCTTAATTTTTTTCCATTTTATTAAACATTGAGGACAATGTTTCATTTAAGTTTGGGGGAAATGTGTATTTTTTTTTATTTGTGTTTATGTGTTTGTCTTTGTGTTTTTGCATGTTTTTTCATTTGTTGTAAAAATTAAAAAAAAAATTATTTTCTTTATTTATTTTTCTTTTTGTTTTTATGTGATTTTCATTTGTTATATATGTATATATATATATATTCCTTGTTTTGTTTGAAAAAAAATATTGGTGATTTTCATAAGAATTATGATTGAAATTGTTCTTAGTTATTAGAAAAATATAAATAATTATTAAGCTTTACTTTTAATTTTTAAAGTTAGTTTTGTTTAAATTTATATTTTTCATAATATGTCACTTTTCTATTCTATTCGAATTTGTGATATTTGGACAAAGTTTATTTAAACATTAAATTCTTTAAATCTCTGAAATTTTTTGAAAAATCCTAGAATTTGCTTAATTATTTTTTTAGATTTAATTTATTTTTGTTTGCATAGGCTTGTCTAATGTTCTCATGATGATTTGATGATAGTTTTTGTGTTTGCATGTTAAATATCTATTTTGAAAATAATTTTAACTTTTTAATTAATAACATGAGTTTTACTTTTATTTGTGATTTTATTTTAACTATTTCCATTATGTAATTTTTGACGAAAACATTTGATATCACCAATTAAAAAAAATGTGTGTGTTTTTAATTTTTCTTTTGCTCGAGAACTAGCCAAATATTAAGTTTGGGGGTGTGATAACTCTACAAAATAGAGTTATTTTACCATTTTTTATGTGCTAATTGTTGCTTAATTCTTGAGTTTTTAATTGATTTATTAAGTTTTAAAGTAATTTTGATTTTATTGGGTTTATTTTGATTTTATATATTTTTGTATGTTTTTATAGTTATTTTGTTATAAAAAGTTGTAGTTAATTAGTTGAATTATTATTATTATTATTTAGTTTGAGGTAAAAAAATATTGTAATATTGAACTTAAATGTTAAATATAAATTAAGTTATAATTAATATTTTCAAAGAATTAACTTGATTTATTTTATAATGAAAATATTTTATTATGATTTATTTTATGTTTATTTTGTTAGGGAATTTGTGGTATTTTTGTGTTTGGGAAAAATGATAGAAAAAAATGGAGAAAAAAATGGCAAAATCTGAAAGTAAAGGCCCATGCCAGCACTTCTGCCCAGGCCCAGCCGAGCATCCCAGCTCCTCTTCTCCTCCACGGTGCCAGCTGAAGCCCAGCTCAATTCGGCCCAAAGCTCCAGCCAGCCTGTTCACGTGCCCCTGCTGCCAGCTTCCCTTCAGCAACGCTTAGCAACTGAAGCTCCCATCCAAAGCACCCAACGCCCCAGGCCATCCAGCCCAACCTCCTGGGCCCGCCAGCTGCCAATCCAGCCCACCTTCAATCCCCACGGTTCAATCCTCAATCCCAGCTACTCCACCTTTTCTCACACCACTTCTTCCATCTCTCTATTCTCTCCATCTTTTTCTTTTCTTAGATTTTTTTTTATGTATTTTTAGAGGAATAATTTGGAGGCTCCTCCTCCAAATTTTCCTATTTATGTTGTAATTTTTATTTTGTTTCTGATAGTTATGGGTTTCTAATCCACTTAAAATTATTAAGGTGGAGGATGAACCAAGATATAACTATATAGTGTTTATTTTATGTTGACCTCCCAAAATGAGCAATAAAGTTTATGATTTTTCTTCTTCTAAATATTTTTTTCATCTATAATATCATGTATTTTAGATTGTTAGAACATATTTTACTTGGTTCTTAATTGTGCAAAAACATAGTATTCTTTTATTAAGATGTGTCATTAAATTGTTCACAACCAATGCTTAGAACAAAAATACTATATTTTCCTTTAGAAATAACATTATTTGATTTTTTTGTAGTTTCATTAAATTGATTCACAACTAATGCGTTGAAGTTATACTATTGAAGTGAAGCAAAATCTATATTTTTGAATTAAAGAGAGCTTAAAGGAAGTATAATGTTTTGGAAAAGGTAATTAGATTGATTTCAATTATCACTAAAAATTGAGAAGTCAACATATTAATAAATATTATTATTTATATTTTGTGATTCTAAAATCTTAATAATTTTATAAATAACTATTAAAAACAAATCTTTTTAGTTTATTTATTTAACTTTTTTTTAGTATTTTCTTTATTTATTTTAAAACAAAACACATCAATCTTTGGCACTAGGTTAGAAATTGCTCTGATACCAACTGTAACGACCCACTACTCTAGACTAATTGGACCATTAACGAATCTATACATAAAACTTACATTTTTGCGGAAATACCATAATTTTATTGAAACTTGTGGAAACAAAGGTTACTTTCATAAAATAAGTAGGATATGGGTACCCATTGTCTTTAAAACAAAAATAACTTAAAAACTAAAAAGAGTTACATAGAAAATGCGGAAAATACATTTAAAACCATAAAAACATAAAGAAGACTACATCCTCGAATCGAATAACGCTCGGCCCCTTGACTCCATTCACCATCGATACACATCCTCTAAGCGTCACGAATCTTTCCACCTCTAAAGCTTATTTCCTGCACATAAACAGAAAGGAATGAGCCTAATGCCCAGCAAGGAAAATCTAACACATAGTCATACACATAAATTTCATAATAAACGTAAAGACATATCATAACACATAATACACTTATTATAATGGTCATTATTACTTGGGGTCCCATAGACTAAACAAGCATATGCCCATGGGATTAGTGGGGTCCTACTAGCTAAGTAGGTCATATGCCCATAACCCATTTGGGGTCTTGTTAGTCATATGGGTCATATGCCCAAGCCTACAAACATACACATATACATATCATAACACTTTTAATAACATAAAACATATAGATAACATAAGCACATAACATATTGAGTCTAGCCTATTTTCCTTACCAAAGTTACCGGGATTATGGACTGAGTTGGGACCTTTGGAACACTCCTAAAACCATAAGAAAGAGTGAGTCTAAAGAAAGGAGATGAAATGGAAGAGATGGAAAGACTAAACCATAGAAAACATACTTACCGACTTATATGCTTAAGAGCTTGGATTCCCTAACCAAAATAAGAATGAGGTTAGGAAATTGAGTAGAAGACTAAGAGAAAGGAAACATAATACAGAAAGAAACTAGAGTTTTGGTTACCTCAAAGATTTGCAAGATCAATCTAACCTCCACCGAAATACTATAGAACTCACTTCCCAAAGTGTTTGATAAGCTTATGATGTTTAAGCTTATAGTTTTTCCCCAAACCAGGTGTTTACACTCTCACACTCACTTAACACTAGCAGCTTCTGAACTTAGAGCAAATGGTGAATAATGGCTGGGTACTAGGTCCTATTTATAGAGTTTGGGAATGAAAATATCTTGATTTTACTTGAATAAAAATAATGGCTTTTTAGGTGAAAATCATTTGAATAATCGTTCAGCAGAGGCTGAAGACTCGTTCAAAAGATGCTGGACTGTTGAAGGAGTTTGAATGGCTGAAAGGAAATGAATTCAAAAGAGTTTGAATCCATGCTGAAGGAGGCGATATATCGCCCCCTGTAGGCGATATATCGCCTGGGCCAGTATGCCCGAGGCGACCGTGCATCGTCTCGTGTTTTCCGTATCTACGTGCTGCGATATATCGCCCCCTATAGCTGCGATATATCGGTACATGCTGAATATTTAAACACGAAATTACACATTTTTAGCTAAGTTTGAATGGAGTAAACAGCCTTGACTAAGCCCTCAACGTACTCAAAGCTGCTGACTGACCCTATAACATTCAAACTTTACTCCTTATTATATTTAATCCTCAAAAATCTTTAATCCTTAATCACCATTCATAACATGTGCTTAAAATCCTATTGGTTGATATCTAAACCTTATAGTATAAAATATATAATCCTTAATATCAGTCACATTAATCAAACCTTAGGTTAACTTAATATTCTTAAACTATAGATTAAACTTAGAAAATCTATAAGTACTACTATGAGTGTCCAAATAATTCCCAGTCTGAACCAAAAATCCATAGTAACAAAGATAATGCTATAAATACTATCATACTACTATCTATCTTAGCTAAGTAAAGTTCTTGGACTCTACAATTCTTCCCTACTAAAAAGAATTTCGTCCTCGAAATTTACTTATCACATAACTCCGGATACCAGCCTTGCATGTCCTCCTCTAACTCCCACGTTGCCTCGCGTTCAGAACTATTGCTCCATAGGACTTTGACTATAGGAAGGCTCTTAGACCGTAACTACTTCATCCCTCTATCTAGGATGCTAATCGGTCGTTCCTCGTAACTTAAGTCTTTCTGGAGCGCTATGGTATCGTACTTGAGGACGTGAGATGGGTCTGACACATATTTGCGTAGCATCGAAATGTGGAAGACGTTGTGACTATCGGCTAGTGCTGGCGGTAGGGCTAGTCTATACGCAACTGTTCCCATTTTGTCCAATATCTAAAAGGACCTATGAATCGGGGGCTAAGCTTGCCTTTCTTTCCGAACCGCTTGACACTTTTCCTAGGAGATATCTAGATCTCCAACTTGGAATTCTACATCGCGTCGCTTGGTATCCACATATCTTTTCTGACAGCTTTGAGCAGCAAGCATACGCTGTCTAATAAGCGTTACTGCTTCTTGAGCTTGTCTAACAGCTTCGGGCCTTAGAAGCTGCCTTTCTCCTACCTCGTCCTAGTGCAACGGTGATCGGTACCTTCGTCCATATAGCAACTCATAAGGTGCTATTCCGATCATTGACTGGTAGCTGTTGTTGTACGAGAACTCGATCAGTGGTAAGTACTTGTTCCATGATCCTCCGAAATCAAGTATACACGCGCGTAGCATATCCTCTAAGATCTGAATCGTATGCTCGGACTGCCCATCTGTCTGAGGATGGAAAGCTGTACTAAGACTTAACTTAGTACCCATGGCTTGCTGTAAGCTTCTCCAAAATCTTGACGTAAACACTGATCCTCTATCGGATACTATCGTCTTGATTCCATGCAATCATACAATCTCTTGGATGTAGATGTCTGCATATTGGTCTGCCGTATAAGAAGTCTTAACAGGCAGAAAATGAGCCGACTTGGTTAGTCTATCTATGACTATCCAAGCAGAATCATGCTGCTTATTCGTCTTTGGCAGACCCGTCACGAAGTCCATGGCTATATCGTCCCACTTCCATTCTGGTATGCTAAGCGGTTGCAATAATCCTGCAGGCCGCTGATGCTCCTCCTTCACTTGCTGGCATACCAGACACTTAGGTACATACTCTGCTATGTCCTTCTTCATCCCTGGCCACCAATAGGCTGCCTTGATGTCATGAGTCATCTTGGTAGACCCTGGATGAACCGAGTATGGGGTGCTGTGCGCTTCTTCTAGGATCGTCTTCTTAATACTTTGATCGTCTGGCACGCATACCCGATCCTTATATCTCAATAAACCTTTACTGGATATTGAGAAATCTGTAGTCTTGCCTTCTCTGACTGCATCCATGTGTGTTGCTAGTGTGCTATCATGTCTCTGACCAATCCGTATGTCCTCTAGCAGATTCGATTGGATAGACAAGTTAGCCAGTTTGCCTACAACCACTTCTATTCCGGCACTGATAAGCTCCTGCTGTAGCGGCTTTTCTATTCCAGATAAGGCTGCTAAGTTCCCAGAACTTTTTCGGCTAAGTGCATCGGCAACTACGTTTGCCTTCCCTGGGTGGTATAGGATTTCGTAGTTGTAATCCTTGACTATTACTATCCACCTGCGCTGCCTTATGTTGAGCTCCTTCTGTGTAAAGAAGTATTTTAAACTCTTGTGGTCCGTATAAATCTCGCACCGTTCTCCGTAAAGATAATGGTGCCAGATTTGCATCGACCACCGCTGCCAACTCCATATCGTGAGTTGGGTAGCGTTGTTCATACTCCTTCAACTGACGTGAGGCGAAGGCTATCACTTTGTCATTTTTGCATCAACACGCTTCCCAATCCTAGCTTTGATGCATCGCATTAGACAACGAACTTATCGTCGGGTGTCGGTACACTAAGTACTGGTGTTGAGCAAGGCTTATCTTTAAGCAACTGGAAGCTTTCTTCACACTTATCGTTCTAGTTAAACTTTTGTTGCTTCCGGGTCAGGTTGGTGTGTGGAGTGGCTATCTTAGAAAAAGCCCTCTACAACTTTCTATAGTAACCTGCTAGCCCTAAGAAGCTTCTTACTTCTGACGCGTTCTTTGGTCTAGGCCAATCCTTCATGGCCTCTACCTTCGATGGATCTACTGCAACTCCGTCTTTCGATATGACGTGCCCGAGGAACGCCACTTGTGAGAGTCAAAACTCGCATTTCTTGAACTTCGCGTAGAGTTGGTGCTCCTTCAATCGCGTCAAAATCATCCTCAAATGTTCCTCGTGCTCTACTTCATCCTTGGAGTATACTAAGATATCGTCGATGAATACAACGACGAATTTATCTAAGTAATCCTTGAAGACCTTATTCATTAAGTCCATAACGCGGCTGGTGTGTTAGCAAGACCAAAAGACATAACCAACTCATAATGTCCATAACGAGTCCTAAAGGCTGTCTTAGGAATATCTTCTCCTTTTACCTTGAGCTGATGATACCCGGACCGTAAATCGCTTAGAGAATATAGTCGCGCCTCGGAGTTGATCAAACAAATCATCAATCCGAGGTAGCGGGTATTTGTTCTTAATTGTTACTTTATTCAGCTCACGGTAGTCTATGCACATGCCCATACTTCCGTCCTTCTTCTTCACGAATAGTACCGGAGCTCTTGGCCTAAGTCTAGGAATTCTTGTAGCTTTAACTCCTTGAGTTTCGTAGGTGCCATCCAGTATGGTGCCTTAGAGATAAGCTCGGTGCCCGGTACTAATTCTATCGTGAGGTTTATCTCTCGAGTTGGCGGCAATCCTGGCAAGTCATCAAAAAAATTCTTCTGGAACTTCTTGTATAACTCGAACATCTCCATCCTTAAGTGGCGTCTCCCTTTCCACGTTCGTGCTGCTGGCTAAGAACGCTTGCCATCCTTTCTCTATCCTTTGTTGAGCTTTGAGAGATGACACTAACGGGGTGCGTAATCCTGAAGCTTGTCCCATGAAGCATCGTCTCTGGCCGTCAGGGGTCTCGAACATCACCTTCTTGCGTTTGCAGTCGATCGTTGCGCCATGCCGTGCTAGCCAATCCATGCTTAGTATTACGTCGAAGTCCTTGATCACTAGCTCTATCAGGTCTCCTTCTAGTTCTATGTCCTCAATCTTGATCGGTACGCCTCGTACTATTCGTGATGATAGAACTACTTTGCCCGAAGGCAACTCGGTTACAAACCTAGTTCTAAATCTTTCACTAGGTTTGTCTAGTTTTTCTATCATTCCTAACGAGATCTACGAGTATACAGCTACCAATCAAGCAATACTAGAACATATACTATCGAGGATAGGATCTGACCTGTAAATCCTTGTTACTAGCATGGGTTCCTCCTTGGGTCAATGCAGAGACTTTGGTCTGGGACCATCGTTTAATCCTTCTTCTCCTTACTAACATTCATCAGAATCCTTTCTACTTCGATTGCCGTCTCTAGAATATTGGCATAGGTAGTGGTTCCCAGGTTTGCTAACTTAACCCCTAATTCCATCTTTGGTCTAAGTCCTCTGACGAACTTGGTCAACCTCGTAAAGTCGGTTGGGACCAACTTTGGTGCAAACTTGACTAATCTGATGAACTGACGAGCATATTCTTCTATCATTAGCGATGACTGCCGAGGTGCAATACTTCTTGTGGAATAGCTCCTTAAATTTTGTCCACATCATGGTGGTGACATCGTTAGTCTGCTGAACTAAGTCCCACCATATTCTGGCATCCTTCTTGAGTAATGACGAGACGCAGGATATGCGGTCTGCATTACTGAGATTCATGTGCATAAGAATTGGCTCCACATTCCTTAGCCACTCTTCTACCTCAAAGGGGTCTATAGTCCCTTCGAAGTTTGGAGCGTGCTGCTTGCGGAACCTTTCATACACTGACTCCATATTCGGTACTAGATGTGGCGCGTAGTTCGTCACTAGCCATCCCCCATATGGACCAACTTGTTGGGGTGCTAGGGCCATTTGTTGTAGCTGCGGCTGCAGTTGCGGCGGAGGCTGAGGCTGAGTCTGCGCCTGTTGACGTTGTTGCTGCAAGAGCTCCTCGACTTGTTGTCGCCGTCTAGCGATTTCCGCAGTGTTGTCAGCTGACGGTGTCGGCGCGTTGCGGCTAGTAGTAGCACGCACTCCTCTTCTGCGAACTGGAGGGCATCATTGGTCGTTGGAACAATGTTGGAGGCGTTTCCGTTGGTGCGTGCAGATCTTCGGAGCGACATCTTCACCAAAAGTTCTAACAGTCGAGAACTTGTTAGAACTTACCCTAATAGGCTCTAAGGAAAAAACTTATTCGATAACAAACATATCTCGGACCTATTTATTATGACTTCTTATGAAAAATTATATAGGTCTTTATTTATTATTAGAGTGGGTTTCTATACTTAGAAAAATAAGTCATCTTTATTTTCTAAGTGTGTTTCTAATCTTCCTATATGACTTAATTCTCAGGCTCGAAACTTATCTTTGTTCCTAAGTTAACCATATTGAGGGAGGGCTGGGATCAGTAAAATCGTTCCCACTACTAAGGCCCCCTAACTCTCAATAAAGAAACTTGGTTCATTGATTTGTATCCACCCTCACTGAACTTAGTCATTATTTATTTTATTTATTACTTATTATGATTGCGAAAATAGAATCAAACTCATACATGATAAAATAACATGAAATTAATTTGGAAAAATAATTTTCACTTATTACAATCATAAAATAAAGAAATAAACAAAACAAACAATGAAAAACTAGCTATTCTAAAAATCGGGATCTTCTACATCCGATCCTTCATCTAGCATATCATTACCTATCTCCTTATAATCATTATTGTCTTGAGCCTCAAAATTTCCTCGGGGAAGATTAAGAAGATCCTATGTTGTTGCTCATTAGTGAATTGAAACTCTAAATCATAGGTGAACTTAAGTATGAGAGAATAATATCTTAGGGCTGCTTGTAAGTCATCGTCATTATTTATATTCTCCCAATTTCTTCTAAAGTTAAAATTGCTGAAGGAAAATCTTTTAAAAGCCTAATTACTAGGACATATTGTTCTGCAGCTCTCATCATGATTTGCTTAGACTCTTGAAGGTGACCTATCTCTTTGTGGAACAAGATCAATCTTCGAGTGATCTTTTCTAGTGCTCCTACGGTGTTCCTTGGCTCCCTTATTCTTTTTAAAGCCTTAATGGCTCGGATATCCTCATTTCTTAAAGCTCCGTTCATTCTTAACTAAAAATATAAACACTAAAGGTGTTAGCTATACACATAAGTAACACAACTAGTAACTTAAACACTTACTTGGCGGTCCGATTCGGAGCTTTGAGCGTGTGTATCGAGGAGAACTTCATGCAAAAGAACCGTTGCTCTGATACCAACTGTAACGACCCACTACTCTAGACTAATTGGACCATTAACGAATCTATACATAAAACTTACATTTTTGCGGAAATACCATAATTTTATTGAAACTTGTGGAAACAAAGGTTACTTTCATAAAATAAGTAGGATATGGGTACCCATTGTCTTTAAAACAAAAATAACTTAAAAACTAAAAAGAGTTACATAGAAAATGCGGAAAATACATTTAAAACCATAAAAACATAAAGAAGACTACATCCTCGAATCGAATAACGCTCGGCCCCTTGACTCCATTCACCATCGATACACATCCTCTAAGCGTCACGAATCTTTCCACCTCTAAAGCTTATTTCCTGCACATAAACAGAAAGGAATGAGCCTAATGCCCAGCAAGGAAAATCTAACACATAGTCATACACATAAATTTCATAATAAACGTAAAGACATATCATAACACATAATACACTTATTATAATGGCCATTATTACTTGGGGTCCCATAGACTAAACAAGCATATGCCCATGGGATTAGTGGGGTCCTACTAGCTAAGTAGGTCATATGCCCATAACCCATTTGGGGTCTTGTTAGTCATATGGGTCATATGCCCAAGCCTACAAACATACACATATACATATCATAACACTTTTAATAACATAAAACATATAGATAACATAAGCACATAACATATTGAGTCTAGCCTATTTTACTTACCAAAGTTACCGGGATTATGGACTGAGTTGGGACCTTTGGAACACTCCTAAAACCATAAGAAAGAGTGAGTCTAAAGAAAGGAGATGAAATGGAAGAGATGGAAAGACTAAACCATAGAAAACATACTTACCGACTTATATGCTTAAGAGCTTGGATTCCCTAACCAAAATAAGAATGAGGTTAGGAAATTGAGTAGAAGACTAAGAGAAAGGAAACATAATACAGAAAGAAACTAGAGTTTTGGTTACCTCAAAGATTTGCAAGATCAATCTAACCTCCACCGAAATACTATAGAACTCACTTCCCAAAGTGTTTGATAAGCTTATGATGTTTAAGCTTATAGTTTTTCCCCAAACCAGGTGTTTACACTCTCACACTCACTTAACACTAGCAGCTTCTGAACTTAGAGCAAATGGTGAATAATGGCTGGGTACTAGGTCCTATTTATAGAGTTTGGGAATGAAAATATCTTGATTTTACTTGAATAAAAATAATGGCTTTTTAGGTGAAAATCATTTGAATAATCGTTCAGCAGAGGCTGAAGACTCGTTCAAAAGATGCTGGACTGTTGAAGGAGTTTGAATGGCTGAAAGGAAATGAATTCAAAAGAGTTTGAATCCATGCTGAAGGAGGCGATATATCGCCCCCTGTAGGCGATATATCGCCTGGGCCAGTATGCCCGAGGCGACCGTGCATCGTCTCGTGTTTTCCGTATCTACGTGCTGCGATATATCGCCCCCTATAGCTGCGATATATCGGTACATGCTGAATATTTAAACACGAAATTACACATTTTTAGCTAAGTTTGAATGGAGTAAACAGCCTTGACTAAGCCCTCAACGTACTCAAAGCTGCTGACTGACCCTATAACATTCAAACTTTACTCCTTATTATATTTAATCCTCAAAAATCTTTAATCCTTAATCACCATTCATAACATGTGCTTAAAATCCTATTGGTTGATATCTAAACCTTATAGTATAAAATATATAATCCTTAATATCAGTCACATTAATCAAACCTTAGGTTAACTTAATATTCTTAAACTATAGATTAAACTTAGAAAATCTATAAGTACTACTATGAGTGTCCAAATAATTCCCGGTCTGAACCAAAAATCCATAGTAACAAAGATAATGCTATAAATACTATCATACTACTATCTATCTTAGCTAAGTAAAGTTCTTGGACTCTACAGTCTAATAGGGAGCTTTCGAGATTGGTGTCATCTCTGGTGCCAACTCTATTTCGAACTTGATTTCCCTACTCAAAGGTAATCCCAGTAGATCTTCTGGAAACACATCAGAAAATTTGCATGCATTATGTACGTCTTTTGGTTCGAGCTGCGTCTCTCATGACTTATCCACCACGTTAGCTAGAAATGCTTGGCAACTGCTACTGATTAACCATTGAGCTTTGAGAGCTGAGACTATCGGTATGCGCGTTAGAGAAACTTCTCCTTTGTAGGTGAATTGTTCTTCACCTTATGTTTGAAAGTTGTCTGTCTTACCCTTACAGTCTATCGTTGCCCTGTGTTTTGCTAACCAGTCCATGCCTAATATTACTTCATAATTTTTAAGGTCTAACTAGATCAAATCTACTGGTAACTCTTTTCCTTCAACTCTAACTACAACGCTACGCACCCCTCTACTGGATAACTTTCTTTCCCCCGAGGGTAATTCCGTGACAAAGTTATCTCTAAAGAGTTCACATGGTTTATCTAAGCTATCAATCATATTCATAGAGACAAAAGAATGCGTAGCTCCTGAATCGAATAAAACATTACATGGTTTGCTAAAGATATTGCTCTGACTTGATACTACTATATTGCTAGTTTCTGCCTCACTTCTTGTAAGAGCGAAAACTCTGGCTGGTACTAGTTTCTCATCGTTATTTTGGTTTCTCAATTTTTGGTAGTCCTTCTTGAGATGACTGTAATGCCCTACTCCCTTAGAGTCATTACTATGTGAGTTAAAAATGTGTCATTAGCTCGCTAATCGAGGTTTTAGGTTAAAAGTGTGACTAAACTAGAATAAAAGTCATTTAAAGACATTAAATATAAAAATGTGGCCATTCATTGAAATCGTAAAGAGTTAAACATTTGGGATCCCAAAATACTGTTTAGAAATACTTTACAACACAAAAATATAGTTAAGATCGACCCAAGTGACAAATCAACCAATACATTACATCTTCCCAAATAACCCTAGTTGTGGCAGCCAGGTAGGCCGAACATGTACCTGTCACTCCACGCTCTCCGTACTCATGGTTGGTCGACCTTTCCTCTGCCCTTACCTACACCATAGAGCACCCGTGAGTCAAAGTCCAGCAAGAAAACTCAACACAAAACATATAACATATGCATAGTAATCCACAGTATATAACAAAACAACCAACATGCTAAACACATTGCGGCCAACGCCGTCCCAGGTGCTTTACCAGGCCTTGGGTTCGCGGTCTTCACCGAGAGGATGACTCCAGCATCCTATGAAAATCTTGCCCTAACGGCCGCACTTCGCATGCTCAACACTAATCCCGGCCCCTTGCCGTACTTGGCATCCTGCGGTTCTCCGCCTTCGCTGTTCCCGGCCTTTTCCGTTTCCAGCCTTCGCCATGCACTCACAAATATGCATCACATAGCATAATACCAACATATATTTAAACATATACTAAACATAAATAATAGGGCTACGCCCCGCAATTCAATCAATATGGCCATGCCCTGCTCTACGGGTACAACAGTTTTCTTACCTATGTCCCGAGCTATCTGAGCACCGCAATCCCGAGCACAATCCTTTAACCTGGGCCTCATTGAGAACTTAGTCACAACACATTGATAATAATCAACCATCAAGTTCTAAACCAATAGATCACTTCAAGCTATAATTCTAGCCTCCGGGACCTTGGATTCTTCCAAACCGGGTAGAAAAATCATTCCCAACCCTTAACATTTGAGTTCCCACGCTAAAAACCTTCAAACAGCTTACATTTCACATTTGAGCCGTGACCCAGCCCCTTAAGGGCCGCGGCACGCTCAAGTCAGAGGCAAAATGCCTCTCTGCTGAGGAACACTATAACGCCCTACTTCCTTAAAGTCATTACCAAGTGAGTTTAAAACGTGCAATTAACTCGCTAATAGAGGTTTTAAGAGAAAAGTGTAGCTAAACCATAAAAGAAGTCACATACATTGAAAATAATTCCATTCATTGAAAAGTATAAGCGTTTAACATTCAGGATCCCAAAATACTGTTTAAAATATTTACAATTTCAAAATATGATTAAAGTCGACGAAACGACAAAACTAGGTTTAATACAACCATCTCCCAAAAATACCCCTAGCCGTGGTAGCCAGGCAGGCCAAACATGTACGCGCCGCCTCACGTTCTCCATACTCATGGTTGGTCGACTTTCCCCTTGCCCTTACCTGCACCACAGAGCACCCGTGAGCCAAAGCCCAGCAATAAAACTTTCACAAACAGACAACATATGCATATTTAATATTCAACATATAACTGTAATGCCCCAAATTTCCTAATAAGGTTTAGGACCTCGATTAGGAGGCCGGGAGGGCCATAATTGCTTTACTGTGTTATTTAATGATAATATGCATGTTTAGGTGTATTAAATATGCATGTGAACCCATTTGTGATTAATTGGGTGATTTCCATATTTTGGCCATTTCGGGCATTTTTGGCATATATGTGAAATGAGCGTGGTGCTTTGTTATTATTTGGTTATACCAGGGTTACCCAACACAAGACGATCCTAGGAGGTAAGCTAGTGGGAAAGTCACAACAGGATTTAAGCTTGACTTGGAGTAAGTCAAGGGGTATTTAGAGCATTACCGGGTTATTGGGTAATGGGAATTAATATTTTGTGATAAATTGGGACTTAGTAAGATCAGGGGAAATTCTAGAAGTTTTGACTATAATGTCCCCGGGGGTGTTTTCGGGACCCCGAGCACTAGGTTTTATTGGAAGCTACTTAAGCTTGAAGTAACCTTTTAAGAAATAAAAAGAACGTTCTGTACGTTCTCTCTCCCTAAAAGTTTCCTTTTCATCTCCCGATCGAGTTTTCGAAGGTATCTTGAGTTCTAGGACTCGGATTCAAGCGAGGATCAAGGCATAGTAATCCTAGGGAAGAATAGAAGCTTATTAGCCGAAGGATTTAGTTGAAAAAAACTCAATCGAAGGTAATTCAAGTTTTCAGTTTTTAAAAGTTTTAAATAATGAATTGGATTTTGTAAATCATTGAGTTTTTAGTTCGTTTGAGCCTCAGGTTTTGATGGTTTTGGACCAGTGGGAAGTTTGGGAACTTTGATTTGATGATTTGGGAATGTTTAGACATGTTTTTGGGAGGTTTTAAAAGGTTAAAAACGAAGAAAAATGGTTGCCCTGAAGTTGGGCCGCGGCCCTATTCTTGGGTGTCGCAACCCTGGTTCGATGAAGCTGGTGGTAGGAGTAGTTCCTGCTAGACGCCGCGGCCCTATGCATTGGGAGTCACGGCCCTTGCTTCAGAGTTGGCTGGGGGTTGCGGCTCAAGGTTCTAGGGTCGTGGCTCATGCAAGCTTTTGAGCCCGTTTGCGTGTTTTGACCCCAGAAACATGGTTTTAGGCCTCGGGATCATTCCTACTACCCGGATTAGAGAGGATTGATATCTTGGAGGCTAAGTTTTGGTTCCGGGATTGGTTTAAGAACTTGAACTCATTGGATCACCATTTGTGGTTGTGACTAGGTTATCACTAGAGGCTTGGAGTTGGGATCGTTCTTGTGGCTCGTTTGTCGGTAACCTATGCTTGGACCGAAGGTAAGAAAACTGCACCCCATGTGTGACATGCATGGTTATTTTTTATGCAAGTTGGATGTTTAAATGTAAACATTGATAGCATATTGAATGTTTGGCAATCTTGCTCATTTGCATATGGTTATTATTGAGGCATGTTGGATGATTAAGTGTGATGCATGTGATGCACGAGAAACATGTGATTAGGGCATGCCATGAGTGATGAATATGAGATTGATCAGAGCTTGAGTCTCTGTGTTTGTGCATGATCATAATTATGCTAGCAATTGTTAAGTAAGCATGTTGAATGGCTTACGTTTGAATATTCAACATATGACATATGTTTGGTAGCAATGCTTACTTGTGCATGGTACTGACTCATTAGTCAGAATCGGCAAAGGTATTAGTATCAACTGTGAAGCTGTGACTCATTAGTCAGGTTCGATAGTGGTACTGGGCACTGGTCACACGGTGCTGACTCATAAGTCAGAACGGCCTTAGCGTGTTCAACGCAAGCCAATAAAGATTAGATCTAATCGACATCTGCATTGAATGACTCAAATGAGCATTAATGTCGGACCGACCTCAAGTTCAAGGCTAGAAATCTAGAGCCAAAGCCGAAAAAGGCTAAGGTGACCCACAGGTCACATGGCTAGGAGGGTATGGGACCTCCAGAGCGTGGCTCATTAGTCACCTATCTGGAGCGTGGTTCATTAGTCACCTATCCAGAGCGTGGCTCATTAGTCACCTATTCAAAGCGTGGCTCATTAGTCACCTATCCAGAGCGTGGCTCATTAGTCACCTATTCAGAGCGTGGTTCATTAGTCACTTACCCAGAGTGTGGCTCATTAGTCACCTAACCAGAGCGTGGCTCATTAGTCACCGAACCAGAGCGTGACTCATCAGTCACCTATCCAGACTGTGACTCATTAGTCACCTCTTCACTTGATGGCTGGTGACTTAATCATCAGTCACTCATCTTTTTAGAGCTATAAGCTCTGTGTGATGTAATGACATCATCTGATAATATTTTCATGAGCATATTCATGTTTTCTTGCTGGGCTTCTGTTGCGATATTTTTAAGCTATGCAAGTGCACACAGTCGCAATTTGTAATAATATGGTAAAAACCAAGTTGTAATGACCCACTACTCTAGACTATTTGGACCATTAACGAAACTATACATAAAATCCTTAAAAGAACTTACATTTGCGGAAATACCATAATTTTATTAAGTAACTTATAGAAATAAGAATTACTTACAAAGTAAATACCAAAACGGATATGGGATCCCATTGTCTTTAAAACAAAAACATAATTTAAAATAATAAGACATTACATAATTAGTGCGGAAAATACATGTAAAAAGACATAAAACCGAAACTACATCCTCGAATCGAATAACGCTCGGCCCCTTGACTCCATTCATCATCGATACACAATCTCTAAGCGTCACGAACCTTTCCGCCTCTAAAGCTTATTTTCCTGCACATAAAACAAAAAGGAATGAGCCTAATGCCCAGCAAGGAAAATCTAACACATAGTCATATACATAATTTCATAAGAAAACATAAAGACTTAACATAATACATATAACATACACTTATTATAATGGCCATTATTACTTGGGGTTCCATAGACTAAACAAGCATATGCCCATGGGATTAGTGGGGTCCTACTAGCTAAGTAGGTCATATGCCCATAACCCATTTGGGGTCTTGTTAGTCATATGGGTCATATGCCCAAGCCTACAAACATATATACATATCATAACACATTTAATAACATTAAACATATAGATAACATAAGCACATAACATATTGATTCTAGCCTATTTTCCTTACCAAAGTGACCGGGATATAATGGACTGAGTTGGGACTTTTTGGAACACTCCTAAAACCATAAGAAAGAGTGAGTCTAAAGAAAGGAGATGAAATGAAAGAGATGGAAAGACTAAACCATAAAAGAACATACTTACCGACTTATATGCTTAAGAACTTGGATTCCCTAACCAAAATAAGAATGAGGTTAGGGGACTGAGTAGAAGGTTTTGAGAAAGGAAATAACATGAAATAGAGTTTCAGGTTTACCTCAAAGATTTGCAAGATCAATCTAACCTCCACCGAAATACTATAGAACTCACTTCCCAAAGTGTTTGATAAGCTTATGATGTTTAAGCTTATAGTTTTTCCCAAACCAAGTGTTTACACTCTCACACTCACTTAACACTAGCAACTTCTGAACTTAGAGCAAATGGTGAATAATGGCTGGGTACTAGGCCCAATTTATAGAGTTTGGGAATGAAAGTATCTTGATTTTACTTGAATAAAAATAATGGCTTTTTAGGTGAAAATCATTTGAATAATCGTTCAGCAGAGGCTGAAGACTCGTTCAAAAGATGCTGGACTTATGGAGGAGTTTGAATGGCTGAAAGGAAAAGAATTCAAAAGTATTTGAATTTAGGCTAGAGGAGGCGATATATCGCCCCCTATAGGCGATATATCGCCTGGACCATTGTTCCCGAGGCGACCGTGCATCGATTCGTGTTTTCCGTATCTACGTGCTGCGATATATCGCCCCCTATAGCTACGATATATCGGCACACGCTGAATATTTAAACACGAAATTACACATTTTTAGCTAAGTTTGAATGGAGTAAACAGCCTTGACTAAGCCCTCAACGTACTCAAAGCTGTTGACTGACCCTATAACATTCAAACTTTACTCCTTATTAAATTAAATCCTCAAAAATCTTTAATCCTTAATCCTATTGGTTGATGTCTAAACCTTATAATATAATAAATATAATCCTTAATATCAGTCACATTAATCAAACCTTAGGTTATACTTAATATTCTTAAACTATAGATTAAACTTAGAAAATCTATAAGTACTACTATGAGTGTCCAAATAATTCCCGGTCTGAACCAAAAATCCATAGTAACAAAGATAACACTAAACATACTATAACACTACTAAACAATTAGTTAAGTAAAGTTCTTGGACTCTACACAAGTATCGTCCTCAAGGACTGAATTCTCAATTACCAGTCAATTAATTTCTCTTTCTATTTGATCAATTAGAATTCTTGATTCTTTTAGACACCGCAAAAGAAACTATAATATTCAGAAGCAATAATTAAAAATTAAACAAATAACAAATAATAGCAAAACCTTGGATTGCATTCACTGTAAAACAAATAGGAATCCTAATTTTCTCTACTATCCACTCTATTAATCTTTAATGTAATTACTACTGAAACTCTTCTTCACTGAAATGATAGGTTTGCAAAAGTGTTAACTATTCGAGTTAAGAAATAGAAAACTCGACCTAGTGTGAATTCCCATATTTCTATGGTAAATTCAAACAATAGGAAGCAGTGAATACAACCCTCAATCACATAAACCAATTTGATACTCTTGTTCTAAATTGAAGTCTATGTCTATTCAATTTTAGCATATTCAAATCTCACTTTTCAGATTTTGATTCAAATTCGTAAATCATATGTAAAAGATGCGCAGTCAAATACATACACAATAAACACAAATTGAATAGATTTCAGAAGGAAGAGGAAATAGATAAATGCATTAAATCATAATAGAGTTTCAAGAGAGTCAATTAGAAAACCTAAATAGAAATTTAGTTCATAAACATGACTAAATCAAACATAAACATAGAATCAAAAGATAAAGAAAAAGAAAAAGGACTCTGAGTTTTCTTGTTGTTTCTCCTCTAGCCTCCTTGCTTAATCTAGGGTTTTTGTCAATCTCCCCCTCTAAAAAACTGCTAAAGTCGCAACATTATGTTTCTTAAGTAACCCTCCAAAGTTCCAAGTGAAAAGACGAAATTGCCATTCAAAAAGTGGTCAAAAATGTGAAAATCCCGTCACTAGCGCTGTAGCGCTACTTCTGGAGCGCTGTAGCGCTACTTCTGGAGCGCTGTAGCGCTATTAACAGTGGCAAAATGCCTCAAAATCTGGTGCACTAGCGCTGTAGCGCTCTTATTATGGCGCTGTAGCGCTAAAGTCAGAACAAAACGAAACTCGTTTCAAACAGCCTGCAGCGTCAACTCATCATATTTTGATTATAACTCCTTCGATATAACTTCGAATTGAATGATTCAAAAATATGTGGAACGCTAAGAGAAATATCTACAACTTCTATTTCTAGAAGTGTTTCCAGAAAGTGAATAAATCATGGTCAAAATGCGGCTTGAAGTCTCAGACTTGCGTTATAGAGCATAAACGACGTGTGTTGAGCATCTTCAATGTAGTATTTTCCACACATAATGTCTTGAAACTCCACAATCATCACGAAATCCATCTTATTTATCATATTTAACATGTTTCTTCTCATTTCACTCCATATTATGTACTTGACCATTAAAGCCTGAAACAAGAAGAAAACAAGCATAAATCTGCGCTAAACAATCCTAAATAACTAAAAACATAACATAAAACAATCTCTAAACACAAACCTAAAATGAACCTAACAGCTTCGGCTCACGGGTGCTTTGTGGTGCAGGTAAAGGCAAAAGAAAGCTGGACCATCCTTGAGTTGAAGAGCTTAGGTGATGACGTGTACATATGCAGCTACTCAACCAATATATGGCCGAGGTTTGAAAGAGGAACTAAGGTCTCGCACTTCACGTGCTAAACGCTGCTCCCGGCCCCTTGCCGTACTCGGCCTTTCCGTTCTTGGCCTTCGCCATTCCCGACCCTCGCCGTTCCTGGCTCTTGCCGTTCATTCACATATATCCATACATAGCATAATTAAGCAAATACTTAAACATGTATAAACTCAATCAATGGGGCTACTCCCGGCAACACAATCATATAGGGTCGTGCCCTGCAACACAAGCTCTTCGGGTACAGCAGTTTTCTAACCTATGTCCCGAGCTTTCCAAGCACCAATGTCCTGAGCACAGTCCCCTAATTCGAGCCTCGCTGAAACCCTTAGCTCTGCTTGAATCCACAAATTAATACTTGAACAATTCTCCAAGTTTTAGAGCTCTAATCCCTAGTTTGATCTTCAAAATTCCCCTTGGTATGACTTAGAGAAAAATGAGAGAGAAAAGAGGGTGCCTTGGGTCGATTCACAAAGTTCTGAAAGCTTCCTTGGTTTTGTTTTTTTAACTTTAGTTTCTAAGGTTACCTCAAAGGCTCGGGGTGCCAAAAACGTCCCCGATGGCAAAATGGTAAATTTCCCCAATATTCCCTCCTAAACATTCTAACTTCAAATATATCTCCAAATATTTATTTCCGTACCCCGATAACCCCTTAAAACGTCCAATGCCCGAAATACCCCTCGACTTGCCCCGAGTCGGGTATTCAACCTCATTGTGACTTTCTAGCTAACCGCTCCCTAGGACTGTCTCGGATTGTGCAACACAGATATATCACAAGCATATATCACATTATTCACAATTATTACACTTATGCCCTCAACGGGTTCAAATTACAAACATGCCCCTACAAACCAAACGAGGCCCACATGCTTATTTATTTCACCTAAACATTCATTTCTAATCACATATTAACACAATAAATCACTTATTGCCCTCCAAGCACGCTAATCAAGGCCCTAAGCCTTATTACCGAATTGGGTCGTTACAGACACGGGCCATGGCGCTCCAAACCCTGAGTCACGGCGCGCCTAACGAATCAGAGGCCTTCCAGCCTCTTCTAGCACACGGGCCGCGATGCCTGAAGAACAGGGCTGCGACTCAAGCCTCTAAACCTAAAATATCACCATTTATTCAGCATATTTCTCCGAACCTAACCCATGAATTCTCACCCCGAATACCAGTTAAACCCATAACTAAGCCTAGACTTCCCTTCCACACAACCTAGGCTCCATAACAAATCCATAGACAATTGATAACTCTACAAAATAGAGTTATTTTACCATTTTTTATGTGCTAATTGTTGCTTAGTTCTTGAGTTTTTAATTATTTTATTAAGTTTTAAAGTAATTTTGAATTTATTGGGTTTATTTTGATTTTATATATTTTTGAGTGTTTTTATAGTTATTTTGTTGTATAATGTTGTAGTTAATTATTTGAATTATTGTTATTTAATTTGAGGTAAAAAAAAATGTTGTATTATTGAGCTTAAATGTTAAATATAAATTAAGTTATAATTAATATTTTCAAATAATTAACTTGATTTGTTTTATATTTGGAAATATTTTATTATGATTTATTTTATATTTATTTTGTAGGGAATCTATGGCATTTTTGGGCTTTGAAAAGTAAGGAAAAGAAATAAAGAAAATATGACATTTTTAAAATGCCATAAGACAAGCAAACGCTCACCATCTGCCTGGCCCAATCAACCAGGCCCCAGCCCACCAGCTGCCTTCTGCCCAGTCAGGCTTCTTCAAGCCAGCGCCTATTGCATCAACCAGGCCCACGAGCCCAACAACTTCCTCCAAGGCCCGCGCCCCCTTCGGCCCACGCTAGAGCCCACTCGGCCTAGCCACTAGAGGCCCGCCTGGCCCACGCCACCTCCCAGCAGCTTCTCCAGCCAGCATTAGTCCACTTGGGCCCGTCTCCTTCAAGCTCTGGGCTGCCTACCCCTTCACCTCAGCCAGGCCCAATGCCTCCCCTCTCTGCCAGCCAACCCGAAGTAGCTTCACGGTCCCAGCCCCTTCTGTTGAGTCCCAGAATTTTACTTAGCTAGTTAGATAGTAGTAGTAGTAGCAATATCTAGTATTAGTTTGTAGTATGTTAGATTTCGTGGATTTTTGTTCAAACCGGGACTTAGTTGGAAACTCCTAGCAATAGTTATGAATTTTATAAGTTTAACCTATAGTTTAAGAATATTAATTATAACATAAGGTTTGATTAATATTGCTAGTTATTAATATGATAATTATTATAACCTAAGGTTTAGATAGAGCCAATAAGAATATGACACTTGTCATGAGCATGGTTATTCCTAAGGTTTAGATAGAATTAATAAGATCATGACACTTGTCGTGTGCATGTTTATTTAAGGATTTAATTATATTTTAAATAAAAGAAAGTTCAAGAAAGCTCTAGAATCTTCCAAGACCATTAGGAGCATGACATTTGTCACAATCTTGTTTATTTGTGGATTAGATTGTTATTTAGATAATTAAATAGATTTTCCGTAACTTTAAGGTTCCATAACTTTCGACCTATTTTTGACCTAGTTATCTTATGAATTTTGAAAAATAGTATTTCTAGATAGTTGTAGATAATTGAATTAGTTTTCTAACAGTATAAATATGGTCTAAATCGGAGTTCTATAGCTCCAGTTATGTTGATTTTACTACAGGTGAGTTTAGAGTTACGAGATTTAGAAAGTTAGAAGTTAGGATTCTATTTTATTTAAATTTAAATTTGGATTATAGTTAGAATGAAATTAAGTATTTTTTTTTTAAAATAGAAGAAAGATCTAGAAACTCTAGAACCTTCCAGAACCACTAAGAGTATGACACTTGTCATAATCATGTTATTTAAGGATTTAAGTATTTTTTTAATAGGATAATTTCACTTCCCAAACTCTATAAATAGGACCTAGTACCCAGCCCTTTCACTTACTCTTCAGCTGTGATCATACTCCAAGGTGCTAGTGAGAACATAAGAGTGATACACTTGGGTTGGGAAAGAAAAAGCTTTATCAAACACTTGGGAAATAAGGATTAGAGTATTTCGGTATTGGAGTTAGGCCAATCCTTAAGATCAACAAAGGTACCGTTATTCTTAAGTTTAATTCTTTTGATTCCTTAGTTTCTTTAGTTTCCATTCAGGTTCTAACTTTTGTTATGGTTTTGTGGCTAGGTTTTTAAGTTCTTTGAACTTAAGGTGTCTTTTCGGTAAGTTTTCTCTAGGTGGTTTAGTTCTATTCTTTTCATCTATTTCCTTTAAAAATACTCACTATCTATTGCTGGTTTTAGGAATGTTCTACGTCCCGCATTTGTTCTCATATCCCAGTTTTGGTAAGGAAAATAGGATAGACTTTTGTATGCTTATATGATATGTTATGCTTATGTTATATGTTATGTTATCTTATGTTGTGTTATGATATGTTAACATTATGTATAGTATGATATTAGACCTTGGGCATATGACTTGTCTAGCTAGCAAACCCTAATAATTTATGGGCATATGACTTGCTTGACTAGCAAGAACCACCAATCTATTAGGCATATGACTTTTTTAGTTTACAAGGCCCAAGTAGTATAATGACCATTGTAGTAGTATATGACATATGTTTATGATATGCTTATAGTATATGTTTATGATATGTTTTTAGCATATGTTATGATATAATTTTATGTATATGATTTATGTTGTTAGTTTTTCCTTGCTGGGCATTACGCTCACTCCTTTTCTTTTTAGTGTGATGCAGGAAAATAGATGCAATGGCGGAAGGATTCTTGGAAGCTTGGTGTGTGTATGGAGGTGAATGAAGTGGATGGGCTGCGTGTCGATTTGAGGACAACGTTTTTTTTTTAGTCTCTTTAAATTATGTGTTTATGTATTTTTCCGCATTTAGCTTTGTAAACAATTTTATTAAAAGCTATGTTTTATTTTAAAACAATGAGCTCATTTATGTATTACAAATATTATTTTCCAAAGTTTCAATAAAGTTATGAATTTTATTATGTATGTTCTTTTCAAAGTTGTAGTTATGTCTAGTAGGTTTAATGACCTAAGTCTCATAGATAGCTGGGTCGTTACACCTTCATTCAGCCTTCCGCCCAGCAACTGCTCCAATCCACCCCTGCCCAGCCGTACACCATGCCTGGCCTGCCTCCAGCCCAACACACCAGCCACCAAGCCACAATTGTCTTGAGCCCATAAATTGCCCAATGTCCCCTTTGTCTAAAAATGTCATATTTTACCAAAACTTTTCTACACTTTTTACCCCAAAATCATCATTACACCCTAAAATTTACTCCCTATTTGCCATATTATTATTAATTTAAGCAATTTAATTCATTTAAATTGATTATTTTAATACTCTCATTTTGACTATAAATAGGGAATTTTCAAGACCATTAGGGTATGCTTATTTTGGGAGAGGTCATACCACAAAACTCCTACACTTGGAAGACCACTCCATTCTCTTCATCTTTTTCTTCTTTTTGGTCATTTTTTCTATGAGTTTTTAAAGGAAAATTTTGGGGGTTTCTCCTCCAAATTTTCCTATTTATGTTTGTAATTTTTTGGTTTGTAATTTATATTCTAGTTATGAGTTTCTAATCTTTTTAAGATTATTAAGGTGATGATGAAATAATATGTAACTAGATAGTATTTATGTTGTATGTTGATTTCCCATTTTGTACAATAAAGTTTATGGATTTTCTTTTTCAAATATTTTCTTTCATCTTAAATATCTTGTATTTTTTATTATTAGAACATATTTAAACTTTGTTCTTCATTAGTGCAAAAACATAATATTCTTTGTGTAAGATGTGTCATTAAATTGTACACATCCAATGCTTAGAACAAAAATATTATGTTTTTCCTTGTAAATAATGTTATTTGATTTTTTGTTGTTTCATTAGGTTGATTCACATTAAATATTTTGAAATTATACTTTTTGAAAAGTGAAGAAAAATCCTATCTTTTTAGAAGTAATTTGTGCTTAAAATTATAAATCTATTTGTAAAATGATAGTTTGATTTGTTTTAACTATCACTGAAACTTGGGAATCAATGTACTTATAAATATTCTTGAACTTATATTTTGTGGATTCTAATACCTTAATAGTCTTCTTTTACCATCTTGATTTCTACTAGAAATTTATTTTTATTTATTTTCTTAAATTTCTCTATTATTATCTTTTATTTTATTTTCATTATAAAAAAATCTCATCAATTTATGGAGCTAGGTTAGAATTTATTAATTTTGATTTAAAATAGTTTTCTTTTTTATTTTAGACAACTCCTTTGGGTTTGACATCCTTGCTTACACGATCACTGTTCTATATGAACGATTCGTGAGCTTGCGATATAAATATTTAAAACATACTCGTTTTGGGTTCATCAACAATCCCATAATGTAATATCCAAATAGTTCAGTTATTTAATTGTTTGCTATTTATTTATGACATGTTCATTAATAGTGTTAATTTAAAATAATAATTTTAGTTGTGGTATTATTTTAATTAATTTTAGAAAAGTGAGATGATTGCATAGATTACCATAGAACTATCTTATTAGATAAATTGGTCTTTATCTTTAAGTTTAGAAAATACTATGTTTAATTATATGAGTCCCTTGAATATGAGGATCACGATAGGATATTGTTAGATTTTTAAGAGGTTTAGTTTAAAAAATAGGAATTTTGTCAATAGATAAATAATAAATATACATATTCCCTAGAACTATGTCATTCGGTTATGTAAAAATAACAAGATAAGTTTTGAATATTGTTGTTTATCTCTTAAAAAAAAGAATCTTGGGATTATATATTTTGTTTAGTAAATAAGATAATTAGTATTCCCATAACTAAAAGCCACTGATAGGAATGTTAAATCTATTTAAAATAGTTGGAATATATATATTATAGATATTACTTACATAGTTGTTATATAGTTAGACGATGTGGAGTATATATATATATATATATATATATGTGTGTATATAATTTTATCTCATATTTTGGTTATGGCAGATATTAAAGATTTTTTTTTATTTTAATTTATGAATAGAAATATCTACATAATAAATCATTAGAGCTTATGGAAATATTCCTTAGAATAAGCGTACGTTTTGGAAATAAGGAATTTAAATTTTCTAAGTTAAATTAATAATTGGAAGTTGGCCTAAGTTTAGTTTTTAAGTTGAAAAAATTCTAGAGATATTTGTTTAGTATTTCAAATTTTAAATAATTATTGTTAGATCATATAAGTCTATAAATAAGAGCATTGAGGAGAAGCTTTGAGTTGATAAATTAAGAAGAAGATAAGAGAAAGGCTTTGTGGTCGAAAGTTGTAGATCTCTTCAGTTTTTGGAGGTTCGGGTATTGTTTGGTTAATGTAAGTTTGTGTCACTTTCATTATCTTTTTTATGATTTAAATAATATTCTAAGTCATTAATGGATGATTTTAGGGTTCAAATGGTTATCTGATTAAGAAAGTGGTTTTTGTTGTTTCAATCATATTCTTTGGGTTCCACACTTTGCAATCTCTCACGCTCGTTCTTTAATTATGAGGTAAGGAAAATTAGGTAGTTTAGTATTAGGATCTAGTTATATGATTTGTGTCTGTATGATCTAACATTTCAGGTACAATAAAGGGGTAAGTGTGTCTGGACCTAAGGTGTCCAATGATTAAGGCTCGGTTGCCAAAACTTTATGACGGACCTATGTCCGGTGTATGACGGACTTTTGTCCGGGGCTTAATTGCCACCCCTATATAAGCACTTATCTTTTTATTATATCTGACTTGTTATTTTTTTTAGTTATGATTATGATATATGACCTATAGTTATGATTTATGACCTATGATTTATGATCTATGACCTATGACCTATGACTTATGACTTAGAGTGTGACCTGTGATCTATGACTTAGATTTATGATTTAGAATTGTGACTTAAGATATGATATGATCTAGATGTTTGTGTTTGTATGACTTTTGTGAATTTATGTTATGTTTGATTATATGACTAACCCTTGTTTGTATTTTCCTTATTGGGCTTAGAAGCTCACCCCTTATTATGTTGTTGTTCAGACAATTGATGAAAGAAAGGCCGGTGGCGAGTGGGACCTAGGAGCTTCGTGATGTACTCGTGGGGACCATATAGTCGAGGAAGATCAAGTGGACCTATTTTTATTAAAGCATGTTATTTTAAATTTTTATTTAAATGTTGCTCATTTTTTTTATGTTAAAGACAAATTATTTTATTTCTATAAAACCATGGATCCATGTATTTATTTTCAAGTTTTTATTCAATAAAAGAGCAATATTTACGATCACGACCCATCACAGTGTTCTCCCTAATCTATGAGAAATTAGGGCATTACACATAAACTCAGCCAACACCCATAATTATACTTAAAATCCATTCCACATGCAAACTTATAACTCTAACAGAATTCAGCAGAAACGTAAACAATTCAGTGCTAGATTTCTTACCTCTGGAATGAGTTCAATCCTTGAGCTACTCCCCAAGCACTACAAGTCCACTTCTTCAACTTTCCTTAGCCTAAAGTCCCCAAAATTCATCAGCCACCAAGCACAATGAGGGGGAGAGAAAGAGCCATGAGAGATAGAGAGAGAAGATGAGAGAGACTTCTGTTTTTTTTTCCAAATCCTTCTAGAGTCTCAGCTTCCTAAACCATATATGTCCCTTTACCAAAATTCTAAAATGCCCTTAAGCTTATCTTAACCCTCAAGTGTCACCAAGGGAAATTTCGTCATTTTCCATGTACCGCTAATTCCTCGACTTTTCCTATAAATCCTTGTTTAATCCCGACATGTCCAAATAATTACTAAATTACACCCGTTACTCGATAAATCTCGAACACACATTACATTCCCAAAAAACCCCTAGGCTCTTCCCGAGCCAGGTATTCGACCCCATTGTGACTTTCTAGCTAAACTGCTCCCTAGGACCGTCTCGGTTCGTGCATCACAAATATATCACCACTCACTCGTGGTATCAATTACAATATACACAAATATTGCATTTATGCCCTCAACGGGCTAAAATTACAAATATGCCCCTAATAGCCAAATGGGGCCCCCATTCATATTTAATTCACCTAAACATGCATATCTAATCACATAATCATCAATTCATAAATTAACGTAATTAAATCAATTATTGCCCTTACGGCACACTAATCAAGGCCCTAAGCCTTATTAGTAAATTTGGGACGCTACAATGACCCTCTTCTCCATAATTGAAGCAAACCTTGGTCTTATATCGACATTCTCTTGAATGATTTCTCTTGTAGATTTGGCGCTATGGATATTCTATGTAAGGCCTCTTGTTTCTGTTGCCTTTCGATGTCGTTTTTCCTTTCTTGTTAGCCTTCTAGTATTGACCACCATCGTATTTCCTCTTATGGTCGTTTTGTTCGTTGTTGTTCTTTTCAGCATCCCTCCTGACCGCACCTTCTTTCCAGATTCTGTCTTCTGACTATTCGGTTTCCAAGGATATTTCCAATATTTCTGTGTACGTGGTTACTCCCCAAACTAGCTTCACGTCTCGGGCTATCATTGGCTTCAGTCTTTTTACGAATCTTTGAATTCTTAGCGTCTCGATCGGTACCGTGTCCGCTGAGAACTTAGCCAGTCGATAAAATTTTCTTGCATATTCTGTCACAGTCGAATTCCCTTGAGTAAGTGCGATGATTTTGTCCACCCTTGTGGCTAGAATCGCAGGATTGTAGTACTTCTTGTTGAACAACTGGATAAACTCATCCCATGTTATAAGGTTTACATCTTGGGTTTGCTTCACTATATCCCACCAGATGCGAGCGTCTTTCTTGAGTAAACTCGAGGCGCACGAGACTTGGTCCTTGTTCCCCAATCGCATATGTTCTAAGATAGATTCTACCAAGCAAAGCCATTCTTCTGCTTCTATTGGGTCTGATTCGCCATCAAAGTTCGGTGGTTGCTGCTTCCTGAAGCGTTCATATACTGCCTCGTAGCGAGACTCTGCCAACTGTAATAATTGTGCTAAAATAATGACTTTTTGCGCCACTTGTTGTTGTTTTCCTTGGTTTATTTGGAATTCTTCTTCTCTCCTCCTTAGCTTTGCCCTAAGACGGGCATTCTCTCTTTCCAAGTTTTCTCGAGCGGCAGCAGCTGCCGGTTCTTCCGCTACATTAAGTGCTTCTGGCACTCCTGGAGCTGCTAGCATGTTTGGAAATTCTTTATATATGGGGGTGGCAGCTACTATTATTCCTCGCTCTCTTCCCCTTCCTCGGCCTCTTCCCTTTCCTCTTTCTTGGCCACTTAGTCTTTCGGATCTTCTTGGTTCCCACTCCATATTTCTTTTCTGTTTCCCCAAAAGAGAAAATTGTAAAACCTAAGACAAACAAAACAAGCAGAAGTAATAACTTAGCCTATTTTACTACTGTCTACTAGGTCCATCTATCTACTAAAATCTTCCTTATTACACTTAAGTCCAACTCGGGTAAATAAGCCTTAACAATTGAATCTTCCATGGGGGAGGGTTGAGTTCAGTATATCGTACCCACTACTAAGGCTCCATAACTTCCACTTAAACCCAAAAGACAGGAATTTGAACCATTGCTTTATTCATTGTTATTCATTTTAATTAGGTCCAATCTAATAATGCAAAGCAAATGGGCCCTCACAAATGGGCTAACCCATAAGAGGGGAATTTAAATTTTACTTTTTCAATTGAATCCAAATTTCTTAACATTTACTAAATAATGAAAATAAAAGAAAATAACATAGTTGATTAAAATAAGAAATTATTTACAAACTAGCGAAAAATTTCTAAAAATAACATAAAATAAAACTTAACGATGTGTTCTTTATATTCATCTAATCTTCCACATCATATCCATCTTCTAGCATGTCCTGAGTGAAATTCTCATAATCATCTTGGGTGTAGATAAATCTTGAAGTGAAGGGAACATTACTAAGAAATCATTCCCCAAGGTTTTCTGCTAACTGATGAACTTTTTCTCCTATTTCTCCATTTGGTAATATGACATCTTCAAATATTCTCAAATTTCGAGCAAACATATCCATAAATATGTCATATTTATCTTCAACAGGTACATCATGATCAAATAAAACTTTGTTCCATGCTATCTTTAAAGTCAGTTTTGCTAGCGGTAGTTTGGCTGAGTGCATGAGAACTATGGAATTCTCATGTGATTTTAACAGGGATGTATGACTACCATTAATCTTTCTATCTCCTTGTGAATTCGGTTAATTCTAAGAAACACCTTTTCAAACTCATTCTCACCATTAGGGTCGATTATTCTTCTTATCACCTTAACTTTTCTAACAACACTTGGGTCCATTGTGCTAAAATCTAAAAATAAATAATACAAGAGAAGTATTACAAACATATTTAAAAAATGAGTGAGTATACTTACTTGGTAGCGAGTTGGTCCTTTATAGATGTCGTGTGTATTTCATGAGTACGTTCAGGACCAATATAGTTGTGGCTCTGGTACCACTTGTAACACCCTAACTTCTCATAATATTATCGAGAATACAATGTTGGATCATAAACATACATTGCTATTTTATTTAATAAAATCATAATAAGCAAAGAGATCCTATATCTTTACAAAAATAAAATAAAGTTTGTAACAAAATTAAAGAGCAACATTCGAATATTAAAAAAATAAAGATACTAAAAAAAATTCTTTGAAACTAAAATCATAGGCTCGTTGATCATTCATCGACTATATGGTTCCCATGAATAAATCACTAAGCTCTTAGGTCCTACTTGTCACCAGCCATTCTAACCTCAATTATCTGCACAATAGCATCATAAGGAGTGAGCTTCTAAGCCCAGTAAGAAAAATACAAACAAAAGTCATATAAACAGATAGTCATAACAAACATATCATAAAATTCATACAAGAGTTCATAACAAAACTTATTTATGCTAATCATAACAAAAATCCTAGGTCATAAACATATCCTTAAGTCATAAACATAGGTCATAATCATAAGTCATAACAAAAGATAAGTGCTTATATAGAGATGGCAATTAAGCCCCAGACATCAACTTAGGTTCGTCATACAAGTTTGGCAACCATGCCTACCGGACATCAACTTAGGTCCGTCATACATTTCTGAACACCTTAGGTCTTGCCACACTTATCTCTTTTTTTGTACGTGAAATGTTAAGGTCATACAAATCACTCAATAGGTCATAAACTAAACTACCTAATTTTCCTACCTCGAGTGTGGAAGAAGAAAAGAAAAGAGAATGCTTTTGCTATAGAGAATCGCTCAAAACCTTTATATATGACATAAAAATTTAACATTAGAGACTTATAATAAAATTATACATCCAAAAATTCTAAACCTCATAAATTCATACATTCACCCTAGAACCAAAAGATGAAATCATGAGCCTTCACTCTAATGCCTATCTTCAACAACGACACCGAGAGCTTTAATACTTGAGTAGATTTCGACTATATATTGGTTTGATAGGGTTTAGTGTTTCGGCTGTAGGGTTTGTGTAACGACCCAACTATTCTAGACATTGGACCATTAATAACTACTATACACAGGCACTAATCTTAAGAAAACATACATATGAAATAACCATAACTTTATTTAAAATTGTAAAGCAAAGGTTAAACATAAAAATACGGTTAGGGTATGGGATCCCATTGTTTGAAAATAAATTAGAACATAACTTAAATCTTAAAATTCGTTACAAAACAAAGTGCGGAAAATACATGTAAAGCATAATTTCAAATGACTAGAAACAACTTCATCCTCGAACCGTTCACGCAGTCAACCGATTCCATTCTCCCTCAATACACATTCACAAGCTGCCAAGAACCTTCCCGCCGCCATACTATTTTCCTGCACATATAAAACATAAATGAATGAGCCTAATGCCCAGCAAGGAAAATCTACTACAAGCATGAACCATAATCATACACATAAACTATGAACATATATCATATACTATAACACATATATCATAATTCTAACCCATGTACATGGTAACTATTGGGGTTTGCTAACTAAGCAACTATAAGCCTCAAACTACAATGAGATTTGCTAGTTAAGCAACTATAAGCCCCAAAAACGTATAAAATGTTGGGGTTGGCTATATAACAACTATAAGCCCAAAACATAAAAATGTTAGGGTTTGTTATATAACAACTATAAGCCCCAAAACATGCATATATCATAACACATAAAATCATAATATAACACTTTTATATAAACATAGCACATATCACTTAAGAACTATCCTATTTTCCTTACCAAATGATGAGAACAAGGTCAGGATTTTGGAACACTCCTAAAAACCATTAATAGAGAGGTGAGTATTCTAAAAGAAAAGAGATCAAAAGAATGAACTAAACCATTGAGAAGATACTTACCAACAAGAACCTCAAGTTCAAAGAACTTAGATACCTAACCAAGAATAAAGAATACTGAGTTAGGAATTGAGTAGAGAAAAACTATAAGAACTAATGAAACAATACATGAAGGAACTAAGAATATGGATACGTTTGAAATTGTTATACCCGAACTACACCTCGAAACTGAAATACACTATGAACCTTACTTCCCAAGTGTTTAATAAGCTTATAATGATAAAGCTTATAACCCCAACCCAAGTGTTTAACACTCTAAAGTAATCCTACCAGCTTGTAGGCTTTGAACTCAGCTTGAAGAATGAAGAAATGGCTAGGTACTAGGTCCTATATATAGAATTCAAGAATGAAAAGATCTTCATTTAGCTTGAATAAAATAATGGCTTTTTAAATTGAAAAACATTTGAATAATCGTTCAGCAGAGGCTGAAGACTCGGTCAAAAAGATTCTGGACTAATCAAGAGGTTAAGGATTAAAATGAGCTCGGTTTCAAAATCATTTGAAAATGCAGCCCTAGAGTCGATATATCGCCTACCATAGGCGACATATCGCCTGGGCTCATATTCCTGAGGCTCGTCGAGGTGGTCGTGCAAAGTTACGTGTTTTTCGTATCCCCGTGTGGTGATATATCGCTCCCTAGAGCTGCGATATATCGGCATACGCTGAAATATTATACACGTAATTACACTTTTTCAGCCTAATTTGAATTAAGTAAATAGCCTTGACTAAGTCCTTTAACGATTTCAAAGCTGCTGGCAAGTGTTAATTTCAAATATTACTCTTAATAAACTATTCCTAAAAAATACTTAATTTCTCATTAAACATACATATGACAAGTGTTATTATCTTATTGGGTCTATCTAAACCTTATAGTATAATAAATATCATTTCCATAATCAGTCATATTAATCAATCCTTAGGTTATAATTAATATTCTTAAACTATAGGTTAAACTTATAAAATCTACAAGTGTTACTACGAGTGTCCAACTAAGTCCCAGCTTGAACCAAAATCCACAATTTTAAACATACTACAACTACTACTAGCTATTACTATTACTACTACTATCTAACTAGCTAAGTAAAGTTCTTGGGCTCTTCAGTTTGTCATGGCTATAGTGTTTTGAGGCTTTATAGAGAAAATAGAAGAAAAAGAATTCCCGAGCACTATAAAGGTTATAGTGGTTCAACTATATGGTGTGTTTATGGGACAAAAAGATGAGAGCTTTTGGGAGAGAGTAATTTTGAAAATGAGAGGCTTGAAAGCTTTGTTTTGAGTGTGAAAAATGAAGTGGTGAAGGTTCTATTTATAGGCTTCAAACCCAACTCCTTTCCTTATTTCTCTCCACACCTATTCAACCATTTTTCAAAAATCAAACTTAATCTTCCCTTAGGTAGTTTCGCCCAGCCCTATATTGCTCATTCTTTGTTGCTACATCATCTCCCTTCATGCCACATAGTCTTCAATTGATTCAAAATGAGTCAAAGTCCATTCTTGTTCCTCTACATAGCCTACACGCCTATGAAGACCATTTCAAATTCAAATCCTTAGTTCAAATAGTTTCAACCATCTTCAACATACTCACTTGATTCAAGCCTAGTGTGACACCTCGTTATTTGAATAAAAAAATGAGTCAAAACCCATCCTACTACTATGCCACACGCCCAAGACTAAGCTATTTAAAATTCAAATATTTCAACAAGCTTTTATCTATCTCCAACTTATCAAGCTTTTTGTGACACCTAGCCTTTAATTTTTTTTTAAAATACAAACCCTTTCTAATTTAGTGTTACACGCCTATGACTAAGCAATACTTTACTTGGTTCTTTAAAATAACTCTTATACTTAATAAATAAATTCACAAAAATTCCACCTAATAATAACATAGGGAAATTCAGCTACACTAGCTAATTTTAAATAATTGAGACTTAAATTAATGCCACATGTATACTTCTTATGCTACCATTAAACATGTGTACACTATTCTTAATAAAAGCTTAAAACTATACTCTAATTTAACCATATACTAAAATCTCATAAATTACTAGCTATAATAATTATAATTATCTAAATTATAATTATTTCTAAGTTATAAGATCATACCTTAAAATAAATAATTTAAACTTAAAGCAATCTTTTTAATTTCCACTACTCAAATTAAATTATAAACTATAATAAAAACTAACATATGGTCATATTTAAGGAGCTTATAAGAAAATAATAACTTTGGTTATTACATACATGGTTGGAATGGAAAAAAAATATAACGACATATTTGGTTTTGGTCAAAACCAAATTTGGTAATATAATTGAAGATGGTCTAAGGAAGAGCTCGAGATGCTTGTCCATGATAACACCACGCATAGGAAAACGTCATTGTCATTGATAGGGCATTGGACGACTACCTAGGGCCCTTTCATCATGTGTGTCACATTGAAAGGAAGATATCTCACATGGAACATGTGGCTTGGACTTCGTCCCTTATTACTTAAGCCTCAAGAATGGTTCATATGTGGTTTGATGGTGTGATTAGATAGGGTAATAATTCTATCATCTTACTAGAGTGGCTGTTTTAGGATGTGTGAAACAATCAACAAACAAGCTTGTTCTTTCCTCCTCGGTGGGATTTGATGTTGTAAAATATTGCACTATTACGAAAGAAATTTAGTCATGTGTAGTCATCTTCTTTCAAAATTTGTCTTGTCAAATTGAGTGTCTGCTATGAGAGTTGGGTATGGTGGGATTAATTTTTAAAGTGATCAAAATTACCATTAAATCAACCTATTTAAAAACACAACTTCCTAAACCATAAAAAAAAAAACTATCAAACATTAATTAATTTTGACATTTTGTTCCTACAAAAACCTAACCCATAACAAACACACACTCCCTAATACTTGATAGGTCTACATGTTTTGGCCTAAGTTTTTTTGGATTGATATATTTTGTTTCTCCTGTTGAAATGGTGTGAATGTCAGACTTTCTTTTATCAATGAATTATTTTAGGGAAATTTCATGTTATATGCATAATAACTTAGTGAAATTTTTTAATATGCCACCATAACTTACTATCCCAAATATATGACATTTTCAATTTTTTAGACAAAAATACCCCTAACATCGAAATTGCATCGAAATTGCATCGTTTGTGATAATAATCAAGTTTTCATGATTGCATCGAAATAACATCGATGTACCATCGATTTGGCATCGAAACACCATCGACATCGATGTACCATTGATTTTGCATCTAAATTGCATCGAAAAAGCATCGTTTGGGATAATAATCAAGTTTTCATGATTGCATCGAAATAGCATCGATTTGGCATCGAAACACCAGCGGCATCGATATACCATCGATTTTGCATCGAAACACCTTCGATGTACCATCGATTTTACATTGAAATACTATCGATTTTGCATCGAAAAAACCTCGTTTTGACAACAAAAAAACAACTTTTTATGATTGCATCGAAAGAACATCAAAACACCATCAATTTTGCATCGAAAAATCGATGGTACATTGATGATGTTTCGATGCAATCATGAAAACTTGATTTTTATCCAAAACGATGTTTTTTCGATGCAAAATCTATGATGTTTCGATACAAAATCGATGGTACATCGATGATGTTTTGATGCAAAATCGATGGTGTTTCGATGCAAAATCGATGATACATCGATGGTATTTCGATGCAAAATCGATAGTACATCGATGCCGATGGTGTTTTGATGCAAAATCGATGGTACATCGGATGATGTTTTGATGGTACATCGATGGTATTTTGATGCAAAATCGATGGTACATTGATGATGTTTCATTCAAAATCGATAGTATTTCGATGCAAAATCAATGATACATCGATGTTATTTCGATGCAATTTGGATGTTAAGGGTATTTTTGTCTAAATTATGAAATTGTCGTATATTTAGGATAATAAATTATAGTGTCATATTAAAAAAAATTATTAAGTTATTATGTATATATAATATGAAATTTTCTTTATTTTATTACTCAAAAAGTTAAATTAAATTAAAAAGGTTTTTTATTCAATTTTGACATGACATCTCTTTTAACCACTCGGAAAATATACTATCTTCAATCCAAAATCAACCGACAGAGTTTTTCATGTTTGGCTATATAATGGCATATTCTATTGTTTGGTTCAGACAGAGTTTTTTTTATATAAGTATTTCTTTTTATGCATGTCAACTACAAGACAATGCTTGTAAAGTATCCAAGGAAAGAAAGAAAGTGCTAAATATCCAATTAATAAAATACTCAAAAAATCCTAATAATAAAGGTTATCAAAAAAAAAAAATCCAACTAATAAAGAGCTGTCAATTCAAAATATAGAAAGAGATAAAAAAAAAAAAAAAAAAGTGGTTGCACTTTTCATTATCACTAAATTTAAATTTACAAATCCATTGGGTCTAAATCAGTAAATCTTATAAATGATTGGTATTTGGCGTTATTGACTCAACTAACAGGCACCATTGATACCATAAGAGTTTGTATATTATTATGGGGTGAATTTAAATCCATTTCCATTCATTTGAATTTAATAAAAGTTATTTAGAATTTTTATTTCGAACTATAATATATAAATTATTTTGCTTTTTGAATTTTTTGGACCGATAAATATTTTTCTTAAACTATTCACAATATTATAAAGTGTGACTTCAGTTCAATTTTATTCAATGGGGCTAATAATATGCTGACGTGATTCTTTGTTTATTAATGTGTTTTGACCATATCAGCACCACATGAGTATTTTAAAAAAATTAAAAAATCTATTTTTTTAATTAACATTAATAAATTTAAAATAACTCATAATTTATATAAAAAAATTAATTTGTATTTGATTTGATTTAATTTAAATTATTTTTAGTGTAATATTTTATTTTAAATTTATTAATTTTTAATAAAAAAGAGTTTTTTTAATATTTTTAAAATACTCATGTGGTGCTGATATGGTCAAGACACATTAGTAAGTAAAAAGTCATGTTAATATGTCGATAGCCACACTGCACAAAATTGGACGGAAGTCCCAATTTACAATACTATGAATAGTTCAGAAGAAATTTTTAACAACCTAAAAATCAGGGGGCACGATAATATATTGGTCATAGTTCGGGGATAAAAATTATAAATAATCTTTAATAAGTATGATAAGGTATTGCTAAACAATAATAAAATATCATCTTATATATTGGATACCTTAAAATATCAAATATCAACACTCTTGTAATATATATTTAGTCAACAAAATTTTAACTTTTCCACTTTAGAACATTAAATTCTTTATTAAAAAAATAAATAATTTAAAGAAATAACAACTATTTTTTTGTGTCAGTAACATTAAATATGTTTTAAAAAAATAAATGAATTCTTGATCAGAATAAATTTCTAATTTTTTTTGTAAAAATATTTACTTGTAAAAAAATTAAAAAATTTAGAAATTTAATTGCTGAAATTAAAACTTTAAAAATGATTAATATACTTCAAAGAATATTACAATCAAAAGATTTAAAAACTTAGCTAAAAACAAAAGTACTAATCAAACAACCGAACTAAATTCTGTGTTTTTTTTATTATTTTATTATTTTTGATTAAATCAAATATCAGTTACTGTCAGTATTAATAACAATAATCAAATGCATAAGGGTCACGGACCTCAACCCAACTACATTTAATCACAACCGTTAGATTTAAATCATAACAGGTCGGTCGCGAAACAAAAAAATATCAAAAGAAGGTTACACGGAAACCATATACATCATACCCCAGCAGATCAAACCATCTCTGAACATAGATACCGTAGACACGATAATCGAGTCACGCGTCAATTCGGCCATCAATGAGTCACAGCTGTAGAGACCAACCTTTATCTCCTTCCTCCATGTGATCACTGCCTCACTCTCTCTCTTCCAAAATCTGCCATAGATTAAGGGCGAAAGCTCAAAAAGCTCTCTACCCATTTGCCTCTGTCTCTTCTTCTTTACGTTTCCAATGGCTTCTCTCAAGTTTTCGGTACTCTGTTTCGCTATAGCCGCCGTCGTTTTATGCCCCGTGGAGGCCCAGCTCGACGACACGAGCTTGAAGCTAATGACAGACGCTTTCGAATGGCCGACGACAATGTCTCTCTACGACGAGTTAGCCGAGGACGACGGCGGCTTCGTCGACCGCAGATCTCTGTTCTGGAGGAAAACCCACTACTATATTTCGTACGGAGCCCTATCCGCGAACAGAATCCCGTGCCCGCCACGCTCCGGTAGGTCTTACTACACCCATAACTGCTTCAAAGCTAGAGGCCCAGTTCACCCTTACAGCAGAGGCTGTTCCACAATCAGCCGTTGCCGCCGCTGATGATGGTTTCGGGTCATTTAGTCGGGTTTGTTTGAAACTGCATTAATCTTGAGGTTGCTTGAGTTTTTTTTTGTTTGTTACGTGGCATCATTTTATTGGTGATTGAAGTGGACTTCTGTAGTATATTTGGATTTAATTTTTACTTATGTCTACACATTTATGTGTTGTTTATAGAACTTTTTATGTTTATGGGAACATAGTTCATGTTCTTACATCTCTTAGTTTTTTAGGGGGTTTTTTAATCTGGTTATATATATATATTTATATTACATTTGCTAGAATACATATTAACATATATCACGAGTTGTTTATTGTCCCTTAAGTTGTCTTCTTTTCAATGCTAATTATAATAATGATATCATTTGAATTATTTATTTTGTCATTATTATGCTCACTCTCGTAGATTGATTATATATAGTCCACAGATATAATAGATCATTGTAGAAGAAATTGGTAAATTAAAACGAACAGTTTAAACAGTGTAGTAATTTCAGCTACAGTTTACACTATATACAGACATTTATATGAATTTTACTACAATAAATATGTATATATATATATTGATGCATTTATTATTCAATAGCAAGACCCAAACTGATCTAAACTGCCCCAACTACTAAATTAGCTTCAGTTTTACCCACCGACGATGATAAATAATTTGTGTATCAAATTATCAAGCTATATATTTATTATTAGTTGCGGTTATTTGATGCTTTTTCAATTGCTTTTTTAGTAGAAGTAGTAGTACGTGACCTAGAATCGTGATGATGATTTTGAGCTTAATAGAATCTGTATAAATAAATGTAATTAATACATGTTTTGGATTGAATATTATTAAATGGCTCTGTCCCAGCTCTGAGTATTGACATGATTTTTACTTGAATTGAAATGAAATGGTCCATTTAAAAAAGGTAAAAAAATGAGTGAGGTGATTATTTAGGGTTTAAGAACATGATAATAACTGTGTACACTTGTTATGGGCATATACATAGAAGTTCAGGTAAGGCCTAATGGACTCGAAAACGACACCGTTCATTGATGAGGTTCAGAGAGCTGAGAGTAGTGACAGAGACATGATCAAAGTTTGAGAATGGAGACCAAGGATGGTGGGGACGCTTCTACAGAAAATGTTGGTTAGGAGTAGGACACTGAGATCTCTAAGTGAGTTTTGAAAGAAAGAAAAAAATCATATTGATGAATGTATTTGGATAACTGTGTTGTAGAGCTGTGAAAAAAATTTGCAACCCGCCCAAACTAACCCGAAAAAACCGACAAAAAATGCAATCTGAAAAACTCGTCCTTCATTTCAAACCACCCAATCACTATATTGGGCAGGGCAGGTTGAAATTTTTGACAACCCGCTCAATTAAGAATTTGTCTACATTTTTTAATTTTATATTTATTTAATTATTAATTATACATATATAAAACTAAATTCAAATTATTATTTTTTATAAAAAAATCATATATTTTAAAGTAACAATTATTTTAGTTACAAATACAAACTAAAAAATAGAGAAAATTAAAAAAAAATTAGTGAAAAATGATTCTTTTTAGAAAAAAAAAAATTAAAAAAAAAGTTTTGACGGTTTGAGCGGGTTAACCAGTCCAAACCGATGGTCGGGTTGAACTTTAATTTTTTTTAATTTGGTGGGTTTCGGGTTGAAAAGTACCAACCCGATTATAAATTTGGGTTTGTTAAAAATCTATCTAACCCGCTCAAACTGACCAATGAATACCCCTAGTTGTAAAAGGTATTTGAAAACAGATTGGCTTGTCGTCGACTAGTAAGAGAAAATCAAACCTACAAATCAAATTGGTATTGTGACAAAGATACGTAAAACGACATTTATCGATAAAAATGACAGCAATGTTTAAAACTACATTTTTATTTGTAAACAACAATTAACATTGAAAGACAGCTACATTTCCAAACAACAAAATTCTTTGAAATGTTAATTTTCAAAAACTAAAATTAACCATACTTTATGTATATTAGTCATAGGTCAAATTATTTTTTAAAAAACAGGAATACCCTTATTTTAAATGTCCTAATAAATCCCTAAAAATAATTATTATTAATTTTCAAATTTTAATTATTGAAACATAAATTTCAAAACAAAAAGAAACAAATTCAATAAATATATATCTCTTCTATATAATACGTGTGTAGATAACGGAAATTCTTGGTTTTAGCGGTTTTTTTTATTGTTAATTTTAACAGAATATTCCTATATTTAACAGAATATTCATATATTTAACGGTAGTTTGTAAAGACTTAAACTTAAATAAAATAAAATAAATAATTAAAAATATTAAAATATGATATTTTTGAGATATTTTACAATGATAATTATTTAAAAATAATAAATAATTAAACAAATTAAAATATGATATTTTTCAGATATTTTACAATAATAATTATTTTAAAATAATAAATAATTAAACAAATTAAATATATGATATTTTTGAGATATTTTAATAATAATTATTTAAAAATAATAAAATCATACATTTTATAACTTAAATAAAATTTAATTAAACTCACATATTAGAATAATATCATATTAAGGATATAATATAATTTAGTGTGAATTAGCAACAAATTGTTTTTTTTTAAATCTAGGAAGAAACTTAAATTCAAAATCCACGTATAATATTTAATATTACATTAAACATATAATATATAATATATAATCTCTTATTGTTAATGCAAAATTCAAAAACTACAAAAAAACACAAACTTAAACAAATAAATAAATAAATTATTTAGTTAAAATAAAATATTTATTTCAAAATTTATATGACATTAATATAAATTTAATAAAAATAATTAATAAATTTTATAGATAAACTAAACAAAATACACGTAGTGTGTATCTAGTATTAGTATATGTATATATATATATATATATATATATGAATTTATCTACCAGTCCAAAATAACTCGGAAATTCTTCGTGTGCTCCTCCACTCAACAACCTTGTAGAAAATCCACTAGTCCATTCTTCCTCACCAAAAACCCCTGGTCGCCTATTATTATATTATTTTTATCAACACACTATGTTTCATAGCCTTTGATTCAAGTAATAAGGAGTTTATTCACTCTTATAGATGCTTGAGGTAGCTTAACAATACCTACACATGTTTCTGAACATGAAGCTTCTACTGCTAAACTTTTGATTACTCCTATAACAGGGATCACCAAAAAATATTTATCCAATGTTACAACTTTTTCAACCAACTCTAGCCTGAGAAAGTTCACAATTGTTAGCATAAGCCAATTCAGTTTATAGCATGAAAAAAAGCACTGAAAAAAAGTGTAGAAGTGAATTATCAACATAGTCAACAAATTGGATAAGGCATGAGGTAGCACCCTGTGATTGATTAACGATACCTAATAATATTTATTAAATTAAAATGTGTGAGACATTTTATCGTGTTGGAGAGCCACTTAGTAATATTCTTTTGAATAATGGATAAAGTTTTGGTATTGTTGAATTGGTGTAGTTAAACTCACGCATGACATAGTCAACAAAGTGTTGAATTGTTGAATTGGTGTAGATTACCTCGAGCTAAGGAGGTGTGACCTTACGACGCAGCTCCGGTCGCCGGGGGATGTCCATGAGATAACCATGGTTAGGCCGCAGCTCAGCTTGCTAATCAGCCCGTGGGAAAATCATAGCATACATCTGCCCCCCAAGCACCTGCTCGTGGCACACGACGTCGGATAAGGCCACAGTAGGGGCTTTTAGGCTTCCCCACGAACTCTTCACCTTCCACTCTTTACGCAAGCATTTGATACGTGGAACATCGTGGTTGGCGACGGTACGTCTTCCGAGAACCGCATTTAATGGCCTAGCCTATGCCCAGCCGTCGTTTCATATTTCGAGTGGAGGGCCTTGGATCCCACATCAGGGTCATCCAACGGTCCTTCTAACGTGACCATTCGCGTATATATAAAAGGGGTGGCCACCCTATGCATGGGCCACCCTTTTACTCGAAATTTTTCAGAAACTCTTTCCTTCTTCTCTCTTCATCTCAGAAGAAAAAACCCTTTTCTTTGTGACCGCCATTTTCAGCATCCAAGAAGCTCAGGCGTGAGGACTCCTCCAAAGCTTTGGACAAATATTCTGGCGAAGCCCCCACCTAGGCGACACCTTCATCCACCTTCCAATCAAATATCCTGTAAGTTCCCTGACCATGCGTGTTTTGAAAATATTTTTCACTGTAGCTTAGGTAAATATTTACTATAGTCACATGCATGGGTTTACTGGTTTTTGTGGGAATGAATGGTGAAAGCCTTTTAGGTTAGGGTATTTTTGCCGTAGGAAATCACTTAAGAGTATGGTTTGCAGGATGCCTTTTCTGGGGACAATTTCTGGGTAGGAATTTTGACATATTTTGGGGGCAAGAGTAGCTTAGGGGATACGCTTCACAGGTGGTTTTGCCTTTCATGCCTATTGGAACTTTCCCTCCGAGGCAAAATTTTAATCTGACCCCCCTGACACACGAATTCCGAGTAATCGGGGATCTGTTGGGGGAACAGGCGCGTGTTCATTGAACCGCGTGGTCTCACTCTCCACGGGCTGGGCTTACCTCAGCTCGTGTAAATAATAATTTGTTCTTCCATATGCTTAGGTCGCCTTTTCTGAAACATTTTCTTTTGTTCATTAGACGACCTGATGGCACCGAAGAGGAACGCTCCAAAGAAGATAGTTGGCAGCTCGGCATCTCAGCAGGACAAAGGAAAGGCGGTGATGCCGGACTCTCCGATCCCCAGCTTTGGGCCGGCAGTGGAGCAAGAGCCCGAGGTGGCTCCTGACGCGTTCTTTGAGGCAGAGAGGATCGTCTCAAAGATCACCGACCAGGTGAAGATCAATAAAATCTTCCTCTCCCACAACATCGCGTTGGGGAAGGCATCTGTGGTGGCACGACCTCCCGCAGAGGGCGAGCGGAGCTGCGCGCTGCTGGATGAATCGTTTGTGGCCTGGAGCGACGAGCATTTTAAGGCGGGGGCCTTCCTGCCACTGGACCAGTACTTCACTGACTTCCTGAATTATGTGAAGTTGGCCCCCTTCCAGCTCCCCCCAACTCTTATCAGTTGTTGGCGGGGTTGAGATACTTATTTTTGAAGCATGAGTGGGAGGTCCCCACTCCTGCGGATATTTTGTATTTCTTCTGCCTCAAGGCCAGCCCGGATCAGCGAGGGCGAGGCGATGGGTTTTACTATCTAACCCGATTCCCCAATACGGCTGCGGTCATCGAGCTGCCCAGCCACCCCAATGACTTTAAAGACCAATTCTTTATGTCGACGGGGTTCAGGAACTGCGAGCTCCATTACTTCAATTGTCCTCGTAAGTGCTTTTTATCTTTAGCTCGTAAGTTAAGTTCCGTACAATTCCTGTGTCCCTTTCTGACTTGGATTAATCCTGCAGTTACCATCGCGAGGACAGAGAAATCTGCGACCCTCGGGGGTCAATACGAGACACTGGCGGGCTTGCCCCCCAGTGAGAAGGACTACCGGGTGCTCATGACGGATGAGACGATGGTGGCTTGTAAGCTGATTTTCCCAAATCAGACTTTGAATCTAAGGAGGCCTCGGGGGCCTCCCCCAGCTCGCACCTCTATGCCCATCATCATGGAGGAGGTCGCGATGGACGAGGACGAGGAGGACGAGACTCCACTTGTGAGGAACAGGAAGCGGGCGCTGGAGGTCGCCCAGATAACAGATGAAGAGAGGATCCAGTCCGGAGCAGCCGTGGGTCCCTCGGGCCAAGGTAACCTTTATATGTTTAGGAACTTAGATAGGGCCATTTCCGACCCCCGGCTAGCTAGATTCAACCCCAGACAGCTCGTCCATCGTCACCGAAGTGATCTGGACTTGGACACAACCCTTCTCCACTGCGTCGATCAGCTCGTGCTGGACTACCAAGATAGTCGACCTAGGGGTACCGTAGTCGTAGATAACACCTTATCCTTTAGGTCGATCCTATTCGAGGAGTACGGGACCAACCTTAGGTCCTGGCCATCCCTCAAGAGGGATGCCATGGCTCCGGGACTTAGGCAATATGTAGAAGAATCCAGCCCGGAACCAGAGTCGGACCCAGAACTTACCCCAGCTCGGGAAATAATTGACATAGACTCTCCCGCAGAAACTCCGGAACCGATGGTCGTAACCATAGGTTCTTCTTCTAGCTCGGGGGGTAGGGCTTACTCTAGCATGCGCGTACTTTAATTATTCTTTTTCCCCCTTTGTTTTTGGTTTCTATATGATTGCTAAATCTCATACTAACCATGTTTTTGCTTTGGCAGAAGAGATGTCTCAGCCCGAGGTGCGTTCGCCAGGGCCTCTGGGCCAAAGATGAAGAAGCTCCGGACCTTGAAGAAACCTGCTGGAACTCCCACTAAATCTCCTGCAAAGGAGAAGGAGCAGCTCCCCACCGCTCAGGTCGTGGGAACTAATCCTCCTGCTGCTGGTGGGAGCAACATGCCCCCACCTCCTCCGCGAGCTCCTATCACCATCCGGGACTCAGAAACGGAGGTCGGGGCTTCGGTGATTGTCCCCCCCGAGGTACGCATCCCAGTCAATCCCCAGGACCTGGAGAAAATCCCAGAGGCCTTCCGGGGAACGGTGTATGAGTCGGCGAACTACGCCATCAGCCACATATACAAGTTCACCGAGAAGGAGCTCCGGGCCATTGAGACAATGAGCCCGGTTGGTGTAATGGAGTCTTCAATGAGCATGACCCTAACGGTAAGCTGCCCAATTCTTTTAAGGCTTTTACTATTACACTTTTCCCTATTTTTCCTCTAAGGCAATTTATCTTTCATTTCTCGCAGGGCGTCGTTGCTCTTCACCGGAGCATCGTCAGGGCCAAAACTCAGCTCGAGGATATGAGGACTGAGCACCAGACCTCTCTTCAGGCGGCCAAGGATGCCTTGGCGACCTCGAAGGTCGAGTTGGAGAAGACCCGCTCGAAGGTCCAAGAGCTCGAGACCTCCCTCGCTACCTCGTGGACAGACCTAGATACCGCGAAGGTTGAGGCCAAGGCCGCCCTGGAGGCCGAGCAGGCAACTTCGGAGAAGGCCTTGGAAGACCTGTTCTATCATTGTTGGGCCTACAACCCGGATGCTGACTACTCCTTTTTGTCAGCGAGTCTTTGGGAGCGCCTGCTGGTGAAGTTCCAGGCTCACCTCGACAAAGAAGCGCCCTCCGAGGCCGGGGAAGGCTCTGGTGCAGCTGAGCAAGGCAAGACGGCGACCTCCAAGGGGCCACCTGGCGGAGCTTAGGGCTTTTCCTCTCTTGTGCCCTTCACTATTTTTTATGATTTTTTGTGTAACCTTTGCATGAGGTGCTTCCACCTCGAGACAATTTGGTTTTATGTTTTTAATTGATGTTCTTGTCTTTGCGCACTTTGGTTACAATTTTTTTTTTGAGAAACTTAGTTCGCGTTAACTGTCATCCATATCTCGAGCTCTTTAGGAAGAACAACGATCAAATAGATTTAAATCAACTTCTAAGTTTTATGACCCAGTTATGACCAGGAACTTGATTTGAAAACTTAGTTCGTGTTAACTTTTATCCATATCTCGAGCTCTTTAGGAAGAACAACGATCAATAGATTTAAATTAACTTCTAAGTTTTATGACCTGGTTATATCCAGGAACTTAATTTGAAAACTTAGTTCGTGTTAACTTTTATCCATATCTCGAGCTCTTTAGGAAGAACAACGATCAATAGATTTAGATTAACTTCTAAGTTTTATGACCTGGTTATATCCAGGAACTTAATTTGAAAACTTAGTTCGTGTTAACTTTTATCCATATCTCGAGCTCTTTAGGAAGAACAACGATCAATAGATTTAAATTAACTTCTAAGTTTTATGACCTGGTTATGACCAGGATAGGACTTAGTTATCGTTAATCCTTGTCAATATCTCGCGTTTTTTAAGAAAAACAGCGGTCAATTGATATGAACCGACTTCTAAGTCATTAAGTAGACCTGGTTATATCCAGGTACCATATGCCTCCCCAAGTAACTGGGAAAGGGTCTTTCGTGGTTACTTTAGATTACATCTGCAAACACGTACAAAAAGCTGATTCTCATTCATACACAAAACATGGCCTTCCAGGCCTTACAAGTGAATCATTGATAATATTTCTTTAAATGGACGGCGTTCCAAGTCCGCGGGACTACCCCTCCATCAAGCCGAGCTAACTTATAAGTTCCTTCCTTGATGATTTCGATGACCTGGTACGGTCCTTCCCAGTTTGGTCCCAAGACTCCATCTTTGGGATCTTTCCCGGCCAGCAAAACTCTCCTTAGGACCAAGTCGCCAAGGCTAAAGGCGCGCTTTTTGACTTTGGTGTTGAAGTAGCGAGTGATTTTCTGCTGATAATGGGCGAGCTGGAGTTGCGAATCTTCTCGCCTTTCATCAACCAGGTCAAGGGAATTGCACAGGAGCTCGTGGTTGCGGTCCTGGTCGTAAGACTGGACCCTATGTGAAAGCACTTTAACCTCCACGGGGAGGACTGCCTCACTCCCAAAGGTTAGGGAAAAAGGAGTATGACCCGTAGGAGTCCGATGCGAGGTCCGGTATGCCCATAGGACCTGGGGGAGCTGTTCTGGCCAGACTCCCTTTGCCTCATCTAATCTCTTCTTGAGGCTTGCCTTTAGAGTCTTGTTGACAGCTTCGACCTGGCCATTCGCCTGAGGATACGCCACGGAGGAGAAACTTTTGACGATTCCGTATCTTTCACAGAACTCGGTGAACAGGTCGCTGTCGAACTGAGTACCATTATCGAAGACAATCTTCTTGGGCAGACCAAATCGACAGATAATGCTTTTAACCACGAAGTCAAGCACCTTTTTGGACGTTATCGTTGCCAAAGGTTCTGCCTCGGCCCACTTCCTGAAATAGTCGATGGCTACCACAGCGTAACGGACCCCACCTTTTCCAGTAGGGAGGGCACCCACCAAATCGATTCCCCAAACAGCGAACGACCATGGGGACGAGATCATCTTCAGCTCGACCGGAGGAGCTCGGGCAACTGCAGAGAACCGCTGGCACTTATCGCATTTCTTCACGTATGAGATCGAGTCCTTGGACAGAGTTGGCCAATAATATCCCTGCCTAAGGACCTTTAAGGCCAAGCTTTGCCCCCAGCGTGGTCTCCGCAAAAACCCTCGTGCACCTCCTGCAGGATGGCCTTTGTCTCATCTGGAAGAACACACCGGAGGAGAGGTAGGGAGTGCCCGCGTCGGTACAACACACCATCGACTATCGTATATCTCGGAGCTTGATAGAGTATTCGACGTGCATCCTTACGCCCTTCAGGCAGTTTTCCCTCGACGAGATACTCAAGGATGGGCGTCATCCAGGTCGGCCTGGCATCGATCATCTCGACCTCTATCCTGTCTCCTTCTATACTTGGTTTCTCCAAGAATTCTATTGGTACCAACCCCAAGGTCTCCGTCTCTCCAGAGGTGGCGAGCTTGGCCAAAGCATCTGCGTTAGCATTCTGCTCCCGAGGTATCTGTTCGATCGAGCCTTGCTCAAACGCAGACAGCTCAGCCTTTACCTTTGCCAGGTAAGCGGCCATCTTGGGTCCCCGTGCTTGATATTCGCCCAGAACCTGGTTTACCACGAGCTGGGAGTCACTGAAGCACTGGACGGAGCCCGCCTTCAATTCCCGGGCTATCCTCAGCCCAGCCAGTAAAGCTTCGTATTCGGCCTCATTGTTAGAGGCCTTGAACCCGAATCTCAGTACCGAGTGGAATCTATTTCCCTCGGGGGATATCAAGATGATTCTAGCTCTGAAGCCGTTCTCGTTGGATGAACCATCCACAAAGATCCTCCACGACGTCTGGGACGACGTGACCTGGGGTGAGTCTTCTGCGGGATCCTCCTGGAATCCCGTGCATTCGGCCACAAAATCGGTCAGGGACTGATTTTTTATGGCAGTTTGCGGGGTATACATAATCTCGAACTGGCTGAGTTCGATGGCCCACTTTAGCAAACGTCCCGATGCTTCAGGTTTTTGCAAAACCTGCCTTAAAGGCTGATCGGTCATGACGTGTATCGAGTGGGACTGGAAGTACGGTCTGAGCTTTCGAGAGGCCGTGATGAGACAGAATGCCAATTTCTCCATCAACGAGTATCGGGACTCAGCTCCGAGAAGTCTTTTGCTAATGTAGTAGACTGGCTTCTGAACTTGGTCCTCTTCTCGTACCAGAACAGCACTTGCTGCGTCCTCGGTGACTGCCATGTAGAGAAAAAGAGGCTCTCCTGCTTTGGGCTTGGACAGTACGGGCCGCTCGGCAAGATGTGCCTTCAGGTCGAGGAACACGCTTTCGTATTCTACTGTCCATTCAAACTTCTTGTTTCCTCGGAGCAGGTTGTAGAAGGGCAAACACTTATCGGTGGACTTGGAAATAAACTGGTTAAGGGCTGCTACCCTTCCGGTCAGACCTTGGACATCTTTTCGCGACCTGGGCGAAGGAAGTTCGAGCAGTGATCTGATCTTGTCGGGGTTTACCTCGATTCCTCGGGTATTGACTATGAACCCCAGGAATTTCCCCGACGCGACCCCAAAAGTGCATTTCTGTGGATTGAGCCTCATACCATATTCTCGTAATATCTTAAAACATTCTTTCAGGTCGGAAACATGGTTATCTGCAGTCTTTGACTTGACTAGCATGTCATCAACGTACACTTCCATGTTTTTTCCGATCTGATCTGCGAACATTCTATTTACTAACCTTTGGTAGGTAGCTCCGGCGTTCTTCAGAACAAAAGGCATGACCTTGTAACAGTAGACGTTTTTCGGGGTCATGAAGCTAGTGTGTTCCTGGTCCGCCGGATTCATCGCGATCTGATTATAGCCTGAGTACGCGTCCATAAAGGACATGAGCTCGTGCCCTGCCGTGGCATCTACCAACTGATCAATCCTGGGCAATGGAAAGCAATCCTTAGGGCAAGCTTTATTCAGGTCGGAGAAGTCGATGCAGGTCCGCCATTTCCCGTTAGGCTTCGGGACCAGCACGGGGTTGGCAACCCATATTGGAAACTTGGCTTCACGGATAAAGCCGCATTTTTTGAGCCGGGCCACCTCTTCCTCCAGGGCTTCAGCTCGAGCTGTTCCTAAACGCCTTTGCTTCTGGGACTTGGCGGGAACGCTTTTATCTAGATGAAGCGTATGTATGATGACACTGGGGCTGATCCCCACCATGTCTTCATGGGACCGAGCAAACACGTCCAGGCTGTCCCGCAGAAACTTGGTCAGCTCCGCCTTCCTCTTGCTACAGAGGTTTTTCCCGAGCCTGACCGTACGTGACGGATTTTGCGGATCAATGTTCACCTCCTCGAGCTCCTCAATTTCTTGGAGCTCGGATCTGTCCTCGCCTATTCGAGGGTCAATATCCTCACTTAAGACGTCATTTTCGCCCTTGGCGCTTTGAGGTTTTTCAATCTCAGGATCCACTGAGGGTCCCTGAGATTCCTCTTCACCTCGAATGGCCATTGCCAGCTGCCCGGGTTTAGGTTTTCCCTTCATGGAAATGCTGTAGCATTCCCTTGTAGCGAACTGATCGCCATGGATAGTGCAGATTCCCGTCGAAGTAGGGAACTTCATCGCGAGGTGGCGAATGGACGTGACGGCCTCGAAAGCTATGAGTGTAGTTCGCCCTAAAATTGCGTTGTACGCAGCAGAGCAATCAATGACCACGAACTCGAGGAGCTTGGAGACTGTCTGAGATCCTTCCCCCAGGGTGATCACCAGCTCAATCGTCCCTATTGCCGCGGATCCTTTTCCCGAAAAACCATACAGCATCATGGAGGTCGCCTTCAGCTCAGCGACGGTCAAACCCATTTTTTCTAAAGTGGACCGGAATAGGAGGTTCACCGAACTTCCATTGTCGATCAAGACCCTCCTAACCCTCCGATTGGCAAGCTGAACTGCCACGACCAGGGGGTCATTGTGCGAGAACTGGACACGGTCCGCATCATCTTCTGTAAAAATGATCGGCTGCTTCTCCAATCGCTGCTGCTTTGGCAGGCGCTGCTCCGGAACGAACTCTTCTCCATTATGTGCCTTAAGTTCATTCACGTACCTCTTCTGGGCACCCCTGCTCATACTAGCCACATGCGGCCCTCCAGATATGGTGGATATCTCTCCTCCAACTAAGGGAGGGGGGACGTCCTGATCGATCTGAGACCCGGGCTGACTAACCGGTACTTCTGGAGCAAGTCGAGCGGCTGGAACCCTGTTTCGCGCATACTGAGCCAAAGGACCGGCTAGGATGAGAGTCTCGATCTCATCCTTTAAATGCCTACAATCGTCGGTGTTATGGCCAACATCGTTGTGAAAGTGGCAAAACTTGGAGGTGTCTCTCTTCCCCTTTTGGTGCTTCAACGGCTCGGGCCTCTTCCAGGGGAGGCGAGTAGAGTTCGCTAGGAAGATATTCTCCCTAGACTGGGTGAGCTCCGTATAAGTCGCGAAGACGGGCTTGACTTTGTCCACAGACTTATTCTTCTTTTGGTCGTGCTGGCTGCCCTCACCATTACCCTTTCTTTTGCCTCCACCGAGCTGGTTGTTCTGTGTGACGTTTTGGGTCGCTGCCACGACCTCCGTCCCCACTCCAGCGGGCTGTTCGGGGACCTGGCTGGTCCCCACAGTTGAGGCTTCGGCTTCCTCCAAGTTTATCCACTCTTGGGCCCTGTTAAGGAATTCGTTAACCGAGCTGACTCCCTTCCTTTGTATATCCTTCCAGAGATCTCCTCCGACGAGGATTCCAGTTCTCATGGCCATGAGCTTAGAGCTATCATCCGCGTCTCTGGCACGAGCCGCGACGTTCACAAATCTGCTCAAGTAGGCCTTTAGAGTCTCGCCGGGCTGCTGCCTTACGTTAGCCAGGGAGTCGGCCTGAACATGGGCGGCCTGAGACGCTCGGAATGCCCTTTTGAAATCTGCTGAGAATGTCTTCCAGGAGCTGATTGACTGTCTTTTACTTTGCTTGAACCACTGCCTGGCAGGCCCAGTCAGGGTGGAAGGGAAGATTAGACATCTCAGCTCGAGGCCAATGTTGTGGGCCATCATTAAGGTGTTGAACATCCCCAGGTGGTCCGAGGGGTCTCCGTCCCCGTTGAATTTTGGCAAGTGTGGCATACGGAAACCAGATGGGTACGTCGTTGCTACTATGCTGGGGGCAAAGAGTTCCATTTCGTCCCCTGAATCATATTCATCTTTCTCTTTTTCTGACAGGAGTTTCCTCATCAACTCCTCCATCTGAGTCAGGCACTCGAGGGTTTGGTCCTGATGTCCGTGGTTATTCCGGGGCTGGTCAACAGCTCCGGTTCCATTGTACATATTTGGTGGGTTATTGCCCCTCCTATCTTGAGATAGGTTATTTGGGACATTCCCACCGTTACTTACTTCGGACAGGGCCCCCCTTGAGCGAGCGTGGCTCTCTCCTCGTGCCGGTTCTCCCCTATGAGAGTTAAGGCGATCTCGAAGGTCGCCTCCCTGGGTGGTTTGGTGACTTTGTGCCGAACTCAAACGCTGACGCAGGTCTCCTCCTGAAAGATCACTTCGGTGACTGTCGGTCCCGTGTCTCCTGCTAGACAGGCTTGGAGTCCGCCCTCGGTGGTGATGATCCGGTCTTTCCCTTGGCGCCCTGCTACGCCGGGAAGGTTCAGCTGATGGCGGGTCTCTCCTATTACTCCCATAGGCTGGGATATCTCGGACGGGTCGAGGAGGAGACGGATATCTGATCGAAGATGGAGGATGTCTGATTGGAGAGGCTATCCTGGTTCCGTCAGGTCGGATTAAATTTGGTGGGGGCCTTTCGACCCTGCCAACCCGCTGGTCCTGCGCCTGGCGATCTGGACGGTTGTTGGGGACGGGCTGATGCTGTGAGCCTTCCCCGGATCTCCTTCGGGAGTTTCCTCGAGCTCTCCTAGGTGCGCTCGAGGATGGTTGGGAGCTAGGAGTCGACGTTCTGACCGAACGGCTATTGTTCGGCTCTAGGCCTTCCTCTGAAGTCTGCCTCCCGACGGTGTGATGAAGGGGTGGAGTTGGCTGCTGGAAGTCTATCCGAACGGCTATGCCTGGACCGGTTACCCCGGCGAGACTTAGGAGCCTCGCCTTGCCTCTCTCCGACGTTAACGCCGGTTGTGAGAGAGGGTAGTCGGGCCAGCATATCCTGGATTTGCTTACTAGCTGTTGCTAACTGGCTCCTTAGCTGAGCGTTCTCCATTTCCACCGCAGTATAATAACATGGGTTCGGATTAGGCGGCCGGGGCGCCGAACTACCAGCATCATCTTGGCCCGCCGGCTGCTTTCCTGGCCGCTGTTGGGTTTCAGGAACTTGTTCACCAGGGATGGTAGTATGATGAGCCTCCTGCCCATCATGTTATTCTGTCTCGTTACCATGCCTGGACCAAGTAGTCACCATAGTTGGATGTTTGCAACAGCACTAATCGGACTTGCTCTCAATGAAAGCACCAAACTGTTGACGCGGTTCTTCGCCAACAGGAAATTAAGAAAAGAAGAGAAAGGGACTAGTGCTAGAGTTGAACCGAAACAAATATATGATCTTAGGAAAATGAAATGGCTACTCGAGACACGTTTTTTAAGTGGTTCGAAGGTTAAAATCCTCCTACTCCACTAGTCGATATTATTGCTATATTCAGGGTATATAATTATAGAGTATTTCTTACAAGAGGGAATCCAACCCTTATTAACTCCCAATGTCTCCATATTTATAGGAGAAGGCACCTGGGAGTTGGTAAGGAGGCCATCCTGTGACCTTCTTTCCTATCATGTCAACTATGTGACATACACGATTAATTCCTAAACCTGACACATAAGTGTGGTCAAATCAATAGGTAAGGGGATAATGGGCTGCACGACCCAACCTAGTTGAGGGTGTCTGAATACGCACGTTCCTGCTGCGTGTCCGAGAAGTCAGGGATATATCAGACACGTGATGTCTGATATATGCACGTTTACCTTGCGTGGCTGGCTTTATAAAGGGTCATAGCCTTCAAATCCAGCTCGTACTGCGGGCTGGATGCTTGACCCGACCTTCGGTCTTCAGAGCCCGGACTCTGTCTTTAAGTTACCAGGGGCGAACCCTTAGATTACCTCGAGCTAAGGAGGTGTGACCTTACGACGCAGCTCCGGTCGCCGGGGGATGTCCACGAGATAACCATGGTTAGGCCACAGCTCAGCTTGCTAATCAGCCCGTGGGAAAATCAGGGCGTACACGTAGAAATACGTGTCTATGCATTCTAAATCTTCTTCTAAATTGATAGTCTGTATACACCGGTTCATCAGAAAAGTAGTCATCGAACAAACGTTGATGTCCTTCTACATGACCCCTATCAATATGGGCTCTCTTTCTTCCTTGCCTTGTTGAGCTACCACCATCCATGAAAGCTTTGAAATATTGATCATCATGATCGTCAGTACACTCTGTAATTATGATATCCTCTAGACTCATATTATCGTATGAATTCGCAGAATTTGGCGAATCCATTGTCGAACTTAGAGTATATGATATTTGAGAATGAAAGATAAATGAAGAGTAAAATGAAGGACGGAATGATCAGTTGAGTAAAAAGATGATTGAAATTTTGTATTTATTGACATGGTGACATATATAGCCGTTAAAATGTAGCCGTTAAAATATTGCTGTTAAAATGTAGTCGTTACTAAATAATAAAGGATAGTTTATTTAAATAAATCAAAATACATAATAATGCCATTGATGAAAATACAAAGCAATTACAACTTTAGGATATTAGTCTTAATATAAGTACACATGGCTTCATGATTTTTCTTTTGCTCAGGAGTCATATGCGATGTGTCCATGATGAGATAATCCATATATCCTTTAATCTTATTATCTTCTGCCTCTTTCTCCTTTATCGCCACCAATTTCTCTAATGCAACTGTTTTTCGTTCACTAATCTCTATAAATCTAGCATGTGTGTTTTTTTTTTCCTTTCCTTTTCTCTTTGTTGCCTTTTGGCCAGTAGGGCGTACTTCACGTACTTCATCGTCGCTGATGTCTGCATTAGAAGATGAAGTAAATGCCCCTGATTCTGACACCTTTGTTCTCTTACCACATGTTGGTTGGTACATTGTATTCCATTTCGGCTCAACCTTTAGCAATCTCCAACAGTCTACAAATAAAAAATTTGAGTTGTTATTTTCAGATTTGTATAATTGATGTGCATTCTCAAGAATTTGCTCATTAGACCAACCACTGTGATGTGCTAATTGAACTCATTTATAACATCCATTGAATCGCGCCACCTTTTGATTCATCTTGTTCCAATGGTCTTTGCATTGCCTTCCAGTCCTTGCTTGCTCACCTTTTTGGTTGGTGTTGAAGTAATCTGCGATTCGAGCCCAGAAATGTGTAGAAGTCTGGTCATTCCCCACAATGGCATCCTTAGATGTATTAAGCCATCCACTTATAAGAAGTATAGTTGCTTCCTTGCTCCATTTGACTTTACCTTTATGCCTTGATTCATCTTCATTGTGTAGAATAATATTTTCCAACCCTTCAGCACAATGTTCAGGTTGGGTTTCAGAGATAGATGTTGACGATGTTTCGCGATTCAAATCAATACTATACTTTTCTATACTAGGCCTATAATTTCTTGAAACCATTTCAGGTTGGTGTAGGGAAGGCATATGAAAGGCATATGGTAGTGAATTTGTTGGTGTGAAGAATGGAGCTTGTTGGGGCGTCTCAAAAGAGCCAAAATTTTGGTAAGGGTAAGAGGACATTGGATAATTTTGAGAATTTAGAAAACTTTGGTTAAATTGAGAATATTGGAAATTTGGATTTAGGGGATTAGTAGATTGAGTATTTCGAAAAAATTTTATTGAAATGGGAATATTGAAAATTTGGATTTTGAGGGTTGGTATGTGGAGAATATGATGAATTTTGAAAAACTTGAGAATATTAAAAATTTGGATTTTGGGAATTGGTACTTGAAGAATTTTGGAAATCCATTGATAGGATTTTTTTTTTTTTTTTGTGATATTGATAATTTGGAAGAAAAATATAGTGTGAAAATGAAATTAAGTAAGTGAGTATTTATAGAAAAAAAAAATTCTAACAGTAACAAAAAAAATATGTATATATATATTTATATAAAAACGGTAAGAAAATAAATATGTATATATATATAAAATTATATGTATATATATATTTATATATAAAAAAAAAGAGAAAAAATAAAAAAGGACCGTTGTCTCTGTGGTTAGGCAATGGTCAAAATTTTTAAGAACTTCAATGCATAAGCTACACTTTGTGTCAGATTTTGGTCAATGGCTACTACTATAGCTCTCCCCATTGGAGATGCTCTAACTACGCCTCTTTGAAGAAAGTGATGTTAAAGTAAGGTAAGTTGTGAAATCTAACTATGAAATGGGTAAAAAATTAACTAAATAATTTTTTTAACTATTTATGAATAATAAATAATAAATATGGAAAATTATCAAGCTATCACCGAAAAAATATCTACCACTGTTTTATATAAAATTAGATATTTATATAATAGAGAGGCCCTATAATTTATTGAGAAATTTACAAGATACACTATATTACTTGAAAAAACTTTATTTATACGGACTAACGGAATTTATTTTTCTTTATACGATTTTGATTGTATTTTTACTTTTTTACAATGTCTTCAGTCTACTATCCACGATGCTATTTTCACCAGCAAAGAGTCATAACCCACTTGAATTCTCAGCAACGGCGAACATGGTGATGACTAATATTTCGTGAACAACGACCAATTGTCTCAAAGCGGAGCTCCAAGGTCAATCTGAAAGTCTCCAAACATTTCACCAAGATCAACGAACATATTGCAGAAAGACCAAAAGTTACAAACTTGTCGCCGAGGTAGCCGTTCCACTGCTGATGACGAACAGGAGCGCAATGAGCTTTTGACTATTATTTTGCTGGCAAGAGGATGATCAAAGAAAAATGCTTTGAGCTTGAAAGACAAAGACTAGGAATGAAGTTGGCATACAAAGGGAAAGAGAGAGCTGGTGCAAACATGGTTGGTTCCTAGGATGAGCCATATCGGTGAGCTTCAGCTCTCTACAGTCACCCTTTTTCTTAGTCTTCTTCTTATTCTCTCTATATATAAATATAAATATTAATATGTATATGTTTTGTTTATATGATTTTAACTTAGTTTCATGGCCAGATGGTGATTATTTTCCATAAACGAAAGCAATAAAAGCAAGAGGGGTATAATGAATATATATATATATATATATTTATATATAAATGAAAGCAACCTACGTTTTAACTACACCGACTGGGAACAAGTATGATTGGAGAAAGAGAGTAGTGTCAAGTGTTGCCTTTAAATAGCAATTTTGTAGATTGCATGCTTATTTAAGTTTTATTATGTACTAATATTTTGAGTTGATGTTTAGTTTTTCTTGACACCTTTTACAATACAATGATAAGCAATGTTGTTTTTTTGTTATTTTTTTTAGATTATTTTAGATGTATGTTCATATCTTTTTATATATATATATATATTTAGTTTATTTTTGTTATCTATGTAATATTAATAGACACTAGTTCACACAACACAAGAAAGCACACAAAGTAAACTCAAGGTGGAATAGTATATTATTGCATGTTAAAGAATACAATTATAAAAATTTATGATCTAAACAATTGTAGTTCTAAGTAGCAGATTTATCTATAGTTGTTTTCATGTTGTTTAAATTTATATATAGTTGTTCTGTTGCTGTGTTGATGTCTAATTATTGTTTAATTGTTTTTAGATATATTTTGATTTTTTTTATAAAAAAAAATATATTAGTATGCAATGGATTGACTTCTAATTGTTGTCCAATTGTTATTTTTTTAGTTGTTTTTTAATATGTTAGTATGCAGTGCGTTAATGTTTTGTTGCTTTCCAATTGTTTTTTTTTTAGTTTATTTTGTATATATGTTTAGTTGTTTTAAGAAATATTTTGAGTTTATTTTTAACACATTTAAAAATGCAAGGAAAATTGTTTTGGGGTTGTTGTTTTGTTGTTTTTTAGTTTATTTTGAGTTAATGCAATGAATTGATATCTAATTGATATTTCAATACTATATTATTGTGAGGTTGTTGTCGTGTTGCATTTAAGTTGTTTTTTTGATATTGTATTGCAGTGTGTTGCTTTTTTAAAATGTAATAATGAATTTTTTGATGTTGTTTTTGTGTTGTTTTTTTGTTTTTTGGTAACTGCAATGGGTTGTACTATGTTGTTGTGAGATTGTTGTCGTGTTGCTTTCTTGTTGTTTTTTTAACTTTATGCTTTGTAGGTTGATGCTTAGTATAAATTATATTTTTGTAATTTTGAAACACTAAAATTGTATTTTTAAAAACTTAAGTTAGTAAAAATATAAAAAAAAAATGAAGGACGGTAAAAATGTAAAAAAAAATCATAAAAAGTAGGTAATTATAAAAAATAAAAATAAAACCCTAAATTTATATTTAACTTAGACAGCCATTTAGTTAGAACTGACCCTACTCATATGGTGTTCTGAAGCCCATCTCTCGCTGCAACAGAACCCACACTTGAGAAACTCGTCACCTTCATATCCCAGAATTGGGTGAGATGGAGAATGAACAAGTGACAAATGATTTAAGTGATGAGGAGAAGGAGAATGGAGTAGTTCATTTTGTACAAATCTTGAGGTTGTTCAGTGAGGGAGCGAGCAGGCGAAGTTTTAAACTGTGTTTGGGTTGCCCCCCTTTATGTGGGCTTCGACCAATAAGGGCTCCAAAGCCCAAATAAACAAGAAGACAAATGTTTGTGATGGTTTTTCAAGCTAGAGAGAGGTGGGCTAAACTTTCTCCATTTTAGGTCAATTTTTTTGTGTAGTGAGTCCTTTTAATGTGATATATAATAAATCTATCCATTTCAATTTGTGATTTTTCATCTCTAAGGTATTCTCTTACTATACTCATTTAGTGAAACATAAATATTTTATATGAATATTGTATTGTTTATCTAAGATTGTATTCTTGATGCAGATGGAAGATTCTACTTATACTGGATAAGAACATTATAACCTCATTATTATTGTTGGTGATAGTGTATTATTTAAGTGGCATGGAATATGCTTCCCATGGTTTTTCTCATTGGGTTTACTACTCTTACTCTTGTGGTGATAAGATTTGCTATTATAATAGTGCTAGGTTGTGGTATTTGATGAGAATCACATTTGTGACATACAAAAAAGGTAAAAGCTATTGAATATTGTCATAGGCTTTTCCCAACAATTTGTTATTGATTATTGTCATAGGTTTTTCCCAACAATTTGGACTAGAAGATGAATATATTTTTTCCTTTTTGGATTTGCTTTTATTTTTTGTTGATTACGTTTAACAATTAAATGTTGAAATTAATAAGAAATTATACCATTTTAGTACTTTGTCGCCTATCTTGGAACCAACTTAGTATCTTGTTGTTTACTTAATACTAATTTAAAATGTACACTAGTTTTGGTAAATATTTTTTTGACAAAAAAATTATAAATATATTTTATTATGGGTTTATTAAAAAATTGTTCCCAAAATTACACCCAATATAGAAATTTTTTTAAAAGATTGAAAAATATGGCAGTTTTTTTCTCTTAAGTTTCTTATGACATTTTTTTGTTTACATTTGTATAGGAGTTTTTTCCCATGTATTTGTAATATTTTATTTATATATCATATTTTATTGTTATACAATTTTAGCTCACTAGTTTTAATGTGTTTTGAGGCTATTTTTATAATTTTAATCTATTTGTAATATTTTTTATCATCATGTTTTATAAAACCATTTTTTTTTACATTATTTAAACAAAACAAAAAAAAAATCTAAGACCTTCTTCACCATGATTTTTATTCTCCTTTCTTCTTCTATTTCTTTTATTCTATTTTATTATCTTCTTCAACATTTTCTCTATAGTAATCGGTTACCATTATAAAAAAAATTGATTTTTTTATGTGGTAGTAATCATCTGCCACTGTCAATTTTTTTACTGATGTCTGATAACAAGTTACTCCTATAAAAATCATTTTTATTTTTTAAGCGATGTAGTGGTAATTGGTTACAACTATAAAAAAATAATTTGTAATGTACCACTATTAAACTACCAACTCAATTATCATTGGTTACTTAGTCAGATTTGAAAAAAAAATTGATATAAAGATAATAAACTAAATGATTGTGATGGTAACTTGTTACAGGTATGTTTGAAGAAAAAAAAATTAGATTTGGAAAAAAAAGAACCAGTTGCAATAGTAACATGTTACTTAGGAAAAAAAATTAGATTCAAACAAAAAATTTAAATTGATCATAATAGTAATTGGTTACAACTTGAAAATCAGATCTATACAAAAATATATATATAAATTGATCATTATCGTAATTGGATACAGCTAGGTTGAAAAAAAATCAAATACGAATAAAAAGAATCAGTCCACATGGTACCTAGTTACTTAAACAGGTCTGAAAAAAATCAAATTTAAACAAAAAAATCTGAATAAATTGTGATGATAACCAATTATATTTAGCAGATGTGAAAAATAAGAAGAATAATAGCAATAAAAAGAATAACATTAAAATCAGAAGAAGAAGAAATAGAGGGGGGTGGAGTTGCATCATCATAGGGGGGGTGGGGGGCGAGAAGAAGGAACCGAGTAAGGGAGGAGAGAGGGAGAAATGATAAAATGAAGATAGATGTCGTGAGGGAGAGAAGAGAGAATGTGAGAGTCTAAGATAATTTTGGATAAAAATATGGTAATCCATTTTTTTTATATTTGATGGAATTCTCATGTTTTAAACTTTTTTTTTTTTTGTTGTTGTAAAACTTACTATATTTTGTGGCATTCTTTTTTATCCATAAATATAGAAACTCACGTATTTTTTCTCATATTTATGTAAACTTCTTTCTGCTTTAACAAAATACCATAATGCACCTCAAGATTTTGAAAACTAGTAAAACGGTAAAAAAATGGTCTCCTAAGTTTGGTTTTGGTCAAACTTATTTTAAATAAGACCAAAATACTCGTATATATAATTAGTTAATCAAATTATATTTTCACAATCCTTTTGTGCATTAGGTTTGTGGGTGTGTATGATGAATCTTCATATATCATGATGTGCTATTGACTTAAGTGGCATGTATTTTATTTTACTCCTAAAATTTGAGATGTATTAGAGCACTTACTTCATCAAATCTTATTTATTCTTCAAAATACTTGAGTAAATTTAAATTTCTTTATTTTACATCATTATGTTGTATTACACCATCAACTTCTCAATTTTTTTTTTATGTACTTCATTTAAATAATATACATTTTGTTAATATACATAATACACATTAACAAAATATGAATAAAATATTATTAAACTATTTTTGAAGGAGGAATATTAGAGGTGCACTATAGCATTGTGTAAAATACAGCATCTCATGTGTTGTGGTTTTAATACTTTTTCTACACTATTGTGAGTGCTCTTACCGAACTCTTTTGTTCACAAAATTTCAGCTTTTTAATTGGGAAAAATGGGTGGAAAGTGCCGTAGGAACAAACTAATATTTATACACAAAACAATCACAACGTAAGAATGGCATAAAAACAAATGAAAATCAAAACTATCTGAAGTTGGAAAATAATGGGGGAAAGAAATATATGACCAAACCATAGAGTACATTACCATCAACCAACAACACAAACGGCATACAGAATTATATTAAATAACATGTGATTATATTAATTAAATAAATAACCCTAACCAAACATGAAAAACTAAACAAGCTCAACAAAACAAAAACGACACTATAAAATATTATCAAAATCAAATGACCATTTGGAAAAGTCAAACATTCGGAAACGGGAAAACGATACGACCTGAATCTGAATGTAACAGGTGGGCTGGGCTGGGCTGCGAGTCCAACTTAGGTAGTGGACTGTGGATTTGTGGGCTACAATCTCATGGGCTGGACAGCTGATTCCATCATAATTGAATTGAACCAGAATAAACAAAATTTGTGAGACTTATCCCTTTCTTGAATGACCTTTATTAAAAAACAAAGAACATAGTTTAATAAAAAAAAAAATCATATTCATATGTTTATCTTAAAATTAAATCAAATATCCTTTTTTTCAAGAAAAAAAATTATAACTTTAAAAATAACAAAAATATAATAAAAACATATATATATATAAATGTATATAATATTAAGACAATTATTACTATATATATAAAGACATATTTTTTAAAGATACGAAATATTATAACTTATTATAATATAGATTTTATTCCTATTTATAACTGGTTACAAACATGGGTGTTCATCAAACCGCCAACAACACACAATCTGCCCACACCATACCACAATTTGCAGTTTTGGAACTTTTCGTGGTGCGATTGCGGTTTGTATTTTTGCCAAACCTCGCGGTGCAATTTGCGATTTTGAATTTTATAAATGTGTTTCAAACTGTACCCCACTACATTACATCGTTATATTTATTAATATTTTATATATATAATTTTACTACATCTAAACTTAAATAGATATATATTTATATAGTATAACATACATAATATCTAGAAAAATTATTATGTTTCATAAAATGTTAACACATATTCTACCTTAATATAAAAATTTTACTTCTATATCACAATTTTTTCTTTATTATTAGTTTGTTGTATTTTTATTGTTTTGCTAAAAGTTTATTAGTTTGTTGTATATTTATTATTTTGTTATAAACTATTTAGTTATAAGCTTTATTATGAATATTTATTAATTATAATATTTAATTGTTAAATTATTTAGCAATAGGTATAAACCGTCTATACCGAACCGCACCATATCGTATTTTTGTAGTGCGATTTATGCGGTACGGTTTGGAAAATTATTCAAACTGTGCATATGCAGTGCGGTCCAATAAATTGACAAAAAAAGGCACCACAAACCAGAGATACCCCACTTACAAGTTACACAGATTATTACTATATAAATTTTGTTCATAGTCCAATACACAGATTATTTAACCCCCTAATGCTGATCATTACCCATGCATGAATCTAAGTGCACTTAATTACCGCGTTCAAAACAGTATATATTTCCCATCTAGTCTTAAGTTGTTTCGAAGTTTCTATTTATCTTATTATATTGAAACGTGGCTTAGTCAAATGTATAATACATATAAATATAAATAAGTATATATATATATATATGCCTCCATGAGTCCATGACCACGAGAATGCCGCCTTCCTAGTCAATATCCTTGGTTTAATATAAAGTTAGTGATTGGGACAGCAATCTGTAGTTAAAAAAAAAGCCTAACAATTGTGTTACTTCTTTATTTATTAGAAACTCAAAGAGTCTTTATTAATTTTATATAAGACTAGAGATATGATTAATTTTTAATATTTGGGTCAAGTCTTTTATCAAATTTAATTGAGTAGGAAACTTATATGGTATTTGGTCTTTTCTCTGATTGCCTAATTTGGTTGTTTGGATCATCACTTAGATCACAAGATCAAATTATATCTATACAACTTGCATTTGACATGATTTTTGATTTAATCAATTATCAACAACTCATAGTTTGATTTGAGCTTTGTAACTTTTCTTTTCTCAGTCCCATCCCAATCTTATTATATTGTACAATCCTATCATCATTCATTATACCCTTTTGACAATCAAATCTGATCATTCATTAAACTATTTTGCTTCACAATACAATCACGAAACCGTCAGTTATGGAGGAAAAAAAATGCCTAATAGAACATTGAACCAAATAAACTGATCCTAAGGTGCTGACTTTTTGAAAACTGGAAATTTCATGTGAACTATGGGTCTTTGAACTTGGACTAGTGTGAATAGTTTTCATTCACGTACAAAATTGACCATTTTAGTGCCTAAACTCAAGTTGAACTCTCCAAAGTGGAACAAGGGTTTATTTAAACAATTTAATAATTACATCATTACTTTCATCATAATCACTATTTAGTCAATCAATATACATCGAACCATAAATGACTTAAAAAATAAAGAATGAAAAGAATCATGATATAAGAAAAGCCCATAATTGGTGGATCGGGTTGTGTGAGCCCACGAGATATATACCTAATCATATATGGGCCCCATTTAGTGATTCGCCACCAATCAACAATGGCCGCCAAAAAATCAAGCGCACAAGATTTGTCCTATCTCAAAAATCTAATCTCACAATCACAAGATCAAATAAATAAAAATTAAAAAAAAAAAAGATAAAAAATCAACCTACCGAAAGGGGTAGCTAATCTCTTAGGGCTGGCATGGGCCACCACATAGGATCTATGAAGCCCATATGAAAATCAATGGGCCCACTGCATATTTTGCGTACACAGAAACGAGTACGAGTTGTGAGTTAGAGACACTGACCTCTGCACGACCCCTGACCATGTTTGGTTTGGTTTGGTGCACTAAATGAATAGACTTGTACGGTGGCCATCTTTATTTTATTTATTTGATATTATTTTGGTTCGAAAATGATTTACTAATTTGGAAAAAATAATAAAATAAATAAGTTTATGTAAAATTTGAACCGTGGGTTGGGTTCACACCTTTCGTGAATTGACCCACAGCGGACGCAGACCAAGGGTTCGGTGTATCTACCATCACGACCTTTATAGAACCGACAAAGCTTAACACTACTACTTGTACAACTCTCCCCAAAACCATATAGATATTTTCTCATGTACTTCAACCATTTTACTTGGCTTCATATAAATAAATATATATATAAATATTTTTTTAGCTTCTGTCCGAATAATTTGGCGTTGCGATAAAAAATATTTAGGAGAAATAGGATTGATTTTTATTCATACAAAATTGCGAGCTACAAAAATAGCTATAAAATATCTATAAACCAAAACATATATGAATGTAAAAAAAAAAAAGGATTCAGCAAGTACATAAAGCTACTCTCTTATCCCCACGTGTATTAATGTATTACGAAATAGTATGCGTATATCTTAAGTACTAAGATTAGCATATGTACTGTGAGAAAATAGAATTGTGGTATATTATGTATATATATATATATATATATATATGACAATTTTTGTTTTTATAGTAATTTTATTTTAAGCTTTACCAGTAGATTCTTAGTGTTTCTCAACCCGTGAATAGTTTTCGGCGCGACTTTTTTTTATGACCGTGTATATTGTAGCTATTTAGAGCATCCTGCAAATTTTCAGAAAATTCCGAATAGTACCGAAAACTAGGTTCAAACATATTGTTTTCCACGCGCATAAAAAAAATTAATCACGCGTGCAACAACATGTTTGAACCTAGTTTTCGGTACTGTAAACTATTCAGAATTTTCTGAAAATTTGTAGGAAGCTCTAAATAGTTACAATATACACGGTCATAAAAAAATCGCACCAAAAACTGTTCACGGGTTGTAAACACTGAGAACCCTACCGGTAGGGCTTAAAGTGAAGCTCCTATAGGAGAATTCCCATATATATATATATATATGTTAGAATTTTTATATAGAGGATTTATTTTAAGCCCCTGCTGGTGGAGCTCTTAGTGTTCTCAACTCATTAATAATTTTCAGTGCGATTTTTTTTATGACTGTGTATATTGTAGCTATTTAGAGCATTCTGCAAATTTTCAGAAAATTCCGAATAGTTTACAGTACCGAAAACTAAGTTCAAACATGTTAATGCACGCGTGACTAATTTTTTTTATGCGTGTGGAAAGCAACATGTTTGAACCTAGTTTTTGGTACTGTAAACTATTCGGAATTTTATGAAAATTTGCAGTATGCTCTAAATAGCTACAATATACACGGTCATAAAAAAATCGCACTGAAAATTATTAACGGGTTGAGAACACTAAGAGCTCCACCAGCAGGGGCTTAAAGTGAAGCCCCTATAGAAGAATTGTCATATGTACAAAATTTTCAGATTATATAATCTGTTTTGTTAAATGATGTTATATTTTATGAGATATTTGCAGCATACATACTTAATGTTTCACATTTACTATAGTTATATACTTTTTTTTTTAATGTTACAGCAAAAATATACAATGTTCAATATATGTTAAAGATAAATACCTAACTTTTTTTTTCACGAAAAAAATACCCAAAATTTGTTAAGTGTTGACTCACTAGATATGTATCACTCCGTAATTTAGGTATTCTTGTTCTCAAAATATGTATTAATTTAAAATGTCTTTTTAATTCATTTTTCTAATTTTAAATATATATTTTTTACAAAAATATGAAATAGATCGATTACAGAATGACAAATATTTGCTTAGTCAACATGCTTAATAGCTCTAGCAGAGGAGGTACTTACAGAAGCAATGTTTTAGTAACTTTATGTATTTTTACCACAAAAAAATATTAAGTATTTATCTTTAACATATATTGAATATTGGGTGTTTTTGCTATAAAATTAAAATATTAAGTATTTAACTTATACAAGTGTAAAACATTGTGTATTTATACCCAAATACCCGTAAAAATATATATTAATACTTTTTAAAATTAAAACAAAATAAAAATAAATTAAAACACAAACTAATAAACTAAAACAAAAATCTCTACTCCCAATCCCTCTCACGTTCTCCCTTTCCCGCTCTCTCTCTCCATTCTTCCTTTCTTATAGAGTCCTATAATTTACTTAGCTAGTTAGATAGTAGTAGTAGTAGTAGTAGTAGTAGTAATAGCTAGTATTAGTTATAGTATGTTCATTACTATGTATTTTGGTTCAAGCTGGGACTTAGTTGGAAACTCCTAGCAATAGTTATGGATTTTATAAGTTTAACCTATAGTTTAAGAATATTAATTATAACATAAGGTTTGATTAATATTGCTGGTTATTAATATGATAATTATTATAACCTAAGGTTTAGATAGAGCTAATAAAAATATGACACTTGTCATGAGCATGGTTATTCCTAAGGTTATGATTATTAAGGAATTATTATTTTAATAATAAAATAAGATAAATATAAGACTTAGTCTTCACCAAAATCTGATAGGAGTATGATATTTGTCACAATTTTATTTATTTGTGGATTAGGATGTAAATAGATTTTTCGTAACTTTAGGGTACTATAACTTTCGACCTGTTTTTGACCTAGTTATGTTATGAATTTCGAAAAATAGTATTTCTAGAAAGTTGTAGATAATTTAATTAGCTTTCTAACGATATAAAGAGAGTCCAAATCGGAGTTGTACAGCTCCAGATATGTTGATTTTACTGCAGGGGAGTTTAGAGTTACGAGATCTATGGAGTTAGAAGTTAGGATTCTATTTGTTTTTATTATTTTAAAATTCAAGTTTTGAATCCTTAAATCTCTCTGAAAAATTTAACCAATTCCTAAGCCTTTGGCTGAAGGATATTCAAATATTTTCAATTAAATTTATTATTTTTATTCAAAGCCAAAAAGAAGATTTTTATTCCTAGAACTCTATAAATAGGACCTAGCACTAAACATTTTCATTAATTCTTCAAGCATTGATCAGAGTCTTCCATGTGCTAGTGAGACTATAGAGTGATAAACACTTGGATTGGGGTTATAAGCTTAATAAACACTTGGGAAGTAAGGTTATAGTGTATTTCGATTTCGAGGTATAGTTCGGTCATAGAAGCATTCAAGGTATTCCTAATTCTAGTTCCTTTCTGTATTGATTCTTATAGTTCTTCTCTACTCAAATCCTAACTCAGTCTTTTCTATTCTTGGTTAGGCATCTAAGTTCTTCGAACTTAAGGTTTTCATTGGTAAGTATCGTTTCGATGGTGTAGTTTATTCTTTCCATCTCTTTTCTTTAGTATACTCACCTCTATATTATGGTTTTTAAGAGTGTTCCAAAATCCCGACTTTGTTCTCATCATCCCGGTATATTGGTAAGGAAAATAGGATAGGATTTTATATGCTATATGATATGTGATATGTTATCTTATGTTATGTTGTGTTATGAAATGTTATATTGTGTATGTTTGTAGACTTGGGCATATGACCTGTACACTAACAAGCCCCAATAAATTTATGGGCATATGACTTGCTTAGCTAGCAAGCCCCACAAATCTAATGGGCATATGACTTGTTTAGTTATGGGACCCCAAGTAATAATGGCCATTATAGTATGTGTGACATATGTTTATGATATGTTTTATTATATGCTACGTTATGAATTTTATGTTATTGAGTTATGTGTTAGGTTTTCCTTGCTGGGCATTAGGCTCATTCCTTTATTTTTTAGTGTGATGCATGAAACTAGATACGGAGGCGGAAGGATTCTTGGAAGCTGGGCATGTGTGTTAAGGATGAACGGACTGAGTGGACTACGTGTCGATCGAGGATGAAGTTATTTATATTTAGTCTTTTAGATCATGTTTTTCCGCATTTAGTTTTTTTAAACAATTGAATTAAAGTTTATGTTTTCTTTTAAACAATGGGTACCCATGCCATATTTTCTATTATTATGTATTTGATACAATATTTTGAGATTTAATAAAGTTAAATTATTTCTTATGTATCTTTCCCAAAATAGTAGCTATGTATAGTAGATCTAATCGTCCAAGGTCATAGAAATAGTTGGCTCATTACATTTCTTGACCTCCTTTTCCTGATCTTCCTCTAGATCTCCTTCTCCCTCTCTATTTTCCTTTCCCAATCTTGATCATCCTCTCCGTTCTCGATCTCATTCCTCGTTCTATTAGTTTTTCTCTTATCTCCTTTCTATGGTGTTGGTGAATACACTACCAGAAAAAGGCTCTACAGCAACGACAAAAGTCGTCGCAGTAGGAAATCCTTTTTTTCAGTTGGACTGGGATATTGCGACGACATGTCGCCACTGTTTGTGATGCAAGATTTGAAAATTTGAATTTAAAAAAACTTCTACAGCAATGACATGTGGTCGCTGTAGGTCTGTCGACCTCTTCATCTACAGCGACGACATGTCGTCGCTGTAGGTATACAATTTTTAAAAATATATATATTTAATTAATTATATTGATTAAAATTTATTTAATAAATTGTTAAATATTAAATAAATAAAACCAATTTATTAATTAAATAATAAAACCAATTTAACAATATTCATAGTCTCCAAAATGTAAGATAACAAAACATAAGTAGTATTGTCTCCAAAATAAAAAGAAAACAATACAAAATATGAATAATTTAAAATAGTAAGTTAATAAAACTAAATATCATCAAAATCAATTTCAAAGTCATTATCGTCGGGTTGTTGTGGTGGTTGTGGCTGTTGTGGTTGAAAACTTGCCATCATGGACAGTATCATGTTCATGTCCAAGTTGATAGGATGAAATTGTGGAGGTTGGATGCTTGGATTTGTTGTTTGCAAATATTGTTGCATTTTCTGGAAGTCGTTGTTCTGGGTCATTAAGGCTTGACTGAAGTGTTGAATCATGGACTAGAAAGCCTCAGGTGGTATTGTCGGAGGGCCAACTATGGTGGACGGAAACGGTGATGCCTCTGATTGTGAAGAGGATCCAGTGGCGCTTGAGGAAAATGTACTAGTGCCCTTCAACTTCCATCCAATAACTCGGTTGTGGCCACGACGTTTTTTGAGACGACTTGTGTCTCATTGACTGTAACGCCCTGCTACTTAGGGTCCGTTACCAAGTATGTTTAAAATCAGTGTTGGACTTGCTAAACAAGTCTTTTGGACTAAAATTGTGATTAAGCCACTAAAGGTTTAGGTATTAAAAACTTTTGGTTAAGTCATAAACATTTCCATTAGATCAAAAGCATGTTCTTAACACGGTATTCCAAAAACATCAGTTTAAAAGCTGGTTACAACATTCAAGTTACATCATAAGCTGACCTAGGTGGCAAAAGTTGGGTTAAACCCTAGTTTCCTTGAGCATCTTGGCTGTGGTGGTCGAGCAGACTGCATATGTACATGTCACTGCTATTACCCTCCGACTCATGGCTGGTTGAGCTTCTCTCTACCTTAACCTGCATCATAAAGCACCCGTGAGCCAAAAGACTCAGCAGGAAAACATATTAAACAATTCACAGAGTGGTATAACTGTCAAATAGTAGTAACTGAATCTGTTGTACTTATTATACAAATGAGCAACCATAGAGTTGCACAAGTGCGTGTCACACTTCCTTTCAATTTGTTGGCATCCGAGCCAGACAAGTGCGTGTTGCACTCCCAGGGTGGCCCAGCCATGGTGGCCTGCACTCCACGTGCATAGTGTCAATATCAGCTTATAAAATAAGTCCTACTAGTCATTGACTTATAAGTCAAGCCTCATATGCCCCCGACTTATAAGTCAAAGCATTACGACCCTCGACTTATAAGAGAAGTCCCTCAAAGTCCAATATGCTCTCGACTAATAAGTCGATCCCCAATTAACATCCTAGTAATCCTCTGGTTCATAAACCGAGCTTTATTGTCACAACAGACAATCACATATTTCATTTAACATACGTACCTACTGATACAATGCATTATAATACACTCAAACAACAATCATAGGCATAATCATAATTATGCGCATTCCAGTGTACTTAACCAGATATTCACAAACATAATTATAATCATGCTCACTAACAGGGCCAAGGTCTTAATCATGTCTATATTTGACCATTGGACTAAATCCTAATCACACATTCACATGCTAGGTACAGTTTTCTTACCTTCCGTCCAAATGCAAGCTATTAGTGATGCCCCTTGAGTACGATCCATGATTCGAGCCCTTAGCGTAGATCTAGTGTAACATCCCAAATTTCCTAATATGGCTTAGTGCCTGGATTAGGTGGCCGGGAGGCAATAATTGAGTTAATAGGTGAATTGTATTATAATATAATTATGCTTATATTTTAAAGACATTAAATATGTGTATGTGGGTCGTTTCTTATAAGAAGGGTATTTTAGTAGTTTGACCCGTTTGGGGTATAAATGTGAATATGTGCTTGTGTGATTGAGACCACATTACTATGTTGGTATATTTGGGTTACTTGACGAGAGGCGATCCCGATGAGCAAGTTAGCAAAAAAGTCACAACGGGATCTTAATACCCGGTTCGGGGTGAACTTAGGGGTATTCGAGTAATTTAGTACATTACCGTGACTTAGTGGGTAATGGGAATTTATTGGTAACTGTGTGAGAATATTGGAAGTAGCAGGAATTATAGGATGCGAATTGTGGATAGCGGGATTTCAAGCAAAGGACAAAATTGCCCTTGTGGATATTTGGTGTAATGCCCCAAATTTCCTAATAAGGTTTAGGACCTTGATTAGGAGGCCGGGAGGGTCATAATTGATTTATTATTGTATTTAATGATTATATGCATGTTTATGTGAATTATATTAGTATATGATGGTGAATGCATGCATATGGGTTTATATTTTAATTGCAAGGGCATTTTGGTAATTTGGCCATTGGGTGAATATTGTAATTTGTGAATGAGATTTCATTATTATGGAGATATATTCGAGCTATTCGGCATGAGACGGTCATATCTATGGATTAGCGGTTTTGTCATAACGGGGTCAATTTTGGGGTAATAGAAATGTTTATTTGGTGATAGATTGTGAGTATTTGATATCAGGATGGAATTCTAGAAGTTTTGACTATAGTATCCCGGGGGTGTTTTCAGGACCCCGAGCACTAGGTTTTATTTGAGGTTACTTAAGCTTGAAGTAGCTTCCCAGATAAGAACGTACGTTAGAAAACCTCTCGTTCTCTCTCTCGACAGTCCGTTATACCGTTTGAGCATTTTTGAGGAAATCTTGAGTTCTAGGAGTCGGAATCAAGCGAGGGTCGAGGCAAAGCGATCCTAGGAAAGATTAGAAGCTTCTTAACCAAAGGATTTGACGGAAAACAACCCAATCAAAGGTAATCTAAGTTTTAAGTTTTAAGTTTTTAAAGTTTTTAAGCTTAGAATTGGACTTTGTGAATTGTTGAGTTTTTGGTTAGTTTGAACCTTGGGTTTTGAGGGTTTTGGAGTATTGGGAAGCTTGGGAACTTTGATTTGATGATTGGGGAATGTTTGGGTATGTTTTTGGAGGATTTGGAGTGCATAAAACACGTTTGGGAATGGCCCAGGGTTGGGGGCCGCGGCCCTAGTTCGATGAAGCAGGTGTCAGAAAATTGGCCTTGCAGGGCGCCGTGGCCCTTGATGGAGGGCGCCGCGGCCCTTGCCTCAGAGAACCCTGGGGGCCGTGGCCCAAGGTGCTAGGGCCGCAGCCCTTGCCCTGTTTTCACCCCGTTTGCTCGTTTTGACCCCGGGAACTTAGCTATGGGCCTTGGGAGTGTCCCTACTACTTGGATTAGTTTGGATTGATCTCTTGGAGGCTAGATATTGGTTTGAAAACCTTTTATTATCGTGTTATTGATGGTGTTCCATATTTGGTTATGACTAGGTGACCGCTAAGGGACTAAAAGTTGATCGTTCTCAAGGGTCGTTCTTTAAATCATTCTAGCTCGACTTTAAGGCAAGAAAACTGCACCCCAAGTGTGACATGTATGGCTATGATCGATGCATGTTGGATGTTTAAATGCAAACATTGATAGCATAATGAATGCTTGGCAATCTTGCCCATTTGCATATGATTATTGTTGAGGCATGCTGGATAACTAAGTGTGATGTATGTGATGCATGAGAAACATGTGATTAGGGCATGCCATGAATGATGAGTATGAGACTGGTCAGAGCTTGAGTCTCTGTGTTTGTGCATGATCATAATTATGCTAGCAACTGTTAAGTAAGCATGCTGAATGCCCTTCTTGTGGATAATTGGCATATGATACACATTGATAGCATTGCTTACTTGTGCATGGTACTGATTAATTAGTCAGATTTGGCAAAGGTGCTAGTATCAACTATGAAGCTGTGACTCATTAGTCAGGTTCGGCAATGGTACTGGGCACTGGTCACACAGGGCTGACTCATTAGTCAGAATTGGCAAAGGTGTTAGTATCAACTGTGAAGCTGTGACTCACTAGTCAGGTTCGGCAGTGGTGCTGGGCACTGGTCACATTGCGCTAACTCACTAGTCAGAACGACCCTAGTGTGATTAGTGCAAGCTATGTCGATTAGACCTAATCGACCTTCTGCATTGAATGACTCAAAAGGCATTAATGCAGGACTGACCTCAAGTTCGTTGAATATAAACAAGCGTTTATCTAGCCAAAGGCTAGTCATCTAGAGCCAGGGCCGGCGAGCCCCGTGACTGTTAGGTCACATGGCTATGGGTACCGGCCCCTTAGTGACATGCTTGTCAGTCACTCACTTGATAAGAGCCATTGGTAACGGTGTCGTTACACGGCTATGGGCACTGGGCCCCTAGTGACTTGGTTGTCAGTCGCTCAGCATGGTTTACCAGAACCTCAAGTGATATTCACTCATCTGATCAGAGCTATGAGCTCTGTATGATCATTTTGATCATCATATGCATGGCTTGGGCATTGAGGCCCCTAGTGACTTGCTTGTTGGTCACTCAGCATGGTTTATCGGAACCTCTAGTGTTACGACACTCATCTGATTAGGATTGACTTGATAGTCCTCCAATCAGAAGGCCAGGATTTCTTATCCTGGATACCCCAACACTTGTTTGAATTCATTTGCATGCTGAGTAGAGCTATGATTGTTAGGCATGCCAAATATGATTTGATATCATGATATGACTATTTATGAGCATATGAGTTTTCTTGCTGGGCTTCGGCTCACGGGTGCTTTGTGGTGCAGGTAAAGGCAAAAGGAAGCTGGACCATCCTTGAGTTGGAGAGCTTAGGTGATGACGTGTACATATGCAGCTGCTTGACCAATACTGTAACGCCCTGGTTACCCCAGAACAGTTACGGTGAACCGGAAATTTGACCCGCTACCCGAGTCCTTTGGTTAAAAACATGATCTAAGTGTTAATATCAGGTTAAGGTGAAAAACCAGCAAAAAGGAAAGGGTACATTTCATTAAGTAAATAAACTGCTCATGAGCCTTTTAAAATGTTTACAAGGTGTTCATAATACAAAAGAGTTGCTACAGTTCCAAATTTACAATCCCCGCCGGCCTAAGCGGCAAAAATAGGGTAAACCCCTAGTCCCTCTGAGAACTCCTTGACCGTGGCGGTCAAGCGGCCCTGTATGTACATCACATCGCCCAAGCTCTCCGCTCAAGGCTGCCCAAGCTTTTCCTTTCCTTTGCCTGCATCACAAAGCACCCATGAGCCAAGGCCCAACAAGAAAACATAATAAAACATGATTTAATATCAACAACTATCATAATAACCATTCAGGACTAACAGTCCAACAAATAGGTGACAATAGCCAAAAGTCACAATAATGAGCATCGCTCCCTCTAGCCATGTGACGATAGGGTCACCAGGGCTTAACTGATAGGTGATTCTTTCATAAGCATGTTCAGGACAGGTGCATGGTGATTGGTCACCCACATAACCTTCCTCACGACTCTAGGGTCGAAACTATGGACAACGTCCCTTAGCCACGTGACAAACGGTCACCGGGGTCATATACCTTGGCTATAGTCATCTGGTCGTAAACCAGGCAAGCGCTTATAAGTTCTTCGACCTTAGGGCCGGTCCCGCATTAATGCCATAGAGCCATTCAATGCGTGATCATCGACTTTAGAGTCGGTCCCTGACTAGTCAGTGTCTCAAGCAAGTAATCAGCATTCATTAGCATTTAATATGCACTCCACATTCACATATATCAACCAACATGCCTCAATATCAAACCGTGCATGTCATATACCTGTACAGGGTGCAACTGTGTTCATACACTGTTTTCTTACCTCAAGTTCGAGCGAGAAGTATGATAAAGACGACCCCTGAGAACGATCGATCCTTTAATTCCTTAGCGGTTACCTAATCACAACCAATTATAACCTCCATTAATGAGAATCCACAATAATAAGGTCTTAACCTAAGCACCACCCTCGGGACCTCGAAACATGCCCACACGGTGAGTAGATTCGATCCCGGGCCTTAAGGATTGAAACCCCAAGTCAAAAACCCTTAAAAACACTCAAAACGGGGTTTGGAAGGAACAGGGTAGCGCTACAGCGCTCAACCCCTAGCGCCACAGCGCTATACTCAGAAACTCCCAAGCACCAGAAAGCCTCCTGAGGAGCGCTATAGCGCCCTAGGGTGGGCGCTGTAGCACTACCTCCAGCCCAAAACATCCCTGAACCGACCTTCTTCATCTCCTTCGTTTCTAACTCGATTCCCAAGCTTCCAAAGCCTATTCTTGATTCCAAATAAACCCAAAAACCATCCTAACACACCCCAAACATCACAAGCATGGGAAACCTAGCCAAAACTCCCAACAAAAACCATGAATTCATCCTAGGAAACTCAGCTACAAAACAAAACCAAAACAGAGCAAACCAGAGAAACCATGGTTAGAAACTTACCCAAAGCTTGGCTTATGAAGCTCTTCAATAGTGGAACACACTCCCAAACTCCCAAGGCTTGCCTCCCAAGCTAGAATCCTCAAAGTTGGCTCAAAAACCACAAAGAAAAAAGAAGAAAAGAAGGTACGGGAGAACTCCTTTTTGCATACTCTGTTTTCACTACTTTCTTCAGCCAACAAGGGTTATATCTATCCTAGGGGTGAAATGTCCATTTTACCCCTAGGTCATTTAATACTTTCTAAAGGCTCCTAAGGGCATTTTTGGTACTTTCCTCCTAACTCGTTAATCATAATTAACGCTCTCCAATTCCCGCTATTCTCAATAATCTCAAACACCAATAATTCACATCCCGTTACCCTTTATCTCCCGGTAACGCTCTAATCATCAAAACCACCCCGAGACTCAACCCAAGTCCCAACGCTTAATCCCGTTGTGACTAAACCGCTAATCAATAATCTACGATCGTCTCATGTCGAATAGCTCGAGCAAACCCACATCATAATGTGGTCTCAACACATAACATCGATATGCATACAAGTAACATTATATTATAATATAATTCTCATAAACATGCATAAACACATTTAATGGCATAACTAAGCAATTATGGCCCTCCCGGCCTACAAATCCAGTCGTTAAACCACATTAGGGAATCCGGGGCATTACAAATACTTGGGCGAGGTTTGAAAGAGGAACTAGGGTTAAACCCTGTTTTGCTGCTTAGAACGGCCTGTTGTAAATATTCTTTTGTAATAGACTCTGAAATTCTATTTTTGGGATCCCAATGTATATATTAAACGTTCTAGTGAAATGTTACATCTTAACCGAAATTTTTAATCCCTAAACCGCTAATCACACTTAGTTACACGTTTATGGCCACTTGACTCGATTAGCGAGTTTAGCACTGTTTGCAATGTGCACTGTAGCGGTCCCTGGAGTTGGGGCGTTACATTTGGAGTATAAGCTAAAGCAAGGGGGAAAAATGGTCATTTTCTCTTTAGGTGTAATGTAGAATAAGCTGGAAAATGTTTGAGAAGGCTAAGGAATTAAAGGAAAACAGCAGCAGCACTCCCTTTCTCTCTCTCACGTTCTCTTTATGCTTCATGGAGGTTTGAGTGGTTTTTGGAAAAATTGAAGAGCAAAGCTTGGAGAATTAAGGTGTTAGGCTTGGGGAAAATCAGAGGCTAGGTTCAGAAGTTTCATCTCTGCTAAGGTAAGATTCTGAACTGAGAGATATCATGTTAATTCAGTTGGTTTATTAAAGCTATGGTGATGATGCATGTTGGATAGTTGGGAAATTGAGTTTTGAGGTTTTTGATGAGTTTAATTTAGTATTTAGTTGGGTTTGATTTCTGGAAAGAGGTATATTATTTTTGGGGATTTAATTGGAAGGTTGGGATGGAATTTAGTGAGTTTTCGCTGGGTTCGGTTGAAGAAAAACCCAGAAAATTTTGGGTTCGTGGTGATGAGTCGCGGCTCTTTTATGGTGAGTCGCGGCCTGTGAAGAAGATTTTGGAGCCAGTAGGGCTCGGATGCAGGGGCGGGCCGCGGCGCCTTAGGGTGTGTCGCGGCGCGCATTGGTTTCCAGGGAGGCCGAGCCTCTGGAATTAGAGGCAGGCCGCGGCTCGGGTGTGAGGGGCCGCGGGCCTTAAGAGGAAAATTGGGTTAAATGGGATTTTTAGATTGGGAACCTAACCATTTGGGCTCGAGATCGATTCTACTTCCTTGTTAAGTGGAATTCGATGTCTCAGAGGCTAAGAGTTGGTTTGGAAGTTGTTATTTACCTGTTATTGATGGAAACTTCCTTATCGCGGTTGTGACTAGGTTTTCGCTAAGGGCTTGAATCGGGGATCGTACTCAAAGGATCGTTGCTAATAACCCGCATATGGACCAAAGGTAAGAAAACTGCACCTGTTATGTGAATGCTTGAATAGAGCTTAGTTAAGGTAATGAACATGATTATAGTTATGTTGCGAACGTCTGATTAGGTATGCTGTAACGTGCATAATTATGATTATGCTTATGACTGTTGAGTGAACGTATTATAATGCATTGTGTGACTACTTGATAAGTATGCTATGTGAAACATATGACTGTCTGTTATGACTGTGAAGCTTAGTTTATAAACTAGGGTGTTATTAGGATGTTAAGTGGAGATCAACTTATTAGTTGATTATATGATGGGCTCTAGGAGATCCTTATTAGTTGAGAATCCCAAGGCTTCAACTTATAAGCTGGAGGCACGTGGTGGCTTGACTTATAAGTCAAGGGCATAAGAGACTTAGTTTATAAGCTAAGATTGGCATAATGCACGTGGAGTGCAGGCCACCATGGCTGGGCCACCCTGGGAGTGCAACATGCACTTGACTGGCTCGGATGCAAACAACTTGATAGAAAGTGCGACATGCACTTGTGTGACTCTATAGTCTCCAATTGAGTTTAATGAATGCGCTGGATTCATTTATTACTGTTTGATGGTTGTTTTATTCACTGAACTGTTGATTATGTTTTCTTGCTGAGTCTTCTGGCTCACAGGTGCTTTGTGGTGCAGGTAAAGGTAAAGAGAAGCTCAACCAGCCATGAGTCGGAGGGCATTAGCAGTGGTATGTACATATGCAGTTCGCTCGACCACCATGGCCGAGATGCTCAGAGGAACTAGGGTTAAACCCAGCTTTTGCCGCTTAGGTCGGCTTGTTGTGTAATCTGAGCGTTGTAATAAGTTTTTAAACTAACGTTTTTGGGATCCCATGTAAAGGACATGTTTTTAACTTAATGGAAATGTTTATGAGTTGATCAAAAAATTTAATATCTAAACCCTTAGTGGCTTTATCCATTGTTTAGTCCAAATGACTTGTTTAGCAAGTCCTGCACTAGTTTTTAACACACTTGGTAATGGACCCTAATTAGCAGGGCGTTACACCTAGTCACAACCATAATAAGGAATTCTATCAACAACAGGAGAATAAAAGCTTCCAGACCAAGTCCTAGCCTCCGGGACGTCGAATTCCACTCAACAAGGAAGTAGAATCGATCCCGAGCCCAAAAGGTTAAGTTCCCGACCTAAAAATCTCATCAGGGCCAAAATTCCCCTTAAGGGCCGCGGCCCGCCTCTAATCAGAGGCTCGGCCTCCCCTGCCTCCAGACACGCGTCGTGGCCCTTCCCCTGTGGCGCCGTGACCCGCCCCTTGCCTCTGAGGCATCCTGGCTCCCATTTTCCTTAGAGGGTCGCGGCACACCAAGTACAGAGTCGTGGCCCAGCCCCTCGAATCCAGAATTTCTGGGTTTTCCTTTAGCCGAACCCAACCACAAACAACTTAATTCTACCCCAAATCTTCCAACTCAATTCCCATAATCAACTCAACCCTTTCCAGCAACAAAACCCAACTAATTACTGGATTAAAACTCATCAATAACCTCAAAACTCTTCCTCCCAACTATCAAGCATGCAAAACACCATAGCTCTCTATAAATCAACAAAACTAACATAAGAACTTCAATTTAAAACCCTTACCTCAATAGTATGACTCAAGTTTTAATCTGCTCCCAACAATTCCCTGGTTTCAAGCCTCCCTTCCAAGCCAATTCTCTTTCAATTTGACTCAACCCACCAAAGATCCAAGACGTAAAGAATAGAACGTGAAAGAGAATGAGTGAGCTGCTGAGATTCCTCTTTACCTTAAGTTTCCTAAGTCATCTAAGGGGTTCCCAGCCAACCAAGTCCTAAACTTGGACGGAAATGACCAAATTGTCCCTTTGCCCTTAGCCTATTCATCATATGCTCTCAAGGGCAATTTTGTCCTTTGTCTCATACCCCGCTATTCACAATTTACGTCCTATAGTTCCCGTTACTTCCAATATTCTCACATGCTTACCAAATAATTTCCCATTACCCACTAAATCCCGGTAATGTACTATATTGCTAAAATACTCCCAAGCTCACCCCAAGCTGGGTATTAAACCCCGTTATGACTTTTCCGCTAACATGCTCATCAAGATCGCCTCACGCTGAGTAACCAAGATATATCCACATAATAATGTGATCTCAATCACACAAACACATATTTGCACTTATACCCTGAGCAGGTCAAATTACTAAAATACCCTTCTTATAAGAAACGGGCCCACATACACATATTTAATATTTCTAACATGCAAGCATAATTATATTATAATATAATTCACATAATAATACAATTATTGCCTCTCGGCCCCCTAATCCAGGTACTAATCCACAATAGAAAATTTGGGATGTTACATTGACATTGGCACTTCTTACTGAGATTGGGATTGTGTCTGGACTTCTTGCTACAAGGCATCCTGCAGTTTAGAAACAAGACAATTAATACATAATATAATTGAATAGTATACATAGATACAAAACTTAGAAAGTTACTTACATATGCATCCTTAGCATTCGTGTTCACACATCCTCGTGTGGGATGATTGTGCATGTCATGGAATGTATCGATAATGTTGGGCAGTTCCTTGGTTTGAAATTCATCTTTAGAAAACAAAATTTAACAAAATCTCAGTTAAATATTGAAATTATTATTTAGATAACTTAAAATATTTCAAATCATCTATATATTTTTATTTACCTTCTTAAATCGAGCAGAAGCATAAGAAGTCGATCCATGGAGACTTGGATACTTCTGTTTTGCTTTGTTGGCAGCATTTGCCTTTGAGCGTGCCATGAACTGTGGAGTGGTGAAAAGGTCAACCAACTTCTGCCAACTCTCGTTGTCAATGTCCTCCAGTGGATTCTTTCTGGCTGTCTCGATATCATCATACCCGTGTTCATCGAAGTGTCTTTTCTTGCGACCTTTTCTATCCTTGTAGTGATCCTGAAACTCTCGCTCAATCCCAATCTCTATCAATCGCCACTCAGGGAGAGCTTTGGGAAGAATGAAAAATTCCTTAAAAAAATGGTGAGATTTTTTAAATTATAAAAAAATACATTACACGTGAATAAGTAGATAAATTTACCTCAAGTTTTTGCATCATTCTAATCTTGTGCTCATCCGGAACACTCTGTCATGAGTCATAATATAACGGGACATGGTGACCAATAAGGTTGCCAATAAGTCTCGTGAACAACGTCCCAATATCACCAAATGCTTTGTAGGTTCCCTCCTTCAGATCAAATTGTAGAGCCAACGGACCTTTATTGTCGTTGACGAGCTGCTGCAAATTTTTGGATCGACACCGACCTCTTCTTTTTGCGGAAGCCGCTGCATATGTTAATTAAACAATACAATTAAATTGAATAAAATAATAACAATTTGTCATTTAATTATGAAAGATAGACTAATTATAGTATATTACCTGTCTCACAGGAAGTAGGAACTCACGTGGGATCTGGAGGAGGAGGAGGATCCGCTCCATCACCGCCATGAGAACGAGCAACAGTAGCAAACATATCTTTGCAGTTTAAATAATTATTAACTTAAACTCAGTTATAGTTGGAGGTTAATTACATAACTTAAATAATTTCGGTAATGCAGTTGAAACTATTGAAAAACAAACATTGTTGAGAAAAGTCATATATTGATTGAAAAATCTTCAAATTAAAACATACACATTAAACATACAAATATGAATATTATCTGTACTTTCTAAATATTATTCCTCATCAATGTCGATTCCTACATCATCATCTGTACTTTCTAAATCATCTTCACTAATTTCGTCATTGATGAAATCATCATCCACATCCAGAATAGATCGAGACATTTCCCCAATTATGCTGGTGTGACCAGGTCGATCCAAATGCATAATCTCCAACTTTCTTAATTCCACAGTGAGTACAAAATTTGATGAAGTGCTATCGTGTACGACATCAACCTCGTTATCATCATCGATACTTGGATGATCACAGATCTTTCGATGATTGACTTCTTGTTCTACCTTCCAATTTTTGTTTCTTGAAGGATCTTCCAAGTGGAAAACTTGTTTTGCTTGAGTGGCGAGAATAAATTGATCGTTCTTGTACCCTTTAGAATTAATCATGATACTAGTTATGTTATTCTCAGTCACATTTTGACCCTTTCTTGCATCGGTGTTGAACCATTTGCATCGAAACAATACTACTGAGAAACCATGGGAATAGCATAACTCTACAATCTCCTCAAGTTGGCCATAGAAAGTGAAACCTTTGGTTCCTGGCACCGAAACTCCACTATTTTGAGTGGTACATCTTTCATCACGACTATGGACCAAAAAGTTCACATTGTTAACAATGCAAGCCGTGTAGGAGTATGCATTCTGATTGGACCCGTTTGCTAAAGAAAATAATTCATCAGTACACTCAGCTGATTGTACTTTCCGCAAACGACCCATCTATAGAGTATGACACAAAAAAAGAAAACACAATGAGAAGAGTATTAATCGATACTAATTTCATAAGAATTCTACAGTTTCGAAAATTTACCTTCAATTTAAACCAGATAGGGAAATCTTTTTAAAGATTTATGTTTGAATTTTCTTGAAGGCATTCACTGTATAGCACAAGGATTAAGGTAAGATAACAGTTTGCCATGAATTAAATTTAATGAATTCATATATGTGTTGAGCTACTTTCTCCATATATGGTTGGATTTCAGGGCAATTGTTGAGTACAAACCACTCTGCTTCTTTCCGATGAGGATAGTCAAGGGATATGATTTTCTTTTTGCTACTTGGACGACATTGTGATTCAAAAACTAACAACTGTCTTTTAGGAATAACAATATCCACATTTCTTTTCGGACGATTAAATTTATTTTGTACGCCCTGAAGATATTGCGAACAAAAAGTCAAAGCTTCATCGGAAACATAACCCTCTGCTATAGAACCTTCAGGGTGCGCCTTATTCCTAACATAATTTTTCAACTTCTTCATATATCGCTCAAACGGATACATCCACCTCATGTAAACTGGTCCTCCGAGGATAGCTTCTTACGGTAAATGAAGAATTAAATGAATCATTATGTCAAAAAAGGCTGGAGGAAAAATTAACTCCAACTTGCACAAAAATTATATCACTTGATCTTCTGCATTCTCCATGTCCTTAACAACCAATGTATGAGCACAAATTTGCTTAAAGAAATTGCAAAGCTCAATGATTGTCTTCGAAATAGACTTATCCAAGTAGCCTCGAAATCCTACCGGCAACAGACGCTGCATAATGAGATTTCAACCCAACAATGTTGCCATCATTGTCAGTTACTTTCTTAGAGAAATTTGAACCGAAGCCATCAGAAAGTATAACTCCTTTTATAAACTGACAAAAAAATTGTCTATCTTCCAGTGTGAAAGAGTACATAGGATGTGGTTTGATCACTTTTGTACCGTCTTCCTTGAGGTACAACTCTTCTCGGATACCCCAATTCTTCAAGTCTACTCGTGCGTTGGTGGTGTCCTTAGATTTCTCATTCATAAGAAAAGTACCGAGTAAATTGTCGCAAATATTTTTCTCTACATGCATCACATCTAAATTGTGCTTTAGTTCAAGTTCGGACCAGTAATCAAGTTCAAAGAAAATACTATTTTTACTCCAATTAAGCTCTTTTGGATCTCGCTTTCTTTTAACACCCCCGAAACTGACATGTTTACCCGGAAAACGATCTAGAACATGCGCTAATTGTTCGAGTATGTCTTGACTACTGAATTTTCTTGGAGGACGTCATTTTTCATAATTCCCATCAAACAAGCGACTCTTCCTCCACTTATGCGTAAAAGATAAGAATCTTCTATGACCAACATAAGCCGTCTTCCCAATTACCCGACGTGAAGGGGTGTCTTCGTTGCATGAAAGACATGCCATATATCCTTAACCATTCCAACCAGACAAACTACTACGGGCAGGAAAATCATTAATAATCCATAATAGTGATGCATGCATTCTGAATACATTGTTCGTTGCTGCGTCTCTGGTTTGAACTCTCTCATCCCACAACTCCTTCAATTCATCTACCACAGGCCTCAAAAAGACATCCATGTCCTTCCCAGGTTATTTTGGACCGGGAATCAATAGGGTCAGCATGAATGATGACACTTTCATGCACAACCAATGAGGCATATTGTACGTGCAGAATATTACCAGCCACATGCTGTAAGATAAACTCATGTTACCAAATGGATTAAAACCATCAACAGCCAAACCCAATCGAACATTTCTGGGTTCTTTGGAAAAATTAGGATAGCTGGAATCAAATTGTTTCCAAGCACCCCCATCAACAGGATGGTGCGTCACATTATCTTCTTTCGACCGTCCCGTACTATGCCAGGTTATATCATTTGTTGTATGCCTTGAACCATAAAGACGCTTCAGCCTAGGAGTCAAAGGGAAGTACCACAACACTTTGTGGGTGACTTTTTTCTCCTTTGTGTCTTTGTCAACCCATCGACTCTCACCACATACAGGACAAATCTGTTTTTGGGAATTTTCCTTCCAGAATAAACATCAGACGTACTTGCAAGAATGAATTGATTGATAACCTAACCCTAACTTCCTCATTTTTTTCTTAGACTCATAGAATGAAGCCAGAATCTTATTCTCCTTCGGGAATGCAAATTTCATAAACTTCAAAAGTTCTTCAAAGGAACTATTTGTCCATTTATTCATAACCTTCATGTGCATCATCTTCGCCAAGAAGTTCAAGGAAGACAACCATGTACAACCAGGGTATAACTCAACTTCGACCTCTGTAAACAAATCATCAAATTAATTCTCTGCACTATTCCCACCACCATCTAAAATTCCTTCATTTACGCATTCTTCGTTAGTGTCTTGTTCACCAATAACATCATTGATGATGTCAGACATCTCATCAATCACTAGAAGCCCGTCGTCCACTACTGGAGGCATATCAACTTCACCGTGGTAGGTCCACTTCACGTATCGCTACAGAAACCCATATCTGTGTATGTGAGCCTTCACCACATCCAGTTTCTGATTCAACATATTGACACACTGAACACATGGGCATCTGACTTCTCCCGAAGCATTCACATGATTCTTGCCCATTTGTATAAATGCTTGAAGACCATTCCAAAACTCATCAGAGTTACGTTGTCTATTAATTATCCAACTCTTGTCAATCATCATAACTGATTCAAGTGGAAAATAAATTATCACAATGTGATAATCATAAAAAAACTACCTTTATTTGGTAATAAATTTTTTATCACCAAAGCACTAATTGTTTCAATTAACTTATGGTATCTTATTGAATTTTATGAATATATTATCATTTGTACTTTTATTTTTAATTATATGTTTATAATTTTCTATTTAATATTATTATTTTGATTTACACTTTATAATTTTTTAATTAATTGATTTAAAATTTACAATCATAAAAATTCTAATAACACTAATTTTAAAATTACATTGTTAAAATTTGTACATATTTATAATTTTCTATTTAATATTATTATTTGGATTTACACTTTATAATTTTTTAATTAATTGATTTAAAATTTACAATCATAAAAATTCTAATAACACTAATTTTATAATTGCATTGTTAAAATTTGTACTTTTTATTTTTAATTATATATTTATAATTTTCTATTTAATATTATTATTTTGATTTACACTTTATAATTTTTTAATTAATTGATTTAAAACTTACCATCATAAAAATTCTAATAACACTAATTTTAAAATTACATTGTTAAACTTTGTACTTTTTATTTTTAATTATATATTTATAATTTTCTATTTAATATTATTATTTTGATTTACACTTTATAATTTTTTAATTAATTTATAATTTTCTATTCAATATTATTATTTTAATTTCTACTTATTTTATAAAAAATATTTTAATTTCCAATTTATGATTTTTTTTAATTAATTTTTATTAATTACTTTAAAATTTATTATTTAAAAATTTTAAACACACTAAATTTAAAATGATTTTGTAATGTTTAGTTTTTCTAAATCTACAAAAATTTCGGCAGCATAACAACTGTAATCTAGCCTATCTCAAAATTAAAAATCTGCATAAAAACATATAAATCAGTCCCAGAACATACAATAATTTGAATTCACAAATAATAACAACAAAAAGATATTATAAACATATTATTTATCTAACCTAACATATATATATATATAATTGAAAACACAAATTTTATTTAACCTCACATATATACAATTGAAAAGAAAAAATTAATCTAACCATACAATTTTTCATAACTTAATATCAAATTAACAAACATAGAAATTTAATTTAATAACTATTTATGTATACAAATTAACTATAATTATTTATCAATACACTAATAATCACAAAACAAAACAAAAAATATTAAAAATTTGAAAAAATACCCAAAAGCTAGAGAATATATCCAAAGAGTACTCCAATGCAATCTGAAAATACAAAATAACAACCAAAAAGTTTAATAAACATTTATCAATTAATATACTAATCAATCACAAAAAAAATAAATAAATAAAGATTACAGACAATACCCTAAGGCTAAGGAAGCTCGGGATGAAATTAATGAATTGGGAAAATGCTCGGGATGCTCCAATACAATTTGAAAACAAAAAAAATCAATAAAATTTTAAACAAACCCATTACAATAACATACAAAATACACACAAATAATCATAAAAAAAAAACTATATTTAAAACAAATAACTACATTATTGGGTATAAATGAACTAACCTTAACAATGGAAGGCCTAAAATGGTGTCGAAACACCTTGGGCGACGTTGGGCGGCGCTGGGAGGCGGAGAAAACCAGAGGACTCTCTGTTTTTTTTAAGAAAGCAGAGCACAAATGAGGAAGAAAGCCTCTTCCTGGGGGTTATATCGTTGTGACCTATGGCGACGACATGTCGTCGCTATAGAGTATATGAATGTCATCTCTGATATCAAACGCACCGTTTCACTCAAATGGTGCGACCCTACAGCGACGACATGTCGTTGCTATAGGATAGTGAATAGTACACGAAATCCCCTTGTATGCTTTTTTGTACTCTACAGCGATGACATGTCATCGCTGTAGGAAGTAAAATTTGACTTAAATTTTTTGGCGATTCACGTTCCCACGTTTTATTTTGGACCCTATTGCGACGACATGTCGTCACTGTAGAGTACAAAATAACTGATTAATGGATTATATTAGACTCTACTATGACGACATGTCGTCGCTATAAGGTGTGCAAAATAGGCAACAAACTCTGGACGGTTGAGTTCCCTGAGCATCCAATAGCGATGACATGTCGTCGCTATAAACAAACATATTTCTCTCTTTTTTTCCTTACGAATACCCTACAGCGACGACATGTCGTCGCTATATAGTTAGTCCCCGCCTCCTGTTCCCTCCAAATTCCAGATACTCTATAGCGACGTCGCTGTAGGGTATCAGGAATTTGGAGGGCCAGATCGTGTGTTTTTTACGACCCTACAACGTTGTAGCTTATTTTTTAAAAAATTAAGAGAAAATAATTTTTCGAGGATTTTGCCAACCTACAGTGACGACTTGAGAGTCGTCGCAATAGATGTCGTCGCTGTAGAGCCTTTTTCTGTAGTGTTAGAGGTATTAAATATGCATATGGGTCCGCTTCTTATTAGAATGGCGACTTTGGTAATTTGGCCCGTTGCGGGCATAATTGTGTATTTATGTGCATATATGTATTTTATGTGGGTTTATTTGGGTTATTCAGCACGAGACAATCCTAGGGAGCAAGATAGCGGGAAAGTCACAACAGGACTCAATTCCCGACTCGGGGCGAGTCAAGGGGTATTTTGGGTATTAGATATTTAATTGGTTATCGGGTTATGAAAATAAATAATTGGAGATATATTTGGAGTTAGAGTGTTTGGGAGGGAATATTTTGGAAATTTACCATTTTTCCCTTGGGGACGTTTTTGGTATCCCGAGCTTTGGGATTAACTTAAGTGACTTAAGTTAGATAAGACAAAACAATAGAACACCTTTGGAAGCTGCCTTAACCGACCCTCTCCCTTATTCACACTCTTTTCTCCTCAAAACTCTCTTAAGCTAAACCATTACAGAACTAAGGAGAATTTTGGGCTAGAAATACAAGGATTGGAGCTAAAATCTCGGGGATTAACTTATCAGCAATTTGGTGGATTCATTCTTCAGTAGAGGTCAACTTTAACCTATGGTTTAAGCATTTAAATTCTGATTTTTTATGGCTGGGTTTTAGTGTTCTTGAGCCCTTGAAGTTCAAAGATTGAAGGTGTGATTTTGATAAGTTTTTAAGCTAGTTTTCATATGGGTTTTATTGTTGGGAACATGTTAGAGTGATTGGGATAGTTGAATTATGTTTTGGGGTGAAGTTTGGTGTAACGTCCTAAACTCCAAGGACCATTACGGTGCACATTGCAAACAGTGCTAAACTCGCTAATTGAGTCATTTGGCCATAAACGTGTAACTAAGTATGATTAGCGGTTTAGGGATTAAAAAATTTGGTTAAGATATAACGTTTCACTAGAATGTTTATTATATACATTGGGATCCCAAAAATATAATTTAAAGGTTTGTTACAACAAAATATTTACAACCAGCCGATCTAAGCGGCAAAACAGGGTTTAACCATAGTTCCTCTCCTTCAAACCTCGGCCATGGCGGTCGACCAGCTGCATATGTACACATTGTCACCTAAGCTCTCCAACTCAAGGATGGTCCAGCTTTCTTTTGCCTTTACCTGCACCACATAGCACCCGTGAGCCGAAGTCCAACAAGAAAACTCAATATTCTCATGAACAATCATATCATGATATCAAATCATATCTGGCATGCCTAGCAACATAGCTTTATTCAAGCATGCAAATAAGTTCAAACAATGCTGGGGAATCAAGGATAAGAAATCCTGCCCTCCTGATTGGATGACTAACAAGTCAATCCTAATCAGATGAGTGGTTCAACACTTGAGGTTCTGGTAAACCATACTGGGTGACCAACAAACAAGTCACTACAGGGCTCAATACTCAAAGTCATGCAAATGATGATCAGAATGATCATACAGAGCTCATAGCTCTGAATAGATGAGTGAATATCACTTGGAGGTTCTGTTAACCATACTGAGTGACTGACAAGCAAGTCACTATGGGGCTCAGTGCCCATAGCCGTGTAACGAAACCGTTACCTGGGCTTTCCTGCAATGGCTCTAATCAGATGAGTGACTGATGGGTAGTCACTAACCTAAACAGATGAGTGATTGACGGGTAGTCACCAGCTTAAACAGATGAGTGACTGATGGGTAAGTCACACAAGCGCTTTTAGTTTTCATCGAACTTGAGGTCGGTCCAGCATTAACGCTCTTCTGAGTCATTTAATGCAGATGTCGATTAGATCTAATCTTTATTGGCTTGCGTTAAACATGCTAAGGAGTCAGCACTGTGTGACCAGTGCAAAGTACCACTGCCAAACCTGACTAATGAGTCACAGCTTCACAGTTGATACTACACCTTTGCCAATTCTGACTAATTAGTCAGTGCCATGCACAAGTAAGCAATGCTATCAAACATATGTCATATGTCGAATATTCAAACGTAGGGCATTCAGCATGCTTACTTAACAGTTGCTAGCACAATTATGATCATGCGCAAACACAGAGACTCAAGCACTGATCAATCTCACAGTCAATATTCATGGCATGCCCTAATCACATGTTTCTCGTGCATCACACTTAATCATCCAACATGCCTTAATAATAACCATATGAAAATGAGCAAGATTGCTAAGTATTCAATCATCAATCCATGTCCACATTTAAAAATCAACATGCCTCAATAATCACCATGCATGTCCAATATGGGCTGCAGTTTTCTTACCTTTGGTCCAAGCACAAGTTACTAACCTAGTCACAACCACAAATGGTGATCTAATGAGTTCAAGTTCTAAAACCAACCCCGGAACCAAAACCTAGCCTCCAAGACATCAAACCCCACCAATCCGGGTAGTAGGAATGATTATGAGGCCTAAAACCAAGTTCCCGAGGTCAAAACACTCAAACGGGCTCAAACCTGCCCAAGGACTGTGGCCCTAGAACCTTGAGCCGCGCCCCCTAGCCTCATCAGGAGCAAGGGCCGCGACGCCCCACACATAGGACCGCGGCGCCCAGCAAGGCCAACAAGCCCCCACCAGTTTCTTCGAATTAAGGCCGCGGCCCAACTTCGGGCCAGCCATTTTTCTCCATTTTCAACCTTTTAAAACCTCCCAAAAACATACCTAAACACCCCCAAATCCAAAAATCAAAGTTCCCAACACATCCCCATGATCCAAAACCCATAAAACCCAAGCTTCAATTCTAAGAAAAACTCATCAAAACACAAAATCCAATTCAAGCTTAAAAACTCTTAAAACTTAAAGCTTGAATTACCTCTAATTGAATTGTTTCCAACTAAATCCTTCAGCTAATAAGCTTCTAATCTTCCCTAGGATCGCTATGCCTCGATCCTCGCTTGAATCCGAATCCTAGAACTCAAGTTATCTTCAAAAATGCGATCGAGAGACGAAAAGGAAACTTAGAGGGAGAGAGAACGTACATAACTTTCTTTTATTCTTTTAAAAGGTTACTTCAAGCTTAAGTAGCCTCAACTAAATCCTAATGCTCGGGGTCCCGAAAACACCCCTGGGGACAAAATAGTCAAAACCTCCAGAATTTCCCCCTAATCTTACTAACTCCCAATTTATCACCAAATATTAATCCCCATTACCCAATAACCCGGTAATACTCTAAATACCCATTGACTTACTCTGAGTCAAGAATAAACCCCGTTGTGACTTTTCCACTAACTTACCTCCTAGGTTCGTCTTGTGTTGAGTAACCCTAGCATAACCAAACAATAATGAAGCACCACACACACATCACATATATGCCCGAAAATGGCCAAAATATGAAAATCACCCAATTACTCAAAAATGAGTTCACATGCATATTTAATACACCTAAACATGCATATTATCATTTAATAACACAATAAATTAATTATGGCCCTCCCGGCCTCCTAATCAAGGTCCTAAACCTTATTAGGAAATTTGGGGCATTATATTTGGTATGGTTAGGATTGAATTTGGTTGCTGAAATGGAGGTTATTTTCTGGGTTTGAGGGGCCAAGTTGCGACCTTATTCTTGAAAAGTCCCGACTTAGCTTGAATCAGGCGCCTTGGGAGGCCTCTTCCTGGGGGGCGCGCCGCGACTTGATAGGCCAAGTCACGCCCTGTGCCTCTGGACAAAGAGAAGGAGGAGGTTGGTCAGGGGGCGCGCCACGACCCATAGGGGGGCAAGTCGCGGCCCGCCTGGGTAGTTTTTCCTTGGGGAGTTTGTTTTAAAATATAACTTTTTCCTTAGGGCTCAGGATTGTTTCCACTACCTGGTTTGGTGGAACCCGAGGCCCCGGAGGGTAGGACTTGGTCCGAAAGCCTTTGATCGCTCAATATTAATAAAATCCTATTTTATGGTTGTGACCTAGGGTGTCGCTAGGGGGCTCAGAACTGGGATCGTGCTCAAAGGTCGTTCTCATTTACGCTTGCTTGGACCTAATGTAAGAAAACTGCACCCAGAATGTGTTGTATGTGATTAGGGCTTGGCCCATCTGTTGTATATTAATATGATTAGGGCTTGGGCCCCAAGATTTGATATGTTAGGCTATTGTTCTAAATGCTTGTCGATAAATGCTTAAGTGCTTATAATCGTTACATGAATTCTATGATTAGGGCATGAGGCCCCGTTATATGAATATGTTAGTATTATGAAAATGGTTATTTACTGGGATTATATGATTAGCATGAATATGTGCTTAATTTTTCGGGATGTGCCTATCCACATCTGTTTCTTATAAGTAAGATATGTAATCCTGGATCAGGGCTTGACTTATGAGTCAAGGACGGCAATAGTGCGATGTGCGCTGGTCGAGAGGCATTGGCCTAAACCAGCAACGTACTATTACATTGATCGACTCTAAGGTCGATGGTGAACCACGGGGGTTGGGCTAGCTCTATGGCTAGTGAGATAGAGCTAAGGGCGAGGCCCAGGTGACTTTATGGTCACATAGCTAGGACATAGGCCCGGGAAGTGGCTTAAAAGCCAACTGACTAGGGCAGCGACCCCAGGTTGATCCAATGATCATGTGATTGAACTTAAGTGATATTGGCTATGTATTGATGTTACTGATTTTTATTGAATGGTTATTTTAAAGTTATGTTTTATGTTGTCGCATGTTCTGTTTTCTTGCTGAGCCTCGTCTCACGGGTGCTTTGTGGTGCAGGTAAGGGAAAGGGAAAGATCGACCGGCCATGAGTTGGAGAGCTTCGGTGGCGGCGTGTACATATGCGGCTGCTCGATCATCACGGCCAGGATTATCTTAGAGGAACTAGGGTTGTAGCTCTGTTTTGCCGCTTAGGCCGGCTGATGTAACTTTTGATATGTATCCATCCTTTTTAACAGTTAAATTGTAATATTTTGGGATCTCATGTTGTATAAAACTTTTGGAATAAAAGTCAATGGTTCTTTGACCAAAAAATTTAACCCTAACCCTTGTCACTAATCTTAGTTACACGTTTTAAGTCAAATGACCTGATTAGCAGGTCTGACACAATTTTAAGTACACAGTGTAACGGTCCTATATTAGGAGGGCGTTATAGAAAGGGCTACGGCGAGATCGGAGATGGCGTTGTGACCATAATCAAGAACGACGTTGGGGCTAAGGTTGGGGACGAAGGGACACGCGAAATCACAGTTTGAAGGTTTAATTTTATTTTTTATAATATAAAATCTTCAAATGGTTGAATTTTTCTTGCAGATGGTTGGGCTACCAGTTTCCTTTGGCAGAGGAGATGCGCAGATATGGAACTTGTGGGAGTGACCGAGAAGAGTAGAGCTGCGGTGGGAGGGTTCTTGTTCAATTGGGGAAATCTAAAAAGTGTTTGGGCGAAGGTCCTTATACGATTGAGGCAGATCTGAAAGGTAATTGTGCGTTTGGGTTTTAATGCTTGCAATGGATTATGAAGCTTGTACTGGGTTTTGTTTTGTTCATGTGTTTAGTTGAATTTTTGTTCATAATTTATATATGAAATAGATCGGTCTTTATGAGTTTTGGATCTAGATTTATGATGTCGATGAAGTTCATTTGTTTTTGAATCAACAATGATGAACTCATGAACAAAAAACATAAAAATCCAGTACAAGCCTCATAACAAGAACAATAAATTATATTTGTGGATTGTTTAAATTAATTTATGTTTTATGTGATTAATTAGATAATAAATTGTATTTGTGATTTGATTTAAGATTAATTAGTTTCAATTTAATGATATATAATTCTTTATGTTAATTTTTTAATTATATTTTATTTTAAAGTCAACTTATATATATTTTATTTAAAATGTATTTTTGATTATATAATTAATTCATTAATTAAAAAACTAAAAAGTATTTTGATCATATTAAATAATATTTTGACTAAAATTTTGTTGAGTGTATTATTTTAGTGTATTATTTTGTTTGATCAAAATTGTCATCTAAGAAGATATATACTATTATTGCTATTATTATTATTATTATTATTGTTAGCGAGTTCTACATTTGTACTATTCTTAAATTTATAAAAGAAGTAGAAGAAGAAAAACATATCCTTAACGCTTTCCCAAAGTGGTATAAAAATTCGAGTGATAACAAAATACAAGAATATAAACGTAGTATATAATTACAAAATTTCCTTTGAGGTGCATAAATAAGCAAGAAAATTACCTTATCATATCAATTTACGTTGAAATTAGAGCCAAAAATCCCAAGAGCATTGAACAACGAGCTATTAATACAACTTTCAATATTATTGTATTAATAAAAAGAAAGAAAGGTAGCCGCAAAATATAAAGAATCTAATTTCCCCAAGACCAACTAACCATATCCAGTGAATTAAACGTTTCCATCTATCCAGTGGCTATATTTTATTTGTATGTTCTGTTATTACTTTAGTAAAATAAAAATAAAATTCGATTAGAATAAATGAAAGTGGGGTGCGGAGATATATATATTTATATAAATATATATACTTAGGCACGTGACCAGATAACCTGAACTCCACAATTGGATATGTGATGACATAGGGTTTCAGGGATTCCTTCCTTAAAGACTCCATTTCCTCTGCAGCCAGTTTCCATCATACAAAAATAAAATGTATATATATATATATGTATATCATTTATTAAAAAAGTATATGGATAATAAAAAAAGTATATTTTGATAAATATAGACCATTGAGATTTCAATTTTAGAAGTCAAAATTTGGTTGAAATCAAAAGAATAAAATAGAAATATTTTCATTATCAAAACTTAGTATAAATTAAAAAAAATGGTTACATTAATGAAAATATGATGATAAATAATCCCACAAAAATTTATGCTTTTAATTTTATATATTAGGACTATTTTCATCCTTATTTTATTCTTTTATTTTGACTTATAAAGAGAGATTTTAATTGTTATAAAAACTAAAATGTTTTTTTTTTTAATTTATAAAATTAAAGAAGATTAAGCTAGTTTTTTAATTTATAAAATTTATAAAATATCTGATGCAAATCGAAATTGATCATGAGTTTTAAAATAATAAAGGGAATTGTCAAGTAGAGCAATACAAAAAATGATGGATCTAACATTTATCTTTTTGTTATATTATAGTGAAAATAACATATATAATAACGTACATGTTATACCCATTGGATGGTGATGGTTTATATAATGACTACAAGTTCTAAGTAACTGGACAAATATATTGCTATAAATATATGTTAGATAAACCACAAGACAAGATGGTAGGGTCCCAAGTCCTTCAACTTGGGGCTGCTCTGATATTGTATCTTCTCTTTCTTCTGTGTGATTTGTTTTCTTTAAAGTTTAATAAAGCAGCCATAGCCACTCATAATTTTTTTTTTTTTTAAATGACCAAAATAAAGGAGCAAATAGGGTTAGGAGCACGTGAGGTGAGAGGTGGCTTTGGTATTTGGAAGAAGGAATGAAGTCATATATATATATGTATTATCAGCTACTTTAATACTTTGAGTGAATCTTCAACTTCCCAATATATATATAATATTGGTTTCACATATAACTTGATCTTTCTAGGTTGATTTCAACTAGATTTTTTATCGAGAGAAGAGAAGTACTTATCTCTTAGTGAAAGGTGGATTACGTCACTAATCACTATCATACTTAAAAGCTCCCCTCGTCATTCACAAATTAATAAATCATAACTATCTCCTAATTAATGAGAATTATCACTTATGTGTAGTGGTAGAGATGTTTTTACGTACCAACTATTGTTTAAAAAATCGAAGTATATCAGATAGGATAGTATCTCGATCAAGTGAGCTCTTTTTCTTCGATCAAAAAAATCATAATAATGTTTTGATTTGGATTATATCATCACTTCATTTATTTGTTATATGTTTATATTCAATAAATTTAGTTATACAAAATTATCTGATTAATGAGCACTAAATTTTGATCAAACTTAAATTTATCTAAGAGCATAATGGCGTGTATTTAAGGTATAATTTAATATCGATTTATTGAATATAAAAATTAAAGTATTTTGATAAACAAATAATGAAATAAACAACAATATAATAAACAATTTATTATAATATTTTTAAAAATGTAACATGACTGCTGCTGCTAGGCTAGCTATCAAATAAAAAATATTGGGTTTATATTTTTTTTTAACCTTACATTTTATCAAATTATTTGTTTGGACTTTGTATTTTAACAAATAATTTTTTTTGGACCCTGTGTTTTATAAAATAGTTTAAATAGAATCCTAAAATCAATTTTGGTTAAATTTTTCTAAACTAAAATTACAAATAATTCATCAAATTAACAATTTAAAACAAAAGTAAAATTATTTTGCTTAATAACTGTGTTGTCATATTCAGTTTATCCTTTATCAAAATTATATTTAAAAATTTATTTAAATCATTTTACAAATTATATGTTCAAATTTTTTTTATCAAAACTAAAAACACAAGATACATAAAAATATAAATAAAAAATATTTATATGTTAAAAAAAAAAAAGGAGAATGGCAGTGTACTAACTCCGGCTAAATATAGTGGACGCGGATCCCTGTCCAAATTTGTGTCTTACTCCCTGTCCACCAAATAAGAATAGAACACGTGGCAGCTCACTCATCCACTTAAAAGCCAATAACTGAATCAATAAAATGATAAATGCACGTTAGCCTTTCTAGATCAATAGTTCATATTAATATAAATTAAAATCTATAATAAACATTAATATATTTAGAAAACAAATCATTGCAAAATCATATTTATATACTTTTCTTGACAAAAAAAAATTGTACATTCAATTTTATTTTTTTTCTTTACAAATTTGTTTAGATGTATAATGATGTAGTGTTTTCTTAAGATCTTAATTAAAATTAAACTTTAAAATAATTTTGCTTATTCAAAAAATTATTATAAATATAATTATCTGTTTTATTTTTTTCCCTATAATCTGCATTATTATTTAGCTTAAAAAAGAAAAAGAATAACCCATTAATGCTTAGCTAATACTATATCTATAACCTTTCATTTTTTTAATGTATAACATTTAACATTGAAAACATAAAAGAATAACCCATTAATGCTTAGCTAATAAAAATAAAACAATTATATAATCCGTTAAAAAAATGAACAAAGAAAACAGAAAAGAAACCATAATGTATATTTAAAAAAATGTGTAATCAGTACAAAATCATAAAAATTATTTATATACTTTTTGTTGATAAGAAAAACTGAATATTTTATTAATTTATAAATATACTATTAGCTAAACATTAATTAAATTCTTTTTTATTTTAAGTTAAATAATAATGTTGATTTTAAATTAAAAAAACAAAATACATAGTTAAATTAATTCTTTTAAAGTTGAAATTTTTAACTAAGATCTTAAAAAAAAATAAAAAATACCAGTTTGACTCCTCTGTTTTGCTCGAATACTCAATCGACCCATGTGTTTTATTAATTAACAAATCAGACCCCCTGTTTTGCAAAACGAATCAAAATGATACCCTAAGCCCAATTTTAGTCAATTTTTTTAATATGACCAAAATACCATCAAGTTTTATTAATTAATGAATTAAAAATAGGTTTTCAAATAAAAATATATTCAATTTAATTTAAAATAAAACTAAAACTTTTTTTAGCCTCTTGTGAAATTAAAAAAGAAACTAACTTTCTTTTCCCTCTCTCTCTCTCTCTCTCCTGTCCGACCCTCTCTCTCCTTCTCTCTTGTCTACCTCTCCTTCTTCTCCACTGCCATCCATGGTAGCTCCCGCGTGCGAGATCCCTTGGTCACATGTGCTCCACTAGCATCCTCCTCTCACCGTCGCAAGGCCACCTTGGAAGTTTGGAGTCTCGATTTGGGCCATATGATGTGCGTGGGAACCATTAAACTCGGCAGAGAGTTTGAAGTTCCACTGCTTTCCATGGAGCTGAATCCGAGGGATCTTCCAGTTAGGTGGGTCGAAGACCACCGGTGGCGACGAAACCAGCTCACTGGAATCCATAGACTCCAGGGATGTTTGTGTAACGTCCTACTAATCCAGGACTGTTACACTGTGTATTTTAAATAGTGCTTAACTTGCTAAACGAGTCATTAAATATTTAAATTTCGGTCAAACAGTAACCATTTTATTAAAAAGGTTTTAGTTCATACATGGGATCCCAAAAGAGTTTATAAACTGACACCAATACAACATAAATACAAAAAGTCGGCCTAGGTGGCAAAATCAAGGTTCAATCCTAGTTCCAGCAAGTAATCTCGACTGTGGCGGTCGAGCAGGCTGCATATGTACACTCCGCCAATGTAACGATCCGAATTTGCTAATCAGGCTTAGGGGCCTTGATTAGTGTGCCTGGAGGGCAATAAGTGGGTTAATGTGCTTATATGTGAATTTATGTGTATATATGATTATGATGCATGTTTAATTGAGTTAAATGTGCATGTGGGCCCCGTCTGGATATTAGGGGCATAAGTGTGATAAATGTTGTATATATGTGATATGTTTGTACAGCACGATCCGAGACAGTACTGGGGAGCGGTTAACCAGAGTGTCACAATGGGGTTGAGATTCGGACTCGGGACGAGTCGAGGGGTAATTTGGGTATTAGATGAGTTATGGGGTTATCGGGACATGAAAATAAATATTTGGAGATATATTTGAGGATAGAATGTCTAGGCGGGAATATTAGGGAAATTTGCCATTTTTCCCTCGGGGATTTTTTGGTACCCCGAGCCTTAAGGTAACCCTTTAGACTTAAGTCAAATAAAACAAAAAAGGGAAGTGTTTAGAAACTTGAGAAACCGACCCATATCTCCTTCTAACTGAAGATAGCTCTTGTTTTTCTTTCTCCCTCACTCTCTAAGACAAAACTCAAGAAGAAACTCAAAGGAATTGCCTAGGAATCAAAGGGATTTCAGCTGGGATACTCTAGGAATTTGAAACTTGGGGATTGAGGATCAAATTCAGAGACAAAGCTCTGCAAGGTAAGCTCTAATTACTAAGGGTTAGTCTTAAATTTCTGCTGGTTTTAGGGAATTGCATGTTAGCTAAGCTTGATTTATCTTTGGGTGTTCTAGCTGAGTTTTGGAGCATATTTTAATGAGGTTCTGATGTTGTTTCTGTGCTGGAATAATTGTGCTGGATATCTAGGAATGTTAGCCAAGTTTTAGGAGGAATTGGCTTGAGGAAAGGTTTAGAAAATGGTGTGAAAATTTGGGTTCGGTGTAGAGCGTCGCGACCCTAGGAGGGGTGCGCCGCGGCCCGCGTACGCGCGTGGCCATGGGAGGCCGAGAAGCTCATGCGCGCCGCGGCCCGTGTGGGGGTCAGTGTAGTGCTAGCCTCTGTTTCGAGGCTAGCCGCGGCTCTTGTGGGTGGGGCCGCGACCCTTAGTGCCAGTTTGAGTTTTTAGGGTATTTTAGGCTTGGGAACTCAAGGGGTAAGGCTGGGGATGGATTTTGTCACCCGGATTGATAGAATTTAATGGATGGACATTGTTAATGTGTTGTGACTAGGGTTTCGGTGAGGCTCACGTTAGAGGACTGTGCTCGGGGCATCGGTGCTCAGAAAGCTCGGAACTCATGTAAGAAAACCCCTGTTCCCATAGAGCTTGTGTGTAGGGCTGAGCCCAGTGTGCTTTAATGGAATTGATATGCAGGGCTGAGCCCAACATGTTAGAAATGCAGGGCATAGCCCTTTATATGTTTATGCTAGAATTATGTACTTGCTGCTATACCATGTATGATGTTATGTGAGTGATCGGCAAGAGCCGGTAACGGTGTAGACCAAGAATGGCGAGGGGCCGGGAACGGCGTCAGGCACATTGAGTGCAAGGCCGAGAACGGCAAGGGGCCGGGAGCAGCGTTGAGCACGTGGAGTGCGAGTTGCCAGGGCGAGTCCTTAGAAGGATACCTGGGATATCCTTACGGCATGGTCCGCGAACCCAGGGCTTGGTAAACGTCTGGGACGGCTAGGCCATATGTGTTTAGCCATTGGTGACTTGTTTTTATGCCTGACTTATGTGCTGCATATGTTATCTGTTTGTGGGTTTTCTTGCTGGGCTTCGGCTCACAGATGCTCTGTGGTGCAGGTAAGGGTAAGGAGAAGATCAACCAACCATGAGTACAACAGGCGTGTACATGTTTGGCCAGCCTGGCTGCCACAGCCAGAGATTTTTGGGAGATGCTTGTAAATGAACTTGAATTTTGTCGTTTAGTTGACTTAGTACAGTTTTTATGTTGTAAATATTTCTAAACTGTATTTTGGGATCCCATGTGTCAAACTTTTATGATTTACTATGAAAGATTACTTTTTCTAATGTTTTTCCTTTGTTTACGGCTTAATTACACTGTTTGGCCTAAAACCTCAATTAGCGAGTTAAAAGCATGTTTTTTTAAACTCACTTAGTAACGGCTCTAAGGAAGTAGGGCGTTACAACTTGGTATCAGAGCGAGCCAAGGTTATTGGTTCTGGAGATTGACCGAACATGTACACACACAGTCAGTGACAGGCTTAACTCAGGGTTGGATGGTAAGATTGGATGATATGTCTGAAAATGTGTTTGCATACCCTGTTTGCCTACCTATTTTTTTATAGAGCATGATGAATGAATTAACATATGCATGATGCTAGGGCACGACCCGTTGTGTGTTATATGTTATATGAGTTATTATGTGTGGATTACTGATGTGCCTGGGAGGTGGATCTTGGATGTTGTTATCATACCTAATGAGCGGCGTCGTTGGTTGCAGGCATATTTGTTGAGATGCCTCGTCAATCAGCTAGACTCCGCGACAGTAGGGCCGAGGATGACAATCAGGGTCAGGACCCTCCACCTGCCCCACAGAACTGGCAATAGATATTGGCCGAAATGGAGGCTAGACTGCAGAGAACAGAGGAAGAGCTGCGACAGATGAGACAGCAGGCTCCGCCTCAGGTTACTGGGCTGGCATTGCAGCAGGCTGCAGTGCCAGTGCCAGTGCCAGTTCAGTCTGCCTTGGAGAATAAGTGGGAACCTTTGTATGAAAGGTTAATGAAGCAACAACCTCCTACCTTTGAGGGCGGTTCGAACCCACTGCTGGCAGAGCAGTGGATAAACATGATTTCCTTGATCTTAGACTTTATGAGGGTCGAGGGAAGTGAAAGGGTTGCTTGTGCGAGCTATATGCTTAGGGCTGATGCACGCATCTGGTGGGATGTGGTGAGTCAGCGGAGGAATGTTGCAGTCATGACATGGGAGGAATTTAAGAGTATCTTTAATGAGAAATACTACAGTGTGGCAGTACGAGCTGCGAAGGTTGATGAGTTTATCAACCTGACTCAGAATCGATCGACAGTAACAGAGTATGCAATAAAGTTTGATAGATTGGCAAAGTTTGTGCCAGATCTAGTGCCGACAGATGCGACCAGGAGGGATAGGTTCGTTCGGGGGTTGAATGTCATGATCGCCCGCGATGTGAATATTACCTTGGATCCAGCGACTACTACTTATGGCCAAGCGGTGGATAAGGGCCTTACTGCAGAGAGGGCTAAGGATCAGATATGGAAGGACAGTGCTGTTAGGCGCGATGCCAGGAGGGCGGTGCCTCCTTTTGTTGGGTCTAGTCGGGGCAGTGGCCCCAGTGAGCAGAAAAGAAGGGTTCCAGATTCATTTACTCCTCCTAGTTCTGATAGGAGAGTGCGAGGTGCATCTCCTGGCCGTCAGGGTGGCAGGGATAATTGGAGGAGTTTTCCTATGTGTCCACGGTGTAGGCGTCGACACCAGGGTGAGTGCAGGATCAGGGCCTGCTTTGTTTGTGGGAGTGCCAACCATTTGAAGAGGGATTGCCCTCAAGTTAAGAAGGAGGAGCAGAAGCAGAGTGACAGTCTTGCTCCTGCCAGGGTATTTACTTTGACATAGACTGAGGCGGAGGCTAGCCCCTCAGTGGTGACAGGTCAGATCTCTAGTGCTGGTTCTTTGTATACTGCATTGTTTGATTCAGGGGCTACCCATTCATTTGTATCTGCTAGGGTGATAGATCATCTTTGTAGACCTAGTGGTGTGTATGCTAGGGGATTTCAGACTTTGTTGCCGACAAGTGAATTGGTAGTCTCTAGGAAGTGGATTAGGGCGTTGCCAGTGGAGGTAGATGGTAGGGAATTGTTTGTTGATTTGATTGAGCTAGAGATGGATGATTTTGACATGATCTTGGGAATGGATTGGCTATCCAAGTATGGGGCAACGATTGACTGCAGGCGCAGAATGGTGACTTTTGAACCAGAAGGGGAGGTACCCTTTATGTTTGTGGGGTCGGTTAGTGGACCGCGTGTACCAATGATTTCTACCCTAAAGGCTAGGGACCTGATGCAAGATGGTTGCATAGGATTCCTGGCAAGCGTTGTGGATACTTCTAAGGTGGTTCCGGTTGGACCGGGTGAGACAAAGGTGGTGTGTGAGTTTCCGGATTTGTTCCTAGCGGATTTGCCAGGATTGCCGCCTCAGAGGGAGATTGACTTTGTTATAGAGTTGGTACCAGGAGCGGAGCCAGTATCTAGGACACCCTATAGAATGGCTCCGGCGGAATTAAAGGAATTGAAGATTCAACTGCAGGAGTTACTTGATTTGGGGTTCATCAGACCGAGTTTCTCGCCATGGGGTGCTCCAGTGTTGTTCGTTAAGAAGAAGGATGGGTCCCTCAGGATGTGTATTGATTACAGGGAGCTGAACAAGTTAACCATTAAGAACAAGTTGAGCTTATAAGTTGAGCTTTTATATTCTCCCCGCCATTACGACCTACGTTTCACATGCTATTGCCATCCTCGACTTATAAGCCGAGCTTCTATGTTGGCCCTGCCAGTTCGGCCTGCGTTTAGCATGCTATTGCCATCCTTGACTTATAAGTCGGGCTTCTATGTTGGCCCTTCGATTCGGTCTGTGTTCAGCACGCTATTGTCGTCCTCGACTTATAAGTCGAGCTTCTATGTTGACCCTGCCATTCGACTTGCGTTCAGCACACTATTTCCGTCCTCGACTTATAATTCAAGCTTCTCAATTAGATACAAACAGATAAACATCTATTACTTAATACCGAGTTGCACAATGTACTCAATCAAGCTTAATCAGACATATAATACATGGTTATAATCATGTTCATTAATCGGGGCTCGAGCCTTGATCTTAGACCGGGTGCAGTTTTCTTACCTTAAGTCTTGAACGAATATAGTATAGCGACCCTGAGTACGATCCTTTCCTCCTGAGCCTAGTAGTACACCCTAGTCACAACCATAACAAAGAATAACCATCAAGAAATGAACCAATAAAGGCTTTCAGACCAAGTCCTAGCCTCGAGGACCTTGAATTCTACTAAACCAAGGTAGTAGAATCCTTCTCGACCTCTTAGGTTTGAGTCCACGCAACTCAAGACCTCATTTGACCATTCTCCCTAATTAGAGCCACGGCCTGCCCCTTGAAGGGTCGCGACACGCCTCTAGTCAGAGAGCCCCGAACCATAAAGGCACAGGACATGCGCCGTGGCGCCAAGACGGTTCAGAAGAACCCCAGCGCCTCTGAGTTCACGTGGGTTGCGGTGCAACCCCGCAAACTGGGAATTCCAGTGTTTTCCAGCCATTTTCTCCAAACCAAAACCCTTCAAATTAGTCCCCAAACTTCAAACAAACCCAAAATTGAGTTCTAAACTCATAACAACACATTATACACAGCATAATAACATCAAGAACCAAGCTAAAAACCCACCACAACTCAAAATCCAAACCTTGAGTTTAAAACTCAAGAACACTAAAACCAAACTAAAAATTCACCAGAAACAGAGTATAAATCCTTACCTCAGTTGAGAAATTCGACCCTAAGTTGCACCTTAATCCAATTCCCAGCTCTAAGCCTCCAATTCAAGGCCTTCCTTCCCCAAAATTTAAAAAAAAAAGAAGAAAAAACTTAACCACAAAGAAAGAGAGAAAGAGGGAAAACGAGAGAGAGAAATGGGAGAGCTGCTTAATTGTTCTCCTTTGGTTTTTTCCTGATTCTAAAGGCTTCTAATTGACTAAGTCAAACCATGGGCATGAAATGACCAAAATGCCCATTGCCCAAACCTTAGCACTTTAATGCCCTCAAGGGCAAAATAGTCTTTTGCCACCATTTCCTACTAATCCAAAATTAACACCATATTTCCCAATTAATCACCAAATAACTTCCCACTACCCAATAAATCCCGGTAATGTGCTAAATTATCAAAATATCCTTAGGCTCACCCCGAGCTAAGTATTTAACCTGGTTGTGACTAAACCGCTAATTTGCTCACTAGGATCATCTCATGTCAAATATCCCAAATATATCCATATAATAACATGGTCTAAATCATATAATATAATATAATCACAGATATACCCATAGTAGGTCAAAATTACAAAAATGCCATTCTTAATAAAAACAGGTCTATAAGCACATTTAATACACTTAAAACATACATAATCAGTCATATTATAATATAGCCCATGTAATTCACATAATCACATACATATTCAATTAATTCACATATAAACACATAATATTCCAATAATTCCCTCCTCACCCCCTAATCAAGGCACTAAGCCTTATTATGAAATTTGGGACGTTACAGTTTGGCTTCGATCCGACCCCCTCAACTCGTCGTGGATTACCCTATCACCACCGTTAGCTTCCTTGCGGTCAGGGGTTTAAAATCGAGGAATTTTCATGACCCCAATTTCCTTGTGGCTCTAAGAATTTCAAATTGTTCTTGGAGTATGTATTTGATTGTTTTGATTTGTAGTTTTGCATTTGTTTAATTTGATTTAGTTTTTTACATTTGTAGTTTTGATTTAGTTTTGCTTTTAAAGTATTGATTTAATTTTAGTTTTAGTTTTAGTTTTATTTTAAATTAAATTTATTTTTAATTCAGGTAAATATCATTTTGGACCCTGTGTTTTGCAAAAGTTACCAATCGGAACCCGTGTTTTGTTAAATGATAATTTGGACCTTGTGTTTTGCAAAATGGAACAAAAGAGTACCCTGGACCAGATTTCAGTCAATGTTTTTTTAATATGACCAAAATGCCCTCATATTTTTATTAATTAATAAATTAAATAAATTATAAAAATATATAAATTATTTTGAAAATAGTAAATAATAAAAAATATTTTAATCAATTAAAAATATTACAAAAAACTAAAATCTATTTTTTCTAAAAATCTAAAACAAAATCAAACAACATTAAAATTAAAAAGCAAAAACTTAAACAAAATAAAAAAAAATCTAAATACCCTAAACCCATATTCACTCTTCTTCTCCGTCTCCTTCTTCTTCTTCTTCTTCTTCTTCTTCTTGCTTGTAGATGTGAGGCAGCATAGGGTAGCTTAGAGACACAGATCCGAAGCTTGGGGCAGCATGGGGGAGGTGCAACGACGAGAGGCACTCCTCATCTTTTTCGTTGCAGGTGGTCAGACGTGGAGGAAATGGCGCGAGTCTAGAGCTTGGGGGTGCAAGGGATGCGCAGGCGACGACGGACTGATGGATGAGGTGGATATGCTACAATCGACGACAATGGGTGTGGGTCTTGATTGGGTTGTGGGTGTTGTTTTAGATCTGATTTCGTGGCTTCGAGGACAAAGATTGTGGACTTCAAGGATGAGGACACGCGAGTTGCTTCGAGAACGAGGACGGAATTCCGAGCTTCAAACATGGCGGAACAAATTCTTGTTGACATTGGGGCTCGTGAGGACTACTAGAGTTTTGGAGTAAATCTCCCTTTCTAATTTTGATTTTTTCCTTTTCCTGAAATTATTGAGTAAAGTATATTGATTTAGAGTTTATTTGTATACATGTTTATGAACATTTGAAGATGGTATATATTATGATATATGGGTTCTTTGTGTTGAAAAATTGATGTTTCTAATTTGATTTTGTTGTTAGAAGTAAGGGAAAAGCTTCGAATAAATCTGAGTTTAGATTTGTAATGGTTTCTGGTTTGGATTGAAAATTGGTGTTTGGATCTGTAATGATTTCTAAATTTTAACTTTTTGATAGAAGTTGTTGTAGTGATACTTGAATCTGGGTTTAGTATATGAACTCAAGAACGTATTTTGATTTATTTTTGGGTCTTAAATTTGGGTGAATATGTTTTGATTATTTGGTTTGATTTTGATTAATGTTATAATTTATGTTTAATTAATTAAAATATGATTTTTTTATTTTTATATTTTATATTAGTATTTTATTAAATTTTAATTTAATAATGTTTTATTTGGGATTATTAAATTCATTAATTTATAAAACAAGGGACATTTTGGTCTTATTTAAAAAAAGTTTGACCAAAATCTTGTCCAGGGTACTTTTTTGTTCCATTTTGTAAAACGTAGGATCCAAATTGTTATTTAACAAAACACGGGGTCCGATCGGTAACTTTTGTAAAATACAGGGGCCAAAATGGTATCTACCCTTTTAATTCATTAATTAATAAAACTCGAGGGTATTTTGGTCATATTAAAAAATTATTTGATTGAAATTGGGCTCAAGGTATCATTTTGATCCATTTTCCAAAATAGAGGGTCTGATTTGTCATTTAACAAAATATAAGAGTTGATTGAGTATTCAAGCAAAACACATGGGTCAAACTGGTATTTTTCCTAAAAAAAAATCTGCATCATTATTCATCTAAATAAATTTGAAAAATAAATTAACATTTAATGTACAATTTTTTTTATCAACAAAAGTATATAAATATGATTTTGTAATGATTTATTTTCTAAATACATTAATGTTTATTATATATACTAGATACAAGCAACGTGCAATATGCACTTTTACTTAGTTTTATTTATAGAATTTATATTAATGTCATATAAATTTTAAATAAATATCATATTTTAATTAAATAATTTATTTATTTTTGTTAAAGTTTATGTTTGTTCAAGTTTTTGAATTTGGGAGGGACACCAAGAGATCATATATTATATGTTTAATGTAATATTAAATATTACACGTAGAATTTAAGTTTAAATTTCTTGCTAGTTTTTTAAAAAAAAAAACAATTTGTTGCTAATTCACAGTAAATTATATTATATGTTTAATATGATATTATTATAATAAGTGAATTTAAGTTTAATTAAATTATATTTAAGTTATAAAACATATGATCTTATTATTTTTAAGTAATTATCATTGTAAAATATATCAAAAATATCATTTTAATTATTTATTATTTTTAAATAATTATTATTGTATAATATCTAAAAAATATCTTTTTTTAATTTTTTATTTTATTTTATTTAAGTTTAAGTATTTACAAACTATCGTTAAATATAAGAATATTCTGTTAAATATAAGAATATTCCGTTAAAGTTAACCTTTAAAAAATAATAAACCGTTAAAACTAAAAATTTCCTTTATCTACGCACTTATATATTAGTTTTTTTTAATATGAACTATTGATCTAGAAAGGCTAATGTGCATTTATCATTTTATTGATTCAGTTGTTGGGTTTTGTAAAGGATTAATTCCATTTGATTTGTTGTGAAAATGATTTAGGCAAACAAAGTCTTATAAGTGGATGAGTAACCTTACATGTGTTCTATTCTTATTTGGTGGACAGGAAATAAGACAATTTGGACAATAGGTAAATGATTTTTTTCTAATTCCCCCATATTTATTTACTTATTTATTTAGAGTTGTTCCCTATTTTGTTTTTCCAAATTAACATAGTAACACCCTATTTTGAAGTCTAATCTAATCTACAAGAAAAAAGTCATTTTGCAAAAATAATAATTTAAAAATAACCATTTTTAACTAAACACTCTACTTTTATATATACAATACATAGTATGTTAAATTTGACTACGAATATAAATATATCATTTGATGTGATGAGAAGAGAATTGGGATTACACACAATAAATATGGTTGGATGAGTACTACTACGGTTTGGGTCCCTCCAAGGCTGGAAACGCGGTGCAAAAACAGACCGAGATAACATTGATAATATGTACAAAACTAAAAACTATACAGAAAGAACGTGGCCACATGTCACATAATTTATTAACTCTTACATATATACATACCTAAAGTATTTAATTTTTATATTACATATTTGTATGTGGTCCAAAACCCTTATTATGATCACTTGGCCTTATTATTGGATCGATGTCTCTCATCATTTCCCATGTTAATTTCTGATCACATTTACATAAATCAAGAGTAATACAACTACTACTATATATATATATATATGGAGTCACCAAAATTTTATAGCAGCTGGCGTGATAGTTTTTTTTAATTAAACATATTTATTTTAAAGGAGATCCATTATTTTAAAACACAATAATATATAATATTTTAGTGAATAATTTGAGCCTATATCACTATTCATATATATGTGTATGCTTACGCTGATATCATGCCTTTCAGCCAAGGCTCCACCCCACCAAGATATTTTCAGATGTAACTATTAGACTGCTGATTTATTGTCATCATTATTTAATGTACTTCTCACTTACATATATATATATATTTATATCATTTTTGGTGAATATAATGATGGGTGATTTCACAACTCCCCGTTTAGGGGACTCAGGGCACACATCCCATCATCTATTTTATAACTGGTTTTATATATTTAAATTTAATTTATATTGGTTTTTAATCAATTTAAATTAAAGTACATGAATTTAAAAAATGTATGTTAAATTTAAAACTAAATAATTAAAATTAAACTCAAAATACATAATAAAATTTGTCTCCAAAATATAAGAGGAGAAAATTCGAAGTCTCCTATATATTAATTTGTTATAGGCTAGCAATTACCACAACCCAAACTTTGGGGACCTTTGGAGAAAATTTAAAATGAAATTCAAATTTTTAACATTAGCGTATCATTTAATAAATTAAACAGCAATATAATTTTAAAACTTATTAGCTTATAATAACAAAAGAAATTATTTTAAGAATATATTGTTTGTTTGGTAAGAAATGATACAATCATTAATTTAAATTAAAAATGAAAAAAAATCATTTTGTTTTTTTTAATTACACTGAACAGACTCACTACAGTGAATATTAAAAAAAAATAAGAAGAGACCTAATTTTTTTATTTTTTTACTAACATATATTTTTTAAAATATATTAATATCTATACTATAAAAACGAGGCTCCTATATTTGAACGTCTTTAGGTAAGGCCGGATATAACAACTTTGTTTGGCTAAGTTTAAACTTGTAGTTTAACTTATGAAAAAATATTTTTCCAATAAATCACATTTTGTAACTTCTTAAAAAATAGTTATAAAAGTAAAAAGTTCTTTTTATTGGAAAACTTAATCAAACATACTTGTACAACTCAATACACATAAAAATATTTTGAAAAGCTATGTCAACCACACTTTATTTATATAACACCGATATAAGAATTCATAATTACTATACCATTTATTTGTGTTATTAATTTTTGATATTTATTTGGATGACTCTATTTGACCCAAACTTTCTATTAATTATTAGTTGATTATAATTATTCAGCAATAATTAGCGTTTATATAATTTTCAGTTAGTTAAACCCACATGCAATTAAATACAAACTCTACCAAGCTAAAGAGCACGTTTTATTTTTTCCACTTTCTTTGGCCAACCACAAATGAAATTTTCTCCTACATTTTTGGTTTCATGGGTCGGTCATCCATTTCTCGGCAATTTATTTATTATTACCATTTTCAAATAATACATAAATACATATATAAAATAATGAAAAGGAAATAATAAAATTCACTAAAAACCGAGTTAAAAGTAATTTGTTAGAGAAAGAGTAACTATCAGTGAGTTTAGATAGATGCACATGTATTTAATGTTTTTGTCGGTTTTTACTCCATTTCTTTTTACCAAAGAAGGCTCGGAATAAAGGATCTTATGCCCATCTTAGTTGAGCTGTTCACACCAAGGAAGTTATATAAAAAACATGTGTTGCTCATGCTGGCACCCCCATCAAATAATTGCACACACACACACACACACATATATATATATATATAAATAGAGGAATTCTTCTGCAGGTATTCACTTTAAGCCTTATCGGTAGGACTTTCAGTGTTCTTGATATGTGAATAGTTTTCAGCGTGATTTTTTTTTTTATGACCGTATATATTGTAGCTATCTAGAGCATCTTGCAATTTTTCAGAAAATTTTGAATAATTTACAGTATCGAAAACTAGGTTCAAACATGTTGCTGCACGCGTGACTAATTTTTTTTATGCGAGTGAAAATCAACATATTTGAACCTACTTTTCGGTATTGTAAATTATTTAGAATTTTCTGAAAGTTTGTAGGATGCTCTAAATAGCTACAATATACACGGTCATAAAAAAAATCGCGCCGAAAACTGTTCACAGGTCGAGAAACACTGAGAGCCCCACCGGTAGGGCTTAAGTAAAGCCCCTATAGAAGAATAGTCCTATAAATATATACTGACTGAAATGTTAAGAAGCAGCTACCCAACACCACAAAGAGATGATATACTGTTTTTGGTGCAATCTAATATAAGATCCCGCACATTTGAAATTGCAAACTAACCATAAAGTGTCACCTCATATAGTATTGGACACCTTTGAGGTGCTAAATAACAATACATATGTGTATATATTAATTAAAATAAGGAGCCTTAATCTTATTATTAAATTTGTGGGGTATTTGTTAAAGACACATGAAGCCACACTTTTCATATTTTTGTCCCTAAAACAGCTACAATCTATGGTTATTATTCTTTCTTTTTCTTCAAGTAACAAATAAGATTAAGATACAATCTCCTAATTATACTTTGAGAGATAATAGAAAATTTAGGGTTTAAGGGGTTGTAGAGAGGTATATATTTTGTTACACGCCAATGCACGTTTATGGACTGTTATTTATTTTTTAATAAAGAAATGATAATAATGTTATTAAAAGGAAACATCGTAGTTTGTCTTTTACTTAATTAAAATAAATTAGTGTTTTTTTTAAGTGAACAAAATCCTATTGAAGATTCACCAACCATGGTACATATAATGGAAATCCCATGAAACAGTTTAATATGGTAATTAATATTAATATACAATTTATCAAATTTAGATTAGCATATGAATCTTATGGAAAAATAAATTAGTTTTTAAAAAAAAAAGATAACTATTACTTGTTTTTTTTTTGGTTGACATATAGGGAAACTATTAGTTGGATCTATCACCACATAAATCTTATTATATTTGAAATTTAAATATATAAAAGAGATTAAAAAAAAATCAAAGGGAAAAATCAACCATATCAAACACGTTTCTGTTAATTGCGCCAAAATTTGGAAAATCGTCAAAGAGGAAAGTATCCTTGAAAATCACGTGCTTTTATTGTAGAGCCTAAATTGAATCCCCACTAACTAAAAACTTTCATTTAAAAAAATATTTAATATATATATATATTTTTAAAATTAAATTAAATTAAAAAAACTTTCGTATATATATATGAGAACATGGCCGCTCATTTTGTTAGCTGTGTGTGTTGTTGTGACTTGTTACCTTTCGAGCCGCATAAAGACTCTCTCTTTTGCTTATCTCTCAAACTCTCTCTCTTTCTCCAGTACCATCAATGGAGTGGGTTCGTGGAGAACAAATTGGCCGTGGAAGCTTCGCCACAATCAGTAAGACAAAACCCAGAAAAGGTTCGCCATTAATGGCTGTCAAATCGTCTAAAGCTTTCGAAACTCTGGAGAACGAAAAGCGAGTGCTCGACAGAATCGGAACTTGCTCACAAATCATTAAGTGCTATGGGGTAGATAAGAGTGTCGAGAACGGCGAGTGTTTTCATAATCTACTGTTGGAGTACGCCTCTGGTGGCAGCTTATCCGACCTGGTCAAGATCCACGGCGGTCGATTGCCGGAACCCGAAATCAGAAGGCACACTAGGTCCATTCTCAAAGGGCTTTCTTTCATTCACTCCAAGGGTTTTGTTCATTGCGATATAAAGCTTCAGAATATTCTCATGTTCGATAATGGAACTGCTAAGATCGCTGATTTTGGATTAGCTAAAGAGATTTCTACTTCGTCCCAAACAGAGCCGTTAACACTCAGAGGCACTCCTCTGTATTTGGCTCCTGAGTCAGTAAAAGACAATGAGTACGAGTGCCCTTCGGATATTTGGGCTCTGGGCTGCGCCGTCGTCGAGATGGTGACCGGAAAGCCGGTCTGGAATTACACACAGGAACCGAATATTTGGGCTTTGTTACTTCGAATTGGAGGAGAGGAGGTTCCAGAGATTCCAAGCGAGTTGTCAGAAGAAGGTAAAGATTTTCTATCAAAGTCTTTGATTAAAGATTCGAAGAAGAGATGGACGGCTGAGATGCTTTTGAATCACTCCTTCGTTTGTGGAGGCGATGATGAGTCTGATAACACTGTTATATTGGAAGAATCATCTCCGAGGTGCCCTTTGGATTTCCCTACCTGGGAGCCTAATTCACCAAAGTTTTCTCCTGATTCGTTTAATGGGTTCGAATTCTCTTCTTCTTCTTCTTCAAATTGCTTTACTTCGCCGGAAAATCGCCTCCGGCAACTGGTATCCGGCGATTCAGCCAATTGGTCATTTTCAGAGAGTTGGGTCAGAGTTAGAAACTGAAAATCTCTGCTGATATTTTTTCTTTTTTGTTATTTTTTGTAAATATTAGTGACACAGACCAGATTTTTTTAGTTCGTCTGATCTGAATGAGGTTGATTTTTATAAATTAAATATTATTGTACATTAAAACAAAATTTTTGATTGAGTTATAATATATCAAAGAATTTTATTTTTCGGCGAAATATTTTCGTTTGATTTTTTGTTGGTTATAAATTCCAAAATCTTAAATTAATTTTCACGGTGTGCTAACAGCTCGAAAATGACGCATTGTGGCTCAACTTATTTGGACTCGAAAAGTAGTTGAAGAGCCAATTCAAATAAAAATATACTTATAATTTGACTCTTGAAAATTTGATTTCTTATTCAATAATAAAATTTAGAGTATATACCATTTTTCTTTCTTTTAAATGTCAAATATTACACCAAAATTAAGCTTAATGGTCAATTTGATATTATTATAAAAAAATATAGGGTTGTAAGTTAGTATTTAACTAGAACATATAAAAGTTAAAAGTAATATTACTATAAATAAAAATATAGAAGTTTATTTAAACAAAACACAAAAGATTAATGTGATATATGCATTAAAATTTATTATTACTATATGACCATTTTGCTTTTGTATACGAAATTCATTATGTATTCAATCAATTTCCTTTTTGAATTTTTATTTTTTTTCTTTTAACTATGATTAAAAAACTAATGAGAGGTACCTAACCAATCATTTGCTAAATGAAATAAGTAAATAATATATTATGTGGTATATAATATTTAAATATGCATTATTCTTTTAAAAAAAATTACGGGCTTGGACTTTAATTACTATATACTTTTTTTTTAATTAAGATTAAAAACTAGTAAAAGGTAAATAATATACAATACAATCATTAGATTAGTTAGATGGGAAAGAATATGCTTCAAATGACTTTTTTTTTTGTGGTATATAATATTTCCATTTTTTCTAACTTTATGGGCTTATTATTATTAAATTATAAGTCGTCAAGTTTGGTGGACATGTGGGTTTCTTTACTCAAAATCTAAACTAAAGCAAAACTATAAAATAGAAAATAGATCATAAGACTTCGAAAAATCACGAGTTAAGATCTGCATCATATGATTAATCACATCACAATACACAACCTGTTCCTCAGTGTATTATAAATTTATATATATATATATATATCTTTTTTGAGATATATTTTGTAGGATATTTATGTGCTAGCTAGTAGAGTTTACAGCACACACACTCTCAATCCCCACTATATAATCAAAATCAACTAGTTGTGTTACATATATACACAACTCACCAAGATCTCTTTAATTTTAAATATCTATATACACGATCACAATAGTGCTATTTGAGTTGACTTAGTTCGATTTAATGTTACTGTTTAGATTTTTTTTAAAAAAATCTAAAAAGGTTTTCAATTTTATACACGTTTATCTTTATCTACAAATCTAGCTACCTAAGATTAAAAAGTAGATTGATCTGTTGAAAATTCAGTATAATCTTTCTATTAATTTATTTTCTTATTTTAGGATGTCTCACATTTCTCTTTTGGACACAACTGCCGACGCTATGAATCTCCACTTTTAAAATTATTTGTTTTTTCTAATTATATAGTTCTGTTAAAAGTACCACAAGATATACAAGGATATAAATTTATAATATATATCCATATATATAAATATATATTTTTTAAAATAATAAAAAGATAAAGGAAATCATTTGTGTATCATATTTTAGATTAGGTTAAGAGATTTTCTTTCTGATGAAATCTCTTGATTTTTTTTTTCATATATCTTTATTATCATTGAGTGATGATAAGTACTATTTATATTTAGATATTTTGTTCATGTAAAATTAAGCCTTCTGATTTTTAGGCTAGTAATATTTGAAGATCAATAAAAAACTATGTCGTTTTTGCCAGAACAGCAAAAGAGAATGTCATGTGACTCGAGTGTCATTTTCCATGGAGTACCCTACTTATTTCTCAATGAAAATCACGTGTTGAGTTGTCGTTTTTTTGTATAATAAATGGCATATAGTTTATAACAAAGACATCTCGTGTCGTTTACAAATGTAACTGTAGCAAATTAAGAACTTCACACGTCTTAATTAGCTTAATTGTCGTTTCTCCTGATTGTGGTTAAAATAGTGTATGTTTTTGTTTTTTAAATGAAAAATGACATAAAATAACAGCTATCGTTTTCTTTTAAGGAAAAAACAAATTAATAATGAACGATCAGTAGTTTTTTCTCATTGAGAAATTCTTCAAACTAATAATTATATAAATGAAAAACATTTGTTTACTTAATCCTATAAATGCATTGTGTTTTTCATAGAAGACAAACATAGTAAAACTTCTTTGACATCAAACTTATTGTATTATAATTGAGAAGTTATAACTAAATAGCTGTATTGCATACAAAAATATACCTCTTAATTTTAATTTTTTAAAAAATTCCTAATAGCCAAAATTATTAACTTTAACATTAGTAACAATAAGAACTTTTTGATGATTATTATTCAAAAAATATTTATGTAAATTTGTTTGTCACGTTGATTTAATCTTTAGACTTATTACTATATCATTATATCTAATTAATCTCATAATACATAATGAGTAGAACTCAAAAATGACAATTGACTGTATATATAATTATAATTATTCATATATAGAAGTGTATTTTCTTAACAAGAGACTTAACAAATTTATGTAAAAATTAAGTAGTGTACCAATTTTAAGTGACCAACTCTCATTTATAGTTATATTTTGAATTTTTTTCTGTTTATACCCAATATTTTAATTACTATTCCTATTATATCATTTTTTTTTGTTGCTCAAACACATACAATACATTATATTTTTCCAGTAGTATTATGAGAAATGTGATAATAAAAATAAGTAATATTAAACTAAATATATTTAGTGACTATTTTTAGTTAATTAATCTTAAAAGTGAGTATTTTCCACGTTATTTCAAAATTTACAACTAATTACAATTTAGAGATTATTACTATTTATAATTGGCTCAAATTAAGACTAATTTTTTCAATAATAAAATAAATGTTATTCCTGTATAGAGGTTTTAAACTAGCGGCATTAAAAGGATATGTAAGAACTATTTCAACAATAGTACAAAGTTTAGGATAACGTTTTAATCGTGTTGAGAATTCAAGAGCTAGAGTGATTAGTTATGATTAATACGACAAGTTAAGTTTTTGGCAATTGTACAAAACGTTTATTCGAAACCCAATTTCAAAGTTTATGGTATCGGGCCAAATTTAGAAATTCTCGGCAGTCTATAGAAACAAAAAAGTATTCTTCTAAACATATTTAAATTATGGTATTTAAAAAAATATTACTAATAAATATTAGAATAAATATGATTTTTACTCTTGAACTATTACCAATACTTATTGTGCCCCCTTAACTTTTCACGTTATTTTAAATTCCCCTCAAACTATTACCGTTATTTTATTGTACACATTCTATTAGTTTTCATCCGACATAGCTAATTAAGTATTGATATGATACTTTAGGTAGTGACATGATATTTTCACGTCAAAAAAACATAATTTCAAATAAAAAATAATTAAAAAATCTTTTTTTTCTTACTTCTTTTGTATTTTTTTCTTTATTCTCCTCCATTAAAAAATTATAATTTTTTCTTAATATTTAAAATTAAATAAGAAAAAATAGAAAAAAGAAAAAAAAGGAAGTAAAAAATATATTTTAATATTAAATATCTTTTCCTATTAAAATATATATTTTTTCTTTTCTTTTTTCTATTTTTACTTATTTAATTTTAAATATTAAGAACAAATTATAATTTTTAAAGGGAGGCTAAGAAAGAAAAAAGACAAAAAAGTAAAAAAAAAAATAGATTTTATAAATTTTAAGTTATTTTATATTTTTTTAAAACTTTTGAAATAATTTTCATAATTTTTATTTATTTTTAAAAAATTTAAATATACACGTGTCAATGATGTGTCAATGTCACGTTACTGCCTTAAGTGCCAAATCATCACTTTGTTAACCATGTAGGATGAAAACTAACATAATTGACACAATAAGATAACGGTAATAGTTCGGGGAAATTTAAAATAACGCGAAAAATTCAGGAGGCACAATAAAATAGTAGTATTAGTTCAATGGACAAAAATCCTATTTATTCTAAATGTTATTATAAAAAAAAGAATATTACACAAGACACCAAACCCATAACTATGAATAATTGTTCTCTTACTCTTAGTACTGACTTGTTATCAAAGTTACAGCATATATAGAAAGTTGGAGCTTTGGTATGTCCGTTCTTGGCTTATATGGATAAAAATCTGATTTGCAACAAAATATGGTAATTTTCCTTAGCAGAATGACTTGTAGAATGTAGTTGTGTCATTAGCTGATGTTAACTATATTTGATACCTTAAGTGCCCCGACACCACATGAGATGACATTTATGATTGGTTAGCGATACTCCATAATACTTATTAAATTCAAATGTGTGGTATTCGATATTAGATTACACAATACCGATATGACACTTACTTGTGATATTGAGCACCAGTGGTTCGTACAAGTAGCATTGTACCTCGTAGCCTTGTTGGTTATGTTTTTGTTATTGGAAAGATAAATGTCTGTCTTGATCACATTGTGTGTGATGTAGTTTGATTATAGAACACATCTACAAAATATATATAACACTCCATAACTATATTTATCCCAAAATAAATACACCATGTGACATAAATAAAAAAAAAATATTTATTCATAACAACATCCCATATAGGTTTGAATTGTATACTCTTTATATATATCTAGACTAAAATTATGCAACTCATATTAATAAAATAATTAATTAAAATTATATAAAAATTTAATACAATCACAAATATAAATTTATGAAAAATTAATTAAAAAATACAATAAACTCATTTTTATATTATATGATTTGCTAATTTTTTTATTGTTGTATTGTTTATCTATGGGAAATTATATTTATTAAAAATGAGCTTTTATTTTACATAATAATAAAGGAGTTATCAGATATAGTGAATTATATTTACACTTTTTCTAAATATATATATATATATAATTCCCAATATTTTTATATTTATAATTATCAAATTATTCCTAATTTTTCTATGCTATATACTTTATTTTTATAATTAATAACCACAATTAGAGTGACTAAAAAAATATCACTTGTTTACATTTTTAGAGTTGTAGTTTATATTTATGAATATGTGGTTTACACTTCAAAGTCTACCATAAATCTGATGTGTTTTTTTTCTTTCACAAATATATGTATCCAAATGATTCAATATGTTATTATACAACACAAATACCTATATTTTTTCGTCTGGGATTCAATTCACGAAATTATGACAAAAGTTACAGTTTTGAACGAAATTTAGCGAAAAGAGATTAGCCAGCTTTATTTTTTAGTTAATATTATTTGCTAGGGCTTTATTTGATTGATTGAAAAGGGTTTATTAATTGAGACATAAAGCTTCAAAATATTCTTCTAGTTTGACAATGGAGCCACCAAGGCAAGCTTGGTGACTTGGGACTAGACAAAGAGGCATCAAGAACAGAGGAACCAAAAACAGAGCCTGGACGAGTCTGAACGACCCTGACTACTCCTTTTATACATCATTGAACGACAATAATGAGTAGGATGTAAAACGAATTTCCATTTGTGATCCAAAACATAAAAAATTACCCATTATATATGATCCAAACCTTTTTTTTTTGTTTTGAAAGTTACCCATCAGTTTAATCATTGTTTTTGAGAAAGTTGAAATGAAAACGAAGCTGAATAAATTTTAATTTTTTTAATATATATAAATAGTATTTTTCTAAATTATCTATAAATTATGCTATTTTTAAACATTTTGGACCCCGTATTTATTTGACTCTAACTATAATCAGAGCCAACCCTAGTGGTAATCGATCCATTCATAGTCTTAAAGTTTGATGAGAACTTGGTTCCTAATTCAATTGTTGCATAATAACCAATGTTATTATTTTTTTATAGGCTCGTTAGTTATAAACTTAAGTTAAATTTTATTAGTTTATAGTAATGTGACGCCCTGGATAGCCAAGACCGCTACACTGTGTCCTTATAAAGGTGCAGGACTTGCTAATCAAGTCATTTAGTGAAAAACGTGATACAGAAACCACTAATGAACTAGGGTTAAAATGTTTTGGTCTCAAAATGGTACATTTCATATAATTAAACATTTTTACACATGAGATCCCAAAAAGGAACAGCGTTCAAAATTCAGTTCGCAAAATTTCCAAAGTTTAAACAATCATTAGCCACTCTAAGGGCAAAACAAACGTTTCTGGTTCTCCTGTTCCTGTCTCCCTCTCAACCGTGGCGGCTGAGCAGCTGATTATGTACATTCTGCTCTCAGAGCTCTCCGAATCAGGGCTGATCAAGCTTGCCCTTGCTTTTACCTGCACCACGAAGCACCTGTGAGCCAAGACCCAGCAAGAAAACATATCATATTATATAACGAGCAATAATAACATTTGGATAACCCTTTAAGCATGTTCATACACTTAATATAGCACAGTAATCACAAAACATGAAGATTCAACCAAAGAATCTGCTAATCAACACTCAGCTATATAACATAACAATCCACCAATCATTAATAACAAACAAATCACATAACAATCAGGGTCGACGCCTTAGGTCGCACCCTCTGTTTACCCCACTGACTCCGGCCCGCTTAAACCGAGCTCAGTGCATAATAAGTTGTCCTCAGCTACCAGTGGCCGAGCCGCGCCCTGTACGCTAGTGTAAACTTCAACACTCTTAGGCCATTGGTTTACTGTTTACATGGCATAATACCATCCTTTCAAAGCATACAAAATATGGAACCTTTAGTCCCATTATAAATCCACAATCGGGTACAGTTTTCTTACCTTTAGTTCCCAAGTGAACTGACTACGAGCGATGCCTCTTGAGCACGATCCGATCCCCGAGCCCTAGCTTAGTATCTAGTCACAACCAAGATAAGGGATACCATCAATAATCGTAAAAGGACTTCTAGATAAAGTTCTAGTCTCCGGAACATTGAATTCCACCAAACACGGTAGTAGATTCAATCCCGAGCAGCCTAGGTAAAATTCCCATGCTTAAAGTCACAAAATTCCTTAAGGGCCGTGGCTTAAGCCACCTATGCCGCGACATAGCCCCCAAACAGAGCCCATCTAGGCTCAGAACCAGACACAGGCCGCGACCCTACTCAGACCATGCCGCGGCCCTCCCTCCATCTTCAGCATCCATCAGCTTCAGAGGGCCGCGACTCACCAAGAATTATGCCGCGCCCGACCCCTTCGAACCCAGAAAAACCTCCATTTTTGACTCTCAAACCTCACTAAAACCCATCCAAAACTATCCCAATTCCACAACTCAGTTATCACAGAGCTTCCAACACAATTCCAGCAACACATCCTAGCAATAACTTAACCTAGAGACTCACCAAAATCTCACTTCAATCTATGAAACTTAAAAAAACCTTAAAACATTAAAACCAGTCATGGAAACACTAAAGTTCAGCAATTAAACCATAAATTCGAGCTTACCTTCTTTGATGAACCAGCTTTCTAAAAGGTTTCTGAGCTAACTCCCAAGTTTCAGCTTCAATCCAACCCTTCAATATCAAAATCCATACATACCTCAAAAACCAGCCAAAAAACATAGAATTAATCACCACGCACAAAGCTTATAACTTACCTTAACTCTGATTGAACTCCTAAGCTGAAAACTGGTTTAATCCTCTAAAACTCCAACTCAATCCACTGAATTCCAGCTGAGTTTTCCCCAAGTTTTCTGTAGTGTTCTTAGAGAGAGAGAGAGAGAGGGAGATAGAGGGAAGGTCGGTTCCTTGGTTTCCACTGAGTTCTGATTTTTTATTTAGTCTATCCTTAGGTAATTAAGTTAATGCCGAGGCTCGGGGTATCGGAAACGTCCCCGAGGGCAAAATGGTAAAATTCCCCAGTATTCCCACCTAGACTTCCTAACCTCAAATATATATCTAATTATTTATTTCCATCACCCGATAACCTAAATAACCATCCAATACTTAAAATACTCCTTGACTTACCCAAAGTCAAGTATTAAGCCCCGTTGTGACTTTCCCGCTAACTAGCTCCCTAGAATCGCCTCAAGTTGCTTGCTTCAGATTCACCCACATAATAATGTGGTTCTCACAATTAAAGCATATAATCACATTTATATTCATATAATCTTACTAGCATGCTTATCATATAATCATGCATTAAGTTAATAAATTCACACATAAACCAATTATGCCCTCCCGACACACTAATCAATGCTCTTAAGCCTTATTAGTGATTTTGTGTCGTTACAAGTAATAACTTGAGTGGTGGAATTTAAAAACATTACTTTAAGTTTAAATTATTTATTTTAAGGTATGATCTTAGAAATAATTATAATTTAGATAATTATAATTATTATAGCTAGTAATTTATGAGATTTTTATTATATGATTAAATTATAATATAGTTTTAAGCTTTTATTAAAATAATGTTTAATGGTAACTTAAGAAGTATACATGTGTCATAAAAATAAGTCATAAATTATTTGAATTTAGCTAGTATGGTCGAAATTCCCTATAGAATTAATAGGTGGATTTTTCATGAATTAATTAATTAAGTAATGTAGTTAAATTGAAGAACCAAGTGGAGACTTACCTAGTCTTGGGCGTGTAGCATAAAAATAGGATAATTTTGTACTCATTTTGAACTTGCATGGATAGGTGTCACACTAGACTTGAACTAAGTGTATATGTTGAAGATAGGTTGAACCATTTTGAACTAGTTTGAATTTGAATATGCTAGGTGTAGGCGTGAGCATGAGTGTAGGGTAACTAGGGAGACTTTGACTACATATTGTTAAAAGATGAGTATGTGTGGCATTTGGAGAGTATTTTTAGCACTTTGAATAGGTAAAAATAGTAGCTGGCCAAAACTACCTAGGGGAGAGAAATCTTGAATTTTGAAAATTTGTTAAATGGAGGTGGAGTGAATTAAGGAAAGAGGTTGGGGTTGGAGTCTATATATATAGAGTTATTCCCATCACCATTTTTGACACTCAACAAAAACTTTCAAGTCTCTCATTTTCAAAATTCGTAGCTCCCAAAAGCTCTCATATTTTTGCCCCATAAACACACCATAGCCGAACCACTATAGCCTTTATAGTGCTCGTGAATTTATTTCTTCTTCTATTTTTTCTATCAAGCCTCAAACACTATTGTCCTTATAAACCCTATATCCGAAACACTAAACCCTATCAAGACAATATATATAGCCAAAATCTACTCAAGTATTAAAGCTCTTGCTGTCATTGTTGGAGATAAACATTAGAGTGAAGGCTCATGATTTCATCTTTGGTTCTAGGGTGAAGGTATGACTTTATGAGGTTTAGAATTCTTGGAAGTATAGTTTTATTATAAGTCTCTAATTTAAATCTTTTATGTCATATATAAGGTTTTGGGCTAATTCTATTAGCACAAGCAATCTCTTTTCGTCTCTTTTTCCACACTCAATGCAAGAAAAATTAGGTAATTTAGTTTATGACTTATTAAGTGATTTCTATGACCCTAACATTTCAGGTACAAAAAGAGATAAGTGTGGCTAGACCTAAGGTGTTTATAAATGTATATCAGACCTAAGTTGATGTCCGGTAGGCATGGTTGCCAAACTTGTATGACTAACCTAAGTTGATGTTAATTGCCACCCCTTTTATAAGCACTTATTTTTTTCTTATACCTATCTTGTTACCTATGATTATGACCTATGTTATGACCTAGAATATATTATGATAGTGTATGATTAGTATAAATTAACGTTGTTATGAATACTTGTATGAACTTATGGTATGTTTGTTATGACTATGTGATTATATGATTGCTTGTTTGTATTGTCCTTACTGGGCTTAGAAACTCACTCTTTATGATGTTATTGTGCAGATAATTAAAATCAAAATGGTCGGTGATGAGTGAGACCTAATAACTTAGTGATGTATTGGTGGGGACCATATAGTCGAAGAATGATCAACCAACTTATAATTTTATTTACAAAACATTTTCTTTTTAAGTTTTTTTTTTCTTTTTATTCAAATCTTGTACATATTGAAAGCAAATGAACATAAACTAACACCAAAAGTATATATATAAATATAAATATACATATATATTTATATATTCTTAGACCTTGACATGTTTTGATCCCATTAATTGATTAATTACACAAATACAATCGAATTTATGCCAAACATGTGTAATATTTATATTCTTGGTAGTTCTCAATTGCGGTGAGATGTAGTTATTTAATGATTCATTTACTAAACGATGGATAACTATGGATAAAATATGAAAAAAAATAAAGTTAAAAAAGTAATCTTTTGTAAAACACAACCAGAAGTCTGAAGGGTGTGGCCTTCAATGGTTTAACATTAAGCATAACAAAATATTAAAAATGTACGTCCAATACATAATATAATGTAACAACTAATAATATACTTATTATTTAGTGGGTAAATACTATTTTAGCCTCTGTGTTTTGCAAAATTTACCAATCGAACCCTCTGTTATAGTAAATGATAATTTAGATCATGTGTTTTGTAAAATGGAACAAAATAATAACTTGAGACTGATTTTGGTCAAATAATTTTTCAATATGACTAAAATACCCTCATATTTTTTATTTAATGAATTTTAAATATTAAAAATGAAAAAAATCATTTTAAAATTATTAAATAAAATATTATTTAATAAAAAATTTGATATAAAATTAAAAAAACAAGCAAAATTGTGAAAAAAAACTAGAACCATTTTTTCTTGTTAAATAAAAATGAAAACAAATTATGAATCTAAAATACATCGAAAATTAAATCTGAGGCTAAGCCTGTCCTAAATCTCCAATCTTCGTCTTCGTCTTCGTCTTCATCCTCTTATTCTTCTTTAATTAGGGGCTGGGTTACCAAGATTCTAACATTTTCTCACCTTCAAACAAAACCCAGAAATGATAATTGCTCCAAAGTCTATCGTTCATGACTCTTCAGAATCATCTCTGAAAATTTTGGGTTTTACAACTTCCAAATAGTAGGGCAGTTTCTAAAGACCTCCGGATCCAAACCCAGCTCTGATCCGCAACCTCAGACCTTCAGATCGACGCTCCATGTCCTCAGATCTCCAGGTTCGGCTCTAGATCCAAACCCATCTCCGACTCGCGTCCTCAGACCTTTAGATCGATGCCCCATGTCCTCAGATCTCCGGGTCCGACCTCGACTCTTTTAGATATGCGCCGAGCTTCTCAATTCCATATCTGTGCCAAGCTTCTCAACCAGTTGGGATTCTGTTGCAAGATCTTCCACACACATAGCATTTGTTCGAGAGATTCTCCCTGTTAATCCACAAGCTCCGATAGGTAGCAGAGACCCTCCCCATGATTGAAAGCAAGTAGTAGTAGTGAAAAAGGAGAGAGACAAATGTGAAGAATGTGGTGCCTGAAAACACCAAACAAGAAACCATAAAACTTAACAAGAACAAAGAAAATGGTAGCCAAAACAGAGAACACAAATATACACAACACAACAAATTACGTGGTTCACCACAATGATTGTGCCTACATCCATGGGAGAGAATAACTAGTTGGCTTGGAACTTTATTAATGAAACTTTGAGTACAGATTACAAAAGAATACAATCTTAGCCTTAGAACATCAATGGTTTCTTGCATCGAATACAAAAACAGTAGACAAAAATATAGAAGAAAGGTTTAGAACTTGGGTTCTCTCATCTGAACTTTCTTCTCTTCTCTTGCTGAAATTTCTTCTTATCTGAAAAAAGAGATTGCAGCCTTCCTTTTATAACTAAGAGATGCTGACTTGGACCAATCTTGAGAGTAACTGTTTTTACTACCAACAATAATAGAACATAAGTGAGTTTAAGTGAGCTGAACCCAACAAATTCCACTTGGTTTAATTCACTTAAATGAATCTGAATGAGTAACTATAGCTAGGCTGACTATTCTCTAATTCCAATGAATAAGTCTCAGTAAGAGACTTAACAACTTTCAACACATAGCAAGTTTAGACAATGTCTAAACTTTTCTGTAGTGACACTTTAAGTAAAGATATCGGCTGGATTGTCATGAGTGCTAATTTTCTTGACAAAAAAATGTTTGGACTGAATGATATCTCTAATAAAATGTAGTTTGATGTCTATGTGTTTAGACCTCTCATGAAACATAGGATTCTTCATAAGATGTAGGACACTTTGATTATCACAATGAACTGTGATATCACCCGATTTAAATCCTAGTTCTTCAGTTAATCCTCTGAGCCAAATTGCCACTTTAATTGCTTCTATAGCTGCCATGCATTCGGCCTCTGTAGATGACAGTGCAACAACCTTTTGTAAGTTTGATTTTTAGCTGATACAACTTCCAAGAGCTGTGAAGACATAAATTGTTAGAGACCTTCGAGTGTCAATGTTTCTAGGAAAGTCTGAGTCAACAAAGCCTGTTACTTCTTCATTAAATTGACTCTCATTTCTGAACACCAAACCTGTGTCCAGTGTTCCCTTAATGTATCTCATAACCCACTTGACAGCATCCCAATGCTTAGCTCCTGGATTGGAAATGTATCGGCTAACAACACTCATAGAGTGAGCCAAATCTATCCTTATGCAAACCATAGAGTACATTAAGCTACCAACACAACTAGCATAGAGAACTTTGTTCATGTACTCTCTCTCAGTATCTGTACTTGGTTATTGTTTCATTGATAGCTTGAAGTGTTGGGCAATGGGTGTAGAAAAGAAACAGCTTTGGAATTGATTATTCCAAACTTCTCCAAAACTTTATGTAAGTACCCTCTTTGAGACAAGGTAATGACATGTGGTTGAGGCCTTTTAATGTCAATACCAAGAATTTTCTTGGCTGTCCCGAGATCCTTCATCTAAAATTCCTGCTTAAGCTTTTCTTTAAGCTTATTAATTCCTGTTCTCTCCTTTTCAATAATCAAGATATCGTCAACATATAACAACAAGTAAATCTGATTATTGGAATATATAGATGGATCAATCTTATTCTTCTCATAACCAATCTTAGTCATATAATCATCAAATTTAAGATTCCATTGTCTTGGGGCTTGTCTAAGTCCATAAAGTGATTTCTTAAGTAAGCATACCTTATTTGGGTCTTCACTTTCAAATCCTTCGGGTTGATGCATGTATAGTTCTTCATCTAGACTTCCATAGAGGAAAGCAGTTCTAACATCCATTTAGTCCACCTCTAGATTGAACTTTGCAGCCTTTGACATCATTACTCTAATCGAAGTTTGCTTGACCATTGGTGAGAATATCTCATTGAAATCTATGCCTTCTTGTTGTGTGAAACCCTTAGCTACTAATCTTGCTCTGAACTTTGTACTTTCAACTCCTGCAATGTCCTCCCTTTTCTTGAAAATCCACTTGCAGCCTACAAGTTTTTTCTTTTCTAGTTTGTCTCCTAACACCCAGGTGTTGTTCTTTTGCAAGGACAACATTTCTTCTTGTATGGCTTTAAGCCATTCTGCAGCATCTTTACTGTTAGTAGCTTCATGATATGTTGCTGGTTCTGCATTATCTATCTCCTCAGCAACAGATAGAGCAAAAGCAATAAATTCAGCATAACCAAGTCGATCTGGAGGTTTTGTCTCTCTTTTTTCTCTATCTCGAGCTAGTTGGTATGACCTTAGATCTTTATGTGTAGTGTCCATTTCATCTATTTTATCTGCATTGTCTTCATCAGTTTTATCCATAAGTTGTTGGTCCACCTCAAATTGTACACTGTTAGATTTTTCAGATTGACAAGCTGTCACTTGAGGCTTAGGTTTTCATAGCCATTTCATTCTCTCTAAACAACACATCTCGACTGATAATACATTTCTTGTGCCCTGGTTCTAAGAACCATAGCTTGTAGCCTTTGACACCATCTGGATAGCCTAAGAACATGCACTTAAGTGCTCTTAAATCAAGTTTGTCTTGCTTGATATGAACATAGGCTATGCAACCAAATACTTTCAAGTGATCAAACTTTGGTGGCTGTCCTGTCCACAATTCTTGAGGGGTTTTGAAGTTATTGGCAACTGAGGGACATTTGTTTATAAGACAGCATGCTGTTTTCAAGGCTTCTCCCCATAAATGTTTATCCAAACATGCACTCTTCATCATACACCTAACCCTCTCAAGTAGTGTCTTGTTCATACGCTCTGCCAACCCATTCTGTTGTGGTGTTCTTGCCACTGTAAGGTGTCTTCTTATCCCTTCTTTGTTGCAGAATTCTTTGAATTCATTTGAGCAATACTCAAGGCCATTCATTTGATTCTCTTACCAGTTTGGTTTTCAATCAGTTTCTTCCAATTAACAAAGGTTTCAAATGCTTGATCCTTACTTTTCAACAAGAAAACCCATACCTTTCTACTGAAGTCATCAATGATGCTCATGAAGTAGTTTGCTCCACCTAATTTCTGAACTCTTGAAGCACCCCAGAGATCCGAGTGTATGTATGCAAGTTTCTTAGTAGTTGTGTGCTCACCCTTACTAAATTTGACTCGGCTACTCTTACCATAAACACATTCTTCACAGAACTCAAGTTTGTGTTTCAAACCTCCCTTGAATAATCCTTGTTTATTGAGCTCGTGCATACCTCTTTCACTCACATGCCCTAATCTCAAGTGCCATAATCTGGTTGTTTCTTCTGAGTTAATGCTGTTGACAGTAACAACATTTCCAGTCACAGTTTTCCCATCCAAGAAATACAAGCCATTTGTCAATTTACCTTTCATAACCACCAATGAGCCCTTTGTAATTTTCAAAGTTCCATTATCAATTTTAACTGCAAATCCATTCTTGTCAAACATACCAATTGACAATAGATTTCTCTTTAACTCTGGAACATATCTCACATTCTGTATTGTTCTTGAAATGCCATCATGCATTTTTACCAATATCGATCCCATTATTTTGACTTCACAGGCTTTATTGTTCCCAAGCAACGTAGTTCCACCATGTTCTTCTATTATAGAGTTGAACAAATCTTTGCTTGGACTCATATGAAATGAGCAACTTGAATCCAAGATCCATTCTCCACCTGAAACAGAATTTGAAACCATAAGCACATCTGTAGAATCATAACCATCAGTAGCTACACTTGCCTCACCATTATTTATGTTCTTGTTATTACCTTCCCTTTTCAATTTAGACTTGAAATCCAAACATTCATCTCTAAAATGGCCTTCCTTTTTGCAATAATAGCATTGTTTTCCTGTTGCATTGTTTCTTGTCTTTGATTTGGATCCGTGATAACTTTGGCCTCGAGAGAATTTTCTTCCTTTGTACTCTTTCTTTTCTGACCTTCCTCTTACAAACAACCCTTCTCCACCTGTTTCACTTTTGTCATCTCCTCGTTTCTGTTTCTCCTTTGAACTCAAAGCAGATTTGACTTCGGACATGGTCAAGGTGTCTTTGCCATAAAGAATTGTATCCACAAAGTGTTCATACATCTTTGGTAATGAACTTAAGAGAATTATAGCCTGATTGTCTTCATCAAATTTGACCCCAAGATTGTTTAAATCAAGTATAATTCCGTTGAAGTCATCCAAATGCTTCCTTAGTTCTTTTGATTCATCCATTCGAAGAGTGTATAATTTCTTCTTGAGATACAATTTATTTGCTAAGGATTTCTTCATGTAAATCTAACTCAGTTTGTTCCATAATTCAATAGTTGTACCTTCATTAGACACTTCCCTCAAAACTTCATCTCCAAGACTCAAAAGGATAGCACTATGAGCCTTTGATTCAGTGTCCTTCTTAACCTTCTCATCTTTTACATCCTTCAATAAATCTGCATCTATTGCTTCAGATATGCCTTGATACACTAAGAGTGCTTTCATCTTGATTCTCCACAAGCTGAAGTCATTGGCTCCAGTGAATTTGTCCATCTCGAACTTGGCTGTCCCCATTTCTTGGTCAGTTATTGAACCCCAAACCGCTTTCTTGAATCAACTTAATAAAACCTGTGCTCTTGATACCAATTGTGGTGCCTAAAAACACCAAACAAGAAACCATAAAACTTAACAAGAACAAAGAAAATGGTAGCCAAAACAGAGAACACAAATAAACACTACACAACAAATTACGTGGTTCACCACAATGATTGTGCCTACATCCATGGGAGAGAATAACCAGTTGGCCTGGAACTTTATTAATGAAACTTTGAGTACAGATTACAAAAGAATACAGCCTTAGAACATCAATGGTGTCTTGTACCGAATACAAAAACAGTAGACAAAAATATAGAAGAAAGGTTTAGAACTTGGGTTCTCTCCTCTGAACTTTCTTCTCTTTTCTTGCTGAAATTTCTTCTTATCTGAAAAAAGAGATTGTAGCCTTCCTTTTATAACTAAGAGATGCTGACTTGGACCAATCTTGAGAGTAACGGTTTTAACTCCCAAAAATAATAGAACATAAGTGAGTTTAAGTGAGCTGAGCCCAACAAAGAAGATGAAGCTTTCGTGCAATGTTCCTCTCCTTCCATCCGTGAGAATCAATTTTTTGTTGTTGTATATTACGTGATTTTGATGTAAATGGGTTGCTGTTTAAATTTTTGTTTTAGTTTTGCTTTTAATTTTTTTTTTCATTTGTTAAGTATGATTTTTTAAAATTATTTTTACCAATTTTATATTATTTTAAATTTAATTATATTTTATATTTACTTCTTAAATGAATTAGTTTATAAAAGCAAGTGCATTTTTGTTATATTGAAAACTATTTTAACTAAAATTGAGTCTAGGGTACTCTTTTGTTTAATTTTTCAAAACGCAGGGTCTAATTTGTAATTTAACAAAATACATGGTCAAATCGGTAATTTTTGCCAAACATAAAGTCCAAAATAATATTTCTCCTTTTTATTCTATTTTACCATTTCTTTTATACTCCAAATTATATAAGCTTTTTCTATAATAAAAAAATAAAAAACGTCCATAATGAGAGAGTGAGAGAAAGAGAATCGATGTACAAACTCAAAATTTCAATCCATGACAATAGAGAAAACTGAGAATATTATATTATATTATTTATATAGGTATATATAGCTTAAGTCACTGGTAAGTGCACTTGTTCTTGAGGGTCAAGGCTGAGTTCATTTTCTTGGAATCCATAACCACAGAACACTGGATCCTCTTATAGAACTTGGGCTTCACCAGTTTTCCCAACACATAAGCTCTTGACCGAACCATGAAGTTGAGTGTGAGGGGCACTGGTTGAATCGGTCCACCATTGATGCTTCCCAAGCTTGCTCCTCCTCCATACAATGGAATATTACTTCCTTTCATCGTTACCATAACCGATCTTTGACTCTTTCTTGACTGGTAAAACTTTTTTATCTGCAAAACCCAATTATAATATCAAATTAATAATAATAATAATTTCATAAGGTTCTTTTTTTAGTATATACTAGCTAGTTATGAGTCCGCACGGTTCCAGTGGCTACGGTGAGTGTAGAATAGGAGAGATCTAGAGGAGTTGAAGTCACATGGACCCCAAAAAATGTAGCAGTGTTACGAAATGTGAACTTCACTGTCGAATTCATGGACACTAATTCAGTTGCCACTCCTGAGTGGTCCGTACCCGCTTGGATCACAAATTGATCGAACACAATGCTCTGCATTATATTAAGAACCAAAAAAAAAATTATGTGTTACGCACACCATATATATATATGTATGCATATATTGTAGGAATTCTCTTCTTATACTCCAACTTCGAACACATGCACAATTCCCACGCTCGTTAGTCAAAAGGATTCCAAATTTTAGAAAAATGCCACTTTTTTCATATAAAAGGTTCATAAATTTAGAAAAATACCATATTATCTATTATTGTTATAAAAATATCTTATTTTGTATTGGCACATAAAAATTCAGAGCATGCCCTGCACAGACAAGAACTCACCCAAGCCAAAAAATAAATAAATATAAAACATACAGAAAAAAAACACAATGGAGTTATAGAGGTTTCTCTCCAATTTAGTCTTTTTGAGCTCTCTTGGAGAGATCTCAGCTGCACTACTTGATACAGATAAATGATATCTATTTTGGTAACTAATTAAATGACCTATCTAATCTTGGTAAGATTTCTTTAGAGTTTATATGGGAACTGAATTTTCACACATATATAATATATATAATTTGAAGTTATGAGGTGTATATTACCTTCATAGTAATAGTAGGTCTCTGAGGCTGACTTGCACCCCAAAGAATCAACGAAAAGAGAGAGAAGAGTACTAAAAAGCCAACGATGAAAGCCATGAAGTAAGAGCGACGAGAGAGACCACGAGAGTTAGCATCATCATCAAGAAGCCCTTCTTCTTCAATGGCATCGAACTGGTCCTTCCATGGCTTCCAGCTCGAGCCTTTTCTGTTGGAGCCGCCGGAGCTGTTGTGTTTTCGGGAGCCAGAGAATCGAGTGGAGGAGGACTCCCGGGAGTGCGGACCGAGTGAGGAGTTGGAGTGAGAGTGCGGCGGCGACCCCATTGGACTGAGTACTGGGCTCGAGTTGAATGAGTTGGTCGTCTTTTCGCCATCGTTGGACGAGTCACGAGATGGGCTCTGGACGTAGTAGACTGGCCGGCCTCGACTCGGAGATCGGGACGGGGATGACTGAGTTTGGCTGCTCACTTCCGAGTCAGTCTTGGCTAGCACCGACATTGTATTCTCCATGAGAGAGAGGTTTCAAAAGAAAACAAAACAAAAAAAAAAGACTAAGTTATTGAGAGAAGAAGTAATGTGAATATATATTTTTTTTACTTAAATAATTATTATTAATAATAATAAGAGTAGAATCTCTAGAACGTAAGTCCTGGGTATTAGGGTTAATGCACGTTGTGTTATGTTTTGTTTATTGTGTTGGAAGTGGTGTGTATTAATGAGACTAATTAATATAAGAAGATGAGTACTTGACAGGAAAGTAGTGTGGTCATATTCAATGGCTTTTGTCTAAAGATTTTTTTTTTTTTAAGATTTATTATTTTGTACACTTTGGTATGGAAAGTTATTAAGTCAAGACATTAAATGCGACGATTTTTTAATGTATTGTAACAGATCGATCTAAATCGAAGACAATGAATCAACACTACTAGGACAAAGAATCTCAGATTGAGTAGATGTTTCCCTTTACATTTTACCATAACCGCAGAAAATGTTGAATATAATATTGAACGAAATGAAACTGTGTACCTTTACATTTCATATGTACTCATCATTATATGGTTTTCACACATGCATTAATAGTATTAATATAATATAATATAGGTTTGATAGAACATTTTCTTTCCCATAATTATATTTCTGATGACAGTCATTATCAACAAGTTTATGAAGACTAAAGTCCACTCTAAAAAATAATCAAGTGGTAAAACTGTCCAAATTCAACATGTTATATTATATGATGTAAGCATATAAATATGTATATAAATATATACTTCTCAAAGTCAAAAGTCCGCCCTTATTGTGCCAGAATCTAAGCATATGAATATGAATGAGGATGTGGTATAAATTGAAGGGTAAGGGCCAAAACAAGTAGTTATCAAACCTAAATTGTGACCCTTACACTGACACACAGAGAGAGTTCAGGTTCTAACAGCTGCAGATGATCTGGCAGCTGATACTTTCAATCACAAGTTCATAAATAATTTCAGCACCCAGTAAATCAAACATAGTAAACAAGAGCTAACATGCAATGTATATATATATATATTTATATAGAGAGAGGAATTATTCAAACATGGGTCAGGAGGCTAGGCAAATAATAATCTTAACTCATGGGATCCACCCCACACCAATATTACTAGTGAATAGATACACTAAATTTTTAGAGTTAATAAAGAGTAGTAGTACATAATTTCAAGATATATTTTTTTTATTCATTTTAAAATGTTCTGCCATGATAAACCACAGACAGCTAATACCAAGGGTCAAATCCACGTGTAGTGGTTATGGGATCCCATTGTGTAGTCTATGAAACCAAAGGAGTACTCTTATTATTGCCCTACCTTGCAAATAAATGAGTAATGAGGCCATGGCATTGGCAAGAGGATTCAGATTCTCACATAATTGGTGGGAACCCATTTAAGCGCTCCTCTAAAGTTTAACCTTTTTTTATTTTTAATGCTTTCAAACAAATGAAGAAGAGGGTATACATACCGTACATTTTATATCAACAATTTTGAGCACCCTTTGGCCTTTTTCAAAAATCGGTTTTGTCTTCAATTATATATGGGGGAAAAAACCAATGTTTGAGACTCGAGGTTTGTGTATCGATGTTGGAAAGTCATCAATTTTTTGTTCTCTTTTGCATGCAAGATTCTTAATGCCTAATTAAATAGATTGATTACTCATTCTCTACAAGGACAAGAGTGAATGGTATATTCCCATGCAGTGAATGCCTTTTATTTTTTGTCTTGAAAGGTGTGAAGTCTCATTTTTATGTTAGTTTGATTGTTTGTTTTGGGAAATTGGCTGATGGACATAGTAAATGATATATAGTGTTGTAATTTAATTGACCATAATTTTTTTTGAGCAATGACAGGTTCAAAATGCATCATTTAAAATAAAATAAAAAAGAGTAGGGGCAAGATAAGTAAAAACTTCAGAACTCGTACTTGATGATTCTACCAAAACGAATTCATTTCTTCACCACCAATAATATATTGCTAGCTAGTACTTCAAAGTAGGCCCTAATTATTAGATATATATGTATTTCAGTTGTATAGTTTCTGTCTTCTTTTATTTTTCGTTAGTTGCGTGAGTTTGTTGCAACTGTTTCAGTAACTGTTTCAGCTATATATACATAGCTCAGCCTCTGTAATCATACCATTCGATCAATACAAAATCTCTTTTTCTTTTCCGCATTATGGTATCAGAGCCGGAAGGATAAGCCTTCCTTTCGATCCCTCTTCTTCTCCGACGATCCTTCTCCTTCTCCGCCGATCTTCTCTGCCGTTTTCTCTGTTGTTCGTACACTCTTCTCCGGCAACACGTCTTCGAATATGTCTAACACCGGTCAATCCACATCTCCACCAGATGACCGTGATACATCCGCCATTGATGACTCTCCGCTTCCTCCAATCTCCTCTAACACAAGAACCCACCTTGAAGATCCATCAGATCCGTACTACCTTCATCACTCCGACAACCCTGGAAACATCCTTGTTTCACAGGTTCTTACAGGTCAGGATAATTACTCTTCTTGGAGTAGGGCAATGAAATTATCCATTTCTGTCAAGAACAAAATAGGTTTTCTTGATGGTTCGATTTCAAAGCCTTCCCCAACCGAGACTTCTTTGTACAATTCTTGGTGTCGCAACAACAACATCGTAATCTCTTGGATCCTCAACTCAGTTTCAAAAGACATTTCAGCCAGTATTTTGTACGATGATTCTGCCGCAGAGATTTGGAAGGATCTCCAGGTTCGATTTCAGAGACGCAATGGACCGCACATCTTCAACCTTCGAAAAGAATTGATGAACCTTAAACAAGACACCCAATCCGTGAGCATCTACTATACGAAGCTTCGTGCGATTTGGGAAGAGCTCTCCAATTACAGACCCAATTGTACCTGCAACAACTGTACCTGTGGAGGAATTAAGAAGTTCCAGGAGCATCATCATATGGAATACATAATGTCCTTTTTAATGGGACTCAAAGATTCTTATTCCCAAGTCAGGGGGAACATCTTGCTCATGGATCCCTTACCTGATCTAAGCAGAGTTTTTCATTTGATTACTCAGGAGGAAAATCAAAGAAGTGATATCACTGCTGACCCAACTTCTTCAATGGCCTTTTCCCTTCAAAGCAATAGATCATTCACTCAAAGATCTGACTCAACAGCATCCAAACCATATCCTCCGAGAAGAAATAGGCCCTTTTGTACCCATTGTAATAATCTTGGTCACACCATTGACAAATGTTACAAGTTGCATGGATATCCTCCTGGTTATAAGCAGAAATCTTCCAAAGAATCATCGGCAAATCAATTCAATGACTCTAAGGATGACATCGATGCTACAAGACCCGAGCAAACACAGTCCAATTCCAAAGATGTAGCCGCAAATCAATTCAGCACTGCGACCCTCCTGCCTCAACTCACAGCCACCCAATATCAACAATTACTCAACCTTCTTGCTACTCAAGCTCCTGGTATGACTTCTACAGAACCAAAATATTCCTCAGGTAATCAAGAACTTGTGTTATCTACCAATTCTTTCAGACCTGTGCTTGATTCTTGGATTGTTGACACAGGGGCTACAAGACATATATGTTCTAATGTCCATAGTTTTCAATTTCTAAATCCTATAATTCCTACTAAACTCATACTGCCTAATAGTGATTCTTTATTTGTTCATCACAGTGGTTCAATTGCCATTAATCAAGATTTAGTTCTCACTGACGTGCTTTATGTTCCTTCTTTTAAATATAATATTATATCCGTTAGTTGCTTGACCAATCAAGGTTTTCTTTCCCTTAGCTTCAATTCTAATTGTTTCTATATACAGGAGATGCCAACCAGGAGGATGATTGGCACGGGTAAAGCCAGCAATGGACTATACATTCTGGACGAATATTTTTCTAAATCCAATTCATGTTCTCCTTGTCATGTTCTTTCCATTTCTGCAGAAACTTGGCATTCTAGGCTAGGCCATCTTTCTAATAAACGATTGCATTTACTTAGATCTGTTTTGCACTGTAATGTTTCTGACTTACATAAAAATGTTCCCTGTTATGTCTGTCCAAAGGCAAAACTTAAGAAATTGCCATTTTCTAATAATAATCATTTTTCTACTCATCCTTTTGATCTTGTGCACTGTGATATATGGGGACCTCACCACATACCCTCTCATTCTAGTTATAAATATTTCTTAACTCTTGTGGATGACTGCTCTAGATTTACTTGGCTCTATTTTTTAAAACGTAAATATGATGCTTTACAGATTGTACCACAATTTCTTTCATTCATTGAAACTCAATTTAAGTGTGTTCTTAAGAAATTTCGATCTGATAATGCACCTGAGCTAGCCTTCACAGATATTTTTGCTAAAAAGGGCATTTTGCATCAATTCACTTGTGTCGAAACACCTGAGCAAAATGCAGTAGCTGAACGTAAGCATCAACATTTATTGAATGTTGCTCGGTCACTCTATTTTCAAGCTAATGTTCCCATCAAATTTTGGTCTGAATGTGTTTCTACAGCAGCTTATATAATTAATCGCATTCCAACACCTAATCTTCAAAATAAAACCCCTTATGAGATCCTCTATAACACACCTCCTGATTATACTACTTTTAGATCTTTTGGTTGTTTGGCTTTTGCATCTACACTGACTGCTCATCGCACAAAATTCGATTCACGGGCTAGAACTTGTGTTTTTATGGGATACACCCATGGCATAAAAGGATATAGGCTTTATGATTTAAATACCAAAACTTTCTTTATTTCTAGAAATGTGATTTTTCATGAACATATTTTCCCATTTCACAAACTCAATACTTCACATTCCTTTACTGATCCTTTTTCTAACATAGTTTTGCCTTCTCTTGAAGTTACTAATACTCCTATTATTGATTCTTATCATGATAAAACTACTCCTATTACTACTGACATTTTTTCGCAGGATATGCCTTCACCACAGTCTTCCACAGCTACCACCTCTAACAATTTTACTCCTCCTGTAAATGATTCTGTTCTTGATGCTGCTACTGCCTCATCACCTTCATCTCAGCCTTTCCCTAGACGTTCCAGCAGGCCCTCTCGACCACCTGCCTACCTCCGTGACTTTGAGTGTCACTCCTCTATACATACTAAATCTTCTACTCTCTATCCCATCCATAATTATATGTCTTTTTCTAAGTTTTCTCCAACTCATAAATCTTTTATTTGTGCAGTTTCATCTCAAATTGAACCTCAGACATATAAACAGGCCATTCAACATGACTCTTGGATTCAGGCAATGAATGATGAATTGCAGGCTCTTCAACGCAATAACACATGGACCATTATGCCTCTTCCGCCCAATAAACAAGCAATTGGTTGTAGATGGGTGTACAAGCTTAAATTTCATAATGACGGCTCCATTGAACGTTATTAAGCTAGACTAGTCGCTCAAGGATACTCTCAACAAGAAGGCCTCGACTATTTTGACACTTTCTCGCCTGTTGCCAAGATGGTTACGCTAAAGTTGCTCCTTGCCATCTCTACGATTAAACAGTGGCATACTCTACAAATTGATATTAACAACGCCTTCCTTAACGGCGATTTAAATGAAGAGGTATATATGTCTCTTCCCAAAGGCCTTACTGTTTCTCTTTCTTCTTGTGCAGATCCTCCCCTAGTTTGCAAATTACACAAGTCAATCTATGGCCTCAAACAATCATCTCGGCAGTGGTACACGACACTCTCAGATGCTCTTCTCTCCGCTGGTTTTAAACAGTCACAGGCAGATTATACTCTCTTTACAAAGGGACAAGACGACCAGTTCATTGCTCTCCTTGTCTATGTTGACGACATCATCATCGCCGGCCCAAATCTCAAGCTGCTCCATCAACTTCAGCACTCACTTCATGCTCGTTTCAAACTAAAAGCTCTTGGTACACTCAAGTACTTCCTTGGTTTTGAAATTGCCCGCTCTGAACGTGGTCTCTTCATTTCCCAAAGACAGTACACAATCAATCTTCTTGAAGATACAGGATACCTGGGCAGCAAACCTGCCAAAACGCCTATGGATCCAAAGCTGAAACTTGACAACATCCAAGGTGAACCTTTGGCAGACCCCTCTCAATATAGACGCCTTATTGGACGTTTGCTTTATTTGACACTGTCAAGACCTGATATCACCTACTCGGTTCACACCTTAAGCCAGTTCATGTCTGCTCCCCGCACTACTCATCTACAAGCAGTCCACCACTTGTTACGGTTTCTGAAAGGCAGTCCTGGCCAAGGCTTACTCTATTCTTCTACTTCTTCTCTCCACCTCCGCGCTTTCTCCGACTCAGACTGGGCTGCTTGCCCTCTCACTAGGCGCTCTACTACAGGTTTTTGTGTGTTTATAGGCGATTGTTTGATATCTTGGCGAACTAAGAAGCAACCAACAATTTCCAAAAGTTCTGCTGAAGCAGAATATCGTGCCCTTGCCGCCACTGCCAGTGAACTCACCTGGCTGCAATACATCCTAGCTGACCTCCACATTCATTCCTCCACACCCGCTTTTATTTACTGTGATAACCTCTCTGCTGTCCACATCGCTAACAACCCCACATTCCATGAGCGAACCAAGCATATTGAGCTTGACTGCCACTTCATTCGAGACAAAATAAAGGCTGGTTCCATACGCCTCATTCCTGTTCGTAGTTCCCTCCAACTGGCAGATGCTTTTACTAAAGCTCTCTCTTCAACCTCTCTCAATTCTCATATCAGCAAGATGACCGTTCATGATATCCACCGTCCATCTTGAAGGGGGGGTATTAGATATATATGTATTTCAGTTGTATAGTTTCTGTCTTCTTTTATTTTTCGTTAGTTGTGTGAGTTTGTTGCAACTGTTTCAGTAACTGTTTCAGCTATATATACATAGCTCAGCCTCTGTAATCATACCATTCGATCAATACAAAATCTCTTTTTCTTTTCCGCATTACTAATTGCAAGGATTGAGGATCAATATTTGTGGTCACCATTGGACTCCTCACAACGTAGTTACCTGTCTCCGCTACCCAACTCAGTGAGCCTTGAACCATTTTTGCTTACAACACCTTTGGACCCTCCGAAGTCAGCTTGTGACTTAGCTTCTCATACTTCTCTTGAAAACTAACATATTGGTCAGTGTCCTCCTAAACTCCACAACTTTGGAACCACTGCCAGAACTTGAACCATCAACACCATTAAAATATGTGAAAATTACATATTATATGGGATTTTTAATAAATTGTGCAAAAATATGGCATTTTTTTTAAAGAAAAGTTAATCTATGACTTTTTTATTTTAAATTTCACTTTTATGGGTTTAGTTTTCCATATTTTTGTATAAAAGTTTGATTATGCCATAGTTTTACTCTTAATCAAGTTTTATTAATTTGGAAGGGTATGTTTGTAATTTGATTATTTTTTTAGTTTATTTGATTTTTTTATATAACTATTTTTATATTAAATCTTTTCATGGTTGTTTTGCAAATTTTTTGTTATTTTTTTTAATATGAATTGTGTTTATTATTTTATTTATTTATTATAAATATTTTTTTTCTTCAAAACCTGGGTAAGGTAACCAGTTACTTAATTGATTTTTCAAAGTTATGTTAAAAAAAATCCTACAGCTAAGTTAAATAACATTTATCCAGAGGGGTAACCAGTTACTTGTTTGATTTTTCACAGTTATGTAAAAAATAGTCTTAGAGGTTAAATAACATGTATGAGGAGGGGTAACCAGTTACAGTGAGATTAGTAACTTATTGCCATAAGAGGGGTAACCAGTTACCATAAGAGGGGTGACGAGTCACTCATATTATAAATGAAAAGAAACATCACATTTGAAGGAAAAAAATAAAATAAAGAGTAAGTATGATTTAGTAACCTAGGTAACCAGTTACCATAAAGAACCCACAAATATACACACACATCAGAATGTGAAGGTAACCAGTTACCTCCTGAAATATACACACAAAGAACGTGAAGGTAACTAGTTTCCACAGATCTGAAGATAGAAAAAAAAAAAACAGATCTGACCACGAACCAACCTTCTCCCTCGCCTTCGACCACCACCAGAAACCCCCATCCCCTGTGCGCAAAACCCCGTCGCAAACCCAACCATTCCCGTCGTTTTGCGCAGCTTCGAGCACCACGAATCACACTAAGCCCAGGCGCCACCCTTCTTCCTCGCCTCCGACCACCACCAGCACCCTCAGCCTATCCCCATTGTTTTGGATTTGGGGGCTCACGAATGGAATCGCGTAGATATGCGCAAATTGAGGTTGTGTTCGTCGATGGTGCGGCTGGGGTGTACTTGGCTGGGTTTCACGGAGGTGCGTGCCTAAGGTGGTGAGGGTGGCTGGGTTTCACAGAGGTGCGACTGGGGTGTTCTTGGCAGGTGGTGAGGGTGGGTGGCCGGAGATGATGGTGGAGATGGTGAGGCAGGCGAGTGGAGGACAAGGAGGTGGCGGCTAGGGAAAAATGAAAGAGAAGATGTGGCTTGGCTGAAGGAGTTTTGGCTATGTTAATTACCATAGTACCCCTCCTTTTGCTGATTTTTTTTGTTTAATTTTGATTTCCAATATGTGATTAGTTTTTCCATAAACTAAGTTTTTGTTAATTAAATTTTCCCATACAAATTAAGGAAAGTTTAACTCCTATATTTTTGCACATTGATGGCTAAAAAGCCATATTTTTAAAAAATTCCCTTAAAATATGGGTAATTGAGATCCAAAGACTCATACATAAGGCCAACACAAGTGTGATTAAACTTTGTAATGATTTCAATATGTTTTGCTTTGTAATTCATTCCTTATTGAAGCTTAACACACTCAGTCTATAGTCAATTTTTAGCCAATATTCATAAAATTGAACTCATGGTGGACTAAAATATGTACCAAATTTGGCATATGTTAAAAGTTGTGCCAAATTTGGCACAAAATATAGCATGAGCCAAATTTGACGCACAATAAATATAATATTTTTAATTACTTCTTTGTCATTCATTAATATTTTTAATTTATCTTTTAATAAAAAAAGTAATTATTTTTGTATATTTTCTATAAACATTAATATCTACATTGACTTTTTTTAGCTATTTGCACCTTGTGTATTGGAATACAAATACAAAAAGTGGGTCAAATATATCATTGACACATATTTTAGGCTAAATTTAATACAAATTAAACATCATCCATCGGAGATGGTCTAATGTAGCAATCATAAACGAGCCCAAGATCAATTGCCTAATTTCCTTGAATATATGGCCAGCAGGCCTTAGGATTTTGTTAATATGTTTTTAGAGATTTGTTCTTAAATACATATTTTTTTGTTTTTTTTTTGACTTTTTTACGATTCCTATGTTTTTTAAAAAAATACGCACTCAAGTTTTCAAAAATACGATTTTCAAAGTTTCATAATTACGAAAATACGATTTTTAAGAAAAACAACTAAAAATCAACTTGAAAGCAACTTGAAAATAACTTATTGGACTAACTAAACATCAACAAAAAAACCTTGAAAACAACTAGAAAACATTACAAAAGAAAGAAAAAAGAAAAAACCGTAAAAATTTCATTAAAACCGTAAAATTGAAAAAAAAAATGTTAGAAATATTTGACTGTAAAATCGTAATTTTTTAGCAAAAATTAATATTTTATATAATTTTCTCATGTTTTACATAAAACACATATTATTAAAATAGAATGTAAAATCTCCACTATGGTTTTTCTTTTTCTTTTTTTTAAAGAAAAAACTCTAAACAAAATTAGCTTCCTACGAAATATTATTATTACAATTGATGGCAAGCACAATTAAACCAAGAAAAATTCCAACAAAGTTAGATTCACAAATATATGCTGATTTAAAATTGATTATAAGAAAAAAGAATTAAAAAGCAAAAGAGAAGATATCCATTCCTTCCCTTCTATAGTTTCAAAAGGTTTCAGAACAAGATAGAGTGAGAAAAGACTTGTGGCCTTATGGGACCGTCGGCATAGTTATATATTATAGTTCATGTACTAATTATTAAACCAATATATGTAGTATAATTAAAAACTCAAAGCCATTTAGTTATTGTGTGGATAATTTTAATCTATTATAATAACGTGTGCTTTTAACTTATTACGTAATACATCCCAAAATTCACAATTACGTTTAAGTGTTTAACACGGTTGTTCAACTCTCTTATAATCACACATTCAAGCCCCTCAAATTTATTTTAATGAGTGGAAAGAAAGAACAAAATTGATAGACTTAACATTTTTCAACCCAAAAAACAACATTTGGTTTTTCCCAATCCCAATGAGTAATGCTACGTTCATATTTAAATTGCATATTTTTTTATACCCTATAATGTGTATTCAATTTTAGTCATATATATTTTTAAGTGGAGATCACATTAATTTTGATTGTGGGGTTAAGATTAAATATGTAAAAATTGTATACAATTTAAGTGTATTGCAATCATTACTTTTTTCCAAATGAATAATGCTATATTCACACTTAAATTGCATACATTTTTTTTTTTTTACATGTATTCGACTTTATTCATATATGGTTTTTGGAAGATAACTGATTTTTGGAAAAGGCCAATGGGTATCCGAAATTGTTGAAAGAAAATATACCTACTCCTTGATTTTTTTTTTAAAAAGACTAAACTTTTGGGGAGCTTCGATAGGTTCCCACCAGTTATATGAGAATCTAAATCCTCTTGCCAATGGCATATATGGCCACATTTATTTAAACACTACTGCACAATATGGGATCTCATTACCACCACATGAGGATTAGACCCTTCATGGGATTAGCTTTTTATGGTTTAACATGCCAGAAAGTTTTAAAATAAATTAATTAAATGATAGTGTTATAATTAAATGGACCATGGTTTTGTTTTTTTAGCAATAATAAGTCCAAAATGCATCTTTATATGAAAGAACACATAAAATGAGATTAAAGAGAGAGAGAGAGAGAGAGTAGGACCGAGAGAAGTAGATACTTGAGAAGGTGTACTTCATATATTCTACTAATTCATTTCTTCACCACCAATAATATTGCTATATTACTTCAAACTTGGCCCTAATCAGTACACGGTTACTATTATGGCAAAGATTTAGGATCAATATTTGTGGCCACTATTGGACTCCTCACAACATATTTACCAGTATCCTCTACCCAACTCAGTGAGCCTAGAACCACTTCTGCTTTCAACACCTTTGGACCTTCCAAAGTCAGCTTGTAACTTAACTTCTCATACTTCTTCTTGAAAACTAACTTCATAGGCTCAACCTTAACTTTTAACTCATTCATGACACTGACTTTTACACTATAACTTGAGTTTTCTTTTCCCACATTGGTCACTGTCCTTCGGAACTCCACCACTTTGGAACCACCAATTCCATTAAAATAAGCAATAAAAGATGGGTAATTGAGATCCAAAGACTGTGGCCCAACACAAGTGTGATTCGACTTTGTAATGATTTGAATCTGTTTTGCTGTGTATTTCATTCCACATAGAAGCTTAACATAGTCCTTTGATGTTGCATCATAAATGAGCCCAGGATCAACTGCCTTGTTGGGCTGAATAAGGCCAGAACCAGTATCCAGGCCAGGGGATTCGAAGTTGTCCACATCTTGAATGGGCTTTTGGGTGTTGTCCAATGGGTTTGCTGTGGTCATTAGAGCTGACCGAATAGCTGCTGGGCTCCAGTCAGGGTGGACTGATTTGATCAGGGCTGCCACGCCTGCAACATGAGGCGCAGCCATGGAAGTGCCTGAAGCGATATTGAAGTCGCTGAACAAAGACCTTGATTGATCCTCAGCTACTGAGCTTATTGGAGACCAGGCTGCCAAGATAGATGAGCCAGGGGCCAAAATATCTGGCTTTAACACATTTGGGCAGTTCAGAAATGGCCCCCTGGAGCTATAGCTATCCACTTTTGGAGCTGGTTTTGAACCTAGGACAGTTTTCTGAAACTCAAATCTTCCAGTGGGATTTTTGCTATTCTTAATATAGTTTATAACAGCTTCACCATCCTTTAAGCCAATAAACGCAGCTCTAAATGAGCTTCTAGTATAAAGATCAGATAACGATGAGTAATTACTAATAAAGACAGCACCAAACACTTTAGCAAACTTAGCTTTCTCAACTTGATCACTTATACTCAGGTTGTCTTTACATACCACTATCTTATTTCTAACTTTCTTAATTTGGTTCAAATCTGCACACGCATCTAAGAAAACTAGGCGAACTTGGATTTGAGAAGAGTTTCCGGGATATAATGAATCGAAATTGATCTGAAAGTCGTTTCCCAAGTAGTGGGCCATTGTTTCCAGCCGCAGCTGCAACAAATATACCTTTCTCCATGGCTGCAAATGTGGCTACTGCCACAATATCATCACCCAAATCAAATTCATCATCGCCTAACGCCAAAGAGAGAGACAAAATATCCACACCATCTTCTATTGCCTGGTCTATTGCTGCAAGAAAATCAGAAGAGTATGCTGAGTTTTTCCATATAGTTTTATAGATAGCCACTCGAGTTCTCGGCGCCAAGCCGCTGGCAGTGCCAGCTGCATAGCCAAAGTAGGACGCGCCTTCCACATAGCCACCGGCTGCGGTCGAAGCAGTATGCATGCCATGCCCATCTTCGTCTCGTGGAGAGTTCAAGGTGATATTAAAGTTGGGGATGTTAGCTCGAAGACCCTTGTGATAAAATATAGATGAGAATACAACATAAAACAACCTCATCTAACAACATGCATTTAGTTTTCTACGTATACTAAAATAGAGATGAGTTAGAAAATGCATACCTCCACCATTACTGCTTAGAGTTTGAGAAAATGCCATCTTAACCTTGTAAATAGCCAAGAACAATAATTAGAAGGTGAATCTGACATAGTCTCTTTTGGAGCATCACACTACTTCACTCTGGTAGAACTCCATCTGAATACTATCTGTGTATTAGAGATGACCCTTTCATTACCCTTAAAAAATATATCGTGTATATAATATACAAATATAGAGTAATGAATTAATATGATTATTGGGCCTTGAGTGTTTGATCAAAAGAATGTATGTAAACCCAATGGGCTGGTCACATAGATTTTTAGTGTGTGTCCAAGGAGACCATCTATATATTTAGAAATATAACACCATCTCATTATGGTCCCCAATAATACCATTATCAGACCAAACATATATGGTTGTTAAACAATGAAGTGTTGTATTTATACTAGTCCACATAATTTATTTCCAACACCTTGTTGTAAAAACGAGCTCCGATTAGTTTCTTGTTGCACATGGAAGAGTTGAACTGTTCACCTGACTCGCACTTTCCTTTCCATCTAGAGGGCACCGGTGTCATTCCTTTGTCACTGAAGCTCTTGCTCTCTGGCCAAACTCCTGTGTCAACTACACCAATTATGATGCCTTCGCCGCAAGACGATGCTGGCCATAAACCAGAAGTGGGGCTCAAACCAAGGAACTTAGGAGTACGAGTGGTGTGGGGTTTAAGGAGACGATCAGGGGTAGAATGAATGTAGCCAGGAGTGTTTTTGAGGGCTTCAAGCTCAAAAGGAGTGAGAGTTACACTGAAGCCATGGATAGAGTTTGTGTAAGTATGTATGAGTTTTGAATTGATAGGGAGATGTGAATTCTCTGATATGGTAGAAAGAGTAGACATATACCAGCTTTGGTGAGTTGAGAAGGCATTGGGCATAGCTGTTCGGTCCATGTGTACAATATGGGTTTGAGACTTTGCTGAAACTGAGTAAACGAAGCTTGTGGCCAATAAGAATATGATCACTACATCCATATTAAGTTTAGTAGCCATGGCTGAACTAGGACTATCTGATGAAACAACTCTTGCCATTTATGGCCAATATCTCACACAGCAGAGCAGAGGGTTGGAATGAATGAATGAGAGGTGTTTTTGACCAGTTTCATTACTTGTGTGAAAGCATAAGGTCAATGGGAACACAAAATTATGAATACTTTTTCAGCATAAACTATTCCACTTCCCCACCTTAGAGAAATTATGTACTGTAAAAGTTAATCAATCAAGTTTTGGGTCCTAGTTCTTCTTTTCCAATCATGTAGAGTTTACTTTAATATTTGTTTTGTCGTAATAAAGTGGGAAGTATACAATGGATTTTGGTTGTTCGAGTATGTTCTTCTACCTATTAATATTTCCCATTTTATGCGTGTCAAATTTCATATCAATATGATCTGAGACTTAGGATTCGATGTGAGAATAAAAAGCAAGCACCACAAGGGAATGAATGAACCACTAATTATGAAGATTAAAGAGAGAGTTGACCAAGAGACATGCATTGTTTTGTGTTTTCTTTAGTGATAGTGGAACTCATTGAGTGTCTTTTTGCTGGTGGAGTGGCTTAGCCACGTCATCCCATAGATATATTTTGGAAGCTTTCCACGACACCACAAATTATTGATCACTTACTCTAGTTAAACCTATGATTAAACTAGCTAAAACAATAATGGCATATGATCTACTTTCTTATATGAGTTTGCTCTATTTAATATCCAAATTCAAAGGTGAAGTAAGCTATATTTCGTTATACTTGGAGTGAGTTATATGGTACTAATTAAAGAAAACATATCATAACTTTGATTGGAATTCTAAAAACTTAAAATTGTACTTCCATCTTAAAGTTATCTACCAACTTTGATACAAGAACACTTGATGGGCACTCATTAGACTAGTTTAATGGTATAATTAAGGGCTTAAGTCTCTCACCAAAAGAAAAAAAGTAGTTAGATTTGAAAGAGCTTTAGTACCATATTGGGGAAAACAAAGATGCTGATTTTTTTAAGGTTTAGTATATGAATGAGTTGAGAGAAAGAACCCAATTAATAATATAGTAATTCAATTTTACCATTAAACTAGTCTAATGAGTGCCCATCAAGTGTTCTTGTATCAAAGATGGTAGACAACTTTAAGATGGAAGTACAATTTTAAGTTTTTAGAATTCCAATCAAAGTTATGATATGTTTTCTTTAATTAGTACCATATAACCCAATTAATACTTTTAGATAAATTTTGAAGAAAATTCACAAACTACATAAGTTTTAATATATTGCTAATACTATTAAAAAAATGAAAATAGTTTGTTTATGACTTCCAATAGAAATTCAAATTTCCTTCCGATATACCTAATTGAAGGCCTAAAACTCTTTAGATACCCTATCGTTAAAGATACAATTCTTTATAGGGAACTTCTTAAGTCCCTCAGTCCCTTCGGAAGGACTTAGTCCTTCAATAAATGTGAGTCGTCGGATGTGTGCACTTTTTGTGTTCAACGACTGGATTTAATTTGAAGGCTTTGGTTGTGCAAAAATACTGAAATACCCCACATATGGACCCTTAAACTGGCTACCATTTATCTTCAGGCCTTAACTTCATTTTTTTTTTCAAAAAAACTTATGAAAACTGAATCAGTTTGTTTCCCTCCACCGACTAACCGAACAAGGTTATTCCCCTCCCTTGACTCTGATAAGAGACATTATTTGAAGAGAAAAACCCCCCAATGAGGAATATTTGTATTGGGTTCTTGGTTTTAATTGAAGCTGGTGGCGTTCGTTGGCTTGGTCGATTAGTTCGTGGGGTTTTTTTTTTAATGTTCTGTTTCGTGTCACTCATTCCCTCCCCTGAGTTATCATTCGCGTTTTCTGAAGTCAAATTTCGTTAGGAATAAGCAGAGTAGCTTCGCAGTTTTGGGTTGAAGGAATGGCCGTTTATTAGGTAGGTCGATATTTTCTTGGGGCTTTGGTGTTCGGGTTCGTGTAGTTGTTCCATTCATGGTGAGTTTCCTCTAACCGATTTCTTGATTATGCATTCTGATTTTTTTTTGAGTAAGTAATTTGTATGGCAATACATAAAATTTCCAAGTTGGGATCTTTGTTGTTCAACTTTAGGGAAGAGTTTTTTTTTAAATAAAAAATTTGGACTTTATGTTTGAAGTTGAAGATTGATTCGCCCAATTTGAGAATGGTAAGATGGTTATGAGAAAAAACAAGAGATGAGTACAATAGGGTTGCTTGTGAACTGATAATATAGGATTAGTTGTAATAGGATTGAAGCTCGGACTTTTAAAAGAAGTTTGAAAAAATATCAATGTAAACGTCAGTGAACTACTTATCAGTTGTGCTTTGTTATGTTTACCGTGAAATGCACACTATTTTGGGCTTGAGTTACGGTTAGACAAAGTATTTTATGCTGTGCTTGCCTTTTATGTTGTGGGTTTTCAATTAAATTTGGTGCAAGGTCAGAAGAGAGAAGAAACCAGAAAGATGATGATGGTGCAAAGTGATGTTTTTTTTTTTTTTTTTTTTTGTGTTGAGCGCTTTATCGAAGGAATAGCTAGAGAAACTAATGTAAGTGAATTTTTTTTGATATTATTGATTTTTAAAAAAAATTATGTTTTATTGAGTTTGTTATGTAACTTTGTTGAACTAAATGTATGAAACTTGTACCATGATGCTGATGTATAAGAATGTGGCAGGATTAGGTGCACTTCTCCGATTTATGACTGTATTATACGTTGTCTAGATAGAGGAGATGTTAATCGAATTGGTCAACATATTTTTGTTCCCTTTATTCAATTAGAAAAAATATCTTTCTGTTTCCCAAGTTATTATTTGAACTGTGAACTATGTTGTCTGAATCTGTTGCAGAGGTCCATAGAATGCTCTGGTCATTGTCTCGTCTCTATTGTTGTTGACCACATATTTCTATGTATTAAAGATTCAGGTTTGGGCTTTTACTTGGCCTTTGTACTTGGATTAAGTCATCTAAATATTTGTAAATTTTTAATGTAAGCATGATGATAAAAGAAATGACACGCCTTTATTGGTAGCTTGGAATATTAACTTGAAGACACACACACCCACTCTAGGTACATATGTCAAAATTGATCACTATGGGAGCAACTTATGGTAGTGGTTAAGTTTTATTATAAATTGAGTAAATACCATTTTTCCATTTCTGCATCTTGCTTTTGATAATTACATGTTACCCGAGCAACGACCTTTGATATTTTACTAAAGCTAACTTATAATGCAATGTAGTTGGTGTTTGTACATTTAAGAGTACAATCTAGTTTATTTTTCTTTACTTGGTATGTCGTTGAAAAAAAAAATTTCTCTAGATTTCTAAAATGGATGTTGGAATGAGGCCGTTGATATTTTATTTGTTGCTCAAGTGCATCATTTTAATCACAAGAGTGGTGGTTGTTGAGATTGTTAATTTTTATGGTTTAGAACTTTGGGTCTTGTTTGGAGTTGTGTTTGAATTTTATGGTTTGGTTTTTCATTGAGATTTGTTGAACTGAGGTTGGACTTTGTTGTGAAAAGTATCACATAACTGATACACAAGAAACTCATAACTGAATTCAAGCAATAAACCTTATAGCAGTATATTCTGCCTCAGTTGTAGATAAAGTTACAACTTTCTGCAATGTACCCTTCCAACTCACAGCTGTACCAAAAATAGTAAAAATGTACCCAGCAATTGATTTTCTGGTGTCCAAACAGCCAGCATAATCCGAATCAACATATCCTTTAACACTGTTCAGGTCATTCCAGATTTGTTTCTCTCCACCAAAAACCAAACCCTTAGTGATGGATCCCCTAATGTATCTTAAAATCCATTTAAGAGCTTGCCAATGTTCCTTTCCTGGGTCTGCCATAAACCTACTCACCATGCTAAGAGCATAAGTCAAATATGGTCTTGTATAGACCTTGGCATACGTGACTGATCCCACAACACTAGCATAACGTACAACTGCCATATAGTTTCTGTCAGCATCATCTTGAGGCTTCTGACTCAAACTGAGTTTGAAATGTTGGGCCAAAGGTGTTACCACAACCTTCGGGTTGATCATTCCAAATCTGTCTAGAACCCTTTTTAAGTACCCTTCTTGAGTTAGATACAACATCTTACTTTTTCTATTTCTCTTTATCTCCATCCCCAAAATCTTGCTAGCTGGTCCAAGATCTTTCATGTCGAATTCATTTTTCAATTTCTGTTTCAATCTGTCAATTTCTTTGATGTCCTTTCCTGCTATGAGAATGCCATCCATATACAATAACAAGTACATCATATCACTACCATTTGCATGATTTAGATACACACGGGTATCAAAGTTGCTTCTCTTGAACCCGATACTTACAATGAACTCATCAAATCTCTTGTTCCATTGTCTTGGGGACTGCTTAAGTCCGTACAATGACCTTTTTAGTAAACACACCTTGTTCTCTTTCCCTTTTTCTTTAAAACCTTCTGGTTGCTTCATCAAAATTCTTTCTTCTAGATTTCCATACAAAAAAGCAGTTTTAACATCCAATTGCTCTAGTTCTAAGTCATGATAAGCAACTAGAGCTAACACAATTCGAATGGATCTATGTTTAGCTACAGGTGAGAAAATCTCAGTATAATCTACACCTTCCTTTTGTGAAAAACCTTTTGCAACTAGTCTAGCCTTGAATCTAGGCTTCTCAACCCCAGGGATACCCTCCTTCTTCTTGAACACTATAATGCCCCAAATTTCCTAATAAGGTTTAGGACATTGATTAGGAGGCCAGGAGGGCCATAATTGATTTATTATGTTATTAAATGATAATATGCATGTTTAGGTGTATTAAATATGCATGTGAACCCATTTATGAGTAATTGAGTGATTTTCATGTTTTGGCCATTTCAGGTATATTTGGCATATATGTGATATGTGTGTGGTGCTTTATTATTATTTGGTTATGCTAGGGTTGCTCAGCACAAGACGATCCTAGGAGGTAAGCTAGTGGGAAAGCCACAACGGGATTTATGCTTGACTTGGAGTAAGTCAAGGGGTATTTAGAGCATTATCGGGTTATTGGGTAATGGGAATAAATATTTGGTGATAAATTGGGAGTTAGTAAGATTAGGGGGAAATTCTGGAGGTTTTGACTATTTTTCCCCCGGGAGTGTTTTCGGGACCCCGAGTGTTAGGATATGGTTGAGGCTACTTAAGCTTGAAGTAACCTTTTAAAAGAATAAAAGAACGTTCTGTACGCTCTCTCTCCCTCTAAGTTTCCTTTTCATCTCCCGATCGCATTTTCGAAGGTAACTTGAGTTCTAGGACTCGGATTCAAGCGAGGATCGAGGCATATCGATCCTAGGGAAGATTGGAAGCTTATTAGTCAGAGGATTTAGTTGGAAACAATTCAATTGGAGGTAATTCAAGTTTTAAGTTTTAAGTTTTTAAGCTTGAATTGGATTTTGTGTTTTGATGAGTTTTTGTTAGAATTGAAGCTTGGGTTTTATGGGTTTTGGATCATGGGGATGTTTGGGAACTTTGATTTTTGAGTTTGGAGATGTTTGGATATGTTTTTGAAAGGTTTTTAGATGAAGAAATGGAGTTTCTTTGGCTGGGTTCGAGGTTGAGCCGCGACTCTGTTCTTGGGCGCTGCGGCTCAAGCTTGAAGAAGCTGGTGGTTTGGTGCTGATGGGCTATTTGAGCTGCGGCTCTATTGGGTAGAGTTGAGGCTCTAATTGCTGTCAGAGAAGATTTTTGGGCCTGACTTGAGTGGGGTTGCGGCTCTAATGGTTGGGGCCGCAGCTCAAAAGAGGAAAAGTGACCAAAGTGGGCTTTTAGTCGTGGGAACTCAGACCTTAGGCCTCGGGATCATTCCTACTACCCGGATTGGTGGCGTTTGATGTCTCAGAGGCTAGGTCTTGGTTCCGGGATTGGTTTTAGAACTTGAACTCATTGGATCACCATTTGTGGTTGTGACTAGGTTATCACTAGAGGCTTGGGATCAGGATCGTGCTTGTGGCTCGTTTATTGGTAACCTGTGCTTGGACCAAAGGTAAGAAAATTGCACCCTGTGTATATGTGACATGCATGGCTATTTTTGATGCATGTTGGATGCTTAAATGTAATGCATGAGAAACGTGTGATTAGGACATGCTTTGTATACTGAGTATGATATTATTTAGAGCTTGAGCCTTTGTGTTTATGCATGATCCTAATTGTGCTAGTATTTGTTAAGTAAGCATGCTGAATGCCTTGTATTCAGATATTGGATATGTGATATATGTTTGGTGGCATTGCTTACTTGTATATGGCACTGACTAGTCAGGGATACTGACCTAAGAGTCAGAAATGGCATAGCGTCATAAACGCCGGGCCAAATGAAGATTAGATCTAATCTATATTAGCATTGAGTGGCTCTAAGGCATTAATGTTGGACCGACCCTAAGGTCGATGAACTTATAAGCACTTGCCTAGTCTAAGACTAGTTACTAGAGCCAGGGCCTAAGGCCCAGGTGACCGTTTGTCATATGGCTAGGGAACGATGTTCCAAGGTTATGACTCTATGGTCATGAGGAAGGTTATGTTGGTGACTAGTCACCATGCACCTATCCTGTTTGAACTATTAAAAAGTTCACTTGTCTGTTAAGCCCTGGTGACCCTATCGTCACAAGGCTAAAAGGGGCTATACCCAACTCAGTGACTTTTGCGACTGTCACCTATTTGTTTGGGCTAAAAGCCCTGAATGATTATTATGATTATTGGTTGATGTGTTATACCCAACATTACGTTTCTATTTTGGGCTAAAAGTCCTGTATGATTATTATGATCATTGGTTGATGTGTTATACTCAACATTACGTTTCTATTTGGGGCTAAAAGCCCTGGATGATTATTATGGTCATTGGTTGATGTGTTAAACTCAACAGTACGTGAATTCGTTTGCCTGCTTGACTAGGGCTATATCTGCTAGGCGTGTGCCTTATGATTTGATGACATGTTATTACTGTTCATAAGCATATTAAGTTTCTTGCTGGGCTTCGGCTCACGGGTGCTATGTGGTGCAGGTAAAGGCAAAAGAAAGCTGGACCATCCTTGAGTTGGAGAGCTTAGGTGATGATGTGTACATATGCAACTGCTCGACCACCACGGTCGAGGTTTGAAGGGGAACTAGGGTTAAACCCTGTTTTGCCGCTTAGATTGGTTGGTTGTAAATATTTTCTTGTAATAGACCTCTAAATTATATTTTTGGGATCCCAATGTATATAATAAACGTTCTAATGAAACTTTACATCTTAACCAAAATTTTTAATCCATAAACCGCTAATCATACTTAGTTACACGATTTTGGCCAAATGACTCGATTAGCGAGTTTAGCACTGTTTACAAGGCACACTGTAACGGTCCCTGGAGTTGGGGCGTTACAAACACCCATTTACATCCTACAGTTCTGGGCTTTGTAGTATTATCAATCAACTCCCAAGTTTCATTTCTGTGTAAAGATCTCATTTACTCTCTCATTGCTTCAATCCACTCATGGCTATCCTTATTCACAACTTCCTTATAACTTAGTGGTTCTTGCTCTATTTCCTCTTCAGCAACATTAAGAGCATATGGAATATGGTCTGCATATCCAAATCTTTCTGGTGGCTTGATTTCCCTTCTCACTCTGTCCCTGGCTAACCTGTAGTCATCAAGATCTTGAATTTCTTGACCTCTACTTGTACCTTCAGTAGCATCACTTCTCAATTCAGTTGTCTCCATTTGATCCCTGTCATTTGTATCGGATCTGAGAGTCTCCACCTCAACCTGAGATCTTTGTCTCTCAGTATTGTTCCTTTCCGAACTGTTTTGTACACTCTCTTGCTTATACCCCATTTCAGACTCATTAAAAGTCACATCTCTACTCACAATGCATTTTTTAGAACTAGATTCCATGCACCAAAGTCTGTAAGCTTTTACACCTTCCGGGTAGCCAAGAAAAATGAATTTCACAGCCCTTGGTTCCAGCTTGTCTTGTCTCACATGAGCATAACAGACACAACCAAACACTCTCAAATTTTCATACTTTGCTGGATGTCCAAACCAAGCTTCCTCAGGAGTCTTGAATCCCAAAGATGTGGATGGGCATCTATTGATCAAATACACAGCTATGTTGACAGCTTCTGCCCAAAACACTTTAGGTAAGCCTGCACTTAACATCATGCACCTCACCCTTTCCAAAATTGTTCTGTTGAACCTTTCAGCTAGACTATTCTGTTGTGGGGTTCTAGCAACAGTTTTGTGTCTAGCTATTCCTTCATTCCTGCAAAATTCAGTAAACACATCTGCACAATACTCTAGGCCATTGTCAGTTCTTAACATTTATTATTTTTCTACCAGTTTGGTTTTCAATGAGCATTTTCCATTGCTTGAATGTCTCAAATACATTATTGTTATTCTTCAGAATATAAACCCAAAGCTTTCTAGAAAAATCATCAACAAAGATTAAGAAATACCTGGCTCCTGAGTGTGAAGGGACTCTTGCTGGCCCCCAAAGATCCGAGTGGATATAATCAAGTGTCCCCTTTGTTCTTTGTTGCCCTACACTAAACTTAACTTTGCAAGCCTTCCCATATACACAATTCTCACAGAAATCTAAGTCTTCAAGCTTGTTCCCATACCAATAGACCTTGCTTGTGTAGCTCAGCCAATCCCCTCTCACTCACATGCCCGAGCCTCATATGCCATAGAGCAGTTTTGTTCACCTTCTGTTATGAAATATTTGCATCAAATTTTTCAACAGTCTTGCCTTCCAGTAAGTAAATTCCATTATTTCTGGTCCCCTTCATAGCAATCATAGATCCCTTTAAAACCTTCATTATGACATTTTCAAATTTAATCTGAAAACCCTGATCATCAAGCATTCCTACTGATATCAGATTTCTCTTTAACTCAGGTACCGGCCTAACATCTTTCAGCATTCTTTCAATGCCATCATGAAATCTAATTTTCACATTACATCTCCTTGTCATTTTACATGATTTATTGTCACCAAGCAGTACCTTTCCACCATCTTCTTGTCTAAAAGACTCAAACCAATATTGATTTGGAGTCATATAGAATGAACATCCTGAATCTAGGATCCACTCATCATCCGAGGCACAAGATGATACCAATAATGCATCTGAGGACTCATATCCATCACTAGCCACAGAGGCATCTGCAATCTGTTTAAGCCTTTCTAGACACAACCTTCGAATATGTCCTTCCTTGTGATAGTGATAGCATTTAATAGTATTCGAATTTTATTTTCTTGATGCAGACTTGGATCTTGATCTGCCAGACTTCCCATTCTTTTGATGTTCTTTCTTTTCAGATCTCCCTCTAACAGTGAGACCTTCACCATTACTCTGAATATTAACATCCTTCCTTTGATTCAACTCCCTTGAATTCAAATCAGATTGGACCTCATCGAGAGTCGAAGTGTCTCTTCCATACAGCAAAGTTTCTTTGAAATTGTCATAAGACTTAGGAAGTGAACTCAGTAGTAACAAGGCTTGATCCTCATCTTCAATTGTTACTCCACTTCTCCAATCAGAGAATACATGCCATTCTTTTGCATCCCTTTCATGAATATCATGGAGCCCTTTAGAACTTTCAGAACTCCATTCTCCCATTTCAACACATAGCCTTGTTTGCCAAACTCACTTAGAGAAATAAAATTTATCTTCAGATCTGGTACAAGACTTACATTGTTGATGAATCTCTCAGAGTAATTTTATCTCTTCAATGAAGTTGAAGTTTAATTTGAACAGTATGAGAAGGTTAAGATGCTTCCGAGTAAAAAAAAGAGAGAGGGACGGGCGGGTTGATTTCAAAATGAAAATTTAGAAAGAATTATGTTTGGATTAAAGCTTGAAATTTGAAAAGGTTTATTGATCATATTTGAAAAGCTGAATGAAGTATTTGTCAGTTCTCCCCCATTTGGTTTATTATCAAATGCACACTCTTTTGGACATGATTGATGGTTATGTATAGTGTTTCATTTTTATCTCAAATTATTGGTCTGCTTTGAAGTTGTGGTTCCAATTTATATTGATGTTTTATTTTAAAATTTGGTGCACCAAGTTTGGACAAAATTTTTGGAATTTAAAAGTTGCTAGTGGTTTGATTGTAGGGTTAGTTTGTGCATTTTATGTTGTGAATTGATTGTAGAATTCTTTGATTGGTGAATTGTTTTCCATATTGAAAAGTAATTATTAGTTTTTAGTTTTGTTTGACTATTTTACTTATGTTTCTTGTGTTAGGTTATCGTCGGCTGCGGGATAGGATTTCAAAATGGTTGATCCAAAGGAATTGGATTACAGATGCTCGCCTCATAGGCTTTTCTCAAATTTTTCCAATATGAATGGGGAACAAAAAGAGGTGGTAAATCAAATGGGGTTCGACTCACTTCTGGGGATGAAAGATTGTACTGTTAGAAGAAATCTGATAACATGGTTGGTGTCCAAGTTCAACGTTGAAGATGGGTGTTTGGATGTCCACAGTAAACAATTTAAGTTGGATAGTAAAATTTTTACTGCTACCATGGGTGTTAAGGACGGAGTTCAAGATTTAGTGGATAGTGTTAGTGGCGATGAGTCGAATGAGAAGGGGGAAATATTATCTATGTTAGTTCTAGAGGTTAAACTAAAAGAAAATCAATCAACGAACATGTCTTTCATTCAAGACTTCCTTTTGTTCCTTGTCTCCTCATTTCTGATGCCGAAAAAGGGACTAAAAATTTCGCGGGAGTTCGACGGTCCTATACTTTCCATAAAAGACATTGCAACTGTCTCTCGGGTTAATTGGGCCTCAATGTCGTACAAGTATCTGTGGAAAAGCCTTCGACAGTTTCGTGCCAAACCAACCCAGTTTGTGGGAGGATGCATCTACTTCTTGTAGGTAGGTTTTGTTAATAATTAGGTGATGTAATTGTTAAAACATACACTAGTGTATTAAATATGTTTTGTCTTTGTACACTCTGTAGGTGTTTTATTGTCATCACATTGCCTGGAAGGAAGGCTATGTTGATAGAAGCCTCTACCCTTTAAATGTTTGGTCCGAAGATGATTTCAAGGCCGTACTTGATTGGGTAGAGCAGCAAGGGGGGTTTCAGTCAAACACAATAAGTGAATGATGGATTTTTCTAGGATTAGTAATTTTTATAGTGAGTGAGTTTTTCATTTGTAATAATTAATGCTTTTTTTTCTTTCTATTTATTTGGTTTTGCAGATACCAATGTTAGAATTATAGGATGGGTTGGTTGAGTTGAAGTTGCCCGCCACGATCTCATCTCTATGTACTATGGTTGCATCACTGCAGAAGAAAATGATCGATCAGGAGAATCAAATTGTTAAATTAGAAGTGGGGATTTAAAGGCAATTGTCTAGGGAATTTGAAAGATTCCCTAAAAGTTTGAGTCATCCAATAAGTTCAACTGTGGCTGGTCCTGCCATTCCCGACTCCCGTACAGAGAAGGAGCCTCACGGAGGGGATGGAAGGAAGTTCATTGACGACCCTATAGAGGGGAACCTACAGTTGAATGATGGCACAAGGTGGATGAAGGTTTGGAGTCAGAGTGACCCAATGTTGATCGAGTGTGGTGCTGGTTTTATGAATGAAGTTGATGATTCATTTGCAAATGATCCCCTTTCATACAATGACAACAACGATGTGGAAATGGAGCATGATTTGAATGATTTTCAACCTACGGCTGCACCCCCTAGTGAACACAACGATGTGGTCGAAGCAGTTATTGAACTGGCTGATTCGCAGACTAAGTCGATAGGTTCCAACAAGGAGACCAAAGCAATGTTAGTACAAAAACAATTGTTCAAAACAACTGCTGAACTTGGACCTGTTGAGAAGGAGAAGGAAAGGGTGGAAACAAGAAAAGGGAAGGAAATAGTCGTGTATAACATTATTTCTCAACCTAATATCGATGGTGGTACGTGTGATCGTGTCATTCATGAAATAGATGACGATGACAACTTCCAGATTGATCTTGCCATTCGTAAGAGAGACGCAGAACTATGCAAAATGGACAAGTTATTTCAGAATATGGTAGCCACATATATGAGAAGCGATGGCTACCAGGTTGGGGCATTTAAATTCAAACAACCGGTACCCATGGCTAGTTTCCAACTCGGACTTTTCCTTTTTGATAACAGTTTGTCATTGAGGTACGTGAAACAATCACATGTAGTAGCAGGGTTTTATTTTCTAAATTTTGTAGTTATGTGAAGAGTGTCCATTTTGGTGGAGTTTGCTAACTATCCCACACTTTACTTTGTAGGGATGTTTTGGTGGATAGTGAAGTAGTAAAGCTGGAACATTGGTACTTCAGAAGCCTCAGACCAGAAGGTCATGTGGACGTGAAGGTAAGACCTTCTACTTATCTAAAGATAATGTCTAATTTTATGGCAAATGAGTGATTTATACTATGTACTAATTCATTAATACAATGAGGTTGGGATTGATGGTTGAACTCTCTTTTTTTATCACTTGCCAGATTATTGATGCTTTCGGGTCTGTATTACGAGCAAGATATGCAGGTGATATTGCCCGACTTGAAGATATGAAGACTCTCATTTTGCCAACCTTTGCCCCCCATATGGTAAGGTCTAATAAATATTCCTTTTGCTTCGTTCAATATTGAAGCGTTCCTTGGTTGTAACTCCTGATTTTGCTTAAATGTGAACTTTCGACATAGCAATGTGGTCAGGGTGGGAAGTTTTGGGAGACTGGGAGCTTTGACTTCCTCGATGGAGAAGTGGATGTGACGAAGCTACTAAAGAAAGTGGATAAGGTATTCACTTTTAAGACTTATTCTTACCTTGTTTACAATTGGATAATAAAATTGATAATTATGTGATATTCACCCTGCTATAGGTCTTAGTCGCTTTGAAGGACGTGGAAAACACTCATTGGATACTTTGTGTTTTGGACATGAAGAACAAGTTTGCATCATATAGGGACTCTATGAAGACAAGACGTTCGAAAATGCACAGGATCCATTTGCTTAGCGGAATGGTGGGTGTGTGTTTTCATCTTAATATGATTCTTCTTAAAAGCTTCCTAAGAATACATCATTTGTACTTCTTGTTACAGTTGAATAAGCTAGATGACTTGCTACCGTTGACGATGGATGATGTATACGATGGTCGACTGGTGTTCAAAGTTTTTGGTATAGTCCCCGGTCCACCACTACCCCAGCAGAATAATGGCCATGATTGTGGTATTTTCGTCATGCACTATATGGAGTGCATTGCATTTGGAGAATCTCCTCGCACCACCTACGTAAGTGCATTAAGGATTTGTGACAATAAAAAGCCAACATTTATATTAATCAATGTAATGTAACGGTTTGTTGGCTAGTAGTTGACTTGATTCTTATATTTTGCAGAAGGTTGACCATAGTGAAAGATTCCTGTTAGCAGTTAATATTCTTACATCTGAGTCAAACAGGCTGTGTTTGAAGGCCACACGAGATGCAGTTGATTATTACAAGACATGTTTAAGTGAAGGTAGTCCAAGCTTCAAAAAAGGTGTTTGTCTCCCCCCAAGTCATTCACCTTCCATTTCCACGCATTCAGCGAAAAAGGGAAGAGGCCAACCCTGGTCTAATCTTCGTAAGAGAAAAAGAAAGCCATGGATGACTTCCACCTCTTCCTCAGTTGTGTCTGGCAGTAGGCATTGTAGAACTAACTGTTGGGGTTTTATGCCCTAATTAAAACCCAAATTCTTTATAATCTCATTTTATTATCAATAAAAGAATATAAATCATTTTTTGACTTGGTCAATCAATTTGCTCAAATGTTTTATTTTCATGATTATTTGTTTAATATAAACTTTAATTAAATCCCGAGCATATAGCTAATCTTATTTATAGTGACGTAATCACAGTGGAATATAAATATGATTATATGTTCAAAATAAGTTAGTCCTAAGATTAGTCAGTGCCTAGGATTTACACTGACTTGCCAATCTACGATATGATCTACTTACACATTACAGTGTTATGTTCTTTCTAGAACATTAGCAAAGTAGATAAGATCGGATGTATTTGTTACATCGGACTGGACCGATATTGACAGTTGATAAGATAAGTAAACATACCGTTATTATCTATTCTAGTCATATCATATAGTTGACCATAGGTCAATTCAATCTCAATTCTGAGTGGTTAGTATTCTAACTAATTGTATTATTTGAGTTCTTTGACTTGTTCGTTACCAGCTTACCCTACGGACTAGCCCATACTTACATCTTGGGAACTCGGTAGTATAATTGAGTGGGAGTGTTAATCATAGATATGAACATCTATAGCTTCTGATGAAGAAGTGAAACGATGGTTTCCTTTTAGTTTGGTTCAAGGTGTTAAATGATAGAGATCTCATTTCAGTAATTAAATTAGTTTACTGAAATATCATTTACAAGGAACTAAGTGTTTTAAGGATAAAATACAATGAGTGGTAAAACAGTATTTTAGTCCTATCTCATTGTAGACCGTCTATAGAGGATTGAGTGAAAATTATGGTTGTAACAATGGATAATTAATAGCGTATCTATATTGTTATAGAGCGTTCTGTGAATTCAAGAGTGCAATTCCGAGTCTATAGTGAAGTCACGAGGAATTAATAAGTTAGTAAATTTATTTGTTAGATTTATGATAACTTATTGGAGCTTGATTTCATAGGCCCATGGTCCCTTTTGTACCTTGGATAAAATCATCTAGATAGTCTCAATTAATTGATTTAATTATCAATTAGAATTATCAAAGTTGACCAGGTTAATTTTGGATAGTTTCACAGAGTTATGTAATTTTGAGAAGAAAAGAGAAATTATGGCAGATTTATTAATTAAGATAAATTTGTATCTAAATTAATAAATAAATTTAAATCAAGGTTCAAATTATAAATAATTAATTTGATAAATGATTTAAATAATTAAATCAATAGAAAATAATACAGGCCTTGATTTTAAGTCCAATGGGCTTATAATCAAATGGGAAATTTCACGGGTCTATAGCCCATGATAATTTCGACCTAGGGCTTCAAAATGGCTGTTATTTTATTGATTTTTTTAATTAAATTAAATGGCCTAATTGAGTCTATAAAAGGAGTGCTTAGAGAGAAGTCAAAACATAAGTTTGATAAGTCACAAGTCAGATTTTCTGATAGTTTTAGATTCTCTCTAAACACAAGTCCTTTTCTAAGCCTCTTTGTTATTTTCTCTTCTTCTATCTATATCTATCTCATGTGTTGAGAATTGCCCACACTAGTCTAGGTGGTTCTAAGGATACATTGGAAGATTGTGAACAAAATAGAAGATCGGTTTAGTTTCTTGATAATACTCTGCGACAGAGAGGATACAAGAGTTAGAGAAACTGAAGGAAGGACTCTTTAATTCCGTTGCGTATACTATAAGTATTCTATTCTTTGTTTCTTTTTGAATTCAATTTTAGAAACATGTTTTAGGCTATCTCGTATTAATTTGTTTAATATTAGATATACATGAAAATAAATAAAGATCCTGTATAAGCTAATCCAACACTAACATGTAGGACTTCTTCATTTTTTATACCAAACATATTCTACACCCTCTCACTAAATTATTCGTTAGTTTTCTAAATATTTTTTGGGAATCAATTTATGTTCAGTGGGGATGTTTTTGTTCGCATTGTATTGCCACATATGTGGAATTAGAATTCCAAACAGAGGATGATTTCACTAAGGAAATTTTTTGTAATTAAGTGAAATGAATGTATTTTATGGTGGGGGTGGAACGAGAGAGGTATACAACTAGTTTACTATCAACTATTTCAATTAGACATACCATAATTCATGGCCTTCCCAAGTACCAATTGCTATTTAAAGTTTTACTTCCTGTAAGACTACATGTTACTTTCGTCCGGAGAATACTTACCTGGTACAACAAAAAAATACGTTTCTATTCCAAAAATTGGCCTGGCAGAGAACCAAAAATACTTGTAGTTGGACATTAATGCTACCCTTGTTATATGATCAATCATCTTCCAAGTTCACATCCACACACCCTTCGCCTCAATTACAAATTATTTTTCCATTGTTCCCCCCTTTCCCACGAGAATGGGTTAGTTTTTTTTTTTTTAGGTTTTTTGAGTCCGACAACAAACTATATCTTCACCTAGTTTTCCATAAACTGTTTCAATTTGACAAACCATATGTCCGACACTCCTCAAGTACCAAATGCTTTTTAAACTTTTACTTTCCGTAAGACAACATTTTTCTTTTCTTCGGAGATAAGTTACCTGTTACAACACAAAAAGTATGTGAATTTCCATAAATATGTGTATGTGGACATTAATGCTACCCTTCATCTTGATATATAATCATTCCTTTTCAGTTTGGTATGAGTCTGAGCTATGTTTTCGTACAAATCATGTGGGACCCCCGTAAGTACCATACCTCTTTAATTCCATCATGAGCGTTGACTTAGTAAAATAAGGGGTACATGTGTATAATCCACGCCAAAGATATTAGGGACTGTACTCGGATGAAAGAACCATGAGAATATTTTAACCGAAGATCCTCAAATCATTTAGTGCAATCTTTTGTTCACCTACCACGGATACCAAATTCATTTACCAAAAGAGGGTAGAAGACAGATATATTTGTTGAAATCACTTTTCTATGACCACCCAGGGAGTTAGCCTTCAACTAGCAAACAATTGTTATATTGTACGTACTACATACATGTCTCCAAGTGGCCCATCCATGTATGAAAAATAATGATTCTTGTGAGGGGTGCAAGATACTTTCTACCACTACAAAAGTCTGACGATTTGGAAAACAATCAGTGCATGCACCATTCAACCATTGCTTTTACCTCTTCCACTAATTGAAATACATAATCCACTAAGACATGTATTCTGAAAAGAACCCCATGGCTTCCTCAAGGAAGGATTCAAAGAAGGAGGATGAAAAGTTACACATCCAGGCTGAGTCTAACAATCCAAAAGTTGTCCCAGAAAGCTGGGATACTACAATCGAAAATTACGTACAGTCTCTGGGGAACTCAGTACATGTTCAAGTCAGCGAACCGGCACCTGGGATCAAGTTGACAACCATCGCTCCTTATGAAGCTGTTCGTAACCCCGTCGAAGCGAAACCTGGGAGAGCAAAACCAATAGATGTTCAATGTTTCATTGCGGAGCAAATACGCAAGTTCGACGAAGAAATGGAGCAGGCTCAATCCGTGTGTAAGGAAATTGAGAAGATTGGAATAAAATGGTGCACTGTAAATGGAATGCAGGATGCAGTTGACACTATGGTTCTGTGTTTCCAAGAGTTAGAGGACATAGTGGACCATGAACTTAATGCATCAGTCATCTAATTAAGCTATTACTAATATTAATCATGTAGGTGGCTCACAAGTAAGTTCTTTTCATGGAATATAAAACTATGGGTATTACCTTCTGTGGTCGTTGGAAGATGGGAAATTGCCATTTTATTTATAATATATACATGTCTGTGTGTGTATTAGACAAATTGGTTGGACCTTATATTTTTATAATGATCATGCAGTGGCAACCATATTTTATTATGTTAAGTAAATGACTTATCATTAAGCATTTAAATATGTAGACGTCACCACCTTTTTAATCTTAAAATTCAAGTTTTACTATATATATACATATCTATGTTACCACCTTAGTGAAAATGCAATCTTACAACTCCATGCAAGAATACAATAGACACAATGTTTTCTTCAAATAAATGCTACAAATGAATCGTGACAAAAGAATGAATTTTTTTTAATTGCAAGGTGTTGACACGGTTTTTCGCCAACAGTGAATCCAGAAAATAACAAGTATAAATTAGTGCTTAATGGAAAACCGAAATAAGAAAATTACTCTAAAGAACACTGACCTTTTTTACGTGGTTCAATGGTTAAAATCCACCTAGTCCACGAGTCTATATTATTACTGTTTTTCTCTCTCAATTTTGACAGAGTCTCGGTTTTACAGAATAATGGTCCCTTTTCTTGTCCAATATTCTCAACATTTATAGAGAAACTCCTTGGACAGGTTTGGGTAACTGCGTGAATTAATCAAAGATTTGCATATATATTACATTTATTATAAGATGTTCCCATTTATATTAGGATACAATTTGATCATGAAATAAATAGATTCTTAATATCTGGGACATTAAATATCACTGGCTGCCCATAAACGATCGTATAAATCATCCGAGTCTTCGGGGATCCGCGGACACGCCATATCCTCAATCTACCACGAGCTGAATACACCATCGAGCTTGTTTCATGGAGGTCATGCCTCATAAATATTACAAGCTTGCACTTTTCAACTTAGGTATCCCAAGCTTGCACAATCAGCACGAGAACCATTGCATTAATGTAAAGAATACTTGGATTTATAAGCTATTCCTTCCCTGCAGTCATTTGCCAGCTATACACAATCTGAGTAAAAGACTCGTGCTGAAATTAGGATATACACAAGGACTAAAGAATTAAAAAATTTAGTTGCATGGTTTTCGTATTAAAATGAATTTTTCTTATTTACTTGGGCGCCCAAGACGACTCTAATTGGAAAAAAATTGGAAAAAATTGAAAAATTCTCCTACACTTCCACCACTCCAGGCCTATTCTTTGTCTCGGCCGCTGGATACTGACTCCGAGGCTACGGCCTGGGAAGCGTGTCATCGCGGTTGCAAGGCCGTTTCCACCTGTAAATTTTTTGATATTGAAAAACGTTTAAAACTCTTTCCCACATGCTTTAGTAATCTTGATAGACCCAGGGAGTTCAGAACATGTCATTAACAACCATATTACATAATGACTCTATGCAATTGAAACATGAATGTGTACCTCTCAATCTACACATTATTAGGTCATATTGGGGAATTACAACTTTCTATCTGATTTTGTAACTCCAAAATATGATTCGTGAAAGAGACAGACATATGAACTGCTTTGGTAACACTCAATGTCACACTAAATAAAAATGATATAACACTAAATAAAAAAACAAAATAGATGACCATTTATAAGTGATTATTCACTAAAAAAAATATATGTAATATATAAGCAAAAGTTAACTATGTTTTAAGTTGGATAGCTGAAGTAGTTATTATTTTGAATTTAGGCTGTTGTTTTGCCACTAAAGGCATGGTTTCTTAATTAGTTTGCAACTATTTAATTCATTATTCAAAATTTTTATTAAGATTAATGACAATAGATCCTGTGTGTAAGAAGATGATTTATAGATTCACTATTGAAATAGGAAAGCCAAAAATTACATCTTACAAAACTTAAAGTATGGTGCACATTTATTTAATTACCTGAGCCAAAATAAAAAATACGTGTAGCTGGACATTAATGGTACTGTTCATTTAAATTTAAAAAAACCTATATTGAAGTGAAATAAACTATTTAGAAATTTCGAAATGCCCATATTTCACCATGTTAAAATGACTTTTATAATTGTCATTAGTTTAAATTCATGATGTTATGCAGTTCATAAAAAAATGGAGTAAATCCAAAAGTGGTCAAGTTAGATAAATGCTTTCTTTCATTTTTGTACTTCACATATGACAAATATATTTCTACCACCTAAGGTACAGTAACTAAATCCCACATAACCTATTCAAATTATTATGAATTGCCCACCTAACCCCTAACTCATACACGTAACACTCATTGGCAGTACTAGTAAATATTTTGTCCACTAATTTTGGCAATAGTAGTATCATAGGTTTTTAATTGTTTCTTCTGACAAGAAGTAAATCCCCATGACCTCAATAATGTTACAACCACCCACTCCATGACTTTCCCTCACCTTGAAAGGTTACTGAGTGGTACGGTTTTCCAGTCACAATTGGGTGGCCTCACCATGCTTTTTCCAGGCCATCATTTCAAGTTTTACTAGTATTTCCTCTCAAATTGGTGAAGGACATGACAACTACAATTATTGCCTATCTTCAGTAGTAAATTGAGGCAGAAAAATATTAGATTTACAAAATGAAACAAGTTTGAAGTTAAATAAATTTTATTGTTATAACTTAAACAAAGTAAATTAAAAAGCAATATAGTTCTATTCCTCATGAATAACATGTCGAACACAAATTTAACACTCCAAAATAGCAGTAATATAACAATAATATATCAAATAATTAATATAATATTATTGGAGTAGGGGTAACATGGAGGACCCTTATCCTCTACCACCTAGTATGCAGCAATCATCCACAATATGAATAACTTTCTCCCCTTGATATTCTTGGTACCTACTCTTGGACTCCGTCTTCAAATGTCCAACTGCTTCCCAAAGTCTTTCATAATCCACCTTGGACTCGTCCAATGAGTTCCAAGCATCATCTTTCATTCCTTGTAATGTCTTTGTCTTTTGTGCAACCTCCGCCTCCAATTGCACAATCTTCTCCTTCATTGACTTGTTCATTTCCTCCAAAAGACGCTTGTCCACATTAACTGAGAAAATCTCATACTCTTTCTCCTCCAACCTCCTCTTCAGATCGTTAATGTAGTCGATAGGTTGTGGGGGGAGGCTACTAATTTTAAACTGAGTGAATTCATCCCAGTCGACGTCATCTAATTTCGTTTTGCGCAGGCCGTGGAGGAACTCAAGATTGCATGAATTGAGTGAAGATTCAGAATCCATACCCCTGGCACAAGGAAAAAAATTAGATATCAATAGTATGTAAGAGGAAAAGAAAACTTATAACCACCGATATAGGTACAATATAATGTAAAATTCAAGCTCCCCCTATACCTAAAAGTAATCTATGAAAATATATTGTTAAAAAATATGGAAGTAATATTACGTGGGCCCACCAAAGACATGAGAGAGACAGTGTCCCTTAAAGCCACACGCAACATTCAGGTCAAACTTGACTAATATAAGGGTTGCAGGCCAAAAGTTAATAGTTGGTTTAATGGAATAAAAATTTTACTCCAATAATCAAACCCAGTTTAATGTTTATATATATCACGGGTCCCACTTTTTCATTTAATCAATCATTCTTCATCTCATGAAATCATTTGGTGAAATGTCTCTTACTCCAACTTTAAATTTATGACCTATTCCTGTGTGTGGAATGTCTAAAAATAGATTATTTTTTACCAAAAGTCAAATGTGAACTATTTCCCCAATGAGTTTGGCATTACCCGAAACATGCTTTTCCTGAAATAGGGTACACGTAATGAGTTTGGCCCTACCACGTTCCTATTAGGTGTCCAAACGTAACTTCTGACTTGCGTGACATTACTACTGATTTAGTGATATTACACTCATGCATACCTTTCTAATTGAATAAAATATTTAAATGATGTATAATTGTCATTATTTTTAAATGACATTGGATTAACAAATTTAGCTTGTCCAGAAGTAACCCCCATCAACGTACCCCATAATCTCCTCCTACCTGTCTTATATAAATACCTATATTCATGTTTTGGAATTCATCACATCACAAACTGAAGTCAACATATTGAGGAGCTTCAATGAAGCCTACAAATTCCAAAAATCATGTAGTTTTTCGTTGTCCAAACTTTGACGAGCTAAACGTAGACCAAATGCAGTACATGAACCACATTGCACAAGAAAACCTTAGGATTGACACCGAGATGAGTGATATACAGAACATTTATGTGCCGAGCTCCTTTGTAACACCACACTCAACTCCGACGTGCAGTCCATGAAGGGGATGTTGGAAGATATGAAGGCCAAGTTTTCGGCGTTGGAATCATCAGTTAGAAGAGACCTCGAAGCTGTGGCATTTGCCATCGAGGAACTCCACAATGGCTATATCACCATGTACACGTCGTTTGCTCAAGCCCCAAAGCCACCAACTCAGTAGTATATTGTGTACTTGTAGCAGATGTGTTTCTAATAACTTATGTATATCAGTAAGTGTGTAATGACTCAGAGGTTGTGTGCTTATAACCAAACCTCGATCATGGCTATGTTCTTTTGTGGGTGGCCACTCCATCTATTTAATATCTTCTTTATAGACTACATGCCACTTTTGTCGTGTTATATTATGTGTATCGTCTCTCTCTCTCTCTTTATCTCTTTCTCTCTCTTTCTCTATGTATACATATATATGTGTATGACTATGTATCGTGTGCTGTGGACATCTACGTTTTATTATCTGACATTTGTCTTCGTATGAATATATATTATCCTACAGATTTAGCGTAATAATTCACCTCTATCTTAATTTGTGTTGTTACCTAACTATTTTTTAATCTTGTTAAATTTACCACAATGTGAACCCTTGGAATATCTGATTATGGTTGTTATGTCCCTTCTTCTTCATTGACTTGTTGAAAATATATGGAAAATTAAATCCAAAATCAACCATGCATGTAATACACCTAAGTAACTTCGTAATGGTAGAAAGACGAATAAAATTCTTACATCAATTTAAGTTACATAAAATGGTAGCTCCTCCATAGGAAACAGTAATACTATTGACTCAATTGATAAAACGAACCTTCTGCAAATTAACTAGTGTAAAACTATGTGATGTTATTAATGGAGAATGCTCATTAAAGAAGGACGTGATGGACAAAAAAATAGCATAATTAATGCTATCAAATCTTCCCACAACAAAACCCTTCTCCTAACAATAAATGAGGCAAAAGCCACTTTCTCTGTATACACACACACACACACACACACACACACACACACACACACACACACACACACACATATATATATATATAGATGATGAGTCTTACTCAAACGTGGTTTCGTCATAACCAACGGGGAAATTAGCAGAAGGATCTTCACTCCCTAGGTTTCAATTATAAGTTACCAGGAAGGGCTTCTAATTTAATCAAGGTTCATTCCAAAATAAGAGTTTCACAAGTTAAGGAACAAGGTAATTAAATACATTATGAAAATCTGAAAAATTACTACTTATTGTTTGTACCAATTGTTTATTAGTAGTCATGTAATTTTTTCACAATTTTACCTGAAACACAAAGCTTTTGGTACCTTATTCTAGCATATCCACTTTGAATATGCTTTTTCACTTGGACTTTGTGTGGTATTGGTGAGAAAGTTTGGAGTTGGTGAGAAAGTTTCATAGATCCTATGTGTCTAGGAGCATATGCTTCATCTATAGGTGAGACAAACCCAAGTGTACACTACTAGGGTTTTACTACGTACTAGCAGCCCAACATATCCAAAATTGATTAAGTTGGGCATTCATTGTTAACTTAAGTAAACCGATCTTAGTTTGTTGGGGGTGATTGTCATTACTGTGGTTATTCTTTCATTTATATGCTTATTCTTTCATTTTTTTTTCACAATATTTGACATTATATTGTGTGATTCCATCTTTTTTTTTTGGCGGGAAATTTATCACCGTACTTGTTTTTCTCTTTCTATACATACATACATACATATATATATGTATAGATATGTATGTGAAGCTCCCTCATTGGTACCCGACTCTCTAACCCCCTTAGAGAAAGCTTCACCATCTCAAACCCACTTTTACCTTTACCATGTCATCATCCAAGTTATGCGTCAATCTCTTTCCTAAAGAATATGAAGTGAAAAAAGAGTTGGAATCTCCAACAAAACAATTTCCTATACCATTCCCGGTGGACTTTCCCCTAACTCCATCACCACCAACTAACAACAACGAAAAGACGACCATCCCTACTCCTTCCTCACTAACTAGTTTTGCAACAGCCTCCTGTAGTGATAATGGAAAAAAAATTCCAAAAACTAAGCCTAGGTTTCGCGGCAAGTGCAAAAATTGTATGAAGAAAGATGTGAAGATTGAGAAGCTTATGGATTTCTAGCAAGTTGTTGGTAAGAAAGCAACGAATTTAAGGTTGAATTCAATGGATATTAAGTCTTTTCTTTTTGACCAACACCAGATTATGGATCATGTAGGGACTATGGTGAAACGACAAGAGACAATTAGTGGTGAGTTGTGTGTTGAAGCTACGGAGGAAGGACCTACCTAGGAGATCATATTTCTTGACTGATTTTACTTTACGATTCTCGTGACATGGGTTTTCATTTCAGTTCTCGTATAAACTAGATGATCCCATGTGTATAAGAGACAATTCGTGGTACTGTTGATTACTTTAAACACTAAGAACTAGTAGGTACTAAAGTTACCTTAAACTATAAGTTAAGGGTAATGGATGTACCTACTATTGGTATTTTGGAAGTCATCATAGTGTGTAGCAGGAGATATCTCTCCCTCAACCATCTATCGTGTAGCTAGACATTATGTAATGATGTGATGTTTATCCTTTATTAATCATGTTTATGTTGATTTTCGTTGTTTACTTGCCTACAGTGAATTTTTTTTTTTTTATGGGATGCCTGCAAAAACATGATAAACCCATTAGAACTAGATTCAGTAGCAGATATATATTAATAAAAGGTATAACTGAAATGCTTGCCAAATCAAAAGCAATTATAGTAAGGGTGGTCATATGCTTGAAAAGGTTAAGTTGGAAAATGGTGGATGTGTGGGCAGTTACCTTATAATTTGTTAATGCTTGAGAAGAATGAAGAGTTGTTCACAATCCATCCCTGTACGTACCAAAATGAAACTCACACTATAGCTAGAGACATAAACGGTAAAAGTACAAACCTTACTTTAAGTAGCTTATAAATCATTGCATACTTAATCCAAAACTAAATTCCAAACCCATTGGCAAAAAAAAAAAAAAATGAAGTGCTGGAAAAAAATCATCTTTTTCTGGGTTGTAACTTGAAATGACATACATAGGGAGGCAATGTTATTATATATGTTATAGTTTAAATTTTTGTTTCTTTATTATTCCTCCAATACAAAACTGAAATTTTTGTGGAGGCAGAAACACCCCATTTCAAGGGGGTACTTCAATTTTCTTAGATATATCTTCCCGCCCTTCCCATTGGTAAATTGGGGCTAACATAATCGATACCCTCACTTTTTCTACGTAATTTTCACTTTAGTTATCGCTAATTAATTGTGTTTTCTAATGTTTCTTTTACCATACAATAATTAGTGATTTAACATAAATATGTGCCCAATTTTAATTACATGTGTACATTTACTAACGAAACTGAAGTGTCAAGGGTGATAAACATAGACATTCAATTGCATTTTCACTCAATATAAGATTGACTTAGGTTTTTCCATCAAGCCTTATTTTGTATTTGGTATTTCTTTTTATCTCTAACAACTGTTTCTTTCGTGTTCAGGAAACGAAAAAAATAATTACTCAAAACCCATGGCGAATGACATGTCGGAAGCACTCGCACAACTAAATATTTCGAACAAGCTTCCACAACAATTAACAAAGGAAGATATTATAAAAAAACACCTACCCACGGTTGGCCACTGAGAAGATTTTTACTACAAATACTCTCAGTCGAAGGGGTTTAGTGTTAGAAAAGAAGATGTTCGTCGGGACAATGAAAATAAAGAGTGGAAAAGAAAATGGGTTTGCTCTTATCAAGGGATTAGGCGAGAAAAGTGGACAAACCTAAAGAACCGGAAGAAAAAACCTAGGGTTCTTACCCGCACAGGGTGCCTAGCACTACTGCGCGTGAAGTTCAACAAGTCCGAAAACAGTTGAGTGGTGAAAGACTTTAACCCAACGCATAATCATGACCTTGCTTTGAAGATAAATATGTAGTTCTTGAGATATAATCGTGCTGTCCCAGATTGTATGGGCACCCAAGTATTGTCAATGAGACGGTTGGGCATACAGACTTGCCACATATTGAATCACCTTGCTGCAGAAAGAGGAGGACATGAATATGTTCCATTCCTGAAAAAGGACCTATACAATTGAATTGGACGACAAAGAGAGTTAGAAGAGGAGGACGAAACAGATGCTGAGGGTGCCCTGGGATACTTGGAATGTCTTGGGTTACGTGACCCCAATTTTTTTTGAAACACACACGATAGATGCAGAGTATAGGATTGTTGACTTGTTCTGGGCCGATGGAATTTCGGGAGATGACTATGGACATTTCGGGGAGATCATCACATTTTACACAACGTACAAGAAGAATGCATACAACAAACCCCTTCTCCTTTTTGTCGGCGTGAATCACCACTTCAAAACTGTTGTATTTGCAGTTGCATTGCTGTACGATGAGAAGGAGGACACATTCATTTTGTTGTTGGAAGAATTTCTTCAGTGTATGAACAACAAATTCCCTCAGGTTGTTGTCACTGATGGAGATAAAGCTATGGAAAAAGCAATAGAGAAAGTCATGCCTCATGCGGTCCATCGTTTGTGTGCATGGCACCTTTAGAAAAATGTTACCATTAATGTCCCTCACCTGATTTTCATGACAAGGTTTAATGAGCTCCTATATCAATATTGTACAGAGGAAGAGTTTGACGAGACTTGGAGTGGCTTGGTTTCAGAATTTTAGCTACAAGATAGCCAATGGGCAACCATAACATACAACAATAGAAGGAGTTAGGCATAATGCTTCCTACGAGGTAATTTCTTTGCGGGCCTCAGAACCACCCAAAGGCCGGAGTCGATGAATTCTTACCTGTCACACTTCTTGACAAGCAAACTTAAACTTAAAGACCTTGTTGGCCAAGTTGATAAAGCCATACAGATCATACGCCACACGAAAGGCGAAGATGACTTCATCAGCAACAACACATCGCCCCAGTTCCCTTCCAACATTCTACAACAGTATTACCAGCAAGTTGCTTCAGTTTTGACGAGAAACATGCACGATAAGGTGGCACAACAAATCGACAATGCTATTGCATACTCAATTGATTCAACAAGTATGGAATTTGGGTGCAGGGTATTTGTAATGTCCTGGATAGCCAAGACCGTTACACTGTGTGTTTACAAAAGTGTTAGACTCGCTAATCAAGTCGTTAAGTTGAAAACGTGTTATCGAAACTAATGTGGAACTAGGGTTAAAAGATTTTGGTCTTAAAAGTAGCATTTCTTATAAATAAAACATTCTCTGTTTACACGGGATCCCAAAATCAATAGAATTAAAAACATTTACAAAAGATTCAAGATTTAGTTACAGTATTAGCCATACTAAGGAAAAATAGACAGTTAAGCAATCCCTGTCTTGATCCACTCCTCGGCCATGGCGATCGAACAGCTGACTATGTACATTCTGCCCCGCAGCCCTCCACCTCAGGGTTGGTCCAACCTGCCTTTGCCTTTACCTGCACCACGTAGCACCCGTGAGCCAAGGCCCAGCAAGAAAACACAATAACAGAGCATAAGCAATCAACAAACAATCCAATATCTCATATAACATAGGCATGTTCTCAATCATATAAGCATTCATGATAATCAAGTATTCAGCATACTAAACATATCAACCCATATCAATCACCAATTTACAAGTGATAACTAGGGTTAGCGCCCTTAGGCCGCACCCTCTGATTATCCCACTGACTCCGACCCGCTTCAATCAAGCTGAGTGAATATAAAGCTGTCCTTGGCTACCAGTGGCCAAGCCGCGCCCTGTGTGAAATTATTGTGTACGGCACCCTTAGGCCATTTATCACATGTCCCATGGCATAATACCATCATTAACATTATATAGATATCGGGAGCACTTAGTCCCATCGCAAACATATAACCGGGTGCAGTTTTCTTACCTTTAAATTTACTAGCTTTGTCTACTTTGATCCTTGAGCACGATCCCCTTTGAACCCTAGCGCGCACCTAGTCACAACCACAGGTCAGAACCATCACCAAACCTCAAGTCCAAAATCTAACCTTGGGACCAATCCCGAGCCCTCGGGAAGCTCTAATTCCACCAAACGGGGTGGTGGAATCGAACCCCAAACCCCCGGGCAAAAACCCTTGAAAATAACTCAAAAACCCTATTTTGGAAGTAGGGTAGCGCTACAATGCTCTTTGGAGGGCGCTACAACGCTACAAGCAGAACCAAAATCCCCCAGACAACCAAGCCTAGCGCTACAGCGCCCAAAAGCTAGCGCTGTAGCGCTAGTCACAGAACCAGCACACCTGCATTTTCCCTTCCTACGATCTCCCCGAGCCAACCCTTACCAAAACTTTTCCAATCTTCAACCAAACTTAAAAACAAGCTTATCAACACGTTCCACTCATCCCAAGCATCCCAAATACATAAAACCCAATCACATGAACCCCTAATCTCAAAATTCACCATGGTTGAACCTCAAACTCAGAAACTTCAGCACATCAGTCAAAACCTCAGAATTTCATACCTTCAATGGGGATTCGACCCTAAGTCATCTTATACACCTCCTTGGCTTACTCCTCCTCAAACCCCTGGCTTGAATTCCCTAGAGTTCCCACCAAATTCAGCTTAGACACCATAGTTCAATAGCAAAACCAAAAACTGAAGAAACTTCAAAGTCTTACCTCAACTAAATGGCTTATTCTTGCTAGACCCTTGCCAATGCTTCAAGCTTAACTCAGAAACCTTATTGCTTAGCTTGACCTAACTCTCCTCTGAACTTTGCTCCAAGAAACCTCAAGAAAATGGTGGAGAAAAGCCTGAACCGACCTTGCCTTTCTTTCCCTTCTTTCTTTCCTTTCTTTTCTTTTCTTCCCTTTCTTTCTTCAGACTTCCCTTGTTTTCTACAAGTTCCACTAAGCATAAAGCCTCAATTATGCATATCTTTATATGCCAAATGACCACGATACCCTCCCCATTGTTGGTTTGACCATCAAGTGAATGCAAATATAGTCCTTTAATCCACTTAGGGGCGTTTTGGTCATTTTTACCCAATTCCCACTAATTCCTCAAGTGTCTATAATATTTTCTACTTACTTCCTGATACTTAATTAATCACCAATTATATTCCCTAAATTCCCATTTATACCCCCAGGCTCACCCCGAGCCAGTTATAAATCCCCGCCGTGACTTTTTCGCTAACCTGCTCACTAGGATCGTCTTGAATCACAGTTCACAAATATATCCACATAATAATGTGGTCTCAACAATTTATCACATATATGTACATTTATGCCCTCAACGAGCCAAAATTACGATTATGCCCTTCTAACCTAATCAGGACCTACGTGCATACTAATACACATAGTCATGCATCTCAAATATTCAACTAATCATATAACATACTTTAAATCATTAAATCACATATATTACAGTTATGCCCTCCCGACACACTAATCAAGGCCCTTAAGCCTTATTAGTAAATTTGGGTCGTTACAGTATTTTTCCCAACTCGTTTCAATAGAGGACTGGTAAGAAGTTCAGTTCGCTACCTAATTGATCATGATCACTTTGAATGTAGTTGCATGCTGTTTTAGTCAGAGGGAATCCCGTGTCGACATATGTTTGCGGTAATGAAGCCCTTGAACCTACCCTACATCCTGAAACCTCTGTTAAAGGCACGGTGGAGGAAGGACGCAAAAGTGAGAGGTGAATTGAGTAACGCTCCCCATGATAGGGTCCCCCGTGATGTGTTATTATGTACCCATTGGGGATCGTTGACATCACGGTTAAATGAAATGGGTTACTATGCCACACAACGTGATGATACGTATGAAGAAGCATTAAACGAAATGTCCCATTTGGAAGAAAATTTTAAAACAATGTGTGGTCAGCCTAATGATGAGTCTGAATCGAGTCACGTTGTACATGGGGACCACCGATCGCAACAACAACACCGAGTAATTGGGGATCCAACAATTGTGAGAACGAAGGGGAAGGAACCAAACAAAACAAAATCAAAATACAAGGGCGTGGACAATGCGATCCCAAGGAAGAATAGGTGTCACAACTGCAACCAATTAGGCCATAATAGGGCGACTTTTAAAGTTGTTCCAGAAATGGACAATCAATCCATGGAGACAGAAAATCCAAGACCTTCCAACTGTCCAATCTACTATACTCCGAACGTGGACCACATCAGTCCAAGTCAAAGGAGTGAATTAAGAGGAGATAATGGCACAAGCGAGCAATGGCATAGTGACCAATGGACAACTATTTCGAAACATATTCTCAATCCCTCTACAGATTGTTACATCCCATAGTCATGCGAACAATTTTATGTTAAGGGTTTAGAATTAGTTTGAATTTTTTTTTCATGAATTATGTGTAATGCTTTGTATGTCTCATTTTTTATCAGATGTAATCTTATGGGCATCAATCTTGCTTACTAAGTTCTACCATGTGTTATGCTCTTACTATATTTTGAAGAGTCATTTATGGATGGATCGTTAAAGGGATGCTTTGTTGACACATGAATTTAAAAAAATTTGTGGAAAGGATACTAGAATAATTTGTTAATAACAAAATTGAGGCATAATTAATTGAAATTGTGGTTGTGTAGCATCCATATATATATGATGTTCCTTGTATATTTTGTTTAGTGTGGCCACATTACTACTATCATGTGAGCCTAAATTCCTTGGTATATTATTGGGCCCCACTTATCCAAAGTTAGTGAATTCTTACACGGTATGGAATAAGTTGTTCATGATCTTGCCTAACCTATATCATCATTAGGAAGGCGAGGGATGGTGGAGATTGAGTGAAACAAGCCATTGCTTGTATTGACAATTGATGTATAGTACGTCCAATATTATAATTATGCGAAAGGTATGATTGGATTGAACACATATGAATTGATTAGTACACATTATGCAAAAGGTATGATTGGATTGGAGAAATAAGAATTGATTAGATCTATGATTTGACAAACCAGTTGACTTGCTCAATGTAGAATAGTGGACAAATATGATTACTTACATCTTGCAATTAATAGTTGTCGACATATATCTAAAAATTTGTAAAAGTTAATTGCTACTATTGGAGAAATAATAGAACCATAAAATTAATCTTTATTTAAATAAAGTCTTCATTAATCCTTGATTCGTTACAAACATGTTTAAACCCTTAATAAACTTTAAAAAAAAAGACAAACAAATTGGACCACTCATCTGTAAGGTCAATTAAGAATCACCACGCCATCGGACTACAACACTTCAGATCTTCATGTTCTTCTACGTCCAAGTGGGGAAACATCACCAACTATATTGTTAATTTTCTCCTTCAGGTAGTCATTGTATCTACTCACTACATCTGCCTTAAGTTCCTCTAGGGCTTTCAACACCCTCTCATAGGCTGCCATGAACGCGACATCCCTCAGTTCCTTTAATTTCTGTGTCTTCTGTTCAAGCTCAGTTTTGAGCTGCATTATCTTGGCTTTCATGGACTCGTTATCTTTCTCTAGCATGCGACAATCCAAATTTCTAAAGAAAATTTCTTCATCCTTCCTCTCTAATTTGAACTTGAGATCGTTTCTATAGTTTATAGGTTTGGGGGGGGGGGGGGGGGGGAGGGTCTTTATGTTGCTGTTGGTGAACTACTCCCACTCTGTTCGGTCTACCTGATGGTGGCCCCTGTCGGGAAATACCTCAATATTGCATGAGTTAAATGAGGAATCTGAATCCATGAGGTATGGGTGGATGGAAAAATTATGGGGTGGAAGGGATGAAGGAAGAGATGGCTGCCAAAGTAGTTGGTAGTGGTTTGTGTGATGGAGAACTTTCTTTTACTCATTCAAAATGGGGAGTTGTTGTACGGTGTCTATATTTGAGCAAGGCCCCCACGTATACATGACATTTTTGTGATAGTGTGGCACGCCAAAGGTCAATTTAACATTGAATGCTGAGACATACCGTAAAGATGCATTATTTTTTGCACAAGGTACAATTCCTTGTCTAAGGAGTGAAATCATGCCAGGTGGTATGAGAAAGTGAATAACTTGATAATTCTATTTGAATTGGGGATTGGTTTAAAAAACAACTGGACCACAATGAACCACAATAGAAAAAACAACATTATTGATGGTTAAGGTATATGTGTACTTGTCAAACAAACTTAAACTATCTTCCTATTTTGTTCTATGGATGTAATGTCCTAATTTTGCTAATAACACTTAGTGCCTTCATTACATAGTTTAGGGGGCATAATTGGATGTCGATGTATTAGTATAATTTAATTGTGATTATATATGTGAATTTAATGAGTTATACTATGATGTAACTACTTAAGCATGTTTTAGTGTATTAAAAATGATTAAAGGGTCGTATCTGTTGAAAATGGTATTTATGTAATATTGCCCTCGTAAAGGTATATATGTAATTTTATGTGCTTTGTGAGTGGGATCACATTATTATGTATACGATGACTTTAGATGTATGGCTGAAGACAAACCTAGTGAGCAATTTGGCGAAAAGTCATATAGGGGATTAATACCCAGCTCGGGTTGAGCGTACATAAAGACCTAAACCCCAATAAGATTTTGGTCTTAGTAAATTCAAAATCAGTCTGGAGAATTAGAGTTTGTTATTTTATGGCTAGTTAGGATATTTGTGGATTAAATTGTTATTTAGATAATTAAATAAAGTTTTCGTAACTTTAGGGTATTATAACTTTGGACCTATTTTTAACCCAGTTATGTTATGATTTTAAAAAAATATTATTTCTAAAAAGTTGTAGATAATTGAATTAGATTTCTAATGGTATAAAGAGAAATCTGACTTCTACAACTCCAGTTATGTTTATTTTACTAGAGCTAAGTTCACAGTTACGAGATTTAGGTAGTTAGAGGTTGGGATATTTTTCCTAGTTTCAAGTTAGATTATTTTTTTTTCAATTATTTAATAAAAATATAAATAAGATAATGTGTAAATATTTTCTATAGAAGTGAGGATTCAATTTGATTTAAATTAAAATTTAGATAATAGTTAGAATGAAATTATGCTTTTTGAGAGCCTATAAATAGAGCTTATTCCTTCTCATTTGTCTCTCATTCATTCTTGCTCTTCTTAAGACCCTCATGTACACTCTCTGTAATGCCCCAAAATCCCTAATGAGGTTTATGGTTGGATTAGAAGGCCAGGAGTGCCTAGGATTTGTTTGTTGGGTATTTGGGTTCAAGAACCTTTTGTTGCTCATTTTCATTGATGGTAGTTATATTTGGTTATGACTAGGTGACCGCTAAGGAATCAAAGGATCGATTGTTCTCAAGGGTCGCTCTTTTAACTTGTTTCACGCTCGGACCATAGGTAAGAAAACTGTAATGCCCCGAAATCCCTAATGCAGTTTAATGGCTGGATTAGTAGGCCGGGAGGGCCATAACTGTTAAATTATTCCATTAAATGATTATGTGCATGTTTATGTGAATTATAATATAATACGATGTTATATGCATGCATGTGGGTCCACATTTGATTATTAGGGTGTTTTGGTAATGTGGCCCGTTGAGGGCATATTTGTGTATTTTGGTGCATATTGTGAGTTATGGATGAGATCCCATTATTATGGAGATATATTTGAGCTATTCGGCATGAGACGGTCTTATATTTCAAATTAGCGGTTTTGTCATAACAGGGTCATTTATTGAGATATTGAGTAATGAGAATGTTATTTGATGATAAATTAGGAGTTATTGAGATCAGGAGGAAATTCTGGGAGTTTTGACTATAATGTCCCCGGGGGTGTTTTCGGGACCCCGAGCACTAGGTTTTATTTGAGGTTACTTAAGCTTGAAGTAGCTTGTCAGATAAAAGTGTACGTTAGAATACCCTTTCTCTCTTCCCGTTAGTTCATTTTACCGTTCGAGGCATTTTCGAAGAAATCTTGAGTTTTAGGAGTCGGAATCAAGCGAGGATCGAGGCATAATGATCCTAGGAAAGATTAGAAGCTTCTTGTCCGAAAGGATTTGACGAGAAACAACTCAATCAAAGGTAATCTAAGTTTTAATTTTTGAGTTTTTAGAGTTTCTAAGCTTTGAATTGGATTTTGTGAATCGTTGAGTTGTTGGTTCGTTTGAGCCTCGGGATTTGATGGTTTTGGATCATTGGGAAGTTTGGGAACTTTGATTTTTGGATTTGGAATTATTTAGGTATGTTTTTGGAGCGTTTGGGATGAAGGAAATCGAGTTCTTGGCTGGTTCTGGGTGGGGGGCCGCGGCCCTTGCTCCTAGTGTGGCTGGGGGCTGCAGCTCAAGGTGCTAGGGCCGCGACTCTTAGGTAGTTTTGAGGCCGTTTGAGTGTTTTGACATTGGGAACTTGGTTTTAGGCCTCGGGATTGTTCCTACTACCCGGATTAGTGGGGATTGATGTTCCGGAGGCTAGATCTTGGTTTGGGAACCTTTGTTATTCATTTTATTGATGGTGTCCCATATTTGGTTATGACTAGATGACCGCTAAAGGGCTAAAAGTCAGATCGTTCTCAAGGGTCGTTCTTTTATTCATTCTCGCTCGAATCAGAGGTAAGAAAACTGCACCCCATATGTGACATGCATGGTTATTCATGAGGCATGTTGAATGTGTAAATGTGGACATGGATTCATTATTGAATGCTTTGAAGATCTTGATCACTTGTGCATGGCACTGACTAATTAGTCAGAATTGGCAAAGGTGTCAGTATTAACTGTGAAGCTATGACTCATTAGTCAAGTTCAGCAGTAGTACTGGGCACTGGTCACACAGTGCTGACTCATAAGTTATTAACGACCTTAGCGTGTTCAACGCAAGCCAACAAAGATTAGATCTAACAGACATCTGCATTAAATGACTCAGAAGAGCATTAATGTCGGACCGACCTCAAGTTTGATGAATACTATAAGCGCTTGTCTAGACAAAGGCTAGTTACTTAGAGCCACAGTGATTATTTAGTCATATGGCTATGGGTGCTGAGCCCCGTGTGACTTGCCCAGCAGTCACTCATCTGTTTAAGCTAGTGACTTACCCAGCAGTCATTCATCTGTTTAAGCTAGTGACTTGCTTGTCAGTCACTCAGTATGGTTTACCAGAACCTCAAGTGTGAAATCACTCATCTGATTAGAGCTATAAGCTCATTCATGGTTATTGTAAACACAAAGTGATATTCACTCATCTGTTCAGAGCTATAAGTTCTGTATGATTATTATGATCATCATTTGATATTATATGTTTGCTATATCGTGTTTTCTTGCTGGGCTTTGGCTCATGGGTGCTATGTGGTGCAGGCAAAGGGAAAGAAAAGCTCACCCAGCCTTGAGTGGAGAGCTTAGGTGGTGTTGTGTACATATGCGGCCACTTGACCACCATGGCCAAGGAGTTCTCAGAGGAACTAGGGGGTTTACCCTATTTTTGCCGCTTAGATCGGCGGGCTTATAAAATTGAAACTGTAATGACCATTTTCAGTTATAAATAACTTGTAAATGTTTTGATGGGCCCATGAATAGTTTTCTGTATTGAATAAAATATATCCTTTTCTTTTGATTTGTTTTCCACCTTAGCCTGTTAATAATACCTAGAAGCACGTTTTTAACCAAAGAACTTGGGTAGCGAGTTAAATTTTTGGTTCACCGTAACTGTTCTGGGGTAACCAGGGCGTTACAACTTGGTATCAGAGCATGCCAAGATTAGGGTTCCTGTAGACTGGCTGGGCATGTACACACATCATTGAAGTTAAGCTCGACTCATGGTTTGGTAACTATTTATGTAGTTATATGTATAACTGCTTAAATATATTATATATGCTTTACCTGTATGCTTGAGACACCATGTTAAACCTGTGCCCTGAATATTATATCCTCAGCAACCGTGTGCTAAATAGTACTGAAATTGCTGGAACATACTTATTAGTATTGTTGATTGTGAATTATTATGTGATACATGCTAAGTGCTAAATGCTATAATCATGTATCCAATTGTATATTTGTATGACTGTGGAATATGATAATTTTCTGCTTGTTCTTGGACCGTAAGGCGGCAAGAGGTTTAGTTATTTCTACCTGACTGGTCGCATTGACTATTGTTTCAGCAAGGTATAAGAGATAAGAATGAATCCAGGGCAGACAGATATGTCAGCTGGCTAGAGTGATCAAGGCCAGAATAATAACAATCAGGGTCAAGAAAATGACCAAGAACAGATTCCATTGCCCAGTGTATCAGAGGCACCTCCTATGTCGGTGCCAGCAGCAGAGCAGCTGCTTGAGGTTGGAAATAAATGGGAGCCTCTTTATGAAAGGTTCAGGAATCAACAACCTCCAGTTTTTTAGGGCACTGCAGATCCTGCCAAGACAGAGCAGTGGATGAGTATGATTACCACCACCCTAGATTTCATGAAGGTGACAGGTAATGAGAGGGTGGATTGTGCCACTTATATGTTTCGGGATGGAGAGTCCCAGAATTTACTTAGCTAGTTAGATAATAGTAGTAGTAGTAATAGCTAGTATTAGTTGTAGTATGTTTATAACTGTGGATTTTGGTTCAGACCGAGATTTAATTGGACACTCATAGTAGCACTTGTAGATTTTCTAAGTTTAACCTATAGTTTAAGAATATTAATTGTAACTTAAGGTTTGATTAATATGACTGATATTGATGGTGATATTTATTATATTATAAGGTTTAGATAGACCCAATAAGATAGTAACAGTTATCATATGTATGATTATTAAGAAATTATTATTTTAATGATAAAATAAGAGAAATATAAGACTTAGTCTTCACCAAAATCTGATAGGAGCATGAGATTTATCACAATTTTATTTATTTGTGGATTAGGTTGATATTTAGATAATTAAATAGATTTTTCGTAACTTTAGGGTACTGTAACTTCCAACCTGTTTTTGACCCAGTTATATTAGGAATTTCGAAAAATAGTATTTCTTAAAATTTGTAGATAATTTAATGAGCTTTCTAACGGTATAAAGAGAGTCCAAATCTGAGTTCTACAACTCCAGATATATTTATTTTACTGAAGGGGAGTTTAGAGTTACGAGATTTAGGGAGTTAGAAGTTAGGATTCTATTTGTTTTTATTATTTTAAAATCAAGCTTTGAATCCTTAAATCTCTTTGAAAAATTTGAAAAATTCCTAAGCCTTTGGCTAAAGGATATTCAAATATTTTCAATTAATTATTTTTTTATTCAAAGCCAAAAAGAAGATTTTTATTCCTAGAACTCTATAAATAGGACCTAGCACCAAGCATTTTTCATTCATTCATCAAGCTAAGTTCAGAGGCTGCAAGTTGCTAGGTTATTGTGAGAGTGTAAACACTTGGGTTGGGGATTATAAGCTTGATCACTATAAGCTTACCAAACACTTGGGAAGTAAGGTCTTATAGCATTTCGGTTCAAGGTTTAGATTGGTCTTACAAGTGTTCAAGGTATTTCCACACTCTAGTTCATTGGTATTATTTTATTTTCTTTAAAGTTCTCATAGTCTTCTACTCAGCCTTCTAACCTTATTCCTATTCTTGGTTAGGAAATCCAAGTTCTTAAGCACAAGGTTTTTGGTAAGTATGTTTTAATATGTATAGTTCCTTCATCTCTTTCATCCCTTTTTCTTCAATATCAATAGACTCATCCTTTCACAAATGGTTTTTAGGAGTGTTCCAAAGTCCCTATTCTGTCCTCATATCCCGGTAATTTTGGTAATGAAAATAGGATAGAAATTCATATGTTATATGTTTTATATGTTATCTTATGTTTCTTATGTTATAATAAGTGTTATGATATGTATGTTTGTAGGCTTGGGCATATGACCCATATGACTAACAAGCCCCAAATAGATTATGGGCATATGACCTGCTTAGCTAGTAGGACCCCAAATAGATTATGGGCATATGACCTGCTTAGCTAGTAGGACCCCACTAATCTAATGGGCATATGACTTGTTTAGTCTATGGGACCCCAAGTAATAATGGCCATTATAGTATGTATGTGATATATGTGTTATGGTATGTTTTTTTTTTATGTTGCACTATGAATTTTGATGTATATGGCTATATGTTAGATTTTCCTTGCTGGGCATTAGACTCATTCCTTTTTGTTTATATGTGCAGGAAAATAGGTCTTAGTGGCGGGGAAGGTTCTTGGAAGCTTAGAGAATGTGTATTGAGGCGGAATGGATTCAAAGAGCTGAGAGTTTCTATTCGAGGATGTAGTTTTATTTTTATGTTTTTTACATGTATCTTTCCGCATTTTGTTATGTAAATCTCTTTTTAATTATGTCATATTTTGATTTTAAAACAATGGGATCCCATATCCTACTTGAGATTTTATGTAAGTTTAACTCTTATTTTTACAAGTTTCTTAATAAAGTTATGATATTTTCACTTGTAAGTTTTATTAAGGATTAGTATGTATAGTTTTCGTTAATGGTCCAAAAGTCTAGAATAGTTGGGTCATTGCACGGGAGGATGCCCGAATTTGGTGGGAGGTTATTACCCAGACCAGAAATGTTAATGCTAGAGCTGGGAAGAGTTTCAGACTCTGTTCTACGAGAAATATTACAATGATGCCATCAAGGCGGAAAAGGCTGAGGAATTCATTAGGCTACGTCAGGGAGGTTTGCTAGTCACTGAGTATGCCTTAAAATTTAATCGTTTGGCGAAATTTTCCATGGAGCTGGTGCCCACTGATGAGACTAGAAGAGAGAGATTTCTGCAGGGGCTACAGCTCAAATTAGCCCGTGATGTACGTATTACCACTGTGGCTGGGGTTACCACCTATGCACAGGTGGTTGAGAAGGCACTCACAGCTGAGAGTGTAAAGAACAAGATCTGGCGAGACAGTGTAGCCAGAAAGGAGTTCAGGAGGACAGGTCCTCCATTTGTGGGTTCAAGTAGGGGTGGAGGCCCCAGTGATCAGAAGAGGAAGGTTCCTGATACCTTCCCAGTTCCAGGTCCTGATAGGCGGCCCCGTGGTATTTCAATGGGTCGTCAAGGTGGTAGTGAAGCTTGGAAGACTCAACCTGAATGCCCTAGATGCAAGAGGCATCATTTGGGAGAGTGTAGGGCAAAGGCCTGCTACTTGTGTGGAGCAGTAGGTCATTTTAAGAAGGATTGCCCTAAGGCAAGAAAAGAATAACCCAGGAAAGCGGACAGCTCGGCCCTAGCTCGAGTGTTCACGTTGACACAAGCAGAAGCTGAAGCTTCTCCCTCAGTTGTTACAGGTTAGCTTCTTAGTGCTGGAACCCCTTATAATGTATTGATTGATTCTGGTGCTACACATTATTTTGTTGCTAGTAGTATTATTGATAGACTGTGTAGACCTTGTGATTTTTATGCTGTGGGGTTTGGAACTTTGTTACCCACTGGAGAATTAGTGGTATCCAAGAGATGGGTCAGATATTTGCCAGTGACAGTGGAGGGTAGAGAGTTATCTGTGGATTTGATAGAGTTGGTTATGACTTACTTCGATATGATATTGGGTATGGATTGGCTAGCGAAGTATGGGGCAACCATTGATTGTAGAACGAAGATGGACATCTTTGAGCGTGAATGTGAGGATCATTTTGTGTTTGTTGGTACTGTGCATGGACCTCACATACCTATGACTTATCTATTGAGGGCTAGAGATCTATTGCTAGGAGGTTGCATTGGATTCTTGGCCAGTGTGGTTGATATCACCCAAGTCGTGCCAGTGAGACCAGAAGAGACCAGACTTGTTTGTGAATTTCTGGATGTGTTTCTAGAATATTTGCCAGGGTTGCCACCGCACAGAGAATTTGAGTTCGTGATAGAACTAGCACCAGGGATGGAGCCAGTGTCTAGAGCACCTTACAGAATGGCCCCAGCGAAGTTAAAAGAATTCAAAGTACAGTTCAAGAACTGTTAGATTTGGGTTTTATCAGACCTAGTTTCTCACCTTGGGGTGCGCCAGTTCTGTTTGTGAAAATGAAGGATGGTTCTCTGAGGATGTGCATTGATTACAGAGAACTGAATAAGTTGACAATTAAGAACAAGTATCCTTTTCCAAGGATAGATGATCTGTTCGATCAGTTGCAAGGTAAGAAGTATTCTCAAAGATCGACCTTTGTTCTGGTTATCATCAGTTGAGGGTCAAGGAGGGAGACATACCAAAGACTGCTTTTCATACCAGGTATGAGCATTATGAGTTCTTAGTCATGTCTTTTGGATTGACTAATGCCCCTGCTGCTTTTATGGATCTGATGAGCTGAGTGTTCAAGGATTATCTGGACCAGTTTGTGATCGTCTTCATCGATGATATTCTGGTATATTCTCAGTCTGAGTCAGAGCACGAGTAGCATTTGCGGTTGGTTCTACAGAGACTGAGGGAACATATTGTTTGCAAAGTTCAAGAAATGTGAGTTATGGTTATCTCAGGTATCCTTTCTTGGGCACGTTGTTAGTAAGGAGGGGATTAAGGTAGATCCAGTGAAGATTGAAGCGGTCAGAGATTGGCCAAGGCCAAAGAATGCTTCTGAGGTTAGAAGTTTCCTTAGATTGGCAGGTAATTATGAGCGTTTTGTGGAAGGGTTCTCAAAGATTGCTACTTCATTGACTGAGCTGATACGCAAGAGTCAGAAATTTGTGTGGTCAGATAAATGTGAGAACAACTTCTAGGAACTAAACCAGAGATTGATTACAGCTTCGATTCTGAGTCTCCCGATAGATCTGGAGAAGTTTGTGATTTATTGTGATGCTTCTCATCAGGGTTTGGGCTGTGTTCTGATGTAGTCAGAGAAGGTAATTGCCTATGCCTCTCGTCATTTGAAGGAGCATGAAAAGAGATATCCCACTCATGATTTAGAGTTAGCGGCTGTGGTCTTTGCTTTAAAGATATGGATGCATTATCTCTATGGAGAGAGAAGTGTGAGATCTATACAGACCACAAGAGCCTGAAATACTTCTTCACCCAGAAAGTTTTGAATATGAGACAAAGGCGTTGGTTGGAGTTAGTAAAAGATTATGATTGTGAGATTTTGTATCATCCAGGAAAAGCCAACGTGGTAGCTGATGCTTTAAGCCGGAAGGGTCCGGGACAGATTTATGGTGCGATGCTGATAGCCAGAGAGTTGGCTGATGATATGAACAGAGCTGGTATAGAGTTGCTGGTGGGCCAGTTTGATAATATTTTGCTACAGTCTACACTGTTAGAGAGAATTAAGGAGGGTCAGTTGAGTGATCCACAACTGATCAAGATCAGAGAGGATGTTTTGGCTGGAGCATCCAGAGATTATTCAGTGTCTGACTTGGGCTTGTTAAGATACAAGGGGTGGATATGTGTTCCGTTAGACACTGCTTTGAGGTGAGAGATTCTGGATGAATCTTATACTACACCTTACTCTTTGCATCCAGGCACCACGAAGATGTATCAGGATGTGAGATCGTTGTATTGGTGGCCGGGGATGAAGAGAGATGTAGTAGAGTATGTGGCTAAGTGCTTAACATGTCAGCAGGTCAAGGCTAAGCATCAGAGGCCGGCAGGGTTATTGCAGCCTCTGGATATCCCATAATGGAAGTGGTAGGACATCACGATGAATTTCATGGTGGGCTTACCCAGGACTGTTGGTCAGCATGATTCTATTTGGGTGATAATGGATTGCTACACCAAGTCAGCTCACTTCTTGCCAGTGAGGACTACTTATACAACTGATCAGTATGCAGATCTCTATGTGAGAGAGATTGTGCGCCTTCATGGAGCACCGAGGTCGATCGTGTTAGATCAGGACCCCACTTTTACTTCCAAGTTCTGGGGGAGTTTACAAAAGGCCATGGGAACACAGTTGAAGTTCAGTACTGCTTATCATCCTCAGGCAGATGGGCAATCTCAGAGGACGATCCAGATATTGGAAGACATGCTGCGAGCATGTGTACTGGACTTTGGTGGATCTTAGAGTAAGTATCTACCTTTGATAGAATTGTCCTACAACAACAGTTATCAGTCTACCATTGGAGTTGCACCTTATGGGATGCTGTGTGGTAGGAAGTGCAGATCTCCCATTCATTGGGGTGAGACAGGTGAAAGGAGATACTTGGGTCCTGAGACAGTTCAGAGGACCAGTGAGGCCATTGAAAAGATTAGAGCTCAGATGCTCGCTTCTCAGAGTAGACAGAAGAGCTATGCAAATCCCAAGCGCAGGAATGTTGAGTTCCAAGTGGGAGACTATGTCTTCCTTAGAGTCTCGCCATGGAAATGGGTGAGAAGGCTTGGGAAAAAGGGCAAGCTGAGCCCTAGGTTTGTAGGTCCATTTGAGATCCTGGAGAGGATTGGTCAGGTGGCTTACAGGTTGGCCTTTCCACCAGCATTGTCAGCCGTGCATAATGTATTTCATGTTTCAAATCTTCAGATGTATGTATCTGATGTGAATCATATTTTTAGTTATGAAGATCTGGAGCCTGAGGCAGATCTTTCCTTTGAGGAGCAGCCAATTCAGATAATTGATAGAAAGGATAAGGTCCTAAGGAATAAGACAATAACTTTGGTTAAGGTGTTGTGGAGGAAAAGCAAGGTCGAAGAAGCAACCTAGGAGATGGAGTCAGATATGCAGAGTCAGTATCCCGAGCTGTTCAGGTAAATTTTGAGGACGAAATTTCTGTGAGGAGGGGATAGTTGTAATGCCCCGAAATCCCTAATGCGGTTTAATGGCTGAATTAGTAGGCCCGGAGGACCATAACTGTTAAATTATGCCATTAAATGATTATGCGCATGTTTATGTGAATTATAATATAATACGATGTTATATGCATGCATGTGGGTCCACATTTGATTATTAGGGTGTTTTGGTAATGTGGCCCGTTGAGGGCATATTTGTGTATTTTGGTGCATATTGTGAGTTATGGATGAAATCCCATTATTATGGAGATATATTTAAGTTATTCGGCATGAGACGATTTTATATTTCAAATTAGCGGTTTTGTCATAACAGGGTCATTTATTGAGATATTGAGTAATGAGAATGTTATTTGATGATAAATAGGGAGTTATTGAGATCAGGAGGAAATTCTGGGAGTTTTGACTATAATGTCCCCGGGGGTGTTTTCGGGACCCCGAGCACTAGGTTTTATTTGAGGTTACTTAAGCTTGAAGTAGCTTGTTAGATAAAATTGTATGTTAGAAAACCCTTTCTCTCTTCCCGTTAGTTCATTTTACCGTTCGAGGCATTTTCGAAGAAATCTCGAGTTTTAGGAGTCAGAATCAAGCGAGGATCGAGGCATAACGATCCTAGGAAAGATTAGAAGCTTCTTGTCCGAAAGGATTTGACGAGAAACAACCCAATCAAAGGTCATCTAAGTTTTAAGTTTTGAGTTTTTAGAGTTTCTAAGCTTTGAATTGGATTTTGTGAATCGTTGAGTTTTTGGTTCGTTTGAGCCTCGGGATTTGATGGTTTTGGATCATTGGGAAGTTTGGAAACTTTGATTTTTGGATTTGGAAGTGTTTACGTATGTTTTTGGAGGGTTTGGGATGAAGGAAATCAAGTTCTTGGCTGGTTCTGGGTGGGGGGCCGCGGCCCTGTTCTTGGGCATCGCGGCCCAACCTCGAAGAAGCAGCTGGGGAGGTTTTGGCCTTGCTGGGAGCCACGACCCTGAGTTGGCGGTGCCGCAGCCCTTGCTCCTGGTGTGGCTGGGGACCGTGGCTCAAGGTGCTAGGGCCGCGACTCTTGGGTAGTTTTGAGGCCGTTTGAGTGTTTTGACCTTGGGAACTTAGTTTTAGGCCTCGGGATTGTTCCTACTACCCGGATTAGTGGGGATTGATGTTCTGGAGGCTAGATCTTGGTTTGGGAACCTTTGTTATTCATTTTATTGATGGTATCCCATATTTGGTTGTTACTAGGTGACCGCTAAAGGGCTAAAAGTCAGATTGTTCTCAAGGGTCGTTCTTTTATCTATTCTCGCTCGAATCAGAGGTAAGAAAATTGCACCCCATATGTGACATGCATGGTTATTCATGGGGCATGTTGAATGTGTAAATGTGGACATGGATTGATTATTGAATGCTTAGCAAATCTTGCTCACTTGTGCATGGTGATATCGCCCAATAAACTCCTAAGCGGTCGCAGTAGTAATCTGGCTATGTCTTATTCACAGAGAGGTAAGCACAACTAAATATTTGATTAGTAAATAAAAGATGAAAATAAAGTAGAATTGAAGAAATGGAATTTGTGAAAGTAAAATGATAGAATAGGAAAAATGATCAGATAAAGTGCATGGCAAGGTAGAAATGTAGTGCAGTAAAACTTATTCTAATATTGATATTAATTCAAAACACGGTTGCAATTCTACACCATTAATTGCAACTGGAAGATGTATATGTTAAAAGCACAAATTAAATAATCTAGATTAAATTGAATCTAACTCCTAATTTCATAGCATATCATATTATATATCCAAGAGCGACAAAATACCACTAGCAGAATGCAGTAAAAGACATACAATATAACAAATACACTAAAATAAATTAGCAATCTAAGTTACATAAGAAAAGCATGACTGAACTTATGTAAAAGATGCTAAATAATTGTAGAACAGAAATTAGAAGATGAGAAACAAAATAATTAATAAGATATGGAAATGAAGCATAAGAAGAATCAATATCAATATTGAGAATGAAAAGTACAACACCTACACTCTAACCTCACCAATATTTCTAAAATAATTCACTCATTTTTGTCACCTAAAACAAGCAAAATTAAACTAGAAATATGAAAAGAAACAAACAATAAAGTGTCTTTTTCCACTCTCCAATTTGATGATTTTTCCCTACATTTGGTCCTCTATTTATAGTGAAAATACGACCCAAAATGTGTATTTACGTGTATTAGGAAGTGGAGAAAATGGCTACAAAAGTTGATGGAAGTGGGAGACATGCTGCAATAATGAGGGAGACACGTTTGACACGTGTCGTTTGCTTGTTGGCTCGGCAGCTGGCGTGTTGCAACGTGGGGGACATTTGGGCGACGTGGTAGCATCTGACTGGTCGGCAGCTGAGTGCATCAGGTGCGTGGGAGAACGTGGGGGACAGGTGCGTCAGGTGCGTTAGTCGTGCAGGCTGACTGGTGGCAGCTGTCAGATCGTGGCAGGCAGCTCCTCAGGTGTGTCAGCGGCTTGGCTTCGGCGCGACTCGTCTTCGGCACGGCTGGGCTGGACAAATGGCAAGTTGCCACGTGGCAGCGTGGGGGGGGGGGGGAGCAGCTTAAACTTGGGTTTGGGCTCCATTTTGGGCTTAGTCTTGTAAAAAATACCACTTTATCGTCATTCTTTTCAAGTATATTTCTTTCTTTCTTCTTTCTTTTTGTTTGTGTCAAAAGTACATTTTATTTCCTAAAAATTAAGCACAAATTAAATCAAAATTAATATTTTCAAATATAAAACATATGGAAATAAATCCATGAAAATATTATTTAAAACTAAATTAATTTTAAACTTTTAAGACTAATAAAATGATACTTTTGAACACTAATCACATGGCACTGACTAATTAGTCAGAATTGGCAAAGGTGTCAGTATCAACTGTGAAGTTGTGACTCATTAGTCAAGTTCGGCAGTGGTACTGGGCATTGGTCACACAGTGCTGACTCATAAGTCAGGAATGACCTTAGTGTGTTCAACGCAAGCCAACAAAGATTAGATCTAATTGACATCTGCATTAAATGACTCAGAAGAGCATTAATGCCGGACCGACCTCAAGTTCGATGAATACTATAAGCACTTGTCTAGCCAAAGGATAGTTACTTAGAGCCACAGTGTCTACTTAGTCACATGGCTGTGGATGCTAAGCCCCGTGTGACTTACCCAGTAGTCACTCATCTGTTTAAGCTAGTGACTTACCCATCAGTCACTCATCTGTTTATGCTAGTGACTTACCCAGCAGTCACTCATCTGTTTAAGCTAGTGACTTGCTTGTCAGTCACTCAGTATGGTTTACCAGAACCTTAAGTGTGAAATCACTCATCTGATTAGAGCTATAAGCTCATTCATGGTTATTGTAAACACAAAGTGATATTCACTCATCTGTTTAGAGCTATAAGTTCTGTATGATTATTATGATCATCATTTGATATTATATGTTTGCTATATCGTGTTTTCTTGCTGGGCTTTGGCTCATGGGTGTTATGTGGTGCAAGTAAAGGGAAAGAAAAGCTCACCCAACCTTGAGTGGAGAGCTTAGGTGGTGATGTGTACATATGCGGCCGCTTGACCACCATGACCAAGGAGTTCTCAGAGGAACTAGGGGGTTTACCCTATTTTTGCCGCTTAGGTCGACGAGTTTGTAAACTTGAAACTGCAATGACCATTTTGAGTTATAAATAACTTGTAAATGTTGTAATGGGCCCATGAACAATTTTTTGTATTGAATAAAATATATCATTTCCTTTTGATTGGTTTTCCACCTTAGCCTGTTAATAATACCTAGAAGCACGTTTTTAACCAAAAAGCTCGGGTAGCGAGTTAAATTTCCGGTTCACCGTAACTGTTCTAGGGTAACCAGGGCGTTACAAAAACTGCACCCAGTATGTGACATTTATGGTTATTAATGAGGCATGTTGAGTGTTATGTATGTCGACATTGATTGCATATTAAATGCTTAGCAATCTCGCTTATCTGTGAATGGCACTGACCTATGAGTCAGGAGTCGGCAATGGTGTCAGTACTGACTGTGAAGCTGTGACTCATTAGTCACACTCGGCAGTAGTACTGAGCACTGGTCATATGGTATTGGCTTATGAGTCAAGAATGGTATTAGCGTGTTTAACGCAAGACGAAAATATTAGATCTAATCGACATAAGCATTATCATCATAAGCATGGAATGCTTGGCCGACCTTAAGTTCGATGAAAACAAAAGCACTTGTCTAATGTAAAGGCTAGTTACTTAGAGTTAGATCCAAAAGGCTAAGGTGATGGACATGTCACATGGGGTTAACCCTATATTTTGCCGCTTTGGTCGGCGCGTTGTAATTTTGACAATGTAATGACCATTTTGAATTGTAAATAACTTAGTAAACGCTTTTATGGGTCTGTTTACAGTTTTATGTTTTAAATAAAATATATCCTTTCCTTTTGATCGACATTTTTCACGTTAGCCTATTAATAATACCTAGACGCACGTTTATAACCAAATGACTGGTTTAGCGAGTTAAGCACGTTTTAAAGCTCACAGTAACAGTCTTGGAGTAACCAGGGCGTTACACACACACACACACTCTCTCTCTCTCTCTCACACTATTGTTGTCATGCACCACCATCAAAACACAAACTCTAAGGCACAAATCTTCATCACCATCACCTCTTCAAATCTCCGAAGAGTCCACACGACGAAGGTTATCTTTCTTATTGTTGAAACCCTACAACCAACATTTTAAGGATCTAGGAATTCAATTCTAGATCAAGGTTGAGGTATAGTTAAGTTTTGAATGTTTTGAGTTTTAGATCCATTAGTTTATGTTTTAATAATGGTATTATGTTTATGAAATAGGATTTTAAGTGGGATTAACATATAAATGTTAAGCATGTTGTATATGATTTATATTCTGCTGCTTAACTATTTCTGCTTATTTGGGTTTTCTTGTTGGGAGGTGGCTTACAGGTGCTATGTGGAGCAAGTAAGGGCAAAGATAAGTTGGACTAACCATGAGTTGAAGAGCTCTAGGGGCTGTGTGTACATATGTAGCCTGCTCGACTGCCATGGCTGGGATTTCTTTTAAGGATTTAGGGCTATGGTGTATTTTGCCGCTTAGGATGGCCATTTACTACCCTTTTACTTTTTTATTGTGGTACAAACTCTTGTTTGATCCTTTTACATAATGAAACCTTTTTAATGGAATATATTACTTGTTTGGCACAAATTAATAAACAAACTTTTTTATTTCTTCCCCACTATTCAATTGTCATTACGCATTAGAGTCCATATTAAATGTGTTATACCCAGATTTCGAGCTGTGGTAAATATATGATCTCGAAAGATGGATTTGCAACAAATGGTCTCGTAAGGTTTAAAGTATGCTCCAGGATTGAATATCGAGCCTGCAAGACTCGATATGACCTCGAATACGATGACCTCGAACGTTCACGATCTCGAAAGGTAGCTCCCTTAACATATCTATCTTCAGGAATGACCTCGGATCAGGGGGTCCGAGCTCGATGCACATACGATCTCGAAAGCCAAGTGACATCGGGAGATGTCCCTAGTTCGAAAGATGACGAGAAACCTGGGAAGCTAAGGCCTTGGAGGATATATGATAAAAACCTTGAATAACTATAAGTGTTGTAAATACGAGATGTAATCCTCATTTATTACTAAAAATCCCCTAGAATCGTGGGATATTATTTGGTCAGTTATACGTCCCCTGGTCTTCAGGGGACGTTTCCTTTTATATCTGATTATAGGCATTTAAAGCCATTAATTTTATTTACACGAAAAGAGTAACTACCCAAAATATGTGGGATAGTATTCTGCAGCCTTCTCTATAAATAGAGAGGCCATGCACCATTGTAAAAGACCGAAATTCTGAACCTTGAGAGAAAACTCTGAAGAATTCATGCTGAAGAATTTTCAGAGATAATCTTGAGTTTAATAACAGAGACTCGTGGACTAGGCAGATTTAACTGCTGAACCACGTAAAAATTGCGTGTTTGTGTTGTCTTATTTCAATTGGCCATTATCAATTATTGTTTATGTGCTCTTATTTCACTGTTTGACGAAAAGCGGCGTCAACAAAACGTTTTACTATAAAAACTGGGTTATAATGCAAAATGTAACAATGCTGGATTTACTATGTCGTTAGACTGGTTGAAGTCTCATGTATTTACATTTTCAGAGGACGAAAGAACTACTGAACATATGAAAATCTTAAACACACACAATCGATAACAGAAACTGGAATATAATGGTGTTTTGATTCTCTCGATTTAGTCTAAGTATATTATGCAATATGTTATCGCAATTATAGGGGGTTCACTCTCTCCCATTGATTATTTTTGAAAATGAAAATCATCAATTTCATGATCTTTAATATAGATATTACGAAATTAGTGGCTAATTTTGAAACTAATGAAAAATAATGTAAAACTTTAATTTGTTTTAAGCATATATAGGAAAATAAAAGTTTCGATGCCTAAACCTTTTTTTTTAGTTGCAATTAATAGGAAATTTTTGTATGAATATATAACAACACTCATATTTACGATAATTAACCAATTAGCACAATTTTCTGCTATAAATTTAAAGATGTGGGATAATTTACTATAAAAAAAATCAATTGTCACCACCCTTTTAAAATATACTTTATTGGTTTTCTTATCGTAAATTTGAATTAAAATAGTATTAAACAATAAAAGTGAGCAAAAATTTGCCTTTTTATGCATAATTTTCCTTAAATCTTCTTATTTGTGGTGTATTTTAATTGGAAGACTCCAATCTAAATTCACATGAATTGGATAATTTGTTTTATTAGGATTTAGAAGCCTGAAATGATTTTTCAAACTTGGGACCTGAACCCATTGTAGTCGACCCAATACAAAAAACTAATTGATTGGTGTTTACCCAAAAAATGGTTGCTGATGACGTGGAAAGAATGTCTCACACGTGGTTGACACGTGGCAAAAGTACTGCTCGACTATTGACCAGAAGCGCACCGCATCATCAGGATTAATTTATGATACGACCAGGCTGGTCGTATAACCAAATTTATTTCCTTTTTAAGCTGTAATCTTATAATAACTGCATTGAATATTTCTTCATTATTATCTTGAAACGCGATTATTAAGGAAAGATAGGGCACGTTGCCATGTGTAACCCTCCTTGAGCCTATAAATATGCATGAAATAACTCAAGTAAGGGACTTTTGAACCTTTATTCCCAAGTCTTTTTGCTAAATATTGAGAGAAAAAGAGAGCCATGGTGAATTGTACATCGTCTGATTGTAATACATTCAAGGTTTGTGAAACTCAAGAACCCTAGTTCTTTGATCACGACTTTGAGATTCAATAATAACAATATCACTAAGTGGACATAGGTCATTACCATTCGTTGGGGTCGAACCACTATAATTCCTTAGTGTTTTCTTCCTTTCCGTTAGATCATTTTTCTCATTCTTGCTTTATACTTTGTCGTATATTTGACTTCCTGTCGTTGGCCAAATTGAGGGTAAACATTCTGGTTCTTTCATTGAGAGTTTGGGAAAGAACTGTGACAGAATCTAATGGCGAATACATCCAAGAAGATTTGACAGGCTGCTGGCGCTGCACCATCCCAACCTCCTCCCCCAAATGTAGCCGAGAATGAACCACATTTGAAGTTTGATGAGGAGGAACTAGACTCCGAAATGCTAAGGGCAACGCTAGGAGTGTTGCAAGATGAGTTGGCCAATCTGAGGGCCAATCAGGAGAATGCTCCGGAGATGATGGCGTTGCAGCAAAGAGAAATAGAACGCTAGCGTCAAGAGCTAAGTGAGCGGCAGGCCGAGATGGATCGTCGGCAGAGGGATGCCATGGATGCCCTTGAAGCAGCCATCCAGCTGGCAAGGAATCAGGCTGCACCAGCCTCCCAATCAGATTTTCCACCGAGCGCACCACCTCAAATAAGTCCCAATCCAAGCCCTCCGCTTTAGCCAACAAGCCCTCAAAGGCCGAAGCAGCTGCCTATGGCCCAGGATGATGCCCCACCTAAGGATCCTGAGCAGCAGCCTCCATCCCAGGCTGGTCAAGGAAATCCCCAGCACCAGAGGCAGAATAGGGCCAGGCAACTGCCTCGCATCCTTATACGCCCAGGGGATGACGAGCCGAATCTACCGAGCAGGGGATATCGTTCTTCTGCCAACAGAAGGAACACAGAGTCAGGCTCTGCGGTCATAGGCCCCCCACGGCATAACAATGCACGGGGGCCCAACGACCAGTGCAGGCCTCCCCCTAATGCTCGAGAGATGCCACCTCGAGGAGGAAATAGCGTGAACAGCCGGCCGCGCCATAGTCAGCCACAATTCAGAGATGGCCATGACTATAATGAAGTTGATTCTAGCAGAGGGAATGCTGACCGGAGAAATGAAGAAAGAGGTGGAGGTAGATGCCCCCCCACCTAGAGAAAATAGGCCAGCTAGCTACAATGCTGGGGGGCAGCCTAGGCAGCCGAATGTCTTTAGACGGCTAGGTGCTAGCGAGCAGAGACGAAGAGTCGATGACCTTAGGCATGTACCTAACGACCACCATGAGAGGCATGATGAGTACACTCCCCCGGCACCAGCGGCCCCAGCAGTCTCGGAGGTAGTTCAGGCTCAGAATGATGCCCTGAATCAGGTGGTACAACAACTGGCCGGGGGACGAACGTCCCATATCGAGTACGATAGGAGGAGGGGCACCCCCTTCGTACAAATGATTGTTGCGGCCGAAACCCCCAGTAAGTTTAAGATGCCTACATTGCCAAATTTCGACAGGTACGGAGACCCAGTATCTCACGTTAATAAGTTCGAGATACAAATGGACATACAAAAAGTTTCGGAAGATGCCCGTTGCAGAATCTTCCCTGCGACACTATCTGATACCGCTCAGGAGTGGTTCTTCAAGTTCCCTCCTACTAGTATAGTATCTTGGGAAATGTTCATGAACGAATTCGACGGACAGTTCTACGCTGGTCGTGTACATCCCATAGAGGCCAACCAGCTGGTCGAGATACGACATAAGGAGGGAGAGCCCTTAAAAGAGTATGTCCAATGCTTCATGTGAGCTGCAGCTAGAGACAAGACAGTGGGAAATGAAGGTAAGATGATGGCTTTAACTGCTGGAGTTTGGCACCATTCGCCCCTCTGAAGTAGCCTCAGAAAGCATGGGGTAAGAAGTACCCAAGAGTTCTTGAATTGGGCTAATCGATATATCAAGCTTGAAGATGCGATTGCCAACGAAGGGAAATCGCCAAATAAAGACAAGGGGCCCAAAGAACCCGCCAAAGTCGCCAACGGGTCAGAAAAACCCAATGGCAACGACAAAGGCAACGGGAATGGCAATGGTAGAAATGGTGGAAATCGGGCGAACAGTGAACCCTCGACTTTTGAGAGTAAGCGCCCCAAAGGAAATCGGTATGAGTCGAGATTCACCAACTACACTGCCCTTGTCGAAGGCCGAGCTGAAGTCTACTTGGCGACCAGCTCAAGCGTGCCTTACAAACGACCCGTACCTATAAAGAAAGATATCTCCAAGAGAGATACAACGAAGTTCTGTCATTTTCAAAACGGCTACGGGCATGACACCAATGAATGTAACCAGTTGAAGGAAGGGATTGAGTTCTTGATAAGGCAGGGACATTTAAGAAGATATGTGCGAGCCGCAGAAGGTTCTCAGCGAGAGGCTCAAGGAGGTAATGAGCAGGCACCTGCACGCCAATGCTCGCCACCTTTACAGCCAGATCCTGTGGCAGGCACTTTACTCACCATCTGCGGAGGCCCACATCTTGTAGGAGACAATGGGAAGGCAAGGGAACGATACACTCGAACCCTACGCCATGACCAGGACATCGAGATGATGAGTGTGGAAGATCGAGCACCAAAAAAGGCTCATACAGAGGAGGAGTTGATAACCTTCTCTGATGATGATGCCCAGCACGTACGATTCCCACACTCCGATCCGCTGGTCATGGATAATCAAATTGCCAACATGATGGTGAAAATGGTGTTGGTCGACACAGGAAGTTCGGTTAACATCCTACACAAGTATTCACTAGAATGAATGAAGCTGTCCGTCAAAGACCTGGAGCCATGCAACCAAACCATTTATAGTTTTTCTGGTGAAGGGCTCGCCCCAACAGGGTCAATTAGGCTTCCAGTTACAGCAGGTACTGCACCTGCTAATAGGAAATTACTCGCTACTTTCATAGTAGTTGATTTTTCTTCAGTATACAATGCTGTAATTGGGAGACCAATTCTGGTCGACCTACGAGCCATCACCTCGATATGGCACCTCGCCATGAAATTCCCAACAGACGTAGGGACAGGTTGCGTATTGGGAAATCAGTGGGAAGCGAGGGATTGCTACAACGCCTCGATCACCAAGGCAAAGAAGGGTATATCGAGAGATGTTCACGGGAAAGAGTTGCAAATGGCGACTGATGTTCAGGCCCACTCGGGTGATAATGTCACCAAATAGGGCATTGCCCAAAGTGAGGATAGGGACTTAGATCCTCGCTTTGGGGATTTTGAAGAAAAAGTGGAACCCATTGAGGACCTTGAAGAGGTCTAACTCGATGAAGAAAATCCGACTAGGGTTGTGAAAGTCGGTAAAAGCTTAGAGACAACAACAAAATAAGCACTGGTGGAATTTTTAAGGAGGAACCAGGAAGTCTTTGCTTGGTCGCACAAAGACATGGTTGGGATAGATCCTGCAGTCATCAGCCATGTCCTAAACATCGATAAGAGTTTTCCACCGGTGCAACAAAAAAGAAGGCTGCTCGACAAAGATAGATCAAGGGCTTTAAAAGAAGAAGTCGAGAAGCTGAAGGAGAATGGGTTCATCAGAGTGGTGTTTTATCCATCATGGGTCTCTAATCCCGTGCTAGTTCCCAAGCCGAATGACAAGTGGCGTACGTGCGTGGATTTGACAGACTTAAATAAAGCCTGCCCCAAAGATTGTTTCCCACTCCCAAGGATCGACCAGTTGGTCGATGCCACTGCAGGACATGAGATCCTCTCTTTCATGGATGCGTACTCCAGTTATAATCAGATTAGTATGCATCCCACTAATGAGGATCACACTAGCTTTCAGACTGATACAGGGCTCTACTGTTACAAAGTGATGCCCTTCGGTTTGAAAAACGCCGATGCGACTTACCAGCGACTCATCAACCACATGTTTAAGGAGCTGATCGGCACAAACATGGAGGTCTATGTCGACGACATGCTGGTCAAGTCGAAGAAAGTAGAAGGGCATGTACATGATTTACAGGAGTGCTTCAACGTATTGAACAAATATAAGATGAAGCTAAATCCCCTTAAATGCTCTTTCGGAGTAGGATCAAGGAAGTTCTTGGGATTTATAGTTAACTCGAGAGGAATTGAAGCCAATCCCGAGAAAATTAAAGCCCTGATCAACATGAAATCGCCAGCAAAGATTGAGGATATTCAAAGCTTAATCAGAAGAATTGCCGCTCTTAGTAGATTCATTACAAAGTCAACAGATAAGTGCGTCCCATTCTTTAATCTACTTAGAGGCAATAAGAAGTTTGAATGGACAGAGGAGTGCGAACAGGCTTTTCAAGCACTAAAACACATATGGCACAACCACCCATCTTGTCAAAGCCGGTCGATAAAGAAACTTTGTTCATTTACCTGGCGATCACAGAATACACTGCTAGTGCCATTTTAGTAAGGGAGGAAGAAGGCATGCAAAAGGCTGTCTACTATGTAATCAAAAGGCTAATTGGAGCAGAACAGCGGTACCCTCCCATCGAGAAGCTAGCCTATTGCCTAGTTTTGGCCTCCAGGAAGCTGCGGCCTTACTTTCAAGCTCATCCAATTACGGTTTTGACCGACCAGCCTCTACGACAAGTCCTGCAAAAACCAGAGGCTGCAGGTAGATTGTTAAAATGGGCAGTCGAACTTGGGTAGTTCGATATATCTTACTTGCCGCGAGCAGCGATAAAAGGACAAACCCTGGCTGACTTCATTGCAGAGTTCACTGAACTGACAGATGGCGAGCATGTTGAAGAGCCTAATGAGCCTGAATGTCAAGACCGAACTCCCACGAGGAAATTATTTACATACGGTTCTTCTAACGAGTGCCACGCTGGGGCAGGAGTGATATTGATAACGCCGGAGGGGCATCAGTTTCACTACGCAATCAGGTTTGACTTCACTGCTTTTAATAATGAGGTCGAGTATGAAGCACTACTCGCTGGATTGTGGTTAGCCAGGGACATGAATATAAAAGTGCTTGACATCTACAGTGATTCTCAGCTGGTAATGGACCAAGTCATGGGAGAATACCAGGCGCGAGGTTTAAAGATGGTCGCTTATCTGAACAAAACAAAAGATCTATTGGCTCAGTTCAACAAATACACTCTCCAGCAAGTACCTCGCGACCAGAATTCCAATGTTGATTCTTTGGCCAAATTAGCAAGCACGAAAGATGCTGATACTCTGAATATAGTGCCGGTTGAGCGGATAACAATGTAAAGCATCCAAGCAGAGGAGACCGCTATGATGATCAGATGACGGATGCATGGATGACACCATATATAGAGTATCTAACGCAAGACATATCACCAACGGACAGAAACAAAGCCAGGACCCTTCAGCGACAGGCTGCTAGGTATATTCTGGTCGATGGGATCTTGTACCGAAGGGGATATTCAATGCCACTGCTCAGGTTTATTTCGAAAGAGAAGGCCAAAGAGTTGATGAAAGAGGTACACGAAGGCTTTTGTGGAGACCACGCAGGGGGGCAAAGCTTGTCAAAAAAGATACTGAGGCAAGGATACTTTTGGCCCACAATGAATGAAGATTCGATGGAGTTTGTACGGAGGTGCGACAAATGCCAGAGGTTCTCCAAAATCCCACGAGCATCCCCTAATGAGCTTAAACATATGCAAAGTCTGTGGCCGTTTGTAGTTTGGGGCATAGTTTGCGGCGTCAAGTATGCTGTGGTTGTCATCGAATATTTCACTAAATGGGCCGAAGCCGAGCCACTCGCAACCATAACAACCAAGAACATCCTGGATTTTGTAATCAAGAACATCATTTGTCGCTATGGATTGCCAAGGAAGATCGTCTTGGATAACGGCACCCAGTTTGATAGTGATTTATTCACGGATTTTTGTGAATGGCATGGCATTATCAAGAGCTTTTCTTCAGTCGTCCATCCCCAAGAAAATGGACAAGTTGAAGTAGTCAACAAAATGTTGAAGGATACACTGAAGAAAAGACTAGAAGAAGCTAAGGGGGCATGGCCAGAATAATTGCCTGAAGTACTTTGGTCGTATAGAACTTCCCACCGAACAGCAACGGGTCATACTCCATTCTCTTTGGCTTATGGATATGAAGCTATATTTCCTGTTGCGTTAGATCCGCCTTCGCACCGCAGAATAACGTATGACCAAGGCTCAAACAACCAACTATTGATGGAATCCCTCGATTTGATCGATGAGAAACGTGAGCAAGCCTAACTCCAAGTAGCTGCGTACTAGCAAAAAGTCGCCCAGTATTTCAACTCTAAAGTACGAGAAAGAAAGTTCAACGTTGGAGATCTTGTACTACGAAGAGTTTTTCTAAACAATCGCGACCAAGTTGCTGGAGTACTCGGACCTAATTGGGAAGGGCCGTACCAGATTGAAGAAGTCCTTCACCCAGGCACCTATAAACTTGCTCGCTTAAATGGAGATCTCGTTCCTCGCTATTGGAATGGAGAACACCTGCGCAAGTACTATCAATAAAGAATTCTTCTTAAAGAATTGGCTTGTATTAATTTTACTTTTTACAAGTTTTGAAAAAGGGTTGGTCATTTTATGTGACCGATCTCTTATAAGTGTAAGATCTTATTGATCACTCGTACATACATGTTTCGTCTATTTATTATAAGAAATATAAGGGACTGTGTGCAGCCAATCATTTGTTGCTAATTATTGTATTTATTACAAGTATTTTCTCATTACGTGTGTTGTTTTGCTGTATTACAATTTCAATTATTTTGCTCCGAGCAGTATTTTTCAAATAGGTTTTAGTCAAGGCAAGTGACCAAGGACCTAAAGCTCATCGATCACTTGGGAGGCATATAAGGTACAAGTAAGCAAAGCATATCATCAAAAGGTATGAAAACACATGAGCAAAATAAGTGAAAGCATGCTAGGGTACTTAGAGTATTTTTCAAAATTTTGTATTTTGTTAAATCAAATCAAAGTTCTATGCTAAGTTCGGTCATGCGAACAGATGTTATAATAAGATGAAAATGTATTATAATATCAAAAACAAATTACTTTACACTGCGAGCAGTACTGCTCGGATGTAATTGTCTAATTTAAAGGAAAATAGCTGCCCACGCAGCAATAAAAAATTATGGTCTTTACATCACGACCAGTAGGTCGTGTAATTAAAAGATTAAAAGATAAAAAGGAAAAAGACTAAGAGGCTGGAGGGTCTTGAGGAGTGTCCTGGTCGACAGCTGCTTCAGCTTCATTGTCTGCACCATCTATCCCTATTGCCAGAGAGATCTCCGGGGAAGCAGGAACTTTAGCCCTCTCTTCTTCCTCCAGGAGAATGGCACACTGAGACATTAGATTTCACCTCAGGCGTTCTGACAGATAGTTGAAGTTAGCCTCCCAATTGTGCTTCCAGAACTCGTAGAAGTAAAGATGAGTGGCTTCCTTGTACTTCTCCAAGTTCTTGGCTTCAAGTTCCTTAAGCTCCTTCACGCGCTTTTCTAGCTCCTCAGTCTCTTGCCTGATCGCAATCAAATCAAGCTCGAGCTGTACAGATTGTTGGTAGTTGAGTTTGGTGCTTTCCCTGAATTTTTCTTTGTCTTCATTGGATTTCTTCAGGCCGTCCCGAACCTCCAGCAACTCCTCGGTCAGAGTGGCTTTTTGCTCGAGCAGTTCCTCTTTCTGCTTAGACAGCTCCGTACTCTTCTCAAGCAACTCGTCATTTTGTTTAGTTAGCTCATTGTTCTTCTTGAGCAACTCAACATTTTTCCCTTCGAGCGCTTTCTTAGCCTCAGCAAGCCTGGTGTCGAAATTTTTGGCCCGGGACACCATCGCCCCTGCACGACGCCAGCCAGTGGTCATGGTCAATAATCCCTGCAATCAGATGAAAAAGGGTAAGGCGATGGCAGAAAACCAAAAATAAATAATTCAGCATCAGGAGGTAACTTACGCTCACTATCTCATTCAGCCCTCGGTTGAGTATTTGGTCAGGCTCCATGGAAATGGTTTCGGTAATGGCCTCTTGACTGCATTTATGTTTGGAGAGCTTGTATATCCTCTCACTGGCTGAGCTGACCATGATGCTGGACAGGGATCCTTCGGGCTGATTGCGTTGTGTTTGGCTGGTAGGGACCTGAGGAGTAGGATGCTGGTCGATGGATGTTGGAGGAGTGGAATGCTGGTCGACCGGAGGAGTTGAGGCCTGCTGCTCGAGTGGCGATGGAGGTGGCGTGTTCTCCTTCGAAGGGACAGTGGTTGGAGGGTCTTCGGTTCGGGCCTTCTTTGAGGCGGTTTTACTGCTCTCCCTTCGAGACCTCTTGCTATCCTTCTTCTTGCCAGAAGATGCAGCGGCAGCCTTGTAATGCTCGAACACGTCTTCAGATGACATATCTGCACAAAAGGAAACTACACGAGTAGTGAGACAAGATATATAGACAGAGCTAAAGATGAAAGTAAAGAGATTATAAGTAAAGTACCCGCGCTACAACTACTGGTCGCTACATTACTTACTGAACTACTTACTGCCTGGAAGAAATCTGAACTTAAGATTGGAGTATACTTAAAGTTGCCATCCCCGTCAAATAGGTGACAGGGAATTGGCAAACTATCTAAGAGTGAAAGATCAGTACCATTCTCATATGAAGATTCGTCGATGGGAGCGGGGGTTCAGTGGCCTTCTTTTTTCCTTTTCCCTTTGGGGCGGGGGGAGCAGCAGCCCGCAGAGTGCTGGAATGTTCCCTGATTGTTACTCTAGTGGCCCTCCTCGGAAGGGGTTGTTCCACGTCTGGGTGCTGCTCGGGAACCTCTTCGCTAGTAGCACTCCCCGCTGTTGACTCCCTTACATCTTGATGAGGGGCCAAAAGGCCGACCAGCCTAAGGTTAGCCTCTGTGAGCAGATGCTTGATGCTTTTTGTGACAGTCATAATCCCGTGATCCGTAAGGGGAAAGACCGGGTAAGCAGTGCAATCCCACACCGCCTGGGGAAGGTCAAGTGTGATGATTCTAAGATTGTGTAGGTATGGGACTACACAGTTAAAGAGGGATTAAATGGATTGATGGGTACTACCTATATCAACAAGATGCATATTCTTTTTGGTAGCCCATCACTTGAGAACTCTAAAGTTAAGCGTGCTTGACCTGGGGTAATCTAGGGATGGGTGACCGAAGTTTTCCTAGGAAGCATGTGAGTGAGGACAAAGCACGCTGAAAAGACTCGTGTTGGTTGGTAGGGCCAGTCGTCATTCCAGAAAGCAGCCATAGTGACGTGGGGCGTCACAATGGTACCAGAGCCTTGACCTAGCCGGAAGTGTGGCCGACGGGGACGTTGGGCCCGTAAGGGGGGGTGATTGTGACAGTCATAATCTCGTGATCCGTAAGGGGAAAGACTGGGTAAGCTGTGCAATCCCACACCACCTGGGGAAGGTCGAGTGTGATGATTCTAAGATTGTGTAGGTATGGGACTACACAGTTGAAGAGGGCTTAAATGGATTGATGGGTACTACCTATATCAACAAGATGCATGTTCTTTTCGGTAGCCCATCACTTGAGAACTCCAAAGTTAAGCGTGCTTGACCTGGGGTAATCTAGGGATGGGTGACCTCCTTGTAAGTTTTCCTAGGAAGCATGTGAGTGAGGACAAAGCACGCTGAAAAGACTCGTGTTGGTTTGTTGGGCCAGCCGTCATTCCAGAAAGCAGCCATAGTGACGTGGGGTGTCACAATATCACTCTCATAAATTTTCTCATCCACTCCATCTTCTCTCTTCCCTCTCTCTCCATCAACTCATTCCTCTCAACTCTCTCACTAGAAAAAAAAATCCATGAGTAATGTAAAATATAAAAAAAAACTCAATGTAACGACAAGTATTTCTCACTTAGGACACTAAAATACTACATTTCAAGAAAATTTGGACATAATTTTTTTGGTTTTTTTGCAATTTTTTTCTTCAGATTTGAAACTTTGAAATCTGCAGAAAATCGATGTGGTTCGATGGTGCTCGATGCTAGCTCGATAGGGCCTTCAAAATCAAGATTTTCATGAAAAAATCGATGTTACCCGATGATGGATCGATAATGTTCGATGCGATTCTTGCAAGATACGTAATTTTCACTCGGATGTCCGTTTGGGGTGATTGTTTTTATTTTGGGTATTTTTTCAAGATCTACACGTTTGAGATGTGTATATACACATCTGAGAAATGTAAATCTTGAAAAAAAATGCAAAATGCAAAACATACCTCATGTTCAAGATATATTTTGGTATGTTTTCAAGTTATAAACTTTGAAAATGTATATGTGAACATCTAAAACGTGTAGATCTAAAAAAAAATACCCAAAAAAAAAAACACCCTAAACGGACATGCGAGTGAAAAATTATGTCTCTTACAAGAATTGCATCGAACCACCATCGAGCAACCATCAAATTACCATCGAGCAACGTCGATTTTTTTTTAATGAAAATCTTGATTTTTAAGGCCCCATTGAGTTAGCATCGAACAACATTGAGCAACCATCGTGTTGGACAGGATTTTTGAGTTACTTTTTAGATCTGAAATTCTAAAATCTGTAGAAAATTGACTTTGCTCGATTGTTGCTCGATGGTGCTCGATACCAGCTCAATGGGGCCTTGAAAATTAGGATTTTCATGAAAAAATCGACGTTGCTCGTTGGTGGTTCGGTTGTTGCTTGATGGTGGTTCAATGCAATTGTTGTAAGAGACATAAGTTTTTCACTCGGGTGTCCGTTTGGAATGATTTTTTTTTATTTTGGGTATTTTTTTAAGATTTATACGTTTTAGATGTTCACATACACATTTTCAAAGTTTAGAACTTGAAAACATACAAAAACAAATCTTGAACATGAGGTATGTTTTGCATTTTATAATTTTTTCAAGATTTACATTTCCCAAATGTGTATATACAGATCTCAAACGTGTAGATCTTGAAAAAATACCAAAAATAAAAAAAATCACCCCAAACAGACACCCGAGTGAAAAATTATGTATCTTGCAAGAATTGCATCGAACACCATCGAATCACCATCCAACCTCTATCGAACCACCATTGAGCAACATCAATTTTTTCATGAAAATCTTGATTTTGAAGGCTCCATCGTGCTAGCATCGAGCACCATCGAACTACCATAGAATCACGTCCATTTTCTGCAGATTTCAAAGTTTCAGATTTGAAAAAAATCGCAAAAGAAACCCAAAAAGCATGTCTAGATTTGTTCGAAATGTAGTATTTTTAGTGTCCTAAGTGAGGAATACTTGCCATTACATTGAGTTCTCTTATATTTTACCTTATTCATGAATTATTTTTTTCTAGAGAGAGAGTTGAGATGAATGAGTTGAGAGGGATGAGAGAAAATGAAGTAGACGAGAAAAAATTATGGGAGAGGTATTTTGGATGTTGTCAAAAGATTTGACATTATTATTTTTAAAATAATTAGAAAACCTAGCATTTTTTATTTATTTAAAACAACTCATTAAGCATAAGAACTCAAATGTCCCTTTATTTATTGTGTGGATGATCCAAATTTATTAATAATAACGCATGTTTTTAACTTAATAATACATTAAGCCAACTCTAATTCACATATTCAAGTTCTCAAATTCGCAAGTTTATAAACCACATGTTCTACCAATAATAAACTAGCACAAGTTTAGATATGTAAAAGAGTGACTGTGAGATTGAGAGAAACCTCATTATTCACTTATGCATTGTATGATATGATATTTATGAAGAAAGTAATCCTTACACCCACCGACAAACTTTCCCATTATATCCTTTTCTTTGCTTTTTTCTTTCTCATTTTTTTCCTTTAAAAAACTATGATTGTACTTCACTTGCTTTCTTCCCTTTCAAGTTTATAACTGATTAACTTACATTAAAAAATAATTTATAAAGAATAAATAGTATTTTTTTCCCCAACTATAATCACTATATGATTGTGCCCCTAAATGATTTATGATTTTAAAAATTACTCTCGAACTATGCACGTTACTGAAATATGAGACTTATGTTAGATTTTTTCTTAAGTGGCTAACAGATTGATGATCTGACATTTTGACTATTGATGTGGCACTACCATGTGTAGAATAATTATTAATTTTACCCTCCTAAACTTTGACAACTACCAAATTCTACCATTTTTATTATAACTATTTTTTTTTAAAAAAAACCTCATTTTTTTTCTTAAAAATAATAATTATATCCTTAAAAATAAAAAATTATTTTAAAAGATTAAGAAAATAAACAATACTAAAAGTTTCAAACTAATTAATTAAATTTTTAAATCCTCAAAAATTAAAAATCTAATTAATAACAAATATAATTTTTTTTTACTTTATCTTTTCTTTTACAATATAAAATAAATATATGTTAAAATAAAAATTAAAAAATAAATCCTAAAACAAAGTTTGTTTCCATTCATCCTCATCCTCTTAAATTATTTTTTTAATTTATTTAGCCCTTCGTCATTCGTTATCCTCTTTAATTAAATGTTTTTCTTTGTTTTAGTATTTTTAAAAAAAATTTATTCTAAAACATATTTATTTTATATTGTAAAAGAAAAGAAAAAGTAAAACTAAAAATGAGTTATTTGTTATTAATTAAATTTTTAATTTTTTAAAGATTTAATTATTGTTTTTAGAAAAAAAAAATTTAAAATTTTCTTAATAAAATAGATATTATTTGGTAGTGGTCAAAGTTCGGTGGGCAAAATTGTTATTTATTCTACACATTGTAGAGCCACATTAACAGACAAAATGTCACATCATCAATCTGTTAGCCACCTAGAACGAAATCTAACAGAAGTCTCATATTTAAGTAGCGTGCATAGTTCAGGGAGAATTTTTAACATCGCGAATCATTCGGGTGCACGATCATATAGTGGTCATAGTTCGAGAGATAAAAATACAATTTATTCATTTATAAAGCAAATAAATTGCACTACAAAATAATAGAAGTCTCAATCTGTGGCTTATTTGTACAAAATTGCACTTGCTGGAATGAGTGATAGGTAAAGAAAAGTCATAGATAATCATTTATAAAAGAAAGTAAAGATCATGATTTTCTTCAACCATGTTTCTCTTCACATTTTATTAATTAGGGAAGTAATTAGCACCAAATAATTTATATGGTACGTACACTACTTCATCTACATTTCACAATTGCAAAGTGGTTATATATACAAATTTTTGCCATAAAAACATGGCAGATCAAGGGTTAACAAGTATTGCTTGAAATCGAAAAGATTTATCCTTTTATATATCAATTTTACTTGATGTAGTTACTGTGTACTAAGATTAAATTGTGGTAGAGGAAAGAAATAAGGAGAGAGACAAGGCAACGAGCCTTTGATGGTCGAAATGGAAAGTGAAGAGTAGCCAAAATTGTACAAGGTTGTAGAGTCCCAGAATGTTTAGTTAGCTAGATAGTTAGTAGTAGTTATAATATTTTAGATTTCGTGGATTTGGTTCAAACCGGGACTTAGTTGGAAACTCATAACAACAATTATAGATTTTATAAGTTTAACCTATTGTTTTAGAATACTAATTGTAACATAAGGTTTGATTAATATTGCTGGTCCTAAATATGATATTTATTATAACCTAAAGTTTAGATAGAGCCAATAAGAACATGACACTTGTCATAAGCATGATTATTAAGAAATTAAGTATTTTGATGATAAAATAAAGAAATAGAAGATTTAGTACCTACCAGAAACTATTAGGGTCGTATTATGTTTCAGTCAAAGTAGTTATCCCATTCAAATTATGCCGAAAAAGTGCAATTACGTGTTTAAATTATTCGAGTATGTCGATATATCGCAGCTTGGGAGCCGATATATCGCCTGACGAAGGATACGAAAAACACGTTGACATTGCACGAATATACGAACGGAGGCTCGAGACTAGGGCAGAGTCGATATATCGCCATATAGGGGTGATATATCGCCCTTAGTGATATGATTTTTGAAACTTTTGTTTTTAATTTTAAAAATAAGCCTTAACTACTTAGACCTGCCTCTGAATATTTTTGATCGAGTCTTAAGCTTCTGATTGACGAATATTCAAATATTTTCAATAATATTCATTATTTTTATTCAAATAAAAAAGGGGTTAGTTTCACTCCTCCCCTCTATAAATAGGACCTAGTACCCAGCCCTTCCTCTCATTCTTCAAGTTGTGATCAGAGACTCCATGGTGCTAGTGTTATCATAGAGTGATAAACACTTGGGTTGGGGAAATTTTTTTGTCATTCTTAAGCTTTATAAAATACTTGGGAAGTGAGGTTTAGTGTACTTCGATATTGAAGTTAGACCAATCCATAAGGTCAACTAAGGTATTCCTATTCTTTAAGTCTAGTTCTTTAAAATTATTTAGATTTCCTAAGTTCTTTTTATTCAGATCCTAACTTTTGATATTGGTTTTTGATTAGGCTCTTGAAACTTAAAGATCTTTCTTGGTGAGTTTCTTCTTGAAAGTTTAGTTTCCACATTTATTCTTTACTCTTTAGAAATACTCACCATCCTTATTAGTGGTTTTAGGAGTGTTCCAAGTCCCGCATTTGTTCTCAAAAATCCCAGTTTTGGTAAGGAAAATAGGACAGTCATTATATGCTTATATGTTATGATTATGCTATAATATGTTATGTTATGACATGTTATTATATGTTATGATATATATGATTTTGGGGCTTATAGTTGCTTAAATAGCAAACCCCAATACTTTTATGTTTCTTGGGGCTTATAGTTGCTTAGCTAGCAAACCTCAATGTATTTTGAGGCCTATAGTTGCTTAGCTAGTAAACCCCAATGTTTACCATGTACATGGGTTAGAATTGTGATATATGTTTTATAGTATATGTTTTGTTATAATCTTATATTTACGTTTTATGTTATATATATATGTTAGTAGATTTTCCTTGTTGGGCATTAGGCTCACTCCTTTTTCTTTTAGTATGATGCAGGAAACTAGATACGGAGGCGGGAGGATTCTTGGTGGCTTGACTTGTGTATTGAGGACGAATGGAATGAATGGGCTGCGAGTCGATCGAGGATGACGTTATTTTAGTTTTTAAAAATTATGTTCTATGTATTTCCCGCATTTAGTTGTGTAAACAATTTTATTTAGTTTAAAATTATGTTTTATGTTTTAAACAATGGGTACCCATACCAAAATTCTATTTTACTTTGTAATTTTCACAATATTATGTTGAAGTTTTAATAAAGTTATTATTATTTCTTATGTATATGTTCTTCAAAGTAATAGCCATGTTTAATAGTTCTAATGGTCCAAGTCTTAGAATAGTTGGGTCATTATAGTTGGTATCAGAGCAACGGTCCATCTACATGAAATTCTCCTTGATACACACGCTCAAGCTCCGAATCTAACCGGCAATGTAAGTGTTTATGTTTCTGTGTTTAGCTAATGTTTTAGTCTTATGTTTTCAGTTAAGAATGGATGGAGCTTTAACATATAACGCTATCCGAGCCATTAAGGCCTTAAAAATGATTAGAGAACCAAGAAATACAGTTGGAATATTGGAAAGAATCACTCGGAGATTACTTTTATTCCATAATCAAATAGATCATCTCCAAACGAATAAGCAAATAATGATGAGAGCTACGGAACAATATGTTTTAGTAATTAGGCTTTTTAAAGATTTTCCTTTTGTAATTGCTGCTTTGGAAGAAATATGGGGGACAATAGATGTTGAAGACGAAATAGCAGTGGCGATGAGATATTATTTTCTCATAATTAGGTTTACCTCTAAGATGGAATTCCAATTCACAGGAGAATAAAAAAATAGAATCTTTACGAATCTTCCCCAAGGAATTTTTGAGGCTCACGAAAATGATGATTATGAAGAGATAGATGATGACATGTCAGATGAAGGATCTAAAGTAGAAGATCCCAATTTTTAGAATAGATTAGTTTATTTATTTATTTATTATTTTGCCTTTATGATTGTACTTAGTGAAAATTGTTTTTCCAAATTAATATCATTGTTATTTTGATGACATGTATGAGTTTGATTTTACTTTGTAATCATAATAAATAATAAATTTAATAAATAATGACTAAGTTCGGTGAGGGTGGATACAAATCAATGAACCAGGGTTCTATATTGAGAGTTAGGGGGCCATAGTAGTGGGAACGATTTTACTGATCCCAGCCCTCCCTCAGTATGGTTAACTTTGGAACAACGATGAGTTTCGAGCCTGAGAATTAAGTCATATAGGATAATTAGAAACACACTTAGAAAATAATAAAGATGGCTTATTTTTCTAAGTTTAGAAACACACCCTAATTATAAAGAAGGCTTGTATAATTATTTTCATAAGAAGTCATAATTAATAGGTCCGAGTATGTTTGCTTAGATTAAGTTTTGCTTTAGAGCCTATTAAGGTAAGTTTTAACATGTTTTCTTTTACTGTTAGAACTCTGCTGAAGATGTTGCTCAGAAGATCTGCTCGCAACAATTTCAATGTCTCCAACGCCGCTCCTGAGAGCAATGAAGCCCCTCCAGTTCGCAGAATATGCTCGGCAGTTCGATCGATTAGCCAAGTTTGCATCAGAAATGGTTCCAATTGACTTTCTAAGGGTGACTAAGTTCGTTAAAGGACTTCGACCAAAGATTGAGCTAGGGGTTAAGCTCGCAAACCCGGGAAATACTACCTATGCCGATGTCCTAGAAACGATAATAGAAGTAGAAAGGCTTCAGGTGAACGTTAGTAAAGAAGAGGCCAGTAAGCCTGAGCCTAAACATCAGAGTCAGCCTCAGAGTGGTCGGAACAACAACAACAACAACAATCAATCCAACAACAATAGTAATGGTCAGAAGAGACGACATCTTGACAATAAGCAATCCAACAACGATAAAAGGGCACGAACAAACAAAGGAGGAATTCGGCTGGGTTATGTTGAATACTCGCAATGTGCAAAATGCCAAAAGAAACATCCTGGTGAGTGACGCGCAAACACTAAGGGATGCTACAACTGTGGTCAGGAAGGTCACCGAACGAAATAGTGTCCCCAGATCAAGCTAGAGGGAAAAAGAGACGATAAGATGGTTCCTGCCAGGGTTTTTGCCTTAACCTAAGGAGAAGCTGATGCTAGCAATGAAGTGGTTACAGGTAAGGTTTCTATCCTCAATAATGTATGTTCTGTATTATTTGATTCGGGGGCCACTCATTCGTATATCTCATTAGGAATGATAGAAAAATTAGACAAACCTTGTGAAAGATTTAGAACTAGGTTTGAAACAGAGTTGCCTTCAGGTGCAATAGTCCTATCATCACGGGTAGTACGAGGCGTACCGATCAAGATAGAGGACATAGAATTAGAAGGAGAACTGATAGAACTGGAGATTAAAGACTTCGACGTGATACTAGGAATGGACTGGGTAGCAAGGCATGGCGTAACAATCGACTGCAAATGCAAGAAAGTGACGTTCGAGACTTCTGGCGGTCAGAGACTATGCTTTAAGGGAAAGGTTTCAGGGCTACGCACACTGCTTATTTTGTCACTCAAAGCTCTAAAGATGATAGAAAAAGGATGTCAAGCATTCTGTTGACGGTAAGAACTCGTCAACGATTGATGGTTAGAAAACTTTAATCTCTATACTATAAGAAGCTATGAATTAGATAGAAATAACTCTAAACAGCAGGAGAAAACTCAGGCAAGCATGAGAACCAGAAGCATATATTTCATAAGTCTCGTTTTTACATTCAGTTTTCCAACCCCTTAGCCTGAGGGGTTGGAGCCTATTTATAGGGGAGGCTCTATTGGCCCAGGATACAAACAAGTCCCAGACCACTGGGACGTACATAGGCACTCTGATAAAGTAGTGGCTCAGGGCGTAGTGGTGTCTACCCTGATGGTGTCAGAGTCGTGGCCTTGGACATAGTACTGTCGGCTCTGGGGCATGGTCGGGGGTGTCCAAGTGGTCTCACCACTCTTCGTACAGGTCCGTACCGCCACTACTCCTCAGACGCAGATCATAGGGTCGTGCCTCTGTTCTCTCCATAACCGTACACCCCGTGTCAGCGCACGTGTTCCGTACTCGGTGGTCCTCATCAATTCCCGTTCAATGCTCCACGTTCGTTTGGCATATCAACAAGATTCCCCTAAGTGATCTCATGCCTGTGCCAAGGAGGCTTCATCCTATGCATGTCCTGAGTTTTCGAGGTGCCGAGGGTCAGGGACGGCCTATGCGGATCGCATAGACACGAGGCTAGAAGCACGGGTACCTCAACACACCCCTCACCCTCGCATAGCGAGGCTGACGCTCTTCCTCCGAGGTGCGGCGTCGCGAGGCTAGGAGCACGGACACCTCAACACAGCCCTCACCCTCGCATAGCGAGGGTGACGCTCTTCCTCCGAGTGTGGACGAGGCTTGATGCCTGCTGGAATGGGGCGCACGCGGATGGCCAGCTAGGGGCCCTCGCATAGCGAGGGTGAAGTTTGGATCGGCAAGTGGCCAAAGTCCCTCGCCTAGTGAGGGTGACTCTCTTACCCCAACTCCCTCACCATCATGTGATGCCCTTTCAGGATGTCTCGTAGCATAGAGCTTCACTTGTGAATAGAATTCACAAGGAAAAAATTCCACATTTACACTTCCCCCCGAGTCTATAAGTGCACTTTTAAGTGTGTTTGTAGACTCTCTCCACTTCTCTTGCTTGACATGCACGACCAATCTTGGGGGATTTTGCCTTGGAAATTTTTCCAACACCTCTTGAAGAAGCATGAGGTGAGGCTTGGGGTTGTGTTTTTTTCTTTTTTATAGTGTCCAAAGAAACACAAAAGTCACCCAACACTTTGAGGGAATCCATGAGAGATCCTAAGACTGCCTAAGGACCAATCATCCTCCATCGCGGATCCCAAGGTTACCCACACTCTTGATCTCCACCATTTATAGGGAAATAGATCCAAGGGCTAGGGAGCATTGACTTTCCCTATAAATACTGCAAGGCTTGAAACCACTTCTCTACACAAAAACTTGCTTAGCCTAGTGGTATTCCCTCTAAGCCTCTTCCAAGAGCTCCAAGGTTCTATTCTCAATAGAAGCATTTTTGAGGTATCCCTTCTTTTATTTCCATTCTCCTTTCTTTCTCTTCTTTTTTTTTTGTTTTTAAATTTTTTCTTTTTTCTTTTTAGCTTCGTGGTGAAACTGGGCATTACCTCGCTCCTACGATCTTGCTCCTGCTCCTTTGTAAGTCTGTCCTTGCGTCCCCTCAGTTTCGTATCCCCACAGGTATGTCTCCTTCATCTCTTCTCCCTTTTGTTTTGCATTGATTATACGAGAGTAAGATTGATGGTTGCATGACACTCAACCTTCAGAGTTTAGCATTTTCTTCGCATAGCCTTTCCAGTACCCATACACCGGCCCTTTTCTTATACCCTCACACTCGTGTTGTAGATATTGAGTCGCCCTTATGCGCACACGCCCTCGAGTCTTAGCTTGTCCATGGCGTCTAGGCGATGTCCCGAAGGTCCGTCTAATGTCGAATTTATTGAGTTGTCCTCCTCCGACTCGGAGGTCGACGCATGTAAACCTTCTAACCGCGGGGGTGTGCGGGCGCTCTACCTCAGGAGATTATCTTACCTTAGACATAAGGTGTACTGTCTATAGAGGGAGCTAGAATCCCATCCCGGGGACGCGGGTTCTGATCTCTTCCCCCGGCAAGCGACTTACATTTCCCAGCTACAATCCACCCTCCAAGATTGCCTTTCCGAAATTGCTTGCCTAGAAGAAAACTTGCCCCCCGAGCCCTTTTCCTTCTGTCGTGACGAGTCTCCCGATTACGTGGATTCCTCCTTTGAAGGAGGTGGACATGAATTGGTTGAGCCGGAGTTCCTTTCCATGGTGCCGCCCGCGTTCCCTCTCCTATCCCCTGTCTTGCGCCCTAGGGTTAAGCAAAGAGCTGGTAGACATAGGACATGTGGGGGATCTTCTAGGACCCTAAGAAAGTCGGTTGCTCATAAATTGCCTTACTTTGTCCAGGTACCCGAGATGCCGAAGAGAGTCTTGGACACTTCTGATGAAGTTGGAAGGTCTACCGTTACCCTGAAGAAATTGGGCAACATGCTGAAAGCCCATAAGTTACCCCTGAACCTCAAGTTTGTTATACCAGAGCGCAAGGAACGCGCGTCTGCACCGCAAAAGGGATTCGTGGCGTTTAGCGATGCCATAATCCGATCTGGTGGAGCTCTGCCACTCCACTCTTTCTTCATCAAAGTGCTGGACTACTTTGAATTGGCGCCACTACAATTGTCCCCCAACTCCTGGGTGATGCTCAGCTGTTTGTATGTGTTGTACCATCAGGTGTACTCTAGGGGGCCTTCCACAAGTGAGGTTCATTACTTCTTCACCCTGAGGGAGAATACATCAGCCCCCGGGTTCTACCAGCTCCAGAAAGCCGCGGCCCTTAAAGGGAGTTCCCTCTTGGAGGGATCTATTTCCAATAGGGGGGCTTGGAAGTCAGACTACTTCTATACTTATAGTGGGCAGACCCGATACTCTAACTTCAATGCCCCACGTAAGGCTATCATCACTTTGATCCCATATACCGGAAATTTCTCTTATTAATCGACCTCTTTTTTTTATAGTTCTTGTAACTGTGGTAATTTCCTTTCGTTCGATGACAGGTCTCTTAGGGGTCGTCGGTCCTAATCTGAAACGGGCAGCTCATGACCGGGTAATACAAATCCTGGCTATGCCGAAGGAACGCAAACAAGCCAGCGCCCTTTTCACGGAGAGCAATCTCCACTTATGTGGGCTGCTGACCCCGGACCAGAAAGTTACCTTATGCTCCATTTCCCCTGAATCTGAGGATCCACGCCCCGCGTCACCCGACTCTGTTGATTTACCCCCAGCGGCACCCGTACTTGAGAGTCCGTGGGTATATGGTCACGATGAAAGGAATTATGATGAAGCAGCCGATAGGGATTACGTCTATTCCCCGGGTGACCATATGGATGTTGAGGAGACCGTGGTGTCTGAGAACTACTCCTGCTTGTACGCTGTTGCTGGCAGGGCTAAGGGTGTAGCCGATGACGGTCATACTGGCGGTGCTACCTCTCGGATGTCGCCGTTAACGCCTGGCGGTGAGTTTGCCTTTGACGCCCCTGCCCCTTGCCCCCCTATGCCTAGGAGGAATATTGTCATTCCCTCTTTTGATGGGGTTCCTTCACCCCCGAGGGGGCATTCCAGGTGGGCATCCACAGGCGTCTCTTTACCCCAGGAGACGACCCCGCACTCTTCTGTTCCTCGCACTACTGTGGACGGGTCAGGGCCTTCTCGGTCCCCATCCTTGCCAAAACGGGCCTCGACAAGCACTCGCGCCTCCCCCGGCTCAGCTCATGTTTCTATTCCCGAAGATCATCCCCTGGCGAGCCAATATGGGGAAGCCATGAGCCATCACTTGGGAAACTTCCCCGAGGGTGAATGGGGGACGCTGCACGATGTTCCCGAGGCTGAGCTAGAGAATGCCTATATGCGAGCCTCCTTGCAGGTAACTGTCGCGATACTTGGTTTATTAATTTATGATAGCCACATAAATACCTTTTATATTACTTCTGGTGTATCATCTGACCCCTAAGGCTTTGTTTCATATCTTCGTCCTCACTCAGGCTTCTATTTTGAACCATCGGCTGCTTGCCTCCCACTCTTCATCGGCTCAACGGTTGCAACACGAGCTTGAGGAGGCGCTGAGGAACCTTTCGGTGGCCCAGACTGCGAAGGATGCCTTGTCCAGCCAACTGGCCGCTGAGGAACCTCTCAGAGCAACATCTAGTTATGTGTTTCTAATCTTTTTAAGATTATTAAGGTGATGATGAAACAATATGTAACTAGATAGTATTTATTTTGTATGTTGATTTCCCATTTTGTGCAACAAAGTTTATGGAATTTTCTTCTTCAAATATCTTCTTTCATCTTAAATATCATGTATTTTGGATTGTTAGCACATATTTACACTTTATTCTTCATTAGTGCAAAAACATAATATTCTTTGTGTAAGATGTGTCATTAAATTGTACACATCCATGCTTAGAGCAAAAATATTATGTTTTGCCTTATAAATAATGTTCATTGATTTATTTGTTATTTCATTAGATTGATTTACACTAAATGCTTTGAAATTATAATTTGAAAAGTTAAGAAAAATCTTATCTTTTTTAGAAGTAATTTGAGCTTAAAATTATAAATCTATTTGGAAAATGATAGTTTGATTTATTTTAACTATCACTAAAACATGGGAATCAATGTACTTATAAATATTATTGAACTTATATTATGTGGATTCTAATCCTTAATAATCTTATTTTACCATCTTGATTTCTAATATTAATTTATTTTTATGTATTGTCTTAAATTTCTTTATTATTGTCTCTTATTAGATTTTATTGTCACAAATTCTTATCAATCTTTGGAACTAGGTTAGAATTTATTACTTTTGATTTAAAATAATTTTATTTTTGATTTTAGACAACTCCTTTGGGTTCGATCTCATGCTTACACGAACACTATATTCCATATACGATTCGTGCGCTTGCGAGTTATAAATATTTAAAACATACCCGTTTTGGGTCCATCAGCGACCTTGTTCTCAAAGATTGATTTACGGTCCGAGTATCATCTGCTCAAGGTACGGGAAGAAGACATTCCTAAGACAGCTTTTAGAACTCGTTATGGGCATTACGAGTTTCTAGTCATGTCTTTCGGTCTTACCAACACTCCAACCGTATTTATGGACTTAATGAATAGGGTCTTTAAGGACTACTTGGATAAATTCATCGTAGTATTCATTGACGATATATTGGTGTACTAAAAGGATAAAGTCAAGCATGAGAAACATTTAAGGTTAATTTTGTTGCGACTAAAGGAGCATCAACTATACGCCAAATTCAAGAAGTGCGAATTTTGGCTTTCACAGGCAGCATTTCTCGGCCACATAGTATCCAAGGACGGAATTGCTGTAGACCCATCTAAAGTAGAGGCTCTGAAGGATTGTCCAAGACCAAAGAATGCATCAGAAGTAAGAAGTTTTCTGGGACTAGCAGGTTATTATCGAAGGTTTGTAGAGGGTTTTTCTAAAATAGCCACTCCACTTACCAACCTGACCCGGAAGCAGCAAGGGTTCAACTGGACGGATAAGTGTGAAGAGAGCTTCCAGTTTCTTAAGGATAAGCTATGCTCAGCACCAGTACTTTGTACACCAGCACCCAATGACAAGTTTGTAGTCTACTGTGATGCGTCGAAGTAAGGATTGGGTTGTGTGCTGATACAGAATGACAAGGTGATAGCCTACGCCTCAAGGCAATTGAAGGAGTACGAGCAGCACTATCCAACACACGATATGGAGTTGGCAGCGGTGGTCTTTGCATTAAAAATCTAGCTCCATTATCTTTATGGAGAACGGTGTTAGATTTATACGGACCATAAAAGCCTAAAGTATTTCTTCACGCAAAAGGAGATCAACATGAGGCAGCGCAAGTGGTTAGAACTAGTAAAGGATTATCACTGCGAAATCTTATACCACATGGGAAAGGCAAACGTAGTTGCTAATGCGCTAAGTAGGAAGAATTATGGAAGTCTAGCAGCATTAGCTGGAATAGAAAAGCCACTACAGCATGAGTTGATCAATGCTGGAATAGAAGTAGTCATTGGTAAACTGGCTAAATTGTCCATACAGTCAAGTCTGTTAGAAGATATACAGATTGAGCAAGGGCATGATGACACATTAGTAGCACATATATATGCAGTCAAGGAAGGAAAGGCAGTAGATTTTACAATATCAAGTCAGGGGTTATTGAGATATAAGGATCGGGTATGTGTGCCAAATGATCAATGGATTAAGGTGAAGATTTTAGAAGAAGCACACAATACCCCTATTTACCCAAAAATGATTTTTGATGACGTGGCAAAGATTATTTACACATGGATTGACACGTGGCGGAATTAAAGGGCAAAGGTGTTGTTTGACTATCGACCAGAAGCGCGCCTCATCGTCAGTGTTATTTTTTGATACGACCAGGCTGGTCGTGAAGCCCGATTTATTTCCTTCTTAAGTTGTAATCTAACATTAACTACATTTGAATATTTCTTCATAATGATCCTTGATACGTGATTATTACGGAAAGATAGGACACGTTAGCATGTGTAACCCTCCTTGAGCCTATAAATATGCATGAAATAGCTCAAGGAAGGGACTTTTTATTGATTAGCTTTTTTGCATAAGATTGAGAGAAAAAGAGCTAAAGTGAGTTGTTACCATCTTATTATATTATGTCTAAGGTTTGTGAAACTCAAGAACCCTAGTTCTTTAATCACGACTTTAAGATTCAATATTAACAATATCACTAAGTGGACGTAGGTCATTACCAATCACTGGGGTCGAACCACTATAATTCCTTGGTGTATTTTCCCTTTCCATTAGATTATCTTTCTCAAGTGTCGTTCTATATCCTGTCATATTCTTGACTCCATGTCGTTTGCTAATTTGAGGGTCAACATTCTGGTGCTTTCATTCAGAGCTTGTGAAAGAATCTAATGGCGAAAGCATCCAAGAGGACAGGACAGGCCGCTGGCGCTGCATCATCCCAGCCTCCTCCTCCAAATGTGGCTGAGGACGAACAACACTTGGAGTTTGATGAGGAGCAGTTAGATTCTGAAACCTTGAAGGCAACGCTGGGGGTATTGCAGGATGAGTTGGCCAATCTGAGGGCCAATCAAGAGAATGCTACAGAGATAATGGCGTCGCAACAAAGAGAAATAGAGCACCAGCGTCAGGAGTTGAGCGAGCGGCAGGATGAGATGGATCATCGGCAGAGGGATGCCATGGATGCCCTTGAAGCAGCCATCCAACTGGCTAGAAATCAGGCTGTGCCAGCCTCCCAGCCAGATTAGCCACCAAACGGGTCGCCTCAAAAGGGTCCCAATCCTAGTCCTCTACTCCAGCCCGTGAGCCCTCAAAGGCCGGAGCAACCTCTTGTGGCTCAGGATGATGTCCCGCCTAGGGATCCTGAGCAGCAGCCTCCATCTTAAGCTGGTCGAGGCAATCCCCAGTGCCTGAGGCAGAATAGGGCCGGGCAACCTCCCCGCAGCCCTAGATGCCTAGGGGATGAAGAGCCACATCCGCCGAGCAGGGGGCAGCGTCCTTCTACCAACAGAAGGAACTCAGAGACAGGCTCTGCAGTCAGGGGCCCCCCATGGCATAACAATGCACGGGGACCCACCGACCAGCGCAGGCCTCCCCCTGACGCTCGGGAAATGCCAGCTCAAGGAGGCAACAAAGTGAATAGCAGATCACACCATAGTCAGCCACAATTCAGAGATGGCCACAACTACAATGAAGCCAATTCTGGCAGAAGACATGCTGGTCTGAGGAACGAAGAAAGAGGTGGAGGCAGGAGCCCCCTGCCTAGAGAGGACCGACCAGCGGGCCATAACGCTGGGGGGCAGCCCAGGCAGCAGAATGTCTTTAGTCGGCTAGGAGCCAGCAAGCAGGGATGAAGAGACGATGATCTGAGGGATGTACTTAACGACCGCCGAGAAAGGCACGATGAGTAAGTTCCCCCGGCACCAGTGGCCCCTGCAATCTCAGAAGTTGTTCAGGCTCAGATCGATGCCCTGAACCAGGCGGTGCAGAAACTGGTCAGGGGGCGAACATCCCACATTGAGTACGATTAGAGGAGAGGCACCCCCTTCGTACAGAGGATTGATGTGGCTGAAACCCCCAGTAAATTCAAGATGCCAACACTGCCAAATTTCGACGGGTATGGAGACCCGATATCTCACGTTAATAAGTTTGAGATACAAATGGATATACAAAAGGTGTTAGAAGATGCCCGCTGCCGCATCTTCCCGGCAACACTGTCTGACACCGTCCAGAAGTGGTTCTTTAAGTTCCCTCCTGCTAGTATAGTATCATGGGAAATGTTCTTAAAGGAGTTTTACGGACAGTTCTATGCAGGTCCCGTGCACCCCACTGAGGCAAACCAACTGGTCGAGATACGCCAGAAAGAGGGAGAGCCCTTGAAGGAGTATGTTCAGCGCTTCATGTGAGCTGTAGCTGGAGCCAAGACTGTGGGCGATAAAGGTAAGATGATGGCCCTAACTACTGAGGTTAGACGCCATTTACCCCTCTGGAGTAGCCTCAGAAAGAATGGGGTAAGAAGCACCCAAGAGTTCTTAGATCGAGTTGATAGGTACATCAAGCTCGAAGACGCGATTGCCAATGAAGGGAAATCGCCAACAAAAGACAAGGGGCCCAAGGAAGAACCCGCCAAAGCTGCCAATGGGTCAGAAAAACCCAATGGCAACGGCAAAGGCAACGAGAATGGCAATGGTAGAAATGGTGGAAAGCGGACGAACAACGAACCCTCAAACTCCGAGAGTAAGCGCCCTAAAGGCAATCGGTATGAACCGAGATTCACCAACTACACTGCCCTTATTGAAAGCCAAACTGAGGTCTACCAGGCGACCAGTTCAAGCGTGCCTTACAAATGACCCGCACCTATAAGGAAAGATATCTCCAAGAGATATACCACGAAGTTTTGTCATTTTCACAACGACTACGGGCACGACACTAACGAGTGTAACCAGCTGAAGGACGAAATTGAGTTCCTGATAAGGCAGGGACATTTTAGAAGATATGTGTGAGCTGCGAGAGGTTCTCAGCGAGAGGCTCAAGGTGGCAACGAGTTGGCGCCTGCATGCCAACGCTCGCCACCTTTACAGCCAGCTCCTGTGGCAGGCACTCTACTCACCATCTGCGGAGGCCCACATCTTGCAGGGGATAGTGGGAAGGCAAGGGAGAGATATGCTTAAACCCTGCGCATGACTAGGACATCGAGATGATGTGTGTTGAGGATCGAACACCAAAAAAGGCTCGAACAAAGGAGGAACTGATAACCTTCTCTGACGACGATGCCCAGCACGTGCGATTCCCACACTCTGATCCGCTGGTCGTGGACGTACAAATTGCAAACATGATGCTTTGATACCATTTGTAACACCCCACGTCACTATGGCTGTAACACATTGGATAGCCAAGACTGCTACACTGTGTACTTATAAAGGTGCACGACTTGCTAATCAAGTCATTAATTTAAAAAAACGTGTCACTAAATATGTATGAGCTAAGGTTAAAAAGGTTTTGGTCTCAAAAGTTTCACTTTATACAATTAAGCAGTTTGATACATGGGATCCCGAAAAGAAATGGAGTTTAAAAGTTGGTTTACAGAATTCCCAAAATACAGACAACCATCAGCCATACTAAGGTAAAATAGACATTTCTGGTTCTTGCATCCCTGCCTAAACCCCAACCATGGTGGCTGAGCAGCTGGTCATGTACATTTGGCCCGCAGAGCTCTCCAAGTCAGGGCTGATCAAGCTTGCCCTTGCCTTTACCTGCACCACGTAGCACCTGTGAGCCAAGGCCCAACAAGAAAACATAATGTGCAACACAAACAATAATAACAAATAGTCAATTCTTTAAGCACGATCATCCATCAAATAATCCACATTAACCATTCAGCATATACTCGAAATCAAGGATGTAACTAATCACAGATAACATTCAAGTCTCATAATAACCAGGTCACATAATAATCAGGGCCGACAACTTAGGCCGCACCCTCTGTTTACCCCACTGACTCCGACCCGCTTAAACCGAGCTCAGTGCATATTAAGCTGTCCTAGGCTACCAGTGGCCAAGCCACGCCCTGTGCGCTAGTGTAACCCTTGGCACTCTTAGGTCGTTGGTTTACTATTTAGTTTGCATGGCATAATACCATCCTTTCAAGCATACACATTAGGGAACCCTTAGTCCCATTACAGATATACAACTAGGTGCAGTTTTCTTACCTTTAGTCTCTGCGTTCACTGATTACGAGCGACGCTCCTCGAGCACGATCCGTTCCCGAGCCCTAGCCTTAACACCTAGTCACAGCCAAGGTATTGGGTTCCATTAATATTCAAGTAAAGGTTTCCAGGTACAATACTAGCTTCCGGGACATCGAATTCCACCAAGCATGGTGGGGAAATCGATCCCAAGCACCCTAGACTACATTCCCGTGCCTAAAATCCCCAAATGTTCAAGTGTGCACCTAAGGGTTGCAGCCCTTGAAACCTAGCCGTGGCCCTGCCCTTAAACAAAGCCAAGGCCATCCCTGGAAGCAGACATGCGCCGCGGCCCTGCCCTTGGACACCGCGACGCTTCCCTTTGGCCAAGCCTCCCTGGCTCATTTGCATCCTAGGGCCGCAGAGCTCTAGAACAGAGCCGCGACCCTTCCCTTCGTGCCTAGAAAATCCACCATTTCCAACATCTAAACCTCATCCAAAACCATCCCAAAGCTCCCTAATTCAAAACCCATCAATCACAAAACTTTTAACACGACTCTAACAACATAACTCAACATAAATCTAGCCTAAAAACCTACTGTAATCCCATTTTTTAATTTCTGAAACTCAAGAATTTAAAACATCAAAACCAGTCATACAAAACTAGAATTTAAACTTCCAAATCACGAATTGGAGCTTACCTCTTCTGCTGAACCACTTTCTTGACAAATTCCTGAGCTAAAACCCAAGCTCTCAGCTTCAATTCAGCCCTTAAACAACAAAATCATAAATACCTTAATACTCAGCCAAAAACTCATAATGCTAACCCCAAAAACACAATTCAATTCTCACCTTAGCCTTGGTTGAGTGTTCCTTAGATAATTCTTGAGCTAATCTTCCAAATCCCCACTTCAATCCTTTGAATTCCCAGCTCAATTCCCTAAATTTTTAGTGTTTTGTGTTTTTTCCTTGAAAGAGAGAGAGAAAGAAGAAGTCGGTCTATTTTTGTTCCACTAGCTTCTGTTTTGGCTAAGTCTAACTTTTGTTACTTAGGTCAATCCCGAGGCTCGGGGTGCTGGAAACGTCCCTGAGGGAAAAATGGTAAAAATTCCCCAATATTCCCGCCTAGACTTCCTAACCTCAAATATATCTCCATATATTTATTTCCATAACCCGATAGTCTAAATAACTACCTGATACCTAAAATACCCCTGACTTATCCAAAGTCAAATATCAAGCCCCGTTGCGACCTTTCCCGCTATCTAGCTCCCTAGGATCGCCTCAAGTCGTTCTCTGCTAACTTGCCCACATAATAATGTGGTTCTCACAAATACTATCTATATCACATTTACATTCATATAATCATACGAGCATTATTATTATTTTTATAGTTATGCATTTAAATCAATAAATTCATTCAAATCACATATAAGTCAATTATACCCTTCCGGCACACTAATCAAGGCCCTTAAGCCTTATTAGCAAATTTTGGGGTCGTTACAATGGCTGCTTCCTAGAATGACGTCTGGCCTTACAAACCAACACGAGTCTTTCCAGCATGCTTTGTCCTCACTCGCACGCTTCCTAGGAAAACTTCCCAGGAGGTCACCCATCAATCAGCCCCCTTACGGGCCCGACGTCCCCGTCGGCCACACTTTCGGCTGGGTCAAGGCTCTGATACCATTTATAACACCCCATGTCACTATGAATGCTTTCTAGAATGACGACTGGCCCTACAAACCAACACGAGTCTTTCCAGCGTGCTTTGTCCTCACTCGCACGCTTCCTAAGAAAACTTACCAGGAGGTCACCCATCTTGAGACTACTCCAGGTCAAGTACGCTTAACTTTGGAGTTCTCAAGTGATGGGCTACTGAAAAGAAGATGCATATTGCTTATATAGGTAGTACCCATCAATCCATTTAAGCCCTATTTAACTGTGTATTCCCATACCTACACAGTCTTATAATCATCATACTTTACCTTCTTCAGGCGGTGTGGGATTGCAAAGCTTACCCGGTCTTTCCCCTTATGGATCAAGGGATTTTGACTGTCACAATCACCCCCCTTACGGGCCCGATCTCCCCGTCGGCCACACTTTCGGTTGGGTCAAGGCTCTGATACCATTTGTAACTCCCCACGTCACTATGGCTGCTTCCTGGAATGACGACTGGCCCTACAAACCAGCACGAGTCTTTCCAGCGTGCTTTGTCCTCACTCGCACGCTTACTAGGAAAACTTCCTAGGAGGTCACCCATCTTGAGACTACTCCAGGTTAAGCATGCTTAACTTTGGAGTTCTCAAGTGATGGGCTACCGAAAATAAGATGCATCTTGTTTATATAGGTAGTACCCATCAATCCATTTAAGCCCTCTTCAACTGTGCAGTCCTATACCTACATAGTCTTAGAATCATTACACTTGACCTTCCCCAGGCTGTGTGGGATTGCACAGCTTACTCGGTCTTTCCCCTTACGGATCATGGGATTCTGACTGTCACACTCTCATTCTTCAAGATGTGATCAGAGACTCCAAAGTGCTAGTGTTACCATAAAGTGATAAACACTTGGGTTGGGGAAAAAGCTTTGTCATCTTAAGCTTTATAAAATACTTGGGAAGTGAGGTTTAGTGTATTTCGGTATTGAAGTTAGACCAATCCATAAGGTCAACTAAGGTGTTCCTATTCTTTAAGTCCAGTTCTATAAAATTCTTTAGTTTTCCTTAGTTCTTTTTATTCAGATCCTAACTTTTGATATTGGTTTTTGATTTGGTTCTTGAAACTTAAAGATCTTTCTTGGTGAGTTTCTTCTTGAAGGTTTAGTTTTCACATTTATTTTTTACTCTTTAGAAATACTCACCATCCTTATTGTTGGTTTTAGGAGTGTTCCAAGTCTCGCATTTATTCTCAAAAATCTAGGTTTTGGTAAGGAAAATAGGATAGTCATTATATGCTTATATGTTATGATTATGCTATAATATGTTATGTCATGATATGCTATTATATGTTATGATATATATGATTTTGGGGCTTATAGTTGCTTAAATAGCAAACCCCAATACTTTTATGTTTCTTGGGGCTTATAGTTGCTTAGCTAGCAAACCTCAATGTATTTTGAGGCTTATAGTTGCTTAGCTAGTAAACCCCAATGTTTACCATGTACATGGGTTAGAATTGTGATATATGTTTTATAGTATATGTTTTGTTATAATCTTATTTTTATGTTTTATGTTATATATATATATATGTGTGTGTGTGTTAGTAGATTTTCCTTGCTGGGCATTAGGCCCACTCCTTTTTCTTTTAGTGTGATGCAGGAAACTAGATACGGAGGCGGGAGGATTCTTGGTGGCTTGACTTGTGTATTGAGGACGAATGGAATGAATGGGTTGCGAGTCGATCGAGGATGACGTTATTTTAGTTTTTTAAAATTAGTTCTATGTATTTTCTGCATTTATTTTAAAATTATGTTTTATATTTTAAACAATGGGTACCCATACCAAAATTCTATTTTACTTTGTAATTTTCACAATATTATGTTGAAGTTTTAATAAAGTTATTATTGTTTCTTATGTATATGTTCTTCAAAGTAATAACTATGTTTTAGTAGTTCTAATGGTCCAAGTCTTAGAATAGTTGGGCCATTACAAAGGTGAGGTTGAAGGAGCGCTCTCGGCATTGTCGTTATGATCATGTTTTCAAATATATTGTCTTTATTTTCTCATTTGTTGTCCTTTTTTATTTATTTATTTTTGTGGTTAATTTTTATGAGAAGTATTTTTTTCTTTTGAAAATTAATTCGAAGAATGTGTAGCAGAAAATATATTATGAACCAATTAATTATAAAAAAAAATTACTTAAGTCATAAATAGCTTTATGTTCGGTCATAGCTTTCAGCTGCATATTTTGAAAATTATTTTCCAACAAAAATGAATTATGTGATACATATTTAATAAGTTTAAGAAACTAAGTAATACAAAATAAAATTTGACAAACTAAATTATACATTTTATAAAAATTAGGGACATCATATAAATCTTTTTGGTTTCCTTGAGTATTGCACACTATTTATTTATTATTATTTTTTAAATCAGATTAAGCATGACATACTAAATCATTGGAAGAAGATTGACAAATATATTAGTTTGGATTTTCGGTTGTTTTATATAAATGTTTACTTGAAAAATTTTGTTGGTAAAAATCTAGCTATATTCTCCTTTGTTGAAATTCAATTTATTTGATGATTATTAAAATGTTCTTGAACATTTATAACTCTTTACATTTGTTGTGATCCTATTATTATTTTAGGGAAAAAAAATTGGGAGCTTCTCCACGAAATTCTGAATAATTTAAAGTATAAAAAATTGGGAGCTTCTCAATTTATGGCGGTGAATGGAGTGGATGGGCTGTGTGTCGATTCGAGGACAATGTTTTTTTTTGTTTAAATTACGTTTTTATGTATTTTTCCGCATTTAGCTTTGTAAACAATTTTATTTAAAGTTATGTTTTATTTTAAAACAATGAGCTCATTTATGTATTACAAATATTATTTTAAAGTTTTCAATAAAGTTATGAATTTTCTCATGTATGTTCTCTTCAAAGTAGTAGTTATGTCTAGTGGGGTTAATGATCTAAGTCTTATAGATAGTTGGGTCGATACATTTGGTATCAGAGCAGCAGTCTATTTACATGAAATTCTCCTTGATACACACGCTCAAGCTACGAATCTAACCGCCAATGTAAGTATTTATGTTTTAGTTATTATGTTTATGTGTTTTAGCTAACATTTTAGTCTTATGTTTTCAGTTAAAGATATGGATGGAATTTTATCATATAACGATATCCGAGCCATTAAGGCCTTAAAAAGGATAAGATAACCAAGAAATACAATAGGAATATTTGAGAGAATCACTCGGAGATTTCTTTTATTCCATAATCAAATAGTTCATCTCCAAACAACTAAGTAAATAATGATGAGAGCTACGGAGCAATATATTTTAGTAATTTGGCATTTTAGAGATTTTCATTTTGTAATTGTTGCTTTGGAAGAAATATGGGAGACAATAGATGTTGAAGATGAAATACCACCGACTATGAGATATTATTTTCTCATAATTAGGTTTACATCTAAGATGGAATTCCAATTCACACAAGAACAAAAGAATAGAATCTTTACAAATCTTTCAAGAGGAATTTTTGAGGCTCACGAAAATGATGATTATGAAGAGATAACTGATGACATGTTAGATGAAGGATCTGATGTAGAAGATCCCGATTTTTATAATAGATTAGTTTTTTTATTTTATTTATTATTTTGCCTTTATGATTGTACTTAGTGAAAAATGTTTTTCCAAATTAATATCATTGTTATTTTGATGACATGTATGAGTTTGATTTTATTTTTGCAATCATAATAAATAATAAATTTAATAAATAATGACTAAGTTCGGTGAGGGTGGATACAAATCAATGAACCAGATTCTCTATATTGAGAAATAGGGGGCCATAGTAGTAGGAACGATTTTACTGATCCCAGCCCTCCCTCCGTATGGCTAACTTTGGAACAACGATGAGTTTCGAGCCTGAGAATTAATTCATATAGGATAATTAGAAACACACTTAGAAAATAATAAAGATGGCTTATTTTTCTAAGTTTAGAAACACACCCTAATTATAAAGAAGGCCTATATAATTCTTTTCATAAGAAGTCATAATTAATAGGTCCGAGTAATGTTTGCTTAGATTAAGTTTTGTCTTAGAGACTATTAAGGTAAGTTCTAACATGTTTTTCTCAACTGTTAGAACTCTGCTGAAGATGTCGCTTAGAAGATCTTCTCGCACCAATGGAAATGTCCCCAACCCCGCTTCTGAGAGCAATGAAGCCCCTCTAGTTCGCAGAAGGGGAATGCTTGCAAATGCCAACCGAAATGCACCGCCGTCGCCGATTGACAACACTGCAGAAGTTGCCAGACTACGACGACAAGTTGAGGAATTACTGCAGCAACAGCGACAACAGGCTCAGCCTCAGCCTCAGCCTCAGCCTCCGCTTACGCCGCAACCACAACCCTAGCAAATGGCTCCAGCACCCCCAACAAGTTGGTCCTTATGGGGGATGGCCAATGGCGAACTATGCGCCATACCCAGCTCAACATATGGAGTCTATCTATGAGCGATTTTGTACGCAACACGCTCCAAACTTTGAAGTGACAACCGACCCCTTCGAGGCGGAAGAGTGGCTCAGAAATGTGGAGCCAATCCTATCACATATGAATCTCGGCAACACAGACCGCATATCCTGTGTTTCGTCTCTTCTCAAGAAGGATGCAAGAATATGGTGGGACCTAGTACAACAAACTCACGATGTCACCACCATGACTTGGACCACATTTGTGGAGTTGTTCCATAAAAAGTACTACAATTCAGTTTTCATTGCTCCAAGAGTCGAGGAATTCGCTAGTCTCAAACAAGGCAACTTGACGGTAGCAGAATATCCTCGGCAATTTGACCGATTAGCTAAGTTTGCATCTGAGATGGTTCCAACTTATTTTCTGAGGGTGACCAAGTTCGTTAGAGGACTTCGACCAAAGATTGAGTTAGGGGTTAAGCTAGTAAACCCGGGAAATACTACTTATGCCGATGTTATAGAAACGACAATAGAAGTGGAAAGGCTCCAGGCGAACGTTAGTAAAGAGGAGGCCAGTAAGTCTGAACCTAAGCAGTCAAATTAACCTCAGAATGGTCGGAACAACCACAACAACAACAACCAGCAGTCCAACAATAGTAATGGTCAGAAGATATGGCATCCTGACAACAAGCAGTTTGATAATGATAAAAGGGCACGGACAAACAATGGAGGCAATAGGCCGGGTTATGTAGAGTACCCGTAATGTGCTAAGTGCCAAAAGAAACATCCTGGTGAGTGCCAAACACCAAGGGATGCTACTACTGTGGTCAGGAAGGACACCGGAAGAGAGACTGTCCCCAGCTCAAGTCAGAGGGGAAAAAGGATGATAAGATGGTTCCTGCCAGGGTTTTTGCCCAAACCCAAGGAGAAGCTGACGCTAGCAATAAAGTAATGACAGGTCAGGTTTCTATCCTCCATAATATATGTTATAAGTTATTTGATTCAGGAGCCACTCATTCGTATATCTCGTTAGGAATGATAGAGAAATTAAACAAACCTTGTGAAAAATTTAGAACTAGGTTTGTAACAGAATTACCTTCGGGTGAAGTAGTCCTATCATCACGGATAGTACGAGGCGTACCAATCAAGATAGAGGACGTAGAACTAGAAGAAGACCTGATAGAACTAGAGATTAAAGACTTCGACGTGATACTGAGAATGGACTGACTAGTAAGGCATGGCGCAACCATCGACTACAAACGTAAGCAAGTGATGTTCGAGACTCCTGACGGCCAGAGGCTATGTTTTATGGGAAAGGTTTCAGGTCTACGCACACCGCTTATTTTGTCACTTAAAGCTCAGAAGATGATAGAAAAAGGATGTCAAGGATTCTTAGCTAGCGTTACGGATGTGGTAAAGGAAACACCACTAAAGGTCGGAGATGTGCATATTGTAAGGGAATTTCCAAAGGTATTTCCTGACGACTTGCCAGGATTGCTGCCAACTTAGGAAATTGACTTCATAATTGAGCTAGTACCGGGCACCGAGCCTATCTCTAAGGCACCATACCGGATGGCACCTACCGAACTCAAGGAGTTAAAGACGCAGCTACAAGAATTCCTAGACTTGGGTTTCATTAGACCGAGCCATTCGCCATGGGGGGCAACGGTTTTGTTTGTGAAGAAGAAGGACGACAGTATACCGCGAGCTGAATAAAGTGACGATTAAGAATAAGTACCCACTACCCCGGATTGACAACTTGTTTGATCAACTTCGAGGAGCGACTGTGTTCTCAAAGATTGACTTACGGTCCGGGTATCATCAACTCAAGGTACGGGAAGAGGATGTTCCTAAGACAGCTTTTAGAACTCGTTAATGGAATTATGAGTTTCTAGTTGTGCCTTTTGGTCTTACCAACGCTCCAACCGCGTTAATGGATTTAATGAATAAGGTCTCTAAGGACTACTTGGATAAATTCGTCATAGTATTCATTGATGATATCTTGGTGTAGTAAAAGGATAAAGTCGAGCATGAGAAACAGTTAAGGTTGATCTTGCTGCGACTAAAGGAGCATCAGCTTTACGCCAAGTTCAAGAAGTATGAATTTTGGCTTTCACAAGAAGCATTTCTCGACCACATAGTATCCAAGGACGGGATTGTTGTAGATCCATCTAAAGTAGAGGCTGTGAAGGATTGGCCAAGACCAAAGAATGTGTCTGAAGTAAGAAGTTTTCTGGGATTAGCAGGTTATTATCGGAGGTTCATAGAAGGTTTTTCAAAGACAGCCACTCCGCTCACCAACCTGACTCGGAAGCAGCAGAGGATCAACTGGAATGATAAGTGTGAAGAGAGCTTCTAGTTGCTTAAGGATAAGCTATGCTCAGCACCAGTACTTTGTGTACCGACACCCAATGACAAGTTTGTAGTCTATTGTGATGCGTCGAAGGAAGGATTGGGTTGTGTGCTGATGCAAAATGATAAGGTGATAGCCTACGCCTCAAGGCAGCTGAAGGAGTACGAGCAACGTTATCCAACACACGATATGGAGTTGGCAGCGGTGGTTTTTGCATTGAAAATCTGGCGCCACTATCTTTATGGAGAACGGTGTAAGATTTATACGGACTAGAAAAGCTTAAAGTATTTCTTCACTCAGAAGGAGCTCAACATGAGGCAGCGCAGATGGTTAGAGCTAGTGAATGATTATGAATGCGAAATTTTATACCACCTGGGAAAGGAAACATAGTTTTTGATGCTCTAAGTAGGAAGAATTATGGAATCCTAGCAGCGTTAGCTGGAATAGAAAAGCCGCTACGGCAGGAGCTGATCAATGCTGGAATAGAAGTAGTCATTGGTAAACTGGCTAACTTGTCCATTCAGTCAAGTCTGTTAGAAGATATACGGAATGGGCAATGCATGATGACACGTTAGTAACACATATGGATGCAGTTAGAGAAGGGAAGGCCACGAATTTCTCAATATCAAGTCAGGGGTTATTAAGATATAAGGATCGAGTATGCGTGCCAAACGATCAAGGGATTACGGTGAAGATTTTAGAGGAAGCGCACAATACACCATACTTAGTTCACCCATGGTCAACCAAGATGACTCACGATCTTAAGGCAATGTATTGGTGGCCAGGAATGAAGAAGGCTATAGCGGAGTACGTGTCTAAATGTTTGGTATGCCAGCAAGTGAAAGCTTAACACCAGCGGCCTACAGGCTTATTGCAACCACTCAGCATTCCAGAATGGAAATGGGACAACATAGCAATGGATTCCGTGATGGGTTTGCCTCGAACGAATAAGCAACACGACTCGGCTTGGGTAGTAATAGATAAATTAACCAAGTCAGCTCATTTTATACCTGTCAATACTTCATACATGGTTGAGCAATACTCATATATTTATGTTCAAGAGATAGTAAGACTGCATGGAATCCCCAAGACAATAGTGTTCGATAGAGGATTGGAGTTTACATCGAGATTTTGGAGAAGCTTGCAGCAAGCTATGGGTACCAAGTTAACTCTTAGTACAACATTTCATCCTCAAACAGACGGTCAGTCCGAGCGTACCATACAGATTTTAGAAGATATGTTGCGCGCTTATGTACTTGATTTCGAAGGATCCTGGAGTAAGTATTTGCCACTTATAGAATTCTCCTATAATAATAGCTACCAGTCAACGATCGGAATGGCACCTTATGAGCTACTTTATGGAAGGAGGTGTCGATCACCGTTACATTGGGATGAGGTAGAAGAAAGGAAACTACTTGGACCTGAAGCTGTTAGAGAAGCTCAGGATGCAGTAGCACTGATTAGAAAGCATATGCTCGCTGCTCAGAGTCGTCAGAAAATTTATGCGGATGCCAAGCGGCGTGATGTGGAATTCAAAGTCGGAGATCAAGTCTTCTTAAGAATATCTCCTATGAAAGGTGTGAAGCGGTTCGGGAAGAAAGGCAAGCTTAGTCCCAAGTTTATAGGTCCTTTTGAGATGTTGGACAAAGTGGGAGCAGTTGCATATAGATTAGCCCTACCGTCAGCTTTAACAGATAGTCACAATGTGTTCCACATCTCGATGCTGCATAGATATGTGTCAGACCCATCTAACGTCCTCAAGTATGATACGATAGCACTCCAGAAAGACTTGAGTTACGAGGAACAGCCGGTTAGCATCCTAGATAGAGGGATGAAAGAATTACGGTCTAAGAGTATTCCGATAGTCAAAGTCCTATGGAGAAATAGTTCTGAATGGGAGGCAACGTGGGAGTTGGAAGAGGACATGCAAGCTCGGTATCCGGAATTGTTTAGTAAGTAAATTTCGGGGACGAAATTCTTTGTAGTAGGGGAGAATTGTAGAGTCCCAGAATGTTTACTTAGTTCGTTAGTTAGTAATAGTTGTATTATTTTAGATTATGTGGATTTTGGTTCAAACTGGGACTTAGTTGGAAACTCCTAGCAATAGTTATGGATTTTATAAGTTTAACCTAAAGTTTAAGAATATTAATTATAACATAAGGTTTGATTAATATTGCTGGTTATAAATATGATATTTATTATAACCTAAGGTTTAGATGGAGCCAATAAGAATATGACACTTGTCATAAGCATGATTATTATGGAATTAGTATTTTAATGATGAAATAAGAAAATATCAGATTTAATCTTCACCAGAAATTATTTAGGGTCGTATTTGGACTCCGTCAAAGCAATTATCCAACCTTAATTATGTTGAAAAAGTGCAATTACGTGTTTAAAATAATCATGTATGGCGATATATCGCAACATTGGAGCCAATATATCGCCTGAAGAAGAATACGGAAAAACACGTTGACGTTGTACGATCGTACGAACGGAGACTCGGGACTAGGGGCAGCTGATATATCACCACATATGGGCGATATATCGCCTATATTAGATATTTTTTTTAAAAATTTAAAAAATAACTTTGACTCCTTAGACCTACCTCTGATAGTTTTGACCGAGTCTTCAGCCTTTGATTGATGAATATTCAAATATCTTCAATTAAATTCATTATTTTTATTCAAAGCCAAAAATAATATTTTTATTCCTAGAACTCTATAAATAGGACTTAGGACCCAGCCCTTTCACTTACTCTTCAGCTGTGATCCGACTCCAAGGTGCTAGTGAGACCATAAGAGTGATAAACACTTGGGTTGGGAAAAAGCTTTGCCATTCTTAAGCTTTATAAAACACTTTGGGAAGTGAGGATTAGTGCATTTCGGTATTGGAGTTAGACCAATCCATAAGGTCAACAAAGGTACCCTTATTCTTAAGTTCAATCCTGTTTGATTCCTTAGTTTCTTTAATTTTCATTCAGGTTCTAACTTTTGTTATCGTTTTGTGGTTAGGTTTTCAAACTTAAGGTGTCTTTTCGGTAAGTTTTCTCTTGGTGGTTTAGTTCTATTCTTTTTATCTCTTTCTTTTAAGAAATACTCACTATTCTTATTATTGGTTTATGAGTGTTCCAAGTCCCACATTTGTTTTCATATCCCGATTTCGGTAAGGAAAATATGATAGGTCTTGTATGTTTGTATGATATCTTATGCTTATATGTTATGTTTATGTATGAAAGTTATGATAAGTTTATGTTATAATATGTTTTTATGTTATCTAGGGTTCATAGTTGCTTAGCTAGCATGCCCTAGTGTTTATCATTTTCATGTTTGGAGTTATGATTTACCCTACCTTAGATATTAGACAGAGGACCTAGATGAGTTATCATATACTACCATGTGATCTAACGTACCTCAAATATTAGACAGGGGACATAGATGGTTTATCACATGACGTAATGGCCATTAATATTGTAGTCCTATATGGTATATGTTTTTATAGTCATATGTTTATAGTATATGTTATGATATGTTTATAGTATCTATTTTTGATATAATTTTATGTATATGATTTATGTTGTTAGTAGTTTTTCCTTGATGGGCATTAGGCTCACTCCTTTTCTTTTAGCGTGATGCAGGAAAATAGATGCAAAGGCGGAATGATTCTTGGAAGCTTGGTGTGTGTATGGAGGTGAATGGAGTGGATGGGCTGCGTGTCGATTCGAGGACAACGTTATTTTTTGTTTAAATTACGATTTTTATGTATTTTTCCGCATTTAGCTTTGTAAACAATTTTATTTAAAGTTATGTTTTATTTTAAAACAATGAGCTCATTTATGTATTACAAATATTATTTTAAAGTTTTCAATAAAGTTATGAATTTTCTCATGTATGTTCTCTTCAAAGTAGTAGTTATGTCTAGTGGGGTTAATGATCTAAGTTTTATAGATAGTTGGGTACAGCCCCGAGTACTTCCCCCCATCTACAGTCGCTCCTGCAATACCAGATGTTGTTCAAGCTCAGATAGATGCCTTGAATCAGGTCGTGCATCACCTAGTCGGGAATAAAATGTCCCACATAGAGTATGATCGAAGAAAGGGAGCCCTATTTGTTAATAGAATTGTTGTGGCAGAATTCCCATGAAAATTCAAAATGTCAGTCCTGCCCAACTTATTCACTGGAGGAGAAGATCCAGTATCCCATGTAAACAAGTTTGAGATACAAATAGACATCCAGAATGTGTCTGAAGATGCTTGGTGCAGTATTTTTCCTGCCACTTTGTCCGACTCTGTTCATGAATGGTACTTTAAGTTCCCTCCGGCCAGTATAGTTTTCTGGGAGATGTTTGTGAATGAGTTTTACGGACAGTTTTGTTGGGAATTATGCCCTGAAAGCATATGTAGTAGACATTTTTTTATGAAATAAATAAATGAATTGAATTTGTTATGCATATATTTTATGGACTATATTATTCTGTGATAATATTATGTAAATATCAGAAAAAATTTCTAAGTTCATATATGTGATCTCAAACATGTATTGGTACGGGATGATTGTGTTTTAGATAAATGAACTTTAATAGTTCGCAGAAAAATAAAGTTATGGAATCTTTAGATTAATTACTGCAAGTACAGTCCACTAGTATTATGAATACATGTGATCTAGATCCGGATAACTAGTGTGGTAGGACACTTTATTGGATGTGCTTTATATATTAGAGAATATATAGAACTGGACCAGATATATTTATTAATACTTAGTTAAATACTGTTTCGAAGTATTAATTAAATATATCAATTGATGATCATATACAAATAGATCTTAATCCTGAAGTTACTATGAACTCCTGTTTATGTTATATGAGTTCTTTGATTCACCGTTAGGGTCTGTCAGAATGATCAGGCTAGAAACTTTTGTTTTGAGAAATCATTAATGTAGATGGCTGGAGACATAGTATACAGATATGGAAACTATGCCTTCTCGCAATAGATTGAATGATGGTTCTCTTAAGGGTTGAGTTTTAGGACTGAAAGGTTATTGAGCTCAAATTCATAATTTAGTTATGAATTAATATTCACTAGTAAAGTCAATGATACTTAAGGAAACACGAGATAATCAAAAGGGTAAAACGATAATTTTATTCCCGATTAATTATTAACTATTATTAGAGGGTCAATTTGTATGCAATGATTATATCAATGGACGCTTTATAATTATAAAGTACCCAGTAAATGAAATGTCTATAATTACAAGAGTGCAGTCTCATATTTATACTGAAATAATCACGAGATTAATAAATTAAGATTATTTAATTAAAGGGTTTAATTAATAATCTCAAATTCATTGGAGCTTGGAATTATAGGTCCATAAGTCCCCATAGCGGCTCTATCAACACTATTCGATGTAAGAGTTGATATGAAGGGAAAAATAGTTTAAAGACATATTTAAGAAGAAATTTGTTCTTTGTGCCACATATGCAATTATATGCTAATAGTGATTAATTAATTAATTACAAATTAGTTGTAGTTAACAAAATTAATTAATATTTAATTATTTTATAATTTTTGAAATTATATTAAATAATTAAATTAATTTCGAAATTTAATTAATTATAATTTTTGAAATTATAATAAATTAAATATTTATTTTTCAAAATATTGGATTTAATTAATTGGTAGAATTAATTAAATATCTTTATTTGAGTGTGAGATAATAATCTGATAAGTTCAAATTGGATTTGAATTTCAAAGATTAATATTTATTCAAATAATTAATTATATTTGATAATTAATTAAAAAGATATTTAATTTAAATTTGAATTAGTTATCAGGTTGTTAGATCTTATCTGACAAAGAAGTTTGAATAAATAATTAAATAAAAATTGAAAAAACCAACATCCCTAAAAATAGGGATGCTACACGTGCACACACAGTCCGGTGTGTACTTCTATTTTCAATGATATGATTTTCATTTTTATTTATTTAATTAATTAATTAATGGATAATTCAAAAATTAGTTTTTGGATATTTTCATTAATAAAATAAATAATTAATTAAAAAATAAATTGTAAGTTGGTTACAAATTTATTTTTTAAATTTGAATATTTTCTTTTAAGTATGACTTATCAGAAGATAATTCAGATAACTAACCAATCTCAGAAAACTGAGAAGATTCGCTCTGTGAAAAATAGAACGATAGTTTTCTCTCCCTGAAAAATAAAGAACCAATTCTCAGGCCTATTATCTTGATTTCATGTGTTGAGTACATCAAGTAGAATCACAAAGAAACTATTCTTCATTATCTAAGTGCCCACACACTTCTTGAGGGGTAGAGAACGCTTTAGAAGATCATGGTGTGAGTACCTGGGAACGGCTTGGATAGGAAGATCGTTCTAAATACGAAAAGATAGCAAGGACACTTGATAAGCTTCAAGAGGTATGATTTCTATTCTTCACTTGCTTATGATTAATGTATGTATATTAATGGATCCGCATATTTAAAGGTAGTTTAAATATGTTACAAAATTTTTGTGGTACACTAGGCCAACCCCACCACCATTCCTCTGCGTATTAGGAAACTCGTTCCTAACAAGTTTTATGACTACCGACTGCAAGTCATCAAAAGGGATCCTCTTCTTGCTTATCACCGACTTTCCGAGCGTAGTCTGTAGTAGGGAGGGCCATTCTCGCAGGAGTTGGAGTAGGAACATGACAAACTGTTGGTCGAGTACATCCAGCAGTGGCTGGTCGACATTCAATTGAAGGAATGAGAAACTCTTAACGAGTATATACAACAGTTTATGTGAGCAGCTACTCGGGCCAAAACTGTTGGAAACGAGGGAAAGGTTATAGAAATCACGCTGGAGTGCAACTATTACTATGGTACAAGAACACTTGATGGCCACTCATATACATTAAACTAGTTTAAATAAAATAATTAAAGATTAAATCTTTCACAAAAAAAAAAGGTAGTATTCAGTTTTCAAAGAGCTTTAGTACCATGTTCTGGGAAACCAATATGCTGATTTTTTTTATCTTTTTAAGGTTTAATATTTAAATGAGTGGAAAGAAACAACACATTTATTTAGATATTAGGTAGAAGCAACGTGCAATGCACGTTTTCTTTGCTTAGTTTTAAAGTTGTAACCATTGTCTATAATTTTAATAAAAATTGGTTCACTGTTGTTTTTTTAAATATATATTTAATAGAATAAATTATAGTTCTATAATATATATATATAAATATAAATATTTATATCAATAATATCTACATATATGATATCTAAATACAATGTTTACATATATGTATTTACATGAGTACATGACATATATATAAAATATAATAATATTTAAAAAATAATAATAATAGAAGTGAAATAAGAATAGAAAAATAGTGTGGACAGTAGTATACATGCATCAACTAATTTTTGTTTCTAATGTATCTCGCAATGTTATTTGATATGAATTTGATGAAAAAAAAAATCTTCAATCACTTGATAAAAAACAAACTATCACACAAATTTTTAAGATAAAAAATGATATGTATGTTTTTATTATTTTTAAATAAATATGATTTAATTATCTAAATTATCATAAAATATCTTAAAAATATCCTATTTTAATCAAATAATTAATTTATTTTTGTTTAAGTTTATGTTTGTTCTAGTTTTTTAATTTGGCAGTAACAATAAAAAATTATATATTATATGTTTAATATAATATTAAGTTTAAGTTTAATTAAATTTTATTTAAGTTATAAAATGTATGGTTTTTTTTTAATTTTTAAATACTTGTCATTGTAAAATATCTCAAAAATATCATATTTTAATTTGTTTAATTATTTATTTATTTAAGTTTAAGTCTGTTGACGCCATTTTTTGTCAACTTAGAATAGAAGAGCACTAAACACAGAATTGGGAAAATCAATAAAAAATACACGATATTTTACGTGGTTCAGCAGTTAAAATATGTCTAGTCCACAAGTCAATATTATTGAATAAGGGAATTCTCTCAAAGCTTTTAGAAAGCAATTTCCGTAGTCTTCCCAGTCCAAAATTCAGCCTCTCCATAAATGAATTTCTCTAGTCTATTTATAGACTGGTTTACAAAATATCTTCCGTCTTATTTTTGGAAGTTATAATTAAAATTTTAAATAAATACAAATAAATGCATTAATTACATAATATCCCATGATAAGCGGGGTTCATCATCAAATTACAACAAATCCCCAAGAAATAGGAATTTTCAAATAGTAACCGTATTCAAACTAGATTATCGACCTCGAACATATAACTTATATACTTTCGAGATCGACCAACATCACGAGCTCATCATTTTGGTTAACCTCGTCCTTAGCAAGTAACTTTATCGAGATCATCATCTTCGAGCTCGCAATGCTTAGGCTCAAACCTTCCTGACTGGTGCTCGATTGCCCATAAGAATAAACCGAGAAATTTATACAAGTGTTGAACCCTTGTATTTGTAGCTTCGAGCTTGACTTATAACCTTGAAACATCTTCGAGACCGCACGTAGTTCTGAGTTCACCAATTCCATCATCGTCGTCCTAAAGACGAGCAAAACTGCCAAACCCAATTCGCATAAATGTTGATGACGTAGCACACTTGCTTATTTCAAGCTTACATTTTACGAGCCTGTCTTTCGAGACCATAATTTCTATAATCGAAATTTGGGTGTAACAAAGCCATGTTTACAATCTACCATTAAATATAAGAATATTATATTAAATATAAAAATATTCCGTTAAAGTTAACGGAAAAAAATAAAAAATTGTTAAAACCAAGAATTTCCGTTATCTACACACTTTTTATATAGAAGAGATGTTGATTCAAATTGACTATTTGGAAATAAGTACGGTCCCCAACCTGTTAATAATTTTTTTTTACTGTGGTCTGTGTTTTCTGTAAGTAGCACGTAGCAATCTTTAGTGAGTGATTAAGTTTCGCAGAAGATGATTAAGCCCTTGTGAGCTCTCCTGGAGCTCCTCATCAGAAGGAAAGTCTCGCCTATTATCGACTGCGAGATTACATCTCGAGGACTACGCTTGGTGACCTCTAGATCCTCCTCATTTAAGTCCTCCAAGCCTGCGAGGTTCGTCCTCTGGGCCTGGAGTAGAGTGCAGGTGTCAAGCGTAGCGATCCTGGACCACCAGCAACCGTTTGAAATTTTTTAGCGTGGTGTCGAGTCCGTACAAGCGACAAATAGAATGTCTCACGATGCCGCCTGACATGAGAAAACGTGCAGCTACTCTCGTGACACTATCAGGGACGTGTTACCCCAAAAAGTAGAGGGTTGTAACCTCGTAAATTGGTCCACTGTGATACGCCTGGGCCCACCAGCACCTTAACTAAGGCAATGTATCATTTATTGTTCATTTGATACCTCATTAATGAAGAATGTTTGTAATAAATCTCCATTAATGAATTAATTGCCCTTGGCCATCTATAAATAGAGTTAGGGAAAACACTTTAAAGGATCCCCATATTTTTGTATCCAGAGCACAGCTAAAACATTGTCTGAACCCCACAGAAGCTTGAACCTCCAAGCTTCTCAAATCATAATACAAGTGACTCGTAGACTAGAGTTAATTAATAACCTAAACCACGTAAATCTCCGTGTCCTTTACTGATTTTCTTTGAGTTTTGTTTAATTAGTTGTTAGCGAAAAAGCTAATCAAAATTTAGATCAAAACGTATATTAAAAAAATGGACAAAACACATAAGTTTATATGAGTATTACCATTAAAAAAAATACAAACTCAAATTGTTCCTCTAAGACCTCAGACCATTCTTAAGAATTATAAATGCAAAAGAACAAAGTTGATGACTTTTCAACATCAATATACAAACCTCTAGGCTCAAACATTGGTTTTTCCACATATATATATAATTGAAGACAATATATTTTTGGAAAAGGCCAAAAGACAGCCAAAATTGTTGAAAGAAAAGATACCCTCTTTTTCATTTGTTTCAAAGCCTAAAAAACATAAGGTTAAACTTTAGTAAAGCTTAGATGGGTCCCACCACTTAATCCTCTTGCCATTGCCATATATGAATAATGATAAATAAGAGTACTTTGGTTTGAAAAAAAATCTGCTGTCCCCAATTCTCTGTCCCACTACCATATTTATGTATAGTTGGGAAAAGAGAAAATTGTAAATAATTTAAATATATATTAAATAAATAAATGATGTGTCTTTAAATAATTGGTGGGACATGGAGGAGACAGTAAATTTGCGGACATATGATTTTTTTTCCTTTGGTTTCATACACTACACAATGTGATCCTACATGAGGATTTGACTATTGGTATTAGCTGTCTGTGCGGTGGTTTATCATGCAAGAACATTTTAAAATAAATTGAAATTATGTTACATGAGAATTTTCTTGGGGAAGTGGCTAATGGATAAAATAAACGATAGCGTTATAATTTATTGGAACATGGTCTTGTTTTGACCATTAACAAAACCAAAATACATCATTATACATAACACTGAAGAGAGTAGACTTAAGTAAACACTTCAGAACTAGTTCTTCATTTATTCTACTAATTCACTTCTTCACCATCAATAATATTGCCATTGTAACTTGGCCCTAATCAGTACAGTTACAGTTCACGCAAAGATTCAGGATCAATATTTGTGGCCACTATTGGACTCCTCACAACATATTTACCAGTATCCTCTACCCAACTCAGTGAGCCTAGAGCCACGTCTGCTTTCAACACCTTTGGACCCTCCAACGTCAGCTTGTAACTTAACTTCTCATACTTCTTCTTGAAAACTAACTTCGTGGGCTCAACCTTAGCTTGCAACTCATTCATGGCAGTGACTTTTACACTATAACTTGAGTTTTCTTTTCCCACATTGGTCAATGTCCTTCGGAATTCCACAACTTTGGAACCACCAATTCCATTAAAATAAGCAATAAACGATGGGTAATTGAGATCCAAAGACCGTGGCCCGACACAAGTGTGATTAGACTTTGTAATGGTTTGAATCTGTTTTGCTGTGTATTTCATTCCACACAAAAGCTTAACATAGTCCTCTGATGTTGCATCATAAATGAGCCCAGGATCAACGGCCTTGTTGGGCTGAATATGGCCAGCTCCAGTATCCAGGCCAGGGATTTCGAAGTTGTCCACATCTTGAATGGGCTTTTGGGTGTTGTCCAATGGGTTTGCTGTGGTTATAAGAGCTGACCGAATGGCTGCTGGGCTCCAGTCAGAGTGGACTGATTTGATCAGGGCTGCCGCGCCTGCAACATGAGGCGCAGCCATGGAAGTACCTGAATCGATATTGAAGTCGCTGAACAAAGACCTTGATTGATCCTCAGCTACTGAGCTTATTGGAGACCAGGCTGCCAAGATTGATGAACCAGGGGCCAAAATATCTGGCTTTAACACATTTGGGCAGGTCAGAGATGGCCCTCTCGAGCTATAGCTATCCACTTTTGGAGCTGGTTTTGAACCTAGGACAGTTTTTTGAAACTCAAGTCTTCCAGTGGGATTTTTGCTTTTCTTGATATAGTTTATAACAGCTTCACCATCCTTTAAGCCAATAAATGCAGCTCTAAATGAGCTTCTGGTATAAAAATCAGATAACGATGAGTGATTACTAATAAAGACAGCACCAAACACTTTAGCAGACTTAGCGTTCTCTACTTGATCACTTATACTCAGGTTGTCTTTGCATACGACTATCTTGTCTCTAACTTTCTTCATTTGTTTCAAATCTAAGCACGCATCTAAGAAAACAAGGCGAACTTGGATTTGAGAAGAGTTTCCGGGATATAATGAATCGAAGTTGATCTGAAAACCGTTTCCCAAAACGAATGTTCCTTGAAAATCTCTGTCGACAGTACCAGCTCCTACAGTAGTTATCCACGGTGCAGCGTTGATTACTGTTCCAGGTCGTGGGCCATTGTTTCCAGCTGCAGCTGAAACAAATATACCTTTCTCCATGGCTGCAAATGTGGCTACTGCCACACTATCATCATCGAAATCAAATTCACCGTGGCCTAACGCCAAAGAGAGAGACAAAATATCCACACCATCTTCTATTGCCTGGTCTATTGATGCAAGAAAATCAGAAGAGTATACTGAGTTTTTCCATATAGTTTTATAAATAGCCACTCGAGCTCTCGGGGCCAAGCCGCTGGCAGTGCCGACTGCATAACCAAAGTAAGATGCGCTTTCCACATAACCTCCTGCTGCGGTCGAAGCAGTATGAGTGCCATGTCCATCTTCATCTCGTGGAGAGTTCATGGTCATATTGAAGTCAGGATAATTTGCTAGAAGACCCTTGTTGTAAAAACGAGCTCCGATTAGTTTCTTGTTGCACAAGGAAGAGTTGAATTGTTCTCCTGAATCGCACTTCCCTTTCCATCTAGAGGGTACTATCGTCATTCCCTTGTCACTGAAGCTCTTGCTCTCTGGCCAAATTCCGGTGTCAACTACACCAATTATGATGCCTTCGCCATAAGACGAAGCTGGCCATAAACCAGAAGTGGGGCTCAAGCCAAGGAGCTTTGGAGTATGAGTGGTGAGGGGTTTAAGGAGATGATCAGGTGTGGAATGAATGTAACCAGGATAGTTTTTGAGGGCTTCAAGCTCAGAAGGAGTGAGAGTTACACTGAAGCCATGGATAGAATTTGTGTAAGTATGAATGAGTTTTGAGCTGATAGGGAGTTGTGAATTCTCTGATATGGTAGAAAGAGTAGACATATACCAGCTTTGGTGAGTTGAGAAGGCTTTGGGCATAGCTGATCGGTCCATGTGTACAATATAGGTTTGAGACTTTGCTGAAACTGAGTAAACGAAGAAGCTTATGGCCAATAAGATTCTACTCACTACATCTATATTGAGTTTAGTAGCCATGGCTGAACTATGACTAGTTGATGAATCAACACTGACCATTTATGGCCAATATCTCACACGGTAGAGTAGAGGGTGGGAATGGATGAATGAGTGAGTTTTGGATCAGTTGTAGCACTTATACAAAAAAGCAAAGGGCCAATGGGAACCCAAAATTATGAATACTTTTTCAGCATGAATTATTCCACTTCCCCACCATGTGGAAATAATGTCATATAAAGTTAATCTTTCAGGTTTCTGGTCCTAGTTATTCTTTTCCAATATTATCCACCTAGTTCATTATATTCTTTAACTTGTCATAATTAAGTTGGAAGCGTACAGTGGATTTTGGTTGTTGTTCAAGTATGTTCTTCAGTCCATTATTTCACATTTTATGTTTGTCAAATTTCATATCAATATGATCTGAGACTTAGGATTGGATGTGAGAATAAATGAACCACTAATAATGAAAGTTAAAGAGAGTCATTGACCAAATGGCATGCATTGTATTTTTTTCTTTAGCGATAGTGAAACTCATTGTCTTTTTGTTGATGGAGTGGCCTAGCCACGTTACCAGACATCTATGTTTTGGAAGCTTTCTATGACACCACAAATTATTGATTACATACAGGCATACTCAAACTATGCTTAAACGAGAGCTACAGAAATTTGTGTAGTTTAAAGACACTATATGGGATTCTATTTTTGTCATGTACTCTATGATGGATATACTATTTAATATGCAAATTCGAAGGTCAAGTAAGCTATATTTCATGATACTTGTAGTAAATTAAATGATAATAATTAAAGAAATCAAATGATAACTATGATTGGAATTCGAAAAACTTATTGTACTTATTTCATCTTAAAGTTCTCTATCAACTTTGGTATAAGAACACTTAATGAGCACTCATATATAAGACTAGTTTAATGAAAATAATTAAAGATGTAATCTTTCACAAAAAAAAAAAGGTACTATTCAATTTTGAAAGTGCTTTAATACCATTTTTTGGGAAAGTTAGATGTTGATTTTGATGTTTTATTAAGGTTTATTCTTTTGAATGAGTGGAAAGAGACAACACAATTACATACACATATTCCCTCAAAAAAAAATTATATATACATATTAATCAAATTGACTAGGTTCACTTTGGTAGAGACATAGCTTACTCAACATAAAATTATTGTGTGATTGGCAAATTCTAGTTTAAAGTATAAGGAGATAAAAAAAATGTTATAATGTTTAGAGTGGTTTTTTGATATGAAACTATTAAAATAAAAAAAATTAAAATATTTAATAAATATAAAAATATTTTCTAGAACAAAATATGAAATTTTTATATAATTTAATCTATAGTTATTATTTTTATAATCATAATTATTCAGTCAAGTATATCTTTTTTAATAATTTATGTAATAAATAAGTAAATATAAAATAATTATAGATTCTCCTATAAACTAAAATATGAAGTTTGTACCAGTTTTAGATTCAGCATAAAATCTTTAATAAGATTTCTTTTGATAATTTACCAAACTGCTTCATTCTAAAACTTTTTCAAAAGGTTGTTTTTAATTTTTCTAAGAATTTTACCAAATCAACCCATTTATAATATTTTTTTCTATTTTTTCTATAAATATTTAACAACAAAACATATATATATATAAATGTACAAAAGGCATAAGTTTATATGGGTATTACCATTAAAATAACTCAAGTAGTTCATTTAAGCCTTGTTTGGCCAATGGGTTAAAGAATTCGACATGACTAATTGTCCAATCTAATATTAGGACAAGCTAAAGAACTGGACAAATTAATCCCACCCCCAAAATAAGACCACTCATGTCCGATTATTCATCCCACCGAAGAGAGTGGGTTGAATAATTATAATTGAGTGGTATTGTGTTTTTTATTTTATATAAATAATATTTTTAACAAATAGTTTTAAAATATTAATGTTATTATTTTTAAATATTAAATCAAAATTTATCAAAAAATATTTATTTTAAATTGTTAATATTTTTATCATTCAATATTTTTTATTATTTTATGTAATTATGAGATAAAAAATGTGATAAATTATTCATTCTAAATTTAGCCCTACACAGCACCAAACACAAATATAACACTAAAATAACAGTATATAATGTCGTCTATATCTATCCAATCCCCAATCCAATAGTCCAATCTAATACTATTATCCAAACGGACCCTTCAGACTTCACACATTTTGAAATTTCGTTTTTAGTAATTACCAAATTAATTAAACCATTTGAATTAATTAAAGTGCAGAATGGTAATTAACTGTTTACACAGATTCCAGTTTTGTCGGGACAGGATCCGAACTTGTCACGACAGAAACTGAACACAATAAAAAGACAGTGCAAAACAATAAAGAACACAACGAATTTTTACAAGATTCAGAAACTCTTTCGGATAACCTACTCCTTGTGGCCACGCCCAGAGAATAAAACCAATTAATAAAGAATCACAAGTACAAAATATTGACTTTAACAAAACAAGACTCCCTCTTGAGATTTGCCGCAACTTTGTTGTACTTCTCTTCACTAATCTGATCTTGATTGAAACGCTCAACCACTTGAACTCCCTTCAATGGCTAGCGAGTGCTTGCATCCTCCCAACGCAAGGCTTTGTAAAAGACCTTCTCCCGAAGACTACAAACGTTGTGTTCAAATTACAATGTGTATTCACTCATGAACATGGTATAAACTCACCACTAAAAACTAAACACACATATTTCTACAAGATCACGTGAATACTTATGATCTTGAATACAAAGAGGAACTCTCACAAATATTACAATTATGCTCACAAATTATGCATCTAAGAGTTTGATCTTCTCACTGCCTTTAGAGTCATATTTATAGAGTCTTTTTTCGTGCTCATAAAGACTGAGAAATAATTATTCTAATAAAGGCAAGAATAATTGAAGATATTCTTTATTGATGAAGAGTTGCCTTTTTTTGAAGATGCTGATCCGACAGATACGATTTTGGTGGGGACAACTCAGACCCGTGTCGGATCCAAAACAAGCTCAAAAAGGAAACAACAATTAATGACATTAAGGATTCAGTTTCCTGTTTTTCAATTCTTGAGCTGCACGAATATATAAACAAATAATCCATAAATGACTTTGGGTAAGTACTGAATATTTGCAATATAAAACTTCCATTTATAAACAAATTGGGACAATATAAAGCTAAATAAGGAAGCTAATTATTATCCGAAATTCACAAAAGGGAAAGTGAATTTTCGAAAGGGAAACAACCAATTTATCTTTTAAGAAAAAGATATTTCTATAAAAATGTCGATTATAGGATTTACAATCTCCCCATTTGGCAATTTTATAGACAAAGAATATTTATTTTTAAAAGATCCCTGCAAAATACAAGTAAGTGCTTAAAATTACAAGAGTCACAAAATGACTCCCCCTGCGAAAGATAACCAAAGCACAACATAAAACTGTTAACAAAAACCAATAAGAAACAGCAGGTCAGTCAACATAATCAAAGTACCAAAAAATAGAGTTACTCTCTCTCCCCCTCATTGCCTAAGAAAATGCCAAAGAACAAAGAAAACTAAACCAAAAGAGGGACACATCTAGTGTTCTTTTACAGTTATCAAAAGCAAATAAAAAAAGGATCAAAAGGAGTTGTAACCATCAAGGAGCAGGAGAGGGGGATGCACTGATAAGGGCCAACGAAGCAAGAATTTGGCGCTGAGTATCCTTCATGAGAGTGAACCGGTCAGAAAGACTTGTAATTCCTGTCTGGATAAGCGAGATCAGTTGGGACAGCAGGAGTGTCAGTCACAACATTGCTAGAACCAGAACCAGCCAGATTAATGCCTTTGACCTTTCGAGCTGTGGATAGAGCATGGTCATCTTTGATAGTGTAGGTAGGACCAACCAAAGGAGAAGTCAAAGTCTCATGGGACTTCTTCAAAGGACGCTGAGAGTCCAAAAGTTTGTAAATGACTTGTGGAAACATCAAGTGTTGACCCTTGCGTTTGGCACCACTCAAGGACATGATTTGATCAAAAATAACAGCAGCAATATCAATTGCGACTCCAGTCCCAATTTTGAACAATAGAAAGCCATGTCTTGAGTAATGGTAGAGGAATGAGCGGTAGGCATCCAATTAAACATTGCGAATTTGAAAAGAGCACCATAATAATGAGTGAGATCCGTGACTTGTAGAGAGGTGCTTGGTTCCCACACCATGGCTTGACCAACCAACTCGGACAACACTTGATCCTTAGCAAACTCAATAGAATCATCAATCTCAACAGGAACGAGATTGAGGGCTTTAGCAACTTCAAACGGACCAAACTTATACCAATGTCCCCTAACATACACCTTATGAAACATAAAAGAAGACTGGTCCAATAACTCATCATTCAAATTTCCATAAAATTCTTTAACAACCCGAGGCACAAACCCATCAAACCCAGAGAAAGATCGCAACCAGCCCCTTTCCTCTAAGGTAAGTAAGATCCCAAAAACACGATGAGGAGCAAAAAGGAAATTACGCTCACTAATAAAGTGACGATGCTCATAGAATTGCATGTTCTTTTCATTATCATTAAAACAGAAAGTAAGAGAATGAGCTTTGAAAGAACCTGAGGTACGGACAGAAGCACCTTTTTGTTTAGCAAGTTTGGAAGACAATTCGGGAAATACCAATGGTGTGGTGCCTTTTGGGTCAGATGCAACATGAGAGGCTTCTGATGGGTCTTCTTCAGATTCAGCCTCCTCCGCCAAATCAGCAAGAGGAACATTAGGATTTGGCTCGGTCAAGGAAGGGTCCAACTCATGCTCAGAGTCTTCCGTTTCAGGAGAAACATCCTCCGATGAGGTGCAAGGAGGTGGGTTGATTTTTGCCTTCAATTTAAATCGGGATAAAGGAGATGAATCAGAGATGGAGCTGGTACCTTTTGTTGGAGCCACTTTGGCCTTCTTGGCTTTCTTTGTTCTAGTAGCTTTGGTCTTGCGTTTTCCCTTTGCCTTGGGGGTCAACACATCAGGAGATAATGATTATTCAGAGTCATGATCAGATGGATCAGACATAACTTCAGTGGAGATTGATTGGGAATGACTTGTGGCCAAGGCCAGTTTGGCTTTGATTTGACCTTCGGAAGAGGCGAGTGGAACCGCCGAGGCTAGGATTGGCTCAGCATCCAAGTTGGGGAACGAAACTCCTTTACTTGAAGCTCCAAGTACAGTAGATCCCATAGGGCCCGAAAGTGCAAGAACCTTTTTTCTTGCTGTGGTTTTAGGTCGACGGCCTGGTGTAGGAGAGACAACAGGGATTGATGCTGGGACTGAAGGAGTGGCAGAGGGAACTGACTCAGGAACTGTCTCCTGCTGAGACTTTACTGATTTAGAAGATGAACCACGACCTCGAGTTTTCATGGCTGCTAAGAATGAAGCAAGTGAAACACATAGAAAAAAAACCTAAACACTTCGGTTATAAGTGAGAGATTCAACAATAAAACACTAAGTATGAAACAACCAAAGTGAAACCGAATATATAGAGAATTCGGTGCACAAATGAGGCAAGTTCAAAAATGGGTAACCAGATTTTATGTGATAAATTCCAAAATATCTCATTTTTAAAACAAATTCATTCACACCTTAAAATTGGAAACTTTTTGAATATTTTAGAATATATTGATATAAAGAAAATAAATTGCATCAATTAACTTTTCAAACCCCTTTTTTTTATTTTTTTTATTTTTAAGTACACGATTCAAAACAGATTTTATTTTACAATTTTTTTAATTTTATTTTATTACAAAATTGCCGAAAATAGAGTGTAAATTGTCATACCATATGTGTCCATGTAAATGCCAAGTCCTGTTCAAAAGAAACAAGATAACCATATTTTTCACAAATTAGAGAAATGAGTTATAATTCAAATACTAAGTGACCATAATTCGAAAAATATACCAATCACAAAACATATTTGAATCAATTCATTATATGTATGAGTCTTACAACCATCTTACACAGTCTAGTCAACAGGCATGTGTGTGTGCATATGTAATCAATTTGGCGTTTCTTTTTGGCCTTTTAAAGCTAGGGTCATTGCCCATATTTGGCGATTATAGCCTTTTTCAAATTGTAACCATAATGGAGGCTATAACTCTTATACTGATGGTATCCATTTACATTGGTAGAGTATCCTCCAATATAATTGCTAATTACTTGGTACCAACTTACTCAGTGTCGGCTTTCACAAATCAGTATAGGTAGCTCTTTTCCAAATGGAGCCTAAAAAAGAAACTGGATTAAGTAATGCTCAAACAAACATAATGATTTGATCAAATATAAATTGGATGGTCTATAATTTCTCAAATATGGTTTTTTATTCCAATAGAGTATAGCACTTATAACGATCATTTCTAAAATACAAAAAATATGCTCATCAAATTTCTTCCAAACAGGACAAGAGATGTACGCAAACACATATGCAAGGCAAAATAATCAATTTATTGGAAATTTCAAATAAAACAAACCCCCAAGGATTTCTTGAGGGAATCAAATCTAACCGTGTCTAAAGCTTTAGTAAAAATATCTGCAATTTGTTTGTTAGTCTCAACATATTCTAAAATCAATGTTTTGTTTTCAACAAGTTCCCTAATAAAATGATGACGAATGTCAATATGTTTGGTGTGAGAGTGCTGAACAGGATTTTTGGAGATATTAATAGCACTTGTATTATCACAAAAAATGGTTAAAGTTTTAATATCAAATCCATAGTCTGTCAACATTTGTTTCATCCACAAAAGTTGAGTACAACAGCTTCCAGCAGCAATGTACTCAACTTCGGTTGTTGACAAGGAGATGGAGTTTTGTTTTTTACTATGCCACGAGACCAAATTGTTTCCTAAGTAAAAACAACCACCACTTGTACTTTTGCGATCATCAGTGTTTCCTGCCCAATCTGCATCACTATAACACACAATGTTAGAATTTGTTTCTTTGGAGTACCAAATGGCTAAATCAAGAGTATTATTAATGTAACGAATAATTCTTTTTACAGCAATCACATGAGACTCCATGGGGTTCCCTTGGAAACGAGCGCACACTCCAACACTGTAACTGATGTCAGGGCGACTTGCAGTTAAGTAAAGGAGACTCCCAATCATACTCTTGTAAAGAGTTGGATCAACTTTCTTCCCATTTTCATCTTTAGATAATTTGACCGTAGTACCCATTTGAGTTTTAGCAGGTTTAGATGCATCGAGTCCAAATCTTTTCACTAGACTTCTTGCATACTTGCTTTGTGAAATGAAAATTCCCTCATCTAACTGCTTCACTTGAAGTCCTAAGAAGAAATTGAGTTCTCCTACCATGCTCATCTCAAACTCTTCTTGCATTTGTTTCACAAATTCCTGCACTAGAGAATCATTAGTAGAACCAAACACTATATCATCAACATAGATTTGTGTTATCATAATATTTTCATCAAATTTTTTGATAAAAGTGTTTTGTCTACTCCCCCTCTCTTGTACCCCTTTGAGACCAAAAAATGAGTTAGTCTCTCATACCAAGCCCGTGGGGCTTGTTCCAGCCCATACAAAGCTTTTTGCAATTTATAAACATGATTAGGATTGTAAGGATCCTCAAATCCTTTGGGTTGTTCCACATAAGCTTCTTCATTCAAACATCCATTTAAAAAGGTGGATTTTACATCCATTTGGAACAATTTAAAACCAAGAACACATGAAATAGCTAGTAATAATCTTATGGATTCAAGTCTTGCAACAGGGGCAAATGTCTCATCAAAATCAATTCCTTCAACTTGAGTGTACCCCTGTGCAACTAGTCTAGCTTTATTTCTTAATATGGTCCCAAATTCATCAGTTTTATTTTTAAATATCCACTTTGTACCTATAACATTCGTATGACTCAGTCTAGGGAAAGAATCCATACCTCATTCCTTGTGAATTGATCTAGCTCTTCTTGCATAGAATTGATCCATGATTCATCATTTAAGGTTTCCTTAACATTTTTTAGTTCCAAAGTAGAAGTAAAACAAACAAATTGAACCAAATTGACATACCTCTTTCGAGTGACCATACTCTCTTCAAGATTTCCCAGAATAAGGTCAGAAGGGTGATTCTTTTTTACTCTAGTTGATGGTTCTCTTTGAACAGAGTCACAAGAAATAACTAGATTTTCCTTCTCTGTTTGCCCAGTTGTTGTTTTGACAGAATCAGCGTTTGATACATCAGCAGTGGCTGTTGTCACCTCCGAAGGCTAAGCTGTCAGATCTGCCATGTCTTTATGATGTTGAACATCAATGAGCCTGTCAATTTCCTCCTCATGGGAGTACTCAGAAAAATCTTTTAAATCATCTACAACCACATTAGTTGATTCCATAATAGTTTGGGTTCTCATGTTATAGACATGAAAAGCCCTACTATTGGTGGAATAACCAAGAAAAACTCTCATATCGCTTTTGGCATCAAATTTGCCCAGATTCTCACGATCTCTAAGAATATAACACATACACCAAAATACATGAAAATAATTGACATTGAGTTTTCTACCTTTCCAGATTTCATAAGGAGTTTTATTTGTACCTGGACGCAGAAAAACACAATTAATTGTGTAACAAGCTGTATTAATTGCTTCTGCCCACAATTTCTTTGTGAGTTTTTTGTTATTAAGCATAACTCTGGCCATTTCCTGCAAGGTACGGTTTTTCCATTCCACTACCCCATTTTGTTCAAGGGTTTTGGGAGCAGAAAATTCATGCAAAATTCCAAAATATTTACAATATTCATCATAAACAGAATTTTCAAACTCCTTACCATGATCACTTTTATTCTTACAATCTTTCCAATGTTACAATTTTTTTCAACTCTAAGTCTTGTGCATAGTGTTTGAAAAGCTTCAAATGTATCTGATTTTTCTCTTAAGAAATCTACCCAAGTAAATCTAGAAAAATCATCCACACATACAAAAATGTATCTTTTACCATTAATACTTTCAACTTGTATAGGACCCATGAAATCCATATGCAATAATTCTTACACTTTTGAAGTATTAATATCAGATAAAGATTTATGGGAAATTTTCAACTGTTTTCCCAATTGACATGATTCACACTTACCAAGCGATTCTTTACCCAGCTTGGGTATACCACGGATGAGACCTGCATTAGCAATCTTTTTCAAGTTTTTGAAATTTACATGTCCAAGTTTTTCATGCCACAAGTCAGTAATATTAAAACTTGATGAAGACGCATGACATGTGAATTTTTGTGTGAGAGTGTAACAATTATCCAAAGAACGAGAACCTTTGAGAACAATATCACCACTATGATTTAAAACATTACACTCATCATGCGAAAAATTAACAAGAAAACCTCACAAATTTGACTTATGCTAATTAAGTTGGCTTTCAATCCATCAACAAGAAGCACATTTTTCAGTTTCGGTAACCCTTCAATGTTTAGAGTACCTTTACCTAAAATATTTCATGTCATTCCATCCCCAAATGTTACTAGTCCACACTTCAAGGATTTGAATTTGGTAAGTATGTTGGCATCACCTGTCATATGTCTTGAACAACTGCTATCAAAGTATCATGAACTAGATGCATGCATTTTATGACAGGTAAAGGTAGCCAAGCAGACAGGGTTAACTTTCTTGACCCATATTGTTTTTTATTTTGAATTTCTTTTGGAGAAGAATTGATTCATACTACCAAAGTGTTTAACATAATTCTTTTTAAACAAATTTAACAGAGAAAAACATTTAGGTCTTATGTGTCCTTTCATCCCACAAAAATGACAAAATGGTACAAATTGTCCAATGTTTCTTTTTGGAGAAATTTTCTTTAGTTGTAAATCCGTTGGAACAGATGACAACTTTGTGGTCTCAGTAGAATGACTTGTTCCTGCATAACGGTTAGTTGGCACAACAGTCAGATAATTCATAGATTTTACAAAAACCATTTTTCTTGAGGATTCAGATCCATTAGATCCTAACCCACTATAATCACCAACTTTTTTTCCTGCAGAAAGAATATCATCCAATATTCAAGATCTAGGATTAAGCATTTTGACACCTTTTTGCAAAAGATCAATTTCTTTACTCAAAGAATTAATTTCATCATTTTTGGAAGCAATAATCATCTCAAGTTCTTCAATTTTTTCAACAAATTTTTTATTATTGCTAGCCATTAGACGATTCTCATAACACACTTTCAGCCATTGATCATACATTATTTTATAAGACTCTTTTAATGACTCCTCATCTAAGTCAAAATCATTAGAATCAATGTCAGAATTCTCATTATTCTGAACAGAATTATTAAGGCATAACACATCCTTGTAATCGATTGAAGAGAGAACCATACCTTTGTGAACAGAGGTTAAGGCAACACTATTTTCCTCCTCATCACTCTGTTCAGAGTCTTGATCACTCCACGTGGTTGTCATGACTTTCTTTTTCTTTAAGGTATTTGCACACTCAGATTGAATGTGTCTAAATCCTTCACATTCCCTGCACTGAATACCATTTTTATTAGTCTCAAAGGGTTTAGAAAAAATTACCTTTTGGGTTTTTGGATATGGCCTTTTTGTTTCCCAATTTCTTTATGTATTTTTAGAAATTTTTTGTCAGCAGAGCCATCTCATGATCCTCATCATCCGAACTTTCCTTTAGAAGATTTCAAGGCAATAGATTTCTCCTTGATTTCTTCTGTCTTACCTTTTTGTCTAATTTGTTGGTTTAGTTCAAAAGTTCGAAGTGGGCCCATCAATTCTTCTACTTTTATTTTTTCCAGATCTTTTGCTTCTTCAATTGCAGTTAGCTTCGTCTGAAACCTGTCTGGAAGAACACTAACAATTTTTCGAACCAAAACATCCTCTTCAAGTTTTTCACCAAGAGTAAAATATTCGTTAGCAATATCTGACAATTTCTCATAAAATTCAGTGAGAGTTTCATTTTCATTCATTTTCAAATTTTGTAGTGAGCATAACAAGTCTAGAACGCTTGACATCAGCAGTTCCTTCAAATTGAGTTTGAAGGATTTTCCAAGCATCTTTGGCCGAAACACATGGAGAAATCAATTTAATGTAACCTTCACCAACACCATTAAAAATACCATGTAATGCTTTATTATTGTAACTGGACAGTTTATCTTCAGCATCAGTCCAATCGAGTTCAAATTTTACCTTAGTTACATCATCGCTTTCTGCTGGAGGAGTCCAACCACTTAAAACAGCTCTCCAAGCCTTTTCATCTTGAGATTTGGTGAAGGCTCTCATTCTAACTTTCCAATATGGATAGTTCGAATCGTTGAGTAAAGGGGGGTGAGTTATGGAGCCTCCTTCTGTGAAAAAAGACATTGCAAGAACAAGAACAACAAACGAAATAAACCAAGATCACACTCAGAAATGAGTGACCCGCTCTGATACCAATTGAAATTCTATTTTTAGTAATTACCAAATTAATTAAACCATTTGAATTAATTAAAGTGCGGAATGGTAATTAACTGTTTACACAGATTCCAGTTCTATCGGGACAGAATCCGAACTTGTCACGACAGAAACTGAACACAATAAAAAGACAGTGCAAAATAATAAAGAACACAACAAATTTTTACAAGGTTCAGAAACCCTTTCGGATAACTTACTCCTTGGGGCCAGGCCCAGAGAATAAAACCAATTAATAAAGAATCACAAGTACAAAATATTGACTTTAACAAAACAAGACTCCCTCTTGAGATTTGCCGCAACTTTGTTGTACTTCTCTTCACTAATCTGATCTTGATTGAAACGCTCAACCACTTGAACTCCCTTCAATGGCCAGCGAGTGCTTGCATCCTCCCAACGCAAGGCTTTGTAAAAGACCTTCTCCCGAAGACTACAAACGTTGTGTTCAAATTACAATGTGTATTCACTCATGAACATGGTATAAACTCACCACTAAAAACTAAACACACATATTTCTACAAGATCACGTGAATACTTATGATCTTGAATACAAAGAGGAACTCTCACAAATATTACAATTATGCTCACAAATTATGCATCTAAGAGTTTGATCTTCTCACTGCCTTTAGAGTCATATTTATAGAGTCTTTTTTCGTGCTCATAAAGGCGTAGAAAGAATTCTTCTAATAAAGGAAAGAATAATTGAAGATATTCTTGATTGATGAAGAGTTGCCTTTTTTAGAAGATGATGATCCGACAGATACGATTTTGGTGGGGACAGCTCAGACCTGTGTCGAATCTAAAACAAGCTCAAAAAGGAAACAACAATTAATGACATTAAGGATTTAGTTTCCTGTTTTTCAATTCTTGAGCTGCACGAATATATAAACAAATAATCCAAAAATGACTTTGGGTAAGTACTGAATATTTGCAATATAAAACTTCCCTTTATAAACAAATTGGGACAATATAAAGCTAAATAAGGAAGCTAATTATTATCCGAAATTCACAAAAGGGAAAGTGAATTTCCGAAAATTACAATAAACTGAAACAACCAATTTATCTTTTAATAAAAAGATATTTCTATAAAAATGCCGATTATAGGATTTACACCTTTCAAGACAAAAAAAAAAGTATTTCCTGCATGAGAAGAACTTATGATTCACTCTTATCCCTGCAGAGAATGAGTAATCAACCTATTTAGCATTGAGAATCATGCATGCAAATGAACAAAATTGAAGTTTGAGAAAGAAAAAAAAACATAAAGAACAAAATTGATGACTTTTCAACATCGATACAGACGGATCAAACATTGGTTTTTTCACATATATAATTGAAGACAATTAATTTTAGGAAAAAGCATCCAAAATTGTTGAAAGAAAATACAACCTCTTCTTCATTTGTTTCAAAGTGAACAAGTTCAATGAAAGCAACAGAGTGAATCAAGAAAGTTATGAGGAAAAACTCTCTGAAATATTGCTTAAAGAACCTTAGCAATAATCAGAGTGTGTAAGCTTTATTTATAGAACTCAAGAGTAAAAAATTACAGCTAAAGAGTAACAATTTTAACTAATTACATCATTAACTAATCTAACAGGAGATTACACGTAATCAAGCTTACAACAGAAGACTAACTAAGCAAACAATTAAACGAAGCAAACAATTAAACTAAGTCTTATGGTTATCACAAAACCTAAAAAAATAGGGATAAACGTAAGTGGAGCTTAGATGGGCAATAATCTATGAGAATCTGAATCCTCTTGCCATTGCCATTTGTCATATATGGCCTCATTTATTTACAAGGTTGGGCAATAATCTATGAGTACTCTTTTAATTTTCAAACACTACTACACAAAGGGATTCCATAACCACTACACGAGTTGTTGACCCTTCATGGGATTAGCAGTCTATGGTTTATCATGCCAATACATTTTAGAATAAATTAAAATTACGTTACTTGATAATTTTGTTGGGAAAGTGGCTAATGTACAACATATATGGTAGCGTTATAATTTAATGGAACATAGCTTTGTTTTGAGCATTAACAAAACAAAGATGCATCATTATATAAAAGACTAAAGAAAGTGATGTTAAAAGAGAGAGACAGAGTGTAGAGTCAAGTAAAATAAATACTTCAGAACTTGTTCTTCATTTATTTCCTAATTCATCTCTTCACCACTAAAAATATTGCTATAGTACTTCAAACTTGGCCCAAATCACTACATAGTTATAGTTCTCGCAAAGATTCAGGATCAATATTTGTGGCCACTATTGGACTCCTCACAACATATTTACCAGTCTCTTCTACCCAACTCAGTGAGCCTTGAGAAACTTCTGCTTTCAACACCTTTGGACCCTCCAAAGTCAGTTTGTAACTCAACTTCTCATACTTCTTCTTGACTAACTTCATGGGCTCAACCTTCAATTTCAAATCTTTCATGGCAGTGACTTTCACACTATAACTTGAGCTTTCTTTTCCCACATTGGTCAATGTCCTACTGAACTTCACAACTTTGGAGCCATTACCAGAACGTGAACCACCAATTCCATTAAAATAAGCAATGAAAGATGGATAATTCAATTCCAAAGACCGTGGTCCAACACAAGTGTGATTAGACTTTGTAATGATTTGAATCTGTTTTGCTGTGTATTTCATTCCGCACAGAAGCTTAACATAGTCCTCTGATGTTGCATTATAAATGAGCCCAGGATCAACTGCCTTGTTGGGGTGTGATAACCATAAGACTTAGTTTGTTAAATTGTTTGGTTAGTTTTCTGTTGTAATCTTGATTACGTGTAATCTCTTGTTAGATTAGTTAATGTTGTAATTAGTTAAAGTTGTTACTCTTTAGCTATAATTTTGACTCTTGAATTCTATAAATAAAGCTTACACACTTTGAATGTTGCCAAGATTATTTAAGCAATATTTTAGAGAGCTTTTCCTCATAACTTTCTTGATTCACTATGTTGCTTTTATAGAATTTGTTCATGGTATCAAGAGCCCTTGACTAGTGTTTGCGATTTTCTTTACGATCTCCAATGGCTTCCCTCACCTCTGATTCCTCTACTCAAAATGATGATATGACTACACCTCCTACTCCGACAACTGGTACAACTCCGGCGATGGTGGCTGCTGTTGCTCTACCTACGATGTGGAATCCCTTCTCAAATTCCTTAACGTTGTCCCTCACAATCAAACTCGACCATGTGAATTTCCTTGCTTGGAAATTGCGGGTGGTTCCCACCATGATTGGTCATGACCTTGATGAATTCCTTTTCAGCAATGTTTCTCCTCCCAAGAATCTCGGTTCAGGCGACCCTAATCCAGAGATCACTCAATGGAGGTGCAAAGATCAATTACTTCTATCATGGCTTCGTTCCTCCATGTCAGAGTCTATTCTTGCCTCTGTAGCTTCTCATGTCACCTCCTACTCTCTTTGGCATGCATTGGAACAGAGATTCTCAAGTAGTTGAAGGCCAGACTTATTCAATTGAAAGGCCAATTGTCCAATATTCAGAAAGGTAACCTTTCCATTTCTGATTATGTTGACAATTTGGCCATATCTGGATATGTGGTTACTGATAATGATGTTGAGCTTCAACTCCTCAGTGGTCTTGGACCTGAGTATGACTCTGTGGTGTCTAGGATTACCTCAACCATTGAGACGAAATCTCTTGAAGAAATTCAGGCGTTATTGATGGCCCATGAGTGCAGACTTGAACAACATCATCAAATGTCTGATATTTCCTCCAAGATGACTGCAGATCTCACATTTGGCTCATCAAGAACTAGTCCTCCTGCTCCCTACAGGCCTCCTTCTTACTCTGGCCATGGTTAATCTCATGAGCTCTCTTCAAGAAATCTTAGTCGTACATACTCTAGAGGTTCACCTTCTACTTCTCGTCCTTTATATCAAGTATGTTTGAAGTATGGCCATACTGGTGCGATTTGTCATTACAGATTTGACAAAGCTTGTGTGACTCCTAAAGCACCACAAAATCATCCAAAAGCTTATCTGACAGAACATGACATTGAAGCTTGTTGACCCTGATTTTGGTCAACTGACACGGAGTCAAAAATGCTTGATGTAGACAGATATGTTGAAATGAGAATAATGACAAAAACAGTAAAGCACACAAGAATTTATAGTGGTTAGATCCCAGAATCTGGTAATAACCTACGTCCACTTGAGCTGTTATTGATATAATATTTCAAATGAGTGATCAAAGAACTAGGGTTCAATGAGTTTCACCAACCTCTGAAGAACAAAACAATATATCGAATGTGATAGCTCTAGCTCACTCGTAAATCTCTAATCTCCAGTAATTAGAAAGCCAAAAGTCCTTTCCTTGAGCTATCTTCTCGTTATTTATAGGCTCAAGGAAGATTACATGAATTAGTTACAGATATTCTTTCCTAATTAATCAGATATTCAGTAAATCATGGGAGATAATCTCGGATATGACGATGATCTCTATAAGATTATCTTTGAAATATCTGGAATGTACGACCATGCTGGTCGTGATAAAACTCAGCTCCGTGCTTGCAATGTCTTACTGGTCGATAGTCGAATAGAATTCTGCCAAGTGTCAGCCACGTGTTAGAAATCACTTGCCACATCATCCGTGCCTGTTTTTTGGATAACATTTTCCCCCCAAGTTTATTTATTACGAGCAATAAATAAAATTTTAAGGAAACGACCCTTCGACTACCCCACCAGACCTGTCAAAGTAATTTGTGCAATCTTGGGAAAAGTAACCTACCCTTGTCTAATCACGGCTTTTCGGTTCCCAAGTAATCTTTCGACGGCTATCACCCTTCCCCATGCTTCGAAAAAGAGGAAACTGATGATTACTCCCCTTTTATGCTACGGACAAAAATATATATAGTCTCTCCAAAGCCTTATTTTCCTTTTTACGCAAGCTATCACTCTTTCAAGAAACCCTAAAATCAAAGCTTCCATTTTCTTCTGGAGACCGTCTTCCTGCATTTCAAGATTCAGTTCGTGAGTTCTCCGACACTCGAAAACTCTCTCAAATCTCCACGGTCTTTTTTCTGGTAAGTCCAAAACTTTTATGCTCTATATTTTAGTCGTGCATGCTTCTGTGGATTGACTGTTGAGTTCATTTTTTTCTTGGTTAAGATGCATGTCAGTATGGGGTTTAATGGGTGATACTGTATAGGATGATATTTCTATGCCATTAAGGAGTTACGAGTTAGTTTGATAGTTGAGATCACGACTTTAGGACGTAAAACCGAAGTAAAAATTCGATTTTTATGCCAGTTGAAAAACCAAAATTTTCCTGCCCTAAAAGGAGTTGAAAAAGCTTTTTCAAAAAACATTTTGCTTTCACTTTTTGATCTGTTTCTCAAACTGTTCGTGTGAAAAATTAGTTTCTTGTTAGAATGCTGCTGTATAAAAGCTTAACTTTTATACTCGACCAGCGTTATTCTAAAAAAATTTCAAAATTCTTCATCCTCACCTCCCCATTCTTCTGTTCACAGATTTTAATGCCAGATTTGTGGGGAGGTGAGCGACCTATCGACGACGATCTTCTTGCGCAACTGCTTGAAGGCGAATAACAACCAGCCGACCGAGTTCACGAGATTCCATTTTCCAGAGTTTCTTCTAGACCTCAACCATCACCACCTCAAATGGCCCGTTCTAAATCTCCAGGCAAGAAAAAACCAAACTCTGAAAACAATCGAAATTCATCTGCCCAGCCTGATTCGCAGGCCAGGATTCCCTCGACCAGTGGTCGAGAAAACATCGCCCCGGACCCCCGTATCCAAGTTAGGGCTCGCCCTAGGCATCAAAACCTTCCTGATGTTGAGTGGTATCTTTCGCCTACCAGCCAGGTGACTCCCCGGATGCTCGCCAATTATCTTAGGAAGTATCCCTTTACCGGGGTTAATCTCAAAATCCCTGCTGCTGACCAAAGAGCTAACCTGCCTGGGGGCGCCTATAGCGCTTGGTCCAGGTATCACATAGAGGCGGGGGCTATCCTCCCTCTACATCCATTCTACCAGGGGGTGGCCAACTACTTCGGTGTTGCCCCCTTTCAAATTACCCCAAACAGATATAGAATGCTGGCCGCACTCTATATCCTTTGTAAACTCAAAAAATGGCCAGATCCCACTCCCCACGAGGTCAACTTCATTTTTGATCTTAAGTCCAACCCTCAACAATACGGGACGGGCTTCTTTCATCTTTGTCACCACGAAACAAACCAAAAGTTCCTGAGTAAGACTACTCACATTTCCAACGTGGGGAAGTACAATCAAGAGTATTTCCTTACGCCAGACATGACTACGAACAACCTGGCCTTCGCTCGAGGAGGTAAATGTCACTTTTCATTGGTCGCTACTTTTCCTTAGCAAACTCTTCTGCACTTCTCTAAAGTATATTGTGCCTTTCAGGACCATGGTTACGCCCAAACCCAACACCAGACATGGTGTTGAGGTCCAATGCACTGGCCAGGATGGCAGGCGCTGAAAAAAGCGTTAAGTCCTTGGTCACTGATGAAAATCTGAGGCTATCTGGCCTCCTGGCTCCTCGCCATGAAACAAGAGGACCCGTGGTGGCAGATGCCACTGCCGAGGGGGATCCCGAGCAGCAACCCCCAGCGTCTCCTCCCCGAAGGAGGCCAACGGGGGTTACGATCAGGGAACCCACTGGCGACCCTTTAGCAGAGAGGCCTTCTGCGCCCCAAGGGAAGGGGAAACAAAAGGCAAACGAGCCCGTCATAGACTTGGATGTGTCTTCAGACAAAAACGGCATTGTTATTCTGCTTTTAAAAAGCTTGCCAATTCCCTGTCACTTATTTGACGGGGACAGCAATTTTACGTATACTCCAAATCTAGGGCCAGACTTCTTCATGCCAAATAGTAAGTGTATGACTAATAGAGTCAGTAGTGTAGCGACAAGTAGTTGTAGCTCGGGTATTAAACTTTGTGGCCTCTTTTATGATTTTCCATGATTTTTTATCTACTTTTGTCTTAATGCCTGCATTTTTTTCTTTATCTACAGAGATGGCTTCCCCCAACGTTTTTTATCTGTACCAGACCCAGGAGGAAGAGGAAGTCCCCCTGGTTCTATGGAAATCAGCTAGGAGGCATGATGGCGAATCAAGCCAAGCACCCCCGGCCAAGAAGGGTCGAACAATTGATCCTTCCAAGGACGGACCTACTGGCCAACCTTCTGCCCAACCTCCTACTCCTGCTGAAAAGGAGACTGCCCCTGCTGCCAACCCCCCGCCTGCAGCCCGAAGGGAATTGGCCCCGCAAGCAGAACCTCCTGGGACCAAACTCTCGAACCGCTCCCTCTGATCAGCTAAAGATCGCCTTGCTCATATCCTTAAGCATGACCGTTGCAGGGAGGCAATGGCTGAAGCTGAGAGCATGGGGGTCGATCACATCCTTAACAGGGCTCTTAACGAAGTGGCCAGTGTAAGTATTCTTTCTTTTGGCCTTTATCTTTCCTTCTTGTAATATTGCCTAACTTTTATTCCTTGATTGCAGGCAATGCTGACTATAACTGCTGCTCGTACTCGCGCTAGTGCTAGCATCGAGCAGGCTCGGGCAAAGGCCGTTGAGGAGTTTCAGGCGAAAGCCATCGAGGAGCTTCAGGCTGTAGAAGCCAGGCATGCTGGGGAGTTGGAGGTGGTCACCTAGCAGAAGGATGCTTTGGTGGCAAAGCTGGCGAAGAATGAAGCTTCTCAGGCAGCTTTGAAGAAGTAGAGGGACGATTACCAAGAGTCCATTCGAGTCCAATATCGTGAAGTCAAGAGACTTAAGGAGGAGCACCTCGCTAAGGACAAGACCATAGTTGTTCTTGAGAGCCAAGTGGAACAGCTTAAGCTTACCAATGCCAAGGATCTGGAGAGGTACAAGAACGCGACACTTCAGTGTTTCTACGACTTTTGGAAACACAACCAAGGTGCCGATTTCAGTTACCTTCCAGCAGAGGCCAGGAAGGCCGAGCTAGCGCGTTGTGCGGGTCGGTTAGCTGCTGAAGAAGAAAGAGTAAGGGTCCCTGCTTCCCCAAGTATCCAGCCAGCGGCCGATTTGGAGGGAGGAGAAGCTGCAGCTGACTAAACTGCTCCAATAGATCCTCCTGCCCCCCAGGTTCCTTAAAGTTTTTTTTGTTCTTTTTCTTTTCTTTAATTACACGACCTCGGGTCGTGATGTAAAGACTGAATTTTTATTTTTAATTTTGCTGCATGGGCAACAAACTTTCCTTTTACTTTAAACAATTACATCCAAGCAGTACTGCTTGCGGTGTAAGAGAATGCTTTTTTGATATTATAATTTTCTCTTTATTACAACATCTGTTCGCATGACCGAACTTAGCATAGTACTTTGGCCTTATTAACAAAATATAAATTTTGAAAAATACTCTAAGTATCGTAGCATGCTTTCACTCATTTTGTTCATGTGTTTACATACCTCTTGGTATGCTTTGCTATCGATGTACCTTATATGCCCCCCAAGTGACTGAGGAGCTTTAGGTCCTTGGTCACTTGCCTTGACCACGACCCGTTCGAACATTGCTGCTCGAAATAACTTGTAAAATATAGAATACATCAAAACAACACACATAGTGAACAAATACTTGTAAATAAAATTTACAAAGGTTGGCAAGAATGACTGGCTGCACACAGTCCCTTATAATTCTCGTATTAAAAATGGACTAAACATGTCTTTACGAGTGATCTTTAAAAAGATCTTACACTTATAAGCGATTAGCCATATAATATGGCTAACCCTTTTTCAGAACTTGTAAAAAGTAAAAATTAATACAAGCTAGTCCTTTAAAAAGGATTGTTTATTGATAATACTTGCGCAGGTGTTCTCCATTCCAGTAGCGAGGAACGAGATCTCCATTTAAGCGTGCAAGTTTATAGGTGCCTGGATGAAGGACTTCTTCAATCTGGTAAGGTCCTTCCCAGTTTGGTCCGAGTACTCCAGCAGTTGGGTCGCGGGTATTTAAGAAAACTCGTCGAAGTACTAGGTCTCCAACGTTGAATTTTCTTTCTTTCACCTTTGAGTTAAAATACCGAGCGACTTTTTGCTGGTACGCAGCTACTCGGAGTTGGGCTTTTTCCCGTTTCTCTTCAAGTGAGTCTAGGGACTCCATCATCAGTTGGCTATTCTGGTCCTGGTCGTATGTAATTCGTCGATGTGAGGGCGGATCTAACTCAACAGGCAACATAGCTTCATACCCGTACGCTAAGGAGAACGAGGTATGACCTTTCGCTGTTCGATGAGAAGTTCTATACTACTAGAGTACTTCAGGCAGTTGTTCTGGCCATGCTCCTTTAGCGTCTTCAAGTCTTTTCTTCAGGGTATCTTTAAGTGTTTTGGTCACTGCTTCGACTTGCCCATTTGCTTGTGGGTGTGCGACTGAAGAAAAGCTTTTGACGATTCCATGCCTTTGGCAGAAGTCTGTGAATAAGTCGCTGTCAAACTGGGTGCCGTTGTCTGAGACAATTTTTCGAGGCAAACCATATCGGCAAACAATGTTCTTGATGACAAAGTCAAGAACTTTCTTGGTCGTTATGGTAGCGAGCGGCTCAGCTTCGGCCCATTTGGGGAAGTAGTCGACTGCTACGATTGCATATTTTACTTCACCCTTCCCTGTTGGCAGGGATCCAATCAAGTCTATACCCCATACTGCGAAAAGCCAAGGACTCTGCATCTGCTTTAACTCATTGGAAGCTGCGCGTGGGATCTTGGAAAACCTTTGACACTTATCGCATTTTTCCACAAACTCCATTGAGTCTTCATTCATAGTCGGCCAGAAATAACCCTGCCTCAGAATCTTTTTTGACAAGCTCTGCCCCCCAGCGTGGTCCCCACAGAAGCCTTCATGTACTTCCTTCATTAGTTCTTTAGCCTTTTCCGGTGTAATGCATCTGAGCAGTGGCATGGAATATCCTCTTCGATAAAGGACACCATCGACCAGTATATGCCTAGCAGCCTGTCTTTGAAGGGTTCTGGCTTTGTTTCTATCTGCTGGTAGTACACCATTTGTGAGATACTCCAAGTATGGCGCCATCCATGTATCCTCCATCCAGATTTCCATATTAATGTCGTCTGCTCGTATGCTCGGTTCGCATAATCTCTCTACTGGCACTATATTCAAAGTGTCAGCGTCTTTCGCACTTGCGAGTTTGGCTAAGGCATCTGCGTTTGAATTCTGATCTCGGGGAATTTGCAGGAGGGTATACTTTTCGAATTGCGCCAACATATCTCTAGTTTTGTTTAAGTAGGCCACCATTTTGAGGCCCCGTGCTTGATACTCCCCTAAGACTTGATTCACTACCAGCTGTGAATCACTGTAGATATCAAGCACTTTTATATTCATGTCTTTGGCTAACCTTAGTCCTGCGAGGAGTGCTTCATATTCGGCCTCATTGTTCGATGCGGTGAAATCGAACCTAATAGCGCAGTGAAATCGATGCCCTTCTGGCATTATCAATATCATTCCTGCTCCTGCGTGAGATTCGTTGGACGATCCATTCATGACTTACCTCCACGAAGGAGCTTTGACTTGTGCCTCGGGCGCACTAGGCTCTTCGCACTGCTCGTCGTCTGGGATCTCAGTGAATTCAGCGATAAGGTCAGCCAAGACTTGTCCTTTTACTGCTACTCGCGGTGAATATGTGATATCGAACTGCCCGAGTTCAACTGCCCATTTCAAAAAGCGCCAAACTGCCTCTGGCTTTTGCAGAACTTGTCGAAGGGGTTGGTCAGTTAAGACTGTGATGGGATGGGCTTGGAAGTAAGGACGTAACTTCCTTGAGGCCAAAATCAAGCAATAGGCTAACCTTTCGATCGATTAACCTCTTGCTTACATAGTAAACTACCTTTTGTACGCCTTCTTCCTCTCACACTAGCACCGCACTGGCAGCAAATTCGGTGATCGCCAGGTAAATGAACAAAGTTTCTCTGTCCATGGGTTTTGATAAAATAGGAGGTTGTGCCATGTGCGCCTTTAAGGCCTGGAAAGCCTACTCGTAGTCTCCTGTCCATTCGAATTTCTTGTTGCCTCTAAGTAGATTGAAGAAATGAATCTACTTAGTGCGACAATTCTTCCAGTTAAACTTTGAACATCCTTGATTTTCATTGGCGATTTCATGTCGATCAGGGCTTTTATCTTGTCGGGGTTGGCCTCGATTCCTCTCGAATTAACAATAAACCCCAAAAATTTCCCTGATCCTACTCCGAAGGAACATTTGAGAGGATTTAACTTCATCTGATATTTGTTCAGAACGTTGAAACACTCTTGTAAATCCTTCACATGTCCTTCTGCTTTTTTTGACTTTACCAGCATGTCGTCCACGTACACCTCCATGTTTACTCCGATTAACTCCTTAATTATGTGGTTGACCAATCGCTGGTAAGTCGCACCAGCGTTTTTCAGTCCGAAGGGCATTACTTTATAATAGTATAACCCTGTATCGGTCCGAAAGCTAATGTGATCCTCGTCAGGGGGATGCATACTGATCTGATTGTATCATTTGTATGCATCCATGAAGGAGAGGATCTCATGTCCTGCAGTTGCATCGACCAACTGGTCGATCCTTGGGAGAGGGAAGCAATCCTTTGGGTAGGCTTTATTGAGGTCTGTGAAATCCTTATCGAGCAGCCTTCTTTTCTGTTGCACGGGTGGAAAACTCTTGTCAACGTTCAGGACATGGCTGATAACTGCAGGATCTATCCCAGCCATGTCTTTGTGTGACCAGGCAAAAACTTCCTGGTTCTTTCTCAAAAATTCCACCAGTGCATACTTCGTTATTGCTTCTAAGTTTTTCCCGACCTTTACCACTCTGGTAGAGTCTTCTTCGTCAAGTTAGACTTCTTCCAAGTCCTCGACTGGTCCAACATCTTCCTCAAAATCCCCAAAGCGAGGATCTAAGTCCTTATCCTCACTTTGGGAAACACCCTATTTGGTGACTCCATCACCGGATTGGGCTTGTGTATCAATTGCCATCTGCAACCTATCTGGGGGAGTGCTTTTCGACGTTCCCTTCTTCGCCTTTGTAACTGAGGCATTGTAGCACTCCCTTGCTTCTCTCTGATTTCCTAACACGCGTCCTACCCCTGCGTCTGTCGGGAATTTCATGGCCAAGTGCCATACTGAGCTGACGGCCCAAAGATCAACCAGTATGGGCCTTCCAATAACAGCATTGTACGCCAAAGGACAATCGATTACTATAAAAGTAGCGAGTAATGTCCTGGTAGCATGTGATGTACCTGCTGTGACTGGAAGTCTGATTGACCCTACTGGGGCGAGTCCCTCGCCAGAGAAGCCGTAAATTGTTTGGTTGCAGGGCTCCAAGTCCTTCACAGACAACTTCATGCGTTCCAGTGAAGATTTGTACAGGATGTTCACTGAACTTCCTGTATCCACTAGTACTCTTTTCACCATCATGTTGGTGATTTGAACGTCCACAATCAGCAGATCGGAATGTGGGAACCGGACATGCTGGGCATCGCTATCAGAGAAGGTTATCTCACCATCCTCTGACTGAGCCTTCTTCGATGCCCTGTCCTCCACAGTCATCATCTCGATGTCCTGGTCGTGACGTAGGGTCCGAGCATATCGTTCCCTCACCTTTCCACTGCTTCCCGCAAGGTGCGGGCCTCCGTAGATGGTGAGTAAAGTGCCAGCTATGGGGTCAGGCTGCAAAGGTGGCGAGCGTTGGCGTGTGGGCGCATGCTCGTTGCCACCTGGAGCCTCTCGTTGGGAATTTCCTGAGGTCTGTACATATCTTCTCAAGTGCCCTTGTCTAATAAGGAACTTGATTTCATCCTTTAGCTAGTTTTATTCATTTGTATCATGTCTGTAGTCGTTATGATAACGACAGAACTTGGTAGTGTCTCTCTTCGAAATATCTTTTTGAATGAGAGCAGGTCTTTTATAAGGCACACTGGAACTCATGGCCTGATACACCTCTCCTCGAGACTTAATAAGGGCAGTGTAGTTAGTGAACCAAGGTTCATAACAATTACCCTTGGCTCGTTTATTGTCAGAGGTGGAAAGCTCATTATGTGGCCGTTTCCCCCCATTCTTGCCATTTCCATTGTCATTCCCGTTGCCTTTGCCTTTGCCGTTGCCGTTGGGTTTTGACCCATTGGCGGCTTTGGCGGGCTCTGCAGTCCCCTTATCCTTGCCTGGGGGCTTTCCTTCACTGGCAATGGCATCTTCGAGCTTGATGTATCGATCAGCTCGATCCAAAAATTCCTGGGTAGTCTTGACCCCATGCTTTCTGAGGCTGTTCCAAAGAGGCGTGCGGCGCTTAACTCCTGCAGTTATGGCCATCATCTTGCCTTCGTCTCCCACTGTTTTGGCTCCAGGAGCTGCTCGCATAAAACGTTGGACGTAATCCTTCACTGGTTCTCTGTCTTGCTGGCGTATTTCGACCAGCTAATTTGCCTCAGTTGGGTGCACACAACCCGCATAGAATTGTCCGTAAAATTCATTTACGAACATCTCCCAAGAAATAATACTTGCAGGAGGGAATTTGAAAAACCACTCCTGTGCAGCATCAGAAAGTGTTGCAGGAAAGATCCTGCACCGAGCGTCTTCGGACACTTTTTGAATGTCCATTTGTATCTCAAACTTGTTGACATGAGATACTAGGTCACCATACCCGTCAAAGTTTGGAAGCGTAGGCATCTTAAACTTGCTAGGAGTTTCTACCATAGCTATCCTTTGAACAAAAGGAGTGCCCTTTCTCCTATCGTGATCGATATAAGACGTTCTTCCCCCGACCAGCTGTTGCACTGCCTGGTTGAGGGCATCTATCTGGGCTTGCACGGCGCTAGGAATCGCCGGGGCCTCTGCTGCTGGAGGAATGTACTCATTGTGCTGTTCCCTGCGATCATTGAGTACATCTCTTAAATCCTCATCTCTTCTTTGTTGCTCGCTGACTCCGAGCCGGTTGAAGACGTTATTTTGTCTGGGCTGCCCCCCAACGTCACGTCTTTCGGGTTGGTCATCCCTAGGTGGTGGGCTTCTGCCCCCACCTCTTTCTTCATTTCTCCGACTGGCGTTTCCTCTGCCTGAGTCGGCCTCATTATAACCATGGCCATCTCTGAACCTCGACTGGCCATGGTGGGATTGACTGTTCCCTCGGTTGACTCCTCGGGCTGGAATGTCCCGAGCGTGAAAGGATGGCCTACGTTGGTCGGTGGGTCCCCGTGCATTGTCATGCCGTGGGGGGCCCCGGACCACAGAGCCTATCTCCGAGTTCCTTCTGTTACCAGAAGAACGCTGCCCTCTGCTCGGTGGGTTCGGCTCTTCGCCCCTATGGCGTCTAGGACTGCGGGGGATTGCCGCGACCAGCCTGGGATGGAGGCTGCGCTTCAGGATCCCTTAGAGGGACATCGTCCTGAGGCATTGGTGGCTACTCGGGCCTTTGGGGGCTCGAGGGCTGGATCGGCGGGCTAGGATTAGGGCCCCTTTGGGGTGGCCCATTTGAAGGTTTATCAGGCTGCGATGTAGGTGCAGCCTGATTCCTAGCCAGCTGTAGGGCTGCTTCGAGGGCTGCCATGGCTTCCCTCTAGCAACGTTCCATCTCCGCCTACCTTTCACTTAGTTTCAGGCGCTGTCGCTCAATCTCTTGTTGCTTCCGTACCATAATCTTGGCAGCACTTTCCTGGCTGGCCCTCAGATTGGCCAGTTCGTCCTGCAATACCCCCAGGGTATTCTTCAGCGTCTCAGAATCCAGTTCTTCCTCATCAAATTCCAAATGTGGCTCATCTTTGGTCACGTTTGGAGGAGGAGGCGGTTAAGATGGTGCAGTGCTAGCCACCTGCCTAGTCTTCTTTGTTGTTTTCGCCATTGATACTTCAACAATATTATATCAAGCTCTCAATGAAAGCACCAGAATGTTGACCTTGATTTTGGTCAACTGACACGGAGTCAAAAATGCTTGATGTAGACAAATATGTTGAAATGAGAATAATGACAAAAACAATAAAGCACACAAGAATTTATAGTGGTTCGATCCCAGAATCTGGTAATAACCTACGTCCACTTGAGCTGTTATTGATATAATATTTCGAAGGAGTGATCAAAGAACTAGGGTTCAATGAGTTTCACCAACCTCTGAAGAACAAAACAATATATTGAATGTGATAGCTCTATCTCACTCGTAAATTTCTAATCTCCAGTAATTAGAAAGCCAAAAGTCCTTTCCTTGAGCTATCTTCTCATTATTTATAGGCTCAAGGAAGATTACATGAATTAGTTACAGATATTCTTTCCTAATTAATCGGATATTCAGTAAATTATGGGAGATAATCTCGAATATGACGATGATCTCTATAAGATTATCTTTGAAATATCTGGAATGTACGACCATGCTGGTCGTGATAAAACTCAGCTCCGTGCTTGCAATGTCTTACTGGTCGATAGTCGAACAGAATTCTGCCAGGTGTCAGCCACGTGTTAGAAATCACTTGCCACGTCATTCGTGCCTATTTTTTGGATAACAAAGCTGAACCCCAAGCCTATATTGCCTCAACCAATTCCGTTTTCGTTGATGATTAGATGTGGTATGCTGATATTGGGGCAACCAACCATGTTGCCTTTGGCATGGAGCCATTGGATTCTACTCTTCCATACACTAGCAGTGAAACTCTTGCTGTAGGAAATGGTAAGAAATTTCACATCTCTCATATTGGTACAGCCACTTTACCTTCCTCTTCCTCTAATCCCTTGCATCAAAATTTTGTGTTAAAAGTGCCTAACATTACTAAGAACTTAGTTAGTGTTTCTAAACGTACTAAAGATAATGATGTCTATCTTGAATTTCACAAGTCTCTATGTTTTGTTAAGGACAAACAATCAGGGAATGTTTTACTCAAAGGGAAGGTTAAAAATGGTCTCTACTTTCTAGGAGAGGATAGCCCCAGCTCTATACCAACACCTCTGCAATGCCATCTTGCCACCTTGTCTTCACCAAATTCGAGTCCTGTCTTTTCAAATTCATTTTCTACTAATTCGTGTATCACAGATTGTACCTCTGCTATTGCAGACTACTATTTTAATGATTTTTCAATCAATAAAAATAAAGAGTTAGCTTCTTTTACTGAATCTGATCCTAAAGCTTATGTTTCTACCTTAAATGATGACATTAATATATGGCATTACAAACTTGGTCACCCCTCTTCTAGAATACTTAGTAAAATACTCTCTTAGGTTTCCTATTCTTATTCACTAAAGAATCTTCAATTTTGTGATGCTTGTCAACAAGGGAAAAACCACAAACAACCATTTCCATTATCCTCTTCTAGGGCCTCTCAACCTCTAGAACTCATTCATACCGATCTCTGGGGTCCATCTCACACTTTATCCAAAGTTGGTTATAAATATTATGTGCATTTAATTGGTGATGATTGTAACAACCTGGTTACCCCAGAACAGTTACGGTGAACCGAAAATTTAACTCGCTACTCGAGTCCTTTGGTTAAAAACGTGCTTCTAGTGTTATTAATAGGCTAAGGTGGAAAACCAATCAAAAGGAAAGGATATATTTTATTTAACGCATAAAACTGTTCATGGCCCATAAAAAACATTTACAAGTTATTTACAACTAAAAATGTTCATTATTGTTTCAAATTTACCACCCGCTGACCTAAGTGGCAAAAACAGGGTAAACCCCCTAGTTCCTCTGAGAACTCCTTGGCCGTGGTGGTCAAGCGGACACATATGTACACATCACCACCTAAGCTCTCCACTCAAGGCTGGGTGAGCTTTTCTTTCCATTTACCTGCACCACATAGCACCCATGAGCCAAAGCCTAGCAAGAAAACACAATATAGCAAACATATAATATCAAATGATGATCATAACAATCATACAGAACTTATAGCTCTGAACAGATGAGTGAATATCAATTTGTGTTTACAGTAACCATGAATGAGCTTATAGCTCTAATCATATGAGTGATTTAATACTTGAGGTTCTGGTAAACCATAATGAGTGACTGACAAGCAAGTCACTAGTTTAAACAAATGAAAGACTAATGGGTAAGTCTCTAACTTAACAGATGAGTGACTGATGGGTAAGTCACTAGCTTAACAAATGAGAGATTGATGGATAAGTCTCACGGGCTCAACACCCACAGCCATGTGACTAAATAGTCATTGTGGCTCTAAGTGACTAGCCTTTGGCTAGACAAGCGCTTATAGTATTCATCGAACTTGAGGTCGGTTCGGCATTAATGCTCTTTTGAGTCATTCAATGCAGATGTCGATTAGATCTAATCTTTGTTGGCTTGCGTTGATCACACTAAGGTCGTCCCTGACTTATGAGTCAGCACTGTGTGACCAATTCCCAGTACCACTGCCGAACTTGACTAATGAGTCACAGCTTCACAGTTGATACTGACACATTTGCCAATTCTGACTAATGAGTCAGTGCCATTCATAAATGAGCAAGATTTGCTAAGCATTCAATATTCAACCCATGTCCACATTTACACATTCAACAAGCCTCATGAATAATCATTCATGTCACATATAGGGTGCAGTTCTCTTACCTCTGGTTCGAGCGAGAAATATAATAAGAACGATTCCTGAGAACAATCGACCTTTTGATTCCTTAGCGGTTACCTAATCATAACCAATAATAACCTCCATTAATGAAAATCAACAATAAAAGGGTCTCAATTAATGAAAACCCCACTCTTGGGACCTCGAAACGTGCCCACACGGTGAGTAGATCCGATCCCGGGCCTTAAGGATTGAAACCCCGAGCCAAAAACCCTTAAAAACACTCAAAATGGGATTCTGAAGGAACAGAGTAGCGCTACAGCACTGCTCACTAGCACCCTAGCGCTATACTCAGAACCCCAAACTGCCCAACAGAGCACTGGGTAGCGCTATAGCGCCCTCTGGTGGGCTACACCCAGCCAGATCCTCCCCTGAAACCTCTTCCTTCGACTCCTTCAATTCCAACTCGATTCCAATGCTTCCAAACCTCATTTTTGATGCCAAATGAACCCAAAAACCATCCCCACATGCCCTAAGCATCACAACCACAAGAACCCTAGCCAAAAACTCCCAACAAAACCAATCATCCAACCTAGAAATCTCAGCTGAAAACCAAAGCTAAAACAGAGCAAACCAGGAAATTTAATGGCTAGAAACTTACCTCAAGCTCAGATTATGATGCTCTTCAATGGTGGAACACACTCCCAAGCTCTCAAGAATTACTTCCCAAGCTTGAATCCTCAAGTTAAGCTCAAAAATCCAAAGAGAAAAAGAACAAAAACAGGTACGGGAGAAGCTCTTAAAGTTACTATGTTTTCTCTTTCTTTGTTACGGGAGAAACAGCGACATTCTTAAAGTTATGGGAGAAGCTCTTAAAGTTACTATGTTTTCCCCACACTCATGAGCAGAATGGTAGCGCCGAATGAAAGCATAGGCATATCACTGAGATAGGTCTTACTCTACTTGCCAAATCTGGTCTTGACTTTACTTACTGGTGGCATGCATTTCAGTGTGTTGTGTACACCATTAACAGGCTCCCCACACCGGTTTTTGATGATTTGAGTCCCATCAATGTTTATATGGTCAAAAACCTGATTATATGTTCTTAAAGACATTTGGGTGCATATGTTTTCCTCATCTCAGACCTTACAACACTCATAAGCTTGATTTTAGGTCTGAGCCTTGTGTCTTTTTGGGGTATTCACCTCAACACAAAGGATATATTTGTGAGAATGTCGCTGGTCGAATATTCATTGCACAAAATGTTATCTTTGATGAAACCAGATTCTCAGCTTCACTTTCAACAGCTGAATCACATGTACAAACTTATCCTAATCTCTCTTTTCCTACTGCTACATTTTCCACTTCCAATCTAAAACATGCTACTGGTACTAACTTCACTCCTGGTGTCTCTTTGCCTGACAATAATGCCTCTATTTCTGCTGCTGCACCTTAGCCTATACACGTACCTTTTTCATCTCTACCAGTACCTGATCAGTAGCCATTTGCTCATGTTGGTACTACTGTTTCCACCATTGATGCAGTTGATCAGAACGTGGTCCAACACAAGTGTGATTAGACTTCGTAATGATTTGAATTTGTTTTGCTGTGTATTTCATTCCGCACAGAAGCTTAACATATTCCTTTGATGTTGCATTATAAATGAGCCCATGATCAACTGCCTTGTTGGGGTGAATATGGCCAGCACCAGTATCTAGGCCTCGGATATTGAAGTTGTCCTCATCTTGAATGGGCTTTTGGGTGTTGTCCAATGGGTTTTCTGTGGTCATAAGAGTTGACAGAATGGCTGCTGGGCTCCAGTAAGGGTGGAATGATTTGATCACGGCTACCATGCCTGCAACATGAGGCGCAGCCATGGAAGTGCCTGAATCGATATGGAAATCACTGAACAAAGGCCCTAATTCATCCTTAGCTACTAAGCTTATTAGAGACCAGGCAACCAAGATTGATGAACCAGGGGCCAAAATATCCGGCTCTAACACATTTGGGCAGTTCAAAAATGGCCCTCTAGAGCTATAGCCATCCAATTTTGGAGCTGGTTTTGAACTTAGGAAGGTTTTCTTAAACTCAAGTCTTCCAATGGGATTTTAGCTATTTCTGATATAATTTATAACAGCGTCGCCATCTTTTAAGCCGAGAAACGCAGCTCTAAATGAGCCTCTAGTATAATAATTAGAAAACGAGTAATTACCAATAAAGACAGCTCCAAACACTTTAGCAGACTGGACGGTCTCTACATGATTACTTATTATAATACTCTAGTTGACTTTGCATACAACAATCTTGTCTCTAACTTTCTTAATTTGTTTCAAATATGAGCACTCACCTAAGAAAGCAAAGCGAACTTGGAGTTTAGAAGACTTTCTGGGATATAATAAATTGAAGTTGATCTTAAAACCATTTCCCAAAATGATTGTTCCTTTGAAAACTTTGTCTACAGTACTAGCTTTTACCGTGGTTATCCATTGTGTTGCATTGATTACTGTTCCTAGTCCTGGGCCATGGTTTCCAGCTGCAGCTGAAACACATATGCCTTTCTCCATGGCAGCAAATATGGCTACTGCCACACTATCATCCCCCAAATCAAATTCAGCATCGTCTAACACCAAAGAGAGAGACAAAATATCCACACCATCTTTTATTGCCTGGTCTATTGCTGCAAGAAAATTAGAAGAGTATGTTGAGTAATTCCATTTAGTTTTATAAATAGCCACTCGAGCTCTGGGAGCCAAGCCACTGGCGGTGCCAGCTGCATAACCAAAGTAAGACGTGCCTTTCACGTAGCCTCCAGCTGCGGTCGAAGCAGTATGCGTGCCATGTCTATCTTCATCTCGTGGAGAGTCCATGGTGATTTTGGAATGGAGCTTATTAGCTCGAAACCCTTTGTTGTAAAAACGAGCTCCGATTAGTTTTTTATTGCACAAGGAAGATTTGAATTGTTCTCCTCACTCACACTTCCCTTTTCATCTAGAAGGCACAATGGTCATTCCTTTGTCACTAAAGCTCTTGCTCTCTGGGCAAACTCTGGTGTCAACTACACTGATTATGTAAATCATAAAATTGGCAAATTTTATAGAAATATCTTTTTATTTAAAAAATAATTTTACTTTCTCATTATTATAATTTTCGGAATATTACTTTCTCATTATTGTGATTTTCAGAATATTATTGGCTAGAAGGTTTTCATATTATTCCTTATTTAGCTTGATTTTACCACAATATGATTATAAAGGGAAGTTGTATATTTGTTATATAAAGCAAATATTCTATACTTACTCAAAATCATTTCTAGAATATTTGTCTTTTATTTTTCATGCTGCTCAAGGTAATATACTCCAGGAAACTAAATCTTGAAGTAATTAATTGTTATATTTATCTTGAGATATTTGCTCTGCCACAGGTATTAGCTGTCCCCACCAAATTCGTATCTGTCAGATCTGAATCTTCTAAGAATAGAAACTCTTTATCAATCAAGAATATCTTCAAATATTCTTGCTTTTATCAGGAGATTCTTTCTCAGCCTTTTTGAGCACGAATTGGACTCTATAAATATACTTCTAAGGTCTTGAGAAAAAGTGAACTCTTTGGTGCATAGTTTGTGAGTGAATTGTAATATCTGTGAGAGTTCATTATTTGTATTCAAGATCATAGTATTCACGTGATCTTGTAGTAAAATGAGTGCTTAGTTTTTGTGGTAAGTTTATATCACTATCCTGAGTGAATACATGTTGTAATTTGAACACAATTTTTATAGTCTTCGGGAGAGGATTTTTACAAGCCTTGCGTCGGGAGGATGCAAGCACTCGCTAGCCATTGAAGGGAGTTCAAGTGGTTGAGTGTTTCAATCAGAATCAGATTAGTGAAGAGAAGTACAACAAAGTTGTGACGAATCTCAAGAGGGAGTCTTGTTTTGTTTAAGTCAATATTTTGCACTTGTGATTCTTTATTAATTGGTTTTATTCTCTGGGTGTGGCCCTAAGGAGTAAGTTATCCAAAAGGGTTTCTGAACCTTGTAAAAATCTGTTGCGTTCTTTATTGTTTTTGCACTGTCTTTTTATTGTGTTCAGTTTCTGTCGTGACAAGTTCAGATTATGTCTCGACAAAGCTAAAATCTATTTCAACATTTAATTACCATTCCATGGCATAATTAACTCACATTGTTTAATTAATTTGGTAATTACTAAAAATGAAATTTCAATTGGTATCAGAGCGGGTCACTCATTTCTGAGTGTAATCTTGGTTTATTCCGTTTGTTATTGTCCTTGATCTTGCAATGTATTTTTTCACAGAAAGAGGCTCCATAACTCGCCCCCATTTACTCAATGATTCTAACTATCCATATTGGAAAGTTAGAATGAGAGCCTTCATCAAATCTCAAGATGAAAAGGCTTGGAGAACTATTTTGAATGGTTGGACTCCTCCAGCAGAAAGCAATGATGTAACTAAGGTAAAATCTAAACTTGATTGGACTGATGTTGAAGATAAATTGTCTAGTTACAATAATAAAGCACTACATGCTATTTTCAATGGTGTTGGGGAAGGTTACATTAAATTGATTTCTTCATGTGTGTCGGTCAAAGATGTTTGGCGAATCCTTCAAACCCAATTTGAAGGTGTCGACGCGGTTTTCGCCAACAGATAATTATACGAATAAATAGGATGGATTAGTGATGATTGATAAACCGTAATATAAAAATGATAGTAGCCTAGAATGTGGAAATTAATTGCAAGGAAAATATGGTCACTCCTTTTTTTAGGTGGTTCGGAGGTTAAAATCCCCCTAGTCCACCGGTCGATATTATTGATATCTCCTTACTATTTCTTACAAAGTATTTGCTTTTCAAGAAGAAGCCAACCATTTGCACTACCCAGGGCACTGATGATTAATTCCTAAACCTTACAGTGAAGTATGGTCTAATCAATAGGTAAAGATGGATAATGGGCCGCATGGCCCAAATCAAGCGTGGGATGTCTGAACACGCATGTTTATATTGCATATCTGAGAATTCAGGAAAGGAACAGACACGTGATGTCTGGTATATGCACGTTTATATTGCGTGGTTGACTTTATAAGGATTCGGGGATGTCAGACCTCTGACGCACCACGAGCTTAATGTGATGCTAGCTCGTGGCTTCTGTTATGTCGACACAATGGCTCTACGCAAGGAGCAGCTAAATGATCCATCAACTTGGGCAAGTTGTCCTAGGGGTCCGTAAGAAAACAGCTCCGGGTGGACGGTTGACACATGGCAGATCGATTTAGGCCATTTTCTAGCTCGCCAAAGTGTGTGCGGATATTTAGATCGTACATTTGCCCCCCAAGCCCCTACTCGTGACCTATGACGTCATCTTTGATCTTCACAGCAGGGGCTTTTAAAATTCCCTTTAGACTCTTCATGTCCTGCCCACTACATGGGTATCGGACACGTGGGACATCGTGGTTGGCGACTGTTCAGATTCTGAGAATTGCATTAAATGGCCTAGCCACCTTTCTACCGTTGTTTCGTCTCTTGAGTTATGGCCCTCGTATCTCGCATTAATTTGATCAGACGGTCCTCGTTTCCTTATGCCTCTTACGTATATATAAGGTTGGCAATCTTCAGTACTAGTCACCCTTCATTTGAATTTTTTTTCTTATATTCTCTTTTTTGAGTTTCAGAAGCTCTTCTTCTTCTTCTGGTCATAATCCCATAAATCCTTACATTCTCTTCACAAGAGCCTTTCAGAAGTCCAGCTTTAAGGATTCCACCAGGACTCCTACTCCTACGCTGCCTGTAACTTTCATTCGGAAAATACACTGTAAGTTCCCTGTCTGTTGTATGTTTTAATTTCCTCGTTTCTTTGTTAGGCAAACCTATTTCTCAGTCGTAAACAATAGGTTGTTTTGGGCGCATAGGTTTTGATTCTAGGAATATTAATTATATTTTAAAAACATGTCTAGGATTGCGATGCTCATAACTAGGTAATTTCTGGGTAACTTTCTGGGTTACTTTAGGAGATGCCTATTCAGAATATGGAAGGTGAGAGGATTTTAGGGTGTAAAACCGGGTAGCTTAGGGGTCACGTTTCCTAGGTGGTTTTTCTCTCGAAACTTTTCCTCTAAGGCAAGCAATAGTCTGACCCTCCTGACACAAAGATCCATGGAGATCAGGGATCCGTTGGAAACGTGGGCGCGTGACTATGGCAGCGCATGGCTTCACACACCGCGGGCTGAGATTAACTTAGCCTGTGTATGAAAGTCACTTCTTCACGTGTAGCTTATCTTTTCTTAGCTTTTAGGTCACCCACTAAGTTTTCTTTTTTTAATTCTTGTTCACTAGGCGATCAGATGGGGCCCAAATAGAATGTGCCCAAGAAAAACGCAGCCAGCTCATCATCCCAGCAATCCAGCAGGGGAAAAGAGGTCGAGGTTGAATCCCCCATCCCCCAGTTTGGTCCCACGAAGGATAAGGAGGTCAAGGTGGGACCTGATGCTTTCTTCGAGGCAGACAGGATTGACTCGAAGATCACGACCCAAGGGAAGGTCAACAAGATACTGCTATCCCATAACATCGAGGTTGGGACAGGCGCCCTTATAGCCCGCCCTCCCCTTGAGGGTGAGAGGAGCTGCGCGCCTCTTGACGAGGAGTTAGCGGCCTGGAGCGACGAACATCTCAAGGTCGAGGCCTTCCTCCCCCTGGACCAGTACTTCGTCGACTTCCTTAATTACGTGAAGCTGGCCCCTTTTCAACTGCCTCCTCATTCCTACCATCTGCTAGCAGGGCTGAGGTACCTCTTCTTGAGACGCAAGTGGGAAGTCCCTACTCCCGCAGACTTCCTCTATTTTTTCTGCCTCAAAGCCAGCCCGGATCAACGGGGACGAGGCGACGGGCTCCACTACCTAACCCGCTTCCCGAACTCTCCTGCGGTCATCGAGCTGCCTAGCCATCCCAATGACTTCAAGGACCAATTCTTCATGTCGATTGGGTTTCGCAACTGTGAGTACCATTACTTCAACTGTCCTCGTAAGCTTTCCATCCTTAGCCCGCGTTTAAAAAAAAACTTTTCTTTTTCATTCTTTCGCGTGTACTGACTTGAGCATCATCGTGCAGCCATTTTTGCGAGGACGACCAAATCAGTGACCCTTGGGGGTCAATACGATACTTTTGCGGGGCTTCCGTCTAGTGAGAAAGACTACCGCCAGCTCATGTCTGATGAGACGATGCTAGCGTGTAAGTTCATTTCTGTGGGCCAGACTCTAGCCTTGAGGAGGACGCGGGCTAATTACCCAGTAGCTCGCGACCTGGTGCCTATCCCCGAGGGGGATGTCGTAGATGGCGAAGGCAACGAGCAGAACGAAGAAGATGAGGTGTCGCTCGTGCGATGAAGGCGGGCACCTGAGGCTGATCAGGGCCCCGATGTGGATCAGGCTCAATCGGGGGTAGCAGTCGGCCCCTCCGGCCAAGGTAACCCATACCCATTTAGGGATCTAGACAGGGCTACCGCAGACCTTGGGCTTGTTAGGTTTAACCCAAACCATCTCGTACACCGTCATCGAGGGTACCCGGACCTTAACATAACCCTACTCCAGTGTGTAGACCAACTAGTATTACGCCATGATACGGACCGTCCTAGGGGCACCGTAGTAGTAGACAACACCTCGTCCTTTAGGTCGGCCTTCTTTGAGGAGTATGGGACCAACCTTAGGTCGTGGCCCTCCCTTCTGAAGGGTGTATCGCTCCAAGACTTAGACAATACGTAGAGGAGTCCAGTCCTGAGGTAGATCCGAACCCAGAACCCTTTTTGACTCATGAAGTAATAAACTTAGACTCCCCTATAGCAGTTCTGAGGCCGGAGATCGTGGCAATAGATTCCTCCTCTAGCTCGAAGGGTAGGGCCTTTTCAATACACCTTTAGATTTCTCTTGTAATAAAACAACCTTACATGTATACTAACGTCCTTTTCCTTTTGTTTCAGGCGAGGAGATGGCACAACCTGGAGATAGCGCCCTGCGATCAATCTTCCAGGGGGGAACCCTTCCTCCGGACCATCCGGGCCATCGGTCAAGAGGCCCTGGCTGACCAAGAAGACTCTTGCCTCCGGGACAACCTCCAAGTCCCTCACCAAGGGGAAAAGTCAGATCCCCGCATCCACAGAGAATATGCCTCCACCTCCCCTGCGACCTCCATCCCCTACTCGGGAATAGGAGGCACCAGTTGGAACTCCGTCAGTCCCCGCTCCCATCGTGCGCATCCCGGTTAATTCCCAAGACCTGGAGAAAATCCCAGACACCTTCCAAGGAACGGTCTATGAGACCGCGAGCTACACGGTGGAGCATTATTATAAGGCCAACCCAAGGGACTTGAGGGAGATCGAGGCGAGGAGCCCCCAGAATGTCATAGAGTCTACGCTGGGGATAAACCTCACAGTAAGCTTACTCAGTTAAATTCCTTTGCTTTCTTCCCAGCACGTGCCTTACTCTCTTCATTTCTTTGTAGGTGGCTTTGGCTCTACTCCGCAGCGTAGCTCGGACAAGGGCCAGGACCGACGAGCTCAGGGGCGAGCTCCAGACTGCTCAGGCTGCCCTCGCATCTGCTCAACAACAAGAGCAAAGTGCCAAGGTTGCCTTGACGACTGCCAAAGAAGGCGAAAAGGATGTGCAGGCTACCTTGGCTGCTGCGAAGGCCAAGCTTGAGGAGGCCAGGGCTAAGCAGCTAGAGGCCGAGACCGCCACCGTGGCAGATGTTAGGAGTGTGTCCTAAAAGCATGTAAGGACATTTTTTTTTTCTGTGAATAAATAAATACAATGGTTTATTATTATTGTCATATTTAGATTGTTAAATTATTGTTTGAATAATTTTGTAAATATCATAAAAATTCCATATTCATTATTGAGGATGTGATCTTGTATTAGTACGAGAGAATTAAGATCACATGAATGAATAAAAATAGTCAACAACAACAAATTAAAGTTATGGAATTCTTTAATTGGAGTTGTAAGTACGGTTTACTGAGTATCATAATGATACAAATAATCTAGATTTGGATTATTGATGTGGAAAGACATCTCGGTAAATGTGCTTTATATAATATGATTATATATGACATGGACCGATATGAATTAAAGTCTTTATCCAAAAACCATTTAATAATAAAGACTTGTAATTCATATCATAACTAATGATCATTGATCAACCTAAATCCTGAGTGTTCATGAACTCTTGTTCATGTTTATTAAATCTTTTGATTCATTCGTTAAGGTCTCTTCAAAGAATGATGCTAATGACTTTTGTTTTGGAGATTTAATATCATGGATGGCTGGGAACATGTATCAACAATACGGAATCTAATATTTCCTAACAAATCGTATATTAGTTCCCTTAAGGGTTAATTCTGGAACTGAATGATTTTGAGCTCAAATCTATAATTAGATTATAAATTAATTATTCACTAGTGAATTAATGGTACTTAAGGAATAAGAAGTAAATTAGAAAGGTTAAATGGTAATTCTTCCATTCTAATTTATGAACTAATTAATTAGAGGGTTGAACTATTGTAAGATGGTTATATCAATGGACGACTTAAGATAAGATTTCTGTAAAAGTATATCTATGACATAAAGAGTGCAATTCTGAATTTATAGTGGAGTAATATCAGAATTAATAAATTAACTATTATAATTAAAGAGTTTAATTATTTAGTTTATTTATTGGAGCTTAATGTTATAGGTCCATGGTCTCCGAAATGGCTCAAACAAACACTGACAAAGGTAAATACAAAAATGGGCAAAAAGGACTTATGTGATAAGTAAAATATTTTTCTATGTATCAAACATAATTATTACTTAATTATGTGTAAATAATTAATTAAGAATTAATTAATTATTTGATTTAACAAAAATATAATTAATTTTGAATTAATTTATTTTTGGGATTTTTGGTATTTAAATAATAATAAAAATTGGGAAAAATCACATCATGCATAAGAGAGTGTACTCAGTCTCTTGATTCCACAATTTTAGTTATTTAAATATTAAATAATTAATGAGATATTTTAATATGATTAAAATATTATTATTTAAACAAAAATCTGATAACTGATCAGTTATTTTGAATTTGTTTAAAATAATAAATATTTTAATATATATGATATATTAAATATAGGATATCAGTTTTTTCATAGAACGTAACTTTTCAGGGATAGAAAAATATCTAGGAATCTCTCTCAGAGAAAGAGAACAGTGACATAAACAAAAGTCATTGTTCTTCACAATACCTAGGTCCAAAACTTTATCAGATCTCATGTGTTGAGAACATCTGATAAATAGTTTATTGTCTATTATTTGTATAGCGAGCCCACACTCGTTCTTTGTGTGCCTGAGAATATTTTGGAAGATCTTGGTGTGAGATCTCGAGGATTTAGCCATACGAAAAGATAGCAGCAAGGAAGGACCTGAGGTAATTTTTCTATTCATGTCCTTGATTCAATATATATATATAAATGCATGTGAAGAAGTAGATCTAGAAATCTTATGGGATTAATCTAACAATTTGATTGTTGTTCCGCTGCGTATAATCTCTGATTTGATCAATAAAAACCAACAGCAGAGAGGGCATCTTCCAACTCCTCCATGGAGGCCATGCTCTACCACTGCTGAGCCTTCAACCAGGACGGCGACTTCTCTTTTCTGTCTCCCGAGGTGTGGGAGCCATTCCTCGAGAAGTTCAAGGCCTGTCTTCAATAGGAGCCGCCTTCTGAGACTGGGGAGACTTCCGCTACCGGCGAGCAAGAAACCAAGGGGGTGACCTCTTCGGAGTGACCTGGGGGGGCTTAGAATTTTTTTGTATTTTCATTTTTATTTACCTCTGTAACAATCCACCACGAGGTTTTTTCTCCTCGAGATAATTGATTTTAGTTACCCCGGGTTTTATTTCAATCCATTTTATTTTTTATGATGTATTTGGTAAAAACTTAGTTCGTGTTAGTTTATTGACCATTTTTTCTTTCTTTGAGATTGCAAAGTACTGCTAGTCAATTTTAACCAACTCTAAGTTTTAGGGTCTGGTTATGTCCAGGATTTTTAATTTTAAAAAACTTTGTCCGCGTTAGTTTTATCGACACCTCGTGCTTTTTAGAAAAAACACTGGTTAATCAATTTAACCAACCTCTGAGTTTAGGACCTGGTTGTGTCCAAGACTTTTAAATTTAAAAACTTAGTTCGCGTTAGTTTTATCGATACCTCGTGCTTTTTAGAAAAAACATTGGTTAATCAATTTAACCAACTTCTAAGTTTAGGACTCGGTTGGTGTCCAGGATATTTAAATTTAAAAACTTAGTTCGCGTTAGTTTTATCGACACCTCGTGCTCTTTAGAAAAAAACACTGGTTAATCAATTTAACCAACTTCTAAGTTTTAGGACCTGGTTGTGTCCAGGACTTTTAAATTTGAAAACTTAGTTCGCGTTAGTTTTATTGATACCTCGTGCTTTTTAGAAAAAACACTGGTTAATCAATTTAACCAACTTCTAAGTTTAGGACCTGGTTGGTGTCCAGGATATTTAAATTTAAAAACTTAGTTCGCATTAGTTTTATCGACACCTCATGCTCTTTAGAAAAAACACTGGTTAATCAATTTAACCAACCTCTAAGTTTTAGGACCTGGTTGTGTCCAGGACTTTTAAATTTGAAAACTTAGTTTGCGTTAGTTTTATCGATACCTCGTGCTTTTTAGAAAAAACACTGGTTAATCAATTTAACCAACCTCTAAGTTTTAAGAACTGGTTGTGTCCAGGATAAAACTTAGTTCGCGTTAGTTTTATCGATACCTCGTGCTTTTTAGAAAAAAACACCGGTTAATCAATTTAACCAACTTCTAAGTTTTAAGGACCTTCTTCTCGGGGTATATGCCCCCCAAGTAATCAGAAAGAGATCTTTCTCGGTTACTTTGAACACGCTCTTTTAAGCCTATATGCACACGGAAACATACAACGATACAAGAAATATACTTCTCATTTTTTAATAAAACAGGGTGGATTTTATAATTAAGCCTTACAAAAGTATGACTATTGATAATATTTCTTTAGGTGTACCGTGTTCCATGTCTGTGGGACTGTTTCTCCATTAAGCCGAGCTAGTCTAAAGGTCCCTTCCTTCACAACCTCTATTATTTGATAGGGTTCTTCCCAGTTTGGTCCCAAAGCTCCATCCTTGGGATCCTTACCGGCTAAGAAGAGTCTTCAGAGCACCAGGTCGCCTAAGTTAAAGATGTGTTTCTTGACCCTTGAGTTGAAATAACGAGTGATTTTTTGTTGATAATGCGCGAGCTGCAACTGTGAAGCTTCTCATTTTTCGTCAATTAGGTCGAGGGACGCGCTAAGCAATTTATCGTTATGTTCTTAGTTGAACGCCCAGACTCTGTGCGAGGCTATCTTTGTTTTGATAGGAAGGACGGCTTCACTTCCGAAAGTTAGGGAGAAAGGAGTTTTCCCCTTCGAAGTTCAGTGTGAGGTTCAGTATGACCATAGCACCTGAGGGAGCTGCTCAGGCCAAACTTCCTTAGCTTCGTCCATCCTCTTCTTAAGGCTCGCCTTGAGCGTCTTGTTCACAGTCTCGACGTGCCCATTAGCCTGGGGGTAGACCATGGAGGAAATTTTTTTAATTATGTCGTGCCTTCCACAGAATTTGGTGAAGAGGTCGCTATCGAACTGGGTTCCGTTATCTGACACGATCTTCTTCGACAGCCCAAACCGGCAGACAATATTCTTAACCACAAAATCGAGGACTTTCTTTGATGTTATTGTCGCTAGAGGCTCCGCTTCTACCCACTTTGTGAAGTAGTCAATAGCTACTACCGCATAGCGAACTCCTCCTTTTCCCGTGGGTAGGGCACCGACTAATTCAATCCCCCAGACCGCAAACGACCACGGGGACGAGATCATCTTCAGCTCGACTGGTGGAGCTCGGGCAATCGTGGTGAACCGCTGGCACTTGTCACACTTTTGGTCGTAAGAATTTGAGTCATTTAATAGAGTGAGCCAATAATATCCTTGCCTCAATATCTTCAAGGCCAGGCTTTTCCCCCCAGCGTGATCCCCACAAAAGCCTTCATGCACCTCCTGTAGAATAGTCTTGGCCTCATCTAGCAGAACACATCACAGAAGAGGTAAAGAAAAACTACGTTGGTACAACGTCCCGTCTATGATCATATTCCTCGGAGCTTGGTAAAGTATCCTCCTCGTGTCGTTTCGCTCTTCAAGTAACTTTCCTGTTGTGAGGTATTCGACTATGGGATTCATCCAGGTTGGCCTGGCATCGATCATCTCGACCTCTCTCATGGTCTCCTTTACGCTTGGCCTTTCCAAGAATTCCATCGGTACCAGGCTTAAGGTTTCGGCCTCCCTGGAGGTGGCGAGCTTTGCTAAGGCATCAGCATTGGCGTTCTGTTCCCGAGGGATCTGTTCGACTAGGCTGTACTTAGGGGTGGAAATTTGGGACACGACACAATGACATGACACGACATGACACGATTAAGGTAAACATGAACACGACACATTTAATAATCGTGTCGTGTTTGTGTTTGAGTTTGAGTTTTTGACACGTTTAATAATCGTGTCGTGTTCGTGTTTACCTTAATCATGTCATGTCATAATCGTGTTGACCCATTTAATAATCATGTCGTGTCATAATCATGTCAGACACGATAACACGAATAATTTGTATATGTTTTATGATTTTTTTCATATAGTTATGATTAATCATGTTATCGTGTTCGTGTCGTGTTGACCCGTTTAATATTCGTGTCATGTTCGTGTTCGTATTTTTGACACGTTTAATAATCGTATCGTGTTCATGTTTACCTTAATCATGTCGTGTCATAATCGTGTCGACACGAATCTGACACGTTTACACGAATTTCCAGCCCTAGCTATACTCAAATGCGGACAACTCCTTCTTTACCTTGGCCAGGTAGGCCGCCATCTTGGTTCCCCGCGCTTGGTATTCTCCTGATACCTGGTTAACCACGAGCTGGGAATTGCTATGGCACTGGATGACCCTAGCCTTCAGCTCCCGGGCCACCCTTAGCCCAGCCAACAAAGCTTCGTATTCGGCCTCGTTGTTGGACGCTTCGAATCAGAACCGTAACGCGGAGTGGAAACGATGTCCCTCTGGGGATATCAAAATGATTCCAGCTCCAGACTCATTCTCATTAGATGAACCATCTACAAAGACTTTCCACAAAGCTTGCACCGGTTCTTCCACCAATTCCTCTTGGAATCCAGTGCACTCTGCCACGAAATCAGCCAGAGCTTGGCTTTTGATCGCTGTTCGTGGTACGTATAGTATCTCGAATTGGCTGAGCTCGATGGCCCACTTCAAAAGACGTCCCGATGCCTCAGGTTTCTGCAGTACCTGCCTTAAAGGTTGATCGGTTATGACGTGGATTGAATGGGACTGGAAATACGGCCTAAGCTTTCTGGAGGCCGTGATAAGGCAGAACGCCATTTTTTCCATCAACGGATACCGAGATTCAGCTTCGGGGAGCCTTTTGCTAATGTAATAGACCGGCTTCTAAGACCGGTCCTCTTCCCAGACCAGCACGGCACTAGCTGCATCTTCCGTGATAGCCAGGTAAAGAAAAAGAGGCTCTCCTGCTGTTGGTTTAGAAAACACGGGTGGCTCGGCTAAATGTGCTTTTAGGTCGAGGAAGGAACGCTCGCACTCATTAGTTCACTCAAATTTTTTATTTCCCCGGAGCAGCCCGAAGGGCATGACCTTGTAACAATAAACGTTGGTTGGGGTCATGAAGCTAGTATGTTCCTGGTCCGTAGGATTCATAGCGATCTGGTTATAACCTGAGTATGCATCCATGAAAGACATGAGCCCGTGCCCCGCAGTGGCATCCACCAATTGGTCAATTCTCGGCAAGGGGAAGAAATATTTGGGGCATGCTTTATTCAGATTAGAAAAGTCGATGCAGGTCCACCACTTCCCGTTGGGCTTCAGGACCAGAACAGGATTGGCGACCCAGATTGGGTATTTTGCCTCGCAAATAAAGCCACATTTTAAAAGTTGAGCTACTTCCTCTTCTAGGGCCTCAGCTCGGGTCGTGCCCAGGCGCCTCTGTTTCTGGGACTTTGCAGGCATGTTTTTGTCCAAGTTAAGGGTATGCATGATGGCGCTTGGGCTGATTCTTATCATGTCTTCATGAGACCAGGCGAACACGTCTAGATTCTCTTGTAGAAATTTCAGCAGCTCCACCTTTTTCTCATTACTAAGGTTTTTCTCGAGCCTAACCACCTTCGAAGGGTCTCTAGGATCGATGTTCACCTCTTCGAGCTCTTCGATGGCCTAGAGCTCGGATCTATCTTCGCCTATTCTTGGGTCGATATCATCACTCAAGGTGGTACCTACGCCATCGACTTTCTGAGGTTTTTCTATCCCAGGATCAGATCTTACTTCCTGAGATTCCTCGCTTCCGCCCTAAATGGTCATCGTCTGCTACCCGGGTTTTGATTTTTCCTTCATGGAAATGTTGTAGCATTCCCTGGCAGCGAGCTGGTCACCTCGGATCATACATACCCCCGTAGAGGAGGGGAATTTGACTACGAGGTGGCGGATAGAAGTTATGGCTTCAAATGCCATCAACGTAGGCCGGCCCAGAATTATGTTGTACGCGGTGGGACAGTTGATAACCATGAACTTGAAGAGTTTGGAGACAGTTCGGGATCCCTCTCCCAAGGTTATTGCTAACTCGATCGTCCCTGTCGCTGCCAATCCTTCTCCGGAAAACCCATACAACATCATGGAGGTGGCCTTCAGCTCGGCTACAGACAACCCCATTTTTTCTAGTGTGGATCGGAACAGCAGGTTCACCGAACTCCCATTATCAACTAGCATCCTCCTAACTCTCCGATTGGTGAGCTGGGCAGTTATGACTAAAGGATCGTTATGCGGGAACTGGACATGACTAGCATCCTCTTTGGTAAAACTGATTGGTTGCCTCTCCAATCGCTGCTGTTTGGGTAGATGCTGCTCCAGGACAAACTCAACTCCGTTATGAGACCTCAGCTCATTGACGCACCTCTTCTAGGCACCTCTGCTCGTGCCTACCAGATGAGGGCCTCCAGAGATGGTAGTTATCTCTCCTCCTATTATGGGATGAGGGGTGTCCTGACTCACTTGGGCCTCGGGCTGGTTTATGGGAGCCTCCGAAGCTTGCTGACTGGTAGGGATTCGATTCTGTGCATACTGAGCCAAAGGCCCAGGTCTGATGAGCTCGACCTCGTCCTTCAAATGACTACAATCATTTGTGTTATGGTCGATGTCATTGTGGAATTGACAGAATTTGGAAGGGTCTCTCTTGGCCTTCTGATTCTTCAAGGGCTCTGGCTTTTTCCAGGGAAGGCGGGCAGAATTTGCTAGGAAAATGTGCTCCCTAGTGTTTGTGAGCTCAGTATAAACCGTGTAGACTGGCTTAAACTTTTCCACGGGCTTATTCTTCTTTGGACCGTGCTGGCTGCACTCTCCATTCCCCTTTCTCTTGCCTCCACCCCTTCATTATTCTGGAAAACGATTTGAGTCGTTTTCACGACGTCCGTTTCTATTCCAACGGGCTGGTCAAGGGTTTGGCTGGCTCCCGCGACCGACGCTCACGCTTCTTCCAAGTTTATCCATTCCTGGGCCTTGTTCAAGAATTCATCCACAGTGCTGACACCTCTCCTCTGGATTTCTTTTCACAGCCCGCTCCCAACAAGGATTCTAGTCTCATAGCCATGAGTTTGGAACTATCGTCTGCGTCCCTAGCCTGGGCCACAACATTTGTGAACCTGCTCAGATAAGCTTTTAAGGGTTCCCCGGGCTGTTGCTTCACGTTCGCCAGGGTGTTCGCTTTGACGCGAGCTTCCTGAGAGGCTCAGAATGCCCTTTTGAAATTGGCAGAGAAATTCTTCCATGAGCTGATCGACTGTTTCTTACACTGCTTGAACCACTGCCTAGCTGGCCCGATCAAAGTCGAAGGGAATATTAGTCATCTTAGCTCGGGGCCGATATTATGGGCCATCATCAGGGTATTGAACATCCCCAAGTGATCCGACGGGTCCCCGTCCCCATCGAATTTGGATAGATGGGGCATCTGGAAACCAGGCGGATATGCCGTGGCTGCTATGTTGGGGGCAAAAAGCTCGAGCTCGTCTCCCGAGTCATATTAATCTTTGCCTTTTTCTGATAAGAGTTTCTTCATTAGTTCCTCCATCCGAGCTAACCTTTCGAGGGTCTGATCCTTGATCTCCTGGTAGTTCGGGGGCTGTTCAACAGCTCTCGTTCCATTGTACGTGTTAGGTGGGTTATTATCCCTCCAAGCTTGAGCTTGGTTTGGTGGAATATTCCCATTGTCATGTATTTCGGAAGGACCATCCTCTCGACGAGTATCACTTTCATTTCTGGTCGTATCCCCCCTCTGCGAGTTGAGGCGATCTCGAAGGTCGGCTCTCGAGGCGGCCCGAGGACTTTGCACCGAACTTAGATGATTGCGCAGGTCTCCACCGGATCTTCCACTTTGGTGGCTCTCGGTTTAATAGCTCCCATTGGAAAAGCTTATAGCCTGCTTCCGGGGGTGAAGATCCGGGACATTTCCGCGCACTCGCGGGCGATGGGTAGGAACGGAAGGAGGAGGATTCCTTCTGCTGCTCCCGTGCACCGGAATATCTCAAGCAGGACGAGGAGGAGATGGGTATCTTATCGGCGAAGGGGGATGCCTAACTGGTGAAGCGATTCTAGTTCCGTCTGGCCAAATCAAACTAGCTTGTGGTCGTTCTACCCTACCGCCTCCAATTTCCTGCGCCCGGCGGTCTGACCGTTGCGCAGGAGGGCTGGCCGGAGCAAGCTGTCTGTGCGAGCTTTCCCCAGACCTCCTCCGTGAGCTGCCACGAGCCTTTCTGGGTGCGTTCGATGGTGGGTTCGAACTTGGAGTTGAAGTTCTGACTAATCGACTGACTTGCTGATTGGCCCTGGGAAACTCCTCAAACATAGTTTCCTGGTGATGATGCGACACGGGCACAGAACTCGGGGTTGAGGTTCTGACCGACCGACTAGGTCTGGGTCGACTATCCCTGCGGGACTTGTGAGTCCCGCTTTGACTCTTTCCGATGTTAACGTCAGTTGCAAGAGGGGGTAGTCGAGCCAAGACCTCCTCGATTTTCTTATTTGTTTTGGACAGATAGCTCCTCAACTGCATGTTCTCCATTTCTATCGCCGTCAGGTAACCCGGGTTCGGATTTGGCGGTAGGGGTACCGAACTTCCGATGTCGTCATGGCCCATCAGCTGCTTTCCCGATCGCTACTGGACCTCTTTGCTCGGTTCGTTGGATATGGTGGCATGGTGAGCCTCCTACCCACCATGTTGATCTGCCTCGTTACCATGCCTCGAGCGAGTAACCACCATGATCAAGTTTTTTGCGATAACACTAATCTAAACCCTCTCAATGAAAGCACCAAACTGTCAACGCGATTTTTCGCCAACAGATAATTATACGAATAAATATGATGGATTAGTGCTGATTGATAAACCGTAATATAAAAATGATAGTAACGTAGAATGTGGAAATTAATTGCAAGGAAAAGATGGTCACTCCTTTTTTTAGGTGGTTCAGAGGTTAAAATCCCCCTAGTCCAGCAATCGATATTATTGATATCTCCTTACTATTTCTTACAAAGTATTTGATTTTCAAGAAGAAGCCAACCCTTTGTACTACCCATGGTTTCAGTATTTATAGGAGATTGATCTATGAGTAGGTATTGGGGTCATCCCGTGATCTCTTCATCCATCATGTCATTTATGTGACACCGATGATTAATTCCTAAACCTTACAATGAAGTGTGGTCTAATCAATAGGTAAAGATGGGTAATGGGCCGCATAGCCCAAATCAGGCGTGGGATGTCTGAACACACACGTTTATACAGCGTATCCGAGAATTCAGGAAAGGAACAGACACGTGATGTCTGGTATATGCACGTTTATATTGCGTGGTTGACTTTATAAGGATTCGGGGATGTCAGACCTCTGATGCACCACGAGCTAAATGCGGCGCTAGCTCGTGGCTTCTGTTATGTCGACACAATGGCTCTACTCAAGGAGCAGCTAAATGATCCATCAGTTCGGGCTGGTTGTTCTAGGGGTCCGTAACAAAACAGCTCTGGGTGGACGGTTGACACGTGGCAGATCGATTTAGGCCCCTTTCTAGCTCGCCAAAGTGTGTGCGGATATTCAGAGCATACAGAAGGTATTGCTGATGTCAAGCATTCTAGGCTTGTTATGCTCACACAAAATTTGAAAATTTGAAAGTGAATGAAAATGAAACCCTCACTGAATTTTATGAGAAATTTTCAGATATTGCTAACGAATATTTTTCTCTTGGTAAGAAACTTGAAGATAATGTTTTGGTACGAAAATTTGTTAAAGTTCTCCTTGACAGGTTTCAAACTAAGCTCACTGCAATTGAAGAAGCAAAAGATCTGGACAAAATAAAAGTAGAAGAATTGATGGGTTCACTTCGAACTTTTGAACTAAACCAACAAATAATACAAAAAGGTCAAGTAGAAGAAATCAAGGAGAAATCTATTGCCTTGAAATCTTCCAGAGAAAATAAGGAAAGTTCAGATGGAGAGGATGATAAGATGGCTTTGTTAACAAAAAAATTTCAAAAGTACATAAAGAAATTGGGAAACAAAAAGTCCATATCCAAGAACCCAAAAGGTAATTTTACTAAACCCCTTGAAACTAATAAAAATGGTATTCAGTGCAGGGAATGTGAAGGATTTGGACACATTCAATCCGAGTGTGCAAATACCTTAAAGAAAAAGAAAGTCATGGCAGACACTTGGAGTGATCAAGACTTTGAAGAGAGTGATGAGGAAGACAATAGTGTTGCCTTAACCTCTGTTCACAAAGGTATGGTTTTTTCTTCAGTTGATTCCAAGGATTTGGTATGCCTTAAAAATTTTGTTCAGAATAATGAAAAACCTAATACTGACTCTGACGATTCTCACTTAGATGAGGAGTCATTGAAAGATTCTTATAAAATAATGTATGATCAATGGCTGAAAGTTTGCTCTGAGAATCGATTAATAGTTAGCAATAATAAAAAATCAGTTGAAAAAATTAAAGAACTTGAGATGATTATTGCTTCCAAAAATGATGAAATCAATTCTTTGGGTAAAGAAATTGATCTTATGCAAATATGTGTCAAAATGCTTAATCCAAGATCTGGAATTTTGGATGAAATTCTCTCTGCAGGAAAAAAGGCTGGTGATTACAGTGGATTAGGATCTAATGGATCTGAATCTTATAAGAACATGGTTTTTGTAAAATCTGTGAATTATCCTTCTGTTGTGACAACTAACCGTTTTGCAGGAACAAGTGACTCTTCGGAGACCACACAGTTGTCATCTGTTCCCACAGATCTACAACAAAAGAAAATTTCTTCGAAGAGAAACATTGGACAATTTGTACCGTTTTATCATTTTTGTGGTATGAAAGGACACATAAGACTTAAGTGTTTTTCTTTGTTGAATTTGTTTAAAAAGAATTATGATAAACACTTTGGTAGCATGAATCAATTCTTGACCAAAATAAATTCCAAATAAAAACACAATATGGGTCAAGAAAAATAACTCTGTTTGCTTGGCTACCTTTACATGTCATAAAATACATGCATCTAGTTCATGGTACTTTGATAGTAGGTGTTCAAGATATATGACTGATAATGCCAGCATACTCACCAACTTCAAAACTTTGAAGTGTGGAGTAGTAACATTCGAGGATGGAGTGGTAGGAAATATTTTAGGTAAAGGTACTCTAAACATTGAAGGGTTACCAAAACTAAAAAATGTTCTTCTTCTTGATGGGCTAAAAGCTAACTTAATTAGCATAAGCCAAATCTGTGACCATGGCTTTCTTGTTAATTTTTCGCATAATGAGTGTAATGTTGTAAATCAAAGTGGTGACATTGTTCTTAAAGGTTCTCGTTCTTTGGATAATTGTTACACACTCACACAAAAATTCACATGTCATGCATCATCATCAAGTTTTAATAATACTAATTTGTGGCATGAAAAACTTGGACATGTAAATTTCAAAAACCTGAAAAAGATTGTTATTGTAGGTCTCATTCATGGTATACCCAAGCTGGGTAAAGAATCACTTGGTAAGTGTGAATTGTTACACCCAGATTTCGAGCTTTAAGAATCATGATCTTGAAAGCTGGATTCGTAAGGAATGGACTCATAATGTCTGGAACGTGTTCGCAACCTAGGCACCGATCCTGCGCAGCAGGGGCAACTTCGAAGATGGTAGCCTCGAAACCTTTACAAGCTCGAAAGACAGACATCGAAGTACGTCTATTCTCGGATGACCTCGGATCAGGGGTTCCGAGCCTGATAAAAGTATGAGCTCGAAGCCACATGATCTCGGGAAAATGCTATAACGCGAAAGTCATTAAGAGACCTGGGTGAACGTGGCATTGACAATATAAGTTGATACTTTGAATATCTTAGTGAATCACCTAAGAGAGACGCAGTCTGCATTCATTGCTGTAAATCCCCTATAATCAAGGGATATTTATTATTCAGTTATACGCTCCCTGATCTTCAGGAGACGTTTCCTTGTATATAGGATTACAGGTTTTTAATGCCATTAAATTTATTTACATATACAGAATAACTTCCCAAAACGTGTGGGATAGTATTCAATTATCTTCACTATAAATAGAGAAGTCATGCACCATTGTAAAGGACCGAAATTTTGTGATCTTGAGAGAAACTCTGGAGAATTCATCCCTGAGGGATTTCTAGAAATTTCCTAAGTTTTAATAACAAAGACTCGTGGACTAGGCAGAGTTAACTGCTGAACCACGTAAAAAACTCTACTTGTTTTATTGTGTTTTACTGGCCATAACTATTTATTGTTTTCGTGCTCTCGTTTCACTGTTGACGAAAAACGGCGTCAACATGAATCATGTTAATTGGAAAAACAGTTGAAAGTTTCCCATAAAGCACTATCTAATATTAATACTTCAAATGTGTTGGAATTATTGCATATGGATCTCATGGGTCCTATACAGGTTGAGAGTATTAATGGTAAGAGATACATTTTTGTATGTGTGGATGATTTTTCTAGATTTACTTGGGTAGATTTCTTAAGAGAAAAATCAGATACATTTGAAGCTTTTCAAACTCTCTATACAAGACTAAGAGTTGAAAAAAATTGTAACATTGGAAAAATTGTAAGAATACGATGTGATCATAGTAAGAAGTTTGAAAATTCTGTTTATGATGAATATTGTAAATCTTTTGGAATTTTGCATGAATTTTCTGCACCCAAAACTCCATAACAAAATGGGGTAGTGGAACAGAAAAATCGTACCTTGCAGGAAATGACTAGAGTTATGCTGAATAACAAAAAACTCACAAAGAAATTATAGGCTGAAGCAATTAACACTACTTGCTACAAAATTAATCATGTTTTTCAACGTCCAAGTACAAATAAAACTCTGTATGAGATCTGGAAAGGTAGAAAACCCAATGTCAATTATTTTCATGTATTTGGGTGTCTTTGTTATATTCTTAGAGATCGTGAGAATCTGGGCAAATTTGATGCCAAAAGCGATTTGGGAGTTTTTCTTGGTTATTCCACCAATAGTAGGGCATCGTGTTTATAACATGAGTACTCCCATGAGGAGGAAATTGAAAGGTTCATTGATGTTCAGCAACATAAAGGGATATCAGATCTAACAGAAAAATCTTCAGAGGCGACAACAGCTACTGATGATGTATCAAACATTGATTCTATCGCAGCAACAAATGAACGAACAGAGAAGGAAAATCCAGTTATTTATTTTGACTCCGTTCAAAAAGAACCATCAACCAGAGTAAAAATGAATCACCCTTCTGATCTCATTTTGGGAAATCTTGAAAAGAGTATGGTCGCTCGAAAGAGGTATGTAAACTTGGTTCAATTTGTTTGTTTTACTTCTACATTGGAACCAAAAAATGTGAAGGAAGCCTTAAATGATGAATCATGGATAAATGCAATGCAAGAAGAGCTAGATCAATTCACAAGGAATGAGGTATGAATCCTTGTCCCTAGACCGAACTATACTAATGTTATAGGTACAAAGTGGATATTTAAAAACAAAACTAATGAATTCGGCACCATAATAAGAAATAAAGCTAGGCTAGTTGCACAGGGGTACACTCAAGTTGAAGGAATTGATTTTGATGAGACATTTTCCCCTGTTGCAAGACTTAAATCCATAGGATTATTGCTAGCTATTTCATGTGTTCTTAGTCTTAAATTATTCTAAATGGATGTCAAATCCACATTTTTAAATGGATTCTTGAATAAGGAAGCTTATGTGGAGCAACCCAAAGGGTTTGAGGACCCTCACTGTCCTAATCATGTGTTTTAAACTACAAAAAGTTTTGTATGGATTAAAACAAGCCCCACGGGCTTGGTATGAGAGATTAACTCATTTTTGGTCTCAAAGGGGTACAAGAGAGGGGAGTAGACAAAACACTTTTTTATCAAAAATGTTGATACTAATACTATGATAGCTCAAATATATGTTGATGATATAGTGTTTGATTCTACTAATGACTCTCTAGCACAGGAATTTGTGAAACAAATGCAAGAAGAGTTTGAGATGAGCATGGTGGGAGAGCTCAATTTTTTCTTAGGACTCAAAGTTAAGCAGTCAGACAAGGGAATTTTCATTTCACAAAGCAAGTATGTTAGAAATTTGGTGAAGAGATTTTGGCTCCATGCATCTAAACCTGCTAAAACTCCCATGGGAACCACTATCAAACTATCTAAAGATGAGAATGGGAAGAAAGTTGATCCAACTCTTTACAAGAGTATGATTGGGAGTCTCCTATACTTAACTGCTAGTTGCTCAGACATCAGTTACAATGTTGGAGTGTGTGCTCGCTTCCAAGGGAACCCCATGGAGTCTCATGTGACTGTTGTAAAAATAATTATTCGTTATATCAATAATACACTTGATTTAGGCATTTGGTACTCCAAAGAAAAAAACTTTAACCTTGTGCGTTATAGCGATGCAGATTGGGTAGGGAACACTGATGACCGCAAAAGTACAACTGGTGATTGTTTTTACTTAGGAAACAATTTGGTCTCCTGGCATAGTAAAAATCAAAATTTCATCTCCTTGTCATAGTAAAAATCAAAACTTCATCTCCTTGTCAACAGCCGAAGTTGAGTACATAGCTGCTGGAAGCTGTTGTACTCAACTTTTGTGGATGAAACAAATGTTGGCTGACTATGGGTTTGATATTAAAACTTTAACCATTTTTTGTGATGATACAAGTGCTATTAATATCTCCAAAAATCTTGTTCAGCACTCTCGCATCAAACATATTGGCATTCGTCATCATTTTATTAGGGAACATGTTGAAAACAAAACTCTGATTTTAGAATATGTTGAGACTAACAAACAAATTGCAGATATTTTTACTAAAGCTTTAGACATAGTTAGATTTGATTCCCTCAGGAAATCCTTGGGGGTTTGTTTTATTTGAAATTGCCAATAATTGATTGTCCTACCTTGCATATGTCATTGTGTAAATCTCTTGTCCTATTTGGAAGAAATTTGATGACCATATTTTTATAAATTTTTAGAAAATGAACGTTATAATTCTAATACTTTGTGAGGAATAAAAACCATATTTGAAATTTTTTTAGACCATCAAATATATATTTGATGAAATCATTATGTCTGTTTTAGTATGAGCATTCCTTAATCCAGTTTCTTTTTCAGGCTCCATTCTGGAAAAGAGCTACCTATCCTGATGTGTGAAAGCCGACACTGAGTAAGTTGCTACCAGGTAATTAGCAATTATATTGGAGGATACTCTACCAGTGTAAAGGGCTACCATAAGTATAAGAGTTATAGCCTACATTATGGTTACAATTTGAAAAAGACTACAATTGTCAAACATGGGTAATGACCCTAGCTTTAAAAGGCCAGAAAGAAACGCCAAATTGATTACACATGCACACACATATGCATGTTGACTAGACTGTGTAAGAATGTTGTAAGACTCATAAACATAATGAATTGATTAAAATATTTTTTGTGATTGGTATATTCTTTTTCGAATTATGGTTATCATTGTCACTTAGTATTTTAATTATAATTCATTATTCTAATTTGTAAAAAAAAAAATGGTTATCTTGTTTCTCTTGAACAGGACTTGGCATTTACATGGACACATATGGTATGACAATTTATCTTTTTATTTTCGGCAATTTTTTTTAAAATAATAAAAATTATATTTTTTTGACCGAGTACTAAAGAAAAAATCAAGTTTGAAAAATAATTGATGCAATTTATTTGTTTTATCTCATTATATTCAAAATCATGCAAAAGTTTCCAATTTTGAGGTGTGAAAGAATTTTTTTTAAAATGAGATATTTTGGCATTTATCACATTAAATTCGGTTACCCATTTTCGAACTTGCCTCATTTGTGCACTGAATTCTCTATATATTTGGATTCACTTGGTTGTTTAATTCTAAGTGTTTTCTTGTTTTTCTCTCTCGATCACTTGTAACCAAATTGTTTAGGGTTTTTCTCTTTGTGTGTCTCTGTTTGTTTCTCTCCTAGCAGTCATGAAGACTCGAGGTCGTGGATCTACCTCTAAACCTTTGAAGTCTAATAAGGAGACAGATCCTGAGACAGTTCCCTCTGCCACTCTTTATGTTCAAACGTCAATCCCAGCTGCCTCAACTCCTACAGGTCGTCGACCCAAAACCACAGCAAGGAAAAAGGTCCTTGCTCTTCCAAATCCTGAGGGGTCTACTTTGATTGGGGCTACTAGTAAAGGAGTAACCTTTCCCAACCTTAAAGCACAGCAAAACCAACCCTCAGCAGTTCCACTTACCTCACGTGAAGGTCAAGTAAAAACCAAACCCGCCTTGACTTCCATCCCTACACAATCTGTCTCCACCGAAGTCGTGTCCGATCCGTCTGAACATGACTCTGAGTCGTCACTATCCCCTGATGTGATGACACCCAAGGCAAAGGGTAAACGCAAATCCAAAGCTGCTGGATTAAAGAAAACCAAGAAGACCAAAGTGGCTCCAACAAAAGGTACTAGCTCCATCTCTAATTCCACTCCTTTATCAAATTCAAATTGAAGGCAAAAATTAACCCACCTCCTCAGATGATGTCTCTCCTTAAATGAAAGACACATTGCATGAGTTGGACCCCTCCTTGATCGAGTCAATTCCTAAAGAACCTCATGAAGATTCTGAGGAGGAGACTGAATCTGAAGCAAATCCATTATAAACCACTCCTGTTGCATCTGACCCAAAGGGCACAACACCATTGGCATTTCCTAAATTGACTACCTAAAGCACTAAGCAAAAATGTGCCCCTATCTGTACTTCAGGTTCCTCTTTCAAAGCTCATTCTCTTACTTTCTATTTTAATGGTAATGAGAAAAATATGCAATTTTATGAGCATCGTCACTTTATTAGTGAGTGAATTTCCGTTTTTCTCCTCATTGTGTTTTTGGGGTTTTGCTTACTTTAGAAGAAAGGGGTTGGTTACGTTCTTTTTCTGTCTTTGATGGGTTTGTGCCTTGGGTAGTTAAGGAATTTTATGCAAATTTGAATGATGAGTTGTTAGATCAGACTTCTTTTATGTTTCATAAGGTTTATGTTAGGGGTCATTGGTATAGGTTTAGTCCTACCGAAATTGCTAAGGTTCTCAATCTAGTTCCTGTTGAGATTGATGATTCTATTGTATTTGCAAAGGATCAAGTTTTGTCTGAATTAGTTGGCCAAGCTATGGTGTGGGAACCAAGTGCATCTGTCCGTGTTTTGGACCTTACTCACTACTATGGTGCACTTTTTAAATTTGCAATGTTCAATTGGATTCCGACCACTCACTCCTCGACCATCACTCAAGATATGGTCTTTCTTTTGTTTAAACTTGGGAATGGTGTCATTGTCGATCTTGTTGCTGCTATTTTTTATCAGATCATGTCCTTGAGTGGTGCCAAACACAAGGGTCAACACTTGATGTTTCCGCAAGTCATTTACAAACTGTTGGACTCCCAACGTCCTTTGAAGAAGTCACACGAGACCTTGATTTCTCCTTTGGTTGGACCTACATTATCAAAGAGATCAAAGATGACAATGCTTCTACCTCAAAAGGTCAAAGGCATTAATTTGGCTGGTTCTGGGTCTGGAGATGTCGAGCCTAACACCCCTACTGTCTCGACTGCTCTCACTTTTGTCCACACATGAATTGCAAGTCTCTCCGAGCGGTTCACTGCCATGGAGGATACTCAGCACCAAATCATGGCTTCTTTGGCCATCATCAATGCATCTACCACTCCAGCTCCATGACGGTTACCGTTCTTTTCCATCTATTTTTATTTACTGTCCATAAATGTAAAAGAACACTAAATGTGTCTTTGTCTTTGGTTCTGTTTCCTTTGTTCTTTGGCATTTTCTTAGACAATGAGGGGGAGAGAGAGTAACTTTATATTTGGTGCTTTGATTATGTTTTTTGACCTACAGTTGTTCATTGTTTCTGTTAATTGTTTTAGTCATGTGCTTTGGTTATTTTTGGCAGGGGGAGTCATTTCGAGACTCTTGTGAATTTAAGCACTCACTTGTTTTATGCAGGATCTTTTAAAAAAAATAGATATGACTTGTCTATAAAATTTCCAAAGGGTGAGATTGTAAATCCTAAAATTGGTAAATTTAATAGAAATATCTTTTTATTTAAAAGATAATTTTACTTTCCCATTATTGTTATTTTCGGAATATTACTTTTCCATTATTGTGATTTTCAGAATATTATTGGCTGGAAGGTTTTCACATTATTCCTTATTTAGCTTGATTTTATCACAATATGATTATAAAGGGAAGTTGTATCTTCGTTATATAAAGAAAATATTCTGTACTTACTCAAAATCATTTCTGGAATATTTGTCTTTTATTATTCATACTGCTCAAGGTAATAAACTTCAGGAAACTAAATCTTGAAGTAATTAATTGTTATTTCTATCTTGAGATATTTGATCTGACCCAGGTATTACATGTCCCCACCAAATTCGTATATGTCGGATTTGAATCTTCTAAAAATGGAAATTCTTCATCAATCAAGAATATCTTCAAATATTCTTGCTTAAGAACACGAATTGGACTCTATAAATAGACTTCTAAGGCATTGAGAAAAAGTTAACTCTTTAGTGCATAGTTTGTGAGTGAATTGTAATATTTGTGAGACTTCCTTAGTTGTATTCAAGATCATAGTATTCACGTGATCTTGTAGTAAAATGAGTGTTTAGTTTTTGTGGTAAGTTTATACCACTTTCATGAGTGAATACGTGTTGTAATTTGAACACAATTTTTATAGTCTTCGGGAGAGAATTTTTACAAGCCTTGTATCAGGAGAATGCAAGCACTCGCTGGCCATTGAAGGGAGTTCAAGTGGTTGAGCGTTTCAATCAGAATCATATTAGTGAAGAGAAGTACAACAAAGTTGCGGCAAATCTCAAAAAGGAGACTTGTTTTGTTTAAGTTAATATTTTGTACTTATGATTCATTATTAATTGGTTTTATTCTCTAGGCGTGGCCTCAAGGAGTAGGCTATCCGAAAGGGTTTCTGAACCTTGTAAAAATCGGTTGTGCTCTTTATTGTTTTTGCACTGTCTTTTTATTGTGTTTATTTTCTGTCGTGACAAGTTCAGATTCTGTCTCAACAGAGCTGAAATCTATTTCAACATTTAATTACCATTCCGCAGCTTAATTAACTCACATGGTTTAATTAATTTGGTAATTACTAAAAATGGAATTTCAGATTATGATGCCTTCCCCGTAAGACGAAGCTGGCCATAAACTAGAAGTAGGGTTCAAGCCAAGGAATTTAGGAGTATGAGTGGCTTGAGGTTTAAGGAGACGATCATGGGTGGAATGAATGTAACGAGGAGTGTTTTTGAGGGCTTCAAGCTCATAAGGAGTGAGACTAAATCCATGGATAGAGTTTGTGTAAGCATGAATGAGTTTTGAGCTGATAGGGAGATGTGAATTCTCTGATATGGTAGAAAGAGTAGACATATACCAGCTTTGGTGAGTTGAGAAGGCTTTGGGCATAGCTGATCGGTCCATGTGCACAATATAGGCTTGAGACTTTGCTGAAACTGAGTAAACGAAGAAGCTTTATGGCCAATAAGATTATGTAGGAAAAACCATAACGTACATAATACTTGAATAAACGCAATATGATAAATACAATATTTATATCTACTAAATTAAAGATACATAAACATTATAATTATAAATAACACAATATAAATAACTATAATATAAATAACAATATTATAATTATAAATAACACAATATAAATAACTATAATATAAATGACAATATTATAATTATAAATAACACAATATAAATAACTATAATATAAACAACAATATTATAATTATAAATAACACAATATAAATAATTATAATATGGATAGTAATTATAATTAGTTTAGACAATAATTATAAAGAACAAAAATAAAAGTCGAGGCCTGTGTAACACACAGTTTCCTTAAAACAGATTCGCCACCTCTACGAGGTTTCGACGTCTATCTCCCAGGATACAACGGTGAACGACAAGTAACTCAATTACTTCGCTGAACCAAATATGCCCGAACTCTATCACACTACAATAGATCTAAGAACTCTAAAGAGTAAAAAGGGGAAAACAATATTGAAAATATATATATCTTAATCTTCAAAGGAAGACAAATATATATATGTATATGTTTTTGGTGTAAAAGAAACTAAGACCACTAAGGTTTATTTATAGTATCTATCTAATGAGGTTTTTTATTCATAAACATTGTGGGACAAAGAAAAATTACTATTCACTACTGATTTTTCTAACAATCCCCCACATGAATGAAAAATGACACAAGAATAACCAACAGATGATTTAGACCTAGGTGATAGAGTTCAACGTTAGATTCCCGCATAGGATAGGTAGGTGTTACCCTTTGAACCTTCCCTTGTGTAAGTATATTTACTTTACTGGCTGATCAGTAGACGCGATGTCTTTGAACTGTTTTGTCGTTCGTGTAAATGATGATATACCACACACATGAATCTTTCCTGACATATATTGGTTTTTCAAGATTATGTTCGTTTTGGCCCTGAACATTTCCCTGGTTCTGCAAAAGATATTCTAGGAATTGAGCCCTTATTCAATCCCAATAGAAGCGGCCCATCTTCTCTCTCACATAGGTGATTTTCTTAATTAAGAGTAACCCGTATTACTCTGCTCGACATTTCGACGCATAAGAAATCATTAAAAGCATAGCTTAACATTTTCCTTACGGTTATCACTGTTTCATCATAGGAATGGAAAATGAGGATAATCCCCACAGTGATCCAACATAATCTTTACAGTTTTAGTTGTCCCTTTGAACCTAGATCTTGGGATCTCCAGTCAACTAGGTGGGGTGTCTACTGTATTGACTTTATTCATTCATGGGCTTTAGACCCATTCCTCTCGATGATTTTTCAACCAACTCTCTATTTAACCCTTTGGTTAGCGGATCCACAATATTATCCTTTGACTTCACATAGTCAATAGAGATAACTCCAGTTGAGAGTAGTTGTCTAATGGTATTATGTCTACGACGTATATGCCTAGACTTACCATTATACATATTATTATGTGCCTTACCAACTGCAGATTGACTATCGCAATGTATGCCAATGGCTGGCACTGGTTTAGGCCATTTTGGAATATCTTCTAAAAATTGACGAAGCCATTCAGCTTCTTCGCCACACTTGTCTAAGGAAATAAACTCAGATTCCATCGTGGATCTAGCTATTACCGTTTGTTTAGAAGATTTCCATGATACAGCTGCACCACTGAGTGTGAACACATATCCACTCGTAGATTTTGAATCTTTCATATCAGATATCCATTTAGAATCACAATACCCTTCAAGTACTGCTAGATATTTAGTATAATGCAGCCCATAGCTATGAGTAAATCACAAGTACCTAAGTACTCTTGTTATTCCTTTCCAGTGGTCAGATCCTAGATTACTCGTGTATCTACTTGGTTTACTAACTACGTAGGCTATATTAGGTCTTGTACAACTCATTAAGTACATTAGACTTCCAATAATTCTAGAGTACTCTACCTGAGAGACACTCTCCCCTTTGTTCTTGAACAAATGTAGACTCGAATCTATAGGGGTTCTAGATACACTAGAATCTTCTTTGTTGAATTTCTCAAGAATTTTGTCCACATAATGTGACTGACTTAGAATGATCTTATCAGATGTCCTTGAGATTTGAATCCCCAAAATGACATCTGCTAGACCCATATCTTTCATGTCAAATTTCGAGTTCAACATACTCTTGATAGATTTGATCATCTTATCACTGCTTCCAACAATGAGCATGTCATCTACGTAAAGACACAAAATGACATAGTCATTATCTGTTTCTTTAACATAAATACATTTATCGCATTCATTGATTTTGAAGCCATTTTCCAACATAGTTTGGTCAAATTTCTCATGCCATTGTTTTGGTGCTTGCTTTAAACCATATAAAGATTTCACCAATTTACATACTTTTCTTTCTTTTCCTGGGGAGGAAAAACCCTTGGGTTGTTTCATATAAATTTCTTCATTTAAATCCCCATTTAGAAAAGCAGTTTTCACATCCATTTGATGTACTTCAAGATTGTGTAATGCAGCAATAGCAAGTATCATCCTAATGGAATTTATTCTCGTCACAAGAGAATAAGTGTCAAAGTAATCAAGGCCTTCACGCTGCTTATAAACTTTAATTACAAGCCGTGCCTTATACTTATCAATTGAGCCATCAAATTTCATTTTCCTTTTGAAAATCCATTTGGCCCCTAAAGGCTTACATCCTGGAGGAAGATCTACTAACTCTCATGTGTGATTTTGAAGTATGGATTCAATCTCACTATTAATAGCATCTTTCCATAAAGAGCCTTCAGTGGAGTTCACAGCTTTATCAAAGTTTTGAGGTTCACCTTCTAGCAAATAGGTCAGAAAATCTGGAGCAAAAGATTTTTCTGTTCTAATTCTTTTGCTACGTCTAGGTTCATCCTCACATTCTTGACTTTGATCCTGACTATTTTCAGCAATAGTCTCATGTGTTCGTTTCAACGAACTTGAATCCTCTTTTGATCTAAAAGGAAATACGTGTTCAAAGAACGACGCATTTCTAGATTCCATTATCGTGTTTTTGTGTATGTCAGATATTTTAGACTCATACACCAAAAACCGATACGCACTACTATTATGTGCATAACCAATGAAAATGCAATCAATAGTTTTTGGACCTATTTTTACCATTTTTGGTAAAGGTACAGCCACTTTGGCAAGACACCCCCACACTCTTAAGTATTTGAAGGAAGGTTTCGTTCCTTTCCATAACTCGTAAGAGGTCTTATCTTCTTTCTTTTTGGGTATCTTATTTAAAAGATAATTAGCTGATAAGATAGCTTCTCCCCACATGTTCAGAGGCAATCCAGAACTAATCAACATCGCATTCATCATCTCTTTCAATGTACAATTTTTCCATTCAGCAACACCATTTTGCTGAGGTGAATAAGGTGCAGTGATTTCATGAATGATTCCATTTTTTGCACAGAATTCATGAAATGGTGATTCATACTCACCACCTCGATCACTTCTCAACACCTTAATCTTTTTGTTAAGTTGATTCTCAACTTTGGTCTTATAGAGAAAAAATTTCTCTATAGCCTCGTCTTTGCTTTTTAGCAAATACACATAGCAATATTTCATGTTATCATCGACAAAAGTAATAAAATACTTATTGCCTCCCCTTGTTTGAACAAATTTTAAATCACATACATCGCTATGGATTAAATTTAGGGGTCCATTATTCCTTTCAATCATTTTGAAGGAAGACCTTGTTAGTTTTGCCTCAACACAGGTTTCACACTTATGATTTGAATCAATGTGGAATTTTGGTATGTGATTCAAGTTAATTAATCTCCGTAGAGTATCATAATTAACATGTCCTAGTCTACCATGCCAAACATTGGAAGACTCAAGCAAGTAAGTAGAAGAGTTATTAACTTTATTGATAATTGGTTTAACAACCATTACAATGAGTTTAAACAACCCATCAGTTACATAACCCCTTCCCACGTACATTCCACTTTTGGACAGAACAACTTTGTCTGACTCAAATACAATTCGGAATCCGTGTTTATTCAACAGTGAACCAGACACTAGGTTTTTCCGGATCTCTAGTACGTACAGTACGTTGTTCAGAGCCAGCTCCTTTCCAGAAGTCATTTTTAGGATCACACTTCCTTGACCCGCAATTTTAGATGTGGCAGAATTTCCCATCAAAATCTTCTCGCCATTATCTACCTGTTTTGAACAGACTCTTGTCTGAGCATATATGCTGAGTGGCACCAGTATCAATCCACCACTCCATTGGGTTGGAATTGACTAGGTTTATTTCAGCCACCATGACTGATAGATTTATTATATCAAACTTAAAGAAAATTCTTAGGTTAGCTTGGAAGGGTAAAAAACCCAACCATTCGTGATCTAGTCTCTCGTAGAATATTTCTATTAAGTATTTATCCAGCCTCAAATATCTCTACTAGATAATTTCCAAAGAACACTAGAAGGGTCTAGCCCCTGCCTCAGCAGTCTAGTTTCTTTGAAAATATTCAGTTCCCAGAACTTCTCTAGTGAGATTTAAGTTCAAACGAATTTTTCGCAATAACAATATCTTTCAATATATAGATATAGAAATATCACTAATAGATATATTAAGCATTATAATAATATAAAATATATCTAACATTCAAATATTATATTTAAACAATAATATGTTTTAAGATTGTAGGAAAAACCATAACGTACATAATACTTTAATAAACGCAATATGATAAATACAATATTTATATCTACTAAATTAAAGATACATAAATATTATAATTATAAATAACACAATATAAATAACTATAATATAAATAACAATATTATAATTATAAATAACACAATATAAATAACTACAATATAAATGACAATATTATAATTATAAATAACTATAATATAAATGACAATATTATAATTATAAATAACACAATATAAATTATTATAATATAGATAGTGATTATAATTAATTTAGACAATAATTATAAAGAACAAAAATAAAAGTCGAGGCTTGTGTACAGTTTTCTTAAAATAGATTCGCCGCCTCTACGAAGTTTCGACGTCTATCTCCCAAGATACAACGGTAAACGACAAGTAACTCAATTACTTCGCTGAACCAAATATGCAACAAATCTAAGAACTCTAAAGAGTAAAAAGGGAAAAACAATATTGAAAATATATATATCTTAATCTTCAAAGGAAGACAAATATATATATATATATGTATATGTTCTTGGTATAAAAGAAACTAAGACCACTAAGATTTATTTATAGTATCTATCTAATGAGATTTTTTATTCATAAACATTGTGGGACAAAGAAAAATTACTATTTCCTACTGATTTTTCTAACAGATTATACTCACTACATCCACATTGAGTTTAGTAGCCATGGCTGAACTATTACTAGTTGATGAAACAACATTGGCCATTTATGGCATATTTCTCACACGGCAGAGCAGAGGGTGGGAATGATGATGAGTTTTTGACCATTTCAGCACTTATATATATAAAAAAAATTAGAAAAAAGCAAAGAGCCAACGAGAACAAAATATTATGAATGCTTTTTCAGCATGAACTATTCCACTACCCCACCACCATGGAGAATAATGTACTGTAAAGTTATTTAATTGAACTGTGTCCTAGTTCTTGTTGTTAAAGTATGTTCTTCTACCTACCATTTCTCATTTAAAGTGTGTCAAATTTCATATGAATATGAACCGACACTCAGGGTTCGATGTGAGAATAAATATTAGAATAATTAGGGAATTTTGTTAGTGTCCCACCCGGTAAGTGTGTGAGCATATTCAACAATATATAATAGTATGAGTTACTACACTTATCACCAATTGATTTTGAGATGCAACCCCATGTTACTTAGACATTTCACTCTATGCTTATACTTTCTACAATTACTATCCACATTTGCTGTCTAAACACTTTCACATCTTACTATCTAAACTGCATAAAAAAATAAAAGTGCCACAACCGGCCAAATACAGTCCAAAATAAATAGTGAGCCAAAAGAGCCACTAATGTTTCAGCAGCAGTTCAAGATTGGTGGGCATAAATAGCCACTATCTTGAGGGGAGATGTTAGTGTGTCCCACATGGGAAGTGTGTGAGCACATTCAACAATATATAAGAGTATGAGCTACTCCACTCATTACCAATTGATTTTGAGATGGAACCACATATTACTTAGACATTTCACCCTATGCTTATACTTTCTACAATTACTATCAACATTTACTGTCTAAACACTTTCACATCTTACTATCTAAACTGCATCCCATTATACATTCTTACAAATTTGTCCTCTCAGACTTTTGTTTGTAAAGTGCTTTTTTCCTCTTTTAAAATTGTGCAAAATTACTCTTTTATCCCTAATTAGAAAACATAACCGCACTTCGAACAATTTTTTGTAATAATTAATTTGTTATTTTGAGATTGTATAGTAGAGATTCATTTTTATCCTACTCATATAACATGGTTCTTTCATGGACACATGAGGATGTCTTGACTATAGTTTTTTAATGATATTGTTCATTGTATAGCAAATCTCCTATAGGTTTTCGAATTTTTTTGAATAATAAGGGTCATTTTGGCCGATTACCCATTTGAATCATTTATTTTTAAAAATTTACTTTTAGACCTCGTATTTAGTCAAAATGTTAAAAATAGAAATAGAAATATCGATTATTTGAACACTATATATTGACCGATTACCCATTTCGACACTTTATTTTTAAAAATTAACCTTTGGACTATGTATTTATTCAAAAAGTTAAAAAAAATTATAAAAAGAAATTTATATAATTTATATTTTTCGTAAGGGTTGTCATCATTTTGAACCTTGTATTTTAGTCGGTTACCCGTTTGGACCCTTTATTTTTTAAAATTAACTTGCAAACCTCGTATTTTGTTAAAATGTTAAAAATATGAATAAATAGATAGCTTATTTGAACCATTTGTTTTATCAAAATGTTAAAAATAAAAATAAATAGATTATTTAGTATTATTATATATATATATTTAATTGACATATATTATAATTATTATTAAAATAAAAAAGAGAAAATAGATATTATTTTTTTGTTGATTAATTAATAGCCATAAATTAGAAAAGTAAAACAAAAAATGAGAAAAAATGACGTTTATTATTATAATTTATATATGTTGTTAACATATATTTTTATAAAATTATTTACGTTTAAAAAAAAAGCATAAATAATATGAATGAACTATTTTTTTATGACAGTGTTTTCTCCATCAATTTGGTCTTGGTGGTTATGAATTGTCCATCAATTTATTAAGTTTGTTATGAAGTTGTTTCATTTTATTTCATTCAAAAGATTTTTTTTTTAAATGAAAATGATTAAAAACTTTCAAGATATCAATAAATTATATATCTCTTCAAAAATAAATTATTATAATAATACCAATTTGAAATTACATTTATTATTATTACAAGGTGTATGGTAATTTATTATTGTAATTACATTTAAAAGCTAACGAGGCACCTTGTATTTTAGTCGATTATCCGTTTGAACCCTTTATTTTTTAAAATTAACTTACGGACCTCGAGTTTTGTCAAAATATTAAAAATATGAATAAATAAATAGCTTATTTGAACCACGTGTTTTATCAAAATATTAAAAATAAAAATAGATAGATTATTTAATATTATTATTTATTAAAATAAAAAATAGATAGAATTTTTTTTTTGATTAATTAATAGCCATAAATGAGAAAAGTAGAACAAAAATGAGGAAAAATGACATTTATTATTATAATTTATATATGTTGTTAACATATATTTTTATAAAATTATTTACATTTAAATAAAAAGCATAAATAATATGAATAAATTATTTTTTTATGAAAGTGTTTTCTCCATCAATTTGGTCTTGGCGGTTATGAATTGTCTGTCAATTTTTTAAGTTTGTTATGAAGTTATTTCATTCAGAAGATTTTTTTTAAATGAAAATGATTAAATTTTTTTAAGATATCAATAAATTATATATCTCTTCAAAAATAAATTATTATAAGAATACAAATTTGAAACTACATTTCTTATTATTATAAGGTGTATGGTAATTTATTAGTATAATTACATGTAAAAAATAATGTGTGAACAGTATTTAATTTTAGATATTTAGATATTATAGTTTTTTTTAATTATTAACTAATAATCATAAATTTAAAAAAGAAGAATTCAAAAAATGTGAAAAATTTAGAAAATAAAAAAAGTACTTTAGAATAATTTTAGAGTGTCACACATCTCTTTGATGCTCTCATTTATATAGATATATAAATTAGTTCTCTTGATATATATTTGTTTCCGACCTTTTATCTATCATTAATTAATACTAAGTATTTCATTTTTACATTTAAATTTGACTTTTTTTTATGAATTTAAATTTTCAATAATGATTTATTTTATTATACTTAAGTATTATTTAAATATTAATATTATTTATTTTTTTACCACTAACAGATATATTAATAAAAAAATATTAGAACTTGATTACGCAAATATCTTTTGACTTATGTTACAATATATGTGAGTAAAATTGATTTAAAATATGAAGTAATTAAACTAATTGTAATACTTTGAGGTTCCTATGAAATGAGGAAATGAGGCATGAACGGAGTCATGAAGAAGTTCTGAGAGAAAATTTTATTAGTCTTCATAAAAGTAAATAATATACCTTAGAAAATTAAATTAATAAATAACCAAATAAATAATATAAAAATTTGTAAAATCCGTAAGTCTTTTATATATTTTTTCTTCAATTTAGGTAATAATTGATGCTTTTATTCATTTTAAGACAACTAGTTAAGGGTAAAAAAGGACTAATTTTGCTATTTAGATGGTATTTGAAGATAATTTTTAAAGTGAAAGGGCAAAACATACTACTAATTGAAATTATGGGACAAATTAACTAATTATTCTAAATAGTAGCACAATGAAATGAACCAATAATGAAAATTGAAGAAAGTGATTGGCCAATAGCCAATAGCCAATAGGCATTCATTGTTGGCATTATATTGACACCACAATATTTCCATATGAAAATGTCATGTGCAATCTAAGATTAGGATCCCCACAATTTAATTTAGGGAAATTTATAATTATATACATAGAATCTTAAGTATTTACAAAAATACATCCAACCAAATTATTTACACAAATACCGATACCACGTTAGCATAGCATACCGGATTTTTAAAAAATTGAGAAATTCCGCTTCCCAAATTTTTTTGTTTTTTCTAAGTTGTAAAAAATTACATTTTGGTTGCTTATAATGCCTATAAGATACCAATTAGTCACTTTTTTTTATTAAAAGCTTTATTTTTAGATCATATTATTTCAATACATTTTGGTTACTTTCAAAACTTATTTGTAGAGATCTTAATATTTTAATTAAATAATTTTAGGTTATATTATGGTATCTTATTATTTAAGATACATTTTGGTAACCTTCAAGCTTATTTCAGAAACTGATGAGTTGTCATATAGTATAATAAGTTACCATATAGTTTATTATTAAAAATTAATGGGAATTTACTCATTTGGTACCTTGTATTTTTGCAAAATATTGTTTTGGTACCCTTTTTTTTTCAATAATGCTCATATGGTACCCTGTATTTTAAAATCATACATATTTGGTAACATATACTCAAATTTGATAAATGAAATTTTATCAATATGACCAAACTGACATTAATTATACATAATTAAGTAATTAAATTTGAATTTAGAACTCATATAATTGAGAGCAGTTTGGTGAAATTGGCAAAATTTTATTAATTAAATTTGAGTTTAGGGTACTAAATATATGTACGATTTCAAAATATAGGATACCAAATATGTACGATCTCAAAATACATGGTACCAATTGAGCATTATTGTAAACACAGGGTACCAAAATGATACTTTACAAAAACAAAAGGTATCAAACGGTTACCTACCCAAAATTAATTTACTCCAATAATTTCAAGTTACCATGAATAATTTATTAAAAACTATATTTTTGTTACTTTTAAAATCAATTAAGATACCAATTGGTTACTTTATAATAAATGGGTAAATTTTTTGGTATGCCACAAATTTAAAGCAACCAACAAACCTAATGAGTTCCCAAAAAGAATGTTATATTTAAAAGTTATAAAACAATATCCTAAGGAATCTATTTTTAAAAAGTTACTTGAAATGTTTCTAAAATATTTTCTAAGTTGTTAAAAAACACCATATGGTATCTTTAAATATAAAATAAGAATACCAAATTTTGGTATATTAAATTTGGTTTACGTTTAAAATTGAGTTACTTTCTAGTTAACAAAAGATATATAAAAAAACTAAAATGTTGTTTTTTATTCTGGTATCTTATCCGAAGACGGTGAAAAAATATATGTTTCCCACATATCAAAATGATCACATTGAAGAGTAGGTCGTGATGGTATCACTCTTGAGCCCAATCGATTAGCGGTGTGGCCGAAAAAGATTTTTGAAGTTAAAGGGAAGAGAGAGAAAATGGTAATTACTTATTTGTTACTTATTTGATACCTGTGTTTTATTGAAATATATAGTTGGTACCATATGTTTTCAATAATGCTTATCTGATACATTATAATATGAAATCATATATATTTGGTACCCTGGAATTAAATTTTATCAATAATACAAAATTACACTCAATTATATGTAATTAAGTAATTAAATTTGAATTTGAAACTCATATAATTAAGAGAAATTTGATCATATTGATAAAATTTTATTGTTCAAATTCGAGTCCTTGGTACCAAATATGTACGATTTCAAATTATAAGGTACCAAGTTTGTATTTCGATAAAACACATGGTACCAAATGATTATATAACCGAGAGAAAAAGAAACAATGTTAAAAAAAAGGGTAAATGCTCATTTGGTACCTTGTGTTTTATCGAAATACAAACTTGACTTGATACCCTCTATTTTTTATAATTATCAATCGGTACCCTGTATTTGCAAAATATACATAGTTTCGTATCATCCGTGCGTTTAAATTTTTAATATTCCTATATTACCCCTTATTTATTGATTTATTTGATTTTCAATTGTTTTATATTTTTTAAATAATTTAAATATATTTTTCAGATTTCATATTATAAAATAAATATTTAATTAAAAAGTTAAAATAAATTTAATAAATAAATTATTTTATTCTAAATTTAATTAATTAAAAAACTAATTAAAATCTTATTAATTAACTTTAAAGAAACCTAAAACTTGATTTAATCAAAACATCAATCCAACTTTGAAACAAAAAAATATTGTTGAGAATGGGAGGGTGGAGAACTGAAATGGTGAGGGTGAGATTGGGTGAAATATGTATTTTTTTCATTAATTAAATTAAAATTCATGTTTATTTAAAGTTAATTAATAAGATTTTAATTATTTTTTAATTAATTAACTTTTAAAAATTATTTCAATGTTTTTATTAAACATTTATTTATTTTATTTTATGAATTTTGAAAATATATTTAAATCATTTAAAAATAATAAAACAATTAGAAATCAAATAAATCATTAAAATAAGGGTGAGATTGGCAATGTGGGGAACTGAGATGGTGATGGTTAGATTGGGTGAAATATGTTTTTTTTTCATTAATTAAATTAAAATTTAGGTTTATTTATAATTAATTAATAAGATTTTAATTAATTAAATTTATTTTAAAAATAATTTTTCTTATTAAAATTATTTTAAAGTTTTAATTAAACATGTATTTTATTTTATGAATTTTAAAAATATATTTAAATTATTTAAAAATAATAAAATAATTGAAAATCAAATAACTCAAATGAGGGGTAATATGAAAATATTAAAAATTTAAACATACAAAAAATACCAAATTATAGAAATTTTGCAAATAAAGAGTACCGATTGATAATTAACATCAACTATCAAATAGATATTTATCCTAAAAAAAATTGAAAAGTTGAAAACCAGGAAAAAAAAAAAGTGAAAATTAGTTCAAAAAGGTATAAAATGAAGGTATATTTGTAAACAAAATAAGTCACATCGTAAATTTTCCATCAATTTAATAATTAATATTGAGTTTCCTTACCAATGTCTGGTTTTGGGCTTGGGCATCAACACTATTTCTTTTAGTAATAGTGGAAGACATTAAGTGTCTCTTGTGTTGGAGTGGCCTAGTCACGTCACCACATAGTTATTACTTGGAAGCTTTATATGACACCACAAATTATCGATCACTTATAACTTACTTTACTTTATACCTATGCTTAAACTTAGCTAAAACAATACTATCACATTATTTAGTTTCTTATATGAGTTTGTTCTATTTTTATCATGTACTCTATGACGGGTTTTGGTTATTATCCAAATTCGAAGGTGAAATAAGCTATATTTCATGATACTTGGGGCATCCCCATCGCTGGTGATGATTGGAAAAATACCAAATAATATATTTTATTAAATTAGTACAAACCCAATTAAAAAAAATGTTATTCATCACAGTAGAATTATTAACCCGAGCCATATGTAATTTTTTGGCAAGTGCCACTTAACATTTTTTCCACATGGTAAAAAATAGTCAGCTTCCTCTCAAATTAATTTCCCATAAAAAAAAAATTACATATACTTTTTGTATTCTTATTAATTTTTTATTAAATAAACAAAATATTTGTTTTTTTTTTCCAAGAAACCTATCTTGCTCCCCACATCCATCTTTATGAAGTTCCCACACCGAAACTATCATAGCCACCATGTCTAGACAAATTACATGCTCCATAAATCCAGAAAACTTCACGATGCAAAATTCAACGAATTGGAAGTGCCGGAACTCAATTTGGAAGGCATGGAAGACTGAGATAGTCTTTTTTTTTTCTTGAGAACCTTGAGGTCCTTCTTGGCACCGCCATTTTCGACCTAGGTCTGGAGAGAAATACTGAGGTGGGGAGCATGTTGACGGGGATTTGGACTTCTTCTGGCTGGATCTAATATAAATTCGAATCAATCCATCAATGACTACTAGTGGAGGTGTCAGGACTGTTCCAAGAAGACTTCTTGCATGAGAAGAACCTGCCTTGAACACAACCTAGTTTATATATATATATATATATATCACTTCAAAATTCATAGACTTATTCTTGCACACCCATCTCTTCATTTCAGAACCCAATCAAATTAAATCTTTATTGTTTCTATTTCGGTTAAGAAATTCTCCTTTTTGTTAGAATATTTGTTTCTTTTCTTTATTAAATTTAAATGTTGATATTGTTTGATCTGAACACTCTAGTGGGTATGCTGATTTCCTTGGTAATATGGTTTATAGGTTACACAATGTTATTGTATTTCAAAGATTTAATGAACATATATTATATATCGAGAGAGCGAAAGATTACTAACTTGGGCAAAAAAAAAATGAAATATTAATGTTCTTGTATATCACACCATACTCTTCACCTACTTTAGTGGAAATGCATTTTCATAATAATATTTTAAGGTGAGTTGTTCTTCTCTTTTTGTTAGAAACAGACGAGTGGTTTTTTATTTGGAAAACAGAAAAGTTACAGTAATTGAAAAATGAAATGAACAGTGTAGCTATGTTTGTTTTTTTTTTATTATCAAATAAATAAATAATAGGAAGATTTACACTTACACATTATAATATAAATAATTACTAATTTGATATTAATATTTTAAAATATCCATATTATAATATTTATTAACATAAATAACAAACAACCAAATTTTATTTACTTATTTATTATACCTATTTATATTTTAACATACACCAAAATTTCATTTGACATATACCAACATTCAATATATTTTCTTATATAATTGTTTTGTTTTTTTAAGACTCATCAATTATATCTCTCAGTCTCTTCTTTGACTTTTACTACTGATTTGGTATATTACAAGCATAAAATATATTTAATTATTTAATTGATTTTCTCATTAACACTAATCATTATAACTACCGGTAGAAAATCCAAAATATATGCAAATGGGATACTATTTGGTATCCTTCTCTATTTGTTATAATATATATTATTATTATTTTGGATACAACTAAGTAGTTTATTTTTATTTAGATCTATTTAACCATGTTATTTACTTCAATCTCCAAAATTATTTATTTGGATACTATTTGGTATCCTATTTTTCATGTTGTTACTATTTATTATTTTTTGGTGTTTGATTTATGCATTGTTGTAAGTTAAATCTACACATATTTCAAGATGATCCTCACTAGATTTTAATTAGATGTAGATAATGTAGTTTCAATCTAGTTTGAATATGAAATTATATCTCTAATTTATATGATCTAGATTCAATTTCCAAATCATCAATTGAGCTGTTAAAAAAATCAAATGAGCTACCAAATGGTATCAAAATACACTACTCACTTCATAATCATTATAGTTGATAGTCTATGTGCTTAACCATTCTTGATACTATATGACATAATGACATAATTAATAAAATGATACTATATAATATTCTATATAGTTTGATACTTGTTGGTATCATATAAAACTTATTACTATATTATATATTATCTAATAATGTATTTGTTGCGAAATTTAAGCTATGTAAGTATACGTAATTGCAATTTGTAATAATGTATCTAATAATATATACTTATTTATTATACGTACCTCCTTATTTTATAACATAGACTATTTCCTTATTTAATTGATTTGCTTTACAAGACTAAATCATTTTTCTCGTTTTTTTCTTTGCATTTCACGATTGATTTGCTATATTGAAATAGAGAGTGTTCAATTCCTAATTTTTGGGGCTTGGTATCGTATATAATCTTACATTATTTTAAAATATTTATATAGTTTAATACTAAATAGTACCATATGGTTTCATACAAAAAAAAAATTGCATAATTTAAACTACACAATATTCTACATATTTACCAACTAAATAGTATTCTATCTACACATTTTGATACTACATGATATTCTACATATATTTATCTACTAAATGATATCCAACACATTTTTTAACACCAAATAACTTTTAGATACTTATGTGTATCCATAAAGTGAAAGTGAATGTTTGAACATTTTATATCTTAATAAATTTTCATGCATGTAATTATATACTTAGTGGTTTGGTAAATACATTTATTTAACGAAAGATTTTATGAATGTGAGCAATATAGGGGATTTCTATTATTTTATTACATCAGATTAAATTCGTTAGCAACAATAAATTTATTTTTATATACTCAGTAATATATATTACATAAAAAAATCTACATATTAGTATCCAACATATAAACATTATAAACTACCATTTGTTATCATACTTACAAGAGTTATTGTTTAGTATCCAACAGAGTCTCAAAGACTATTTTTTGGTATCAAAAGATAATAATAGTAGAAACATATTCTTAATAAAAATGAGATCAAATAAGTTGTATGTTATATCCATTATAACAAATAGGATATGCTTAGAATAAACAATAACTTGAACCTGCCGGAACTGGTTATCGTTATTCACAACCCCAGTTCCGCGCCTTGGTGCAGGCTATTTACGCCCGTTGAGATGATCTCTCAAATCTGGGTTCGACGGATTACCTCGCTCCCGATTATGGTTAAGATGTTCTCATAATTCTGGGTGATTGCCTTGCTTTTCGGTGTTTCTACGCCCCTGATCGTACAAGCTTTTAGACCCGGTATTGTCCGAGCTTTCACTGACATGGCTCGTTGCATAGTTATTTCGAGACGGGTTTCTCGCGAGTCGCCTTGTCTCCACGGTTTGGGACTGAGACATTTGGCTTCTCGCAAGATTATGACCCCTATGCTCCCTAGAAGTCTCCCCATTTCTACGTCCTCGCCCAATTCGCCTTTCTTTATCAACATAGGTCGGTTGTGTATTCCTCTTAATTGGAGAGGGGTGCCTTATTAGTGATGGAGGCTGCCATCCATTATAAGGCCTAGAAGGCCCTGAGTTTGCTCGATTGGGCTCTGCCACATTCTGTGGGGCGCTAGGATTTCGGGCCCGAGCCTTCATGGGGGCTCAGTTATTCCCTACTCCGGCCGGTGCCTCCGCAGTTGGATTGGCAGGACCCTCAGTCCGGCTACTTCTCCGAGGTCTCGGTGGAGCAGGCTGTTCCGCTGGCAGCGGGGGTTGCTCCGCTCTTTGGGTATTTTTGTTTTTGCGCGGCCTTCCCCAAGGTCTACGCAGCGGAACATGAACATCCCGTGGAGGCGGAGCCTGGGTATCCTGAGGAGGTGGGGCCTGAGCCGCCTGTGCCTCAGCAGCTATCCTACCTAGCTCTTCATTGCATTTCTTAGCTTCTGCCAACTGCTTTTTTAGTTGACGATTTTCGAGTTCCACTATTGGAACGTACCGTTCAGGATTGTAGTACAAGTGCTCGTCATCCCTGGGGGCAGGTGATCCTCGAGAATCCGTCGAACCACTCCTCTCGTCGGTGTCAGAATTCACCATAGGCTGCTTCCCAGGGTGCTGCATGTACTCTTCCTCGGGAACAATGGGATCATTTACTACCATTGTTGATTCGAGAGGCTCTTTGACTGAACAGGCTCATGCACGTACTGTTTAATGGCTCTCAATGAAAGCACCACACTGTTGACGTCGTTTTTCGTCAACTTAAATCGTAGAGCAATTAAACAATGGAGCGAAAAAATGATGAAGAGAAACAAGAGAATTTTTAAGTGGTTCAGCAGTTAATTCTGCCTAGTCCACGAGTCTATGTTATTAAGACTTGGAGTTTTCTGGAAATTCTTCAGAGATGAATTACCCAAAGCTTTCTCTCCAGAAATCAGAAATCGGTCCTACAAGTGGTGATTCCTTCTCTATTTATAGAGAAGGTTGCAGAATTTATTCCCACATATTTCGGGAAGATATTCTGTATATCAATTGAAATATTGATATTAAATGCATTATCTCCTATATACACGGAAACGTCCCATGAAGACCGGGAACAGATAACAGATTAAATGACATCCCTTAAATATTGGGATTACACAACAATAAATATGTTCACACGTAATGGGCTATCCCAGGTGATTCATCAAATTTTCGAGATCAGCGATCGACATCGAGTCTGTCAGGACTTATGGGTCAATCACGAACTTGTCACCCAACTTCATGCTATGCTCGGGATAGGTAAGCACTGTCGAGGCTGTCATCCCCGAGCTTGCACTTCCCGAGCCCAAACTACCTCGACTGAGGACACTCGGTAAAAGATATATTTAAGTGTCGTGCCATTGCCCGTCGTGAGCTAAGAGAATATTCGAGGTCACACATCCTCGGGGTCGTTGTTTTACTTCAGAGGTTTTACAGCTGGACCATATGATGTTTTCATATATTTCGAGCTCACACCTGACAAGCCCAGTTTTCGAGGTCATAACCTCTCATCTCGAAATCTGGGTGTAACAATAATGATGCTTCAAAGCAAGGATTAGGGTGTGTGTTGATGCAGAATGGAAAAGTCATAGCTTATGCTTCTAGACAATTGAAGGACTATGAACAGAAGTATCCAGCACATGATCTGGAGTTGGCAGCAGTTTTTTTTGCACTAAAGATTTGGAGACATTATCTATATGGTGAGAAGTGCGAGATATATACCGATCATAAAAGTCTCAAGTATTTCTTTACTCAGAAAGAATTAAATATGAGACAAAGGAGATGGTTGGAGCCAGTGAAAGATTATGATTGTCAAATACTTTATCATCCTGGAAAAGCAAATGTAGCTGCAGACGCACTGAGTAGAAAGTCTCATGGTAATGTGTCATTTTTGAGGAAATTGACAAGACTACTTCAGGAGGATATGTGCATAGCGGAGATTGAAGTAATCACGGGAAGATTATCAGTAATAACTATTCAGTCTACCTCGTTAGAAAGAATCAAACAAGGTCAATGTGAGGATCCTTACTTGGTGGAACAAAAAGGTGAATTGGAAAATGGGAAGGTCAATGAGTTTAGTGTGTCATGTAATGGGATGCTAAAGTTCAAGGAAAGAGTTTGTGTCCCTAATGATGAGGAGTTGAAGAGAGAAATCCTTACCGAAGCTCACAATACTTTGTATTCAGTACATCCGGGGACGACAAAGATGTTTAATGACTTGAAAAGACACTACTGGTTGCCCAACATGAGAAAGGATGTGGTCGAGTTTGTAGCCAAGTGTTTAACCTGTCAACAAGTGAAAGCTGAACATCAGAAATCTGCTGGTTTACTACAACCAATACAGATACCAGAGTGGAAATGGGAAGAGATTACTATGGATTTTGTAGTTGGATTTCCAAAGACTTCTAAACAACATGATGTTATTTGGGTTATAGTAGACCGATATACTAAATCATCACACTTTCTTCCGGTACGCAGGACTTATACTATGGATCAGTGGGCTGAATTATATGTTCAGGAGATTGTTAGATTACATGGAGTGCCAGTATCTATAATTTCAGATCGGGATGCTCGATTTACTTCATTGTTTTGAGAAAGTTTGCAAAGAACATTAGGCACAAGATTGAAGTTTACTGCAGCATATCACCCCCAATCTTATGGACAATCTGAAATGACCATTCAAACTCTTGAAGATATGCTCCGAGCTTGTGTCCTAGATTTTAAAGGAACATGGGAGAAGTATTTGTGTCTGATAAAGTGTTCTTATAACAATAGCTTTCATGCAACGATTGGTGTAGCACCGTATGAAATGTTATATGGCAGAAAATGCAGGTCGCCAATTCGTTGGGATGAAATGGGAGAAAGAAAGTATCTTGGTCCAGATCTTTTCAGAAGGACAACTGAAGCAGTAGAGAAAATAAGAAAAAGAATGTTAATTGCTCAGAGTAGACAAAAGAGTTATGTTGATCGGAAGCGAAGAGATGTGGAGTTCAATATTGGGGACAAGGTATTTCTGAAAATTGCCCCTATGAAAGGAGCAATGAGGTTTTGAAAGAAAGGGAAGTTAAGCCCAAGATTTATTGGACCTTTTGAAGTATTAGAAAAGGTGGGAAAGGTAGCTTATAGACTGGCATTACCGCCATCATTGTCAAATGTCCACAATGTTTTTCATGTATCACTATTGAGAAAATACGTTCCAGATCCTTCACATGTGCTAAACTACGAGCCAATAGAAGTTGAACAAGACCTAACATATGAAGAAAAACCAGTGAAAATTCTTGACAGAAAAGAGAAAGAGTTGAGAAATAAGAAAATTTCACTGGTTAAGGTCTTGTGGAGAAGTTCAAATATTGAAGAAATGACATGGGAACGAGAAGATGAAATGAGATCCAAATACCCAGAGTTATTTGGGTAAGAGAATTTCAAGGACGAAATTTTTATAAGGCGTGGAGGATTGTAGCACCCACATTATTTTGATATAATATAGTCAATAATCACATGATTGCATTACATTACATATCATACCGTATGTATAATTTGAGCACATGCATATTCTTATAAGTGTTTTCATGTACAAGTATAAAAGTTGTGTAAATGATGTCTATGTGTATGTTCAACATTATTAACCATGTGGCATTTGAGTTATCTCTTATGGGTGTTTGATGTGCTCAAGATATAAGAAAGGCTGAAATATATGGACAAGGCATGAAATCAAGTGAGAAAAGTGAGATATAGAAGGCAAAAGATGTCAAGTGGTGAAAAATAGTACAATGTCGATTACTAGTATTTCGGTGTAAAATTGAGTATTAGTGGATTTACCAAATATAATTAAGGTATGATTAAGATCTCATTGATGAAGTAAAAATGGTTTTAGAACCATTAGATCAAGTCTTGATGGGAGGTATACATAATCAGTGGTATTGACGCAAAGTCAAAACGAGCTTAGCATAAGTGTGCTACGCTCAATCTGGTAAGCATAACTATTGGGTATGAACTCATATGTGTAACGCCCTGGCTACCCCAGAACAGTTACGGTGAACGGTGGGCCGGAAATTTGACTCACTACCTGAGTCCTTTGGTAAAAAACGTGCTCTAAGTGTAATTAACAGGTTAAGGCATAAAATCAATAAAAAGGAAATGGAGATTTTCATTACAAACTGCTCTGCAGAGCTAAACAATACATTTACAAGTGGTTTTCAGTTCAAATGGTCATTACAGTTTAAGATTTACAATCCCGCCGACCTCAGAGGCAAAAATAGGGTAAACCCCCTAGTTCCTCTGAGAACACCTTGGCCGTGGTGGTCAAGCGGCCGCATATGTACACATCACCACATCAGCTCTCCACTCAAGGCTAGGTGAGTTTTTCTTTCCCTTAACTTGCACCACATAGCACCCATGAGCCAAAGCCCAGCAAGAAAACATAATACCTTTCATAACATTATCAAATGATTATCATTATAATCACACTGAACATAAAGCTTTCGAACAAACGAGTGAACATCACATGATCTTAGCGGGGGAGAGTGGCTGCTAGGTAAGCCACTAGCCTCCAAGCGCTTATTTCATTCATTGACCCTCGGGGTTAGTCTGGCATTAATGCTCTTTGAGCCATTCAATGCTAATAGTCGATTAGATCTAATCTCTGTTGGCTTGCGTGATCCACGCTATGGCCGTTCTGACTAATAAGTCAGCGCTATGTGACCAGTGTCCAGTATCACTGCCGAACTTGACTAATAAGTCACAGCTTCACAGCTGATACTAACACCTTTGCCAATTCTGACTGACAAGTCAGTGCAACGTGACCAGTGCCCAATACCACTGCCGAACTTGACTAATAAATTACGGCTTCACAGTTGATACTAGCACCTTTGCCAAACCTGACTAATAAGTCAGTACCATGCACAAGTGAGCAACATATGCCCAACATTCTATATTCAATCCATGTCCATATTACACAACCAGCATGCCTCATGAGTATCCATGCATGTCATACTTGGGGTGCAGTTTTCTTACCTCTGGTTCGAGCAAGAATGAATACAAGAACAACCCTGAGAACGATCAACCTTTTGGTCCTTTAGCGGTTACCTGGTCATAACCAATTATGGGATTCCATCAATAAAATGAACAAGAAAAGGGTTCCCAAACCAAAACCTAACCTCCGGGACATCAAACACTACTCAACTGGGTAGTAGGTTCAACCTCGAGGCCTTAGGCTTGCATCCCCGAGCCAAAAAGCCATTTCTGGCCAAAAAGCCACTAAGGGCCGCGACCCTCCTTGGCCATGCCGTGGCCCGCCCCTCAAACAGAGGCGCCCAAACTCAGCATTCCCCAAGGGCCGCGGCTCACCCTAGCCATGCCGCGGCGCAACCCCCAGTTCAGCCAAAACCCCTGTTTTCTTCTCTTGCGTTTTCTCTTGGAACCAACTCTTCAAACCCAATTTAAACACCACCCAAACCTCTTTCAAACACCCATTTAAACCTCCAAACATCACCCATAACTCTCCCTCATCATAACCCAACCTAAACATCACAAAAACTCCCCTTGATTCCAACTTTCCACACCAAAATCTAGAGCTGAAATCTTAAAACGAAAACAGAGCATACATGGAAACTAGTGGCTAAAAGCTTACCTCAAGTTCAGGTTATGGTGCTCTTCCACAGTGGAACACTCTCCCAAAGTATCAAGGCCTAGCTCCCAAGCTCAAATCCTCAACAAGATCACAAAAATTCACAAGGAGAATGAAGGAAGGAGAAGGTACGGGAAGGAGAAGAGGAAAACTCTGTTTTTGGTTCTGTTTATTCTACAGCCTCCAACATCATATATATCCAAGCCAAAAGACTAAAATACCCCTAGGTCTTTTAAAGCTTCTAAGGCCACTTCAAGGGTAATTTTGGCACATTCCACTAATCCCGTTAATCATAATGAACGCTTCCCAATTCCCGCTAATATCAATATCCTCAAACACCAATAATTCACATCCCGTTACCCTTTAACGCCCGGTAACATTCTAACCATTAAAACACCCCGAGACTCACTCCGAGCCCCGAGCTTAAGCCTGTTATGACCAAACCGATAATTAACATTCCTTGATCGTCTCATGCCAAATGGCTCGAACAAACCCACATCATAATGTGGTCTCAAGATATATCACCAACATGCGTACAAATAATCAATTTACCATCAACGGGCCAAATTACCATCACACCCCTGTAATAAGAAATATGGACTCACATGCATGCATTTCACATCATATCATAATATAATCAACATATATGTTACACCCAGATTTCGAGCTATGTTAATTATGACCTCGAAAGTTGGATTCGCAAGTCAGTGGACTCATAAGGTTGGAAACATGCTCCAGGATTGTATGTCGAGCTTGCAGGATATAGACGACCTCGAGTATGGTGACCTCGAAGTATTCATGATCTCGAAAGATAGCTCCGGCAACACTCATCTTCAGGGACGACTTCGGATCAGGAGTCCCCGAGCTCGACGCGCGTAAGATCTCGAAAGCCATGTGGCCTCGGGAGATGTTTCTAGCTCGATAGATGATGGGAAACCTGGGAGGCTAAAGCCTTAGAGATACGCGATAGCCGCCTTGAATACCTACAAGTGTTATAAATATGAGATGTAATCCTCATTTATTAATATAAATCCCCTAGAATCGTGGGATATTATTTGGTCAGTTATACGTCTTCTGGTCTTCAGGGGACGTTTCCTTTTATATCTGATTATAGGCATTTAAAGCCATTTATTTTATTTATACAAAAAGAGTAACTACCCAAAATATGTGGGATAGTATTCTACAGCCTTCCCTATAAATAGAGAGGCCATGCACCATTGTAAAGGACCGAAATTCTGATCCTTGAGAGAAAACTCTGGAGAATTCATTCTTGAAGAATTCCTGGAGATAATCTTGAGTTTAATAACAAAGACTCGTGGACTAGGCAGATTTAACTGCTGAACCACGTAAAAATCGTGTGTTTATATTGTTTTATTTGAATTGGCCATTTTCAGTTATCGTTTACGTGCTCTTCTTTCACTGTTGACGAAAAACGGCGTCAACAGTTTGGTGCTTTCATTGAGAGCCTTAAGCGTTCATCCCTGAAAAAATCATGGCCGCAAACAATCAGAACACCCCTGATGAAAACTACCCAAGGCGTCCTGGAAAACAACCAATGGAAAACTTGGATGCTGAGGAGAGAAGTGGGTCCTCTGATTCCCGGGGACCACCGCCTCCGCCAAGGGATGAGGACATGTACTACAATCCCAAACGTTACGTTCCTATTGTAGAACTGGAAAACCGGCAGTTGAAACAGCTGTTGGCAGAGGCCAACAAACGGAATGAGGAGTTTACTAGGATAGCTGCAGAGGCGCAGGTGGCTCATCCCCCGCCTCCGCGCGAAAACCAAGACCCTCCTCCAAGGGACGTGCATGTTCCTCCCCGGAGGCCCCGTGGACGTCCACGAAAGGATGCTGCCACAAGGAGGCCAACTCAACCTTCGGCGCCAGCAGAACCATCTTCTCCTCCTAGGCCTCAAAGGAGTACCCGAGCTCGGGTCCCGCCTAACCCGCCTGTAGAAGTGCCTGCAGGAACTGAGAATAACCGAACCCCTGCAAAGGCGCGGACTCAGGTACCTGGTAGCGCACCGAACGCGACTGACCCATCTCGGGCAAATTCAGGACCCTCTAGACCGCGGCAAGGGTGGCAGCCACCGTCGCCATTACGGTTCCCTCCGTCACCCATAAGGTATCCTTCGCCGCCCCGCAGAAACGCTCAACCTGCTCGAGATCAGGATCAAGGGCGTACGGGGGAAAGACAAGGAAACAGGGAGACTTTCCAGGAGCGGAGAGCCGCACCATCTGAGAGAAGTCAGACGTCTCGGTCTCGCACTGCGGAGACGAGGCGACGTGGGAAGAATCCATCATGAAATGACCAAGCAATGAGTTTCACCAGTGATGAGTCCGGAGAAATCAGGTCCGTCAGTAAACACAACCGAGGTCGTAAAAATACTGGAAGTCACAAGAATCGTCCCGACCTGTGAAATCATCTGAATCATAGTAGGGGGAAGGGAGATCAAACAAATCCGGACCTGAGGGATCGCTTGAATAGGCGTAGAGATCCCTCGCGGAGACGCGAGCCTGGAATCACGATCAATGACAGTCAATTCCAGACAGCACTTCCTACTGACCCAGTCCAAGAAAGAATCGATCAGCTCAAAAAAGCCTTTAGGCTTTTGAAGAATGAACGAGGATTGGGTCGATATGAGGACTCTGATGAGGAGCTCGAGCCGTTTGCTCCCCATATTTCCAACACTCAATTTCCTCAAGGGTTTCGGATTCCTCACGTCCCTACGTTTGAAGGAAAGACCGACCCGTGTAGTCACCTGAGCACGTTCAACACTATCATGAGAGCCAGTAACGTGGGTTACGAGCTCAGGTGCATGTTGTTTCCAACATCATTGACAGGACCTGCCAAAAGTTGGTTCGAAAAATATAAAAGACACTCAATAACTTTGTGGGAGCAGTTGTCTAGAGACTTTAAGAAGCAGTTCCGAGCTATGATGGGAGTCAGACCAGAGGCATCCACCCTAACTAACGTCCGACAACAGCCGGGAGAAACACTGAAAAGTTACCTGACCAGGTTTAATCTGGAAGTCGCTCGAGCTTGGGACGTGGATGACAGTGGGCACTTAATGGCTATCCGAGCTGGTGTTTTACCCGGAAGTGCCCTTTGGGATGACATGCAAGGGAAACCGGTGAGGTCGATAACCGAGTTTAACAAACGTGCGTAGAGATTTGTCAATGTAGAGGAGGCGAGGTCAACGCTCAAAGCAACCTCGCAGACCGGAACTACAACGATAAACATCAACTCTGCCTCAACCTCGGCTGACCCAGCGGCTCCACAGCCTACCTCCGAGAATCCCTCCAAGAGGAAAAAGAACGAAGGAAATAACCCCGAAGCTGAGGGAGGAAAGAAAAAGAAAGGGGAGAGGTATTTCTCTGTGTATAGGGTATACACCGAGCTCAATGAGTCTCGAGAAAACATATACCTGGCTAATGAAAACCAGGTCCCCTTTAGGCGTCCGGACCCGATGAGAAATCAGAAGTCCAAGAGGGATTCCAGTAAGTACTGCCGGTTCCACAGAGACACCGGGCACACGACTGATGAATGTCGACAACTGAAGGACGAGATCGAAGGGTTGATCTCGAGAGGTTATTTCCGAAATTATGTCAAAAACCAGAGTACTGGACAGACGGCAGCGAGCCAGAAAGTAGCCGCGCCTTCGATGACACAAAATAATAACTCCCGATCTCGGGAAGAAGACAGGCCTCCACCGATAGATGGAGAGGACGTAATAACCATCTCGGGAGGGCCTCATCTCGCAGGAGGGGGCAGGAATGCCCAAAAGAGATATGTTAACGATCTTAAGACAGGGGACGGGTCTCCTTATGAACCCGAACCTAGGGCGCCTAAAAGCCAGAGGATTGAAACACAACCCATAACCTTCACTGAGGAGGACGCCTCCCATGTTCAGTTTCCACATCATGATCCGCTAGTTATTACTCTTCAGCTCGCCAACAAAAGAGTCTGCCGAGTTCTCATAGATAATGGGAGCTCAGTCAACATTCTTTACAAAGCAACCCTCGAGAAAATGGGACTCTCCCTTCGTGAACTGAAGGCATGTGCAACTACTTTGTACGGCTTTTCAGGAGAAGGAACTGCCTGTATGGGATCCATTGAGCTCCCTGTGACTTTGGGAGACTACCCAGTCTCGGTGACCAAGATAATGGAGTTCGTGGTAGTAGATTTACCATCTGCCTACAATGTGCTGCTCGGGAGACCCGCCCTGGTCGGGCTGGGGGCAGTTTCATCTGTAAGGCATCTGGCCCTTAAGTTCCCGACCCCTAGCGGAATCGGGACATTAAAAGGAGACCAACTGGCAGGGAGGGAATGCTATAGCATCTCCTTGAGGGGAAAGAGGCAAACGAGTGCTCAGGCACTCGTTGTCGCCCAGAATAAAGACGGAACGGTTTTAGAAATTGACGAGGAGATTGATCCGAGGATTGAGGAGAAAGTTGACCTCGAACCTCTAGAGGAGCTCGAAGAAATTCAACTCGAGGAAGTTGAACCCTTGAGAAAGGTGAAGGTCGGGAAACACCTCCCAGATGAGACAAAATAGCAATTAATTTGCTTCCTGAAGAAGAACCAGGATGTCTTTGCATGGTCACACTCAGACATGGTGGGGATAAGCCCGAATGTAGCAAGCCATGCTCTAAACATAGATAAGAGCTTCCCTCCGAAGCAACAAAAGCAAAGGCAGCTGGACGAAAACAGGAAGAAAGCACTAAAGGAGGAGGTTGAAAGGTTAAAGGCAAACCATTTCATTAGGGACGCCTTTTACTCTGACTGGGTAGCCAATCCGGTGTTGGTCCCAAAGCCCAATGGGACGTGGAGAACCTGTATTGACTACTCAGACCTCAACAAAGCTTGCCCAAAAGATTGTTTTCCGTTACCAAGGATTGACCAGCTCGTGGATGCCACAGCGGGGCATGGCCTGATGTCGTTCATGGATGCCTATTCTGGATATAACCAGATTCCCATGCACGCCCCAGACCAAGAACATACGAGCTTCATCACGGATAAAGGGCTATATTGTTATAATGTCATGCCATTCGGGCTCAAGAATGCTGGAGCCACATACCAGTGGCTCGTAAACATGATGTTTTCGGAATAAATTGGGAACAACATGGAGGTTTATGTTGATGACATGCTTGTAAAGTCTCAACTCAACAAGAACCATGTTGATGACCTCGAAGAGTGCTTCGGCGTGCTCAGGAAGTATAACATGAAGCTAAATCCTCAGAAGTGCACTTTTGGGGTATCATCGGGAAAATTTCTAGGCTTTATTGTAAACTCTCGTGGAATCGAGGCTAATCCCGATAAAATAAAGGCCCTGATTGACATGCCTTCACCTCGGAAGCATAAAGACGTCCAAAGCTTGACTAGCAGGATGGCAGCCCTAAGCAGATTCATCTCGAAATCAACGGATCGTGGCCTCCCATTCTTCAACTTATTGAGAGGAAGTAAGAAGTTTGAATGGACTGAGGAGTGTGAGCTGGCCTTTCAGGAGCTCAAAAAGCACTTAGCTGAACCACCCATCCTGTCAAAACCTGAGACGGGAGAAGTATTGTACCTATACCTCTCAACCACCGAACACGCAATAAGTGCGGTGCTCGTTCGAGAAGAGGAGAGGGTGCAAAAACCCGTCTACTACATCAGTAAAAGATTACTGGGGGTAGAGTCAAGATATCCATTGATGGAGAAACTCGCCCTTAGTTTAATACATTCATCTCGTAAGCTCCGCCCCTACTTTCAGGCACATCCCATTCATGTACTGACAGATCAACCACTTAGGCAGGTCTTGTCTAAACCAGAAGCTTTAGGTCGACTTCTTAAATGGGCTGTTGAGCTCGGACAGTTCGAGATCACCTACCATCCGAGGACGACTATTAAGACACAGGCATTGGCGGACTTTATAGTGGAATGTACCGGTATAGCCGACAATGAGGTAATAACCACGGCCCACGAGCTGTGGAAACTTTACGTTGATGGCTCGTTAAATGAAAATGGAGCGGGAGCAGGGGTTATTCTGATCACCCCCGCAGGGAGCAAATTTCACTCCGCTTTAAGATTTGGCTTTAAAGCATCGAATAATGAGGCCGAGTACGAGGCTCTACTCGCGGGACTACGAATAGCAAAAGAGCTCAAGGTTAAAGCTATACATTGCTATAGTGACTCCCAGCTCGTAGTTAATCAAATTTTGGGAGAATATCAAGCTCGTGGCACAAGAATGGCAGCTTATCTGGAGAAAGCAAAATCCGCATTAGAGTATTTTGAGTTTTATGCGATCGAACAGGTCCCCCGAGAACGGAACTCAAATGCAGATGCCTTAGCTCGACTCGCCACATCCACCAAAAATGAAGAGCTGAATGTTGTACCCATAGAACACCTATCAGCACCCAGCATTAACGAGCCAGAAAGGGAAGATGTGTGTATGATCGAAACGGAGCCAACCTGGATAAGTCCGATAGTCGATTATCTCGAAAATGGAATTCTTCCAAAAGATCGGAATCAGGCTCGAAAGTTGATGTATCAACTTCCTCGTTACACCATTTTAGAGGGAAAACTATACAGAAGGGGACATTCCATGCCGTTGCTTAGATGTGTAACCCCCCCCCCCCCCCCCCGAAGCTAAGAAAATCATTGAAGAAATTCATGAAGGGTTCTGCGGAGACCACACCGGGGGGCATAGCCTGTCCAAGAAGATCATACGCTAGGGATATTTCTGGCCAACCATTAAAATGAATTCTTTCGAGTATGTGAAGAAGTGCGACAAATGCCAGAGATTCGCCACGATACCTCGAGCTCCACCATCCGAGCTAACCATGTTGACATCCCCATGGCCTTTCGCGGTATGGGGCATCGACCTCATAGGCTCTCTCCCGACTGGCAAAGGCGGAGTAAAATATGTTGTAGTCGCCGTTGATTACTTCACGAAATGGACGGAGGCTGAACCATTGGCGACCATAACTTCGAAAAAGATCCTTGATTTTGTGGTAAAGAACATCGTATGCCGATACGGAGTACCGAGGAAGATCGTATCCGATAACGGAACCCAGTTCGATTGCGATTTGTTCACCAACTTTTGCGAAAAGAACGGCATAATAAAGAGTTTTTCATCAGTGGCTCACCCGCAAGCGAATGGTCAGGTCGAAGCCGTTAACAAAACCCTCAAGAGCTCTCTAAAGAAAAAGTTGGAGGAAGCAAAGGGACGATGGCCCGAGGAATTGCCTCAAGTCCTTTGGGGGTATAGGACCACAGCTCGGACATCAACAGGACATACCCTGTTCTCTCTAGCATACGGCTGCGAGGCAATGTTGCCCATCGAGGTCGAAATCCCAACGATCCGAACTCAAATTTACGATCAAAATTCAAATCACACTCAACTCGAAGAAAACCTAGACTTGCTATAGGCTGTGCAAAATAGGCAACCGCCTTTTTGGCGGTTGAGTTCCCTGAGCATCCTACAGCGACGACTTGTCGTCGCTATAGGCTGTGCAAAATAGGCAACCGCCTTTTTGGCGGTTGAGTTCCCTGAGCATCCTACAGCGACGACTTGTCGTCGCTATAGAGAAACATAGTCAGTTCTTACGAATACCCTACAGCGACGACATGTCATCGCTGTATAGTCCGTTCCCGCCTCGTGCTCCCTCCAAATTCCTGATACCCTACCGCGACGACATGTCGTTGTAGGGTATCGGTAATTTGGAAGACCAGATCGTGTCTTGTTGAAGACCCTGTCGTCGCTGTAGCCTAACAATTTCAATACATTAAACAAAATTATTTCTCGTGGTTTTCGACGCCCTAGCTGTAGAGGTCTTCGCTGTAGGGTCTTTTTCTTGTAGTGTGAATTGACTTATGGTCAACTAGATGATATGACTAGAATAGATGATAACGGTATGTTTACTTATCCTATCAACTGTCAATATCGATCCAGTTCGATGTAACAAATACATTTGATCTTATCTACTTTGTTAATGTTTTGGAAAGAACATAACACTGCAATGTGTAAGTAGATCATATCATAGATTGATAAGTTAGTGTAAATCCTGTGCTATGACTAATCTTAGGACTAACTTATTTTGAACATATAATCATATTTATATTCCACTGTGATTACGTCACTATAAATACGATTAGCTATATGCTCGAGATTTAATAGAAGTTTATATTAAACAAATAATCATGAAAATAAAACATGTGAGCAAAGTAATTGACCAAGTCAAAAAATAATTTCTATTATTTTATTGATAATAAATAAGATTACAAAGAAATTGAGTTTTAATTAGGGCATAAAACCCCCAACATTTTTTTATAAGCATACAATTATATAATAATAATAATAATAATAATAATAATAATAATAATAATAATACACTTTTTCTCTATTTTTCATTATTAGTGCGAAGGTAAGTCAATCATGGTAGAAAATCACAAAATGTGATTATCATTAATGGAAATAAAAAATCAATAATTACCATAAATAAAATATCCATCATTACTATTATGTTATAACTCAATTAATAACACACAAAAAATTGACCATTCAAGCATTTGAAATTACACAGCAAGAAAAAAATATAGCAAAGATTTGCCAAAAAATCACATATTTTGGTAACTCAAAATTGTCTATCAATTGCAACATAAACCAATAGGTTTACAATACACTGCAATAATTCACCACCAACAAGTTTATATTAACAATTTAAATATGCTTGTTAATAATTATGAAACATATATTTAACTAGTTAGTTTATATTTGATGTAAGCAACACGCTAAGATTAAAGATGACATTTTAAAAATAAAACTTATATTTTTATTCAAATAAAAAAATAGAATAGCATATTTATTTGTATTTCATAAAAATATTTGAGAAATGCTTAAAACAGGGAGACTACTTTAAAAACTTTCTGGTTTATTAAATAACTATATAAACAAAACAATTTATAAGAATCTGTTACAAAGCAAAAATAACTCAAAAGATATAAATCTATTCCCATAAACGAACCTCCATTAGGGGAGATGGAGAAAAAAATAGATTTTTTTTTTATCTTTTTATTTTTACAATATTCCTTATTCTAAGTAAAAATAGAGTAATAATGGTGGGGAAGTTAAAAATGGAAGATATTAATAAAACAATGAAGGAAAATGTGGGTGATATATAAAAACTAAATATAAAATTTCTATTTTTAAATAAATTGGCCTCCAAATTTAAATTAGATACAACTGTTAAATTTTTTAAAAAAATGTAACCAATTTAATGTAAATAAAATATATAAATGCACTAAAAAATATAAATAGAAAAAACTGCCTCAGTAGTGTAATAAGAATTTTTTTTTGTAGTGAAATGTGTGATTTTCCCTATTTTATAATTATAAGAATATTATAATCCAAAAGGCAATAATAAGAATATATTGTGATTTTTTTTAAGAAAAGAATATTATATGATGAATCTTAAACAAAATATTGTAGTAATATAAGAAAAGGTATATAAGCTTGTGAGAAAATGTTTTTTTATTAGGGGAGTGAGAATTGTACTTTGATCAAAGGAAAAAAAAAACAAAATAAAGAGATGCATGCAAGAAAGTACCCAAAAAGTCTCTTTACCACTCGTGTTTTGTAAAGTATGATATAATATATTATTTCAATTTTTTTCTTTTTAACAAAATATACTATTTCAATTTTTAAGTCTACCTCTAATTTGTTATTTCAATTTTTAAGGCTATGTACAAGTATAATATAATATGCTATAAAGTATAATTGTAAAATATGCTATTTCCCTTTCTTCAATAGAAAGATTGGTTTCCATTCCAGTATTTACTATTTTTATTAGAAAAAATATTAGTTTATTACTCATTTATGTAAATATTGGTTTCTAAAATTGTTTAAAAAAATAGAAGTTTTAGAAATTAGTTAATATATTTTTAAATGAGGTGCCAAATTTATATTTGGGCATGCGTGATTTGGGACGACTTATTTTCACAGGGTCTTGATTCCTAGTTTAAACTTTTTTTTTATAAAACATGGATCTAAAAAGGTAACCCTTTTATATATTGTTTATTTTTTTTATTAATATATTTATGACATTCTATAAATAATTTATAGAATTGATTAATAAATTTAAATTTTACCATAAATTAATATCTATAATACATATAAAGGTATAATAGAAATCAGGAAAATTTGAAATCCCTTAAAAGAAAGAGGAAGAGACGAGGCGAGGAGAGGGAGAGGGAGAGGGAGAGGTGGCGAGCGATGGCGGAGGTTATGCTTATTGCAGACGATGTGCTGTTGGAAATATTCATTCGAATCGGTGATTGTCGATCTCTACTCCGATGCACGGCCGTTTGCAAGCACTGGTATTGTGTCATCAATTCGACCCAGTTTCGCCACCAAAAACAAAAACATGAGAATGAGAATCAGTTGGAAGCCTGTACGCTTTTATTTAGACATGGTCTCGTCCACAAATTCACAATACCCCTCCCCTATCAATATTTCTCCAAGGAATCACAGATTCTACATCAGACGAGGAAGAACATCATCATCGATGATTACCTCGATTTCTTGCCTTGGCCGGAGGTTCGTGTGCTTTCCGTCACCGGCGACTTGCTGCTGATTTCACGTGAACTGGGAAGGGATTTCCTGATCTGCAATCCCTTTACCAAACAATGGATTGAGCTTCCCACGACTCCTGTGGACTTAACTTTAGTATTCGGTGGCTTTGGACACGGTGCTTTGATGTGCGAAAACAACAAGGATCAATTCAGGTACAGGGTAATGTTAATATGGAGTTTAGAATATGATTGTGAAACTTACTTGTCTGAATTTGGTGTCATGACCTTTTCTTCCGAGATTGGAGAGTGGAGTCCTACAAAGTTGATAGGTATCCTCCATGACTTGAACTATGACCCTCCCATAGTTTGCAATGAAAGGTTACACTGGTTATCTTTGGATTATGAAACAACAGTTGCTTATGGGATTACTGCCTTCGATCCCTTTCGGAATGCACATCATCCAAATTATATCCAATTTCCCCTGGCCCTCCGCCAAGATGAGAGGCAGAAGAATTGGGGTAGCATCCGTCTTGGAGTGGTCCAGGGTCGGCTGCGGATTGCACAGTTCTTCATGACTAGGAGGAAGAGGGTCTTCTCTGTCAAAGTATGGGAATTGAGTTATGATGGTGATGGTGATGGTGATGGTGATGGTGATGGGACGACCTGGACTTTGGTGCATGACTTTACCAAGAGGCGGATTGCTTATAAAAAGTTTATGAATTTGATAGCTTTCCATCCGACCAATGGCAATGTGTTGTTCATGCTCTTTGACAATATTGATATATACCTATACGATATTAGGGAAGATAAGATGGAAAAGATTTCTCAATTTCCAGCCCCTGGCTACCGATGTTTCGCCGCAAACTTACACAACTTCCCTATTGTGCATCCATTTTGGCCGACTAAAATTCCTCCTCTTCCTCTTAGAGCCAGGTAATATATCTTTTTTATTTTCTAATTATGTTAGTAATTATGAATGTGGGTTTCTCTCTATTGTTTATGTCTTTTGGAATTTGTTTTTGGCCGTGGCTGACAACAATTGAATTTTGACTGTATGGTATTAGAGCTTCTCTAATACTATTTTGTTTGGACTTTGGATACTATTATACAATGACTGCCTACTCATATAGCAGGAGTACAGTGATTTATTATCTTGTTCAGTTTTGCTTATATAAATTTTTTTACTCACATTCTTATAATAATAATAATTTTTAAAAAAGAATGAAAAAAAGAGGGAACGGTGTTTTAGGCGCCACACACACGCACATATATATATATATACGTGTTTAATTTGAATTCATTTCAAACTATTTCATCTATCTCTCTCAACTCAATACTCCATCTCTCTCTCAACTCAGTACTTCATCAATGGATCCTCCTATTCCTGAGAATGTCTCTAAGGTGAGTTTCTATGATTCACAACTGTTAGTGTTTGATTATATGGGTCGACTTTCTGAATTCCTCATATAAGCAGAGTTCACAATTTATACGATTTATATATGATTTCTGATTTGAGTGTTTGACTGTTTGATTGATATGATTCACGATTTTAATCGATTGTAATTTTTGAATTCATGCGCTGCTATGTGATTTGGTTTTTGAATTTTTGAATTCTGTTATATATATACTGTATATACATATATATATGTATCGGCTGTTTGAGTTTTTGATTATATGGATAAGATATATAGGATTCACGATTTTAATTTTAGAATTCATAAGTTATATATATGTATATATATATGCGTGCGTGATTATATGAATCGACTCTCTGAACTCTCTCTTTGTATATGATTAGCTCTAACAAACCTATTGTTTTTTTTTTGCTCAGAAATGCATCAAGCTAGTTACCAAAACGGATCTGAAGGGAGCGTTTGAAATACCTCAATGTGCTTCGAAGTACATTTTTACTCATTACCTGATTTCCAATAATGGAAAGATGCATTTGGTTGTGGGAAACGACCAGGGAGAAAAAGTCTATGATGTTGACGTCAACGAACGCAGCAGCCACTCTCTCGATTTGAGGCACTCAATTAAGAGGTCGTTGTGGAAAGACGTTATTGCAGGCCGTGATGTCAAAGTCGGAGACACACTCGTTTTCTCACGGGTTCCTACTGATGGGAATCATCCGGTACATTTTCCTGTTAAAATTTCAGAATATAGTAAATATTGTACTTCATAGTTCTAATTGAAACGTTTTAATGTAGAATGGAGGCATTCGAATTGCAGCCACAAGGAAAGTTCATGGAATCGAGCTGAAGAAGGTTTGTTTTTACAACTGTAATTACTGATTTGGAGACTTTGGATATTGTGTTGGATACTTTTCATTGTGTTTTGTCCATACTCATTCTTACTTGTTGACATTGTAATTACTGATTTGGAGACTTTTCATTGTGTTTTGTCCATACTCATGCTTACTTGTTTGTTGATACTGTGCTTTGGATATTGTATATTGGAGACTTTTCATTGTGCTTTGTATATACTCCTTTATGGTTACTTGTTGATAAGTATGCATGTTGTTCCATTTCATTTGCAGTCAATTTTTAGTAGTTTAATTGATATTAATCAGAGACCCCCTTTGATGTGTACTTATTCCACAAGGAATAAAAAGAACTAGTTATTAATTAGACTTTTATTAGTACCTTAATATCTGCCCAATAGGATTTTAATTAGTATCTCACGTGTACTTGGGGATTACTAAATAATACTATCTAGGTCGTAAGGGAAAGGATTTAGAGAGAATTTAATTCTAATTGATAGAGTTGTGCTCTTGGGGAAATAATCACGCCCCTCGAAAGCTTGGGGGTTCTTGTTTTTTTTCTGAGATTGAGTAATAAAGTGAGGAAAATATTCAAAGACTACTTGAGTCTAACAAAAGTCCACATTAATTATAAAAGAAATCGCTGTTTCCTTATTTAAAATAAAAGCAATAATAATTATGTGGGTTTATTTCACTAATGGCCCCTCTACTTTTCTCTTTGTACCACTTTGCCCCCTGAACTTTTAACTTGTACTTTAAATTACCCCAAATTTTCATCTTGTTGCACAAATGATCCATTCATCTAACACTGTTTATTTTTAATGAAAAATACTCATCTACAAAGCATGCGAGTGCTCTGTAACTTTGCATTACATAATCCTTTTGAACTTGTTCCGTGAAGTTAAACTTATTATCACCCTTGAAAGAGTCGATGTACTTCTTCGACAAGGGGCTTAAGGCCATGATCCTGAGGCTGTGAGAATGAACGAGAATAAGATCTGCACAACAATGAAGAGCCCCAAACAAATCTGCTACAAAATCAAAACACGAAAAAGATCTACAAAAATAAATAAAACTCAGAGAAGCTATCATTATTTTTTAAGTGAGCACAAATCACTTTTTTCTTCACTTTTTATTTTCTACAAAATTGTTAAATTACAAATAATTTTCAAGGGCATTTTAGTCATATAATCTTCCATTATCAAGCCACATTTTTTCTTTCCAATTTTCTTTTCTTTCTCTCTTACCAAACTACTCTCTTTTTTTACTCTCCATTTTTCTCTCAAAAAAATTTCTCTCCTTCCACTTTTCCTCTCAACCAAATACAAGATTGTCGTTTTCTTCTATTATGATCTTGTTTTCAAATGTATGTCCCTTTCTCATATGTTGTCGTTTTTTTTATTTATATTATCGTTTTGTTGAGTATTGTACCAAATAAAGAGCTTTCTTGAGTCAAGAATGTATTATTATGTACAATTGTGATCATATAATTATTCTAGGAACCCTCAAGCTTAATATTTTTCAAGGTCATCCCTTACTACGATCTTAGTTAGACTAGACGTAATATAGATGAAGATAGATTTGGATGTATGTACTTCTTGTGAAGACTTATCAGCATGAAGTATATAAAGTGGGTAGATTGTCCAGGATACAAATTATCATTTCAAAATCTTGTGAAGAGAAAGTTGTGGACATGAAAATGAGCATTGTTGACGCCGCTTTTCGTCAAACAGTGAAAGAAGAGCACGTAAACAATAACTGAAAATGGCCAATTGAAAAAAAACATTGTAAACACACGATTTTTACGTGGTTCAGCAGTTAAATCTGCCTAGTCCACGAGTCTTTGTTATTAAACTCAAGATTATCTCTAGGAGTTCTTCAAGAATGAATTCTCCAAAGTTTTCTCTCAATGATCAGAATTTCGGTCCTTTACAATGGTGCATGACCTCGCTATTTATAGGGAAGGCTGCAGAATACTATTCCACATATTTTGGGTAGTTACTCTTTTTGTGTAAATAAAATAAATGGCTTTAAATGCCTATAATCAGATATAAAAGGAAACGACGTATAACTGACCAAATAATATCTCATGATTCTAGGGGATTTACAATAATAAATGAGGATTATATCTCATGTTTATAACACTTGTAGATATTCAAGGTGGTTATCGCGTATCTCTAAGGCTTTAGCCTCCCAGGTTTCCCGTCATCTATCGAGCTAGAAACATCTCCCGAGGCCACATGGCTTTCGAGATCGTACGTATCCCGAGCTTGGGACCCCTGATCCGAAGTCGTCCTTGAAGATGAGTGTGTTCCCGGAGCTATCTTTCGAGATCATGAATACTTCGAGGTCGCCATACTCGAGGTCATCTACATCCTGTAAGCTCGACATACAATCCTGGAGCATGATTCCATCCTTATGAGTCCGCTTATTTGCGAATCCAACTTTCGAGGTCATAATTTGCATAGCTCGAAATCTGGGTGTAACAAACATAAATAATGAAACTATTTACTTGAGAGTTGGGAACTTTACATATTTAAAGATGAATTAGTCAAGGAGCAAGTCTAGAAGTGTTATCACTACAACATGTTAAGATACTGGGTCAAGTAGCGCATCATCAATCGAAGCCAATCATGGAGCAGCTAGTGGGATTAGAATCATGACCTTTCTAAACTTTTCTTTTATATGACAAATCTATATATATCTATATATAATAGAGAGGGCTACATGAAAGTTAAATGGCAGCATAAAACCATTTCTAGAAGATTTATCTATTTTTTGAGTATTTGGTATTTTTTTAATAGAATTTTGGTGTCCATTCTCTATTTTATTATATTAGAATTTCGGTTATATATACATATATAGATTACCTAATTAATAATAATATAAAAATAGTTAATAATAATAAATAATAGAACTTTTTTTCAGCGATAATGACTATTTTTCATACAATTAATTTATAACACCTCCTATCATCTGTGAAATGATGATGATTTATTACAAATAGTGTACCAACTTCTATAATAATAATAATAATAATAATAGCATAAATGATTTACACCATGATAACCACCTATACTATTAGTAACATTAATTAAAAATTTATTTAATATATATTTTTGTAGTTATTTAATTATGATTTAGACCCAATAAAAATGGAAAACATATTAAACGATTAAGCTTTGCAACAAAAATAATTAATAATTTTTGTCAAAAATTAAGTTTAGCAGATGGTTCTAATGTTGCTAAATTAACAGTATCTCTTCAAATGTTGCTCCCCATAACTATTGACCCCAACAAATAAAGAGTATACCTGTCATAATTATTATTGAAATAAAATAAAATGTAAGAATAAAATGTCATAATTATAAGAGTATACCGTAGACGATTATTATTTAAGAAAAACGGTCATAACTTAAAATTTTATGTTTTTATACAACAAACATAATAAAATAGATTAAATAAAATTTGTTTATTCTTGCAAATATATATTGGATTTAAGTTTGAATTTCAATACATTCATGTATAGTTTATTCAAAACATCCATGTTCGACTTCGTTATTGTCAAGGTCGAACTTTACTTTTACCATCTATTTGAAAAATACTTAATTGGTATGTAACCTTGTTAGTCTATTTATATTTTTCTTTTCTAGTTACTTTTCCTCATCCTCGAGTATGGCCTCAAAGTTGCGAGGTCGAAACTTGTTTGCAAAAAGTTCCAGCCCTAGTTTCGACTTACAGTTTACAGTTGGTTTATCTAGTTTCGACTTACAGTTAACAGTTGCTTTTCTAGGCTTTGCTGGTTTGTTCCAGACTTGTTCAGCTTGCGTGTTTAGTTCATGGTCCATACACTTATTACTTTCTTCATATCGAGTTAATAATCCAGACATTTTTAGTTCGAGTGTTTGGTTAATGGTCCATACACTTATTACTTTCTTCATGTCGGGTTAATAATCCAAACATTTCCATTAGAGTTATTTTTTATTTATGTTATATTTTTTCGAGCCTATGGTATGATTGTATAGCACTTATGCCTCCTTAATATCCTATGATTGCGATCTTAGGTTATTGAATTTTGAGGGTTTGCAAAAAAGGATAACAATAAAAGATACAACTTTTGAATGAAATTCAGTACTTTATTGATAAAAAGCAAAAAACCAAATACATGCTTGGTTAAAATGAAAACACAATTCCTACATTATTGATAATAAGGTCATAGACGTTCACCATTCCAAGCTCGCGGAACCAATTCTCCATTTAGCCTCGGCAGCTTATATACTCCAGGTCGAATAATGGACTCGATCTGAAAGGGTCCCTCCCAATTAGGACCAAAGTTCCCCAACAGATGGGTCTCGCATGGCAAAAAATACACGCCTTAGCACGAAGTCTCCCAATCCAAATTTCCTATCTCGGACCTTCTTGTTAAAATATCTGGTAGCTCGTTGCTGGTATGCAGCATTTTTCAACTGGGCTTCATCTCGTCTTTCTTTGATGAAGTCCAGACTTTCTTCGAACTGGGATTGGTTCGAGGCCTGATCATATGCATCGTGCCTTATAGTTAGGATTTTGACCTCGTTGGCAACATGGCCTCACATCCATAAACCAGGGAGAAGGGGGTATGCCCCGTTGAAGTTCTTGTCGTGGTTCTATAGGCCCACAAGACTCGAGGCAGCTCCTCTGGCTATCTCCCCTTTGCTTGTGCTAACCTTTTCTTCATGGAAATTTTCAAGGTTTTGTTGACTGCTTCGACCTGGCCATTTTCCTGGGGATGGGCAACAGAGGAAAAACTTTTTATTATCTCATTCTTCTCGCAAAAGTGTGTAAACAAATCATTGTTGAACTGTTATATTATTTTATAATATAATGTAATGTAATATTATATTATAATATAATATTTTAGATTAAATAAATGTGACAAAGAGTGTCACATATTGTAACATATAATAGAGAGTTACAATATTTAGATATATGAGATATATCCAAATATGTAACATATTTGGTGTTACAAATTTGTAACTTCCAAATATTACCATTTATTGTGTAAATTTGGTGTTACACAATATTGAGATGAATTTCATAAAGCCATATGTGAAATGTCTGTTAGAGATATGATTTTAACCCCAATAATGTGTTTTGGGGGTTACAAAATCATTTGGGAGGGTTTGCAACCGTTTGGAAAAACAGCACATTTTCAAGTGCTGAAAATGGTAAGTGGCCGCGGCCACTGGCCAAAACTGACCATTTTTTCAGTTTTTTCAATCTTTGTTGAATGGCTCAAAAAACCCAAATAACTCCCAAATCTATTTTTTAATTCCATAATAATCCAATTAATCATTGGTAACAGCCATGGGGGTTGGTGGAATTTGAAATTCAAAGGGTGTCTCTAAACTCTATAAATAGGAGCCTATTACTCACTTGAAAGACAAAACATTTCTATCCATTAGAGCACTTGGCTAGAAACACCTTGAGACTTGATAATTCCAGAAAGCTTTTCCAATATCTGAGAGAGATCCCTTAGTGCTTGAGTTAAGGGGAAATAAGCTTTTGGACAAAGGTTTTAAATCTTGTTCAAGTTGGTGATCCCCAACACTCTTCACTTAGGTTGTGTAAGTGAGAGTTTCCTTTTGTTTTGTTCTTAAATTTTTCTCTATTTCTTTTCTTCTTATTTTATTATTCTATGTACTGGTAACTTTTGTTTAGATTTGTAATCTTTTTCTCTTTTGTTTCAAGCACCTTTACTTTACTTGTAATCTTTTGTTTAGAGTTGTATATTTCACCATTCTCTTCTTCTTCTTTTCATTGTTTATTTGTATTTTTCAGTTATAGAGTTGTAACACTTTATTTAATCAATCAATATTTATTTGTAATATATTGTCTAGAGTTGTATTTTCTTACCATTTCCATTGAGGCAAAACTATTTTTCCTAACATGAATTGGGTCCCATTATCTAATACTATCTTCCTGGGCATCCCATATCTGCAGATGATGTTTTTCATTACGAAATCTAGGACTTTCTTTGACATAATGGTGGCCAAGGGTTCAGGTTCAGTCCATTTTGTGAAATAATCCACTGCGACTACAACATATCTTACTCCACCTTTTCCAGTTGGCAAGGAGCCTATGAGGTCAATTCCCCATATCGTGAATGGCCACGAGGAGCTCATCATGGTAAGCTCGATGGGTGGAGCTTGTGGTATCGAGGCAAACCGTTGACATTTATCACAACATTTTACGTACTCGAACGAGTCTGCCTTGACTGTTGGCCAAAAGTACCCTTGCCTAATCACCTTTTTTGACAAGTTATGCCCCCAGGTGTGATCACCACAAAATCCTTCATGGATTTCTTCCAAAAACAAATTCTCCTTGGGAGGAGTTACACACCGAAGTAATGGCATTGAGTACCCCCTTCTGTACAATTTCCCTTCCAAAATCATATATCTTGGAATTTGGTACATAAGATTTCTAGCCTCCTTCCGATCTGCTGGGAGATTTCCTGTTTCGAGGTAGTCAACTATTGGGGTCATCCAGGTGGGTTGTGAATCAATCATGTTTGTATATTCCTCATCAGGCTCGTTTATACTTGGGGTCGGTAGAAATTCTACTAGGACCACGTTGAGTGTATCAGCTTTGTTTGTTGTGGAGAACCTGGCCAATGCAACTGCATTTAAATTTTGCTCTCGGGAGACTTGTTCTATAGCGTAGAACTCAAACCCTCTGAATGATGCTTTTACCTTCTTCAAGAAAGCGGCCATTTTTATACCACGAGCCTGATATTCATCCAGGACTTGGTTAACAACCAGTTGTGAGTCGCTATAGCAATGAATGGTCTTTGCTTTAAGCTCGGTGGCTATCCGAAGTCCTGCTAATAACGCCTCGTATTCAGCCTCGTTGTTTGATGCCTCGAAGCCAAACCTTAGCACCAAGTGGAAGCGATTTCATGTTGAGGTGATTAGAATGATCCCTGCCCCTGATCCATTTTCATTGGAGGATCCATCGACATAAAGTCTCCACAGCTTACGGGCTGGGGTTACGACTTCCTCATTGGAGATCCCTGTGCATTCGATGATGAAATCTGCCAAAGCCTGTCCTTTGATCGTTGTTCTAGGATGATAAGTAATCTCGAATTGTCCGAGATCGACAGCCCATTTCAACAGTCTTTCGGACGCTTCAGGCTTAGATAACACCTACCTCAATGGTTGGTCAATTAACACATGAATAGGATGTGCTTGGAAATAGGGTCGGAGCTTTCGAGATGCGTGCATCGGGCACAGAGCCAGTTTCTCCATTAATGGGTATCTCAATTCTGGCCCCAGTAATCTTTTGTTGATGTAGTATACGAGTTTTTGGACTTTCTTATCTTCTCATACTAGTACTGCACTAATGGCGTGCTCGATTGTGGCGAGGTATAAGTACAAAACTTCTCCTGTGATTGGTTTAGACAAGATCGATGGTTCGACGAGGTGTTTCTTGAGATTCTGAAACACGAGTTCACACTCATCCGACCAATCAAACTTTTTTCCCCCTCATAAAAGATTAATGAATGGAAGGCATCGGTCTGTAGATTTTGAGATAAGCCTACTTAAGGCCGCCATTCATCCAATTAAGCTATGAACATCTTTATGTTTTGGAGGTGAGGGCATGTTTATTGAAGCTTTGATTTTGCCGGGATTCGCCTCTATACCCCGAGCATTCACTATGAACCCAAGGAACTTACCCAAAGACACTCCGAATGAGCCTTTCTGTGAGTTAAGTTTCATATTGTATTTCCAAAGTACAACAAAACATTTAGCGAGATCGTTTACATGGTTATTATTATGTTTGGATTTGACTAACATATCGTCCACATAAACTTACATGTTATTCCCTATCTGTTCAACAAACATCCTATTTACCAATCTTTGGTATGTTGCTCCAGCATTTTTGAGCCTGAAAGACATGACGTTGTAGCAGTACAATCCCTTGTCAGTTACAAAGCTTGTATGTTCTTGTTCAGGTGCATGCATGTTAATCTAGTTATATCCAGAATAAGCATCTATGAATTGCATGATGTCGTGGCCTGCAGTGGCATCTACGAGCTAGTCGATTCATGGTAAGGGAAAGAAGTCCTTGGGGCATGCCTTGTTGAAGTCTGAATAGTCGATGCAGGTTCACCATTTGCCATTGGGATTCGAGACCAGCACAAGATTGGCTATCCAATCAGGATAAAAAGCATCTCAAATAAACCGATTTACTTTCAACCTCTCGACCTCCTTTTTTAGTGCTTTCTTTCTGTTGTCATCCATGAGCCTTCGTTTTTGTTGCTTCAGGGGGAAGATTTTATCAATATTGAGGGCATGTCTTATAACATTTGGACTATCCCTACCATATTCGAGTGCGACCATGCAAATACGTCTTGGTTTTCTTTCAAAAAGCAAGTTAATTGCTATCTTGCATTTTCAGAAAAAAAAAATTCCTATCTTTACGACCCTCATGGTATCTTTCTCATCGAGCTCTACTTCTTCAAGCTCCTCTAACGGTTTGAGATCGGCCCTTTCTTCAACTCTAGGGTCGATTTCTTCTTCTATCTCAAAGATGGATCCGTCCATCTCCCGAATGACCACAAGTGTCTGCGCACTTATTTGGATTTTCCATCTCATGGAAATGCTATAGCATTCTCTTGCAGCGAGCTGGTCTCCCTTCAGCATCCCAATGCCACTAGACGTCAGGAACTTGATGGTCAAATGCCTAACAAATGCCCAATCAGGGCTGGTCTCCCGAGTAATGCGTTGTAGGCCGACGAGGTATCCACCACCACGAACTCCATCATCTTGGTTACCGAGACTAGATAGTCTCCCAAGGTTACGGGGAGCTCGATGGATCCCGTACAAGCAATTCCTGCCCCTGAAAATCCGTACAACGTGGTTGCACAGGCTTTCAAATCACGAAGTGTGAGTCCCATCTTTTCTAGAGTGGCTTTGTAAAGGATATTAACAGAGCTCCCATTATCTATCAAGACTCTACACACCCTCATGTTCGCGAGCTGAAGCGTGCAGGGGGTCATTGTGACGAAACTGGACATGTGACGCACCCTCTTCTGTAAAAGTGATGGGATGAGTTTCAACCCGTTGTTGCTTCGGAGCTCGTGGTTCGAGCTCATAGGGAGAACCGTGTTATATTATTTTATAATATAATGTAATATTATATTATATTATAATATAATGTTTTAGATTAAATAAATGTGACAAAGAGTGTCACATATTGTAACATATAATAGAGAGTTACAATATTTAGATATATGAGATATATGCAAATAATGTAACATATTTGGTGTTACAAATTTGTAACTTCCAAATATTACCCTTTATTGTGTAAATTTGTTGTTACACAATATTGAGATGAATTTCATAAATCCATATGTGATATGGTTGTTAGAGATATGATTTTAACCCCAATAATGTGTTTTGGGAGTTACAAAAACATTTGGGAGGGTTTGGAACTGTTTGGAAAAACAACACATTTTTAAGTGCTGAAATTGGTCGATGGTCGCGGCCACTAATGTCTTTGGTCGCGACCACAGGCCAAAAACTGACCAAGTTTTTCAGTTTTATCAATCTTTGTCGAACGTCTCAAAAAACCCAAATAACTCCCAAATCTCATTTTTAATTCCATATTAATCCAATTAAACATTGGTAACAGCCATGGGGGTTGATGGAATTTGAAATTCAAAGGATGTCTCTAAACTCTATAAATAGGAGCCTATAGCTCACTTGAAAGACACAACATTTCTATCCATTAGAGCACTTGGCTAGAAACACCTTGAGGCTTGATTATTCCAGAAAGCATTTCCAATATCTGTGAGAGATCCCTTAGTGCTTGAGTTAGGGGGAAATGAGCTTTTGGACAAAGGTTTCAAACCTTGTTCAAGTTGGTAATCCCCAACACTCTTCACTTTGGTTGTGTGAGTGAGAGTTCTTAGTTCATTCTTCTTATTCTTGTTCTTTTATTCTATTGCTTTTCATTTCTTCTATTATTCTATATTTACTCTCTTATATGCATCTTTTGTTTTAGAGTTGTAATCTCATCTATATCTTTCATTCTACTACTTTTAGTTTATTTGTATCTTCTTTTTCTATCATCTTCTACCTCTTTCTCTATATTTACATGTAATTTTTGTCATAGAGTTGTAACACTTTTTAATCAATAATATTTATTTGTAATATTTAGTTTAGAGTTGTAATTATCTTACCTATTTCCATTGAGGCAATCTATTTTTTACTAACATTAAAAAGCTTATTCCTTTGTTTGTTTCAATGGAAGGTGAGACCATCAAAATCATGAATCAAGACCTAGTGAGGTTGGATAGGTTTGATGGGTCCAATTTCACTAGGTGGCAAGACAAGGTGAGATTCCTTTTGACCACTCTCAAAATCGCCTACATTCTAGAATCCACTCTAGAACCTCTCCCAACACCATCCGACAAGGACACTCCCGAGGAGGTGGAGAAAAGAAGGAAGAGGGAGGAGGACAATCTCCTTTGTAGGGGTCACATCCTCAATGCCCTATCCAATAGGCTCTATGACCTCTACACCGAGACCAAATCGGCAAAGGAGATATGGGATGCACTTGAGAAAAAGTTCAAGGCGGAAGAGGAAGGTACCAAAAAGTTTTTGATATCTCAATACTTTGATTTCAAATTTTTTGGTGATAAACCTATTCTTCCTCAAATTCATGAATTGCAAATTATTGTTAACAAACTAAAAGTTTTAAAGATTAAGCTTCCCGAGGCCTTTCAAGTTGGTGCTATAGTGGCTAAATTACCACCAACTTGGAAGAGCTATAGGAAAAGAATCCTTCATAAAAATGAGGATTATTCTTTGGAGGAAATCCAAAAGCATATTCAAATCGAAGAGAAATTTATATGTAGAGATAAACTTGTGGAGGGGTCTAATGGAGAGACTTCCAACGCAAATGCGGTGTCACAACCAAAACATCCCAAAAACAAAGGGAAAAAGGGTAACGAGAAACCTTTGGGTCCAAAAACCAACCCAAACAAGTTTAAGGGTGAGAAAGGTCCTTGCTTTGTGTGTGGGAAAAAGGGTCACTATGCTAGAGAGTGTAGGCATAGAAAAGACCAACAAGGACCTAAGGTGAACGCAACTCAAGAGGAAAACATAGTTGCTACCCTTAGTGAGGTGAATGCGGTCCAAGGCAAGGTGAAAGGGTGGTGGTATGATACATGTGCCACTGTCCATGTCACCTATGACAAATCATTGTTCAAGACCTTTGAAGAGTCAAAGGGCAACCATGAGATACAAATGGGCAATGAGGGCAAATCTAAGGTACTTGGCAAAGGTACTATTGAAGTCTACTCCACCTCCGGCAAGAAAGTTACATTAGTGCATGTACTTTATGTTCCCGAAATGAGTAGAAACTTGGTAAGTGGTGATTTGCTCGGCAAGCCCGGCATTAAAGCCGTTTTTGAGTCCGGTAAACTTATACTTACCAAATCAAATGTATTCTTGGGAAAAGGGTACTCTTGTGAGGGAATGGTTAAATTGTGCACCAATGATGTAACTTTCAATGTTATCAATAAAAATGTTAATTCCGCCTATATTGTTGAGTATGATTCTTTATTTTTGTGGCATCTTAGACTATCGCATATAGGTTTTTCAACCATGAAAAGAGTAGTAAAATGTGGTATGATTGCATGCAATATTAAAAACTATGGTAAATGTGAAACATGTGTTAAGGCAAAAATGATTAAGAAACCATTTCCTAGTGTAGAAAGATCATCTAATTTACTAGATTTAATCCATAGTGATCTTTGTGAATTAAATGGTGCTTTAACTAGAGGTGGTAAAAGGTATTTTCTTACTTTTATAGATGATTTTAGTAGATATACCTATGTGTTTCTTTTAAAGCATAAAGATGAAACTTTTGATGCTTTTAAATTGTATAAATTAGAAGTTGAAAATCAACTAAATTAAAAGATTAAGGTGCTAAGAAGTGATAGAGGAGGAGAGTACTTCTCTAATGAATTCAATACATTTTGTGAAGAAAATTGTATAATTCATGAGTGCACTGCACCTTATACACCACAACACAATGGTGTTGGCGAAAGGAAATATAGGACTTATCTAGAGATGATAAATTCTATGTTGGTGTTTTCTAAATTGAACTTCAACTTATGGGGTGAAGTGCTTTTAACCGCTTGTCACATTCTTAATCGAATACTAATGAAGAAAAATGAGATATCTCCATATGAGTTATGGAAAGGAAGAAAACCCAACATAGGGTACTTCAAAGTGTGGGGGTGTCTTGCATATTGCAAGAAAAACGAACCTAATAGAACAAAGTTAGGTTCAAGAGCCATAAAGTGTGCTTTTGTTGGTTATGCCAACAATAGTAAAGCTTATAGGCTATTAGACTTAGAGTCTAATATTTTGATTGAATCTAGAGAAGTTGAATTTTTTTGAGAATATGTTATGTGACAACAATTCTCAAGCTTCAACATCTCTAAATGAGAATTTGTTATATGAGAACAATTCTCAAGCTTCTACATCCAAAGTTGATTCTCAAAAGGATGTAAAGCAACCCTTTGAACCTAGAAGAAGTCAAAGGCTTAAAAATCATAAAAGTCTAGTAGTGGATGAGATACATTCTCAACGAATTTCGTTCTACATGGTAGAAGGAAATAAAGAGGAAGTCATTAGGAAATAAAGAGGTGAATGACATGGCAGGCATTAAATACACGTGGCTGACATCTGGCAGAACCCATGCCCGACTATCGACCAGGAAGACACCTACTGTCACGCGATAAACTTCTTCCTACGACCAGCCTGGTCGTACACACGCTATACACTGAGGAAATCTTAGGCAGTTATGATGGAATCCGAAATTATCTCCCATGATTTCCTGAGTATCCGATTATTTAGGAAAGAATATATGTAACAAATTAATGTAAATCTTCCCTGAGCTTATAAATAGAAGAAGAGAGCTCAGAGGAGAGGGACTTTTCTTTTTGGCTGGAAGATCTTTTGAGATTAGAGAGAGATTCCACTAGAATATTTGTATTTTCTTATTCAAAAGTCAGTGAAACTCATTGAACCCTAGTTCTTTGATCACCCCTTTGAATCTCATTCCAATAACAATTCAAGTGGACGTAGGTTATTACCAGATCCTGGGGCCGAACCACTATAAACTCTTGTGTTCTTATTTTTTTTTGTCACCACATTCATTTCAACGTATTTTTCCACGTCAAGCGTATTTTGACTCCGTGTCAGTTGGCCAAAATCAGGGTCAACATTCTGGTGCTTTCATTGAGAGCATGATACATTACCTTTGGAAGATCAATGGCGAAAACTACCAGAAAAACTGGACAAGCAGCCGGTGCTGCACCATCTAACCCGCCTCCTCCTCCTCCAAACGTGGCTGAGGATGAGCCACATTTGGAATTTGATGAGGAAGAAATGGACGACGCGACGCTGAAGAGTACCCTAGGGGCATTACATGAGGAGCTGGCCAATCTGAGGGCCAGCTAGGAAAGTGCTGTCGAAATCATGGAGCGGCAGCAACAAGAAATTGAACGGCAGCGCTTGGAACTGAGTGAAAGGCAAGCAGAGATGGATCGTCGCCAAAGGGAGGCCATGGCAGCCCTCGAGGCAGCCTTGCAATTGGCTAGGAATCAGGCTACACCTGCCTCGCAGCCTGATCAACCCGCTAATGGGCCACCCCACAGGGGTCCCAATCCTAGCCCGCCTATCCAACCCTTGAGCCCACAAAGGCCCGAGCAGCCACCGACGCCTCAGGACGATGTCCCACTAGGAGATCCCGAAGCACAGCCTCCACTCCAAACTGGTCATGGCAATCCCTCGCAGCAGAGGCATAATAGGACCGGGCAACAACCTCGTAGTCCTAGACGCCATAGGGGCGACGAGCCTAATCTTCCGGGCAAAGGACAGCATCCTCCTGGCAACAGGAGGAACTCAGAGTTAGGCTCTGCGGTCCGAGGCCCCCCACGGCATGATAGTGCATGGGGACCTAACGACCAACGCAAACCACCCTCTAATGCTCGGGAGGTTTCAGCCCGGGAAGGCAATCGAGGGAACAATCGATCCCACCATAACCAATCAAGATTCAGAGATGGCCATTGTTATAATGAGGCCGACTCAGGCAGAGGGAATGCCGATCAGAGAAATGAAGAAAGGGGTGGAGGAAGAAGCCAACCACCTCAGGATGACCAACCCGACAGACGGGACGCTGGGGGTAGCCCAGAAAAAATAACGTCTTTGATCGGTTCGGAGCTAGCGAGTAGAGAAGAAGAGACGGAGATCTGCGAGACGTACTCAATGATTGCCGGGAGCGACACGATGAATACGTCCCCCCAGCAACAACAGAGGCCCCGACGATTCCTAGCGCCGTACAGGCCCAGATAGATGCCCTCAACCAGGCAGTGCAGCAGCTGGTCGGGGGAAGAACATCTTATATCGACCACGACAGGAGGAAAGGCACTCCTTTCGTCCAGAGGATAGCTATGGCAGAGACTCCTAGCAAGTTTAAAATGCCTACGCTTCCAAACTTTGACGGGTATGGTGACCCGGTATCTCACGTCAACAAGTTTGAGAAACAAATGGACATTCAGAAAGTGTCCAAAGACGCTCGGTGCAGGATGAGTGGTTTTTTAAATTCCCTCCTGCAAGTATAGTTTCCTGGGAAATGTTCGTAAAGGAGTTTTACGGACAGTTCTACGTGGGTCGTGTGCACCCAACTGAGGCAAATCAGCTGGTTGAAATACGCCAGCAAGATGGGGAATCGCTGAAAGACTACGTTCAGCGTTTTATGCGAGCAGCCGCCGGAGCAAAAACGGTGGGAGATGAAGGAAAAATGATGGCCATAACCGCAGGGATTAAGTGTCGCACGCCTCTCTGGGAAAGCCTCCGAAAGCATGGAGTTAGGATGACCCAGGAATTTCTAGATCGAGCTGATCGCTACATCAAGCTCGAAGACGCCATTGCCAATGAAGGAAAACCCCCAGGCAAAGACAAGGGGACAGCCAAGCCCGCCAAAGCCGCCAATGGGTTGAAACCCAACGCCAACGGCAAAGGCAACGAGAACGGCAATGGCAACGGCAAGAATGGTGGGAAACGGCCACACAACGAGCCTTCCACCTCTGACAACAAGAGGACCAAGGGTAATCGTTATGAACCTCGGTTCACTAACTATACTGCCCTTATTGAGTCTCGGGGAGAGGTATATCAGGCCACTAGTTCCAGTGTGCCTTACAAGAAGCCTGCCCCCATTCGAAAGGATATTTTGAGAAGAGACACTACCAAGTTATGTCGTTATCACAACGACTACGGACATGACACCATTGAATGCAACCAGTTGAAGGATGAGATCGAGTTCCTTATCAGACAAGGACACTTGAGGAGATATGTACAAGCCTCAAGAAATTCCCAACAGGAAGCTCCAGGTGGCAACGAGCAAGCGCCCACACACCAACGCTCGCCATCTTTGCAGCCTGATCCCGTAGTCAGCACCTTATTAACCATTTGCGGAGGCCCGCACCTCGTGGGAAACAGCGGAAAGGCCAGGGAACGATACGCTCGGACTCTGCGCCACGACCAGGACACCGAGATGATGGCTGTGGAGGACCGCGCGCCGAAAAAGGCTCGATCAGAGGAAGGCTAGATAACCTTCTCTGATGGTGATGCTCAGCATGTACGGTTCCCACACTCCGATCCGCTGGTCGTGGACATCCAAATGGCCAATATGATGGTGAAAAGAGTGCTAGTCGACACAGGAAGTTCAGTGAACATCCTATACAAGTCTTCTCTGGAACGCATGAAGTTGTCCGTCAAGGACTTGGAGCCTTGCAACCAAACAATATACGGCTTCTCTGGCGAGGGACTCGCCCCCACATGGTCAATCAGACTTCCAGTGATAGCAGGTACAGCGCCTGCTACCAGGACATTACTCGCTACTTTCGTAGTGGTGGATTGTCCCTCGGCGTACAATGCGGTCATTGGAAGGCCCATACTGGTTTACCTACGGGCCGTCACCTCCATATGGCATTTAGCCATGAAATTCCCGATAGACGCAGGGGTAGGACGCGTGTTAGGAAACCAAAGGAAGGCTAGGGAGTGCTACAACGCCTCGGTCATGAAGGCGAAGAAGGGAACGTCAAAGAGCACTCCCCCAGATAGGTTGCAGATGGCAACCGATACACAAGCCCAATCCGGTGATGAAGTCATCAAATAGGGTGTTGCCCAAAGTGAGGATAGAGATTTAGATCCTCGCTTTGGGGATTTTGAAGAAAACATTGGACCCGTCGAGGACCTGGAAGAGGTCCAACTTGACGAGAAAGACCCGACCAGAGTCGTGAAGGTCGGGAAAAACTTAGAATCAACCACGAAGCATGCATTGGTGGAGTTTTTGCGGAAAAACCAGGAAGTCTTTGCCTGGTCGCACAAAGACATGGCTGGGATAGATCCTGTAGTTATCAGCCATGTCCTGAACATAGACCAGAGCTTTCCACCCGTGCAACAGAAAAGAAGGCTGCTTGATAAGGATCGGTCGAGAGCCTTAAAAGAAGAAGTTGAGAGATTAAAGGAGAATGGATTCATCAGGGTGGCATTTTATCCATCATGGGTCTCTAATCCAGTACTGGTTCCCAAGCCTAACGGCAAATGGCGAACCTGTGTGGATTTTACAGATCTCAATAAAGCCTGCCCGAAGGATTGCTTCCCACTCCCAAGGATCGACCAGTTGGTCGATGCTACTGCAGGACACGAGATCCTCTCTTTCATGGATGCATACTCAGGCTACAATCAGATCAGCATGCATCCCCCTGACGAGGATCACACCAGCTTTCAGACCAATACGGGATTATACTGTTATAAAGTAATGCCCTTCGGACTGAAAAATGCAGGTGCGACTTACCAGCAGTTGGTTAACCACATGTTTAAAGAATTGATCGGAGTAAACATGGAGGTGTACGTGGACGATATGCTAGTAAAGTCGAAAAAGGCAGAAGGACATGTGAAGGATTTGCAAGAGTGTTTTGATGTATTGAACAAATACCAGATGAAACTAAATCCTCTCAAATGTTCCTTCGGAGTTGGATCAGTGAAGTTTTTGGGGTTCATTGTTAATTCAAGAGGAATCGAGGCCAACCCCGAAAAAATAAAAGCCATGATCGACATGAAATCGCCAGAGAAGATCAAAGATGTACAAAGTTTAACTGGGAGGATTGCAGCCCTAAGTAGATTTATTTCAAAGTCAACGGATAAGTGCGTCCCTTTCTTCAATCTACTTAGGGGCAACAAGAAATTTGAATGGACAGGAGACTGCGAGAAAGATTTTCAGGCCTTGAAAGCCCATATGGCATAGCCTCCTATTTTATCAAAGCCTATCCAAGGAGAAACTTTGTACATTTACCTGGCGATCACTAAAGTTGCTGCTAGTGCGGTACTAGTACGAGAGGAAGAAGGCGTACAAAAAGCGGTTTACTATGTAAGCAAGAGGCTAATTGGAGCAGAACTGAGGTATCCTCCCATCGAGAGGTTAGCATACTGTTTAATCTTGGCCTCAAGAAAGCTACGTCCTTACATCCAAGCCCATCTCGTTATAGTCTTAACTGACCAACCCCTTCGGCAAGTCCTCCTAAAACCTGAGGCGGCTGGACGTTTATTAAAATGGGCAGTCGAACTGGGGCAGTTCGATATTACGTATTCACCGTGAGCAGCAGTAAAAGGACAAGTCTTGGTTGATCTTATTGCAGAGTTCACAGAACTCCCGAACAGCGAGCAGTGCGAAAAGCCTAATGCGCCTGAACCTCAAGATGAAGCTCCTTCGTGGAAGTTATTCACGGATGGGTCATCAAACGAATCTCACGCAGGAGCAGGAGTGATCTTGATAACGCCAGAAAGGCATCGATTTCACTGCGCCATTAGATTCGACTTCACCGTGTCGAATACGAAGCACTCCTCGCTGGATTGAGAATGGCAAAAGACATGAGTATAAAGGTGCTGGATATTTACAGTGATTCACAGCTGGTAGTGAATCAAGTTCTGGGAGAATATCAAGCACGAGGACTAAAAATGATGGCCTACTTGAACAAAAAAAAAGATCTATTGGCCCAATTCAAGAGGTTTACCCTCTAGCAAATACCGCGGGATCAGAATTTGAACGCAGATGCCTTAGCCAAGCTCGCGAGCGCGAAAGATGCTGACACTTTGAATATTGTTCCAGTAGAAAGATTGAGCGAGCCAAGCATACGAGCCAATAAAATCAGTATGGAAATCCGAATGGAAGATACATGGATGGCGCCTTACTTGGAGTATCTGACAAATGGTGTACTACCAACAGATAGAAACAAGGCCAGAACTCTTCAAAGGCAAGCTGCTAGGTATATACTGATCGATGGTGTTCTATACCGAAGGGGATATTCCATGCCACTGCTCAGATGCATTACACCAGAGAAAGCTAAGGAGCTGATGAAGAAAGTGCATGAAGGCTTCTGCGGGGATCACGCTGGGGGGAAAAGTTTGGCGAAAAAGATTCTAAGGCAGGGCTATTTCTGGCCAACTATGAACGAAGATTCAATGGAGTTTGTACGAAAGTGCGATAAGTGTCAGAGATTTTCCAAAATTCCGTGCGCAGCTCCAAACGAGTTAAAACAGATGCAGAGTCCTTGGCCTTTTGCAGTATGGGGAATAGACTTGATTGGATCCCTGCCAACGGGAAAAGGCGGAGTGAAGTACGTGGTTGTAGCAGTCGACTACTTCACCAAATGGGCCGAAGCTGAACCACTCGCTACCATAATGACCAAGAAAGTTCTTGACTTTGTCATCAAGAACATCGTTTGCCGATATGGTTTGCCTCGAAAAATCGTCTCAAACAACGGCACCCAATTTGACAGTGACTTATTCACAGACTTCTGCGAAAGGCACAGGATTGTTAAAAGCTTTTCTTCAGTCGCGCATCCACAAGCAAACGGGCAGGTTGAAGCAGTGAATAAAACGCTTAAGGACACCCTGAAGAAAAGACTTGAAGACGCTAAAAGAGCATGGCCAAAACAGCTGCCTGAAGTACTCTGGTCGTATAGGACTTCTCATCGAACAGCGACGGGTCACACCCCGTTTTCCTTAACATACGGGTATGAGGCCATGTTGCCCGATGAGTTTTCTTAAACACCCGCGACCCCACTGCTGGAGTACTCGGACCAAACTGGGAAGGACCTTACCAGATTGAATAAGTCCTTCATCCGGGCACCTACAAACTTGCACGCTTAAATGGAGATCTCGTTCCACGCTATTGGAATGGAGAACACCTGCGCAAGTATTATCAGTAAACAGTCCTTCTTAAAGGACTGGCTTGTATTAATTTTTACTTTTTACAAGTTTCGAAAAAGGGTTAGCCACGTTGTATGGCTAATCGCTTATAAGTGTAAGATCTTTTCTAAGATCACTCGTAAAGACATGATTAGTCCATTTTTAATACGAGATTATAAGGGACTGTGCACAACCAGTCATTCTTGCCAACCTTTGTAAATTTATTTTACAAGTATTTGTTCATTACGTGTGTTGTTTTGATGTATTACAAGTGTTGAATTTCATAACGAGCAGTAATGTTCGAACAGGTCGTGGTCAAGGCAAGTGACCAAGGACCTAAAGCTCCTCGATCACTTGGGGGCATATAAGGTACATCGATAGCAAAGCATACTAAGGAGTATGTAAACACATGAACAAAATGAGTGAAAGCATGCTACAGTACTTAGAGTATTTTTCAAAATTTATGTTTTGATAAATCAAACCAAAGTACTATGCTAAGTTCGGTCATGCGAATAGATATTATAATAAAAGAAACATTATAATATCAATAAAGCAATCTTTTACACCGCGAGCAGTATTGCTCAGATGTAATTGTTCCATTAAAAGTAAAAAGCTTTTGCACCGCGATCATTATTGCTCGAATGCAATTGTTTAATTATAAGTAAAAAAGTTGCCCTTGCAGCAATAAAAATAAATTGTCTTTACAAACAGATCTGTAGGCCATAAAAGTAAAATAAAATAAAAAAATTTGCTGGGCAAGAAGGTCTTGAGGATTTAGGGGAGTGCTCTGATCAACCGGAGGACCAGCCTCAGCGTCAGCAGCAAGGGTTTTGGCCTTAGCTCTCTCCTCTGCCTCCAACCGAGTGGCGCACTGCGCCATTAGAATCCTTTGCAACTGCTCGAAGAGATATTTAATGTTGGCCTCCCGGTTGTGCTTCCAGAAATCGTAGAAACAGAGGAAGGTGGCTTCCTTGAAATTCTTCAAATTTCTGGCCCCGTCCTCCTCGAGCTCCTGAACGTGCCCCTCAAGCTCCCGCACCTGCTCCTCGAGTCTCTTTATCTCCTCCTTGCTGCAAGTCAAGTTAAGATTAAGCTGCTTACATTCTTGGGTGACGAGTACGGCACTCTCCCTCCACTTCTTCCGCTCCTCGTTGGCCTTCTTCAATGTATTTTGGGCCTCCTGAAGCTTCTGGGTGAGAGTGGCTTGGTCCTCGCACAATTGTTCGTTTAGCTTGGACAACTCCTTGTTCTCCTCGAGTAGCTTATTGTTATCAGCCTCAAGTGCCTGCTTAGCCTGGGCAAGCCTGGATTCAAAGTCCTTTTCTCGAGAGACCAACGCCCCAGCACGACGCCAGCTGGCAGTTAAAGACAGCAACCCCTGAAGAAAAAATGAGATAAAGTTAGGGATGGAAGTCTGACATAAATGATGAAGCAGCAGAAGATGACTTACGCTGACTATCTCATTCAACCCTCTGTTGATGATTTGGTCAACTTCCATTGTGGTAGTATCATTGAGGGCGGTCTGGCTGCGTCTGTGCTTCGAGAGCCGGTATATCCTCTCCCTGGCCATGCCAACTATGTGGCTGGGCAGGGAGCCTTCGGACGAGTTATCCAAAGTTTCCTTGTTTACAGCCTTAGGCGAGGGCTGGGGATTGACAGGCGTGGGGGTCGTCTGCTCGGAGGGGGGCGGAGGAGGTAAGTCCTCCTTGGAGGAGGCGACGGCAGGAGCATCTTCTGTCCGGGCCTTCTTCGAAGGGGTCTTGCTGCTTTCCCCTCGAGCCCTTTTACTGTCCTTCTTAGGGACAGAGGAGGCAGTGGCAGCTTGGTAATGCTCGAAGAAGTCCTCGGAGTCCATACCTGCACCAAGTGAAACAATTCGAACAATGAGATTAAAGGGTCACAGGAAAACAGAGATTAAAGTAAGAGGATTACAAAAGTAAAGTACCCAAGCTATAACTACTGGTCGTAACATTATCTACTAAACTACCTAGTTCATGGAAGAAATCCGAGTTTAAAGAAGGGGCGTTCCTAAAGTTGCCATCCCCATCAAATAGATGAGAGGGAATTGGAAAATTATTTAAAAACGAGATTAATGTACCGTTTACATCCGACGAGTCATCATAAACTTCGGTAGGCTCGGCAGCCTTTTGTTTCCCCTTGCCCACGGGGACCGAAGATTCCGCTGCTCGGTGGGGAACAGCAGGTTCCCTAATCGTAACCCCAGTTGGCCTCCTCCGTGGAGGGGGAGCCTGAGGTTGCTGCTCGGGTTGCTACTCAGGTTCCGCATCCACGTGGACACCACCCGCCGAAGGTTCGTTAGTCACAGGTTGGGAGCCCCAAAGGCCAACCAGCCTAAGGTTAGCCTCATTAATTAAGTTCTTTACACTCTTAGCAGCATTTGGCATGCTAGCTAAGAGTGCTGCCCTCGACTCCATTCCTAGAGTGGGGTCGGGCATAACCATGGGCCTGGAACACAATGGAACAGCGAAGTATTATGACAAGAAAGGATTAAAGTACAGAAACTACTGGTGAAGGAATTTTTTACCTCCTCGAGTGAAGGCGTAAGGAAGTACTCTTGATGGTACTTCCCCACGTTGGAGATGTGGGTGGTATCGGACAGAAAGGTGCGCCTGGTCTCCTGGTGGCAGAAGTGGAAGAACCCCGTACCATCATGGTTAGGGTTGGACTTGAGGTCAAATAGAAAATTGACCTCATGTGGAGAAGGAGCTGGCCATTTTTTGAGCTTGTAGAGGATATAGAGTGCGGCCAGCATCCTATACCCATTTGGGGTGATCTGAAAGGGGGCTACCCCAAAGTAGTTTGCCACCCCTTGAAAGAATGAATGAAGAGGCAGGGTGGCCCCTGCCTCAATGTGGTACCTCGACCAGGCGCCATAAGCCCCTCCTGGCAGGTTGGCTCGCTGGTCGGTGGAAGGTCTGACCAAGGTCACCCCCGTCAGATTGTATCTGTTTAAATAGTTGGCGATCATGCGAAGCGTCACCGAACTTGGGGGGACAATGTGCCACTCGACAGCCGGCTGGTCAGCATGGCGAGGACGGGCACGCCTTTGGACGTCGGTCTCAGGGGCGAATTCACCTCGACCACTGGTCGAGGGAGCATCAGCAGAAGGATGACTTGGAGAGTTAGGGTTATTCCTTTTTCGAGCTTTTGTTTTGGTTCGGGCCATTCTTTGGTTGGGGACTGGAGGAAGGTTTGAACTAGGGCGAGAAAAAGGGATTTCCTGTATCAAGGTAGATGGGTTCTCTTCGCCTTCGAGCAGTTGGGCCAAGAGATCGTCTTCAATAGGTCTTTCTCCTCCCCAAGGGTCTTGCATAAGAACTGCAAACAGACAATGGAGGAGATAAGACACAATTTGCGAAGTAGTGTGGAAGATTGGGATAACGTTGCTCGCGACTAAAAAACTAGTAGCATCCTACTCCTACGCTAAGTTTGGCATTAACGGTTTGAAAAACGGATCAGGAAGGGAGAAAAAACTGCTTTATGAAAAAGAACTGTTTTGACTCCTAAAGGGCGGGAAAATATCCAGTTTTTTCACCTGGCTTAAAGGTTGAATCTTTCGTCAACCTAACGCCCCGAACCAATGATCCTAACTATCAAACTAAAGTCCTGACCTATACAAAGCATAAAGACACACTCTTGCCGAGCAATGGGCAGTTTATACCAAAAGACCCTTAAAATCCTACTCAAGAACATAGAAATCACAGAGCATGAAAAGGCATGCATGGCGTAGTGAAAAGCTTAAAAAAAACGAAGTGCTTACCTGGGTGAAGATGGAGATTCGGAAGAAGGCGAAAAATTCAAATTGGAAGACCTTCGGCTAGACGTCGGACTGGTTTCAAAGCTCTGTATTCTGGGGCAAGTTCTTGAAAATCTTGGCAAAAATTATGAGTAAAAATTTTTAAAGAAAAAGAAAAGCTTATTTATAGGGAACGAGGTTATGGCCAAAAAGCAGTAATCATCACTTCCCACTTTCGAAACGTGGGGAAGTGTATAAGCCGTCAAATTGCCTTTTTGGAAACTGAAAAGGCTTGATTAGACATAATTATGTCACAGTATTCGAAAACGCACAGGGATCCTGACAGACATCATGGGGATGTGAACGGTTGTTTCTTTAAGTTTCTTTATTGCTGGTCGCACTAAACAAACTTGGGGAGCAAATGTTATCCCAAAAATCAGAGGTGAATGACATGGCAGGCATTAAATACACGTGGCTGACATTTGGCAGAACCCATGCCCGACTATCGACCAGGAAGACACCTACTGTCACGCGATAAACTTCTTCCTACGACCAGCCTGGTCGTACACACGCTATACACTAAGGAAATCTTAGGCAGTTATGATGGAATCCGAAATTATCTCCCATGATTTCCTGAGTATCCGATTATTTAGGAAAGAATATCTGTAACAAATTAATGTAAATCTTCCCTGAGCTTATAAATAGAAGAAGAGAGCTCAGGGGAGAGGGACTTTTCTTTTTGGCTGGAAGATCTTTTGAGATTAGAGAGAGATTCCACTAGAATATTTGTATTTTCTTATTCAAAAGTCAGTGAAACTCATTGAACCCTAGTTCTTTGATCACCCCTTTGAATCTCATTCCAATAACAATTCAAGTGGACGTAGGTTATTACCAGATCCTGGGGCCGAACCACTATAAACTCTTGTGTTCTTATTTTTTTTCGTCACCACATTCATTTCAACGTATTTTTCCACGTCAAGCGTATTTTGACTCCGTGTCAGTTGGCCAAAATCAGGGTCAACATACATAATTTAGACTTTTTATAAATAAATAAAAACTGCGCATCATCTTTAAAAATAATAATAAATAAATAAATAAAAAATCACATGTGCAACAAGTTATTTGAATAATGTTTTCGACACTTTAATTATTCGTTATATAATGAACACCATCATATAAAAAAATTAAGTTTAAGATGCACTCACGTGTTCATATAAGGAGCATGTTCTATGGATAAGGTGAAAATGACTCCCTACTATACAATTTCCTCATAAAAATTTAAATACATATATATATATTTTTTAATCATTACGAAAGACTGGTTGAAACACAGTTATGTTTTCTAGTATATTATATAAAGTTGAGCTAAGTGGAGATGAAGGGACAATGCTTATGATTTGTTTTCTATATTCTTAGTTTTCTCTTCTTTTTTTTTCTTTTTTTTTAAATTTATTTAGTTTTTATTTTTATTTTCTTATTAAATTTTGTGTATTTATTATATTTATTGTATATAATTCATATTCCTTTATAGCTAATATTCTCTTATAACGTTAAAAAAGCTATCAATTATCAAACTATAATTATTGATTTTGACACACACAAAATCTTCTCAGCTACTATAGTTTTGTATTAACAATTAGTACAATAAAAACATATCTGTATATCTAATATAATAATAATAGCTACTATTAATCTATTTATATAGAGCCTATTGACAAAAAATTGCTATGTAACAATGTAACGGATCAACGTCTCAAAAAAAACATACTGTAACATTGAAAGAAACATTTGTAAAAAATATGTTATTTATCGGATTTTTTATAATATATAAAAAGATATATATTTATATTAATGAAATGTAACATATGCCTTAAAAGAAAGATGATTTGTAAATATATATATAGATGTAATGTAACATTAATTCATGAATTTATTAATTCAATTCATTTTTATTAAAATTAATTAAAAGTAATAAAGAAAGGAAACTTATGAGTTGGCTATAATGTAACGTTCATAGGTTATTTTTTCAATTAATATTAATTAAAAAATAAAATTTATAAATTGCCTATTAAAAGACAATTGTAGCACCGAAGACCATTTGTAATTCACTTGATCCATCTGTTTTTCTTCTATATATATATATATATATATATATATATATATATAATGAAAACATAAAAAAATATTAGTAAGTTCATTTCTTTTTCTTTTTTAGTTTTGATGGGAAAATACCTTTTCTTTTTTAGCTGAAAAGATTTTTACCGATTTAGATTGTAGAATATATACCAGACATCAACCTATTGGAATGGTTTATTCTTTAGAAGTTTTGACTCAATTTTGGCAAAATAGCTGGTAATACGAAGGTACATATACTCAATTTAAAACAAAAACCACATTTTTATTTTTAAGAAATAACTAGAATATGTAATTTGAGTTTTGTTTACTTAATGTATATTTAGATGACAACATTGGTTCATTATTTCATTCATTATTTCATGCATGAGCAGTTAAAGCACAGGTTTGTTGTGCATATTTATAATTATATTGATATATGTTATCAAATTAATTAAATATATAATTCATTCCCTAAGTCAATTCATTAAAAAAGTTGGTATATTTGCGGCGAAAATATCTAAGTTCTTCACTTTATAATACTTAAATACCCAAATTTTTTTTTTTTTTTGCGGCTAAAATACCTAACGTTACACTTTCTTGGCATCCGTATGTACCTGGCCGTTAAGTGCCAGGTAAGCGCCTACGTGGTGGCTTCTGATTGGTCGAAGTGGATATTATTTAATTTTTAATTAAAAAATTCATTTAAATATTTAAAATATAATAAAAAAAATTAAAAATACTAATTTTAATTAAATAAAAAAAAATCAAACATATATTAAACTACAATAACCAAATCATTAAAACTAATAAAAACAAATTAAATTTAAAATAGATCAAAATAATAATAAAAAAAATCTTCTTCTTCTTCTTCTTCTTCTTCTTCTTCTTCTTCTTGTGGCTAGACTGGGAAGGTTGTCACACAGCTCAAATGGGGGAGGCGGCGATGGAATGGCTGGGACTGATGGGTCTTCATGCACCTCTTCGACATGGGGCTGAGATTGAGACTGACTAGTGGTCGTGGTTGGGCTCCAACGATTGAGGGAGGCTGGGCATCTCCCGATGCTTCATCTTCGGTTCAAGAGGGCAGATCTTCAAGGGTGGCTTCAGTGCGAAACTTTCGACAGAGGCATGGATGCGAACTTGGCTTCTCTGAGATCTGGGGCTTCGTGGAGATCTGGGGTTTCATCTTCGTGGAGATCAGGGGCTTCGTCGAGACCGAGGCATGGATGACTTCGCGACTGGGTTTCTTCGGAATTGTAGATTTCTTCATATTTAGGTAATGTTTGATTGATTTTGTAATGTTGTTTGTACAGATTTTGAGATTAGTTTTGATTGAATGTTTAAATATTTGTATGGATTTGAATTGTTTGAGATCTGAGATCTGAATTGTTTGAATGTTTGTATGGATTTTGAAATTTGTTTTGATTATGAGATTGGATTGAAATGTTAATTTTTTTATGATTTTGGAATACAAACTTTGTAATTGTTCTTAAGTTTGGGTTAGCTTAGATCTTGTAAATCTAAGTTTGTAAATCTGGATTTTAGATCTTATCATCTTGGGTTTGCAAATCTTGGAAACAATGTCTTCTTTAGTTCTTAATTGTTTTAAATTTATTTTAATTTTGATAATGTTTTAATTTTAATTAGTTATTAATCAGATTCTTGTTTTTTTAATTAGATTTTTATTTTTAGGGATTTTAATTAATAATATTTAATTTTAATTTAATTAAAATATGAATTTTAAATCATTTTTAAGTTTTTATTAGATTTTATATTTGATTTTTAAATATATAAATGATTTTTTTAATTAAAAAAAATATCCACTTAGACCAATTAGAAGCCGCCACGTAGGCGCTTACCTGTCACTTAACGACCAGGTACCTACGAATACCAAGAAAGTGTGACGTTAGGTATTTTAGCCGCAAAAAAAGGATTTGGGTATTTAAGTGTTATAAAGTGAAGAACTTAGGTATTTTTGCCGCAAATATCCTAAAAAAGAATATATTGATGCCGTTTTTCGTCAACTTAAAATGTAGAGCACGTAAACAGTAATAACTATGGCAAAGAAGAATAATACAATAGAACAATGAGAGTTTTTTACGTGGTTAGCAGTTAACTCTGCCTAGTCCACGAGTCTTTTTTATTAGGACTTAGGAAATTTCTGGAAATTCTTCAGGGATGAATTCTCCAAAGATTCTCTCAAGATCACAAAATTTCGGTCCTTTACAAAGGTACATGACTCCTCTATTTATAGAGGAGATCTCAGAATCCAATCCCACGCGTTTCGGGAAGTTATTCTGTAAATTAATAAATTTAATTACTTTAAAGTTTGTAACTCCCATATACAAGGAAACGTCCCCTGAAGACAAGGGGGCGTATAACCGACTTGTTAATATCACTTTATTGTAGGGAAGTTACAACAATAAATATCTCTTGAATGCATGGATTGCGTCTCCTCAGGTGACTCACTAAGCCGTTCGAGGTCAGCAATCAGCATCATGCTAGTCTAGGTCTCTGAGTAAATTACGAGCTGTATTACTTTCCCCAAGACCAGCTCGGAGTGGGTAAATACCACCGAGACCGCCTTATTTCGGGCTCACACCCATTCCAAGCTCGGGCCACTTGATCCGAGGCTACCCGACAATGGATATACTCTGATGTTCCATCTTTCGAGCTTATAAGGACTTCAAGGCTACCTATCTTCGAGGTTGCCACCTGCTTCGAGGGTTTGGCGTCTAGATTATGAACATGTATTTTAGCTATCGCGAGCTCACACCTGACGAATCCAGCTTTCGAGGTCACAACCTCAGGTCTCGAAATCTGGGTGTAACATTTTGCCCCCTCAAAAGTATTAGTTCGAATCCTATGAGAGGGAAACTTTTGAACTACTTTCTTCGGGAACCGCTCCGTCACACATACTCGAGTATGGACACGCGTCAGCTGGGTATTGCTCACTTAATGTACTTGAGTGCCTTGGAAACCTGCCCATGATCGTTCGCCTGCCACCTTTATGGTACCATCATGTCACTTATCCCTGGCCGTCAGATTTGATACGGAATCTGGCCAATGGCCCAGATTAACCAATCCTTTCGCATTTTCATGTGCTTATAAATTGGACCTCGTCGTCTTCTTCCTTAACTCATGTTCATTTCAGAGAAAAAAGGAAGAAAGGAAAACCAGAACCCTCCTTGCCCATTTCTTGCATGTTCTCGAAGCCGAGAAGACAAAGCCACGCTGAAATTTTTGACTCTGTGAGATCGTACTTGCAGCTGCTTATACAATCGTCCATTTCTCTGTTTCTGCCGATCGCATTGTGTAAGTTTTCTGTTCATGGCTTCTTTGCATTATTTTTTCCATGTGTGTTTATGCTTCTGTTGCACCATGGGCACTGGAATTTTGTTGGTCCATTCATTAGCTTAATGCACTAGGACGCGTCGGCTGATAGATATTACAATTAGGTTCCAACATTATCGGTTCAAAACCCAGTTTATGCGTAAAAAAAAAACAAAATATGGCTCTTTTTCTGAGATTTTAAATTTCGGAGGACCTATCTTGCACACCAAGACATTGGGTACAAAATCAGAGATTTTCTATTTTTTTAAAAATGCACGATTCCCAAAAATATCACCTTTTTAATAACCGCCACTTTTTTCCCTGATATTTCGAGATTTCCCACAACATGTCCACCTTCTTTCCTTTCGGTGGAAAACACACTCTGAGATTGGCCTCATCCTTTGGATCGAGCTTGCCTTGTAGCCTCGATCATTCGAGCTTAGGTATTATTTCTCATTATTTCTTGCTCGCTTGGCCCTCACCCTTTTGCTTTCTTGTTAGATGCCGCAGAATTCGGGAAAGTGGTGGGGGTCAAAGCTCGCGATTCCTTATTCACCAATAGCTACAAGCCCGGAGTCTCCTTTTACTCGGAACCAGCGTTTAATTCGGGAGCACGAACTGAGGCGTGAGCAAGAGGACACTCGAGATCACTTCCGATGTCAGATAGACGAGGTTGAAGAAGGGAAAAGGAGAAGACTAAGGGTCACCCTTCATCCAGATCCTGATATTGAGCCTAGATCGATCCCACTTGACCCTTCGCTTAAAGTGACAGTCGCCTTCAAACCAGGTGATCTGCAATTTTCACTGATGGGGGAACCCTCTACCTCACAGCCAAGGAGGGAGTTTTTCGAGGCCGAGCATTATTGGAGCTCGGTTACGTCACTAGGCCAAATAACCGATATCCTGGCCTTTCATGGTATATGACTATTGGGCTCACTAAGGTGTCGAGCCCCGACCTCCCACGAGCGAAGCTGTCGCGCTCTAGGAGATGGAAATCCTGACAGCAAGCTGAGGTACGCGGCTTGGAGCCAGGAGCACATGAAGGCAGGAGCGGTACTGCCTTTGAAGTCTTTTTTCAAAGACTTCACAGACTTTGTTGGGTTGGCCCCCTTCCAGCTCAACACCAATTCTTACAGGGTTCTGTCTGCCCTTAGGTCGTTATACCACGAGCTGAAGTGGGAAAGACCATCGCCAAAGGAGATCCTGTATCTCTTTTGTTTGAAAAGCAATCCCTCCCGAGCTCAGGGAGGGGACGGCTTCTACTACCTTTCGAGCTATCCGAAGGAGAAGAAGATGTTTGAAGACCTTCCCAATCATCCTCTCGACTTCATGAAGGCCTTCTTCTGGATAGATGGCCTAGCTCCGTCTCGATTCTATTCATTCAGACGGATTCGTAAGTATTTCCACTTCCTTCTTTTTATGCTCGAAATTCGCTTTAGGCTCGTGCTTAGCTAAAATGTGCTTAACTTTCCAGCCAACTATCATCGCCCCACCCCCTCTGACGAGATGAAGGAGCGCAGAGAGACTCTGCTCCAACTTCCTTATGGCAGGAGATCCCTTTCCTATCTCTTGCATGAAGACAAGCTCCGGGCTTGTGGGCTCTTGGGAGAGGATCAGTCCACATCGGATTGGTCCAATAAAAAATACGACCATTAGGAGCTCATGCCTCTACCAATGGGCAACCTCCCCCCAAGGAGAGAGGCGAGGCCTCCGCCTCCAGTTCGTCAAAGGAGTCCACAATCAGGGAACGAGGCCAACGACGAGGCCTCAATCTCGGGCTCGGATGAGCAAGGAACAGTCATCCTAAGCTCGAATATGTGGTCCCCCTCCCTATTAAAGCATAAAACCGATAGGTTAGTATTGTGTGAGGATGATAGGAACCATTTTTATGTATGGTCTTGGGTAGATGAACGGGTTCATAGGTTCGATAGCTGGCTCGAGAAATACGACATCATGTATAGCCTGAACGAGGTATGGAACAGAATAGCCGTCCAAAATGGGACCAACGACTATAGGGACCTTTCGAGGTTGACGTCCACCTATAGGGAAGGTACTCCCCCCGTCTCTTCTGAAGATGGGGGAATTTTGTGGTCGCCGAGCTCAAGCTCGGGGGAGAGTTCCAATTATGGTTTCTCTCCACTTGTCTTTTTATCCCATGTATGTTTTCATGATGTTGAGTTACTTAATTTTTTTGATAACTCATATTGTGGTGTAACTGTGTGGGCGAGATGGACTCTGATCTTGACAACATCCTTGAGAGTGGCGGAGCCAAGAGGAGTAAGCGTCCCAGGGGGTCGCGAAAGACCGACCAGCCCACCAAGGTCCTTAAAAGGACTGAAAAGACACCTCCTCCACCAGCTCCGCCTGCCACGAGCTCCGCTGTGGAGCCGACTCCATAGGTCGGGGCATCCACTATGGTCGAGCCCCAACCACCCATCCTGGTTCACTTAATGCTTGGCCCACCTCCGAAAAAACCCTCGGCTTCCCTAACCCGCAAGTTGTCAGTTTCTACTCACGTTGATGAGTATGTAGTTGACAATGCTGCCGGGCCCCATGGGGCTACGCTGGGCTCGGACATTCTGTCTCGAGTGGATCAGAGCTTTAGCGGCTTTGACGCTCCTCACTGGCAGTTTTTGAACAACGCCCGAGACTGCAACACACTTTATGATAAGAGTGCCGAGCTTACTGCCGCGGTAACTTTCTTTTCTGCTACTAGCTGTATTTGTAGATGATCCATATGCTAATGTTGATTTCTTTGTATGCCAGGCTCTTGCTGTTTCTGCTCAGCTCAACTATGAATTGAATAATGAGATCCACTCGAGCAAGTCCTATGCTTAGGAGGCGAAGGATCTTCAGCTCAAACTGAGTGATGAGCTCAGGGCAACAAAGGCAAAGGTTGAGGTTGGAGCCGAGGAGCTTAAGGCCAAGATATTCGAGCTTGAGAAGCAGAACGCCAGGCTCGCAGATCTTGAGAAGGAAAATACTCGGCTCAAGGGGGTCAATGCCAAGCTCGAAGAAGATAAGGCCGCCACTTTTGAGATCATTGAGGGCGAAAAGGCTCGTCTTCTTGAAGATTTTAAGGAGAAAAAGGATTGGGCGGTCGACCTGGCCATGTACAGAATATGGGCCAACAATGTCGACCTCGATACCAGCTTCTTGGGCCATCTTGAGACGAAACTCGTAGCCAAATGGCAGACTCGGCTAGAGGATGAGGAGACTGCTCGTGATGGCGCAGAGGGAACTGGGGAGGTCGCTGATGCTGAGAAGGCCAAGGAGGATGCTGAGAAGGCCAAGGAGATTGCTCCTTCTCTTTAGATGATACCTCGGGGCTGCGTCCCTTTACTTTTGTAATTGTTTTCTTTTATTTTTATGCCCATGGGGCTGGTACAATTTTTCGGGTTGAAATATTTTGCACATTTTATATTAAAGAGTTATATATGCCTGTTTAATTACACAAACATAGTTTGGATTTAAGCTCGAGGTTCAATGCATTCATGCACAGTTTGCTCGAATTATCTGCTTCCGATCTCGTTATTTGTCAAGGTCGAATATTACTTTAACCATGCACCCAAAAGTACTTGTATGGTGTGTAATGCAAACGGTTTAGTTATATCTTACTTTTTAGTTACTTTTCCTCGTCCTCGGTTAGCTTTCCGAAGTTATAAGGTCAAAACTATTGTTTTGCAAGATATTCTAGCCTCGATCTCAGCTTAACACGAAGTGGGTTATGCTCAAACTTACTTCCGATTAGTTTTAGCTGGTTTGTTCCAAACCTATTAAGGTCGTGTTAGGTTTGTAATCCGTACACTTACATTTTAATCTAGTTTGCATATTTGGTTACATCCAAACATTTTATCTTTTTGCTAGCTTGGTTATATCCAAACTGTCTTAGCTCGCGTATTTGGTTACGTCCAAACACTTGTACGTTTTTATTTTTTTTTGTGTTTGATAGCTTGGTTACATCCAAACTATTTTTTTTGTGCTTGATAGCTTGGTTACATCCAAACTATTTTTTTTGTGCTTGATAGCTTAGTTACATCCAAACTATCTTAGCTCGCGTATTTGGTTATATCCAAACACTTGTATGTATTTCGTATATGTTATTTTATTTTTCAAGCTGATGGTATATATACCACTAATGCCCCCTTAATATCCTATGAGTGTGACCATAGGTTATTAAATTAACAGAGATTGCACAAAATATAGCATATTAAACGAAATCAACCTTTATTTGACAAAATCCAAAAATAGAAAAAACAGTACAGATAAAAAAGCAAGGTTATAGGCAACATCCTTCCTATACTATTGATAGTAAGGTCGTAGGTGTTCGCCATTCCATGCTCGCGATACTAGACTTCCATCCAATCTCGCTAACTTGTAAACACCGGGTCGAATGACTGACTCTATCTGGTAGGGTCCTTCCCAATTTGGCCCGAGCACGCCAGCTGTTGGATCCCGTGTTGCCAAGAATACACGCCTCAGCACTAAATCTCCCACACCGAATTTTCGATCCCGAACTCTTTTGTTGAAGTACCGGGTAGCTCGCTGTTGGTATGCAACATTTTTTAGCTGAGCTTCGTTCCTTCTTTCTTCGATCAGGTCAAGAGTTTCTTCGAGCTGAGAATGGTTCGAGCCTTGATCGTAAGCGAGGGCTCGAATTGTGGGAATTTCGACCTCAACTGGCAACATAGCCTCGCAACCGTACGCCAGAGAGAACGGGGTATGTCTTGTCGATGTACAGGCCATAGTCCTATATCCCCATAGAACTTGGGGCAATTCTTCGGGCCATCTTCCTTTTGCTTCTTCCAACTTTTTCTTCAGCGAGCTTTTTAGAGTCTTGTTCACATCTTTGACCTGGTCGTTTTTCTGGGGATGGGCCACTGACGAAAAACTCTTTATTATTCCATTTTTTCGCAAAAGTTGGTAAACAGATCACTATCGAACTAGGTTTCGTTATCGGATACAATCTTCCTTGGCATCCCATATCGACATATGATGTTCTTCACCACAAAGTCAAGGAAATTTTTGGAGGTTATAGTAGCTAACGGTTCAGCTTCTGTCCATTTTGTGAAGTAATCCACGGCGACTACCGCGTATTTTACTCCGCCCTTGCCCTTCGGAAGAGAGCCTATGAGGTCGATTCCCCATACCGCAAATGGCCATGGGGAGGTCATCATAGTTAGCTCGGACGGTGGAGCTCGAGGAATTGTGGCGAATCGTTGGCACTTATCACACTTTTTTACGTAATCAAAAGAATCTGACTTAATGGTAGGCCAGAAATAACCTTGGCGTATGATTTTCTTGGACAGGCTATGCCCCGCAGTATGGTCTCCACAGAACCCTTCGTGAATTTCTTCAATGATTTTCTTGGCTTCGGGTGGAGTCACACACCAAAGTAATGGCATGGAATATCCTCTTCTATACAGTCTTCCATCCATAATGGTATAACGAGGGATTTGATACATCAACTTTCGAGCCTGATTCCGATCTTTCGGAAGGACGCTGGTCTCGAGATATTCAATTATCGGAGTCATCCAGGTAGGCTCGGAATCGATCATACACACGTCTTCCTGCTCTGGCTTGCTAATACTCGGTGCCAAGAGATGTTCAATTGGTACGACATTTAGCTCGTCATTCTCGGTAGAGGTAGCGAGCCGGGCTAAGGCGTCCACATTTGAGTTTTGTTCTCGGGGGACCTGTTCTATCGCATAGAACTCGAAGTGTTCAAATGCTGATTTTGCCTTTTCTAAGTAAGCTGCCATTCTTGTACCACGAGCCTGGTATTCTCCCAAAATTTGGTTAACTACTAGCTAGGAGTCGTTGTAGCAATGCATTGCTTTAGCATTGAGCTCCTTGGCTATGCGAAGTCCCGCCAGTAAAGCCTCGTACTCGGCCTCATTATTTGATGCGCTGAAGTCAAATCTCAAGGCAGAATGAAATCTGCTTCTTGCAGAAGTGATCAAAATTACTCCTGCCCCCGACCCATTTTCATTAGATGACCCATCAACGTAAAGTTTCCACAGCTCGTGGGCCGGGGTTATAACTTCATCGTTGGTCATACCAGTGCATTCCACTTTGAAGTCTGCCAAGGCTTGCGCCTTAATGGTCGTCCTTGGATGATAGGTGATCTCGAATTGCCCGAGTTCTACTTCCCATTTAAGAAGTCGACCTGAAGCTTTTGGCTTAGACAAGACTTGTCTTAGTGGTTGATCAGTTAGTACATGGATGGGGTGCGCTTGAAAGTAGGGTTGAAGTTTCAGAGATGAGTGAATTAAGATGAGAGCTAGCTTTTCCATCAAGGGATATCTCGATTCTGCCCCCAGCAACCTTTTACTGACGTAATATACGGGCATCTGCACCTTTTCTTCCTCTCGTACGAGCACTGCACTTATGGCGTGCTCGGTAGTGGCAAGATATAAGTACAGAACTTCTCCCGTAATAGGTTTTGACAGTATAGGGGGTTCTGCAAGGTGTTTCTTGAGTTCCTGAAAAGCCAACTCGCACTCCTCTGTCCATTCAAATTTTTTGCCTCCCCTCAACAGGTTGAAAAATGGAAGACAACGGTCTGTAGATTTCGAGATAAACCTACTTAGTGCCGCCATTCTGCCGGTCAAACTCTGGACATCTTTGTGTTTTTGAGGTGAGGGCATATCGATCAGGGCCTGGATCTTGTCTGGATTAGCTTCTATTCCTCGAGCATTTACAATGAAACCCAGGAATTTTCCTGAAGATACTCCAAAGGAGCATTTCTGAGGGTTAAGCTTCGTGTTATATTTCCGGAGCACGACAAAGCATTCTTCGAGATCATCAACATGGTTATCGTTAAGTTAAGACTTGACTAACATGTCGTCAACATAAACTTCCATGTTGTTCCCTATTTTCTCAGAGAACATCATGTTCACGAGCCGCTGGTATGTGGCCCCAGCATTTTTGAGCCCGAATGGCATGACATTATAACAATATAACCATTTATCTGTTATGAAGCTCGTATGTTCCTGGTCGGGGGCATGCATGGCAATCTGGTTATATCCAGAATAGGCATCCATGAATGACATTAGTCCATGCCCTGCCGTGGTATCCACGAGCTGATCAATTCGTGGTAAAGGAAAGCAGTCTTTAGGACAGGCCTTGTTGAGATCCGAGTAGTCAATGCAGGTTCGCCATGTCCCATTGGGCTTCAGGACCAGTACCGGATTGGCTACCCAATCGGGGTAAAAAGCATCCCTAATGAATCGGTTTGCCTTTAACCTGTCGACTTCCTCTTTCAGGGCCTTTTTCCTATCGTCGTCCAGTTGTCTTCGCTTTTGTTGCTTCGATGGAAAGCTTTTATCGATATTCAGCGCGTGGCTCACTATATTTGGACTTATTCTTACCATGTCCGAATGTGACCACGCGAAGACATCCTGGTTTTTCTTCAAAAAGCAAATTAATTGCTATTTAGTTTCTTCATGGAGATTTTTCCCGACCTTTACTGTTTTCGAGGGATCTGACTCTTCGAGCTTGATTTCTTCAAGTTCTTCCAATGGTTCGAGATCAGCTTTTTCCTCCATTCTTGGATCAATCTCTTCATCTATCTCCAAGATTGTCCCGTCCTTAGTCTGAAAAACGATGAGTGCTTGTTCGCTCGCCTGCTTCTTTCCTCTTACGGAAATGCTATAGCATTCCCTTCCGGCTAACTGGTCTCCCTTCAGCGTCCTAATGCCACTAGAAGTCGGGAACTTGATGGCCAAATGCCTTACAGACGAGACTGCCCCTAGCCCTACTAGGGCGGGTCTCCCAAGCAGCACGTTGTAGGCCGATGGCAGGTCCACTACTACAAACTCCATCATCTTGGTTACTGAGACTGGGTAGTCTCCCAAGGTTACCGGGAGTTCGATGGACCCCATACAGGCAATCCCCCTCCTGAAAAACCGTACAAGGTCGTTGCACAGGCTTTTAGGTCTCGAAGCGCGAGTCCCATCTTTTCTAAGGTGGCCTTATAGAGAATGTTCCCTGAGCTCCCATTGTCTATGAGAACTCGGTGAACTCTCTTATTCGCGAGCTGGAGAGTGATGACGAGTAGGTCATTATGGGGAAACTGAACATGGGACGCATCGTCCTCAGTAAAGGTTATCGGCTGAGATTCAATCTTTTGGCATTTTGGAGCTCTAGGTTCGGGTTCATAAGGAGACCCGTCCCCAGTTTTTAGCTCGTTCACATATCGCTTTTGGGCATTCCTGCCCATCCCGGCGAGAAGAGGCCCGCCCGAGATGGTTACCACATCTTCTCCATCAATTGGAGGGGGCCTATCTTTTTCTCTTGCTTGGGAATTATTGTTTTGAGCAGGTTGTGGCGCAGCTGCCCTCTGGCTAGTAGAAGCCTGATTGTTACTCTGGTTTTTGACATACTGTTTGAAATATCCTCTCGAGATCAGTCCTTCGATCTCGTCCTTCAACTATCTGCATTCATCAGTAGTGTGCCCAGTGTCTCTGTGAAATCGACAGTACTTGCTGGAGTCCCTCTTGGACTTCTGATTTCTCATGGGGTCTGGACTCCTGAAAGGGACCTGGTTTTCATTAGCCAGGTATATATTCTCCCGAGACTCATTGAGCACGGTGTACACTTTGTACACGGAGAAATACCTTTCCACCTTCTTCTGCCTCGGGGTTACCTCCTTTGTTCTTCTTCCTTTTGGAAGGGTTTTCCGCAGGAGGCTTTGAAGCTGCTGGGTCTGCCGAGGTCGAGGCAGAGTTTATGTTTATCGTTGTAGTTATGGGCTGAGAAGTCATATTCAGTGTTGACCTCGCCTCCTCTACATTGACAAACCTCTGAGCTCGCTTATTAAACTCGGCTAAAGACCTCACAGGTTTTCTCTGCATATCGTCCCAGTGAGGACTTCCCGGCATTACCCCAGCTTGGACAGCCATTAGATGACCGCTGTCATCCATATTTCGAGCTCGGGCAACCTCCAGATTAAACCTCGTAAGGTAGCTTTTCAACGCTTCGGCTGGCTGTTGCCGAACGTTGGTCAAAGTTGATGCCTCGAGTCTTACCCCGATCATGGCTCTAAACTGTTTCTTGAAATCCTTTGATAGCTGATCCCAAGAAGTGATTGAATGTCTTTTATATTTCTCGAACCAACTTTTTGCTGGTCCTGTAAGCGATGCAGGAAATAACATGCATCTGAGCTCGTAACCCACATTACTTGCTCTCATTATGGTATTAAATGTACTCAGATGGCTGTACGGGTCGGACTTCCCCTCAAAAGGCGGGACATGAGGAATCCAAAACCCTTGAGGAAACGGAGTGTTGGAAATATGGGGAGCAAATGGTTCGAGCTCCTCATCAGAATCCTCATCCCGACTCCGACCTCGCTCATTTTGCAAGAGCCTAAAGGCCTTTTCTAGTTGATCAATTCTTTCCTGAACCGGGTCCGTAGGGGGTCTTGCTTGAAATTGGTTATCATTGATCACAATTCTAGGCTCGCGCCTTCGCAGGGGATCTTTGCGCCCATTTAGGCGATCTCTTAGGTCCGGGTTCGATGGATTACCACTACCCCGATTCTGATTCAGATGTTCCCGCAGGTCGGAACGATTCCTGTGGTTTCCAGTATTTCTTCGACCCTGACCATACATGCTGACTGATCTAGTGTCTCCTGAGTCATCACTGGCGAGGCTTGTTGCATGATTATTCCAAGATGGATCTCTTTCATGCTGCCTCATCTCTGCAGTGCGAGACCGAGACATTTGACTTCTTGTAGGCTGGGCGCCTCTCCGCTCCCTGAAGGCTTCTCTATTTCCTTGTTTCCTTCCTGCATGCCTTTCCTCATCATCTCGAATTGGTTGAGCGTTCCTGTGAGGCGATGAAGGGTATCTTATAGGCGATGGAGGGAATCGTATGGGTGACGGTGGCTGCCACCCATTTCGGGGTCTGGACGGTCCTGAGCTTGCTCGTGTTGGCTCGGTAACATTCTGTGTGTTACCAGGAATCTGAGTCCGAGCCTCTGCAGGGGCTCAGTTATTCCCAGTTTCTGCTGGTGCCTCCGTTGTTGAATTAACCGGAGCCCTAGCCCGAGTACTTCTTCGGGGTCTCGTGGGAGCGGATTGCCCCACCAGCGGCGGAGGTTGCTCTGGTCTCCTTGTGGCAGCGTTTTTCTGAGGTCGCCCACGAGGCCTGCGAGGAGGAACATGCACGTCCCACAGAGGTGGGGCTTGGTTCTCACGCGGAGGTGGGGGCTAAGCCGCCTGGGCCTCCGCGGCTAACCTAGCCAATTCCTCGTTCCGCTTAATGGCCTCAGCCAACTGTTTTCTCAACTGTCGGTTTTCAAGTTCCACAATGGGGACGTACCGTTCAGGATTATAGTACATGTCCTCATCATCCCTTGGGGCCGGAGGTGCTGGAGATCCCCGAGAATCGGAGGACTCGCTTATCTCTTCAGTTTCTGGATTTACCATTGGCTGCTTCCCAGGGCGTCGTGGATAGTTTTCTTCAAGAATATTTTGATCATTCGCGGCCATAGCTGTTCAGGGATTGTACCGCTTAAGGCTCTCAATGAAAGCACCAAACTATTGACGCTGTTTTTCATCAACTTAAAATGTAGAGCACGTAAACAGTAATAACTATGGCAAAGAAGAATAATACAATAGAACAATGAGTTTTTTATGTGGTTCAGCAGTTAACTCTGCCTAGTCCACGAGTCTTTTTTATTAGGACTTAGGAAATTTCTGGAAATTCTTCAGGGATGAATTCTCCAGAGATTCTCTCAAGATCACAAAATTTCGGTCCTTTACAAAGGTACATGACTCCTCTATTTATATAGGAGATCTCAGAATCCAATCCCACACGTTTCGGGAAGTTATTATGTAAATTAATAAATTTAATTACTTTAAAGTTTGTAACTCCCATATACAAGGAAACGTCCCCTGAAGACCAGGGGGCGTATAACCGACTAGTTAATATCCCTTTATTGTAGGGAATTTACAACAATAAATATCTCTTAAATGCATGGACTGCGTCTCCTCATGTGACTCACTAAGCCGTTCAAGGTCAGCAATCAACATCATGCCAGTCTAGGTCTCTGAGTAAATTACGAGCTGTATTACTTTCCCCAAGACCAGCTCGGAGTGGGTAAATACCACCGAGGCCACCTTATTTCAGGCTCACACCCATGCCAAGCTCGGGCCACTTGATCCGAGGCTACCCGACAATGGATATACTCTGATGTTCCGTCTTTCGAGCTTATAAGGACTTCGAGGCCACCTATCTTCGAGGTTGCCACCTACTTTGAGGGTTTGGCGTCTAGATTATGAACGTGTATTTTAGCTATCGCGAGCTCACACCTGACGAATCCAGCTTTCGAGGTCACAACCTCAGGTCTCGAAATCTGGGTGTAACTGAATAAAGCAAGGATAGTCATAGATTACTTGCCCTATTTCATAGGTTTATTTGTGCGTGTGTGTTTGGGTTTTTTTGAGAAATATTATTCTTATATCTGATCAAGCACAAGAGGTATGAGTAAGTTAAAAATATTTTTGCCAGCATCCACTTTTCTATTCTATGGTGTGGACATTTCCTTAACAACTCCTTAAAGCGCTCCCAAGAATCATACAGTGACTCTCCATCCATCTGATAAAAATTATTAATTTCTCCCCTCAATTTTGCAGCCTTCGCTAGAGGAAAGAACTTGGCAAGGAACTTCTGAGCTAACTCCTCCCATGTAGTGATAGAATTCGTCTGTAAAGATATCAGCCAACTCTTCGCCCTATCCCTTAGTGAAAATGGGAATAACCTCAGTCTTATAGCATCATCACTCATCCCATTCATCTTGAACGTTGCACATAACTCCAGAAAATTAGCTATATGTAAATTGGGGTCCTCCGTTGACTGAACCATTTGAAGAATTGCGGGCTTAATCTCAAAATTGTTTGCAGCAATGGTTGGAGGTCTAATGCATGAATGCACTCCTGTAACAGGAGGAAGTACATAATCTCTCAAAGTTCTTGGGCCTTGCTCCCTAGGAACTTCTGCAGCCCCTTGACCATTATTAGCACCGTTTCCCAAATTGTCAACCATAGTAAAATCCAATCTCCTCTTTGTTTTCCGGTTCTGTCTGCACGTTCTTTCAATTTCCCGATCTATTGGTATAATCTCCTTTTTTCTATTGCTTTGCATATACCAACAATTCATGAAACACAATAAAACCTTGATCCAAATAAATGTTAAATAGAAATGAAAAAAAATAAGAAAACAAATCAAATTAGAACAAAAATTAACTTTATTGATATTAATAAAAACAGTCCCCAGCAACGCGCGCCAAAAACTTGATCTGTTAAAATTAACACGCAAGTATACGTGGTCGAATCAAGTAATATATGATAAGTAAAGTGTCGATCCTACGAAGATTGATATTAATTACCAATAATTAACTTCTAACTCTAATTGATTTAAATAATAATTTCATAATTATGAGTTAAATAATTATTACTAAAATTAAGGAAACAATTAATCACTAGAGAAATTCAGAGATAAAAATATGATTTAATTCAATGGATGTAAAGGTTAGGATTTTAGTTTCATCAACCATCCACTTATGATTTCTAATCAATTTTCAATATTTCTTAATTCTACTGTGATAGCAGATTACAACTATATATTATAGTCTTGCTAGGATCTATAATTCTCTACAACATATTATTTCCTACATCTCTGTGGTAAATCAACATATTGCATGCTTTAAACACGTAATCTCTGAACTACACAATTTATAGAAGTACTCTCGTCTAATATAAAATTGCGATTATCTACCTATAGCATCATTAGCCTTCTCTTCTCAGAGCATAGGTTAAAATCATATAAACATGTAAATGGTGATCAATCATTCACAAGCATTAAGCATAAGATAAATAATTCACAATAGTAGAAAGAAACTCAGAAAAACTGCATTAAGAAATCAAAAGCTTCAAGAAGAATCCACTAACACCCTAACAACAAGATTAGTTCAAGACAAACATAATGAAATCAATCAAATTAAATAAAAACATAAACTCAAGAATAAAGAGAATAAAGAAGAGATCAAGAAATAAAACTCTCAAATCTTCAATGTTCTCTCCCAGGTCTCTAGTAATCTCTGAACATAAAAATAATGACTCCCCCCTAATTAACTTTTGAAAACGTTTTTAAATAGGAACCCTAAAACTGTTTTTCAAAATAAATGATGATTTTGCCCTTCTGATGGCCACGCAAAAATTACACGCATCGCGACCCTGATATTTAAGCGCCGCGGTCCGCCTCTCTGAATTTGCGCAATCATGGTCTCTAATTCCAGCACGTGCCGCAGCCCTTCAAACTTGCGCCATGGCCCTTGACAATTCCAAAAAATTTACTTCCAAGGCTCCAAAATGAACAAGTCTCTCCAAGTATGTGAATCATCAACTGTCTTCTTGTCAAATTTTAGCATAAATTTCCCAATTGCTATGATTTTTCGTTCATTTCCTCAACTCCATGCTTCCTCATTCTATTTCCTGCAAACATACCAAAATAAGCGTAATATCGCACAACATTCCACCAAATTGACTCATACTTACCCTAAACACAAGTTAAAAATTATGCTAAAAATTGACTCATCAGTTGTTGATGATGTTTTTGGTTAAATTAGATATGAAGAGCACTAAACAAAGATACAGAAAAAATAGAAGGATTCAAAGGTTTTTTTACGTGGTTCAGCAGTTAAAATCTACCTAGTCCACGAGTCACTATTATTATTCTCGCTACTCTCTCAAAGCTTTTTGAAAAAGCAATTTGGCAGAGTATTCTCCAGTACAATTTTTTGCATCCATACAAATGAATCAGACCAGACTATTTATAGACCTGGTCATGAGAATATCTTCCTCTGATTCAAGGAAGTTACAATCAATCATATTAATTTGAAATACAATAAATGCATTGAATACATATTATCCCATGATAATAGGTATTTAATATATGATAATAACGAATCCCGATGGAATAGGGATTTCCTAACAGCATTCCCGCATGCAAAATGCGTCGCTGAGCTAGATCGTAGTGCTGACGTGCTTTCAAGACCGACTTGGGCTTCGATCTCACCATTCCAGTTACAACCTCCTCCTCATCTAGTAATTTGGTCGAGTACGCTCCTTGGAGAAGGTTGGTTTCTTCAAGCCTGCACCTCAGGCTTGAACGATGCGATTCATGCTCGAGTGCTAGTAATAGATCTAGAGTACTGATAGCAAATCTGGAACCATTTAATAATTCGCACAAGTGTTTTGCTAATATTTGTATACACGAGCTTAACTATTTCGAACCAACATTTCGAGGCTATTCATTTTATTCTCAAAATTTGGGCGTAACATAAGCATTATTAGATTTTAGAGCCAAAGATTTGAATTATTAGGAGAAATACGAAAAATAATAGTATTCTTATCTATCTATATCTACAAAATAATAACTTAAGTAATGATCCTTTGGAGAGAGCCAAATAATTCTCATTACTTGTTGTGCTTGATTATATCATTGATTAAGTAGTTATTTTATATGATATATTTGAGGAAACATTATTTGACACTCATCATATTAAAGTAACTTCCAGTAATTTACTCTGTCTCAGTTTTTTTCTTTTAAATAATTTAATGTTGTTGGCTGCCTTTTTCGCTATCAACTTAATAACAGAACTTAAAGAAAATAAAAAAGATTAACATCAAGATTTTACGTGGTTCAGGTTATACAACAACCCTAGTCCACGAGTCTTTAGTATTAGTACTCTTGAAGCTAGACATGACACGCTTCAATGGAGGTTTTCTCATGCAGTGTATATATTGCTCTGAGTAGAAAAATTGTGAATCCTTTTTACAATGGTACCCTAGCCCTATTTATAGAGGCCTCGATCATTAATATCATTTATTACAAATATTCTCCAATTATTTGGGGAGTTAATTGCTACTCAGCCACTCCGAATATTCTAATTAAGACTATGGGCCTATGCGTATTTCACAGAGCCTAACTTTACAGGAGACACGCCTCTGACACTGTCAGAATATAGCTACACATTTTTCTGTGTCAAGCGGCATTGTGGGAAATACCAATTGTCGAGTGTACGAACTTGACACCACTACTCAAGGCACCCAAAAAGTTTTCAGACGATCTTGTGGTGGCCCAAGACTATAGTGACTGACACATGGCACTCTCCCCAGGCCTGAGGACGAAACTCCTAGACCTAGAGGACTATTGGGTTAAGAAAATGGGAGGACCGCTAGTGTGGTCCTAGGGACGTGGACTCACTTGGAGACATCCACGCCAGAAAAGGGATCATGGCTTGTTGGGAGGAGATTACACTCTGAGAAGCTCTGGACAAGATCTATAGAGCTTTATTATATCCCGATGAGCCTAATTACTTCTCTAATTACTGCCACGTGTCCAATGAAGAAATCACGGACAACAGATATGATTTTAAAAAAGAAATATGTGTCTTTGTTAAGTTGTTTCTTAAGAAAAATTCTTCAAAATATTACTATTGTAAATGTATACAATTGTTTCTCATATTTTATAAAAAATTGGAAAAAGTGATATTTGATATTTTATATTTAGATTAAATTGCGGCTAAAATGCCTAATATTTACAAAATGTTGCAATTTTATACCAAATCTTTTTTTTCGACGGTAAATATACTCCATGTCTTCAAAATGTTACACTTTTATACCCAAACTTTTTTTTGTGGTAAATATACTCAATATTTTTAAAATGTTGCACTTTTATAGCTTTTTTATTATTATTTTGATAAATAATAGGAAAGTGGAAGAAAAATATAGGGTTTTAATTATATTTTAAATTTTAAATTATTTTCACTTCCTTATTCTTTATAAAAAAAATCATTTAAGATTTTAAAATTAATCAAAATAATTAAAACTTATATTTTTTCTTCACTTTTTTTTAAAAAAAACTTATATTTTAAATTGATGGAAAAATATTTTTTTAATTCATTTTTTTTTAATTTTTAATTTAAAATAGTTATTTTGAGGAATAATAAGAAAGAGAAAATAATTTAAATTTTAAAAAATAATTAAAAACCTATATTTTTCCTTAACTTTCTTATTATTTCTTAAAATAATGAAAAAATAGGTATAAAAGTGCAAATTTTAAAAACATTGAGTATATTTACCGCCAAAAAAAAATTTAAGTATAAAAGTGCAACATTTTGAAGATATTGAGTATATCTACCGCTGAAAAAAAAAAGATTGAGTTGTAACGCCCTAATTTCTCATAATATTATCGAGAACATAGTTGTAACACCTTACTACTCAGGGACTGTTACACTGTGTATTTTAAATAGTGCTAAACTCGCTAAACGAGTCATTTAACCATAACCGTATAACTAAACGTGATTAACGGTTTAGGGTTAAAATTTTTGGTCAAAGGTACCATCGTTTCATAAAAACGTTTACTTCATACATGAGATCCCAAAATACATTTAAAAGGTTACAACCTGCCGACCTAAGCGGCAAAATAGGGTTTGACCCTAGTTACTCTTTAAACTCTCAGTCGTGGTGGTCAAGTAGTCGCATATGTACACATCGTCACCTAAGCTTTCCAAATCAATGATGGTCCAGCTTTCATTTCCCTTTACCTACACCATATAGCACCCGTGAGCCAAGACTTAGCAAGAAAACTTAAACATGCTCATAAGTAGTTAATAACATATTACTAAGTCATAATAAGCATGCCTAGCAGTAATAACCCTACTCATGGATGTATACCATTTATATAAATGACTACAATGTCATAAGGGCCAATAGCCCAAGATAAACGATCAATGAATCATATCAGGGTCCAATGCCCAAATTACACGATTAATAAATCATACTGAGGTTCCATGCCCTAGGATTTGGGACTAATAAGTCACCCCGGGGCCCTTTGTCCTATCCTATTAATAACACCTAGATGCACGTTTATAACCTAATGACTCATTTAACGAGTTAAGCACTACACACAGTAACAGTCTTGGGTTATCCAGGGCGTTACAATAAATACCTAAAATAAACTAAAAATTAACAATGAAAAAATCAACCCATACAATAACAAAAATTAAAAATATATTCACCTAAAGTACCAAAAATAAACTAAAGATATCAATATACCCAAAACAAAAAATGTAATCAATTATAAATTAACTAGACATCAACTCGCTACTTACTAAAATATGCTAAAAATATATTTAAAATATACTAAGAACAACTAAATATATAACCAAAATAAACATGTATATTTATAAATATATATATGTTGAACTATACTTGTATTATGTATTATGAGTTAGAAAGTAATATTTGTGTAAAATATAATTTAAATTTACTAACTAAAATCAAATTTAATTTGACAAATTGAGTAGTTTTAGCATACAACACTCTTCAAAAGACACATACTCAATACTGTAGGCACCACGTGGGTCTTGCTGAGCCACATAAGAATTGAAGCTTTTACTAAAGTGGGATATGACTAAGCAAAAGATAAAAGTAAACTAAGACAAAACTTGTTGCTTAAAATTGGTATTATTGACTTTATTTCACATATTCTATTGTTTCTATATGCTTTTATTATTATAGCTCAGCAACCCCAAGAAAAAAGCTTTCTTCCTTTCTATTCAACGTGCTCTAGTTTTTGCCCACGATAAAGTATTTCAATCCTAGTCCTGAAGGTTTGCTCATGATAGTTTCTACCATTCACTCATCTTATTCTGTTGCTTCCAATAGTTTCACATAACCTATTATTGTGTCTACCCTCAGTTACTACCGTGCCATATTGATTTGGAGCATAATGCTTTTGTTGCACATAGGCAACGATCTTGATGCAAGTGTTGATGAAGAGTAGTTTGTGGAGCAAGTTGCTTCTTTATGGCTCGAGGCCACCCTAGGGAAGAGGTGGTGGGATGGTCCGGAGCAAACGCACTAGGTCGGAATAGAGGGCTCGACGACGTCTGTCTATTCTTCACAGCAAGGGAACAACGGGGTCTTCGATTGTCCACTTTGAAGGCAATATCACCCAGCCACCATCACCTGTTTCGATTCTCACCATCTCCGGCAGCTCAAGCTAGTTCGCCTCCCCAATTCAAATCACCATCCCCCAGTAGCTAAAGTAAGTCTCATCCCATCTACCACCATGCCTGCACCTCATCTCATTCGCATCTCTTCCAAATCTCGTCTCCTTTGTCGATCGTGCACACCATATAAACGTAAAAAATATACTTCAGTCGTAAAATTGTCAATTTTTCTATGTAGTCGTATAAATGAAACTTTTTTTCTAAATTAAGTGTATTGTGTAAATTTCTCATATAAAAAAGTCCTAAACATTTAAAAAATATTAATTTTTTTCACTTACAAAAGGTTTTCAAATTTAGAAAGTTATCATTTTATATAAAGAAATTAGTAAAATGCCACATTTTGTATAAGAATTCGCACACTTCGCGTTCGGCCGTGTTTGTTGATGGGGATGAGACTATAAGATATGATGATCATAAAGGATTCATGTATATGTTTGGTCTTGGTGATTATATAAATGAACTAAATATGTTATTATTGATTAAGATGTGTTTAACATTCATAAAATTTATTATCCATCAAACATTCAACAATTTTTCTCTAGTTCACAGCTACAACTGTGTTTTTTCCAGTTACAAGCTCATAATATATTAGTCTAGCTAGGACCTTATTTATACGGTGTACAAATCATATTATTCATTCGATTACCTAGATCACAACAACCAAGCGCAGACTTATTTTATGTACACTCACACAGGATCATGACAAACAATATTAAGGTTTATTTATTATTAATCCAACCAGCGTTAAAACCAAAAAATTCACATATCCCAGTCGTTATATAATCAAATATATACACAAATTTATATAATAATAATTATATATAAGTACTGTCGAGACAAGTGGGAGAGAATGAGACATTTTTTGTAGTTTAGATTAATGTTTAATCGAATAAAGTAAAAGAATTAGATGTACTAACTCTCGACTATTTCTTTTAATTAATTCAATAAACTAAGAGGCAAAAATGAATCTTCCATGCATGTTATATGCTACCTTTTTTTATTTATTTATTCTTCTTATGTAAATAATTTAGCACTTGCATTCCACTTAAGCTTCAAAAATCTTTGTCAAATCTATTTTATCCTAAAGTTTTGTTTATTTATTTAAATATAAATCCAAGATGAACTAAACACAACAAAAATGTTAAATTAAATTAGTTACAAGAGCACGTGATTAGCATGCCGACAATACTGAAAGACCAACAATCAAAATGTTCTTCCCAAAATATTCCATATATATACTAATTAACACATAGTCTATAGCATGATTCCTCTTTTCATTTTATTCTTATTTGAAAATAAATAAATAAACAAATAATAATTGGGTAGAAATATCTTCTGGCGTATTATTTTATAACGTGACAAATTTGATCAGTTAATATAATATAATGTCACATGTGCTGTAATAAAATGTTTTGCTACTTTAAAGCATCTATTTTGAGAACACTAATTCGTACAATTTTTAAAATAAATTAAGGGAAATTTGCGTCATTAGTATTTATATAGTTTGATTTGTTACCTTAAATTTTTATGTAAAATTTCTGACCTTAAAATTTTCTATTGTTATATATTTGGTGCAGTCAAAAGTCTCTACTGTTAAGTTTCAGTTAAGTTTGACTTTGATGATTACGTGTCAATTTTTAATTGGTTGAAATTTATTAAATATTTTTAAAATATTCTAAAAATTGTTTTAAAAAATCTAAATTAATAATTTTTTTTTCTTCTATTTTTCCTCCTCCTGTAGACTTCTTCTTCTTCTTTCTTCTATTATTTTATTTATTATTTAACATGTGACCCTATAAAGTATTGTCATATGTATGTTAGTTGTCACTTAACTTACTTACATGACATTTAATATCTAAAATAGGTAATTTGCAACAAACAATTAATGTAAGTGATTTTGCCACCAAAATTTTTTATTGAGGTTTTTTTGCAATTATTTGTAAAAGAATAAGGAGTTTTGCCGCAAATATCTATTTCTTTTACTTTAATTAATTATTTAAAAAAAATTATCAATACAATATTTATTTCATTCCATTTCACTATTAAATTAATTATATGTTTCAAAGAAAGGATTATATTGTAAGCTAAATCAGCTAATACAATTTATCTTCTAACAAATTTACTTATTTATTACAATTCTTATTATTCTATTTTTTTTCTACCAAACATAATTTATTTTTATTTTCTTGACAAAAAGCATAATTTAAATTCAAGTGTGTATGTGCCAATTCTTATTTGGATTTGTTATGTAATATGTTTTGTACTGATGTAATATGTATTTGTACCAGCTTACGGCTTGGTTATGTTAATCTTTTGTACCAGCTTACGGCTTGGTTATGTTAAAATATATTTGGTTACAATGAGATTCTTTTATTGTTGAGGTTGAAAATTTGTTGTGGTATTTTTGAAAACGCGATCTTCCTTCTTCACCGGCTCCGACTCCCTTCTTCGATTGGAATCTTGAATCTACGAAGTGAATAAAGCATCGGGGTTAACTGCAAAAAAACTCTTTGATACTTAAGTCAGATAAGTGTTTGTTCAAGCAGAGTAACTGTAACGTTTCAAATTCCCTAATAAAACTTAGTGTCTTGAATAGGGGGCAGGAAGGAAATAATTAGATTAACTATGTGTCTATGTGATTATATGTATGATTATGTGGATTATGTGAGCTATATTATGATATGACTATTATAGCAAGTTTAGATGTATTAAGCATATATGTGGGCCCGTTTCTTGTTATAATGGTATTTTCGTAATTTTGACTCATTGATGGTATATTTTTAAATATATGTGTTTTAGGATTGAGACCACATTATTATGTGGATATATTTGAGTTATTCGGCATGAGGCTATCCTAGTGAGCAAGTTAGCAGTTTAGTCACAACGGGGTCAAATACCCGACTCAGGGTGAACCTAGGGGTATTTTGGTAATTTAGTATTTTGGTATGCAATCATGAAAACTTGATTTTTGGCAAAAATGATGTTTTTTCGATGCAATTTCGATGCTCTACACTGAAATTTGATGAAAACTTTGGAGGTTCACATTATTTCACTCAAATGTCCGTTTAAGATTTTTTTTTTTAATTTTGGTATTTTTTCATGATCTACAATATTAGAGTGAGAGAGTGATGCAATGAGAGACATTAGAGAGAGAGAGAGTTCGGACTAAGAGAGAAAATAAGTGTTTGAATGTTAGGGGTATTTTTGTCCAAAAAATTAAAATTGTCATTTATTTGGGATAGTAACTTATGTTGGCATATTAAAAAAATTCACTAGGTTATCATGTATAATACATAAAATTTCCCTATACTAATTAACACATAGTCTATGACTCTATAACATGATTCCTCTTTTCATTTTATTCTTATTTGAAAATAAATAAATATTAAATGTTCTTCTTATTTTATTCCTCGTTACACATTTGGTGCAGTCAAATGTCTCTACTGTTAAGTCTCATTTAAAACGACTTCGATGGTTACATGTCAATTTCTAATTGGTTGAAAATTATTAAATATTTTTAAAATAATCTAAAAATTGTTTTAAAAAATGTAATTATTTAAAATAATATAAAATTCATTATAAAGTTATTAAAAATAAAAATTATTATAATAAAACAAAATATAGAAAATAATTAAAAAGTTAGTACATTACTAGGATTTATCGGGTAATAGAAAGTTATTTGGTGATTACTTGGGGATATTGGAATTAATTGGGAAATATGGTGTTAATTGAGATTGGCGGGAAATGGTGGTCAAAGACCATTTTGCCCTTGAGGGCATTAAGGAACTAAGTAAAAGCTAGGGGCGTTGTGGTCCTTTCCCTAACCTTGGACAGACTTAGGCTAGTAGAAGCCTTCAGAAACCAGCAAAAACACTCAATAGCTCTCCTTGTTTTCTCTCTCTCGTTTTCTCTCCCTCCCTCTTAGTGGGTTGAGCTCTTTTAATTTTTTAGGAGAATTGGCTTGGGAAATTGAAGGTTTGGAGCTAGGAATTTGATTAAGAGCAGCTTGGAGTCGTAATCACACAGCTGGGGTAAGGTTTAACCTGTGTTTTGTTGTGAATTTATGGTTGGTTTCTTAGTGTTCAGCTCAAGATGGGATTTTGGGTTTCAATGGAGTTTTAATGAAGTTAGAAGTGTTATATTGTTGCCTATGATGTGTTATTGATAGTCCTAGGCTTAATTGAGACTTTTGGTACAAAACTGCCCTTGAAGGGCTTTGGGAGAGTGTTTTGACCCTAGGGGCATAGTGGTCATTTTGAGCAAAAATCAGTGACTTAGTCACCTTTCCCCTCTGCTGAAGTAATCACAAAACAGAGCATCATCTCTTTCTCTTTATCTTTCTCTCAGTTTCTCTCTTCCTCTCCCTATTTTGGTTTGAATTTTTTAGGAAATTAATGGAGACCTTAAGCTTGGAATGAAGGCTTGCTTTGGGGCTTGATTAGTTGCAGATAGGAGGGCATAATCACCATTGTGGTAGGCTTCAAACTCTATTTTTGATTGAGTTTTGTTTTAGTTTTTATGTTCTTGAGCTTTAAGATTCAAGGTTTTGGATTTTAGTTTTTAGTGGTGTTTTGATTGTGTTTGAACTTGGGTTTTGATGAGGTTGATGTATTGATGAAGTTTTGGGGTTAAATTATAAGTTTGGATGGTGTTTAGATGAGGTTTTAGTGATTGGAACTCAGGGGAAAACGCAGGGGAAGAACCAGAAGGTTCTGGGGTGTAGAGTTGGCGCCCCAGCACCACTTTTGGGCACCCCAGCGCTAGTCAAGGGAGGGCAAATGGGTGCTCTCTGACTTGGGGGTAGCGCCCCATCGCTATCCATGGTGCCCCATCACTATACATGTTTCAGCAAAGCCCATTTTTAGGGCTTGGGAGGACTTTGGGGGCTTGGGGGATGGTTCCACTACCCCGTTGGGTGGATTGGAAGTCCCGAGAGCACGGGAATGGTCCTGGAGTTTGTTTTTAAGGATTGAATCTTATGAGATTATTATTTTATGGTTGTGACTAGGTTACCATTAGGGCTCGGGACAGGATCGTGCTCGAGGGTCGTTCATTGGTAACTTGTGCTTGGGCTAAAGGTAAGAAAACCGCACCCAATATGTGAGGCATGTGATGCATGTGATTATGGCATGGCATGAATGTTGAATATGGAATTGATCAGAGCTTGAGTCTCTGTAAATGTGCATGATCATAATTATGCTCATTATTATTGATGAAGCATGTCGAGTGTTCTATATTTGGAAATCTGTTGCATTATGAATGCTGGAATACATTGGTTATTTGAGTAACGCACTGACTTGTTAGTTAGAAACGACAATGGTGTTTAATGCTGGTCGTGAAGCTATGACTTATTAGTCATGATCGACAATAGTACTGAGCGTTGGTTGTATGGAATTGACTTATGAGTCAAGAGCGGAAATAACACATTGGACGTTGGTCGATATGATTAGATCTAATCAACATGAGCATTATATGCTCGACCGACCTATTGGTCGAAGAAAACTAAAGCACTTGGCTAGTTTATGGCTAGATACTCAGAGCCAGGGCTAAAACGCTCAGGTGACTTGATAGTCACATGGCTTAGGGCGCAAAACCCCAAGATGTCTTATTAGTCATCTATTCAAGGCATAGGATCCTAGAACGACTTAATAGTCATTTATTCAGGGCGCAGGACCCCAGAACGACTTGATAGTCATTTATTTAGGGCACAAGACCCCAGTCATTTATTCAGGGCACAGGACCCCAGTCATCTATTCAGGGCACATGACCCCAGTCATTTATTCAGAGTACAGGACCTATAACGCCCTAAACTTCAGGGGTCGTTACGGTGTGCATTTTAAACAATGCTAAACTCGCTAATCGAGTCATTTGGCCATTATCGTGTGACTAAGTATGATCAGCGGTTTAGGGTTAAAAATTTTGGTTGAGATACAACATTTCACTAAAACGTTTACTGTATACATTGGGATCCCAAAAATATAATTTAAAAGTTAATTACAACAAAAGATTTACAACCAGCCGACCAAAGTGGCAAAATAGGGTTTAACCCTAGTTCCTTTTTAAACCCTCGGTCGTGGCGGACGAGCAGTTGCATATGTACACATCGTCACCTAAGCTCTCCAACTCAAGGATGGTCCAGCTTTCTTTTGCCTTTACTTGCATCACATAGCACCCGTGAGCTAAAGCTCAGCAAGAAAACTTAATATGCTCATGAACAAGTAATAACATGTTACTAAGTCATAACGGGCATGCCTAGCAGTAATAACCCTACTCATGCATGCAAGCAAGTACAAATAAATGTTTGTGAAGTCCTGCGCTCTGAGTAGATGACTAATAAGTCTCTCGCTCTAAGGTAGATGACTAATAAGTCTCTCTGAGGTAGACGAGTAATAAGTCTCTCTCTGAATAGTAGACTAATAAGTCACTATCTAAATAGATGACTGATAATTCTATCTTTGTATAGATGACTGATAAGTCTATCTCGATCAGATGACTGATAAGTCTATCTCGGTCAGATGACTGATAAGTCTATCACGGTCAGATGGTTGATAAGTCTATCACGGTCAGATGACTGATAAGTCTATCTCGGTCAGATGACTGATAAGTCTATCCCGGTCAGATGATTGATAAGTCTATCCCAGTCAAATGACTGATAAGTCTATCCCAATCAGATGTCTGATAAGTCTATCCCGATCAGATGAATGATATGTCTATCCTGGTCAGATGACTGATAAGTCTATCTCTGAGGTCCCATACTGTCCTAGCCATGTGACGTGTAGGTCACCTTATCCTTTTGGCTCTGGCTCTAAATAACTAGCCTTTAGACTAGACAAGTGCTTTTGTTTTTCATCGAACTTAAGGTCGGTCAAGCATTTCGTGCTTCTGATGATAATGCTTATGTCGATTAGATCTAATCTTTTCGACTTGCATTAAACACGCTAATACCGTTCTTGACTCATAAGCCAATATCATACGAACAGTGCTCAATACTACTGCCGAACCTAACTAATGAGTCACAGCTTCACAGTTAATACTGACACCATTGTTGATTCTGACTAATAAGTCAGTACCATTTGCAGATAGCAAATTGCCAAGAACTTGATATGCATTCCAGATATACAAATAGAGCACTCAACATGCTACATCAAAAACCATGCATGTCACATATGGGTTGCAGTTTTCTTACCTCTGGTTTGAGCGAGAAATAACAAATGAACGACCCTTGAGAACAATCGATCATTTAATCCCTTAGCAATCACCTAGTCATAACCAAATATGGAATCTAATTAATGAAAATGAGAAATAAAAGGTTCTTGACCTAAACCTCACTCCCGGAACCTCGAATCATACTCAAACAGTTAGTAGATTCGATCCCGAATCTTAGGAATTGAAACCCCGAGCCAAAAACCCTCAAAAGTGCCCAAAATATGCATCAGGAAAAGTAGGGTAGCGCTACAGCGCTGCCCCCCTAGCGCCTCAGCGCTACAACCAGAATTGGTTTGCCCAGGCTAGCGCTGTAGCACCCTCCCTTGGGTGCTATAGCGCTAGAACCAGGCTGAACCAACCCTGGTTCTTCCTCCTTCGAGTTTTCCATTTCCAACTTTCAAAACATGCTTCCAAACCTCATTCAAACTCCCAAATGAACCCAAATACCCAACACACAAGTCCTAGGCATCATAACCCAAGCAACTTTTGCCAAAAACTCCCATCAATTCTCAATTTTCAACTTCAAAACTCCAACTAAAACTTAATAAGAAAATAGAGTAAAACATAAGTTCTAATGGCTAGAAACTTACATCAAGCTCAGGATCACACCCTCTTCAATGGTAGAACATAACCCTAGATCATCAAGGTTTGGTTCCTCAAAATGAGCTTCAAAATTCAAAGAGAAATGAAGAAGAAATGATGAACGGAAGAGGAAGAAGTTGATGCTCTGTTTTGGTTTCTATTTTCTACAGCCTTCTTAAATGATATATATCCTTTAGGTCAAAAGACCAAAATGACCCCAAGCTTAAATAAAACCCTAAATAGCCACCAAGGGCAAAATCGTCATTTCCCGTCTATCTCGTTAATCATAATTAACACCCTCCAATTCCTGTTATTCTCAATATTCTCAAATGCTAATAAATCATATCTCATTACCCTTTAATTCCTGGTAATGAACTAATCATCAAATCACCCTGAGACTCACCCCGAGCCCTGAAATTAACCCTGTTATAACCAAACTGATAACTTGCATTCAAAGATCGTCTCATGCCGAATGGCTCGAACAAATCCACATTATAATGTGGTCTTATTCAAAATTCACCAACATGCATGAAAATAAACAAATATGCCCCCAACGGGCCAAATTACCAAAATGCCCTTATAATGAAAAGTGGACCCATATGCATGCATTTAACATCATATAATAATACAATTCACATAAACATTCGTATAATCATTTAATGGTGTAATAAATCAATTATGGCCCTCCCGGTGTGACAGTCAGTATCTCGTGATCCGTAGGGGGAAAGACCGGGTAAAGCTGTGCAATCCCACATCGACTGGGGAAGGTCAAGTGTGATGAATCTAAGACTGTGTAGGTATGGGACTACATAGCTGAAGATGGCTTAAATGGATTGATGGGTACTACCTATATCAGCAAGATGCATCTTCTTTTCAGTAGCCCATCACTTGAGAACTCCAAACTTAAGCGTGCTTGACCTGGAGTAATCTCAAGATGGGTGACCTCCTGGGAAGTTTTTCCAGGAACCGTGCGAGTGAGGACAAAATGACTTAACAACCATCTATTCAGGGCGTAGGACCCCATAATTATTTATTTGTACTTGCCTGCATGCATGAATAGGATTATTACTGCTAGGCATGCTTATTATGATTTTGTGACATATTATTATCTGCTTATGAGCATGTTTAAGTTTTCTTGCCGAGCCTCGGCTCACGGGTGCTATGTGGTGCAGGTAAAGGTAAAAGAAAACTGGACCATCCTTGAGTTGGAGAGCTTAGGTGACGATGTGTACATATGCGACTGCTCGACCACCACGGCCGAGGTTTAAAGAAGAACTAGGGTTAAACCCTATTTTTCTGCTTAGGTCGGCTGGTTGTAAATCTTTTATTGTAATTAACCTTTTAAATGCATTTTGGGATCCCAATGTATAGAGTAAACGTTTTAGTGAAACATTTGTATCTTTGACCAAAAATTTTAACCCTAAACCGTTAATCACATTTAGTTACCCGATTATGGTCAAATGACTCATTTAACGAGTTTAACACTATTTAAAATACACAGTGTAACGGTCCCTGGGTAGTAGGGCGTTACATTACTATTGTGCCTATTTCATTGCAATTCCATATTGTTTCTGGCAAACTATTAAAATTAGTGACGCCGAAGAGAACCTCTTGATGGAAAGAGATTTCTTCCATGAGTCTAAAGATTTGGCTATCAGTATCTGGATAGTTTGCAATCCCTATTGTATGCAGATTATGTCTTGCTTGTGCTTTACGATGGATATGGACCCAAATGTCGCTGCAGTTCGGGCAATGTGGGGTGATTGGAAGGAAGAGGATGTCCTCAAAGCGTGTAGGGAAACAATGAAAAGGTTTACTTCTCAACATCTTCCATCAACATCTTCCATCCTATGTCATTTCCCTTTCTGATGAAGAGATCAAGAGGGCAATCTCGGAAAATCAAACGACACATGAGAAGCATTGTTCTGTCCCGGAGGCCATAAGCAGAAGAGTGTCTTCCGTTGAGATTCCCAAAGTTGCACTTAATATTAGTTCCCAACATATTCGTTCCGTGAATTTGTGGGTTGCTGCTTTGAGATCATCCCAACGAACCGTGGGTTCATCTGATCCTTAGAAGAAGAGGAAAGCTCATTCTGCTGGTTCTGATGATGACTCAGATGGTGGGGCTGCTCTAGGGTCCCAGTTTAAGTTTAAAATGAAAGAATCTACCAGTCTATTGGCAACTAAATCTTTTGGCTCAGGTTCGAGTCCTGCATCTCTTACATTGTCTAGTTCTATAACTGCATCCGCTGGCCAGGGAGAGTGGCACACATGATCATTCAGATTATTGCCCCAGTTTTGGGAGTGTCAAATGCCCCTCAAGTGTCTTTGGCCATTCGTGGTTCCACGGGAGCACCTTATAGTTTGGTTCCTGGGCCTTCTTCTGCGCTTGAATCCCTAAGTGTGAGGTCTTCTCCAACTCCATCATGCCTGATTGCACGAGTTTTGGCAACTAATGTTGTTGCCCTTTTTGTGCCTTCTGCTAGAATTTTAGTTTCTGTCGTTTCAGTTGGTGCCCTTATTTCGCAGGGTGGCCACTCTGTGAGTCTTGGCGTGGCCAAGAGAGGTTCGACTTCTTTGAAGAAAAGCCAATTCCTCGATAATCTTTTTGCTAGTGTGGATGAGTCTTCAGAAGAGACAGATACAGTTAACTATCCCAAAGGTGGAGGCCCGGAAGTAAGTTCTGTCGTTGGAGTTTCTTCTACTCCATCTCTCCCATTGCTCCCCATTTCCTCCAGTTTTGACTCGCCAACAGAGTTTTTAAACCAGCTGGGTTCGACTGTGGTAAACACCCCTATCTTTCTATCAAGTGAGCTGGATGGTGATGAAGAAGGAAGTGTTGATGTGTTAGTGGCTTCGACTGAGCCTGAGAGGCAAGGTATTTGTGTGAACATTGTTGCCTCAGCTGTGCCAAGTGGCTCAAATGTGAGTTACTCACCAAGGATCACATCTATGTGCATTATTGTGATGTCCATTCCAACTTTGTGCCAAGCAGAAGAGACAAGCATCATGGCAGAAGCGCCTATTACGTCTACCGAGCCTTAGGGAGTGATTATGGTTGATGCCCCTCCTACCTCTACTGTTGAAAGAAAAATGGAGACAGTTGCAGTCAGCAGAGGCGTTGGTGTGATGATGCATGATGCTGGAGATGAGGATATACTGCGAGCGACTATTGTGCAATATCCAAATGAGTTGGTTGCACACATGGATGACCTTCGCAAGGAAAAGGAGGCGATGTGTGAGCATCTGATACTGGTAAGTTTCCATACACTCAGAGTGTAATTTCCCTTAATTATATAAAGCTAATTGTAGTTTATATAAATTTGTAGGGTTGTTATTATGCGGATGTGATAATCAACAGACGATAACATTAGACAGTGACAGAGGGCCAGTTGAAAAGGAATGCAGAGCTGGAAGCTCAGTTGGTGGAGGTGCGACAAGCTTTGGAGTGAGAAAGAGAATTAAGATTAAAGAACGAGAAAATAGTTGAGGAGATGTCAGAGGAGGCTGATGGCCATGCGGCGAAGTTGGTCAATGCGAAGATGGAGAAGAAGAAGGTTAAATAGGATAAGTTGGCAGTGCAAAGGAAGTTGGATTTAGCTGAGGAATTAGTGAAGATTTTGTGGGGGAAGATTGAGGAAGCGGATAAGCTTCGTGTGATGGCAATCGCGGAGAATGACACGACGACTCTGGTCGTGGGGGATTCGCAAGAAAAACTGAAGGTAGTGGAAGGACAGGTGAATGACCTTCTACAAAGTATCGAACAAGTCCACGTGGAAAAAACTCGGGAGCATATACATGACCGAGAGATTGCAGAAAAAGTCAATATCCGAATCGGGAGGTAGAGTTGGCCAAGTATTTACATGCCATTCTAAATGATGACAAACGATCATTGGTGCAGAGAGAGACATGCTAGTGCACTAATGTGAGTCTTTCAATATCGTACTTGGCGATAATGATTTGGATCATTATTTAGGAAAACTTGTTCCAGACAACTTTTTAAGAATACATTGTAAGCAAAACACATTATTTTATTAAGACGGATGCGGAAGCAAGTAAAGAAAGATAGAAGGTGAGAAATCAGAAGACAAGGTCTTCCTATCTTAGCTTCTGCTAAGAACAAATTTAAATGGTAAACAGGCGAGAAAAGTAGTTGGCCTTCGTCCAATCACAGAAAGACTTTTCTTGTCACTTTCTAACCCGCTCATTATCTATAAATAACACTTTATGATATGTTATTTGGGGGAGGTTTTGGACACATTGCTATTATTCATATCTGATTTTTCTTGCAATATTACTATGCTTGAATAAACACTCATGTGACTTAAACATCAGAGTGTCTTTGCGGGTACCTCTAGGCAATTCTACAGTCATTAGAGATCTCATCTCGGTCGAAGAAGATTAGAGAATCAATAAGACGTGTGAGGATACTTCCAGAAATAGAAAGATCAAAATTGTTGCATCAACATTTATATTAATTGAAGAGCTCGTTACTTAGAGAGAAGGAGAGTGAATTTTTATATTTTAATTTATTTATTTTTAAAGTTTATAGCTTATCAATTCTTTATTTGATTATCAAAGGATTTAGAAGACAATCAATTAGAATTTCTTTGTTAATAGGATTTTACTGGACTTTCTTTTTAAGTATTTTTTTTTTATGAACTCTTTTTGTCTAATTTTTCAGAGGTGGCTTTTTTATTATTGGTCACATAGACTTTTTTATTATTGGTCACATAGGACAGACAAATAGCTTTTTAAATGAAATCGATCTCTCCACATCTATTGTATTTTCCCATCAATGTGATACATTCACTCTTTAAAAAGTAGGTCTAAAATTAATATGGTGGATGAGTCATAATCTATGAGCATTGATGGTAGAAACTGGTTTTTCTGTGGCCCACTTTATGTTTATTTAATGCATACATTTGCTGTAGTATCATAAATAAATAAGTTATATTTAAAAAAAAAAACAGATGGAGAGAATCTCAGATAGAGAAATAGCCAACTAATGTGGGCATATCTGTTCTATATTGTCCATTTGTCCCTGTAAAACTTTGGACTTTGACACATTTAATATTTTATATAATATGCAGAATATTAGCTATTTTTGTTCTTGATTTCTTAGTTGATCTTTAAGTAAATGAAATATTTCCTTAAAAAAAATATTAGCATCAAAAAAATAAAATATGACAACTAGGCTTCCAACTTAATTGACAGGTTATTCTTATTAGTCATACAAGGCTGCAACAAATACAAATTAAAGATTTATATATATATAAAAAAATTGTTAATTAGTATGATAAGATACGTATGTTTTATAAGATTATGTTATCTGGAATAGTCATGTTTATACTCTTTCTTCATAAGACTCATTCTCTTGGAAGTTACTATATAAATATATCAATTTATATAGCAGTTTAGATTGTAGAGAAGCTGTGTTTTTTGTCAGTTTTCTAAGTTCTAACTTTCACAATTGACATCTCCAACAATTGACAAGGATTATATATGAATGTTCATTTAAAATTTCTTCTAGACGCTTGAGAAATGCTGTATAATAATAATAATGAAGTCATCCCAAAGAAAAAGTTGGCAAATCAATATAGTGAGATCACTGAGATGACTATAGTCTCTCCAAATAAACCACTCATATAATGCAAACTAATCACACATAAGAGGTTAACTATGTATGAATTTACAAATAAACCAATAATAGATGGCAAACTAACACACACCATATTTTCCTAAAAAAAACCCTCTATTTTATAGAAGTTAATTTTCCACCGTTCAAAGTTTAAACTTTTGTATAATTATACAAAAGGAAATATCACATAATGTAAATAATACCACATGGTAGACTTTAGGTGGAAAGTAATTAGCTGAAGAAAAAAAAACATATGTATTAAATGTTAAAGATAATATAATGTCATATTCACTTAACCTATATATCATGTCATGTTGATGAATCATAATAATATTGTTAAACTAAGTTAATAACTTGATAACAACAAGCTGATCAGGTGATAAATCATATTGCTCATCAAAAATAAAAGAAAAAATTGATGAAAAAAATATCATTTGGGTCCATCAATTTTCAGTTCCTCTAGTTTATATGGAAAAATAACTATCAATACTAACGAAAAAAATTTGTAGTAAGAGATTGAAATATTTTCTATTTATGAAAATGGCTTGTTTTTAACTAAATAAGATTCACATCTACAAAAGAAAAAAAGGATGATAATTACTGTTACACTTTGTATGATCAAAATGCTAGTAATTTGAGCAAGTTGATACCCTTTTCATAATTTTTACATTACACAAGTCAACTAGCCCTTTTCTAGAAGTAAATAGTGTTTTGTGAAGAAAAAAAATCATCTCTTACTAATAATATTAATAGAAGAACTCTTCACAAGCACAAATTTTCTTGACCAATCCAATGATATTGTCATTTTCATTGCCAAGTAAATTCTTTTGGAATATTCTATTTTTAAAAGTGGGAAAAGTAAAAAAAGGAAGATTAAAAAGATGATAAGTTTTAATAGATGGTAGGAGTAGAAGATAGAAAAAACCACAAACCATAATGGACATCGGAGTATTGAACAAGTTTTTTCATCCTCACCAAACCCAAACCGATTGTCAAATCATAAATAATAAAATAATTATAATTTTTTTTATTAAATTACAAAATTGGCCTTCTTTCTTTCTAGAATTCAAATCAATGACTTTCATCTTTGTAAAAGATAATAATAATAAAACGCAGCAGGGCTTTTATTTAGAATAGGTTTTGTAGAAGAAAGAGAGCTTTTACCCATCTCAGGTTCAGAGCCTTTCTCTCATTCTTTTCCTATCCACGCTTTCTCATCTGTATCAGACTTCTTCACATCTTCACTCAGATTACAAGCATTTTGATCTCAAATAACGGTCAGGTACTGCCATCTCTCTCTCTCTCTGCTCTGGTTTTGTAGTTCTTCTGCATGAAATGTTATTGGAATTTGAAGAAGAATGTATAAATATAGTTGTGGAATCTTGTACAAAATTCAAACTTTTTTCCTGGGTTAAGTGTGTATTTGGGTCTTTCTTCTCTTCATTCCTCCCTTTTCCATACCACATTTTCATTCTTTTGTGAACACAATTGTTATTGTCTAAAGCCTTACAAAGTCCAAATCGGGTTCCATGAAAGATATATGTATATATTATATGTATATGTTTTATACTTGACCCTCCTTTCTCATGTCCATTCTCTCTGTTCTTTTCCCAGATAGCTTTCTCTTTCTTCTTAGTAGTTGGATTTGTTGCTATGATGGTTGTTCGAAAGTGTATGAATTTCATGTTATTTTGTTAAATTTATGTCAATATCTTTCTCCAAAATCTTAAAATTATCAACATTTTTAACTCAAGTTGCTTGAAACCTATAATATCAGTGAATAGATTTTAATTTATGGTTATTTTGTCTTTAACATCTGAATAATAAGCTTCTGGCCAGTATATAAGTATAAATTTACTTTATAATTGTGAGTATGTATTATCTCTAATCACTGGTTAATTTAAAATTGCATGTTCTTGTTACAAACTATCCAAATGAATTGTTTTGTGCCTACCAATGTTTTTTGCTGTATATATAGTTTATTTCTCTAAAAATTAGTTTCAGTTTGGTAGAGTTTCATTATAGTAAGTTAATAACTTGTCCTTTGTAATATGATATGCTCTTATATGGGTTTTGTATCTTTCTTGAGAAAGCAATGGATACGTATTTTAATCTTTTGTATTATTTTTAATGCTCATATATGATACACGAGGTAAACTTGGATTGGATTCATATTTCTAATGAACTCAGTTCATTACTGGGTTTTAGGAATCATTATATTATACCATGTATGTATATACTTATATAGAAGATATCTCTTGAGGTTTTAACTTCTTTTACCTTAGATATCTTCTTCCTCCTTTTTCCATATATTCACCCTCACTACTTTTTCTTTTCCAAGATTCAAAGCCTTTGAGTATTGTTTATTTTCTAAAATATTATTAAGATAGTCGAACCCAAAGTCAATTTTCTAACTCAAGTAGCACAATCCATCTTCTAATTTGGCATTTGCTATTTTGTGATCTGCAATGTCACTGTGATTGAATGTTTTCTTTTTCTATATTGTAATTTTGAACATTGTTAGTGTCTCATCTAACTACTATTATTTTACAAGTAATAAATGATTTTTGGGTTAAACTTTAACTTTTGAAACTCGTTGCTTTTGTTTGATTGTGAAGAGATGTTGAATCATCATGTTTGTTATGCATTAGATGTTTGAAAATTAAGAATATTTACATCAATTTGGGATAGGATTATACTCAATTTTCATCTTCTTGTTCTGTATTTGTACTCTCTGAATCTATTGCATTTTGTAGACCAGCAGGTACATTTTGTTGACTAAGGATGATATAGTTACGTTTGTTGAAACTTGGATCCCATACACAAACAAATTTGAAACAAAACTTGTAAATAAAGTAAATTTTCTTACTCATTTATTGTGCATGTTTTTTTTATTTCAAAACATCCACTATCCATCTTCTTCTTTGGCTTTTGAAAACAATACTAAAACAATTGTCTTTTCTTTTGGCATTGGAGGTGTGAGGTGTCAATATTGGTAAGGATTTGTTGACTAAAGCAAATTAAGAGGGAATTGCTCTAAAATTTAGAGTTTATTGCTTCTTTATTTTTATTATGCATGATCCAATTGCACCATTTGAAAACCTCACTAGAGTATTTTCCCCCTACATCAAAATTTACTTTACTTTCTTCTTCTTCTTCATTTGCACCTTAAATACAAAGAAATGTCACATTTTGTTTATGATTACGTGTGTTGTGTCATTTATAGATAATGAAATTCTCTATCAGCAGCCTCAACTTTCAAGCTTTCATCATCGCCTTATTCCTCTTCATATCTTATTCCTCCGCACTCAAGGTTTTTCCTTTTGCCTTAATCTAACTACTTTCTTTAAAATTATTTTTGTGATTTTCTTTCTCTTGTTAATTTTCTTAGTTACTGAATAGATTGGTGAAAGCTGTTCCAAAGACAGCGAGTGTGATTCTGGATTGCGCTGCGAAAATTGCCCAGCTAATGGAAATACTCGGTCTAGATGTACTCGGATTCAGCCAATCATCCCAACTTCAAAGGTCTTTTTTGTATTTTTGTTTTTGAATTTCTCTTTCACTTTATTTATATGTTTATTCATTTATTTATTAAAAATTGTAAATAGGTGAAAAATTTGCCATTTAATAAGTACTCATGGTTGACGACCCACAACTCGTTCGCTAGAGCCGGAGATAAATCGGCCACTGGGTCATTCCTGGTCACACCTATGAATCAGGAAGACACTGTTGCTTCTCAGCTCAATGTAAGATTTGTTTTTTCTTCTTTTATGGGTTAAATTTTTATTTGGGAAACTCACTAGTCATATCCACAAATAGTTTTGGAGTAAAATTTACAAAAGCACATGTTTTGAAATGAGAAGAAAAACATGTGGTACAAAAAATTTAGGATTTAGAAAAAAAAAAAAGAAAAGAAAGTGAAATGAATAATTGAGATAGAAAAGGACATAAATCGAAAAGTGTAATAGTGAAGTGTAATTGTGGGACCTCTCTTTCTTTTCTTTTCACTTTAAATTTTCATGATGCGGGTGGGGTCTGTATTTGATTATTTTAGTCCATGTTTGGCTGTCCCTTAGCTTTAAAATCAAGCATTTAAGCCAGTCTGTATTTTTCTCCTTTTGTTAACAAGTTATTATAAGTGTTCCAACTAATCCACTTGAGATTAGTCTCATCTTTCATCAGTCGTGCACTTATTCTAGCCCACCACATGTACAAAATTTTGTCCTGGAACATATGCTTCATTCTTTCCTTTTTAGCATAAAATTTTGGAATTAAACTCTGCTTTTTTATTTATTTATTTAAAGATATCATTTTGATAAGAATCAATTGTTCTCTTTATTATTTTTCCTTTTTGATAGAATGGAGTGAGGGGGCTCATGCTAGATATGTATGACTTTCAAAATGACATTTGGTTATGTCATTCCACTGGAGGCAAATGTTACAACTTCACAGCATTTGTAAGTGTCACAAACAAATATTAAATAATGAAGTTTTTGTTTAATTTAGTTTTGGCTGTGAACTGTTTTTTCTTTTCTTTTCTTTTCCTTTTAGCAACCTGCCATTAACGTGCTGAAAGATATCAAATCATTTTTGGACAAAAACCCATCAGAGATTGTCACCATTTTTATTGAGGACTATGTGACGTCTTCTAAGGGATTGTCAAATGTGTTCAACACCGCTGGCCTAAATAAATATATGTTCCCAGTTTCTCGGATGCCAAAGAATGGTGGAGATTGGCCAACGGTTGATGATATGGTTCAGAAGAACCAAAGATTGGTTATCTTTACCTCAAAATCAAGTAAAGAAGCTTCTGAAGGAATTGCTTATGAGTGGAACTATGTGGTAGAAAATCAATGTGAGTTTTTTAATAGCATGTGTAGTGAAGTTCTCTTTGTTCTTAAAACATAGTTCTTTTGCATTAATTTGGTGGAATTGATCAATTCTTACGCATTTGACCAGATGGAAATGGCGGGATGATGTCTGGTTCGTGCCCAAACCGTGCTGAATCATCTCCTATGAACACAAAATCCAGATCACTAGTTTTAGTGAATTACTTCCCCAACAATCCGAATGCCTCCGCGGTTTGTTCAGATAATTCAGCTTCATTAGCAGCCATGTTGAAAACTTGTTCTGAAGTAGCCGGTGCTCGGTGGCCTAACTTTATCGCTGTTGATTACTACCAGGTATGTACTTAACTACAAACATTTCTAGTCATATCTTATCTACTTAAGCAAAAACTGAGGAATAATATACTGAACTTGGAAAAGGAAAACAGAACCCTTTGTGTTATGACTTAACTAAGAAATTTGATGATTATGGCCCTTAAGTTAATGTAAATTGAAACACAAGAACACAACATATATATGTGGTTTGATCAATATAATCTACATCCACGTGTTGCGCATCAGCTTTTAAATTTCTTGATTGCAGAAAAGCGATGGTGGAGGAGCCCCAGAAGCTGTTGACCAAGCTAATGGTCATCTCACATGTGGGTGTGATAACATTTCTTTTTGCAAGGTCTGCTACTCTTTACCACTCTTTCACTGGTTTATCCATTCTAATTTCCCATTAAAACAACTTAAAAATCCTCATGAAAGATATGAATTGTTTTCTAAAGGTAGATGTGGTAAAAAAAAGTGCTTATTCCAATTAGCTAACCTGTAATATGTCACATGAACAGGAAAATGCAACCTTTGGTACCTGTGATGTTCCTCCAATTTCTCCCCCTCCACCTGCGTCTGGTAGCACGTCACCATCGCCACCATTGCAAAGCTCGTCCAACATGGCTGCATTTGATAGCAGACCAGTTCTGCTTCAGTGGTTGTGTGGTATAGTTTTGGCTACAATGCTCTCCTTTTGGTCTTAGAATTGTGAGAATTCTTCTGTAAGCCCCCTTCTAATTCTTTGAACAACGCAAAAATCCCTCTTTTTTGGCCTGATGTACTGTTTGGTTCTCTCATTCTTGAGCCGTTGTGTTTGTAAAATTTGGAGAAAATCATATCAGATACAATTAGTCACTATTGCTGGTTTACATCTTCTTTGACTGATTGATATGTGTATACAATTACCTCACTTCTATCAGCTTTAGCATATGGATAAGAATAACATAAATATATGTGTGAATGTATGTATTCATTTGTTTAAATTTCATGTGTGTATCTGAGATGTATGTACTTAGTTTGTACTTCCATGAGTTAGACTGAATGATTGAAACATCTGCACACAAGTTATTGGGCGTCATTATTTCATAATTCATATGACATGCTAAATACTTATCTTCTAGGCTAGTATGCTCTAGCCTTTCAGTATTTGGACTCTTTTTTTCAAACTTATAATTTACCAGCTTCTGAACTATGACACCCCAATTCATGACTTGGACTATACAATTAAAATTTGCATGGCATTATGGCTAGTTTCTCAGCAGAGTTCAAGATGGTCAATTCACCTAAAACAATGGCTTCTCCTCTTGATGTTGCCTGCATCTCTTTTATTAGCTGGTTCACCTTCTATTTTATCCATCTGTAATTTGTGCTATCCCCAACTCACTGTCATGCATCCATTGGGGCCAAGAGACAGTAAATAAGATGTTTAACTTGGTTAGAAAGAAAAAAACATAAAAAGTGTACCAATTGGGAGGAGGGGATATTACTTTTGTGAATCCGTGCAGGGAAGCAGATGAAGGCCGGAGTGAAGCTCCCCCAGTTCATGGAAAAGCAGAAGTTAACTTATGCTGAGCTGAAGAGACTGGAATTGCTTTGCTTGGATTAGCATCCTAAGCTAGCTTTCACACTTGTGATCATGGTTGGTACTTGATAGTAGGCCTTTTGCTTGATGTGATTCACCATAACAATCCTAGTGTAGTCATAGTGTTCTAAGTTCCGATTATTTGTATACTTCTAGACAAACATCCTGGTTCGAAGCCTTAAGGGTTTTAGTGGTCGTTTGGTATGGGAAGTTGGTAAAGTTGAAGATTGTAATTGAAATGTTTGGGAAGCTATATTATTATGTTTGGTTGTATACTAGAATTTTATCTGAATCTTCTTCAGAACATTAATATACTCTGTTTGGTTAAGCACAAATATTAAAATATTACAAATATTTTTTGCAGTAAGCACATGAATATATTAAATTAATATAATAATATATATTTTAATAAAATTATATAAAAAAATATTAAATATATTAATTTTGTAAAATTAAAATTTATTTCTTATGCAATAATAAAATATTTTATTATTTAATAAGAATATATTATTTTCCCAAAAATTAATATAAACAACACTAGATATAAAATATTTAATGTGGCAAAAACAATAATAATTACAATAAAACTGTGTGTGTATATGTACTAGGTAGAAGCAACGTGCAATGCACGTTTGCTTAGTTTTACAGTTGTAAACATGCTTATTTAAACATGTATTTATTTTTATTATATATTTTTTAATTATCATATAAATTTTAAATAAATAAACAATATCATAAAAATAAATAAAAGATGTTTAATATCACTTATATATAAAAAGTGTGTAGATAACGGAAATTCTTAGTTTTAACAGTTTTTTATTTTTTTTGTTATTTTAACGAAATATTCTTATATTTAACCGAATATCATTATATTTAAAGGTAGATTGTAAACATGATTTAAACTTAAATAAAATTTAATAAATAAATAATTAAACAAATTAAAATAGGATATTTTTGAGATATTGACTTAAACTTAAATTATATTAAATAAATAAATAATTAAACAAATTAAAATAGGATATTTCTGAGATATTTTACAATGATAATTATTTAAAAATAATAAAACCATATGTTTTATAACTTAAATAAAATTTAATTAAACTTAAATTTAAATTTCACGTATTAGAATAATATCATATTAAACATATAATATAATCTACTATCAACTAGCAACAAATTTAACTTTAAAATCCATGTATAATATTAATATTATATTAAACATATAATATATAATCTCTTGTTGTTATTGCCAAATTCAAAAACTAAAATAAACATAAACTTAAACAAAAATTAATTAATTAATTAAAATAGTCGATGCATGTATACTATGATTTATATACATATGTTATGTAAATATATATCTATGTCAATGTTATATTTAGATGTCATATATATAAAGATTATTGATATAAATATTTATATATACTATAGAACTATAATTCATTCTATTATATAAATATATATATTTTAAAGTGAACGAATTTTGATTAAAATTATAAACAATATTTTGCCCTAATTTTTTTAATACATTTATGTCATACATTATATTAAACATATTTTATTTATTTTTATGATATTTTTTATTTAAAATTTATATGATAATTAAAAAATATAATAAAATTAAATACATGTTTGAATAAACATGTTTACAACTTTAAAATTAAACAAACGTGCATTGCACGTTGCATCTACCTAGTAGTGTATAAATGTATTAAAAAATTTAGGGTAAAACATTATCTATAATTTTAATAAAAATTGGTTCACTTTTTTTCAAATATATATATAATAGAATAAATTACAGTTCTATAGTATATATAAATTTTATATCAATAATTTCTACATATATGACATCTAAACACAATATTAATATATATTTACATAGTTACATGACATATATATATATATAAATTACAATAATATTTAAAAAGAAATTAATAATAGAATAAAATAAGAATAGAAAAAGTCATAGTGTAGAATAATATACAAGCATCAACTATTTTTAGCTTCTAATGTATCTCACAATGTCATTTGGTGAATTTGATGAAGAAAAAATAGCTTCAATAACTTGATAAAAAACAGACTACCACACAAATTTATTAGATAAAAAAAATGATACAACCACACGTGGTTCCACTAAATTTTTCAAACTAGAAGAAGATGACGTAATAGTAGTAGAAGAAGAAATATGCAAATTTTCATTAAGACCATCACTCTCGAGATCGAGAGTAGCAACACCATCGACAATGTCGAGGCCAAGATCCAAATACACTTTTGCGTCATTTTTATTTTTATATACATAATTATATATGTTTATGTAGAATGGGGAATTTCGATTGGTGGGTATTTCTTGTTTTTGTGTTTTATATATTAGAGAAAGTTGAGTGATTTATGCGATTTGTAGTATTGGGTTGGCTTTATTATTTTTAAATAAATATGATTTAACTATTTAAATTATTATAAAATATCTTAAAATATCATATTTTGATTAATTATTTAATTAATTTTGTTTAAGTTTATGTTTGTTCTATTTTTTTTAATTTAGCAGTGACAACAAGAGATTATTATATGTTTAATATAATATTAATATTATAGGTGGATTTTAAATTTAAGTTATTTGCTAGTTTTTTTTTTTTTTTTAAAAGAAGTTTGTTGTTAATTAATAGTAGATTATATATATGATATGCTTAATAATTATATTATTCTAAAAGTGAAGTTTAAGTTTAATTAAATTTTATTTAAGTTATAAAACGTATGGTTTTATAATTTTAAAATAATTGTCATTGTAAAATATCTCAAAAATATCTTATTTTAATGTGTTTAATCATTTATTTATTTAGTTTAGTTCATGTTATTTATTTATAAGTTAAATATAATAATATTTCGTTAAAGTTAACGGAAAAAATAAAAAAAAACGTAAAATTTTCGTTATCTACACATTCTTTATATAGAAGATATATATATGTATATGTGTGTGCGTTTAATATAGAATGAATACATGAATGAATAAACTCATTTAGTATATATATTTGATACAGGTTTTTTTACCGCAAGTGTATTGTGTTATTATAGTATAATTTTAATTGAAAATGATATCGAACCCATAGGGATTGATTTATTAATTATACTAATTACTAAATATTTAAGCCTTTAATTTTAATTAGAGAAATAAAAAATAAGAATGTTTAACAAAATAAATAAAATAAGAATGATGAACAATTTGAAAATCAGAGAATGGAAACCTAGAATATTGATTTTCCTATTTTAAATTACGAATCTTGGTTAATAAATTATTCCAATTATTCTCCGAATTTGTAATTTCAAGAACCCTAATTTAAATCATCTACATTTCTCAAGTGTAAGTGATTTTAATCTAAATTAATCAACAAGATATCTCTATTCAATATTAATTAAACAAGAATTCATTAAGCATTATGATTCTCTTATTGATCATGGAATTTATCAATCTCACACATTTCCTATGTCATGCAATTCTAGGTCCAATTGAATATTACCTCTCTCAAGTGTAAAATCCTAAATCTCAGTTTAACTCAATGGTAATCAAGCATTAAAAAGATAACATTAAACAAAAGAATGCATGAACAAATTAGAGAAACTTCATGAGAATAATATAAAAACTTTAATTCAATAACTTAAAATATTTTCATCAATACTATAGAAAATATATTTAGGTTCATGATCACAAACATTAAACCAATAACATTCATGTTCGTAACTAATTAAACTAAAAAGAAAAGTAAGAGAAGAAAAACTAGATTACATGTTCAATTTGGCTTCAATTCTTCTTCTCCTTTTTCTCCAATGTACTCTCTGCCTCTAAGACTTTCCAAAAGTTCCTTTAATGAAACCCTAAGCTTATATTTATAGCCCACAATAAATTACCCTGAAAATTCCATTTAAAATTGATTAAAAATTGGAATCTAGGCGCAATGGTGCCTGAAGCTTTGACTCGAGATGAAATTTTAAGTTCTGGCAGCAGTCTAGGCGCAATGGCGCCTCTCGGGTCAGTTTCTAGTAAACTCAATTTTTTAGCTCGTTTCACTTCTTGATTTTGATACTGCTCAGTAAAACATGCATAACTTTTTCATTCAAACTCCAAATGCAACAATTCAAAAATGTTATGGAAAGTTGAGAAAAAGATCTACAACCTCTATTTCTAAGAGTTTTTCCATAATATAAAGGAATAATGGTAAAAATTCGACTTGAAATTCCATGTTGGCTACAAAATCATCAATTAAGCTCATTCCTGCACACTTAAGAGAATGCATCAAAACTAAACAAAAACTTAAGGAAAGTACAATAATTCATAGTTTAAAAGATAAGAATTAGTGTATAAATATGCTCTCATCAATAAATTTATCATGAAAGATTATATATATATCATATCTCACATATATATTTGAAAAAAACAATCTGACATATGGCCCATCACCCTTGGGCGGGGTGGTGGGGGCTTTGGAGGTTGGGGGTTCACCCCCCTCCACTAGGCCCAAAAAAATGTATATTATGTACATATTATACATTGTCCCCCTATGGTGGTGGTTGATGTCTCATTCTGTGGTGTTGATGTTGTTGGTCCTCTTCCTTGCGAGCTGTTCGACGCTCTTTCCCCCAGGGTTATGCTAAAATATCTCCACTAGTGGGGCTTTGGTTGTCATGGCCAAGGTTGGGGGTTCAAACACCCCCCCCCCCCACCAGGCCCAAAAAAATGTATATTATGTACATATTATACATTGTCCCTCTATGGTGGTAGTGGTTGATGTCCCCTTCTGTGGTGCTAATGTTGCTGGTCCCCCTCCTTGCGAGCTGTTTGATGCTCTTTCCCCCAGGGTCATGCTGAAGTATCTCCACTAGTGGGGCTTTGGTCGTCATAGCCAAGGTTGGGGGTTCAACCCCCCCCCCCCCCCCCCCCCCCCCTCAGCCCAAAAAATGTATATTATGTACATATTATACATTGTCTCCCTATGGTGGTGATGGTTGATGTCCTCTTCTATAACGCCCCACATCACTATGACTACTTTTTGGAATGATGGCTGGCCTTGCAAACCAACATGAGTCTTTTCAGTGTGCTTTGTCGTCTCTCGCACGCTTCTTGGGAAAACTTCCTAGGAGATCACCCATCATAAGACTACTCCAGGTCAAGCACACTTAACTTTGGAGTTCTCAAGTGATGGGCTACCGAAAAGAAGATGCATCTTGTTGGCACAGGTAGTACCCATCAATCCATTTAAGCCATCTTCAACTGTGTAGTCCCATACCTACACAGTCTTCGAATCATCACACTTGACCTTCCCCAGGAGATTTGGGATTGCACAGCTTTTACCCGGTCTTTCCCCCTGCAGATCACGAGATTCTGACTATCACACCTTCTGTGGTGCTCATGTTGTTGGTCCCCTACCTTGCGAGCTGTTCGACACTCCTTCCCCCAGGGTCATGCTGACGTATCTCCACTGGCGCGCTGTGTTTGACTTGGAAAATCTTATATATATATATATATGTGTGTGTGTGTGTGTGTGTGTGTGTGTGTGTATTAGAACGTTGGGGTTCATCATAGTATGTTCTGTACTACATTGTAATATCTATGATTTTATTATGTAATAAAAAAAATCTGACATATATATCATGTTATATATATATATATGTTGCCGCCTCTCTTAAAATGGTTGGGCTTACTGATTTTGTAACGCCCTAGACTCCAGGGACCGTTGCGGTGTGCCTTGTAAACAGTGCTAAACTCGTTAATCGAGTCATTTGGCCAAAATCGTGTAACTAAGTTTGATTAGCATTTTAGGGATTAAAAATTTTGGTTAAGATATAACGTTTCATTAGAACGTTTATTGTATATATTGGGATCCCAAAAACATAATTTAAAGGTTTATTACAACAAAATATTTACAACCAGCCGATCTAAGCGGCAAAACAGGGTTTAACCCTAGTTCCTCTCTTTCAAACCTCGGTCGTGGCGGTCGAGCAGCTGCATATGTACACGTCGTCACCTAAGCTCTCCAACTCAAGGATGGTCCAGCTTTCTTTTTCCTTTACCTGCACCACATAGCACCCATGAGCTGAAGCCCAGCAAGAAAACTCAACATGCTCATGAACAATCAAATCATATCTGGCATGCCTAGCAAACATAGCTTTATTCAAGCATGCAACTAAATTTAGACAATGCTGGGGAATCGAGGATAAGAAATCCTGCCCTCCTGATTGGATGACTATCAAGTCAATCCTAATCAGATGAGTGATTTAAAACTAGAGGTTCTGGTAAACCATACTGAGAGAATGACAAACAAGTCACTACGGGGCTCAGCACCCAAAGCCATGCAAATGATGATCAGAATGATCATACAGAGCTTACAGCCCTGAACAGATGAGTGAATATCACTTTGAGGTTCTGTTAACCATATTGAGTGACTGACAAACAAGTCACTATGGGGCTCGATGCCCATAGTCGTGTAACAAAACCGTTACCTGGGCTTTCCTGCAATGGCTCTAATCAGATGAGTGACTGATGGGTAGTCACTAGCTTAAACAGATGAGTGACTGATGAGTAAGTCACACAAGCACTTTTAGTTTTCATCGAACTTGAGGTCGGTCCGGCATTAATGCTCTTGTTGAGTCATCTAATGCAGAATATCGATTAGATCTAATCTTTGTTGGCTTGCGTTGAATACGCTAAGGTCGTTCCTGACTTATGAGTCAGCACTGTGTGACCAGTGCCCAGTACCACTGCCAAACTTGACTAATGAGTCACAGCTTCACAGTTGATACTGACACCTTTGCCAATTCTGACTAATTAGTCAGTGCCATGCACAAGTAAGCAATGCCACCAAGCATATGTCATATGTCGAATATTCAAACATAGGGCATTCATCATGCTTACTTAACAGTTGCTAGCACAACTATGATCATGCACAAACACAGAGACTCAAACTCTAATCAATCTCATATTCAATATTCATGGCATGCCCTAATCACATGTTTCTCGTGCATCACATGCATCACATTTAATCATCCAGCATGCCTCAATAATAACCTATGCATATGAGAAAGATTGCTGAGCATTCAATATGCTATCAATGTTTACATTTAAACATCCAACATGCATCAAGAATAACCATGCATGTCACATATGGGGTGCAGTTTTCTTACCTTTGGTCCAAGCATAGGTTACCAAATAAACGAGCCACAAGCACGATCCCGATTCCAAGCCTCTAGTGATAACCTAGTCACAACCACAAATGGTGATCCAATGAGTTCAAGTTCTAAAATCAATCCCAGAACCAAAACCTAGCCTCCAAGACATCAAACCCCACCAATCCGGGTAGTAGGAATGATCCCGAGGCCTAAAACCAAGTTCCCGAGGTCAAAACACCCAAACGAGCTCAAAAACCTGCCTGAGCCACGACCCTAGCACCTTGAGTCGCGACCCCCAACCATCCAAGGAGCAAGGGCTGCGGCGCCCCACACACAGGGCCGCGGCGCCCAGCAAGGCCAACAAGCCCCCACTAGCTTCTTCGAACTAGGGTCGCGTCGCCCAAGAATAGGGTCGTGGCCCCCAACCCAGAACCAACCATAAACCCAATTTTAGCCTTTTGAAACCTCCCAAAAACATACCTAAATACCTCCTAATCCAAAAATCAAAGTTCCCAAACATCCCCATGATCCAAAACCCATAAAACCCAAGCTTCAAATCTAACAAAAACTCACCAAAACACAAAGTCCAATTCAAGCTTAAAAACTTAAAAAAAATTTAAAACTTAAAAATTGAATTACCTCCAATTGAGTTGTTTCCAACTAAATCCTCCGGCTAATAAGCTTCTAATCTTTCCTAGGATCGATATGCCTCGATCCTCGCTTGATTCCGAGTCCTAGAACTCAAGTTACCTTCGAAAACACGATCGGGAGACAAAAATGAAACTTAGAGGGAGAGAGAACATACAAAATGTTCTTTTATTCTTTTAAAAGGTTACTTCAAGCTTAAGTAGCCTCAACCAAATCCTAACGCTCGGGGTCCCGAAAACACTCCCGAGGGCAAAATAGTCAAAACCTCCAGAATTTCCCCCTGATCTTACTAACTCCCAATTTATCACCAAATATTTATTCCTATTACCCAATAACCCGGTAATGCTCTAAATACCCCTTGACTCACTCCAAGTGAAGAATAAATCCCGTTGTGACTTTCCCACTAGCTTACCTCCTAGGATCGTCTCGTGCTGGGTAACCCTAGCATAACCAAAGAATAATAAAGCACCACACACATATCACATATATGCCAAATATACCTGAAATGGCCAAAATATGAAAATCACCCAATTACTCAGAAATGAGTTCACATGCATATTTAATACACCTAAACATGCATATAATCATTTAATAACATAATAAATCAATTATGGCCCTCCCGGCCTCCTAATCAAGGTCTTAAACCCCATTAGGAAATTTGGGGCATTACAGATTCAGCATTGCTATATAGTAGAAAATAAAATTTTAATTTTAAAATATTCCCCCCATCCAATTTTTGCAACGTAACAATGTGGAATTTGTTGAAACGGCAAAGAATGACTTAGTGTAAACTCATTAATATTAAGATTTGGCAACCTTAGATCGACTAAGTTCAAACTCCCAAAAGTGCTCTCGACGAGAAGAGCTTGGAACCTTAGAGGTGGCAGTGGTGAGTGCAAGGTGAATATGGAGGAGCTTGTGGGGCGTATTGAGAAACTTCATGCAGAGGAGGAAGAGGGAGATTGGGAACTAAACAATAAGGTGGAGAGAGTGGTGTCATGATTTTATTTGGTGGGGTATTTTTTGAATATTGTAACGCCCCACTTTTTTGGGGCTCTATCTGTTTATGTACCCATATTATGTGAATAATAGTAGGGAACGTTATTCTATGTATTTTATGTGAGAACCTAGTTCTTTTATGTTAAATGTTAGCCCTTATGGAAATTATGAGATTTTCGGCCTTAACAAGACTCTTGATTTTTAATCGAGTCAAAAATCCCTAACCGGGAAATTCTCGGTTTGCATATTTTTAAGAATTTGGTTAATTATGGAAAAGATTATTATTGTGCATAAAATAAGGAAGATAAAATAAAATAAAATACTTTAATAAATTATGTTTCTCATGAATTGTAGAAATTAGAATGTAGAGACATTTATTAAGGAATGTCACTTAAGTGGTATGAATAGTCTTTAGTGGAAAATTTCATAATTTAATTAAAGTATCCTTTTAATTTATGATCATGAATTTATTTTATTCATGGTGTCACACTTTATCCTATTTAAAATTGTACCTTAAGGTTTTGTTTCATGAAACTATGCAGAAGTGTGTAGGAAATTTATAGTAGCAAAATGACCCTTTTAGCCTTGTGAAATTTCTAAAGCCTTGTTTCTTTAAAAAAAAAATAGCGGTAGGGGGTAATTTATAGGGTTGGCTGATCATGTGCTCCTAAAAGGCCATGATTAGTTTTATTCTTAAAAAAAATATAGAAAAAAATATATATGAAAGGACTACTCTTACCTACACCTATCTAGTACTTGAGTATTTTTCAAATACCCTTCAACAAGTAAAGAAATAGAGAAAATCATAAGAAAAAAAAAAAATCAGACTCTCTATTTCCCTCTCTCTCTTGTACGGTTCTCACTCTCTCTTTCTCAAAAAGTTAGGCTTCATTGAAGCTTCTAACCATAGAACTCAAACCTAGTTCAAGGTAAGTCCTTTGAACCTTTCATTCTTTTTTTTTCTTCTTCTTCTTGTAGGAGTTGAACACACCACAGCTCCCCCTCCATCTCTTTCCATTTTTTTAATCTTTTTCTATTGTTATCTACTCTCCATTGAAGGAGAACAAGATTTTTTGCTGTCTATAGAGCCCATTCCAAGTGCATGCAATCTTGGTTCTTGCATGCACAAGTTCAAGCACCAAGTTTAAGGTAAAAGTACTTTCTAGGGTTTTAAGTCGTATTCTCTGAAGTCTATACTCACTTTTTCTTGAGTATATTCTGATATTTATGGTTTGGGGGTGTTGTTGGAGGTGGAGAAACGTTTGGGGAAAGTCTAGAGCCAACCTTAGAAGCTTACGCCCTTTATCGAACTACAAAAGGTAAAAAACTTGCATTTTATCTTTGTTTTCTTATAGATGTGAGCAATCTGAGTTTATGGGTTGTAAATTGATTTTAGCTTAGTCTTTTGATGTGTAATACTGTATTTTAAAGTTTCCATGTTGCATGCATGGCTATATTATTGTTGTGTTAGTTGGAATCCAAAGTTCCTTAGGACATTGGAAAAAATTGCTTGCTGTCAAAATCGTGACCTGACTTCCAAGAGTTTAATCACAAATTTTATGAACTGTTTTGATAAAAAAAAAAAATATTTCATATTTGTGTAGTTAAGAGAAAGTATATAATTTTAGAATCAAGAAGCACCTAAAAATATTTTATATTCTTTGAGTTATAAGGATTTTGGGATTTCATGTGCAATCTGAAATGTTGACTGGCAGTTTTAACACTAAGACTTTGAGCAGCGATTTGAATGGGTTAAATAATTATTTGTGGCTAAAATTTTAACTGTATATTTTAGTATATTCAATATTAATCCTATAAATTATTTTTTTAAAATTCACTATAGTTTGGGAGTTATAATTTTTCAAAGTTGGAAGATTAAAACTGGAAATTCTGTAAAATATGGGCAGCTTAAACTATAGTTTTTGAGAACGAATTTCACCTCGAATGAGAATTTTGATTGAGCTGAAATTTTGTGTAAACATTTGTGTTATATCAAAGTTTAAACCTGTATAGTCTCATAGCAAAACAGTAAGCGGTTTAGAATTGGTGGCATCCCAAAGTTGGGACTCTCTCATAAAATGGGCAGTTTTCAACACTTAGAAAATATTAGGGTTTGCTACAATAATTGGTTATAAAATATTTTTCACAAATTCGTTACAAGTAGATTTTTAATTTATTCTTAATATGATTAAATAATATTTTTCTAAATTAATTATATTAAGATTTTCATTAAATTAAGTAAAAGGGCCCAATTGCCCACTTTTGGAGAATAACACTAAAATTGGTTTTCATTAAAATAAGCAGACCTATTTTTAATTGGTTACCATTTTGATTAGGCTTGTCTTAAAAGAAATTTTTGTAAAAAAATATATAATTTAATAAATAGGTCTTGATGTGTAAAAATGGTATTTTGACTTTTTTTTTACACAAAAAACTTTAAGTAGAGTTTATTGGTGTATTTGGTAATATAATGAACTAAGTAAGTACAACTTTTATTAAAATAAATTATCTCCAAGGAAAAATTAATATAATGGAAGTTGTAACTAGTTTCCTAGAAAGAATCTTTAAGCAATATTTTTCTAATAAGAGATTAAAAGAGATATTTCTTAGAGATATTAATTAATGGCAGTTTTTACAAAACTTGCAAGAACGTTGTAATTAGACCACGTTACCATTAGAAGTAAGACTCCGCAGACTCATTAATGACTCTGGATACTCAAGACTTTTACCTTGAGGACTAAGATAGCTATGGAACGGATTTAGAAAGTGGTTTTGGAAACCAGTTTTCTTCGACACTTAGAGGGTGTAGTTGTTTTAAAGGTTAAAATGCATGTTAGAATTATGGTATGACTTAACAAGAGTCAAGTATTCGATTTTCAATGCCCAAATTATTAAATAAACTGTTGAGATTGGTTAAATATAATGGTTAAGTTGTTTACACATTGAGGTGCAAAACACTTAACGGTTTTCACTTAAAGAGAAGTGAAAACATGAGATTGTGTAGAAGGCATCTAAAAGTGACTTTTGTGGGTCTAAAGTGATACAATGAGGTATCTAAACGTTCCCAAAAAGTTTGGTAGCATTTGGAGCAATTTTAGGACCATTGGAGTGGTCCAAAGTCATAGAGGGTGGCGATACATCGCCCCTAAGTGGTGTAGCATTCCCTAAATGTGAAGGGCTTCAAAAGCCCTAGCCTGTCAAGCGATACATCGCCTGGGCGGTCTTTTAGGGTCGTACAGTTTACGCAAAATGCTCCAAATTATGTGTTTTAAATGCTCTAATCCTATTGGTTATACTAATGATGTAGAGTCCCATAATGTTTACATAGTTAGCTAGCTAGCTAGTAGTTGTAGTATTTTAAATTTCGTGGATTTCGATTCAAACCGGGACTTAGTTGGAAACTCCTGGCAATAGTTATGGATTTTATAAGTTTAACCTATAGTTTAAGAATATTAATTATAACATAAGGTTTGATTACTATTGTTGGTTATAAATATGATATTTATTATAACCTAAGGTTTAGATAGAGCCAATAGGAATATGACACTTGTCATAAGCATGATTATTAAAGAATTATTATAAGGGAATATAAGACTTAGTCTTCACCAGAAACTATTAGGGTCGTAGTTTGACTCAGTCAAAGTAGTTATCCAACCTTAATTATGCTGAAAAAGTGCAATTACGTGTTTAAAATAATCACGTATGCCGATATATCGCAACATTAGAGCCGATATATCGCCTGACAATGAATACTGAAAACACGTTGACGTTGCACGATCGTACGAACGGATAGTCGGGACTAGAGGGCAGCCGATATATTGCCACATAGGGGCGATATATCGCCTATATTAATCTCTTTTTTTTTTAATTTTAAAAACCAACTTTGACTCCTTAGACCTACCTCTGATAGTTTTGACCGAGTCTTCAGCCTCTGATTGACGAATATTCAATTATCTTCAATTAAATTCATTATTTTTATTCAAGCCAAAAAGAAGATTTTTATTCCTAGAACTCTATAAATAAGACTTAGAACCCAGCCCTTTCACTTACTCTTCAGCTGTGATCAAACTCCAAGGTGCTAGTGAGACCATAAGAGTGATAAACACTTGGGTTGGGAAAAAGCTTTACCATTCTTAAGCTTTATCAAAGACTTGGGAAGTGAGGATTAGAGTATTTCGGTATTGGAGTTAGGCAAATCCATAAGGTCAACAAAGGTACCCTTATTCTTAAGTTCAATTCTGTTTGATTCTTTGGTTTCTTTAGTTTTCATTCAGGTTCTAACTTTTGTTATGGTTTTGTGGTTAGGTTTTTAAGTTCTTTGAACTTAAGGTGTCTTTTCGGTAAGTTTCTCTCGGTGGTTTAGTTCTATTATTTTCATCTCTTTCTCTTAAGAAATACTCACTATTCTTATTATTGATTTAGGAGTGTTCCAAGTCCCGCATTTGTGCTCATATCCTGATTTTGGTAAGGAAAATATGATAGATCTTGTATGTTTGTATGATATGTTATGATTATATGTTATGTTTATGTATAATATGTTATGATAAGTTTATGTTTTGATATGTTATGTTATGATTTACCCTACCTCAAATATTAGACAGGGGGCCTAGATGGGTTATCATACACTACATGTGATCTAACCTACCTCAAATATTAGACAGGGGACGTAGATGGTTGATCACATGTCATAATGGCCATTATTAGTATAGTCCTATATGATATGCGTTTTTATAGTCATATGTTTATAGTATATGTTATGATATGTTTATAGTATATGTTTATGATATAATTTTATGTATATGATTTATGTTGTTAGTAGTTTTTCCTTGCTGGGCATTAGGCTCACTCATTTTCTTTTAGTGTGATGCAGGAAAATAGATGCAAAGGCGGAAGGATTCTTGGAAGCTTGGTGTGTGTATGGAGGTGAATGGAGTGGATGGGCTGCGTGTCGATTCGAGGACAACGTTTTTTTTTTGTTTTAGTCTCTTTAAATTACGTTTTTATGTATTTTTCCGCATTTAGATTTTAAACAATTTTATTTAAAGTTATGTTTCATTTTAAAACAATGAGCTCATTTATGTATTACAAATATTATTTGTAAAGTTTTCAATAAAATTATGAATTTTCTTATGTATGTTCTCTCCAAAGTTGTAGTTATGTCTAGTAGGTTTAATGACCTAAGTCTCATAGATAGTTGGGTCGTTACAAATGATGATGCCTACACTATATATATGGGTTATTAGAGTTGAAAAACTTTGATCACACTTTCCAACTCTTTCTCTAAATCTCATTCTCTCTCTAGCTCTCTAAGACCAAAGTTTTCTCCAAGAAACTCATCAAGCTTGCTTCACTTGCATGAGTTTCAAGGCTTGTTTAATCCCAAATCTCATTCTACTTAGTTGAAGCTTCAAGCAATTGGGAAGTCTTGGAATAGATATTTTGGACAACAATATTCATATTGTGTATAAGCCTTAGAAGTTCCTCAAGTTGAAGATTCAAGTTGCTCAATACAAATGTTGTATCTCTCTAGCCATAATCTTGTATTTTGTAATTCTATTATGTTATTCATTGTTAGTATTGATGATTTAATATATCTAAATTCATCTTATCATCATTTAATCATTAAGTTCATTATATTCAAGATTAACATTCATATCATGAATATGTTTCTTTGATTATCAAGAATTTCCTTCATACTTTGAATTTGAATCTTGATCAACATCTAGGGTTTGGAATATTGCATTATTATCACAAATTATTGTTGATTTGTAAAGAGTAAAGCCATATATTCCCAACAATCAAAATCTCTAATTCTAATTACTTTCATTTTATGTTTTCCATAATCAATAATGAGGGTAATTGGTTCATCTTCTACAACCTTCGAATCCTTGTTTCAAGATTTGGTTTATGTTGGACACATAACCATGAAAGATCAAATAAAGTTCTATTTAAAAATGCTCTACATGAATGTGGATATGGATTCAAAGTCTTCATCAACAAAGGATGAGACAACTCAATGGGATTACATGCTTAAGGAGACTGGTATCATCAAGTTCTTTATTTCTAAATGCGTAGATTTCAAGAATTTGAATGAAATGTGTTTGCTGCCATATTTTTGTGAGTTTGATATCATTGTTTATATTAAGAGTACAATGGTGAATGTTAATAAACAATTCAATGGTTATTGTTGTACTTGTTTTGTTTGTAAAGTTATTGATCATCATGTGAGATATGGAAATTGTAAAATTAACCATAATGAGATTGAGGTCAATACAATTGATGATGAGATCTTGGTGACATTAATTGAATTTAATGCATTCAATGAGGAATGTATGATAACCCTAAAGATAATTGACATAATTCATGCATGTAGTGATGAGATTAATGCAACCTTAAGAGAATAAGAACATGGCAATGCAATTGATGATGGGATCATTGCAAAAGAAAGTGAAGATACTAAGGTCAATGCATTTGATGTTGAGATTATTGCAAACCTAAGTAAAGATACCAAGGCCAATGCATTTGATGTTGAGATCATTGCAACCTTGAGTGAAGTTAATGCCACCCAGGGAAAGGTACAAGGATGATGGTATGATACTTGTGCCACCATTCATGCAACCTATGATAAAACTATTTTCAAAACCTTTGAAAGTGCAAAGGTGGGACTTGAAGTCCAAATGGGAAATGAAAAGAGATCCAAGGAACTTGGAAGGGGCTGAATTGATGTGTTCTTCACTAATGGAAAGAAAATGATCCTAATTAATGTTTTCTATGTTCCCAATATCACTAAAAACATTATGAGTGGAAGTCTATTGAGTAAATCTGATATCAAAATGGAGTTTGAATTCAGTAAACTTACTTTGACTAAGTTGGGCACTTTTGTAGGAAAAGGTTATACATGTGATGGAGCGATCAAACTTTGTGCTCTTGATAGTGACAATAGTGATATGGCATCTAAATCTTGCAATGTGACTAATTCTAATTCTATTACTTTGTGGCATAATATACTTGCTCATATAGGTTATAACACAATTAAAAGAGCTGCTAAATGTGGATTAATTAATTACAATGTGAATGAGCATGATAAATGTGAATTATGTGTTAAATCTAAAATGGTAAAGAAACATTTTCCAAGTGTTGATAGATGTTCAAACTTGCTAGATTTAATACATAGTGATTTTGAATGACATGTTGACTAAAGGAGAAAATAGATACTTCATAATTTTATAGATGATTGCTCTAGGTATACTTATGTGTATTTACTTAAGAGTAAGGATGAGACATTTAATGCATTTAAAATCTATAAAACTAAAGTAGAAAATCAATTGGAAAGAAAAATAAAGACTCTTAGAAGTGATAGAGGTGGTGAATACTTTTCAAATGATTTCAATGTGTTTTGTGAACAACATGACATTATACATGAATGCACTGCACCATACACTCCACAACAAAATGGAATAGCTGAAAGGAAGAATAGGACTTATCTTGAGATGATTAACTCTATGCTTTTACATGCTAAATTGTGTTATAATTTGTGGGGTGAAGCCTTGCTTGCTGCGTGTCATATATTGAATCGACTTCCTATGAAAAAGAAAAATGTGTCTCCATATGAGTTATGGAGAGGAAAGAAGCATAACCTAGGCTATCTTAAAGTGTGGGGATGCATTTCTTATTGCAAGAGCACGGAGCCTAAAATGACCAAGTTGGGTCCAAGGGCCATAAAATGTGCATTTGTTGGCTATGCCTCAAATAGCAAGGCCTATAGGCTATTATACTTGGAGTCTAATGTGGTAATTGAATCAAGAGAAGTGGAGTTCTTCGAAAATATGTTATATTGTGATAGCAATTCTCAAGAACCCACAAGTGTTGGAGAATCTCTTAAAGAGAAAGATCCAAAGGTTGATGAGCAACCCATATTGCCTCGGAGAAGCCAAAGGCTTAAAGAATTAGTATCAAATGAGACATGTTCTCAAGTGGAGACACTCTAACTAGTAGAGGGAAACCGGTTCTTCAAGTTGAGGATGATCCCAAAACATTCCAAGAAGAAATGTCTTTGAGAGACTCCGCTTTTTGGAATGAGGCAATAAATGATAAGATAGATTCAATTATTTCAAACCACACATGGAAATTGGTAGACCTTCCTCAAGGTTCAAAACCAATTGGGTGCACGTGGGTATTTCAGAGGAAATATCACACCGATGGCACATTACAAACCTTCAAGGCAAGACTAGTAGCCAAAGGGTTTAAACAAAATGAAGGAGTCGATTATTTTGACACGTATGCACCAGTTGTTAGGACAACCACTATAAGAGTACTATTTGCCTTATCATCAATATATAACATTTATGTTCATCAAATGGATGTCAAAACGGCATTCCTAAATGGAGATCTCGATGATGAGATTTATATGGAACAACCAGAGGGTTTTGTTCTAAGCAGAAATGAACATAAAGTGTGTAGGTTTGTTAAATCATTATATGTTTTAAAGCAAGCACCGAAAAAATGGCATGAGAAATTTGATAAAGCCATAATTTCAGATGGGTTTAGACACAATAATGAGGACAAGTGCTTATACTCTAAGACTTGTGATGACTATGTCATCTTGGTGTGTCTATATGTTGATGATATGTTGATTTTGAGTAATGATATGAAAGGCATAATGGAAATGAAGAGGTTTCTATCTTCCACTTTCAAGATGAAATACCTTGGAGAGGTTGATACCATCTTGGGTATAAAAGTGAGAAGAAATAGAGGGTGCCTTAAGTCAAGAACACTATGTTGAGAAAGTGTTTGACAAGTTTAGTCATCTTAAAATTAAAGAGGCAAATACACCATTTGATTCAAGCATAAAGCTTGAAAATAATAATGGTAGAGTAGTGGCTCAACTTGAGTATGCAAGTGCATAGGGAGCCTAATGTACGCCACTCATTGTACAAGGGAAGATATTGCATATGCAGTTAGTAAACTAAGTAGGTTTACTAGCAATCCAAGTATGGAACATTGGAAAGTGATTGAGAGAGTTCTAGGGTCCTTAAAATGACCAAGCAGCTAGGCCTCCAATATTCAAAGTTCTCGAATATACTTGAAGGATATTTCGATGCGAGTTGGATATCAAGTGTCTGAGATAATCTCTCCACAAGCGATTGAGTGTTTATGCTCGGAGGAGGAGCGGTTTCTTGGGGTTCTAAGAAACAAACATGTATTTCACACTCAACCATGGAGGCCGAATTTATAACTCTAGCGGCAACCAGCAAAGAGGCTGAGTGGCTTAGGGATCTCATGTTGGAGAACCCAATTTCTGAGGATGAGGTATCGACGTTCTCGATACTTTATGATAGTCAAGCCACATTGGCTAGAGTATATAATGGGAAGTCTAGACATATAAGTCTAAGACAAGAGTATGTGAGACAATTGATTCATGGAGGAATCATATCAATCTCATATGTTAAGACAAGTTAGAACTTAGCGGATCCATTTACAAAACCTCTTGCGAAGAGGTTAGTAAGTTCTACTTCAAAAGGGATAGGACTAAAACTCCTAGACTATATTCACCAATGATGGTAACCCAACTCCAAACTTGTGAACATCAAGGGTAAAAGTTCAATGGGTAAGAACAAGTTATTGGGTGAATAGTTTCAACACTAAAATCATGTGTTCCATCCAATAATGGTTAGTGTTGGTTGCTACCGAGTGAGGGTTAAGCTTAGGGTTTTTAATGAAGTTTAGTTGTGTGCAACAAGCATCTTTAAAGGTAGCAAAGATGTTGTAAGAACTTCACCTATGTGAACTTAGAGGTGGTGTCGTCTCTCATGGGAGTTAGAGTTTCTCCCCGGGAAGTTCATGAAATGGATGAGCACATGGCCATATAAATGCTAAGTGAGAAAAGTGGTAAAATGAATGGTTAAGTGGGGGTGTATGTGGTGTTACCAGTTTTATCATTAAGGAGTACTTGGTTCAATCTTTAAGACACCAATGACTTCGATAAGGCTTTGTAATACTTTCACTAAGATAAAATTCAAATCAAAAGATACTTTATTTTATGCACCAAAACTGTTAATCTAAGAAGAGATGATTATATTTAACCAAGTGGGGGAGTGTTGAGATTCGTTAAATATAATGGTTAAGTTGTTTACACGTTGAGGTGCAAAACACTTAACGATTTTCACTTAAAGAGAAGTGAAAAAATGAGATTGTGTAGAAGGCGTCTAAAAGTGACTTTTATGGGTCTAAAGTGATACAATGAGGTATCCAAACATTCCCAAAAATTTTGGTAGCATTTGGAGCAATTTTAGGACCATTGGAGTGGTCCAAAGTCAGAGAGGGTGGCGATACGTCGCCCCTAAGTGGCGTAACATCGCCTAAATGTGAAGGGCTTCAAAAGCCCTAGCAGGCGATGCATTGCCTGCTAGTAGGCGACGTATCACCTATCAGGCGATACATCGTCTGCATGCAGGCGATGCTTCGCCTTGACAGTCTTTTAAGGCCGTACAATTTACGCAAAATGCTCCAAATGATATATTTTAAATGGTCTAATCCTATTGGTTAGACTAATGATGATGCCTACACTATATATATGGGTTATTAGAGTTGAAAGTCTTGATCACACTTTCCAACTCTTTCTCTAAAACTCATTCTCTCTCTAGCTTTCTAAGACCAAAGGTTTCTCCAAGAAACTCATCAAGTTTGCTTGACTTGCATGAGTTTCAAGGCTTATTCAATCCCAAATCTCATTCTACTTAGTTGAAGCTTTAAGCAATTGGGAAGGCTTGGAATAGAGATTTTGGACAACAATATTCATATTGTGTATAAGCCTCAGAAGTTCCCCAAGTTGAAGATTCAAGTTGCTCAATACAAAGGTTGTATCTCTCTAACCATAATCTTGTATTTTGTAATTCTATTATGTTATTCATTGTTAGTATTGATAATTTAATATATCTAAACTCATATTATCATCATTTAATCATTTAGTTCATTATATTCAAGATTAACATTCATATCATGAACATGTTTCTTTGATTATCAAGAATTGTCTTTATACTTTGAATTTGAATCTTGATCAATATCTAGGGTTTGGAATATTGCATTATTATCATAATTTATTGTTGATTTGTAAAGAGTAAAGCCATAATTCCCAACATAAACTTTCTAATTCAATTGCCATAATTAATCTGAGTCACTGTATGGGTTCACTATAGTGTCACCTAAGCTGGAAGGCTCACCTCTAGATAGAGAAATTTTGCAAACAAACTAAGAAATCCAAATAAGACAACTTATGAATATTTGGATACAACATGATATGACTAGTTTTTTAAAAAAAAAATATTAAGACTTAAGTGTACTACTAGAAGCTAGTTCTGGAAGGTTACTTGAGATCGTTGTCCTAAGGGAGTTCACATACTCATAAGTAAGGTAAGCAGTGATGATTATAACAACCGGCTAGCTACCGGTATCTACTAAGAACTGGGTATCTCTCGATAAGTAAGTAAACAAGCATCGGACGCCTCCGGTGACTTGGTAAATAAGCTCGATTGGCCACCGATATAAGTAAGAGGTTTGGCTTAAAACCCGTGACATAAGAGTCCGGTTAAACTCCGTGACACATGTATGTAAGATGATTCTGGAATCAAACTATTAAGATTATGAGAGTATGTTGAATTCTTCTAGGATTCTTAGTAACCGATGTATTTTAAATATACACTCGTGTTTGTGTTGAGTGAGTTAAGTAAGTTAAGTATGATAAGATGATACGTACGATATACATGATATGCATGTTAAGTGTGATAAATTGATAAGTACGATATGTATGATATGTTGGTTTTTATAGATCAAATCAGAGATTATACGCAGCGGAACAACAATCAAAATTGTTAATTTAGCCCCACAAGATTTCTAGATCTAATTCTTCACAAACATATATATATATATATTGAATCAAAGAGATGAACATAAAATTACCTTAAGTCCTTCCTTGCTGCTATCTTTTTGTACGGAAAAAATCCTTGAGATCTCACATCAAGATCTTCCGAAATGTTCTCAGCACACAAAGAACGAGTGTGGGCTCGCTATACAAAACAATAGACAAAATCTATTTATCAGATGTTCTCAACACATGAGATCTCATAAAGTTTGGACCTAAGTTTTTGAAGAACAGTGACCTATGCTTGTATCACTGTTCTCTTTCTCTCAGGGATTTCACAATATATTTTCTATCACTGAAAAGTATCGCTCTGAAAAACTGATATCCTATATTTAATATATCCAATATATTAAAATAAAATATTAGTTATTTAAAACAATTTAAAATAACTAATCAGTTATCAGATTTTGTTTAAATAATAATATTTTAATCACATTACAATATCTCATTATTTATTTAATATTTAAATAACTAAAATTGTGGAACAAAGAAACTTCTAGAAGCTTCTTGTGTGTGTAGCACAGTGACTGTGCACTGTGCTACACATGTACCACATGCCAAGGAAGGCATGTGATTTTTCCCAATTTTTCTTATTATTTAAATACCAAAAAATCCCAAAAATAAATTAATTCAAAATTAATTATATTTTTGTTAAATTAAATAATTAATTAATTAATTAATTACAAATAATTATACAATAATTATGTTTAGTGCATAGAAAAATATTTTACTTATAAAATAAGTCATTTTGCCCATTTTTGTATTTATCCTTGTCAGTATTTGTTTGAGCCATTTCGGGGACCATGAACCTATAACATTAAGCTCCAATAAATTGAAACTAAATAATTAAACTCTCTAATTATAATAGTTAATTTATTAATTCTGATATTTCTCCACTATAAATTCAGAATTGAACTCTTTATGTTATAGATATACTTTTACATAAATCTTATTCTAAGTTGTCCATTGATATAACCATCTTACAATATTTCAACCCTCTAATTAATTAGTTCATAAATTAGAATGGAAGATTTACCATTTTACCTTTCTAATTTACTTCTTATTCCTTAAGTACCATTAATTCACTAGTGAATAATTAATCTATAATCTAATTATAATTTTTGAGCTCAAAATCATTCAGTTCCAGAATTAACCCTTAAGGGAACTAATATACGATCTGTTAGGAAAGATTAGATTTCGTATTGTTGATACATGTTCCTAGCCATCCATGATATTAAATCTCCAAAACAAAAGTCATTAGCCGCATTCTATGAAGAGACCTTAACGAATGAATCAAAAGATATAATAAACATGAACAGGAGTTCATGAACACTTAGGATTTAGGTTGATCTATAAATGATCATCAGTTATGATATGAATTACAAGTCTTTATTATTAAATGGTTTTTGGATAAAGACTTTTATTCATATCGGTCCATGTCATATATAATCATATTATATAAAGCACATTTACCGAGATGTCTTACCACATCAATAATCTGAATCTAGATTATTTGTATCAACATGATACTCAGCAAACCGTACTTACAACCCCAATTAAATAATTCCATAACTTCAATTTGTTGTTGTTGACTATTTTTATTCATTCATGTGATCTTAATTCTCTCGTACTAATACAAGATCACATCCTCAATAATGAATATGGAATTTTTCTGATATTTACAAAATTATTCAAACAATAATTTAATAATCTAAATACAACAATAATTGACCATTGTATTTATTTATTCATCGAAATAATAAATATCTTTTACATGCTTTTAGGACATATTCCTAACAATCTCCCACTTGTACTTAAAGCAAGTAGAGCATTTCTCTCAATCTCATATTACGTACATGACCCTTGATTTGCTTTGCAGGAAGCGTCTTCGTAAATGGATCTGCCAGGTTGTGTTCTAATGCGATTTTCAGAATGGACACATCTCCTCTATGTACGATTTCTCTGACTAAGTGGTATTTGCACTCTATATGTTTTCCCCTCTTGTGGCTTCTTGGTTCTTTAGAATTAGCCACTGCTCCACTGTTGTCATAGTAAAGAACAAGTGGTTTCTCCACTTCTGGTACAACTTCCAGATCGGAGTAGAACTTTTTGAGCCAAACTGCCTCCTTAGCTGCTTCACAAGTCGCTATATACTCGGCTTCCATAGTGGAGTCTGCAATGCTGGTTTGTTTAATACTTTGCCAGACTACCGCTCCTCCTCCAAGAGTAAACACTGATCCAGAAGTCGATTTCCGACTATCTCTATCAGATTGAAAATCAGAATCAGTGTAACCAGTGGGGTTCAGGTCTCCACCTGAATATACAAGCATATAATCTCTAGTATTTCTAAGATACTTGAGAATATTCTTCACTGCAATCCAATGACTCAATCTAGGATTGGATTGATAACGGCTGACTATCCCTACTACATAAAAAATGTCAGGTCTTGTACACAACATGGCGTACATCAGACTGCCTACTGCTGAGGCATAGGGATACTGTCTCATGTCTTCCTTTTCCTGAGGTGTTTTGGGACACTGCTCCTTGGAAAGGAATACTCCAGAACGGTTGGCATATCACCCTTTTTGAAGTTTTGCATCTTAAAGCGTTCTAACACCTTATCAATATAAGTTACTTGAGACAGTGCCAAAGTTTTTGTTCTTTCTATCTCTAAGAATCTTAATGCCCAGAACATACTTGGCTTCTCCCAAATCGTACATTTGGAATTGTTCAACTAACCAGTTCTTTACCTTTGATAATGATGTTACGCCATTTCCAATCAGTAATATATTATCAACGTAAAGAATGAGGAATACTACTATACCATCTTTGATTTGTTTATAGACATAAGGTTCGTCAACATTTTGTTCAAAAAACAAATGTTTTACTTGTGTCATCAAATCTAAGATCCCAAGATCTAGAAGCTTGTTTGAGTCCATGAATGGACCTAAGAAGCTTGCAAACCTTTTGCTCTTGACCTTTTTAATTTGAACCCTTCTGCTTGAGACATGTAAATGGTTTCGTCAAGGTAGCCATTCAGAAAAGCTGTTTTGACATCCATTTTCCAGATCTCGTAATCCATGCACACAGCTATGGACAGGAGTATACGAATGGATTTTAGCATGGCTACAGGAGAAAAAATTTCTTCATAGTCAACCCCTTCTTTCTGTGTGTAACCTTTGCTACAGGTCTTGCTTTGAAAGTCTCTACTTTCTTATTCGCTCCTCTTTTATTCTTAAATATCCACTTGCAACCGATGGGTTTGATATTCTCAGGTGGATCTTCAAGAACCCAGATAGAATTGGAATACATCAATTCGATTTCTTGGTTCATGGCTTCTTGCCATTTTTCCTTGTCAAAATCATTCATTGCATCTTTAAATGTCAATGGATCGTCTTTGTTTGTGTCAGACACAAGCATTTGAACTTCGTGTTCATAGCGTGTGGGGTGCTTACTAACCCTCCCACTACAACGAAGTTCTCTACTATTCTGACTAGAACTAGCAGTTTCCTCTTGTCGTTTTTCATTGGTTGTTGCTAGTGACTTTGCAACTTCACTCGAGATCAACTCCTCCATAACAGCCTTTCTGTGAGGTTTGTGGTTATTAACATAGTTATATTCAAGAAAAGTTGCATTTTTCAATACAAATGTTTTATTTTCTTTTGGACTATTGAAAATTCCACCTCTAGTCTCTTTGGAATATCCCACAAATATGCACACTTCAGAGCATGATTCCAACTTCCCGGTCTTTCCTTTAAGCACGCGTGCAGGACACCCCTAAATTCGAAAATGGTGTAAACTAGGTTTACAACCATTCCATAATTCTATGGGTGTATTTTGGATAGACTTAGATGGAACATCATTCAATATGTATAGAACACATTGAATCGCATAGCCCCAGAATGACAGTGGTAATGATGAGAAACTCATCATTGATTTAACCATATCTAATAACATTTTATTCCGTCTTTCTGAAACACCATTTTGCTGTGGCGTTCCAGGTGCTGTGAGTTGGGATTGAATGCCATGCTCACGCAGATGGTCCTCGAATTCAAAATCCAAGTATTCTCCTCCTCGATCAGATCGAAGTGCTTTTAGTGATTTACCTAATTTCTCTGCTTGAAATTCTTTGAACTTTCCAAAAGTTTCAAATTTTCTTTGCATCAAATATAGGTAACCATATCTTGAATAATTGTCAATGAAAGTGACGAAATATTCATAATCTCCTCTTGCTTGTACATTAAATGGACCACAAACATCCGTATGTACTAGTTGAAGTGGTTATGTGGCTCTTGAACCTTTAGCAGAGAAAGGTTGGTCAGTTTGCTTTCTAGACAGGATTCACAAACAGGGAGAGATCCAATAGATAGTTCTCTTAAAGGACCATCATTTACAAGCCTATTTATTCTGTCTAGACCAATATGGCCCAATCTCAAGTGCTACAGATATGTCTCACAATCGGAATCAGTTTAATAGATCTAGGATTAGCTGTTTTAAATAATTCAGAATTATAAAAAATTTGTCATTCATTGTAAGTATGCAAATTTTGTTTATCCCAAAGCATTTGCATAACAATTAAATAGATAATTTCTTGAAATAATAACTACTTTATTAATAAAAGAAATAAATGTTATGCAAAAAATAGAAATAAGTTTCCAAACATTAATAATTAAAATTACTAACAATAAACTAAATTTCTAGACTGCAGTTTTCTTTGTTTAAAGAAATCTAAAATTTATAAAAGAAAATAAAGAAATTTAAATTGTTCAACTAACAATAAAATTATTAAATAAAACTACTCTCCAACTCCTCCAGCTCTTTACTCGCTATCAAAATCCTCATCAGTCTCTTCCTGCTTTTCAGGGTTCTGATTCTGCGAAAGGAAAAACAAAAGAAAAATAGATTAGTGGCATATAATTTTGAATCTACTATCCAAAAATTTTGAATCTGATATTCATAGTATTTGAATCTACTATTCAAAGTTGAAAAATATATGTAAATCTTATTTACCTTTTTCTTTTGATATAAACGATGACACTCAGCAAAGACTTCCACTGTCATTGCTCGCCACATCTCATGTGCTGAGTCATAGTGTATATATTTTTTCTTTATTTCATCAAGCATGGTTGAAAGCATGCAATAACGTGCCAAGCGATCAGATTTCATCAAATTTGCATATTTTTCTTCTGCTTCATAGTTAGTAGCCAAAGGTGGTTCTCTTGGAGGTTTTTCACAGACGGTTGACATCATCCTTTTATAGGAAAGAATGGTCAACATGCCTCGAAACCAATGTTGCATATTTCAGGTTCAAAAACCAAGGATTTGAGAAAAGCATCGGTGTGTAATTCACCAATAGATATTTTTGCTGGGAATAAATAAATAAATACAAATATTATTATATTTAGAAAAATAAATATCAAAGTTTTGGAAATTAAACGTGATGCATGAGCACAATTAAAACACATAAAATAAAGTTTAATTTCCATGATAAAACTTTCTAACAATTAAAGTGCTGCCTTAGGGTCGGTCAAATTAATCTTAGAGAATTTATAAGACATTCTTATCTTTATTGTTTAAAACTTATAATAACTCATCATTTTCTCTTTTAAACATTGAAGTACCGCTTAGTTTGGTCAAGTTATGATTATCCACTGCAAAAGCTTAATCATAACTGTTATCCCCAAAATTTCAGTTCAATGATGTGGCAATTAGAAGTGACAAGTGGCAATGCATGGTCAATAAATGACACATTAATAGTCAATAAATGTATTGACCAAGGAGGGAAAGGTTTGAGATTAATCTTCAGAGTTGTGATATTACTGGTCATGAAAATTATTTACCTGGTTTGGAAGTGATTTGGCTGACCAGGTAGAATTTTTGTCCGACCGGTAAAGATTTTTGACTGACCAGTAAAATGTTCTGGCCGACCAATGGAGTAGTTTGGCCGACCAGTCATTTATTTTGCCTAACCAGTAAAGTGTTTTGCTAGACCAGAAATGTGTCATGCTAGACCAGAAATGTGTCATACTAGACCAAAGATGTGTCATGCTAGACCAGAGATGTGTCATGCTAGACCAGAGATGTGCTAGAGGAGTGCTTTGCCTATGCCGACGAGAGGTGCTTGCCTATGTCAACCGATGAGTTGTCTTGGCCGATCAGTCACTTCGGGAGTGGATTTGGTTGTTCCACGGATCAGAATCTCAGAAGTTACCATCTAGTGACTCTTCAGTAAAGCCTCAGTAACAACTTCAACCCGAATCATTCTCAACTGCCGCGGGAATCTTTCAGATATCCCAGAATAATAGTTGTATTATTGTAATTTAAATTTATTTATATTTTATTAATTAAAGTTTGTTGGAAGAACCAAGGACCGGGTCACAGGGATATATCTGATGTACGATCCATAAGCTTATAAATAAACGACTCATGGCATCATTTTGGGGGATCTGATCTTTTTGGGAGACTGAAAGAACTCTCTAGTTTTTAGACTTTGGGACTGTTACTTGGGGCATTCTTGGGGCATTTTCTGAGAGAGCTTAGAGAGAGAAAGCTTGTATTCTCTAGAGAGAGAAACTCTGTATTTTTCTACTTACACTTAAGAAACTCAGTTGACTCAAGTTCATCTGATCTTAAGTGTAGGATATATATATCACAACTCCAAGTGGATTAGGCTATTACAAAATAAATTGGGGCTAAACCACTATAAAATTATTAGTGTCGTATTTTCTCTTGAAGGTTTACTGTAGTTTTGACGTCTATTCGTCGTTGGCCAAATTCGTGGTCAACATTTTGGTGCTTTCATTGAGAGCCTGAAGAGAAGAAACATACTATTATCGTATCATTATGGCGCCCAAGAATACCAATGCGGCCTCCAAAGAGCCTGCTAGATTAGAAGGTCCTTACCCTCAAGACCGTGAGACTGAACCCAGGGTCTTTCTCGAGGAGACGACTCCAGAGGTTGAACAACTCCAAGGAGCAATAAGTGTTTTCCAAGAGAAGATGATGCAATTCAATGCTCGGTAAAAGTCTTTCGCTGAAAAGATGGCCAGGCAGAGAGTTGCGTTAGAACAGCAAAAACAAGAGATGGATTCCAGGAGTGAAGATATTAGGCGACGACAGGAGGAGGCTGATCGGCGACACCATGAGGCTGCACTCTCTCTAGAAGCAGCCACTCAGCTCACCCGGGCCAATGCCCAGACCGCAGCACGAGGAGCAGCCGCACAGTGAGTAAGAAATAATAATGATGGTCGAAGGACCACTAATAGAGCCAATTCTCGGGGATCAGACAGAAGTAGGAGTAACCCCTTGGTTGGGAAGATGGGGTCCAATCCGGAACTGCCTCGACGCAAAGGGAGAACTCTAGAATCCCCTCCAGGAGCCACCGATCAGAAACTTCTAGATTAGAGAGTCACCGATTGGGTAGTAAAAAGAGTCCACCCAGGCAGGATCAGACCAGGACTCGTCGAGATAAGGGGACTTCACAATTCAAAGATGGGCATGGTCATGATGAGGCTGATAGTCATCATACCGACCAATCAAAGGACAAAGAGGGCAACGACCAACAAGGAGGAAAAGACTGCCTGAGACGTACCAAAAATCCACCACTACATCCCGGCCAACAGCGTAGTGGGAGAGAGCAGGTTCCGCGTAGTAAGCCCTCTGAAAAATCGAAAAGTACAGTGTTTGATCAGGTAGGAGAACATGCTTCCCGGAAGGATCTAAGGGACGTTATCACCAACAAGAGGAGGACCGTCCCGATCGAAGGGCAAAATCTGAACCGCCCTGCCAGTCAAGTAGAAATACTTGACGACAGTGCACCATATGGTAATGCCCGACCAGGCGGTCAAGACCTTGGAACTTCTTCAGTTGCACTAGCCATCCAAGCCCAGCTTGACGTGCTAACACCTGCAGTGCAAGATTTGTCAAAACGATCTTCTGGGATGGATGCGATAGACCACCAGAGTGGCAGCCCATTTTGTGCCCGGATTAAAGCAGCCTAGCCACTGGAAAAATATAAAGCACTGGGGCTGCCAGTATATACAGAAAAGGCAGATCCCATCAGACATGTTGGGAAAAGGCAGATCCCATAGAAAGACCTGAACATGAGATAAAGGCATTGGCTGGAGTTACTAAAAGATTATGATTGTGAGATTCTGTATCATCAAGGAAAGGCCAACGTGGTAGCAGATGCTTTAAGCCGAAAGGGTCCGGGACAGATTTTCAGTGCGAGGCTGATATCCAGAGAATTAGAAGAGGATATGACCAGAGCTAGTATAGAATTATTGGTGGGCCAGTTGGCCAACATTACACTACAGTCTACGCTGTTGGAGAGAATCAAGGAAAGTCAGTTGGGTGATGTCTAGAGATTATTCACTATCAGACATGGGTTTGTTGAGATACAAAGGTCGGATATATATTATGTTACACACTGCTTTGAGGCGACAGATTCTGGATGAATCTCATACTACTCCTTACTCTTTGCATCCAGGCACCACGAAGATGTATCAGGATGTGAGATCAATGTATTAGTGGCCTGGGATGAAGAGGGATGTAGTGGAGTATGTGGCTAAGTGCTTGACATGTCAACAAGTCAAGACTGAGCATCAAAGGCCAGCAGGGCTATTGCAGCCTTTGGATATCCCAGAGTGGAAATGGGAAGACAACACGATGGATTTCGTGGTGGAGTTACCCAAGACTGTAGGTCAACATGATTCAATATGGGTTATTATGGATCGATATACCAAGTCGGCTCACTTTCTTCCAGTGAGGACTACTTATACAGTTGACCAATATGAAAATCTCTATGTGAGAGAGATCATGCGCCTCCATGGAGCACCAAGGTCGATCGTGTCAGATCGGGACCCCACTTTCACTTCCAAGTTCTGGGGAAGTTTACAGAAAGCCATGAGAACACAATTAAAGTTCAGTATTGCTTATCATCCTCAGATAGATGGACAATCTGATAAGATAATTCAGATATTAGAAGATATGCTACAAGCATGTGTGCTGGACTTGGTGGGTCCTGGAGTAAGTATCTACCTTTGATAGAGTTTTCCTATAACAACAGTTATGAGATGTTGTATGGCAGGAAATGCAGATCTCCCATTCATTGGGATGAGACAGGAGAAATGAGATACTTGGGTCCTGAGGCAGTTTAGAGGACCAGTGAGGCTATTGAGAAGATTAGAGCTCGGATGCTTGCTTCTCAAAGTAGACAGAAAAGTTATGCCAATCCTAAACGCATGAGCATGGAGTTCCAGGTAGGAGACTATGTTTTCCTTAGAGTCTCACCATGGAAAGGGGTGAAGAGATTTGGGAAGAAGGGCAAGCTGAGCCCTAGATCTGTAGGTCCATTTGAGATCATGGAGAGGATTGGTCAGGTGGCCTGTAGGTTGGCCTTACCACCGGCATTTTCGGCCTTACATAACGTATTTCATGTTTCAGCTCTTCGAAGGTATGTATCAGATGTGACTCATGTCTTGAGTTACAAAGATCTGGAGCTTGAGGAAAATCTCTCCTACGAGGAGCAGCCAGTCCAGATACTAGACAGAAAGGACAAGGTCCTGAGAAATAAAACTATACCTTTGGTTAAGGTATTATGTTGGAACAGCAAAGTTGAGGAAGCGACCTGGGAGCTGTAGTCAAAGATGCAGAGCCAGTATCCCAAGTTGTTCAGGTAAATTTTGAGGACGAAATTTCTTTAAGGAGGGGATAGTTGTAATGTCTCAAAATCCCTAATGAGGTTTAATGCTTGGATTTGGGGGGCAAGAGGGTCATAATTGATTTATTATGCAATTACATGATTAAATGCATGATTATATGATGATAATTGCATATATGTATATTTATGTGCATGTTTTATGATTTATGGATGAGACCACATTATAATGTGGATATGTTCGAGCTACTCGACATGAGACGATCCGAGAATGCAAGTTAACGGTTTTGTTATAACGGGATTAATTTCCAGGCTCGGGGTAAGTCTGGGGGTAATTTGATGTTTAGTACATTATCGGGAATGAACGAGTAATGGGTTATGATTTAATTATTATTTGAGAATATTGGGAATAACGGGAATCGGAGGACGTTAATTATAATTAGCGGGATAAGTGAGAAATGACTGTTTCGCCCTTGGGTGGATGTATAGGAATTAAATGGGCTTAGGGGCATTTTGGTCTTTTGACCATGGGATATACTTAAGGTTAGTGGCTGGTTGTAAAAGGAATTAGACAGCAAAAACATGGCTCTTTTCCTATCTCTCTCGATCATCTCTTATTCTTCTTCTTCTTCTTGGCTTGAATTTTGAAGCAAGATTGAGGGTTCAAGTTTGGGAATCAAAGCTTGAGGTTTTAGGCTAGTGATCAGCCATTAGAGGGGATTCAAACCTGTGTTTAAGGTAAGATTTCAGCCATAGTTTTCTAGTTTGCTCTGTTTTTGAGTTAGTTCTTGAGCTTAAGAGTTTTGATCTTAGAAGTGGTTATTTGATGTGGTTTTGAATTGTTTAAAGCTTAGGTTTTGTTGGTTGAATGATGGATATGTTGTGGTAATGCTTGGGTGTGATTTTGGGATTTAATTGGTGAAGATTTTGGCTGGTTTGAATTGATAAAATGGGTAGGGGAGCTGGTTTCGCTGGGTCAAGTCGCGACCAAGTTCATGCAAGTCGCGACTTGGACCCAAGCCAGAGCCTCCCCTGGGCTTTGTTAGGCAGGCGCACCATGACTCACTAAGCCAAGTCGCAGCCCACCCCTGGTACCCCAGACAGATTGCTCTTTATCTTGGGGGTGCGCCGCAACTCACTAGGCCAAGTCGCAGCCCACCCCTTCCTTTTGTGCCAGGGAGGAGTTTTTTTAAGGGTTTACGCTCGGGGTTTCATTTCCTAAGGCTCGGGATCGAATCTACTAACCGTTTTAGTACGATTCGAGGCCTCGGGAGCGAGGTTTTACATTATGATCCTTTTATTATTTATTTTTATTGATGGAATTTCATATTTGGTTAAGACTAGGTGACCGCTAAGGGACTTAAGGACTGATCGTTCTCAAAGGTTGTTCTTTTATTATTTCACGCTCGAACTAAAGGTAAGAAAATTGCACCCAGTATGTGACATGTATGGTTATTGATGAAGCATGTTGTAGCGTCTCAGAATTTTACTTAGCTAGATAGTAGTAGGCAGTAGCAGTATCAGTAGCAGTAGTAATAGCAGTAGTAGTAGCTTGTAGTAGTTTAGTTTTCGTGGTTATTGGTTCAAGCCGAGATTAGTAGTAGTAGCTTGTAGTAGTTTAGTTTTCGTGGCTATTGGTTTAAGCTGGGATTTAGTTGGAAACTCGTAGAAACAGTTATAGATTTTATAAGTTTAGAAATATTAATTATAACATAAGGTTTGATTAATATAGCTGGTCCTAGAAATATTATTTAGTATAACCTAAGGTTTAGATAGAACTAATAAGAACATGACACTTGTCACAAGCATGTTTATTGAGGATTTAAGCATTTTAGATGAATAAATTAATAAAAGATAGATCTAGAAGCTCTAGAACATTCCAGCAATTGTTAGGATTATGTTTTACTCAGTCAAAGTTGTTTTAACAAACTTCAAGTATGCTGAAAGTGTGTAAAAATGTGTTTAAAATATCATCGTATGCTGATATATCGCAGCTATAAGGTCGATACATCGTCTATGGAAGATACGGAAAACACGTCGACTTCGCACGAACGAAACCACGGAGGCTCGGGCATAGGTATAGGTGATATATCACCTAGGGTAGGGCGATATATCGGCCCTTTGGTTGATTTTTGAAACTTCGTGGAAACCGAGCTAGAAACAGCCTTCAACCACTTGGACTTGCTCTTGAACGTTTTTGACCGAGTTCTGGGCATCTGTTGAAACGAAAATTCAAATTGATTCAATTATTATTCATTAATTTATTCATTTTAAAAGTAGTTAGTTTCACTCCTTGAACTCTATAAATAAGACCTAATACTCAGCCATTTCATTCATTATTCAAGCATTCTTCAGAGGTTCCAAGCTGCTAAGTTTATTCTAGAGAGAAAACACTAGGGTTTTGGGATTCCAATCTAAGCTTTTCTAAACACTTGGGAAGTAAGATAGAGTGACATTTCGGTATTGAGTGTAGACCGAAGTTCTAGTCTATCAAGGTATTCTTATCCTCAAATTTAGTTCATCATAGTTCTTTTATTTTCTTTCAGATCCTAACTTGATTTTATGGCTTTTGGTTAGGTGTTTAAGTTTCTTGAAACTTAAGGTTTTTCGGTAAGTTTCTATCTTGATGGTTTAGATCTCTTTTCATCTCCATTTTTTTAGAAACTCATGATTCTTGTTGTTGATTTTAGGAGTTTTCCAATCCCGTTCTTGTCTCCAATATCCCGTTTTTTGGTAAGGAAAATATGTTAGATTATATGTGTTATGATATGTTTATGGTATGTGCTATGTATATATGTATAAATATGTTTTGTAGTCACTTGGGACTTATAATTGCTTATATAGCAAATCCTAAGATTTTTATCATTATCGTGGAGTAGAGTTATGATTTACCCTACCTTGATTTGTAGATTGAGGACCTACATGGATATACTATTTTGTGATCTAACCTACCTCGATTAGTAGACTGAGGACCTAGATGGTTTTATCACATGCTACGGTAATGAGTTAATGGCCATTAATATTGTAGTCCTATATGATATACGTTTTTACGTCATATGTTTTATAGTATATGTTTTATGATATAGTCTTATGATTTATGATATATGTTTTTAGTAGTTTTTCCTTGCTGGGCATTAGGCTCATTCCTTTTATTTTAGATGGTGCAAGAAAATAAACTTGGAAGGCGGAACAGATTTATGGCAGCTTGGCATGTGTATTAGGGATGGACTGATTGAATGGACTGCTGGAAGATCGAGGATGAAGTTATTTTAAGTCTTTAATTTATGTATTTATTTTCCGCATATAGTTTTGGACAATTAATTAAAGATTACGTTTTCTTTATGTTTTTATGTATTAAACAATGGGATCCCGTACCATATTTTGGATTTTTATAATAAAGTTTATATTATTTTATGCATGTCTTCCAAAATAGTAGCTATGTCTTAGTAGTTTTTAATGGTCCGAGGTCTTAGAATTAGTCGGGGCATTACACATGTTGAGTGCTCTATATATGAACATTGATTGCATAGTAAATGCATAGCAGCTTTACTTATATGTGTATGGTACTGACTTATTAGTCAGAGAACGGTAGTGGTGTTTAGTATTGATCCTGAAGCTATGACTTATCAGTCAATTTCAGCGGTGATATGAGCACTAGTCGTATGGTATTGGCTTAAGAGTCAAGAACGGCATTAATGTGTTTAACACAGGCCAAAATGATTAGATCTAATCAACATGAGCATGAAATGCTTGACCGACCCCAAGTTCGATGAAAACTAAAAGCGCTTGTCTAATTTAAAGGCTAGTTACGTAGAGTCAGGGCCAAAAGGCTCGGGTGACTGAACGTCACATGGGTTAGGGTGCAGAGCCCTAGAGATAGACTTATTAGTTATCTATTCGGAGATAGACTTATTAGTCATCTATTCAGAGATAGACTTATTAGTCATCTATCCAGAGATAGACTTATTAGTCATCTATTCAGAGTATGACTTAATAGTCACTTATCTGATTAGGGTGCGGAGCCCAAAGTATGACTCACTATCCGATTAGGGCTGCAAGCCCCAAAATCATTTACTGATATTACATATATGCAGTAATAAGTTTTCTTGCTGAGCCTTGGCTCACGGGTGCTATGTGGTGCAGGTAAAGGGAAAGAAAAGCTCACCCAGTCTTGAGTGGAGAGCTTAGGTGGCGATGTGTACATATGCGGCCGTTTGACCACCACGGCCAAGGTGTTTCTTAGAGGAACTAGGGGTTAACCCTATTTTTGCTGCTTAGATCGGCGGGTTGTAATTTTTACGATGTAATGACTATTTTGGATTGTAAATAACTTTGTAAACACTTTTATGGGCTCATGTACAGTTTTATGTTTTGAATAAAATATATCCATTCCTTTTGATCGAGATTTTTTCACTTTAGCCTATTAATGACACCTAGATGCACGTTTATAACCAAATGACTCGTTTAGCGAGTTAAGCACTGTTTAAAGTCCACAGTAACGGTCTTGGAGTAACCAGGGCGTTACAAGTAGGTTATGAGTTAGGATATTATGTATATATACACTTGCTCTGGGATTTTCTGCATGCAGGTTTACTAGTTACGGAATCTGGTTATTGGGCATGACCATAAGGTTGCCTGGACGTTCACACATTCTTGAATTGTATGTTAGGGTTCGATCTTTCCGAAACCTTATTTATGGTTGAATATCTGTATGATCACTAGCAGGGCTTCATGTTTGTCTTCTTTATGATATGTATGTTAAGTTGTTCTTACTAAACATTATCACTTACGTAGTTGCTTCATGTTGTAGGCAAGTTAAAAGGAAAGGCAGAACAGTGAGCGCCCAAGTCTGACTTTCTGGATGTACATGTGGGGCGACCATGGGAACATCTTTTGAGTTTGAAGTATTTTCTATTTTAATTGAGTACTTTTGAATTGTTGTAAGGAAGTTTAACAAATGGTTTATTTTAAGTGGTTGTTAATTGTGTGCACACTACTTTCTTTTTTAAAAGTTTTTTTTTTATATTGATTTTCAGTTTCCTTTAATTTATGAAAAACTTTAAAAAAATTCTACTTTTATTTAGTGTCGTAAGTAAGGGTTTTTACAAATACTAGACTCATTCAAAGGAAATTGTTGGACACATTGTTAGGAAGAGCTTGGGTTAACATAAAAGGATGGTTGATGAAAGTCCTGGCTCACGAGGAGACAAGAATGGTGTTGGGTATTGGTAATAAGCATGAACAAGCGTGCAAACAAATTTTGGAGCATATGCCCTGGTTTTTCAATGTTGGTATGTTGCTTGTTGACAAATGACCAAATAGTGGTAAGTGGCAGGATGTATGTTTTGATAGCTACCAGCTTTGGGTGAGGACGATGGGAGTGCCTTCAAAGTTGCTCACTAAGAAGAATATGGTAAGATTAGGTAGCTATATAGGAGAGGTTATCACTGTCAAAATGGATAACCTAGATGACATCCTCTTAAGAGGTTGTGTCAAGTTCAAAATAATAGTGGGAACGGGGAAGCCGAACCTAATATGTTGATGAAGTCACTTCAAAATTAAAAAAAATGTTGTTAAAGCCTCTAATATGCACGTTACCGTCCAATGGTGGAAGAGGTTTAGGAGGCTTAATGTCCCTAGTAAAATCAAACACTTTGGTTGGAAAGTGGGGAAGAATTGGCTTCTTGTTATGAGAAATCTTGCAAACAAGGATATTAAAATTGACATGATTTGCCAGAGATGCAGAAGCTCCACTGAGTCGATTACCTATTGCTATTAGAAATGTGCTAGAATCAATTGAATTCGGAAGAAGACTTGGTATTATCAACAGCTGAAAATTATTGAAACTAATGATCCCTTCCCGTTCTTGTTCCAAGTTTCCCAAGATCTTTATGTGCACGACTTTGAACATTTAATAACATTGTCTTGGAAAATCTGGTATGGGATAAATGAAATGGTTCAAGGGAAACATTGATGACATAGCCGGGATGTGGTTGAGTGGGTGGATAGCTTCCTAGAAGAGTCTAGAGAGGTCATGGGGAAGAAGAAGGAAAGGAAAAAAAGTGGTGGAGGTAAGCTGGAAACCTCCTGAAGTGGGCTGGGTGAAAATCAATACTAATAATGCAGTGTTAGATTGCAGCAATGGAGGCATGGAAATAGTGTTAGGACTTATGCCCTAAAAGCATGTTAAGACATTTTATTGAATTAAATAAAAAGAACAATTTTATTATATATTTGAATATTATAATTATTGTTTGAATTAATTATATGATAATATCAAGAAAATTCCTTATTCATTCATGAGAATATGATCTTGTATTAGTACGAGAGAATTAAGATCATATATAATGAATAAAATAGTCAGTAACATGTTAAAGTAAGGAATCTTTAATGCATGGTTACTAGTGCGGTTTACTAAGCATACGGGATGCAAATGATCTAGATTCAAATTACTGATGTGGAAAGACATCTTAGTAAAGGTGTTGTATATAATAGAGATTATATATGATAGGACCGATAAGAATTAATTATCTTTATAAACTTATCGTTTGACATAAAGATTTGATTCTTATCATAATAGATGATCATTTGTAGATCAGTCTAAATCATGAGTATTCATGCACTCATGTTTGTGTTTATCGGATCTTTTGATTCACTCGTTAAGGTTTCTTAGTATAATGAGGCTAATGACTTTTGTTTTGGAGATTCAATATCATGAATGGCTAGGAATATGAATTACAATAATGGAGTTCATACTTTCCTAACAGATCGAATATTGGTTCCCTTAAGAGTTAATTATGGAACTAAATAGTTATTGAGCTCAAATCTATAATTGGATTATAGATTAATTATTTGCTAGTGAATTAATGGTACTTCAGGATCAAGAGGTAATTAGAAGGTAAAACAGTAATCTTGACCAGCTCTAATTAACGAACCAATAAATGGAGGACATAACTACATTTATTGATTATATCAATGGACTATAAGAGAAAACTCTGTAAATACAATTCTATAAATACTTAGAATGCAATTCCATACTTATTGAAATAATCAAGGTTATTATTTTCTTATGAGCTCCTAAATATGATCTTAGGTTAGATTTATCTATGACTTGAGTTGTGGAATAAAGATTGCTTTAAGTTTAAATTATTTAAGTTATGATTTTATGACTTAGAAATAATTATAGTTTAGGTAATTATAATTATTTTAGTATATGATTAAATTAGTATATAGTTTTATTAAGTATTAAATACAAATGTTATTTGATGGGTTAAGAAGTAAACATATGGCATTAAACTAAGTCCAAGTATTGGAATTAAAATGAAAACCAAAATAGCTTAGTCTTAGGTTTGGCACAAAAAAATGAAGGATTTGACTCTTTCTAAATTTTAAAGATAGGCAAGATTAGATCTATTTGAATTAAATGACTATGTGTCAAGAAGATTTAGATAAATGAGGATTTAATAGATTTAATTTAAGTAGTCAAATAACTAAGTAGAGATAGTAGTGTGATGGTTGAACTAAGAGTTAGATAAGTAAATGAAGTTTTCGTAACTTTAGGGTGTTGTAACTTCTGACCTAGTTTTGACCTAGTTATATTATGATTTTGGAAAAATAGTATTTCTAAAAATTTGTAGATAATTTAATTAGATTTCCAACGGTATAAAAATGGTTTAAATCGAACTCATACAGCTCCAGTTAGGTTAATTTTACTACAGAAGGGTCCAAAGTTACGAGATATATAGGATAGTAGTTTGAACTTTGACTAAAGTTTGAACCAAATGGAGACAATGTGGCATACTTGGAGATGATGTAGCAACAAGAAGGGAGTAATACTAGGCTGGACAAAACCATATGGTGGAGGGAAGGTTTGATTTTTAAAATTTAAGTTGAATAGTGTGGAGAAAATCAAGGAAGGGAGTTGGGGTTTGAAGCCTATAAATAGAGACTTACCCTTCACCATTTTTCTCACACTCAAAAGCTTTCAAAAACCTCTCATAATTTTGAAATCCATAGTCCCAAAAGCTCTCTCCATTTTTCCATAAACACTCTACATAGTCATAGCCGAAACACTAGTCCTTATTGTGCTCAGGATCTTTTTCTTCTATTTTCTTTATTTTTCCTTAAACACTATTGCATATCTAAACCCTATTATAGTCGAAATATTGAACCCCATCAAGCCAATATATAGCCAAAATCTACCCAAATATCCAAACTCTTGGTGTTGTTGTTGGAGATAGTGTAGCGCACCAAATTTTTTATTTATTTATTCAATTTTGTGCTTTAATTTATTTCATTGTTAAGTGTTGTGAATTATTTTATTTATTTGTTTAAATTAATTATTAGAATTTTTTGGTATAATTTTTGTGAATTTAATTGTAGTTGTTTATTTATTTATTTATTTTAATATGTGAATAATTGAGTTTTGGTTGAATGCACCAATGTGCATGGTAAGTAGTGATACACCCTAGTTATTGAGTGTGTGCATATGCATGTGCATGGTTGCATGGTGCACTTGTGTATAATTTTCTACAGACTTTATAGTTTCCTTATATTAGATTTATTTGATTATTTAATTGAAAAAATAAATAAAGAAATAAGAGGAAAGGAGAAGTGGCGTGTAGCATGGTGGGAAAGGAGGGATTTCATTACCATTTTTTTTATTTGGGTGATCTTAGAAAAAATAGGAAAAGATGTTTTCATCTTTATGCACTCCCTATTTTTCCCCTAAGTAAGATAAATCAAATAAATAAATAAAATAAGGAAAATAAACATAAATAGGAAACTTACCCATTTATTCCTTTAGGCTATTATTTTCCTAGGTTAGATAAAAGGGGAAGGAAGAAAAGACTGCCGAATTCTAGAGAGAGAGAGAAGGAGAGTGGACGTGAGAAGGAAAGAGAAGGAGAAAGAAAGGAAAAAGGAGAGAAAGAAAAAGGTTTAAAAAAAAATCTAAGTTTGTGTTCTTATTCCTCCTTGTAATTTGATTCTCTACCCCTTTTTTGTTTTCCTTTTCCTTGATGACTAAGACCTTGTTTTTCTTGGATGGTTGTTGTCTTCTCTTCATGGGGGTTTCAAAAACCCTAGGCTTGAGCAAGGGGTGATTATAGTTTTGGGTATTGGTCACCTTGTGTATTCTTGATTCTACAAATCAAGAGAGGTAATGAATCCTTAGCCCTTTTTGTTTTTATGTTTTATTGGCTTATATGAATGGTGGTATGTTAATTTTGACTCTTTTGATGTTGGGTTGAAGGGTTGTGTTGATTGGATCCATGGAAGATTTGACCTAGGCGTGTGGCTATGATTTTATGTGATGTTGTGATTGATAGGGTTCATATGTTCATGATTATGAGTTTGGGGGGTAGATTGTTAATTGAGGGTTTCGACCTATGGGGTTTGAGGTATGTTGTGTTGTTTGATTTTTGTGTCACATATACATGTTAGAAAACATGCTAGGAATTTCTTGGGTTTTGGAAAACAATAAGGGATGGGAGCATGAAGTAGGTTTCGGCCCTAGGGTATCTTGTAGCATGTTTATGCATGTTTGATCTTAAGATGTGCCTATGTTTTAAATGTCTATGTGATGTTAGGGATTCTTCTTAGATTGATAATATGATAATAGGTACATGCTAGGGTTTGTGTTTGGATTTATGTTGATTAAGCATGTACGTTATTGTATGAGTTTTGTGAAGTATGATGTAAAGATGAATTTCATGATTAAATATGCTTGCTGATTTTGTATATAATTGGTGTGAAATTTGGTGAAATAATGATTTGCATGCATAAGTGATGTTCCAAATGCTATGTTTATTTTATGAAATTAAAAGGGTGTTTTAACCCACATTAAAATGATATTTTTACTCAAATTAATACCTACAGATTTTTTTTATATTTTATGAAGAAAATATAAGATTTAATTTCAAGTTTATGATTTTTGAGTGTTTAATATGTTGCTGAAAGTTTGAGTAAAAATGAGAAGTTGCCTTTTAAATGAAAGGAATTTTGTGTGTATGTTGAAATAAAATTAATACCCTAAACTATGTAAATATTGGAAATGGTATTTTTAAATGTAACCATGAGTGTTCATTTTAATAGATATGGTTTTTCTTTATTTTAATTAAGAAAATGTTGAGATTAATTCACTTGTGATTTTTAAATAAATTAAATGGTAGCTGAAAGTTTAGTTTAATAATTTAAAAACAATTATTTGATCATCACTTATGAATTTATTCTACTTAAAATTTAGTCTTAAAATAATATAAATAAAATATATTTTTTCCACACCTAAAAATTATATTTTTCTCACATCAAGTTTGTAATTTTATTAATTTAGATAAAATTATTATTTCCTAAGGAAACATGCTAATTATAAGTATTTTAAATCATTTCTAGCCTTTATTATTTCTATATAATTTCAAAATAATAAATGAGATTATTATTTATTATATTTTAAATGGCTAAATAAATTATTTTTATGAAATAAAAATAATGTTGTAGAGCCCTAATCAACTTAGTAATTTTAAAGAGATAAATAATTGTAAGAAAAGTATGTTGTTAAATCCTTATTTTAAACACGATAGAAATAAGAGCGTAGGAGTTATCGTTTTTAACGTCACTTTTTAACAACGTTCCCACGTATGCATGTCGCATGCAAATGCACTTTTACGTTCAAAAATGTGTCTGATATTCAACCATTTATTTAAAAACGATGCATGTAACATAGGTATAATTTGCATCATTATTTTGGTGATTTTATGTGTAATTATGTCTATTTGGGAATTATGAGTAGTTTTCACCATGTGTGCATGCCCATGCACACATGGGGTATATGAGTTGGGCACAAAAAAGTATTATGTGATGCTAAATAATGATATTTGATTATGGTTATAAGCTCGTTGTGAAGTTTGTCAATTTTTGCTTTGCTTGGACCTGAGGTAAGGAAGTTAGATAGAATTTTGTTTATTTATGCTGTGAACGGTAAGATTGGTTTGTATGAATAGAATGTTATGTATGATGATACGTTTTGCGATATGAAGTATGAAATGATATTTTGTGATGATGTGACGATGTTGATAAATCATGAAATTTCCTTTGTGTTGATATGACTGGGATGTATGTGTTTGGATGTTGTATGATATGTAATGGTTGTTAGCGTGATGAACGCAACACAACAAAGGGGTTGCTAAAAATATGAAGAAGTAACCCGAGTTACTAAGGATGTAAAGATGTAACTCATCAGGCGAACGCGCCCATGTTATTCAAGGACCAGAGATCCTGTTTACCTCAAGATGTGACATGGACAAGTTAGCGGGCCATGTTCACAAAGATATGATGATGATGCTTATCATGATAACGTTCATAATGATTATGTATATGATGATGATGCTTATGATGATAATGATTATGTTTATGATGTATAACGATGTATGAATATGAATATGAATATGTTTTTGTGTGTATACTTGTGTGTTATTTGTACTTTCTTACTGAGCTTTTAGCTCACCCCCTTACTTTCCCTTCTAGGTAGCAAATAAGATTTTTCTTTGGCACGCGTGGTGATGTGGGGAGTTCCAACGTCAGGGTGTGTATGGCGTGAAGGTACCCTATGGGTGAGAAAACGATTAGCTTAACGCCAAATTCTAAAGAATAATGTTATGTTTATTCTTTAGCTTTTCACAACTTTTTAGTGGGATTTGAACTTATATTTATTTTAAAACGTTTTTTGAAAAACTATTATTTTATTTTTTTAACTATTGAGCCCAACTTGCATATTTTAGCAAGGTCCCACTGAGATTTTTCATATAATAAATGGCTTTCTTCTATAAGTCTATGAGCATGTAAAAGTTTTACAAGTAAGATTAGGGCATTTTACAGATAGACATTAGAGAGAAGACTCGGGATTTTATCATTTTGGTTCTAGGTTGAAGGTATGACTTTATGAGGTTTAGAAAATTCTTGAAAGTGTAGTTTTATTATAAGGCTCTAATATAAATATCTTATGTTGTATTTAAGGTTGATTGGACATTTTCTATAACAAGCAATCTCTTCTCTTTCTTTTTCTCTCCACACTCAAGGTAAGGAAAATTAGGTAGTTTAGTTTATGACTTAGTTTATGTTTTGTATGACCTAGATATCATATTCCTTATACTCTAGGTTTTCACTTACTAATCAACTGAAACTCACTTACTTATGAAAACCTTAGATATCATATTCCTTATATAGGCAACTTAATGGGTTTTATTTAAATTTAAATTAATTAAAAATAATAAACAAAAATAAAAGCCTTGGGCTGCCATAAATGGACTTGGGCCCAATCTCTTTGTTTTGAATTTAAATATCAATTGGGCCTAAATTCAAAACCTTTTATTTATTTATTCATTAATTAATTAAATCATTTTTTCAAATTAACTAATTATAATTTGAAACTTGATTTAATATTATATATTTATATTGACACCAATTTATCAATATTAATAAATTTACCCAAAGATTCTCTTTTATTCTCTAAATCTCATATCTCTGTAAATTTTCCAAAATTAACCTAGTCAACTTTAAAAATTCTAATTGATAATTAATCAATTAATTGAGACATTCTAGATGATTTACTCAAAGATGATGCGGGGACCATGTATCCATGAAATCAAGCTCCAACAAGTTACCGTGAATTTATTTACAAATAATTTCACTACCTTATTAATTCCTCGTGACACCACTATAGACTTGGAATTGAACTCTTGAACTCATAGAACGTATTTTCCAAACCATAAATACATTATCCATTGCTATAACCATTACAGTCAGTCATTCCTCTATCGATGACTCACTAACGAGATGGGTGCAAATTACCGTTTTACCCCTCATCAGTATTTTATCCTTAACTCCCACTAAGTTCCTTATAAATGATATTTCTGTGAACTTAATCACAGAAATGAGATCTCAATCATTTAACCTTTTGAACAAAGCAATTAAGGAAATCATCTTTTCACTTCTCATATAGAAGTTATAGATTTCATAACTATGAATAATACTCCCACTCAATTACACTACTAAATCTCCAAGATGTAAGTATGGGCTAGACCGTAGGGTAAACTGGTAACGAACAAGTCAAAAGATTTAAATAATATAATTAGCAGAATATTATCACTCAGAATTAAGATCGACTTAACATATGGTCAACGTTGTGACATTGATTAGATTCGATAACAACGATACTTATATATCAATCAATAATCAATATCGGCCCTAGTTCGATGTAACTAAATACATCCGATCTTATCTACTTGGTCAATGCCTTAGGCAAAACATCACACCCCAAATGTTTAAGTAGATCATATCGTAAATTGCCTAATCAGTGAAAATCCAATGCATTGATCTAATCTTATGACTCATTCTTTTGAACATATAATTACAACTATAATCCACTGTGACCTAGTCACTATAATTGTAACTATCCATATGTTCAGGATTTTATAAATGTTTGTATTATTTCAATAATCATGTAATAAAATAAGCAAGCAACACGGTTGTCAAACTAAATGATTTCTACTACTTTTATTGATAATATGAAACCGTGCTACATGTCCGACATGGTTTTATAAGGGCATAAATCCCAACAAAACTCCCACTTGCCCTTTTAAAACAAATGGGACATGTTTCTCAAAACCATGCATTCTACATGCTTCACAACTCAGCTCTCTACTTATATCTTCGTAAAGGGTTATGAAAGATTGCCTTCCAATGTTGTCTTCATCACCTTCACATCACGCCTTCGCCACACATCCTCGATAATGTGGTGTTTTCTCTCTATATGCTTTGCTCTTTTGTAGCTTTGAGGTTCTTTCGAATTTGCTATTGTCTCATTACTGACACTAGACAAAATGAGTGATTTATCCATTTCTGGAATAACACCGAGACCCGTATATAACTTCTTTAGCCAGACTATTTCCTTAGCTGCCATGGACGCAACTATGTACTCAGTCTCTAAGGTGGATTTTGAAATGGCAGATAGCCTAACACTTCTCCAAATCACAGCTACTGAGATGGCAGACAACCTATCGCTTCTCCAAATCATAGCTCCACCCCCAAGAGTAAACACCTTTTTCAGAAGTAGACTTCCTGTCATCAGTCTAAAATCTGAATCTGTGTAGCCTAATAAGTTCAAAGATCCACCTAAAAAGACTAACATATAGTCTCTATTCCATCAAAGATATCGACCCCTTCTATTGTTCATTTATAAAGTTTTACTAACACTTGTTCACCACTCCCTCTGCATAGCAGATCTTCAGTCACAACACACAACATAGCGAGCATTAGACTTCTAATTGCAAATGCATAAGGAATTCGTTACATCTTTTCTTTTTCTTGAGTTTGTGGAGACTGTTGCTTAGAAAAATAAATTCCATGTCAAGATACTAAACATCATTTCTTGGAATTCGTTAAAGAGTAACGACCAAGAACCTCACCTAAGTAGGTTGCTTGAGTTAGAGCCAAAATTCAATTATTTCTATCCCTGATGTTCTGGATAACAAGAACACAACTTGCTACAACGAAATCTGGAATTTCGTTTCCAACCAGTTCTTTATGTTTGATAATTTATTGACATTGTTTCCAATGAATAAGATATCATCTACATAAAGGATTAAGAACACCACAATGTCTTTTTCCCTAAGTTGTCAAACACAAGGGTCAACTACATTTTGTTCAAAACCTCAGGTCTTAATGTTTCCATTTAACCTTAAGTTCCAAGAGCGCAAAGCTTGTTTAAGTCCATAGATTGACCTACTCAACTTGCTGACTTTCTTGTCCAACTACTTTAAATCCTTTTAATTGATCCATGTTAATGGTCTCATTAAGGTAGCCATTAAAAATGCTTCTTTGATGTCAATTTTCCTTATCTCTTAATCAAGAGTTGTGGCTGTGGATAAGAGTATACTAAATGAATTTTAACATGGCTACCGGAGAAAAAGTTTTCTCTAAGTCAAATTTCTCTTTCTGCCATGAGTCGAGCCTTTAATATCTTGACCTTTCCATCAGCTCGTCTCTTCATCTTATAGATCCACTTGCATCCCATGGGCCTAAAGTACAATGGCACATCTACAAGATCTTAGAAAAATTAAGAGTACTTGGACTCTATTTCCTGGTACTTGGCATCGAGTCAAAGATCCCTTTCAGACTTATCCATTTCATGTTTAAAGGCCAACGAATCATTGTTACTTGTGTCCCCAACCAACTTGTGGGTTTCACTATCCATATCATAGGTACCAGGTTCCGAGAAACCCTCCCACTATGATGAGGCATCGTAACTTTCTGACTTGGATTAGTGGTTTCTAAATCTACCTTGTTTTCATCAACTTAAGTCAGTGAGGATGGAACAATAGTTTATCATTTTTCCATCTAATATTATTTTGCTATGAGACTTGAAATTCATTATGTAGTCGTTATCCAGAAAAGTAGCATTTATAGATCCAAAAACTTTCTTGTCTATTGGACTATAAAACAGACCACCTTGAGTACCTTTAGAATAGCCATCAAACAAGCAAACTTCAGTTCGTTGTTCTAGCTTTCCTACCTTTTTCATCAGGACATAAACAGGACACTGCCAAATTCCATAATGGCGTAAACCAGGTTCACAACCATTTCATAATTCTAGTGGTGTCTTGGAGACAACTTTTGAGATGGCACAACATTTAAAAAATGTCACATGCGATCTAGGTAGTATGTCTCCAAAAAAGATCTGGGTAAGAAGTTGGTAGAGTTGAATAGCTTATCTTAAAACACACATGTTCATAAACATGTGATTCACGCCGTTCAGTAACATTGTTCTGTTGCGGAGTCCTTTGAGCAGTTTCTTTAGACAATTCTCCAAGGTCAATTAAATGATCTTGGAATTGATTATCCAAATATCCTCCACCCCAATCAGATCGCAAGATCTTTAACATTTTACCTAATATGGTTTTAAAGCCATAGCAATGAATTCTTTGACCTTCTTAACAAATTCGCAGAATTCCTATGCTTTAGGTACTTACATGTGTCTCTAGAGCAATCGTCGATGAAGATGGCGAAATACTCATAACCACCCCTCACTTGAACATTCATAAGTCCCCAGACATTTGAACATACTAGCACTAGTGGTTCTATGGCCCTTTCTCCTATCACAGAGAATGGGCGCTTTGTCATTCTGCCTTCGAGGCTAGATTCACAAACAGGTAGGTCACCCTAGGTGAGTGTCCTCAATGGCCCAGCCTTTGTTAGTATTTAAATCCTATCATAGCAAATATGACCAAAGAAAAAATGCCAAAGGTACGTCATTTCTAACGTTATTGACCTTTTGTCGTTTAACGGTCCTAGATTTAGCTATCTTAAACAACTCATTATTTATAACATAGGGTTCGTTTAGTTGCAATAGGTGTAACGCCCCACATCACTATGGCTGCTTTCTGGAATGACGACTGGCCCTACAAACCAACACGAGTCTTTCCAGCATGCTTTGTCCTCACTCATACGCTTCCTGGGAAAACTTCCCAGGAGGTCACCCATCTTGAGATGCTCCAGGTCAAGCACGCTTAACTTTGGAGTTCTCAAGTGATGGGCTACCGAAAAGAAGATGCATCTTGTTGATATAGGTAGTACCCATCAATCCATTTAAGCCATCTTCAACTGTGTAATCCCATACTTACACAGTCTTAGAATCATCACACTTGACCTTCCCCAGGCGGTGTGGGATTGCATAGCTTTTTACCCGGTCTTTCCCCCTATGGATCACGGGATTCTGGTTGTCACAATAGGTATAGCCCATTTTTCATACATCCACCCCACAATTCACATCCATTTAAAGAAATAGGATTTTATTACTTGTGAAAGTAACTACAAATTTTTGTTGATGTAATAAGAAAAATTGAAATTAAAAATTTTCATTGAAAATCGGTTGAAAATAAACATTGTCTTAAAACAATATATTTATTTCCAAAATTCATTCAAGATTATCATTTTGCCTTGTTTGATACGAACAACCCTTGACAGATTCCAAGTTGTGGCTTTTTATCCTTTATGGCTTTCCTAGTGCTAAAAAATTGTAAAAAAAAATACATGCATGTTTAGTAGATTTTGATTCAGTGATCCAAAACCGAAGTATCATCCTCTAAAATAGCATGCATCAAAGAAAATTTTAATTATCTTGGGTTCCATATGCCTTGAGTGCTGCGCAATCTTGTTCAAATTCCCAGTCACCTTGCAGTTGGAAACACTCCCCTTTTTTGTACTTATAATCAGGCATTGCTCCAAGATGCTTTGCAACATGTTGTGCCTTGTCAGTGGACTTCTTATTCTTTTTGTTTGAATCTCTTCCTCATTTGCTCTTCGAAGAAGAAGCTTAAAGCAGTTTCTCCTTGAGCTTGTTTAGTGGTATTAGCATTCTTTCATTTGCTCGAACCACCATCAACAATCCTCTTAGAAGGATTTAGTGATCGTTGCATAGGAAAAATAGGAATATCTTTGATTATCACGAACTCGATGTTGTCCATAATCAACACCATGTTGATGTTGGACAAACATTTTGTAAGGTTCTCTCCATAGAGTAACCTTTTAGAGATTAGAGAGAGTATGAGGTGGGAAGCCTAGAGCTACGATTATCTACTAAGTAGAAATCAACGCATTGCTTGACAAACATTTATTCATTAAATTTTTAGAAATAGCATAGCATACAAAATATTTTGAGATAAGCAAAATACTAAAACACTTATCTTCTATTTCTTAGGTACTTTAACTAGCCATGAACCCATGTGTCCCGGTAGGCGAGAGTCACAAATATTCACTTAGTTAAATAGAGAAACATCTCAATTAATAAAACATCACAGACTTTTATTAACTACCTATTCAATCTGATCAAAGTAACGAAAACTCATGTGTCCCAGTAGGCGAGAGTCACAAATATTTCTTACTTTATGAGTTTGACCCACGGTTTCGATTATTATAGATTTAATTCCTATAGTCTTCATAGGTATGAGTCTACAGAAGGTCCATCTATAACCGTCTATCCTAAGAAATTTAACCATGTTAAGAAGTCCAGTAAACACCTTCCGTAGGGAGACGAAATCAAAGCGCCATGAGGCCCCACTGAACTCTAGCATTGTTAAATCAACGGTGGAGATCGAATTCAAATTTTTTAAAACTCATTATTAAATATTTTATTATTTTATTCTTTTTGAAAAATATCAACTTAGGTTTGCCAAATTATTAAAATAATTAATAAACCAACTTAGGTTTTCCAAATTATCAAAATAATTAATAAACCAACTTAGATTTGCCAAATTATAAAAATAATCAATAAACCAACTTAGGTTTGCCAAATTAATAAAATAATTAATAAACCATAGTTTATAATTCTCCAATTAATTCTAAAGTTATCATTGAAAATTAATCCAAAAATTAGAATTAATTTGTTTCTGATCAATTATTAGGTCCAGCTAAAAATAATAACCTAATACAATTAAGTCCAATTAGGTAAATGTGCCTTAACAATTCGAGCTTGCATGCAGGAAAGTTGGGTTCAGTATGTCGGACCCACTACTAAGGCTCCCTGACTTCCACACAAAGCCCAAAAAGACAGGAATTTGAACCTTCATTTTATTAATTGTTATTCAATTGATTAAGCCCAATCTAGTAATGCAAAGCAAATGAGTCTTCACAAGTGGAACCACCCACAAGAGAGGAATTTAAACTTTACATGTTCAATTGGGTCCAAATAAAACCTAACATTTTATGAAAGTTTTATTTAATTTTTTTTTCACATTTTGCAAAACAAAAAAATGGGCCATCATTATACTTATATTTAAAGCCTAAATGCAAAAAATAACTTAATAATGATGCAAGATATGTTAATTTTCTTATTAATTGGATGGGCCTATCATGAAAACCTATATGACATGTTACACATCTTTATGCATCATTATATTTATCACCAAAATAAATAAATCAATTGCTAAAATAAATAAATCAATTAATATCTAAAACAATTAATTGAGTTATCAAAATTAATATATTTATTAATTAAAGTTTTTCCCAATTAAAAACTTACCACATAATTAATTAAACATAAAATTAATTTAATTGTCATTGAAGAAAATATCTCAAATTTTTAAAATTAGATACTTAGATATTTTTTTAGCACTACAAAAAACAAAAAATATCTTAACCAACTTTTATATTATATATAAATATGCAATGCCCAAAATTCCCTAATAAGGTTTAGGATCTTGATTCGGAGGCCGAGAGAGCCATAATTTATTTATTATGTTATTATATGATTATATGCATGCTTATGTGAATTATATTATTATATGATGAAAAATGCATTCATATAGGTCCACATTTTATTATAAGGGCATTTTGGTAATTTGGCCCGTTGAGGGCGTGATTGTGTATTTTCATGCATGTGGATGAATTATAAATAATACCACATTATATGTGTATTGCTTCGAGCCATTCGACATGAGACGATCATGGAATGTAAGTTTTCGGTCTAGTCATAACGGGATTAGTTTCGGGGTTCGGGGTGAGTCTCGGGGTGATTTTAATTATTAGAACGTTGCTTGGAATTAAAGAGTAACAGGATATGAATTATTGGTATTTGAGAATATCGAGAATAGCGGAAATTGGAGGGTGTTAATTATAATTAACGAGACAGGCAGGAAAGGACGATTTTGCCCTTGAGGGCTGTTAAGGAAAGAATATAAGCCTAGGGGCATTTAGGTCTTTTCACCCTAAGGATATATATATATATATCAATACTTAATGCTATAGAATGTTAGAGAAAACAGAGTGTTCTCCTTCTTCATACGATCATCATCTCTCCTCTTTATCCTTTGGAATTTTTGACCTCAAATTGAAGAACCAAGCTAGGAAATCAAAGTTTGGAGTATATAATCTTAATTCATCCATTGAAGAGGACTCAAATCCAACTTGAGGTAAGATTTCATCATGAATTTAAGCTATAATCTGTTTTTTCTAGTAAGTTTTCAGTTGAGAATTTGAGGTGTTAGTTGTGAGAATTCTTAGAAGTTTTTGAGTTTGGTTGCTTGGGTTTTGATGAGGGTGTGTTGTAGATGAAGTTTAGGGGTTGAATTTGATGTTTTGGTGATGTTTGGGATTGGTTTGGAGGTTTGGTTTTCAAGGGAAATCGCAAGGAAGGAAACCAAGAAAAATCTAGTTCTGCAGATGGCGCCCCAGCGCTAGGCAGAGCAGGGAGGGGGCCTTCTTTGGTTTGGGACAGCGCCCCAGCGCCATTTGGCAGCGCCCCAGCACTAGGTCAACTTCAACAAGTCCTATTTTTAGGGCTCGGGATGACTTTTAAGGCTCGAGGGTTGGTTCCTTTACCCCGTTTGGGTGGATTGAGAGTCTCGGGAGTGCGGGATTGGTCCCGAGAGTGAGGTTTTAGATTGTGAACCTCTTATTGATTTACTTTATTAATGGATTCCAATTGGTTATGACTAGGTGACCGCAAAGGGACTAAATGGCATATTGTTCTCAAGGGTCGTCCTTTTATTAATTCTCGCTCGAACCCGAGGTAAGAAAACTGCACCCTGTGTATATGACAAGCATGGTTATTCTTGATGCATGTTGGATGTTTAATTGTGATGCATGTGATGCACGAGAAACATGTGAATAGGGCATGCCATGAATATTGAATATAAGATTGATCAGAGCTTGAGCCTCTGTGTTTATGCATGATCCTAATTATGCTAGCAATTGTTAAGTATGTTGAATGCCCTGTATTTGGATATTTGACACATAATATATGTTTGGTAGCATTGCTTACTTATGTGTGGCATTGACTATTCAGGATCGGCACTGGTCGCGTATTACTGACCTGAGAGTCAGAAATGGCATATGCGTCATGAACGCAGAGCCGATAAAAGATTAGATCTAATCGATATCAACGTTGAATGACTCTAAAAGCATTAATGCTGGACCGACCCGAAGGTCGATGAAAATTATAAGCGCTTGTCTAGTCAAGGCCAAAGGCCTAGGTGACTATTTTGTCACATGGCTGAGGGAGCGGAATCCCATGTTAGTGGCTTGATAATTAGTCACTCGTTTAAAGGTATAGACCCTCTGATAGTGACTAGATGATTAGTCACTCGTTTAAAGGTACAGCCCCCTGTTAGTGACTTATTGATCAGTCACTCATTCATTGATTGAACTTATTTGCCTGCTTGAATATGGCTATATTTGCTAGGCATGCGCCTTATGATTTGATGATATGTTATTACTGATCATGAGCATATTAAGTTTTCTTACTGGACTTTGGCTCACGGGTGCTATGTGGTGCAGATAAAGGTAAATGAAAGTTGGACCATCCTTGAGTTGGAGAACTTAGGTGACGATGTGTACATATGCGGCTGCTCAACCGCCACAGCCGAGGGTTGAAAGAGGAACTAGGGTTAAACCCTGTTTTGCCGCTTAGATCGGCTGGTTGTAAATATTTTCTTATAATAGACCTTTAAATTATATTTTTTTGGGATCCCAATGTATATGGTAAATGTTCTAATGAAACGTTACATCTTAACCAAAAAAATTAATCCCTAAACCGCTAATCATACTTAGTTACACAATTATGGCCAAATGACTCGATTATTGAGTTTAGCACTCTTTATAATGCGCACCGTAACGGTCCCTGGAGTTTAGGGTGTTACAACTTGGTATCAGAGTGAGGCAAGGTTTATGGTTCCTGAAGACAAGCTGGGCATGTACACTCGTCACTGAAGATAGCTTCAGTCAGGGAATGGTAACTATTTCTGTAGTTATGTGTTTAACTGCTTAAATAGAATGTAAATGCTTTACCTGCGCATTGTATTAGGGAGCATGAGATTCTGATAGAGCCTGGCTCTTGACTATATGGTTATATGCTCCGTGAATATATATATATGAATGTGATCATATGATTACTTGCTTCATGAATATATAATTGTGATATTCGCATGCTGGAGTTGGAGGCATGGTATGAATGTTGGAAGAGCATGGATTATGATTGATGTATGAATGCCATGGGCATGTTTATAGCATTGCAGTGACTTGTGAATATTGTGTGGTAAGATTGTTCCCGTGGGGAAAGCTCTTGATATGCTCATTTCTGATTAATGGGTCAAGTTATTGACTGTAGCTCCAATCAGCAAATTTATATCCAAGGCAGATAATGAGGTCTGGTAGTGGTTATACTGAGGCTGGGAGTTTCAGCCAAGGGTTGAGTTCTTCATCTGCCCCTCAAAGTTTCCAGCAAATGCTTACAGATTTGCAATCAAGATTGCAGAGGCATGAGGAAGAGATTAGATGTTTGAAGCAACAACAGAATCTGTTGGGAAACACTTCTTCCTTTGTTTTTCCAGGAGTGGCACCAGTTTTGGCTCAGCCTAGGGTTGAGAGCAAATGGAAATTTCTCTGTAGAAGATTCCAGGAGTATTACCCTCCAGTCTTCGAGGGAGGCCTAGATCCATTCGGAGCTGAGCTATGGATGGGCATGATCAGTCCCATCTTGACAGTATGGGGTTGGTAGGTCACGATAGGGTGATATGTGCTACATTTATATTGCGGTATGATGCCCGGACATGGTGGGAAGTAGTATCCCAGACACGAGACATAGCTGTGATGGATTGGAAAGAATTTAGGCAGCTGTTTAATGAAAAGTATTACTGCGATGCAACCAGGACTGCTAAGGTGAATGAGTTTCTGAATCTCGTTCAAGGTAATGCATCAGTAACCGAGTATGTTAACAGATTTTATGGGTTGGCCAAGTTTGCTTTTGACACGGTACCCTCAAATGCAGCTCAAAAGAACAAGTTTATTTAGGGATTGAATCCTAGAATAGCTCAGGGCATTAGAGTTGCCTCAATATGTGAAATCTCTACCTATGCTCAAGTGGTAGGGAAGGCTCTTGCTGTTAAGATTATAGGAAATCAAATTGAGCAAGAAAGTGCTGGAGAGCACGGAGCTCAAACAGTGATGCCTCCACTGGTTAGACCAAGCAAGAAAAAGGAGTGGAAGACTGACTTAGTATGCACTCGGTGCAAGAGGCATCATCTGGGAGAATGTCGAGCAAAGGCATGTTTCTTATGTGACATGGTTGGGCATTTCAAGAAGGATTGCCCAAGGCTAAGAAAGGATGAGCAAAAGGGGGTGGACAGCTTGACTCTAGCTCGAGTGTTTATTCCGAGGCAGTCAGAGACTGAGACTGAGACTAGTTCCTCAGGAGTGGCGAGTCATCTTTCTAGTTCTTACTTTAGTATTATGCTGATTAGCTTTGGTGCTATGTTGTTTCTTTGTTTGTTGCATATAGAGAAGCATAAAGTTATTATGCAAATTGCATGGTTATGTTATGAGGGGAAAAGTGATATTGTATTGGTGATTTAAGAGATGAATTGGGTTATGATGAAAAGGACCATCAGTGATTTTGATAAAGCTGGTTATGACTAGCTTTGGTATGATTCAAGATATGGATTGATTAAGTAAGTGTGGGGCAATGCTAAATTGTAAGGAAATGATGGTAACTCTTGGGCTTGAGAGTGGGAAGCCTAAGACATTTGACACAGTGTATGGATTATGTATGCTTATGACATTTGTATTGAGAGCTAGAGTTTTATTGCAAGGGGATGCATAGAATTCTTAACTAGTGTGGTGGATACCACTTAGATTGTGCCAGTAGAATCAGGACAGACTAGACTAGTTTGTGAGTTTCAGGGTGTACTTCCAGGGGATCAGTCGGGATTGTGCTTGCATAAAAAGGATAGAATGGTGATTGGATTGGTGTCAGTAATGGATTCAGGTCTAAGGCACTGTTTTGAACGCCTTCAGCAAAGTTGTAAGACCCAAGGGATTCAGTTATTGGATAAGATGGTATTCTCTAGGGTGGATCTTGGACCTGGTTAGTACTAGCTGAAGATCAGGGAGAAGGATAATCATAAGATTATTATATCCAATAAGAGCACTGGGAGTGTTGAGTATGTTTTAAGAATTTGTTTAATGCCAAGTGTTTATGAATCAGATGAACAGAGCATTCAAAGGTTTATTTGAATGGGATTTGTGATCGTCTTGGACGATGGTATTGTGGTGTATTCTCTGCGGAAATTTTCCAAGGTCAAGGAACGCCTTAGGGGCAGGAGTTTCCTTGGGTGGTAAGGATATTACAGGTGCCTTGGGAAAGAGTTCTGTGTAACGCCCTAAACTCCAGGGACCGTTACGGTGTGTCTTATAAACAGTGCTAAACTCGTTAATCGAGTCATTTGGCCAAAATCGTGTAACTAAGTATGATTAGCGATTTAGGGATTAAATTTTTTGGTTAAGATGTAACATTTCATTAGAACATTTATTATATACATTGGGATCCTAAAAATATAATTTAAAGGTCTATTACAAGAAAATATTTACAACCAGCCGATCTAAGCGGCAAAACAGGGTTTAACCCTAGCTCCTCTTCAAACCTTGGCCGTGGTGGTCGAGCAGCTGCATATGTACACATCGTCACCTAAGCTCTCCAACTCAAGGATGGTCCAGCTTTCTTTTGCCTTTACCTGCACCACATAGCACCCGTGAGCCGAAGCCCAGCAAGAAAACTCAATATGCTCAAGAACAATCATATCATGATATCAAATCATATCTGGCATGCCTAGCAACATAGCTTTATTCAAGCATGCAAATAAATTCAAACAATGCTGGGGAATCGAGGATAAGAAATCCTGCCCTCCTGATTGGATGACTATGAAGTCAATCCTAATCAGATGAGAGATTTAACACTTGAGGTTCTAGTAAACCATACTGAGTGATCGACAAGCAAGTCACTACGAGGCTCAGCACCCAAAGCCATGCAATTGATGATCAGAATGATCATACAGAGCTTAGAGCCCTGAACAGATGAGTGAATATCACTTTGAGGTTCTGTTAACCATACTAAGTGACTGACAAGCAAGTCACTATGGGACTCGGTGCCCATAGCCATGTAACGAAACTGTTACCTGGGCTTTCCTGCAATGGCTCTATCAGATGAGTGACTGATGGGTAGTCACTAGCTTAAACAGATGAGTGATTGATGGGTAGTCACTGGCTTAAGCAGATGAGTGACTGATGGGTAGTCACTAGCTTAAACAGATGAGTGACTGATGGTCACACAAGCGCTTTTAGTTTTCATCGAACTTGAGGTAGGTCCGGCATTAACTCTCTTCTGAGTCATTTAATGCAGATGTCGATTAGATCTAATCTTTATTGGCTTGCGTTGAACACACTACGGCCGTCCTGACTTATGAGTCAGCACTGTGTGACCAGTACCCAGTACCACTGACGAACTTGACTAATAAGTCTCAGCTTCACAGTTGATACTGACACCTTTGCCAATTCTGACTAATTAGTCAGTACCATGCACAAGTAAGCAATGCTACCAGTATATATCATATGTCAAATATCCAAAAGTAGGCCATTCGGCATGCTTACCTAACAGTTGCTAGCATAATTATGATCATGCACAAACACAGAGACTCAAGCTCTGAACAATCTCATATTCAATATTCATGGCATGCCCTAATCACATGTTTCTCGTGCAACACATGCATCACATTTAATCACTTGACATGCATCAACAATAACCATGCATGTCACATTTAAACATCCAACATGCATCAAGAATAACCATGCATGTCACATATGGGGTGCAGTTTTCTTACCTCGGGTTCGAGCAAGAATTAGTAAAAGAACAACCCTTGAGAACGATCAATCCTTTGATCCTTTAGCGGTCACCTAGTCATAACCAAATATGGAATCCCATCAATAAAATAAATCATAAAAAAGGCTTACAGTCTAAAACCTCACTCCCGGGATACATCCTGCACTCTCGGGACTCCCAATTTACTCAAAAGGGGTAAAGGAACCAACCCCCGAGCCTTAAAAGTCACCCCGAGCCCTAAAATAGGCTTGCTGAAAAATACACTAGCGCTGGGGCGCTGCCCCAAAGTCAGAGAAGCCCAGAATCTGCCCTGCCTAGCGTTGGGGCGCCATCAGCAAACCAGAGAAATTCTGGTCTTCTCCCCTGCGATCCCCCTTAAAAACCAAGCATCCAAATCAATCCCAAACATCCCCCAAACACCCAATTCAACCCCTAAACCTCATCTACATCACACCCTCATCAAAACCCAAGCAACCAAACTCAAGAACTTCCATTAATTCCCAACTAACACATCAAAATCCTCAACTGAAAACTTATTAGAAAAAAAACAGGGTATAGCTTAAATTCATGGATGTAATCTTACCTCAAGTTGGATTTGAGTCCCCTTCAATGATTTAACCAAGGTCCTAAGCCCTCAAGCCTTGCTCTCCTAGCTTGGATCCTCAAATTGGCTCTCAAAAATTGAAAGGAAGAAGGAGGAGAAATGGCGTACGGGTGAGGGAGAAAGATGAGGATGATGCTCTGTTTTGGTTCAACCTTCCATAGCCATCTAATGGCTAAATACAACCTTAGGGTGAAAAGACCATATTGCCCCTAAGTCTAATTAAAACCCTTAACAACCACCAAGGGCAAAACCGTCCTTTCCTACCTATCTCGTTAATTATAATTAACATCCTCCAATACCCGTTATTCTCAATATTCTCAAATACCAATAATTCTTATCTCGTTACCCTTTAATTCCCAGCAACGTTCTAATCATTAAAATCACCTCGAGACTCACTCTGAGCCCTGAACTTAATCCCGTTATGACTAGACCGAAAACTTGCATTCCATGATCGTCTCATGCCAAATGGCTCGAACCAATCCACATATAATGTGGTATTATTTATAATTCACCCACATGCATTAAAATACACAATCACGCCCTCAACGGGCCAAATTATCAAAATGCCCTTATAATTAAATGTGGATCCATATGCATGCATTTATCATCATATAATAATATAATTCACATAAACATGCATATACTTATTAAATAGCATAATAAATCAATTATGGCTCTCCCGACCTCCTAATCAAGGTCCTAAACCTTATTAGGAAATTTGGGGCATTACATTCTGAGTCTTCTTGCAGATCAGAACTAGTTAGTAGGTGGTTATGACATCTCAGTAACAGGGAAAAGGATTGCTTATGCAACATGTTGATTAAAGGATCTGACCAGAACTAGAGTAGAGTTTCTGGTGGGCCAGGTGGCCAGTTTTGTGCTTGAGATTACTATCTCAGAGAATATCAAAAGGAAAACGATTAAGTGAACCACAAATAGGAAAGATTGAGTGGGAAGTTTTAGCTGGATTAGCTAAGGATTATACAGTGTCAGGTATGAATTTATTATGGTATAAGGACCAGACTTGAGATTCGATGGACACTGGGATTAATTGGGAGATTCTGGATGAATCTCATGCTACTCTCTTATTCTCTTCATCCAGGCATCATGGAAAATGTAACAGAGTGTGAAAGTTTTATAATGGTGGCCTGTGATGGAGAGGGCATAATGGAATATGTGGCAAAGTTCTTAATCTGTTAGCAGGTTAAGTTAGAGTTTCAGAAATCAGTAAGGCCATTGTAGCCTTTGAGTATTTTATAATGGAAATAAGAAAACATCGCGATGGGTTTCGCGGTGGGATTGCCCAGGTTAGTGGGTCAGCGTGATTTGGATTGGGTCATTATGGACCAGTATTTAAAGTGAGCCACTTCTATCAGTAAGGACAAGTAATTCAACTGATCAGTATTCAGATTTCTCTGTGAGAGAGATAGTATGCCTTCTTGAGAATTCAAGGTCTATCTTATCAGATGAATACTTTATTGTTACTTCCAGGTTATGGAAGGGTTAAGGAAGGCGATAAGTATATAGATGGAATTCAGTATAGTTCATTATCCTTAGACTGATGATAAATCAGAGAGAGTTATCCAGTATTGGAAAGGTACCTTATGAGATAAGGTATGTTTGAGAATGTGTATCACCCGTTCATTGGAATGAGATAGGTGAGGTGTTGATTTTGGATCCTGAGGTGGTTCAGGGGACTATTGAGATTATTAGAGGTTGGAGCTTGGATGCTCACTTCACAGAGTAAATGGGAAAGTTTTATTGAATTGAAAAGTAGGAACATGGAGTTTCAGGTAGAAGATTGTATCTTCCTTAGAGTATCACCATGGAAAGGGGTGAGGAGATAGAGGCAAGTTGAGCCCTAGAGTATTTTGACCGTTTGAATCCTGGATAGGATCGGTCAGGTTGCCTATGGATTGGCCTTATCTTTGGCACTGTCAGTTGTATACAGTGTGTTATGTATTTCCATGCAGAGGACATGGGTTGAAAGGAAACTCATGAGTTGAGTTGTGAGAATCTGGAGGTTGAGGCTAAGTTATCCTGTAAGGAATAGCCAGTCCAGATATGAAATAGAATGAATAAGGTTCTGAGGAACAAAGTTATACCTTGAGTTAAGGTAATGTTGCAGAAACAGTGAGGTCGAGGGAACGACCTGGGAAACTGGAATCAGTTGTGCGGAATTCTTATTCCGGGCAGTTCTATTAAATTTCGAGGACGAAATTTCTGTAAGGAGGGGATAGTTGTAATGCCCCAAATTCCCTAATAAGGTTTAGGACCTTGATTAGGAGGCCGGGAGGGCCATAATTTATTTATTATGTTATTAAATGATTATATGCATGTTTATGTGAATTATATTATTATATGATAAAAAGTGCATGCATATGGGTCCACATTTTATTATAAGGGCGTTTTGGTAATTTGGCCTGATGAGGGCATGATTGTGTATTTTCATGCATGTGGGTGAATTATAAATAATACCACATTATATGTGGATTGGTTCGAGCCATTCGGCATGAGACGACCATGGAATGTAAGTTTTCGGTCTGGTCATAACGGGATTAGTTTTGGGGCTCGGGGTGAGTCTCGGGCTGATTTTAATGATTAAAACGTTGCTGGGAATTAAAGGGTAATGGGATATGAATTATTGGTATTTGAGAATATCGAGAATAGCGGGAATTGGATGGTGTTAATTATAATTAACGAGATAGGCGGGAAAGGACGATTTTGCCCTTAAGGGCTATTAAGGAAAGAATATAAGCCTAGGGGCATTTAGGTCTTTTCACCCTAAGGATATATATATATATCAATCCTTAATGCTATAGAATGTTAGAGAAAACAGAGTGTGATTCTTCTTCATACGATCATCATCTCTCTTATTTATCCTTTTGAATTTTTGACCTCAAATTGAAGAACCAAGCTAGGAAATCAAAGTTTGGAGTCTATAATCTTAATTCATCCATTGAAGAGGACTCAAATCCAACTTAAGGTAAGATTTCATCCATGAATTTAAGCTATACTCTGTTTTTTTCTGGTAAGTTTTCAGTTGAGAATTTGAGGTGTTAGTTGTGAGAATTCATGGAAGTTTTTTAGTTTGGTTGCATGGGTTTTGATGAGGCTGTGTTGTAGATGAAGTTTAGGGGTTGAATTTGATGTTTTGGTGATGTTTAGGATTGTTTTGGAGGTTTGGTTTTCAAGGGAAATTGCAAGGAAGGAAACCAGGAAAAACCTGGTTCTGTAGATGGCGCCCCAGCGCTAGACAGAGCAGGGAGGGGGCCTTCTCTAGTTTGGGACTGCGCCCCAGCACAAGGCCAACTTCAGCAAGACCTATTTTTAGGGCTCAGGATGACTTTTAAGGCTCGAGGGTTGGTTCCTTTACCCCGTTTGGGTGGATTGAGAGTCCCGGGAGTGCGGGATTGGTCCCAAGAGTGAGGTTTTAGATTGTGAACCTCTTATTGATTTACTTTATTAATGGATTCTAATTGGTTATGACTAGGTGACCACTAAGGGACTAAAGGGCAGATCGTTCTCAAGGGTCGTTCTTTTATTATTTCTCGCTCGAACCCGAGGTAAGAAAACTGCACCCTATGTATATGACATGCATGGTTATTCTTGATGCATGTTGGATGTTTAATTGTGATGCATGTGATGCACGAGAAACATGTGAATAGGGCATGCCATGAATATTGAATATTAGATTAATCAGAGCTTGAGCCTCTGTGTTTACGCATGATCCCGAATGCCCTGTATTAAGATATTTGACACATAATATATGTTTGGTAGCATTGTTTACTTGTGTGTGGCAATGACTATTCAGGATCGACACTGGTCGCGTATTACTGACCTGAGAGTCAGAAACGGTATAAGCGTCATGAACGCAGAGCCGATAAAATATTAGATCTAATCGATATCAGCGTTGAATGACTCTAGGAGCATTAATGCTGGACCGACCCGAAGGTCGATGAAAATTATAAGCGCTTGTCTCGTCTAAGGCTAGTTACTCACAGCCAGGGCCAAAGGCCTAGGTGACTATTTTGTCACATGGCTGAGGGAGCGAAATCCCATGTTAGTGACTTGATAATTAGTCACTCGTTTAAAGGTATAGACCCTCTGATAGTGACTAGATGATTAGTCACTTGTTTAAAGGTACAGACCCCCTGACAGTGACTTGATAATTAGTCACTTGTTTAAAGGTACAGACCCCCTGTTAGTGACTTGTTGATCAGTCACTCGTTCATTGATTGAACTTATTTGCCTGCTTGAATACTGCTATATTTTCTAGGCATGCGCCTTATGATTTGATGACATGTTATTACTGATCATGAGCATATTAAGTTTTCTTCTTGGGCTTCGGCTCACGGGTGTTATGTGGTGCAGGTAAAGGTAAAAGAAAGCTGGACCATCCTTAAGTTGGAGAGTTTAGGTGACGATGTGTACATATGCGGTTGCTCGACCGCCACAGGCGAGGGTTGAAAGAGGAACTAGGGTTAAACCCTGTTTTGCCACTTAGATCAACTAGTTGTAAATATTTTCTTGTAATAGACCTTTAAATTATATTTTTTTGGGATTCCAATGTATACGGTAAACGTTCTAATGAAACGTTACATCTTAACCAAAAATTTTAATCCCTAAACTGCTAATCATACTTAGTTACACAATTATGGCCAAATGACTCGATTAGCGAGTTTAGCACTATTTATAATACGCACCATAACGGTCCCTGGAGTTTAGAGTGTTACAAGACATATATAAATATATATACGGTTACGGTTTGTATTTTTTTAAATATATATATAACTTTTTTAATTAATAAACCGTACATATATAGTTATACGTAAACCCTAATTAGGGTTTTTATATATATGTATATATATCATTCACAATTAAAAATGGTTGCCGCCAACTACATAAAAATTGTGCAATTTTTCAATGAGCATTTTACCAAGCACCAATTAAGATCTCAAAATGCATGAAAAATATGACAACTTAAATTAGCAATATGACACATAAACATTCAAAACATTCATATAAAATTTCATGTACCATCCAATTAAACTTGTAAAATTAAACATGTCAACAAACACATATAATGATGCATTCTTAACATCTAGATCTAGGCAACCTAGGCTCTAAGGCCAATTGTAGGATCTTGGAATTTAAATCTATATGCATGCTTCCTATTATTTTTCAAAACACATAATAGAAACATAGAATAACATGACATACATATGAACATCAGATTTATAAATTAACATAAACACAAAAATGTAGAAACTTACGAATATGCAGCGAAACTGGAACAACTCCTTCCTTCAATCTCTCTAACCCTTGATTCATTTCTCTAGCAGAGTATTATTAAGAGATTGAACTAGATCAGTAACACAGTCTTCCTCACCAAGCATTTGATCAACCTAGAACTAGTGTGGGCTGGTTCTCAACACATGAGATAGAGATCTTGAAGAGAAGAAGAAGAGAGAGTGGCCAAGAAAGGTTAGACTGTCTAGGTTTTCACTTACTAATCAACTGACTCTCACTTCCTTATGAAAACCCTAGATATTATATTCCTTATATAGGCAACTTAATGGGATTTATTTAAATTTAAATTAATTAAAAATAATAAACAAAAATAAAAGCATTGGGCTGCCATAAATGGACTTGGGCCCAATCTCTTTGTTTTGAATTTAAATCTCAATTGGGCCTAAATTCAAAACATATTATTTATTAAGTAATTAATTAATTAAATCATTTTTTTCAAATTAACTAATTATAATTTGAAACTTGATTAAATATATATTTATATATATTGACACCAATTTATCAATATTAATAAATTTACCCAAAGATTCTCTTTTATTCTCTAAATCTCATATCTCTGTAAATTTTCCAAAATTAACCTAGTCAACTTTAAAAATCCTAATTGATAATTAATCAATTAATTGAGACATTCTAGATGATTTACTCAAAGGTAATGCGGGGACCATGGATCCATGAAATCAAGCTCCAACAAGTTACCGTGAATTTATTTACGAATAATTTCACTACCTTATTAATTCATCGTGACTCCACTATAGACTTGGAATTTAACTCTTGAACTCATAGAATGTATTTTCCAAACCATAAATACATTATCCATTGTTATAACCATTACAGTCAGTCAATCCTCTATCGATGACTCACTAACGAGATGGATGCAAATTACCGTTTTACCCCTCATCAGTATTTTATCCTTAACCCCACTAAGTTCCTTATAAATGATATTTCTGTGAACTTAATCACAGAAATGAGATCTCAATCATTTAACTTTTTGAACAAAGCAATTAAGGAAATCATCTTTTCATTTCTCATACAGAAGTTATAGATTTCATAACTATGAATAATACTCTCACTCAATTACATTACTAAATCTCCAAGATGTATGTATGGGCTAGACCGTAGGGTAAGCTGGTAACGAACAAGTCAAAAGATTTAAATAATATAATTAGCAAAATATTATCACTCAGAATTAAGATCGACTTAACATATGGTCAACGTTGTGACATTGATTAGATTCGATAACAACGATACTTATTTATCAATCAATAATCAATATCGGTCCTAGTTCGATGTAACTAAATACATCTGATCTTATCTACTTGGACAGGACATCACACCCCGAATGTTTAAGTAGATCATATCGTAGATTGCCTAATCAGTGAAAATCCAATGTACTGATCAAATCTTAGGACTCGTGCTTTTGAACATATAATTACAACTATAATCCACTGTGACCTAGTAACTATAACTGTAACTATCCATATGTTCGGGATTTTATAAATGTTTGTATTATTTCAATAATCATGTAATAAAATAAGCAAGCAACACGGTTGTCAAACTAAATGATTTCTACTACTTTTATTGATAATATTGAATCGTATTACATGTCCGACATGGTTTTATAAGGGCATAAAACCCAACTAAAGCATGTTTCTTTTAAAGTTTTATTTAATGTTGCTCATTTTAGTATGTTAAAGACAATTATTTTATTTTTGTAAAACCATGGATCCATTTACCTATTTTAAATTTTCATTCAATAAAAGAGCAATGTTTATGTTTATGATCCAACGTTGTGTTCTCGATAATTTACGAGAAATTAGGATGTTACACTTATAGTGGAGTAATCATGAAATTAATAAATAAGATTATTGGATTAAAGAGTTTGATTAATAATCTTGTTTATTGGAGCTTCGTATTATAGGTCCATGGTCCCCATATCACATTTGTCCTACATTGTCAAGGGTAAGGATGTTAAAAGAAAGATTTGTAGAGAGAATGACTTAATTACAAATGAATTAATTTTTCAGGACAATGAAATAATTATGTGATAGTTATGGGCAATTGATTAATTATGAATTAATTTATTATTTAACTATATAGGTTAAAATAAATATTAATCTTGTTTGGATTAATATATAAAGAGATATTAATAATTATCTTATTTAGAATAAGATATTTATTTATTTAAAGTTGATATTTTAAGATAAAATTAATTTTGAATTAATTGATATTTATTTTGGGATGAATATACTGTCTTAAATATTAATTAAATAAAAAATGAGAAAATTAGGGAAAACCCTAATGTGGCTCACGTCATTCACTGTATTACACAATGGGTGGCGCCGCACAGGGATATTTCCTATCCTTGGGATTTGAATTTTGAATTTTGAATAATTTGTTTATTTAATTATTATTTTTTAAAATATGATTTAAATTAAATAATTAAATTAGTTAATTATCTTTATAAACATAAAAAGAAGTGATAATTTTAAGGAGGTCATTATTTTTCATAAACTATCAAACTATCTCTCTTATACAGATGCAATAGTTTTCCTAAACGTGAAAACTATTCAACTCATCTTCTCTCTATCAAACCTCTCTAGATCTCATGTGTTGACTTATATTTTATATTTTAAAAGATTTATATTATTTTGACTCCCTTTATTTTATTTTTATACCATTTTGGACTTTCTGGTTTAAACAATTACAAATGGGACCTTTAATTTATAAAAAAGTTTAGAATAAGACCTACATTAAATTTTGACCAACTTAATTTTAAAATACCATAAACATCCCTATTTTATTTTAGTAATTTTGAAATAATTAGCATTATTTAACTTAAAAAAAAAACAATTTACAATACTAGAAATATAGGCTTTAATTTCGGTTTTTACACATGGAATTGTTGGAAAATACATGAAAACTAAAGTTATAGCTTTTAATGGGCTTTTAACTTCGGTTTTAGGTTTAGCGCTTAAAGGAAGAAACACCATTTTGTAATAAAAAAAAAAAGCGAAGATTTTTAACTTCGGTTATTACCAAAAAACCGAAGTTAAAAGTTCTATATATCCGACCCTACCACTTCTCTCCTTTATTAGTCTGAAACGAAACCCTAAGGAAAACCTCTATAGCCACCAAACGGGAGAAGAGTGTTTCGCCCATTTCCCCTATTTTTTCTTGTTTTGACCAATTTTTACCACTATTCTTGCTAAAAAACAGAAATACATCATGATTTTGGATTATTTTCAATTTTGAGGGGTAAAAAAATATTATTTGGTCATGGGTATGATAGTGGTCGGATTTAGCAATTTCTTTCCGGATTTTGAATGGATTTTGAGCATTCAAACATGTTCTTCAGCTTGAAAATAGGTATTGTTACACCCAAATTTTGAGAATAAATAAATAACCTCGAAATGTAGGCTCGAAAAGAGTGAGCTCGAAAATAACAAATGTTAGCAGTACCCTTATTCGAATTGTCAAGTGGTTCTAGATCTGTTATTAGCACTCGAACACGAGTCGCATTGTTCGAGCTTGAGTTGCAGGCTCGAAGACACCAACCTTCTCCGAGGGACGAGTTCAACAAAATCACTGGATGAGGAGGAGGCTATAACTGGAACAATGAGCTCGAAGCTAGATCGATCTCGAAAGCGCACCCGCGCAACGATCGAGCTGAGTGACACGTTTGGCACGCAGAAAGACTGTTAGGAAATCCCAATTTTATTGGGATTCGTTATTATCATATATTAAATCCCCATTGTCATGAGATATTATGTAATTAACGCATTTATTGTATTTATTTCAAATTTATTTGATTGATTGTAACTTCCCTGAATTGGAGGAAGATATTCTCACAACCAGGTCTATAAATAGTCTGAGATAATTCATTTGGGGACATGCGCAAATTATACTAGAGAATACTCTGCCAAATTGCTTTCCTTCAAAGCTTTGAGAGAGTAGTGAGAATAATAGTGACTCGTGGACTAGGCAGATTTTAACTACTGAACCACGTAAAAAACCTCTGAGTCCTTCTAATTTTTCTATTTTTTGTTTAGTGCTCTTCATATTTAAGCTGACGAAAAATGGTGTCAACATTTTGGTGCTTTCATTGAAAGCATTAAGAAAATCGATGTATTGTTTAATAAAAAATCTCATGCATACTATCAATGGCCGCCGTGAATAATCCTGGAACTGGTGGGTGACCATTACCACAAATCCTCAAGGAGCAAACTCTTCAGATTGAGAACTACCCACGGAGGCCTGGGAAGAAGACTAATAACTCTACAAAATAGAGTTATTTTACCACTTTTTATGTGCTAATTGTTGCTTAAATCTTGAGTTTTTAAGTAATTTTAAATTTATTAGGCTTATTTTAATTTTATAGATTTTTCTGTGTTTTTATAGTTATTTTATTGTAAAATATTGTAGTTAATTAATTGAATTATTGTTGTTTAATTTGAGGTAAAAATGTGTTTTATTGAAACTAAATGTTAAATTAAATTGAGTTTTAATTAATATTTTCAATGAATTAATATGATTTATTTTATAATTGAAAATATTTTATCATGACTTAATTTATATTTATTTTATAGGAATGATGTGGTTTTTTAGCTCTTGAAAGCAAGAAAAATGGTAGATTTGAAAAGAAATAAAAGATAAGGAAAAGGTGGCATTTCTGAAAAGCTAGGCCCGAAGGCCCATTTGCCAGCCCAAGCCCACGCTGATGCTCCCACCTACTGCCTTCATCAATGTTCCTCCACCAATCCACGTTGCTCCCAGCAACAAATCCATCTGGGCCCAATTCCACCAGGCCCACGAAAATTCCTTCAGCAAGCTGCCATGCCCAGGCCCACGCCTGCCATCCTCCAGCCCACTTGATGCACCAGCACACTTCAATCCCTTGCCACCCGCCTGCCAATCTTCTCCCCTGCTAGCCGAAGCACCAGCTGCACCCAAGGTTCAGCCATCTCACGCCTCCAACAGTGTTCAGCCCACACACATTCTGCCCAGCCACCAAAATGGCTGCCATTTTCCCATCTTGAGCCCATAAATTGTCCAAAATCACCATTGTCCCTTATGTCTAAAAATACCACTTTTTACCCCACTTTTTACACATTTTACCCCAAAACATCATTATTACACCCTATAATTTACCCCTATTTGCCATTTTATAATTAATTATATTAATTTAATCAATTTAAATTGATTATTTTAATACTCATTTTTTGCTATAAATAAGGGAGTTTAGGTGTCCATTTTGGGGGAGGTTACTATACCATAATTTCTACACATTCAAAACCTCTCAATTTTCTTCATCTTCTTCTTCTTCTTTTGGTTATTTTTCTATGTATTTTTAGAGGAAATTTTGGGGGTTCATCCTCCAAATTTTCCTATTTATGTTTGTAATTTTTAGTTTGTATTTGCTATTTTAGTTATGAGTTTCTAATCTTTTTAAGATTATTAAGGTGATGATGAAACAATTTGTAACTAGATAGTGTTTATTTTGTATGTTGATTTCCCATTTTGTGCAACAAAGTTTATGGAATTTTCTTCTTCAAATATCTTCTTTCATCTTAAATATCATGTATTTTGGATTGTTAGCACATATTTACACTTTGTTCTTCATTAGTGCAAAAACATAATATTCTTTGTGTAAGATGTGTCATTAAATTGTACACATCCATGCTTAGAACAAAAATATTATGTTTTGACTTATAAATAATGTTCATTGATTTATTTGTTATTTCATTAGATTGATTTACATTAAATGCTTTGAAATTATAATTTTGAAAAGTGAAGAAAAATCTTATCTTTTTAAGAAGTAATTTGTGCTTAAAATTATAAATCTATTTGGAAAATGATAGTTTGATTTATTTTAACTATCATTAAAACTTGAGAATCAATATACTTATAAATATTATTGAACTTATATTTTGTGGATTCTAATCCTTAATAATCTTATTTTACTATCTTGATTTCTATTATTAATTTATGTTTATATATTGTCTTTAATATCTTTATTATTATCTTTTAGTTTATTTTCTTGTCACAAATTCTCATCAATCTTTGGGGCTAGGTTAGAATTTATTAATTTTGATTTAAAATAATTTCCTTTTCGATTTTAGACAACTCCTTTGGGTTCGACCTCGTGCTTACACGAACACTATTCTATAAATACGATCCGTGCGCTTGCGAGTATAAATATTTAAAACATACTCGTTTTGGGTCTATCACAGACCATAGTAGATTAGAGCCCTGTTGACGCCTTTTTTCGTCAACAATGAATATAGAGCACGTAAACAATAATTAGTTAAGGCCATAAAAATATAATAACACAAACATGATTTTTTACGTGGTTCAGCAGTTAACTCTGCCTAGTCCACGAGTCTTTTTTATTAGAACTCAAGATGATTTCTGGAAATTCTTCAAGAATGAATTCTCCAGAGTTTCTCTCAAGATCACAAAATTTCGGTCCCTTTCAAAGGTACATGACTTCTCTATTTATAGAGGAAGTCTCAGAATACTATCCCACACGTTCAGAGAAGTTATTCTGTATATAAATAAATTTAATGGCTTTAATAGCCTGTAACTCCTATATACAAGGAAACGTCCCCTGAAGACCAGGGGGCGTATAACTGAATAATAAATATCCCTTTATTATAGGGAATTTACAACAATAAATGTAGATTGCGTCTCCCCAAAATGACTCACTAAGATATTCAAAGTTATCAATCTACATCGTCAATGCTGTGCCAACCCAGGTCTCTTAATGACTTTCGAGTTATAGTATTTTCCCCGAGATCATGTGGCTTCGAGCTCATACTTATGTCAGGCTCGGAACCCCTGATCCGAGGTCATCTGAGAATAGACGTACTTCGATGTCTGTCTTTCGAGCTTGTGAGGATTTCGAGGCTACCATCTTCGAGGTTGCCCCTGCTTTGTAGGTTTGGTGCCTAGGTTGCGAACACGTGTTCTAGGCATTACGAGCCCATACCTGACGAATCCAGCTTTCGAGATCACAATTCTTAAGGCTCGAAATCTGGGTGTAACATTTTGCCCCCTCAAAAGTATTTGTTCGAATCCTATGAGAAGGAAACTTTTGAACTACTTTCTTCGGGAACCGCACCGTCACACATACTTGAGGGTGGACACGTGTCAGTTGGGTATTGCTCATCCAAGGTACTCGAGTACCTTGGAAATCTACCCACGATCGTTCGCCTGCTACCTTTTCGATACCATCTTGTCATTTGTCCCTGCCCGTCGGATTTTTTAAGGATTCTGGCCAATGGCTCAGATCATTCCTTCTATTATCATTTCTGATAGCCTATATATAAGGCTTCAGTCATCTTCTTCCCCTCATTTCTACGTTTACCAGAGAAAAAAGAAAAGAGATAAAACCAGAAGCCATCCTAGAGAGCTTTTTGCTTTTGCTTGTTCTCCCAGCCAAAGAAACAAAGGGCCGCCAGCTTGTTCGAGATCGTGAGGTTATACCTGTAGCCTCTCCTTCGATCAACGATTTCTCTGCAATCGCCATCACTGTGTAAGTATCTGACGATCTTTACGTTTTTCCTTATGTCGGTTTCTGTCTTTGTTGCTCTCTTATTTTTGGGAATGTCCTGGTTTATTTTTTAGTTTGGCACGCTAGGAGGCTTTGACTGATAGGCTTTTAAGTTTAAGTTTCCACGCTAGGTTTAAGTCACTGGTTCCAAATCTAGTTTTGATGTAGAACAAACTCAAACAAGGTCTCTTTTTTCTGGGTTTTCAAAATTTAAAAGCCATATCTTGCACACCAAGATATCGGATACAAAATCTTGGTTTTGAAGAATGCACGATACCCAAAAATACAATTTGTAAACAACCGCCACCTTTTTCCCTGATATTTCGGGATTCTCAAAAATTAAATCCACTTCCTTCCCTTTTACATGAAATACACGTCATGACACTTAATCAGGTCTCCAGGATCGAACTCGTCTCGTACCCGAGCATTCCCGAGCTTGTTCCACCAAGCTCGGTAGTATTAATTCCTTGCTTGCATGGCCCTCACCATTTTTTCTTTCTTGCTAGATGTCACAGAATCTGGAAAGACGGTGGGGGTCACCGCTGGCAATTCCATACTCGCCAAAAACTCCGAGCCCAGAATCGCTGTTTGCTCGGAACCAACGTCTGATTCGTGAATACGATCTCGTGCGTGAACAGGAAAAAACCCGAGCTCACTATCGCCGCTAAATCGTCGAGGTCATAGAAAAGAAGAGGAGAATCCTTCGAGAGGCTCTTTATCCGAAATTTGATTCAGGGCCCAGGCTGATCCCCCTCGACCCTAGGCTAAAAGTGACCATCGCGTACCACCCGGGAGAGCTCCAATTCTCACTGATGGGGGAGCCCTCTACCTCGCAGCCAAGGAGGGAGTTCTTCGAGGTCGAGCACTACTGGAGCTCGGTTACCTCGCTAGGTCAGATAAATGATATCCTGGCCTTCCACGGTCTCAAACTGTCAGGCTCCTTAAGGTGTCGAGCTCTTACTTCTAGCGAGCGAAGCTGCTATGCTTCAGGAGATGGAAATCCTGATAACAAGCTGAGGTACGCGGCTTGGAGCCAGGAGCATATGAAGGCAGGAGCGTTACTGCCTTTGAAGTCTTTCTTCAAGGACTTCATGGACTTTGTTGGGTTGGCTCCATTCCAGCTCAACACTAATTCGTATAGGGTTCTGTCCGCCCTGAATTCGATTTATAACGAGCTGAAGTGGGAAGGACCCACGCCAGCAGAGATCTTGTATCTCTTCTGTTTGAAAAGCAATCCCTCTCGAGCTCGGGGAGGAGATGGCTTTTATTATCTTTCGAGCTACCCAAAGGAGAAAAAAATGTTTGAGGATCTTCCCAATCATCCTCCTGATTTTAAGAAGGCCTTCTTCTGGACGGATGGCCTGTCTCCGTCACGATGCTATTCGTTCAGACGGATCCGTAAGTGCCCCACCTCCTTTATCTGTGTGCTCGAACATTTATCTACAGGCTTATACTTAGTTGAAATGTGTTTTATTTTCCAGCCAACTATCGTCGTCCCACTCCTTCTGACAACATGAAGGAGCGTAAGGAGATCCTGCTTCGACTCCCTTATGGCAAGAGATCGCTCTCGTATCTTCTGCATGAAGATAAACTTTGAGCTTGCGGGCTCTTGGGAGATGGTCAGTCCACCTCGGACTGGTCTAACAAAAAATATGCCTGCTGGGAGCTTGTGCCCTTGCCAACAGGCATCCTCCCCCCGAGGAGGGAGGTGAGGCCCCCGCCTCCAGTTCGCCGAAGGAGCCCGCAAGCAGGGAACGAGGCCAACGACGAAGCCTCGAGCTCGGGCTCGGATGATCAAGGTACAATCATCCTAAGCTCGAAAATGTGGTCCCCCACCTTGTTAAAGCACAAACCCGATAGGCTAGTTCTGTGCGAAGACGATAGGAACCACTTTTATGTGTGGACTTGGGTAGATGAACGGGTTCATAGGTTCGATAACTGGCTCGGGCAATACGATACTATGTATAGCCTGAACGAGGTATGGAACGGAATAGCCGTCCAATATGGGACCAATGATTATAGGGACCTTTCGAGGTTGACATCCACATATAAGGAAGGTACTCCCCCCGCCTCTTCTGAAGATGGGGGAATTTCATGGTCTCCGAGCTCAAGCTCGGGGGAGAGTTCCAGTTAGGTCTTTCTCTACTTGGTTTTTTTTTTATATCTTCCAAGCTTGTTAGAACTATGCTTAACCTCGATTGGAACTGTGCAGGTGTTATGGATTCCGACCTTGACGTCGTGCTCTTCAGCGATGAGGGGGCTCAAAAGAGCAAGCGCCCGAGAGGCTCGCAGAAATCAGATCGACCATCTAAAATCCCCAGGCACACTGAGAAGACCCCATCGGCTCAAACCGCTGCGAGCATAGCCGAGGATCCGAATGCTCAGGTCAATGCATTTGTCTCGACCGCGCCTGCCACGCTTCCTCTAGCCGCAACTCTCCCAACACTAGGCCGACCCCCGAAGAAACCCTCAATCTCCAAGGCACTCCTACCTTCGGCCTGACCTCATGTCGAAGAGTTCATGCTTGATGGCACTGCTGGAACCCACGGAGCCGTACCTGGCTCGGACGTCCTTTCTCGAGTGGGTCAGAATCTTTCAGGATTCAGCGCTGACCACTGGGATTTTGTGAATAAGGCCCCAGACTGTAATACTCTCTATGATAAGAGTATTGAACTTACTATTGCGGTAATTTTTGCCACTCACCTTTAATTGCTTATGTCTTGGCTTGTGCTCTAATTCAATCTTTGTGTTTCAGGCCCTTGTCGTCTCGGCACAGCTTAATTATAAGCTGACCAATGAGGTGCACACGAGCATATCTCTGGCCCAAGAGTCGATGGATCTCCAGCTTAAAACGGCTGATGAACTCAAAGACTCGAAGGCCGAGCTTGAAAAGATGAAAACTCGTCTTGCGGAGCTGCAGAAGGCTAATGCCAAACTCGAGGAGGAGAAAACTGCCATTTTCGAGATAATTGAAAATGAGAAGGCCCGCCTCCTTAATGATTTCAAAGAGAAGAAGGAAAAAGCGATCGACCAAGCCATGTACAAGATTTGGGTCGATAATTCCGACCTCGACACCAGCTTCCTAGGTCCTCTTGAGGCAAAGTTTGTAGAGCGGTGGAATGCCCGACTTGAGGCGGATGAGGTTGCTCGGGAGGCTGCTCAGAAGGATAGTCATGCTATTTGTCCTGAGGGGTCTAGCGCTACTGATGCTGAGAAGGCCAAGGGAACGACTCCTTCTTGAACCTCACCTCGGGGCTGCGTTCTTTTATTTTTGTAATTGCTTTAATTTATGCCCGTAGGGCTGATACAATTTTTTTTTATTTTAATACATATGCTTTACATTTCTTGGTTTGAAATATTTTGCACATTTTATATTAAAGTCATGTATGTTTGTTTATTCGCACAAACATAGTCTGGGTTTAGGCTCGAGGTTCAATGCCTTTATGCACAATTTGCTCGAATTACCCGCTTCCAATCTCGTTATTCGTCAAGATCGGATATTACTTCAACCATGAACTTCGAAAGTACTTGTATGGTGTGTAATACGAACGGTTTAGTTATATCTCATTTTTTAGTTACTTTTTCTCGTCCTCGGTTAGCCCTCCGAGGTTGAGAGTTTGAAACTATTTTTTATAAGATACTCCAGCCTCGATCTCGACTTAACTCGAAGTAGGTTTATGTTCCAACTTATCATCGATTAGTTTTAGCTGGTTTGCTCCAAACCTTTTAAGGTCGTGATTGGTTTGTAATCCATACACTTATATGTTTTTTTTTAATGATTTGGTTATATCCAAATTACCTTAGCCCGCGCATTTGGTTACATCCAAACACTTGTATGTTTTTGACAGCTTGGTTATATCCAAACCATCCCAACTGGTGCATTTGGTTCTCTCCAAACGCTTGCATGTATTTCGTGTATGTTATTTTATTTTTCAAGCTGATGGTATATGAAGGTGCTATACCTAACTTCTTGAATCAAGAATTGATCTACTAGAACAAAACAGACAATTAAAGCAAAGTAAAATCACACATAGAATTTTACAAGCTTCATCTGCACTGGAACAAATTCTAGCCGACTAGTGCTTGGATCGAGTAAGATGTAACTTTCACTAATAAATCCAATGTTAATTACAATGACTAGTTCAGAAATGAAATCAACATCTTTACAATACAAAAGTTACAGATTACCCTAAAAACTTGAATAACCACTCAAGAACAGTTTCCAAATCCCTTGGAACTTATGAATCGAATTCCTCGATTCAAAAACACTCAAGATCCCCTCGAGCAAGCTAGTTGAATCCCTCTACTAGCCAGATCCGAACTCCCTTCGAATCAGATCAGAACCTCCCACAGCTCTACAACAAGCTTCACCTCCAACAATGGTGAACCTGCAAAAAACACAAGAAAGAAAGAAGAAACGAAGAGAGAGAAAACCAAGATTCTGTTTTCTCACCAATGACAAACTAGCTGAAAAAAAGGGTTAGGTTGTTAGGAACAGATTAATCTATTTATAGCAACCCTAACCACTAACTAATCAACTAAACAAACAGCTAACAAGATTTAACACGTTTCCAATTAAACCAACAATAGCTGACGTGTACTTATTAATCTGCAGCACCCAGTAGATGTAACTGGAGACTAAGTAGTACTAACAGAGACAACATATGCAATATACAATTCAAAGACTGAACAACAAACCCTGCAGATGAAATAACACAGACATATTTTGACATTCATATAAAAAAGGCTGTTACAATCTCCCCCTTGGAAAAATATGATCACTGATAAACAGCCAACAGAGCAACACTAAAAAGAGATTACCAACAGACCCATAATATCTCAATCTTGCACAAATAAAACTAACTCAGTCAGAAAAGATTCAAAATACATCCAAGCAAGATGAGAAACAAAAGAACCAGAAAAAAAACAGTCTTTGATACAATATTAAGCAGAAACAACTAAACATAAAATTCCCAAACTCTCCCCCTTCAGGGATCAGATTTCTTTATACCAAAACGAGTCTTAGGAACACGCCTTTGAAACACTCTGGGAACACCATCAGCAGTCAGAGCAGCTAGAGTGATGTCGAACGAACGCTCCCCCTGAACCTGTGGACCATCAGCAGCAGAAGCAAGTACAGCATCCAGAGCAGGAGCAACATGAAATAACTCCCCCTGAGTATGTGCAACTGGATGGACAGTAGCAGAGGCAGATGGAACACACTCCCCCTGAGTTTGTACAACTGTTGCAGCAGGAACCACTGAAGTTGTATCTGGAGCAACAGGAGCTGCATTAGGAACCACTAGAGTGGCATCAGAAGCACCTAGAGTGTGATCAGAAACCAATGGAGACTCATTACAAGAAACAGACCCTGGATGAGATGCTTTGGATCCAGACAGATGCACCAATACAGTCTCTCGAAGAGAAGACACCATTTGAGACATGGAGGCCTCAAATGCCCTCTGTCATTTCTGATCTTCATCATATCTCTTCTCAAAGGCTGCAAATCGATTTACAAATTGAACTTGCCAACTGGAAGGAGCAAGGTCTTTGATCGTAGTAACAGATGCAACTGGAGTTTGAGAAGATGGATCTGGAGTGGACGGAAGTAGGAGGCAGAACCTGTTTGGACTTAAGAGCTTTGCAAGACTTTCCAAAGGATGGAACAGCTAAAGGCACGTCATGAAGAGTCAGTGTTGGACCACCTCTTAAGGCAATTTGATGAACTAGGCAAGGAAACGGGAGAACATTCCTTGTTCCCGTGGCTAAAGCAGCATCCACAATCTTTCCAAAAATAAGGGCAGGCAAATCAATAGAGACCCCAGTACCAACAACAAATAAGAACTTACCAATCTCAGTTGTGATGGAAGTGGTATGCGTATTTGGAAACCAGTTATTCAAGGCAGTGCGATGAAACACCTTGTAAAAATGAGATAGAGTCGGAACAGGCAGATCACCATTACCCCATTCAAAAGAATCAGAACCAGTTAGAGAAACCGCCATTTCAAGCTTAGACGGTGTAAATTTAGGATTAAAGTCAGGAGACAACTCTTTTCGAACAGACAACACCCTGAACATAATTGAGGAAGAAAAAGGAAAACGTTTACCCCGAATGTAGGCTCGGTACTTGAGAGCACTATTTTCATTAATGATCCTTTTATAATTATTGGCATAGAACTCACGGACAAGTGTCGGACAAGGTGTTGTGAGATTGGTAACAGTGTTGAGCCACCCCCGAGATTCTATTAAGGCTTTATGGAGGGGAAAATCATCAATAACAACATTGTATTCAAACCACAATTTTCTCTGAGAAACCTCATCCCTATAACGCAGTAGTTTATGGTCCAAGCAAAAAGGATGGGTAGGCTGACTATGGTGGAGAGTGATAGTGATTGGAGGGACAGAGGATGCAGCTGGAGCCCTAGAAGTTTTCTTGGGTCGCTTAGGCTGAGGCGTTGGTGAAGACGGAGGTGCTTTTCTTTTCGATGATGGGGTGGGTTTGGATGTGGAGGGTTTGGAGGGATTGGGTGAGGACAGTGGGGTGGATGGACTGGACGAGGCAAGAGACGACCTAGTAAAACGTTTAGGAAATGAACTAAGTGGAGAGCTCATACCTTTGGGTGAAAGAGGCGAACCCGTGGTGGAGGAGGACGATGGTGAGGGTGACCGTACTGGAGGCGAACCCGTGGGTGAAGGAGGCGACGGCTGAATGGGAACAATGGCCACGGATAGGGACGGAGAAGACGCCGGAGGAGGGGGAGGCCGAAAAGGCCGATTGGCATTTTTGGTTTTCACCATTTTTTTTTTTGTAAATTAAACTGAGAAGAAGAGGAGTCAGACTCTAAACACAAATGAGGAAGCAAAATGAATAACACTATTGAGATATATAGGCGTGAACACACAAAAAATGAAATGACTCATTTACCCTTTTCCTTTTAAAATTCTTATTTATTTATTTTTCTTGTTTAGAACTCAACAGACTAATAGCGTTCCCAAAAATGAATTGAAGGCACTCAAGAACAGTTTCCAAATCCCTTGGAACTTATGAACCAAATCCCTCGATTCAAAAACACTCAAGATCCCCTCGAGCAAGCTAGTTGAATCCCTCTACTAGCCAGATCTGAACTCCCTTCGAATCAGATCAGAACCTCCCACAGCTCTGCAATAAGCTTCACCTCCAACAATGGTGAACCTGCAAAAAACACAAGAAAGAAAGAAGAAACGAAGAGAGAGAAAACCAAGATTCTATTTTCTCACCAATGACAAACTAGCTGAAAAAAAGGGTTAGGTTGTTAGGAACAGATTAATCTATTTATAGCAACCCTAACCACTAACTAATCAACTAAACAAACAGCTAACAAGATTTAACACGTTTCCAATTAAACCGACAATAGCTTACGTGTATTTATTAATCTGCAGCACCCAGTAGATGTAACTGGAGACTAAGTAGTACTAACAGAGACAACATATGCAATATACAATTCAAAGACTGAACAAAAAACCCTGCAGATGAAACAACACAGACATATTTTGACATTCATATAAAAAAGGTTGTTACAGTATATATACCAATGATGCCCCCTTAATATCCTATGAGTGTGACCATAGGTTATTAAATTAAGAGAGATTGCAAAAATAAAGAAAAACATAACATATTGAACGAAATAAATCTTTATTTGATGAGATCTTAAAGTAGAAAAAATAGTACAGATAAACAAGCATGGTTACAGGCAACATCCTTCCTACAATATTGATAATAAGGTCTTAGGTGTTCGCCATTCCATGCTCGCGGTACCAGGCTCCCATCCAATCTCGCTAGCTTGTAGACACTTGGTCAGATGACTGACTCTATTTGGTAAGGCCCTTCCCAATTTGGCCCGAGCACGCCAGCTGCTGGATCTCGCGTTGCCAAAAATACACGCCTTAGCACCAGATCTCCCACACCGAACTTTCGATCTCAAACCCTCTTGTTGAAGTACCTGGTAGCTCGTTGCTGGTAGGCAGCGTTCCTCAGCTGAGCTTCGTTTCTTCTTTCTTCGATCAAGTCTAAGGTTTCTTCGAGCTGAGTGTGGTTTGAGCTTTGGTCATAAGTGTGAGTTCGAATTGTAGGGATTTCGACCTCAATAGGCAACATAGCTTCGCAACCGTATGCTAGAGAGAACGGGGTATGTTTCGTTGATGTTCGAGCTGTGGTCCTATATCCCCATAGGACTTTGGGCAATTCTTCGGGCCATCTTCCCTTTGCTTCCTCCAACTTTTTCTTTAGCGAACTCTTGAGAGTTTTGTTTACAGCTTTGACCTGGCCATTCGCCTGAGGATGAGCTACTGACGGAAAACTCTTTATTATTCCATTCTCCTCACAAAAGTTAGTGAACAAGTCGCTATCGAACTGGGTTCCGTTGTCGGATACAATTTTCCTCGGCACCCCATATCGACATACGATGTTCTTTACCACGAAGTCAAGGACCTTTTTGGAAGTTATTGTTGCTAATGGTTCAGCCTCTGTCCACTTTGTGAAGTAATCTACGGCGACTACAGCATACTTCACGCCGCCCTTGCCAGTTGGGAGAGAGCCTATGAGGTCGATTCCCCATACCGCAAAGGGCCATGGGGAAGTCATCATGGTCAACTAGGATGGTGGAGCTCAAGGAATCGTGGCGAACCTCTGGCATTTATTGCATTTCTTTACATACTCGAAAGAATCCGATTTAATGGTAGGCCAGAAATAACCTTGACGTATGATTTTCTTGGACAGGCTATGCCCCCCGGTATGGTCTCCACAGAACCCTTCATGAATTTCTTCAATGATCTTCTTGGCTTCGGGTGGAGTCATGCACCGAAGTAATGGCATGGAATATCCCCTTCTATACAGCTTTCCGTCCAAAATGGTGTAACGGGGAAGTTGATACATTAACTTTCGAGCCTGGTTCTGATCTTTTGGAAGGACTCCGATCTCGTGATATTCGACTATCGGGGTCATCCAGGTAGGCTTAGACTCAATCATACACACGTCTTCCTCCTCCAGCTCGTTAATGCTAGGTGCCGAGAGGTGTTCTATTGGCACAATGTTTAGCTCATCATTCTCGGCGGAAGTAGCGAGCCGAGCTAAGGCATCTGCATTTGAGTTTTTCGCTCAGGGAACCTGTTCGATCACATAAAACTCGAAATGTTCCAATGCGGATTTTGCCTTCTCTAAGTAAGCTGCCATTTTTGCGCCACGAGCCTGGTATTCTCCCAAGATTTGGTTAACCACAAGCTGGGAGTCGTTGTAGCAATGTATTGCTTTAGCTTTGAGCTCTTTGGCTATACGTAGTCCCGCCAGTAAAGCCTCATATTCGGCCTCGTTATTCGATGCATTGAAGTCGAATCTTAAGGCTGAATGAAATCTGCTCCCTGCGGGAGTAATCAAAATGACCCCTGCCCCCGATCCATTTTCATTAGATGACCCATCGATGTAAAGTTTAAACAGCACGTGGGCCGGGGTTATAACTTCATCGTTGGTCATGCCAGTACATTCCACTATAAAGTCTGCTAATGCCTGTGCCCTAATGGTCGTCCTCGGGTGGTAGGTGATCTCGAATTGTCAGAGTTCAACCGCCCATTTAAGAAGTCGACCTGAAGCCTTCGGTTTAGACAAGACTTGCCTAAGCAGTTGATCAATCAATACATGGATGGGGTGCGCCTGAAAGTAGGGTCGAAGTTTACGAGATGAATGAATTACGCTGAGAGCTAGCTTCTCCATCAAGGGGTATCTTGTAATGCCCCGATTTTCCTAATAAGGGTTAGGACCTTGATTAGGAGGCAGGGAGGGCCATAATTGAGTTATGATGATATTTAATGATCGTATGCATGTTTATGTGAATTATATTATCATATGATGGTAAATGCATGCATATGGGTGTATTTATGATTATAAGGGTATCTTAGTAATTTGGCCACTGTGGGCGTAATTATGTATTTTGGGTGCATGGTTGTGATTAATTAATATAGCCACATTATAAGGTGGATTGGTTCGAGCTATTCGGCATGAGACGATCATGAAATGTAAGTGTTCGGTCTAGTCATAACGGGTTTAAGTTCGGTGCTTGGGTGAGTCTCGGGGTCATTTTGATGATTAGAACATTACTGAGAATTAAAGGGTAATGGGATATGATTTATTGGCATTTGAGAATATTGAGAATAGCAGGAATTTGAGGGTGTTAATTATAATTAACGAGATAGGTTGGAAAGGACGATTTTTCCCTTGGGAAGGCTTTAGAAACTTTTAACGACCTAGGGGCATTTAGGTCATTTGGTTTGGATTTATATTGACTTTTAAGGCTGTAGAATTCATAACAAAAACAGAGCATTATCCTCATCTCCTTCCTTCTCTCCCGTACATGTTTTTCCCTTCATTTTCCTTTGAATTTTGAGAACCCAAACCGAGGCAACAAGCTAGGAGATCAAAGGTGGGAGCTTAGAAATTAGCTCAACCATTGAAGAGAGTTTAATCCCAAGTTTGAGGTGACCGCTAAAGGACTAAAAGTTGATTGTTCTCAAGGGTCGTTCTCTTATTGGTTCTAGCTCGAATCTGAGGTAAGAAAACTGCACCCTGTGTATATGTGACATGCATGGCTATTCTTGATACATGTTGGTTGATTATTAAACGTAACATGCATGGCTATTATTGGTGCATGTTGGATTGTTAAATATAATGCATATGATGCATGAGAAATATGTGATTGGGACATGCTTTATATACTGAGTATGGTATCATTCAGAGCTTGAGCCTCTATATTCGTGCATAGTCCTAATTGTACTAGTACTTGTTAGGTAAGCATGCTGAATACCTTGTTATGGATATTGGATATGTGATATATGTTTGGTGGCATGGCTTACTTGTGTGTGGCACTGACTTACTAGTCAGAATCGGCAATGGTATTAGATCCATCTGTGAAGCTGTGATTTACTAGTCAAGTTCACAATGGATTGAACACTGGTCATGTTTTACTAACCTAATAGTTAGAAATGGCATAGCGTTGTGAACGCCGAGCCAAATGAAGATTAGATCTAATCGATACCAGCAAGAATGACTCATATGGGGTATTAACGCTGGACCGACCATAAGGTCGACGAAATTATAAGCGCTTGGCTAGTCTGAGACTAGTTATTCAGAGCCAGGGCATATGACCCGGTGACTGTTTGTCACATGGCTAGGGAATGCTGTTCCATAGTTATGACTCCAGAGTCAGGAGGAAGGTTATGTTGGTGACTAATCACCATGCACCTATCCTGCTAAATCTAGTGAGATGCTCACTTATTTGTTAAGCCCTGGTGATCTTATCGTCACATGGCTAAAGGGTGTTGTCCCCATATTTGTGACTTTTGTGTTAGTCACCTATTTGTTTGGACTGTTGGTCCTGAATAAGTAATACAATCACAGTTGATATTATATCATGTTATATTGTGTTTTCTTGCTGGGCTTCGGCTTACGGGTGTTATGTGGTGCAGTTAAAGGCAAAAGAAAGCTGGACCATCCTTGAGTTGGAGAGCTTAGGTGATGAGGTGTACATATGCAGCTGCTCGCCCACCACGGCCGAGGTTGAGAAGGAACTAGGGTTAAACCCTGTTTTGCCGCATAGAACGGCCTGTTGTAAATATTTTCTTGTAATAGACTCTAAAATTATAATTTTGTGATCCCAACATATATATTAAACGTTCTAAGGAAACGTTACATCTTATCCAAAGTTTTAATCCCTAAATCGCTAATCATATTTAGTTACACGATTTTGGCCAAATGACTCGATTAGCGAGTTTAGCACTGTTTACAAGGCACACCGTAACGGTCCCTAGAGTTGGGGCGTTACATATCTTGACTCTGCCCCCAGTAATCTTTTGCTAATGTATTATACGGGTCTCTGTACCTTTTCTTCTTCTCGCACGAGCACTGCACTTATTGCGTGTTCGGTGGTGGAAAGATATAAGTACAGCACTTCTCCCGTAATAGGTTTTGATAAGATGGGGGGGTTCTACGAGGTGCTTTTTAAGCTCCTGGAAGGCCAGCTCGCACTCCTCCGTCCATTCAAATTTCTTGCCTCCCCTCAAAAGGTTGAAAAACAGAAGACAACGGTCTGTAGATTTCGAAATAAACCTACTTAGTGCCGCCATCCTGCCGGTCAAACTTTGGACATCTTTGTGTCTTCGAGGTGAGGGCATGTCGATCAGGGCCTGGATTTTGTCTGGGTTAGCTTCTATTCCATGAGCGTTTACAATAAAGCCCAGGAATTTTCCTGATGATACCCCGAAGGTGCACTTCTGAGGATTTAGTTTCATGTTATACTTCCGGAGCACGCCAAAGCACTCTTCGAGGTCGTCAACATGGTTATCGTTAAGTTGAGACTTGACTAGCATGTCATCAACATAAACTTCCATGTTGTTCCCTATTTGCTCCGAAAACATCATATTCACGAGTCGCTGGTATGTGGCCCCAGCATTTTTGAGCTCGAATGGCATGACATTATAACAGTATAGCCCCTTGTCCGTTATGAAGCTCGTATGTTCCTGGTCGGGGGCATGCATGGGAATCTGGTTATATCCAGAATAGGCATCCATGAACGACATTAGTCCATGCCCCGCCGTGGCATCCACGAGCTGGTCAATTCTCGGTAAGGGAAAACAGTCCTTCGGGCAAGCTTTGTTGAGGTCTGAATAGTCAATACAGGTTCGCCACGTCCCATTAGGTTTTGGGACCAACACCGGATTGCCCACCCAGTCAGGGTAAAAAGCATCCCTAATGAACCGGTTTGCTTTTAACCTGTCGACCTCCTCCTTCAGTGCCTTTTTCCTGTCGTCATCCAGCTGTCTTCGCTTTTGTTGCTTTGGAGGGAAGCTTTTATCAATATTTAGCGTGTGGCTCGCTATGTTCGAACTTATTCCTACCATGTCCGAATGTGACCATGCGAAGACATCCTGGTTTCTCTTCAAAAAGCAAATTAGTTGCTATTTGGTTTCTTCCTGGAGGTGTTTTCCAACCTTTACCTTTTTCAAGGGATCGGACTCTTCGAGCTGGATCTCTTCGAGCTCTTCTAACAGTTCAAGCTCAACTTTCTCCTCAACCCTCGAATCGATTTTTTCATCAATCTCCAAGACCGTCCTATCTTTATTCTTAACAATGATGAGTGCCTGTGCGCTCGTCTGTTTCTTTCCTCTTAAGGAAATGTTGTAGCATTCCCTTCCAGCCAACTGGTCTCCCTTCAATGTCCCGATGCCACTGGGGGTCGAGAACTTAACGGCTAGATGCCTTACAGACGAAACTGCCCCCAGCCCAACCAGGGCGGGTCTTCCGAGCAGCACGTTGTAAGCCGAGGGTAGGTCTACTACTACGAACTCCATCATCTTGGTTGTTGAGACTGGGTAGTCTCCCAAGGTTACGGGGAGTTCGATGGATCCCATGCAAGCGGTCCCTTCTCCTGAAAAGCCGTACAGTGTTGTTGCACATGCTTTCAGGTCGCGAAGAGTGAGTCCCATTTTCTCCAAGGTGGCTTTGTAAAGAATGTTAACCGAGCTCCCATTGTCTATGAGAACCCGGTGAACTCTCTTATTTGCGAGCTGGAGAGTGATGACCAGTGGGTCATGGTGAGGAAACTGGACATGAGACGCGTCGTCCTCAGTGAAGGTTATTGGCTGGGATTCAATCTTTTGATTTTTTGGAGCCTTGGGTTCGGGTTCATAAGGAGACCCGTCCCCAGTTTTTAGCTCGTTCACATATCTTTTTTGAGCGTTTTTGCCCATGCTCGCGGGATGAGGCCCTCCCGAGATGGTTATCACGTCTTCTCCATCAATTGGAGGGGGCCTATCTTCTTCCCTAGCTCGGGAATTGTTGTTTTGTGCGGGCTGCGGCGCAGCTGTCCTCTGGCTCGCAAACGCTTGATTAGTATTTTGGTTTTTGACATATTGTCTTAAATAACCTCTCGAGATTAATCCTTCGATCTCATCTTTCAGCTGTCGACATTCATCAATAGTATGCCCGGTGTCTCTGTGAAATCGGCAATATTTGCTGGAGTCCCTCTTGGACTTCTGATTTCTCATTGGGTCTGGACGCCTGAAGGGGACCTGGTTTTCATTAGCCAGGTATATGTTCTCCCGAGACTCGTTGAGCTTGGTGTACACTCTGTACACGGAGAAATATCTCTCCCCCTTCTTTTTCTTTCCTCCCTCGCGGGGTTACTCCCTTCGTTCTTTTTTCTCTTGGAAGGGTTTTCCGCAGCAGGCTTTGAAGCTGGTGGGTCCGTTGAGGTTGAGGCAGAGTTTACGTTTATCGTTGTAGTTACGGGCTGGGAAGTCACATTAAGTGTCGACCTCGCTTCCTCTACATTGACAAACATCTATGCTCGTTTGTTAAACTCAGTTAAGGACCTCACCAGTTTTCTCTTCATGTCGTCCCAAAGAGCACTTCCTGGCATTACTCCAGCTTGGACAACCATTAGATGACCGCTGTCATCCACATTTCGACCTCGGGCAACTTCCAAGTTAAACCTTGTAAGGTAACTTTTCAATGTCTCACCTGGCTGCTGCCGAACGTTAGTCAGAGTTGATGCCTCAGGTTTAACCCCCATCATGGCCCTAAACTGCTTCTTGAAGTCTTTAGACAGCTGATCCCAAGAAGTTATTGAGTGTCTTCTATATTTTTTGAACCAGCTTTTGGCTGGTCCTGTCAACGATGCTGGAAATAACATGCATCTGAGCTCGTAACCCATGTTACTTGCTCTCATTATGGTATTGAATGTACTCAAATGGCTGTATGGGTCGGACTTTCCCTCAAACGTTGGGACATGAGGGATCCGAAATCCTTGGGGGAACGAAGTGTTGGAAATATGGGGAGCAAACGGTTCAAGCTCCTCGTCAGAATCTTCATATCGACCCTGACCTTGCTCATTTTTCAAGAGCCTGAAGGCCTTTTCTAACTGATCAATTCTTTCATGGACTGGGTCCGCGAGGGGTATTGTCTGAAATTGGTTGTCGTCGATCACAATTCCAGGTTCGCGTCTCCGCAGAGGGTCTTTACGCCTATTTAAGCGATCCCTCAGGTCTGGGTTTATCGGGTTAACATTACCCCGATTCTGATTCAAGTGTTCCCGTAAGTCAGAGCGATTCCTGCGGCTCCCAGTATTCTTTCGACCTCGATCATGCATGCTGACTGATCTGGTGTCTCCCGAGTCGTCACTGGTAATACTTGTCGCATGATTATTTCGAGATGGGTTTTTTTCGTGCCGCCTCGTTTCTGTAGTGCGAAATCGGGACGTTTGACTTTTTTTAGATAGGGCGCCTCTCCGCTCCCGGAAAGCTTCCCTGTTCCCCTGTCTCCTCCATGCATGTATTTCATCCTCATCTCGAACTGGTTGAGCATTCCTGCGAGGAGGAGAAGGATATCTTATAGGCGATGGAGGGAATCGTATGGGTGACGATGGCTGCCACCCATTTCTTGGCCTGGACGGTCCGGAGTTTGCCCGAGATGGGTTGGTTGCATTCTGTGTGTTCCATAAGACTTGAGTCCGAGCCTCTGTAGGGGCTCGGTTGTTCTCAGTTCCCCCTGGTACCTCCGCAGGTGGATTGACCGGGGACCTAGCTCGGGTACTTTTCTGGGGTCTCAAGGGAGCGGATGGCTCTGCTGGTGCCGGAGGTTGTTCCGGCCTTCTTGTGGCAGCATTCTTTGGTGGACGCCCACGAGGCCTGCAGGGAGGAACATGCACGTCCCTCAGAGGAGGAGCTTGGTTTTCACGCGGAGGCGGGGGCTGAGCCGCCTGCACCTCTACGGCTATCCTTGCTAACTCCTCATTCCGCTTGTTGGCTTCTGCCAACTGCTGTTTCAGCTACCGGTTTTCAAGTTCCACAATGGGAACGTACTGCTCAGGATTGTAATACATATCCTCATCCCTTGGAGGTGCGGGTGGTCCCTGAGAATCGGAGGACTCGCTTCTCTCTTCAGCAACCGAGTCTACCATTGGCTGTTTCGCAGGGCGTCTCAGATAGTTTTCTTCAGGAACGTTAGCGGCCATAACTTGTTCAGGGACTGAATGCTTAAGGCTCTCAATGAAAGCACCGAACTGTTGACGCCGTTTTTCGTCAACAATGAATATAGAGCACGTAAACAATAATTAGTTAAGGCCAGAAAAATATAATAACACAAACAGGATTTTTTACGTGGTTCAGCAGTTAACTCTGCCTAGTCCACGAGTCTTTTTTATTAGAACTCAAGATGATTTCTGGAAATTCTTCAAGAATGAATTCTCCAGAGTTTCTCTCAAGATCACAAAATTTGGGTCCCTTTCAAAGGTACATGACTTCTCTATTTATAGAGGAAGTCTCAGAATACTATCCCACACGTTCAGAGAAGTTATTCTGTATATAAATAAATTTAATGGCTTTAATAGCCTGTAACTCCTATATACAAGGAAACGTCCCCTAAAGATCAGGGGGCGTATAACTGAATAATAAATATCCCTTTATTATAGGGAATTTACAACAATAAATGTAGACTGCGTCTCCCCAAAATAACTCACTAAGATATTCAAAGTTATCAATCTACATCATCAGTGCCGTGCCAACCCAGGTCTCTTAATGACTTTCGAGTTGTAGTATTTTCCCCGAGATCATGTGGCTTCGAGCTCATACTTATGTCAGGCTCGGAACCCCTGATCCGAGGTCATCCGAGAATAGACGTACTTTGATGTCTGTCTTTCGAGCTTGTGAGGATTTCGAGGCTACCATCTTCGAGGTTGCCTCTGCTTTGTAGGTTTGGTGCCTAGGTTGCGGACACGTGTTCTAGGCATTACGAGCCCATACTTGACGAATCCAGCTTTCGAGATCACAATTCTTAAGGCTCAAAATCTGGGTGTAACAAGCCCCGATGAGGGAAGTGCATCATCGCCCTCCAGGGGGCAACCTTCTCAAACCCCCAGACCCGACGAGGATCTGTATTATAATCCTGAAAGATACATTCCAATTGTGGAATTGGAGAATCGCAGATTGCGTGAACAACTAGCCGAAGCTACATGACGAAACGAGGAGTTAGCTAGGCAAGCCGCTGAAGTACAGGCATTGCCTCGAAGGACCAGAGGACGACTCCGAGGGAGTACAACCATCATAATGGCTGAGCAAAGGGCCCAACAAGCTCAACCGAGGCCCAAGACAAATGTTGGCAACGGTCGTCCTAGGGAAAATACTCAAAACGCTGCTAGGGGCAACCCTACAATAAGTGTAACTACTGGAACGGAAAATAACCGAGCTCCTTCCGTAGCTCGGAATGATAACCCTGAACCTGTCAGGAACAACCTGGAGCCTGTCCGAGCCAATTCTGGACATTCCATACCCAATAACGGAAGGTCGCTGCAATCACTAATAAGGCATCCTCCCTTGCCAATAAGACACCCCTCTCCAACTCGAGAGGCACCCTAGCCAGCTCCCAATGGGAACCGGACAGGGGAGCGGGCACCCCAGAGACTTTCTCGGAGTGGGAGCTGAGATAGAAATCATAGGGCTCGACCTGGACAAGGGGGTGAACGAGAAGCTCACCGAGGACATAGGGAATCCCAACCAATGGGAAGTCATATGTCGAGGTCATAAACGTCTGGGGCAAGGGGGAAAGCAGAAAACCCACCTCGCAACAATCGAGCCACGCAACAACCAAAGAGGAAAGTCAGCTTCCTCAGCTGATCAGTGAGTGTATACAACACCAAGCCCAGAAATACTGAGAATTATGAGAATGATTATCCTAATCTTCGAGATCACTTGAATCAAAACTGAGGGCAGGTTAACCTGTAAACCCAGATTTATGAACACATTTAAATAGCCTCAAAGAGCCCATGCAGCCAGTACATGGGAATCGGTATAACCCTGTACTGGGGCAGGGAGCTGGAGTTTTCACAAAAAATAACCATCTACCCCAAATGCAAGCTCAACCTCTGGTGGACTTGGTCCAAGAAAGAATCAACCAACATTAAAGAGCATTCAGGCTCCTTCAAGAAGAAAGAAACAAGGACAAGGCTAACGACTCCAATGAGGAGCTCGAGCCTTTTGCTCCACACATATCAAACACTCCATTTCCTAATGGCTTCAAGAAACCCCACATGGCACTCTTTGATGGGACCTGAGACCCATATAGAATATCCAATTATAATTTGATTGTATTTTAATTGGATTGAATCAATTAGTGGATAACATTGTCGAAAATCAAATTACAACCTATCTAATCTAATCCTTATTTTTTATATTAAGCAAAGTTTTTTTAAAAATATTGAAACATTTAAGCACACATGATTTCAATCTATATGTATTGAGCAATATTTAGTATTATGTTAAAATGATTTAGCATTTTACATTTTTTGTTTTAAAAAGGCTACTTTTGTAATATAATATGAACGTGAGCTATTCTTCAATTAGAAACCCAAAAAACAGGCATAAAATCTAATCCGCTTTTTTTTAATAAAATAATTTCATTATCAACGCTAAATATCTGCCAAAACAATGTTTACAATAGAATTGGGGTAGCCGGGCCACCAAATGCGTTCGGAGTTCCAAGAGAGAGCTAATTTTACAATAAAGTGGGCCACTCCATTTGCTGCCCTAATGATTATAACTAATATTGATTTAGCACTTACTTTCATTGTTTTTTTGTATTCCTTTTAATGACTTTAAAACTAATATGATGTTTACGATCCAATGAGAACAATTATTTGAGGCAAGTTAGAATGGATTGGTTAAAGATTTTGAAAATTCAATTTATGATTGGATTCATTATGGATAAAAAAATTTGAATTGGATTAGATGAACACCTCTAATGAGAATTAATGGAAGTATATTTTTTTAATTAAATATATGAAATTCCTAATATTGTTTTAATGCTATATTTTTATATTAAGATGAAGTTATATTTGTTAAGAAATTAAATTTCATATATTTTAATATACTAGGTGCAAAAATGTACAAAGCATATTTACTTAGTTTTGTTTAGAAAAATTATTAATTATTTTTATTATATTGATTACCATGTAATTTTTCTAAAATAATATTATATATAAAATAATAACATAAACATATCAAAACATTGTCTATGTTTTTTTTTTTTTTTTAAATTATATGATAATCATTTAGATCACAAACTACCCTATTATGCTATTAAGGTACAAAACATCTATGATGTTATTCATAACACATCTCAATGATTAGAGAATAAACTTATGAGTTAGAGAATAAGCTTGTCTATTCTTGATAGAAAATAAATGTTACTCTACTTTCTTATGTAGTTACACAATTATATTATTTGTACACATGATACCTATATATAATGTATTTGTAATATTTTTTGTTATTTAATATAAAAAATATATATTTATATAAGTTAGATTAAGTAATAGAAAAAGTAACATGTTTTCTTTTTAAATATAAATGATAAAAAAAAATTTATAAAAATTAAGATTATGTATTAAATATTATTATAATAATGATATTTTATACTATTTAAATTTATATTAATATAATTCATAAATATTTATTATACCAAAATTTTATAAAAATTAGGATGATATATTATATATTATTATAATAATGTTATTTTATAACATTTAAATTTATATTAATATGATTATTAAATGCTAGTTTGGTACAACTTTTAAGAAAGCTAAAAGTTGCTTTTGAAAAAGTTGTGCAATAAAAGTGTTTGGTAAATTGTTAGAAAACAATTTATCGAATAATTTATGCAAAAACTATAGTTAAAAACTAAAACTGACACAACCCAGCTTTTAGCTTTGTCTAAAAACAACTTTTTGAAAAAACTCTACAATAAATGTATTTTTTTATCTAAATATATTTACTTATTTATTATATATTAATCTAAATTAAAATATTTAAAATAAATTAATATGATAATAACATAAACAATATTTAAATCTTAAATATTATTTTATTTAAATCTAATTATATTATTATAATTTTATATTTTTTAGATATTTTTTAATATTTTTTATTTTAGTAATTTTATACTAACAAATCACATTAATATAGAATTTTTTTTTAAAAAAATGTTTATTAATATAGATTTTATTATACACTATAATATTATTTTTGCATCTCACAGTATTTTTAATTTTTAATTTATCAAACACATTAATTTTATGCTTTAGAAAAAAAGGAAATAATTAAAAATATAAAAAGTGAGAGTTTTGCATAATTTAAATTTTATATATTTGTGATTATATCATGACGAGATCATTATACTATTATTATTATAATTAGAATTTTAGCTACATCGACTAGTTATAATATATATACAATTATATGTGTATATTATATAATATAATATTTTTGTTGATGATCACTTTACTATTGTCTTATTTAAAAATATATTTTAATTTTAACATGTTTAAATAAATATAATATTTATATTGAAATCTATTTAGTATGTGTGGATTTATTTTAATAACATAAAATAAATATGACATCTATTTTGGTCTTTTAATATTTAACAATACTTTAATTATATAGTTTATCAAACACTCTGCTACAATTTTTCCAATTCACAACACTTTAAAATTTATAATTTACCAAACACTCAGCAATTTTTCCCCACAACACAGTTGCAGCTGCTTTTTCCTATAACACAACTACAATTATTTTTCCTCACAACACAACTATACTAAACTGGCCCTAAATATCTAGTCTTGTATTAAATATTATTATAATAATAATATTTTATAATATTTGAATTTATATTAATATAATTAATAAATATTTATTTTTAATTAGTTTTAAAAGTCTATTCTGTTAAATATTTAAAATAATATGTTAAAGTTAACAAAGAAATCCATTAAAACAGTTTAGTACACATTTTTTTATATATATAAAGATGTGATTTTTTTTATACATATTTTTGTTTAACTTTTTTTTATCTTAAAAAAAATGAAATATAATATTTTTAAAAAAACTAGAGATTTTTTTCCTTACTTTTTAAAAACTAACATTAGTGCTCGGAATAAATAAGCAATACTCGCGAAAGGCCCAAAAGGTTTGTGTAGAAGAAGAGAAATTTATGAAAGTATGGTAAATTTAAACTTAATTTCTATAAATATGGACAAAAAAATAATGCTTCCAAAATATGGCTTTTATTGTTTTTTTCAGCATTTTATGGGTTTTTCCTCATATTTGGTTATATTATTTTTGTTTTCTCATATATTTTTTTTACAGTAATTGGTTACTAATGTCAAATTAGTTATTATAAAAATTGATGTCGTAGTAAACAGTTACCACTATCAAAAATATATATTTTTTGTAGTGATAGTAATCGATTATCTCTATCAATTTTTTAGTTTATTAGTGATATGGAGGGAACTAGTTACCATTATGAAATTAGTTTTACAAATACTATTTTGATATTGGTAACGGTTACTAATGTCAAATTAATTATTTTAAAAATTAATGTGGTAGTAACCGGTTACTATTGTTATCCCTAAAAAAATATGAGGATGACGTGGCAAATGAGAATGTGACAGGTGACATCACAAAGCAGGGAAAAACGACAAAGTATTGAGAAAAGACCGACGGGCAAAAAAGATAGGTCCAAGACCTAGGAAAGTCGACCAAGCCTAAACCCTCTAGGGGTGGTCGGCCTAAGCAGACTCAAGGGCCTAGGAGTAGTCGACCTGACTCCTACCCCGGGGGTGGTCGGCCCCAGCATGCACAAGGCCCCTAGGGGTGGTCGGCCTAACCCCAACCCTTAGGGTAGTCGGCCCCAATCTGCCAAAGGACCCTTAAGGGTGGCCGACCTAACCTCAACCCCTAGGGTGGTCGGCCTAAGCAGGCCCAAGAGACACCTGGGTGGTCGGTCCACCCTATCTTTCATGGGGTGATCGGCCTAAACCCCCAAGTACACTTCACTGAGAAATAATCACTCTCGTTCAAACTGAGATCAGTAGGCCTAGCACCCCGAAGATCAATAGGCCTAGCACCCCGATGATCAACAAGTCCAGCACCCAGAAGGTCACAGGTCCAGCATCCAAGCTTTGGTCGTCGGGCCTAACACATAAGTCTCATATACCAACAGAGACTTAACATCTTCCCATAGGAATCTATTGTGCATTATCAACCACGATCTCATAATCATGGGAAGGTGGACACGTATCTCCACTACCTGATAATCGTGTGCCAAACAACGATCTCAGTATTACTGGTCATGTAACAGCCCCTGGGTACTATAAATAAAGGACCCAGGGCTTCATAAAGGGGGATCTTTTCTCTTTTTCTAGAATTTTGGGAGAAAAATCTGAGTGACGAGTGAACTCACCAGTCCATGCTTGTAATTGTCGAGTAATTCAATACTAAAGATGAAGTTGATTAGGTTATTACTGTTCATCAGAATGAACAGGGCTGAACCACTATAAAATTCCTGCGTGTTTATTTAAGACAATCGCACTTTGTCATTTGTTTAATTTATTTTGTTCAAAATGCGTCGTATACTGCACATACGACCGTTGACCAATTTCACAGGTCAACATTTTGGTGCTTTCATTGAGAGTACGAAATCCAGAAACACATTTTCATCATTTTTACGATGCCTCCAAAATCTAGTCTAACCAAGAAGACTGCTATTGGGGATTCCACCACCCAGGATCCCATAGATCCCTTAACAAACCTCAGGTGGAGGTTGGAGATCAACCTGATCTTGAAGATCCACAGGACGCTCACCAGGAGGAGATGGCACAATTTCTGGCGAGGCAGGAGGCCTTTGCTGTAGAAATTGCCCTTCAGAGTGCGACTATGGATGGCAACGATGGGAGATCGATGAGCAGGTCCAAAGGATGATCTAGAGGGAGCAGGAGGTTGACCAGAAGCACCAAGAGGCTGTTGTGGCCTTGGAGGCGGCTACTCAGTTAGCCCGAGCTAACGCTGAAGCTGCTGCTCAGGCGGTGAGGGAGGCTCAGGCCAAAGCCGCTGGAATACGAGACAACAGTAACAGAGAGTTCCAGGGGAGGAGCAGGACCCCAAGGACACTCTCAGAACCAGTTTCCTAGAGACAGGATGAAGAGGCACAGTCCAAGACTGCCTCCTCCATGACTAAGAAGAATAACACTCCATCTAGGAGTAGGAGTATTACCAACCCGAAGACCCCCTCCCAGAGGGACCGACGAAACAACGCAGGAGATGAGGGTAAAACATCTGAGAGGCATGACAGGAGTGGAAATGGCTACTCAAAGTCTCAAAGTCATGAAGGAGGAGAGGCTCGGGGGCAGGGTCGCACCGATACGGGCAAGGCAAACCTACCGCCCCTACACCCTCAGTCTTTCAAGGGAAAGGAACCGATGAATAACTAAAATACTGTGTTTGATAGGCTGGGAAAAGATACGCAACCTCAGGTTTTGAGGGAGATCATCAACAAAAAGACCAGCGCTCAGGAGGGGGTACCAAGGACACCTACCTCACCTAGAGCAGCGATCCCACCAGCAGTGTAGGCTCAAATAGATGCACTCGTTATGGCTGTTCAGGGTCTAACAAAGAAACCTTCACATATCGAGCTGGCCCATAGAAGTGGGAGTCCTTTCAATGCCAAGATCCAAGCTGCCCAACCACCACCGAAATACAAGACCCCCAACTTCCCACATACACTAGGAAGGAGGACCCGGTACGACATATTGGGAAGTTCGAGGATCAGATGGAGTTACTCGGTGTGGAGCATGATTATAGGTGCAGGGTATTCCCTACCACTCTCTCTGACTCAGCTTAGGAATGGTATTGGAAGTTCAAACCTGGATCCATCACTTCCTAGGAGTAGTTCAGGAAGGAATTCTGCAAGGTCTTTAGTGCCGAGCGGATTCAATCGGTTTATGCCAATCAGTTAGCTGACATCAAGCAAGGGAAAGATGAATCCCTGAAAGACTACATTCAAAGATTCATGAGAGAGGCGAACCGAGCGGGCACGGTAGGAGATGAAGGGAAGTTCGTTGCCATATTGGCGGGAATAATTTATCGTAGTCCCTTGTGGGATAGTATACACAGGAACCCTATCAACACCTTGCAAGAGTTCCTGGACTGAGTCGATAAATACATGAATCTAGATGACGCTATCATGAAGGAAGAAAAAGGCATAAACCATTCGACCACTGTCAAGGCAGATAAGAACGGCGCAAACCCTCAGGGTGGCATTGGGGGCAATGGTAAGAAAAGGAATACCTCAAGGGCCAAGCAGGGTGGAGAGAAGAAAGCTAAGTCAGCACCCGCCAACAAACAAGCTAAGCATCAACCCTACTAGCTCAGGTTCACCAATTATACCATCCTGACAACATCAAGGGCAGAGACTTACTTGGAAACATACCAGGAGGTACCATACCGAAAGCCACCACCCTTGCGTTCAGAAGGAAAGAAGGACAAGAATAAGTTTTGTTGTGTTCCATAATGATTATGGGCACAATACAAATGAGTGCAAATAATTGAAGGATGAGATAGAGCTTCTTCTCCAATCAGGAAAACTCTCGAGGTACTGAGGCAAGACCGAGACCCCAAGCAGGAATCCAGAATTCCGAAGGCAGAGGAGTCCACCACTAGAGCCGGCGGCTGTAGACTTTACATTGGGTACCATATGTGGAAGGTCCCACATAGCAGGCAACAGTAACAATGCTCGTGAGCGATATGCAAGGACCCTCAGGCATGAGGTAGGGGAGTCTCCCAGTGTATGGAGGTCGAGGAGCGGTCTCCAAAAAATCCAAAGTATGAAAGTGAAGCACTCACTTTTACAGAGGATGACGCCAGACACGTGAGGTACCCCCACAATGACCCTCTAGTCCTTACCATTCAAATCGCCAATGCCCGAGTGAAAAGATGCTTGGTGGATATGGGAAGCTCGATAGATATCATCTACAAATCATCCCTCGAGAAGATGAAGCTCACGGTCAAAGACCTGACACCGTGTTCCCAAGTGATATATGGGTTCACGGGAGAATGCCTAGCAACGGCAGGAACTATCAAACTACCAGTCACAATGGGAGATGCCCCCAGGCACGAGACTGTGATGATAGAGTTCCTAGTGGTAGATTGCTCATCGGCCTACAATGTAGTACTCGGGAGACCCCTCCTGATGGCACTACACGCAACAATATCTATCTGGCATCTGTCTTTGAAGTTCCCCACCAGCGCAGGGCAAGGATGCATACAGGGTAACCAAAGGGAGGCACGAGAGTGCTATAATGCGTCAGTAGTCAAGGCAAAGAAAGGACCATGCGTAAACAACACGATAGTAACCTGTTGGGAAGAGAATGAAGGAACCGATGAGGTTGTCAACATGGAAGTTGACATTGAAAGAAACACTCTACTAGAGTCGGCGGCTCCTTTTAACGAAGATTTGTTGCTATAACAAGTTTCCCAAAGCGAGGGAAACGAAATCGATCCTCGCTTTGGGGATGACGTCATGGGGGTAGGACCAGTCAAAGATCTTGACGAAATCCTACTAGATGAGGAGGACCCGACTAGAGTAATCAAAGTCAGGAAGGAGTTAAAGGTGGAAATTAAAGTACGATTGGTGGAATTCTTGAAGAAAAACCAGGACGTCTTTGCCTGGTCACATAAGGACATGGTTGGAATTTCTCTATCCGTAATAAGCCATATCCTCAATATAGACAAAAACTACCCACCAGTGCAGCAAAAAAGAAGACTGCTTGACAAAGTCCGATCTCAAGCCCTGAAGGAGGAGGTCGAGCGGCTCAAGGAAAACAGTTTTATAAGGGATGCCTACTACCCTGATTGGGTATCAAACCCCGTGTTGGTCCCAAAACCAAACAGGAAGTGGAGAACATGCGTGGACTTCACAGATCTAAACAAGGCCTTCCCCAAAGACTGCTTCCCACTACCCATAATAGACCAACTAGTCGATGCAATGACAGGACATGAAATACTCTCATTCATGGATGCGTATTCTGAGTATAATCAAATAAGTATGCACCCTCCCGACGAGGAACATACCAGCTTTCGGAGAGACAAGGGATTGTACTGTTATAAGGTGATGCCATTCGGCTTGAAGAACGCAGGAGCCACTTACCAGCGTTTAGTGAATGGCATGTTTCGAGACTTGATCAACAAAAATATGGCGGTATACGTCGATGACATGTTGGTCAAGTCCAAAGAAGCTGGAGGGCATGTTTGAGACTTGGAGGAATGCTTTACAATACTTAGAAAGTATATCATGAAGCTAAACCCTCTCAAGTGCTCGTTTGGAGTTGGTTCTGGTAAATTTATCGGATACATAGTCAATTCACGTGGAATCGAGGCTAACCCCGAGAAGATCAAAGCACTGATCGACATGAAGTCACCTACCACAATCAAAGAAGTGCAAAGCTTAACAGGGAGAGTAGTTGCCCTTAGTAGGTTCATATCAAAGTCTACGGACAAGTGTGTCCCTTTCTTTGACTTACTAAGGGGCAGCAAGAAGATCCAATGGATCGAGGAGTGTGAGGAGGCTTTCCAAGCCCTGAAGGAACACCTCACCCAACCTCCCATCCTAGTGAAGCCAATATATGGAGAAGTACTTTTCATCTATTTGGCAATCACCGAGCATGCAATCAATGTTGCTTTGATAATGGAAGAAAACAGGGTACTGTTGGGGTTTTATGCCCTAATTAAAACTCAAATTCTTTGTAATCTCATTTTATTATCAATAAAAGAATAGAAATCATTTGTTGACTTGGTTAATCACTTTGCTCACATGTTTTATATTCATGATTATTTGTTTAATATAAACTTCTATTAAATCCCGAGCATATAGCTAATCTTATTTATAGTGACGTAATCACAGTGGAATATAAATATGATTATATGTTCAAAATAAGTTAGTCCTAAGATTAGTCAGTGCACTTGATTTACACTGACTTGCCAATCTACGATATGATCTACTTACACATTACAGTGTTATGTTCTTTCCAGAACATTAGCAAAGTAGATAAGATCGGATGTATTTGTTACATCGGACAGGACCGATATTGACAATTGATAAGATAAGTAAACATACCGTTATTATCTATTCTAGTCATATCATATAGTTGACCATAGGTCAATTCAATCTCAATTCTGAGTGGTTAGTATTCTAACTGATTGTATTATTTGAGTTCTTTGACTTGTTCGTTACCAGCTTACCCTACGGACTAGCCCATACTTTCATCTTGGGAACTCGGTATTATAATTGAGTGGAGTGTTAATCATAGATATGAACATCTATAGCTTCTGATGAAGAAGTGAAACGATGGTTTCCTTTTAGTTTGGTTCAAGGTGTTAAATGATAGAGATCTCATTTCATAAATTAAATTAGTTTACTGAAATATCATTTACAAGGAACTAAGTGTTTTAAGGATAAAATACAATGAGGGGTAAAACGGTATTTTAGTCCTATCTCATTGTAGACTGTCTATAGAGGATTGAGTGACAATTATGGTTGTAACAATGGATAATTAATAGCGTATCTATATTTGTTATAGAGCGTTCTATGAATTCAAGAGTGCAATTCCAAGTCTATAGTGGAGTCACGAGGAATTAATAAGTTAGTAAATTTATTTGTTAGATTTATGATAACTTATTGGAGCTTGATTTTATAGGCCCATGGTCCCCATTGTACCTTGGATAAAATCATCTAGATAGTCTCAATTAATTGATTTAATTATCAATTAGAATTATCAAAGTTAACCAGGTCAATTTTGGATAGTTTCACAGAGTTGTGTAATTTTGAGAAGAAAAGAGAAATTATGACAGATTTATTAATTAAGATAAATTGGTATCTAAATTAATAAATAAGTTTAAATCAAGGTTCAAATTATAAATAATTAATTGGATAAAGGATTTAAATAATTATTTAATTAATTAAATCAATAGAAAATAATACAGGCCTTGATTTTAAGTCCAATGGGCTTATAATCAAATGGGAAATTTCACAGGTCTATAGCCCATGATAATTTCGACCTAGGGCTTCAAAATGACTATTATTTTATTGATTTTTTAATTAAATTAAATGGCCTAATTGAGTCTATAAAATGAGTGCTTAGAGAGAAGTCAAGAGGAGAAGTTTGATAAGTCACAAGTCAGATTTTCTGATAGTTTTATATTCTCTCTAAACACAAGTCATTTTCTAAGCCTCTTTGTTATTTTCTCTTCTTCTCTCTATATCTATCTCATGTGTTGAGAATTTCCCACACTAGTCTAGGTGGTTCTAAGGATACATTGGAAGATTGTGAAGAAAATAAAAGATCGGTTCAGTTTCTTGATAATACTCTGCGACAGAGAGGATACAAGAGTTAGAGAAACTGAAGGAAGGACTCTTAATTCCGTTGCGTATACTGTAAGTATTATATTATTTTTTTCTCTTTGAATTCAATTTTAGAAACATGTTTTAGGCTATCTTGTATTAATTTGTTTAATATTAGATATATATGAAAATAAATAAAGATCCTGTATAAGCTTTTTCCAACAGGTACAACACCTTGTATACTATACCGGTAAAAGGCTAGTAGGTGCGGAGTCTAGGTATCCCCCTTTTGAAAAACTAGCCTACTGTTTAGTAATCGCCTCTCGAAAGTTGTGTCCATATTTCCAAGCTCACTCGATCCAAGTCCTGACCGATCAACCACTGAGACAGGTTCTTTAGAAACCAGAGGCCTCAGGACGATTAATCAAGTGGGAAGTAGAACTAGGACAGTTTGATATCACTTATCATTTGAGGATGGCGATGAAAGGACAAGCATTAGCGGACTTCATAGTCGAAGGCACCAACCTTGAAGACCCTTCATACCAATCGGAGAGTGGAGATAACGAGAAGGAAGGAGATACTCCTGTATGGAAGCTATATGTTGATGGAGCATCCAATGAACACAACTCAGGCACAGGAATCATACTGACCTCTCTGGAGAATCATGAATCCATTGCGCTCTCAAATTTGGATTCAACGCTTCAAATAACGAGGCTAAGTACGAGGCATTATTAGCTAGATTACGCTTGTCTCGGGATGTACATGCACAGTCCCTGGAGATATTCAGCGATTCCCAGCTAGTGGTGTACCAGGTACTGAGGGAGTATCAAGCTAAGGGACTTAGAATGGTGCAGTACCTGAATAAGGTGAAGGACTTGTTGGAACAGTTCAAGAAATACTCAATTATACAAGTCCCGAGAGAACAGAATTCCAATGATGATGCTTTTCCAAGCTTGCCAGTGCCAAAGATGTGGACACTTTGAATGTCGTTCTCGTTGAATACTTGGCAGAAAGAAGCATAGCCGAGCAGGAGGCAAATCTATTATTTTTGAATTATCTGTATAACACCCATTGTGCTTCAATGAATGAATGAATTTAATTTCTTAAGTTTCACTTAATTCTTTAAATTTCTTTCAACGAGGGACTTGTCTTATAGACGTGTCAACCCCATTAGATCATGTTCGATTCTGGTCCTTGAGGGACCTATCGACCCATAAGATCCAAACAAGAGACTGGTTCGAGGACCTTGTCGCCAACTATTTGATCATGTTCGATCCCGGTTCTTGAGGAACCTATCGACCCACGGGATCAACAAAAGAGACAGGTCCTAGGACCTTGTCGCCAAATTAAGGATCATGTTCGATCTTGGTTCTTGAGGAGCCTATCGAACCATAAGATCCAAATGAGAGACAGGTCCTAGGACCTTATCGCCAAATTAAGGGATCGTGTTCGATCTTGGTTCTTGAGGAGCCTATCGACCTATAAGATCCAAATGAGAGACTAGTCTGAGGACCTTGTTGCAAACTTATTTGATCACGTTCGATCTTGGTTCTTGAGGAACCTATCGGCCCATACGATCAAAAAACAAGAGACTGGTCCGAGGACCAGTCACCATTATCAGATCATAATTGAATCTGGTCCTTGAGGGACCGATCGATAATTTGATCTAAGACTCTTTACCGGCTCGATTAGCCCATCTAGACCCGGTTGGTCCAACTTAGACATTTCTGTCTACAATCATTATAACGAGTACACGAGAGATTACGTAGATTGTGATCGACACTTGCTACACAATCTGCATCTGTGTATAGGTATCATTACTACAGAGTATGAAACCATCACCCGACTACTAATGAGGGACAAGCATTTGCTGCTTGCATCATTGGGTGAAAAGGATAGTACTATGTGTCTAATGCTCGAAGCAAGGCATGGTTAAGTAGCAAGTGACAAAGGTTTTTAAACCCATGATCACTTGGGGGCATATAGTACATATCGATCGGGGTATACACGAGAGCAATGAGGGCGTGACCTTAAGTACTAAGCAAGCTCGAGTTTTTCTAGGACATTTGTTCAACATATGTTCCGAAAGTGCAAAAAACAAAAACAAAAACAAAAAAGGCATTGATAGGGAGATTCCTAGCCATGTCCTTTTATGGGGTGGTTGGCTAGTCCATCAACCCTGTAGGGTGGTCGGCCTATCACCCATGGGGTGGTCGACCTGACCATTTTGTTCATGGTACTTGGTGAAGTATCGTACTACTCACATTACCATGGTTGTTAGCATGAAAAACGTAAAGGAGTAAGGTTAGTAAGGCACGTAAAATACATGTGTTCAGAGTATACTGATACCTGAACCAATGAGGGTTATGAGTTGATATACTTAGTAAGCATTGGAAATAAAAAATTTCAATTAATACACTGAGTACTCATAACAAACAAGCATAAAGGCATAAAATGTCATATGTAAAAACTGTCAAGTAAAAGGTGCCCCACCAATGGCATGAGAGGAAAAATAGAATAAAGGTCCAAGAAGACTAACTAAGGCGAGGAGTATCATCTGAAAGACTACCCTAAGCCTCGGCAGCCTCACGAGCCAAACATTTCCTAAGCTCTTTCGCTCACGTCTTCTTGAGAAGGAAATCCAATTTCAGATCTTTGTTGGACTTCCAGATCAAGTAAAAGCAAGAGAAGGCTGTCTCTGAATACTCCTCTCGAGCCTTGTCCTGAGCAGCTTTGACCTCTTACTCCTTCTCGACAAAAGAATCCTTCCATAATTGGTCCATGTCGGCAATTAGCTTCTTTTTCTCAGCTTCAGACTATTGGAGCTGATCGGCAAGTTCCCCCTCCATCTAGGTTATCCTGAGAGTCAACTCGGTCACTTCCTTCTGTTTGAGCTCTACAGTATTACGGAGGGTGTTGATCTCTTCATCCTTTGAGGCAATGTCAGCATCCCTAGAACCAAGAACGCGCCTAAGGTCCAGTACCTCTTGGCGGACAACTTCAAGCTCAGAACGAAGGTTGGAGAGCGTAGAAGTACACTCAACAGACCTATCACGGACATGAGAGGCCAGCATCAATGCCTACAAAGAACATACAAGTGTTAGATAAACGTCAGAACACAAGCTAAATAGATGAGAAGGGAACTGTAAAGGACTCACACTCTGAGTTTCTAAGAGTGACTTTGTGAGAATGGTGTTCAGGTCCTCATTCTTGATCCCATTAAAGGCTGCTGCTGTTGTTTGCTCCAGATGCGATACTTGGTCCATGAGGGCGCTTAGGTTCCGTATAGCAGACTGATGTGGCTCAGATAAATGAGCAGGCGCAGAACAAGAAGCACCTGCATCAATGAAAATGGGAGGGACTGGTGTAGACAAAGATGGCTCTGCCTCTGCGACAGGGCTAGATGTCAAAAGAATCGGACTAGACGCCAAAGGAGTCAGAGGAGACACCTCAAGAGGAACCTCCATGACCGACTCAAGCTCAACCCTGGCCCTTTTTGCTGCTCGAATAAAAGGACTGGCCTCAGTGGGAATCAACCTCTGCTGGGTTTGAACAAAACCAAACATGTCTAAGCCTGCAAAAGAAGATCAAATGCTAGAAGGATATTAAGTACAGATGAATCATAAAATAAAAGTGATAAAGGGTCGAACCTTCTGAATGTGATTCAAGTTCGAACGTAGCCTCATCAGTCGTCTGAAGCAAGTGACGAGTACGCAACAGATGCACCCTGTAATGCCCCAGATAGCCAAGACCGCTATACTGTGTACTTATAAAGGTGCAAAACTCGCTAATAAAGTCATTTAATTAAAAACGTGTCACTAACTATGAATGTGCTAGGGTTTAAAAGGGTTTTGGTCTCAAAAGATACAATTAAACAGTTTTACACATGGGATCCCAAAAAGAAACAGTGTTTAAAAGTTAGTTTACTGAATTTCCAAAATACAGACAACCATCAGCCATTCTAAGGCAAAATAGACATTTCTGGTTCCTCTATTCCTGCCTTCCCCTCAACCGTGGCGGCTGAGCAGCTGGTCATGTACATTCAGCTCATAGAGCTCTCCAAGTCAGGGCTGATCAAGCTTGCCCTTGCCCTTACCTGCACCACGTAGCACCCGTGAGCCAAGGCCCAGCAAGAAAACATAATATGCAACACAAACAACAACAACATGTAATCAATCCTATAAGCATGATCAAGCACTTAATACTCCACATTATCCACTCAACACACATTTAGAACCAACAATGCAGCTAATCACTAATAACAATCAAGTCACATAATAATCAGGGCTGACAACTTAGGCCGCACCCTCTGTTTACCCCACTGACTCCGGCCCGCTTAAACCGAGCTCAGTACATAATAAGCTGTCCTCGGCTACCAGTGGCCAAGCCGCGCCCTGTGCGCTAGTGTAACCCTCGGCACCTTTAGGCCGTTGGTTTACTGTCTACATGGCATAATACCATCCTTTCAAGCATACAAATTAGGGAGCTCTTAGTCCCATTACAAATACACAACCGGGTGCAGTTTTCTTACCTTTAATTTCTATGTTCATAGATTACGAACGACGTCCCTCGAGCACGATCCGTTTCCCGAGCCCTAGCTTAACACCTAGTCACAACCAATGTAATGGATTCCATTAATATTCAAATAAAGGTTTTCGGGTACAATACTAGCTTCCGGGACATCAAATTCCACCAAGCACAGTGGTGAAATCGATCCCGAGCACCCTAGGTTAAGTTCCCGCGCTTAGAATCTCGAAAAGATCATAAATGCACCTAAGGGTTGCGGCCCTTGAAACCTAGCCACGACCCGCCCCTAAAACAGAGCTCAAGCCCCCCAGTAAGCAGACACGCACCGCGGCCCTGCCCTATGGCGCCGTGACGCTCTCCTTTGGCTAAGCCTCCCTGGCTCTCTTGCTTCGTAGGGCCGCAGCGCTCTAGAACAGAGCCGCGACCCTACCCTTCGTGCCCAGAAAATCCACCATTTCTAGCATCCTAACCTCATCCAAAACCATCCCAAAGCATCCTAAGTCAAAACCCATTAATCTCAAAACCTTTAACATGTTTCTAACAACATAATCCAACAAAAATCCAGCTTAAAAACCTACTAAAATTCCATTTTGATTCCTGAAACCCAACAACTCAAAGCACCCAAAACCAGTCATGCAAAACTCAGATTTTAACCTCTAAATTACAAGTTGAAGCTTACCTCTTTTGCTGAACCACTTCCTTAACCACCTCTGAGCTAAAACCCAAGCACTCATCTTCAATTCAGCCCTTAAACATCAAAATTATAAACACCTTAATATTCAACAAAATACTCATAGTTCTAACACCCATAACACAACTCAAATCTTACCTTAATCTTGGTTGAATGATCCTTAGTCTGAACTAAGCTAAACCTTCATGAATCCAGCTCAAACACATAATTTTCAAGCTGATTTCCTTTAGATTTTCTATAGTTTTCTTAGGAGAGAAAAGAGAAGAGAGGAGAAGAGAAGAGAAGAGCTCAATAGGTCGGTTTGGGTCTTTTTGTTCTACTGCTTTCATTAACTTAGTCTAATCTTAGTCTGTTAAGTCAATCCCGAGGCTCGGGGTACCAGAAACGTCCCTAAAGGCAAAACGGTAAATTTCCCCAATATTCCCGCCTAAGTCTTCTAACCTCAAATATATCTCCATATATTTATTTCCATAACCCGATAGTCTAAATAACCACCCGATACCTAAAATACCCCTGACTTATCCAAAGTCAAATATTAAGCCCCGTTGTGACTTCTCCCACCATCCAGCTCCCTAGGATCGCCTCAAGTCGCGCACTGCTAATCTACCCACATAATAATGTGGTTCTCACAGATATAACATTTAACCTCATTTATATTCATATAATCATACAAACATGCTTATCATATAATCATGCATTAAATCAATAAATTCACACATAAGTCAATTATGCCTTCCCAGCGCACTAATCCAGGCTCTTAAGCCATATTAGTGATTTTGGGTCGTTACACACCCACCTCATCACCATCATGTCCGGCTAGCACCAGCGAAGAGGGTACCTCCTCGACATGAATGGGTCCCGGGGAGTCTATGGCTACCACGGGCTCGGAACCATCGTCATCCGGAACATCTGATATGGTAGGAGGAAACAGCCCCCACCTTCCTCAGGTTCTCCAGATTAACGAGGGTTTTAACATTCTTCTCATCAGGGGTCATGGAAATCAGTGCCTTGGCCCTAACTATCATATCCTGGGTCGGGCGTGGTCTATAAAAGGTCCCAACGTGCTTAAACTTGGAGTAGTTGGCCTCTGCGTCCTTAGTAAAGAATAGTTATCGACATATCTAAATGCCTTGCTATTTCCAGAGATCTCTTCCAAGAAGGTGTTGGTACCCTCGCTCATATAATGGTGGAAGTGGAAATACCCCGAGTTGCGCTGAGAGGGGTTTGTCTTCAGGTCAAACAGATAGTGGATCTCGTGAGGCACTGGGGCAGCCCATTTTCTGCGATGATAGATGATGTACAATGCAGACAAGGCCAAGATCGCATTAGGAGCCAGTTGAGAAGGACTAATACCAAAATAGTCTACTGTACTTCGGAAGTACGGATGAAGAGGAAGTAAGGCCCTAGACCTAATGGCAGAACATGTCCAAGCGCACATACCCAAAGGGGGGTCCTCAGCTCTGTCATCTGGACCAGGGATATTGATGGAAACCCCGAAGAGGTCAAATGTCTTCCTCAAGTTCTTTACCTTCTCTTCAATCATGTCAGAGGCCGCCCCTTGAACTAAACAACCTCATAATCAGCAGGACGAGGCTTCTCAATCGGTTTTCATATAATCTCACTGTCGAAGGTGGCCCCAGAATCTGATAAATGGAACTCATTTTGTCGTCTCTTCTTCTGTTGCTCAGCTGGCGATACTGTCTTGCTCTTGGAAGGAGGGTGAACCACCTTAGGACGAAATCTGTGAATGGGACGCTCCTGAGGATGAGTAGTATGGCGATGAGAGCCTTCGGTATAATCTTGCCGAGAAGAAGATTGATGGGGAACCCGACTAGTATCTCGGTGCGAAGGGCGTTGCAATGGTTCTTGCTGACCTGACCTTTCCTGCTAAGAAGAATGACTCCGCTAAGGTGTGCCTTGGGTGCCTTGGGAGCCGCGGGGTGTACTGTGCTAAGAAGTAATCTGAGAAGAGCCCGATGAGGAGCCCTGAGTGATATGCCTGGCAATCTGAGGATCATCTTCAGAGGGTTGCCGAGTTGTCTGTTTCACTCTCGCCATTGGACAGTACCTCTTTAAGAAATCTTCCTCATTGAATAAGTATAAAGCAGAATGAGGGAGAATCCTTTTCAACCTTTCCAAGAACTCCTGAGGAGTACGCTCACTTACTGACTTGTCTGATGAAGAAGAGCTGGACATCTGCAACAGAAAAAAAAAAAAAAGATTAAAGTTAGTAAATGAGCATAATGAAGCCAACAGCTAGGGGCATGCTCATGAACTAAAGAGTAAAAATGAAGAAATCAGGAGCAAGATTCTATATAGGGGGTCGGCCCAGTGAGCTAAGCATAGGCTGACCACCCCAAGGAAATCAGCTGAGGTAAAAAAAAATATTTTTAGGAACTCAGGTGGTCGGCTTATGCTTGGGGCGACCACCCCGAGTCCCTGAAAATCACCTAAGGCAAGAGCTACTCGACCCATAAACCCCTAAGGTGGTCGGCCTAGCCCTAATTCTAGGCCTGGAAATCGCCTAAGGGAAGGAAGGGGAGTACTTGGCCTATGAAGCTCTATGGGTGGTCGGCCTAGCCCTAATTCTAAGTTTGGGAATCGCCTTAGGCAAAGATTGGGAGTCCTGGAGGTGTTCGGCCTAGCTCTAATTCTAGGCTTGGAAATCGCACAAGGAGAAGCCAGTAGGTATTCAGCCCATGATTGGGTGCCATGGAGGTGCCCGGCCCAAAACTGATCCTATCCCTGGAAATCGCAGGCACTAGGGTTTGGAGTCTTAGAAATCACCAGGACTAGTGAGTGGTCGGCCTAGGGTCCTGCAACCCTGGAAATCATACAGTATGGGGTTTATAACCCTGGAAATCGCCCAGCTAAGGAATTTTACAGAGAAATGTTGATTCAAGTAAGTCAATTATTTTGGATCAGGGTACAACAAAACAAGAAGATTCAGACAAAAATTCCTCAAAAATGCTAAGAGTTTCTTATAAATCTAAGCACATTTAAATTAAATGATGTGAGGATTAGAAGAAAGTACTTACCAAAGATTTTAGTTTGAGAAGGAACTGGAGAAATCAGACTTGGATATGTTTGAAAGTGGCACATGGAGCAGGAATGAGAGAGAGGATCTACTTATAACCTCTGAGGTAGATAAGATATTTTTAGGAATTCAAATCTCCCTGAAAATATCTAATATGGTTAAAATTTAAATTCCTTGAAAAAAATCTATATTTTTAGGAATTTAAAATTCCTTGAAAAATATTTTTTATTTTTAGGATTTTAAAACTCCTTGAAAAATATGTTATATTTTCCTTTAAAATATGTTAGATTTTTAGGAAATTAATTTTCCTTGAAAAACCTAATTATTTTTAGGAATTACTAATTGTCCCTGAAAAATTCGTACTGAGCAAAGTATCGATAGTTAAAAAAGTACTGTAATGTCCCGAGGGACTTAACTATTTAAGTACTGCTGTGGTATGTTTCTCGGGCCAGGATCAAGTTTATCGTAATGTTGAAAACATTGTAATAAACTTGGGGGCAAATGTTATCCCTAAAAAATACGAGGATGACGTTGCGAATGAGAATGTGACACGTGACATCACAAATCAGGGAAAAATGACAAAGTATTGAGAAAAGACTGACGGGCAAAAAAGATAGCTCCAGGACCTAGGAAAGTCGACCAAGCCTAAACCCCCTAGGGGTGGTCGGCCTAAGTAGGCCCAAGGGCCTAGGAGTAGTCGGCCTGACCCCCTACCCCGGGGGTGGTCGGCCTGACCCCAACCCCTAGGGTAGTCGGCCCCAATTTGCCCAAGGACCCCTAGGGGCGGTCAGCCTGACCTCAACCCCTAGGGTGGTCGGCCTAAGCAGGCCCAAGGGCCACCTAGGTGGTCGGCCCACCCCATCTTTTATGGGGTGGTCGGCCTAAACCCCCAAGTACATTTCACTGAGAAATAATCACTCTTGTTCAAACTGAGATTAGTAGGCCTAGCACCCCGAAGATCAACAGGCCTAGCACCATTATGATCAATAGGTCCAGCACCCAGAAAGGTCACAGGTCCAGCATCCAAGCTTTGGTCGTTGGGCCTAGCACCTAAGTCTCATATACCAATAGAGACTTAACATCTTCCCATAGGTTTCTATCGTGAATTATCAACCACAATCCACAGAAGACAACGAGAAGACCCACGATCTCATAATCATGGGAAGATGGACACGTATCTCCACTACCTGATAATCGTGTGCCAAACAACGATCCCAATATTATTAGTCATGTAACAGCCCCTGGGTACTATAAATAAATAACCCAGGGCTTTATAAAGGGGGATCTTTTCTCTTTTTCTAGAATTTTGGGAGAAAAATCTGAGTGACGAGTGAACTCATTAGTCCGTGCTTGTAATTGTCGAGTAAGTCAATACTAAAGACGAAGTTGATTAGGTTATTACTGTTCATCATAATGAACATGACTGAACCACTATAAAATTCTTGCGTGTTTATTTAAGATAATCGTACTCTGACATTTGTTTCATTTATTTTGTTCAAAATGTGTCGTATACTGCACATACGACTGTTGGCCAATTTCACAAGTCAACAACTATAATTAAATTATGAAAAAAAAAATTTATAAAATAAAAAAAACTGAAAAAGTCATGAAAAATGTACAAAGTTGAAAATCTCATATTTATCAAAATTATATAAAAATACCATATTTCATATAATTTATACAAAAAACAGACAAAAAAAGTTTGGGCCCAATAAATGGGCCGGAAGTTGAGCCCGTATAAAAGCCCAATATATTACTGTAACATATGAAAAGATCATCTTCATTCTGTTCGCGCCAAAACTACAAACTCCCGCCATTTCTCAACATCCAACTAACTCGAAACCCTGATAGACACACTCCATTCTCAGACTGCACCAAGATCCAGAGAGAGAGAGAGAGAGAGAGAGCTAGAGAGAAATGGCGGACGGGGAACCAGTCGAAGCCGGGAGGCGGCGGGGGAGAGGATCCGAGGCCATGGCTCGTGCCGGAGCCCTAGAACGCCTCAAAGCTCTACGAAGCGGCGGCCGCAAATCCGAAACTGGAGGTTACCAGGTCAAGATGGAGAATCCAATCTACGACATGGTCGATGACGACGAGTATGACGCCCTGGTAGCCAAGAGGAAAGAAGAAGTCCGGGGCTTCATCATCGACGACGATGGTCTTGGCTACGGCGATGAGGGGGAGGAAGAAGACTGGTCCCGAGCTGGTCTTCTTTCGTCGGATGAGTCCGGAGGTGAATCGGAGAGACCGAAGAGGAAGAAAGTTGAGAAGAAGGAGCCTCGGCCGAAAAAGCCTTCTTCCTCTTCTGCTTCTCTTTCTGCCGCAGCGGCCATGATGGGTAAGCAGAGGCTTTCGTCTATGTTCACTTCTTCGGTGTTTAAGAAGAATAGTGACGATAAGGGTAAATTAGTGTCTTCTGATAGCATTGTGGATGATGTTATTGCTGAGTTCGCGCCGGATGACACTGATAGAGAGAGGCGTAGAAGGGTACATGTTACTCCATTGAATAGTTCGAAGAGTTTTATTTCGGCTAACTTGAATGATAAGAGCGAGAAAGTATCTAATGTAGGTATTGATCTATTGGCTCGTCCTGAATTTTCCCGTGCTGATAGAAATGGTGATTCAGAACTGGGCAGTGATGTTGGGAATGATTCTGTATTAAATTCTGGTGAAGATCGCGAAGAAGTAAAAGATAAAGGCTCAATTACGGAGTTAGAAAGAGGGAAAACTTTAGATGAAGAACCGGGTCGGGCTCCATACATTCAATCTTCTGACTCCGCAGAAATGGGAGGCGGGATTGATGAGAAAACATTGAATGTTGTTGAAGCAAAGGCAGAACCCGCAGCCAAGGAGGTGTTTACCTTAAATGCGAAGACTAAAGAAGAAAAGGACCCGGCTTTGAGTGCTACTGCAGGATGGAAGGCAGTCAGGAACGGAGAAATTGGGAATAGTGGTGGAGCTGTAGAGGTCAATGGTTCAAATAGTGAAGAGAACTTAGATTTTGATTTGGATTCAGATGGTTCTATTCCTTTCTACATAATTGATGCTCACGAAGAATTCTATGGTGCTAATATGGGAACACTCTATCTATTTGGGAAGGTAAAAATGACGATTTTGAATGTGACATTCTTAGTTTTGTTAATGTGATTTTGGTTAGAAGCTAACAAATCTCCTCTCTCTCTCTCTCTCTTCAATTTTTTTTTTTTGGCTTCCTTAGCTCCCAGTGTTTTATCAGAGTTCTTGCTTCTTGTCTTTCATGCATACTTCTACTTTCTGGAATTCGTTTTCAAAATCAAACATAAGGCATGAGGTCGAGACATCAATTTAACATACTCGATTCCCAAATTTTCGAAGTTTAACCCTTTTTTTCAAGTACTCACCCTGGACATGATACTTTTCAACATAATGAACTAATACCCATTCTCATATTATATCTTATGCTTTAAAGCAAAGTTAATCCTTATTTTCAACTACATGTCTTCCATTCAACTCCTAGAATCAAAATTGTCCTTAAAGATGATATTTAATATTTTGAGTTGCTATAGTGCCCCCTATGGCTGAGAATGTTAGAATTTGCTATGGTCTATATAAACTAACCCTGAAAAAAAAAACCGGCATCTTTTTCTGCAATGCAGGTCAAAGCGGGAACTGCATATCACAGTTGCTGTGTGGTGGTCAAGAACATGCAGAGATGCGTCTATGCTATTCCAAACCAGTCTTCTTTTAACGCTGATGAATTGACTAAGCTTGAAAAGGATGCTGAAGAGTCTAAGATTTCACCAGCTGATTTTCGTAAAACGCTCCAAGTATGTTAATTATCTAAATATATATTCCCCCCCTTATGTTAGTTTTCTATTTTAAATTTAACAGATGCTTTTCTGTTTCCCATTCTTAGGGTGTGGCTTCAGGATTAAAGAACGATGTGGCAAAACATTTGTTAGATCTAAATGTATCTAATTTTAGTATGGCACCGGTGAAGGTTTGTAAATTCTTCATTCTTAAGTTCTGCTATGAGCATTTTACCCTGTTTCTTAGTTAAGTTTGTTATCTAACTCTCTCTGTCGAGAATTGCTCAGAGTTTACTTCATCTTTTGCTAATTGTTCACGTATATATGTTCCAGAGGAAATATGCATTTGAGCGGTCTGACATACCAGTAGGGGAAAACTATGTACTCAAGATAAACTATCCATTTAAGGTACATCAGTTGACAATCAGATGATTCAGTTGTTTTCTTATTACAAAAATATGTGCTATAATTATAATCTGTCAGTTTGTGCTGCCTGTATTTTCCCCCATAAATATCGCTGAAGGCATTGATTTATATGACTTGTTGATTAGTATCAAATTTATTGGACTCTTATCTTGTGCCGTTTAACTCTGGTTTCGCTTTTGCAGGACCCGCCCCTTCCATCAGATTTGAAAGGGGAAACTTTCTGTGCTTTGCTCGGAACACATAATAGGTACTTGACAATATTCCAGCTTCATTTCCATTGCTTGATGAGTAACTCAAAATTTTCTTCTTACCTTCATCAATTGTGGAATTATTCACAATTGCTAGTTGGTTAATAAAAGAATAGAATCTGACTTTGCAATATGCAGCGCTTTGGAGCTTTTTCTTGTTAAAAGAAAAATAAAAGGGCCATCTTGGCTGTCAATTGCAAAATTTTCTGCATGCCCAGCTCCACAACGGGTGAGATTTTGAAGTCTGAGAATCACCTTCTATTTCAAGTGATGTTGTCGATGGCTTATTCTACACATTTTCAATTCAGCTAACAGTTTGTTTATATGTTACAGGTCAGCTGGTGCAAATTTGAGGTTATTGTTGATTCTCCAAAAGACATAGGGGTTTCAACTTCATCAAAGATAACTGGAGAGATTCCTCCAGTTGTTGTGGCAGCCATAAATTTGAAAACCATTATCAATGAGAAGCAAAATGTCAATGAAATTGTCTCTGCATCTGTTATCTGCTGCAACAGGGCTAAGGTTTGTTATAAAATCATTGTCACTCAACTGTATTTAGTTTGCTTTTTGACATACAAATTCTTGGATTTCCAACTTTTTCATTTCTTAAAGAACAGATAGAGTAGTGAGTAATGTTGTTACTTAAGTTAACAGTCTAGTCTAACTTGGAAAAGCGGTATGCATATTTAGTATTGCTATCACAACAAATTATAAAAATGCAATTTGTACATCAATTGTTGGTGTATGCACAGCGTGGAAATTTCTGTTGGTTTAATTACTCTTTCGGTATCCTAACAAGATACTTTACTTTAAATGCATTTTATATTTTTATAATTTGAATTAAATTTAATTCTCAGGGAATTTTAGATCTCTAATGCTGCTATTTGACCTTTCAGATTGACAGTCCAATGTTGGCCTCAGAATGGAAGAAACCTGGTATGCTAAGTCATTTTACTGTTGTCCGTAAGCTTGATGGAGGAATATTTCCCATGGGATTCACTAAAGAGGCTGCGGAACGAAACTCAAAGGCTGGATCAAATGTATTATGCTTTGAAAGCAGGTAAGTTTTACTCACACATAAAGTCTAAATCCTTTTTTTTATCATCCGACAGAACAACAATATCTGTAATTTATTTATATTGTTCCTCTTTTGAAGTGTGCTTAACTTTGGTTTTGCAGTGAAAGGGCTTTGTTAAACCGTTTGATGATTGAGTTACACAAATTAGACAGTGACATTCTTGTTGGACATAATATATCTGGGTTTGATCTGGATATTCTTCTCCATAGAGCTCAGGTGGGAAAACTCCACAGTGATTTATCCCAATCAATTTTAGATACTTAATGTGTACCTTGCAAGTTGAACGATAAATATTCTTTTTATTAGCAAGTTGCTTAACAATGAGTAATATGTTCTGGGTGCATTAAACTACCTAGCAGAAGCTCCCCTCAGCATTCCCCTCTTCCAAAGGAAAATAATAATAATTAAAGGTCATCATTTATGAGCAAGTAGTTAATATTGTCCTGCTGTCTTCTAGCTTCCTTCCATGTATGTTAATTAAAACAAAAAGAACTTGATCGCTATTCAATTAAAAGCACATCTGCGTGCTATTATTCCTTTTCCAATCCATCTAATTTGCTTGTTTTTCCAAGCTGCCAATTATGCTGTTTTGCTGGTCAGATGCACATTTAGGATCTTGCTGTTATTAGACAATTTACTATTATGTTACTATTGTGCCCAAAATCAAGTCATGGTTTCTCATTAACACAAGTTCCACTTATCCCATCATATGTGCACATAATGTGCTGCCATTGTCTTAAAGATGTTCAAATGTTTTAATTTTGCAGGTTTGCAAAGTGCCAAGCACTATGTGGTCAAAAATAGGTCGCCTCAAGCGATCTGTGATGCCTAAACTTTCAAAAGGGAATACCATTTTTGGATCTGGAGCAAGTCCAGGGATCATGTCTTGCATTGCTGGTCGGTTGTTGTGTGATACATATTTGTCTTCCCGTGACCTATTAAAAGAGGTATTGTCCTTTGTACTTTGTTTAGGAGCTATTGAAATGCAGCAATGATGGTCAATTTAGTTTCAGTTTCTCACATGCAAATTGGTTATTTCAGGTTAGCTATTCTTTGACAGAACTTACCAAGACCCAGTTGAACAAAGACAGGAAGGAAATCTCTCCACAAGATATTCCACGCATGTTCCAAACAATGGACTCCCTCATGGAACTTGTACATTCCAATGCTTACCATTGATTGCTATTTCTAGTCGATTATTGTTTCTGTTTTCATGTATATGATATAAAAAAGAATTTTTTTTTCCTTTTAACCAATTTAGTTTTATTAAGCGTTGACTTACAAGGATGTTAATGTTAATTTTAACATGCAACTAAGGCCAAAAAAATGTTACAACGCTAAATGTAGTGATAATACCTCAATATAGCGTTTAATGCATTCTAATAACAATTATATTGTTTTCTTGATGTATTTAGATTGAATATGGCGAGACAGATGCCTGGTTGTCCATGGAACTCATGTTTCATCTTAGTGTTCTTCCCCTCACACGTCAACTGACTAATATAAGTGGTAATTTGTGGGGGAAATCCATGCAAGTGAGTATATGATAGTTCTTTGTCATTTATTATGAAAGTTTGAAAATGCACCTGATTGTTATATTATGCCTCTAATGTGTGCCTTTTCAGGGTGCAAGAGCCCAAAGAGTAGAATATCTTTTGTTGCATGCATTCCATGCAAAGAAGTATATTGTCCCCGACAAGATTTCTTTTAATGCAAAGGTAACAAAACAAGTAAAACGGAGAATAAACGATGGTGTTGAGAACAAAAATGTTGATGAGTTGGATGCGGATGATGCAAGTTTGGACAACAATGCCAATAAAGGAAAAGGGAAAAAGGGACCTTCCTATGCGGGTGGATTGGTTTTGGAGCCAAAAAGGGGTCTATATGACAAATATATTTTACTTCTAGACTTTAATAGTCTTTACCCTTCTATTATTCAGGTTAGTAAATAAATCTAGTACCACCTATGCTGCTACTGTAGCTCCTAACATGCCTTTATTTTTGTGAATATTGATGTGTTGTTTTCACAGGAATACAATATATGTTTTACAACCGTAGAAAGATCTTCAGACGGGATACTTTCTCGTTTACCATCTAGTAGAACCCCAGGGGTACTACCTGAGGTATAATTTTCTTGTATATAAGTGTATTGCTTATTGATTACCGTTTTGCTCGGTTCATAGGTCATTTGTCATGTTGTTGCAAAGATATCCATTTTTCATAAAGTTTGATTTGGCATTAAGAATGACAGATCTTGTCTTAAGCATTTGTGTCTTATGCTTTATGGGTGTATTTCTAATGTGGAGTCATCTGCCTTGCGTTTTTTCTTCTATTAACTTTTTTCATACCTTGTAGTGCCTGAATGATTTTTCTCATATTATTGTGTAGCTGCTGAAGAATCTTGTTGAAAGAAGGAGAATGGTCAAGTCGTGGATGAAGACAGCATCTGGAATTAAGTTTCAACAATTTGACATTCAACAGCAAGCATTGAAGCTCACAGCAAATAGGTTGGTGTTTCTCTTCTTTCTCTGAATTCAATTTTTAAATTGCCTTGTTTGTTATTTGATAATGTCTTTAATCCCTTTCTATTAATTTCTCTTTATATGACTATACCATTACTGTATTCAGTATGTATGGATGTCTGGGGTTTTCAAACTCTAGGTTTTATGCAAAGCCATTGGCAGAGCTCATTACTCTCCAGGTATGTAATGCGCTCATGTTACAAGAAACTGTAATGATTTTTAGACTGCTTCTATCAAGTATTCAGCCAGTTATGTGATTGTTTTGCAGGGAAGGGAGATTCTACAGAGTACTGTTGATCTTGTTCAGAACAATTTGAACTTAGAGGTCATTTCTTGTATATCAGGATCTGGAACTTTATACGCCCTTAATTATCTGTGAACTAGTTAAAAGATTTAGTTTTTAAAGGATGCAGCATTTCTATGTAGCAGGTAATTTATGGCGATACAGATTCTATTATGATTTATAGTGGACTGGACGATATAGCCAAAGCAAAACCTATTGCAGGAAAAGTTATCCAAGAGGTAAGGCCATGATTCTGAACTTATTCAGAAAATATTATCCTACTGTATGGTTCCATTTAGAAATCAAATTAAGTTTTTGATTGTTTTGGGTCCATAGGGATTACTTTTTGTAAAAGAGATGCGAACACAGTGTCATGTGTTAAGATGAGAAATTTACTAGTAATCATTCTCTTGAAAAGAGTCCTATAATGATAAGTTCGAAGTTTGAAATTTGTAGATTGATACTTGACATTTTGTATAAACTTTTGTTTTCCTTAATAAATTTGTAGATTGATACTTAACATTTCTATTGGAAGGGTTTGATGATTAGCTCCATTTTGGCATTTAACACCATGTGCATTACAAATACACCATACAATTTTGGCTTCTTTTCTATATATTACTCTCTTTTTTATTCCCTAATGCAAGGTGTAATAACTCTTTTTTTATTCACTATCACTACTAGGTTAACAAGAAGTATCGATGTCTAGAAATTGACCTTGATGGTTTGTACAAGAGGATGCTACTTCTCAAGAAGAAGAAGTATGCAGCTGTAAAAGTGCTGTTTAAGGATGGGAAGCCGTATGAGGTACTATAAAATTAGTTTTAGGCTCTTGTTGTCAGTAGTGTTACTAGGGGGACAAGCAAAAAGCAACTTTTCTTGTGCAGGTTATTGAACGTAAAGGCCTTGATATGGTTCGCCGAGACTGGAGCTTGCTCTCAAAGGAACTTGGAGATTTTTGCTTAAGTCAAATTTTATCAGGAGGGTAGGCTATGCCGTACTATGTACTTTTCAAGATTTCATATTTTTTTTGGTGCTAATGCATTTGCCTTGTCACATCATCGATTCTTATGCCCGCACAGATCTTGTGAGGACGTCGTTGAAGCAATTCATAACTCTCTGATGAAGGTGAGTTCATCTGTTTTATTTAGATGGGAGTTGAGAATACTTTCCACTTTAAGTGTAAAAATGGCGAATTGCACTAAATTGACTATTGTCCTTGATAGACTTAAGGCATTGGCTATGTTTAATTCCTTTGCATTTGAACAGGTTCAGGAGGATATGAGGAAAGGTCAAGTAGCCCTTGAGAAATATATCATCACAAAGACATTGACTAAACCACCTGAGGCCTATCCTGATGCTAAAAACCAACCACATGTTCTGGTGAGTTTAAAGAACTGATTTTTAAGATGAGTCAAACTCTCAAATCACATTTTTTAATGTTACAATGTCATCTCGGGAAACATTCCTAGGTGGCACAAAGACTGAAGCAAAGTGGATACTCAAGTGGTTGCTCTGTTGGCGATACAATTCCTTATATTATTTGCTGTGAGCAGGTTTGTGATGCAATCGATTCAGTTTTCTATTGATTTAGCAGGCTGAACTTGAGCTTTTGGTGTTATTAAATTTAAGATATGACCTTTCATTTTTATATGCAATTTCTTCCTCTTTATCACTTTCCCGTTTCTGGACAGGGGACTAGTTCAATTAGCTCAACTGGAATCGCTCAGCGTGCTAGACACCCTGACGAATTAAAAAGAGAAGATGGGAAATGGATGATTGATATTGATTACTACTTGTCTCAGCAGGTGTGACTTTGTTGTCTCATGTACAAAAGATAAATTTGTATTCCACATCCTCTACTTTGTTTTATGGCATAATTTCCTCGTGCAGATCCATCCTGTGGTGTCACGTTTGTGTGCTTCAATTCAGGGTACTAGCCCAGAACGCTTGGCTGATTGTTTGGGACTTGACTCGTCTAAGGTAAATTATTTCTTTTCTTCCCTGACTCTTATACAACGGAAATTCTTCCTCTTTCATATTTCTAACACGCTAAGAAATTGATTCTTGTAGTTCAAAAGTAGCTCAAGAGACAATGTTAACAGTGATCCATCCAGTTCACTCTTGTTCGCCATTGACGATGAGGAGAGGTAACCTTTATTTTGTGTACTTGGTCTAATTCTTGACTACTTGTCCTAACATGTTTCGTATATGTCAATTCTTCCAAACAATGACCTGTAAAAATGTGTAAGATTACATTTAAAACTGCGGAAAGCATATACTAAAGGATTTGAACCACCTGCATCTTGAGCTATTTGCGGTTTGTTGTTCAAATAGTAGAGAAAATGAAACAAAATATACTTGTCAATTGCAGATATCGAGGTTGTGAGCCGCTGAGCATGTCATGTCCCAGCTGCTCTGGGTCTTTCGAGTGTCCAGCCATCTTTAATTCAATTTGTAAGTCAGTGAAGGAAAATCTAACAAGGCCACAAGAAGAGGAGTCTACCAGCAACTTTTGGCAGAGATTGTGCTGCCCCAAATGCCCAGGAGAAGGCGATGCAGGAAAGCTGTCTCCGGCAATGATAGCCAACCAGGTATTTATCATGTAGTTTCATTTAGGAAAGTACTGGACTTCAACGGTCTCCACAGAAACTTAAGCTGTTGATTCTGAATACTATTTTCATAGAGAATCCACTGACAATGTGAACCGGGTCTGTTAATCTTTCAGGTCAAAAGACAAGCAGAAGGGTTCATGTCATTGTATTACAAGGGCCTAATGACGGTAATTCACCTCTTATATTTACTATTCTGGAAATGTAGTACTGGTAGGTTTTCATAACCAATGAATTTGCTTTTCAGTGCGATGATGAAACTTGCAAATACACTACACGAAGCCTAAACCTTCGACTTCTTGGTGATTCCGAGAGAGGCACAGTTTGTCCAAACTATCCTAGCTGTAACGGGAAACTCACAAGAAAGGTTTGCTCAACAAACTTATTCAAATGAAGATCATTTCTTTTCTTTCTATTACTAATTTTAATTTTGATTACAAATGTTTACTTTCTCCAGTACACAGAAGCAGATCTGTACAAGCAGCTCTCATATTTCTGTCATGTGTTGGATACTGTACGCTGCATAGAAAAGGTTATTTGAGTTTCATCAAATGGTTTTATTGACTTGACATATGATCTGATTTAGATTGTAATTGAATGTGTATAACTTTCTGCTGCAGATGGACCCTACAACTAGATTGGCAGTGGAGAAAGAATTGGCAAAAATCCGTCCAGTGGTCAATTTGGCTGCATCAATAGTTCAAAGCATTCGGGACCGCTGTGCCTACGGGTGGATTCAGCTGCAAAGTCTAACCGTATCAGTTTGATTTCTAGTGTGAGCTGCTTCAACTCATTTTTGTTGACTTAATTTTATTCTTTGATCTACTCATGTATATATAATAATATGTACGCCGAAGATTCATTGTACCGTTAAAGAATGTCCTTAGAGGGAATCTTATGTTTCTTGATGCGTTCCCTAATTTAGAAGCCATGAATGCCAAGAACTGTTTCCAAAGGGTTTTTATATATTTTAAAGAGAAAGAACACAGGCCTTAAACTCGAACCCTTGATAATGTGGTGTACTATATGTGATGAAGGCATGCACTTTTGTGCCTTTGCGACTCTACTATTTCTATACTGTTAATGTAATGTAACAATACATTAAATACAAAATGGTACTGATTAACATCTCGTGCTGGAATTGTCAACTTGTCATACATAACCTATCTGAGGGCTACGCTTTAAGTAAATATATTTTGGCAGATATTTCATATATGAAAGTTTGCCACCTGTAGTAACACTTCTACGGCTACTTGCCCCAAAATACCCCATTTAAATAACTTTAGTACGGATTAACAAAGTGGGACACTGCTCTTTCACCAAAACCCTTTCATTGTTCGTTTTTTGTTTTTTCCAATTATCACAAACAGAAACGCGCTCCTTCAATTATACAAGTAGTTTTGTTTGTTAAGAAATGTATTAACAAAATGAGACAAGTGTAGCTAGTACTGGAGCTTTTTAAAAAAACTGGTAATATGTAGACGAATAAGAACTCTATAACAGTCAAGATTGAACCCAACAGTAAAAGATATGACTGAAAGAGATTTCATAGTACTTGGCAACTTCTGATGCCGAAAATTGGTGTACATAAGCAGCACTTGACTAACGAAATAATAACTGAATTTCACAGGCAAAAAGCACAAATGATTTTTATTAACGAAGAAACAATTAATTATTCCACAACTACACTGACGGAATAAATTTATTATGCCTTATGCTTACTATCTAAGCAAACCCTCCTCTCGCTCTTTATTTATTATTGCAAAGCTGCAAATGTACAGTGTTAGCTTTCATGGTCCCCCTGTTTAGAAGGCCACTCTCTTACTGCAACTCTCCTACTGGAGCCTCGTTCAGCCATAGGAAATGAATGAAGTCGTAGAGCTTAGCGCTCACACTCACCTTCGCAGCATGAAGTGTACCACAAACATGGTTACGAAAACAATTAGTGAAAAATGACAGAACCAGACGAATAGGGAAATAAGAGGTGTCCTAGGGTACCTTGTATGGCGTTGGGTTTAGTCTCCTCATGTGGTCAGAACGCATTTGATCAAGTTGATTGATGCACCGCTGCCTGATTTCCTTGAGAGGTGGCAGGTCTTCTCGTTTGAGCTCTTCAATAAACAATAGAATTGATTAGTTTAGACACTGGTACATGTACTGTCATGGTTCATGACCTTTTCTCAGTTCTTTAGTGACAATTTTTTGTTAAAAAGATTGGCCTCCGCAAGTTAGTGCTAATAAAGTTTAGGTACGCTTTGAATTTTTTTTGCTTTTGACTCCAAAAATGTAATAAAAATACACAAATGAGAGTGCATAAAACTGAAGTTGCACCAGAATTCCCAGGCCAATAACATTTGAGAAGCTCCTCAACACGCTGCGGCACCACGTATGCTCTCTTGGATTCACTAAAAGGGTGACGACACAAGATTCTTTCTCCCACCTGAACGTGATAAGCAAAAACCTCAGGTTGACACGATAATCAAAAAGTATTACAACTCCAAAAGATATGCCATCATAATTGTATAGTAAGGTATAATATGGTTAATATTTCTAATTATCAAAAAAATAGAGATTACTATACCTTTGGAGGTGGTTCAGTTTCTCCAGTCATTATGTCTACCAAAGCATAACCTTCTTTCCCGTATAATCTGAAGCACCGTTTTTTACAAGGAATAGAGACCTAGAACCACATGCAGAAAATTAAAGATAAGAACTAAAGGTAAGTCGTGCAAAAACCAAAAGAGATACTGAAAATGGTTTTAAAGTGTGTTCAAACCTTTGAAACATCTTCAGAAAGCTTGATGCGGGGCTGATTATTGATTTCAACAAGCTTGAAAACACAACCTAAGGCAGCTTGAGAATAGCAAGTAACCACATTAGTTCCAATTCCGAACGCATCAACCTCATGACCCTGCATAAAAGGAAACTTTTCTATTAAGAAATTTGGGTATTCCACCATAAGGATATTTCTGCATATTCAACCCATGGTACAGGTAATAAAAGTGATCAGTAACCGGGTTAAGATTCTTATAATTTATCCCAACGTGATTCACATCAAACCTTGCCCCTTGTTTTTATCTTTCACTCACAGACATTGGTAACCAGATGATATTTACACTTAGAAACCTTGAAGCATTACCTGTTTATTTAAAGCATCCAAGGTTTCCTCATTGAGATCATTACTAGCCGTAATACTCATCTTTCCAAATCCAGACACTTCAAATTCTTTCTCAATTGCCAAAAAGAATTTCCGGGTCTCCAAAGAAAGATATGCTAGGTCACCAGAGTCCAATCTGATACCTCCTGCTTTGTAGCTGAGGTAAAAATCATCAAAAACATTATTGAATTTTTTTTTAAAATACATAAAGAGTAACAATGATCAAGCCAGTTAAGTATATTTACATTGCTAACATGAAAGAACAAATAAAAACTAAAACAAGGATAGAAAACAATAAAGAATTTAAAAAAGTGCAAAAAGAAGAGTCAACTGTTTGTTTTAGATATATAACCAAATCACATTTATAAGTATTTATAGAAAGTAAGCAGGTAGGTTATGTTTTGAATAGAGTAAACATTATCAGACAGTGGAGTTACTCATCCCTACTATATGCACATCAGTAGTAATTGTCAAAATCTAGAGATAGCTTTAGAAATTGCTTCTAGATACCATAAATATGGATTTATATAAATCTCTCGAGTGGAAACATCTTACAATCCCTATTCACATTTTTGTCAGTGTCTCATCATCATTACTTCTGCATACATTGTTTTCCTTTTGGGAATAGCAAGAGAGAACTATATCTTTGCAAACTTCAATTTGTAAATTAGCATCCCCAACATGATGGGGCTGAACAAAGGGGATAACAAAAAACTAAAATGACAGTTGAAAAGAGAAATTACAGTACTATTATTATTATCCAACATTCAGAGAAGCACTTTCATCATATATAAACAAGCTAATATATGCTCTTTCAAACATACCCCAGATCATTGAGTGCCAAGGCAACTGCACAAAAGTTTGGAATTCCACTCCTCATAACCTAGTAAAACAGATGCAAGGCCAGTGTCAAAGACACTACAAATAAGAAATACAAGCTGTGGCTATAAAAGTATGATTACAAATGGCAATGGGATTATTTCTTGATTTGAAAAACTTGACCAGTATATAAAATAAGCAAAGTCTTCATTTGACATTTTATAATTAACCAACTTAAATGGTTTTTCCTCTTAGCTGTAAGAATTATTAATAATAATAATTAAGAAAAAAAGGTTTGCCATATATTTAGTTACTCAGATATATAGCTCACCAAGTCCTTAATGAAAGAGAATTCAATAGCGAATTAAGTTTGTAAGTCAAATATCCAGAATGAAAAATTGTAATATTCAAGAAATACATTGTTTCAATTATGCGATATCAAAATCAAAAGGAGATTTAACACAAATTTTAAAGAAGCAAAAAACATACAAGCACAAAGCATGGCATGTGGCTCTCAAAGAACTGTAAAATATGATTAGATAATATTCTATACATATTTACTTACATCATATGTGTCTACAAGTGCTAAAAAGTTATTAGGAAATGCCAGAGCATAAGATATGAAAGCTGCCAGCTCACTTTGATTGGTTTCGCCAAAAAGTCCATGTAATGAATTTGACCACTGCAAAACAGGCATAGCTAGCATAAACAAAGTATACATGCAAATATGTAACCTTATAACTAAGAGCCTGGAATCATGAAAAAGATCCTCTGCTTTCACATAGAAGATGAAAAGTGATGGTTGGAAATATATGCAACAAAATTAATGATACGGTCAGAAGACGAATTTTGAAAAGTAAGAAAAGACATAAAGGGTTTAACATATTGAATATATGAGAAACTGTAGAAATTCGATAATCTAAAGGCCATGTATGTAACACCTTAATTTTGTTTAACCAAGTCTGGACCAAGTTAATAAAATCCTCACAAGTAGTTGAACCATCACTGCTGCGAAGTGATTTATCAACAATCTCGTCTGGACTCTGCAAAACATTAAAAAAAAGAAAAAAGATAAATGAAGATGCAGACAAGCCTATAAATTAGAAGTGAATAAGAATGCCAAGGAACCTAGTTACATATATGATAAATAAGAAGATCAATGCATAACAGTCAGCAAGCTCATTTGCTTGGCAAGTAATACATATATGCGCACATATATCTTGTACGTATTTCTGCAGTGTGAATGTTCTTTATAGAACAAGAACTGTTTGCTAACTCATTCCATAAAATACACATGACACATCATATCAAGTACATTTTAGCAACAGAGTAAAAAAGGACATAAAGAAACAGAACAGTACATTGCTTATTTCAAAACATACTTTCATATAAACCTTTGTAAATATTTTGCAAAAATAGAGCATATTGTGGTTACATGCAAATCAGTAATTAATTTAATTTGCAACAAGTCTCCTTAAACTTCACACTAAGATGTCATACAATTTCTTCCAAGAGCTACAAACCATGAAAGAGCTAACAAAAGCATGAGAATGCGTTCCACGAAGTGGTATTCCGAATAACTTCCCAGCTGCAACATTGCTGTAAAAACACAATATAAAGATGAAGACAGGTTATAGCAGGCAATGCTTAGAGTGTTCAACTAAAAGAATTAGAAGAAAATAGAAACTAAAAAATCCAAAGCACGACGAATGATAATACAAAACTACCTTGTTGCATCAAATCCTCCAAGATAGCAGTATTTTGATGCCCCCACTCCACCATCAGGCCCCTATAACATCAGATGGAAAACATCATTTTGATGAAGATAAACCCACACAAACATTTCAAAAATCAGTAAAAACAACCACCAGGTTATAAAAGCTCAAACTCATGCAGAGTACCTGGGCTCTTCGAAGCCCAAACTCAAGTAGAAGTTTTGATTTCCCAGCAACAAACCGATGCCTTGCAGCATTAGTAGCAACTAATGATGCATAATTGATAAGATTCAAAAATGGAGTTTCCAGCAATTGGACCACCTGAAATAGTAAGAGATAAAATATATTGGCCTTAAAATATGAATCAGGACCAGAAATTAAGCACTAAAAGATAGCTTTTATACACTGAGTAAAGAAGAAGAAGAAGAAGAATAAGACAGCAACGAGTTTCATGGTACTCACAGCAACAGGCCCTTCAACTCTCATCATTGGGACCTTCGGGAAAACAACTGATCCCTCTGAGGCAGCATACACTTCAACATCTGAACAGTCGATACCCCTAAGATAATCGTAGAAGCCGTCCTACATCAATAACATTTTGATTATTTAACTGTGAGCTATTCGGTAAATGTAAATATTGGTGAGGAATAAGTTAAAAGTGGCAAATCATATGCTCAAGTCTAGTATCCCACCAGTAGGAAATTTATCCTCTCTGAAAGTTTTTCAATGTGGTCAGAATTATATAATTTCACATTTTCAGGGGATGAAAAGTAGCTCAGAAAATATTTACAGTTTTAATAAGATAAAGGCTCCCATTGGAGGAAAAATAGAAAGTTGTTGTACATACTAAAAGCTATCCATAAATTTTGGCTGCATCAAAGCATACTCTAATATCACGAAAAGTCTTGCAAACAAAGGTCTGACAGCACTAAAAGTTTTATGTTCATATAAAAGAAAAGAAAGTAACTGCATCATGATTGTAATATTTGCTGATATTAGAAAACCAATAATACAAAATTTTGCTTAGCCATATCTTCTATAATTATTGAAAATAAAAGGCACAAGTTCATGAGATCTAAAAAGGATTAACATGCATCACTGCTGTCTCATAAACTAAGAAGAAATCTGTTGTCAGCCAATGATAAATAAATTGGTTACCTCGCACGAAGAAGGCAAAGATTGGCGAATGAAGGCAATCTCATCTTCTGTAAATTTAAAATTACCAATCAGCCTTATGCACTCTTCTAAACCAGCAAAAACCGTATATTCACCACCAAAGGGGTTCTTCCGAAAATACAAATCGAATCTGTAACATTACATAAATAAATAGAGAAGCTGCTTAAACAGACATTCAACACATTGCACCACCTCATTTAAAATAACTCAACAAAACAGTTGTAAACACTAAAAGACATAAAAATGAGCCATTGAAGCTACCATACTACAATCCAACATGTATATAAATATAGATTTTTTTAAAAAAGTAAATAGATAAATAATAATAAAAAAAAAGCAATGCCGTCAATACTTCGAAACTAATCCATATTCACCAGTAACTGAGATACTTCACTTAATTAAACAGTAAAACAAGTTGTACTTTTGCAATGCTTCACTTTTTTTTTTTCCAAATTATAACAAAACACAGTCTTCATATAGATGTATATATATTACGGTTCTTGTAAACTTTTCCTAAAATAAAAAATTACGGTCCTTATACCGAAACTGTCGAAACAATCATAAAAATCTCAGTTTGGTTCCATACGTACAAAAGTACTTTTTTTCTTCTATGTTTTTATTGAAATGGTTGATTGCCAATCCATACATATTGCATGACAAAAGGCATAACAAAATAAACTCTAATAAAGTTTCAAATTCCAAAAAGTTTCTCGGGAACCAAACAGAAAACAGAAATTCAAATATAAAAAAGTTTCTCGTCAACCAAACAGAAAAAGGAAAAAGAGAAAAGGACTCACACAGCTTGCTCTTTATGCTTGCCGGCTCTCCAGTAAGCGTAGGCCATGGTGAACTGATAAAGATCCGTAAGCAGCGGCGTAACCATTGGATTGGTCGGACCACCCACTACCGGACTCGAATACTCCCCATTGGAACCGTTTGCTTTCGCCGCCTCCATTGCTCACTCCCAATTCCTAGGGCTTTTCTTTCTTAATTCTTCTTCTTCTTCTTCAACTTGAATTTCTTTCCTCAATCAATCAACTATGACCTTCCTCCACATACATACACGTCTATTTATACCTATATATAAATATATATATATATAAATCTATACAGTGTTGAACTCCCCGCGAAAGCTACCGTGCGCCTCACGACGAGAAATTATAATTATTTGTTTAAATAATAACAAAAAAATGGTTTTAACGAAAGGGAAGAGTGAGAAAAAGATGAAAGAGGTTATGGAATAGAGAGTTGAACCGTTTTAATCGATGATCCTATGCTTCTACCTCTACAAACATTCCTTCTATTGTTAATTTTTAATTTTATCAAATGACTTCGACCAAATCTATGAAATATTGAATTATGATACCTCAATTTATACTAAAACTTAGGTGATATTTCATATTTGATTATTTTGAGACTCTGTGGTGGTGCAGTTTTTATTTTTAATTTTTTTCGTTTGTAAAATGATAAAAAAAATAAAGAAAAAAGATATTTTTGGAAAAAAACAAAAAATTTCTAAATTTTTTTGGTAGCATTGAATCGTCGTGGCCCGTCCTTAACGAACTTTGAAGAGTCACGTCCAAGTTCGAGAATAATAACTTTGACCCGACCCGACCCTTTTTATACGAAAGTGATACTTTTACGTTTACCCGTGTATTATAGTGTAAGAATATACGAAAGAAAAGAATTCAAAGAATATATGCAAAATTAAAACTTGAAAATGTGCAAAGTCATATATATATAATATACATATATTTTTATCATCATTGTTTTCATTCATCATTTCTATTCAACTTTTGACAAAACGTGATGCACTATCATTAACAACGTATTTTTTGTATTGCACTAATGCTAAAAGGAATCACTAAAAGAGAAAACATCATTAATGTTAGAACCACATTAAATATAGGACTTTTTTTTAGAAGCATACTACTAATTTAATCAAAATACTATACACATAATTCTATTTATATTTTTAGTACAAAATGACAAACTATATCAACATTTAATGATAATAAAAATACACATTCTTACCATGTATGAAATATCATATTGATAATATTCTTTTAATGAAAGTAAATAACACATTGATAATAATAATAATAATAATAATAATAATAATAATAATAATAATAATAATATTTGTAAAAACACATTCATTACACAAAAAGTATATTGCCCAATCTCCTTTGAATTTTGGAAGAAATATCGGTGGGTGAAAGACTACTATACGTAGAGACTAAATGTTATATTCAACATATTTTATAAACTCATAAATTTATAAACACACTAAAATTATTTAAAAAACTCAATAGTATATAATCAAAATATATTAAAGAGTATATTATTTTATTAAAGGTTAAATATAAACTTCTATTTAAACAAACTAATATGTTACAAAACATGATTTGTTAAATAAACATTTGAGTTTCTTTTAAGAAATATATACACAACTCAAACTAGCAGAAAAATTGCATATAAAAATAAGCCATATAGTTTAATTTAAGAATTGAATCATGTAGTGGGCAAAATTTGCCTACATACCAAAAGCTCAATCACTTAGTTGGACTAGCCAGTAAGGCCCAATTTGACATATTATAAGCCCAACAAATCAAACAGATTAGCTAGCCCCAACAAATCAAACAGATTAGCCAGCAAGACCCAACCTATCATAAGCAAGAAGCCCATATTTGCTATATGAACTGTCTAACAATCAATCAAAACCCGAACTCGGATCAAGATACAATCAGTTAGCCAAGGACGTCGAAACGGTCAAGACACACGTAACCATTCCCGCGAAACTTAGAAGGGAACCGATTGGAGCGAGTTGGGCGGATTTAGAGGACGAGAAAGTCATAGGATGATGGATGACTATAAGAAAGACGAAAGAGGCTCAAAGAGGGGGAATGAAAAAACAAACATTTGAACTATTCTCTCATAAGTGATATTCTCTGACTAGCAATATTCTCTCTAATCGAATCGAATTGTAACGCCCTGCTTAGCCAAGACTGTTACACTGTGTATTTTAAATAGTGCTTAACTCGCTAAACGAGTCATTAGGCCATAACACATGCATCTAAATGTGATTAATGGTCCAGGGTTAAAAAAATCGGTCAAAAGGAATTGATATTTCATTAAAACATTAAATTGTACATGGGATCCCATAATAAACGTTTAGAAAGTTGTTTACAATTCCAAAATGGTCATTACAACTCAAAAATTACAATCCGTCGACCTAAGCGACAAAAATAGGGTTTAACCCTAGTTCCCCTGATAAACCTTGGCTGTGGTGGTCAAGCGGTCGCATGTGTACACGTCTCCACCTAAGATCTCCAACTCATGGCTAGTCCAGCTTTTCTTTCCCCTTACCTGCACCACATAGCACCCGTGAGCTAAGACCCAGCAAGAAAACTTAATACAAGTGCATGAACAATATATACATATTCAAATGAATATATAGCATGCCCATCCATAATAACATACTCATGAATGCATACAAGTACAAATAAATGATTATAGAATCATTCTAGGGCCACAGCCCTAATCAGATGACCATAGAGTCAAGTTGGGGCCCTTTGCCCTGAATAGATGACCTTATAGTCAACCTAGGGCCCTATGCCCTAACTTTGTGACCATAGAGTCACTCGGGGCCCTTCGCCCTAGCTCTAAGTAACTAGCCATAGAGCTAGCCAAACGCTTTGTTTTTCAAGCAACCATAGGGTTGGTTAATGTAATAGTACGTCCCTGATCGGGCCCTAGCCTTTCGATCAGTGCGTCATGCGCTATTGACTCTCTTGACTAATAAGTCAACGCTCTAACAAGTATTAAGATATCCTGCTATAAATGCATATACAAATACAGATACAAATACAGGTACAAATAGGCATACTTCAGATAATTCAAGTATGCATACAGGATGATCACATATTTCAGCCAATCAAATACAAACATAGTGATAGCTGTGTTTCATAATGGGCTCAGCCCCAATCAACAGATAATCACACGTAGCACATATTGGGTGCAGTTTTCTTACCTTTGGTCCGAGTGCTACAGATAATAAGAGCGACCCTCGAGCACGATCCCGTTCTGAGCCCTAGCGAAAACCTAGTCACAACCCATAAATGATGTCTCAATGAGTTTAAATTCCAAAACCTAATCCCGGGACAAATACCGCGCTCTCGCGACCTCCAATCCCACCAAACAGGGTGGCGGAATCGTCCCCCGAGCCCTTGGGCCAAAACCCCAAAAAGTAAAAAAAATTCATTCCCTGGAAAATAGTAAGGCGCTGCCTACCAGGCGCTATGGCACCACAGTTAGAAATGCAAACCGACCACCCGACCTGCGTTGTAGTGCCACCTACTTGGCGCTATAGCACCAATGCCAAAGAACCTAAAATTCTGGATTTTTCTCTTCGTGTTCTCCAAATCTCAAAACTCAAAACCGACCCCAAACCTATCTCAATCCTAGAAACGGACTACAAAGCAGCTATAGTACCTCCAACATAACTAAAAAACACAATACTCAAAAATCACCACTAATACTTAAACATCACTACTTGAGTTCTTGAAACTCAAGAACACTAAGAACATTAGCAGAAAACATCAGAAACTCAGAGAGATCAAGGTCAGAATCATTACCTCAATAACTGAAATAGCTTCCTAGCTTTACCCTAACAAGTTCCTAGCTCAAATTCTTCAAAAACCCAAGCTTTTCAATCCAAAACTTTCAAGAGATAGTGAGAGAGAACCAGCGGAGAGAAGAGAGAGAGAGAGAGAGAGAGAGAGAGAGGGAGAGTGTTGCTTCTGTTTAGGTTTCCTTTGGCTGAAGAAATCTATCAACTAAGTCATCATATTGGAATAATGACCAAAATGCCCATTGGTCCAATATAACCCATTTAATGTCACCAAGGGCAAATTAGTCTTTTACCACTTTTCCCTCTAATTCTTCAAATATCACCAATACCTCCAAATAAAATTCTCATTACCCAAAAATTTCCGGTAATGCACTAAATTACCAAATTACCCCCTAGGCTCTCCCCGAGCCCGGTATTTGACCCCGTTATGACCAAACTGCTACTTTGCTCGCTAGGATTGTCTCGTGTCGAATAATCCAAATATATCCACATAATAATGTGGTCTTAATCCATATACACATAAATATACAAATATGCCATCAACGAGCCAAAATTACGAAAATGTCCTTCTAATAAGAAACGACCCACATGCATATTTAATACACTTAAACATGCAATATTAGTCATATAATAATATATCTCACATACTCGTGCATATTATCACATAATAATACATTAAACCAATTATTGACCTCCTAGCCCCCTAATCAAGACACTAAGCTATATTAGGGAATCTGGGACGTTACAACTATCCACTCCTTACCGAAATTTCCTCATCGAAATTTTACCTGAACAACTCGGGATACTGACTCTGCATATCTGACTCCAGCTCTTAGGTCGCTTCCTCGACCTTGTTGTTCCTCCATAATACCTTAACCAAAGGTATAGTTTTGTTCCTCAGGACCTTTTCCTTCCTGTCTAGTATCTGGATTGGCTGTTCCTCATAGGAGAGATTTGCCTCAAGCTCTAGATCTTTGTAACTCAATACATGAGTCACGTCTGACACATATTTCTGAAGGATTGAAATATGAAATACATTGTGTACGCCTGACAATGCCGGAGGTAAGGCCAATCTATAAGTTGTTATATTATTTTATAATATAATGTAAAATTATATTATATTATAATATAATGTTTTAGATTAAATAAATGTGACAAAGTGTGTCACATATTGTAACATATAATAGAGAGTTACAATATTTAGATATATGAGATATATCCAAATAATGTAACATATTTGGTGTTACAAATTTGTAACCTCCAAATATTACCCTTTATTGTGTAAATTGTTGTTACACAATATTGAGATGAATTTCATAAAAGCTATATGTGATATGGTTGTTAGAGATATGATTTTAACCCCAATAATGTGTTTTGGGAGTTACAAAATTATTTGGGAGGGTTTGGAACCGTTTGGAAAAACAGCACAATTTTTGTGCTGAATTTGGTCAGTGGCCGCAGCCTGTGGGTCAGAGACCAGTGGCCGCGACTACTAATGTCTCTGGCCGCGGCCACAGGCCAAAAGCTGACCAAATTTTCAGTTTTTTCAATATTTGTTGAACGGCTCAAAAAACCCAAATAACTCCCTAATCTCTTTTTTAATTCCATATTAATCCAATTAAACATTTGTAACAGCCATGGGAGTTTGTGGAATTTGAAATTCAAAGGGTGTCTCTAAACTCTATAAATAGGAGTCTATAGCTCACTTGTAAGACACAACTTTTCTATCCACTAGAGCACTTGGCTAGAAACACCTTGAGGCTTGATAATTCCAGAAAGCTTTTCCAATATCTGAGAGAGATCCCTTAGTGCTTGAGTTAGGGGGAAATAAGCTTTTGGACAAAGGTTTTATACCTTGTTCAAGTTGGTGATCCCCAATCCTCTTCACTTAGGTTGTGTAAGTGAGAGTTTGCTTGTGTTTCTGTTCTTCTTTCTATTGCATTGTTTTCTACTTATTCTCTTGTTCCTATTACTTGTATTTCTTGTTCAAAGGTTGTAATCTTCTTTTCTTTATTTCAAACATTTTAGTTTACTTGTAACATTTTGCTTTGAGTTGTATTTCCACCATTCTCTTCTTCTTCATCATCTTCTTCCTTTCTTTAGTTTATTTGTATTTTCAGTTATAGAGTTGTAACCTTATTTAATCAATCTATATTTACTTGTAATATTATTGCATAGAGTTGTAATATTATAATCATTTCCATTGAGGCAAAACAATATTTTCCAAACATTCAAAAGCTTAACCCTTTTTGTTTCAATGGAAGGGGAGACAATCAAGATCATGAACCAAGACCTAGTGAGATTGGATAGGTTTGATGGATCCAATTTTACTAGGTGGCAAGACAAGGTGAGGTTTCTATTAACCACTCTCAAAATCGTCTACATCCTTGAGTCTTCCTTGGCTCCTCTAGCCGAGACATCCGACAAAGACACTCCCGAGGAGGTGGAGAAGAGAAGGAAGAGGGAGGAGGACAATCTTCTTTGCAGGGGTCATATCCTCAATGCCTTATCCGATAGGCTCTATGACCTCTACACCGAGACCAAATCGGGCAAGGAGATTTGGGATGCACTTGAGAAAAAGTTCAAGGCGGAAGAGGAAGGTACCAAAAAGTTTTTGATATCTCAATACTTTGATTTCAAATTTTTTGGTGATAAACCTATTCTTCCTCAAATACATGAATTGAAAATTATTGTTAATAAATTGAAAGTGTTAAAGATAGAGCTTCCCGAGGCCTTTCAAGTTGGTGCTATTGTGGCTAAATTACCACCAACTTGGAAGAGCTATAGGAAAAGAATCCTTCATAAAAATGAGGATTGTTCTTTGGAGGAAATCTAAAAACATATTCGAATCGAAGAGGAATCAATATGTAGAGATAAACTTGTGGAGGGGTCTAATGGAGAGACTTTCAAAGCAAATGCGGTGTCACAACCAAAACATCCCAAAAACAAAGGGAAAAAGGGTAATGAGAAACCTTTGGGTCCAAAAACCAACCCAAACAAGTTCAAGGGCAAGAAAGGTCCTTGCTTTGTGTGTGGGAAAAAGGGTCACTATGTTAGAGAGTGTAGACATAGAAAAGACCAACAAGGACCTAAGGTGAACGCAACTCAAGAGGAAAACATAGTTGCTACCCTTAGTGAGGTGAATGCGGTCCAAGGCAAGGTGAAAGGGTGGTGGTATGATACATGTGCCACCGTCCATATCACCTATGACAAATCATTGTTCAAGACCTTTGAAGAGTCAAAAGGCAACCATGAGATACAAATGGGCAATGAGGGCAAATCCAAGTTACTTGGCAAAGGTACTATTGATGTCTACTTCACCTCCGGCAAGAAAGTTACATTAGTGAATGTACTTTATGTTCCCAAAATGAGTAGAAACTTGGTAAGTGGTGATTTGCTTGGCAAGCCCGGCATTAAAGCCGTTTTTGAGTCCGGTAAACTTATACTTACCAAATCAAATGTATTTTTGGGAAAGGGTTACTCTTGTGAGGGTATGGTTAAATTGTGCACCAATGATGTAACTTTCAATGTTATCAATAAAAATGTTAATTCCGCCTATATTGTTGAGTATGATTCTTTATTTTTGTGGCATCTTAGACTATCGCATATAGGTTTTTCTACCATGAAAAGAGTAGTAAAATGTGGTATGATAGCATGCAATATTAAAAACTATGGTAAATGTGAAACATGTGTTAAGGCGAAAATGATTAAGAAACTATTTCCTAGTGTAGAAAGATCATCTAATTTACTAGATTTAATCCATAGTGATCTTTGTGAATTAAATAGTGTTTTAACTAGAGGTGGTAAAAGGCATTTTCTTACTTTTATAGATGATTTTAGTAGATATACCTATGTGTTTCTTTTAAAGCATAAAGATGAGACTTTTGATGCTTTTAAATTGTATAAATTAGAAGTTGAAAATCAACTAAATAAAAAGATTAAGGTGCTAAGAAGTGATAGAGGAGGAGAGTACTTCTCTAATGAATTCAATACATTTTGTGAAGAAAATGGTATAATTCATGAGTGCACTGCACCTTATACACCACAACACAATGGTGTTGCCGAAAGGAAAAATAGGACTTATCTAGAGATGATAAATTCTATGTTAGTGTTTTTTAAGTTGAACTTCAACTTATGGGGTGAAGCGCTTTTAACCGCTTGTCACATTCTTAATCGAATACCGATGAAGAAAAATGAGATATCTCCATATGAGTTATGGAAAGGAAGAAAACCCAACATAGGGTACTTCAAAGTGTGGGGGTGTCTTGCATATTGCAAGAAAACCGAATCTAATAGAACAAAGTTAGGTTCAAGAGCCATAAAGTGTGCTTTTGTTGGTTATGCCAACAATAGTAAAGCTTATAGGCTATTAGACTTAGAGTCTAATATTGTGATTGAATCTAGAGAAGTTGAATTCTTTGAGAACATGTTATGTGACAACAATTCTCATGCTTCAACATCTTTAAAGGAGAATATGTTATATGAGAACAATTCTCTAGCTTCTACATCCAAAGTTGATTCTCAAGAGGAGAATTATCAAAAGGATGTAAAGCAACCCTTTGAACCTAGAAGAAGTCAAAGGCTTAAAAGTCTAGTAGTGGATGAGATAGATCCTCAACGAATTTTGTTCTACATGGTAGAAGGAAATAGAGAGGAAGTCATTAGGAAAATTCCTATTGTACTTCTCGTTGAGGATGATCCTAAGACTTATAGAGAAGCAATGCAATCGAGAGATAGTGCATTTTGGAAAGAAGCCATCAATGATGAGATGGATTCCATTCTGTCCAATAACACTTGGGAATTGGTAGACCTCCCACCGGGGTCTAAGCCAATTGGGTGTAAGTGGGTATTTAGGAGAAAATACCACACTGACGGCACTATACAAACCTTTAAAGCTAGATTAGTAGCTAAAGGGTTTAGGCAAAAAGAGGGTATCGATTATTTCCATACCTATGTGCCTGTTGCTAGAACAACTTCTATAAGAATTTTGTTCGCTCTAGCTTCTATACACAACTTGTATGTTCATCAAATGGATGTCAAAACGACATTCCTTAATGGTGACCTCAATGAGGAGGTCTATATGGAACAACCCGAAGGGTTTGTCCTACCAAAATATGAACATAAAGTGTGTAGACTTGTAAAATCCTTATATGGATTGAAACAAGCTCCTAAGCAATGGCATGAGAAATTTGATCAAGCCATCATGTCTAATGGGTTTAGACATAACAATGGAGACAAGTGTTTGTATTCCAAAACTTGTAAGGAATATGTGATCATTGTTTGCTTATATGTGGATGACATGCTTATTCTAAGTAATAGCATGAAAGGGATAGAAGAAACGAAGAGGTTTCTATCATCAACCTTCATGATGAAAGACCTTGGAGAAGTTGATACCATACTCGGTATCAAAGTAAAGAAACATAGTGGGGGTTTTGCGTTAGGGCAAGCCCACTATGTTGAGAAAGTATTGAACAAATTTAACCATCTCAAGGTTAAAGATGTCAATACTCCATTCGATCATAGTGTAAAACTTGAGAAGAATGAAGGAAGAGCGGTGGCTCAATTAGAGTACGCCAGTGCTATAGGGAGTCTAATGTACGCTGCCCAGTGTACTAGACCTGATATAGCATTTGCGGTAAGTAAACTTAGTAGGTTTACAAGTAATCCAAGTATGGATCACTGGAAGGCAATTGGAAGAGTCCTAGGTTATCTTAAGAAAACCAAAGGACTAAGCCTTCACTACTCCAAATTTCCTTCGATTTTAGAAGGATATACAGATGCAAGTTGGATATCCAATCTTGGGGACAACTTGTCCACAACTGGTTGGGTATTTACACTTGGTGGAGGTGCAATTTCTTGGGGTTCCAAGAAACAAACCTGTATATCTCATTCCACTATGGAAGCAGAGTTCATAGCTCTAGCTGCTACCGGCAAAGAGGCTGAATGGTTAAGGGATCTGTTGATAGAGATTCCCCTAATCAAAGATAATGTATCTACTATATCGATACATTGTGATAGCCAAGCGACATTGGCTAGAGCATACAGCGGAGTGTATAATGGGAAGTCTAGACACATTAGTCTAAGACATGGATATGTAAGAGAATTGATTCAAAGAGGAGTCATCTCAATATCCTATGTGAGAACTAGTGAAAATCTGGCGGATCCTTTCACTAAGCCACTAACGAGGGATTTAGTGGCTGCATCATCTCGAGGGATGGGACTTAAACTCCCTAAAGAGATTCACGATTGATGGTAACCTATCTTAACACTAGTTATTCAACTAGTGTTAGGTTCAATAGGTAATAACAAGTCAATCAAGTGAATATTAGTTGTACTCAAAACAAGTCCCATCTGAGATATTGAGTACTTGTGTGTTACCAAGTGGAGGGATAAAACCGAAATGTTTTTTTTAATAGAGTTCAGTCCTATAAAGACAAGTATCTTTGGTAACAAAATACTGTAAGAATTCTACCTATATGGACCTAGGGGTGGTGCCGCCTCTCATGAGAATTGGGAGTATTCTCAAGAACGTTCATGAATGGAAAGTGCACATGGTCATTAACGGTGCAAAGCGAGACATAGAGGTCCCAAGTGAACATCGCAAAGGTGTGTGTGTTATCACCGATTTGTCATCATGAAAAGATGGTTCAATGCCTAGTGCAACCTAATTTTCGAAAAATTTTGTGATAACTACACTATAGTAATGTTCAAGTTGAAAAACACTTTACTTTATGCACTAATGCAATGACTCCTATAAGAAAGAGTTCTTATTTAATCAAGTGGGGGATATGTTATATTTCAAAATATAATGATTGATTAAATAAGTGTTACAATAGATAACTATTTAATCTTGTGGGGGAATGTTATATTATTTTATAATATAATGTAAAATAATATTATATTATATTATAATGTTTTAGATTAAATAAATGTGACAAAGTGTGTCACATATTGTAACATATAATAGAGAGTTACAATATTTAGATATATGAGATATATCCAAATAATGTAATATATTTGGTGTTACAAATTTGTAACCTCCAAATATTACCCTTTATTGTGTAAATTGTTGTTACACAATATTGAGATGAATTTCATAAAAGCCATATGTGATATGGTTGTTAGAGATATGATTTTAACCCCAATAATGTGTTTTGGGAGTTACAAAATCATTTGGGAGGGTTTGGAACCGTTTGGAAAAACAACACAATTTTTGTGCTGAATTTGGCTAGTGGCCGCGGCCACCAACATTCAGTGGCCGCGGCCTGTGGGTCAGAGACCAGTGGCCGCGGCCACTAATGTCTCTGGCCGCGGCCATAGGCCAAAAACTGACCAAATTTTCAGTTTTTTCAATATTTGTTGAACGGCTCAAAAAACCCAAATAACTCCCAAATATCTTTTTTAATTCCATATTAATCCAATTAAACATTGGTAACAGCCATGAGAGTTGGTGGAATTTGAAATTCAAAGGGTGTCTCTAAACTCTATAAATAGGAGCCTATAGCTCACTTGTAAGACACAACTTTTCTATCCACTAGAGCACTTGGCTAGAAACACCTTGAGGCTTGATAATTCCAGAAAGCTTTTCCAATATCTGAGAGAGATCCCTTAGTGCTTGAGTTAGGGGGAAATAAGCTTTTGGACAAAGGTTTTATACCTTGTTCAAGTTGGTGATCCCCAATCCTCTTCACTTAGGTTGTGTAAGTGAGAGTTTGCTTGTGTTTCTGTTCTTCTTTCTATTGCATTGTTTTCTACTTATTCTCTTGTTCCTATTACTTGTATTTCTTGTTCAAAGGTTGTAATCTTCTTTTCTTTATTTCAAACATTTTAGTTTACTTGTAACATTTTGCTTTGAGTTGTATTTCCACCATTCTCTTCTTCATCATCATCTTCTTCCTTTCTTTAGTTTATTTGTATTTTCAGTTATAGAGTTGTAACCTTATTTAATCAATCTATATTTACTTGTAATATTATTTCATAGAGTTGTAATATTATAATCATTTCCATTGAGGCAAAACAATATTTTCCTAACATAAGTCACCTAACCAATCCTCTCTAAGATCTCAAATGGTCCTACAAATCTAGGGATCAACTTGCCCTTCTTCCCAAATCTCTTCACCCCTTTCCATGGTGAGACTCTAAGGAAGACATGATCTCCCACTCGGAACTCCACGTTCCTACGTTTGGGATCAACATAACTTTTATGCCTACTTTGAGAAGCAAGCATCCGAGCTCTGATCTTCTCAATTGCCTCATTGGTAGTAGGATCGATCCCATGCCCTTAGAATTAAGTTCCCACGGCTAAAAACCAAATTTGGGCAAAAATGCACAAGTCAGTCGCGACTTGCCCCCAAGTCAAAGAGCAATTGCCCGGGCTTCAGGGTGCGGGCTGCGACTTGGCCCCTCTTGGGTCGTGGCGTGCCCCCCAGGCAGAGCCTCCTTGGCTCCTGGTTCATCCTGGTCGCGACTTGCTAGAACAAGGTCACAACTTGACCACGAAACCAGCCATTTTCTACAGTTTTTCCCACTTAAAATCCTCCAAAAACCTATCCAAACATATCCAAATCCCAAAATCAAAGTTCCCAAACATCCCAATTATCCAAAACCAGTAAAACCCAAGTCTCAAACCATCCAAAAAGTCATCAAAACATAAAATCCAATAAAAGCTTAAAATCTTTAAAAACTTAGAACTTAAAACTTGGATTACCTCCGATTAAGTCGTTTCCTAACTGAATCCTTAGGCTAATAAGCTTCTAATCTTCCCTAGAATCGCTATGCCTCAATCCTTGCTTGAATGTGAGTCCTAAAACTTGAGTTTCCTTCGAAAATGCGAACGGGTGTCGAAAAAGGAACGAGAGGGAGAGAGAACGTTCTGAACATTCTTTTATAATTCTGACAGGTTACTTCAAGCTTAAGTAACCTCAAGCAAATCCTAATGCTCGGGGTTCCAAAAACGCCCCCGGGGTAAAATGGTCAAAATTCCTAGAATTTCCCCCTGATCTCACTAACTCCCAATTTATCATCAAATATTTATTCCCATTACCCAATATCCCGATAATGTGCTAAATACCCCTTGACTCATTCCGAGTCAAGTATGGATCCCGTTGTGACTTTCCCACTAGCTTGCCTCCTAGGATCGTCTCATGCCAAGTAACTCAAGCATAACCAAATAATAATGAAGTACCACACACATACAACATATATGCCAAATATACTCATAACGGACCAAATTATGAAAATTACCAATTAAACAGAAATGGGCTCACATGCATATTTAATACACCTAAACATGCATATCAAGTGTTATTATAATATAACTCACATAATCACATAATGATACACATAAATATCATATAATCACATAATTCTAAAATTTGCCATCCTGACCCCCTAATCAAGGCCCTAAGCCTTATTAGGAAATTTGGGTCGTTACAAGTTCCTTTTTAACGAGCGCCTCTGAGGTTCCCAAGCTGCTGAAGTAACCTCAGCCGCCGAGGTGGCACAGGTGAGTGGTGCCCCGAGCGGAGATCCGGTCATTGAACTGGTGGTGGAGGTTCCCGAAGATCGAGTATAATTTTTGCATTCGGGCCTGTGTGTCACAAACTTAGTGGGGTATAAACAATTTGCTCGAACCCCAAGCATACTTGTAATTATTTACCCATTTAAGACTTATGTGACTTGCACTGCTTTTTATTTGGTTTGGTTCTATGAATTCATCGTAACTTAAATTGTCATGCAAATAAGCACTCAAACCGTTTTTAAATTCTTGGTTCTATACAATCAGTGTAACACAAAGGTCATGAGAACAAAAACTCACACTTGTTTTTAAAAAACTTGGTTCTATAAATTCAACGTAACATGAATGTCACGAGAACAAGAACTCACGCTTGTTTTAAAAAACTTGGTTCTATAAATTCAACGCAACACGAATGTCACGAGAATAAGAACTCACACTTGTTTTAAAAAAATTGGTTCTATAAATTCAACGTAACACGAATGTCACGAGAACAAGAACTCACACTTTTAGACATCGGGTTATCGCGTTTAGTCTCTTGTAGGTACAATCCTAGAAGTAGCCTTGACGCGAAATTTACTGCAGGATTTTATTCATCGTCTCAAGTCACTATGTCCCAAAGGCTCTGGCCGCCAGGGGTCCTAGAATGCGAAAACAGTTGGCCCCAAGTGTGCACTACTCGAGAGGCCGGGGGTTTCGACACTGCCCCCCGAGTGCATACCTACTTTCTAGGTTGTGTTCTCGGAAGGTGATGTTATGGAGATGCCCAGGCGTAGGTCGCCTGTGTATCAATTTGTATCATACAAATTAGGATTTAATTATTTCTCTCCAGGTACGCGCTGTCCTCAGGAGGTAACCTAAATTCCTGACTGTTATACTGGCTTTTCTAAATATGGGATATAGTGATACTAAGGGCACTTCGCTCGTCGACTAGCCAAGCTAACTATATCACAGATTTCCTGAGGCCAAGTATGGGTACTCGACCTTCCGTTTGCATCTCGAGATCAAGAGACATAGTTAGAACTCCTCGGGCTCGGTTTCCGTGGGAGATGACCAGTCTATTCTCGCGCTACTTGGGTTTTCTAGCTCTTAGGTACTAAGCTTAGTTTTGCCTGGAACAAGCCACCCTCTAAGCTAGACTTGGTTAGTTTCCTAAGAATTTCTATTGTTGGGATGGTGATGCTAGGCTTACTCCTAGGTCGTTCCTTGCGAGGTGCAGTGCTACCCTAACCCATGCCCCCCAAGTGATCGGGGACTAGTCTGCGGTCACTTGTTTAGACGCGGGTACTCTTTACACAACATTAATAGTAATATAACGGAAACTAAAGAAAAGATAAGCAAAACAAACAGATTTCTTACTGTATTTTATTATATAAATGGTTTCCATTATATGTGCCAGGAGGCTACAGGGGGTGTTGCAGAAATAAACAATGTTTGTTGTCGATGCTACTGGTAGTACCTGCGAAGATGCTCGACATTTTAGGCGTGAGGAATTAGTTCCTCACTAAGTTGGGATAATTTATAGGTTCCGAGACATACAATGCTCTCGAATTGGTATGGGCCCTCCCAGTTGGGTCCCAGCACTCCTGCACCTGGATCTCGGGTGGCTAAGAAGACTCTTCGCAACACCAGGTCTCCGACCCCGAATTTTCTATCCTTCACTTTGGAGTTGAAATATCTGGCCATCTTCTGCTGGTAGGATGCTACTCGTAGCTGAGAAGCTTCATGTAGCTCATCCACGAGGTCCAAGGACTCCTAAAGTAGGGCATGGTTCGTGGCCAGATCATACGTATCTCGTCGGTGCATGGAGATTGCTGCTTCAATCGAGAGCATAGCCTCGTACCCGTAGGCCATCGAGAAGGGAGAATGGCCGATGGAGGTTCGGGCTATGGTACGGTAGCTCCATAATGCCCTAGATAGATCCTCGGGCCAAGCTCATTTTGCCTGCTCCAGCCTTTTCTTCAGAGTGGACTTGAGCGTCTTGTCCAATGCCTCCACTTGGTAGTTGGCCTGCGGATGGGCTACGGAAGAGAAGCTCTTGATGACACCATGTCGTTGACAGAATTCTGTGAATACTTCACTGTCGAATTGCAATCCGTTATCGAAGACTATCTTCCTCGGAAACTTGTATCGGCAAACGATATTTTTTATGACGAAGTCCAAAGCCTTTTTGGAGGTAATTATGGCAAGCGGCTCTGCCTAAACCCACTTCGTGAAGTAGTCGACAACCACTATGGCGTATTTCACCCCTCATTTCCCTGTAGGCAGAGACCCGATAAGGTCGATGCCCCAAACGGCGAAAGGCCATGGGCTGGTCATTTGAGTAAGTTCATTCGGAGGCGCTCGGGGGATGTTGGCAAAGCGCTGACATTTGTCGCATTTCTTGACATAATCCATTGCGTCTTCATTCATGGTGGGCCAAAAATATCCTTGCCTTAAAGATCTTCTAGTAAAGGCTTTGCCCCCCGGCGTGATCACCACAGAATCCTTTACGTACCTCTCGCAGTATTAAACTGGCTTCTTGCTTGGACACGCAACGAAGCAGGGGCAACGAAAAGCCTCATCTGTAAAGCCTATTATCCATAACTATGTACATCGGCACCTGGTACAACAACTTCCAAGCTGCCTTCTTGTCTTGGGGAAACTCCCCGGAGACTAGGTATTTAACTATTGGCTCCATCCACCCATCTTGGGGTTGTACTATTTCCATCTCGTCTGGAGCCAAGATACTCGGAGACTCCAAGTAGTCGATGGGGACCACATTGATTAACTCGGCGTCTTTTGTCATAGCCAGCTTTGCCAGGGCATCTGCATTAGAGTTTTGCTTCCTCGACACTTGCCGAATAGTGAAATTTTAGATGTTGTGCAGCATTTCTTGAGCCTTTGCCAAGTATGCTGCCATTTTTGTTCCCCAGGTCTCATATTCTCCGAGAATTTGGTTCACCACGAGTTAGGAATCGCTAAATATCTCGAGTCCTTCGGCCTTGAGCTCTAGTGTCACGCGAAGTCCAACGATCAAGGCCTCGTATTCTGCTTCGTTATTAGAAGCATTAAACCCAAAGCGAAGAGCATTATGCACTCTATGCCCCTCAAGGGAGACCAAAATAAGTCCCGCCCCTGCACCATTCTCGTTTGAAGACCCATCCATAAACAACTTCCACACTGGTCCGACCACTGAGGTGCTCTCGGTTCTCTCTTGATTCCCGGTGCACTCGATGATAAAATCGGCGAGTGCTTGTCTGATGGACCCAAAATAGGTACGTTTTAAATATTTATACTCGCAAGCGCACGAATCGTATTTATAGAATAGTGTTCATGTAAGCACGAGGTCGAACCCAAAGGAGTTGTCTAAAATCGAAAAGAAAACTATTTTAAACCAAAATTAATAAATTTTAACCTAGCTCCAAAGATTGATGAAAATTTGTGACAAGAAAATAAACTAAAAGATAATAATAAAGATATTAAAGACAATATATAAACATAAATTAATAATAGAAATCAAGATAGTAAAATAAGATTATTAAGAATTAGAATCCACAAAATATAAGTTCAATAATATTTATAAGTACATTGATTCCCAAGTTTTAGTAATAGTAGAAATTAATCAAACCATCACTTATTCAAATTAGATATTCTATTTAAGCACAAGTTTTTATAAAAATATAGGATTTATCTTCACTTTTAATATTATAATTTCAAAGCATTTAGTGTAAATCAATCTAATGAAATAACAAATAAATCAATGAACATTATTTATAAGGCAAAACATAATATTTTTGTTCTAAGCATTGGATCTGTACAATTTAATGACACATCTTACACAAAGAATATTATGTTTTTGCACTAATGAAGAACAAAGTATAAATATGTGATAACAATCCAAAATACATGATATTTAAGATGAAAGAAGATATTTGAACAAGAAAAATACATAAAGTTTGTTGCACAAAATGGGAAATCCACATACAAAATAAATACTATCTAGTTACATATTGTTTCATCATCACCTTAATAATCTTAAAAAGATTAGAAACTCATAACTAGAATAGAAAATACAAACAAAAAAATTACAAACATAAATAGGAAAATTTGGAGGATGAACCCCCAAATTGTTCCTCTAAAAACACATAGAAAAATAACCAAAAAGAAGAAGAAGATGAAGAGAATAGAGAGGTTTTGAAATGTGTAGAATTTGTGGTATGGTAACCTCCTCCTAAATTGACACTCCAAATCCCTTATTTATAGCCAAAAAATGAGGTATTAAAATAATCAATTTAAATTAATTAAATTGATTAAATTAATTATAATATGGCAAATAGGGGTAAATTATAGGGTGTAATAATGATGTTTTGAGTAAAATGTGTAGAAAGTGAGGTAAAAATGTTGGCATTTTTAGACAAAGGGACAAGGGGACAATGGTGAGATTGTTGGGCTCAAGGGAAAATGGCAACTAGCTATGGGTGGCTGTGATTGGGCAGGTGGGCCATGGGTTGGGCCTAGTGTGAATTGGGCTGCTTCAAGAAGCATGGGCCTGGATGAAGGCTTCTTGTGAGTGTTAGCTGCTGGGCGTGAAGGCTATTGGGGGCCTCAGGTTGGTGCAGGGAGCTGGCGGCGTGGAAGCTTGGGCTAGTAGATGTGGGCAGCTGGTGAGGTGGAGAGGAAATGGGCTGGGCCAGGTATGGATTTGGAGGAGAAGTGATGGCTCGGGTTGGAATTTGGAGCAGGAGGTGGCTTGAGGCATCATGTGATGCTCGACTGGGAGGAGAAGCTAAAGGTTGGCAGGTGTGGGAGAGCTTGCAGGGGAGGATCACTCGGTTGGGCCTGGGAGCTTCGGTGGTGCACGGCTGGGGCATTGGGTGGACTGTGCGTGGGCCAGGAGCTTGGCTGAAGCAATGAAGCATTCGGGCTTGGACTGGTGAGGGGCCTGTTGGCTTCTTTCCAATCTAAAAAATGTCATTCTTTTCTTCTTTCTTTCCTAAAAATGCCACATTTCCTTTATTTTTCTTTCTTTTCAAGAGAAAAAATGCCATAAATTCCCTACATAATAAATATAAAATAAATCATAATAAAATATTTTTAACTATAAAATAAATCAATTTAATTATTTGAAAATATCAATTATAATATAATTTATATTTAACATTTAATTTCAATAATACAACATTTTTTTACTTCAAACTAAACAACAAGAATTCAAATAATTAACTACAACATTTTACAACAAAATAACTATAAAAACAGACAAAAATATAGAAAATCAAAATAAACCTAATAAATTCAAAATTACTTAAAAATTTAATAAATCAATTAAAAAACTCAAGAATTAAGCAACAATTAGCACATAAAAAGTGGTAAAATAACTCTATTTTGTAGAGTTATCATTATCCTTTAATGGCAGTCCTCGGGAGGTAGGTGATGTCGAACTGACTTAACTCCACTGGCCATTTCAAGAGCCTTCCCGACGACTCAGGCTTCTAAAAGACTTGTCTAAGCGTGTGGTTCATGAAAACCCTAATTGGATGCGCCTGGAAGTAAGGTCTTAGCTTCTGGGAGGCCAACATCAAGCAGAGGGTTAGCTCCTCCATCAGTGGGTACCTTGATTCTGCCCCGAGGAGTCTCTTGCTGATGTAATAGATGGGGTGTTGAACGCAGCTTTCCTCCCTAACCAACGAGGCGCAAACGGCGTCTTCCGACACAACAATGTAGATTAGGAGGGGTTCTTCATTCACTGGCTTGGATAGGATCAGAGGGTTTTCCATGTGTGCCTTAAGCTGTTGGAACGCTCGTTTACACTCTTCTGTCCATTCGAATCTCTGACTCACTTGAAGAACGTTGAAGAAAGGGATGCACTTGTCTGTTGCTTTGGATACAAAATGGCTCAAAGCTGCGAAACTCCCCGTTAGTCTTTGAACATCTTTATGCTTCCGGGGAGAAGGCATTTCGATTAAGGCCTTGATTTTCTCGGGGTTCGCCTCAATTCCCCGAGCGCTTACGATGAAGCCTAAAAACTTGCCGGAGGCAACCCCAAATGTGCACTTTTGGGAGTTTAGCTTCATCCTAAACCGGCGGAGCACTGGGAAGACCTCAGCCAGGTCGCCTACATGATCTGGGGCGGTCCGGGACTTAACCAACATATCGTCCACATAGACCTCTGTAACGTCCCAAAATTTCCTAATAAGGCTTAGGGCCTTGATTAGGGGGTCAGGATGGCAATATATGGAATTATGTGCTTATTTGCTATATTTAATTGTAATTATGTGATTATATGACTAGTTTTGCATGTTTAAAGGTATTAAATATGCATGTGGGCCCGCTTCTTATTAGAAGGGCAATTATGATAATTTGGCCCGTTGCGGGCATAATTATATATCTACGTACATATATGTGATATATATGAGAGACCACATTATTATGTGGGTTACTTGGCACGAGGTGATCCTAGGGAGCAAGTTAGCGGGAAAGTCACAACTGGGCTCAATACCCGACTCGGGGCGAGTCGAGGGGTATTTTAGGTATTAGGCATTTAATTGGGTTATCGGGTTATGGAAATGAATAATTGGAGATATATTTGAAATTAGTGAGTTTAGGAGGGAATATTGGGGAATTTGACCATTTTGCCATCGAGGACGTTTTTGGTACCCCGAGCTTCGGGATTAACATAAGTCATTTAAGCCTAAGAAAACAAAAGGAAACACTTAGAAGCTGCCACTAAACCGACTTTTTTCTCTCCATTCACTCTCTTCATCTCAAAATCTTTCTCAAGCAAACCTTTGAAGAATTAAGCAAATATCTAGCTGAAACTTTGTTAATTGAAGTCTAAACTTTCGGAATTATATGTAATATATGTGAGAGACCATATTATTATGCGGGTTTATGTGGGTTACTCGACCCGAGCGATCCTAGGGAGCAAGTTAGCGAGAAAGTCACAACTGGGCTCAATACCCGACTCGGGGTGAGTCAAGGTGTATTTTAGGTATTAGGAATTTAATTGGGTTATCGGGTTATGGAAATGAATAATTGGAGATATATTTGAAATTAGTGAGTTTAGGAGGGAATATTGGGGAATTTGACCATTTTGCCCTTAAGGAGGTGTTTGGTACCCCGAGTCTCGGGATTAACTTAAGTCAATTAAGCCTAAGAAAACAAAAGGAAACACTTAGAAGATGCCACTAAACCGACTATTTCTCTCTCCATTCACTCTCTTCATCTCAAAAACTTTCTCAAGCAAACCTTTGAAGAATTAAGCAAATTTCTAGCTGAAACTTGGAGAATTGAAGTCTAAACTTTGGGAATTAGCTTTACTACAGCTTGTGGGGTTAATCATCAGTGGAGGTAAGCTCTAGACCATGGTTTTGTCTTTAAATTATGTGTTTCCATGGATTTTTTAGTGTGTTCTTGAACCATCTAGCTTATGAATTGAATTGGTGATTTAATGAGTTTTAGGACTGAATTTTTATTGGGATTTGTTGCTGGGAACATGTTAGAACTATTGAGGTAATTGAAGTATATCTTTGGGGGAATTTTGGGTTAGCTTGGAGTGGATTTGGCTGCTGAAAAAGGATGAATTTCTGGGTTCGAGGGGCCAAGCCACAACTGTGTTCTAGAGGGGTTGCGACTTAGCTTGAGCCTAGAGCCTTGGGGAAGCCTCTGCCTGGGGGGCGCGCTGCGACCCATTAGGGCAAGTTGTGGTCCGTGCCCCTTGACATAGGGGAGGAGGCTGCTTATAGGAGGGGCACGCCGCAACCCACAGGGCCAGGTCACGACCCGCCTAGGCATTTTGGCCTTGGGGAGTTTGTTTTAAAAGGGAACCTTTTCCTTATGGCTTGAGATCGATTCCACTACCCGGTTTGGTGGAACTCAAGGCCCCAGAGGCTAGGACTCGGTCTGGAAGCCTTTATTTGCTCGTTTTTGAAGGAATCCTATTTTATGGTTGTGACTAGGGTATCGCTAAGGGCTCAGAACCGGGATCGTGCTCGGGGGTTGTTCTTTTTTATGCTTACTCGGACCTAAGGTGAGAAAACTGCACCCAATACGTGTTATACGTGATTAGGGCTTGGCCCAAATGTTATCAATTATCTGACTAGGGCTTGGGCTTGGGCCCCGAGGACATTTATATTTAAGCTTTTGCTTCACATGTTGGTTGATATATGCTCAAGTGCTTTATGAATGTTGTGTGAATTCCGTGGATAGGGCATGAGGCCCCGTTAAATAAGTATGACCAGTATCGCAAGAATGGTTATTTGATGGTGTTATGTGATTAACATGCATACGTGCTTATTCTGTTGGGATATGCTTATCCATATCAGTTTATGTATTGAGGTTTGTATTCCTGGATTAGGGCCTGACTTATTAGTCAAGGAAGACAATAGCGCGTTGGTTGAAAGGCTTAGGCCTGAACCAGCAACGTATTATTATGTTGGCTGACCCTATGGTCGATGAAATATTAAAGCGCCAGGTACGCTGAACTAGCTCTATGGCTAGTTACTCAAGGCTAAGGGCAAAGGCCCCAAGTGACTCTATGGTCACGTAGCTTGGGCATAGGGCCCCGATATTGACTCTATGGTCAATTGTTTTGGGAAGTGTCCCCAAATTGGTCCAATGACCACTTGTTTGTAACTGAATGACTCTTTATGTAGGTTATTATTATTGTTAGGCAAGCTAGACAAGTATCTAGAAGTTTATATTTTCCGTTTATGCACATTTTGAGTTTTCTTGCTGAGCCTTGGCTCACAAGTGCTTTGTGGTGTAAGTAAAGGAAAAGGAAAGCTTGAACAACCATGAGTTAGAGAGCTTCGTTGGCGGCGTGTACATATGCGGTTTGTAATGCCCCGAATTCTCCGATGTGTTTAACGGTGTGAATAGTAGGCCGGGAGGGCCATACTTGCTTAATTGTGTTATTAATTGATAAAATGCGTGTATATGTTAATTATATTATAATATGATGTGAAATGCATGCATGTGAGTCCATATTTCTAATTACAGGGGTGTGATGGTAATTTGGCCCGTTGAGGGTAAATTGTTTATTTGGATGCATGTTGGTGATATATTTTGAGACCACATTATGATGTGGGTTTGTTCGAGCCATTCGGCATGAGACGATCATGGTATGTTAATTCTCGGTTTGGTCATAACAAGCTTAAGCTCGGGGCTCGGGTTGAGTCTCGGGGTGCTTTTAATGGTTAGAGTGTTACCAGGCATTAAAGGGTAACGTGATGTGAATTATTGGTAATTGAGGATATTGAGATTAGCGGGAATCGGGAAGCGTTAACTATGATTAACGGGATAAGTGGAAAGTACCAATTTTACCCTTGAAATGGTTTTAGAGGCTTTTGATGACTTAAGGGTATTTTGGTCATTTAGGTTTGGGATATATATGATTTAGGTTGGCTGCTGGTTGTAGAAGCTTATGGATTAAACAGAACAAAAACAGAGACATCCCTCTTCCTTCCTGTACGTTACTTCTCCTCATTTTCTTCTTTGGTGTTCTTGAGCTCAAGGTGGGATATTAAGCTAGGAAACTCAAAGGCTGAGTTAGTGGACCTGGTTTAGCTATTGAGGAAGGTTCAAGCTGGTTTTAAGGTGAGTTTTAGTCGTTGAACTCAGGTTATGCTCTGTTTTTCCTCTTTAGTTTTTCAGTTTTGGTTTCTTGATAGAAGTGTGGATTTGAGGAGGTTTTAATTGAAGTTTAGGTTGGGTTTTGTTGAGGGAGAGTTATGGGTGATGTTTAGAGGTTAAATTGGGTGTTAGGTTGGTGGTTTGGATTGGTTTGAGGGGCTGGTTCCAAGGGAAAAGCGCAGGGGAGTTTGCTGGTGCGTTGCTGATTTTTGGTTGAGCAGGGTAATGAGCCGCGGCACGGCATAGGTGCGCCGCGGCCCAAGGCGCCTGTCAGGGTTAGGCCGCGACCCTTAGGGAATTTTGGCCAGAATAGTGTTTTTAGCATGGGGATTCAAGTCTAAGGCCTCGGGGTTGAACCTACTACCCGGTTGAGTAGTGTTTGAGGTCTCGGAGGTTAGGTTTTGGTTTGGGAACATTTTATTATTTATTTTATTGATGGAATCCCATAATATGTTATGACCAGGTAACCGCTAAGGGACCAAAAGGTTGATCGTTCTCAGGGTTGTTCTTTTATTCATTCTAGCTCGAACCAGAGGTAAGAAAACTGCACCCCAAGTGTGACATGCATGGATATTCATGAGGCATGCTGGTTGTGTAAATATGGACTTGGATTGAATATAGAATGCTTAGCATATGTTGCTCACTTGTGCATGGTACTGACTCATTAGTCAGGTTTGGCAAAGGTGCTAGTATTAACCGTGAAGCTGTGACTTATTAGTCAGGTTCGGCGGTGGTACTGGGCACTGGTCACGTTGCACTGACTTATTAGTCAGAACGACCTTAGCGTGTTAACGCAAGCCAACAAAGATTAGATCTAATCGACTATCTGCATTGAATGACTCAAAGAGCATTAATGCCAGTCCGACCCCAAGGGTCGATGAATGAAATAAGCGCTTGGAGGCTAGTGGCTTACCTAGCAGCCACTCTCCCACTTGAAATAGTGACATGCTAGTCAGTCACTCAGTATGGTTTACCAGAACTTGTTGAAGGCTAGTGGCTTACCTAGCAGCCACTTTTCCATTTGAATTAGTGACTTGCTTGACAGTCACTCAGTATGGTTTAACAGAACCTCATGTGAGGTTCACTCACTTGTTTGAAAGCTTTATGCTCAGTGTGATTATAATGATAATCATTTGATAATGCTTATGTATAGTGTTATGTTTTCTTGCTGGGCTTTGGCTCATGGGTGCTATGTGGTGCAGGTAAAGGAAAAGAAAAGCTCACCTAGCCTTGAGTGGAGAGCTTAGGTGGTGATGTGTACATATGCGGCCGCTTGACCACCACGGCCAAGGAGTTCTCAGAGGAACTAGGGGGTTTACCCTATTTTTGCCGCTTAGGTCGGCGGGATTGTAAATTTAAAAACAGTAGTGACCATTTTGTACTGAGAACAGCTTGTAAATGTTTTGATTAGCTCTGCAGAGCAGTTTGTAATGAAAATATCCATTTCCTTTTTATTGGTTTTATACCTTAACCTGTTAATTACACTTAGAGCACGTTTTTGACCAAAGGACTCGAGTAGCGAGTCAAATTTCCAGTCCACCGTTCACCGTAACTGTTCTGGAGTAACCAGGGCGTTACACGGTTGCTCGACCACCACGGCTGGGGTTATCTCAGAGAAACTAGGGTTATAGCCCTGTTTTTGCCGCTTAGGCCGACTGAATGTAATTTTTGATGAATATTCACCTTTTTAAAAGTTTGGTTGTAATATTTTAGGATCCCATGTTTGTATGAAACTTTTTATATAAAAGTGAACGATTCATTTGAACAAAAATTTTAACCCTAGCCCTTGACATTAACCTTAGTTACACATTTTAAACCAAATGACTTGGTTAGCAAGTCTGACACAATTCTAAATACATAGTGTAACGCTCCTGGATTAGGAGGACGTTACAACTTGGTATCAGAGCTGCCAAGGTTTAAGGGTTACTGAAGACTGGTCGAGCATGTACACTCGACTCAGGGTTTGGTAACTATTATGTGTTTATATATTTAAATGCTTAAACATGATTTGAAAGCCTTATCTGCGTGCCTGTTTAGGAATCATGAGATAATCTGATAGGGCCTGGCCCTTGACTGTTGTATGAATAATAAAGAACATGCTTATTATCTATGTTAGACTTATGGAAATGCATGGATATGTTTATGTGCCTTATTAATTGCTGATGGATATCAAGAAGTGCTTATTACCACTATGAATGAATATATTACGTAATGGAATGCTTATTAGCATTGTACTTGTTTGTTATCTGTTGATCTTGGACCGTCAGGCGGCAAGAGGTATAGTTATTACTTACCTAACAACCAATTTGATCTCTGTCGGGTGGATTGGGTAACATTATGAATCCTCAAAGGTCAGAGAGACTGACTGGCCAAGAGTTACAGGCCAGTGAAGGGAATGACTAGGGCCCTATCGCCAGCTCCATAAAACCGGCAATATGTGCTTGCAGACTTGCGAGCTAGATTAGAGAGGCAGGAAGAGGAAATACGCCTCTTAAGGCAGCAACAGGTTCTAGCAGGGAACCTACAGGCCGCGGTACCGGCAGTGGTACAGCCAGAGGTCTCAGTTGTTGTACAGCCCTAGGCAGGGGGAGATAAGTGGGAACCCCTGTATGAGAGGTTCAGGATGCAACACCCTCCAGTCTTTGAGGGCAGTTTAGATCCACTGAAGGTTGAGCAGTGGATGACCATGATAACCACCATCTGGGATTTTATGAGGGTAGGTGATAACGAGAGAGTGGCCTGCGCCACTTATATGTTTCGGGAGGACGCCCGAATATGGTGGGAGGTGGTATCCTAGACCTGAGCAATTACCACCATGGAGTGGGAAGAGTTCAGGACCTTATTCAATGAGAAGTACTACAATGACGCAGTTAAAGCAGCGAAGGCTGAGGAATTCAGCAAGCTACTCCAGGGTAATATGACAGTGACTGACTATGCCTTGAAGTTCGACAGATTGGAAAAGTTTGTCGGGGATCTGGTGCCCACTGATGGGACCAGAAGAGAGAGATTTTGTAATACCCTAGATAATCAAGGTCGTTACACAGTGTGATTATAAATGTGCAAGACTTGCTAATCAAGTCATGTAGTTGAAAACGTGATTCTAAAGTCATAATCAGGTTAGGGTTAAAAGATTTTGGTCATAAATAAATAAATTTCATTTAAATAAACATTTGATACATGGGATCCCAAAAATAGAGTTTTAAGGACAGTTTACAAAATTACAAAGGTTATGTGCAACCACAAGCCACTCTAATGGCAAAATAGGGATTTTAGGTTCTCCTGTCCCTGTACCATCCCTTGGCCGTGGCGGCCGAGCAGCAGACTATGTACATTCCGCCCCCAGAGTTCTCCAACTCAAGATTGGTCCACCTTGCCCTTGCCTTTACCTACATCACGTAGCACTCGTGAGCCAAGGCCCAACAAGAAAACCATAATGCAGCACATAAACAATACAGACAATCAAATAAACCATAAAGCTGTTAACCAGGTATTTAGCATGCTATAATGGTCATCTAATCAGAGAGGTCAATCAATTATTCATAAGCCATTCATCTCAATATTAAACAAGCTATACACATCAAACAATAATGATAACATAACAATATTCATCATACAATACTCAGGGTCGACGCCCTTAGGCCACACCCTCTGTTTAATCCACTGTCTCCGGCTCATTTAGGCCGAGCTCAGTGATTATTTAGCTAACCTCAACTACCAATGGTCGAGCCGCGTCCTGTGCACAAATATCAATTCCAGTACCCTTAAGCCATTTATTTCATGCTCACATGGCATATCACAATCACACAACATATGCATTCAAATACAGGGAATCTCAGTCCCACACAATCACATAAGGGTGCAATTTTCTTACCTTTAATTCCGAGTGCTTTGGTTAGTAAAGATGACCCTCGAGCACAATCTCATTCTGAGCCCTAGCGTACACCTAATCACAATCCATAAAATGGTACTTTGATGTGTTTAAATTCCAAAGGTCAATCCCAGGACCAAACTCACGCTCTCGGGACCTCTAATTCCACCAAACGAAGTAGTGAAACCGTCCCTCGAGCCCCCAAGCAAAAACCCTAAAAAGTTCCCAAAAACCAAGTTCAGAAGGCTGAGTAGTGCTACCTGGTGGGCGCTACAGCACTAGAGTCAGAGACTTAAGCCCCCCAGAAACGCAGCCTAGCGCTGTAGCGCTCCCAACCTAGCGCTACAGCGCTAGCACCAGAAATGCAAATTTCTGGGTTTCTCTCCTTGAACTTTCCTGAGCCAAAGCTCCAAAAATCTACTCCAATCATCAATCAAACACAAAATTGAGTCCATGAATCACTATATCTCATCCAACACAACCTAATAACACCAAAAATCTAGCTAAGAACCTCATCATGCACAGAAATTGAAACTGAGCTTGAAGCTCAAGAACACCAACTGAAAACCAGAAAACTCAGAACAATCAAGGGTAGAAACTGTTACCTCAGCTGGATGAATCTGACCCTAGGTTGTCTTCAGTGTCCTTCCAAGCTTTAATTCTTCCAATTCCCAAGCTTAAATCCTTAAACTTCCATCCAAAATCCAAACTCAGAAATCAACCTCAACTAAACTCAGCAAACTCAAAAACCTTAAACCTTACCTCAACTTGGGAGCCAAATTCCAGCTGAACTCCTTCAATTACTCCAAGGATCACAGCCCCAAAGCCTAGCCTAGACTCTGGAATTCCTAGCTTCAAAGTCCACAAAGGAGAGTGGGAGAGGGAAAAATCATGAGAGAGATAGATGGGTGAGCAGAGAGAGTGAGCTGAGACCTTTTTCCTTCTTTCCTTCCTTAGATCATTCTGAATTCTTCTCTATTTTGTCCTAACACAAGACTGAGTATATCCTTAGACTTAGGAAAGACCATTTTGCCCTCCAAAAATAAAACTAACCTTTAACTTAAATTAGGGGTATAATAGTCATTTGTTCCCAATTCCCACTAATTCCTCGAGTGCTCCTAATAACTACCACTTAAATCCCGTCATCCAATTAATCATCAATTATTTACCCAATGTCTAATAATCTCCTATATATTTCCTAAATTCCCAAAAATACCTCCAGGCTCCCCCGAGCCGGGTATAAATCCCTGCCGTGACTATTTCGCCAATCTGCTCACTAGGATCACCTCGTGCCGAATAATCCAAATACATCCACATAATAATGTGGTCTCGCACTAATATCGCATATATATACACATTTATGCCCTCAACGGGCCAAAATTACAAATATTCCCTTAAGCTAAACATGGCCCACATGCATATCTAATACTCATAAACATGCATTTCACATATCCATATAATCATATAATCATGCTTATCACATAATCATGCAATTAAATCATTTGAATCACGCATAAACCAATTATGCCATCCAGGCACGCTAATCAAGGCCATTAAGCCTTGTTAGTGATTTTGGGTCGTTACAGATTTCTTCAGGGGATACAGCCTATGATAGCCTGGGACGTTTGTATTACTACTGTGTCAGGAGTGACTACTTATGCACAGGCTGTAGAGAAGGCGCTTACAGCTGAGAGCGCAGAGAACAAGATCTAGTGTGAAAATGTATCCAGAAGGGATTCTAGGAGGTCGGGACCTTCATTCTCAGGTTTTGGTAGGGGCGGAGGCCCTAGTGATCAGAAGAGGAAGACTTCGGATACAGTTTCAGCTACTGGGCCAGATAGGAGGCTACAAGGCATCCAGAAGGGCCGCCAGAGTGGCGGTGAGACATGGAAGGCATTCCCAGAGTATGCTAGGTGGAGGAGGCGCCATATTGAGGAGTGTCGGGCGAAGGCGTATTTTGTTTGCAGTAGAACGGGGCACTTGAAGAAAGACTGCCCGAGAGCCAGAAAGGAGGAGCCAAAGAAGGTGGATAGCCTGGCGCCAGCTCGGGTGTTCACCCTGACCCAGGCAGAGGCCGAGGCTAGTCCCTTGGTAGTTATAGGTCAGCTTTATAGTGCTGGAACCTTCTATACTGTTCTTATTGATTTGGGTGCTACGCACTCTTTTGTTGCTAGTAGGATTATAGATGGATTGTGTATACCATGTGACAATTATCCTGTGGGGTTTGGTACGATGTTGCCTACTGGGGAGTTAGTGGTTTCCAAGAGATGGGTTAGCTCACTACCAGTTACAGTGGATGGCAGGGAGTTATCAGTTGACTTGGTAGAGCTGAAGATGATCGATTTTGACATAATTCTGGGTATGGATTGGTTAGAGAAGTATGGGGCAACAATAGACTGCAAGAATAAGATGGTAACCTTTGAGCCATAGGGTGAGGACCCTTTTGTTTTTGTCGGCACTGTACATGGACCCCGTATACCTATTATATCAGTACTTAGATGTAATGCCCCAAAATCCCTAATAAGGTTTAGGACCTTGATTAGGAGGCCAGGAGGGTCATAATTGATTTATGATGTTATTAAATGATTATATGCATGTTTATGTGAATTATATTATAATATGATGATAAATACATGCATATGGGTCCATTTTTAATTATAAGGGCATTTTGGTAATTTGGCTCGTTGAGGGCGTAATTGTGTATTTTCATGCATGTTGGAGAATTATGAGTAATACCACATTATATGTGGATTTTTTCGAGCCATTCGACATGAGATGATCTTTGAATGCAAGTTATTGGTCTGGTCATAACGGGGTTAGTTTCGGGGCTCGGGGTAATTTGGTGATTAGAACATTACCAGGAATTAAAGGGTAATGAGATATGATTTATTTGTATTTGAGGATATTGGAAATAACAAGAATTGGAGGGTGTTAATTATGATTAACAAGATAGGCGAGAAAGGACGATTTTGCCCTTGGTGGCTGTTAAAGGTTTTAATTAGGCTTGGGGACATTTTAGTCTTTTCACCCTAAGGATAAATATAACCAAGGAAAGCTGTATAAACCTTCCAAAATAGAGCATCTTCTTCTCCTCAACCGATCACCATTTCTCTGCCATTTTTCCTTGGATTTTGAAGCTCCTTTTGAGGAACCAAGGTAGGGAATCAAGTCTTGACAAGCTAGGGTTGTGTTCTACCATTGAACAGGGAGTAATTCTGAGCTTGAGGTAAGTTTTTAACCATAGAATCTCTGGTTTCTTGCTCTGTTTTCTCATTGAGTTTCAGTGGGGTCTTTGGTTTGAAAGTTGAGTTTCAATGGGAGTTGTTGGCAAAGGTTACTTGGGTTATGATGCCTAGGTCATGTGTATATGGTTTTTGGGTTCAATTGGGGATTTAAATGGAGTTTGGAAGCTTGTTTTTTAGGTTGGAAATGGAGGAGTTGAAGGAGGGAAGAACCAAGGCAATTCTGCCTGGTCCTAGCGCTACAACGCCCAATGGGTGGTCCTACAGTGCTAGCCAGGGAAAAATTCCCCTAGTTGTAGCGCTAGGAGGGCAGCGCTACCCTATTTTTCCTAATGCATATTTTGGGCATTTTTGAGGGTTTTTGGCTTGGGGTTTCAATTCCTAAGACTCGGGATCGAATCTACTCACTGTTTGGGTACAATTCGGGGTCCCGGGAGTGAGGTTTAGGTCAAGACCATTTTATTGTTGATTTTATTAGTGGAAGTTATAATTGGTTATGACTAGGTGACCGCTAAGGGATCAAAGGATTGATCGTTCTCAAGGGTCGTTCAATTGTTATTTCTCACTCGAACCAGAGGTAAGAAAATTGCACCCATTATGTGATGCATGTGATGCACGAGAAACACGTGATTAGGGCATGCCATGAATGTTGAATATGAGATTGATCAGAGCTTGAGTCTCTGTGTTTGTGCATGATCCTAATTATGCTAGCAATTGTTAAGTAAGCATGCTGAATGCCCTATATTTGGATATTTGACATAAGATATATGCCTCGTTGCATTGCTTACTTGTGCGTGGCACTGACTCACTAGTCAGAATTGGCAATGGTGTTGGTATTAACTGTGAAGCTGTGACTCACTAGTCAAGTTCGGCAGTAGTACTGAGCACTGGTCATATGGTATTGACTAATAAGTCAAGAACGGTCTTAGCATGTTTAACGCAAGCCGACAAAGATGAGATCTAATCGACATCTGCATTGAATGACTCATCGTGAGCATTAATGTTGGATCGACCTCAAGTTTGATGAAAATTAAAAGCGCTTGTCTAGCCTATGGCTAGTCACTTAGAGCCAGGACCAGAAGCCCAGGGGACTGTATTGTCACATGGCTGTGGGTGCTGAGCCCCGTAGTGACTTGCTCGTCAGTCATTCATTATGGTTTACAGAACCTCAAGTGTTAAATCACTCATCTGATTAGAGCTATATGCTCCATCATGGTTAACAGAACCTCAAGTATTAAATCACTCATCTGAAAAGAGCTATACGCTCCATCATTGTTAACAGAACCTCAAACTATTAAATCAATCATCTGATTAGGATTGACTTGATAGTCATCCATTCAGGAGGGCAGGATTCCTCATCATGGATCCCATCATTATCTGAATTTATTTGCATGCATGAATAGGGCTATCATTGCTAGGCATGCACATTATGCTTTTGTAGCATGTTATTACTGTTCATGAGCATATTGAGTTTTCTTGATGGGCTTTGGCTCACGGGTGCTATGTGGTGCAGGTAAAGGCAAAAGAAAGCTGGACCATCCTTGAGTTGGAGAGCTTAGGTGACGGTGTGTACATATGCGGCTGCTCGACCGCCACGGCCGAGGGTTGAAAGAGGAACTAGGGTTAAACCCTACTTTGCCGCTTAGATCGGCTGGTTGTAAATATTTTCTTGTAATTAACCTTTAAATTATATTTTTAGGATCCCAATGTATACAGTAAACATTTTAGTGAAACGTTATATCTTAACCAAAAATTTTAACCTTAAATGGCTAATCATACTTAGTTACACGATTAGGGCCAAATGACTCGATTAGCAAGTTTAGCACTGTTTAAAAATGCACACCGTAATAGTCCCTGGAGTTTAGGGCGTTACATTAGAGCTAGGGACCTATTGCAGGGGGGGTGCATAGGTATCTTAGCTAGCGTGGTGGATACCACTCAAGTCGTGCCAGTGGGACTAGAACAGACCCGATAAGTCTGTGAGTTTCTGGACGTGTTTCCAGAGGATCTATCAGGGTTACCTCCACACAGGGAGATTGAGTTTGTAATTGAATTGGCGCTAGGGATAGAACCAGTGTCTAGGGCACCTTACAGGATGGCTCCAACTAAGCTGAAGAAAATGATGGTTCAACTACAAGAATTACTAGACTTTGGTTGTATTAGGCCCAGTTTCTCGCCATGGGGGGCACCGGTCCTTTTTGTGAAGAAAAAAGTGTAACGCCCTGGATAACCAAGATCATTACACTGTGTGTTTAAAATAGTGCGAGACTTGCAAACCAAGTCATTTAAATAAAAATGTGAATCTAAAGACATAAACAGGTTAGGTTTAAAAGATTTTGGTTATAAACAAATAATTTTCATTAAAATAAATGGTTGGTAGATGGGATCCCAAATCAGGGTTTAAATAACATGATTACAGAATTTCCAAATCAAATAAATAATCAAGCCATTCTAATGGAAAAATACACGTTTTAGGTTTCCGTCCCTGTACAAACCCTTCGACCGTGGCAGCCAAGCAGCTGACAATGTACACCTTGCCCCCAGAGCTCTCCAACTCATGGTCAACTCATCTTACCCTTGACTTTACCTACACCACGTAGCACCCATGAGCCAAGGCCCAACAAGAAAACTATAACAACATAGCACAATTAATATCGATAACCAAATAGATCATAGAGCATAACCAAATAATTTACAAGACATTAATCAATTATCCAGCAAGCCATAGCATTCACTCAATCAAGAACACTAGTTGACAAACAAATGATCCAACATCTAGATACTCAGCATATCATATATATCAACTAACAACAGTACACATGTCATGCAATAACTAGGGTCGACGCCCTTAGGCCGCACCCTCTGCAATAACCCACTGTCTTTGGCTCACTTAGGCCAAGCCCAGTGTTATATCCACTGACTCCAGCCAGCTTAACCGAGCTTAGTGATTAATAAGCTGTCCTCAGCTACCAGTGGCTGAGCCGCGCCCTATGCGCAAGTATAGATCTCGGCACTCTTAGGTCGTTTATCACATGTCCCCATGGCATAATACCACCTCATGATAATCATATAATTATAGGGAGCTCTTAGTCCCAACATGTTCGCATAGGTTTTTCACAATCATATAACAGTGCACACGAATATAGGGAACACTTAGTCCCATCCTATCCACATAAACGGGTGCAGTTTCTTACCTGTGACTCGAGCTTTCCAAGCATCGATGTCCCATGCACAGTCCCCTAATCTGAGCCTCATTGAAACCCTAGCCACCTTGCATCAACAATATTCATCCATCAAGTTCTAATCCATTAAATATCTTTGAATCATAATTCTAATCTCTGGGACCTTGAATTCTATCAATCCGGGTGATAAAATCCATCCCGAGCCTTAACTTTTGGATTCGTGAGCCTAAAACCTCCTTAAAGTCTGAAAAGACAGTAAGCGCCACGGCCCCAAGAACCCATGTCGCGGCCCCCAGCTCAACTAAAGGCCTTGCCTCATTTGTCCCACACGCGTCGCGGCCCTGCCTGTAGGGCACCGCTGCGCGCCTCCACTTTCAGGTTGCCCAAAGTTTTAGAGGGTCGCGGCTCAGCAAGAACAATGTCACGGCCCGACCCCTCGAACCCAGAAAAATCCTCCATTTTTCTACCAAAACCAAGCCAATTTACCCCTTAAATCAACCCAACAACTTAGTTTAATCATTCCAGGAGTTTCACTATGATTCCAACAACAAAACCTAACAAACTCTAGCTTTAAAACTCTTAAACCCAAAATTCAATCTTCAACTTCAACACCTCAAAAAAACTAAGAAAACCAGCCAATAATCACTGAATTAACTAGCTAAAATCACAGTTTGATGCTTACCTTAGCCTCTACTTGAATCCACAAAGTGATGTTGAGTTAATCCCCAAACCTAAAGCTCAAACTCTTGCTTAATTCCCAGCTTTTCCCTTGGTTTGGCTTAGAGAGAAAATGAAAGAGAAAGGGAGAAGTATTTTGGGTCGGTTTAGTGAATTCTGGGCGATTCTTATGTTTTGTTTTATTTAACTTAGTCTCTAAGTTTACCTCAAGGCTCAGGGTACAAAAAACATCACCGAGGGCAAAATGGCGAATTTCCCTGATAATTCCTCCTAAACATTATAACTTCAAATATATCTCCAAATATTTATTTTCATAACCCGATAACCCCATAAAAAGTCTAATACACAGAACACCCCTTGACTCACCCCGAATCGGGTATTCAACCCCGTTGTGACTTTCCAGCCAACCGCTTCCTAGGACTGTCTCGGATCGTGCAACATAGATATATCACAATATTCACAATTATATCACATTTATGCCCTCAACGGACTAATATCACAAGCATGCCCCTAATACCCAGACGGGGCCCACATGAATATTTAATTCACCTAAACTTGCACTTTTAATCACATATTCATCCAATTCACATATTAACACAATAAATCACTTATTGCCCTCCAAGCACACTAATCAAGGCCCTAAGCCTTATTAGAAAATTCGGGACGTTACAAAAAGGATGGTTCTCTGAGGATGTGTATCGATTACAGAGAACTGAACAAGTTAACTATCAAGAACAGATATCCTCTGCCAAGGATTGATGATTTGTTTGATCAGTTGCAGGGTAGAACAATGTTCTCTAATATAGATCTTCGATCTGGTTATCACCAGCTGAGGATCAAAGAGGAGGATATACCCAAATGTGCACTTTTGGGGGTTGAGCTTCATCCCAAACCAGCGGAGCACTGGGAAGACCTCAGCCAGGTCGCCTACATGATCTGGGGCGGTCCGGGACTTAACCAACATATCATCCACATAAACCTCTGTAACATCCCAAAATTTCCTAATAAGGCTTAAGGCCTTGATTAGGGGGCCAGGATGGCAATATATGGAATTATGTGCTTTTTTTTATTTAATTGTAATTATGTGATTATATGACTAGTTGTGCATGTTTAAAGGTATTAAATATGCATGTGGGCCCGCTTCTTACTAGAAGAGCCATTATGATAATTTGGCCTGTTGCGGGCATAATTATATATCTACGTACATATATGTGATATATATGAGAGACCACATTATTATGTGGGTTACTTGGCACGAGGTGATCCTAGGGAGCAAGTTAGCGGGAAAGTCTCAACTGGGCTCAATACCCGACTCGGGGCGAGTCGAGGGGTATTTTAGGTATTAGGCATTTAATTGGGTTATCGGGTTATGGAAATGAATAATTGGAGATATATTTGAAATTAGTGAGTTTAGGAGGGAATATTGGGGAATTTGACCATTTTGCCATCGAGGACGTTTTTGGTACCCCGAGCTTCGGGATTAACATAAGTCATTTAAGCCTAAGAAAACAAAAGGAAACACTTAGAAGCTGCCACTAAACCGACTTTTTTCTCTCCATTCACTCTCTTCATCTCAAAATCTTTCTCAAGCAAACCTTTGAAGAATTAAGCAAATATCTAGCTGAAACTTTGTTAATTGAAGTCTAAACTTTCGGAATTATCTTTACTATGGCTTGTGGGGTTAATCATCAGTGGAGGTAAGCTCTAGACCATGGTTTTGTCTTTAAATTCTATGTTTCCATGAATGTTTTAGTGTGTTCTTGAACCATCTAGCTTATGAATTGAATTGGTGATTTAATGAGTTTTAGGACTGAATTTTTATTGGGTTTTGTTGCCGGGAACATGTTAGAACTATTGAGGTAATTGAAGTATATCTTTGGGGGAATTTTGGGTTAGTTTGGAGTGGATTTGGCTGCTGAAAAAGGATGAATTTCTGGGTTTGAGGGGCCAAGTCGCGACTATGTTCTAGAGGGGTCGTGACTTAGCTTGAGCCCAGGGCCTTGGGGGAGCCTTTGCCTGGGGGGTGCGCTGCGACCCGTTAGGGCAAGTCGCGGCCCATGCCCCTTGACAGAGGGGAGGAGGTTCCTTATAGGAGGGGCGCGCTGCGACCCACAGGGCCAGGTCGCAGCCCGCCTGGGCATTTTGGCCTTGGGGAGTTTGTTTTAAAAGGGAATCTTTTCCTTAGGGCTCAGGATCGATTCCACTACCTGATTTAGTGGAACTCAAGGCCCCGGAGGCTAGGACTCGGTCCGAAAGCCTTTATTCGCTCATTTTTGACGGAATCCTATTTTCTAGTTGTGACTAGGGTATCGCTAGGGGCTCGGAATCGGGATCATGCTTGAAGGTCGTTCTTTTTTACACTTACTCGGACCTAAGGTAAGAAAACTGCACCCAATTCGTGTTATCCCTGATTAGGGCTTGGCCCGACTGTTATCAATTATCTGACTAGGGCTTGGGCCCCGAGGACATTTATATTTAAGCTTTTGCTTCACATGTTGGTTGATATCTGCTTTAAGTACTTTATGAATGTTGTGTGAATTCTGTGCTTAGGGCATGAGGCCCCATTAAATAAGTATGACCAATATCGCAAGAATGGTTATTCGATGGTGTTATGTAATTAACATGCATATGTACTTATTCTGTTGGGATATGCCTATCCATATCTGACACTGTATTGAGGTTTGTATTCCTGTATCAAGGCTTAACTATAATATTCATGGGCATTTAATTAGTATAATACCCATAGAATGATGCTAAATACAAGCAAACAATCACTAAAGTTATGAACAATAAAGAGAAATTCATGATTTGATGATGAATTTTATCTAGAAGGTTAAGAGATGAAGAATTTGCACAAGTAAATGGTTTAAGGAACAAGTATTTATAGGACAAAAACTAGCCGTTATGACCGTTGGTGAATAGTGATCTGACCGTTGGAAACAGTAATCTAACCGTTGGGGATATAACTGTATTTCTACTGTGGGAGTTTAAAGATTCTAAGTTGTCGAAGTAACTAACACATGAGAATAATTAATTTATAGATGTTAGAGAAACATTTTCAGAAAAGTTTGTGAGTAAAAAATGTTGGACTAAGTAATATAAGAAGATTGGGAAGTCTCATTTTTTTTGTTACTATTCATAGTGGGTCCCACAGTAGGGTCCACATGGGTCCCACAACGAGGTCCACCCCATGGTTCCCACATGATGATGCAGTAATGATACAATGATGACTTTAGCAAACCACCATGCTTAATATTTTGAATATTTTATTATTCCACTATGCTTGATATTTTAAATATTTTATTAGCATAGTATCCCAAGTTTTTCCTATAAATAGCTCTTCCAAAACTCATTTTGAATCACAAAACCTCATTTTCTTTCTCTCACTCTACCCAAAAATTTTCTTAACACCCTTCTAAAGTTCTAAACCTCAAAGATCTAGGCGAAGTTCTAGCCTACGAAAACCTTTTAGGTAAGCACTTTCCCGAGCCTTTCATTTAAGTTATTTAGTTATTATATATATAGATTATTTTACTATGCCGTTATAAAACTATTTTTTTTATGTATCTTTATAATACTAAACTTATATAGGCTATGGTCACACTTTGGACTATTATAGACTTTTATTATATGACCTTATTCCCTATTATTATGGACTGATACTATGACCTAGACATTTCCGTATGACCATGACCACGAATTTTAGACCGGGATTTTGCCATGGACAATTATAGTATGACCATACGCCTGGACATAAAATAAACAATAAAATAAGAAAAATGGAATAATAACAATTATAAACTAAAATTACATCATGTAGATTTTTTGTAAGTTAATAGTTTGTGTTTTTACCAGGAAGCTAACAATTTCGGTTGTTTTATCAAGACGCAAGGTAAGTAGAATCCTCATCTACAATACAAGTCTTTTATGTGTCTTATGTGCATTTATATGCTTTATATGTTATCCTACCATGTTGTTATGCATAAGTTATTTTTAAGAATGTTATATTTCTTATGCATAAGCACGCTTAATATTCACAAACAAGTTATTGAAAGCGTTAAAGTAGAAGTGCTGCTTGGGAGACCTACGTCCCAAAAATGTAAGGAGGGTGATGTACTTCCCTATACAATGAATGTTTATGAGGGAGAAATTTCCTATTATCATGTTTATGTTCAGGTGGGAATGTGATTCCCTATGTAATGCCGGCAGCAGCATTCTCTAGGGCCCAGAAGAAAGGAAAGTGAAAGAAAGAAAATACATAACATGTTGCACGTTTATTTTAATGCATATGAGGTAGCTATTCTGCTTACTAAGCCTTAGCTCATCAGATAATGTTTTGTATTGTAGGTAAGAGGCCCCAAATATAAATCATTGATGAGTATATGTGGAGCCAACATGACTGTACATATGGGGCTGACCTGAAGGGAGTGGAGTTCTGCTATGCTATTTTATAAATAAAAAAGAAACTTGATTTTTTTATTTATATTTCATAAAAAGTATTTTGTGAACTTTATAATTTACATAAAGCTTTAAAAGTATTTCATGAACGTTGTAATTTACATAAAGCTTTTAAATTTATCGGTTTGATACATCTTTAATTCTACGTTAAGGTGTAGTAACGCCACGAAAATTATTTATAAAAGTATTAAGATTTGTATGTAAGATAAAGTTTTTATTTAGTTTATGGGTATTGTATGGTTTGAAGTTATGAACATTAGTTTATGTATTGTTTAATAAAGTTTTTTGTAAATTCAAAATTTCAGTATTGTCGTATTCAGGTTAAACTTTGTTTTTACACTATATATGTATGTTAAGAAAGGAGGTCGTTACACTCTATGATCAATTGTTTAGGGAAGCGGCCCCAAATTGGTCCAATGATCACTTGTTTGTAATTGAATGACTCTTTATGTGGTTATTATTATTGCTGGACAAGCTAGACAAGTATCTCGAAGTTTATATTTTCCATTTATGCACATGTTGAGTTTTCTTGCTGAGCCTTGGCTCACGAGTGCTTTGTGGTGCAGGTAAGGGAAAAGGAAAGCTTGACCAGCCATGAGTTGGAGAGCTTCGTTGGTGGCATGTACATATGCGGCTGCTCGACCACCATGGCCGGGGTTATCTTAGAAGAACTAGGGTTATAGCCCTGTTTTTGCCGCTTAGGCCGGCTGAACTTAATTTTTTATGAATATTCACCTTTTTAAAAGTTTGGTTGTAATATTTTGGGATCCCATGTTTGTATGAAACTTTTTATATAAAAGTGAACAATTCATTTGACCAAATTTTTTAACCCTAACCGTTGACATTAACCTTAGTTACACATTTTAAAGCAAATGACTTGGTTAGCAAGTTTGACACAATTCTAAGTACACAATGTAACGGTCCTAGATTAGGAGGATGTTACAACCTCCATGTTTCGCCCCAACTTCTTCTTGAACATTTTATTAAACAACGTTTGGTAAGTGGCACCGACATTCTTCAACCTGAAAGGCATCACGATGTAACAATAGACACCCTTGTCGATTCGAAAGCTGGTGTGCTCCTGATCAGCGACATACATCGATATTTGGTTATATCCCTAGTATGCGTCCATAAATGACAGCAACTCGTAACCGGAGGTGGCATCAACCATCTGATCTATCCTGGGGAGCGGAAAACAGTCCTTCGAACAGGCCTTGTTAAGGTCCGAAAAATCTATGCATGTACTCCAAGTGCCATTCGACTTTGGCATAAGGACAGGATTGGATAGCCACCTGAGATATTAAGCTTCTCGGATAAACCCATTGGAGAGAAGCTTGCCAACCTCAGCCTTGAGGGCCTCTTTCCGAGTTTGGTCAAACGTTCGTTGCTTCTGCTGGATGGGAGAAAAGTTAGGGTCAACATTCAAGGCATGGCATATGACATTTGGATCAATGCCAGTCATGTCAGAATGCGAACACATCTTGGTTCTCTCGGAGGAAGACCAGTAACGCTTCTCAGACCTCCTTTTTCAAGCCTCCCTCAACTTTCACCTTCCTATCGGGGGTGGAGGTATCTAGAACCACCTCCTCTATTTCCTCTATTGGTTCGATGGACCTCTCCACTTGAACCCTTGGGTCTAACTCATCAGGCCTGAGTCCTGCACAGCTCGTACCTCCGGGGTCTTGAAGCTCTCGGAGATTTCCTCTCTTACCATCATCTCGGGAGCCTTGAGGGAGACATTATAGCATTGTCTCGCCTCATTTTGGTCATTGCGGATTGTGCCGATTCCCGCATCCGTGGGGAATTTCATGCACAAATGACGGATGGAAGTGACTGCCCCGAACTCCACCAGTGCTGGCCGTCCCGAAATGGCATTGTATGCCAAGAGACAATCCACCACCACGAAGGTGCAGTACTTAAAATCCTGGCGAGATATCTCTTCGAGTGTCACTGGGAGCTTTATCTGCCCCATTGGGATGGGGGCTTCTCCTAAGAACCCATAGAGTGTCGAGGCGCATGGGGACAGGTCTGCTGTAGTCAGCCCTATCTTCTCGAAGGCTAATTTAAACAAGATATTCACCGAACTCCCGTTGTATACTTGAATCCGCGCCACCATTTTGTTGGAGATTTGGCTCTCAATCACCAACGGATCGTGATGCGGGAAATGCACTCTCCGAGCATCGTCTTCGGAGAACTTTATGACTTGGTCAGTCATTTGCGACATTTGGGCAGGTAATTGGGTCAAAGCCAGTACCTCATTGTCGTGGTTCAAAGTTCGCGCATACTTGTTCTGCGAGCTTCATGAGGTGCCCCCCCAGGTGAGGTTCTCCTGATATGGCTCCTACCCACCCATTTACTGGAAAAGGCCCTTGGGCTACTAGATGCTGGGGACCTATAGAAGTTGCTGTCGGGACCTCAGGTGTGGCAGACAGGACCACCGGTCTGGCCACGAGTCGCTGTGTTTGACGCGGTCCACCCTTAGCATACTGATGGAGGTGTCCCAGCTTGATGAGATTCTCAATCTCATCCTTGAGCTGGCGACATTCATTAGTGTGATGCCATATGTTGTTGTGGAAACGAAAAAATTTGACAGGGTCCCTTCTATCCCTGTCTCTTCGGATGGGCTATGGCTTCTTGTAGTGCACGTGCTGTGCTGTGCCACGAAGATGTTCTCTCAAGAGTCCACCAATTCAGTATATTCGGAATACTGTGAGACGTACTTCTCGCTTGATGTGACTCCCTTCTCGGGCTATGTGATTTCGCTTCCCCTGGGTTTGCGACCTTTACCCTTCCCTCCGCGCCTTGTACCACTGGGAGATCGACTGGATTCAGTCGGATGGGATGGGATGACAACTCCAGCACTGAATGCAGGTTGAAAAGCGTTGTATCCAGTGGGCGCTGCCTCGAACCCTGCCGGAGACATACCAAATCCAGGAGTGGACATTACGCTATAACAGGAAGGGGCAGCGCTCTGGCCAGGTTAGGCTCCCAACGACCCCTGCTGAATGTGAACATAGGGGGAGTATTGGATCCCTCAGGCCATGGGACCAGGAGCGGCCGAGGCAGGGAAAAGGGCGGATGCTTCGAACGCCCCGATCTAGGCGTCTTCCCAGCTAATGTATTCTTGAGCCCGACGAATGAAGTCATCGAGACGCCAACTGTAACACCCTAATCTCCAGGGACCGTTATGGTGTGCATTTTGAACAGTGATAAACTCGCTAACCGAGCCATTTGGCCATAATCGTGTAACTAAGTATGAATAACGAGTTAGGGTTAAAATTTTTGGTTAAGATACAACGTTTCACTAAAATGTTTACCATATACATTGGGATCCCAAAAATATAATTTAAAGGTTAATTACAACAAAATATTTACAACCAGCCGACCTAAGCAGCAAAATAGGGTTTAACCCTAGTTCCTCTTTAAACCCTCAGCCATGGCAGTCGAGTAGCCACATATGTACACATCATCACCTAAGCTCTCCAACTCAAGGATGGTCCAGCTTTCTTTTGCCTTTACCTGCACCACAAAGCACCCGTGAGCCGAAGCCCAGCAAGAAAACTCAATATGTTCATGAACAAGTAATAACATGTTACTAAGTCATAATAGGCATGCCTAGCAGTAATAACCCTAATCATGCATGCAAGCAGGTACGAATAAATGTTTGTGAAGTCCTGCGCTCTGAGTAGATGACTAATAAGTCTCTCGCTCTGAGGTACATGACTAATAAGTCTCTCTCTGAGGTGGATGACTAATAAGTCATTCTTTAAATTATTAACTGATAAGTCGATCTCGATCAGATGACTGATAATTCTATCTCGGTCAGATGGCTGATAAGTCTATCTCGGTCAGATGGCTGATAAGTCTATCTCAATCAGATGACTTAAGTCTCTCTCAATCAGATGACTGATAAGTCTATCTCGGTCAGTTGACTGATAAGTCTATCTCGGTCAGATGACTGATGAGTCTATCTCAGAGGTCCCATACCCTCCTAGCCATGTGATGTGTAGGTCACCTTAGCCTTTCTGGCTCTGGCTCTAAATAACTAGCCATTAGACTAGATAAGCGCTTTTAGTTTTCATCGAACTTAAGGTTAGTCAAGCATTTCATGCGTCTGATGATAATGCTTATGTCGATTAGATCTAATCTTTTGGGCTTGCGTTAAACACGCTAATACCATTCTTAACTCATAAGCCAATACCATACGACCAGTGCTTAGTACTACTGTCGATCTTGACTGATAAGTCATAGCTTCACCATCAATACTAACACCATTGTCGTTCCCTGACTAATAAGTCAGTGCTTCCTCAATGAGGTAATGCCAACAGACATATATCATATGTCAAATATTCAGATATAAGGCATTTAGCTTGCTTAATCAATAATCAGAAGCATAATTATAATCATGCACAAATATAGAGACTCAAGCTCTGATCAATCTCATATTCAACATTCATGCCATGCCATAATCTCATGTATCTTATGCATCACATACTGGGTTCAGTTTTCTTACCTTTAGTCCAAGCACAGGTTACCAATAAACGAGCCACAAGCACGATCCTGATTCCAAGCCCCTAGTGATAACCTAGTCACAACGATAATATAAAACCTCATCAAAATGAGTAAATAAATACTTCCAGACTCAAACCTAGCCTCCGGGACGTCGAATCCTACTCAACTGGGTAGTAGAATCGATCACAGGCCCTTAGAGTTAAGTTCCCATGACTAAAAACAAAATCTAGGCAACACTGCCCTCTAGCGTCACAACCCCACACCAGACCTACGCCACGGCCCGCGTTCAAACAGATGCTGAACCCATTTCTGCCTGTGCCTAGCGTCGCGGCCTGCCACCTTGCGTTGCGGCCCTAACTGCCCATCAGCAACCTTCTTCGTCAAGCCTGGGCCGCGGCCCGAACACGTACCCAGCCAAAAACCTCATTTTCTCCATTTAAAAACCTTCCAAAAACCTATCCAAACATCTCCAAATCCTAAAATCAAAGTTCCCAAACATCCCCATGATCCAAAATCAACAAAACCCAAGCCTCAATCAAATCAAAAACTCATTAAATCACAAAATCCAATCCAAGCTTAAAAACTTTTAAAAACTTAGAACTTAAAACTTGAATTACCTCTGATTATGTCGTTTCCCCAACTAAATCCTCCGTCTAATAAGCTTTTAATCTTCCCTAGAATCGCTATGCCTCGATCCTCGCTTGAATCTGAGTCCTAGAACTCAAGTTTCCTTCAAAAATGTGACCGGGAGACGGAAATGGAACTTTGAGGGAGAGAGAACGTTCTGAACGTTCTTTTTATTTCTTAACAGGTTTCTTCAAAGCTTAAGTAGCCTTAAGAAAATCCTAATATTCGGGGTCCCGAAAATTCTCCCGGGGGTAAAATAGTCAAAACTCCCATAATTTCCCCCTGATCTTACTAACTCCCAATTTATCATCAAATATTTATTCCCATTACCCAATAACCTGGTAATGTGCTAAATACCCCTTGACTCACTCCGAGTCAAGTATAAATCCTGTTGTGACTTTCCCACTAACTTACCTCCTAGGATCGTCTCGTGCTGAGTAACCCTAGCATAACCAAATAATAATGAAGCACCATACATATGCCAAATATGCCCAAAATTTCCAAAATATGAAAATCACCCAATTAATCAGAAATGGGTTCACATGCATATTTAATACACCTAAGCATGCATATAATCATTTAATTGCATAATAAATCAGTTATGGCCCTCCCGACCTCCTAATCAAGGTCTTAAACCTTATTAGGAAATTTGGGTCATTACACCGACGTCCCCTTCGCTAGAGATCGTCCTAGAGTGGGGATCCCGCGCGGATGCCAGCCTGCAACGCCATCAGCTGTTGGCCATCATCGACCCTCTTAGTTCTTTCCGCTTCTTCTTTGAAGTGTTTGATGTAGGCCTTGAGGGTCTCAAATGGTCCTTGCTTGATGTTGGCCAAGCTGTTGACCTTAAATCTTACCTTCCGGACCCCTATGAACTGTCTTCGGAAGGCGGATGATAAATGTTGCCACGTCTGAATAGACCCTGGTCGGAGCCTCCTAAACCATTCATCTTTTGCTCCTGTTAGGGTGAGGGGGAACACGTGACATTTTGCATCGTCGGATACACGATGCACCGACATTAGCCTGTTGAACTTGGACAAATGGTCCGTGGGATCCCAACCACCATCATAAGCTTGAATCCCAAAGGTAGTGGGGCCTCAACAAGGTGAGGAGCACATGGCTCTACCTCCTCATCTTCCGAGTCAGACTCGTGGCCTTGTCGCCTGGCCATTATGAGCATTATTCGCTTCAAACTTTCTAATTCTGCTCAGAGCGGGTCGCGATCTAGATTGATGCTCTGTGCCGGGCAACCCTTCTCCGAGCGTTGAGATTGTCTCGGAATCTAATGGGCCTCTACTAGCAATCTCATGGACTCCGGCCTTATTGCACCTCCGAGCATTGAGGTTGTCTTGTAGGTCAGCTTGTCCTTGGAACGCACCGTTATCTTCTGGGCGGGCCACCTCAGTTTCTCCATCGGACTCATTTTCGTTTACCAAGATTCTCATGCCCCGTTTCTGATTCTGTGGGGCATTCCTCAGGCGATTATTCCCGTGGGACTGGTTTGGTCCCGAAGGGATACCAGCTCTAGGCCTCGCGCGGTCCGTATGAGTGCGTCGGGCCGAAGGGCCCCGAGCTCCACAGGCACTGTCTGCCTGGCGGTGTCCTCGAACCCTTGCTTCATTACCCTTACCAGTTTGCTGCGGAGCCGGGTGGCCTTTAGGCTCTTGACGGTCCCTCTTATGCTTCGAAGCAGGGTCATCATTGGCCTTTCCTATACCACGGTCCTGCGGTGGCGCTAAGGCTCCAACTCCTTCTGGGTACCCGATGGGCACCTCAGCTGGCGGATCCCACGCCTCGGCAGCCGGGTGTTCAGGAGGCACATCAGCTGTGTTGAGAGGTGGCACTCCAACAAGGTGTGCAGGTGGCACACTTGTTGGGTGCCCAACTGGCATGTTGCCATTGGGGTCCACTTGCAACCCTTGGGCTGCAAGAGTGGCCTTCATGGCAAGCACCATCTCCTGAAGGGCAACGATGTTACCCTCTTGAGCATCAATCTTTTGTTTTAGGTAGCCACTTGCTCGCGGAGCACCACCACCTCCAGCGTCTCTTCTGCCTCCATGGGCTGAGGATATTCATCCTCATAATACCTTGGTCGGCATCATTATCCTCGCCGTCATACTTAGCATACTCATCATAGTCCTCCATCATCTCAGGTACGTCCTAAGGTGGTTGCCTACTGGGTTCTCCTCCTTCAACTTCGGTAGGAGGGGGCACTTCATCTGTAATGTTTCTTCATGTAGTTACCATGATTGTGAATGTTTCAAATGCTTTCTTCAAGCTCTCAATGAAAGCACCAAAATGTTGACTGCCTTTTTCGCGATCAACTTTTATAAGAGAGGTTAAAGAAATAACTATAAGATCACAAATATTTTTACATGGTTCAGGTTATAAAAGAACCCTAGTCTACGAGTCTCTAGTATTAGGGAGGAGATTGCAAGCTTGTGGTTTCAAGCTTTTATATTGTCTTCTCAGGCAACATTTAGACTGCTCTGAGTACAAGTAGTTTTCTCTCTGAAAAACCGAACCCTTTACAATAAGACTCTCAACCCTATTTATAGAGGCTGGGGTCATTAATGTTAATCATAAACAATTAATACACATTCTTTCCATAATTGGGGGATTAATACACTTCAATGCATTGGGCTGCATTGAATAGAAGCTACGGCCATGCAAGATTTGCGGGGCCCACTGCAGAAAGGTAACGACTTTACGGGGAACATGCCCCTGGGAATGTCAGGGCATGTTGTACATACACCCGTGTCAAGCAGCGTAGTGGGTGTGCGAATTGTCGAATCATACACTCGACAACACTATTGACGGATCGCGCCACAAAGGTTGTCAGACGATCCTCTGACTCTGAAAACCCGCACCCACTAACACATTGCTCCACCTCCTAGATCCAAGAACCAACACCTTAGGCCTGGGAGGCGATAAAGATACGAGACCTCTTGCCTTAATTGTCCGAGCTGGAGAACCTCTGTAACGACCCAAATTTGCTAATAAGGCTTAGGGCCTTGATTAGCGTGCCTGGAGGGCAATAAGAGAATTATTGTTTAATATGTGAATTTGTGTGGATATGTCATTAGTGATGCATGTTTAGGTGAATTAAATATGCATGTGGGCCCCATTTGGTTATTAGGGGTATGACTGTAATTTTAGCCCGTTGAGGGTATAAATGTGATAATTGTGATATACCTGCGATATATCTATGATGCATGATCCGAGACAGTTCTAGGGAGCGGTTAGCTAGAAAGTTACAACGGGGTCGAAAATCCGACTCGGGGCGAGTCGAGGGGTATTTCCGGTGTCAGTCATTTTATGGGGTTATCAGGTTATGGAAATAAATAATTGGAGATATATTTGAGGTTAGAATGCCTAGGAGGGAATATTGGGGAAATTTATCATTTTGCCCTTGGGGACGTTTTTGGTACCCCGAGCCTTGAGGTAACCTTATAGACTTAAGTTAAATAAAACAAAACATAATACCATTTGGAACCCTCTAAACCGACCCACACCCTCTCCCTCACTCTGTTTCTCTTCTACTCTTGGAGGCTTAGTGACATCTTGGATGTTCTACTTGTGAAAACCAATTGGAAGCTAGGAATCAAGTTAGAGCTTTGGAGGCTAGGAGCTTGGGGCTTGGGATATCAACTCAGAGACTCAATTCAGCAAGGGTAAGTTTTAAATTATAAGGATTGTGTTTGGAATTTCTGCTGGTTTTCTTAGAGTATGCATGTGTGTTGGGTGAAGAACTGAATTTGAGTTTAATGAGGTTTTTGGCTTGAGTTCTTGTTGGGTTTTGTTGCTGAATCTATAGTTTGACCTCTGTGATGATTAGTTTGGATTGTTGGCTTGATTATGGGGATAATTAGACTGGTTTTTGAGGTGGAAATGGTGAGTTTTTCTGAGCTTGAAGGGTCAGGCCGCAACGCTGTTCTTGTTGAGCCGCGACCCCTTAGAATTTGGGGCGTCGAGAATTGAAGGCGCGCCGCGGCGCCCTTCAGGAAGGGCTGCGGCGCATATAGGCTATTTTGAGGCAGGGCCTCGGGTTAAGCTGGGGGCCACGACATGAGTCCCTAGGGACGCGACGCTTAGTGCATTTTTGGGTTCTAGAGGAGTTTTAGGCTCGGGAATTCAATAGTTAAGGCTTGGGATAGATTCTATCACCCGGATTGATAGAATTCAACATTCCGGAGATTAGAATTATGACCCAAATCTATTTAGAGTGGAAATTATAAATGCGTTGTGACTAGGGTTTCAGCGAGGCTCGAACTAAGGAACTGTGCTCGGGACACAGGTAAGAAAACTATTGTTCCCATAGAGCTTGTGTTGCAGGGCATGGCCCCTTTGATTGAATTTATATGTGTTTAAATATTTGTTTAGTTATATTATGTGTGTATATAAATGATGGAACGACGAAGGCCGGGAACGGCGGAGGCCGAGAATGGCAAGGGGCCGGGAGTAGCATTTAGCACATGGAGTGCGAGTTGCCAGGGCGAGACCCTAAAGGATACCTGGGATATCCTTGCAGTATAGACCGCGAACCCAGGGCCTGGTAAAGCGCCTAGGACGGCATGGTCGTACGTGTATAAACTGATGATGGCTTGATTTTATGTTAAGTGTTTGATATGCATATATTATCTGATTGTGAGGGTTTTCTTGCTGGGCTTCGGCTTATAGGTGCTCTATGGTGCTGGTAAAGGCAAGGGGAAAGTCGATCAACCTTGAGTATGGTGAGCGTGACGGGCGGCGCGTACATGTCTGGTCTGCCTGACTGCCACGGCCAGGGGTCTTTTTGGGAGATGATTGTACTAAACTTGAATTTTGTCGTTTAGTCGGCCCTGGTTATATTTTGAGTTGTAAATATTTCTAAACAATATTTTCTGGGATCCCAAATGTTAAACGCTTTATAATTTTCAATGAAAGGTTTATTTTCAAATTTATGACTCTGATTATGATTTAATTACACTTTTGTCCTAAAGCCTCGATTAGCGAGCTAAATGCACATTTTAAACTCACTTAGTAACGGCTCTAAGGCAGTAGGGCGTTACAACCTCCATCCCCGAGACCGAACATCGGCGAGTAGTTCACTAAGACACCTACCGCCCCCTTCGGATAAAACCTTATCTATGAAGATCCTTTCTCCAACTACAGGCCTTGGGCAGTAACATGCCCCGAGGATGTCACAAACATCCTAGCCAGCCACTGACGGTTGCCACGTGTCGGCTGTGAAAAATACGTACAACAATTTTTATTTAGAAAATATATTAATTATTTAAAAAATATAAAACCAACAAAAAGTTATATATATTATTTAATTAATGACTAGAACAATTTTTAAGTCATTTCTTATTAAAATAAGAAAATAAAAATATGTCTTATTTCACTATTACATATATAATTGGATAAAAAATATGTTAAATAACAAAATAAATAATTAATAAAAGAAAGAAAAAAATTAATTTAAACATATAAATATTTTTAAGTTATAGTTTTGAATACATACATAATTGATAGACTAATTTAAATACTTTAATATAAAATTTTAAAATATGAGATGAGAAATTATTATGACTCATTTCTTATTATTGTTTCAATTTATTTATCTTATTTAGATAATTTTATTACTTTTTAACTTTTTTTGATTTATATACATTATGTAGATAAGTTTCAAATTAACGGTGTTAGAAAAAAAAAATGTTAAATCTAACGAGAACAAAACAATTTTCGTTAAACTCATATTTATAATATATATATATATAAAACACCTATTAACTATATAATTCTCGTACCAATGTATACACATTTTGTCACTCAAAGTAACTATAGAATGTTTGAATGAGTCAATTAATATTGTAATTGGTAACTAATAATTATTGATGGAATAATATTATAATGAAATTAGTATAAATTACTACTTTTTAATAATTAGATAAATTATGTTGTATATTTTTGTAGGATAAATAATTCACACTAGTAAAAGTTTTTAAGGTTATTTATCCTCTTTATATTGTTTTTGTGCTTTTAAGATTATCAATGAAGAATTGGTGTTTTGTCAATAAATATCAATAAATGAATTGTACTTCCAATCTTTTTGCTTGTTTGTGAATAGTTGATTTGAGTTTTGAGAGACTAGTTAATCATCCAATGTTTAATGATCAAGAAAAAGAAAGTACTCATGTTTCACAAAACACTATGATGTTGAACGAACAGTCGCATCACATCAATTTTTTTTTATCCAATTGAGTGTAAATCCATTAATGATGTCTCCATGTAGATGGGGTTGGCAATAGGCAACATGGTAGTAAAGATGTGTGTGAGAGAGAGAGAGCGAGAGAGAGACGTGTTAGTTCAGCTTGGCTCCCTCAAAGAGCCACATTTTCGCCCAAAGGGGCAGTTAGGATAATGGTCATGTCATTCTATCTCTGGTTAATTATCTTTTGGTCCCTCCATACATCACATAAATAATATATATATATATCACTCTGATAAGATAAGACTTCCGATTAAGCCATCTTTATATAAGGGTTTGGATAACTAGATGTGACACTACAAGTGAAGCTGCTGCTATTCCAAGTTCAGTTCAACAATCTAACTAGAGCACCATTGTAGCTCTGCGTGTTGACATCATACAAAAGATTTTTACATGATTTAAGCATATTGTGAACAATGCTGGTCTTGTGCTCATAGATACAAAAACATGTAAAAATATCTATGTGGTCACTAAGAGTAAGTAAGAAAAAGAAAAAAGTCATATATACTTTTGCAAGCTACGTAACAAGCTTTCCCCAGGTTCAAGCATTCAAGAAAAAGAAAGATATACCCAATTGAAGTTCAGCTTAGAAGCAGGCCATAATCTTATATAGCTATACTAAGTCTGGAAAGTTGAGGAGTCATAGGTTTGCTCTTTCAATCTTGATGTTGTCATTTGAGCAAGTTCTACCTGTCCTCATGCTGGTATAATCCAAAAACATAGAAGAAAAACTGCATGAATATGCGCAATGAGCATCGAGGGAGTACTCGTATGTAAAAAAGACTCACCTATTCAAATGGGAGGGAAGTATTAGGCTTTGTTCTAGAGCCTTAAGTAACCCACCTTCTGACCAATCTCCTTCAAGGGAACAAGTTTCTAAAGAATCATTGCCCTTCAAAACCGATGCTTGTCTATTGAATGAAGTCACTGTAGCCATGGCTTCCATGTCAAATTCTTTGTAAAGATCATATACAAAAGAATAAGAAGAAGAAAAAAAAGTGAGATTAAACATAGTTAAGGTCTTTTCGTAGTCTTAGAAGATATGAAGAAAGTAAACAAATACCTAAAGGACTTCTCTCTAACTGGTTTAGGCTTGTATGTTGCTGGTGATGAATTCTGTTTTCTCTGGATATTTCCTACAAAAGAAAAGGATATTGATTCGTTAGTTAGTTAAACATACCATAAACTTGGTATGCGTTACTACAGATGATTGAAAAGTAAAATTAACAACCTGAGCAGATGTTTGCAATTGAAAGGAGGCCCCTGGGTGAGCCTGGACTTGTGATTCTATCCCAAGAGTGGCTTCTGAGTTGAGTATATTTAACATGTCTGGAGCCAGTTGCTGGTTTGAGGAGGTACATTGATTGGGAATTGAAAATAGACTCGGTGTTGAAGTTTCTTGATTCATAGGATATGTGCCTGTCATGTTCAGCTGCAGAGACCTATTTTCCTCACCAAAGTCCCTTCTCATATGGGGCAGATGAGCAGGCTGCAGCGCTCCGGGTAGACTTACTGGATGCAAACTCAATCCATTTCTCATTGCTAACATCTAAAACAAGGACCACAACACAAGCAATCAAAATGAAACCCTTTAGTAATACTATCATTAAATTTTCTTTTGAAGAAATTCCTTAATACAACAGAGAACTATCGTCATATATGCTGACCTTACCTAGCTATATAAAGCAGAACCCTTTTTCTGCTAGCCTATAGCTTATAGGAATCAATAATTGTGGATCATCCCAAGAATTAGAAATTAGAAACCAAACCGAAATAACAAGCAGTGAGAGGCAACTAACTAAACTATGCATGAATGAAAGGTAAGATTTTTTAGGGGTGCCATATTGCTTTGTATCTATTTGTTATTGAATCTAGTATTTTGTCACCCTTAGTATCAACAATCTTTTTTATTCCTTTGTTGCCGTTTGCATTAGCTTTGTACTTAAATTTATACATGATCCCTTGAAAGAAATAGACTAAACAACTCTGAGGTTACAAAAATTAAACTCATTCTTGCTCCTTAACATTCAAAATGAGCATCTGTTAGTAAAGGTGCAACTTTTAGCAAAAAAAAAAAAAAACCAAGCTTTGATCATCCTTAACAAATGTTATGCCACATCTCAGTTAAAAACAACACAAGAAGTCTCACTAACACTAATTCTTAGTTATAGAACATCAATCAAGTCATCTATTTTATACAATCAAGATGAGAAGCCAGATAATATTATATTTTTCTACAACTCCTGGGAGATAGGGATACCCTCTTTCATATGAGCTTTCCAAGATTTTTTTTACACCCAACTACGTAGCAAACAGCATAACACAATCATGGGACCCAAAAGACAAAAAGAAACAACACTTCAAATTTATAGTTTATACAAAACTCTTATTTGGGGTGTAGTATTTATAAACTATCACTCTTCTCATCAATCATAAACATTTAGTCAATTCAGGTTCAACCCGTTTCAAAATTTAGCATTGACCATACCACTAATTAACAGTTCACATATACTATTCATGATATAACCTAACCCAGTCTTGAACTACATAGTCTCAATATCCAGAGAGAGATAGAGAGAGTTACACAAACACCTATATAACTAAAACAAGCATGATAACTACGAACCTGTACTTGAAGTTGAAGCTGTTTGAGATACTCAATGGCTTCATCAAGCATTGAAGCCTTGTCCGTCTATTGCGTAGGAAACATAACCAAATTGTTTTAGTCTCAAACTTGACTCGCATAAAGTGAGTGTATATAAAAACATACATATTATATATATAGTTACCTTGTTAGAATTTGGAATTAGATTCTGCAATGCCTTCATTTTCTCGTTAATCCTACTCCTCCTTCTCTGCCCAAACAATCCCATTTTCATACATTAAAAACCACCCCCCAAAAAGAGATGTTAAGATTAGAAATCAAAGGGACAAGACAACCTTTTCAGACAAGTTATGAACTTCGGCGGCTCTGCTTCTCTTCGAGGAACCTCGACCCATTGCACTCTTCGCCGGAACCTCTTCCACCAATGCTTCCAGACCCTCCTACGTTTTCCAAAAAATATATATAGAAATAATGATTAAATAAAATCAGATCAAATAATTTTTTACAAAAAAAAAAAAAAAAGAAGTCTTTTTTCTTATTAGATTACTAGTCAAAGACTCCAGCTTTAATTTGATTAACGTTCCAAAAGTGTTTTTCTTTTTTTCTCAGCAACCAAACAGAGGAAACGAAAATCAATACCTCACTTTCACAATCATACTCATCGTTCTCATTCTCACTAGCTCCCACCGAAGACGACGACACATTATTAGGAGCTACGACTGCCACGCCACCACTCGTATTATTATTATTATTGTTGTTATTCCCCATGAAATAAGCACCGGAAGAATCAACCGCCGAGATCCCATCTCCAACCATCTTCGATGAGGGACACATACGGCTCAGATTGCCCGGCGACGTCAACGAGAACTGCGTTCTCATCGCCGAAGACGAAGAAGAAGACCGTACCAAAATCTGCTGTAGAAAAAGCGAAATTTCATCGGATGCCGAAGATGAACAAATGCTTTTGTCATACATATCCCCCATTACTGCTCTGTACTCTGCTCTTTTTCTCTTCTGGGTTTTGGGTCCGTGAAAGTGCGAGTAGTGAGTGACTGAATCTCTCGCTCTTTCTCTCTCTATCTCTCAGCTCTTCTTTTTGAGTCAAGTTCGGTTTTGGCTTTCTTGGATTTGCTGCGTCCGGTTTTGAAAAGCTATGGAATTTAAGCAAAAAAGAAAGTAGTAACAGAGCTTCAAACCGAGAGAGCTGGAGCTGGTTTAGTTTAAACTTAGATACGCGTCACACGCGCCACAAAGAGCGAGTGGGTCAGATCGAAAGAGTGAGAATAGTAAAAAATAGTCTGACAGTCTTTTTCTATTGGATGATTGGGGCTGTGTAAAGAGTAGAATGTGACAGACAAGGTGATTGTAACAAATATAGTGGTGTGTGATGCGCACGTGAGGCTTCACTTAACCAAAATTTTCCGTAATTAAACATTATTCTGACATTTTCTCCGTAATCCGTACCTCTGAGTTTTGTTTTGTTTGATTATTATTTTCATTATAACATCCGTACACATATACACACTATACTTTCTATCTACAATTTCATCATTTATATACACTCCTACAAAATTCTGGTTTTAATTTTTGGACCTAAAATAAATTTTAAGAAATTCTCAAGTAGTCCCCTAAAAAAGATTATTGTGGCAATTGGTGCACCCTTTTGTATTTATGGTACATATTGTTATAATATTAATTTTTTTTATATAACAGTGTATATTATAATTATAATTTGGGTAGAACTTTTATTAGATTTTAATTTTTTTTTAATAATTTACAATACTAAAATTATAATTTAAATATTATGTTGCATCAGATATAAAAAATAATAGTCACGCATATAACATAAATATTTGAACTATATTTTCTGCATTTTAAATTATTCAGAATTTCTCAAGATTTTGTGGAATATACAATATAAACAATCATATAAAAAATTGAAATTTTATTTATCTAAATACCCAAAAAAAAAAAAACATCCTTAGTCACCTTTTAGGAGATTATGGAAGAATTTCCTTAAATTTTATATTATAATAAGTTATAATTTTTTTTTTAAATATCTTATCAATTATATGAATATTAAAGTGTGTAGAGATAAAATAAAATAATTATTTAATAAAGTTAGTTGAGATAATAATTGTTATTGAATTTTTCTATTTGCATAAGCCCCTAGTATAGATACAACAAAATATTCTTAAACCCATTAAAAAAGTATATATTTTTTTTAAAAAAAAAAACTTCTACAATAGTAGGCTATGAGAGGATGAATTTTCCTATAATAAAACAAGCAAGAACCATCACCGTTAAAGCGCAACAAAATGCTTACATCTTAATAACGAGGTTAACATATGATTGACGGAGGCAGATTGTTAGTTTAGGGAATAGGGAGGGCCAATATGTAAAAAAATATATAAGGGGGACAAATGTATAATTTTGGAAGAAACACAATAAACAAAATAAAATAAAAATATGCTTGAAAATGGATCACAAGAAGAAAAAACAAAGGCAAGCTCAAACAATGTAGCTGTATGATTTTAGACTACTCCCCCAATGTCTATCACACCAAAGTCAGTTTAGTTTTAAGAACACACTCAATGGTGGTTCTAATAATATATATTTTTCTTTAAACTATAAAGATTTGATGATAAAAGAGTCCTTCATCAAATTTTGTAAAAAAAATTAATAATTTTGATGCATTATATCATTTATTTTATTGAACACGATTCATTCCTTTAAATATTTTTTAATTAAATTTTCTTTTCTACTTTTCTCTTTCCTTAATTTTGATAATTACAAAAAATGTTGAAATCAATAAAAAAAATTCATAAATATACTTTTTTTTTTCATTTTTCTTACTTTTCAACTGTTTTTAATTTTTTTCTTCAAAAATATTACTTTAGATTTTAAAAAGATATGATTTTAAAAAAAATTAATTTAAAAATATGAAGAAAAAAAAGCAAAACCGTAAAAATGTAAAAAAAAATTATAAAAAAAACTTTGTTAGAAATGTATTATGTAAATTTATCTAAAATAAATAAATTGAAAACCATGATATTTAGATGATGCAAACATAGTAGTATATTGTAAAAGTGTATGTAAAAAAAAATATATTTTAGTGTTATGCCATTATAATTATTGAAACGTTTTACTTTACAACTTCTATCTTTTTATTTATTTGTTTGTTTGGATTGCCAAAATTAAAATGTAACCAGGAAAAAGAAATTGAAGTTGGGTAGTAAATTGGTTCAAGTAAAGTGAAAATAAACATGGGCAAAATTGCGTAGCCAAAGAGAAGTAATGTATTGTAATTTGTATACACACTTACACTAGTCGTCTGTCTAGGTCTAAATATTTTTCAAAGAAAAGTTGGTTAGAGGAAATGGGAAATGGGAAAAGAAGATTCTTTTTCAAAAGCCTAAATTATTTTGACAAAGTACACATATTGATAGACAGATTTCAGCCCATTTGTAAGAGTATAATAGAGGTTGATGTGATATTTCAATGAGAAAATTCCCATCAAAACCGAAGTTCATGGAAAGTAGCATTAAATAGTAGTTTCAAATTGGTGAAAGGAACATAAATACCACTATGTTTTTTCAGAACCCTCTCTCTCTTCATATTAAGCTTAAATTACTTACTCCAAAAAAGTTACTAGACTCAATTATGTTGGTTTTGAAAATGAAGCTGGGAGTGTTGAAATTATATTGGTTTAGTTTGTTATATAAATTTAATTTTAATACTTTTTAGTTTATTGTGCTTTGAGAAAAAAACACTATATAAGTCAACAATTCACTTATATTTGCCCTACAAACAAATAAGACCTATATTTAGTAGGGTTACACACGGTTTGGGTTTTCGTGTTTTGCAGTTTCAGGTGAAGAAAAGTAGTACCGAATTCGGTTCGAAATTTTTGGATTTTAGGGTGATTTTGGATTTGGGGTTTGGTCGTGTTTCGAGTGGAATTAGTCAAAAAATAGACTTTGGGCTGAAAATGAATCTTGGTAAAAAAAATTCAAAAATATCATTTTTTACATGTTTTTTTTTTAACTTTGTTGTTAGTTTGGTAATGTTGATTTTTTTTTACAAATTGGGCCTTAGTAATTTTTTTTTGAAAAAATCATCAATTTTTCGAAAATTAATTTTTTTTAATTATGTTCGGGTTCGGGTAACCTGTCCTTAATTTCAAAACTCAAACCCGATCCTAACCATGTCAGGTTCGAACCAGATTTCACCCGAAGTCAACGAATTTTGCAAAAAATTAGGTTTTCAATTTGCGAGTTTTGCAAGTTTTTTTGAGTCAAATATTCACCCCTAATATTTAGGACAAATATATATATATAACCTTTATCAATCGTTATTCTACATAATTATTTATTTTTTACAATACCAAAAGGTTTGGTCTTTGTTGTTCGTCAGTATTAGAAAAAATAATGAGTGCAATTAGTAAAATACGATGTTTTCATAGGATGGTGTTTTGGATTATAATACAAACTTAACAGAACCACAATATGGGCATATTAGTCCACATAATATTTAGAGGGAAATTTTATAATGGAGATGTCAGTTTAATCTCTACTAGTAAGATTGTTTTTCTTTCTGTCATGTACATAAATTATAATTCTTTTTTTTTTATGATGTTTGTACGTGTTATTATAGTAGACAACTCACCAATTTTTAAGAAATTTTGAATAATTTATTATGTCAAAAAAATAGTTCAAATAATCAATTACATTTTTTTAGAATTTTTTAAAAATTAATAAAAGTGTCTACTATAACTATAATATACATCATCATATATATAAAAAAAATTAGATTATAATTTTTATACCAAAAACAAAAATACCCCTATTAGTAGGACTAAACTTACACCTTACTATAGAATTTCTCCATATTCATATCATATTGGAAAAAAAGCAAATCAACATATTTTACACAAAAATAATATAAAGAACTTAAATTTTAATAATTTATTTTTACTTGTAAAATTTCTAAGAGCATTACATGTGAATAAACAAAATTAGTTTTCACGAATAATATTTTTCACTTGAAAACTATGATTATTTGTTTATTTTGTCTAATTATTAATGACTTTCTTAATCATAAGATAAAGAAAAATCATATCTGTCCAATTGAATATTTTTTAATCCAAGTTGACTTGTCCTGATATGATGAGCTGGGATAAAATGATTGCATATATGATTCAATCATTTTATCAATTTATTCTTTTTTAAAAAAAAAATCAATTTATTCATTTTAATCCAACAATCCATTTCTAAAAAAAAAATCCAACAAATATCTCTTCTATATAATAAATGTGTAATAAATGTGTAGATAACAGGAATTTTTAGTTTTAAATTTTTTTAATGTTAACTTTAATGAAATGTTCTTATATTTAATATAATATTCTTATATTTAACGGTAGTGTGTAAATACTTAAACTTAAATAAAATAAAATAAATAAATAAAAAATTAAAATAGAATATTTTTGAGATATTTTACAATCATAATTATTTAAAAATAATTAAACAAATTAAAATATGATATTTTTCAGATATTTTACAATGATAATTATTTTTAAATAATAAATAATTAAACAAATTAAAATACGATATTTTGATATATTTTATAATGATAATTATTTAAAAATAATAAAATTATACGTTTTATAACTTTAATAAAATTTAATTAAACTTAAACTTACTTATTAGAATAATATCATATTAAACATGTAATATAATTTATTGTGAATTAGCAACAAATTGTTTTTTTAAATCTACCAAGAAACTTAAATTTAAAATCCACGTATAATATTTAATATTACATTAAATATATAATATATAATCTCTTGTTGTCACTCCCAAATTCAAAAATTAGAACAAACATAAACTTAAACAAAAATAAATAAATTATTTAATTAAAATATGACATTTATTTCAAAATTTATATGAGATTAATATAAATTTCATAAAAATAATTAATAAATGTTATAAATAAAATTAAGCAAATATGCATATTGCACGTTGTTTATATATAGTATATATATTAAAAAAATTATACTATTCATGTATAGTAAAGTTTGTAGATAAATGGAGTTTTAAGAAAAATATTTTTTTATATATATAATTACTTTATACAATAATTTTTTTTATATTTTAAAAAAATCCAGACATAATCAAAAGTATTAGACATTATATATGAAAGATTATTAAGTAAAAAATTATAAAGAGCATACTATTTATAAAAATACTAAAAAAATCTATCTTTACTCAATTCTTTATTATATCATCCAGTGTTCATTATTATTATTAAGTATTGCATAAATGTTATCAATGAATCGACAAAAAAGAAGATATATATATATATATATTGAGATTATGACATGAAGGATGACTAGCATAGTTTTTGGTTCATAATGTTTTTTTAATAATTTTTAAGACAAGTAATTATATGTGTAAAGAACTGAAAATAATAATTAATGGTATGATGATGATGATGATAAAAAAGAAAATAAAAAGTAATAATGAAGTGGGTCAGAGGATCAGACCACTCGCTATCAATCCTATCGCAGTTACATCGGAACCAACGTCACCTTAACCAGCAAATCAGACACAAAATTATGTACCCAAAAACATATTATTATCAATATCTTTTCACTTCGTACTCTTACGTGTTCAATTCCTATTGGTCCAAAGGATCTCGTATCCAACACTATCAGACTACTACCCTACGGGAGGGACCACCGAAGTATCCGTGTCACCATCGCCGGACGTCACCCACATCGGATCAATTTCAACCTCCACACACACCCACACGGCAAGTAACTCCCCACCCCTATTCCTATTCCTGTTCCTATTCGATAGGTCCCACGTTCTAGATCTTGACGTGTCGATTTATGATTGGATTAGTTGTTCTCACCGTTGGATTTTAATCCAACGGTTATTAACCACTTGGTTTAGTCAGTTGAGTGAGGTGATTTGATTGGCTCGTCCATGAAATTTAGGCAACTCATCCCCATCGTTTGTTCCCGAGGCTGTGCGGTGGTCCACGTGTTGAGCTTTATGCAATCACGATGGTGATCGGACGGTTGGAATTTAAAGTAACGGTACGGTGTACTACACCTAAGACTATTTTCTCTGTGCTTTGACTATTTGACTTTTGCGTGGGTGATAAGACCTTAAACATGTTGTTTTAAGTGCGGGTGGGATTGTGTTTCTATTATAATAATTATTAATATTATTATCATTATTTTGATTAATTATAATGATTAAGATTGTTAAAGGATAACCCTTTGAAAAAAAATAAAATAAAATAAAAAATAGTAAAGGATAATTTAGGGTCAAATACATATTGTGACTCTTTTTCGTAGATTGAACTTGAAAGTAAATGATTTTGTCATTGAAAAAAGGCATGAAAAAAATTTCATTCTTGTGCCAAGTTCACATTTATAAAATCTAGTCTCATCTTCTCACAAAATTAGTGGCTAAACATATTTTATGCATGTGATATTAAATCCTTATCTACAATAATATTTGGTAAAAATATAGAGAAAATTACATTTTATATAGGATAGTTAATAGATTGTGCAAAATTATAATTCTTTTTTTTATAAAATATTCTACGACTTTTTTTTTTAATTTTTACTTTTATGAGTTTAATTTCCTATATTTTTGTATACAAATTAATTTATGCCATAATTTTACTCTTAATCAAGCTTTATTAATTTGAAAGGGTATGATTTTAATTTGTTTATTAATTTTTTAGCTTATTTTTTTTTATATTACTAATTTTATATTAAATTTTTCTTTGGTTGTTTTGCAATTTTTTATTTTTTGTAATATGAATTGTGTTTAAAATTATTTTTTATTTATTATAAACATTTTTTAAACTTTTTTTTAGATTGTACGTTTTTTTTTTCAACTTCTGAGTAAAGTAACCAATTACTTATTTGATTTTTGACAATTATCTAAAAAAAAAACTAGGTTAAATAACATGTACTAGGAGAGGTAACTAGTTATCCTGAGATAAGTAACTTTCTGTCATAAGATGAGTAACCAGCTACCATAAGGGAGATGCCGAGTTACTCATATTAAATATGAAAAGAAACATAAAATTTGAAGGAAAAAGATGAAGAACACTTCATTAAAAAATGAAGACGAAGTAACTATGATTTTAGTAACATAGGTAACCAGTTACCTTAAAGAACCCAAAAATATACACGCATATCAGAACGTAAATGTAACTAGTTACCCTCAGAAATATACAAACAAAGAACGTGAAGATAACCAATTACCACAAATCTAAAGATAGAAAAAAAAAATCGAATCCACCGCCTTCCCCTTCTCTCCCATCTTCTTCATATAATTTTTTTTTCTAGATTTGAATATTCTCATCATGGTAACTGGTTACCCATTCATGTTTTCATATTTTTCTTAGTTTTCTTTTCAAATTTTGGTGTTTCTATAAGGGTTATAGTAAAAACAAAATGCTGAAAAAATTGATTTAATTTTTTTTACATATAGTGGAAAAAACTATAAAAAAAATTACAATAATAAAGAAAAAAATAGTAAAAAAATTATGTAATGTTCAAATATATGTGTGAAAAAAAATGGAATGAGAAAATAATAAGTACAAAAAATGAAGAAAAAAGAAGGAAAGAAAACTAAAAAAAATATGAAAAAAAAAACAAAAGAAACGATGAAGGAAAAAAAAACAGATAAATAAATAAAAATGAAAAGAAGAAAAAGAAAAATAATGAAAAAATGGAAAGAATAAAAAATATGAATAAAAAAATTAGTATAAAAATGAAAAAAAAAGAAAAAAAATAGAAGACGAAAAAAAGAAAGAAAAAAAGAAGCTCATACGTATGAAAAATGAAAAAAAATAGAAGGAGAAGATAATAAAGACAAAAATGAAGAAAAAATAGATATACGAATAAAAATAAAAAGAAGAAGAACAATCGAAAAATGGAAAGAAAAAAAAAAGGAAAAAATTGGTAGAATAAGGGAAAAATGAAAGAAAAAATAAAAGAAAAAATAATTGAAATTTTGAAAAACAATAAAATAAAATTACTTTCAAAATCAAAGAAAACATAACTATAATAAAAAAAAGTGACATTTTTCATATTTTAGTTAGCTACTAATTGTGTTTCCCATACTTAATTTTTTTTTCTTTAATAGATTTTCTCGTACAAATTAAGAAAAGTATAATTCTCATATTTTCACACATTAATAGTATAAAAGCCATATTTTTTAAAAATTCCCAAAAATGTATAGTTTTAAGAATAGTTTGTGAAAATAGATCATTTATAGTATTATTTTAAATGAGATTTTTCATAAATATGATTTTTATTATACTATTTTGCAAAAATATGAGGATTATACTTTTTTATAATTTGTATGAGAAAATTTATTAAAGAAAAAAATAAAGTATGAAAACACAATTGCTAACTAACTAAATATGAGAAACTTGATTAAAATTAAAACTATAACATAAGCTAACTTTTATACAAAAATATTAGAAACTAAACTCATAAAAGTGAAAATTCATAAAAAAAGTTATAGAATAACTTTTTTTTTTTTAGAAAAAACCATATTTTTGCAAACTTTATTAAAAAAACCTATATAAAATATAATTTTCTCTATTTTAAAATAATATTTTTTTTTTCATAATTTTTTTTTTTATAAACATCATCTGTCTAGAATACAAACAATGAATTAATAACTTTTTAGAATCTAAAATGTCATTTTTGCAAAAAGTTATCAAAACAAGATTATTGTGCAAAATCAGTATAATAAGAAGTTTTATATGAATAAGAAACATTTGAGTATCGATTTTATTTTCAACATGATGAACACTTTTGAGTTTCGTGGTTTATTAAATAAATTTATTTAATTTTAGATTTTATTTTGGTTTAATAAAAATTAGTATTTTATGTATTAAAAATTATGATATTTAAGTGTTGAAAAAGTAAAAGTTTTAGTTCTTAATTTTTCTGTGGAAGATACAAAAAGTCTACTAACACTAAAATTTACTCTAATAAAAAAAAATTCTAGAAAGATAATATTCAATTTCAAACTCACTAATTAATAGAAAATAATTTCTAAATGACTAGTTGGATAATCATAGGGTGTTCCTCTTATCATAACAACTTCACACCTCATAAATAAATTTTAATTTAAAACAAAAATAAAGTTCATATTCTTATGTATTTTTTATTGCTTTTTTTTTTTCTAAAAAAAATTACAGGTCCAATGTTAAATAATAAAACTATATAGTTAAGGGGTGTATCATGCTTAACGTAATCTTAAATTTGTAACGAAATTAAATGCTATTTCTTTCAAAATTTAAAATTTTACTCTTTAAAAAAAAATGATAAACTTGCTGTAGAAAAGAAACCAACACATGCACAAGAAGAATTGCAGAATAAAAAAAGAGACAAATACAAATGCGGTGTGTCAAATCAGTTGTACTAGATGGATGGACAGATATAAGTAGTAGAAGATACATTGAATTAGAAAGCGTCCTTAGATTAATTAAATCATGTTGGAGCGGCCATGAAACTCTGAAAAAGAATACACTCAAATTGAAAAACTTGGTCATGGTGGAGTGTTGGGATCTGCCATTAGTACCACTAAAGTATGGTAGTTTACTTTATTATGTTTGGTGCCTAACATGATTCTTTATCATTTAATTCCAGAAATTTTGACAAGTATATGCTATTTCTTAAATTATATATATTTATACATGAGCAGGGATAGAGACAGAGGTAGAAGGTTAAGGGGCCAAAAGACAAAAGAAAAAAAATGAGAAGGCAAAATACATAATTTATTAAAAATAAAACTAAGAATTAAAATGATAAAAATAAATATTATATAAAAAATATCCAAATTTTAGGGGACAACATGACCAACCATTGGAGAGTTTGATTGTCTCAACAAAATTAAGGTACTGTTGCTTCTGTCAAGCAACGATGCTTTTTTTTTTTAATTGTACACATATAAATATATATATATATATATATTAGATACAAACAATGTTCAATATGTACCTTTGTTTAGTTTTATTTATAAAATTTATTAATTATTTTTATTAAATTTATATTAATGTCATATAAATTTTAAATAAATATCTTATTTTAATTATTTATTTATTTTTGTTTAATTTTATGTTTGTTCTAGTTTTTGAATTTGGAAGTAACAACAAGATATTATATATTATATGTTTAATGTAATATTAAATATTATACGTATATTTTAAATTTAAGTTTGTTGCTAGTTTTTTTATAAATAATTTGTTACTACTTGACAGTATATTATATTATATGTTTAATATGATATTATTATAATAAGTGAGTTTATGTTTAATTAAATTGTATTTAAGTTATAAAATGATTTTATTATTTTTAAATAATTATTATTGTAAAATATTTCAAAAATATTATATTTTAATTTATTTAATTATTTATTATTTTAAAATAATTATCATCATAAAAAATCTAAAAAATATCATATTTTAATTTGTTTAATTATTTATTATTTTTAAATAATTATCATTGTAAAATATCTAAAAAATATCATATTTTAATTTTTTTAATTTTTAATTTTATTTTTAAAGTTTAAGTGTTTACAAATTACAGTTAAATATAAAAATATTCTATTAAATATAAGAATATTTCGTTAAAGTAGAATTTCTGTTATCTACACACTTATTATATAGAATGGATAAATATAAATGTAACCTTTCATATATATAAAAATATTTTAATTTATTACCTTTTTTATAACCGTTTGTCACACAATTTTTTTTTTTCTATAAATACTTATTTATTTCATTCAATTTTCACACCATTGCATACACTGTTCTTCCAAATTATCAATATCACACAATTTCTTTTCTAACCAATGGATTCCCAAAATTCTCCAAATACCAACTCCCAAAATCTAAATTTTCAATATTCTCAAGTTTTTCAAAAATTCATCATTTTCTCCACATACCAACCCCCAAAATCCAAATTTTCAATATCCTCATTTCAATCAAAATTTTCAAATTACTCCCTCAACTAATCCTCAAAATCCAAATTTTCAATATTCTCAATTTAACCAAAGTTTTCCAAATTCTCAAAATTATCCCATGTCCTCTTACCCTTACCAAAATTTTGGCTCTTTTGAGACGTCCCAACAAACTCCATTCTTCACACCAAAAAGTCACTACTATATGTCTTTCATATGCCTTCCCTACACCAACCCGAAATGGTTTCAAGAAATTACAGGCCAAGTATGCAAAAGTCTACTATTGATTTGAATCGTGAAACATCATCGACATCTGTCTCTGAAACCCAACCTGAACATGGTGTTGAAGGATTGGAAAATGTAGTTCTGCACAATGAAGATGAATCAAGGCATAAATGTAAAGTCAAATGGAGCAAGGAAGCCACTATACTTCTCATAAGTGGATGGCTTAATACATCTAAGGATGCCATTGTCGGGAATGACCAAACTTCACATTTCTGGGCTCGAATCACAGAATACTACAACACCAACCAAAAATGGGAGCAAGCAAGAACTAGAAGGCAATGTAAAGATCATTGGAACAAGATGAATCAAAAGGTTGCGCGTTTCAATGGGTGTTATAACGAGTACAACAAGGACATCACAATGGTTGGTTTGATGAGCAAAATCTTGAGAATGCACATCAATTGTACAAATCTGAAAATAACAACTCAAATTTTCTGCTTGTGGATTGTTGGAGATTGCTAAATGATGAGCAGAAACAGAAGACAGTGTACCAACCAAAATGTGGTAAGAGAACAAAGGTGTTAGAATCAAGGGCATTTACTTGTTCTTCCAATGCAGATATCAGTGATGATGAAGTACATGAAGTGCGCCCTACTGGCCAAAAGGCAGCAAAGAGACAAAGGAAGGAAAAAAAAAGACACAGATACTAGATTTATAGAGATTAGTGAACGGAAAGCATCTGCATTGGAGAAATTGGTGGCGATAAAGGAGAAAGAGGCAGAAGATAATAGGATGACAAAATACATGGATTATCTCATCATGGACATGTCGCATATGACTCATGAACAAAAGAAAGATCATGAAAACTTGTGTACTTATATTAAGAATAATATCCTGAAGTTGTAATTGCTATTTATTTTTATCAACCGCATTATTATATATTATAATTTATTTAAATAAATTGTCCTTTATTATTTAGGCTATATTTTAACGGCTACATTGATAGGCTATATTTTAACGACTATATTTTAACGACTACATTTTAACGACTACATATTTACATCTATATTTTAACGGCTACATTTTAACGGCTATATATGTCACCATGTCTGTAAATACCAAATTTCAATCTTCCTTTTACTCAACTCTCCATTCAATCCTTCATTTTACTCTCTCATTCATCTTTCATTCCCAAATATCATATACTCTACGTTCGACAATGGATTCGCCAAATTCTTCGAATCCATACAACAATATGAGTCTAGGGGATATCATAATTGCAGAGTGTATTGACGATCATGATGATCAATATTTCAAAGTGCTCATGGATGGGGGTAGCTCAACAAGAGAAGGAAGAAAGAGAGCCCACATTGATAGGGGTCATGTAGAAGGACACCAACGTTTGTTCGATGACTACTTTTCTGATGAACTGGTGTATACAGAATATCAATTTCAAAAAAGATTTAGAATGCGTAGACACGTATTCCTACGTATAGTGCAAGCTCTAGAAAATCATTCGGAGTATTTCCATATGAAGTTTGATGCAGTTGGTAGAAGGGGCTTTCGCCATTACAGAAGTGCACCGCTGCTATGCGAATATTGGCATACGAAGCGCCTGCCGATTATGTTGATGAGTATGTTTGAATTGGTGAAACCATCGCTATTGAATGTCTAGTCAATTTCATTCAGGGAGTGAACATACAATTTTTTATTATTATTTTTTCTATAAATACATATTATCGAAGATATTAGATTTCCCTAAATGTTATAACATACAATTTTTTATTATTATTTTTTCTATAAATACTCATTTATTTCATTCAATTTTCACACCATTGCATACACTCTTCTTCCAAATTATCAATATCACACAATTTCTTTTCTTACCAATGGATTCCCAAAATTCTCCAAATTCTCCAAATACCAACTCCCAAAATCTAAATTTTCAATATTCTCAAGTTTTTAAAAATTAATCATTTTCTCCACATACCAACCCCCAAAATCCAAATTTTCAATATTCTGATTTCAATAAAAAAATTCAAAATATTCCCTTTACTAATCCTCAAAATTCAAATTTTCAATATTCTCAATTTAACCAAAGTTTTCCAAATTCTCAAAATTATCCTATGTCCTCTTACCTTTACCAAAATTTTGGCTCTTTTGAAACGCCCCAACAAGCTCCATTCTTCACACCAACAAAGTCACTACTATATGCCTTTCATATGCCTTCCCTACACCAACCTGAAATGGTTTCAAGAAATTACAGGCCAAGTATGGAAAATTCTACTATTGATTTGAATCGTGAAACATCATCGACATCTGTCTCTGAAACCCAACCTGAACATGGTGTTGAAGGGTTGGAAAATGTAGTTCTACACAATGAAGATGAATCAAGGCATAAATGTAAAGTCAAATGGAGAAAGGAAGCCACTATACTTCTCATAAGTGGATGGCTTAATACATCTAAGGATGCCATTGTGGGGAATGACCAAATTTCTACACATTTATGGGCTTGGATCGCAGAATACTACAACACCAACCAAAAATGGGAGCAAGCAAGAACTAGAAGGCAATGTAAAGATCATTGGAACAAGATGAATCAAAATGTTGCGCGTTTCAATGGGTGCTATAAACGAGTACAACAAGCACATCACAGTGGTTGGTCTGATGAGAAAATTCTTGAGAATGCGCATCAACTGTACAAATATGAAAATAACAACTCAAATTTTCTGCTTGTGGATTGTTGGAGATTGCTAAAGGATGAGCCAAAATAGAATACAATGTACCAACCAAAAGGTGGTAAGAGAACAAAGGTGTCAGAATCAGGGGCACTTACTTCTTCTTCCAATGCAGATATCAGTGATGATGAAGTACGTGAAGTGCACCCTACTGGCCAAAAGGCAGCAAAGAGACAAGGGAAGGATAAAAAAGACACACATACTAGATTTATAGAGATTAGTGAACGGAAAGCATTTGCATTGGAGAAATTGGTGGCGATAAAGGAGAAAGAGGCAGAAGATAATAGGATGACAAAATACATGGATTATCTCATCGTGGACATGTCGCATATGACTCATGAACAAAAGAAAGATCATGAAAACTTGTGTACTTATATTAAGAATAATATTCTGAAGTTGTAATTGCTATATATTTTTATCAACCACATTATTATGTATTTTATTTTATTTAAATAAATTATCCTTTATTATTTAGATTATATTTTAACGGCTACATTTTAACGGCTATATTTTAACGGCTACATATTAACAACTACATTTTAACAGCTACATTTTAACGGCTATATATGTCACCATGTTTATAAATACCAAATTTCAATCTTCCTTTTACTTAACTCTCCATTCAATCCTTCATTTTACTTTCTCATTCATATTTCATTCCCAAATATCATATACTCTAAGTTCGATAATGGATTCACCAAATTCTTCAAATCCATACAACAATATGAGTCTAGAGGATATCATAATTGCAGAGTGTACTGACGATCATGATGATCAATATTTCAAAGTGCTCATGGATGGGGATAGCTCAACAAGACAAGGAAGAAAGAGAGCTCACATTGATAGGGGTCATGTAGAAGGACACCAACGTTTGTTCGATGACTACTTTTCTGATGAACCGATGTATACAGAATATCAATTTCAAAGAAGATTTAGAATGCGTAGACACGTATTCCTACGCATAGTGCAAGCTCTAGAAAATCATTCGGAGTATTTCCATATGAGGTTTGATGCAGTCGGTAGAAGGGGGCTTTCACCATTACAGAAGTGCACCGCTGCTATGCGAATATTGGCATACGAAGCGCTTGTCGATTATGTTGATGAGTGTGCTTGAATTGGTGAAACCACCACTATTGAATGTCTAGTCAATTTCGTTCGAGGAGTGAATGATATTTTTGGGACCGAATATTTAAGACGGCCCAATGCGGGGGACATTCGTCGCTTACTTCAAATGGGGTAGGTGTGTGGTTTTCCAGGCATGTTGGGAAGCATTGATTGTATGCACTGAGAATGGAAAAATTGCCCAGTTGCATGGAAAGGCCAATTCACGCAAGGTGATCACGGTTGACCAACAATCATGCTCGAAGCAGTTGCGTCACAAGATCTTTAGATATGGCATGCATTTTTTGGTGTTCCAGGATCCAATAATGATCTCAATGTGTTAAATCAATCCCCATTATTCACGAATATCTTACAAGGGAAAGTTCCGAGAGTTGAGTTTACGATAAATGACACACAATACAACAAGGGGTACTATCTAGCAAATGGTATATATCCAGAGTAGGGAACATTTATTAAAACTATCCCACTGCCTCAAGGAGAGAAAATAAAATTATTTGCCTGATGTCAAGAAGCGGTACGCAAAGATGTTGAGCGAGCATTCAGAGTACTTCAATCTCGTTTTGCTATTGTACGAGGACCAGCACGTTTTTGGCAAAGAGATGTTCTCAAAGATATTATGTATGCATGCATCATATTGCACAACATTATTGTCGACAATGCTTCAAAGAAATGTTGAAATTCGTGATAGAAACATTCATCGCAATCTTCAGGCGGACTTGGTGGATCACATATGGTCAAAATTTGGAAATCATTTTAATTAGCATTTTTTTAATTATGTTAGATTGATTAATTATGATTATGTCATTTTATAGGCTCTTTTAAATTTCGTCTAATTTAAATTTCATGTAATATTTATTTATATTAATATATGGATTTTAAAAATTTAGTGTGATAATATTTATAATTACAAAATAATATATTAAATAACAATGTGTGGGACTATAGTTGACAACTTTTGGGATGACTTAACATTAGGGCATTTTTATAGAAAAAGTTGCCAAAAGTGATGTGGATGAGAGAGAAAATAAAAAATTATATTTTTGGATGACTGGACATTTTAAGCAACTAATGGGGTAGCCACCATTGGAGTTGCTCTTAAAGGCCTTAGTAATTTTGTACTTGTACACACAGTGACGGGCCCAGATTTTTGTTCTCTTAGGAGCTTTGAATAAAAATTATATGTATAAACTAGCATTAATAATCATAAAAAAATAATTGTCTTCTTCAAATAAAAATTATAGTTATTTTTAGAAATTCTAAAAATTATATTTAATATTTGGGAAAGAGTTAAAGTGTTATTTGGTTGCGGGTAATGGAATGGAAATGAATCAATTTCCATTCCATTTCTTTGTTTGGGTGCATTTTAGAGTATTGGAATGTCATTCCAATGGAATGATTTTTCCATTATTTTGGTGGAATGACTATTCCAATACAAGATTGAAAAAAATTAATAATTTTTTTATTCATATTAATGTTTGTTCTATTATATTCGTATTCCTCTATTTTTATTATCTCCAACCAAACATCACCTAATAAATTAAAAATATATAATACATATTTTTAAATAGTTTTTCTTTGGAATGGAGAATCCCCACCTTATTAGGGCCAAATCTTCGCACCGAAAATGTACATTTGAAGAGTGAGCTTAGGATTAAAATATGAGTATTGGTATTTGACACCTTAAGATGTCCAATGTCATATGAGTTGATGATCTTATGTTCAGTTCAGGGTCTTCAGGATCTATTTCAGTTAGTCCAACCTTCTATTAGTACAGATAAAAATAAAATGTTGGTGAAATGTGTTATATTATTTTATAATATAATGTAATATTATATTATTTTATAATATAATGTTTTAGATTAAATGAATGTGACAAAGAGTGTCACATATTCTAACATATAATAGAGAGCTACATTATTTATATATATGTGAAATATCCAAATATGTAACATATTTGGTATTACAATTTCAATTACAAATTTGTAACTTCCAAATATTACTCATTATTGTGTAGATTTGTTGTTACACAATATTGAGATGAATTTCATAAAGCCATATGTGAAATGACTGTTAGAGATGTGATTTTAACTCCCATAATGTGTATGGAAGTTACAAAATCAAGTGGGAATGAATTTGGAACGTTTTGGCAAATTTGGAAAATTGGTTGCTGGAAAAAAGTCTTGGGCTGCGGCCAGTGTTTTTCAGGCCGTGGCCTGAGCGGTTGACAACATTTTCTAAACTTCGATTTTATCCAATTTTGAACGTTTCCAATAGCCAAGTAACGCCCAAATCTCTATTTTAATTCCATAAACATCCAATTAATCATTGGTAACAACTATAGGGGTTGATGGAATTTGAATTCAAAGGGTGTCTCAAAACTCTATATATAGGAGCCTATTGCTCACTTGAAAGACACAACTTTTCTATCCAATAGAGCACTTGGCTAGAAAACATCTAGAGGCTTGATTATTCCAGAAAGCATTTCCAAAATCTGTAGAGATCCCTTTGTGCTTGAGTTAGGGGAAATAAGCTTTTGGACAAAGGTTTCAAACCTTGTTCAAGTTGGTAATCCCCAACACTCTTCACTTTGGTTGTGTGAGTGAGAACTTTCTTATTGTTTTGGTCTTGTTCTTATTTTTCTTCTATTGCTTCTCTTCTCATTATTCTTGTTATATTTACTTGTATCTTTGTATAGAGTTGTAATCTTTGTTTCTTTTGTTTCAAACCCTTCACTTTATTTGTATCTTTTGTTTAGAGTTGTATTTCACTATTCTCTACTTCTATTTCTTATTTTGTTTATTTGTATTTTCAGTTATAGAGTTGTAACACTTTATTTAATCAATCATTGTCTATTGTATTTTTGCATAGAGTTGTAAATTTCTTACCATTTCCATTGATGCAAATATATATTTTCCTAACAAAATGTCCTAGTTTCGAAGAAATGAAGAAGACGGTTTGGGGCATGGACCCTTTGAAACTGTTGGGGCTTGACAGTATGCCCGCTAAATTCTACAAGGATTATTGAGACATTGTGGGTGTGGATCTTGTTGGGGCTGTTAAAGAGCTTTTTACTTTGGGGATACTTCGTCGTTTGGCGAGTCGTACATTTATTGTCCTGATCCCGAAAACTAACTCCTCCCAAGGATTAAACGATTATATACCGATTAGTCTTTGTAATGTGGTGTATAAAGTCATATCCAAAATTATTGCCAGTAGATTGAGCAGAACCCTTATAGGGTTGATTTCTCTGGTCCTATCTGCGTTCATCCCTGGGTGTTGGATTGCCGACAATACAATTCTGGCTCACGAGATCATTCATACTATGAAGCGGAGAACCGACATAATTGGGGACTTTGGTATTAAATTGTACATGTCCAAAGCTTATGATCGTTTGGAGTGGAGTTTCATAGACAAGGTGCTACAAGCTTTCGGGTTCTCTGAGCGGGTTCGCTATTTGGTGTCCCTTTGCATCTCGATGGTCTCCTTCTCGGTGCTCCTCAATGGAGGTCCTCTCAAAGACTTTAAGCCAAAATGAGGCCTTTGCCAAGGGGATCTGCTTTCCTCTTATCTTTTCATTATGTGTAGCAAGATTCTATCTAGGCTTATTCACATGGAGGAAAGGAAAAGCAATATAACAGGTTTCAGGATTTCTCAGGACTGTCCTCCCATCTCTCATCTCTTATATGCATGTGATTTCTTTTTGTTTTGTAAAGCTAAGGATCAGGAGGTCAAGGCGGTTATGAGGTGTGTTGATCTTTATTGTAAATGGTCAGGCAATTAATCAATATCTCCAAATCTTTTGTTCTTTTTTTAGACAATACTAGATTGACAGACAAGTTACTTCTGAAGGGAGTAGTTGGGGTTCAGACTCATGGATGACAAGGCTACGTTCCTTAGTAATCCCCTATTTCTTAACAAAACAAGAGGCAATATTTCACCTTCATCAAGGAGAGAGTGGTGAAAAGGTTGGAAAGGTGGCGTAGAAACTTACTATCCCAGGAAGGTCGTACTATCCTTATAAATGTGGTTGCTTTGAGTATTCCAGTGCATTCTATGTCTTCCTTTTTGATGCCCAAGGGGTTGTGTGCTGATTTGGATAAGCCTTTTAGGAAGTTATGGTGGGTGGGAGTTTTGGACAAGGACATATTTATGGCTCTTGCTAGCTGGGATAAGATTTGTCGTCCCAAAGTGCTGGGCTGTTTGGGTTTAAGACGTTGTGAGGATTTCAACAGGGATCTTATTATGAAACTGGCTTGGATGGTTGCTAGTAGGAAAGAATGTTTGTGGGTTGACATTTTTTGGAAGAGATATTGTGGTAGTATTGGGTTTTGGGAATCCTCTCTTCCCCACTCAACCTCATTCATTGCTCGTGGTATTTGGAGCATGAAAGGTTTGTTGAGAAAGGAATCTTGTTATCGAATTGGAGATGGTAAAGAGGCCTCTATTTGGGCACCAAATTGGATTCATTTTATGGATTTTGAGTTAGTTCAAGGCATGATGAACCCAAGGACCGGTGAGGCTGGGTCTCCTGTTAAAACCCTTATTCGCAAGGATGGAAGTTGGGATCAAGATCAGTTAAGGTTATTGTTCAAACTTGCCCTTGCGGACAAGATACCGTCTATTTACCTTATCTCCAATGGCTTGAAAGATATACTTTTTTGGAGAAGTTTATCCTCGAGTGAGTTCATTACAAAACGTGCGTATAAGGCAATTACCAACTTCTCCCATCGACTCCTGATCCTCTATGGAAGAGTCTGTGGAATTTTCAGATGCATAATAGATTAAAACTTTTTCTTTGGAAGGTGGCCTCTAATGCACTTCCTTTTGGTGAGAGGTTGGCCTCGGTCTTTGGTAACTCCACGTTGTGTGTGTTTTTGGGAATGGTCCTGATTTGTTGATGCACTGTTTCTTTCATTGCTCCTTGGTAGTAGCGGTTTGGTTCGAGTGCCCTTGGAGCTTGAGGACTAACGTGTTGAGTTTTAGTTCTGGAATGCAAGTTGTTAACTAGATTCTCCATGGTCTTGTCACTCAGATCAGGGAGAGTGCGGGTCAGATGAAATTCACTAGGGGTGCACACGGGTCAGATTTTCGGGTTCGGGTTTTGCATGTTTCGGGTGGAGAAAATGGGTACTGAAATCGATCCAAATTTTTCGGGTTTCGGGTTTTTTTGGGTTGGGTTGAGCTGGGCCTGCTGGGTTTTGGGCCGAAAAGCCCAATTTTGCAAAAATACCATATTTTTACACTTTTAAAATTTTTATAGTTTGTTTTTACAAATTGGGTCGGTGTTAAAAATTTTGAAAAAATATAATGTCAATCAAAAGTCCAAAAACACTTAAAATACAAACACAGTCTGAATTGCAAATTACAAACATAAAAAATGTCAAAGTCCCAAAATACAACCATAAACAAAGATAAAGTCCATAATAAACTAAATTACATAACTAGTTAACTACAAAACCATAGTAAAATCCATAAGTCCACAACCATAAATAAACATAAAGTCCATGAAAATTCAAAATACAAAGAAAGTCCATGCCCTTTCCTCCGTTCCTTTCAAAATTCAAATAAAAAAAATTATTAAAGAAAAGAAACCAGGGATAATAATTAACAACATACTAAGTAAAGGCATGCACGAATAAATTCTTACAAGCAATTCTTTCAATTCGTAGATTGTTGTGTAGATGAGGCTGAAGACTCAAAATTGACAGAGGATGAAGCTGGCCCAGCAGCACTTGTAGGATCATTGGTCATCTCTACAAATATTATTAATATAAATATATAAATATTAGGTTATAAAACATTCACACACTTAAAATAAATATTTATAAGTTATTAGTTGCAAGTTAGACTATGAAAATCCAAATAAAATGTAATAAAAATCAACTACCTGACTCAAGATACTCTGAGGTTTGAAGCACTTCTTCTTCATCCATATAGTCTCAAACAATGATGGGTTGATGTGATCCGCTCCACCAGTTATTGAGACAAATTAATGCTTCGACCATCCTTGGGCTTAGTGAGCTTCTAAAAGGATCTAAAATTCGACCTCCTATAGAATATGCTGCCTCAGAAGCAACGGTGGTAACCGGTATAGCTAACACATCACGAGCCATAAGTGATAAGATCTTGTACTTGTACCCACTACTATCCCACCATCCCAAAACATTAAAATTCTCACTTGGTCGCTCAGGCTCCTCTTCCAAATATTTATCGACCTCATTTTTTGTCATTCCATCATCCTTCTCTAATCTCCGTGCCACAAACTCATCATGCAAATTTCGTGACTTCTTGTTGGCACTAGGTCGACCACTAACAGGCATGACGAAGGTGGATGAAGCACTAACAATAGAGGTTGACTGTAGCTAAGTCATAGATGTCGATGGATGAAGACTTGATGTTGTCTCATTATATTGATCAAACATTGACCGTATTGTCTTCTCTACCCTTTTCACCATCTCTTTGCACGTCATCTCATCATAAGTAGCACTAAAGCAATGACTGAGATAGTCAAGCTTGTATTTTGGGTCAAGGACTAAGGCAATTAGAAATGCCTCATTGCAATTATCAAGCTTTCCCCAATACTTTTCATACTTTAGTTTCATGCTCATTGCCATTGTCCTCAATAACTCATGCTCATCATCGTCAGCTGCTAAGTCATACAACTCTTGTTGCATATTGCAGATCTTAATGAAGTACTTATTAGCAGTAACATAAGTAGACCCACTAAACTTTAATGTTATTTCGTAAAAAGTCTCCAAAAACCTCAAAAACACTAAATGTAATGCCCCAAATTTCCTATAAGGTTTAGGACCTTGATTAGGAGGCCGGGAGGACCATAATTGATTTAATATGATATATAATGATTATATGCATGTTTACGTGAATTATATTATTATATGATGGTGAATGCATGCATATGGGTGTATTTATTATTATAAGGGCATTTTGGTAATTTGGCATGTTGAGGGCATATTTGTAAATTGGGTGCATACTGTAATTTGTGAATGAGATTTCATTATTATGGAGATATATTTGAGCTATTCGGCATGAGACGGTCATATATAATGGATTAGCGGTTTTGTCATAACGGGGTCAATTTCGAGGTAATAGAAATGTTTATTTGGCGATAGATTGGGAGTATTTGAGATCAGGATGGAATTCTGGAAGTTTTGACTATAGTGTCCCCGGGGGTGTTTTCGGGACCCCGAGCACTAGGTTTTATTTGAGGTTACTTAAGCTTGAAGTAGCTTCCCTGATAAGAACGTACGTTAGAAACTTCTCGTTCTCTCTCAAAACAGTCTGTTCTATCGTTTGAGCCTTTTTGAGGAAATCTTGAGTTCTAGGAGTCGGAATCAAGCGAGGGTCGAGGCATAGCGATCCTAGGGAATATTAGAAGCTTCTTAACCGAAGGATTTGACGAGAAACAACCCAATCAAAGGTAATCTAAGTTTGAAGTTTTTAAAGTTTCCAAGCTTAGAATTGGACTTTGTTAATTGTTGAGTTTTTGGTTGGTTTGAGCCTTGGGTTTTGAGGGTTTTGGAGTATTGGAAAGCTTGGGAACTTTGATTTGATGATTGGGGAATGTTTGGGTATGTTTTTGGAGGGTTTGGAGTGTTTAAAACACGTTTGGGAATGGCCCAGGGTTGGGGGCCGCGGCCCTGTTCTTGGGCGCCGCGGCCCTAGTTCGAAGAAGCAAGTGTCAGGAATTTGTCTTCGCTGGGCGTCGCCGCCCTTGATGGAGGGCGCCGCGGCCCTTGCCTCAGAGAACCCTGGGGGCCGTGGCCCAAGGTGCTAGGGCCGCAGCCCTTGCCCTGTTTTCACCCTGTTTGCTCGTTTTGACCCCGGGAACTTAGTTATGGGCCTCAGGAGTGTCCCTACTACTTGGATTAGTTTGGATTGACCTCTTGGGGGCTAGATATTGGTGTGGAACCTTTGATTATCATGTTATTAATGGTGTTCCATACGTGGTTATGATTAGGTGACCGCTAAGGGCTTAAAGGTTGATCGTTCTCAAGGATCGTTCTTATATTGGTTCTAGCTCGAATCTGAGGTAATAAAACTGCACCCTGTGTATATGTGACATGCATGGTTATTATCAAGGCATGTTGGTTGATTATTTAGTATGACATGCATGGTCATTACTGATGCATGCCGGTTGATTATTACGTATGACATGCATGGCTATTCTTGATGCATGTTGGTTGACTATTAAACGTGACATGCATGGCTGATATTGATGCATGTTGGATTGTTGGATATATTGCATATGATGCATAAGAAACATGTGATTAGGACATGCTTTGTATACCGGGTGTGATATCGTTCAGAGCTTGAGCCTCTGTGTTAATGCATAGTCCTAATTGTACTGATATATGTTGAGTAAGCATGCTGAATACCTTGCTTATGGATATTGGACATGTGATATATGTTTGGTGGCATGGCTTACTTGTGTATGGCGCTGACTTATTAGTCAAAATCGACAATGGTGTCAGATCCGTCTGTGAAGCTGTGACTTATTATTTAAGTTCACCACGGGCTGAGCACTGGTCGTGTTTTACCGACCCAAGGGTCAGAAGTGGCAGTACGTTATGAACGCCGGGCCAAATAAAGATTAGATCTAATCGAGGTCGGCATTGAATGACTCATATGGGGTATTAGTGCTGGACCGACCGGAAGGTCAATGAGAACTATAAACGCTTGCCTGGTCTACGACCAGATGACTATAGCCAAGGTATATGATGTAATGACCCACTAATCTAGACTATTTGGACCATTAACGAAACTATACATAAAAAGTCTTACTAAAACATACATTTGCAAAAATACCATAATTTATTATGAACTTGTAGAAACAAAGGTTACTTTCATAAAAATAAGTAGGATATGGGTACCCATCGTCTTTAAAACAAAAACAACTTAAAGTAAAAAGGGTTACATAGAAAATGCGGAAAATACATTTGAAACCCTAATAAAAACATAAACAAGACTACATCCTCGAATCGAATAACGCTCGGCCCCCTTGACTCCATTCACCATCGATACACATCCTCTAAGCGTCACGAATCTTTCCGCCTCTAAAGCTTATTTCCTGCACATAAACAGAAAGGAATGAGCCTAATGCCCAGCAAGGAAAATCTAACACATAGTCATAAACATAGATTTCATAATAAACGTAAAGACATATCATAACATATAATACACTTATTATAATGGCCATTATTACTTGGGGTCCCATAGACTAAACAAGCATATGCCCATGGGATTAGTGGGGTCCTACTAGCTAAGTAGGTCATATGCCCATAACCCATTTGGGGTCTTGTTAGTCATATGGGTCATATGCCCAAGCCTACAAACATACATGCATACATATTCATAACATATTCATAACATATCATAACATAACACATAAGATAACATAAACATAAACATATAGATTCTAGCCTATTTTCCTTACCAAAGTTACCGGGATATAATGGACTGAGTTGGGACTTTTGGAACACTCCTAAAACCATAATGAGAAAGAGTGAGTCTTATGAAGAAGAAGAAATGAAAATGAATAGGAAGACTAAACCATTGAGAAAATATGCTTACCACAACTTATGTGCTTAAGAACTTGGATTCCCTAACCAAAATAAAGATTAAGGTTAGAGATTGAGTAGAAGACTATGAGGAAGAAAATAACATAATACAGAAAGGAACTAGAGTTTTGGTTACCTCAAAGACTTGAAAGACCAATCTACACCTCAACCGAAATACTATAGATCCTCACTTCCCAAAGTGTTTGATAAGCTTATGATGTTTAAGCTTATGATTTCCCAAACCCAGGTGTTTAACTCTCACACTCTCCTAACACTTGCAGCTTCTGATCTTAGAGTAAAAGGTGAATAATGGCTGGGTAATAGGTCCTATTTATAGAGTTTTGGAATGAAAGTATCTTGATTTTACTTGAATAAAAATAATGGCTTTTTAAGTGAAAATCATTTGAATAATCGTTCAGCAGAGGCTGAAGACTCGTTCAAAAGATGCTGGACTTATGGAGGAGTTTGAATGGCTGAAAGGAAAAGAATTCAAAAACAATTGAACATATGCTGAAGGAGGCGATATATCGCCCCCTGTAGGCGATATATCGCCTGGGCCAGTATGCCCGAGGCGACCGTGCATCGTCTCGTGTTTTCCGTATCTACGTGCTGCGATATATCGCCCCCTATAGCTGCGATATATCGGCATACGCTGAATAATTAAACACGAAATTACACACTTTTAGCTAAGTTTGAATGGGGTAAACAGCCTTGACTAAGCCCTCAACGTATTCAAAGCTGCTGACTGACCTTGGGGAATTCAAACTTTACTCCTTATTAAATTAAATCCTCAAAAATACTTAATCCTTAATCACCATTCATAACATGTGCTTAAAATCCTATTGGTTGATGTCTAAACCTTATAATATAATAAATATAATCCTTAATATCAGTCACATTAATCAAACCTTAGGTTATACTTAATATTCTTAAACTATAGATTAAACTTAGAAAATCTATAAGTACTACTATGAGTGTCCAAATAATTCCCGGTCTGAACCAAAAATCCATAGTAACAAAGATAATGCTATAAATACTATCATACTATTATCTATCTTAGCTAAGTAAAGCTCTTGGACTCTACAATTCTCCCCTACTAAAAAGAATTTCGTCCTCGAAATTTACTTATCACATAACTCCGGATACCAGCCTTGCATGTCCTCATCTAACTCCCACGTTGCCTCGCGTTCAGAACTATTGCTCCATAGGACTTTGACTATAGGAAGGCTCTTAGACCGTAACTAATTCATCCCTCTATCTAGGATGCTAACCGGTCGTTCCTCGTAACTTAAGTCTTTCTGGAGCGCTATCGTATCGTACTTGAGGACGTGAGATGGGTCTGACACATATTTGTGTAACATCGAGATGTGGAAGACGTTGTGACTATCGGCTAGTGCTGGCGGTAGGGCTAGTCTATACGCAACTGTTCCCACTTTGTCCAATATCTAAAAGGACCTATGAATCGGGGACTAAGCTTGCCTTTCTTTCCAAACCGCTTGACACTTTTCATAGGAGATATCTTGATCTCCAACTTGGAATTCCACATCGCGTCGCTTGGTATCCGCATATCTTTTGTGACGGCTTTGAGCAGCCAGCAGACGCTGTCTAATAAGCGTTACTGCTTCTTGAGCTTGTCTAACAGCTTCGGGCCTTAGAAGCTGCCTTTCGCCTACCTCGTCCTAGTGCAACGGTGATCGGTACCTTCGTCCATATAGCAACTCATAAGGTGCCATTCCGATCGTTGACTGGTATCTGTTGTTGTACGAGAACTCGATCAGTGGTAAGTACTTGTTCCACGATCCTCCGAAATCAAGTATACACGCGCGTAGCATATCCTCTAAGATCTTAATCGTACGCTCAGACTGCCCATCTGTCTGAGGATGGAAAGTTGTACTAAGGCTTAACTTAGTACCCATATCTCACTGTAAGTTTCTCCAAAATCTTGACGTAAATACTGATCCTCTATCTGACACCATAGTCTTGGGGATTCCATGCAATTGTACAATCTCTTGGATGTAGATGTCTACATATTGGTCTGCCGTGCATGAAGTCTTAACAGGCAGGAAATGAGCCTACTTGGTTAGTCTATCTATTACTATCCAAGCGGAATCATGCTGCTTATTCGTCTTTGGCAGACCCGTCACGAAGTCCATGGCTATGTCGTCCCACTTCCATTCTGGTACGCTAAGCGGTTGCAATAAACCTGCAGGCCGCTGATGCTCTGCTTTCACTTGCTGGCATACCAGACACTTAGATACATACTCCGCTATGTCCTTCTTCATCCCTGGCCACCAATAGACTGCCTTGATGTCATGAGTCATCTTGGTAGACCCTGGATGAACTGGGTACGGGGTTCTGTGCGCTTCTTCTAGGATCGTCTTATTAATACTCTGATCGTCTGGTACGCATACCCGATCCTTATATCTCAATAAACCTTAACTGAATATTGAGAAATCTGTAGTCTTGCCTTCTCTGACTGCATCCATGTGTGCTGCTAGCGATTCATCACGTCTCTGACCATTCCGTATGTCTTCTAGCAGATTCGATTGGATAGACAAGTTAGCCAGCTTGCCTACAACCACTTCTATTCCGGCACTGATAAGCTCCTGCTGTAGTGGCTTTTCAATTCCGGATAAGGCTGCTAAGTTCCCATAGCTTTTCCTACTAAGCGCATCGGCAACTACGTTCGCCTTTCCTGGATGGTATAGGATTTCGCAGTCGTAATCCTTTACTAATTCCAACCACCGGCGCTGCCTCATGTTAAGCTCCTTCTGTGTAAAGAAGTATTTTAAATTCTTGTGGTCCGTATAAATCTCGCACCGTTCTCCGTAAAGAAAATGGCGCCAGATTTTCAACGCAAAGACCACCGCTGCCAACTCCATATCGTGAGTTGGATAGCGTTGTTCATACTCTTTCAACTGTTGTGAGGCGTAGGCTATCACCTTGTCATTTTGCATCAACACGCATCCCAATCCTAGCTTTGATGCATTGCATTAGACAACGAACTTATCGTCGGGTGTCGGTACACTAAGTACTGGTGTTGAGCAAGGATTATCTTTAAGCAACTGGAAGCTTTCTTCACACTTATCGTTCCAGTTAAACTTTTGTTGCTTCCAGGTCAGGTTGGTGAGTGGAGTGGCTATCTTAGAAAAAGCCCTCTACAACTTTCTATAATAACCTGCTAGCCCTAAGAAGCTTCTTATTTCTGACGCGTTCTTTGGTCTAGGCCAATCCTTCACGGCCTCTAATTTTGGTGGATCTACTGCAGCTCCATCTTTCGATATGATGTGCCCGAGGAACGCCACTTGCGAAAGCCAAAATTCGCATTTCTTGAACTTGGCGTAGAGTTGGTGCTCCTTCAATCGCGTCAAAATCATCCTCAAATGTTCCTCGTGCTCTACTTCATCCTTGGAGTAAATTAAAATGTCGTCGATGAACACAACGACGAATTTATCCAAGTAGTCTTTGAAGACCCTATTCATTAAGTCCTTAAACGCGGCTGGCGCGTTAGTAAGACCAAAAGACATAACCAAGAACTCGTAATGTCCATAACGAGTCCTAAAGGCTGTCTTAGGAATATCTTCTTCTTTTTCCTTGAGCTGATGATACCCGGATCGTAGATCGATCTTTGAGAATACCGTCGCGCCTCGGAGTTGATCAAACAAATCATCAATCCAAGGTAGTGGGTATTTGTTCTTAATTGTTACTTTGTTCAGCTCACAGTAGTCTATGCACATGCGCATACTTCCGTCCTTCTTCTTCACGAATAGTACCGGAGCTCCCCATGGTGAATGGCTTGGCCTAATGAAACCCAAGTCTAGGAGTTCTTGTAGCTGCGTCTTTAACTCCTTGAGTTTCGTAGGTGCCATCCGGTATGGTGCCTTAGAGATAGGCTTGGTGCCCGGTACTAATTCTATCGTGAAGTCTATTTCTCGATTTGGCGGCAATCCTGGCAAATCATCGGGAAATACCTCTAGAAATACTTGTATAACTCGATCATCTCCATCCTTAAGTGGCGTCTCCTTTTCCACGTTCGTGATGCTGGCTAAGAATGCTTGACATCCTTTCTCTATCCTTTGTTGAGCTTTGAGAGATGACACTAACGGGGTGCGTAATCCTGAAGCTTGTCCCATGAAGCATCGTCTCTGGTCGTCAGGAGTCTCGAACATCACCTTCTTGCGTTTGCTGTCGATCGTTGCGCCATGCCGTGCTAGCCGATCCATGCCTAGTATTACATCGAAGTCCTTGATCACTAGCTCTATCAGGTCTCCTTCTAGTTCTATGTCCTCAATCTTGATCGGTACGCCTCGTACTATTCGTGATGATAGAACTACTTTGCCCGAAGGCAACTCGGTTACAAACCTAGTTCTAAATCTTTCACTAGGTTTGTCTAGTTTTTCTATCATTCCTAATGAGATATACGAGTATACTGCTACCAATCAAGCGATACTAGAACATATACTATCGAGGATAGGATCTGACCTGTAAATCCTTGTTACTAGCATGGGTTCCTCCTTGGGTCAAGGCAAAGACTTTGGTCTGGAACCATTGTTTAATCCTTCTTTTCCTTACTAACATTAATTTGAATCCTTTCTACTTCTATTGCCATTTCTAGAATATTGGCATAGGTAGTGGTTCCTAGGTTTGCTAACTTAACCCCTAATTCCATCTTTGGTCTAAGTCCTCTGACGAACTTGGTCAACCTCGTAAAGTCGGTTGGGACCAACTCTGGTGCAAACTTGACTAATCTGTTGAACTGACGAGCATTTTCTTCTATCATTAGTGATGAATGCCAAGGTGTAATACTTCTTGTGGAACAGCTCCTTAAATCTTGTCCATAACATGGTGGTGACATCGTTAGTCTGGTGAACTAAGTCCCACCATATTTTGGCATCCTTCTTGAGTAATGACGAGACGCAGGATATGCGGTCTGCATTACTGGGATTCATGTGCGTAAGAATTGGCTTCACATTCCTTAGCCACTCTTCTGCCTCAAAGGGGTCTATAGTCCCTTCGAAGTTTGGAGCGTGCTGCTTGCGGAACCTCTCATACACTGACTCCATATTCGGTACTGAATGTGGCGCGTAGTTCGTCACTGGCCATCCCCCATATGGACCAACTTGTTGGGGTGCTAGGGCCATTTGTTGTAGATGCAGCTGCGGTTGCGGCGGAGGCTGAGGCTAAGTCTGCGCCTGTTGACGTTGTTGCTGCAAGAGTTCCTCGACTTTTTGTCGCCGTCTAGCGATTTCCGCGGAGTTGTCAGCTGACGGTGTCGGCGCGTTGCGGCTAGTAGTAGCACGCACTCCTCTTCTGCGAACTGGAGGGCATCATTGGTCGTTGGAACAATGTTGGAGGCGTTTCCGTTGGTGCGTGCAGATCTTCGGAGCGACATCTTCACCAAAAGTTCTAACAGTCGAGAACTTGTTAGAACTTACCCTAATAGGCTCTAAGGCAAAAACTTATTCTAAAACAAACATATCTCGGACCTATTTATTATGACTTCTTATGAAAAAATTATATAGGTCTTTATTTATTATTAGAGTGGGTTTCCATACTTAGAAAAACAAGTCATCTTTATTTTCTAAGTGTGTTTCTAATCATTCTATATGACTTAATTCTCAGGCTCGAAACTTATCTTTGTTCCAAAGTTAACCATATTGAGGGAGGGCTGGGATCAGTAAAATCGTTCCCACTACTAAGGCCCCCTAACTCTCAATAAGGAAACTTGGTTCATTGATTTGTATCCACCCTCACTGAACTTAGTCATTATTTATTACTTATTATGATTGCGAAAATAGAATCAAACTCATACATGATGATAAAATAACATGAAATTAATTTGCAAAAATAATTTTCACTTATTACAATCATAAATAAAGAAAGAAATAAAACAAATAATGAAAACTATTATCTTAAAAATCGGGATCTTCTACATCCGATCCTTCATCTAGCATATCATCATCTATCTCCTTATAATCGTCATTGTCTTGAGCCTCAAAATTTCCTCGGGGAAGATTCAAGAAGATTCTATGTTGTTGCCCATTAGTGAATTGAAACTCTAAATCATAGGTGAACTTAAGTATGAGAGAATAATATCTTAGGGTTGCTTGTAAGTCATCATCATTATTTATATTCTCCCATATTTCTTCTAAAGTTAAAATTGCTGAAGGAAAATCTTTTAAAAGCCTAATTACTAGGACATATTGTTCTGCAGCTCTCATCATGATTTGCTTAGACTCTTGAAGGTGACCTATCTCTTTGTGGAACAAGATCAATCTTCGAGTGATCTTTTCTAGTGCTCCTACGGTGTTTCTTGGCTCCCTTATTCTTTTTAAAGCCTTAATGGCTCGGATATCCTCATTGCTTAAAGCTCCGTTCATTCTTAACTGAAAACATAAACACTAAAAGTGTTAGCTATACACATAAGTAACATAACTAGTAACTTAAACACTTACTTGGCGGTCCGATTCGGAGCTTTGAGCGTGTGTATCGAGGAGAACTTCATGCAAAAGAACCGTTTCTCTGATACCAACTGTAATGACCCACTAATCTAGACTATTTGGACCATTAACGAAACTATACATAAAAAGTCTTACTAAAACATACATTTGCAAAAATACCATAATTTATTATGAACTTGTAGAAACAAAGGTTACTTTCATAAAAATAAGTAGGATATGGGTACCCATCGTCTTTAAAACAAAAACAACTTAAAGTAAAAAGGGTTACATAGAAAATGCGGAAAATACATTTGAAACCCTAATAAAAACATAAACAAGACTACATCCTCGAATCGAATAACGCTCGGCCCCCTTGACTCCATTCACCATCGATACACATCCTCTAAGCGTCACGAATCTTTCCGCCTCTAAAGCTTATTTCCTGCACATAAACAGAAAGGAATGAGCCTAATGCCCAGCAAGGAAAATCTAACACATAGTCATAAACATAGATTTCATAATAAACGTAAAGACATATCATAACATATAATACACTTATTATAATGGCCATTATTACTTGGGGTCCCATAGACTAAACAAGCATATGCCCATGGGATTAGTGGGGTCCTACTAGCTAAGTAGGTCATATGCCCATAACCCATTTGGGGTCTTGTTAGTCATATGGGTCATATGCCCAAGCCTACAAACATACATGCATACATATTCATAACATATTCATAACATATCATAACATAACACATAAGATAACATAAACATAAACATATAGATTCTAGCCTATTTTCCTTACCAAAGTTACCGGGATATAATGGACTGAGTTGGGACTTTTGGAACACTCCTAAAACCATAATGAGAAAGAGTGAGTCTTATGAAGAAGAAGAAATGAAAATGAATAGGAAGACTAAACCATTGAGAAAATATGCTTACCACAACTTATGTGCTTAAGAACTTGGATTCCCTAACCAAAATAAAGATTAAGGTTAGAGATTGAGTAGAAGACTATGAGGAAGAAAATAACATAATACAGAAAGGAACTAGAGTTTTGGTTACCTCAAAGACTTGAAAGACCAATCTACACCTCAACCGAAATACTATAGATCCTCACTTCCCAAAGTGTTTGATAAGCTTATGATGTTTAAGCTTATGATTTCCCAAACCCAGGTGTTTAACTCTCACACTCTCCTAACACTTGCAGCTTCTGATCTTAGAGTAAAAGGTGAATAATGGCTGGGTAATAGGTCCTATTTATAGAGTTTTGGAATGAAAGTATCTTGATTTTACTTGAATAAAAATAATGGCTTTTTAAGTGAAAATCATTTGAATAATCGTTCAGCAGAGGCTGAAGACTCGTTCAAAAGATGCTGGACTTATGGAGGAGTTTGAATGGCTGAAAGGAAAAGAATTCAAAAACAATTGAACATATGCTGAAGGAGGCGATATATCGCCCCCTGTAGGCGATATATCGCCTGGGCCAGTATGCCCGAGGCGACCGTGCATCGTCTCGTGTTTTCCGTATCTACGTGCTGCGATATATCGCCCCCTATAGCTGCGATATATCGGCATACGCTGAATAATTAAACACGAAATTACACACTTTTAGCTAAGTTTGAATGGGGTAAACAGCCTTGACTAAGCCCTCAACGTATTCAAAGCTGCTGACTGACCTTGGGGAATTCAAACTTTACTCCTTATTAAATTAAATCCTCAAAAATACTTAATCCTTAATCACCATTCATAACATGTGCTTAAAATCCTATTGGTTGATGTCTAAACCTTATAATATAATAAATATAATCCTTAATATCAGTCACATTAATCAAACCTTAGGTTATACTTAATATTCTTAAACTATAGATTAAACTTAGAAAATCTATAAGTACTACTATGAGTGTCCAAATAATTCCCGGTCTGAACCAAAAATCCATAGTAACAAAGATAATGCTATAAATACTATCATACTATTATCTATCTTAGCTAAGTAAAGTTCTTGGACTCTACATATGACCCCGGTGACCGTTTGTCACATGGCTAAGGGACGTTGTCCATAGTTTCGACTCTAGAGTCGTGAGGAGGGTTATGTTGGTGACTAATCACCTTGCACCTGTCCTAATCAAATTTAAGAAGGAATCACTTATCGATTAAGCCCTGGTGACCCTATCATCACATGGCTAGAAGGAGCGATGCTCATTATTGTGACTTTTGGCTATTGTCACCTATTTACTTGGACTGATAGTCCTGAATTGTTATTATGATCGTTGTTGATATTATATCATGTTTTATTGTGTTTTCTTGATGGGCTTTGGCTCACGGGTGCTACGTGGTGCAGGTAAAGGCAAGAGGAAGCTGGACCATCCTTGAGTTGGAGAGCTTGGGTGATGACGTGTACATATGCAGCTGCTCGTCCGCCACGGCCGAGGTTTAAAGTGGAACTAGGGTTGAACCCTGTTTTGCCGCTTAGAACGGCCTGTTGTAAATATTTTCTGTAATGAACTCTGAAACTATATTTTCGGGATCCCAATGTATAAGTTAAACGTTCTAGTGAAACGTTACATCTTAACCAAAGTTTTTAATCCCTAAACCGCTAATCATACTTAGTTCACGATTTTGGCCAAATGACTCGATTAGCGAGTTTAGCACTATTTACAAGGCACATCGTAACGGTCCCTGGAGTTTGGGGCGTTACACTAAAGCATTATCCCAATCATCAACAGTTGGGGGCCCCTCCTTTGGTTTTCCATCTTTGTTAACCTCATCAAAATATTTCATATAATTAGCATCTCTTTGCATCCTATCAAATGCCTTCCGAAATTTTATTGCACAATTGAGTATTAGATATGTGGAGTTCCACCTTGTTGGGATATCTAAACACAGAAGCCCTTTACATTCAATCATTTCCTGCATGACACACTCCTTAAATTTTTTAGCCTAGCAGGAGAAGACCTAACGAACCTCACATCATTTCTAATTGCTGCAATTGACCCATGTTTTTCCTTCGACCCTTCAGTGACAATTAGGTTCACTATATGAGCGCAACACCTCATATGTAAAAACTTTCCATCCATAATTATGCCCTTTTCTTTTTCCTTGAATTGTTGCCTCAAGTATCTAATGACAACATCATTAGAAGAAGCATTGTTTACCGTAATGGTAAACAACTTAGATGCCCCAATCTAAAAGACATAACTCGATCTCATGGCCAATGGTTTCCCCTTTATGATCTACCACTTGACAAAAATTGATAATTCTTTTCTGATACTCCCAAGAATTATCAATCCAATGAGCAGTGATGACCATGTAATTCAAATTTTGAATGGAAGTCAAAGTATCAGTAGTAATCAATATCTTCTCATGACTCAAAATATTTTTCAATGTCACCTTCTCCTCCTTATATAACTTCAATACATCTCTAGCAACAGTTATTCGAGAAGGGATCTCAAACCTAGGTTGGAGTGTTTTGACAAATCTTTTGAACCCTTCACCCTCGACATGTCTAAATGGCAACTCATCCAACACAATATATTGTGTGAGGGCTACCCTACAAGCTTCTTTGTAATGAGCTACCGCTACTAAGCTTGTTTCCCCCCTCTTTCCCTCCCTATACATGCTGAAAGCTTAAAGTATTTTGTTTCTCCTCATCAATCTTAAACGGACTTAGCTTGCATACTTTCTTAAAATGGTTCCACAAATGACTAGTCCCATATTTTCTAGTGTCACACAAGAAGTCAGACCCACAATAATTATATATACACTTGGGGGGAAGAGACTCTTCGTTAGGATCTGTCGAGGGTGGAGGAGGATCTTCCTTAGTAAAATGATCCCAAATAGATGACCATTTTCCCTTTGTTTTCCTAGTACTACTAGCACTAGGGATGGTAGGTCTAACCCTCTTTCTAGCCTTATTTTTTCTACCATTTTCAGTAGGAGGAGTAGGGTTTTCAGTCTAAGTGAGAGCTGAAACTCATCAACCTGATTATCTATTGGGGGAAGAGTTTCATCTACCTCATCAATATCCATTACCTAATACAACATATTTAAAAAAAACTAATCAACAGAGCAGCACACAAGCCTATAATCCACTAAGTAAATGCATGCATGAATAAATTGTATCATTAGTTATTTATTCCCTTGGATAAATTGTATAAATTAGGTTTAAAAACATTATGGAATAAATTGGTTGAAGAAACTCAATCGCCCCAAGAGCTTGGAATTCCCTTGGAGTCTTAGCAACAACCAGTTTAAGCCTTAGAGTGATGGTTTATAATTCAGAATTGGTTTGTGAATTTGACTGCCTTTGATTTTTTTTTTTTTTTTGGTTATGATAATGTTTCAAATTTTAGTGTACTTTGAATGCCCTTGTTGAATTGATAACTCTAGTATAAATTGACGCTGTTTTTCTCTTACATTAGTGTTGTTTGATGGATTTAGCTAGTCTTTTGTTCAATTTTAGTCTCTTATAAATTTTAGTGTACTTTGAATGCCCTTGTTTTGTTTTAGTCTCTTATAAATTTTAGTGTACTTTAGTTATAAAATTGTACCATAATTTATATTGTCTAATTGGTAAAGCACATTCCACCAACAAGGATTTTCAAGTATTGATGATCCAAAACCAAAACTAGATTTATTCATTAGACAAAGTTTCATATTACTATTGTCAATTTTATAATATAAGGTCAATAACCATATACATAAACATAAACATATATTGGACATAAACATAAACATATTCAGCAATATATATTAGACCAAACATATTCAGCAATATAAACATATTCAACAATATATATTCAGCAATATAAACATATATTAGACCAAAAAATCGCAATAAGCAATGCAGCCCATTCAAAAATTCAACACAAAATCTACAATTCAGCAATATCACAGAAAAAAATAAAAAATAAAAAATAAAAACCCAGAAATGCAATCAATTAACACTGTATATTTTGGGGATGTTCTCAAAACAAAAACGGCCGAAGGTAATGAGGTATTTTGCAATACATTTAGCACTTCACAAATTAAATTGGTATGGTCTATGAATATTTTCAAAACTCAAATGTCCCAGTACTCTCGAACTCGAGGAGATAAGTTTTATTAGCATAAACTAATCAAAGCTGGACTCAAAACTTTGACTCAGACATTCCTATCTCCTTTTTTTAATCTTCCATCATTTTCACAACTATTATGCTTCAACACTACCAAAAACTTGTCCAATTCAAGCAAAACTCAGATTCAACCTCAAGTGGTATGTATAATTTTAAACAAAGGGTTGAGCCAAAACGGGGAACAGTTAATTGTTTAAAATTAAACACGCAACTGCAGCAAAGAGCAGCCATTTTTAGTCCACCAAAATAACATCAAATTCTCATATAGCAACACCAAAATAAAAAAACAAAATCGAAAATGCATAAGAGAGTATTTCTGAGGTTGGAACCCAAACCAGAAACAATCAATCGCGGTGGTGGCGCTGTGACGGGGAAGGGAGGAGACGAGGTTGGCTGGTGGTGGTGAAGGTAGGAGGTCCTTGTTGGTGGCTAGCATGCTCCCTGCGCGGCTGGGTGGGTCTTTCCTCTCTTGACCATGCGTGAGAGAGAAGAAGGGGGACTGAAGCTGATGTGAGTGAGGGAGGCGAGCTGGTGTGAGTGAGGGAGCTGGGTGGCTCTGCTGAGTGAGGGAGGCCCGAACGTGCGTGAGTGAGGGTGAAAGAGAAGAAGAAAAAGTTTTTAGGGTTATCATATTTCTTTTTCAGATTTTATTTTATTTTTTAAAAAAATTCGGTCAACCCGAACCCGACCCAACATATTTCGGGTTTGGGTCGGATTCAGCCCGAAATGAACGAGTTTTTCAAAAATTTGGGTTCTCGGGGTTCGGGTCGGGCGGGTTTTCGGGTTTTGCGGGTCAAATATTCACCCCTAAAATTCACTCTATTTGCGATGTATTTGATTTACAATTTGTGGACAAGTATAAATGCTGAGTTCCATAGGAGTCAGTTGATTGTTCCTTGTTCTCTTCTTGCTATGAGCTTTTGGGAGCTACTGCTCGAGAGTCGATTGGTGGGATTCATTGTCAGACTTCTCATGTTCAGCAGCTAACTCCATCGCCTTGGGTTAGCATAATTTTTGTGGATATTGTAGGAAATACATATTGCAGGATCTTTATTTATTTTCATACAATTTACATATTATCAAACAAATATGAAAATTCCTAGAACATGCTCCTATGAAATTGATACAAATACAGAGTAAAGTAAAAACTTACAGTACGCAACGGAACTTGAACAACTTCTTCCTTCAATCTCTCTAACCCTTGATTCCTTCCTGTAGCAGAGTATTATCAAGAGATTGAACTAGATCGACAACATAGTCTTCCTCACCAAGCCTTTGATCAACCTAGTACTAGTGTGGGCTGGTTCTCAACACATGAGATAGAGATCTGGAAGAGAAGAAGAGATAGTGGCTAAGAAATGATTAGATTGTCTAGGTTTTCACTTACCCAGTGAATAAACTGAGTCTCCCTTAAGAAAATCCTAGATACCATATTCCTTATATAGGCAACTTAATGGACTTTATTTAAATTTAAATTTAAATTAATAAAAAATAGATAAAAGCCTTGGGCTCCCACGAATGGACTTGGCCCAATCTCTTTGTTTTGAATTTAAATCCCAATTGAGCCTAAATTTAAAACCTTTAATTTTTTTAATTAATTAAATCCTTATATAAATTAACCAATTATAATTTGAAACTTGATATAATATTATTTATTTAAATTGACACAAATTTATCAATATTAATAAATTTACCCAAAAATTCTCTTTGATTCTCTAAATCTCATATCTCTGTAAATTTTCCAAAATTGACCTAGTCAACTTTAAAAATCTTAATTGATAATTAAATCAATTAATTGAGACATTCTAAATGATTTACTCAAATTTGATGCAGGGGTCATGGATCCATGAAATCAAGCTCCAATAAGTTACCGCAAATTTATTTACGAATAATTTCACTACCTTATTAATTCCTCGTGACTCCACTATAGACTCAGAATTGAACTCTTGAATTCATAGAACGTATTTTCCAAACCACAAATGTAACGACCCAAATTCCCTAATGTGGCTTAATGCCTGGATTAGGGGGCCAGGAGGGCTATAATTGATTTATTATGCAACTATGTGATTAAATGCATGATTATGTGAGTTATATTGTTATATGATGATAATTGCATGCATGTGGGCCCACTTCTTATTAGAAGGGCATTTTTGTAATTTTGGCCATTGAGAGCATAATTGTATATTTATGCGGATGTATGTGATATATGGGTGATACCACATTATTATGTGGATATATTTAAGCTATTCAGCATGAGACGATCATAGGATGCAAGTTAGTGGTTTTGTCATAACGACGTCAATTATCGGGATATTGGGTAATGAGAATGATTATTTGATGATATATTGGGAGTTAGTGAGATCAGGAGGAAATTCTGGGAGTTTTGACTATTTTACCCCGGGGGCATTTTTGGGACCCCAAGCATTAGGATTTACTTGAGGTTACTTAAGCTTGAAGTAACCTGTCAGAAGGAAAATATGTTCAAACACTTTTTCTCTTTCTCCCGTTATCCCTTTTTTTTTTTTTTTTTTCTGTTCGTCGCATTTTCGAAGGAAGCTTGAGTTTCAGAACTCAGATTCAAGCGAGGATCGAGTTATAGCAATTCTAGGGAAGATTAGAAGCTTATTAATTTGAGGATTTAGCGAGAAACGACTCAATCAGAGGTAATCCAAGTTTTAAGTTTTGAGTTTCTAAGCTTTGAATTGGATTTTATGTGTTGATGAGTTTTTGAGTTGTTTGAGCCTCGAATTTTGATGATTTTAGATCATTGAGATGTTTTGGAACTTTAATTTTGGGATTTGGATAGGTTTTTGGAGTGATTTAAAAGGGGGAAAACGAAGGTTTTTGGCTGAGTTCTAGGTGGGGCCGCGGCCCAAGCTTAGTGAAGAAGAGAGGAGAGGCTGATGAGCGTTGGGGCAGCGGTGCTTGGGAGGCGGGCCGCGGCGTGTGGTGCAGGCAGCTTGAGGCTGGCGCCTCTGTTTGGAGGTGGGCCGCAGTTCAAAGGTGTGGGGCCGCGACGCTTAAGGGCAAGTTGGGCCAAAGTTGTGTTTTAATCATGGGAACTCTAACCTAAGGCCTCGGGATTGTTCCTACTACCCGGTTTAGTAGGATTCGACGTCTCGGAGGCTAGGTATTGGTCCGGGAACCTTTTATTACTTATTTATTGATGGGATTTTATATTTGGTTATGATTAGGTGACCACTAAGGGGCTTAAGGACCGATCGTTCTCAATGGTCGTTCTTTTATTATTTCACGCTCGAACCAGAGGTTAGAAAACTGCACCCAGTATGTGACATGCATGGTTATTGATGATGCATGTTGAGTGCTCTATATACTATCATTGATTGCATAGTAAATGCATAGCAACTTTGCTTATCTGTGTATGGTACTGACTTATTAGTCCGGGAACGACAATGGTGTTTAGTATTGATCGTGAAGTTGTGACTTATCTTTCAAGTTCAGCGGTGATACTAAGCACTGGTCGTATGGTATTGACTTAAGAGTCAAGAACGACATTAATGTGTTTAACACATCCCGAAATGATTAGATCTAATCAACATGAGCATGAAATGCTTGACCAACCCCAAGTTCGATAAAAACTAGAAGTGCTTGTCTAGTCTAAAGGCTAGTTACGTAGAGCCAGGGCCAAAAGGCTCAGGTGACTGAAACGTCACATGGCTTAGGGAGCGGATCCCCAGAGATAGACTTATCAATCATCTATACAGAGATAGACTTATCAGTCATCTATATAGAGATAGACTTATTAGTCATCTATTTAGAGTATGACTTAATAGTCACTTATTTGATTAGGGTGCAGAGCCCAAAGTGTGACTCACTATCTGATTAGGGCTGCAAGCCCCAGAATGATTGCCAGAATCATTTATTGATATTACGTACATGCAGTAATAAGTTTTCTTGCTGAGCCTTGGCTCACGGGTGCTATGTGGTGCAGGTAAAGGGAAAGAAAAGCTCACCCAACCTTGAGTGGAGAGCTTAGGTGGCGATGTGTACATATGCGGCCGCTTGACCACCACGACCAAGGTGTTTCTCAGAGGAACTAGGGGTTAACTCTATTTTTGCCGCTTAGGTCGGCGGGTTGTAACTTTTACACTATAATGACCATTTTGGATTGTAAATAAATTTGTAAACACTTTTATGGGCCCATGTATAGTTTAATGTTTTAAATAAAATATATCCATTCCTTTTAATCAAGATTTTCACCCTAGCCTATTAATGACACCTAGATGCACATTTATAACCAAATGACTCGTTTAGCGAGTTAAGCACTATTTAAAGTCCACAGTAACGGTCTTGGAGTAACCAGGGCGTTACAACAAATATGTTATCCATTGTTATAACCATTACAGTCAGTCAATCATCTATCAATGACTTACTAACGAGCTGGGTGCAAATTACCATTTTACCCATCATCAGTATTTTATCCTTAATTCCCTCTAAGTTCCTTGTAAATGATATTTATGTGAACTTAATTGTAGAAATGAGATCTCATTCATATAACATTTTGAACAAAGCAATTAAGGAAATCATCTTTTCACTTCTCATACAGAATTTATAGATTTCATATCTATGAATAATACTCCCACTAAATTACACTACTAAATCTCCAAGATGTAAGTATGGGCTAGACCGTAGGGTAAGCTGGTAATGAACAAGTCAAAAGATTTAAATAATATAATTAACAGAATATTATTACTTAGAATTAAGATCGACTTAACCTATGGTCAACGTTGTGACATTGATTAAATTCGATAACAACGATACTTATTTATCAATCAATAATCAATATCGGTCCTAGTCCGATGTAACCAAATACATCCGATCATATCTACTTGGTCAATGCTTTGGACAATACATCACACCTCGAATGTATAAGTAGATCATATCATAGATTTCCTAATCAGTGAAAATCCCATGCATTGATCTAATCTTAGGACTCATTCTTTTGAACATATAATTACAACTATAATCTACTGTGACCTAGTCACTATAATTTTAACTATCCATATGTTTGAGATTTTATAAATGTTTGTATTATTTCAATAATCATGTAATAAAAAAAGCAAGCAATACAATTGTAATGACCCACTAATCTAGACTCTTGGACCATTATCGAACTATACATATAAATTCTTACTAAAACATACATTTGCGAAAATACCATAATTTATTAAAAACTTGTAGAAACAAAGGTTACTTTCATAAAAATAAGTAGGATATGGGTACCCATTGTCTTTAAAACAAAAATAACTTAAAGTGAAAAGAGTTACATAGAAAATGCGGAAAATACATGTAAAACCATAAAAAAAGTAAAATGAGACTACATCCTCGAATCAAATAACGCTTGGCCCCTTGACTCCATTCACCATCGATACACATCCTCTAAGCGTCACGAATCTTACCGCCTCTAAAGCTATTTTCCTGCACATAAAACAGAAAGGAATGAGCCTAATGCCCAGCAAGGAAAATCTAACACATAGTCATAAACATAAATTTCATAATAAACGTAAAGACATATCATAACACTTAATACATACACTTATTATAATGGCCATTATTACTTGGGGTCCCATAGACTAAACAAGCTTATGCCCATGAGATTAGTGGGGTCCTACTAGCTAAGTAGGCATATGCCCATAATCTTTTTGGGGTATTGTTAGTCAAATAGGGCATAAGCCCAAGCCTACAAACATACACATACATAACATATTCATAACATATCATATTTCATAACATAACACATAAGCAATACACATATAGATTCTACCCTATTTTCCTTACCAAAGTTACCGGGATATGATGGACTGAGTTGGGACTTTTGGAACACTCCTAAAACCATATGAGAAAGAGTGAGTCTTATGAAGAAGAAGAAATGAAAATGAATAGGAAGACTAAACCATTGAGAAATATGCTTACCACAACTTATGTGCTTAAGAACTTGGATTCCCTAACCAAAATAAGAATGAGGTTAGGGGACTGAGTAGAAGGCTAAGAGAAGGGAAACATAACATAAATCAAATGAACTAGAGTTTTGGGTTTACCTCAAAGACTTGCAAGACCAATCTATACCACAACCGAAATACTATAGAATCTCACTTCCCAAAGTGTTTGATAAGCTTATGATGTTTAAGCTTATGATTTCCCAAATCCAGGTGTTTAACTCTCACACTCTCCTAGCACTTGCAGCTTCTGAACTTAGAGTAAAAGGTGAATAATGGCTGGGTACTAGGTCCTATTTATAGAGTTTGGGAATGAAAGTATCTTTATTTTACTTGAATAAAAATAATGGCTTTTTAGGTGAAAAATATTTGAATAATCGTTCAGCAGAGGCTGAAGACTCGTTCAAAAAGATGCTGGACTTATCAAGAGGTTGAATGGCTGAAAGGAAAAGAATTAAAAAACAATTGAACATATGCTGAAGGAGGCGATATATCGCCTGGGCCAGTATGCCCGAGGCGACCGTGCATCGTCTCGTGTTTTCCGTATCTACGTGTTGCGATATATCGCCCCCTATAGCTGCGATATATCGGCACACGCTGAATATTTAAACACGAAATTACACATTTTTAGCTAAGTTTGAATGGAGTAAACAGCCTTGACTAAGCCCTCAACGTATTCAAAGCTGCTGACTGACCCTATAACATTCAAACTTTACTCCTTATTAAATTAAATCCTCAAAATACTTAATCCTTAATCACCCATTCATAACATGTGCCTAAAATCCTATTGGTTGATGTCTAAACCTTATAGTATAATAAATATAATCCTTAATATCAGTCATATTAATCAATCTTAGGTTAAACTTAATATTCTTAAACTATAGGTTATACTTAGAAAATCTATAAGTACTACTATGAGTGTCCAAATAATTCCCGGTCTGAACCAAAAATCCACAGTTACAAAGATAATGCTATAAATACTATCATACTACTATCTATCTTAGCTAAGTAAAGTTCTTGGACTCTACAACAATTATCAAACTAAATGATTTTTACTACTTTTATTGACAATATAAAATCACGTACATGTTCGACATGGTTTTATAAGGGCATAAAACCCAACATGTACTTCTTTCAAGAATGGTCGGGCTAGTTTTACTTTGGTGGCTCAAGACTCGTGCTCGCGTATTCTACTCTAAAGGTCTCTCACAAAGCTGCATTGTCTCCTTTGGAAGCCCTTCTTTTTGTTCTCCAGGAAAGCGTGTTCCATTGCTGGCCCTCCCTTGTTTTCTTCTCGGATTGCCAAGTGTTGGTCAATAGAGTTAATTTGCATTCTATCCCTGAGTGGGAGAGTGCTCATGTGTTTTTGTTTTTGTTTGAGTTAGTTAATTCCCTAAGTGCTAAGATTGTGTGGATTCCTAGGAATTGTAACAAATCTGCACATGCTCTGACTTTGTGGTGTTTTAGAGTTAAGTTCTCTGGTTTTGTTTCCTTAAGGGAAGTGTCCCCTCTGTGGCCACTATTCTTTTTTTTTTTTAGTTGTAATCTAGTTTCTTTTCCAATAAAAAAAAAGTTATAATAAGTGTAATCCAATTTTAAATTTAATCGCACATAAATTGATATCTAATGTGATATTGGACACCTTAAAGTTGTTTATAGCATTAATCTTAAAAACTATGGAGGACATAAGTAATTTTTTTGGTAGTTTTAAATGTATTTTTTTTTTCTTTTTCTTTTCTCATTTGTTTTCCAAATAAACTCCTTCTATAAATATATATATATATTTAAAACACTCTAAATTTTTATTTGGTACAAAATTATCCATATATGTACAGAAATTTGGAAAAACAAATCTTTCAACACACTTAAACTCAATTATACTAAAAAAATACAAATAAAATTATTAACATCTCAACATTTTTTTAAACAAAAAGGTAAAAGTACAAAAAAATCACAAAATTTAATTGTTCATGTTAAGTACAAAATGAGAATAAGTAATATTAATCTAAAAAAATTATCTCCTTCAAACAAAATTATTAGTAACATTATAATATGTTTAACTTTTACATTTGTAAAAATTAAAAATGTAAAAAAAAATATAATACTGATATTTTATTTTTTGGGATATAATATTTATAATCGAATTGTATATTAGTGATGTAGTAAGTAAGTTATGTGAAGAAATATAATTTTATTGCTTACTAACAAATAATGATATTTATTTTGCTGAAAAAAATTATTTATTTAAATTAATAATATATATTTAAAAAGAATCAAATTAAAAAAAGGATGGAGAGAAAAAATAAGTGTAGTATTGCTATGTACACTATGGCTAATATTAAGGTCATGCCAAAAAATAATGAGCCATTTAAATTCATGGTCAAAATCATATTTTTAGGAATTGGGCCATGAGGCCCATATTCAATATAGGAAGTCCATACGTGTAGAATACCTCTAGCCCAAAACAATATTGGGCCATAAGGATGAGCGATTGCCAATATTAAGGTTATGTTTAGATAGAAAAGTCTAGCCTTACTCCACCAGAATGAAACTTCAATTTCTAGCTAAGTTCAAAAGAGAAGAAAAAGTATTCTACAAGTGGTACGTTTATTAAATTATAATCGGAATCAGAATAAATCAATATAGAAATAAATAGGAATAAAATATGAAAGAATTAGAATTATTATTTATATTATATTGTTTATTAAAGTTAATCGGAAAATAAATTAGAATCATTTTATATCGTTTACATCCTTAGAAAATATTTTGGAATGTTTAAATTGATTAAATTATTCTTTTTGAAATATAAAGTAGTTTTGTGAGATATATTTTCAAAGGATAAAATTATCTTTTAATATTTTATTTATAAAAAATAAAAAACAAAAATAGAAGCCATTATCCTTAATGACATTCCTTAGATAATTTGAGGAAGAAACATTATCATTTTTTTCTCCCTTTTACCACTAAATTCTCTTATTTCTTATTTTAGTAAATATGTGAATAGAAATCATTACCATATAAATGATTATTATTCACCTTGAGTAATCATGCCATAAATTGGAAAGTTGTTAAGCACACTAGCTGTAGCTTGACCAGCAAAGCCAATAAATTCAAGCCTCTAAGCCACTTTGTGGGCATACGAAATCAGATGCAATGACTCTCTCTATTCTCTAACTACTTTCTCTATCCATTGTTTCTACTAGAAAGCTACTTCGTTGAGCTTTAATCAAGCTCACCACCCCCATACTACTACGATGGTCATAGGTTGTGTTTATATTGTTAGAATATTTTATATGGACTGACATAACTATACGTTGCTCATGTAGTGTCGTGATTAGCATGTAAGGATAACTATATAATCGGTATTGCATGCTATTACCATCGGGCCATAATGGGATGGACATAATATACTGACACGCTCGGGGCCCATGCACACACTCTCAATGTCTTTAGGCCAGCCCATTGGGCCAGGACAACTAATCCTCTCATTGGGTATCTAGGCCCAATAAGCCCATTATGTTTTATAAAAGGGGTTACACCTTTATTATGTGAGTGTGGACAATGGGTGTTTAGAGGAAAATGAGAGAAAGAGAGTAGTGTTCATCTACACCCCAAGCACTCCTTTGATCTTTGATGTGTAGGTGGGTGAAATGTGATGAGCATAATCATGAAGAATGATGGTTCATAGAATTGATCGCAAAGGTATGTAGAAATTCTTTTTCTTATTATGTTTGATGCCTTAAATAAGATGATTTCATTGTGCAATATTGAGCATGAATATGTTTGATCAATTCTTGATTATTGTTTGATGCTCAATTAATTTCAACAATTGGTATCAAGAGCTAGGTCATCTGATTTTAAGGCTTAAATCTATTTAATTTTATTTAATTTTTCTATTTTTCTCCAAATTTTTCCATACCCACGGTTTTGTGAGAGACCCATATGCAAAAATTTTAATTTTGAATTTTTTCGGACATTTTTTTGGTCTATTATTCTTGGGTTGTTGAAACAAATTGGGTAAAAGTATTGTGTTGTATTATTACAAGCAAGAATGGGAGAAATCCGATTTTTTTCAAGCATGAAAATGACTTTCATGAATTCTTTGGGCTTTTATTGGCTGTTTGGAGCTTGGGAAACGTTGGTAATAGCTTGGGCATGAAAACCCCTCAAATGACATTAAAAATGGAGTACCGGAGGCCAAAATTCGACAGGGTCGGAGTCGCGGGTCCGAATTGGGTCGGGTTGACCCGATTCAGAGATCAGGGACGACCCCAAACGACATGTCGTTCGACCCCAACCAATAGAAAAACGACATGTCGTTTATGAGATTTAATGGGGCATTTCTGATGCTTCAAACGACACGTCGTTTTCTCATTACTGAAGAAAACGACATGTCATTTTTATGCAAATAGTCGCGAGTAACAGAGGGAAAACGACACGTCGTTTTTCCTCAGCCATGAGGAAAACGACATGTCGTTTTTGGCCTATTTTTCAAAAAAAAAAAAACTGAACATTTTATGGCGCATGGGGGCGCGTGCAGGGTCATTTTGGGACCAATTTTTCACCATTTGGTATTTTTTTATTTTCCCACTTAATTGTGTAATTATATTTTGGGTTTGGTCAATGTTAACGATTAATTGACACATAATCACACAATTAAATTAAATTAAAATTATTATCTCACAATTTATCTTATATCATTTATTAATTGTAAACATGATTATATTTATTTGAAACTTATGCCTTATGTTTTGTTTTAAAATACTTGGCATTATGTGCAAATATGATTATGTTGTTGTGACGTTAAATGAGTGCTTATGTACTCACCTATCGTGAGTTTAAGCATGTCAATTTTTCATTCATAATAATTGTGAGATTAATACAATTTGAATGTTTATGTGCTTGCCTATCGTGAGTCTAAACATGTCAAATTATGGAGTTTAAAATTATAATCTCACATAAGACCCAATAATCGAGCAATATGTTATACCAAATTTTGTACATATGCCTTATAATTTGTTTTTGAGGATTCATGATTATGAATGGATTATTGTTGGCATATATTTGGTTTATTTACAAAATTATTACCTATTTGATTTATGCTTTTTTATTTTAAAGGATTCTTTGACATTTATGGATGCTTAGTTGGGATTATTTGATGATTATGAGATTATAATCTATGACGAACATGTAATTGAATGTTCTATGGATATTCATATCGTGATTGTGATTATCGCTAATTAAATTCACATTTTTTCTAATCACAATAAATACTAAGATCCATACATGCAATTTAGTCATCCTGTCAATGATTTTATTGTTGGGTAGGATGCTTAGATGGTGAAGGAAACACATTGGATGTCATGAACCGCACAATCTTTTCTACCCTATCGGTAGTGGATTAATGAATTTGGTTGTGATATGTGAAGTGGTTATCCTTACCTGCGTAAGAGTCATATGTTTTGTTAGAACGACTCTAGCATGACATGATCGTTTCTGTTGATAGATCATTTGGAAAACTGAGAAAACGAGCAAATAGCGTGATCCTTGTTTTCACATGCATAGTGGCACTGCTCATTGATATTTTCTTTTAGCTTCAAGCAATCCTAAAATCTCTACCGTTTAGTTATCAGATGGGACAATAATATGTTTTGACATAACGATATCTCATTGTAAAGATGGACTAGGCCTAAAATTAATAAATCTTGAAGTCGCATTGTTTAAATAGATGCCAAGTTACTTCATGATCAATGGGAGATTGAGAATATTGAGATGGGTGTTAGTTGGCTGTAGTGAGGTATATATGTATTAATCGATCCTTCTATGACAACTTTATGAGGATGAGATCGATTAGGAATCTCTTAAGGTATTGAAGTGAAACTTTTACGTTTTTCGATAATGATGAGTTCAGGAGACTATTGCATTGATTTTATGCCCTAAGATAGTTTCAGTGGAACTAATGAATCATCTATTGTGGTTTTCTTATAATTAAGGCTCAAGATATGACATAGATCATAAGTGGACAAATTTTGAATGAATACGACAATAGTTATGTGATCATTATCTATTTCGAGGTAATAAGCGTATTACTTGGAGATGTTCGTAAACATGATGAATCCAAATTAAATGGAATAACGCATGTGTACTCAATATCATGTCGTTGTTGCTACAAATTTGAGGATAGCTAAGTTATATTTAGGCAACAATTTTGGTTTGATTGAAGTCAATGAAACAAAGCTTTCCATATAGTGATATTGATAACTTAGTTTTCTTTTTTGGATAACCAATGGAAAGAATAAGGGGAAGTTAGGTTTTGACTTATTTAAGCATAGTACACATGCTGGTCATATTAATTCTTTTATCCATAATTTTTTTTTATGATCTATAATATCATGTATAAGATTTGAGAGATATCGAGTATTTATTACTCTTTGTTAAAATCTCTTTCACATGATCATTATATTGAGCACAGTCTTCTCGAGCTTTGACACATCAAAGTTTTAAACGTTTTTTGTGTTTTAGAAAGCTTCAAAGTGGAAAACACCTAAATAATTAATCCAAACATGCATAATGACGTGCAATTACTTCTTATATGCATTGTTTGACGAAGTGACAAGTACAAAACGGGACGTATATATATAGTCTCAATGGTTGCACTGCATGCATGTTGTTTTAATGGTTGTTATTATATTTGGATATCTTCCAGGCCAAATTATGTTTAATATATGTATCCTATCGGTATGATATTATACATGATTTATTTGACTGCCTATTAGATAATGAAGTTTAATATGGTGGTTGTTTATTGTATTGGTCCAAGTGGGAGAGATATTTGAATTTTTCTATGGACTAATATAATCACAAACATAATTCCATATTCACAACCATGTTAGGTGTTTAAAGAGACAATAGGAGTTAAGTATTTTTCTATGACACTCAAAAGGATTTAGATTTGATGGGTTGTATCGTTTCATTCCAAATAGCCTTATATAGGTTGAGACTGAATAATGATTTAATTTGCAGACCTTGTTTTTGGGCAATCGCAATCTCAAAGTTTAATTGTGAAAGAGAAAATGATTATCTCAATGGTTATTTTTTGATAGTACTATGGTTCATATATTTGTCTCTTCTATCCACTATTGATGATAAGTAAATAAAGTTGTCCATGTTGGAGTTTCAAGTTGGGGTTAGTTAAGGGTCAAAGATTATTTAGGGAATAACTAGACTTATCCCTTGTTTTGCTTCCGCTGTTCTTCTTGCCGACCCTACAATTAGCCAGAATATGATAAGAAACTCCATATGTGAACAAGCAAAGATATAGGATTGAAATAGTTTTACAGACCTACAATTACAAGTAGGAAATAAGGTTAACGACATATACCTCAAAATTGTTAATCGAGAGCCATTAGTAGTTCTTAATCCTTATTTGGAGAGCTGATATGTTAATATCACGATTTCCAAGATATGATCAAACATGGAAGTTTAGGCTTAATCACATGATAACTGAGAGATTTTTCTTGATGACAGGTCTTGTTGAGAACAGACTATTTGAGGAACAAATTAAGGTTGATTAAAGCCTATAGCTAGTTACCATTATGATGGAATGAACTGTTCAAAATACATTATTATTGGATGATAAAGTGCTGACTATTTGGAAATCAATATAGAAGGATGTGAGAACTGAATTCTTATTTTAGAATTTCATTTGGCTCAATCAAGCCTTGAGAAGGCAACTGACAAGGACACCCGAATTCAATGGATTAAATTCATTTTGGAAAGGCATCAAGACAATGACTATTATTATTCTCAGAATGGACAATTCGAAACATTATCGTTAGTCAATATTATGTGAGAGATCAATGGGAACAATGATATGTTTATATTATTACATGGTTAGTACATTGCTCATAATTTATGATATTGATCCAATCTGGAGACAAGTAAAACCGTTATTTGATAGTCTCTGTTGGATGAAGAATTTTAGAGAAGCCTTGCATGGTCTAAGTATTTAGATTCTTCATGTTGAGATCAACGGAAAGATGAATTATCTCATAGATTATGTTGACTGACTTTTGATGTGAGTAATGTTTCAATTTGTCTAAAGTGTGATGTATTGTGAAAGGCCTAAAGTCCACGTGTATTGATAATGATGAGAGATCAATTTTGAGATTGTTCCATACATGCTTGTTGAAGGCAGCCTTGAGTGTTCTCATGTATACGCATTCCCTATTGTGATATTTGTCATGGGCATGCTGGATTGGTACTTGAGTAGTCATCCTTATGGTATCAAGGATGTCTTTGCAATCGACAAATCAACATTATGACGCTCAATAGTTGGTTTTAGTGATATCGATTGAACAGGCTGCATGGATGTCAAAATCCTCTTTAATGGCAGGAGGAGCTATTTTATGATTAAGTGTCTAATAAAATAAACACATACAATTTCCTATCCCATACATGCAGGTATAATGGTAAAAGGAGTTATTTTGTAATTAGGTGTTAGGTGGACACTTACAGCATCCTCATTCATAGATGTAGAGTGAGTGACGTGTTATGAGGACATGGTTTATACAATACAACTGTGATATTTCGTTTCAGTGTCAAGAGTAGTTTACTCTATTGTGAATTTACTGAACTTATGTGATAAATGTCGTAGTCATATCTTTCTCTCGGAACTTGCGAAGTCTTGTTACTCCATTAACGAAGATGACGTTCCATTTGTAATGAGAAAGTTGTGGAGTCCTTTATTTGCATCATGACACGCACTTATAGATAACATGTCAATAACTACACTAACAAGGCTTACCTAACCGTGTGTACTGAGAACATACTTCTTATGTGGATTGTTAGGTGCCAAAGATGTATTTAATCAGTGGGAGTTACCGTTTTCATATATGATAGACATGTTAAGGATTGTTATTTATTGTTGAATACATGCATATTGTGGATCACTCTTTGGCATTATGAGTGCACACTTGTTTGGTAATGATATAATGATGCGAGCCAATGGCTTAGTCTAGATATCATGTTTGAGGGGATCCATATTGGGAGTTATCGCCATGCTTTATGAATCTCCAATGTCTTGTTATGTATCATATTTGTATCCTATTGATATGATATGATGCATTATTGGTTTTATAGACATTTGTGGTTCTTGAGATTCTTGTGTATAGACATTATTGTTCAATGAGCACTTGTTGGTTTAATTATGTAGTCCAAGTGGGAGAATGTTAGAATATTTTATATGGACTGACATAATTATACGTTGCTCACGTAGTGTCGTGATTAGCATGTAAGGATAACTATATAATCGGTATTACATGCTATTACCATCGGGCCATAATGGGATGGACATAATATACTGACACGCTCGGGGCCCATGGACACACTCTCAATGTCTTTAGGCCAGCCCATTGGGCCAGGACAACTAATCCTCTCATTGGGTATCTAGGCCCAATAAGCCCATTATGTTTTATAAAAGGGGTTACACCTTTATTATGTGAGTGTGGACAATGGGTGTTTAGAGGAAAAGGAGAGAAAGAGAGTAGTGTTCATCTACACCCCAAGCACGCCTTTGATCTTTGATGTGTAGGTGGGTGAAATGTGATTAGCATAATCATGAAGAATGATGGTTCATAGACTTGATCACAAAGTTATGTAAAACTTCTTTTTCTTATTATGTTTGATGCCTTAAATAAGATGATTTCATTGTGCAATATTGAGCATGAATATGTTTGATCAATTCTTGATTATTGTTTGATGCTCAATTAATTTCAACATATATAACTCTCACTTTCCTCACATAATATTCGTACTAGAGAAAGAAAATGCTTTTATTATTATTATTATTGAATGAGAACACTTTTGGAGTGTTTGATACAATGAGCCAAAGTTCCAATGTATAGGCAAAGGAGTCAAGGATGGTAACTAAAATGTACAGAGCAACTGAAAATAGTTACAACAAAAAATAACTAAACCAGACAAGTTGATATCTCTAACACCCCCCTCAAAATGAAGTGGTGAGATTTTTGGACAATAGTTCTTTGCTATGAGTAGGTCATAAGGGCTTTGTGAGAATGTCGGCAACGTTTTACTGTGATGAAACTTTTCTGAGCTTCAGGCATCCATTTTAAACTTTATCTTGGATCATGTAGCAATCAATGTTCACATGCTTTGTTCATTCATGAAAAACTGGATTATTTAGAGATGTGAATGACTACAATGTTTTCACAAACAAGAAGTGTTGATCGGGTGTGTTGATTGTTGAAGTACTTTAAGAGAATAAGCATCCACATCATCTAACAACTAGCATTAACTCTATGAAATAGTGTTATTTTCCCTATTATTTGATTAGTTTAGTCAGCTTTAGGTTTATTTAATTTAATTTTTATTGTTAATTTGGTGTTTATAATAGAAACTTTAAAAAAAAGTATGAAGTTTAGAGTTGAGCAAATATTTTTCATTCAAGTTTCATATTGATTCGGTATGTGTTGCACAAGACTGGAACTTAAACTCTATTTTGGACTATGATCAATGTATTTTCTGAGAAAAATTCATGAAATAGAAGTTGTAGATCTCTTTCTCAGCTTTCTAAATCATATTATATCATCTCATTTGGAGCTTAGATAAAAATGTCATACAAGTTTTACTTAGAAAGGTCAAATTAGGAAAAATACTTTGGGCAAAAAGACTTTTGAGTGCCAGCGTGGGGTAGCGATTTAAACTTATTTAAAGGCTTTTTAAAGCCCATTTAGGGGAGAATTCAGAACTTTCACTAGAGTTATCATTTGAGATTAAATCTAAATGCGGAGAGCAAGTTCTTGGAGAGAAAAACACAAGAAAAGAGAGGATTTTGAAGATTGAAGATGGATCTACACACTAGTTTTATCTTTTCTTCTTTTTCTTCTTTATTTTATCTTGTTCTTTGAATTTATGGTACACAGCTTTTTTAAAAATACAATTTTTTTTACACTTTTTTAATTTTTAAAGTTTGTTGTTAGTTTGGTTCAATTTTTTACAAATTGGGCCTTAGTAATTTTTTTTTTAAAAATATAATCATGAAACATAAGTTTGTAGAAAATTAGAAAAGAAATGTGATTTTAATGCATTTCAAGAAACAAACTACAAAATTAATATACTAAAACACTTAAACATAAAGTCCAAAGTCCAATCACTTACTTATTATCTATTATCTAATGTCCAAAGTCCAAATTACAAACATAAAAATGTCAAAAGTCCCAAAATACAACCATAAAGCCCACAACTAGTTAACTACAACCATAATAAAGTCCATAACTCTACAACCATAAACATAAAGTCCATGAAAATATGACCACTCCTTCCTTCCTTTCAAAATTTAAATGTTCAAATAAAAAATTTAAAGAAAAGAACAACACACTAAGTAAAATAAGGCACGAATAAATTCTTACAAGAAATTCTTTCAATTCGTAGATTGTTGTGCAGTTGATGAGGCTGAAGACTGAACATTGACAGAGGATGAGGCTAGCCCAGCACTAGTAGGATCATCGGTCATCTCTACAAATATTATTAATATAAAAGATAAATATTAGATAATAAAACATTCACACACTTAAAATAAATATTTATAAGTTATAAGTTGCAAGTTAGGCCATGAAAATCCAAATAAAATGTAATAAATTACCAGACTCAAGATAGTCTGATGTTTGAAGTGCTTCTGTAACGTCCTGGATAACCAAGATCGTTACACTGTGTGTTTGAAATAGTGCAAGACTTGCTAATCAAGTCATTTAAATAAAAATGTGAATCTAATGACACAAATAGGATAGGTTTAAAAGATTTTGGTTATAAACGAATAATTTTCATTAAAAGAAATGTTTGGTACATGGGATCCCAAATCAGGGTTTAAATAACGTAATTACAGAATTTCCAAATCTTATAAATAATCAAGCCACTCCAATAGCAAAATACACGTTTTAGGTTTCCGTCCCTGTACAAACCCTCAACTGTGGCGGCCGTGCAGCTGACAATGTACACCTCGCCCCCAGAGCTCTCCAACCCATGGTTGAACCGTCTTACCCTTGCCTTTACTTGCACCACGTAGCACCCGTGAGCCAAGGCCCAGCAAGAAAACATAACATCGTAGTACAATCAATATCAACAACTATGTAGTTCACAGAGCATAACCAAATGATTTACAAGGCATTAATCAATTACCCAGCAAGCCATAGCATTCATTCAATCCAGGACATCAGTTAATAACCAATGATCTAGTTCCAGATATTCAACATATCATACACAAAAATTAGCAAAAGTATGCATGTCAAGCAACAACTAGGGTCAACGCTCGTAGGTCGCACCCTCTATTTAACCCACTGTCTTTGGCTCGCTCAGGCCAAGCCCAGTGCCCACCCCACTAACTCCGGCCTGCTTAAGCCAAGCTTAGTGATTATTAAGCTGTCCTCAGCTACCAGTGGCTGAGCCGTGCCCTATGCGCAAGTATTGATTTTGGCACTCCTAGGCCATTTATCACATGTCCCCGTGGCATAATACCACATCATGACATTCATACAATTATAGGGAACTCTTAGTCCCAACATGTTCACATGGTTTATCACAATCATATAACAGTACATACAAACATAGGGAACACTTAGTCCCATCCTATCCACATATACAGATGCAGTTTTCTTACCTTTAATTCTAAGTGCTTTGATGAAGAAAGACGACCCCCGAGCACGATCTTGCCCCGAGCCCAAGCGTATACCTAGTCACAATCATAATAAAGGATTCCATCAATAATTGTATAAGGGTTTCTGGATAGAGTTCTAGCCTCCGGGACATTGAATTCCACCAAACACGGTAGTGGGAGCGATCCCGAGCACCCTAGGTTAAGTTCCTGCGCTTAAAAACTCCCAAAAGGCCAAGAATACCCTTAAGGGCCGTGGCTCAAGCCTGCCATGCTGTGGCTTGCTCCCAACCAGAGGCCCCAGCCTCGCCCAAAAACAGACACGGGTCGCGGCCCTACACATCCCATGCCACGGCCCGCCCTCCTTCTCCAGCACCATCTGTTCTAGAGGGCCGCGACTCACCAAGAACTATGTCGCGGCTCGACCCCTTCGAACCCAGAAAAATACCACTTCCATCCACCAAATCTCAACCAAACTCACCAAAAATAATCCCAATAACATATTCTAATTATCACAACAGTTCAAGTATACTTCCAGCAGCAAAACCCATAGGAAAACTAGCCTAAGGACTCATCAAAATCACATTTTAATCCTTGAAATTCAGAAGCTCATAAACCTCCTAAAACATCCAGAAATTCATAGGATTCAAGGCTAACCATGTTTAAAAGCTTACCTTTTTCTGAAGAGCAAATCCACCTAGAAGTTGTTGAGATAATCCCCAAGTTCCCAGCAATAGAACCTAACAAGAATTCAGCTCAAATCCTCACCCAAAGCTTCAATTCAACTCTCAACATCAAAGACCAAAAAAAAAAAAAAAACGCTTAGAACTCATAACTTAAACATTAAAACCTTAATCCAAATCTTACCTCAAACTCTGCTTGAATCCACCATCAATTTTTGAGCTAATCTCCAATTCTAGAGCTCCAATTCTTGTGAACCTAGCCCAAAATTCCCTTGGTTCAATGGCTAGCTTAAGAGACTCCTTGAGAAGAGAGAGAGAGAAAAGAGGGAAGGGTCGGTTATGGCATTCTCTAAACACTTCTTTGCCTTTTGTCTTATCTAACTTAAGCCTCTTAGGTTAATCCCAAAGCTCGGGGTACCAAAAACATCCCCGAGGGCAAAATGGTAAATTTCCCCAGTATTCCCACCTAGGCTTCTTAACCTCAAATATATCTCCAATTATTTATTTCCATAACCCGATAACCCAAATAACTGTCTTATACCCCAAATACCCCTTGACTCGCCCCGAGTTGAGTATCGGGTCCCGTTGTGACTTTCCCGCTACTTGCTCCCTAGGATCGCCTCGTGCCGAAAGCTACAAACACATATATCCACATAATAATGTGGTCTCAATAGTTTATCACAAATAATCACATTTATGCCTTAATGGGCCAAAATTACAATTATACCCTTACCAACCAAACAGGGCCCGCATGCTTATCCAATACTCATAAACATGCATCTCACACCATTAATTCACATAACCTCCAATTATGCCCTCCTGGCACACTAATCAAGGCCCTTAAGCCTTATTAGTAATTTTGGGTCGTTACAACTATCCCCTCCTTATAATAATTTCGTCCTCGAAATTTACTCGAACACATCAGATAGTAGACCTCATACCTCTGACTATAATTCCCAAGGTCCAACGTCTTTACTCTTAATCTTCAATAACACCCAAACGTGAGTAACAATCTTGTTCCACAAGATCTTGTCTGATAACTATACTTTCTTTAACTTTTGCTTGCACATCAGATCTGCAGAAATTCTAGAGTCTGTTTAGTTCACAATGACCGTTTCATTGTCTGATACCAGAAATACTTATGCGTCATCACCCCTACCAGGGTGAGATCAGCTTATAGGCTCTCGGCCTAATCCTTGGTATAACCTCAGAATTCCTGTTGAATCGGGAATCAGAACTCCCCTTTCTTTCCCTGAATCACATACTTTTCCTTGTCTGCACTTACTTGGAGAGATACAAATCTCCCATCCTGGAACTTTGTATTCCAAATTTACAAGTTCTTATGTCTTTTCAGAAAGGCAGACACTCCTGCCTCAAGAATTCCAACAACCTCTTTAATATTTTCCTGAACCAATACTAAACCATAGTAACCACTATCTTTCATTTCTCTACTCTTCATAGCACTCTTTACTTTTTATCTTATCAAGTCTTATGCCGTGTCATCTTAGTTGTACTTCAACATTCATCACCGTGACTGTCTCATCAAAGATTACACTTTCCTTAGTATCCCAAATGTTTACACATTCTACGCCTAATCCCTTGGCATAATTGTTAAACCCTCAGATTTTTATCCTATCTGTAATCAATCAGTAATTTCAGATTCCCACTATATTCTCTTCATTCTCTAATTCCTTTCCAAAACTTAGAAAACTATAGGGTCTTAACTTAGCATTATCAATGCCCTGTCCCATTACCTTACTTAAAGTCTAATGTGGTCCATTCCTATGACCCACCACCAAGTCACTTTACCTTTCAATATTCAAGCACACTAAATTCTGTCACCCACTCAAACTTCCCGGTACAACATACCCTAGGAGGTAGAACGATATCCATTTAGAATTCCCATCTCCACGCCAAATTCCCATCGGATCATTCATCCGATTCTGGTACCCTAACCTGTAATACCTTGACAGGGTTCTTCCCTGCTTCCACCAAAACCATCACTTTGGATTCCATTGTCCAAAGGAATACGTACCTGTTCATCACCACACACTGTGGATATACCAAACTCAATCGTTACCTTGTCCAGTCTGTTATAATCTGTGACGTTCTTTTTAACTAACACACACCTCCCAAGTAAGAGATCTGCTTCCAAATAAATCTTTCCCTCGTACAGTCGAGGATTTCTAACATCAAGCATTCATCCATTACATTTCACCAAATCTCAGTCTCAAGGTTATCTTCCTTACAAAAAACCAAACGCTCAATACCTTACGCTATGCATATACTGCCTACTTATCGTTCCATGTGTATATCATCCAGGTTCCCATTCTTTTACCTCCTGCGAGGCTCGATCCATCCGCTCGCCAATCTGAGCCTGGGCGTGCCCCAACCTGTGACGCACCCCTCACAATTTCATATCTTTATCAAAAGTTAGGTCCTTTATGCTACCCTTCTACATCCAACCATAACATGCATATTCCTACATCACAAAGCGCTAATCAATTCTTCTGAACTTCTGATTTGACACTATCCATTCGGTCTAACTTCAAGTTTTACTGTCCCTCTAATCTCTAGTGTAGCTGTCTGCGAAGATACTATGTAGTAGATGACGCGTTTGCCAATCTTATTATGCTCCCTATCCTTCAGACATTCTTCAGTAGCTTCTCTGTGGCTTCAGATCAAGTCTCTTCATACTTGTCCCCTCTTCTTCTTGTAGCACTATTCTGAATACCCCTGGCGAGACCAAACTGACACTTCATGGAGCCTTACCTGTGACCCTACTTCCTTAGTACTAACATCATCAGCGTAGTAGACGTTCGCTTTCCACTTTTGACTGAAGAGTAGTCCAACATACCGCTAATAAACCTGAAGGAGACTTGTCCATACCATTCTTATATCTTCTGCTTGATGAACCTTCCTGTGTTGCTGAAGCTTGAACCAGTTAAGAACCTTTGTTACCAGTTTATCCTCGGCACAAGTAGTAACTCCTGAAATGTCTCTTTCCTTGATCTCCAGCTGGTAATAACCAGATCGTAGATCAATTCCTGAAGACATTGTCTCGCCTTGTAACCAGGCATTAAACTCTTCATCCTTAACAGACGTTGCCAACATTTCCCACAGTATGATACTCTGTTTGATTCACCTTGAGGTCAAACCTCTTCGACTGTTTCAGTAATTCTTTCTATCAAACTGTTACCATCTTCCACAATGTCCCTGATACCGAACCTACCTGTAGCCCGACCCTGATGCATACCCAATCTTTCTTTGTTTACCCACCTGAATCCCTACTGATCAGCTTAGTTTCCATTCAGCCCATTTAACGTACTCCAAGTGATATTCCCTACAATCCATGGTTGTCTCTTAACAATTTAACCCTCACTACGAACTCCTTTGTTACTTGTATCCCAATTCCTCTTCCAGAAGTTTCCAATTCCTCCTCAACAAATACTAATATCTTCAGCCCCTCGCACAGTACCCTTGAGGCATACTCTCTATGTTTGAATATTTCCTGGGACATTCTCAACACCGAACTCTTCCAGCTCATTATATAACAAAAAATGTGAACTATCCAGTCAACTGATCATCTCTGAGGAACTAGCCTCGGGCTTCGAACGTAACAAGGCATCCCAGTCTTCCATTCCCTAATCATGGGAAATCCATCCTAACTTATCAAATCATTCCATGTAGAAGTTGTGCCTTCACCTGACATCTTCCCAGGTGGCGTCCCCTGCCTCTGATGCATACTAAATAACCTTACTAGTTCCCCATCACTGTCCTGGCGGCTATCTTGTAACCCAGACCCTTTCATGTCGAAACCAGGAGCCATAGAACTACCTGGGGTTCTTCTACCTCAATTACCGAGAATCTGTCCTTTTTCACCAATGGAAGTACTGTCTTTTGCATTTCTTTCCCTACGTCATTCATGCTCTACACCTCATTCCACAGATTTCAAATAACATGGCCCTTCCTGATGCCTAAAAACAAACAAAGATCTCATACATTGGTGCGACCCTGACATTCTGGCCCCTCCCAAAGTTTGATCCTTAACTAGGTCATCATTCCCAGCTACACCCTCCTGCACCAATTCCCAAAATGAATTACCCAACTCATAGAACTCATTGACATATAATGTCGTTACCTTATCATTCCAAATCAAGCTTATAAGCTTATTAGTCTCCATAGCTCAAACTATGTCTTTATAACCTCTTTTATCAAATCATCATCTGAGTTCCTTCCAACCCATCATGCCAATATCTCAGTCTGAATACCATTTCCTGGCATCCTTCTACAACAAATACTTAGTGCAACTCCTTATTTATGACCTCTCATCTACATATAACCAAGGATGTAATTAGCTTTGCCCATCCACTGACCACTCCTTAGGCAACCCAAACTTTCCTCAAAACTGGAGAATAACGCCTCTTAAGCCTTCCATAAAGTACTCTTATCTATCTGTATCTTTATATTAAACCAACATCGATAACCTTACTGTCAAAATATACAAAGCAACTCATTCTCTAGAAAAGGCTGCTGCTCTACCATTTAGTCTCAGCTATTAAACCACACTGTTTACTCACATGCTAGCGAACATCTATGCGACTTTCAGGGGCAGATGGAGGTTTCCAACCCCGACTATCATCTGCAACCCCCTGGAATACAATGGTAGGTCTACTTAACCATTCTGGACGCAAACAATTTGGATTCATCCGCCACTGCTGACTAAACTCCTTAGCCTTGAGGTTCACACTCCGAACCAAACCACAACCAGGTCCAAATAACCACAATATTCATGTACACATTAAGCATAATCCACAATTCTACGCATTTAGCTACCAAATTTATTACTACCACGTATATTCACACTCTATCATGCTTCCTACAAGTAAATAAACAAGTATAACATATAAATTCAATTCAAGTAGTTAACCACATACACTCAGTATGCAAACCATTATCCAAGTATTCATTCACATGCAATAGCAATGCTGATCAGCACGCCTCAATCTCATCACACAATAGTCAAGGGCCAGGCCCTATCAGTTTCTCATGCTCCCTATAGTCATACAACATAATACGTTCATATTTCAATTAAGAACTTAAGCATATAGTCTCATATATTCAATTATAGAACCCTGAGAAGAGCTTGTCTTTAGCGGCGAGTGTACATGTCCAGCCTATCTTCAGGAACCCTTAAACCTAGGATGCTCTGATACCAAGTTGTAACGCCCTAGATAACCAAGACCGTTACACTGTGTGTTTGAAATAGTGCGAGACTTACTAATCAAGTCATTTAAATAAAAATGTGAATCTAATGACACAAACAGGATAAGTTTAAAAGATTTTGGTTATAAATGAATAATTTTCATTAAAAGAAATGTTTGGTACATGGGATCCCAAATCAGGGTTTAAATAACGTAATTACAGAATTTCCAAATCTTATAAATAATCAAGCCACTCCAATGGCAAAATACACGTTTTAGGTTTCTGTCCCTATACAAACCCTCGACTATGGCAGCCGGGCAGCTGACAATGTACACCTCGCCCCCAGAGCTCTCCAACCCATGGTTGAACCATCTTACCCTTGCCTTTACCTGCACCACGTAGCACCCATGAGCCAAGGCCCAGCAAAAAAACATAACATCGTAGTACAATCAATATCAACAACTATGTAGTTCACTGTGCTATATTATTTCATATAATATAATGTTAGATTAAATAATGTGACAAAATGTGATTTGTCACACCTTGTAACATATTATTGAGAGTCACAAAAATTGGACACATGTGTGTGCCCAAATGTGACATATTTTGGAGTTACAAATTTGTAATTCCCAAATATTACCCAATAATGTGTATATTATATGTTACACATTTGAGATTGGATTTCACAAAGCCATGATGAAATATGGTTGTTGGAGACATGTTTTTAACTCCCAATATGTGTTTGGAGGTTACAAAATCATGTGGGAAAGGATTTTGAACGTTTTGGAAAAATAACCTTTTTGTGCTGAAAATGGCCTGTGGCCAGGGGACAGAAGCCAGTGGCCGCGGCCACTGAAAAGTCCTAGCCGCGGCGAGAGAGGCTGGTAGCCTGTATGATTTTTCAGTTTTTTCCAAATTGAACGGTTCTAACATCCCAAATAACTCCCAAATCTCCATTTTAATTCCATAAACATCCAATTAAACATTGGTAATAGCCATGGGGGTTGGTGTAATTTGAAATTCAAAGGGGTATCTCAAACTCTATAAATAGGAGTCTAATGCTCACTTGTAAGACACACCATTTTCCATCCACAAAGCACTTGGCTGGAAAATACACCATAGAGGCTTGATAATTCCAGAGAGTTATTTCCTAGAGAGATCCCTTAGTGCTTAGATAATAGGGGGAATTAAGCTTTTGGACAAAGGTTTTGAATCTTGTTCAAGTTGGTGATCCCCACTGCTCTACACTTTGGTTGTGTGAGAGTTTGTTTTTTCCATTGGTCTTTTCATTCTGTTGTTCTTCTTGTATTATTAGTGTATTGAGTTTGTAATCCTCTTCTCTATTTCTATTTACATATTCATTGGTATCTTTTGTTTTAGGGTTTTAGATCTTATAATTCTCTTCCTTCTCTTATTTCTATTTGCTTGTATTTTGAGCAATTGAGTTGTAATATTTATTTAATCAATTACCTTGTCTATTGTATTCTTTGCATAGAGTTGTATTTTGGTTTTTCCATATTTCCATTGAGCAATAAAATATATTATCTAACAATCAAAAGCTTATCTTTCTTTTCAATGGAAGGAGAAACCATAGAGATCTTATGAGGATCCAACTTTGAAAAGATGGTAAGATAAGGTAATGTTTTTCTTTGTTTTCTTAGAAGATCTAATAGTTTTCTTATAGTGATAGAAATGAGAAGAAGAAAAGTTTATAAATGAGATTCATTGTTTTCTAATCTCCTTTCTTTTTTAGTGGTTAGATTAGAAGATAATTCAATATCTTGAGTTTTTTATTGGGTAATATGCTAGCATGTCATAGAATTGTCTTATTTTGTGTTAATGGGAAATTATTAGAATGACAATTTTATGAGTTTTATATGACATGCCTATATATTAATTTTGTGAATCAATAGAAATGTGAAATCATATGTGTATGATATTTGTAATTCAGTTTTCATATTAATAAAGAGCCATATTAGTATGATATTAGTCATGTATGTTGACAACAATGTGAGATTATATTTCAAATATTTGTGAGATGATAATATGTTTTATCTTATATCATTATATTGTAATAAGTTACCATTTATTTGGCGAATAAAGTGTATTATTTGGAAATTAAAATTCTCATTTAAAGTGTTGAGCATCTCAATTATGAGATAAGAAAAGATGAACCTAAGGGGGTTACATCTTTTGATAAGTGTCTTTCCATTGCAAGAAAAATGGATCAAAGTGGATTCAAAATTATGGGATGACATATTGACTCAATAGACTTATAGTCTAGAGTGTGGTCAAATGAAATATATTTGAGAATTATTTAGTGACAATAATTCTTAAATATTCAATGAGGAAACATTTCAAAATTGGAGAAGCAATTTGAATCTTTACAGAAATTGTGAATAAAAGAGAACTTTATTCATTTTGGTTAAAGATGGTGAAATGTTTAAATTAATCTCAATAAGGAGATAATTTTAAACAAAAACATAAGAAATCAAAGTGTTTAAATAAATCAATGAGGGTTTATTTTCTTTGATTTAATGTGTTTAAAAAATTGATATTTTCATTTTGATTTTGATGAGAAAATCAATGGATGTCAAATTGATGTTTTCAAAAGAATCTCAAAGAGACTCTTAAGAAATACATACACAAAAGTTGTTTAAGTGATTTTGAGATTATTTAGACAATTAAAAATGAAAATTTGTGATTATTTGTTTGAGAAATTCTCACATTACACTTGTGTTCACATTTTATTTTGTGAAATACATAAAAGAAAGAAACTAAGTAAAAGTTTCTTTGAAAGGAGTGTGTCTTGCTTTAGCAAGTAAATAAATCAAGATAAGCATTGATGTTTTATCTTGAGAGTTTATCATGTGACATAGAGGACTCATGATGAACTTTGAAAATCATAGGTCTAGATTTATCTTGGAGGATAAAAGACTTAATAGAAATGAAGAGATTTCTATTTTAAAGTGATATTTTATTATCACTAGGTGAGAAATGTGGGGGTGATGCTCCAAAATTAATCAATATATTTTGTTGAAAATAATTGATTAATTTGGTCATCATATCAAATAGGTGATTTGGAATTTCACATTCTAAATCACATTGGCTATATGTGTATAGAACAGACAAATCTAGACATGTTTGGTGTCTAAAGTCATTGTTTGTAATATTTTGATTCAAGTAGGAATCAATTTAAAACATAAAGGAGCATTTTAGAAACAAAGAGGTTTCTATAATTAATATTCAAATGTTTATCTTGGATATTAAACTATAAAATAGTGGGGGTGTTGACTATAGTCAAAATCACTATTTTAAAGAGGTAACTATTTTAATCAACCTATAGCTAGCAACAAAGTTTGAATAAAATAATGAGAATGTCTAAGTATTCATACATGAGAAAAATTATTCAAATAGAATCATTTCTACATCTCAAGGGATGAGACTTAGACTCCCTAAAGAGATTCATGGTTGATGGTAACATATCTTAATACCAGTCACCAAACTAGTATTAAGTTCAATAGGTAATAACAAGTCAATCAAGTGAATAGTAGTAGTACTCAAATTTTGTCCCATATGAGATATGAGTACTAGTGTGTTACCAAAATGAGGGTTAAAACCGAAAGATTTTTTTAATAGAACTCAGTCTTGAAAAGACAAGTATTTTAGGGTAACAAAATACTGTAAGAGTTCTACCTATATAAACCTAGGGGTAGTGCTGCCCCTCATGAGAATTTGGAGTGATTCTCAAGAAAAGTCTATGAATGGAATGTGCACATGGCCATTAACGGTGAAAAAGCGAGATATTGAGGTCTCAAGTGAACATAGGAAAGGTATGTGTGTTATCACCGGTTTGTTATTAAGGGATAGTGGTTCAATGCTTTGGCAACCAAAATTTCAACAAACTTTGTGGTAATTACACTAAGGTAAAATTCAAGTCGAAAGACATTTTACTTTATGCACCAATGCAAAGGTTTCTATAGAGAGTGACTATTTAATCAAGTGGGGGAATATTATATTTTAATATAATGCTTGATTGATTAAATAAGTGTTACAAAAAGTGATTATTTAATCTAGTGGGGGAATGCTATATTATTTCATATAATATAATGTTAGATTAAATAATGTGACAAAATGTGATTTGTCACACCTTGTAACATATTATTGAGAGTCACAAAAATTGGACACATGTGTGTGCCCAAATGTGACATATTTTGGAGTTACAAAATCAGTTACAAATTTGTAACTTCCAAATATTACCCAATAATGTGTATATTATATGTTACACATTTCAGATTGGATTTCACAAAGCCATGATGAAATATGGCTGTTGGAGACATGTTTTTAACTCCCAATAGGTGTTTGGAGGTTACAAAATCATGTGGGAAAGGATTTTGGACGTTTTGGAAAAATAACCTTTTTGTGCTGAAAATGGCCTATGGCCGGGGGACAGAAGCCAGTGGCCGCGGCCACTGAAAAGTCCTGGCCGCGGCGAGAGAGGCTGGTAGCTTGTATGATTTTTCAGTTTTTTCCAAATTGAACGGTTCTAACATCCCAAATAACTCCCAAATCTCCATTTTAATTCCATAAACATCCAATTAAACATTGGTAATAGCCATGGGGGTTGGTGTAATTTGAAATTCAAAGGGGTATCTCAAACTCTATAAATAGGAGCCTAATGCTCACTTGTAAGACACACCATTTTCCATCCACAAAGCACTTGGCTGGAAAATACACCATAGAGGCTTGATAATTCCAGAGAGTTATTTCCTAGAGAGATCCCTTAGTGCTTAGAGAATAGGGGGAATTAAGTTTTTGGACAAAGGTTTTGAACCTTGTTCAAGTTGGTGATCCCCACTGCTCTACACTTTGGTTGTGTGAGAGTTTGTTTTTTCCATTGGTCTTTTCATTCTGTTGTTCTTCTTGTATTATTAGTGTATTGAGTTTGTAATCCTCTTCTCTATTTCTATTTACATATTCATTGGTATCTTTTGTTTTAGGGTTTTAGATCTTATAATTCTCTTCCTTCTCTTATTTCTATTTACTTGTATTTTGAGCAATTGAGTTGTAATATTTATTTAATCAATTACCTTGTCTATTGTATTCTTTGCATAGAGTTGTATTTTGATTTTTACAGATTTTCATTGAGCAATAAAATATATTATCTAACACACAGAGCATAACCAAATGATTTACAAGGCATTAATCAATTACCCAGCAAGCGATAACATTCATTCAATCCAGGACATTAGTTAATAACCAATGATCTAGTTCCAGATATTCACCATATCATACATAACAATTAACAAAAGTATGCATGTCAAGCAACAACTAGGGTCAACGCCCGTAGGCCGCACCCTCTATTTAACCCACTGTCTTTAGCTCGCTTAGGTCAAGCCCAGTGCTCACCCCACTAACTCCGGTCCGCTTAAGCCGAGCTTAGTGATTATTAAGCTGTCCTCAACTACCAGTGGCTGAGCCGTGCCCTGTGCGCAAGTATTGATTTTGGCACTCCTAGGCCATTTATCACATGTCCCTGTGGCATAATACCACCTCATGGCATTCATACAATTATAGGGAACTCTTAGTCCCAACATGTTCACATGGTTTATCACAATCATATAACAGTGCATACAAACATAGGGAACACTTAGTTCCATCCTATCCACATATACAGGTGCAGTTTTCTTACCTTTAATTCCAAGTGCTTTGATGAAGAAAGACGACCCCCGAGCACGATCCTGCCCCGAGCCCAAGCGTATACCTAGTCACAATCATAATAAAGGATTCCATCAATAATTGTATAAGGGTTTCTGGATAGAGTTCTAGCCTCCGGGACATTGAATTCCACCAAACACGGTAGTGGGATCGATCCCGAGCACCCTAGGTTAAGTTCCTGCGCTTAAAAACTCCAAAAAGGCCAAGAATGCCCTTAAGGGCCACGGCTTGCTCCCAACCAGAGGCCCTAGCCTCGCCCAAAAACAGACACGGGTCGCAGCCCTACACACCCCATACCGCGGCCCACCCTCTTTCTTCAGCACCATCGGTTCTAGAGGGCCGCGACTCACCAAGAACTATGTCGTGGCCCGACCCCTTCGAACCCATAAAAATACCACTTCCATCCACCAAATCTCAACCAAGCTCACCCAAAATCATCCCAATAACATATTCTAATTATCACAGCATTCAAGTTTACTTCCAGCAGCAAAACCCATAGGAAAACTAGCCTAAGGACTCATCAAAATCACATTTTAATCCTTGAAATTCAGAAGCTCATAAACCTCCTAAAACATCCAAAAATTCATAGGATTCAAGGTTAACCATGGTTAAAAGCTTACCTTTTTCTGAAGAGCAAATCCACCTAGAAGTTGTAGAGTTAATCCCTATGTTCCCAGCAATAGAACCTAACAAGAATTCAACTCAAATCCTCACCCAAAGCTTCAATTCAACTCTCAACATCAAAGACCAAAAAAGAAATGCTTAGAACTCAGAACTTAAACATTAAACCTTAATCCAAATCTTACCTCAATCCAAATCTTACCTCAAACTCTGCTTGAATCCACCATCAATTTTTGAGCTAATCTCCAATTCTAGAGCTCCAATTCTTGTGAACCTAGCCCAAAATTCCCTTGGTTCAATGGCTAGCTTAAGAGACTCCTTGAGAAGAGAGAGAGAGAAAAGATGGAAGGGTTAGTTATGGCATTCTCTAAACACTTCTTTGCCTTTTGTCTTATCTAACTTAAGCCTCTTAGGTTAATCCCAAAGCTCGGGGTACCAAAAACATCCCCGAGGGCAAAATGGTAAATTTCCCCAGTATTCCCACCTAGGCTTCTTAACCTCAAATATATTTCCAATTATTTATTTCCATAACCCGATAACCCAAATAACTGTCTTATACCCCAAATACCCCTTGACTCGCCCCGAGTTGAGTATCAGGTCCCGTTGTGACTTTCCCGCTACTTGCTCCCTAGGATCGCCTCGTGCCAAAAGCTGCAAACACATATATCCACATAAGAATGTGGTCTCAATAGTTCATCACAAATAATCACGTTTATGCCTTAATGGGCCAAAATTACAATTATACCATTACCAACCAAACAGGGCCCGCATGCTTATCCAATACTCATAAACATGCATCTCACACCATTAATTCACATAACCTCCAATTATGCCCTCCTGGCACACTAATCAAGGCCCTTAAGCCTTATTAGTAATTTTGGGTCGTTATAGATTCTTCTTCATCCATATAGTCTCAAACAATGATGGGTTGATATGATCTGCTCAACCAGTTATTGAGACAAATTAATGCTTCGACCATCCTTGGGCTTAGTGAGCTTCTAAAAGGATCTAAAATTCGACCTCCTATAGAAAATGCTGCCTCAGAAGCAACAGTGGTAATCAATATAGCTAACACATCACAAGCCGTGAGTGATAAGATCTTGTAGTTGCATCCACTACTAGCCCACCATCCCAAAACATTAAAATTCTCACTTGGTCGCTCAAGTTCCTCTTCCAAATATTTATCGACCTTATTTTTTGTTATTCCATCATCCTTCTCCAATCTCCGTGCCACAAACTCATCATGCAAATTACGTAACTTCTTGGCAATAGGTCGGCCACTAACAGGCATGACGAGCATGGATGAAACACTAACAATAGAATAAGACTACAACTGAGTCATAGATGTTGATGGATGAAGACTTGATGTTGTCTCAGTATATTGATCAAAAATTGCCCGTATTTTCTTCTCTACCCTTTTCACCATCTCTTTGCACGTCATCTCATCATAAGTTGCACTAAAGCAATGAATGAGATAGTCAAGCTTGTATCTTGGGTCAAGGACCAAGGCAATCAGAAGTGCCTCATTGAAATTATCAAGCTTTCCCCAATACTTTACATACGTTAGTTTCATGCTCATTGCCATTATCCTCAATAACTCATGCTCATCATCGTCAGCTGCTAAGTCATACAACTCTTGTTGCATATTGCAGATCTCAATGAATTACTTATTAGCAGTAACATAAGTAGACCCACTAAACTTTAATGTTATTTCGTAAAAAAGTCTCCAAAACCTCAAAAATACTAGAGCATTATCCCGATCAACATCAATGGGGGGCCACTCCTTTGGTTTTCCATCTTTGTCAACCTCATCAAAATATTTCATATAATTAGCATCTGATTGCATCTTGTCAAATTCCTTTCGAAATTTCATTGCACAATTGAGAATTAGATATGTGGAGTTCCACCTTGTTGGGACATCTAAACATAGAATCCATTTACATTCAATCATTTCCTTCATCACATGCTCCTTAAAAAAATTAGCCTAGAAGGAGAAGACCTAACGAACCTCACAACATTTCTAATTGCTTCAATCGACCCATGTTTTTCCTTCAACCTTTCAGTGACAATTAGGTTCACTATATGAGCGCAACACCTCATATGTAAAAACTTTCCATCCAAAATTAGTCTCTTCTCTTTCTCCTTGAACTTCCTCTTCAAGTATCTAATGAAAACATCATTAGAGGAAGCATTGTCTACCGTAATGGTAAAAAACTTAGAGATGCCCCATTCTAAAAGACATAACTCAATCTCATTGCCAATGGTTTCCTTTATGATCTACCACTTGGCAAAGATTGATAATTCTTTTTTTATACTCCCAAGCATTATCAATCCAATGAGCAGTGATGACCATGTAATTCAAATTTTGAATGGAAGTCCAAGTATTGGTAGTAATCGATATCCTCTCACGGTTCAAAATATTTTTCAATGTCACCTTCTCCTCCTTATATAACTTCAATACATCCCTAGAAACAGTCATTCGAGAAGGGATCTAAATAGGTTGGAGTGTTTTGACAAATCTTTTGAACCCTTCACCCTTGACATGTCTAAATGGCAACTCATCCAACATAATATATTGTGTGAGGGCTACCCTACAAGCTTCCTTGTTATAAGCTACCGCTACTAAGCTTGTTTCCCCATCTTTCCCTCCCTTTACATGCTAAAAACTTAAAGTCTTTTGTTTCTACTCATAAATCTTAAACAGACTTAGCTCGCATACTTTCTTAAAATGGTTCCACAAATGAGTAGTCCCATGTTTTCTAGTGTCACACAAGAAGTAAGACCCATAATAATTACATATACACTTGAGGGAGGAGGCTGTTCGTTAGGATCTGTCGGGGGTGGAGGAGGATCTTCCTTAGTAAAATGATCCCAAATGGATGACCATTTTCCCTTTGTTTTCCCAGTACTAGCACTAGGGATGAGAAGTCTACCCCTCTTTCTAGCCCTAGTTTTTCTACCCTTTTCAGTTGGAGTAGGAGGAGTAGGGTTTTCAGTCTGAGTGAGAGGTGGTTGATCTTGATCATCTATCGGAGGAAGAGTTTCATCTACCTCATAATAAAACTATAAGCCTATAATCTACTACAACAAAGCAGCACACAAGCCTATAATCCACTACAACAAAGCAACACACACGCCTATAATAATCCACTACAACAGAGCAGTACACATAAGCCTATAATTCACTACAATAAGGTAGCACACAATAATGAACAAACCTAATATCCACTACAACAGGGAGCACACATTCAGAGAAACCTATATATTATAATCCAATATAGCAAAGATAATAGATTTACCTCAAGCTTCAAAGTAGAAACACTAACTTTAGTTTAGACTAGTTTGATTTTGCTCCAAATCCAATATGTAAATCAACAAAAATAAAAATTGTCAATTTCTCAATAAATAAGCAAAAGATCCCATTTAAAACACTTCCCTGAGGAATCCATAACAGGTTTAAGAAGTTTGTGATCCAAGAGATCCCTTTAACTTTATACATTAAAATCTTAAATGTGCACTTATTTCGAAAATCACAAAGGAAAAAAAAACTAAAAAACTAAGTCAAATCCTTACATTACCTCACTTGAGGTCAATTTGAAACATATGATTATAAAACATCGTTATTTTCTACTGTTTTTCCAACAAGGAAAATCTTATAAATAGCCAAACATTATTCAACAAAAGGTTCAACATCTTAAAAAGGGATACATAACCATAACTTCAGTTATTGATTGTCCAATCATATGAGCCAATTTTAAAAGTAAAAACTTGTGATGTTTCTTAATGATATTATAATATGATGGGAAAAATAACACCCACGTCGTGATCAAATAAGAAATACAAAAAAGCGTACATGATTATGGGTGAATGAAATCCTAAAGAGGCAGGGAGAACCACCCAAAAATTTGGAGGAATACATTTTGATCATGCCCTTTTCTGATGGTTCTAACCCAGTGGCTTCAAAGCAGCTGTTTTGATAACAGGATTTGACCAAATAATTCTCAGTTCTAACTGCTAATTTTTTTTACCAAATGCATATACTTTAACAGCTCCATCCAATGAAAAATCAACAAATTTAAAATCCCAGCGATCAGACTAAGAACACATACACCCTGATATTATATATATATGTATATATATTCAATATAAATCAAGCTTCAAATTACAGACAAAAAAACAACCTTCAACTTCAAGAACACGCTTGCCACAGTCATATAAACATACACACAAAGATTGAATACCCAAACAAAATGGAAGAAGAAAACTACCTTTAAATTACCTATTGGGTTCGACTTTGGCTGCCTACGTGGCGTGAAGGGTTACTGGAGACGGAGACCACAGAAGAAGGGTCGCTTTGTTGTCGGCGTCGGAAGGAAGGAAGAGCACCATTTCCGAGAGAGAAGAAGGGGAGAGTAGAGTGGATCCGGGCTGGGGGACACGGGACCAAAGACGAGAGAGATGACTTCAAGAGGAGGCATTTTTGGTTGGGGAGAATCGACGCCGAGGAGGAGGGCGGTGTGGTGGCCTTGGGCGGAGGGCGTTATGATTGTGGAGGCCACCGATGGGTCGGGCTCGGGTGGCTACAGATCAGAGACAGAGAGAGAAAGAGTTGGGGCTTTGGGATTTTTAAAAAAAAATGAATAGTAGGGTTTTTTAATGCAACCTGGGTTTTTTTAATGTTATTCGGGTTTCAGGTTAAACCCGAACCCGTGAAACCAAATATATAAAACCCAAACCTGACCCGAGACATGTCGGGTTCGGACCAAATTTAACCCGAATTCGACGAGTTTTGTAAAAAATTGGGTTTTTGGGTTGGGCGGGTTTACGGGTCAAATGTTCACCCCTAGTGGATGATTGCTCATATTCACCCATTGCAAGGACTAGTTTTATAAAAATTTCTTCATGTTTGACTTTAAAAGATGTTTTACATGTTCCTAATTTGTCTCGTAATTTACTATATGTCAGTAAATTAACTCTTAACCAACATTATTGTGTCATTTTTCCCCTTCTCACTATGAATTTCAGGACTTGGCCTTGGGGAAGAAGATTGACAGTGCTAAATCAAGTGGTGGATGTAACGACCCAAAATCACTAATATGGCTTAAGGGCCTTGATTAGTGTGCCGGGAGGGCATAGTTGTTTTATGTGTGAGTTTATTGATTTAATGCATGATTATATGATAAGCATGCTTGAATGGTTATGTCAATGTTAAGGTGATCATATGTTATATTTGTGAGAACCACATTATTATGTGGGTAAATCTGCAGCATGCGACTTGAGGCTATCCTTGGAAGCTAGTTAGCGGGAAAGTCACAACGGGGCTTAATAGTTGACATTGGGAAGGTCAAGGGATATTTCAGGTATTGGATGGTTATTTAGGTTATCGGGTTATGGAAATAAATAATTGGAGATATATTTGAGGTTAGGAAGTCTAGGTGGGAATATTGGGGAATTTTACTATTTTGCCCTCGGGGAAGTTTCTGGTACCCTGAGCCTTGGGATTAACTTAATCACTTAAGGATAGACTAAAGAAACTTTAGGAAACAGTAGAACATAAGTAAACCGACCCTTCCTTATTTCTCCCTTTTCTCTCTCAAAGAAAACCACAGAAAAACTTAGAGGAACTTGACTGGAATTCAGAGGATTAAAGCTGGGATTTAGAAGATTAGCTCAAGGATTAACTAAGGATTCAATCAAGAACTGAGAATTGAAGCTTGGAAATTGGGAGTTAGCTCAGAGATCTTTTAGAAAGTTGGTCCATCAGAGAAGGTGCTAAGCTAGGGCTCGGGGATCGGATCGTGCTCAAGAGGCATCGCTCGTAGTCCGTGCACGTTGGAGCTAAAGGTTGAAAACTGCACCCGATTGTGGATTTATAATGGGACTAAGGGTTCCCTATTTTGGTATGCTTTGAAAGGATGGTATTATGCCATGTAAATAGTAAACCAACGGCCTAAGAGTGCCAAAGTTTACATTAGTGCACAGGGCGCGGCTTAGCCACTGGTAGCTGAGGACAGCTTATGATTCACTGAGCTCGGTTTAAGCGGGCCGGAGTCAGTGAGGTAAACAGAGGGTGTGACCTAAGGTGTCGACCCTGATTATTATGTGATTTGCTTGTTATTATTGATTGGTGGATTGTTATGTTGTATAGCTAGGTTATGATTATCTGATTCTTTGGTTGAATCTTCATGCTTTGTGATTACTGTGGTTTGTTAGGTGTATGAACATGCTTAACAGGGTATCTAAATGTTATTATTGCTTGCTATGTAATACGATATGTTTTCTTGCTGGGCCTTGGCTCACGGGTGCTCCGTGGTGCAGGTAAAGGCAAGGGAAAGCTTGATCAACCCTAATTTTGAGAGCTCTGAGAGCAGAATGTACATGATCAGCTGCTCAGCCGCCACGGTTGATGGGAAAACAGGAACAGGAGAACTAGAAACGTCTGTTTTGCCTTAGATTGGCTAATGGTTGTTTAAACTTTGGAAATTTTGTAAACTGACTTTTGAATGCTGTTCCTTTTTGGGATCCCAGGTGTAAAAAATGTTTAGTTATATAAAATGTACATTTTAAGACCAAAACCTTTTAACCCTAGCACATTAATGGTTTCTGTAACGCCCTGGATAGCCAAGACCACTACACTGTGTACTTGTAAAGGTGCAGGACTTGCTAATCAAGTCATTAATTAAAAAATATGTCACTAAACATGTATGAGCTAGAGTTAAAAAGGGCTTTGGTCTCAAAAGTTTCACTTTATATAATTAGGCAGTGTAATACATGGGATCCCAAAAAGAAATAGAGTTTAAAAGTTGGTTTACAGAATTTCCCAAAATACAGGCAACCCTCAGCCATACTAAGGCAAAATAGACATTTTTGGTTCTTGCGTCCCAGCCTAAACCCCAACCGTGGCGGCTGAGCAGCTGGTCATGTACATTCGGCCCGCAGAGCTCTCCAAGTCAGGGCTGATCAAGCTTGCCCTTGCCTTTACTTGCACCACTTAGCACCCGTGAGCCAAGGCCCAACAAGAAAACATAATGTGCAACACTAACGATAATAAAAAATAGTCAATTCTTTAAGCACGATCATCTATCAAATAATCCACAATAACCATTCAGCATATACTTAAAATCAAGGATATAACCAATCACAGATAACATTCAAGTCTCATAATAACCAGGTCACATTATAATTAGGGCCGACAACTTAGGCCGCACCCTCTGTTTGCCCCACTGACTCCGACCCGCTTAAACCGAGCTCAGTGCATATTAAGCTGTCCTCGGCTACCAGTGGCCAAGTAGTGCCCTATGCGCTAGTGTAACCCTTGGCACTCTTAGGCCGTTGGTTCACTATTTAGTTTACATGGCATAATACCATCCTTTCAAGCAGACACATTAGGGAACCCTTAGTCCCATTACAGATATACAACCAGGTGCAGTTTTCTTACCTTTAGTCTCTGCGTTCACTGATTACGAGCGACGCTCCTCGAGCACGATCTATTGTCGAGCCCTAGCCTTAACACCTAGTCATAACCAAGGTATAGGGTTCCATTAATATTCAAATAAGGGTTTCCGGATACAATACTAGCTTCCGGGACATCGAATTCCACCAAACACGGTGGGGAAATTGATCCCGAGCACCCTAGACTACGTTCCTGTGCCTAAAATCCCCAAATGTTCAAGTGTCCACCTAAGGGTTGTGGTCCTTGAAACCTAGCCGTGGCCCTGCCCTAAAATAGAGCCAAGGCCATCCCTGGAAGCAGACACGCGCCGTGACGCTTCCCTTTGGCCGAGCCTCCCTGGCTCCTTTGCATCCTAGGGTTGCAGCGCTCTAGAACAGAGCCGCGACCCTTCCCTTCGTGCCCAGAAAATCCACCATTTCCAACATCTAAACCTCATCCAAAACCATCCCAAAGCTCCCTAATTCAAAACCCATCAATCACAAAACTTTTAGCATGACTCTAACAACATAACTCAACAGAAATCCAGTCTAAAAACCTACTATAATCCCATTTTTAATTTATGAAACTCAAGAACTTAAAACACCAAAACCAGTCATACAAAACTAGAATTTAAACTTCCAAATCACGAATTGGAGCTTACCTCTTCTGCTGAACCACTTTCTTGACAAATTCCTGAGCTAAAACCCAAGCTCTCAGCTTCAATTCAGCCCTTAAACAACAAAATCATAAATACCTTAATACTCAGCTAAAAACTCAAAATTCTAACCCCAAAAACGCAATTCAATTCTCACCTTAGCCTTGGTTAAGTGTTCCTTGGATAATTCTTGAGCTAATCTTCCAAATCCCCACTTCAATCCTCTGAATTCCCAGCTCAATTCCCTAAATTTCCAGTGTTTTGTGCTTTCTCCTTGAAAGAGAGAGAGAAAGAAGAAGTCGGTCTACTTTTGTTCCACTAGCTTCTATTTTGGCTAAGTCTAACTTTGGTTACTTAGGTCAATCCCGAGGCTCGGGGTGCCGGAAACGTCCCCGAGGGCAAAACGGTAAAATTCCCCAATATTCCCACCTAAACTTCCTAACCTTAAATATATCTCCATATATTTATTTTCCATAACCCAATAGTCTAAATAACTACCCGATACCTAAAATATTCCTGACTTATCCAAAGTCAGATATTAAGCCCCGTTGCGACTTTTCTCGCTATCTAGCCCTAGGATCGCCTCAAGTCGTACTCTGCAAACCTGCCCACATAATAATGTGGTTCTCACAAATACTATATATATCACATTTACATTCATATAATCATACAAGCATTTTTATCATATAGTTATGCATTTAAATCAATAAATTCATTCACATCACATATAAGTCAATTATGCCCTCCCGACACACTAATCAAGGCCCTTAAGCCTTATTAGCAAATTTTGGGGTCGTTATAGTTTCTGTGACACGTTTTTAACTAAATGACTTGATTAGCAAGTCCTGCACCTTTAAAAGTACACAGGGTAGCGGTCTTGGCTATCTAGGGCGTTACAACTTGGTATTAGAGCGTCCTAGGTTTAAGGGTTCCTGCACACCAGCTGGACATGTACATTCGCTGCTAGAGACAAGCTCGATTCAGGGTTTTGTAATGTGTATATATGCTTATATGCTTGTATGTTTGGAATGATTTATGAATGTTGTTATTTATTAGATTAATAGGGAGCATGAGATACTGATAGGGCCTGGCCCTTGACTGCTGTATGAAAATATTAAGGCATGCTTATTAGCATCGCTGTGCATGTAAATGAATATTTGGATGACTAGTTGCATATTGTGTATGGATGAATGCTTGTATCATAGTTGTTGTGTGGAAAGGTTGGGGCATGCTTATTAGCAGCCGGTGCATGTGGATAAATGCCTATATTTTGATTGTTTGTGATTGGTTATGTTTCTTTGGTGGATTTTGGAGAAGCTTTTACCCTGTCATCATGGTTTGATTGCCGAGTCGTTGATTGCAGATTGAATTGGATAGTTATGCATCCAAGAAAATATACAGGACTAGCCGGCACTAGGTCTGGGACCGGGGGTGATGACCAGGGCCAGATTCCTCCGCCAGTCCCTGAGAACTGACAATAACTTATGGCTTATATGCAAGCGCGATTACAGGCCAGGATGAGTAGATCCGTATTCTGCGACAGCAGGTTCCATCAGGGAGCGCTGCTCCTATCGTACCACCTGTAGTGGTACCAGTTGTACATCCAGGAGAGGTTGGGAACAGGTCGGAGTCGTTGTATGAGCGGTTCAGAAAGCAGAAACCCCCAATCTTTGAGGGTGGACCAGACCCACTGAAGGCCGAGCAATGGCTGACTATGATTACTACTATTCTAGATTTTATGAGGATAGAGGGGCATGATAGAGTGGCCTGTGCCACATATATGTTGAGAGAGGATGCCCGCATTCGGTACATTCTCAGAAGCCCAAGCCCTCATCAAATCTATATTCAACACTCGGGCCAAGCCCTAATCATGTACATCACGTATTGGGTGCAGTTTTCTTACCTTTGGTCCAATCACAAGTTAAATATGAACGACCCTCAAGCACGATCCTTTCTCGAGCCCTAGCATTAACCTCAGTTGGAATTCCACCTCCTAGATACATATAAATAGTTCTAGCCTCAAGCCTTCAAGCTTCCCAGCCTTTAACCCCACTAATTTCCTCAAAATCCAAGCCAACCTAGAGAGAATGAGAGAAATTGTATGGAGAGAGAATGAGCTGAGAGAGTTTGATATGCTCTGTTTTTTGGGGTTTCCTTCTGCTAAAGAAACTAATGACTTAAGTCACTATTTTTGGCACCAAAAGACCACTATGCCCCTTTGTTCTTAGCTTACTCATCACATGCCCTCAAGGGTATTTTGGTCTTTTGTCTTCTATAACGTTAATCATAATTAACACCCTATAATTACCGTTATTTTCAATATCCTCAAATAATTACCAAACAATTTCCCATTGCCTGATCAATCCCGATAATGTACTAAATTACCAAATTACTCCTAGGCTCACCCCGATCTCGGTATTTGACCCCGTTATGACTAAACTGATATTTTGCTTGCTATGATCGTCTCGTGAAAAATGACCTAAATATTTCAACATAATAATGTGGTCTTACACATATATCACATATATGCACATATATTCCAATAAGAAACGGGCCCACCTGCATATTTAATACACCTAAACATGCATATCTAGTCATATTATTATATAACTCACGTAATCATAAATTCATACATATATATATATATGACATAAATGCATATTTCATAATTAAATCACATGATTTCCATAATTTGTCATTCTGGCCCCCTAATTAAGGACCTAAGCCTTATTAGGTAATTTGGGACGTTACAACCACTTTTATTGTATCGCCCTACTACTCAGGGACCGTTACACTGTGTATTTTAAATAGAGCTAAACTCGCTAAACGAGTCATTTGGCCATAACCGTGTAACTAAACATGATTAATTGTTTAGGGTTAAAATTTTTGGTCACAGGCACCATTGTTTCATGAAAACGTTTACTTCATACATGGGATCCCAAAATACATTTAAAAAATTAACTACAATGAAAAAGTTACAACCTGCCGACCTAAGCGGAAAAATAGGGTTTGATCCTAGTTCCTCTTTAAACCTTTGGCTGTGATGGCCGAGCAGCCGCATATGTACACATTGTCACCTAAGTTCTCCAACTCAAGGATGATCAAACTTTCTTTTCCCTTTACCTGCACCACATAGCACCCGTGAGCGAAGGCTCAGCAAGAAAACTTATACATGCTCATAAGCAATTAATAACATATCACCAAATGATAATAAGATTGCCTAGTAGTAATAACCCTACTTATGCATGCATACCACCCATATAAAGGACCACAGCGTCATATGGGGCTAATAGCCCAAGATAAATTATCAATGCATCATACCGGGGCTCAACGCCCAAAATAAACAATTATGGAATCATACTGGGGTTTAATGCCCTAGGATATGGGACTAATGAGTCACCCTGGGGCCTTTTGCCCTATCCTCTATTTAACCAGCCTTGGGACTGGCCCAGCGTACCTAGCGCTCTAGTTTTCTTACAACCAATAGGTCTATCAAGCGTATGATGCGCTTCTGCTTAGGCATAACCATAACGACCAATGCTCTGCACGCTTGCCATCCTTGACTCATAAGTCAATGCTTTTCGACCAGCACTCAGCGTGCTAAGGCCGTCCTTGAATCATAAGTCAAGTCTGGGGCCCATCCCTAGTGTAACACCCTAGATAACCAAGGTCGTTACACGGTTATGCCATCCTTGACTCATAAATGTGCAAGACTTGCTAATCAAGTCATATAGTTGAAAACGTGATCCTAAAATCATAATCCGGTTAGGGTTAAAAGGTTTTGGTCATAAATGGGAAATTTCTCATTTAAATAAACGTTTAGTACATGGGATCCCATAAACAGGTTTTAAAGGACAGTTTACAAAAATTTCAGAGTTATATACATCCATAAGCCACTCTAATGGAAAAATACGCATTTAAGGTTTTCCTGTCCCTGCACTATTCCTCGGCCGTGGCACGAGCAGCTGACTATGTACATTCTGCCCCAGAGCTCTCCAACTCAGGACTGGTCCACCTTGCCCTTGCCTTTACCTGCACCACGTAGCACCCGTAAGCCAAGGCCCAGCAAGAAAACCATAATGCAGAGCATAAACGATACAGACAAACAAACAATCCATAAAGCTGTTAACCATGTATTCAGCATGCCAAAACAGTAATCTACTCAGAGAGGTCAAACAATTATTCATAAGCCATTCATGTCAGTATTAAACAAGTTATAATCAACAGACAACAATAATAACATATCAATATTCATCATACAATACTCAGGGTCGACGCCCTTAGGCCGCACCCTTTATTTAACCCACTATCTCCGGCTCACTTAGGCCGAGCTCAGTGACTATTAAGCTGTCCTCAGCTACCAATGGCCGAGTCGCATCCTGTACGCAAATATCAGTTCTGGCACTCTTAGGCCGTTTATTTCATGCTCTCATGGCATATCATTATCATACAACAATTGTATTCAAATATAGGGAGCCCTTAGTCCCATCATAGCCACATAAAAAGTGTAACGCCCTAAACTCCAGGGACCGTTATAGTGTGCATTTAAACAGTGCTATACTCGCTAATCAAATCATTTGGCCATAATCGTGTAACTAAGTATGATTAGCGGTTTATGATTTAAAATTTTGGTTAAGGATACAACATTTCACTAAAACGTTTACCATATACATTGGGATCCCAAAATTTTAATTTAAAGGTTAATTACAACAAAATATTTACAACCAGCCGACCTAAGCGGCAAAATAGGGTTTAACCCTAGTTCCTCTTTAAATCATCGGCCGTGGTGGTTGAGTAGCCGCATATGTACACATCGTCACCTAAGCTCTCCAACTCAAGGATGGTCTAGCTTTCTCTTGCATTTACCGTGCACCACATAGCACCCGTGAGCCAAAACCCAGCAAGAAAACTCAATATTCTCATGAACAAGTAATAACATGTTACTAAATCATAATAGGCATGCTTAGTAGTAATAACCCTACTCATGCATGCAAGCAGGTACAAATAAATATTTGTGAAGTCCTACACTCTGAGTAGACGACTAATAAGTCTCTCGCTCTGAGGTAGATGATTAATAAGTGATTCTTTGAACAGTTGACTAATAAGTCACTCTCTAAATAGATGACTGATAAGTCCATCTCGGTCAAATGATTGATAAGTCTATCTCGGTCAAATGACTGATAAGTCTATCTCGATTAGATGACTAATAAGTCTATCTCAATTAGATGACTAATAAGTTTGTCTCGGTTAGATGACTGATAAATCCATCTCGATTAGATGACTAATAAGTCTATCCCGGTCAGATGACTGATAAGGCTATCTCGATTAGATGACTAATAAGTCTATCTCGATTAGATGACTAATAAGTCTGTCTCAGTCAGATGACTGATAAGTCTATCTCGTTCAGATGACTAATAAGTCTATCTCAACCAGAAGACCGATAAGTCTATCTCGGTCAGAAGACTGATAAGTCTATCCTGGTGAGATGACTAATAAGTCTATCCCAGTCAGATGACTAATAAGTCTGTCTCGGTCAGATGACTGATAAGTTTATCTCGATCAGAAGACTGATAAGTCTATCTCGGTCAGAAGATTGATAAGTCTATATCGGTTAGATGACTGATAAGTCTATCTCAGAGGTCCCATACCCTCCTAGCCATGTGACGTGTAGGTCACCTTAGCCTTTTGGATCTTGCACTAAATAACTAGCCTTTAGACTAGACAAGCGCTTTTAGTTTTCATCGAACTTGAGGTCGGTTCGACATTAATGCTCATGATGAGTCATTAAATGCTAATGTTGATTAGATCTAATATTCATCAGCTTGCGTTAAACACGCTAAAACCGTCCTTGACTCATAAGTCAATGTCATACGACCAGTGCTTGGTACTACTGCCGAACTAGACTAGTAAGTCACAGCTTCACAATTAATACCAACACCATTGCTGATTCTAACTAATAAGTCAGTGCCATTCACAAGTGAGTAAGATTTGCTAAGCATTTGATATGCAATCAATGCCCACATTCAACATGCCTCAATAATAACCATGCATGTCACATATGGGGTGTAGTTTTCTTACCTTTGGTTCGAGCAAGAAATAACAAATGAACGACCCTTGAGAACGATTGATCCTTTAGATTCCTTAGCGGTCACCTAGTCATAACCAATATAATCTCTGATTAATGAAATCCACAATAAAAGGGTCTTGACCTAAACCTCACTCCTGGGACCCCAAATTGTACCCAAACGGTGAGTAGATTCGATCTCGAGCCTTAGGAATTGAAACCCCAAGCCAAAAACCCTCAAAAGTGCCCAAAATATGTATCAGAGAAAACAAGGTAGCACTAAAGCGCTGCCCCCCTAACGCCCCAGTGCTACAACCAGGGGAATTTTGCCCTGGCTAGCGCTGTAGCGCCACCCTATGGGCGCTACAGCGCTAGGACCAGGCAGATTCACCCTGGTTTTAGCCTCCTTCGAATACTCCATTTCCAACCTGAAAATCAAGCTTCCAAACCTCATTTAAACCCCTAATTGAACCCAAAAACATCTACACATGACCTAGGCATCATAACCCAAGTAACCTTTGCCAAAAACCCCATTGAATTCTCAACTTTCCAACTCAAAAACCAAATTGAAAACCAAATGAAAACAGATCAAGAAATAAGGTTTTAATGGCCAGAAACTCACCTCAATCTCAGCATAGCACCCTCTTCAATGGTAGAGCATAACCCAAAACCGTTAAGGCTTGGTTCCCTAGCTTGGTTCCTCAAAAAGAGCATACAAATTCAAAGGAAAATGAATAGGAAATGATGAACGGGAGAAGGTGAAGGAGTGCTCTGTTTTCTACAGCCTTCTAAGCTTTAATGGCTGATATATATCCTTTAGGGTCAACAGACTAAAATGCCCCTAGGTTATTTAAAATCCTCTTAAGGCCACCAAGGGTAAAACCGTCATTTCCTGCCTATCTCATTAATAATAATTAACGTCCTCCAATTTCCCGTTATTCTCAATATTCTCAAATGCTAATAAATCACATCCCATTACCCTTTAATTCCCGGTAATGTTCTAATCCTCAAATTACCCCGAGACTCACCCTGAGCCCCGAAATTAACCCCGTTATGACCAGACCGATAACTTGCATTCACAGATCATCTCATGCCGAATGGCTCGAAAAAATCCACATTATAATGTGATCTTATTCAAAATTCACCAACATCCATGAAAATACACAATTACGCCATCAACGGGCCAAATTACCAAAATGCCCTTATAATGAAATGTGGACCCATATGCATGTTTTTATCATCATATAATATAATTCTCATAAACATGCATACAATCATTTTAATGGCATAATAAATCAATTATGGCCCTCCCAGCCTCCTAATCAAGGTCCTAAACCTTATTAGGGATTTTGAGGCATTGCAACTATCCCCTCCTTACGGAAATTTCGTCCTCGAAATTTATCTACACAGACCGGAACATAAATTTCGCACAATTGTTTCCAGTTTCCCAGGTCGTTCCTTCGACCTCACTGTTTCTGTAACATTAGCTGGACCTAAGGTATAGCTTTGCTTCTCAGAACCTTGTTCTTTCTGTTAAGATCTGAACTGGTTACTCCTCACATGATAACTTAGCCTAACTCTCCAGATTCCCATAACTCATCTAATGAGTTTTCTTTAACCCATGTTCTCAACATGGAGATACATATTACGATGTATATTGCTGACAGTGCCAAAGACATGGCCAATCCAAAGCTACTTGACCGGTCCTATCCAGGATTCAAACGGTCTTTTCTACTCTAGAGCTCAACTTGCTTTTACCTCTTCACCCCTTTCCATGGTGATACTTTAAAGAAGATACAATCTTCTACTTGGAACTCCATGTTCCTGCATCTCAAATCAATATAACTTTTCCATTTTCTCTGAGAAGTGAGCATCAAGGCTCTAACCTTTTCAATAACCTTAATGATCTCCTGAACTACCCTAGGATCTAGATATAATATCTCATTCATCTTATAAGATGTTCTTCCAATAATAATTGGATAACTCTCTCTCTCTCTCTGATTTACCATTAGTCTGAGAGTAATAAAATGTGTATTCATCACCTTCTGCAACCCTTCCAAAACTTGGAAGTAATAATAGAGTCTTCATCTGATAAGATGGACCTTGAATTTCCATGAAGGCATACTACCTCTCTCACACACAGATCTGAATACTGATTAACTGTGTTACTTGTCATTATTGATAGAGCTGGGCTCACTTTAAATGCTTGTCCATAACAACCCAATCCAAATCACGCTTACCCACTATCCTGGATAGCCCCACCGCGAAATCCATCGCGACGTTTCCTTATTTCTACTCTAGAATACTCAAAGGCTACAATAGACAAACTGATTTCTAATACTCTGTCTTGACCTGCTAACAGGTTAAGAACTTTGTCACGTATTCCATTATGTCCCTCTCCATCCCAGGCCATCACTATAAAGCTTTTAAACTCTGTTACACCTTCCATGATGCTTGGATGAAGAGAAAAAGAGGATGATATGAGATTCATCCAGAATCTCCCATTCAATCCTAGTGTCCATCGGATTCCAAATCTGATCCTTATACCACAATAATCTCATACCTGACATTGTATAACCCTTAGCTAATCCAGCTAAGACATTCCCCTCAATTCTCCCATCTGTGGTTCACTTAACTGTTTTTCACATATCCCTATAATCATATAATCATGCTTATCACATAATCATGCATTTAATCATTTAAATCATACATAAACCAATTATGCCCTCCTGGCATGCTAATCAAGGTCCTTAAGCCTTATTAGCAATTTTGGGTCGTTACACCTAGCCTAGGATATGGGACTAATAAGTCACCTCGCGACCTTTTTCCCTATCCTCTATATAACCAGCCTTGGAGCTAGCTCAGCGTACCTGGCGCTGAGTTTTCCCATGACCAATAGGTCAGTCAAGCGTATGATGTGCTCCTGGTTAAGCATAACCATATCAACTAGTGCTCAACGCGTTATTGCCTCCCCTGACTGATAAGTCAATGATTTATGACCAGCTCTCGATGCTATTGTCGTCCTTGACTGATAAGTCAATGTTTTACGACCAGCGCTATTGTCATCCTTGACTAATAAGCCAATGCTTTACGACTAGCGCTCAACGCTATTGTCGTCCTTGACTAATAAGTCAATGCTTTACGACCAGTGCCCAGCGTTATTGTCATCCTTGACTGATAAGTCAAGCCTTTCACAATAAGATAATGCAAACATGCATATATCATAGTCAATTATCCAAATATAAAGCATTCAACATGCTTAATTAAAAATTACAAGCATAATCATAGTCATGCACATTCTCAGGCCTCCATGCCTTATTCATATTCTTGTTTTACAATTCGACCTAAGCCATAATCACATGTACAATATACTAGGTGCAGTTTTCTTACCCTTAGTCCAAGCACAGGTTACCAATGTACGACCCTTGAGCACGATCCTAATTCTGAGCCTTTAGCGATAACCTAGTCATAACCATAATATAGAATCCTGTCAAAATGAGCAAATGAAGGCTTCCGGACTGAGTCCTAGCCTCCGGGACCTCAAACTCTACTAAACCGGGTAGTAGGATCAATCACGAGCCCTTACGTTTGAGTTCCTGTCGCTAAAAACCTAAGGTGGCCAAAGTTGCCTAGGAGGACCGCGACTTGCCCCTAAGGGTCGCGGCATGCCTCCCAGATAAGAAGCCCCCTGTCTGAAATTCAAGACACGGGCTGCGGCATGCCTCCAAGATAGAACCGCCTTAGTGCCCTGGGTTCACACGGGTCGCGACGCGACCCCGCCAACTCAGAAATCCCTGTTTTTCCTCAGCCAAAACCTTACCAAAAATCATGCCAATTAATTCCCAAAACCAGACTAAATCCCGCAAACATTATCAACATATGAACACCATCAAAACCCAAGTTTATCTCACTCAAAATCCTTCACTAAATCTCTAATCCAAGACCTTGAGCTTCAAGCTCAAGAACACCATAAAAACAGGGCAGAATTCACTTAAAACAAGAATTGAAGCTTACCTCAGCTGTGATTATGTCCTCCTATCTGCAACTAATTAAGCCCCAAAGTCAAGCCTTCAATTAAAGCTTATGTTTTCCATTAATTTCCCAAAAATTCAAATCAACATAGGGAGAGAAAGAGAGAAACTGAGAGAAAGAGAAAGAGAGCCGCTTTTTTTTTCAGGTTCCTACTGCTGAGGGCAAGGCTCAATATATCTCTCCTTAGGTTGGAATTGACTAAAATTCCCCTTGCCCTTGGCTTGTGTCCTTATGCAGCCAAGGGTAAATTTGTCTTTTGCCTCTTTTTCCCGTTAATCATAATTAACGTCTCACAAATTCCCGTTATTTCTAATATCCTTAAATAATTTCTCATTACCCGATAAATCCCAGTAATGTACTAAATTACCAAATTACCCCTAGGCTCAACCCGAGCTGGTGTTTGACCCCGTTGTTACTTTTCCGCTAACTTGCTCCCTAGGATAGCCTCGTGTCAAGTAACCCAAATATATCCACATAATAATGTGGTCCCACACATATATCACATATGTATTGCCCAAAATCCTTAATGAGGTTTATGGTTGGATTAGTAGGCCGGGAGGGCCATAATTGATTTATTATTCCATTAAATGATTATATGCATGATTATGTGAATTATATTATTATATGATGATAAATGCATGCATGTGGGTCCACTTTTCGTTATAAGGGTATTTTGGTAATTTGGCTCGCTGAGGGCATATTTGTATATTTTCATGCATGTTGGTGATTATTGATAAGGTCACATTATTATGTGGATATGTTCAAGCTATTCGACATGAGACGATCTTTGAATACTAGTTAGCGTTTAGTCATAACGGGGTTAATTTCGGGGCTCGAGGTAATTTGATGATTAGTGCATTACCGGGAATTAAAGGGTAATGGGATATGATTTATTAGCATTTGAGAATATTGAAAATAACGGGAATTGGAGGACGTTAATTATAATTAACGAGATAAACGGGAAATGACAGTTTTCCCCTTGTTAGCCTTAAGAGGGAATTTAATGACCTAGGGGCATTATGGTCATTTGACCAATGATATATGTGAATTAAGAAAGCTGTAGAAATCTTAAGAAAAATAGAGCTCATCTTCCTCTTCCTCCCGATACATCCTTTTCTTCCCATTTCCTTTGAATTTTTGAAGCCCCAATTGAAGATTCAAGCTAGGGAAGTAAGCCTTGAGGGTCTAAGGTTGTGTTCTACCATTGAAGAGGGTTCCATCTTGAGTTTTGGTAAGATTCTAGCCATGGAAACTCTGGTTTTTACTCTATTTTTCATTGATTTTCAGTTGGGATTCTTGGATTTGATAGTTAAGAATTCAAGGAAGTTTTTGGCAAAATTTGATTGGGTTTTGATGCCTAGGACTTGTAGAATGGGTTTGGGTTCATTTGTGAGTTTGGTTGAGGTTTGGAGTCAGTTCATGAAGTTTGGAAAGTGGAGAAGCCAAAGGCGAAAAACCAGGGCTGAATCACCCTAGTTCTAGCGCTACAACGCCCAAGGGAAGGCGCTACAGCGCTGTCCAGGGCAAGTCAGCCTTACTTGTAGCGCCTAGGCGTCAAGGGGGCAGCGCTGAAGCGCTACCCTATTTTTCCAGGGTACTATTTTTGGGCACTTTTGAGGGTTTTTGGCTCGGGGTTTCAATTCCTAAGGCTCGTGATTGAATCAACTATCCGTTTGAGTACGATCTGAGGTCCTGGGAGTGAGGTTTAGGTCAAGAACCTTTTATTGTTGATTTTATTGATGGAGTTCCATATTTGGTTATGACTAGGTGACCGCTATGGGATCTAAGTAAAGATCGTTCTCAAGGGTCGTTCTGTTAATATTTCACGCTCGAACTAGAGGTAAGAAAGCTGCACCCAGTATGTGACATGCATGGTTATTAATGAACCATGTTGAGTGCTCTATATGTGGGCATTGATTTCATATTAAATGCTTAGCAATCTGGCTTACTTGTGAGTGGCACTGACTTATTAGTCAGAATCGACAATGGTGTCAGTATTAACTGTGAAGCTGTGACTCATTAGTCAAGTTTGGCAGTAGTGCTGAGCACTAGTCGTATGATATTGGCTTATGAGTCAAGAATGGTATTAGCGTGTTTAACGCAAGCCGAAAAAATTAGATCTAATCGACATAAGCATTATCATCATAAGCATGAAATGTTTGACCGACCTTAAGTTCGATGAAAACAAAAGCGCTTGTCTAGTCTAAAGGCTAGTTACTTAGAGCCAGAGCCAAAAGGATAAGGTGATCGACATGTCACATGGCTTAGGGAGAGGATCCCCATAGATGGACTTATTAGCCATCTATTTAAGGAGTAGAACCCTAGAGATGGACTTATTAGTCGTCTATACAGGGAACAGATCCTTAGAGGTTGAATTATTAGTCATCTGCCCAAGGTTGTGACTCCATAGTCACTCATCTGATTAGGGTGCAGAGCCATAGAGATAGACTTATTAGTCATCTATTCAGAGTATGACTTAATAGTCACTTATCTAATTAGGGCTACACACCCCAGCATGATTATTAGAATCTCAAAATTATCTGATTAGGGCTACAAGCCCAGTATGATTATCATAATCATCATTTGATATTGTATACATGCAGTAATGAGTTTTCTTGTTGAGCCTTGACTCACGGGTGCTATGTGGTGTAGGTAAAGGGAAAGAAAAGCTCACCCATCCTTGAATGGAGAGCTTAGTGGCGATGTGTACATATGCAGCTGCTTGACCACCACGACCAAGGTGTTTCTCAGAGGAACTAGGGGTTAACCCTATTTTTGCCGCTTAGGTCAGCAGGTTGTAATTTTTACGTTGTAATGACCATTTTGGATTGTAAATAACTTTGTAAATTCTTTTATGGGCCCATGTACATTTTTTATGTTTTAAATAAAATATATCATTTCCTTTTGATCGAGATTTTTCACCTTAGCCTATTAATAACACCTAGATGCATGTTTATAACCAAATTACTCATTCAGCTACTTAAGCACGGTTTAAAATTCACAGTAACGGTCCTGGAGTAACAAGGGCGTTATAACTTGGTATTAGAGCATGCCAAGGTTTAGGGTTCCTATAGACTCACTGGGCATGTACACTCACCACTGAATATGACCTCGACTCATGGTTTGGTAACTATTTATGTGGATATATATTTAACTGCTTAAATAAAGTTGTTGACCCTCGATTTGGTCAATGACATAGAGTCGAGTAAAACGATATGAAATCAAGATCAAAAAGATAAATGACACTAATGATTTATAGTAGTTCGACCCCAGTGATGGTAATAGCCTACGTCCACTTAGTGTTCTTATTGATATAGAATCCAAAAAATGTGATCAATGAACTAGGGTTCACGAGTTTCACCAGCTTCGGGTTGAATACAATTTTGGTGGATAAAGACACTATAATTCTCTCTCAGAATTCTAAAGTTCAAAAGTCCAAAAAGTCAAAAAGTCCCCTATCTTAAGCCCTTTTAATCATATTTATAGGCTCAAGGAGTTCTACCTGGGCCGATAGGCCTTAATTACATTTGATATAGGCGTATCTAAATAATAATGGACATCACAATTATTACATAAATGCGAGATTACATATCTATAGGAAATATCTGAAATACTACGACCAGACTGGTCACTCATGAAATATGTCGTTTGCTGAGTGAACTCTCTTCTGGTCGATGGTCGAGCAGATCGTATTCAACTAAACGGTCACGTGTACCCCACATGCTTGTTAATTCTGCCACATCATCAGGTAAATTTTTTTTGGGTAAACATTTGCCCCCAAGTTTATTTTACTGCGACCAACATATAATAAACTTAACCGACCAACTCTTCATCTGACCTGTCATGTTTGTCAGCACCTTTTCAAAAAAGTAAATAATTATGAGTACTGCAGTTTCCCAAAAGCATTTTGATGGCTACTAAACTTCCCCACACATTGAAAACTTACCCCCATCATTGCCTCTTTTACTGTGCCTCGATCTGTATAAATAAATCACTTGCCTCATTTTTTACTTTTTACCGAACCTTCTTATCTTAAGAACTCTGAAGAAAAACCCTCAAGAGAAACCCAGAAAATTTCGGTGATTCGAGGTGTGTCCGACCAACTTTGAGCATCAACACTCGTGACCTCTCTATATTCTACCATTCAAGTAAGTTTCTTGATCTCCTTGCCTTTGTTATACCGTGTAAAATAAATCTCACGAAGTTTCTGGTATTCAGATATGAGATTTTGAATGTTCTTGAGAAAATTTTCCGGAGTGATCGGGTTCGTAGTCAGAAACATGATAGGATAGGATTTTCAAGTGGTAAAAACATTAAGTAAGGCTTAGAAATCGATGTGGGAATTTAGAATACTGTTTTAGGGCCCAAAATCAAAGTTAAAATTTGATTTTTATGCTTTCGGAAAAATTTGGGTTTTTCCCGCCTGTTTTCGGAGTCGAAAAATTTTTCCAAAAAAACTTTTCACTTCCACTTTTTGATCTGTTTTTCCAAACTACTCGCATATTTTTAGTGTTTACGTTAGAATGCTGCTGGTCGTATAAAAGCTTAACTTTTATACATGAGCAACGTTATCCCAACTTTTCCACTTCTACTATCTGTTGGCCGTAGATTCTCTTCTCCCTTTTTTTCTTCTCAGATATTCATGCACGATCCTTGGCGAGGTGAAAGGCCAATCGACGATGATCTTCTTGCGGATCTGTTCGAGGATCAAGAACAACTGTCACTGCTGTTTTCAGAAGTACCAGTTTCACAACAACACCCAGCGACCAACCCTCCGACCAGTCAACCATTGTAATGACCCACTAATCTAGACTTTTGGACCATTAACGAAACTATACATAAAATCCTAAATAGAACTTACATTTGCGAAAATACCATAATTTTATTAAGTAACTTGTAAAAGAAATAAGAGTTACTTACAAAATAAAATACTAAGAAGGATATGGGATCCCATTGTCTTTAAAAACAAAACATGATTTAATAAAAAAACATTACATAAGAAATGCGGAAAATACATGTAAAACCATAAAAAGACATAAAACAGTAACTACATCCTCGAATCGAATAACGCTCGGCCCCTTGACTCCATTCACCATCGATACACATCCTCTAAGCGTCCACGAATCTTACCGCCTCTTAAAGCTATTTTCCTGCACATAAAACAAAAAGGAATGAGCCTAATGCCCAGCAAGGAAAATCTAACACATAGTCATAAACATAATTTCATAATAAACGTAAAGACATATCATAACACTTAATACATACACTTATTATAATGGCCATTATTACTTGGGGTCCCATAGACTAAACAAGCTTATGCCCATGAGATTAGTGGGGTCCTACTAGCTAAGTAGGTCATATGCCCATAATCTACTTGGGGTCTTGTTAGTCAAATAAGGCATATGCCCAAGCCTACAAACATACACATTTCATAACATATTTATAGCATGTTTCATAACATAACACATAAGATAACATAAACATAAACATATAAATTCTAGCCTATTTTCCTTACCAAAGTTACCGGGATATGTGGACTGAGTTGGGACTTTTTGGAACACTCCGAAACTTATGTGTTTAAGAACTTGGATTCCCTAACCAAAATAAGAATGAGGTTAGGGGACTGAGTAGAAGGTTATGAAAGAGGAAATAACGTAAAGCAAATGAACTAAAGTTTTGGTTTACCTCAAAGACTTGAAAGACCAATCTATACCACAACCGAAATACTATAGAACCTCACTTCCCAAAGTGTTTGATAAGCTTATGATGTTTAAGCTTATGATTTCCCAAACCAGGTGTTTACACTCTCATACTCACTTAGCACTAGCAGCTTCTGAACTTAGAGTAAAAGGTGAATAATGGCTGGGTACTAGGTCCTATTTATAGAGTTTGGGAATGAAAGTATCTTGATTTTACTTGAATAAAAATAATGGCTTTTTAGGTGAAAATCATTTGAATAATCGTTCAGCAGAGGCTGAAGACTCGTTCAAAAGATGCTGGACTTATGAAGAAGTTTGAATGGCTGAAAGGAAAAGAATTCAAAAATGTTTGAATTTATGCTGGAGGAGGCGATATATCGCCCCCTTTAGGCGATATATCGCCTGGGCCAGTATGCCCGAGGCGACCGTGCATCGTCTCGTGTTTTCCGTATCTACGTGCTGCGATATATCGCCCCCTATAGCTGCGATATATCGGCATACGCTGAATAATTAAACACGAAATTACACATTTTTAGCTAAGTTTGAATGGAGTAAACAGCCTTGACTAAGCCCTCAGCGTATTCAAAGCTGCTGACTGACCTTAGGGGATTCAAACTTTACTCCTTATTAAATTTAATCCTCAAAAGTACTTAATCCTTAATCACCATTCATAACATGTGCTTAAAATCCTATTGGTTGATATCTAAACCTTATAGTATAATAAATATAATCCTTAATATCAGTCATATTAATCCATCTTAGGTTAAAATTAATATTCTTAAACTATAGGTTAAACTTATAAAATTTATAAGTACTACTATGAGTGTCCAAATAATTCCCGGTCTGAACCAAAAATCCACAGTAACAAAGATAATACTATACATACTATAATACTACTATCTATCTTAGCTAAGTAAAGTTCTTGGACTCTACAACCATACATGGGTCGCATGAAATATATTGCTCGTAGAAAAAAGAAAACAACCAACCCTTCTTCTAACCAGCCTACCCCTTGTACTTAGGACCCTTCTACTAACCCTCAACCTATAAATACTGCACCACCAGAAATCCAACCTAAAGTATGACCTCGTGACGGCCTTAGGCCAGACGTCGAATGGTACGTTGCGCTTCCTAGCATCATATCAACGAGGATGGTGAACAACTATCTCAAGAAGTATAGTCTTCCTGGGATAACCCTAGTCAAACCTTAACTCGACCAGAGGATAAACATGCCCGGAGGCACCTTCAGTGCCTAGTCGAGGTACCACATCGAGGCAGGGGCAATCTTGCCTCTACACGAATTTTTTCAAGGGGTGGCCAATTATTTTGAGGTTGCCCTTTTTCAAATTACCCCCAATGGATATAGAGTACTATCATCACTCTATATCCTTTACAATCATAAAAAATGGCCTGTGCCTACACCATATGAGATCAACTACCTGTTCGATCTCAAATCCAACCCCAACCACAACAACATGGGGTTCTTTCACTTCTACCACCAAGAGTCTACTCGTACCTTTCTGAGCGACATCACCTATAAATCCAATGTAGGGAAGTACTTCCAGGAGTATTTCCTTACAACGGACCTAGTCGCCGATAACCTGTCCTTCACTCGAGGAGGTAAACTTCTTAATTACTGGTAATTTATTTTCTGCTAGTTTGTTTTTCTCCATCCTTAGAACTTTGATGTTACATTTAGGTCCATGGTATCGACCAGATCCCACTCTAGAGATGGAGACACGGGCTGCAGCCCTGGCCAACTTGATGAATATCAAAAAAAGCGTCAAAGAGCTAGCCAAAGAAAGTAATCTGAGGCTGGTCGGCCTCTTGGCACCTCACCAAGAAGTGAAGGAGTCTACTGCAGGGAGTGCTACTAGAGAGGGAGTCCCTGAGCAGCAGCATGATGTGTCCCAATCCCCGAGATGTTGGGCAACATGAGTGACCATCAGGGAACCCTTCAATAACCCTCAGCCTGTACTTGAATCTTCTGACAAGAACAGTACTGACTTCTCACTTTTAGATAACTTTCCCATTCCCTGTCATTTATTTGACAGGGAAGACAACATTAGATTTGCGTTCAGTAATTTAGATTCAGACTTCTTCGAGGCAGAGAGTGAGTGTAACAGTAGCAGTAGTTCTATAAATAATGTATCGACCAATAATAATAGCTCAGGTATATCATTTAGAATTTCCTTTCTCTTTAGTTCCTTGCCTTTTTTTGAATAAATCAAATTATATTGGCAGATCATTTGCTTCCATCCTGTAGTCATGCCTTCTGGTGAAGCCTTCGATCTGTATGCTGAGGATGATGCTCCCCCGAGATAAAAAAGAGCGAGCATAAGGCATCCTGGGGAGGGCAACAGCGATCCTGCGAAGAAGAAGGCTCGGGCAGAGGATCCTCCAGCACCTCCTGCAGCGCCCGCTCCTTTTAAGAATACGACGCCTCCTCCCCCTCCCCGCAATAGCCTTCCTTCCGAGCAGGCAAGGCAAGCTTCAACAAACGACCTGCTGAATACCGCCAACGCCACTCAGGAAAGGATACAAAGGCTTTCACGACATCATCGTAGCCAAGAGGCCTTCTCACACCTCCCTCCATTACTGCACAGCCAAATCATCAGCCGCGGACTATCAGAAGTTCTCAGCGTAAGTTTTCCTTCTTTCTCTAATTAAACAACATTTTCTTTCGTTGCCTCTGATTGACTAACTGTTCTTTTTCTGTTCACAGGGTATCCTCACACTGGGGCATGGCTATCGCCGAGCTCAGGAGTTTGAGGCTAAATTTTCCGAGGAGGTCAAGGCTGTTGAGGCCATATACATCGAGCAGTTGAAAGCTGTCGAGGATAAATATGCCGAGCGGTTGAAAGCGGCTGAGGAGAAAGTTGGTAAACAAGGCGAGGAGGTGAGGAAGCACCAAGAGGCATTGTTTAAAATCACCAAGGCCAAAGAGAAGTATAAGGAGGCTTCGGTGCTGAATTTTAAGGAGGCCTCCAAACTCCAGGACGACTTGGTGATTAGCAGGAAAGAAACTGTCGAGCAGGGAGAGCGTGCTAACCGGCTCGAGGAAGCCAATGCCCGCAACCTGGAGCGACCTTCAAATGCTTCTATATGTTCTGGAAGAGCAAACCGGGGGCTAACTTTGACTACCTTCCAGAGCATATGAAGCAAGCTAAACTGGCCAAGTGTGCTCGCCAAGAGGAAGAGGAGAAAGCTCATGAATCTCCTGAGATCTCTTTGGCTACGAGCATTGAAGGCGCCGAAGAGGATGCTGGGATGGGACCACCGTCGACTAGCAACCCCAGCAAGATCCTCATGCTACTCCTACCGCTCCATAGTTTTATTTATTTTATTTTTATTTGTAACTGGGACACACGAACTGCGGTTCGTGATGTCAAGACAATTGTTTTGCTGCGTAGGGCGGCTTTCTTTTAATTACAAATTACATCTGAGCAGTAACTACTCGTGGTGTAAAACATTTCATTTTGACATTATATTATGTTCTATTTATTATAACATATGCTCGCATGACCGAACTTAACATAGCACTTTGTTTTGATTTTACAAAATCCAAATTTTTTGAAAAATACTCTAAGTGTCATAGTATGCTTTCCCTTATTTTGCTTGTGTGTTTACATATGGGTGTTGATATGCTTTGCTTGCTTAGTACCTCATATGCCCTCTAAGTGATTGAGGAGCTTAAGTTCCTCGGTCACTTGCCATGACCAAGACCTGTTCGGACATTACTGCTTGTACTAAATACTTGTAAAAAATGATAATATAGCAAAACAACACACGTAGTGAGCAAATACTTGTAAAAAATACAATAATCGGCAAGAATAATTGGCTGCACACAGTTCCTTTTATTTCTCATAATAAATGGACAAAATAGTGTTTGTACGAGTGATCAAAAATTTGATCTTACACTTGTAAGCGACCAGTCATATAATGAACCAACCCTTATTCATAAACTTGTAAAAAGTGAAATTAATACAAGTCGGTTCTTTAAAAAGAACTGTTTATTGATAATACTTGCGCAGGTGTTCTCCATTCCAATAGCGAGGAATGAGATCTCCATTCAAGTGAGCAAGTTTATACGTGCCTAGTTGTAGGACTTCTTCAATCTGATACGGACCCTCCCAGTTAGGTCCAAGTACTCCGACAGCTTGATCGCGTGTGTTAAGAAAGACTCGTCTAAGTACAAAATCTCCCATGTTAAACTTTCTCTCTCGTACTTTAGAATTAAAATATTGAGCCACCTTTTGCTGATAAGCTGCCACTCGAAGTTGAGCTTGCTCATGTCTTTCGTCGACCAAATCCAAAGACTCCGTTATTAACTAATCGTTAGTATTTTGATCGTATGCCAACCTTCTATGCGATGGTGGGTCCAACTCAACAGGCAACATGACTTCGTATCCATAAGCTAAAGAAGATAGAGTATGGCCTGTCGCTGTTCGATGGGACATTCTATACGACCAAATGAATTCTGGTAGATGTTCTAGCCATGCCCCCTTTGTTTCTTCAAGCCTTTTCTTCAGGGTGTCCTTTAGAGTCTTGTTGACAGCTTCAACCTGTCCGTTTGCTTGCGGATGAGCTACCGATGAAAAACTCTTGATAATCCCGTGTCTTTCGCAGAAATCGGTGAAAATATCACTGTTGAATTGTGTGCCGTTATCTGAGACAATTTTTCTTGGTAACCCATATCGACACACGATGTTCTTTACCACAAAGTCCAAAACCTTCTTGGTCGTTATAGTCACAAGTGGCCCAGCTTCAGCCCACTTCGTAAAGTAGTCAACAATAACTACTACATACCTGACATTCCCCTTTCCTGTGGGCAAAGATCCGATCAGATCAATCCCCCATACTACGAACGGCCACGGGCTTTGCATCTGTTTGAGCTCATTTGGGGCTGCTCGAGGTATTTTAGAGAACCTTTGGCACTTGTCACATTTCCGCACAAAATCCATGGAGTCTTCATTCATGGTAGGCCAGAAGTATCCTTGCCTTAGGATCTTTTTTGACAAACTTTGCCCCCCAGCGTAATCTCCGTAGAAACCTTCATGAACTTCTTGCATTAGTTCCTTGGCCTTTTCCTTAGAAACACACCTCAACAGTGGCATCGAGTACCCTCTTTTGTATAAAACTCTGTTGACCTGAATGAATTGAGCCGACTGTCTTTGGAGGGTCCTTGCTTTGTTTCTTTCCGCTGGCAATACTCCTTGCTCAAGAAGGGCGTCATCTAGGTGTCCGCCGCTTGGATCATCATTGAAGACTCTTCTGCTTGAATGCTTGGTGCTGACAAATGCTCAACTGGTACTATGTTTAAGGTGTCAGCATCCTTTGCGCTTGCTAACTTGGCCAAAGCATCAGTATTTGAGTTCTAATCGCGAGGTACTTGCTTGAGGGTATACTTTTCGAACTATGCCAATAAGTCCTTTGCTTTGTTCAAATAAGCAACCATCTTGAGACCTCGGGCTTGGTACTCTCCAATAATTTGATTAACCACCAGCTGGGAGTGACTGTAGATCTCAAGCAACTTTATATCCATGTCCTTGGCTAATCTTAATCCTGCGAGTAAAGCTTTGTATTCGACTTTGTTATTGGATGCTGTAAAGTCGAATCTGATTGCACAATGGAATCAATGTCCTCCTGGGGTAATCAAGATCAGTCCTGCTCCATCATTGTGCTCGTTGGAAAAGCCATCTCTGAACAATTTCCACGCAGGAGTTTAACTTTGGAGTTCAGGCTCATCTATCAGTTCGGTATCCTGGATTCCAGTGAATTCCACGACAAAGTCTGCTAGAACCTGTCTCTTCACAGCAGCTTGTGGAGAATAGGAGATATCAAATTGCCCAAGTTTGACTGCACACTTTAATAATCGACCAGCGGCTTCTGGTTTCTGCAGGACTTGTCGTAATGGCTGGTCGGTAAGTACCACGATGGGGTGAGCTTGAAAGGACGGTCGCAGTTTTCTGGCCAGAATCAAGCAATAGGCTGATCTTTCAATGGGCGGATACCGCAACTCTACTCCTACCAGCCTCTTGCTTATATAATACACAACTTTTTGGACATGGTCCTCCTCTTTGATCAAAACTGCGCTAGCAGCATATTCCATAATTGCCAAGTAGATGAACAAAGTTTCTTTTTCGACCGGTTTGGATAAGATCAGTGGTTGTGACATATGAGACTTTAGCGCCTGGAAAGCCTGCTCACACTCTTCTGTCCACTCAAACTTCTGGTTGCCCCTGAGTAGATTAAAAAATGGAACGCACTTGTCCGTTGATTTAGAAATGAATTTACTCAAAGTGGCAATCCTTCTGGTTAGGCTTTAGACATCTTTAATTTTGGCAGGCAAATTCATCTCGATCAGGGCCTTGATCTTTTCGGGATTAGCTTTGATACCTCGCGAGTTTACTATGAATCCCAAAAAATTTCCCGATCCAACACCGAATGAACATTTGAAGGGATTTAGCTTCATCTGATATTTGTTCAAGATGTTGAAGCATTCTTGCAGGTCTCCGATGTGCTCTTCTTCCCTCTTCGACTTGACCAGCATGTCATCGACATATACCTCCATGTTAACGTCATTCTACTCTTTAAACATATGGATGATCAGTGGCTGGTAAGTCGCACCAGCATTTCTCAAACCGAAAGGCATTACTTTGTAACAGTAACACCATGTATCTGTTCGAAAGCTAGTGTGATCCTCATCAGGTGGATGCATACTAATCTGATTTTACCCAGAGTATGCATCCATGAATGATAGAATTTCATGTCCTGATGTAGCATCGACCAGCTGGTCAATCCTTGGGAGCGGGAAACAATCCTTCGGACAGGCTTTATTAAGGTCTGTGAAATCCATGCACATCCTCCACTTGCCATTCGGCTTGGGAACCAGTACGGGATTAGAGACCCAAGATGGATAAAACGCTATCCTGATGAATCCGTTCTCCTTTAGCCTCTCGACTTCATCCTTTAACGCCTTCGATTTGTCTTTGTCGAGAAGCCTCCTTTTTTGTTGCACTGGTGGAAAATTCTTGTCTATATTTAAGACATGGCTGATAACTGATGGGTCAATCCCAACCATATCTTTATGTGACCAGGCAAACACCTCCTGGTTTTCTTTCAAAAATTCCACCAATTTCTTCTTCGTTGTTGTCTCTAAGTTTTTACCGACTTTCACAACCCTGGTCGGATTTGCCTCTTCAAGTTGGACCTCCTCGAGGTCCTCCACGGGTCCTACATTCTCTTCAAAATCCCCAAAGTGAGGATCCAAGTCTTTATCCTCACTTTGGGCAACACCCTATTTGGTGACCTGACTGATTGGGCTTGTACTTCATTCGCCAACAACAACCTTTTTTCGACCTTTTCCCCCGATCCGCCCCTTTTTGCTTTGGTGATCGAGGAATTATAACATTTCCGCGCTTCTCGCTGGTTTCCCAATACACATCCTACCCCTGCGTCAGTTGGAAACTTCATGGCAAGGTGCCAGATCGAGGTCACAGTTCGTAGGTCGACTAGGATAGGCCTTCCAATCACAGCATTATATGCATAAGGACAATCAATTACTATAAAAGTAGCGAGTAATGTCCTGTTCGCAGGTGCAGTTCCTATTGTGACTGGAAGCCTGATCGACCTAATTGGGGCAAGCCTTTCGCTGGAAAAATCATATATGGTTTGGTTGCATGGCTCCAAATTTTGCACTAATAACTTCATCCTCTCCAGTGAAGATTTGTACAGGATGTTGACTGAGCTTCCTGTATCCATCAATACTCGCTTGACCATCATATTAGCGATTTGGACATCCACGACCAGTGGATCCGAATGGGGAAATTGAACATGATGAGCATCAAGCTCAGAGAAAGTTATCGGTTCTTCCTCTGTTCGAGCTTTTTTGGGAGTTCGCTCCTCTACGTTCAGCATTTCAATGTCTTAGTCATGGCGTAAGGTTTCGGCGTACCTCTCCCTTGCCTTCCCACTATCTCCTGCCAGGTGTGGGCCACCGCAAATGGTCAGCAATGTACCAGCAACTGGAGCTGGTTGTAAAGGGGGCGAGCATTGGCGTACAGGTACCTGCTCGTTGCCTCCTTGAGCCTCTCGTTGAGACCCTCGAGCCGCTCGCACATACCTCCTCAAGTGTCCTTTCTTAATAAGGAACTCAATCGCATCCTTGAGCTGGTTGCATTCGTTGGTGTCATGACCATAGTCATTATGAAAATGACAAAACTTGGTTGTATCTCTCTTGGAGATATCTTTCCTGAATGGGGCTAGTAGCCTGAAGGGAACAGTTGTGTGATTGGACTGATACACTTCTGCTCTGGTGTCAACTAGGCTCGTGTAATTAGTGAACCTCAACTCATATCTCTTACTTTTAGGGCGCTTGTTTTCAGATGTTGAGGTTTCGTGGTTTCCCCTTTTACTTCCATTTTCCCATTACTTTTTCCGTTGCCATTGGGTTTCTCAGACCCATTGGCGGCTTTGGTGGGATCTTCTTTTGGATCCTTGTCGTCTGCGGACAACTTTCCTTCGTTGGCAATGGCCTCCTCTAGCTTGATGTACATGTCTGCTCGGTCCATAAATTATTGGGTGCTCTTTACCCCATTCTTCCACAAACTGTTCTAGAGGGATGAATGGCGCCGTACTCCATCAGTAAGAGCCATCATCTTTCCTTCGTCACCAACTGTCTTAGCCCCAGCAGCGGCTCGCATAAAACGTTGGACATACCCCTTCAAGGTTTCTCCCTCCTTTTGGTGTATCTCGACCAGTTAGTTGGCCTCAGTCGGATGTACTCGAGTAGCATAAAAATGTCCGTAAAACTCCCTCACGAACATTTCCCAAGATACTATGCTAGCCAGAAGGAATTTGAAAAACCACTCCTGCGCAGTATCGAACAAGGTGGCTGGAAAGATTCTGCATCGAGCGTCGTCTGACACATTTTGGATATCCATTTGTATCTCGAATTTATTCCGTGAGATACGGGGTCTTCTAATCCAGTGAATTTGGGCAAGACCGGCATCTTACATTTGGTTGGGGTCTCGGCCATTGCTATTCTTTGCACAAATGGAGTGCCTCTTCTCCGGTCGTATTCAATGTGGGATGTCCAGCTCGCCACTAGTTGCTGGACGACCTGGTTTAAAGCATCGAGCTGGGCCTACATGGCGTCTGGCACTACTGGAGCGACTGGTGCTGGAGGTGCACACTCATCGTGTCTTTATCTTCTGTCATTAAGAACATCCCTTAAATCCTCATCCCTACGCCTTTTTTTGTTCGTGCCCAGTCGATCAAAGACGTTGGGCTATCTAGGCTGCCCCCCAGCATTCTGGCTCGTCAGCCGGTTCTCTCTTGGTGGGGGGTTATGTTGTCCAGTCCTCTCTCCTTGCAGCCGACCATCGTTTCCTCTGCCAAAATCCACCTCATTATAGTAATGGCCATCCCTAAAGTGTGATCGACTACGGTGTGACCTGCTGTTCGCACTGTTTCCTCCTCTTGCTGGCATGTCCCGACCGACAGGTGGAGGCCTGCGTTGGTCGGTAGGTCCCCGAGCATTATTATGTTGTGGGGGACTCCTGACCGCAGAGCCTGAATCAACCTGCCTTCTGTTCGCAGAAGAACGCTGTCCCCTGCTCGGTGGGTTTGGCTCCTCAGCAGGTTGGCGTCTAGGACTTTAGGGAGGCTGTCCGGCCCTATTCTGCCTTTGTTGTTAGGGATTATCTCGACCAGCACGAGAAGGTGGCTACTGCTCAGGATCCTGAAATGACCTATCCTGTTGAGCAGCAGGGGGTTGCTTCAGCCTTTAAGGGTTTGCCAGTTGAGGTGGAGTGTGGTGATGTTGAGGATGATCTGAATGTGGACCTTGCTACGGTGGCGTATTAGGTGGATGATCCGTTCGAGAAGCTGGTGCAGGCTGTCCTCGAGCCAATTGAATGGCTGCCTCTAGAGCGGCAGTGGCGTCCCTCTATCGACGGTCCATGTCGGCCTGCCGTTCATTCAATTCTTGGTGTTGCCTATCAATCTCTCTCTGCTGTAACACCATCGTTTCAGCCACATTTTCTTGATTAGCCCTCAGATTGGCTAACTCCTCCTCCAACACAATCAGAGTCGACCTCAAGGTCTCAGAATCCATTTCCTCCTCCTCCAAATGCACTTGTGGCTCATCTTCAGCCACATTTTGCGGAGGAGGCTGGGTTGGTTGGTGCAGCACCAGAGGTTTGTCCATTCTTTCTAGTTGTTTTTGCCATTCGATCTTCTTTGAGGTCTTGAGTTCAGTCTCTCAATGAAAGCACCAAAATGTTGACCCTCGATTTGGTCAACGACATGGAGTCAAGTAAAACGATAAAAACGAAATGAAATCAAGATCAAAAAGATAAATGACACCAATGATTTATAGTGGTTCAGCCCCAGTGATGGTAATAGCCTACGTGCACTTAGTGTTCTTATTGATATAGAATCCCAAAAACAATGATCAATGAACTAGGGTTCACGAGTTTCACCAGCTTCGGGTTGAATACAATTTTGGTGGATAAAGACACTATGATTCTCTCTCAGAATTCTAAAGTTCAAAAGTCCAAAAAGTCAAAAAGTCTCATCTCTTGAGCCCTTTGAATCTTATTTATAGGCTCAAGGAGTTCTACCTGGGTTGATGGGCCTTAATTATATTTAATATAGGCATATCTAAATAATAATGGACATCACAATTATTACATAAATGCGAGATTACATATCTATAGGAAATATCTGAAATACTGCGACCAGACTGGTCGCTCATGAAATATGTCGTTTGCGGAGTGAACTCTCTTCTGGTCGATGGTCGAGCATATCGTACTAAACTAAACGGTCGCGTGTACCCCCACGTGCTTGTTAATTCTACCACGTCATTAGGTAAATATTTTTTGGGCAAACAAAAGTATAAATGCTTTACCTGTCTACATGTGATACATTGATAAGGCTGAGCCTTGACAACTGCATCATGAGCAAGAACGTGCTTATTAGTACTGATATTGCTAGAGCATACTTATTAGTATTGTTCATTGTGAATTATCAATTGATATGTGTTAAATGCTATGATCATGTATCCATTTGTATATTTGTATAATTGTGGAATATGGGTGAATATCTGTTGATCTTGGACTGTGAAACGGCAAGAGGTTTAGTTATCACAGCCTAACTGGCAGCATTGACTATTGCAACAAGGTTTAAGTTGATAAGAATGATTCCAAGACATACAGATTCACCAGCTGACCAGGACTATCAAGGCCAGAATAACAGACAGGGTCAAGACAATGACCAGAATCAGATTCCACAACCAGCTCCTGATAACTGGCAGCAGTTGTTTAATGACTTACAGGCCAGAGTATTGAGGCAGGAAGAAGAAATCCGCCTCATGAGACAACAACAGGTTCCTGCAGGGACCAGTTTACCAGAGGCACCATCTGTATCGGTGCCAACAGTTGAGCAGCTGCCTGAGGTTGGAAGCAAATGGGAACCTCTTTATGAAAGGTTCAGGAAACAACAACCTCCAGTTTTAGAGGGTAGTGCAAATCCAACTAAGGCAGAGCAATGGACGAGCATGTTATCCCATAGCTTGCTCCCTGAAGAAATCATCTAAAATTAAAACTTCTCTTTTGAGCATGTTATCCCATAGCTTGCTCCCTGGACAAACTTCGGCTGTAATAGCCATCTTGAGCTTCGCTTTCATTAAACTTCCCACCTTTGTTGCTTCTATATTGAACCTATGGATATATTTCTTCAGACTTTCATTCTCGCCTTGTTTTACGTTAGCGAGGCTGGTAATTGGCATGACATAATCACAGGCTGCATGGTGTTGCTCAAGAAATTCATCAGAGAATTGCTGCCATGACTTGATTGTTCCTGGCCTTAACCTCTTGAACCACTTGTACGCAACTCCTTTAAGCGTAACGACAAAGCAATGACACTTTGACCTGTTGTTGACCCCTCTTAACCTCATCAAGTTATTGAAATAGTCTAAGTGATACTTTGGGTCTGTAGTGCCCTCGTACGGAGTCATGCGAGGCTCTCTGAAGTCGGTGGGCATTTGCTCAGCCTGGATCTCCATTGTGAAGGGCGAATCACAGTCAAATTCTTCATCATCTTTGTGCCCCCCAAGTTCAGTAGTAATCTTTCCTCGAGGGCTTCGCAATTTGGTGTCTAGTCCCCTCCTCTTTTTGCTTGAGGAGTCTCGTGGGTCCTCAGACTGAACCCTTGCTTTGGTTGTGTTCCTCAGGGGAACCGCGGGGGGCGTGTTTTTTAATTCAGACCTTTTCCATCGAGCTTTTCTCTTAAGCTAGGGGGGCTTCTTTTGAGGTGACTTCTACTTCATTCTTACGACCATCGTCTTCCCTCCGCCTTTGCTCCTGGGGGCATTTCTTCGACCTAAGTCCCCCATGGGACTTTGTCGAGGGAGTTTTACTGGTGGAAATTCAGGTTCTCCCATCATCTACGGGGACAACATTTTCCCCTTTTTCATGCTCCTTCTCTTTACGCTTAGGAAAGGGTATGCTTGACTTTCCTTGCAGTAGGTCATTTAAGATCTCCTGCATGTTCTCTATCATTGTTTCCAGTCTTCGAGTCTTTTTATGTAACTCGCGAATATCATCCTTATATAAGCAAGTCCTTGAGCTGGAGCTTATCGAGCATACCCTGGGACCCTTGCCTGGCCCGTGTGTCGATGGACCTGGGTTGTGTTGGCCTGAGCGTGGTGCTATCGGGGGCCGGTGAAGGGAATGTACTGGCGGCTCTGAATGATCTCCGCCGGGGCCGGGGACGATGCTTCCTCCGCCTCATTTAGGGGAAAAGGTTCCTCCGGTCTACCTCCATGCTTAGGCGGAGGGGGGTCTTTCTTGGGAGCCCTCCGCTCTATTCCCTCTTGGTGAACCCCATCATCTTGTAGTTGTCGTAGGAGTTTTGAACATCTTAGCATCTTTCTTTGTTGGAAGTGATGAAAGAACGTTGGCTTGATACTTGTTCTTCCCACAGACGGTGCCAAACTATTGACGGTGAAATCTCGTCAACAAAATTAGATCGAAAAACTCAAAGATAAGTATGGAGATATTTAGATTTAGATAAGAACTTAGAATAAGCTTAAGGAAAGGTAAAACACAGATCAACAATGGAGTAATCCTTTGTAAATTGCACAATAGCTTGAGTGTACAATGAGTTTTCCAACCCCTTTGCTGGAGGGGTGAAAGTCTATTTATATTGGAGCTCTAATGGCTCCTAGTACATCATGGTCCCAGGGGACAAGATGGTACATAGGTACACTGTCAGGGTTGTGGCACAAGTCGTAGTGGTGTTGAAGGAGTGGTGGTTGGCTCTAGAACGTGTCAGAGGCCTGCAAAAGTACTCCTATCTTGGTACCATATTATGCCTCCACTACTTGTCGGGTACAAACCTCATAAGTGTGCTGAGGGAGTCCTCACCATCTACCATTCTTGTACTGCCACTACTTGTCTAGCGTGGACGTCGTATCCGTACTCTAATTCCTCTTGGTTAGTAGGTGCATTTCGTACCTGTACTAGCTTTTTGAGTCATACGTGAGTTCTTACTCTCACAAGGCACCTTATTCCCACGAGCTTAATGTATTGAAACCCTTATGCGCTGCCTTAGATGACATGGTTCCAAGATGCCTGTGAGGGAAGGCCCTCACAACACCCCTGATGGGCTCGAGGCCCTGAGGAGCGTGAGGCACTGAGGGGCACAAGGCACTGATGGGCGCAAGGCACTGATGGGCATGAGGCCTTGATGGGCACGAGGCCCTGATGGGCACGAGGCGCTGAGGGGCGCGAGGCCCTGATGGGCGTGAGGTGCTGAGGGGCGTGAGGCCCTGATGGGCGCGGTCTGTAGGTGCGCATCACCTAAGCGCGAGATGGAGGCCACGAGACCATCGAGCCAAAGTTGCTTGGGTGCCGCGAGACGCATGTGCGAGATGGTGCCTGGGCGCAGTCCGTAGGTGCGCATCACCTAAGTGCGAGACGGGGGCCGCGGCTACATGAGGCATGAGGTGGCTGGAACACTCGCGCGAGACGGCACCTGGGCGAGACCCATAGATGCGCGAGACCATGGGTCTCCATTGAGGCGGGCGAGGCGAGGTGCATGGGTGGCTAGAGCACCCGCGCGAGGCCCTCCTGGCCGAGACACCGGTGTGCGCGCGAGGCCCTCCTGGCCGAGACACCAGCGCACGCGTGAGGTCCTCCTGGCCGAGACACCAGCATGCGCGTGAGGCCCTCTTGGTCGAGACACTAGCATGTGTGCGAGGCCACCAGTGTGCGCGAGAGGCCCTCCTGGCCGAGGCATCAGTGTGCGGGACTCCTTGGCCGCATGTGAGGCGGGATGGTCCCGTTGAACATGCGGGTCTCACCAGGCGTAATGGTGCATGGTTCCTTGGCATAAGATGCCTTAGTCTCCAGAAAGGCAGAGACTTATGGGATTTTAAGAGTTTTGGCCAGAACGTGGTCTCATGAGACCTATGGGCACGAGTCCAGTGAAATGACTAAGTGACTGTTATCCCTGTGCTCCAACCAGGGACTATAGATTGTTTTCTTTGGTGGATTTTTGGCATCCACATTTATTAATTTAGATACCAATATATCTTAATTAATAAATCTGCCCTAATTTATCTTTTCTTCTCAAAATTACATAACTCTGTGAAACTATCCAAAATTGACCTGGTCAACTTTGATAATTAAATCAATAAATTGAGACTATCTAGATGATTTTATCCAAGGTACAATGGGGACCATGGACCTATGAAATCAAGCTCCAATAAGTTATCATAAATCTAACAAATAAATTTACTAACTAATTAATTCCTCGTGACTCCGCTATAGACTCGAAATTTCACTCTTGAATTCATCGAACGCTCTATAACAAATATAGATACACTATTAATTATTCATTGTTACAACCATAATTGTCACTCAATTCTCTACAGACGGTCTACAATGAGATGGGACTAAAATACCCCTTTTACCCCTCATTGTATTTTATCCTTAAAACACTTAGTTCCTTGTAAATGATATTTCAGTAAACTAATTTAATTACTGAAATGAGATCTCTATCATTTAACACCATGACCAAAAATAAAAGGAAACCATCGTTTCACTTCTTCATCAGAAGCTACAGATGTTCATATCTATGATTAACACTCCCACTCAATTATACTACCGAGTTCCCAAGATGTAAGTATGGGCTAGTCCGTAGGGTAAGATGGTAACGAACAAGTCAAAGAACTCAAATAATACAATTAGTTAGAATACTAACCACTCAAAATTGAGATTGAATTGACCTATGGTCAACTATATGATATGACTAGAATAGATAATAACAGTATGTTTACTTATCTTATCAACTATCAATACCGGTCCTGTTCGATGTAAAAAATACATCTGATCTTATCTACTTTGCTAATGTTCTGGAAAGAACATAACACTACAATGTGTAAGTAGATCATTTCATAGATTGGCAAGTCAGTGTAAATCCTGTGCACTGACTAATCTTAGGACTAACTTATTTTGAACATATAATCATATTTATATTCCACTGTGATTACATCACTATAAATACGATTAGCTATATGCTCGAGATTTAATAGAATTTTATATTAAACAAATAATCATGAAAATAAAACATGTGAGCAAAGTGTTTGACCAAGTCAAAAAATGATTTCTATTCTTTTATTGATAATAAAATGAGATTACAAGGAATTTGGGTTTTAACTAGGGCATAAAACCCCAACAACCATGATGTATTACAATGGGTCATCAGGGTGGTAGTGAGGCCTGGAAGACTTATCTTGAGTGCCCTAGGTGCAAGAGACGTCATTTGGGAGAGTGTAGGGCAAATGCCTGCTTCTTATGTGGAGCAGTGGGTCATTTCAAGAAGGATTGCCCAAATGCAAGAAAGGAAGAACCCAGAAAGGCGGACAGCTCGGCCCCAGCTCCAGTGTTCGCATTGACTCAAGCAGAAGTTGAGGCTTCACCCTCAGTAGTTACAAGTCAGCTTCTTAGTGTTGGAACCCCTTATACTGTTTTGATTGATTCTGGTGCTACACATTCTCTTGTTGCTAGTAGAATTATTGATAGACTGTGTAGACCATGTGATTATTATGTTGTGGGGTGTGGGACCTTATTACCCACTGGGAGTTAGTAGTATCCAGGAGATGAGTCAGATCTTTGCTAGTGACAGTGGAGGGCAGAGAGTTGTCAGTGGATTTAATAGAGTTAGTTATGACTGACTTTGACATGATTCTGGGTATGGATTGGTTAGTGAAGTATGGGGCAACCATAGATTGCAGAAGGAAAATGGTCACCTTTGAGCCTGAAGGTGAGGATCCTTTTGTGTTTGTTGGAATTGTGCATGGACCTCGTATACCTATGAAATCTGTTTTGAGGGCTAGAGATCTATTGCAAGGAGATTGCATTGGATTCTTTGCCAGTGTGGTGGATACCACTCAAGTCATGCCAGTGAGACCAGAAGAAACCAGACTAGTCTGTGAGTTTCTGGATGTGTTTCCAGAAGATCTACCAAGGTTGCCACCACACAAAGAGATTGAGTTTGTGAAAGAACTGGCACCAGGGACGAAGCTGAGTTTGTGAAAGAACTGGCACCAGGGACGAAGCTAGTGTCTAGAGCACCTTACAAAATGGCCCCAGCTAAGTTAAAAGAATTGAAAGTACAGTTGCAAGAGCTGTTGGATTTGGGTTTTATTAGACCTAGTTTCTCACCTTGGGGTGCGTCAGTTCTGTTTGTGAAGAAGAAAGATGGTTCTCTGAGGATGTGTATTGATTACAGAGAACTGAATAAGTTAACAATTAAGAACAAGTATCCTCTGCCAAGGATAGATGATCTGTTTGATCAGTTGCAAGGTAAAAGGGTATTTTCAAAGATAGACCTTCGTTCTGGTTATCATCAGTTGAGAGTCAAGGAGGGGGACATACCAAAGACTGTTTTTCATACTAGATATGGGCATTATGAGTTCTTAGTCATGTCTTTTGGATTGACTAATGCCTCAGCTGCTTTTATGGATTTGATGAACAGAGTGTTCAAGGATTATCTAGACCAGTTTGTGATCGTCTTCATCGATGATATTCTGGTTTATTCTTAGTCAGAGTCAGAACATGAAAAACATCTGAGGTTGGTTCTACAGAGACTGAGGGAACACAGATTGTTTGCAAAGTTCAAGAAGTGTGAGTGCTGGTTATCTCAGGTATCTTTCCTTGGACACATTGTCAGTAAGGAGGGGATTAAAGTAGATCCAGCCAAGATTGAGGCGGTCAGAGATTGGCCAAGGCCAAAGAATGCTTCAGAGGTTAGAAGTTTCCTTGGATTGGCAAGTTATTACAGACATTTCGTGGAAGGGTTCTCTAAGATTGCTACTTCATTGACTGAGCTAACACGCAAGAACCAGAAGTTTGTGTGGTCAGACAGGTGTGAGAACAGCTTCAAGGAACTGAAGCAGAGATTGATTACAGCTCCAGTTCTGAGTCTTCCAACAGATCAGGAGAATTTTGTGATATACTGTGATGCCTCACATCATGGTTTGGGTTGTGTTTTGATGCAGGCAGGAAAGGTGATTGCTTATGCCTCACATCAACTGAAGGAGTATGAGCAGAGATATCCCACCCATGATTTAGAGTTGGCAGTTGTGGTCTTTGCATTAAAGATATGGAGGCATTACCTTTATGGGGAGAAGTGTGAGATCTACACTGACCACAAGAGCCTGAAGTACTTCTTCACCCAGACAGATTTGAATATGAGACAAAGACGTTGGCTAGAGTTAGTAAAAGATTATGATTGTCAGATCTTGTATCATCCAGGAAATGCCAACGTGGTAGCTGATACTTTAAGCCGGAAGGGTCCGGGACAGATTTATAGTGCGAGGCTGATAGCCAGAGAATTGGCAGAAGATATGACTAGAGCTGGTATACAGTTGCTGGTGGGCCAGTTGGCCAATATTACTCTACATTCTACACTGTTGGAGAGAATCAAGGAGGGTCAGTTGGGTGATCCACAACTAATCAAGATTAGAGAAGATGTTTTGGCTGGAGTATCCAGAGATTATACAGTGTCTGATTTGGGCTTGTTGAGGTACAAGGGTCGGATATGTGTTCCATTAGACACTGCTATGAGGCGAGAGATTTTGGATGAATCTTATACTACACCTTATTCTTTTCATCCAAGCACCACAAAGATGTACCAGGATGTGAGATCACTGTATTGGTGGCCTGGGATGAAGAAGGATGTAGTGGAGTATGTGGCTTAGTGCTTGACATGTCAACAGGTCAAGGCTAAGCATTAGAGGCCAGCAGAGTTATTGCAGCCTCTAGACATCCCAGACTGGAAATGGGAGGATATCACGATGGATTTCGTGGTGGGGTTACCTAGGACTGTTGGTCAACATGATTCAGTATGGGTTATTGTGGATCACTACAACAAGTCAGCTCACTTTTTACTAGTGAGGACTACTTATACAGTTGACCAGTATGCAGATCTCTATGTGAGAGAGATCGTGTGTCTTCATGGAGTACCGACGTCGATCGTGTCAGATCAGGACCCCACTTTCACTTCCAAGTTTTGGGGGAGTTTACAGAAGGCCATGGGAACACAGTTGAAGTTCAGTACTGCTTATCATCCTCAGACAGATGGACAATCTGAGAGGACAATCCAGATATTAGAGGATATGCTGTGAGCATGTGTGCTGGACTTTGGTGGATCCTGGAGTAAGTATCTACCTTTGATAGAATTTTCCTACAACAACAGTTATCAGTCTACCATTGGGGTGGCACCTTATGAGATGTTGTATGGTAGGAAATGCAGATCTCCCATTCATTGGGATGAGACAGGGGAAAGGAGATACTTGGGTCCTGAGGCATTTTAGAGGACCAGTGAGGCCATTGAGAAGATTAGAGCTCGGATGCTTGCTTCCCAAAGTAGATATAAAAGTTATGCAGATCCCAAGCGCGGGAACGTGGAGTTCCAAGTGGGAGACTATGTCTTCCTTAGAGTCTCGCCATGGAAAGGGGTGAGAAGATTTGGGAAGTAGGGCAAGCTGAGCCCTAGATTTGTAGGTCCATTTGAAATCCTGGAGATGATTAGTTAGGTGGCTTATAGGTTGGCCTTACCACCGGCATTGTCAGTCGTGCATGACGTATCTCGTGTTTCAGCTTTTCAGAGGTATGTATCTGATGTGACCCATGTTTTGAGTTACGAAGATCTAGTGCTTGAGGCAGATCTCTCCTGTGAGGAACAACCAGTCCAGATACTTGACAGAAAAGACAAGGTCCTCATGAATAAAATGATACCTTTGGTTAAGGTAATATGGAGGAACAGCAAGGTCGAGGAAGCGACCTGGGAGCTGGAGTCAGATATGCAGAATCAGTATCCCGAGCTGTTCAGGTAAATTTCGAGGACGAAATTTCTGTAAGGAGGGGATAGTTGTAATGCCCCAAAATCCTTAATGAGGTTTATGGTTGGATTAGTAGGCCGGGAGGGCCATAATTGATTTATTATGCCATTAAATGATTATATGCATGATTATGTGAATTATATTATTATATGATGATAAATGCATGCATGTGGGTCCACTTTTCGTTATAAAGGTATTTTGGTAATTTGGCCCGTTGATGGCATATTTGTATATTTTCATGCATGTTGGTGATTATTGATAAGGCCACATTATTATGTTGATATGTTCAAGGTATTCGGCATGAGACGATCTTTGAATACTAGTTAGCGGTTTGGTCTTAATGGGGTTAATTTCGGGGCTCGGGGTGAGTCTCAGGGTAATTTGATGATTAGTGCATTACCAGGAATTAAAAGATAATGGGATATGATTTATTAGCATTTGAGAATATTGGGAATAATAGGAATTAGAGGATGTTAATTATAATTAACGAGATAGACGATAAATGACGGTTTTACCCTTGTTAGCCTTAAGAGGGAATTTAATGACCTAGGGTCATTATGGTCATTTGACCAAGGATATAAGTGAATTAAGAAAGTTGTAGAAAGCTTAAGAAAAATAGAGCTCATCTTCCTCTTCCTCCCGATACATCATTTTCTTCCTTTTTCCTTTGAATTTTTGAAGCCCAATTAAAGATTCAAGCGAGGGAAGTAAGCCTTGAGGGTCTAAGGTTGTGTTCTACCATTTAAGAGGGTTCCATCTTGAGCTTGAGATAAGATTCTAGCCATGGAAACTCTGGTTTTTACTCTATTTTTCGTTGATTTTCAGTTGGGATTCTTGGATTTGATAGTTGAGAATTCAAGGAAGTTTTGGGCAAAGTTTGATTAGGTTTTGATGCCTAGGACTTGTAGAATGGGTTTTTGGGTTCATTTGTGAGTTTGGTTGAGGTTTGGAGTCAGTTCATGAAGTTTGGAAAGTGGAGAAGTCGAAGGGGAAAACATAGGGCTGAATCACCCTGGTTCTAGCGCTACAGCGCCCAAGGGAGTGCGCTACAGAGCTGTCCAGGGCAAGTCAGCCCTACTTGTAGCGCCTAGGCGCCAGGGGGGTAGCGCTGCCCTGTTTTTCCAGGGTACTATTTTTGGGCACTTTTGAGGGTTTTTGGCTCGGGGTATCAATTCCTAAGGCTCGGGATCGAATCTACTAACTATTTGAGTACAATCTGAGGTCCCGGGAGTGAGGTTTAGGTCAACAACCTTTTATTGTTGATTTTATGGATGGAGTTCCATATTTGGTTATGACTAGGTGAGCAATAAAGGATCTAAGCATCGATCGTTCTCAAGGGTCGTTCTTTTAATATTTCACGCTCGAACCAGAGGTAAGAAAACTGCACCCACTATGTGACATGCATGGTTATTAATGAAGCATGTTGAGTGCTCTATATGTGGACATTGATTGCATATTAAATGCTTAGCAATCTGGCTTACTTGTGAATGGCACTGACTTATTAGTCAGAATCGGCAATGGTGTTAGTATTGACTGTGAAGCTGTGACTCATTAGTCAAGTTCGGCAATAGTACTGAGCACTGGTCATATGATATTGGCTTATGAGTCAAGAACGGTATTAGCGTGTTTAACGCAAGCCGAAAAGATTAGATCTAATTGAAAAAGCATTATCATCATAAGCATGAAATGCTTGACCGGCCTTAGGTTCGATGAAAAAAAAAGCGCTTGTCTAGTCTAAAGGCTAGTTACTTAGAGCCAGAGTCAAAAGGCTAAGGTGATCCACATGTCACGTGGCTTAGGGAGCGGATCCCCAGAGATGGACTTAGTAGCCATCTATTTAAGGAACAGAACCCTAGAGATGGACTTATTAGTCATCTATATAGGGAACAAATCCTTAGAGGTTGACTTATTAGTCACCTGCCCAAGGTTGTGACTCCATAGTCACTCATCTGATTAGGGTGTAGAGCCCTAGAGATAGACTTATTAGTCATCTATTCTAAGTATGACTTAACAGTCACTTATCTGATTAGGGCTACATGCCCCAGCATGATTATTAGAATCTCAATATTATCTTATTAGGGCCACAAGCCCAGTATGATTATCATAATCATTATTTGATATTGTATACATGCAGTAATGAGTTTTCTTATTAAGCCTTGGCTCATGGGTACCATGTGGTGCAGGTAAAGGGAAAGAAAGGCTCACCCAGCCTTGAGTGGAGAGCTTAGGTGGCGATGTGTACATATGCGGCCGCTTAACCACCACGACCAAGGTGTTTCTCAGAGGAACTAGGGGTTAACCCTATTTTTGCCGCTTAGGTCGGCGGGTTGTAATTTTTACGTTGTAATGACCATTTTGGATTGTAAATAACTTTGTAAATGCTTTTATGGGCCCATGTACAGTTTTATGTTTTAAATAAAATATATCATTCCCTTTTGATCGAGATTTTTCACCTTAGCCTATTAATAACCCCTAGATGCACGTTTATAACCAAATGACTCGTTTAGTGAGTTAAGCACGATTTAAAGTTCACAGCAACGGTCTTGGAGTAACTAGGGCGTTACAACATATATGCTAAATATACCCATAACGAGCCAAATTATGAAAATTGCCATTTCAATCATAAACGAGCCCACATGCATATCAAGTCATATTATAATATAACTCACATAATCATATAATGATATACATATATATCACATAATCACATAATTTCCATAATTTGTCATCTTAGCCCCCTAATAAAGGCCCTAAGCCTTATTAGGTAATTTGAGATGTTACATTTATAGATGATCACACACGATTAAGTTGGATTTATCTAATGGAACATAAATTTGAATTGGATTTTAAAAAAAAAAAAGCATATTATAACCTGATTTGTAATCAATTTGAGACTAAAAATTAAGATTTTAAGAAGTGATAATATTCGTGAGTACTTCACAAAATATTTGTCTGATTTCTTCTCACAAAATGGAATTTTTCAACAAAGCTCTTGTGTTGGGACACCCTAACAACATGGTATTGCAAAAAAAAAAAAAAAAAAAAAAGATAGCCATTTTGTGGAAGTTGCTAGAGCACTACTTTTTACTCATAAGGTGCCAATTTTTTTTTTTTGGGAGATGTTGTCTAAAATCAGCCTTTCTCATCAACATAATGCCTACAAAAGTTTTGAACTTTGCAACACCATTACAAAAAAATTCTGATTTTTTCCCACATTCAAGATTCCAATCTAATTTACCTATTAAAACTTTTGGGTGCACTATTTATATTCATAACAAATAATTAAATCAAAGTAAATTAGACCCAAAAGGAAAAAAAGTAAGTTTTTCATGGATATTCTCCAAACCAAAAGGGCTATAAATGTTATGACCCTGAAAAAGAAAAAATATTTTGACACTTTTGATGCATTGTTTTTTGAGAATCAATCTTTTTTTAGCCTCATCTTTAGGGGGAAAAACTACAGGAGGATTTGGTTTTAGGGGGAAAAGAAAATATGATAAGTCGAAATCAAGGTGATTTGTTTTTTAATGAACAATTTTCTCAAGAAAATACCTTAAATACCTCGAATTGTTTGCCTCCTTTACATGATAATCTAATCTCAATAAATGGGACTGCTTTACAAGAAAATTATGTTGTGTTTGACATTGTGGATTCTCATGAAAATAACTCTTCCAATGTTTTAAATAATGAAAGAATGGATTCTCTTAATATCAATCGTGCTAATACCGAAAATAGTATAAAGAAACATATTTGGGATAATTTTCTCAAGAAGAGAACCAAAATTGAAGTTTTTGTCCAATAACTTACAGCACAGTCAAGAACAAACCCCGTTGCCAAATTCTAAAAATCCAGGTTCTAATCTTTCTCCTAAAATTGATGAGCTCAAGTTACCTATTGCACTCAAAAAATGAACTAGAGAATGCACTTGGCATCCTCTGTATCCATTATCTAATTTTGTGTCTTATACAAAATTGTCTCATTGTTTTAATACTTTTCTAACTAAGCTCTCACATGTGGAAATTCCAAAGTGTATCAAAGAGGCAATGCAGGTTCCATAATGGAAAGAGGCTGTCTTAGAGGAAATGAGGGATTTGGAGAGGAATTAGACATGGAAGTTGAAGGACTTGCCTAAGGAGAAAGAACAGTAAGGTGTAAGTGGGTTTTAATGGTAAAATTCAAGTCAGATGGATCCTTAGATAGATATAAGACACACTTAGCAAAGGGCTTTAGCCAAACTTATGGAATCAACTATTTCAAAACCTTTGCTCCTGTTGCTAAACTTAATACAATTTGTGTTATTCTGTCTATTGCAGTAAACTTAGATTGGCAATTGCAACAACTAGATGTCAAAAACGCCTTTTTAAATGTTGATTTGGAAGAAGGGGTGTTTATGGATTCCCCTTCTAGTTTGGAAGATGAATTTGGATCTAAGGTGTGCAGGTTAAAAAAGTCACTTTACGAATTGAAATGTCCATGAGTTTGGTTTAAGAAATTCACCAATTCAATCAATAGACAAGGATATTCACAAGCTCCAATCAGTCGCACATTGTTCTTTAAAAGATCAAATAAAGGAAGAATGGCAGTTCTTATTGTGCATGTAGATGACATCATCTTTACAGGTGATGATGTAGTTGAGATGACTCATTTGAAGAAACGTTTGGCAAATGAATTCGAAATCAAAGATCTTGGAAGTCTTAAGTACTTTCTAGGAATGGAGATAGCTAGGTCTAAAGAAGGAATAGTAGTAAGTCAAAGGAAATATATACTGGACCTTCTCAAAGAGACTGGCATGAGTGGGTGCAAACCAATTGATACTTATGTTGATCCCAATGTGAAGTTAGGAGAGAACAAAGAAGATAGTGTTGAAACTTCTCGATACCAAAGACTTGTTGGCAAACTTATCTATCTTTCTCATACACGACCTAACATTGCTTTTGTCATGAGCTTAATAAGTTAATTCATGCACTCTCCACGGAAAATACACATGGAAGAAGCTTACAGAATTCTTTGGTATCTTAAAATTTCTCCCAGAAAATGTCTATTTTTTGGGAAACTGAAATATTGATGTTGATTGGGAAGGTTTAGTCACTGATAGAAGGTCAACATCTAGCTATTGCTGCTATGTTTGGGGGAATCTAGTTACTTTACAAAGAAAAAAGTAAAATGTTGTTGCTCGCAACAGTGCAAAGGCTGAATTTAGAGCTATAGCCAATGGATTATGCGAGTTGATTTGGCTACAATGAGCCATATGAGATTTTCTGCTGAAGATGGAAAATTCAATGAAACTCTATTATGATAACAAGGTAGCTATTAACATTGCTAATAATCTAGTGCAACATGATTGAACCAAGCATGTGGAGATCGATCGTCATTTCATCAAGGAGAAGCTCGAGTCTAGTGCAATTTGTCTACCCTTTATGCCAACTTCTCAGCAGATAACTAACATACTTACAAAAGGTCTATATAAACCAATGTTTTATTCTTGTGTTAGCAAATTGGGTTTAAAAGACATCTTCAACCCAACTTGAGGGGGAGTCTCAGAAAATTAAAGGGTTTTTTTTTTAAGAATCTTTCCTAGTTTAGATTTTCCTATTTTATAGGAGATTTTCTGTAACACCCCAAGTTGCTAATAAGGTTTAAGACCTTGTTTAGCGTGCCTGGAGGGCAATAAATGAATTTACATGATAATATATGAATTTGAATGATTATGTGATTAGTAATGCATGTTTAGGTGGTATATAGATGCATGTGGGCCCCGTTTGTATGTTGGGGGTAAACTGGTAATTTTAGCCCGTTGAGGGCATAAATGTGATAATTGTATTATGTGATTTGTACCACGTGAGTGTGGAGTTTTTATTGTGATGCACGCGTCGAGACGGTCCTAGTGAGCTAGTTAGTCTAAAAGTCACAACGGGATTTTTGTACCCGGCTCGGAAGGAGCCTAGGGGTACTTTAGGAATTTCGTAAGTTGAATTGAGAACTAATGGTTATAGTTATTGGCGATTGAGTAACCTATGTAACCATTTGTAACTGCTTTGAGTAACAAGTTTTAGATGGAAAATGGTAGAATTGAATAGAAGGGAAAGGACTTGAGTGCCCTTGAAGGTTTAGTTAGGAAGGATTATTAGGAAGGAGTAAAGTGGTCATTTGGTAAGGGATTTAGACAATTTTCAGCTGGGATATTGGGGTACACGGTTTGGGCATTGGGTCATTTGAGGGTTTTGATAAAAAATTGAAGAGAAGAAAAAATAGAAGAAAGAAAAAGCTAGGGCAAGAAGAAGAAAAAGAAGAAGAAGAGTAGAAGGGGTTGAAGTGGGAGTTTAAGAGGAGATCAAGGAAGCTTTTGGGTGAATTCTTCACTTGAGGTAAGGATTTTATGCACATTTAAGATTTGTTTCTGTTTTGATTTGAGAAATCTAAAGCATGAGTTAAGTTTTTTTAAGTTTTGGGTTGAGTTGCTGAAATTAGAAATCAAAGGGTGGATCTTTGGGTGGGATGGTGTTTTGATCTTGATACTAGTGTTTATGGGTTGTTAGAAGGTTCATATGAAGTTTTAAATTGATCTTGGGGTTTAGGTATTTGTTTGGGATGATTTGGGGAGGTTGTAGCTCGGGAAAAACGCAAGAGAAAACCCAGAAATCTGGGTTCGCGAAGGAGCGCCGCGGCCCTGTTCTTGGGCGCCGCGGTGCGAGGATGCTTCAGGAAATGGCCTAACCGCTGGGCACCGCGGCCCTTGAGGGGAGTGCCGCGGCCCTAGGCCATTTTGGCAACCAAAAATTTGGGTTTTTAGGGCTTTTGCCCGGGGACGCGGGGGATGGTTCTAATGTATTGTTTTAAGGAATTAGAGGTCCCGAGGGTACGGGATTGGTCCCGGGAAGTAGTTTTGGGTTTGGTTAGTATTAAAAGTGTTTTATGTGTGTTGTGACTAGGATTTCGGAAAGGCTTGTGCTAGAGGACCGTGCTTGTGACCTTGGTGCATCGGAAAGCTCGGGATACAGGTAAGAAAACTGTAGCACCCGAGAACAGGGCATGGGCCCATAGTGATATTACAGGGCATGGCCCTAGATTGTATTACGTGCTAATGTATAACCTTAAATGAATTATTATATGATTGAATGATTATTTCGAGATGTACTATATGTGTGATTATAATGAGAGGAACGGCTAAGGCCGAGAGCGGCGAAGGCTGAGAACGGCCGTGGGGCCGGAAGTAACACTTAGCACATGGAGTGCCTATAGTCAGGGTGGGACCCAATGGATACATGAGTTATCCTTACGGTAAGGACCGAGACCCCAGGCTTTGGTTAGGCCTATGGGGCGGCATGGCCGTGTTTGTTCAGTCTGATGGTTTTCCTATTTACTAGTGGATTATATGTTATTTACTGTATGAGTTTTCTTGCTGGGCTTCGGCTCACGGGTGCTCTGTGTTGCAGGTAAGAGCAAGGGGTCAGTCAACCAGCCATGAGTATGGAGAGCGTGGGGGCGGCGCGTACATGTTCGGCCTGCCCGACTGCTTTGGTTGGGGGCATTTTGAATATGGCTGTATTAACTTATTCTTTTGATAGTCAATCAAGTGTAAATCTATTTTTGAGATGTAAGTATTTTGTAAACCTTATTTTTGGGATCCCAGATGTTGATACTTAAAGTTTTTAATGAAACTAAATATTTTCAAAGATTACAGCCTTAACTTCCGGTTAGTCACACTTTGGTCTTTGAAAACCTCGTAGAGTCAGTTAGTTGCACAGTTGTGTTTTAAACTCACTTAGTAACGGCTCTAAGGTAGTAAGGCGTTACATTTTCTAAGAAAGATAGTTTCCTGGTTTTGTTAGAATATCTTTTTTAGTAGCTGTAAATAGTTGCTATTAGCTGTCAATTGTATATTGCAGTCTATAAAATCTATTTTACTCAACCGATGTATAAAAAGAATCTACATTTTTTCTTCAAACTTTTAGATTCAGTAATGGAAATTGATTTTGCTTGTTTCCAAGATTGGAAGTTATCTTGGCTGGTGATAAGAGTATGTAGAGATAAGAGTGAGGCTCAAATGATCTCTGGTGCTCATTAAATGTGGCATGAAAAGATCTTCATGAGCAAGTGGATTTGAAGATTTGAGCGGTCTGAATCAATTTGCTACAAAATTTTATTTGCCATTGTTGTCGATGGCGAGAGTTGTGGATTGTAGTGGTGGAGCACCATTATTGTGCCCGGAGGTCTTGTGACCATGAGTACAGGTACACACCATTGAAGCATGATTTCAAGCTTAGTGAGTTGGTTTAACTTTTGATAGCATATTAGAAAAAGAAAATGTTTTTTTTTTTGCATTGAATAGGAACACTATCTAAGTGTTTGATACAGTGAGCCGAAATGACTATATATAGGCAAGGACATGCAACTAAAATTTAACAACCCAACTAAAAATAGTTATAGCAGAAAATAAATTGAACAAATTGACATCTCTAACAATTAAGCTCTACAATACTGATTTGAGCATAAAGAATAATGGACGACACATCTCAATGTCAAGGACTTTACAATTCTTTCTTTTTGTTTGATAAATTGTCAATGTCCACCTATCGAAAATTAAATTGTCAATTGATGAAATTTATACAAAATAATGTGATTCTACCTTACAAAAGTATAAGTATTTTGAAAGAATATTGCTAATGGACACCAATGGTATTCAACACTTTCTTATATGAGAAACTGTTATTGGTATAATTTAGTATTGAATCTCACATATTGCCCCACATATTTTATTTTAAAATAGAATATGTGAGACCCAATATTAAATTACACCAATCAACTTAAGATGATGTTAGTATTGTTGGTGCCTTGTGACCATAAGAATATGTATCTATTTTTTGTAATATGTTTTTTGCACCATATTCATAGGAAAAATTGCACATAGCACTGTAAAATTAAAAAAAATTGAAAAATAAAAGATTTTATCAAATTTACAAAAATATGGATAACAGTTTGCAACTGTTCCATTACTATTTATTACAATTTTCTATTTAATCTGTAAATATTTTACAAAATTGTAACATATGGTTACAAACTTGTAAACATAAGTTACAAATTTATAAACTTTGTTTCAAATAACTTTATATTTACGATTATGCTCTTTTGTGTTTTTGTAATTTATTTTCTAAATTTCGTATTTTTTTTAAATCTTAGGTATTGTTGTAAATTTCTCTTCTTCATATATCTATTAAATATATAGAAGTGTCGACCTGAGTTGTTACTATTTTGTCTTTTACGAAAGTATATATCTACTATATATATTCTCACACACATATATATATTTAATTAATAGGCTACTGCTTAGACAAGTATCAGATAACTAGTATATACATATATCTATACTATATATATATATACGTGTATAAGCTCCTGCTCATCTTTGTCGTATATATCTATACTACTATATATATTTGTGAATAAGCTTATGAATCGTCCTTTTTTTTGTCTTTTTCTTTTTGTTTTTCTCTAAGTCCCGAAAGCCTTTTCCCTTTCTTTTACTTATTTCATTGATCCCATACATGACCACGAGCTAAGTGTATTATAAATCAAATTTTATCAAATCATAATGTTAATATCTTCTCTTATTTATGTACAATAAATATAAAAATATATATAAAATTTAACAAAATAATTCATATGTATCCACTAATTAAATTACTACACTTTATATTAAACTGACAATAAATGAGTAAAAGCATATTCACATATTTCTTCATAAATATATATCTCATTCATGATCATATAAATTGCTATAAAAATAATATAGAAGAAATAGTATTTTATAATTATTTTTTGAAGACAAGTGTGTTAGTTTTCTTTAGATATTTTACTTGAAGTTTCCTTTCCAATATATTATTATGAAGTTTTTCCAATGTATATAGTTAGTTTTTTTTAAAAAAAAAAAAAACAAACTACTTAATGTAATAAGTATGTTAGTTTTCTTTTCTATTAAATATCCTCATTTAATTTTTCATTTACACCTTATTGGAATTTTTAAGAATAATTATATCTATAATTTATTGATTTACAAGGTAGTCATTATTTTTTTTTAATGGGAGAATGACATCTTTGTTTCTTCCAAATTAATAAATTATTTGTGATGTTGTAAATAGTTGAATTAAATATTTAGAAAAATATTAGTTTACAAATATGTTATCTTCTCACAAAATATCAATTTATTAAACCAAGAAAAATTGTCATAGAATCAGAGGAGTGGCAAAATACATAATAATAATAATAACACAATCAATTCAATTTCCAAGCCAAGTGAAAAAAAATATTAATTATGAACTATTTGTTTATATTATTATTTAATTTCTTCCCCTGCAAGAATTCAAAAAAAAAATATATTTATTCACTTATTCATTTTTAAATCACTTTTAGTTTTTTGGCAAGAAGCAAAACGCTAAAAAAAAGTAATAATGTTAACAGGTTGTTCGTGTCTTGTGCCCGAGTCATTCACTAGTGTGTGTATATATATATATATATAAATTTATCAACTGATTGAAAGGAAAGGGCTAAAGATTGAAGCAATTGAAACCTTTTGGGCTATTTAATGGGTCTTCACTACTCTTAGGCCCAAAATAGAGCTCATATTTCAACAAGGTTAAGCCCATAAAAAATGGGCCTTAAAGTCTTGATTGATACGACAAAACCTTACTAACTAAACTCGCTAAATGAAGAGAATTTATAGTGAATATGGTTTCCGAAATTTTTAATTGAAAAATATGGAAATTAAAAAATAAATATATTAAGGTATGGCATATTTGTAAAAAATTCCTTAAATAAACCTAAAAAAATGATGATGAAATCTTGAGCCAAAAGATATAAAATATGATGGCACTTCCAAGAAGCCATTTAGTCTAAAAAGAAGCCTTGACCGATTACTTCCTCTTTGGCCTCTCAGCTACGTATGTGGTGACATATCATCATCTATAATTCTAATATTTATTGCTTTTGCATTCTCAACCTTTTTAAAGCTTATTTATGCATCTAGTGGTTTTTAAATGTTAACACTTCTAAAAAAAAAAGAGGAAAAGACTGTGATTGTGAGTAATCACAGTCACATGGATTTCTTGTGATTGTGAGTAATAATGTCTGTTTTCTAAGCAAATTATAAGTTTATAATAAACCTTTTTTAAAAAAAAAAATAGAAAAGCTTATTTAAAGGGTATGAAAAAGGGAATTATAGAAACTACTTTTTCAAAAGCAGATAACTTGCTAAATTATAGGTCAAAAGTCTAAAAGGGAAATGTGTACGCAAGGGTATTTTTAAAAAGTCAAAGCAATTCTATATACATACTAATATCCTAGATTAAAACCAAGCATGTTATACAATTTAGGACTAGTAATTTTAATTTATATATTATTGCGTCGGCCGGGACGATATATTTTGTACATCATCATATTATTTTACTTCAAATATTAATAAATGGTTTAAAAAAATCTTATACTATTTTGACCAATATTTTTTTTTTCAAACACACTGTTGGCATTGTTTTTTGTGAACTTAAATCGTAGAGCAATTAAACAATTAAACAATAAAGCGAATGAATGATAAAGAGAAACAAGAGAATTTTTACTGCCTAGTCCACGAGTCTATGTTATTAAGATTTGGAGTTTTCTGGAAATTAATTACCCAGAGCTTTCTCTCAAGAAATCAGAAATCAATCTTTTACAAGTGGTGATTCCTTCTCTATTTATATAGAATGTTGCAGAATTCATTTCCACATATTTCGGGAAGATATTCTATATATCAATTGAAATAATTATATTAAATGCATTATCTCCTATATACACGGAAACGTCCCATAAAGATCGCGAACGGATAACAGATTAAATGACATCCCTTAAATATTGGGATTACACAACAATAAATATGTTCACACGTAATAGGCTATCCCAGGTGATTATCAGATCTTCGAGATCAACAATCGACATTGAGTCTGTCAAGACTTATGGGTCAATCACGAACTTGTCACCCAACTTCACGCTACACTCGGGATAGGTAGGTACTGTCGAGGCTGTCACACCCGAGCTTGCACTTCCCGAGCTCGAACTACCTTGCTTGAGGACGATCGGTAAAAGATATATTCAAGTGTCCTGCCATTGTCCATCGTGAGCTCAGAGAATATTTGAGGTTACACATCCTTGAGGTCGTTGTTTTACTTAAGAGGTTTTACAGCTGGACCATATGATGTTTTCATATATTTCGAGCTCATACCTGACAAGCCCAGTTTTCGGGGTCATAACCTCTTATCTCGAAATATGGATGTAACACACACAATTGATCATTATGTTTTGTTAAATGATAATTTAGACCATATTTTTTACAAAATGGATCAAAATAGTACCCTAGACCCTATTTTTGTTAAATTGTTTTCAATTATAAGATCAATTATTGGGTTGTTGGAGATGAGATGGGTTGATTCATTTTGTAAAACACAATCAATTCTTGGGTTAATTCATTTTGTAAAACACAATGTCCGAATTGTCATTTAACAAAACACCAGAGTCGATTGTGTATTCAGAAAAATACAAGGGCCAAACTGATATTTTCTCTAAATTTAAACACAATACACAGGTGATAAATAAGTTAAAAAATTCTTAATTCTAACACCAAGTGATTAATGAACACATAGTAAGACATCATATTAACTTTAATAAGATTTTATATTTATTAATCTAACTAAATACATACTAATACATAGTTAAAATTATATTGAAAAAGAGTATGATGCACTGTTTTATCTTTTTTTTTTTTTGTGATAAATATACTCAATATTTTTAAAATATTGCACTTTTATACCTAAACTTTTCTTTTGCGGTAAATATACCCAATATTTTTAAAATGTTGCACTTTTATACTTATTTTTTATTATTATTTTGAGAAATAATAGAAAAGTAAAAGAAAAATATAGATTTTTAATTTTAAATTATTTTCACTTTCTTGTACTTTCTCAAAATAGTAAAAAAAATCATTTAAAAATTTTAAATTAATCAAAATAATTAAAACTTATATTTTTCCTCACTTCTTTTTAAAAAATTATCTTTTAAATTGATGGAAAAATATAAGTTTTCAATTATTTTTTATTAATTTTCATAAAACATTTATTAATTTTTAAATTATAATAGTTATTTTGAGAAAGAATAAAAAAGAGAAAATAATTTAAAATTTTAAAAATAATTAAAAACTTATATTTTCCTTCACATGTTTATTATTTTTCTAAATAGTAAACGAATAGGCATAAAAGTATAACATTTTAAAAATATTGAGTATATTTACTGCCAAAAAACAGTTTCGGTATAAAAGTGTAACATTTTGAAAACATTGAGTATATTTACCGAAAAAAAAATTGAATATAAAAATGTAATATTTTGAAAACATTAAATATTTTAGCTGCAATTTACTCTATTGAAAATATTAATAAAGTTTCATTTTTATCTTGTCAAGTTCTCGACGACAACATGAAATATCTAATTAAATAAATTATGTAGATTGTTATTATTATTTTGAGAAAAGTTTATTATTATTTTTAGAATTGTTATGAATTGTTACCCACTAATGTGTAACAAGTTCAATCACATAATTTAAAGCAAAGCGATTCTCCCTAAAACTATTAATTATATGTTAGTAGTGTGTGTAATTGTTATTCTGTAACTTTTTATGTGTCACTAACATTACTCGTATTAATATAGAGAAAGTTTATTTCGGTCATGTGTAATTATAGAGTTGTAGATTACCTGGCTATACTTATAAGTATTATACAACAAGGCTAAGTTAACATTATAGAGTAGTGGTGTTAGTGGTGTGAGTGGTACAGTTCTTTTCTAATTTTTTAGACCGCACTCCATATGCGTTTTGAGCAATTTTCCAAACCGCAATCCGCACCGTATAGACCTCATACCGCATAAACCGTACCGTAAAAATGCGGTGTGATGCAGTGCGGTGTGGGTGGTTTATACCTATCGCTAAATAATTTAACAATTAAACATTATAATTAATAAATATTCATAATAAATCTCATAACCATCGAATGTTTAACAAAATAATTAAATGTATAACAAACCAATAAAATTTTAGCAAAACAATAAAAATATAACAAACTAATAACAAAGAAAATGTAATATAGAAGTAAATATTTTAGTTAATGAGAAATATCTTTAGATTGAAGTAGAATATGTTTTAACATCCTATAAAATATTATATATTTTTTCTAGATATTGTGTATATTTTACTATATAAATATTTATGCATTAATTTGAAATATGGTAAAAAATATAAAAAAAATTAATATATATAATGATACAGTGCGGTATGATTTGAGTCACATTTATAAAATTTAAAATCGCAAACCGCACTATACCGCGCGGTTTGACAAAAATACAAACCGCAACCACACCATAAATGATTCTAAATCATAAATTACGATGTGATATGGGCAATTTATGCGGTGTGTGTGGTTTTATGAACACCCTTAATTGAAAATTTTACAATAGGGCGTGCCTTTTGTTCTACTAGTAGAAGTGTTTTTGTTTTTAGGGTTTGATATTGTAATTATAGTAGACATCTTATTCATTTTTAAGAAATTTTAAATAATTTATAGTATTGAAAAAGAGGTGCACATACATACTTAAAAACATGTTTTCATATTTTTTGTTTATAGATAAATTACAATTCAATTTTTTTTAATTACCTTGTACGATATAGTAATTTAGAATCCCTATACTTATATATATACTTCGTGGATGAACTCATCTCCTCAATCTCACATACCACAATAGAAGTACAGGTAACTCGTGTAAACACATAATATCTCTATCTTATTATGAAAAGTATGCAAAAATGAGCTATAAAATGGAGGCAATTTATGAAAGGATGAGCTTAACATGACAACATCCTCTTCTTTCTTTATATTTATTATTATTTATTTATTTTTGAGTTTGCCATGATGATTATATTTTGGATCACAAAAAGTAATGACTTCGTAAGATTTTTACTATGCTCCGACTACGACCCTCTCCTTCTTCGATGAACCACAATCAAAACAACTACAAGCTAAGCCTTAAGAAGAAACTCTAGCCTTTCCACAAGCAAAACCAAACCAAAAAAATAGTATTAAGAAAAGAAAAATAAAAAAGCTCAAGTTTTGGGAAGTAATGGCGGTTGAGGCTGAGATTGATCGCTTGCCAATTGATTTGTTAGCTCATATCTTCGTTCTCATAACTTCTTTTACTGATTTGGCCCAGTACGTTTCTTCTTTCTTATTCATATTCTTCATCATCATCGTCAGCTTGCTTCTAAAGCTCTGTTCTTTTTATATTTATTTTCCCCTCATCTGGGTATGTTTGTTTCCCGAGAAATTGTGCGGGAAAGTTGTTTGTTTGGTGAAATTTTGATGTGGGTATGGGTGAAAACATGTGCAGAGCGAGCAGTGTTTGCCGGAAATGGAGAAAAGGGGTTACGCAGTCTTTGGGTGGGAGACAGAATCTGAGCTTTGCTGGTTGCAAAATGGACGATGTTTCTACTGCTCGTCTTGTCCGCCATGCTTATAGCCTCAAAGAGCTTGACATGTAAATTCTCTGTCTTCAAGTTTTTTCTTTCTTTTTTGGTGCTTTAGGTAGTTTATACTCTTCTTATCTCTATAGCCCTTTTGATATTTTAGTTAGAAAAATCTACTATAGGTATGATTAGCATTAGGCATAATCTTGATCATTCATGCAATGGCAATTGTAACCATATTAACTCCTATTTGTTCAAATTATTTGTTTTTTTTTTTTTGGACAGTTATTAGTATTTATCTGGATTTAGTTTTTTCACCATCCATTTATAAAATCCAAGCTCTTTTATCTAATTATTTTTATTCATATCAGCCGAAAATCCTATGTTATGATTTGAAAATTACAAAAAAAGTGTGTACGAAGTTTACAAGTATTCATAAATTTCCAAAAGCTGATATTTTTGTATTCAACTATTCATCCTAATAATACCTAAATAAGTCGTAAATTTAATAATTTATGCATGCTTAAATTCTTGATCATCCTCCTCTTGTCCAAATTTCAGTTCAAGAAGCCGTTGGGGTTGTCAGATCTCTGACAATGGACTATACCAAATATCTTTGGCCAAGTGTGTCAGTAATTTAACCTCCATATCCTTATGGGGTATGACAGGGGTCACAGATAAAGGTGTTGTTTATTTGGTAAGTAATAGTTTAGTTTCAGAAAACCCTTTTTCTTTTTGCAATGCCAATTTGATTTTATTTCCTAGTATTACTATTCAATTACTCTTTGGTTCAATATTCATTTAACTAGAGTGTTATCATAAAAAGGAGAGAATAAAACAGATTCTTAGAAATAGTGGAACATTGTTTGACATGTTTGTTTAGCAGCCCTGTTCTGCACTTTTTCTTTTCATATTCAGATACCATTTAATTCTTAAAACTTGTTCCCAAATCCCTGAACCTTAAATATCTTCAGTAAGAGTGATTGTACTATAGTCATTATGCTACATCATTTCAGATCAATAATTGCACCACAGCTTCTACATAACTAAAAGCTAGCTTATGATAATAGCATACACAAGGCAGGTAACTTTATACTTTGCACAAAAAAATTAAGTATTATTTTTTTGTTTCTCTTTCTCATCCATGTGACATTTAAAAAAAAAAGCTTAGCAACTGCAAGCAACGTTGCCCACCAAAGTTATCTGCTCAATAAAACTGACAAAACTCTGTTAAGCAACAAAAGTGTTTTGAACATTGTGAATGCCCTAATTGACATTAAAAGGAGCTTATGATTACCTTGCTTTACTGTTCTTTTGCTTAACTAGAAGCAACTTTTTGGCTTAGAAAGAGTAACATGTGGGCAAAGATTTAACCTACAAGATCATATCACTCACAATTTTGATCAATGTTGAGAATTGCATGAAAAATTAAATTAATGTGACACATTGACGTGACAATACACAAATATATGAAAATGAGTTCAAAAAAATAAAAGTTGTGCAATTGAATTATATATATATATATATATATATTTGTTATACGTGAATAATTACAACCGTATTGTGTGGGATGGAATATATAACGTAGAATGTTACTTATGCTTTTTCTCAATAATAGACTTCTTTTAATTTTGATTTTTAAACAGATATCAAGAGCTAATTCATTGCAGCACCTGAATATTGGTGGTACATTTATCACAGATGAGTCTCTGTTTGTCATTGCAGATAGTTGTCCACACCTAAAGGTGTGTAGATTGTCCAAACTACAACTTGGGATTTTATTTTAATTTCTTAACTTTAATTTTCGGTAGGGCAACTCTCACATATGATATATATGGTGTGTGTGTTTTTTTGGTCAGACTATTGTTCTTTGGAGCTGCCGTCATGTAACCGAGAATGGGCTTCTTGGTCTTGTAAATAAATGTAGAAAGCTAGAGGTGATCAATGTATGGGGTACCAGAGTCCCTGTAGACTGTTTCATTGCTTTGCTTACTATTAAACCTGCTCTTCAGATCAAATCTCCAGGACTGCTTTTAAATGTTGGAAATGCTCCTATTCAAGCTGTTGTATAAGAAGAAGAAGAAGGTATCCAATTCTTGTGATTGCTTTTCACAATTGTTTGGTGTATGGTTTTGTGTATCTTCATTAAGAACATTTTTAAAAAATTATCATATCAGAGTTCATATTGAAGCTCTGTCTTTGTATAGTCCACATGCAATTGTGTATTCTTTTATGAATTTATTAACAATGCTTGATGTTATTATTGATATGTATTAAAGAGTCAAAATGGTAGTTGTAATTCATACATAACTTTCTTTTTTGAAACTAGACTCCTCACTCACTTAATCTTACAGTAGTTGGAGACCAGAAAACTATAACAATTGTTAGAGCAAATCACATATCTGACCATTTAAACTACCACTCTTCAGTCTATGGACATAGCTTTCTAAACATGAGAACCAAGGACAGCCCAAAATGAAAACTTCCTTGTCTTTCTCATTTTCCATAACACAATTCTCAAATAAATCGTTTGTTCAACACTTCATAGTATATCTATATTGTAAAAAAAAAGTGCAGACATGAGACAACATAACCTATGTTATACGTGAGAAACGAGAAACAAAACCCATTAAATGTTAGAATACAAATAAGAAGAGAACCTAGTATTTAAAACACGAGTACTTCTACATATGATGTGCCATAGATTTCCTTGACTGCTACTGGCTACCCACACTACCTGCCCTGAAAGAAGACAGCAACACAGCACAAATAAAATGATCAAAAAAACGATGGCAGAATTAGATGTGGCTATAGCACTAGAAAAACTAGATAAAATGTCAATATATGGAGCATCTCAATCTCAATATTTCTATTTTCTTCAATTAAAAACAAGTGTTGTAATGTAATGAAACATACTGTATACCTGAAACCGAACCGGTGCTTTCTGGGTCTTTCTTGGTCACTAATTTATCTACTTCATAATGCCTGTGCTGTCCATATCCTTACTTCTGCTCTCAACTAAAATCTCGGTAAGCTTTACCTCTATAATCAAATTTATAACACTAAGAACCGTTTGCTATGGCACTAGATTTTTATGTATTAAACACTGTAAGTAAGCCACCATCTCAAGAAGAAACTCACTAATGAACAGTAGTAATAAGTATTGGCTGTGGTGGTCATAACCAAAATGCCAACAGTGGGAATGATACTAAGAAGAAGAACAAGTGATTGGGAGACTTGACAGTTGAAGCAGATCTTGTGAACTGAACTGATCCAGTAAAGCTTCCAGTTCCTGGAGTGTTGTTGATTGGTGGACTTCTACTAGGAACAGCTACATTCTTGCAAGACCCAAAAGGTGCGCCAGCCTGTGAAACATGTATTAGGAATTAGAGAAGTTTTAATGCAGAAGTACGATAATATCATAAACAAAATTTAATATGTAACAAATATGTCCAAGGCATATTGAGGTAATATATTGTTGTATAATCGCATAGTGGCAATTCAGAAAATAAATAGGCTTTGCCCTCTCAAATTGTAAGAGAGGAACAAAATGATTCTATGTCAGGCCAAGAAATTGGATTTAATTCCAAATTGAGTGGGTGCAGTTTCCTGGACCCATGGTCAGTTCCAGGTTACCATTGTTCCAAATCCAGATTCAGAGAAGCTCGTAAAGGAGATGATGAGGCCGTACATAAGGTTGTTGACAAAGGAATGGAAAAATAAATGCATTATAGTTTCTATAATTCCAAAACTTTTGGAAACGAACTCAAAATAAAAATTTCTTAAAAGGAATTTGGACCACAAGTTCTACATCTAGGCCATTGATGCCAATGTGGGAATAGAAAATAATGAAAGATGGCAAAAACGTTGATGAATACCCAACTAAAAGTAGAAAGAAGTGATAATGGAGATACCTGGCAAGCAGTGACAGTATTACATCCACACAATGTTTGGCCATTCATTCTGTCTATAATATCAAAGACTCCTCCTCCATCACTCCTCTGCATCATATCATTTCACCCTCGGTAAAGAATACATAACCAATAATTGAAATCTATTTTAGTTAAATCTTGTTTTTTTTAATTGTGAGACTAAATATCATTACCATGTAAAAATTTACTGCCAAAAAGGTTGGCATTAAGTTGCCTGCTGCTTTATAACAGGTACCAACCATCGCAGCAAGTGGACCTGAATTCTCTTTGCAGGAATCAGCTTCAACTGGATATGTAGGGAAATAATTCTGCAAGAAAAGAGATGCACTTTTCGAGTCCAATGGCTTCGATTCTTTCCTATTTGGGCATGAGCCTTTTACCCCAGGATCTCCAGCTGAAAATTGGTGCCATAATTGGTGAAAATTCTAACACAGTGCAAAGTCGCCGACTAAAGACTCTGATATATAACTTACACTCATTTTCCAGGAAGTATTTCCACTGGTATGCTATTCCTTCTTTTGCCTCTTTTGAAGAGTCAGAAGTGAAAACAAGGAGCCGGTGATTATCTTGCACCATTTCGGTCACAGTGGGCCAATCGTTACCCTTTTTTGGCATCTTGGACACAGGATACCAGTACTTGTCCAACCCAGCCATAGTAAACAAATTTGTTAACCCTTTTGTGGTATGCACATAATCCTCAATTATAATTGTCACAATCTCAGTTGGGTTTGCACTTAAAAATGCTTCCACTTCCTTCAATACATTTATTGCAGGTTGCTGAGAACATAACAACATACACTTGTAAGAAGTTGCTTCAAAAGAAACTATAAACTAAGAAGACTGAAAATAAGGGAAGATGGATTACAAAGGCAGTGAAATTGAAACATTGGCCCCTAAATGAATGGCAGAGCCAGATATCGTTCTCGAAGTCATACATGTCCAACATCAGTCCCCTCACGCCATTCTAAGAAAAAATAAAATAAAATCAATCGAACATAAAAAAACGTAAGAAACACACTAGACAAAAGGTCTATAAAGAGCAATTACTTAACACAGAATTCCCTGGCACTGTAATTGGATTCCACGGCACAGATTAAAAGAAAGGAATGACAAGTAAACCTCATCAGAGTCTCTAAAACTAATTTCACCACATAATTAAAAAGCAATAAATAAGAACAAAATCACATACATTCAACTGGTTGGTCACTGTGTCCTCTTGATTATAAAATGTCAATCTCTGAACACCAGCTACGGGGGCTGCATTCACGTTACTAAACGAATTATGGGTCACCAGCCATGTGTACTTATTAAACGGCAACCCATTAATCTACAATCTCAAAACAAACAAACAAACAGACAAAAATAGCAGAAAAGTCATGATTTCATGAAATTCAACTCAAAAAGATTAAGACCCACCAACCAAATTTTCACAATTTAATGTCTCACAATCGTGGTGGGAATGATTGCTTGGGCTCTGGTACAGATTGGCTGAGTAGCGCCGGAAGAAGGACAATTACCACAGTAGAGACCTGGGGCACAGTCCATGGCCGCGGCACAAGCATCTAGAACCTGTAAATGGACAAGTTAATTCGTGTTCAAATTCAGAAAAGCGTAGATCTTTGAGTTGTTGAAGAAGAGAAACAAAGTAAAACCTGACAACTGCCATTGGAGCAAGCAGAGGAAGTGGTAACAAGGACATAGAAGATGAAGAAGAAGAGCAACAGAACTAAGTTGTTGCATAAGCTACGGTGGTCTGCGAAACACGGCAACATAGCATCAACAGCAGCAGTGGCTGAAGCTCGTGATAAGCAGAGCTCGAGAAACCACCACTGCTTTTGGGTGCGAGAGAGAGAGAGAGAAATAGAGAGAGAGAGAGGGTCTGGTAGTGATATAGTACAGCTACAAAAGCAAAAGCAAATTTTTACTGTGGTGAGAAGATGACAAGTTTTTAGTTCTTAAACGCGGGCTTTTTTTTCTCAATTCTTTTTTTAATCGCTAATTAAATATAATAATGTACATTAAACCCTTTTTCTTTTTCTTTTTACGATGTCGTTTCTGCATGCAAAGACTAAGAACCAAGAATCATGATGATGATGACGACTTTGACTCTTTCTAACCATTTTTTTTCTTTTCAAAGAATTTTATTTTAGTTAATCTTATTTTCTTCCATGGGTTTTTTCTTAATTATTATTATATATTTTCTATGTATAAAAAATTTGGAGACATTTGGAGTATTTGTCCTACTATTGAGCTCTTTCTAACAGAATTTTTCTTTTTCTTTTCAAAGATTTTTATTTTATCTAAATCATGTTTCTTTTTATAATTATTATATGCTTTTCTATATATAGAATAGCTTGGGGGCATTTGGGGTATTTGTCCCACTATTGAGCTCTTTCAAAAACTGATTTTTTATTTTATTTTATTTTATATAATCATGTTTTCTTACATGGATTTTTCTTTTTAATAATTATTATAGAGAGAGAGAGAGAGAGAGAGTTTGTTATGTAAAAGCTTGGGGGACATTTAGGGTATTTGTCCTACTATTGAGTTACCCTTCTAGGTGCATGTCACATGGTGGGGTAGGTAAGCTTCTACTCAGCTATTTTCACTGCAGGACCCAATAACCGCTCTCCATTTACCATTTCATGCAATTTTTCTTTGTTTTCTTATTCTTATAAACCTAAACTACAAAACTCAAATAAATTCTCCACACTATATGTTCCTATATGGTTAATATCATTAAGAAGCTGCTGTCATTTTTTTTTAAAAATATTGAAATGTTTGTCTCTCTCTGTACCACTTAAAATTTGACATCATTTATTGAAATTCTGATTGATGTATGAGATAGTGGATTAAGTAGACATTTGAGAGTAAATCTAGATAAATAGACTACATGTGTCCAGATATAAGTAGTGGACAGAGAAGTGGCATAAGACTTTTTGTTCATGTTTAGTTGGGGAAAACGTGTAAATGAATGCTTTAGCTTTGTATTGTTGAGAAATATGCCTTTGGATATTTATTGGTTGAGATTTACGAATATTAATTGTTGGTTTGAACTTTGAAGAATAATATTAATAAATAATAATATATGAAAGTTAAGAAAATTGAGTCTGACATTCTGTTGGGTTGAGCTGAAAGCTCACTTTTCAAAGAATCATACGTTGGATTACGTGATCGTTGGCACATAAATAGCGATTTAGACAAGAATAATAGGCAAAGTGGGTGTCTCTTGAAGGATAATTTTGGTTAGAAAATGTTTCATTAAAGTGATGACTTAACATGTGAAGTTAGCAAATACAATTGGCTTTGAAGGAAACATGAATCGTACAAAAAATTCAATTTTCTCTAATTGAGAGAAGCAATGGCCAATCTCTCTCTTTCTCCCATCACAATATTATGAAGAATGCGCCTTCTAAGTCAATGAGAATGACTCTGCTACCTGTAAAAAAGAATAGCCAAAAAAGAAAGAACAAAAAAAAATGTGAATCCAAAGATTGAAATAAATCATCTTCGTATATTACGCCAGCTTCTTAGCTCGACCACTTGAGGGGCCGCCGTCGTCTTTTTTAGAACCAGATGCTTCCGGCTTCCGAGCCCAAGCGGGAGCCCTGTCTGGCTCATAACGGTAGTCGTAAAAGAGTTCCTCCCCTGCACTGATTCTTTCCTTGGCAAATATGCCCACTCTGTGATCACCGGCAACCATAATGACCTGCCATGAAATGTTGAATTTGATTAATCGATACTATGAGGTCCAAAAACCCTGTAATTTTTTTTTCTTTTCTAAAGTAGATCCCCGCCTAACTCTACAATATTTGGAAACCAGAAAATTATAACCTCAGATTTTGTGGGTACAAACCACATGCCTAACCATCTGAGCTACACTCTTGGGTGGGAGCCCTCTAATAGTTTATATGGTGCCATGAACAAATGTACCTTTGCATAGCAATTTGGATCTGGAGAATGGTTGGCAAACTTCAATTTGTCACCCTTTCGATAAGCATCAAGAACAAACTGCACAAACAAATTCAAAACTTTCTCACTAGTCCGTAAATTTGTTGAAAACTTAAAGAATGAGAAAACATAAAATCTTCCATGATAATTAAGAGGGTGGTAGGATTGAGTCCTATTGACATGCCTGATCGTTCAAATTGAAGAGAAATGATGAATTTTCACGGTCATATATCTTGCCACGCTTATCTGCTTCCCGGTGTGATATCAACTCTCCAGTGTACTCACCAAGGTATTCGTGTTTACCAACACTATTCTGGAAGATAGATAAACAAATAAAATAAATAGCAGAAAAGGAAAATCAACCACGTAAATGGTAAATTGAATACTATAGTACCTTTAAGAAAGCTCCCCAACCAGAGACATCAGATCGTCCAAGTAAAACCTACAAAGCAATAGGGAACAAGGCCACGGTCATACACTGATTTGGTAGCAACAAGACTCCAAGGTGTAAACCACAAATGAGTCCCTCACAAGCAAATAATAACAACAAACGTTATAAATACTTGGCTATTGAGGAAATCCTAAATAAATGCTATTTAGGATTTTGGGCATCATTAAAACTGCACTTTCAAGTTAAAAACAAATCCTTCAGACTGGGCTGAACGACCCTCAACACAAGATAACTAGGAAGAACTTGCCCCAATTTTAGATTTCTGTGGACAGAGGAAGTAGTTGCATATAGTATTTTGTACATAAGTACGAAATAAATGAATATCATAAGAACAGTGGATATCATTACCCTCTGCTGTTGCTTCAGAAGCAGCTTCATATTTCTACATTCATAATTGTCACCTCTTTGATTGGGAATACCAAGAGAACCATCACCACAACTGCAAAACCAATGTTATGCTTAGTAGAAAGCCATACAAACTTATTTTGTGAACAAGGCTAAGACGTGCAATAGATTACATAACAGAATCAACAATAGTATCTTGGAATATATAAGAAAGTTGATACAAAATTCTCTTACTAAAGCACAATGTAAAGAACTACGTAGTTTGACCACCATTCTTAATAGTAAAGTGTTAGTTATAAATCACGTTTAACTCATTTGTACACCTAGTAAATTGAAAGTTTGTCCAACAAAAAGCTCTATCATAGACACAAGGTAAAGTGTTGTGATGCACATTGACGATTTCATGCACAGTATCAATACCCAACACTCAATCACAAGTACAACCGTAAGACAAAAAGCAGGAAATAGATATATAAAATGCTCACCTGACCCAACAATTCCTACAAACATCTGGATCGCATTCCCTGTCTGCAGCAAAGCATGGGCACTGGCGACTTCGACATTGACTTTTAGCACAATGGCAGCCTCTAAATCGATTTTTGCAGCTCTTAGGACATCTGCACAAATAAGCTAGCTGCAGTTATTTAGGCACCAATATTTGTTCACACTAGTACATTTAAACTAGAGCATCTTAATCTATAAACTCCATAATTGATCAAAGAAATCACACATTAACATGTTAAGAGTTGGATAAACACTCACCCACAGTATTTTTCACAGCAAGTCCCATTAAGAAGACAAGAGCACTGCTTCCCACAAGCTGTTTGGCAATTGCATGGATTATATTGCCTGCATGGCTGATCTTTTCTCTCAGTAATTCGTTTTCTGATTGAATGATAAGCAGCAGACTTCCAAGTATACTTTAAACGACGAACTCTACCCCGCCTACGTAAAAATCTTGACCTTCTTCTAGCTTCATTATTACCCTACAGGTAAAATCGCCATGGAAAAGCACAAAACTGCAAATTAAGGGATCCTGTTCAATAGAGTAAATCACTAAAACTACTAAATAGACCCTTTAAGGTCAACCTTGGAATAGCCTTCGACAAGAGAGTTTGCGGCATCACCAGCCTGCCCAGACATCTTAGCATCAAAGTGATTCATGTGCTGAAAAACCTCCCAACAAGTCTTCATGCCACTCATAAGGTTCCGTGCAATCAAACAACTAAAACAAGCAACCCAAAAATATCATAAGATGAATACAACACATCAAATAAATTACAAATTCAGAAGAAAAGTACTTGCAGATGTATTGTTCTAAGTCAATTGAATGGATAAAATACAGAGTAGCATCAACAAAATTTTCTTAACCATATTTCCAAATACACATCAAACAAATTGAAATTAAAATTTTTACTCCATAAAATACAAAGCAGCTCGACTTGTTAGAAAACCCAAAGACCATGCATTCCAATTTCCCACCTAAGGAGCCTAATATTTGAAATTTAAATATGCCAAAGTTGGGGAGTAAAAAATAATAGTGATCTTTGGTAACAAATAACCAATTAAATTGGATCACCAAAATATGACAGCAAACCAAATGAATTTTCAATGTTTTAAATGAAATATGAAGTCTCACGTGTACTGCATACTGACTGTAAAATAGTTCCACATAAACAAAAGGGAGACATAACAAATCATATATATTATCCACTGACCTGTTCCGGCCAAAGATCTCAGTGCCTTTCTCAAAAAGGCCTTTCTCTATAGTTTTCCAAGATTTATCATCAGTTGATTCTTGTTTACATATGTTTTCATCTACAAATTCTTCTTTCCTTAAATTGTCATCACAACTAGTAACAGGTGGATCAGTAATCATCTCATTGGATGAACCATCGGGAACCTCACCCCGAATTTCCCTGTGAATTTCCTTCCTTGGCGAACCCTTCCGTCTAGGCCTTCCAGTGGTAGGAGATTTCACATTCTTATGTGAAGAAGAGCTAGTATCTTCATTTTCTTTACAAGAATTAGATCTAAGTTTCATATCAGTAGGGATAAGACTACCATTAACAATAGAATCAGAATCAGGTGCTACCATTTTCTTCTGTCTTTTTTGCATGCATGCCAGGACCCGCTCAGCAACTCGTTTGCTGTTCCTCTTGCGAATTCCACACTTTCCTGCAACCTTGGTCTTAGAGGGTGATGTAAGATGGACACTAGAATTTCTGGGTCCAATGTCAGAGTCACTGCTTTCTGAGATGTTCTTTGCGTTTGATGAAGCACTTTCACTTTGATAGGACTTGGTCCTTTTTCTAGCAGACAGCCCAGAAGATTTCTTTCCAGATGATATCTGAGCACTGGCACCATCAGATCTTGTGACTGTCTTCTCAACAAAATCACCATTCATTGGAGAGCTGACTCTGGCAATTCTTTCTGACTTCAGTGCCTAGCATGAGAAATTTTTAAATTCTTGTATGGTAACTCCCCACAAAGATATTTAAATCTTGATGCCATATTAATAATTCAAAAAGACATACTGATCGATAGCAATGTGGACCACATGTTGCATTTTCATCATCGGGAGGGCACCATGAAGATTGTTTTTCAGCCTGACAACGTTCCATATTAGCAAATATTACATGAGTGGTATGACATTTGATAACTGTAAGACAATAAATGTGATACTAACAGGGAAGACAAGATCCTGGGAACATCCATGTAATCTGCAATCAAACACCTGCAAAAGGAAAAAAAATACTGATGATTAAAGAAAGAACAAACAACAATTGAATCATAGAAGATAAGTGAGAACTTACAAGACATCGTCGACAAAACAAATTATCAAATGAATCCAAAGCCGCATCAAGATCTTTATCAAGAAAAGAATTTCCAATTTGCAAACATTCTTCAATGTCACCAATCTTACTTCCGTCCACAGCTTTCTCTTCCTTAATAAGATTTTCATATCTTGCCTGTATAAGATGTTTGATGGTGTTTCATATCTCTGTAAAGTCAGCACAAAGCAAATGGGAAACTGCTAGACCAAAGCTTACACTGACCAACTTTTCTCAGATTATAAATGTGTAGGATAAGCACAGGGTATGAGTCTGTACCTTGACTTCACTTGGGCTTCTAGAAAAACATTGGGCAAGTGACTCCAGTACAGTATCTGAGAGACCAACTTCTTTGATAGTCGAGCTAGTAACATCACAAAGAGACAAATGAACATTTAACATACTAAGCACATTATAAAAAATATAATATGCCTACATTAAAAGGCACTTAAAAATCTTTACCAAATAAGATAGTCTTCAGATTCTACAAAATCTCTCTTCTCCTCTTCATCGTCGACTGCTTCCTCCTCGCTGTCACTGCATATTAGAGCTTCACCTCCATTTTGATCATAATAAATTCTCCGTCGACCAAGTACTGACTGATCCTCAGTCATTCTTTGATTTCTACATCAGAAGTATTAAGAAAATCATTCACAACTTTCCACACACTTGATCACACAATGTATGAACATTGTTTAAGCAAATGAAACAAATTAAAAGATAAAACATTTGAATTCCAAATACCTATCCAAAAATATCCATGTAGTATAAGGAGGTAATCTCTTTATTTCTAATAGCTTGATAGGGCGAACAGCATTCTTGGCTGCAACGTTAATTCCTAGAAGAACAGCTGTAGATGCATGACCGTTTTCTTCAAGATTATCCTTGTTGCCATTACCTACATCTGTACCGTTTTGCATATCAAATGCATCTTTCTGCCTCAATGATAACAAATCTACACTTTTACAAGCATCAACAAACTGGCCTGATCTTTCTGTTGACAATTTATACATATAGCTTGTAACACCAACTAATTTCTTTTTGTTTTCTTCCATTCTTTTCTGCACGTAGAACAATGGTCCCCATAAGGAAATAAGCAAACAATAATCTGAGATCAACAGCTGTAACGTAGAGAAACCATAAAAATTTACCTGTATGGAAAAACAACGGTTAGATACAACTTGCTTCTTTAGAGAATCTATAGCCAGTGATAACTCCTTAAGATTTGGTATTGTTTCTTCCTGTATTATTACCTGAAAGAAGTCAAAGTTACTCTCTCTGCAAAACTTACATTGACATGATTTAACAGATGATAGTGATTAATTACACCGGTCAAAGTCACACCAAGCTCCATGCAAACATCAGGGACAAAAGAAACGAAAAAAAAAATTATGGGTTTCATAATAGTTCAGTCAATTTTTGTCCATAAAAGCCTTTAAAGCATGACAATAAATCAGCCTTACTCTTCAATACAATGCCAAACTTAGCAAGCAAACTAGCACCTATAGCCTTATCATCATATATCAAAACATGTAAAAGAAAAATGTCAACAAAGATGCACCTATTGTAACTTCAAAAGGAAACCATTAAAAGAAGAAGCTATGAGTAGTATACAACATAGATCGAGCTACTAGCACCATGTTTTGCTCCCACACCACTACCATTAGGTATCGATTTCAAACTCTGCATGTGGAACGTACCTATCAATATGCTAGAGTTTCTAGTATCCTAAACATTGTACTGTTAAATAGTATGAGGAAAAAAAGAAACGAACAACATCCGCATCTAGTACATTGTGCACAACTTAGTAGACATTTTCACTCAAAAACCAATCAATGTGTTTCTACCGTTAACCTTTCAAAGAAAACAAGCATGCATGCATCGAGATATTTCCAAATTTAGATGTCCTAGTAGTAACTTCAGCATGCATGCATACAAGATGAACCAAATTCTACAAGGTGGACTCCTCAGTGTACAAATTTTAAGCAAAATTCACCAATTAAAGAAAATTTTTGCTGAGCAATCACAATGTGCTTTCAAATTTTAAAACCGCGTATAGATATATTTTAAAAAAAAAATACCACACACTATACCACCATCCATTCCTTTCCTCTCAAGATCTCAACCCACATTCACACCATTTACAAGCCTCTACCACACACACAGCTACCATTTTCCGCAATGCGAGTAAAATATCACCACAAAACCACAGTAAGTGAACAAAATTCAAACTAAATTTTCATCAATTTCCAACGAAAACAAAAACATACACAGAAAAATAAATAAAGAGCGTAAACACCTGTACCGGAGGCTCTGATCTACCGGCCGAAGCCGAAAGCGAAGCTTTCGACGCCATCGGCAGAGACGAGGTGGAGATTCGAAGTAGTAGCAAAGTCAGCAACGGAGCTCCGACTCAAGACCGGATTCATGCAGATGCAATGCCGGAGAAAAGGACGGTAGCTAGGGTTTTGGCGGGTCGGGGTTCAAACCCTAGCCACACATACCAAATTTGGGGGAAGTTTTTTTTTAAAAGATTTGGGGGTTTTTTTGGTTTAAAAAAAAAATGAACAAGAGAAGAGGGTAGGGAAGGTTTCAACGCAATAATAAGGTCAATAAACGTGTTTTTGTGTCTTGGATTGGTGTGAACTTGAATTTGGAATAAGATTTGGTTTAATTGGGTATACGTATATTGGTGGGAAAAGGAAAAGTCTCCTTTTTGAATTGTATACATTACTTCTACTACTACTTTTTATCTTTTTTAATTATAAAATACAAGAATTGAACTAACTTTATCTAAAAGAAATAATAAAGAAAAATTATCATTTTAGTAATTATTCTTCAATATAGTAATTAAAATTAAAATTGCAATTTTTCACTAATTTTTTAAATTGTATTAATTAAACACTAGAGTATTAAATTATGTACTAAAATCATATATTCCTACTAATAAATTTAAATTAAGAAAGAAGTGTAATGCAACTTATGACCCAACTTAAATGTTTTCGTCCTAAATATCCATTTAATAAATATGGATTATTTAATGAAGTGTAGTTAAATTAAATTTACTATTGGAAATTCTCACTTCTCATTTAATATATAGATCAAGGCTTTGAAATTTTATAAGCTTACATGAATTATCACTCAAATATATGTTAAATTAGTACCCATTGATTTTATGTATATACAAATACAATGTCTAAATTGATTATATAAAGACTAGACATTTACACTATGTCTAAGCAAGAAAGATTGTTGGATGGATCTAGGGTTTAATAGTGCAACTATTGTATAAGATAATAAAATTTTAGTTAAAAAAAAAAAGCATCTAAATAAAATTATATCAACTTAAAAAAGCTAAAACTAATTTTCTAAAAACTAAATGTAAATTAAGAAACCTTTAAAATAATAATTTATTATTTTACTTTATTCCTAAAATTTCGTAGGATTTTAATTTAGTTTTTAAAAAAAAAAATAAGTTCATAGAATTTTATTTAACATACTTTTAAAAAATTTAAATCTGATTTTAAGAATCATAAAAATGAAAAAAGAGAAGAACAGGAAAGAAATTTTGTGGCAAAAGCTTATACAACAATTGTACTTAAACCTTCAATCAAGTTATTGGCATTGCATAAATTTCTAGTGGAACTTATAGGCAACGTATGCAACTAAATATTAATTATAAAAAAATTTGTCGTAAGAAAAAAAATGCAATTTTTATATAATAGTTAAGGTTTTTTCTGCAAATTTATTTTTTATAAATTATTATAATAACTACATGTCAAGTAATAAGATTATTGGAAAAAAAATACTTAGTTTTTCACCCTAAATGCTAAAATTTAGAATCTCCAATATGTTGACAAATCTTTACGCCAATGCTCTATTTAGTAAAATGATGAATGATGAAAATCTTCTTTTATACAATGCTAAAAAAATTGTTAAATTTAGTACATAAAAATAAAAAATAAACTCATTTTTCACTTAGGGCCTGTTTGTTATAGTAGTTTAGGTGAGTGGGAATGGTAAAGTGGTTAACAATACTTTGTTTGGTACACTTTTTAGATTTTTTAAAATTGGGAAAGTAAACTCCGGTCTTTCTTTTATAGGGTAAAGTAAAAACATTATGAAGAGTGGGTTTTAAGGGGCAGTTTGGTATGTAGAGTTCAAAATTTTCACTTTGTTGGGAAATCTGAGCAAGGTTATCTGATTGTCTGGGAAGCTACATTACTGTGTTTGATTGTGTACTGAAATCATGTCCTGATTTCTGGGAATATTAGTTTTCTATGTTTGGTTTGTGCACTGGAATGTTACCTTGATTTTTAATGATATTTGCTTTTTTTATGTTTTGTTAGACAAAATAATTAAATTTATAAAATTTGTACAAAATTAATAATAGATATAATAGTAAGATTAAATTTTATTTTTACAATACTATAAAATACATTATTTAATCTAATGATAACTTTTTATTTTTATAAAAGTCGTATTCCATGTTTATTTATATAAAGTTAGTTACTATAAACACTGATATTATACAGTTGATGATATAAGACTACACCCAAAGTACATATATATTTATATATATAAACAAAATAATAACTTGTGATATTTCATAACAACCTACCAAACGTCATTCATAAGGGTACTTTATAACATATAGTTCACCCAAACCATGCATATAACAAAATGAATCACAAAATATTTCCTAGCTAGGCCGCCATTCATTTGGCAAAGTAGTTTCTAAAGCATGTGCAAGTATGATAAAGTGCTATACAAAAAGTGTCCTAGCTAACACACCATTCATTTCGCAAAGTAATTCGAAATGAGTATGACAAAATGCTACACAAAAAATTTCATATACGTAGCCCACAGTCAGCTTGTTCAGAATCATTCTAGCAGCCCCAAAAAGAATCCAAGCTTGAATTCTTCATCTAAAGTGAAGAAGTAGTCAGTATTAGCTTGATTTTAGACAAGAATTCTTCCACAAGTAACTCGTTGTTCATTTGTTAGCCCATCAACCTTTTTAAGTTCATCAAAAACTGACATCCTTCTAGCAGCACCATCAGCCTCAAATTGAAAACAATCAGCAAGTCTTTTCATGTTCTCACCATTTTTAGCTTGCAAGGTAGTAAATTGCTTTACTGTATCAGTTAGTACATCAATCAATAGATCTTCAGTCCTAGCCCTCTTTTTACCTCTTTTACCTATTTGTGTTGTAGAAGTTGGAGTGTTTGTGCAACTTGTATTGCCAAGTAACTCATCTAATGGATTGAAAGGATCAAAGTCATCATTTTGATCATTCATAATCTCTGTCTCAATCTCTTCAACTATTTCATAGAATCCCATTGCACCTTGACCAGTAGCTCAATCCTTCCCAAAAACTTGGCCCAAATCATCATAATGAGGAAATGATTTGTTTCTTAAGCCTCTTGCTGTTGGGTGGCTCTACAATATTGAGATAACATGATTAAAATGTAACAATAAAATAAACTAAATTATTGATAAGTAATAAAATCAAAATAGAGATATAGAGATACTAACCTTCACCCATTCATCAAAGACAGATTTTTCAGCCACAACACATTTGTCTACCTCATTCCACCCAAATCCACTAGCATTAGGTCCTAACATTTCAGAAATTGCATGGTATTGCTTCTTCAATATCTTAACACGTGAATCAATATGTGGTTGTGCTTTAAGTCCACAACCATGAATCTTTTCAGCCATCATTTTTTCTAACTGTTGTAAGTATCCAGGCTTGAATGTACCATTATCTGCTTTCCACCTTCCACCATTAGTCAAATCCATTAAGCACTCTACCAACTTAGAGTCCTCAACGGTGGTCCATTGATGCTTTTTCCCACCAATTGATATCGACTGGGAACTAGCATCCATTTTTTCCTAAAAAAATATCAAACACAATTATGAATGCATGTCCAACTTAAACAAGCAAGCATAGATTAATAATCCATCAACCAATCAATTGTAAATAAATTTAAACTTAACCATAAATAAATTCAAATATGTGTGTTTACATTATCATAAATAATAACTCAGCGAAGTTATACAACTCCATATAACCATATTACATATGATGAAAAATATCCTCATAGTTCAAACTTAATCATGAAATAAGTTCAACACAATCAAACATTTCAGAAAATAAGATCTAGGCACAACGAGTTCCGCGCCATTGCTCAAACATTTCTTTTGCCAAGTTTTCCCTCCAAGTCGTCCATGCACTTGATGTTTCAATATGCCGATAACAATCATCACCTATATCATCACTATCATCACCAATGTTACTTTCCTCAATAGGAGAATGTTCCAAAGGATCCAGAGGCATTTCTCTTATAATCAAGTTATGGAGAAGACAACATGCTAAAATAATTCGACATTGTATCTTCACAGGATAATATGATCGACCTCTAAGAATTGCCCATCGTCCTTTCAATAATCCAAATGCTCTCTCTACTATATTCCTAGCAGATGAGTGTTTCATGTTAAAAAATTATTGGGGAGTATTTGGTGGGATATCCCAATCGTTTAAATGATATCGTTGACCTCTATATGGTGTTAAAAATCCTTCACCGTTGGGATATCCAGCATCACATAAATAATAATATCCTACAAGTCATTTAACAAACAATTTAGAACAATAATCTATATGGTGTATAAATATAAAAAGTAGAATTATACTTATTTAATTACCTTGTGGAACCTTAAGACCGTTTGACCTAGATATAGCATCTCTCAAGACTCTTGAGTCAACTGCTGAACCCTCCCATCCAGGCAGAATATAAATAAATTGCATATCTTGTGACACCACCCCTAATACATTAGTGGCAATTTCGTTCTTTCTGGTCCTATATCTAGGTCTATCTGATGATAAAACATTGACCTTGATGTATGTACCGTCAAGTGCTCCCAAACAATTCTTAAACCATTTCCACCTTTCATCTGTTGAATTATCAAGAATTGGCTCTGGTGTTTTTAGCAATACATCATGGAGACATAACAAAGCACCTAATACAAGATTGAATTGCCTACTTATTGTTTCACCTGAACGTGCAAATTGACGTCTTATAATTATATTATTCACATTATGAGATATGATATGTAAAAATATAGCTACCATTTTTTCAACATCCATATTTTTAGTTCCCTTCAAACCCACATTAGTTCTAAGAAGGTGGCATAAAATGGCAAATGTTCTCCTATCCATACGAGTGCTTTCTAAACATGCTAAATCACTATCATGTATCATTCGATGATAGTTTAGTTGGCGTATATGATGCCTTTGAAAAGAAGTTTCACCCCATATTATTTTTCTTCGTAAACCCCTTTTAGTAATGATGATAAATAGTATCAAAATAAACACACACATCATATCATTTAACATCTCCATTTCTTGTATCAATTTTGCCGCCAATCTTTTTTTTGTAACCAATGGAAGACGAGCCATATCTGCACTTTCAACCAATATAAATGTATTTAAGTCATCTATTCTAAAAGCATTACTTTTGCACCAAAGCCATAACCTTACACAAATATTTCATAATCAAGTGATTAAAGAATCAAAATACTTGTAAAAAAGCCTATATATAGAAGGAAAGCCTAATACAATGCTCACACACTAACTCATATATATATGTGTGTGTGTGTGTGATTTTTATTGGGCAATATGCATGTGCCTATTTTGATTGAAAGATTGGATAAAATCTACACTACACACAATATGCTAAAAAGAGTGATTGATTGGCAATATCTTATTTGTGTAGATAAAATAAAATAAATCAAAAATTCATTCAATTAATATTTTTTGTTTTTACTATAGTGAACTTTTGTTTTATCATCATTAGTTTTAATAGTTATAATAAAAAATTTATGTGAAATATTTGAACAAACACCTTGTATGCATATAAATCCACAATAAATATTGAACAGAGAAATAATAACAATATGTATATTTATATAATAATCCCTATTTTGTATCAAAGATAGACAAAGTCATTGCATTTGCCTTTCAATGGATGTTAAGTATAATTAAGTTAATATAATGATAGAATATAAATGGGTGCTAACTGCTACTATCTGCTAATAATGCTCTTTATCTCACTTCTCCTTTTATGCTTATGCCTTATTAATTAATAATATTAACAGCAACAATAATTAGCAGCTCGTAATGCTTCATTGCTTTGGTAATGATAATCATCAAGCAAATGAATTAAAGGAACACTCTCTGTTTCCTGGTCACAAGTTCATGGCATAATGCTTCATTGAAGATTTTAAGGACTGAAAAGAGAAAAACCCTCTCAGATCAGATTCTTACCGTGGTTCAGTTCCAAGTGAGATCGAATAGCTACAACGCCGACGACGAAGAAAGAGATGGACGCCGGCGAGAAGAATGGCAAACGGGAGAAAGAAAACTCCACACCACTGTAAATATGAGTATATATATGTATATATATAGTCTTAACAAATTTTGTATTTCTTGAATAAAAATCACAGATCGCCAGAAAAAAAAAATCAAACATATACCATATATATATATTCTCTACAAATTTCACAGATTTAGAAAGAAAAAAAAAAAGAAATCAACTCACCTAAATATGCTGATTTTTTTTTAAATCAACCAAATCTTGAGGAATAGAAGCCTAAGGAATAGAAGCCACAAATGCTGTTGAGCAAAAAAAAAAAAAGATGAGAATTTTTTTTTTTGAAACAGATGGAATCGTTGATGAAGAAGAAAAAAAAAGTTCTCACCTTTGAAAAGGTGATGAGAGAAGGAGAAAGAGAGAATTGGATTCCTAAGCATTTAAAACCCACTCTTCATAATGTGTTTACTTTACCCTATAAAAGAAAGACCGGAGTTTACTTTCCTAATTTTAAAAAATCTAAAAAGTGTACCAAACAAAGTATTGTTAACCACTTTATCATTCCCACTCACCTAAACTACTATAACAAACAGGCCCTAAATGCTTAGGAATCCAATTCTCTCTTTCTCCTTCTCTCATCACCTATTCAAAGGTGAGAACTTTTTTTTTCTTCTTCATCAACGATTCCATCTGTTTCAAAAAAAAAAATTCTCATCTTTTTTTTGCTCAACAGCATTTGTGGCTTCTATTCCTCAAGATCTGGTTGATTTAAAAAAAAAAATCAGCATATTTAGGTGAGTTGATTTCTTTTTTTTTTTCTTTCTAAATCTGTGGAATTTGTAGAGAATATATATATGGTATATGTTTGATTTTTTTTTCTGGCGATCTGTGATTTTTTTTCAAGAAATACAAAATTTGTTAAGACTATATATATACATATATATACTCATATTTACAGTGGTGTGGAGTTTTCTTTCTCCCGTTTGCCATTCTTCTCGCCGGCGTCCATCTCTTTCCTCGTTGTCGGCGTCGTAGCTATTCGATCTCACTTGGAACTGAACCACGGTAAGAATCATGATCTGAGAGGGTTTTTCTCTTTTCAGTCCTTAAAATCTTCAATGAAGCATTATGCCATGAACTTGTGACCAGGAAACAGAGAGTGTTCCTTTAATTCATTTGCTTGATGATTATCATTACCAAAGCAATGAAGCATTACGAGCTGCTAATTATTGTTGCTGTTAATATTATTAATTAATAAGACATAAGCATAAAAGGAGAAGTGAGATAAAGAGCATTATTAGCAGATAGTAGCAGTTAGCACCCATTTATATTCTATCATTATATTAACTTAATTATACTTAACATCCATTGAAAGGCAAATGCAATGACTTTGTCTATCTTTGATACAAAATAGGGATTATTATATAAATATACATATTGTTATTATTTCTCTGTTCAATATTTATTGTGGATTTATATGCATACAAGGTGTTTGTTCAAATATTTTACATAATTTTTTTATTATAACTATTAAAACTAATGATGATAAAACAAAAGTTCACTATAGTAAAAACAAAAAATATTAATTGAATGAATTTTTGCTTTATTTTATTTTATCTACACAAATAAGATATTGCCAATCAATCACTCTTTTTAGCATATTGTGTGTAGTGTAGATTTTATCCAATCTTTCAATCAAAATAGGCACATGCATATTGCCCAATAAAAATCACACACACACATACACACATATATATATGAGTTAGTGTGTGAGCATTGTATTAGGCTTTCTTTCTATATATAGGCTTTTTACAAGTATTTTGATTCTTTAATCACTTGATTATGAAATATTTGTGTAAGGTTATGGATTTGGTGCAAAAGTAATGCTTTTAGAATAGATGACTTAAATACATTTATATTGGTTGAAAGTGCAGATATGGCTCGTCTTCCATTGGTTACAAAAAAAAGATTGGTGGCAAAATTGATACAAGAAATGGAGATGTTAAATGATATGATGTGTGTGTTTATTTTGATACTATTTATCATCATTACTAAAAGGGGTTTACGAAGAAAAATAATATGGGGTGAAACTTCTTTTCAAAGGCATCATATACGCCAACTAAACTATCATCGAATGATACATGATAGTGATTTAGCATGTTTAGAAAGCACTCGTATGGATAGGAGAACATTTGCCATTTTATGCCACCTTCTTAGAACTAATGTGGGTTTAAAGGGAACTAAAAATATGGATGTTGAAGAAATGGTAGCTATATTTTTACATATCATATCTCATAATGTGAAGAATAGAATTATAAGACGTCAATTTGCACGTTCAGGTGAAACAATAAGTAGGCAATTCAATCTTGTATTAGGTGCTTTGTTACGTCTCCATGATGTATTGCTAAAAAAACCAGAGCCAATTCTTGATAATTCAACAGATGAAAGGTGGAAATGGTTTAAGAATTGTCTGGGAGCACTTGACGGTACATACATCAAGGTCAATGTTTTATCATCAGATAGACCTAGATATAGGACCATAAAGAACGAAATTGCCACTAATGTATTAGGGGTGGTGTCACAAGATATGCAATTTATTTATGTTCTGCCTGGATGGGAGGGTTCAGCAGCTGACTCAAGAGTCTTGAGAAATGCTATATCTAGGACAAACGGTCTTAAGGTTCCACAAGGTAATTAAATAAGTATAATTCTACTTTTTATATTTATACACCATATAGATTATTATTCTAAATTGTTTTGTTAAATGACTTGTAGGATATTATTATTTATGTGATGCTGGATATCCCAACGGTGAAGGATTTTTAACACCATATAGAGGTCAACGATATCATTTAAACGATTGGGATATCCCACCAAATACTCCCCAATAATTTTTTAACATGAAACACTCATCTGCTAGGAATATAGTAGAGAGAGCATTTGGATTATTGAAAGGACGATGGGCAATTCTTAGAGGTCGATCATATTATCCTGTGAAGATACAATGTCGAATTATTTTAGCATGTTAACTTCTCCATAACTTGATTATAAGAGAAATGCCTCTGGATCCTTTGGAACATTCTCCTATTGAGGAAAGTAACATTGGTGATGATAGTGATGATATAGGTGATGATTGTTATCGGCATATTGAAACATCAAGTGCATGGACGACTTGGAGGGAAAACTTGGCAAAAGAAATGTTTGAGCAATGGCGCGGAACTCGTTGTGCCTAGATCTTATTTTCTGAAATGTTTGATTGTGTTGAACTTATTTCATGATTAAGTTTGAACTATGAGGATATTTTTCATCATATGTAATATGGTTATATGGAGTTGTATAACTTCGCTGAGTTATTATTTATGATAATGTAAACACACATATTTGAATTTATTTATGGTTAAGTTTAAATTTATTTACAATTGATTGGTTGATGGATTATTAATCTATGCTTGCTTGTTTAAGTTGGACATGCATTCATAATTGTGTTTGATATTTTTTTAGGAAAAAATGGATGCTAGTTCCCAGTCGATATCAATTGGTGGGAAAAAGCATCAATGGACCACCGTTGAGGACTCTAAGTTGGTAGAGTGCTTGTAATGCCCTGGATTCCCTATTATGGTTTAATGGCTGGATTAGTAGGCCGGGAGGGCCATAATTGTTTAATTATGCCATTAAATGTGTTTATGCATGTTTATGAGAATTATATTATAACATAATGTTAATTGTATGCATGTCGATGATATGTGTTGAGACCACATTATGATGTGGGTTTGTTCGAGTTATTCGACATGAGACGATCTTAGAATATTGATTAGCGGCTTAGTCACAACAGGTTTAAGTGTCGGGACTTGGGTTGAGTCTCGGGGTGATTTTAATGATTAGAGCGTTACCGGGTATTAAAGGGTAACGGGATGTGAGTTATTGGTATTTGAGAACATTGAGAATAGCGGGAATTGGAGAGAGTTAATTATGATTAACGAGATAGGAGGGAAGTACCAAATATGCCCCTGGGAGCCTTTAGGAAGTATTAAATGACCTAGGGGTAAAATGGACATTTCACCCCTAGGATAGATATAACCTTTTGACAACTGAAGAAGAAAGTGGAAAAACAGAGTATGCAAAAGAGTTCTCCCGTACCTTCTTCTCTTCACCTTTCTTTGTGGTTTTTGAACCAATTTTGAGGATTCAAGCTTGGGAAGCAAGCCTTGGGAGTTTGGAAGTGTGTTCCACCATTGAAGACCATCATAAGCCGAGCTTTGGGTAAGTTTCTAATCGTGGTTTTCTCTGATTTTCCCTGTTCTGGTTTTATTTCGCAGCTGAGATTTCTAGGGTGAATTCATGGTTTTGTTGGGAGTTTTGGCTAGGGTTCCCATGCTTGTGATGTTTGGGGTGTGTTAGAATGGTTTTTGGGTTCATTTGGCATCAAGAATATGATTTGGAAGCTTGGAAATCGAGTTAGAATCGAAGGAGTTGAAGAAGGTCGGTTCAGGGGAGATTGGGTCTAGAGGTAGCGCTATAGCGCCCACCTTAGGGCGCTACAGCGCTCCTCAGGAGGCTTTCTGGCTCTCGGGTGGTTCTGAGTGTAGCGCTGGGGCGCTAGGGGTTGAGCGCTGTAGCGCTACCCTGTTCCTTCTAAGTCCCGTTTTGAGTGTTTTTAAGGGTTTTTGACTTGGGGTTTCAATCCTTAAGGCCCGGGATCGAATCTACTCACCGTGTGGGCATGTTTCGAGGTCCCGAGGGTGGTGCTTAGGTTAAGACCCTATAATTGTGGATTCTCATTAATTGAGGTTATAATTGGTTGTGATTAGATAACCGCTAAGGAACTAAAAGATCGATCGTTCTCAGGGGTCGTCCTTATTATACTTCTCGCTCGAACCTGAGGTAAGAAAACAGTGTATGAATACAGTTGCACCCTGTATAGGTATATGACATGCATGGTTTGATATTGAGGCATGCTGGTTGTTATATGTGGACGTGGATTGCATATTAAATGCTAATGAATGCTGATTACCTATTTATGACACTGACTAGTCAGGGACCGACTCTAAAGTCGATGATCACGCGTTGAATAGCTCTATGGCATTAATGCGGGACCGACCCTAAAGTCGAAGAACTTATAAGCGTTTTCCTGGTCTACGACCAGATGACTATAGCCAAGGTATATGACCCCGGTGACCGTTTGTCACATGGCTAGGAGACGTTGTCCATAGCTTCGACTCTAGGGTCGAGAGGAAGGTTATGTTGGTGACTAATCACCATGCACCTGTCCTGATCAAACTTATGAAAGAATCACTTATCAGTTAAGCCCTGGTGACCCTATCGTCACATGGCTAGAGGGAGCTGTGCTCATTATTGTGACTTTTGGCTATTGTCACCTATTTGCTTGGACTAATAGTCCTGAATGGTTATTATGATTGTTGTTGATATTATATCATGCTTTATTGTGTTTTCTTGTTGGGCCTTGGCTCATGGGTGCTTTGTGGTGCAGGTAAAGGGAAAGAGAAGCTCACCCAACCCTGAGTGGAGAGCTTGGGCGATGTTGTGTACATACAGGGCCGCTTGACCGCCACGGTCAAGGAGTTCTCAGAGGGACTAGGGGTTTACCCTATTTTTGCCGCTTAGGCCGGCGGGGACTGTAAATTTGAAACAATAGTGACTTTTTGTATTACAAACTACTTGTAAATATTTTGAAAGGCTCATGAGTAGTTTATTTACTTAACGAAATGTATCCTTTCCTTTTTACTGGTTTTCACCTTAACCTGATAATAACGCTTAGATCACGTTTTTAACCAAAGGACTCGGGTAGCGAGTCAAATTTCCGGTTCACTATTCACCGTAACTGTTCTGGGGTAACCAGGGCATTACAGTGCTTAATGGATTTGACTAATGGTGGAAGGTGGAAAGCAAATAATGGTACATTCAAGCCTGGATACTTACAACAATTAGAGAAAATGATGGCTGAAAAGATTCATGGTTGTGGACTTAAAGCACAACCACATATTGATTCACGTGTTAAGATATTGAAGAAGCAATACCATGCAATTTCTGAAATGTTAGGACCTAATGCTAGTGGATTTGGGTGGAATGAGGTAGACAAATGTGTTGTGGCTGAAAAATCTGTCTTTGATGAATGGGTGAAGGTTAGTATCTCTATATCTCTATTTTGATTTTATTACTTATCAATAATTTAGTTTATTTTATTGTTACATTTTAATCATGTTATCTCAATATTGTAGAGCCACCCAACAGCAAGAGGCTTAAGAAACAAATCATTTCCTCATTATGATGATTTGGGCCAAGTTTTTGGGAAGGATCGAGCTACTGGTCAAGGTGCAATGGGATTCTATGAAATAGTTGAAGAGATTGAGACAGAGATTATGAATGATCAAAATGATGACTTTGATCCTTTCAATCCATTAGATGAGTTGCTTGGCAATACAAGTTGCACAAACACTCCAACTTCTACAACACAAATAGGTAAAAGAGGTAAAAAGAGGGCTAGGACTGAAGATCCATTGATTGATGTACTGACTGATACAGTAAAGCAATTTACTACCTTGCAAGCTAAAAATGGTGGGAACATGAAAAGACTTGCTGATTGTTTTCAATTTGAGGCTGATGGTGCTGCTAGAAGGATGTCAGTTTTTGATGAACTTAAAAAGGTTGATGGGCTAACAAATGAACAACGAGTTACTTGTGGAAGAATTCTTGTCTAAAATCAAGCTAATACTGACTACTTCTTCACTTTAGATGAAGAATTCAAGCTTGGATTCTTTTTGGGGCTGCTAGAATGATTCTGAACAAGCTGACTGTGGGCTACGTATATGAAATTTTTTGTGTAGCATTTTGTCATACTCATTTCGAATTACTTTGCGAAATGAATGGTGTGTTAGCTAGGACACTTTTTGTATAGCACTTTATCATACTTGCACATGCTTTAGAAACTACTTTGCCAAATGAATGGCGGCCTAGCTAGGAAATATTTTGTGATTCATTTTGTTATATGCATGGTTTGGGTGAACTATATGTTATAAAGTACCCTTATGAATGACGTTTGGTAGGTTGTTATGAAATATCACAAGTTATTATTTTGTTTATATATATAAATATATATATACTTTGGGTGTAGTCTTATATCATCAACTGTATAATATCAGTGTTTATAGTAACTAACTTTATATAAATAAACATGGAATACGACTTTTATAAAAATAAAAAGTTATCATTAGATTAAATAATGTATTTTATAATATTGTAAAAATAAAATTTAATCTTACTATTATATCTATTATTAATTTTGTACAAATTTTATAAATTTAATTATTTTGTCTAACAAAACATAAAAAAAGCAAATATCATTAAAAATCAAGGTAACATTCCAGTGCACAAACCAAACATAGAAAACTAATATTCCCAGAAATCAGGACATGATTTCAGTACACAACCAAACACAGTAATGTAGCTTCCCAGACAATCAGATGACCTTGCTCAGCTTTTCCAACAAAGTGAAAATTTTGAACTCTACATACCAAACGGCCCCTTAGTCTAATTGACAAAAAGAAAGAGAAAAAAGAAACATCATTTTCACCAACAAAATATTGGGAGACTTGCTAAGAATATTTTACATACTGGACGACATCATTTAACTACCCTTGTCTTGTTTAGTTTGGTTCTAATTGGTTGCATTAGAAGCGATTATCTTAACTTTGCCAATAGAAATGAGTTGGTGAATTGGCTTCTCATCAATTGGGAACCTTTTGGTTCAAATGACTACTAACCATATTAATTTGTAGAATGTTGGTATTTAACATCTTACTCAATATTAGTTATTAAATTAAATTATATAAGTTATGAGATTGGATTTCACCCCAAACATTGTGTCTCTTTGCGAAATTGGTCAGCCCGTTAACAGTTCTCTCATTTGTGCCAATTACGAGTTTCATGATGCACCTTTCCAATATATGTATTTTTCAGCTCTGACATTGGAAATTAGCTTAATATCTTTCTTTTATTTATTTGTTTAATTTTGGATATTGTCTTGATTTGCTTGACTCTTTAGGTGTTGTTATATGTTGGAATCCTAGAGATAAGAATTTAGCTGCTCATGAGTTGAGCTTAGTAGCTTGGGTATGCTTTTGCTTTCAATAATAATATAGTCATTTCTTAATTAATATATACGAAAGACTCATCACTACTCATAAATGGGTACTAACAATTATGATGATGTGGTAACATGTTATCTTGGTATAGCAAGTCAACGACAGATAAATATTTTTTTCTACATTAATTTTGAATTTAGTTTTTTTTGTCATAATTAATGTTGTTTCCAACTAATAAGAAACACTAGTTATATTTAGAAATTGACATGCATTTGAAAAATGAAAAGTTTACAATATTATATTTTCATAATAAATACACATTTTTCATCAGGTAACCCTTCCAAAATTTTGAAAAAATCAAAATTTATTTTTAGAAATATTAATTAACAACTATAAATATGGATCATCGATATTAATCTAATGGTTAATATAAAAGTAACAATCCATTGATAGTAACTATTAAAAGTGCACTTATATATATATTTAGTTCAGTGTGTGCATGATCTACTCACGCTCCTAATTACTCTTCGTGAGTGTTCGCTTTTGGAAAAGTTACACTTTTGACAAGTAGGGTCATAGTCCTAATACTATATTTTTTGAGATATTTACAATTATATATCTATAATATAAAATAATTACAAAAATCACCTACAAAATTTTATTTATAAAAATACATTGTCACGTCATCAAAAAATACTGGATTCTAAAAGTAATATACTTGAATTTAAAATTTTCCTGAAATCCAAGTTTTTCTATTTTTCTGGATTTAAAAAAGTAACATTTTGATTACTTAAAATGTTAATAAGTTACCAATTAGTTACTTTTTTCATGAAAAAAATTATTTTTATAGCATATTATTTTATATGCATTTTGGTTACCTCTAATACTTATTTTTTTTAAAAAAATTATCTTAAGCACTGATTAGTCATTTTGAAATTATATTTGTTGGGAAAACTTATACAGTATCTTGTTTATTTTCATGTAAATCTTATATTAAACAAATTAATATAAGAAAACCTAGAACATGTTTCTAAAATTGAATTCATACAGAGATAATGATAAGAATACTTACAATATTATGCAGCAGAATAATTGAGTCATTCATTCAGTTTCGCTAACCCTTGTATCATTTCTGTCATAGGGTATCACCAAGAAATTGAACCGTTCTTTAATTTTCTTCACAGCCTTCCAAAGTATCCATAATTACACCTAGACTAGAGTGGGCAATTCTTAACACATGAGATAGATACAGAGAGAATAAGATAGAAGAATATTGAGGTTTAGAAAATGACTTATGCTGTAGAGAGAATCTAAAAACTAGAGCATCAAGAATAGTTATTCTGATTTTTTATCATATAGTCTTTTTGTAATATCAAAACATCTGTTTTCAACTCTCACTTAGCATTCATTTTATAGACTCAATTATGTCATTTATTTTAATTAAAAAAATCAATAAAATAATAGATAATATCATCCATTAGGTCGAAATTCTCACGGGCTTTAGGCTCGTGAAATTTTCCATTTAATTATAAGCCCAGTAGACTTAAAATCAAAGCTCGTATTATTTTCTATTGATTAATTAATTAAATAATTATTTAAATCATTTATCAAATTAATTATTTATAATTTGAACATTGATTTAAAGTTATTTATTAATTTAGATAATCATTTTTCTTCTATAAATTACATAACTTTGTGAAACTATCCAAAATTGATCTGGTCAACTTTGATAATTCTAATTTATAATTAAATCAATTAATTGAGACTATTTAGATAATTTTATCCAAGGTACAATGGGGACCATGGGCCTATGAATTCAAGCTCCAAAAAGTTATCATAAATTTAACAAATAAATTTATTAACTTATTAATTCCTCTTGACTCTACTAAAGACTCAGAATTGCACTCTTGAATTCATAACCATAATTGTCACGCAATCCTCTATAGACGGTGTACAATGAGATGAGACTAAAATACCATTTTACCCCTTATTGTATTTTATCCTTAAAACACTTAGTTCCTTGTAAATGATATTTCAGTAAACTAATATTAATTACTGAAATGAGATCTCTATTATTTAGCACCTTGAACCAAACTAAAAGGAAACCATCGTTTCACTCCCACTTAGTTATACTACCGAGTTCCCCTGATGTAAGTATGGGCTAGTCCGTAGGGTAAACTGGTAACGAACAAGTCAAATAACTCAAGTAATACAATCAGTTAGAATACTAACCACTCAAAATTGATATTGAATTGACCTATGGTCAACTGTATGATATGACTAGAATAGATAAAAACGATATGTTTACTTATCCTATCTATTGTTAATATCGATCCAGTCTGATGTAACAAATACATCCAATCTTACCTGCTTTGCTAATGTTCTGGAAAGAAGATAACACTACAGTTTGTAAGTAGATCATATCGTAGATTGACAAATCAGTGTAAATCCAGTACACTGACTAATCTTATGACTAACTTATTTTGAACATATAATCATATTTATATTACACTCTGATTATGTCACTATAAATATGATTAGTTATATGCTCAGGATTTAATAGAAATTTATATTAGACAAAGAATCATGAAAATAAAACACGTGAGCAAAGTGATTGACTAAGTCAAATATTGATTTTTATTATTTTATTGATAATAAAATGAGATTAAAAAAATTAAGTTTTAATTAGGGCATAAAACCCGAACAATATTAAGGTGTCTTATTACTTAAGATAATTTTACACTGTCGAGATTAGTGATTTTTTAAAAACTAACGAGTTATAATAAAATATAACAAATTACTATATAGCTTATTATTAAAAATTACTTTTAATATACTATACAGTAATTTTTTTTATATTCTATTTAAAAGTTAACAAACAATATCTTAAATAATTTATTTTAAAAAAGTTATTTGGAATATTTTTAAATAAATTTAAGTTGTTTAGAATACAATATAGTATATTTTAAATGTAAAATATGAATACAAATTTTAGTATATTAAATTTTGATCAAATTTAAAATTTAGTTACTTTTTGGTCAACACTATATAAAAAGAAAACTAAAAAAATTATTTTTTATTCTAGTCATTTTCTCCGGCGAAGGCCAAAAAAATATATGATTTCTACATATCAAAATGATCACCTTGAAGAATAGATCGCGATGGTACCACTTTTGAGCCCAACCGACTACCGGTGTGGTTGGAATTTTATTTATAAGTTTTGGAGAAGAGAGAGAAAAGAAAAATGTATAAATTTGAAGAAAGAGAAAAAAACAACTTGTTTTAAGGTATAAGTTATAGTATATGTGTAAATAATTATTTATATGTAATTTTTATAAATAAAATTCAAATCATATTGAATGATGTAATTAATCCTATTTTTTTCTCCTTAAATCAGTTGTCGGTAACACTTGTCATCACGATTTCATTATATTTTTATAGCTAGATAGACTCAACATTTTATTTTACCAGGATAAAAATTAAATAGTTTCATTAGTAGTTATATTGAAATATGTGTTCCGAATGATTAAGTAAAAAAAATCAATCTCATTAATAATAAACATCAATTACAATGATCAAGATGCATGGAGAAATTTCTTCCAACTAAATAAGTAAACTCATTATCAGTCTAAATGCATGTTTGGTTTGACTGAATCAATTTTTTGAAATAGAATAAAAAATTACATTCCATTTTTTGCCTTATCTTTGAATTATTTGTAATATATCTTTCCATTACATTCCATTATAGTAATCGAAGCGTTAAACTACATCACTAAGGGTAAGTTTGGCTGGAAGGATGGAGATGAGAGAAGAAGGATAGGGTGGGAATGATGGAGAAAGTAGAGAAGCGGAAAGGAAGTGGGTACTCATTTATGTTGTTTGGCAAGATAGAATGGATAGAAGATAATTTTCTTTCCATTTGTTTGGTATTAGAAGAATAATTGGAAGGATACATACTTATTTGATTATACAAATATTATTTTACTTTTAATATATTATTAATTATATATTTTTTAAAAATTGTTATGTGATTATACAAACTATATATAAAATATATATACAATATTTAAATATATCTTATAAGCTTCTAAGTGCACGTTTGGTTGGCAAGAATTCATTGGAATGGAATAGAATTGATTTTCATTATTTTGTTTGGTTTTATTTTTTGCTTAGGAAATCTCTTTCCATCTTAATGACTTTTAAGCAAAACTATGGAATTCTAATTCTATTTAAATTTGGGTGGAAAAGTCATTCAATTGCTTAGATATTTTTTATACCATTTTTACCCTTACTTTTTCTTATTTATTGATGCACTTTGTGCTGCCAATTGCCACTATTGCATGCTTTTTTTTTTAATGCATTGCATTATTTTACATCATTTCTACTAAAATATTTTTTAACCATTAATAAAAAGTAACAAGTAAAGTTTTAATAGAAAAAAGTAACAAATAAAAATAAAAATTCAGCAATAAGATTTGAAAATTTTATAATTATTGTTTCTTTCAATTAAAAATAATAATTTATAATTAATTTATTTAATTATACATTTATTTTCTAAAAATAAAATAAGACTTATTAACTAAAAATTATATTTATTTCAATAATAAGGGTATATTTGTCAAACGATTAATCATTCCTTTGTTTACTTGTTTTCCATTCCAAAGCTTAAACAAACAAAATAATCATCTTTCTTTTCCTTTCCTTTCCATTACTATTTTCGTTCTTATTCCTATTCACATTCTATTTACTCAAAACAATCAAACGCTACCTAAAAGACAATATTTTTAGTCAGCCATATGTATCTTCCATCAAATAAGATAAAAAATAAAGATATACATATAATTTTTATTTTTATTTTTCAACTCTTTGTAACTCTTTCTCTTAAAATATTAAAAAATATTGCTACAAAAAATGTTAAAAAGTATTAATAACATCCTTTAAAATAAAAATTATTAGTGGCTATTTTAATAAAAGAGTGATATATGAGAGGGAATATATGTTTATATTTATAAAAGTAACTTTTTATTTGGAAATGATATAAAATAAACTATTATATATATATATAATTATACATTTGGTTGGCTTATATCCTTCTTCTCTAATTCGTCCAGTTAATGAAGGAAGATAAATGGTTGGCCCAAGTGGATTTTTCTTCCCTTCCACTTTCCTTTCTTTCCTTCCAACCAACTGCCAAACAAAGGAGATTAGACTCTGACTCCTTCTCTATCCCTCCATTACTCTCCCAACAAACATAGTCTAAATATTCACAATTATTGTAATGCGGTGATATTGTTAATCATGAATTAACTAAATTTGTACTGAAGGCTCCTATTACAGTTGAATTGGTTCATATAATCACTTAAACAGTACATATAATAAATGAGTTTATGCAAAGTAGATTTTATGATCCTCACCACCACTGATGTGATATAATGTTAATAGTGCAATTCAATATATAATTTTATTTACTACTACAAAAATAGGCTTTAACTTTGGTTTTTAAGGGAGATAGACTTCAATCACTACTACAAAAATGGGATTTCCCGACAGTTTTTAACTGTCGCTATTGAGCAATGACGACAGTCAACTAACTGTCGTATTTGCCTATGCCGGCGTAGGGTAGCTACACCGACAGTTAATATGTGTCGTCATTGCTGGCTACGCCGACAGTTAATAGATGTCGTCATTGCTGGCTACGCCGACAGTTAATACGTGTCGCCGTTGCTGGCTACGCCGACAGTTAATACGTGTCGCCGTTGCTGGCAATGCCGACAGTTAATAGATGTCGCCATTGCTGACAATGCCAACAGTTAATAGGTGTCGTCGTTGCTAGCAAAACCGACAGTTAATAGGTGTCGCCATAACATTGAATTTATATATATAATAATTTTTCGATATATTTTTTAAAACTTTTAATTATATTTTTAACAAGTGAAGTTTGATATAAATTTAAATAAAAAAATTACTCACATAATTAATTATTATTACCATAAATTGTAAAAAAAAATTATATTTATCATAATAAAAATTCATATACATACAACATTTATTCATACAATTGAAATGTAAATAATACATCTAATCCCCATGAGACTAAATAAGTCTTAATGAAAATTCATTATAATTCTCAATAAAAATTTATTATTCTCGATGTAAATAATACATCAAATCTTCACTGTACATAATTCTTACAAGCAAGAAATAAAATAATACCCAACAACTTGAAGAAGAATTTCGTGTTGCCTTGGTTCTCTTATATAATTGTCTTGGTTCTCTTAAATATCCAAGTAGAGTTTTAGCCTGCAATACAGAGTAAACACCATTAAAGTTAAACCAAAACTAAAATAAATAGAGAACTTGAGATTGCAAAATAAATAAAAAGAATGATTGTGGTTTTCAGTCACAAAAATAATTTACATAAAAGTTGTATTTTTCTGATCAAATTGGATAGCCTTATGGCTTAAGTAGTTAGTCTTAATTCTTTTTTTTTTTTTTTTTTGAGTGAAATTCATAGAATTTTATTGGGCAAACAGCCAAGATGAAGCAAAAACATCAAACATAAAGAGTTTTAAGGCCACAAACATGAAGGCAAAACAAGCCACCATACTCTAGGGGAATCAAGAGATAATGCAAGTTTTGCTAAGGAATGAGCTGTAGAATTACTAACTCTATTACAATGACCAATGGAAATGCATACCTGTCAGTTTCAATTTAAAAGTGCTCAAGCTAGTTTGTTTATGAAATCACATAGACATTAATAAACCAAATTACCAATCATTCATAGCACATTAGCAAATATACAATAAACATCGAGAAATAAATATACATATATACAAATATAAAGACATGCCCTGTGTAGGTAGTATGCATAAGATTATTAAAGTAACACAACAAGCATACCAAACAAAGTTGTTAAAGTAACACTACGAGTTGTGAATAAGCCTAATCCAAATTTATAAATCTAATTCACATTTAAAAGTCTACAAAAAATAGAAAATCATAATTTCTTTTGGTCAAGCATATATATTTCTTTTAATAAATAGCCATATAATTATGAATTTTATACAAGCGCAACATTTTTATCAAAGTGATAATCAATCCATTTTGGAAAATTTTCAATTGTTTAAAGAATACATTATTTCAACTAAAGCCATCGAACATGGTAAAAACAATCACAGTTTGGAAGAAAAAAATAACTTAGATATTATTTAAGTAAGAAAATGATCAAACTATTATACTACAATGAAACACAAAACTATGCTTCAATTAAAATAAACACAAATTGAGATAGTAGTTCTGGTGCAGAAAAGGAAATCATCGAGTAAATATATAGATATATATCCTATGTCTCAATTGATTGAACCCAAAACTCACCAATTGATTTTTTTAGAAAACTTTCAATTGTTTAAAGAATACATTGTTTCAGCTAAAGCCATCGAACATGGTAAAAACAATCACAATTTGGAAGAAAACAAATAACTTAGATATTATTTAAATAAGAAAATGATCAAACTATTAGAATACAAAGAAACATAAAGCTAATAAACACAAATTGAGATAGTAGTTCTAGTGCAGAAAAGGAAATCATAGAGTAAATATATAAATATATATCCTATGTCTCAATTGATTGAACCCAAAACTCACCAATTGATTTTTTTAGAAAATTTTCAATTGTTTAAAGAATACATTGTTTCAGCTAAGGCCATCGAACATGGTGAAAACAATTACAGTTTGGAAGAAAAAAAATAACTTAGATATTATTTAAGTAAGAAAATGATCAAACTATAAGACTATAATGAAACGTAAAGCTATGCTTCAATTAAAATAAACACAAATTGAGATAGTAGTTCTGGTACAAAAAAAGAAATCATGAATTATCAACCAATATGCTAATAACATCAAACTTTTGTATAACACTTTATACTATTGAACCTACAGGTGATCACAAGAACCAAAAGTGATGCTCAATGTTATAAATCACCTCACCAAAGACATTAGACAAGGGACAAGAAGAAAACTAACACATACAAAACAAGAAATACAAAAGGTTATGCTATATGCGTATGCCAACACGCAATATGTACATTCATACAAGTATATGTTATAATCAAACCAATCAAACAAACACAATTCAATTATAGGATGATCATAGACAAGTCTACATCAATTCAAACAACACGCAAGTTTTCTTTCTTATCTCCGCAGCACACAAATTTCTCAGATCCTACTTCACTAAAACACACAAGTTCTCAACCACAAGTTCTCAACCTTCTGTTATCACCGCAGCACACAGTAACAATCTCAGAACCTACTTCACTATAGATGAATATTTAAGATATTCAAACTCCTCTAACATTTGCATAGTATTAAAATAAAAGTTAGAGACATACATCTTGCAAACTGTTGCAAAATAGTTTCTTTGAAGTCTGTCTCTGCACATACACACATTTACAATGTTATAATATAATGAAAGTGAGTCAAATCTGAATTAAATAATTAAATAATAATGCAAAGAAGAGAAAAACCAAATGCTTATCTTACTCTTTCTTCTCAGCCTTGGGTTGAGTCAAATGCTTAGCTTGTCCACCTAAAATACATAGAAAACTACATCATAACTTAGTTTATGCTATTTTCAAAATGCAAAGATGGATTACATTTTGACAAAAAACTAATATAAATATATATACATATATTTATACCTACAATTTTTATAATATTTATGTGCATGTAGAAGAGTCACCACCAACTATCTATATATTATATATGTTGTAGCTAGAGTGATAATAAATATAAATAATATTCCATATTTCAATCACATGTCCAATAAGTGCCCTACCATATCTCAAATCAAGTTTTCTTCAACTCTTCTTTGTGCTGCCCAAGAAATGAATAATAATAGTGAATGAATACTAGAAGAGAATAAATCTTACCAAGAAAAAACACAGATAAAGTTGAACAAAGATTTTCTTTAACTCAAGCTCCTGTATACACCAAAATTCAAACAAGTTTTAGTAACATATTCATTTGAATTATGAGGGATTTAATTCCTAAAACAATTGCCTTAAAAATTAGAACAAATAAATTCAAGAAGGAACCGCAAAACTCAACAATTATATACTTTATATAAGAGAATTTGCAATCTAAATGAGAGCCAGAAAATCTTTAACTCAAGATGAAGTTTTATAGATCTAGCAACAAGACAAGAGTGAAAGAACCACATCAAGAATAAAAAACCCAGAAGTTAAGATATCAAGATGAACCTATACTCCAATCAATTGCAAGTCAGCAAATCAATCACTTTTTCAAACACTGCAAAGAAAACTGATGACAAAGAAAGAAACACAAAAAGGTTAAAATCTCATTAAATTAAGACGAGAATAATACAAATGAAAAAACTTAGTCAAGTAGTGTAGTATAATTATCAAACAGCTTTTTACTTAATAGTTACATTACAAAGAGGCTGATCAATATATATTTAAAATGGAAACTTATTTTAATATATAAAAATTCTCTTTTCGTTCAAGCTTCCAAAGAAAAAAAAATACTATCTAACAAATGGCCTCGTGCTGATTTCTATCAATGCCATTTATAAAATTAAATAGATATCATAGTTATTGTATAGCTATCACTCAATTATAAGCTTGCTATCAATTAAAGCAAATCAGTTGCATACATGCACTCTGTTGTTCTTAACCCAACATTGTATAGCAGCTTCACCAGCCTTTTTGAAAAATGTTAACTCCTAGAAAAGTATATCGTATTACTAGAAAGATACAATGAAAAATAAAGTTCCATTGGAGGTACACCACGTTCAGAACAAGTAGTTTATATATTACAAAAACCAAACTTATATATATGTTATGGACTAATAGAGACATAATTTTATAATGTTGAAGCAAAACCCATAAAGGAAACTTGTATTTTGTAAAGTTTAATAACATAAAAATATGATTAATAAAAGCACCAGAGTTGGAGCTGCTTTTTATGAAATCTCCTATACCTAGGTATGGAATATGAGCATAAATAAGTGATTACTGTTGGGGTCAGAACATAATTATTTAAAACAAATATTACTAGTAACCTCATAAAGCAATCTTTTATGAAATTCGTTTTCTCAATGATCAAATTTTATATATATATATATATATATTTATGTGTGCGTGTGAAGCTAAATCAGAAAATGATTAGAGTGTATGGTAACTCAAATCCAAGTAGAACAGCAACCACTTTTGTAAATTGTGGACATCATATAAATTTACAATAAGAGAACATAGAGTATGCATAATGTACTAAGCATAAAGGTCTCTGCAGCAAAACAATTTCAAAGCTTATAACGAAATGGGTATTGAGAAAAATGGTAAAGAATACCCAAAAAAAGAAGAATAGAAATTTACCTGGGGTAGCACATGGAGTCCTTAGCTTGTTAATGATAATATATACAAGCCCTCCAATCATAGCTTACATTGCTTTGTGTAAAATCAAATCTTAGAAACAATACTATGCAAAGCATAATAACCCTTCATTGATTTAATAAGATAAAAACACCACTCAAGAGAACACCAGAAAAAAAAACGAAATACTTGTGATTGAGTGGAGAGTTTATTGAGAGAGATAGCAGATAGAAACAACGAATATGGGCGAGGGCAATAGGCCGCTCAAATCTTGTGCTCAATGAGGTCCCGGTACCTTATTCTGGGAGCTAGGCTAAAACTCGTCCACATCTCCTGTCCGAACGATCATCTCCCGTCGTCCTTCCGGCTAAGCTTTCTTCTCAGCCCCAAGGAGTTCACCAGGTATAGGCTCAGGGAGTTTTGAGTCCGTGCCGTTTCAGAAGGGGCAGACTAGCAAAGAGAAGAAAAAGAAGGAATCCATTTTTGAGAGAGATGTTTGAGAGATAGGGTTTAGAAAGAAGAGGGACACGGTGGGAGGAATAAGAAAATCGTTCTTGTTTTTGTAATTATTTTGTTTAATTTTTTTAATTTATGCTCAAGTATTATCGGGAAGTTAAGCGGCAAAAAATTTCGCCAAAAATTGTAATTTTTGCCTGCACATATTATATATATAAATTAACCCGTGTTGGCATATATCGTTGACACATAAGCACCACTTAAGACATTTTTTTGACACATAAGCACCCATATAATTATTTATTTAAATTAAAATAGAGGGAAAATGAGAGCCAAAGACTAAATTTTTTTCTTTAAAACCTTATATCCTACTATATTAATGGTAGGAAATAACATTTCAGAAATATTACAACATTGACCAAATTTTCACTTACCAATAATTTGTAACAAAAAATATGTGTAGGTAAAAATGACATTTACCTACATATAATTATACGTATGTAAGAAATGTATAGGTAAATGTCAAGTTTTTTGTAGTGTTTAAAATTACAATAATCTAAAAATAAATTAGAGTATAAATCAATTTAAAATAAATTAGTGTTTAAAATATTATAATTAATTTAAAATTTGATATAAAAATTATTATAAATACAAAAGTTAATAATATGAAAAATTTAGAAACAAAAAAAAATCTAGTGTTAAAAGATTTTAATAAATACATATTTACATAATTTAGTTTATTTTTTAAATTTTATTATTCATTAATTATAATTTTTTATTTGAATTTAGGCGACATTTTAGTAATTAATATTTTTTATAAAATTAAATTATAGTATTGTTACTCTTAATATTATAATTAATTTAAAATTTGATATAAAAATTATTATAAATACAAAAGTTAATAATATGAAAAATTTAGAAAAAAAAAAATCTAGTGTTAAAAGATTTTAATAAATACATATTTATATAATTTAGTTTATTTTTAAAATTTTATTATTCATTAATTATAATTTTTTATTTGAATTTTGGCGACATTTTATGACTGTCGGCATTGGACGTTTATTAACTGTCGGCGTTGAGGTCAATAGCGACACCGTTTAACTGTCGGCATTGGTCTTGAATTAACTGTCGGCGTTGGGGTCAACAACGACACATTTTAATTGTCGGCATTGGTCTCGAATTAACTGTCGGCATTGGGGTCAATAGCGACAGTAAAAAGCAACAGTGGCAGTTATTAGCTGTCGTCGTTGGTCTCAATACCTACAGTTTTTAACTGTCGGCGTAGAGTTCCGCTAAGCAATTATGACAGTCAACAGAGTTGACTGTCGTTGTTGGGTGTCGGGAAAGCCCAGTTTTGTAGCAGTGGATCTAGATCATATGTATAAAATACTTAGTGAATTGTACTAGCAACCATTCACTAAAGATTTCATACTTTAATATGTTGCTACTTATTTATTCATTATATATAATCTTAATCATCTCGTACTCCTACAAGATCATACTCTCATTAATAAATATGAAATTTTATGATATTTTTAATAATTATTCAGTAATAAGTCAAACTTTCAATTATAAGAAAAATGTACATTTATTTTATTTGTCTTTACACATGCCACATCAACCTTAACATGTTGGATATCATAGGACGTCAAATAACAAATGCTCAATAAAAATAGATTCAATAAATTGCTTATCCAAATCTAATACACTTGCCCCTTAAAATAAAAACTCGGTCAACTTTTTCTGATCTAAAATCTCATTTCAAAAACCTAAAACCTTTTTTTGCATATTGCTTACAATAAGAGCAACTCATTATTGGCGTACACGGAAACTCTTCAAAATAAGAATACAAATAAGGGAAGTAAAATCATTGTCATAAGGCACTCTAGGGTGCCGGTACTTTAGAATATGCCATATTTTTATAAGTGTGATTTAATATTAAGTCTCACATATTTAAATTTAATTTAATTAAAATATGTAAGACCAAAAAAATTTCTCATCAAGTAAAGATATACTATTTAAAACCTATGTATAAAAACTACATATAAATGCATTTAGTACAGAAAATGTCAAATACAAAAGGCAATAGAAGAATTTTAGAAATAAAAAATTCAGGGGTGGTGTCAATGGTGTTCTGTTCGTGGGTATATATATATATATATTAAGTAATAATAACGTTAGTTTATATATATAATTCATGTTTTATAATATTATATGATACTTACATTCAACTAATAATTAATATTGACAGCTACAAAAAATTTCTTCAATTAAAAAAATCTAAACAACTTTATATTTATATTTCCAACTCAATTTTTCTAATAATTACAAAAGAGTCTCATATTTATCTTGTAAAGAATAAAAATGTAAGAAGAGAATTAGAAGGTAACTCCTAACATAATTGAGATATAAAACTAAAAGTTAATTAATATAAAAGGAAAAAATACTATCACTAATACTTTCTCTATATATTTTAAATGACGTAAAAGTGAAATTATCTTTGTATGAAAGACTAATAAAAATGTGCTTAATAAATTAGCAAATTATTTATTTTGTGATAAAATAAAAATATAAAAGAAACTAAAAATATTAGAATTGGTAAAAATAAAAATGGTATTTTTCTTATACATAATATGCTTGTATTCCCATGAAGAAAAACAATTTCAATTTTATTTATCTTATTTAGATGTGTTATAGTTTAATTCGAAAACATAATTTGATAGAGTGATTTTTGTCAAACCCATAGTTTTTTTTTATATTAGAATATTATTTTCATTTAAGTAGTGGGACCCACTTTTCTTTATATAAAAAAAAATTGTCATTTTTCTTCTCCCTCCTCCAACCATGCTTCTTTCTTCTTTTTCTTTTCTTCCTTTCCCTCTGCGATGAAAGCCACGACAAGCTTAAGACTAGCCACCACTGGAGTTTCCATTGCTGCCATGCGCTAGGGCTGGAACATTAGTGGTCGACAACGACCTCATCCCCAAAATCTCAAGGCCATCATAGTTAAGACGCACGCAAACGAAGGCGTCAAAGTTTCGTCGTCAAACTTTGATTGCATTTTTCGGCGAACTCCGACCACCCCTCGGAGAATGATGGGTATCAATGGAACCAACGTGAAGAGAGGAATCAAACCCACTAAGACATTTCGATCAACTCGCCATTTTTCTCTAGCAAGATTTTGGGTATCCCCACCCATTTGGAGGCATCTTTCGGTGACACCGGCGGTTGTTCAGACTAATGGGTTGTATAATCGCAATCTACTCGTTGAAAGGATTGTTTTGATATATTCCATGCCTATGTTCGTCGACATTGTCTGTGCACCGCTCACAGTCGCCACCAACTGCCACTGTGCACTGCTTGGGTGAGGTTTCAGAACTTGAAATTTTAAATATAGTCATATTATATGTCGTTGGACACGATTTTGAATAAGGAATGCATTGATGATAATCTTTTGCTCATTTGATGCATGTAGGAAAAATGTGATATTATAATTGGACTAAATCACCCTAGGAACATCGCTAAGCTTAGGAGCGTCGCTTTGGACTCAGATTGACAATTCTAAGGAAGTAAGGACTCAACTCAATTATTGGACTTATTTTATTTGTATTTAATTGCATTAAACATATTCCAATTTTGATGTTTATAAATTTTTTGAAAAATGGAAAACTTAATCTGTATGTTTTTCTGGATTGTTTTGAGGGAACCGTGTGCCAATTATATTTTTATATACATATTGGTGTAGGTTATGGTTTTTGGGTTTTATTCAAATACAGTCGTTATGCTGACAAAATTTTCTAAAATTTAAGGGAATATGTTTCTTGTTATTCATGTTTACCTGCATTTGGTTATGTTTTCCAAAAATTTAGCACGATGACATGGCACAAACATAAGGCACATGAAAGACATGACATGACATTTATAGAGAACTGGTCGACCCACAACCAGACAGGAGAAGAAAGCATATTATCAGACACATTCAGGAATTATGCGGAGCAGTAGGAAAAGATGTTGGTCAAAAGACATGCGACTAGAGTTGCTCAATGGAACGCAATAAAAGCTCAAGTGTATTTAAATGTATAGATATTTGCGAGATATTTGTTATTTCAAATATAAAATGTATTATTTACATATTATTTTATTATTACTTGTTGCACAAGTTACGCAAGGCCCATGACTTATCTTTGTACGTCCTTGAGTCTATAAATAGTGACCCAAGAATTCATTATGCTTTATGTGGTAATTCTTTACTTTCAAAGAATTCTAAGAATCTAGTGTTGTTATACACATTCTTGTATCCTTTCCCTTAGCTTGTGAAACTTGGTTGACTTTTATCATCTGATCGTAGGTTTTGAGAAATTACATAAATAAGAGTACTAAGTGGACGTAGGTCATTACCGATCAGCAGGGTCGAATCACTATAAATCTGTGTGTCGTTTATTGTTCTTAAGTTCAGTTCTTATTTTATATCGCTTATTTAACTCAGTGTCGTTGGCCAATTCGTGGGTCAACATTTTGGTGCTTTCATTGAGAGTTGAACTCGAGAAGATCAAAGTTAAGAAAAGATGGATAAGTCTATCAGGAAAACGCACGGTCAGCATGCTAGTCAAACATCTGAGAATCCTTAGAACCCACCTCTTCCACTAGGAGTGACTGAAGAGGAACCTCAAGTAGAACTGGAGGAAGAAAGCCAAGAATTGGATGTTGAAACCCTGCGAGGATCTATGAGAATGTTGCAAGATGAGTTAACCACACTAAAGGATAACCAGCGGAATGTTGCTGAGACTATGATTATGCAGCAAATGGAAATTGACAGACAAAAGCGAGAGCTCAATAATAGGCAAGCCGAGATGGATCACTATCAGAGGGATGGAATTGTGGCCTTGGAGGTGGCTATACAGTTAGCATAAGGAATTTGACCTGCACAAAACCCTCAACCTGAACCACAACAAAATCCTCAATAGCCAAACCAACACTGAGTTGCCTAACTTGAAAAACAGCCCTAGAATTTTGGTAGACATACTGAGCAGCATCAGCCTCCTCGATCTGGTCGAGTTAGCGAGCATCCACCTCGATAGAGCAGGGCGAGCAGTGTCCCCGAAGCCCAAGACGTCTTGTAAGAGACGGACATGTCCTACCTGGGAGAGGACCAGTAAATACTCCCTCAGGAAATAAGAGGCAACTAGACTTAGGATCTGCGGTCAGAAATCCCCCACGGCATAACAATGTCTCGGGACCTAGCAACCAACGCAAACCTCATAGGCCTCCTCCGGTTTACAGAGACAGATTTGGACAAAGAGAAGGTGATAGTGCATACAACACGTCACACACTCACAAGTCGCAGTTTAGAGATGGGCTTGATTACAATGAAGGGGATTCTGAATACAACATAAATCCAAGAAAAAATGCTGGTCGACCTGATGAACAAAGGTTCAGGCCGCAGGATCCTCCACCTCCTCCACCAATGAATAATCGACCAGCGAGTCAGAATGCAGGGGGCAGTCAAGACAACCTAATGTCTTTGATCAATTAGGAGCATCAGAGCAAAGATGAAGAAATGAAGATCTAAGGGATATATTGACCAACCGAAGGGAAAATTATGATGAGCATATCCCTTTTGTAGTTACTCATGCCCCTACAATTCCAGCTATTGTCCAGGCACAGATTGATGCTTTAAATCAAGCGATACATTAGCTGGTCGGTAACAAGACCGATGATATTGAATACGACCGAAGGAAAGGAACACCATTCATAAATATAATTGTCATGGCAGAGGTCCCAAGCAAATTCAAGATGCATGTTCTCCCAAGTTACACTGTAAATGAAGATCCTGTATCTCATGTAAATAAATTTGAGATACACATGGACATTCAAAAGGTATCTGAAGATGCTCGATGCAGGATTTTCTTGGCCACTCTATCTGATGCTGCTTAGGAGTGGTATTTTAAATTTCCACCAATGAGCATAACTTCATGGGAAATGTTCGTCAAGGAGTTTATGAACAATTTTATGCTGGTCACATACATCCAACAGAAGCAAACCAGTTGGTTGATATAAGGCAAAAGGTAGGAGAGCCTCTCAAAGAGTATATTCAAAGGTTCATGAGAGCAGCTGCTCGTGCCAAAATGATGGGAGATGAAGGAAAGATGATGACCATCACAACTGGGGTATAGCACCAATCCCCACTATGGAATAGTTTATGAAAAAATAGAGTCAAAACCACCAAGAGTTTTTTGACTGAGCTGAAAAATATATGAAGTTAGAGGAGGCTATCGCCAATGAAGGAAAAGCTCCAAACACTGATCAGAACAAAAAAGAAGAGCCAGCCAAAGCTGTGTTGGGAATAGTGCTTTTATAGCAATTGTAGTTGACAAATGTTTTAAATGAAATAACTAATTGAATTGAATTATTATATATATAGAATATGTCCGATATTATGTTGATAATATTAAGTAAATATAAAAAAATTCCAAATTTTATCTATGTGGTTTTAATCTCATATTGGTATGAGATGATCGATATTAAGATAATAAACTTGAAACAGTTCGCAGTAAAATAAAGTTATGGAATCTTTAGATTAATTACTGCTAGTACGATTTGCTAGTATTATGAATACAAATGACCTAGATCTATGTCACTAGTGTAGTAGGACACTTTAGTGAAGGTATTTTATATATAGTGATATATAGAACTGGACCAAATGTGATTTGTTAATACTTGTTTAAACACCGTTTCTTAGTATTAATCAAACACATCAAATGATGATCATATACACGACGATCTTAATCCTGAGGTTACTATGAACTCCTATATATGTCATCTGATCCTTTGATTCATACGTTAAGGTTTGTCAGAATGATTAGACTAAGAACAATTATTTTGGGGACTCAATGATATATATGGCTGGGGACATAGTTTAACAGATATGGAATCTATACCTTCTTATAGATTGAATAATGGTTCCCTATTGGGTTGACTTTTGAAACTGAAAATGTTATGAGCGCTTACGTTGCAAACTTGTTGTGACACAACCTTCACTAGTAAAGTCAATGGTACATTAGGAACACGATATAATAAAAGGGTAAAACAGTAATTTTATTCTCTTTTAATTATGAACCATTAATAGAAGATTAACATTGTATGTAATGATTATATCAATGGAGACTTTATTCTTTAATAAAGTACTTTGTAAATATATATCTATAATTATCAGAAGTTCAATCTCATATTTATAGTGGAGTAATCATGAGATTAATAAATATGATTATTTAATCAAAGAGCTTTGATTAATAATCTAATATTTATTGGAACTTGATATTATAGGTCCATAGGTCCTCAGGGTGGTTCTATCAACATCATATCAATGTAAGAGTTGATACAAGGGTAAATCTGTAATTTGGAAATTTGAGAAAACTTTTATTCTTCGGATCAAATATACAATTATATGATAATTGATGTTGAATAATTAATTTTGAATTAATTATTAAATTTTCGAAAGTATGTTTATTAATTTAAATATATAATTTCAAAATATATAAAAATAAATAAATAAATTATTTTATTTGAGTGGGAGAAAATAAAATTGGTAAGTCAAAATAGGTTTTGATTTATTGAATTTTAAAAAGATGACGATAATGATGATCATCATTTTGAATTTTGAATTTAAAATTTAAATTTTGAAATATGGTTTTGATCTTTTCCTTAAAAAGATAATACCATATTTTGTGGAAGGATTGATTTTAATTAAATAAATAAAAAAAAAATGCAATATCCATGAAAAAAAAATACTGCTATTCACACATGACACAATCCAGGGATTGTGCCATACGTGTAAGACAGTGCAGATAAAGTATTTGTGTTGTAATAACAGAAGAGAGTAATAACAAGAAGAAAACAACAAAGTGAGAATTAGAAAAAGTTTCAGAATTTGTCAGACAAGAAATTGTTATCTTCTTCTTTTATTCTAACATTTCTCAAGCCATAATCCAAGTTCTGATGTGTTGAGATATACTTGTGATTTCTAAATAACAAACCCTTGTTCTCTATGTGCCCACACATCTTGAGGTGTAGAGAACACTCTAGAAGATCATGATTTGAGTACTCAAAGCGTTGGATAGGAAGATCAATATATATATATATGTGTATACGAAAAGACTCAATGACACTTGATAGGCTTTAAGAGGTAAATATTTTTGTTCTTGAATATTTGTATAAATTTGCATATGATATATATAAGTATGTGTTTAATTATATATATGTTGCATGATTAATGATATTGCATATTAATGTTTCTATTTGGATGTTTTCTTGAACATATAAAATGTTTATATGAGAGATGAAAACTTTTTGTGTGAATAAACTGGGCCCACCATGCCATTTTCGCTGTGCACTCTGATTGTTTTTCCAACACCATCTCCCATGAGGAAGGACATTTCAAAAAGAGACACAACAAAATGTAGTGCATCAACTTTTTATTTTGTTTTATTAATTTGTATGCATTATTTTATTATTAATTGTTAAGTGTTAAGAATTTACCTTTATTGTTTGAATTGTTTGGTAGAAATTATGTGAATTAAAATTTGTTAATTGTTTTATTTTGTGAGTTCTTGGGTTTTGGTTGTGTGCACCAAGGTGCATGGTTAGTAAAAATGCATCTTAACACTTGTGTGTGTGCATGTGCATGATTGCATGGTGAGCATGCAATAGTTTTTCCCATGCATTATTTAATTTATTTTCTTATTTTTCTTTTTAATTTTTTTTAAATTAGAGAAAATAAAAGATTAAAGAGGCAAGGTCTTGTACCAATTTTGGAAAGTTAGGAAAATTGAAACACAAGAGAAGAAGGGAAGAGAGGGTGTAGGCATGTGGGAAGGGAAAAGCTAAGGGAATAAGTGGTTACCTTATTTAGCTAGGTTGACAAATCATTCCTTGATTAATTGGATTTGAAGGCAAAATCAAAGGGAGAGAGAATTTGGGAAAGTTATCTTTTCTCACCTACACTTAGGGTCCAACCATTAGGCTTTTAAATAGAAAATGTAGGGTTTGAGGAGCTCCTAGTGTGGCTGCCGGGTATTGAGAGAGAAGAGAGAAGGAGAGTGCTTGAGGTAGAGAGAGAGAAAGAAAGAAAGAAAGAAAGAAAGAAAGAAAGAGAGAGCTCGTGAAGGAGAAGAAGAAGAGTGGGGATTCAAAAATTCCTATAGGTATGGTTCTTTGTGTTCTTTAGATCTTTGGTTTGAATTTATAAGTTTAAGGTTCTTTCCCCTCAATCCTAAGACTTGTTCTTATTTTTCTTGATATAGGTTTCGAAACCCCTGGGTTGTTCAAAGTGGCGGCCATTGCTTTTGGTCCTTGATTCCTAGGAAGAGAGGTAATGTGAATCTTTAGTTTGGTTGTTGTTGTATTTTTTTTCTTTTGTATTCTCGTTTATGTGTCTTCAAAAGAAAATATGTTTGTATGATGATGGTTAAGTGTTGTGCTTTGTGGTTTTGGCTTATGGCATTTTCTTATTATTGATCATGAGAGGATATTAATAAGGATTATATTATGAAAAGTTTTGTTCTTACATAAGCTAAGATTTGATGCATGATGATAGGATAGAAGTTCTATTATTATATGGGTGTTTGGAACCTTGTCTACTATTACATGTTGTTATCCCTGTTTTCCACCCGTAACACATGACATGACCTAGTGGGTTCGTGGGCCCTCTTAAAGAGGTCCGGGCCCATCCTGAGCCCAATGAACGGGGAAGGAAAAAACCCTAGATAACCCAAGCACCATCGAGCCCAACAACGTTCGATGGGCGTGAGCATAACGAAGGAACCGAGACTAAGATGCAGGCCCAACTTATCTTCCCGGTCCCGACCTACCTATATCCTCCGAGATGCCAACTTAGGTGGCAAACTAACTAGTCGATGGAGATAGACCTTATCAAGAATCCATGGGAGATACTCAGTGTCACGATGTCCATCTTGGCAAATGAACCCGAGTCCTGGTGAATGAACCAGAACTCCGGTAAGTGAATTAGGACATTAGTAAACGAACCCGGACTAGACTTCTGAATAGGGCAAGCCTAGCTCCCCAATGCTGACCTGTCCCCATGAAATTCAGTAGTTGGTCTCCTCAATTAACCTACAGAAGATAGTACGCACAGAACGTACACTGTTCCTAGGAAATAGTACTTCCACTACTCTGACATATCCTGTCCCAGGATCCCCTTAGAAGCCCACGCGGGCCAGTCCGAGCTAATGTACAATGGGCAACTGTAAGGATTGGCCACGCCTGAGCTGGCTCAATGGGCCCAGATTAACTACATTTTATTTTGTAACACTTTTTGTATCATGGCTCCATTAGTGAGCAAACCGTGATTACATCCCTATTGGGCCTGGATTAGTCTGGCCCAAGCCTACTGCACTTGACTGCCTATAAATAAGGCCAGTTGTGCACTGTAGAAATGATCCTAGATTTTTTTTTTGTAAACAATTACTCTGCTAAAACTTGTAGAAAACTCCATTGTCAAAAGCTCGCTAAGGCCTAATACAACTGACTCGTGGACTAAGGCTCATTAACGCCCCAACCACGTAAAAACTCTGATTGTTCAGCTCTTATTCTTTCTTTTCAACTCTTTCTTCTTAATATATTTCTAGTTTCCGAAAAACGTGGTAAACATTTTGGTGCTTTCATTGAGAGCTGAATGAAGCTTGAATCAATCTCGATCATATGCGAAAATGGTGAACACTAGGCATACCGTGTTTGATCCTGCTCACCAGCAACAACAAGACAATGGAGAACCATTGCCCAACCAACCATTTCCTCAAGACCAACCCGAGGATATGCCTTATCAGGGGCCTCTGCCCAATGATTCCCAGAACTTCAGAGACAGGGGTGACTATGACGAAGGTTATTACAAGGAAGATGAAGGGGAATATGAGGATCACGAGGCCGAAAACCCCGTTGATTCTAGCGAGAAGGATATGGATCATGAGCAGGAAGATCCATAGGTAGTCCACCTGAGACAATAGGTCCTGGATCAAGAAGCCAGGATAGCTGAACCAAAAGAAGCCACCCACCAAATGCAAGAGTCCCTCCTGGCTCTTCAGGCCTTTATTGTTGCCCAAGGATTGGTAGCCAATCCTTCAGCTGTTCCTTCTCCAGGAACGCAATCGTCCATCCCACCTATCAAGACTGGCGTACCAAACGACGCTAGCCCTATTCTTCCTCTGAGACCATCCCCGCATCCCAGAGTCGACCCATCGAATCCTGCTCATGAGAAAGGAAATGCCAAAATGGTCGATCCTGTTGGAAAAACGAACCCCCAGAAGAAAGCTCACCCCATTCCAAGAACCGGGGCTAACCCATGGCGACTCCCTAGGAAAGAACGGATGAATCATGTTCTAGGACGAGATCATCCGAATGATCCACAGGGGAAGCGCCTGTAGGGTATTAAGCCCTGGAACGTCCCTAAACAGGACGAACGGGAACAGCGCTTTTATCCCAGCACCTCCATGAACAAGGATCACGAAGGGAGAAAACGCGGAGAAGAGCCGGAAACAATTAGTTTGGGAGACAATACTTCCTAAGTAGACTTGCATGAAGACCTCAACGCCCGAAAGGAGAGGGCCCGTAAGGAAAAGATTTGCCCACGAGGCGACTTGAGGAATAACCTCAACGATAGGAGGAATGAGAAAGTCCCCCTGGATGATGGAATGGCTAGACAGTTCATGGAACAACTGGCCGCTCTTAAAAAAGTCACGGACCACTTGGTCCAGAAACAAGAAGGCGGAGGTTCCGATTCTGAAGAAGAGGAAAAGGAGCCAATCATATATTGGACGTTGTGCTACCAAAGGGATTCAAGATGCCGGACCTACTCGCCTATACTAGGAACACGAACCCCATAGATCACTTTTCTCGCTACAATCACCTGATGACTTTAGCTCACATCTGCGACAATGACAAGTGCCTATTTTTCTCAATCACTCTGGCTGGACCCACAAAAGCGTGGTGGAAAAGACTTAAGGCAGGATTGATCCGGTCTTGGTCTGGATTGCAATCAACATTTCGTAAAAAGTTCGTGGATGCCATAAAGCGGGACATGCAAGTTAGTGCACTGGCTAATGTCAAGCAACATCCCACAAAAACCCTTAGGTGGAAGCCTCAAAAACTAAGGTGGATGATGAACAACGCCTGATGGCTCTCCAGTCTGGGATTAGAGTAGGGTCCCCTCTCTGGGATGACATGCAGCGTAGCAAGGCAGCCACTCTTGAAGAATTCATCAAAAGGGCCCAAGGTTTCATCAACTGGGAAGAGGCTCAAATCCAAGCCTTTGGGTGGCAGCCAGCAACCCAGTCAACCGCCCAAACCTTCCCCGGATACAGAGGGCAGTATCCAACAAATATCTATCCAGCACCTCCAATAGCGTCTGAATCCGCTGGGACCCTTGGGATGCCATTCATGACTTTGAAGATCTATGGGCCCACTTCAACGGGGTATGCTTCGGCTCCATCAGCCCCATTTTCTGGGTACGGAGTGGCAACCACCAGGTACAATGCCACTCTCAGCGGTGCTCAACCGCCTCAAGCCGGAGGAGCTAAGGCAAGCCCGAGGAAAGAGATCGGGCAAGAGTCAGAACCAATCTGAGCCATCAAGGAAAGGAAAAAAGGGTTATGAGCAACAATACACAAAATATACCAACCTGGTGTACACCCGGGAAAATATTTACCTAGCAACGGGCAACGTAGTCCATTACTGGATGCCAGCCCCTATGTTTAAAAGGGGAAAGAATTCGAGGGACACCAAAAAAAGGTGCGCCTACCACAAGGACGTAGGTCACACGATCGAAGAATGTTGTCAGCTGAAGGACGAAATCGAGAACCTGATCAAACTAGGGCATCTCTAGCAATGGGTTAGGATGCCAACAGGGGTTCCGGGACTGCCAGCAGCTCTCAGACAACCTATGGTCCTGGGTGAACCTGGATCGTACTAACCTCCTCAGGGAGGATACGCTACAGGTTCGGGAGCACAGGCCCCCCAGAGGGCCCCAATAGTGCAAGCACCTGGGCCCGGAATGCCATATCCTCCCGGAACCGCGCTTCCGCGATTAGATGGCCATGTTGCCACCATATCAGGAGGCTTGCATCTGGGAGGGCCATCCCGGAATGATTAGAAAAGGTACCTCAGCGAGCTCGATCACGACCATGAGGTATGCGCCTTGGTCCAAACTCCGGCCCAGCCCCCAAAGTTAATGAACCTACCCATCACGTTCATGGAAGAGGATGCCCGGAATGTTCATTTCCTGCATCAAGACCCCTTGGTCATTGATGCCCAAATCGCCAACAAAAGAGTATCCCGAGTGTTAGTAGATGATGGGAGCTCCATCAACGTACTATTCAAGCCGACATTCACAGCAATTGGATTGACAGAGGCAGATCTGGCCTCATTCCCAACATAGATCTACGACTTCAATGGGGATTCATTGCTCTAGATGGGTAAGATCCAACTACCCGTGATGTTGGGGAATGAGGTTTAGGGCTTATTCAAATATTGCACTTTTGTAGTGGTAGACTGCCCCACTATGTACAACATAATTTTTGGTCGTCTCGCTTTAGTCGATTTTTGTAACGCCCTGGTTACCCCAGGACAGTTACGGTGAACGGTGGACCGGAAATTTGACCCGCTACCCGAGTCCTTTGGTCAAAAACGTGCTCTAAGTGTAATTAACAGGTTAAGATAGAAAAACTAATAAAAAGGAAATGGATATTTTCATTACGAACTGCTCTGCAGAGCTAATCAAAACATTTACAAGTTGTTCTCAGTACAAAATGGTCATTACTGTTTCAAATTTACAATCCCGTCGTCCTAAGCGGCAAAATAAGGTGAACCCCCTAGTTCCTTTGAGAACACCTTGGCCGTGGTGGTCAAGCTGCCGCATATGTACACATCACCACCTAAGCTCTCCACTCAAGGCTGGGTGAGCTTTTCTTTCCCTTTACCTGCACCACATAGCACCCATGAGCCAAGGCCCAACAAGAAAAGCATAATAAAACATGATATAATATCAATAATGATCGTAATAATCATTCAGGACCAACAATCCAAATAAATAGGTGACAGCCGCAAAAGTCACTAATATGGGGACAACACCCTTTAGCCATGTGACGATAGGATCACCAGGCTTAACTGATAAGAGAACCTTTCACAAGTTTGAATAGGATAGGTGTATGGTGAATAGTCACCAACATAACCTTCCTCATGACCATAGAGTCATAACCTTGGAACAGCGTTCCCTAGCCATGTGACAAACAGTCACCGGGGCCCTATGCCCTGGCTCTGAATAACTGGTCTTAGACCAGACAAGCGCTTATAAGTTCATCGACCTTAGAGTCGGACCAGCATTAATACCCCATATGAGTCATTCAATGTTGATATCGATTAGATCTAATCTTCATTTGGCTTGACGTTCTTGACGCTATGCCATTTCTGACTCTTTAGGTCAGTGTCCCTGACTAATCAGTACATATACAAGTATTTAACATCCACTAGTATTCAATAGGCAATCCATGTCCACATTTATCAATCAACATGCCTTAATAATAATCACGCATGTCATATATACACAGGGTGCATCTTTCTTACCTCCTGTTCGAGCGAGAATTAATAATAAGAACGACCCTTGAGAACGATCAACCTTTTGGTCCTTTAGCGATTACCTGGTCATAACCAATTACGGGATTCCATCAATTAAATGAATAATAAAAGGTTGCCAAACCAAAACCTAGCCTCCAAGACATCAAACACTACTAAACCGGGTAGTAGGATCGACCCCGAGGCCTAAGGCTAGCATCCCTGAGCTAAGAAGCCATTTCTGGCCACAAATCCACTAAGGGTCGTGGCCCTCCTTGGCCATGCCGCGGCCCGCCCCTCAAACAGAGGCGCCTAATTTCAGCATCCCTCAAGGGCCGCGGCCCTCCCTGGCCATGCCACGGCCCAACCTCCAGTTCAGCCATAACCCCTGTTTTTCTTCCCTTGCGATTTCTCTTGGAACCAACCTTTCAAACCCAGCTTAAACACCACTCAAACCTCCAATAAAACCCCTAAAATTGTCCTATATCACTCCCTCATCAAAACCCAAGTGAAACCCCAACCAAAACTTCCATCAATTCCAACCATCCACCACAAAAACACAAGCTGAAAACTAACACCAAAACATTGTATACCAGTAAACTAATGGCTGGAAACTTACCTCAAACTCAGGTTGTGATGCTCTTCAATGGTGGAACACTCTCCCAAACTCCCAAGGTCTACTTCCCAAGCTTGAATCCTCAACAAGGTCACCAAAAATCACAAAGAAAATGGAAGAAGGAGAAGGTACGGGAAGCTCAAGAACTTGCTCTGTTTTTCTCATCAACTTACTGCTGAACTAAGTTTATATCTATCCTAGGGGTAAAAAGACCATTATACCCCTAGGTCATTTAAGGGTTTCTAAAGGCTCCCAAGGGCATATTTGTCCTTTCCAACCTATCCCGTTAATCATAATTAACGCTCTCCAATTCCCACTATTCCCAATAATCCCAAACACCAATAATTCATATTTCGTTACCCTTTAATGCCCGGTAACGCTCTAATCATCAAAAACACCCTGGGACTCCTCCCGAGCCTCGAACTTAAACATGTTATGACCAGACTGCTAATTATCATACCATGGTCGTCTCATGTCGAATAGCTCGAACAAACCCACATTATAATGTGGTCTCAACGTATATCACCGACATGCATACAAATATACAATTATACCCTCAACGGGCCAAATTACCATCACACCCCTATAATTAAAATGTGGACCCACATGCATGCATTTAACATCATACTATAATATAATTCACATATACATGCATAATATCAATTAATGGCTTAATTAAACAAGTATGACCCTCCCGGCCTACTAATCCCGCCATTAAACCACATCAGAGAATTCAGGGCATTACAATTTTGGTGCCATAACCTCCATCCGCCATCTCTGCATGAAGTTCCCATAAGCGGATAGGGCATTAGAACCCATGGAGGAGGTGGAAGAGGTGTGCATCAATGATAACAACCTGACCAAAGTAATCCGAGTCGGGAGAAACTTGAACTCAGAGGTTAGGGCTGCCATAATTGCCTGGGTGAAAGAGAACCAGGATGTCCTGGCCTGGTCTCATTTGGATATGACTGGGATCTATCGCAACGTCATATGTCACGCCCTGAACATTGACATAAATGCATTTCTCATATGGCAGAAGCGGAGACCCCTAGGGGCGGAGAGGGCAGAAGCCCTCAAGTTAGAAGTCGAGAAGTTGTCATCGATCAACTTCATTCGGGAGGCCTTGTATCCCATTTGGCTGGCCAATCCGGTGTTGGTACCAAAGCCGAACGGGACATGGAGGACTTGCATCGACTTCGCCAATCTTAACAAGGCCTGCTCGAAAGATTGCTTCCCTCTGCCCCAGATTGACCAGATGGTGGATGGTACATCCATGTATGAGTTGTTGAGTTTCATGGATGCCTACTCCGCCTATAACCAGATCTCAATGCATATAGCAGACCAGGAACACACTAGCTTCCAGACGGACAAAAGTGTATACTGCTATATCATCATGCCCTTCAGACTTAAGAATGTCGGGGCCACTTATCAGAGGCTGGTCAATAGGATGTTCCGGAACCAACTGGGGAAGAACATGGAAGTCTATATGTAACGCCCTGGTTACCCCAGAACAGTTACGGTGATCGGTGAACCGGAAATTTGACCCGCTACCCGAGTCCTTTGGTTAAAAACGTGTTCTAAGTGTTATTAACAGGTTAAGGTGAAAAAAAATAATAAAGAGGGAAGGATATATTTTATTAAGTATATAAACTGCTTATGAGCTATTCAAAACATTTGCAAGTTATTTACAACTCAAAATGGCCACTACTGTTTCAAGTTTACAACCCCACCGGCCTAAGCGACAAAAATAGGGTAAACCCCCTAGTCCCTCTGAGAACTACTTGGCCGAGGTGGTCAAGCGGCCGCAAATGTACACATCACCACCTAAGCTCTCCACTCAAGGCTGGGTGAGCTTTTCTTTCCCTTTACTTGCACCACAGAGTACACATGAGCCAAGGCCCAGCAGGAAAACACAATATAGCATGATATAATATCAACAATGATCATAATAATCATTCAAGACTATCAGTCCAAAACAGATAGGTGACAGTCGCAAAAGTCACTAAATAGGGAATAGCTTCCTTCAGCCTTGTGACGATAGGGTCCCCGGGGCTTAACATGTAAGTGAACCTTTCATTATCTTAACCAGGATAGGTGCATGGTGACTGGTTACCAACATAACCTTCCTCAGGACCATAGAGTCATAACCCTAGAACATCGTTCCTTAGCCATGTGACAAGCAGACACCTGGGCCTTATGCCCTGGCTCTCAGTAACTAGTCTTAGACTAGCCAAGCGCTTATAAGTTCATCGACCTTAGGGTCGGTCCAGTGTTAATTCCTTAGAGCCATTCAACACTGATATTGATTAGATCTAATCTTCATTCGGCCCTGCGTTCAGGACGCTTATGCCGTATCTGACTCTTAGGTCAGTGTCCCTGACTAGTCAGTGCCATATACAAGTAATCAACATTCACTAGCATTTAATATGCAATCCATGTCCACATTCATCAACCAACATGACTCAATAACAATCACACATGTCACATATGCACAGGGTGCGGTTTTCTTACCTCAAGTTCGAGCGAGAAATATTATAAAGACGACCCCTGAGAACGATCGATCTTTTAGTCCTTTAGCGGTTACCAAATCATAACCAATTATAACCTCCATTAATGAGAATCAACATGGATAGGGTCTTAACCTAAGCACCACTCTCGGGACCTCGAAACATGCCCACACGGTGAGTAGATTCGATCTCGGGCCTTATGGATTGAAACCCCAAGTCAAAAACTCTTAAAAACACTCAAAACGGGACTTTGAAGGAACAGGGTAGCGCTATAGCGTTGACCCCTAGCGCCCCATCGCTATTCTCAGAACCTCCAACATGCTGAAAAGCCTCCTGAGTAACACTGTAGCACCCTAGGGTGGGTGCTATAGCACTACCTCCAAACCAGAAATCCCCTGAACCGACCTTCTTCATCTCCTTCGATTCCAACCTGATTCCAAAGCTTCCAAAACCTATTTTTGATGCCAAATAAACCCAAAAAACCATCTCAACATACCCCAAACATCCCAACCATAGGAATCCTAGCCAAAACTCCCAACAAAACCAAGATCTCAAACTAGAAATCATAGCTGCAAAACAAAACTAAAACAGGGCAAACCAAAGAATTCTATGGTTAGAAACTTACCCAAAGCTCAGCTTATGATGCTCTTCAAGGGTGGAACACTCTCGCAAACTCCCAAGGCTTGCTTCCCAAGCTTGAATCCTCAAGAATGATTCAAAAATCTCAAAGAAAGTGAAGGAGAAAGAAGATACGGGAAGGCTTAGAAACTTACTCTGTTTTTCTACCTCTTTCTCAGCCAACAATGGTTTATATCTATCCTAGGGGTGAAATGACCATTTTACCCCTAGGTCAATTTAAAGTTTCTAAAGGCTCCTGAGGGCAAAATTAGTATTTTCCTCCTATCTCGTTAATCATAATTAACGCTCTCCAATTACCGCTATTCTCAATAATCTTAAACACCAATAATTTACATCCTGTTACCCTTTAATTCCCGGCAACGTTCTAATCATTAAAATCACCTCGAGACTCAACCCGACCCCCGAACTTAAACCTGTTGTGACTAAACCGCTAATCATTAATCCAAGATCGTCTCATGCTGAACAGCTCGAACAAACCCACATTATAATGCGGTCTCAACAATATATCACCGACATGCATACAAATATACAATTATACCCTCAACGGGCCAAATTACCATCACACCCCTGTAATTAAAAATGTGGACCCACATGCATGCATTTAACATCATATTATAATATAATTCACATATACATGCATAATATCATTTAATGGCATAATTAAACAAGTATGGCCCTCCCGGCCTACTAATCCCGCCATTAAACCACATCAAAGAATTCGGGGCATTACACTATATAGACGACATGTTGGTCAAGTCCAAGACCTCGATCGAACATGCGGATGACCTGGCAGAAGCATTTGCCATCATCCGAATATATGGGATGAAGGTAAACCCCAAAAAGTGCACCTTTGGCGTGGCATCCGGGAAGTTTCTAGGCTCGAGAGGAATAGAAGCCAGCCCGGACAAGATCAGAGCGCTAATCGAGATGCCTTTCTTAATGAACCAAATTTCCCAAGAAGGCTTAGGGCCTTGATTAGGGGGCGAGGATGACAAATTTTGGAATTATATGATTATGTGATATTTAAGTGTATCATTATGTGATTATGTGCTTGTGGACCCATTTATGTGTATCATATGATTTGATATGCATGTTTAGGTGTATTGAATATGCATGTGGACCCATTTCTGTTTAATTGTTCCATTTTCATAATTTGGCCCGTTTTGGGTATATTTGGCATATATGTGGTATGTGTGTGGTACTTCATTGTTATTTGGTTATGCTTGGGTTACTCAGCATGAGATGATCCTAGGAGGCAAGCCAGTGGGAAAGTCACAACAGGATCCATACTTGACTCAGAGTGAGTCAAGGGGTATTTAGCACATTATAGGGATAATGGGTAATGAGAATAAATATTTGGTGATAAATTGGGAGTTAGTGAGATCAGGGAGAAATTCTGGGAATTTTGACTATTTTATCCCGAGGGCGTTTTTGGGACCTCGAGCATTAGGATTTTCTTGAGGTTACTTAAGCTCGAAGTAACCTGTTAAAATTATAAAAGAACGTTCAGAATGTTCTCTCTGTTGGAAAAACTTATACAGGATCTTTATTTATTTTCATGTAAATCTAATATTAAACAAATTAATACGAGATAGCCTAAAACATGTTTCTAAAATTGAATTCAAAGAGAAACAAATAATATAATACTTACAGTATACGCAGCGGAATTAAGAGTCCTTCCTTCAGTTTCTCTAACTCTTGTATCCTTTCTGTCGCAGAGTATTATCAAGAAACTGAACCGATCTTCTATTTTCTTCACGATCTTCCAATGTATCCTTAGAACCACCTAGACTAGTGTGGGAAATTCTCAACACATGAGATAGATATACAGAGAATAAGAGAAAATAACAAAGTGGCTTAGAAAATGACTTGTGTTTAGAGAGAATCTAAAACTATCAGAAAATCTGACTTGTGACTTATCAAACTTATTCTTTTGACTTCTCTCTAAGCACTCCTTTTATAGACTCAATTAGGCCATTTAATTTAATTAAAAAATCAATAAAATAACAGCCATTTTGAAGCCCTAAGTCGAAATTATCATGGGTTATAGGCCCGTGAAATTTCCCATTTGATTATAAGCCCATTGGACTTAAAATCAAGGCCTGTATTATTTTCTATTGATTTAATTAATTAAATAATTATTTAAATCCTTTATCAAATTAATTATTTATAATTTGAACCTTGATTTAAATTTATTTATTAATTTAGATACCAATTTATCTTAATTAATAAATCTGCCATAATTTCTCTTTTCTTCTCAAAATTACACAACTCTGTGAAACTATCCAAAATTGACCTGGTCAACTTTGATAATTCTAATTGATGATTAAATCAATTAATTGAGACTATCTAGATGATTTTATCCAAGGTACAATGGGGACCATGGGCCTATGAAATCAAACTCCAATAAGTTATCATAAATCTAACAAATAAATTTAGTAACTTATTAATTCCTCGTGACTCCACTATAGACTTGGAATTGCACTCTTGAATTCATAGAACGCTCTATAACAAATATAGATACGCTATTAATTGTCCATTGTTACAACCATAATTGTCATTCAATCCTCTATAGACGGTCTACAATGAGATAGGACTAAAATACCGTTTTACCCCTCATTGTATTTTATCCTTAAAACACTTAGTTCCTTGTAAATGATATTTCAGTAAACTAATTTAATTACTGAAATGAGATCTCTATCATTTATCACCTTGAACCAAACTAAAAGGAAACCATCATTTCACTTCTTCATCAGAAGCTATAGATGCTCATATCTATGATTAACACTCCCACTCAATTATACTACCGAGTTCCCAAGATGTAAGTATGGGCTAGTCCGTAGGGTAAGCTGGTAACGAACAAGTCAGAGAACTCAAATAATACAATCAGTTAGAATACTAACCACTCAGAATTGAGATTGAATTGACCTATGGTCAACTATATGATATGACTAGAATAGATAATAATGGTATGTTTACTTATCTTATCAACTGTCAATATCGGTCCTGTCCGATGTAACAAATACATCCGATCTTATCTACTTTGCTAATGTTCTGGAAAGAACATAACACTATAATGTGTAAGTAGATCATATCGTAGATTGGCAAGTCAGTGTAAATCCGGTGCACTGACTAATCTTAGGACCAATTTATTTTGAACATATAATCATTTTATATTCCACTGTGATTACGTCACTATAAATTAGATTAGCTATATGCTCGGGATTTAATAGAAGTTTATATTAAACAAATAATCATGAAAATAAAACACGTGAGCAAAGTGATTGACCAAGTCAAAAAATGATTTCTATTCTTTTATTAATAATAAAATGAGATTACAAAGAATTTGGGTTTTAATTAGGGCATAAAACCCCAACAATTTCTCCCTCCCGTTCCCTTTTCGACACCCGTTCGCATTTTCGAAGGAAACTCGAGTTTTAGGACTCGGATTTAAGAAAGGATCAAGCCATAGAGATTCTAGGAAAGATTAGAAGCTTATTACCTGGAGGATTTAGTTGGGAAACGACTCAATCAGAGGTAATCGAAGTTTTAAGTTCTAAGTTTTTAAAGTTTTTAAGCTTTGATTGGATTTTATGTTTTGATGAGTTTTTGGATGAATTGAAGCTTGGGTTTTATTGGTGTTGGATAATTAGAATGTTTTAGAAATTTGATTTTGGGATTTGGATATTCTTGGATAGGTTTTTGGAGGATTTTAAGTGGGAAAAAACGTAGGAAATGGCTGGTTTCGTGGTCAAGTCGCAACCTTGTTCTAGCAACTCGCGGCTTGAAAGAAGACAGGAGCCAGGAGGGATCTGCCTGGGGGGCGCGCTGCAACCCTAGAGGGACCAAGTCACAGCCTGCACCCTGAAGCCCAGGCAAGGGCTCTCTGACTTGGGGCAAGTCGCGACTCTAAGGGCCAGGTCACGACCGACTTGTGCTTTTTTGCCTAGATTTGGTTTTTAATCGTGGGAACTTAATTATAAGGGCCTGGGATTGATCCTACTACCCAGTTGAGCAAGATTCGACATCCCAAAGGCTTGGGTTGGGTCTGGAAGTATTTATTAACTCATTTATGAGGTTTTATATTATGGTTATGACTAGGTTATCGCTAGGGGCTTGGAAACAGGATCATGCTTGTGGCTCGTTTATTGGTAACCTGTGCTTGGACCAAAGGTTAAAATACCGCACCTAGTATGTGATGCATATGATACATGTGATTAGGGCATGGAATGAATATTGAATATGGAATTGATCAGAGTTGGAGTCTCTGTAAATGTGCATGATCATAATTATGCTAGTGAATGTTGAGTAAGCATGGTGAATACCTTATATTTGGATATTTGACATATGATATATGCCTGGGTGCATTGTTTATTTGTGAGTAGTACTGACTCATTAGTCAGAAACGACATTGGTCGTATAGAATTGGCCTATGAGTCAAGAGCAGCATAAGCGTATTGAACGCAAAGTCGAAATGATTAGATCTAATAAACATGAGCATTAAATGCTTGACCGACCCCAAGGTCGAAGAAAACTAAAAGCGCTTGTCTGGTCTAAAGGCTAGTTACTTAGAGTCAGGGCCAAAAGGTTTAGGTGACTAAAATGTCACATGGCTTAGGGAGCGGATCCCCAGAGATGGACTTATTAGCCATCTATTCAGGGAGCGGATCCCCAGAGACGGACTCATTATCCATCTATTCAGGGAGCGGATCCCCAAAGATTGACTCATTGGCCATCTATTCAGGGAGCGGATCCCCAGAGATGGACACATTAGCCATCTATTCAGGGAGCGGATCCCTAGAGATAGACTCATTAGTCATCTATTAAGGGAACAGATTCCCAAATTGACTTGATAATCATCTATACAGGGGGCAGGGCCCATAATCATTTATTTGGACTTGCCTTCATGCATGAATAGGGCTATTACTGCTAGGCATGCTTATTGTGATTTAGTGACATGCTATTACCTGTTTATGAGCATGTTGAGTTTTCTTGCTGAGCCTTGGCTCATGGGTCCTATGTGGTACAGGTAAAGGCAAAAGAAAGCTGGACCATCCTTGAGTTGGAGAGCTTAGGTGACGATGTGCACATATGCAGCTGCTCGACCACCACGGCCGAGGGTTTAAAGAGGAACTAGGATTAAACCCTATTTTGCCGTTTAGGTCGGCTGGTTGTAAATATTTTATTGTAATTAACCTTTAAAATATATTTTGGGATTCCAGTGTATACAGTAAATGTTTTAGTGAAACGTTGTATCTTTAACCAAAAATTTTAACCTTAAACTGTTAATCACATTTAGTTACACGATTATGGCTAAATGACTCAGTTAGTGAGTTTAGCACTGTTTAAAATGCACAACGTAACGGTCCCTGAGTAGTACGGCGTTACACCTTTGCCACTAAAGCATAAAGATGTTCAAAGCTTGACAGGAAGAATAGCAGCTTTGAGCCGCTTTGTCTCGAAGTCCACAAACAAGTGCATCCCATTCTTCAATATACTTCGCGGAAGCCAGAGGTTTGAATGGACGACCGAGTGTGAAGAGGCCTTCCATAAATTAAAGGAGCATTTGGCCCAAGCGCCATTCTTGTCAAAACCAGTTGATGGGGAGCCATTGTACCTGTATTTGGTAGTAGCAAAACACACCATCAGTGCCGCTTTAGTACGAGAAGAAGGAAAGGTCCAACTCTCGATCTATTACGTAAGCAAAAGGTTGCTAGGCGCGGAGTCCAGATACCTATTAATCGAAAAGCTAACATTTTGCTTTTTGACCGCCTCCAGGAAGCTTAGACCTTACTTTCAGGCCCACGCCATTAAGGTACTGACGAACAATCCCCTATGACAAGTACTACATGTAAATCCTATAATTGGCATTTTTATAGAAATATCTTTTTTTTCTTAAAAGAGAAATTGGTTGATTTAATTGTTTCCTTTTATTATAATTTTTGGAAATATTTGTTTTCCTTTTATTATAATTTTTGGAAATAGTTGTTTTCCTTTATTATATTTTTCGGATTTGTTTGGAAATATTTGGTTTCCCTTATTCCAATTTTCGGAAACCCTCTTTCCTTTTGTGTGATTTTTGGTCAATAATATGCTTCCTTATTTAGCATATATTGTCTCTTTTTTGTTTATAAAGGAAACAAAGTTTATTGCAAATATTCGGTACTTACCCAAAGTTATTTTTTGGATTATTTGCTGATATATTTTCGTGCAGCTCAAGGATTGCAATCAGGAAACTGGTTCTTAATGTCATTAATTATTGTTTCCTTTTTGAGTTTGTTTTGATCCGACACAGGTCTGAGCTGTCCCCACCGATATCGCATCTGTCGGATCAGCATCTTCTAAATAAGGCAACTCTTCGACAATCAAGAATAACTTCTGTGATTCTTGCCTTTATTAGAAGAATTCTTTCTCTGCCTTTGTGAGCACGAAAAAGACTCTATAAATAGGGCTCTAAAGGCAGTGAGAAAAGTGAACTCTTTGGTGCATTATTCGTGAGCTTTATTGTAATATTTGTGAGAGTTCTTCTTTGTATTCAAGATCATAAGTATTCATGTGATCTTGTAGAATTATGTGTGTTTAGTTTTTAGTGGTGAGTTTATACCATGTTCATGAATGATTACACATTGTAATTTGAACACAACGTTTATAGTCTTCAGGAGAAGATTTTTACAAGCCTTGCGTCGGGAGGATGCAAGCACTTGCTGGCCATTGAAGGGAGTTCAAGTGGTTGAGCGTTTCAATCAAGATCAGATTAGTGAAGAGAAGTACAACAAGTTGCGGCAAATCTCAAGAGGGAGTCTTGTTTTGTTTAAGTCAATGTTTTTGTACTTGTGATTCTTTATTAACCGATTTTATTCTTTGGGCGTGGCCCCAAGGAGTAGGTTATCCGAAAGGGTTTCTGAACCTTGTAAAAATTCGTTGTGTTCTTTATTGTTTTGCACTGTCTTTTTATTGTGTTCAGTTTCTGTCGTGACAAGTTTGGTTTCTATCCCGACAGAACTGTATTCTGTGTAAACAGTTAATTACCATTCCGCACTTTAATTAATTCACTTGGTTTAATTAATTTGGTAATTACTAAAAATGGAATTTCAATTGGTATCAGAGCGGGTCACTCATTTCTGAGTGTGATCTTGGTTTATTCCGTTTGTTGTTCTTGTTCTTGCAATGTCTTTTTTCACAGAAGGAGGTTCCATAACTCGCCACTCTTTGCTCAACGATTCAAACTATCCATATTGGAAAGTTCGAATGAGAGCCTTTATCAAATCTCAAGATGAAAAGGCTTGGAGAGCTGTTTTAAGTGGTTGGATTCCTCCAGCAGAAAGCGATGATATAACTAAGGTAAAATCTGAACTTGAATGGACTGATGCTGAAGATAGACTGTCCAGTTACAACAATAAAGCATTACATGCTATTTTTAATGGTGTTGGTGAAGGTTACATTAAATTGATTTCTTCATGTGTTTCGGCCAAAGATGCTTGGCAAATTCTTCAAACTCAATTTGAAGGAACTGCTGATGTCAAGCGTTCTAGGCTTGTTATGCTCACAACAAAATTTGAAAATTTGAAAATGAATGAAAATGAAACCCTCATTGAATTTTATGAGAAATTGTCAGATATTGCTAACGAATATTTTGCTCTTGGTGAAAAACTTGAAGATAATGTTTTGGTTTGAAAAATTGTTAGAGTTCTCCCTGATAGGTTTCAGACAAAGCTAACTGCAATTGAAGAAGCAAAAGATCTGGACAAAATAAAAGTAGAGAAACTGATGGGTTCACTTCGAACTTTTGAACTAAACGAACAAATTAGACAAAAAGGTAAGACAGAGGAAATCAAGGAAAAATCTATTGCCTTGAAATCCTTTAAAGAAAAGAAGGAAAGTTCGGATGATGAGGATCATGAGATGGCTCTGTTGACAAAATTTTTTCAAAAATACATAAAGAAATTGGGAAACAAAAAGGCCATATCCAAAAACCCAAAAGGTAATTTTTCTAAACCCTTTGAGACTAATAAAAAGGGTATTCAGTGCAGGGAATGTGAAGGATTTGGACACATTCAATCTGAGTGTGCAAATACCTTAAAGAAAAAGAAAGTCATGACAGCCACATGGAGTGATCAAGACTCTGAACAGAGTGATGAGGAGGAAAATAATGTTGCCTTAACCTCTGTTCACAAAGGTATTGTTTTTTCTTCAGTCGATTACAAGGATGTATTATGCCTTAATAATTCTGTTCAGAACAATGAGAATTCAGACAGTGATTCTGATGATTCTGATTTAGATGAGGAGTCATTGAAAGAGTCTTATAAAATAATGTATGATCAATGGCTGAAAGTGTGTTCTGAGAATCGTCTAATGGCTGGCAATAATAAAAATTTTGTTGAAAAAATTGAAAAACTTGAGATGATTATTGCTTCCAAAAATGATGAAATTGTTTCTTTAAATAAAGAAATTGAGTTTTTGCAAAAAGGTGTCAAAATGCTTAATCCTAGATCTGGAATTTTGGATGATATTCTTTCTGTAGGAAAAAAAGTTGGTGACTACAATGGATTAGGATCTAATGGATCTGAGTCCTCAAGAAAAACGGTTTTTGTAAAATCTATGAATTATCCGTCTGTTGTGTCAACTAACCATGTTGCAGGAACAAGTAACGCTGCTGAGAGGACAGAGTTTCCATCTGTTGCAACAGATCTACAACTAAAGAAAATTTGCTCCAAAAAGAAACATTGAACATTTTGTACCAGTTTGTCATTTTTGTGGGATGAAAGGTCACATAAGACCTAAATGTTTTTCTCTGTTAAGCTTGTTAAAAAAGAATTATGATAAACACTTTGGTGGTATGAATCAGTTCTTGACCAAAAGAAACTCAAAATCAAAAACAGTATGGGTCAAGAAAGTTAATTCTGTTTGCTTGGCTACTTTTACCTGTCACAAAATGCATGCATCTAGTTCATGGTACTTTGATAGCGGTTGTTCGAGACATATGACAGGTAATGCCAACATACTTACCAACTTCAAATCCTTGAAGTGCGGAGTAGTAACTTTTGGGGATGGAATGACAGGAAATATTTTGGGTAAAGGTACTCTAAACATTGAAGGGTTACCGAAACTGAAAAATGTGCTTCTTGTTGATGGGCTGAAAGCCAACTTAATTAGCATAAGTCAAATTTGTGACCAAGGTTTTTATGTTAATTTTTCACATGATGAGTGTAATGTTTTAAATCAAAATGGTGATATTATTCTCAAAGGCTCTCGTTCTTTGGATAATTGTTACACTCTCACACAAAAATTCACATGTCAAGCATCTTCATCAAGTTTTAATATTACTGACTTATGGCATGAAAAACTTGGTCATATAAATTTCAAAAACTTGAAAAAGATTGCTAATGCAGGTCTCATCCGTGGTATACCCAAGTTGGGTAAAGAATCACTTGGTAAGTGTGAATCATGCCAATTGGGAAAACAGTTGAAAATTTCCCATAAAGCATTGTTTGATGTTAATACTTCAAATGTGTTAGAATTATTGCATATGGATCTCATGGGTCCTATACAAGTTGAAAGTATTAATGGCAAGAGATACATTTTTGTTTGTGTGGATGATTTTTCTAGATTTACTTGGGTAGATTTTTTAAGAGAGAAATCAGATACATTTGAAGCTTTTCAAACTCTATGTACAAGATTGAGAGTTGAAAAAAATTGTAACATTGGAAAGATTGTACGAATAAGGAGTGATCATGGTAAGGAGTTTGAAAATTCTGTTTATAATGAGTATTGTAAATCGTTTGGAATTTTGCATGAATTTTCTGCTCCCAAAACCCCTGAACAAAATGGGGTAGTGGAACGAAAAAATCGTACCTTGCAGGAAATTGCCAGAGTTATGCTTAACAGCAAAAAACTCACAAAGAAATTGTGGGCAGAAGCTATTAATACAGCTTGTTACACAATTAATCGTGTTTTTCTGCATCCAGGTACAAACAAAAGTCCTTATGAAATCTGGAAAGGTAGAAAACCCAATGTTAACTACTTTCATGTTTTTGGGTGTCTATGTTATATTCTTAGAGATCGTGAGAATCTAGGCAAATTTGATGCTAAGAGTGATATGGGAGTTTTTCTTGGTTATTCCACTAATAGTAGGGCTTTTCGTGTCTATAATATGAGAACCCAAACTATTATGGAATCAGCTAATGTGGTTGTAGATGATTTAAAAGATTTTTCTGAGTACTCCAATGAGGAGGAAATTGACAGGCTCATTGATGTTCAACATCATAAAGAAATGGCAGATCCGACAGCACAGCCTTCGAAGGGGACAACAGCCACTGTTGACGTATCAAATGCCAATTCTGTCGAAACAACAACTGGACAAACAGAGAAGGAAAATCCAATTACTTCCTCTGACTCCGTTAAAAAAGAACCATCAACCAGAGTAAAAAAGAATCACCCTTCTGATCTTATTCTGGGAAATCTTGAAGAGAGTATGGTCACTCGAAAGAGGTATGTAAATTTGGTTCAATTTGTTTGTTTTACTTCCACTTTGGAACCAAAAAATGTGAAGGAGGCCTTAAATGATGAATCATGGATCAATGCTATGCAAGAAGAGTTAGATCAATTCACAAGGAATGAGGTATGGATTCTTGTCCCTAGACCGAGTCATACCAATGTTATAGGTACAAAGTGGATATTTAAAAACAAAACTGATGAATTTGGGACCATAATAAGAAATAAAGCTAGACTAGTTGCACAAGGGTACACTCAAGTTGAAGGAATTGATTTTGATGAGACATTTTCCCCTGTTGCAAGACTTGAATCCATAAGATTATTGCTAGCTATTTCATGTGTTCTTGGTTTTAAATTGTTCTAAATGGATGTAAAATCCGCCTTTTTAAATGGATTTTTGAATGAGGAAGCTTATGTGGAACAACCCAAAGGGTTTGAGGATCCTTACAATCCTAATCATGTTTTTAAATTGCAAAAAGCTTTGTATGGGCTGAAACAAGCCCCACGGGCTTGGTATGAGAGACTAACTCAATTTTTGGTCTCAAAGGGGTACAAGAGAGGGGGAGTAGACAAAACACTATTTATCAAAAATGTTGATGAAAATATTATGATAGCACAAATCTATGTTGATGATATAGTGTTCGGTTCTACTAATGATTCTCTAGTGCAGGAATTTGTGAAACAAATGCAGGAAGAGTTTGAGATGAGCATGGTAGGAGAACTCAATTTCTTCCTAGGACTTCAAGTAAAGCAGTCTGATGAAGGAATTTTCATTTCACAAAGCAAGTATGCAAGAAGTCTTGTGAAAAGATTTGGACTCGATGCATCTAAACCTGCTAAAACTCCCATGGGTACCATGGTCAAATTGTCTAAAGATGAAAATGGGAAGAAAGTTGATCCAACTCTTTACAGGAGTATGATTGGGAGTCTCCTTTACTTAACTGCAAGTCACCCTGACATAAGTTACAGTGTTGGAGTGTGTGCTCGTTTCCAAGGGAACCCCATGGAGTCTCATGTGACTGCTGTAAAAAGAATTATTCGTTACATCAATAATACTCTTGATTTAGGCATTTGGTACTCCAAAGAAACAAATTCTAACCTTGTGTTATAGTGATGCAGATTGGGCAGGAAACACTGATGATCGAAAAAGCACAAGTGGTGGTTGTTTTTACTTAGGAAACAATTTGGTCTCCTGGCATAGTAAAAAACAAAACTCCATCTCCTTGTCAACAGCCGAAGCTGAGTACATTGCTGCTGGAAGCTGTTGTACTCAACTTTTGTGGATGAAACAAATGTTGGCAGACTATGGGTTTGATGTTAAAACTTTAACCATTTTTTGTGATAATACAAGTGCTATTAATATCTCCAAAAATTCTGTTCAGCACTCTCGCACCAAACATATTGACATTTGTCATCATTTTATTAGGGAACTTGTTGAAAACAAAACATTGATTTTAGAATATGTTGAGACTAACAAACAAATTGCAGATATCTTTACTAAAGCCTTAGACACGGTCTGATTTGATTCCCTCAGGAAATCCTTGGGGGTTTGTTTTATTTGAAATTGCCAATAAATTGATTGTCTTGCCTTGCATATGTGTTTGCGTAAATCTCTTGTCCTGACTGGAAGAAATTTGATGAGCATATGTTTTGTATTTTAGAAAATGATCGTTATGAGTCTTATACTTTGTTGGAATAAAAAACCATATTTGAAAAAATCATAGACATCCAAATTATATTTGATCAAATCATTATCTTTGTATGAGCATTCCTAATCCAGTTTCTTTTTCAGGCTCCATTTTGGAAAAGAGCTACCTATACTGATGTGTGAAAGCCGACACTGAGTAAGTTGGTACCAGGTAATTAGAAATTATATTGGAGGATACTCTACCAGCGTAAAGGGCTACCATCAGTATAAGAGTCATAGCCTCCATTATGGTTACAATTGGAAAAAGGCAAAAAATCGCCAAATATGGGCAATGACCCTAGCTTTAAAAAGGCCAAAAAGAAACGCCAAATTGCTTACACATGCACACACATATGCGTGTTCTGGACCGTGTAAGTTGGTTTTAAGACTCATACATATAATGAATTGACTCAAATATGTTTTGTGATTGGTATGTTTTTCGAATTATGGTCTCTTAGTATTGGAATTATAACTCATTTTTCTAATTTGTGAAAAATATGGTTATCTTGTTTCTTTTGAACAGGACTTGGGATTTACATGGACACATATGGTATGGCATTTTACACTTTATTTTCGGCAATTTTTGTAATAAAAATAATAAAAATTTGAAAAATAAAATCTGTTATCTACCGTGTACTTAAAAAGGTTTGAAAAATTAATTTATGCAATTTATTTGTTTTATCTCAATATATTCTAAAAATATTCAAAAGTTTCCAATTTTGAGGTGTGACAGAATTTGTTTTAAAAAGGGAGATATTTTGGCATTTATCACTAAAAATCCGGTTACCCATTCTTGAACTTGCCTCATCTGTGTTCCGAATACTTTATATATTCGAAGTCCCTTTGGTTGTTTTATAATCAGTGTTTTCTTGTTAAATCTCTCACATATATCCGAAGTGTTTAGGGTTTCTTTCTTTATGTGTTTCACTTGTTTCTCTCTTAGCAGCCATGAAGACTCGAGGCCGTGGTTCATCTTCCAAGTCCGTGAAGTCTCAGCAGGAGACACTTCCTGAATCTGTTCCCACTACCACTCCTTCGGTCCCAGCATCAATCCCTGCTGTCTCTCCTACTCCAGGCCGTCGTTCTAAAACCACAGCAAGAAAGAAGGTTCTTGCTCTTTTGAGTCCTATAAGTTCATCTGTTCTTGATGCTTCTAGCAAAGGAGTTACGTTCCCGAATTTGGATGCTGAGCCAATCCCAGCCTCGGTGGTATCACTCGCCTCTCCCGAAGGTCAAATAAAAGCCAAACCGGCCTTGGCAACTGGTCAGTCCAAATCAATTTCCACTGAAGCTATGTCTGATCCATCTGATCATGATTCGGAATCCTCGCTATCTCCTGATGTGTTGACACCCAAGGCAAAGGGCAAACGTAAGTCCAAAGCTGCTGGATAGAAGAAAGGGAAAAAGGCTAAAGTGGCTAAATCTAAAGGTACCAGCTCCATCTCTGATTCATCTCCTTTATCTCGTTTTAAATTAAAGGCCAAAATCAATCCTCCCCCATGCACCTCATCGGAGGATGTCTCTCCCGAGACGGAAGATTCTCAGCCTGAGTTGGACCCTTCTTTGACCGAACCAAATCCTGAAGTTCCTCTTGATGATTTGGCTGAGGAGACTGAATTTGACGAAGACCCACCTGAAGCCTCTCTTGTTGCATCGGACCCAAAAGGCACCACTCCATTGGCATTTCCCGAATTGTCTTCCAAACTTGCGAAGCAAAAAGGTGTTCCTGTCCGTAACTCAGGTTCTTTCAAAGCCCATTCTCTTACATTCCATTTTAATGATAATGAGAAGAACATGAAATTTTATGACCATCGTCATTTTATAAGTGAACGCAATTTTCTTTTTGCTCCTCATCGTGTTTTTGGGGTATTGCTTACTTTAGAGGAAAGAGGTTGGTTGCGATCCTTGTCTGGGTTTGATGGGTTTGTGCCTCGGGTTGTTAAAGAATTTTATGCAAATTTGAATGATGAGTTATTAGACCAATCTTCTTTTATGTTCCATAAAGTTTATGTTCGGGGTCATTGGTATAATTTTAGCCCGTCCGAAATTGCTAAGGCTCTCAATCTCGTCCCTGTGGAGATTGATGATTCTATTGAATTTGCAAAGGACCAAGTTTTGTTTGAATTGGTTGGTCAGGCTATGGTGTGGGAACCGAGCACCTCTCTTCGAGTCACCGATCTCACTCATTTCTATGGTGCTCTTTTCAAATTTGCTATGTTTAATTGGATGCCTACCACACATTCCTCCACCATCACTCAAGATATGACCTTCCTATTGTTCAAAATTGGTACTGGAGTCGCCATAGATCTTGGAGCTGTTATTTTTGACCAAATCATGTCTCTAAGTGGTGCCAAACGTAAGGGGCAACACTTGCTGTTTCCGCAGGTCATTTACAAACTTTTGGACTCTCAACGTCCTCTGAAGAAGTCTCATGAGACCTTGACTTCTCCCCTAGTTGGTCCCACCTATACAGTCAAAGATGATCATCCTCCATCCACAGCTCGGAAAGTCAAAGGAATTAATCTTGCTGGTCCTGCTTCTGGAAATGTTGTGACCGAATCTCCTGCTGTCCCGACTGATTTTGCTGCTGTCCAAACAGGCATTACAAGTCTTTCTGTCCGATTCTCTCTCATGGAGGAAACTCAACGCCAAATTCTTGCTTCATTGGCCACTCTCAAAGCATCCATCTCTCCTGCCCCATGATGATCTCAATTCCTTTGATCTATTTTACTTTTGTTAGTTGTAAAAGAACACTTAATGTGTCTTTCTTTTGATTTCATTTGTTTGTTCTTTGGCATTTTTTCAGACAATGAGGGGGAGAGAGTGACTCTATTTTTGGTACTTTGATTATGTTAACCTGCTGGTTCTTATAGGTTTCTTTTGTTAACTGTGCTTTGGTTATCTTTCGCAGGGGGAGTCATTTTTTGATTATTTTGTGACTCTTATGATTTTAAGCACTTACTTGTGTTTTGCAGGGATCTTTTAAAAATAGATATTCCTTGTCTATAAAATTGCCAAAGGGGGAGATTGTAAATCCTATAATTGGCATTTTTATAGAAATATCTTTTTTTTCTTAAAAGAGAAATTGGTTGATTTAATTGTTTCCTTTTATTATAATTTTCGGAAATATTTGTTTTCCTTTTATTATAATTTTTGGAAATAGTTGTTTTCCTTTATTATATTTCTCGGATTTGTTTGGAAATATTTGGTTTCCCTTATTCCAATTTTTGGAAACCCTCTTTCCTTTTGTGTGATTTTTGGTCAATAATATGCTTCCTTATTTAGCATATATTGTCTCTTTTTTGTTTATAAAGGAAACAAAGTTTATTGCAAATATTCGGTACTTACCCAAAGTTATTTTTTGGATTATTTGCTGATATATTTTCGTGCAGCTCAAGGATTGCAATCAGGAAATTGGTTCTTAATGTCATTAATTATTGTTTCCTTTTTGAGTTTGTTTTGATCCGACACAGGTCTGAGCTGTCCCCACCGATATCGCATCTGTCGGATCAGCATCTTCTAAATAAGGAAACTCTTCGACAATCAAGAATAACTTCTGTGATTCTTGCCTTTATTAGAAGAATTCTTTCTCTGCCTTTGTGAGCACGAAAAAGACTCTATAAATAGGGCTCTAAAGGCAGTGAGAAAAGTGAACTCTTTGGTGCATTATTCGTGAGCTTTATTGTAATATTTGTGAGAGTTCTTCTTTGTATTCAAGATCATAAGTATTCATGTGATCTTGTAGAATTATGTGTGTTTAGTTTTTAGTGGTGAGTTTATACCATGTTCATGAGTGAATACACATTGTAATTTGAACACAACGTTTATAGTCTTCGGGAGAAGATTTTTACAAGCCTTGCGTCGGGAGGATGCAAGCACTCGCTGGCCATTGAAGGGAGTTCAAGTGGTTGAGCGTTTCAATCAAGATCAGATTAATGAAGAGAAGTACAACAAGTTGTGGCAAATCTCAAGAGGGAGTCTTGTTTTGTTTAAGTCAATGTTTTTGTACTTGTGATTCTTTATTAACTGATTTTATTCTCTGGGCGTGGTCCCAAGGAGTAGGTTATCCGAAAGGGTTTCTGAACCTTGTAAAAATTCGTTGTGTTCTTTATTGTTTTGCACTGTCTTTTTATTGTGTTCAGTTTCTGTCGTGACAAGTTTGGTTTCTGTCCCGACAGAACTGTATTCTGTGTAAACAGTTAATTACCATTCCGCACTTTAATTAATTCACTTGGTTTAATTAATTTGGTAATTACTAAAAACGGAATTTCACTACAGAAACCCGAATCATCGGGGAGTCTCTTGAAGTGGGCCATGGAGCTTAGTGTAATAACCCAACTAATTCTAAGACCTTGGACCATTAAAAACTACTAGACTTAGCTACTATTTTTGAGAAAAACATTCATAAGAAATATTCACAACTTTATTAAAAACTCCAAAGTAAATATTGAAATATATAAATGCGTGGTATGTGATCCCGTTATTTTAAAATAAAACATAACTTTAAACTAAAGGAAATTGTTTACAAAGCTAAATGCAGAAAATACATAAAACATAATTTAAAAAGACTAAAAATAACGTCGTCCTCGAATCGTTCACGCAGTCCATCAAATCCCTTCATCCTTAATACACAAACCAAGCTGCCGAGAATCCTCCTGCCACCATAACTATTTTCCTGCATACATAAAAATAAAGAGGTGAGCCTAATGCCCAGCAAGGAAAATCTACTAGAACATGTAGCATAAAACATAAACATAAGACTACAAAACATATGACTATAAAACATGTATTATAATGGCCATCATACTTCTTGGGGCTTGCTAACTAAGCAATCACATGCCCATAAATTTACGGGGCTTAGTTATCTAAACAAATCATATAAATTTATGGGGTTCGTTATCTAAACAATCATATGCCCAAGGAATAAATTATTGGGACTTGTTATCTAAACAAGTTTTATATTTTTTATCTAAAAAAATTATGTGATTGTTATCTAAACAATTTATATGCTAAAAACTAGAACATATCATACATAAATCATAACATATATCAAAACATAAAAGCATACAAAATCTATCCTATTTTCCTTACCAACACCGGGATACTTGAGAACAAGGGCGAGATTTGGAACACTCCTAAAAACCAACAATAAGAATGTGAGTATTTCTAAAGAAAAGAGATGATAAAGAAATGAACTAAACCACCAAGAAGAAACTTACTGAAAAGAAACCTTAAGTTCAAAGAACTTAAATACCTAACCAATAATGGAAACAACGAGTTAGGATTTGAGTAAAGAAAACTAAAGGAAACTTAGGAACCATACATAAATGAACTTAAGATTAGGAATACCTTTGAATGTACTAGAACCGAACTACACCTTGATATTGAAAACACACTATTTATCTCACTTCCCAAGTGTTTATAAAGCTTAAGATGATAAAGCTTTTATCCCAACCCAAGTGTTTATCACTCTATAGTAACCCTAGCAGCTTGAAGGCTCTGAACACAGCTTGAATGATGAAAAAAAATGGCTGGGTACTAGGTCCTATTTATAGAGTTCAAGGAGTGAACTATCTCCTTTTAGCTTGAATAAAAATAATGAGTATTAATTGAAAAATATTTGAACATTCGTTCAACAGGTGCTGAAGACTCGGTCAAAATGTTCAAAGGCTAGTCAAGAGGTTAAGGAATGAATCAATCTCGGTTTCAACAACGTTTGAAATTATGGCCCTAGGGCCGATATATCGCCCATCATAGGCGATATATCGCCTGGCCCTATGTCCCGAGTGCTCGTTATTTCGTTTGTGTGAAGTTGACATATTTTTCGTATTCCCCGTGTGGCGATACATCGGCTCCTATGCTGCGATATATCAGCATACGTGAATATATTAAACACGTAATTGCACTTTTTCAGCATAATTTGAATTGATTAATCAAGTTTGACTGAGTAATACGAGATTTCAGCAAGTTCTAGAATGGTCTAGAGCTTCTAGAAACTTCTATATTTGAATTATCCTCTTAAAATGCTTAAATCCTCAAATAAACAAGATTGTGACAAATGTCATGCTCTTAATGGTCTTGAAAGATTCTAGAACTTTCTTGAACTTTCTTTTATTTAAACTATAATTAAATCCTTAAATAAACATGCACACAACAAGTGTCATGATCTTATTAATTCTATCTAAACCTTATAGTATAATAAATGACATCTTTATAATCAGCTATATTAATCAAACCTTATGTTATAATTAATATTCTTAAACTATAGGTTAAACTTATAAAATCTATAAGTGTTGCTACAAGTGTTCAACTAAGTACCGGCTTGAACCAAAATCCACAATAACTATCATACTATAACTACTACTACTATCTAACTAGCTAAGTAAAGTTCTGGGACTCTACAATTCTCCCCTACTAAAAAGAATTTTGTCCTTGAAATTTACTTACCAAACAATTTCGGATACCGGGCTATCATGTCTTCCTCCAACTCCTCCCACGTTGCCTCTCGTTAAGAACTATTACTCCATAGGACTTTGGCTATCAGAATACTCTTGGACCATAATTGCTTCATCCCTCTATCTAGGATGCTAACCGGTTGTTCCTCGTAACTTAAGTCTTTCTGGAGTGCTATTGTATCATACTTGAGGACGTGAGATGGGTCTGACACATACTTTCGTATCATCGAGATGTGGAACACATTGTGGCTATCTGCTAGAGCTGGCGGTAGGGCTAATCTATATGCAACTGCTCCCACTTTGTCCAATATCTCAAAAGGACCTATAAACCGGGGACTAAGCTTGCCCTTCTTCCCAAGCCGCTTCATACCTTTCATAGGAGATATATTTAGGAAGACTTGATCTCCAACCTTGAATTCCACATCACGCCGCTTGGCATCCGCATAACTTTTCTGACGGCTTTGAGCAGCGAACATACGTTTTCTAATAAGTGATACTACTTCCTGAGCTTTTCTAATAGCTTCGGGACCAAGAAGTTGCCTTTCTCCTACCTCATCCCAATGTAATGGCGATTGACACCTTCTTCCATAAAGTAACTCATAAGGCGCCATCCTGATCGTTGAATGGTAGCTATTGCTGTAGGAGAATTCTATAAGCGGCCTTACTCCATGATCCTCCGAAATCAAGTACATAAGCGCGCAACATATCTTCTAAAATCTGTATGGTACGCTTGGACTGACCGTCTGAGGATGAAATGTCATACTAAGACTTAACTTGGTACCTATGGCTTGCTGCAAACTTCCCCAAAATCTTGATGTAAACACCAATTCTCTATCAGATACTATAGTCTTAGGGATTCCCTGTAGTCTAACTATTTCTCGAACATAAACATTTGCGTACTGATCTGCGGTATACATAGTCTTGACAGGCAGGAAATGAGCTGACTTGGTTAGTCTATCTTTTACTACCTAAGTCGAATCATGCTGCTTACTTGTTCGTGGCAAACCCATCACGAAATCCATGGCTATATCATCCCATTTCCATTCTGGAATGCTAAGTGGTTGCAATAAGCCTGCAGGTCGCTGATGTTCTGCTTTCACTTGCTGGCATACTAAACATTTAGACACAAATTCCGCTATATCCTTCTTCATTCCTGGCCACCAATATATTGCCTTAATGTCGTGAGTCATCTTGGTTGACCCTGGGTGAACTGAGTATGGGGTATTGTGCGCTTCTTCTAAGATCTTCATCTTAACCCCTTTATCATTCGACACGCATACCCGATCCTTATATCTCAATAACCTCTGCCCTGATATTGAGAAATCTGTGGCCTTACCTTCTATAACTGCATCCATATGTGCTACTAATGTGCCATCGTGCCCTTGTCCAATCCGTATTTCTTCTAACAGACTTGACTGGATAGACAAGTTAGCCAGCTTATCGATGACTACTTCTATTCTGGCACTGATCAGCTCCTGTTGTAGGGGCTTTTCTATTCCGGCTAGTGTTGCTAGACTTCCATAACTCTTCCTACTTAGCGCATCAGCAACTACGTTTGCCTTTCCCGGGTGGTATAGGATTTTGCAGTCATAATCCTTCACTAGTTCTAACCACCTGCGTTGCCTCATGTTGAGTTCCTTATGAGTGAAGGAATACTTTAAGCTTTTGTGGTCCGTATAAATCTCACACCGTTTTTCGTAAAGATAATGGCGCCAAATTTTTAATGCAAAGACCACCGCTGCCAACTCTATATCGTGTGTTGGATAGCGTTGCTCGTACTCCTTCAGCTACCTTGAGGCATAGGCTATCACCTTGTCATTTTGCATCAGCACACAACCCAACACTTGCTTCGACGCATCAAGTGTCATGATCTTATTAATTATATCTAAACCTTATAGTATAATAAATGACATCTTTATAATCAACTATATTAATCAAACCTTATGTTATAATTAATATTCTTAAACTATAGGTTAAACTTATAAAATCTATAAGTGTTACTACTACTACTACTACTACTACTACTACTACTACTACTACTACTACTACTACTACTACTACTACTACTACTACTACTACTACTACTACTACTACTACTACTACTACTACTACTACTACTACTACTACTACTACTACTACTACTACTACTACTACTACTACTACTACTACTACTACTACTACTACTACTACTACTACTACCACCACTACCACCACTACCACCACTACCACCACTACTACCACCACCACCACTACCACCACTACCACTACCACTACCACTACCACTACCACTACCACTACTACTACTACTACTACTACTACCACTACTACCACTACTACCACCACTACCACCACTACCACCACTACCACCACTACCGCCACTACCGCCACTACCGCCACTACCGCCACTACCACCACTACCACCACTACTGCTACTACTACTGCTACTACTACTGCCACTACTACTGCTACTACAACTGCTACTACAACTGCTACTGCTACTGCTACTGCTACTGCTACTGCTACTGCTGCTGCTGCTACTGCTACTGCTGCTGCTGCTACTGCTACTGCTGCTTCTACTACTGCTACTGCTGCTTGCTGCCTGCTGCTGTTGCTGCTGCTGCCTGCTGCTGCTGCCGCTGCTGCTGCCGCTGCTGCTGCCTGCTGCCTGCTGCTGCCTGCTGCCTGCTGCTGCCGCCTGCTGCTGCTGGCTGCCGCCGCCCGCTGCTGCTGCTGGCTGCCGCCGCCCGCTGCTGCTGCTGCTGGCTGCGGCCGCCCGCCTGCTGCTGCTGCTGGCTGCGGCCGGCCGCCTGCTGCTGCTGCTGGCTGCGGCCGGCCGCCTGCTGCTGCTGCTGGCTGCGGCCGGCCGCCTGCTGCTGCTGGCTGCGGCCGGCCGCCTCCTGCTGCTGCTGGCTGCGGCCGGCCGCCTCCTGCTGCTGCTGGCTGCGGCCGGCCGCCTCCTGCTGCTGCTGGCTGCGGCCGGCCGCCTCCTGCTGCTGCTGGCTGCGGCCCGCCGCCTCCTGCTGCTGCTGGCTGCGGCCCGCCGCCTCCTGCTGCTGCTGGCTGCCGCCCGCCGCCTCCTGCTGCTGGCTGCCGCCGCCTGCCGCCTCCTGCTGCTGGCTGCCGCCGCCTGCCGCCTCCTGCTGCTGGCTGGCGCCGCCTGCCGCCTCCTGCTGCTGGCGCTGCCTGCCGCCTCCTGCTGCTGGCGCCGCCTGCCGCCTCCTGCTGCTGGCGCCGCCTGCCGCCTCCTGCTGCTGGCGCCGCCTGCCGCCTCCTGCTGCTGGCGCCGCCTGCCGCCTCCTGCTGCTGGCGCCGCCTGCTGCCTGCTGCCTGCTGCCTGCTGCTGCCTGCTGCCGCTGCCTGCTGCTGCCTGCTGCTGCTGCTGCCTGCTGCTGCCTGCTGCTGCCTGCTGCTGCTGCTGCTGCTGCTGCTGCTCCTACTCCTACTACTACTACTACTACTACTGCTCCTACTCCTACTACTACTACTACTACTACTACTACTACTACTACTACTACTACTACTACTACTACTACTACTACTACTACTACTACTACTACTACTACTACTACTACTACTACTACTACTACTACTACTACTACTACTACTACTACTACTACTACTACTACTACTACTACTACTACTACTACTACTACTACTACTACTAAGTAAAGTTCTGGGACTCTACATTTAGCCAGTTTGACATAGCATATGTCCCCAGGATTTCCTTCAAGGGACAAGCCCTGGTCGACTTCATCTTAGAATGCACTGGGATAACTGAAGATGAAGAACCCGTCGACCCCATAATGCCCCTGTGGAAAATCTTCATAGATGGAGCCTCAAATGAAAATGGGGCTGGGGCCGGGATCATCTTGATATCCTCACAAGGTCACCAGTTGCAAAGCGCCTTACTCTTCCAGTTCAAAGCGTCAAACAACGAGGCCGAGCACGTGGCCATGCTGGTCGGACTACGTTTGGCCCAGTAGGCAGGAGCAACAAATATAGAAGTCCACAGTGACTCCCAACTGGTGGTCAGGCAGATTTTAGGGGAATACCAAATGAAAGGGGAGAAGATGGCCGCCTACGTGACACGAATTCGGGAGTCACTCCAATCTTTCAAGAAATACTTCATCCGCCAGATCCCCAGGGAACAAAATGTGTTTGTAGACACATTGGAAAAATTGGCCACGGATGTTGAAACATAACTCTTCGGGATTGTCCCAATAGACCATCTACCCGCGCCTAGTATTCAAGCCCCCGCAATCATCAAAGTTATAGATGTTAGGAACGAGTTTCCTAATACACAACGGAATTATGGTGGGTTGGCCTAGTGCACAACAAAATTTTTGTAACATATTTAAACTACCTTTAAATATGCAGATCCATTAATATACATACATTAATCATAAGCAAGTAAATAGAAAACATACATCTTGATGCCTATCAAGTGTCCTTACTATCTTTTTCGTAATTTGAACGAACTTCCTATCCAAGCTGCTCCCAGGTACTCACACCAAGATCTTCCACAATGTTCTCTACACCTCAAGAAGTGTGTGGGCATTTAGAGAATTAAGGATAGTTAATTTCTTATTCTACTTGATGTACTCAACACATGAGATCAAGAGAATAGGCCTGAAATTGGTTCTGTATCTTTTACAGGGAGGGATAGAAAAATATCGTTATTTTCACAGAGCGAATAATTGTCTTTTTTTGAGCATCTTGATTATTTTCTGATTAGTGATACTTAAAAAGAAAATATTCAAATTTAAAAAATAAATTTGTAACCAATTTACAATTTATCTTTTAATTAATTATCTTATTAATGAAAATATTCAAAACTAATTTTTGAATTTTTCATTAATTAATTAATTAAATAAATAAAATTGAAAAATCTATCCCTGAAAATTATGCAGTAAACGCCACACACAGTCCATGAACTGTGTGTGGTCGTGTACCACCCTATATTTTAGTGATATTTGATTTTTCTATTTTTACTTAATTATTTTTTCAAACTACTTTGTCAGATAAAAATCTAACAACCTGATAATTAATTCAAATTTAAATTAAATATCTTTTTAGCTAATTATCAAATATAATTAATTATTTGAATAAATATCAATATTTTAAATTCAAATCCAATTTGAACTTATCAGATTATTATCTCCCACTCAAATAAAAATATTTAATTAATTCTACCAATTAATTAAAACCAGTAATAATTTCAAAATTAAATATTTAATTAATTATAATTTAAAAATTAATTTAATTATTTAATATAATTTCGAAAATGACATATTAATTAATTTTGTTAATTACAACTAATTGTAATTAATCACTATTATCACATAATTGCATATTTGGCCCGAAAAACAAATTTCTTCTTAAGTATGTCTTTCAACCATTTTTCCCTTTATATCAACTCTTGCCTTGAATAGTGTTGATATAGCCGCTGAGGAGACCTATGGACCTATAATTCTAAACTCCATAAATTTGAGATTATTAATTAAACTCTTTAATTAAATAATCTTAATTTATTAATCTCATGATTACTCCACTATAAATATGAGATTGCACTCTTGTAATTATAGACAATTCATTTACTGAGTACTTTATAATGATAAAGCATCCATTGATATAATCAATGCATACAAATTAACCCTCTAATAATGGTTCATAAATAATGGGGAATAAAATTACCGTTTTACCCTTTTAATTATCTCTTGTTTCCTTAAGTACCATTGACTTTACTAGTGAAGGTTAATTCATAACTAAATTATGAATTTGAGCTCAATAATCTTTCACTCCCAAAAGTCAACCCTTAAGAGAGCCATTATTCAATCTCTTGCGAGAAGGCATAGATTCCATATCTGTATACTATGTCCCCAGCCATTTACATTAATGAGTTCCCAAAACAAAAGTTTCTAGCCTGATCATTCTGACAGACCCTAACCAGTGAATGAAAGAACTCATATAACATAAACAGGAGTTCATAGTAACTTCAGGATTAATATATATTTGTATATGATCATTAGTTGATATATTTAATGAATACTTCGAAATGGTTTTTAACTAAGTATTAATAAACATATCTGGTCCAGTTCTATATATTCTCTAATATATAAAGTATCTCCACTAAAGTGTCCTGCTATACTAGTGATCTGGATCTAGATCACATGTATTCATAATACTAGTAGACCATACTTGCAGTAATTAATCTAAAGATTCCATAACTTTATTTTACTGTGAACTATTCAAGTTCATTTATCTCAAACACAATCCTCCCGTACCAATACGTGTTTGAGATCACATATATGAACTTAGGAATTTTTCTGATATTTACATAATATTATCACATAATAATATAGTCCATAAAATATATGCATAACTAATTCAATTTATTTATTTCTTAAAACATTGTCTACTACATATGCTTTCAGGACACAATTCCCAAAAATCTCTCACTTGCCCTAAAGCAAATGAGGCATCTCTCTAATTCCCATGTTTCTTACATGCTCCTTAAAAGATTTCATGGATAAAGTCTTTGTGAAAGGATCTGCAAGATTATGCTCTGAAGCTATCTTCATAACTGCAACATCTCCTCGATGAACTATCTCTCTTACCAAGTGATACTTCCTCTCGATGTGCTTTCCCCTCTTGTGACTCCGTGGTTCCTTTGAGTTAGCTACTGCCCCACTGTTATCACAGTATAGGACTAGTGGCCTATCCACATCTGGCACTACTTTCAGATCGGAATAGAACTTTTTGAGCCACACAGCCTCCTTAGCTGCTTCACAAGCTGCTATATACTCGGCTTCCATGGTGGAGTCTGCAATGCTGGTTTGTTTAATACTTTGCCAGACTACTGCTGCTCCTCCAAGAGTAAACACTGATCCAGAAGTCGATTTTCGACTATCTCTGTATGATTGAAAATCAGAATCAGTGTAACCAGTGGGGTTCAGGTCTCCACCTGAATATACAAGCATATAATCTCTAGTATTTCTAAGATACTTGAGAAAATTCTTCACTGCAATCCAATGACTCAATCCAAGATCTGATTGATAACGACTGACTATCCCTACTGCATAACAAATGTGATATCTTGTACACAACATGGCGTACATTAGACTGTCTACCGCTGAGACATAGGGATAGTGTCTCATATCTTCCTCTTCCTGAGGTGTTTTCGGGCACTGCTCCTTGGAAAGGAATACTCTAGAACGGGTTGGCATATCAACTTTTTTGGAGTTTTGCATATTAAAGCGTTCTAGCACCTTATCAATATAAGTTGCTTGAGATAGTGCCAAAGTTTTGTTCTACCTATCTCTAAGAATTTTAATGCCCAGAACATACTTGGCTTCTCCTAAATCTTTCATTTGGAATTGTTCAGCTAACCAGTTATTTACCTTTGATAATGATGTTATGTCATTTCCAATCAGTAATATATCATCAACATAAAGAACGAGGAATACTACTACACCATCTTTGATTTGTTTATAGACACAAGGTTCATCAACGTTTTGTTTAAAACCAAACGTTTTAATTGTGTCATCAAATCTAAGATTTCAAGATCTAGAAGCTTGTTTGAGTCCATAGATGGACCTAAGAAGCTTGCAAAATTTTTGCTCTTGACCTTTTACTTCGAACCCTTCTGGTTGAGACTTGTAAATGGTTTCGTCAAGGTAGCCATTCAAAAAGGTTGTTTTGACATCCATTTGCCAAATATCATAATCCATGCACACAGCAATGGACAAGAGTATACGAATGGATTTTAGCATGGCTACAAGAGAAAAGGTTTCTTCATAGTCAACCTTTTCTTTCTGTGTGTAACCATTGGCTACAAGCCTTGCTTTGTAGGTCTCTACTTTCCCATCCACTCCTATTTTCTTCTTAAGTATCCACTTGCAACCAATGGGTTTGATATTCTCAGGTGGATCTTCAAGAACCCAGACAGAATTGGAATACATTGATTCCATTTCTTGGTTCATGGCTTCTTGCCATTTGTCCTTGTAAGAATCATTCATTGCATCTTTAAATGTCAATGGATTGTCTTTGTTTGTGTCAGACACAAGCATTTGAACTTCGTGTTCATAGCGTATGGGTTGCTTACTAGCCCTCCCACTACGACGAGGTTTTCTACTATTCAGACTAGAACTAGCAGTTTCCTCTTGCCATTTTTCATTGGTTGTTGCTGATGACTTTGCAACTTCATTCGAGACCATCTCCTCCAGTACAACCTTACTGCGAGGTTTGTGGTTATTAACACAATCATGTTCAAGAAAAGTTGCATTTGTCGATACAAATGTTTTATTTTCTTTTGGACTATAGAAAATTCCACCTCTAGTCTCTTTGGAATATCCCACAAACATGCACACTTCAGAGCGTGATTCCAACTTCCTGGTCTTTCCTTTAAGAACGTGTGCAGGACACCCCCAAATTCAAAAATGGTGTAAACTAGGTTTATAACCATTCCATAATTCCATGGGTGTCTTCTGGATAGACTTAGATGGAACAACATTCAATATGTATAGAGCACATTGAATCGCATAGCCCCAGAATGATAGTGGTAATGATGAGAAACTCATCATTGATCAAACCATATCTAATAACGTTTTGTTTCGTCTTTCTGAAACACCATTTTGCTGTGGCGTTCCAGGTGTAGTGAGTTGGGATTGAATACCATGCTCACGCAGATGGTCCTCAAATTCAAAATCCAAATACTCTCTGCCCCGATCAGATCGAAGAACTTTTAGTGATTTACCTAATTGCTTTTCAGCCTCTGCTTGAAATTCTTTGAACTTTCCAAAAGTTTCAGATTTTCTTTGCATTAGGTATAGGTAACCATATCTTGAATAATCATCAATGAAAGTGACGAAGTATTCATAACCTCCTCTTGCTTGTACATTAAGTGGATCGCAAACATCTGTATGTACCAGCTGAAGTGGTTCTGTAGCTCTTAAACCTTTAGCAGAGAAAAGTCTCTTTGTCATTTTGCCTTCTAGACAGGATTCACAGACAAGGAGAGATCCAATAGATAGTTCTCTTAAAGGACCATCCTTTACAAGCCTATTAATTCTGTCTAGACCAATATGGCCCAATCTCAAGTGCCACAGATATATTTCACTATCGGAATCAGTCTTTTATTGTTTAATAGATCTAGGATTAGCTGTTTTAAATAATTCATAATTATAAGCAGATTTCTCTTTAGCTTGCAATTTATAAATCCCATCAATAGATTTTGCAGAACCTATCTAAAAACCATATCTTGAAATAATAATCAAATTATTATTAAAAGAAACTTTAAACCTTGTTCATGCAACATAGAAACAGAAATTAAGTTTATAGAAAATGCACGAATATAATAAACGTTCTCTAAAACAAGAAATTTATTCTTCTCAAATTCCAAACGGGCTGTTCCAACTGCTGCTGCAGAGACAATTTGACCACTGCCTACTCTCATAGTCACCTCTCCATCAGCAAGCTTCCTCGTCAAACTAAGAATTTGTAGAGAAAAACAAACATGGTTAGTGGCTCCTGAATCTACTATCCAGGATGAGGAATTGTCTTCCACTAAACAAGCTTCTAACACAAGTAAATCAAATTTACCTTTCTTTTTCTCTTTTAGGTCAGGGAGATACTTTGGACAGTTTCTCTTCCAGTGACCATCTACTCCACAATGAAAACAAGTCCCTTTAGGGGTCTTCTTTTTGGAGCTTTTGGTGTTCTTGTTCTCTTTCCCTTTGGATGACTTTTTAGGCTTCTTTGAATTCTTGTCTTTTTCTTTCTCCTTGTCCTTTCCATTTCCATTTTTTCTCTTTTTGGTTTTAGCCTTTGAAGAGGATGGGTTAGAATCAGCAACATTTCCTTCTCCTTCTTTCTCAGAACCTTTGTTAAGAGATTCATAAGTTTGCAATTCATTCAACAACTGTGTCATGTTATATGATAATTTGTTCATGACATAGTTAGTTGTGAAACCTTTAAAAGCTAGAGAAAGCGAATCAAGTATAATTCTTACTTGAGTCCTTTCATTAATGATTGCCCCATGGATAATGCATTATATTGATCATGTCTAATACATGTTCTTTGACAGAAACTCATTTCTTCATTTTCTTGGTCATGTAGGATCTGGTGGCCTCATGCCTGCACTGATCTGACTCCTGCCCAAACATATCTTGAAGGGTATCCCAAATCTCATAAGCATTTTCAGTGTTCTCAAACTTCTTTCTGAGCACATCGCTCATACTCGCAAGCATATAACACTTTGCTTTGTTGTTTGATAATATCCAATTATCAAACTTTTCCCTTACAGTTTTGGCAGCAGTAGCGGGAGGGACTTCATGATATTCCTCAGTCAAGATAAATTTGTGGTTCTCACATATTAATACAATGTTCAAGTTTAATTTCCATTTCATGTAGTTTTCACCAGTTAACTTTTCATTTGCAAGAAAAGAAGATACAAGATTTGAGCTAGACACGATTGCTGAAAATAAATAAATAAACAAAAAAGAATTTATGCATATAATAAATATCAGTAATTTTCGAAATAGTAAACGTGATGCATGGATGCAACAATTAAAGAACACATAAAACATAATTACTAATTCCACGATTAATTAATTTGAACATTAATGGACTAGCCTTAGGGTAGGTCAGACTAATTCCAAATTCATTTTGAGACAAGTTCTCAAATTTATAAGTGAAAACTTAAATCAATATTTCTCTTTTGACTTATAAACAACCGCTTGTTTGGTCAAGGATACACTAGTCTGCTCGAAAGCCTAATGTACCTGTAAGTGTAACCCATTATTTTAGATCAATGACTTAACTCAAGAGTGTGCTTTAGGGCCAGTCAAGCTTGAAATACATCATTAAATCCTATTCTTGAATAAGAATTTTTCCTTGAGAATAACACAGTCGGAAGCCTTCCTTAGGGGGACACAAGCAATGGTGCCGTGAGACCCTCTCCATGCTACCTCGGTGCCAACTAATAATGGAGACCATGTGACTTATTGTCATAACTCCCCTTCCCACTCACTATTTTAAAATACGTGTTTTCTCAAAACATCCTATGCTTTTTAATTGGTTTGTAAAAATAAAGTGATCTATTTTTACCAAATGATATTCTAATAATTACTAATACAATTAAGCAAAATTAAAAATATAGAACTATGCCCTAATTAATTGAATTTTAATTTGCTATATTTACTAAGAATATAATTTATTATTTAATAAAACAATTTGATCAAATACTAGAAATTAAACAAATTTTAAAATCTATTTCCGCTCTCGAACTAGTTAAAACTAGATTTATTATTATATGGTCCATCACATAAAGCATATAATCACAAAGGACAATCCTAAGGCATGTTTCTACTCATATGAGATGCATGCATAATTTTAAATATTGTGTGGGTTATATGTATGGCATGTCAAGAATGCATGATAAAGTATTAAACATTTTAATCACATTCAAACATTTAAATAAATAAATAATAACTAAATAAATAAACGCGGGCTGGGTGTCTTGGGTATTTCTAGAAAAATTACAACACTTGCAAAAATATACACAAAAATGTAAGAAACTAAATAAGACCTAAATAGATCTCTATCTACTACTTTGGGCATTCACAAATAGTCTTGATCCATTAAGTCACTTATCCATTTAATTTTGAAATAAAATAACTTCTAATTATCTTAAACAAATTTTAAGAATAACTAACTTGGGCTTTAATGCCCGATAAGTTATTTGGCCTAGTTTGAATTTAGGCTCACATAATTAATTCAAAATACAATAATTTTAATTATGGGCTAAAATTAATTAGGCCCATAATTTAAATGAATAACATTGATGCAAGCCCTAGGGTTTAGAAACCATAGGGGCGGCTAAGAGTGGTGGCTCGGCAGGGGCACGACAGCTGCTGGGTGGTGCGGCTGGGGCGCATGGTGGGCGCGGGGTGCGCGAGGGAGGTGTACAGAGGCATGCTGGGCGCACTAGGAGGTGTGCAAGGGCGCAATGGCGAGGTGCGCAGTGTAACATGCCGGCCTTGAGGGCATGTTACAAGCTAGGATGGTGCTCGGTTAGATGCGCACGCGAGGGTGCAGGCTGGTGAGCATGCTGATGCCTAGTTTGTACGACAGTGACATTTTCATAAATATCTTCAATATTGCCCGGAAATGGACGGGACTTGGTAGGTTCCATATTGAAGGGTCAATGAACGCTATGGTACAATTGGATTTGGGAGATTCAGAGAGTTGGCGACCTAAGAGCCAAATATGTCTCCCAAGAAAAAATCATATATGTTCCTGGTAGAAGGCTAAAAGCTCAGAAGGCTCTTAGTAGGGGGAGCACCTGGTGTCAGCTCTCCACCACCCCCTGGCGTAGGTGTAATGCCCCAAATTTCCTAATAAGGTTTAGGACCTTGATTAGGAGGCCGGGATGGCCATAATTGATTTACTATAGTATTTAATGATTATATGCATGTTTACGTGAATTATATTATTATATGATGGTGGGTGCATGCATATGGGGGAATTTATTATTGTGAGGGTATTTTGGTAATTTGGCCACTGTGGGTGTAATTGTATATTTTGAGTGCATGATTGTAATTAATTAATATAGCCACATTATAAGGTGGATTGGTTCGAGCTATTCGACATGAGACGATCATGGGATGTAGGTGTTCGGTCTAGTCATAATGGGTTTAAGTTCGGGGCTCGGGGTGAGTCTTGGGGTGAATTTAGTGATTATAGCGTTACCGGGGATTTTAGGGTAACGGGATATGATTTAATGGTATTTGAGAATATTGAGAATAGCGGGAATTGGAGAGCGTTAATTATGATTAGCGGATTAAGCTAAAAGTTCCAACTTTACCCCTAGAGTAGCTTGGAAGACTTTAGATGACACAAGGGCAAATTGGTCATTTTGGGGGTGGATATATGAGATTTAAGTGGCTGTAGAAGGTGGTGGAATAAACAGAGCAAAACAGGGGTTTGCTTCCTCTTCTCCCGTACATCATCTCCTTCACTTCCCCTTTGAGGGTTTTTGAGTTCTTGGTGGAGTTTCAAGCTAGGGAAACTTAAGGGTTGGATTGGAGACTTGATTTGGCCTGTGAGGGAGGTCCAAAACCGGTTCCAAGGTAAGCTTTAGCCACTGGTTTTTATGCATGCTCTGTTTTGATTATTAGTTTCAGCCTTAGAGTTTTGATGTGGGGAGTGTGAATCAAATGGGGTTTTAGTGTTGGTTTGATTGGGGTTTGATGTGAGTGAGCTAAGGGAGTTATGTGGGGGTTTAATTACATGTTTGAGGGAGGTTTTATGAAGGTTTGAAGGGTTGGTTTGGGAGGAAATCGCACAGGGACAACTGGTTCGTGCGTGGGCGTTCTTGCTGTTCTGGGCTGGGCGCCGCGGCGCAGCAGGGGTGCGCCGCAGCCCTTGGTGTCTGGTAGAGGGAGAGCCCTCTCTGTTTGAGGGCACGCCGCGGCGCAGCAGGGGAGGGCCGCGGCCCTTAAGGTCAATTTTGCTAAAAATGTGTTTTTAAGCTTGGGGATTCAAGCCATAGGCCTCGGGGTTGTACCTAGTACCCGGTTAAGTAGGGATTGATGTCCCGGAGGCTAGATATTGATTTGGGAACTTATGTTGATCATTTTTATTGATGATACCTTATATTTGGTTATGACTAGGTGACCGCTAAAGGACTAAAGTTGATCGTTCTCAAGGGTCGTTCTTTTAATCGTTCTAGCCCGACATTGAGGTGAGAAAACTGCACCCTGTGTATATGAGACATGCATGGCTATTATGATGCATGTTGGTTGATTACTGAGTATGACATGCGTGGTTATTATTGATGCATGTCGGTTGATTATTATGTATGACATGCATGGCTATTCTTGATGCATGTTGGTTGACTATTAAACGTGACATGCATGGTTGTTATTGGTGCATGTTGGATTGTTGAATATATTGCATATGATGCCTAAAAAACACGTGATTAGGACATGCTTTGTATACTGGGTGTGATATCGTTCAGAGCTTGAGCCTCTGTGTTAATGCATGGTCCTAATTGTACTAATATATGTTAAGTAAGCATGATGAATACCTTGTTTATGGATATTGGATATGTGATATATGTTTGGTGGCAGGGCTTACCTGTGTATGGCGCTGACTTATTAGTCAGAATCGACAATGGTGTCAGATCCGTCTGTGAAGCTGTGACTTATTAGTTAAGTTCACCACGGGCTGAGCACTGGTCGTACTTTACCGACCTAAGGGTCAGTGGTGGCAGTGCGTTGTGAACGCCGGGCCAAATAAAGATTAGATCTAATCGAGGTCGGCATTGAATGACTCATATGGGGTATTAATGCTGGCCGACCGGAAGGTCAATGAGAACTATAAGCGCTTGCCTGGTCTAAGACCAGATGATTTCAGCCAAGGTATATGACCCCGGTGACCGTTTGTCACATGGCTAAGGGACGTTGTCCATAGTTTCGACTCTAGAGTCGTGAGGAAGGTTATGTTGGTGACTAATCACCTTGCACCTGTCCTAACCAAGCTTATGAACGAAACACTTGTCAGTTAAGCCCTGGTGACCCTATCGTCACATGGCTAGAGGGAGCGATGCTCATTATTGTGACTTTTGGCTATTGTCACCTATCTGTATGGACCGTTGGTTCCGAATGGTTACCGTGGTTATTGTTGATATCATATCATGTTATATGGTGTTTTCTTGCTGGGCTTTGGCTCACGGGTGCTACGTGGTGCAGGAAAAGGCAAGAGGAAGCTGGACCATCCTTGAGTTGGAGAGCTTAGGTGATGACGTGTACATATGCAGTTGCTCGTCCGCCACGGCCGAGGTTTAAAGTGGAACTAGGGTTGAACCCTGTTTTGCCGCTTAGAACGACTTGTTGTAAATATTTTCTGTAATAAACTCTTAAATTATATTTTCGGGATCCCAATGTATATATTAAACGTTCTAGTGAAACGTTACATCTTAACCAAAATGTTTAATCCCTAAACCGCTAATCATACTTAGTTCACGATTTTGGCCAAATGACTCGATTATCGAGTTTAGCACTGTTTACAAGGCACACCGTAACGGTCCTTGGAGTTTGGGGCGTTACAGTAGGTGCGTCAAGTGAGCTACTACTAGTTAGGAGGACTAGTAGGGCGGGCATATGAGGACCTTGAGTACTCATGGACATTACCGGGCCGCCTCAGTAGTGCGTCAAAGTGTGCTGCTAGAGGTTTAGGGGTACGGTTCCCTTGGCTTGCCGGGATGTCGCTTGCATGGAACATGGACCGAATCTTCGAGAGACATCGTGGTGCACCATGGCCATGAGTCTCGACACGAGATGGCACGGGAAGTCATTCATGAGACTTGTTAGCATACAAGCATTGGAGGGTGCACTATGCTTGAGTAGGACAGAGGTCCAGTGTGTGCTACTATTTTGGCAGCTAGTCTCAAGGGCCTGCCAACATGCATGAAAGCATGGTGCCTTGAGGATTGGACATTGGACGTATGGAAGTCCTTGGTCTATGATGTGAGCTATTCGAAAAGTATTGATTGGGGTATGATGAGAGGTGTTGGCACGTCAGCTTAGTGTTGGCTCTTGGCCACACATGCTACCTTGGCTTGTGAATGTCTGGGTGAGCATCGGTGTTGGGATTTTCCTTGCCATAGTGAGAACCTATGGACAGTGTGAGCGCCTTGGCTAGATATCCTTGATGCATGGTTGCACTCATATATGCTTGAGAGCATGACTCAGTGAGAGTTGTTCAAGAGACGGAAGTGTGTAGAGGCAAACAGTCGCGCGAAAAATGTGCCCATTGTTATTCGAATGGTTAGAAGGCTGACCTTGGCTCAAAGGAGTCAAGGTGTCGCACGGACATTTCCACTATCAAAATGTCAGCCCGTGATAATTGGAATTAGAGCCAGGTTCATCTCAAGTGAGGGATGAAACTGGTTGGCCCATCCTATAGGGCATTTAGGCGTGCAGAAGGACCATAAAGGTCTGGATGCTTGGACATATGTCGTTGAGCCTTTCAGTCACCTAGAGAGGATCAGTAGGCTGAGATGGGATAAGACTTGGTTGCTCTTCTTCGTGGGAATACTGGACATTCTAGCGAGGGGGCAAGTTATGGTTGCTTCGAATCAAAGCTCGGTGATGCTAGAAAGACAACAAACACATGCAATTGTGGAGAGGTGCTACAAAAGAGTTGGAACTCATTGACACGAGACAAGGTTTGATCGAGAGGTCAAGGTTGTATGCTTGGTTCACTAGTTCAGGTTCGCCTGAGTGACAATGTAAGTCACACGGAGCGTTGTTGTTGAAAAGGGAACTTGTATGCAAGAGTGTGGGAGCATAATATTGGCCGTCAGACGCTTGTTAGTCTCGACAGTGATCGAAAGTGGACAACTTTGAGGAATCAAATTAAGATGAGCATGGAATGCTTCAGTTGCTACTTGTGTGCGAAAGGGCATCACATGGAGACCAAGGTGGCAGTGGCCGCGATTGTCAGAGGATAGTCGTACTTGGAAGTGTTTGCATGTCATCTTGTTCTGACCCGGAGGGGAAGCGCTGAGACAATGGAGTGGGACGTGTTGGCTCACAGGGATGTTAGCTGGTGTGAGCAACACTAAGGTATTGTAGGAGATGCTAAGTTGTGGAATATATGCATCAAAGGCCAGCGGGGCCGAGTAGACCGCGTGTAGTGGTCATAATAGTACTAGAGTTTCTTGAGTGCTGTAGGGCTGCGTCGAGGAAACTTAGTATTGGAAGAATGCTTAAGGAGTCCTAGATGGTGCTTGAGTTTAAATGTGGGCCAAAAGGCCTTGCTATTGGGACTTAGTGACCATAGAAGCCTAGAGAAGTTGCCCGAAGGGGCGATATGCTAGTATAGAGCAGATGGATAGCTATGTGGACAGTGCACGCATAAGGGAATCGACAGTGGTGCTACAAGAAGTAGTTGAGTCGAGAGTCACATCCTGCGGGGTGCACTTCTAGAGTTGTTTTGTGCATGAAGAGTTGGGGTGGTTAGACGTCCTTGCGTGTAGGCAAGTTGTCGAGGAAGCCAACAGTTGAAGTGGGGGAGAGACCTTCACGGTTCAAACATCCAAATAGTAGCCCAATGTTCCATTACAAAAGCATCGAGATGAGTTATCATGGAGATCGTTAGTTGTTTAGAATGTAAAGTCAAGGAGACTCAGAGACAAAGACTGAGCCAGTTACCTAGGGTGAAAGTCGTCAGGACTCAGGTACTAAGGTAACATCAGTGCAATGTTTGCCTAAGGTGACAATCAGCAGGACTCAGGTACTAAGGCAGCGTAGAGATGTCAAGGGGCGAAGAGTCAGAATGACTGAGGCATTAGTTCAACATCATCTTCAAAAGTGATAAATGGAACGAGGAACCGCATGTGAGAAAGCGGTTAGCTTGCGAGCTATACCTTGAGAGGTACACCTCGAGAAGAGAAGTTATTCCCAAGTTGAATTGGGGGAGCCCACTATATCATATGCCGAAGGGAGATAGCGGATTTGGACAAATTCAAACCTCAAGGGTGAGGTAAAGTGCAGTCAAGTTGGTCAAGATTCAACAGGCCGTCTAGAGTTAGGCAAGGTTGATTTGGAGGCAGAACTTGAGGCACGATGCTGAGAGTCAGCATGAGTACCAGCCAGAAGGCAGTGCAGTGGTTTCAAATGATGTCAGATCATTAACCACATTGTAGAAGCTCAGGGTAGAAGCTATGCTTATGGTCAGGAGTGGCCATTTTGCATTAAGCCATGGGTATGCAGTAAGGCCGGAGGGCCAAAAGTCTGAGAGACTACTTTGTGAAGTCTGTGTGAAAGGGTGCACTAGATACTGCATAAAGGCTACATTTGACATGAGTGCCACGTTGAAGAGAGACACGCCTTCACCGGAAGGATGTTTGGTAGGTGTTGTTGGGAACGCTTGGTTTGCGAACCTCACCCCGAGGGGTGCACCTTAATTTCCTCCTTGTCAATAAGAGTAGGCATTGGAAAATTGGCGGGAAAGCAACAATAAAATGATGTGTTGGCTTTGGGGTCAGTGTTGCAAGGGCTGCTTGGTTGACTAGAGGGACGTAGTGATGGACTCAAAAGAGTTCATGTGTGCAAGGAGTATTCGAGTGCAGCGACACTACTTCATGGGAGGTTTCTGAATAGCGACAGTGGCATGAGGTCTTGGATCGAGTCCAAGAGTGGATGCGGGAGATCATCACCAAGTCAATGATTCTATAGTGGTAGAGGGACTAGTGCAGACTCAAGATTCGGAAGAAGCATGGAGTGAGCTTAGGAGTCGTGGCAGGAAAAAGATTGGCCAGCGGTCTGTCAATGAGGGCATCAAAAATTGAAGTGGGGGAGAGTGTAACATGCCGGCCTTGAGGGCATGTTACAAGCTAGGATGGTGCTCGGTCAGATGCGCACGCGAGGGTGCAGGCTGGTGAGCATGCTGATGCCTAGTTTGTACGACAGTGGTGTTTTCGTAAATATCTTCAATATTGCTCAGAAATGGACGGGACTTGGTAGGTTCCATATTGAAGGGTCAATGAACGCTATGGTGCAATCGGATTTGGGAGATTTGGAGAATTGGTGAGCTGAGAGTCAAATATGTCTCCCAAGAAAAAATCATATATGTTCCTGGTAGAAGGCTAAAAGCTCAGAAGGCTCTTGGTAGGGGGAGCACCTGGTGTCAGCTCTCCACCACCCCCTGGTGCAGGTGCGTCAAGTGAGCTACTACTAGTTGGGAGGACTAGTAGGATGGGCATATGAGGACCACGAGGGGACTCATATGTCTCCATGAGTAGGAGCACTCATGGACATTACCGGGCCGCCCCGGTAGTGCGTCGAAGTGTGCTGCCAGAGGTTTAGGGGTACGGTTCCCTTGGCTTGCCGGGATACCGCTTGCATGGAACATGGCCCGAACCTTCGAGAGATATCGTAGTGCGCCATGGCCACGAGTCTCGACACGAGATGGCACGGGAAGTCATTCATGGGACTTGTTAGCATACAAGCATTGGAGGGTGCCCTATGCTTGAGTAGGACAGAGGTCCAGTGAGTGCTGCTAGTCTGGCAGCTAGTCTCAAGGGCCTGCCAACATGCGTGACGACATGGTGCTTTGAGGATTGGACTATGGACGTATGGAAGTCCTTGGTCTGTGACGTGAGCTATTCAGAAAGTATCGAATGGGGCATGATGAGAGGTGTTGGCATGTCAGCTTGGTGTTGGCTCTTGGCCACACATGCTACCTTGGCTTGCGAATGTCTGGGTGAGCATTGGTGTTGGAATTTGCCTTGTCATAGTGAGAACCTATGGATAGTGTGAGCGCCTTGGCTAGATGGCCTAGATGCATGGTTGCACTCATAGATGCTTGAGAGCATGACTCAGTGAGAGTTGTTCGAGAGATAGAAGTGAGCAGAGGCACACAGTCGCGTGAAAAATGTGCCCATTATTATTCGAATGGTTGGAAGGCTGACCTTGGCTCAGAGGAGTCAAGGTGCTGCACGAGCATTTCCGCTGTCAAAATGTCAGTCCGTGACATGCAGGGGCGCGCTGGGCTGGCAACAACGCAGGGGCTGTGCACGGCTGGGTATAGGCTCGGGCTTCGGGGCACGGAACCCGAGGCTCTGGCCTTACATAATTTTTGCATATAATTTAATGCAGAAACTTAAATTACAAAAAATTCCTATGCCGCAAAATGACTTACATTTTTCATCTAGAAATTTAAGAACAATTCCTAAACCCAAAACACCATATAATTAACGACCCTTAAGAATAAACTATAATCATACATACATCCATTCATTCACATATATTACAATAATATAAGAATGCATATTATGCCCACACAGTAAATAATGTATGCAGAGATTAATGATCGTTCTGGTACTAATTGTTAGGAACGAGTTTCCTAATACGCAGCGGAATGGTGGTGGGTTGGCCCAGTGTACAACAAATTTTTTGTAATATATTTAAACTACCTTTAAATATGCAGATCTATTAATATACATACATTAATCATAAGCAAGTAAATAGAAAACATACCTCTTGATGCCTATAAAATGTCTTTGCTATCTTTTCGTAATTTGAACGAACTTCCTATCCAAACTGCTCCCAGGTACTCACACCAAGATTTTCCACAACGTTCTCTACATCTCAAGAAGTGTGTGGGCACTTAGAGAATAAATGATGGTTAATTTCTGATTCTACTTGATGTACTAAACACATGAGATCAAGAGAATAGACCTGAAATTAGTTCTGTATCTTTTTCAGGGAGAGATAGAAAAGTATTGTTCTTTTTCACAGAGCGAATAATTGTCTCTTTTTGAGTATCTTGATTATTTTCTGATCAGTCTTATTTAAAAAGAAAATATTCAAATTTAAAAAATATATATATTTCACCAATTTATAATTTATCTTTTAATTAATTAATTATCTTATTAATGAAAATAACCAAAACTGATTTTTGAATTTTCCATTAATTAATTAATTAAATAAAATTGAAAAATCTATCCCATGAAAATTATGCAGTACACGCCTCACACAGCCCATGGACTATGTGTAGTCGTGTACCACCTTATATTTTAGGGATATTTGATTTTTCTATTTTTATTTAATTATTTATTCAAACTACTTTGTCAGATAAAAATCTAACAACCTGATAATTAATTCAAATTTGAATTAAATATGTTTTTAACTAATTATCAAATATAATTAATTATTTTAATAAATATCAATCTTTTAAATTCAAATCCAATTTGAACTTATCAGATTATTATCTCCCACTCAAATAAAGATATTTGATTAATTCTACCAATTAATTAAAACCAATAATAATTTCGAAATTAAATAATTAATTTAATATAATTTCGAAAATTATAATTAATTAATTATTTAATATAATTTCGAAATTAATTTTATTATTTAATATAATTTCAAAAATTATATATTAATTAATTTTGTTAATTACAACTAATTTGTAATTAATTAATTAATCACTATTATCACATAATTGCATATTTGGCCTGAAGAACAAATTTCTTCTTAAATATGTCTTTCAACCGTTTTTTCCTTTATATCAACTCTTGCCTTGAATAATGTTCATAGAGCTGCTGTGGGGACCTATAATTTCAAGCTCCAATAAATTTGAGATTATTAATTAAACTCTTTAATTAAATAATCTTAATTTATTAATCTCATGATTACTAAACTATAAATATGAGACTGCACTCTTGTAATTATAGACTTTTTATTTACTGAGTACTTTATAATGATAAAGCGTTCATTGATATAATCATTCCATACAAATTAACCCTCTAATAATGGTTCATGATTAATCGGGAATAAAATTACTGTTTTACCTTTTTAATTATATCTTATTTCCTTAAGTACCATTGACTTTACTAGTGAAAGTTAATTCATAACTAAATTATGAATTTGAGCTCAATAACATTTTCAATCCCAAAAGTCAACCCTTAAGAGAACCATTATTCAATCTCTCACGAGAAGGTATTGATTCCATATCTGTATACTATGTCCCCAGTCATTTACATTAATGAGTTCCCAAAATAAAAGTTTATAGCCTGATCATTCTGACAGACCCTAACGAGTGAATCAAAGAACTCATATAACATAAACAAGAGTTCATAGTAACTTCAGGATTAAAATCTATTTGTATATGATCATCAGTTGATATATTTAATAAATACTTCAAAACGATATTTAACTAAGTATTAATAAACATATCTGGTCCAGTTCTATATATTCTCTAATATATAAAGTACCTCCACTAAAATGTCCTACTACACTAGTAACCCAAATCTATATCAAATGTATTCATAATAGTAGTGGACTGTACTTGCAGTAATTAATCTAAAGATTCCATAACTTTATTTTACCGCGAACTATTCAAGTTCATTTATCTCAAACACAATCCTTCCATACCAATATGTGTTTGAGATCACATATATGAACTTAGGAATTTTTCTGATATTTACATAATATTGTCACAGAATAATATAGTCCATAAAATATATGCATAATAAATTCAATTTATTTATTTCTTAAAACAATGTCTACTACATATGCTTTCAGGGCACAACTCCCAACAATAGATTACTCTACGTCTTGGATGGGCCCTCTCATCCAACACCCAACCACTGGGGAATTGCCCGCGGATAGGGCTACCGCCACGAAACTTCAGTACCAGGCTCCCAAATACGTCATGATGGTTGGCAGACTCTATTGCAGGGGTTTGTCCATGCCTTATCTTCGATGCGTATCCGGGACAAAAATGAGTGCAATCATGCATGAAGTGCACAAAGGTTTCTGTGGGGATCACACAACCAGACTCAGCTTGTCTAAGAAAATGCTAAGGCAAGGATAATTCTGGCCAACGATGAAGAAGGATTGTGTTGATTACGTCCGCAAATGTGAACAATGCCAAAGTTATGCGAAGATCTCGCGAGCCCCTCCAACGGAAATAACCCTGATGACTAGTCCCTGGCCTTTCGCAGTGTGGGGAATCGATTTAGTAGGATCACTCCTGACGGGGAAGGGTGGAGTAAAATACACCATTGTAGCTGTTGACTATTACACCAAATGGGTCGAAGTGGAACCAATAAGCACCATCACCTCCAAAAAGGCTCTGGACTTCGTCATTAACAACATTGTGTGCCGATACGGCCTCCCTCACAAAATTGTGTTCGACAACGGGAAGCAATTTATAGAGTCCAAGGACTTTACATAGCTAGTTAGATAGTAGTAGTAATATTAGTAGTAGCTAGTAGTAGTTATAGTATGTTTATGACTGTGGATTTTGGTTCAAGTCGGGATTTAGTTGAACACTCGTAGTAACACTTATAGATTTTATAAGTTTAACCTATAGATTAAGAATATTAATTATAACATAAGGTTTGATTAATATAGCTGATTATGAAGATGATATTTATTATACTATAAGGTTTAGATAGAACTAATAAGATCATGACACTTGTCATGTGCATGTTTATTGAAGAATTAAGTATTTTTGAGGAATAACCCCAGAATCTGCCAGTACCTTTAAAATCGTTAAATGACTCAGTCAAACATGTTTACTTAAATCAAATTAGGTTGAAAAAGTGCAATTACGTGTATAATATTTCAGCGTATGCTGATATATCGCAGCTCTAGGGGTGATACATCGCCACACGGGGAATACGAAAAACATGTAATAACTTCGTATGAACGCTTCGACGACCTCGAGAAGATAGGCCTAGGCGATATATCGCCTACTATGGGTGATATATCGGCTCTATGGCAATATTTTCAAACATTTTTGAAACCGAGCTCATTTTAATCCTCAACCTCTTAGCAAGCCTCTGAATCTTTTGACCGAGTCTTAAGCCTCTGCTGAACGAATATTCAAATGTTTTTCAATTAAATATTAATTATTTTTATTCAAGCTAAAAGAAGATCTTTTCATTCTTGAACTCTATAAATAGGACCTAGTACCCAGCCATTTATTTCATTCTTCAAGCTGAGTTCAAAGCCTTCAAGCTGCTAGGTTTACTTTAGAGTGTTAAACACTTGGGTTGGGGTTATAAGCTTTATCATCTTAAGCTTATTAAACACTTGGGAAGTAAGGTTAATAATGTGTTTTCGATATTGAGGTGTAGTTTGGTTATAGAGCATTTAAAGGTATTCCTATTCCTAGTTCATTTCTGTATGTTTCATTAGTTTCTTATAGTTTTCTCTACTAAAATCCTAACTCAATATTTTCCATTCTTGGTCAGGCATTTAAGTTCTTTGAACTTGAGGTTTCTTTTCAGTAAGCTCTTCTTCTCGGTGGTTTTAGTTCATTTCTTTTCATCTCTTTCTTTTAGAATACTCACATTCTTATTATTGGTTTTAGGAGTGTTCCAAAATCCCATCCTTGTTCTCACTTCCCGGTATTGGTAAGGAAAATAGGATAGTTTCTATATGCTTATGTGTATGTTTATGTATAATATGCTTATGCTATAGTACGTTATGTTATGTTTTATCTAGGGCTCATAGTTGCTTAGTGCCCTAGTGTTTATCATTTTTATGTTTATAGTTATGATTTACCCTACCTCAGATATTAGATAGGGGATGTAGATGGTTTATCACATGTCTTAATGGCCATTAATAGTGTAGTCCTATATGGTATACGTCTTTATAGTCATATGTTATATGTTTATGTTTATATGCTTTTAGTAGATTTTCCTTGCTGGGCATTAGGCTCATTCCTTTACTTTATATGTGCAGGAAAATAGTATGGCGGCGGAAAGATTCTTGGTGGCTTGGGATTGTGTATTGAGGAAGAATGGATTCGATGGACTGCGTGAATGATTCGAGGATGACGTTGTTTTTAGTCATTTTAATTATGTTTTCTATGTATTTTTCGCACCTGATTTTGTAATGAATTTATTTAAGATTTAAATCATGTTTTATTTTTAAAACTGTTATCCAAAAAATTAGCATTGATGACGTGGCAAGTGATCCCTGGACACGTGGCTGACACCTGGAAAAGCTCTGCTAGAGTATCGACCAGAAGACGCATTAGAAGCAGTAAGCAGCCCAGTCTTACCTGCGACCAGTCTGGTGGATGGTTCCGCATACAAAGCAACATTAATGAGAAGATCTTTGTAAATCCCGAATTTAACTCACACAATCTCCTGAGTATCCGATTATTCAGGAAAGAATATCTGTAACAATCTTTTGTAATCCCCCTTGAGCCTATAAATAGCAAAAGATAGCTCAAGGAAGGGACTTTTTTTTGGCTTCTGAATCATTTGAGACTAAAGTAATTCTCCTAGTGATATTGTATTGTTCTTGAGAGGTTAGTGAAACTCATTGAACCCTTGTTCTTTGATCACTCCTTTGGTTCTCATATCAATAACAATCTAAGTGGACGTAGGTTATTACCAGATCCTGGGGCCGAACTCTATAAAAAATATCGTGTTGTTATTATTTTTCGTCATTACGTTCTTCTCTACATAATCATTCATATCAAGCATATTCTGACTCCGTGTCAGTTGGCCAAATCCTGGGTCAACAAAAACAATAGGATCCCATACCATACTCTGAATTTTATGTATTTCGACATTTCCTTTATAGTATTTAATAAAGTTATGAATGTTTCATATATATGTTTTCTTAAGAATAGTGTCTATGTATAAGCATTTTTAATGGTCCAAAGTCTAGAATTAGTTGGGTCATTACACAATTTGATAGCGTCCACTTCACCGACTTCTGTAAAAGACATGGCATCATCAAAAGCTTCTCCGCAATTGCAAGGCCCCAAGCAAACGGGCAAACATAGGCCGTGAACAAGATTCTGAAGGGAACACTAAAGAAAAAACTCCAAGCCTGCAAGAGCAAGTGGTTGGAAGAGTTTCCCCGCATACTGTAGGCCTATTGGACCAAAGAAAGAATGTCGACCAGAAATAATCCCTATTCAATGGTATACAGATGTGAAGCGGTCATCCCAGTAGAAATGGCAGTCTCGTCTCATAGACGAGACACATACGTTCCTGTCCAGAACTACGCCTTACTCCAAGAATCCCTAGATCTCATCGAAGAGATCCGGCAGGAATCACAAGTGCAGTTGAAGATGTATCAGGGTAAAATTGCTAGGCAGTTTGACTCTAAAGTTAAAAGCCGAAGTTTCGAAACCGGCAATCTACTCCTTAGAAGAGTCTTCCTTGCAACTCAAGATCTAGGAGTGGGGGCTCTGGGACTAAACTGGGAAGGAACCTATGAAATCTAAAATGAAATATGTCTGGCAACGTATCGCTTAAGGCGACTAGACGGAATGGAGGTCGCAAGGGCCTGGAACGCAGAACACCTTCGCCGGTACTATTAGTAGTCGAGAGGATCTAATTATGTTTCTTTCTAACATTTTTTATTTCTAGTAATGTACGCCCCAGGGTGATTTATTTTTAATGGAAATGGCGTATACAAAACACTGTAAGAAATGTTGTAAGGTAACAAAAAGTTTGCGTCCGTCTTCAATTTTTACACAAACAAGTGACCTAGGACTACACACTTTGGTCACTTAGGGGGTAAGGATGCAAAGCTTGGGGCTTAGTCCGGATCCGGATTCGTATAGACTGGGGGTTCAAAACCTAATAGGATACAAGGTAAAAGCCCAGTCCTACCTGGACCCACATCGTCCGAGGGGTTCAAAACCTAACTCCCAACAAAAAGGATGCAAGGCTAAAAATCCAACCCTACCCAGACCCACATCGTCTAGGGGGTTCAAAACCTAACTCCCAACAAAAAGGATGCAAGGCTAAAAGCCTAGTCCTACCCGGACCCACATCGTCCGGGGGGTTCAAAACCTAACTCCCAACAAAAAGGATGCAAGGCTAAAAGCCCAGTCCTAACCCAGACCCACATCGTCCGAGGGGTTCAAAACCTAAAAGGATGCAAAGCTCAAAGCCCAGTCCTAACCCAGACCCACATCACCCGGAGGGTTCAAAACCTAGAAGGACTGCTCAAAGTCCAATCCTGACTCGGACCGGTATGGTCCAGGGGTTCGAAACCCAACTCCTAAAAATTGGTCCAGAGCTAACGTGGTCCCGGATAACCAAATCCATATTAATGTTTTCCTTAGAATGACCTAGAACCATTGAAACATGAATGTTTAAATTGGTTAAAGTTAGTCTTATAAACGGTCCAGGCCGTTGGAACCTGAACCTCAGGTTCGAAATAAGATAATAAACTAATCTCTGATGGTCCAGACCATTGGAACTTGAACACTAGAGTTACAACAAATAAATCAGATGACAGTTATTGACTCTTTAACGGTCCAGGTCGTTGGAACCTGAACCTCGAGTTCAAAACGAGTTAATTAATTAAGTCATATCTAAAAAATCCGTAACAATCCAGGCCGTTGGAACTTGAACCATAAAGTTGAGATAAATCAGTTAAGTTATATTGATAAAGTCCAAAATGGTCCAGGCCATCAAGACCCGAACGTGGGTCTCAAGACAGGTTAAATTCCTTCTACCCTAGTGGTCCCAGCCATTGGAACCAGGACCCAATATTCAACTTGGATTCATGTAGAGTGATAAAACACTTAGTGAATTTAGAAGAAAAAATGAACAAATATAAAGTGGAAACCATTATGTAGAGAAAAATCAATATATAAATATGGATGATAAAAATTGTCTTGGACGCATTCGCGTCCATAAATATAATGCAACTACAAAAATAGAAAGGAAGCCCTCATAAAAATACAAAGGTCCAGACCTAGGCTTCGTTCTGATCCAGGACATCCGGAGCATTCTCACCCTGTTCATCCCCAGCTAGGAACACCACATCAACTTTCTCCTTGGCTTTGAATTCAACTCTCTTTGCAGCTAGATCCAGATAGAGGAGGAGATTCATGTTCTTGTCTTGGAGCCAAGTCATGTAAATAGCCTCATCAAAAGTGGCTGCCAACATCTCGTCAGCCTGCTCCTTCTCTTAGCGAGCCTCCTCGCTTCGTTTCATCTCCAACTAAACCTTGCTCTCCAAAGCTTGGTTCCATGACTCAAGTTTTACCACCTTCTCCCGCTCCTGGAAAAGTTGGACCTCAACCGCCTCCAAAAGGGCTTTGATCGAAGCCTCTGAGCCACAAACACGACGTAGCTCTGCCTTCAGGTTGTCCACCGACTTCTTATGTTCGGCGTCCTTCCTAGACAAAGCTTCCTCGTGCTGAGCCTGAACCCGATCAGCCTCATTGACAAGGGCCTCCCTAGCAGCTTCCCGTTGATTAATGGCCCCCTCCAGCTCTATTTGGGTCGTCTCCAGCTTCATACCCATCTCGACCACCAAATCCGCGTTCCTATGGGCCAATAAGGCATCCTGGAATAAACCAAAGTTAAAAAATTTACAAGGAATGATGGTGGTAATATAAAAGATTAGACGGGCATGTGGCTTACTGCGGTGGCCTGAGGATGAATGACTTGGGAGATGAAAAGGGCATCCAGGCTGGCCAAGGTGGCATATCGCTTAAGCTGAAGGGTGGACATGGTAGCCCCCATCTGGGCCAGAAAATTCGTAGTAAGCAGAGTCGAATCCTGCCCTAACTTAGGCCGGAACCCGATCTTGGCTACAAGTCACTCCATGATCTGTTGGGGAGCATTGAAGGCCTTCGGAAGAATGGCAAACTCCACCTTCCGCCGGATGATCAGGGCCTGGGCCACCTCATCCTATTAGTCCTGTCCGTCGTCCCAATCCCGGGACACCATTTCCATCCTTTCCTCTTGGAGGACCAGGTCCCCTTCCTCGAGAAAGACTGGGTTGACAGGAAGCCTTGGAGCCTCTGGGACCTCCTGCGTAACAACGAGGCTTTCCCCAGAGGAATGCTCCTCAGCCAGGGATGGATCTTTGGTCCTGGACCTCTTAGACCGCTTCGAGGGCTCTGGAGCGACCGAGTCCGCTTTCCTCTTATCCATCCCTCCTTTTTTAGAAGGCTCGTGCTCCAAGTTAATGACCTGGAGAGGAGCAGGTTGGGGAACTTACAGCTGGAGCCCTCTTAGAAGCTTCCTGCACTGGCTCTGAATCCACGAGGATCAGCTCCATAATTTTCTTTTTGGCTGGGTCCTTGGAGACCCTCTTCGTCGAAGCTTTGGCTACGGCTACCCTGACAGTTGAGAAAACTTATACAGAATCTTGTTTATCATGTAGATCTTATATTAAACAAATTAATATGAGACAACCTAGAACATGCTTCTAAAACTTAATTCAAATAGAAATAATGATAAGAACACTTACATTATACGCAGCGGAATGATAGAGTCCTTCCTTCAGTTTCTCTAACCTTTGTATCCTTTATATCGCAGAGTATTACCAAGAAACTGAACCGTTCTTCAATTTTTTCACCACCTTCCAAAGTATCCTTAGATCACCTAGACTAGGGTGGGAAATTCTCAACACATGTAATAGATACAGAGAGAAGAAGAGAAACAAATAATGAGGCTTAGAAAATGACTTATGTTTGTAGAGAGAATCTAAAACCTACTAGTTCTTTTGATATTCTCAGAAACTTGTGTCTGCCATCTCTCACTTAGCACTTATTTTATAGACTCAATTAGGCCATTTAATTTAATTAAAAAATCAATAAAATAATAGATAATATCAACCTTAGGTCGAAATTATCATGGGCTTTAGGCCTGTGAAATTTCCCATTTAATTATAAGCTCGTTGGACTTAAAATCAATGCCTGTATTATTTTCTATTAATTAATTAATTAAATAATTATTCAAATCCTTTATAAAATTAATCATTTATAATTTGAACCTTGATTTAAACTTATTTATTAATTTAGATACCAATTTATCTTAATTAATAAATATGTCCTAATTTATCTTTTCTTCTCTAAATTACATAACTCTTTGAAACTATCCAAAATTGACCTGGTCAACTTTGATAATTGTACGCCCTAATTATCCACGGGCTATTAGCAGGCTGAGAAATGGCATAATTATATATTAGCCACGTGGATGCCATGTACCCGAAGCTGCTGTTACCAGGTCCCACCTTTTTAGCTCGAGGTAACCAAAGGCTTACTAAGGAGTCAGGTCAGAAGTACGGACACCGCGGGCTAAGAAGACATCCAGCTCGAGGTACGAGCTTGAATTGGTAACTGTGACCCCTTATAAAGTCAACCATGCAATGTAAACGTGCATATATCAGACATCACGTGTCCGATATATCCCTGAATTCTCGGACACACAACATAAACGTGCGTGTTCAGGCACCCACGACTGGGATGGGTCGTGCAGCCCATTATCCCCCTTACCTATTGATTAGACCACACTTCATTTGTCAGGTTTTAGGAATTAATCATGAATGTCACAGAAGTGACATGATGGGTAAGGAGGTCACGGGATGGCTCCCCTTGCCAACCCCCAGGTGCCCTCTCCTATAAATATGGAGACCCTAGGAGTTGCAAATGGTTGGATTCTATTGTGTAAAGAAACACCATGTAAAGAATACCAGAAAGGTACCAATAATATTGGCTGGTGGAGTAGAAGGATTTTAACCTTCGAACCACCTAAAAAGATATTCGTGTCACCATTTTATTTTAAGAGCATTCGTCTGTTACGGTTCATTACTTAGAACTAATCCCACTCTCTTATTCTATTAATTATCTGTTGGCAAAGAACTGCGTCAACAGTTTGGTGCTTTCATTGAGAGCTTGTTAGATTGGTGCTATCGCAAATACCCAACAATGGTGGTCACTCTCTCAAGACATGGTAACGAGGCGGACCAACGTGATGGGTAGGAGGCCCATCATGCCACCATCTCTGATGATCAGAACCCTGAGGTTCAACAGCGGCCGGGCAAGCAGCCAATAGGCCAAGATGACACTGGAAGTTCGGCTCCCCGGCCACCTAATTCGAACCCAGATTTCTACACGGCGGCAGAAATGGAGAATGCACAGCTGAGGAGTCAGTTGACGAAGGCTAACCAGCAGATTCAAGAGGTTTTGGCCCGACTACCCCCTCTTACAACCGACGCTAACGTCGGAAAGAGGCAAGGCGAGACTCATAAGTCCCGCCGGGGTAATTGGTCCAGGCCTAGCCAGTCGGCCAGACCCCCGACGTCCAACTCTACTCCCACATCGCACCACCGGGAGACCACCTTTGAAGAACTACCTAGGGCCGAGCAACAGTACAGCCAATCAGTCCGAACTTCAACTCCCAGCTCACTTCCACCCTCGAGTGCGCCCAGGAGGACTTGAGAGAATTCGCGAAGGAGATCCGGGGAGGGCTCACAGCGATAGCCCGTCTCGGCCAGCCGTCCTGCACCCCGCTCAGACCGCCGAGCGCAGGATCCGGAGGTTGGTAGAGCTGAGTGGCTCCGACCTAACCTAATCCGCCCTGACGGGACCAGGATTGCATCTCCGGTTAGGCATCCTCCTTCACTAATAAGATATCCGTCTCCTCCTCAGCCAGTCCGAGATATTCCAGCTCATGGGAGCAGTAGGAGGAACCCACCTTCCGCAGGGCCTTCCCATCGTAGCAGGGTGCCCAGAGAAGTCCTGAATCCTCATCCCTAGAGGCGGGCTCCAAGCTTCTTAAATGGGAGCTATTGGACTAGAAGCCGTCAAAGTGACCTTTCTGGCGGAGATCTGCGCCAACGCTTGAGCTTGGCGTAGAGTCCTCAAGCCGCCCCGAGGAACGACCTCCGAGATCGTCTAAACTCTCAAAGAGGAGACCCGGTGGGAAACGGAAGCTGTGCTCGCCAAAGGGAAGACCTGTTCGAGGTACGCGACAGCGAGAATGTCCCATATAACCTATCTCAAGACAGGAGGGACAATAACCCGCCAAATGTGTACAATGGATTCGGAGCTGTTGAACAGCCCCAGAATAACCAAGGAAATTAGGAAAAAACCCTTGAGTGCCTGGCTCAGATGGAGGAGCTGATGAGGAAGCTCCTATTAGAAAAAGAAAAAGATGAATATGATTCAGGGGACAAACTTGAGCTCTTCACCCCCAGCATAGCAGCGACGACGTATCCACCTGGATTCCGTATGTCGCACTTGTCCAAATTCAATAGAGACGGGGATCCGTCAGATCATCTTGGTATGTTCAATAACTTGATGATGGCCCACAACATTGGCCCCGAGCTGAGATGTTTAATATTTCCCTCCACCTTGACTGGGCTGGCCAGACAGTGGTTCAAACAAAGTAAAAAACAGTCAATCAACTCGTGGAAAACTTTCTCTACTAACTTCAAGAGAGCATTTCGAGCTTCCCAGGCTGCCCGCGTCAAGGCCAACACCCTGGCAAATGTAAGGCAGCAACCCGACGAGCCTCTGAAGGCTTACCTGAGCAGATTCGTGAACGTCGCTGCTCGGGCCAGAGACGCAGATGACAGCTCCAAGCTCATGGCTTTGAGAACGGGAATCCTCGTCGGGGGGGGGGGGGGGACTCTGGAATGAGATACAAAGGAAGGGAGTCAGCACCGTAAATGAATTCCTAAATAGGGCCCAGGGATGGATCAACCTGGAGGAGGCGCAAGCCTCAGCCGCAGGAACCTGCCAGATCCCTAAACAGCCCGCTGGAGTGGGAACGGAGGTCGTGACAATGACCCAGACTGTTACGCAGAATAACCAGTTTGGTGGAGGCAAGAGAAATGGGAGCAGCGAGGGCAACCAGCACGGCCCAAAGAAGAACAAATCCGTAGAAAAATTTAAGCCGGTCTACACGACTTATACGGAGCTCACCCACTCTAGGGAGAACATCTTCCTAGCAAATTCTACTTGCCTCCCCTGGAAGAAGCCGGAGCCGTTAAAGCACTAGAAGGGAAAGCGAGACCCTTCCAGGTTCTGTCGGTTCCACAACGACATTGGCCACAATACTGATGACTGCAGGCACCTGAAGGATGAGATCGAAACTCTCATCAGAGTCGGACCTTTGGCTCAGTATGCTCGGAATAGAGTTCCCGCAGGCCATCCAGCTCCAGAAGTCCCGGTCAGTCAGCCCGGGTCTCGGGTAGATCAGGACGTCCCTCCTCCCGTAATAGGAGGAGAGATCTCCACGATCTATGGAGGTCCTCATTTGGCTGGCACGAGCAGAGGTGCCCAAAAGAGATACGTTAATGAACTTAAAGCTCATAACGGAGTGGAGTTTGTCCCCAAGCAGCATCTACCAAAGCAGCAGCGATTGGAGAGGCAACCAATTATAGTTACTGAAGAAGATGCCAGCCACGTCCAGTTCCCTCATAACAACCCTCTGGTCGTAGCAGTGCGGCTCGCTAATTTGAGAGTTAGGAGAGTGCTGGTCGATAATGGGAGCTCGGTAAACCTACTGTTCCGGTCCGCGCTGGAGAAGATGGGTTTTTCTGTCACTGAACTGAAAGCAACCTCCATGTTGCTTTATGGATTCTCTGGATAAGGATCAGCGGCAATAGGAACGATCGAGCTGGTGATCACCTTGGGAGAAGGACCTCGGACAGTCTCGAAACTCCTCGAGTTTGTGATCATCGATTGTCCCGCCGCATACAATGCCATTTTGGGTCGACCTACACATATAGCATTTGAAGCTGTTACCTCCATCCGCCACCTTGCGCTGAAATTCCCCTCTTCCACAGGGATATGCACGGTCCGTGGCGATCAACTTGCTGCCAGGGAATGCTACAACATTTCCATGAAGGGAAAAGTAAAACCCGGGCAGTTAACGATGACCGTCTAGAGTGGAAACGAGGAATCTCAGGAATCTTTGCCTAATCATGGGATTGAAAAACCTCAGAGTGCCGGAGGGGAAGATATCGTCTTAAGTGATGATACGACCCCAGAATAGGCGAGGATAAGTTCGAGCTCCAAGCTATTGAAGAGCTCGAGGAGGTAAATATCAATCCACAGAATCCTTCAATGATGGTTAAGCTCGGAAAAAACCTCTGTGACGAAAGGAAGGCGGAGCTGATCAAGTTCCTACAGGAGAACCTGGACGTGTTCACATGGTCTCATGAGGACATGGTGGGAATCAGCCCGAGTATCATCATGCACGCCCTCCATTTGGATAAGAGCGTGCCAGCAAAATCCCAGAAGCAGAGGCGCCTAGGAACAACCCGAGCTGAAGCCCTAGAATAGGAAGTAGGCCGGCTCAAAAAGTGCGGCTTTATCCGCGAAGCTAAGTTCCCGGTCTGGGTCGCTAATCCTGTGTTGGTCCCAAAGCCCAACGGGAAATGGCGGACCTGCATCGACTTCTCCGATCTAAACAAATCTTGCCCCAAAGACTGTTTTCCCTTGCCAAGGATCAACCAATTGGTAGACGCCACGGCGGAGCACGAGCTCATGTCCTTTATGGACGCATACTCGGGCTATAATTAGATCGCCATGAACCCAGCGGATCAGGAGCACACTAGCTTTATGACTCCAACTAACGTCTATTGTTACAAGGTCATGCCGTTTGGGTTGAAGAACGCCGGGGCTACATACCAGAGATTCGTGAACAAGATGTTTGCCAACCAGATCAGGAAGAACATGGAAGTGTACATCGACGAGATGCTGGTCAAGTCGAAGGCTACCGATAACCATGTTTCCAACCTGGGAGAATGCTTCAAGAAACTGAGAGAATACGGCATGAGGCTTAACCCGCAGAAGTTCACCTTCGGGGTCGCATCTGGAAAATTCCACGGTTTCATTGTTAACACCAGAGGAATCGAGGCGAACCCCGATAAGATCAGGTCGTTGCTCGAGCTGCCCTCACCTCGGTCACGAAAGGACGTTCAAGGCCTAACAGGAAGGGTGGCGGCCCTCAATCGGTTTATCTCTAAGTCTACCGACAAATGTCTGCCATTCTACAACTTGCTCCGGGGGAATAAGAAGTTCAAATGGACCGAGGAGTGCGAACGTGCCTTCCTCGACCTAAAAGCACATTTAGCCGAGCCGCCCGTATTGTCCAAACCAATGGTAGGAGAGCCTCTTTTCCTTTACCTGGTTGTCACAGAAGATGCAGCTAGTGTCGTATTGGTCTGAGAAGAAGACCGGGGTCAAACGCCAGTCTATTACATCAGCAAGAGGCCTCTCGGAGCTGAGTCCCAATATTCGATGATGGAAAAGATGACTTTCTGTCTCATTACGGCCTCCCAAAAGCTCAGGTCGTATTTCTAGTCCCACTCAATACATGTCATAACCGATCAACCTTTACGGAAGGTTTTGCAAAAAACTGAAGCATCGGGACATCTGTTGAAGTGGGCTATTGAGCTCAGCCAGTTCGAAATTCTATACACTCCGCGAACTGCAATAAAAAGCCAGGCCCTGGCTGATTTTGTGGCAGAGTGCACAAGATTCCGAGAAGATCTTGTGGAAGATTCACCCCAGGCCACCTTGGTCCAAGCGTCATGGAAGGTCTTCGTAGATGGCTCATCTAATGAGAACGACTCCGGGGCTGGAATCATTTTGATATCCCCAGAAGGACATAGATTCCACTCGGCGTTGAGATTCGGATTCAAGGCATCCAACAACGAGGCCGAATACGAAGCTTTGCTGGCCGGGCTAAGGGTGGCCCAGGAGCTGAAGGCCGGCTCCGTTCAATGTTTCAGCGATTCCCAGCTTGTGGTAAACCAGGTTCTACGTGAATACCAAGTACGGGGAACCAAGATGGCTGCTTACCTAGCCAAGGTAAAAGTCAAGCTGTCTGCATTTGAACGGGGCTCAATTGAACAGATACCGCGAGAGCAGAATGCCAAAGCAGACGCCCTCGCAAAGCTCGCTACCTCCGGGGAGACGGAGACTGTGGGGTTGGTACCGGTAGAGTTCTTGGAGAAACCAAGCATAGAATTTGCGGCGGAGGTCGAGATGATCGACGCCAAACCGACCTGAATGACCCCCATCTTCGAATATCTCACCGAAGGAAAGTTACCTGAAGAGTGTAATGACGCACGGCGGGTACTTTACCAGGCTCCAAGGTATACAGTGATAGATGGGATGCTATACCTGCATGGGCACTCTCTACCCCTCTTACGGTGTGTTCTACCAGGCGAAGCAAAGACCATTTTACAAGAAGTGCATGAGGGTTTTTGCGGAGATCACACTGGGGGGCAAAGCTTGGCCCTGAAGGTCTTGAGGCAAGGATATTACTGGCCCACTCTGTCGAAGGACTCGATCTCTTACGTCAAGAAATGTGACAAGTGCCAGCGATTTGCCATAGTTGCCCGAGCTCCCCCAGTCGAGCTGAAGATGATCTCGTCCCCGTGGCCATTCGCGGTCTGGGGAATCGACTTGGTTGGCGCCCTCCCTACTGGAAAGGGAGGGGTCTGTTACGTAGTGGTGGCTATCGACTACTTCACCAAATGGGCAGAGGCAGAACCCTTGGCAACAATCACTTCAAAGAGAGTCCTCGACTTTGTTGTCAAAAGCATTATCTGTCGGTTTGGGTTACCAAAAAAGATTGTATCAGACAATGGAACGTAGTTCGACAGCGACCTCTTCACTGAATTCTGTGAGAGGCACGGCATTGTAAAAAGCTTCTCCTCCGTGGCCTATCCCTAGGCAAATGGGCAGGTCGAGGCTGTCAATAAGACGCTAAAGGCGAGCCTTAAGAAAAGACTGGACGAAGCCAAGGGGTCTGGCCAGAACAGCTCCCCCAGGTATTGTGGGCATACCGGACCTCGCATCAAACTCCGACAGGTCATACTCCTTTCTCCCTAGCTTTCGGGAGTGAGGCGGTCCTTCTTGTCAAGGTAAAGGTAGCCTCGTATAGAGTCCAGGCGTATGACCAGGACCGCAATCACGAACTGCTCTGCGCGTCCCTCGACCTGATTGATAAAAGACGAGAAGATTCACAGCTCCAGCTTGTGCATTATCAGCAAAAGATCACTTGTTATTTCAACTCAAAGGTCAGAAAACGTGCCTTTAGCATTGGCGACCTGGTCCTCAGGAGAATCTTCTTAGCCAGTAAGGATCCCAAAGACGGAGTATTGGGACCGAACTGGGAAGGGCCATATCAAATAATCGAGGTCATAAAGGAAGGAACATACAAGTTAGCTCGACTTAATGGAGAAGCAGTCCCACGAACTTGGAACGCAATCCATCTGAAGAAATATTATCAGTGATACCCTTGTAAGGCTTAATCAGAAAGGCCATCTTTTGTTTATTAAGCAATGAGAATTAAATCTTTTTTCATTATTGTGTATATTTGAGGATGTAATATCAAGTAACCACGAAAGACCCTTTCCTAATTACTTGGGGGGCATACGGTGCCTGGATACAACCAGGTTATCTTAAAGACTTAGAAGTTAATTCAAATTGATTGATCGTTGTTTTTCTTAAAAAGAACAAGATATTGATAAAGGATTAACGCGAACTAAGTCGTATCTTGTATATAACCGGGTTATCTTAAAGACTTAGAAGTTAATTCAAATTGATTGATCGTTGTTTTTCTTAAAAAGCACGAGATATTGATAAAGGATTAACGCGAACTAAGTCGTATCCTGGATATAACCGGGTCATCTTAAAGACTTAGAAGTTAATTCAAATTGATTGATCGTTGTTTTTCTTAAAAATCACGAGATATTGATAAAGGATTAACGCGAACTAAGTTATATCCTGGATATAACCGGGTCATCCTAAAACTTAGAAGTTAATTCAAATTGATTGATCGTTGTTTTTCTTAAAAAGCACGAGATATTGATAAAGGATTAACGTGAACTAAGTCGTATCCTGGATATAATCAGGTCATCCTAAAACTTGGCAGTTAATTCAAATTGATTGATCGTTGTTTTTCTTAAAAATCACGAGATATTAATAAAAAATTAACGCGAACTAAGTTTTTAATTTAATGTCCAGGATACAACCAGGACTTATCTTAGAAGTTGGTTCAAAATTGATTAGCATGTTTTTTCCAAAGAAAAACATAAAAAGTCAATCACAACGCCAACAGAAACTAAGAGTATTAAAAGAGAAATGAGATAGAGGCAAAAGGATGTAAATCAATTAAGAATAAAGTTGATAGAACCAATTGTCTCGAGGTTAGAAAACCTCACAATACAAAGTACAAAAAAAAAAGTTTGAATGGTAAAAAGAAAAGAGAAGTCCTAGGCCCCGCTAGGCTGCTCCGATGAGGTCACCACCTCGCCCTCCTGCTCGGCGGCTGTGGAAGTCTCCCCGGTCTCAGAGGGCGCCTCTTGCTGAAGGTGAGCTTTGAACTTCTCCAGGAAGCTTTCCCATGCGTTCGCCCCCAGAAAGGAGAAGTCACCATCCGGATTGAAGACCCAGCAGTGGTACAGCATAGCCTCCATGGAGGAGCTGGAAGCTGCCCTCTCCGTCGCCAGGGTGGCCTTGGCCTCCTTGGCTTTAGCTTTCGCGACGTCCAGCGCGGCCCGAGCAGCCCTGGCCTCCTCGAGCTCAGTCCTCGCAGCGGCTAGCGCGGCCTTGGTAGCCTCGACCTCCTGCAGCTTAGGTCGAGATGCGTCCAGCTCAGCCTGCATGGTCCCCAGGGCATCCTTGGCATCATGTTCCTGCTTTTGGGCAGTCTTAAGGGCGGCCAAAGCAGTTTGATGCTCGCCCCTCATGTCCTCGAGCGTGGCCCTAGATCGGGATATGCTCCGGTGGAGAGCCAAGGCACCCTGCAGGACCAAGAAATAATAAGGAAACTGCCTTAGAAAAAAAAAAAAACATGTGATGCATACGAGCAAGGAACACAAATGGCAAGGCCAACTTACCGTGAGAGCCATCCCCAGCGAAGACTCCATCACGTTCTCCGGGCTCCTTGTCTCGATCGCTCGCAGGTCCCTCTCGGTGGCATTGTAATAATGGTCCACGGTGTAGCTCACTGTCTCGTAGACCATCCCTCGAAAGACATCGGGGATCTTCTCCAAAGCCCGAGGATTCACCGGAATGCGCACCTCGGGGGTTGTGGTCGACAAGGTCCAAGGGGGCACCTCCGTTTCCCGAACAGAGTCGGGAGCTCGCGGAGGAGGCGGAGGCATCTTCATTGCAGGAGGGGGTGGAGGCACTTTCTCCTGAGCTGCCGAGGCCTGGTTTTTCCCCTTCTCAGGGGACTTGGAGGTAGTCCCGATGGCTTTCTTTGCCAGCTGGAGCTTTTTTACCATGGGCCCGGAGGCCTCGGAAGAAGGGTTCCCTCCAGGGAACATAACTCACAAATCGTTGTTCCCGGGCTGAGACATCTCCTCTGTAGAAGCAAAGACAACATTAGAATACATGTAAAAATATTTGTATAAAGAAACAAAAAAAAAAGGGAAAACAGAACTCATGTATTGAAAGGGATCCTACCCTCCGAAGTAGAGGAGGAATCTATAGTCATAACCACCGGCCCCGGAGTTGCAGCAGGGGAGTCTAAGATAACGACCTCGCGGGCTGAAAGAGGCTCTGGGTCCGAATCTGGCTCGAGACTAGACTCATCTACGTACTGCCTAATACCTGGAGCTACTATACCCTCCAGGAGGGAGGCCCACGACCTAAGATTGGTCCCATACTCCTAAAAAAAGACCGACCTAAAGGCTAGGGTATTATCTACGACTACAGTACCCCTAGGACGGCTACTGTCATAACCCAGCACGAGCTGGTCGACGCATTGGAGTAAGGTTATGTCATGGTCTGGGTCATTTCGATGGCGATGAACGGGTTGGCTGGTATTGAACCTAGCTAGCCGAGGGTCTGCGGTGGTCCTATCTAAGTCCCTAAACATATAAGGATTACCTTGCCCGGAGGGGCCGACTGCTGCTTCGGACCGGGCCCTCTCGACGTCTGTTTCTTGGGTGACCTCCAGCGCCCGCTTCCGATGCACGAGGGGCACCTCGTCCTCCTCGTCCTCTTCTTCTCTCGCGGCCTCCTCCTCGGGGATGGGCGCTATCTTGCGAGCTGGAGGGAGGCCCCGCGGTCTCCTCAAGGCCAGAGTCTGGCCCGGGGAGATTAGCTTGCACGCCAGCATCATCTCCTCGAACACGAGCTGGCGATAGTTCTTTTTGCTGAGGGGTAGCCCCGCCAATGTCTCGTATTGACCCCCGAGGGTCACGGACTTGGCCGTCCTCGCGAAAATGGCTGCATGATGGTTTCTAAGTCAGGAACTAATAAAAGAAGCTAATCAGTAATCAACTTACGAGCTAAGAGTAAAAGATACTTACGAGGGCGGTTGAAATAGTGGTGTTCGCAGTTGCGAAACCCCTTGGACATAAAGAACTAGTCTTTAAAGTCGTTGGGGTGGCTGGGCAGCTTGATGACCGCAGTCGAATTTGGAAAACGGGTCAGATAGTAGAACCCGTCCGAGCAGGCCTTGAGGCAGAAGAAGTATAGGATATCCGCCGGGGTGGGGACCTCCCATTCCTGCTTCAGGAATAGGTATTTCAGCCCCGCTAACAAGCGATATTAGTTAGGGGGGAGCTGAAAATGAGCCAGCTTCACGTAATTAAGAAAATCCACGAAGTATTGGTCCAACGGAAGGAAGGCCCCAACCTTGAAGTGCTCATCGCACTAGGCCGCGTATTCCTCATCGAGCGGTGCGCAGCTCCGCTCGCCTTCTAGGGGAGGTCGGGCGTTTAGGGCGCCCCTCCCAATCTCAATATTGTGGGAAAGGAATATCTTATTCACTTTCCCCTGGAAGGTGACCTTCGAGACGATCCTCTCGGCCTCGAAGAAAGCGTCGAGCCCCACCTTGAGCTCCTGCTCCACAGCTGGACCGAAAACGGGGATTGGAGAGTCCGTGACCACCTCTTTTCCTTTGGCTTGCTGAGAAGACGAGCTGCCAGCAGTCTTCTTAGGGGTGTGCTTCTTTGGTCCCATCTGGTCGCCTAACGAACAAAAGAAGAAAATTTAGAAAGGGCGACCTAAGCATAAGAAAGAATCTGACGCGAAGTGTTTCCTTTACACGGGCTGAGGTAATCTCAGCCCGTGGAGAGTGAGACCACGCGGTTCTATGAACACGCGCCTGTGCTCCCAACGGATCCCCGATTACTCGGAATCTGTGCGTCAGGAGGGTCAAGGTAAAAGTTTGCCTTGGAAGGAAAGTTTCAGTAGGCAAACAGTGCAAAACCGCCTGTGAAGCGTGTCCCCTAAGCTTCCCGGTTTTGCACCCTAAAAGCTGGTTATTTCAAACAGGTATACAAAAACTCTACCCAGAAAATTTCCCCAGAGGGTGTACCCTTTGAGTCGTACTCCTAAATGGTTTTTTCTACGGTCAATGCCCTAGAATAAAAACCTACGCATATCATACCTACAAACAACCAGCAAAATACTGCATGCGGCTACAGAAACAATTTACCTAAGCAACAGTGAAGAAGAAATTTAAAGCATGCACATGCAGAGAACTTACATAATGTTTTGCTGTGATGAGGCTGAAAGGGTCGTCTGGGTTGGAGTCCTGCTGAAATTGCTGGTGCCAAAGCCTCAAAGGAGCTCTCGTGCCTGAACTTCTGGAACGCTGGGACCAGTAACCGGAAGAAAGAGAAGGTTTTTTGAGACTGAGAAGATGAAGAAATGAGAAAACTTTTGAATAAACGGGTGGCCCATGCGAAAGGTGGCCACCTCTTTTATATACGTAACAGGCCAAATGAGGAGGGCCGTTGGATTACATTGATGTAGGATATGAGGATCACTACTCGAAAGGCGAAACGACGACCGGGTATAGGCTATGCCATTTAATGTGGTTCTCGGAAGACGTACCGTCACCAACCACGATGCTCCACGTATTCGACGCTTGCGTAATGGGCGGGATGTGAAGAGTCCACAGTGAAGCCTAAAAGCCCCCACTGTGGCTCCATGTGACATCATGTGCCATGAGCAGAGGCTTGGGGGGCAAATGTACGCCCTAATTATCCACGGGCTATTAGCGGGTTGAGAAATGACATAATTATATATCAGCCACGTGGATGCCATGTACCCGGAGCTGCTGTTACCAGGTCCCACCTCTTTAGCTCGAGGTAACCAAAGGCTTACTAAGGTTACTAAGGAGTTAGGTCAGAAGTACAGACACCGCGGACTAAGAAGACATCCAGCTCGAGGTACGAGCTTGAGTTGGCAACTGTGACCCCTTATAAAGTCAACCACGCAATGTAAACGTGCATATATCAGACATCACATGTCTGATATATCCCTGAATTCTCGGACACGCAGCATAAACGTGCGTGTTCAGGCACCCACGACTGGGATGGGCCGTGCGTCCCATTATCCCCCTTACTTATTGATTAGACCACACTTTATTTGTCAGGTTTTAGGAATTAATCATGAATGTCACAAAAGTGACATGATGGGTAAGGAGGTCACGGGATGGCCCCCCTTGCCAACCCCTAGGTGCCCTCTCCTATAAATATGGAGACCTTGGGAGTTGCAAATGGTTGGATTCTATTGTGTAAAGAAACACCCTGTAAAGAATACCAGAAAGGTACCAATAATATTGGCTGGTGGAGTAGAAGGATTTTAACCTTCGAACCACCTAAAAAGATATTCGTGTCACCATTTTATTTTAAGAACATTCGTCTGTTACAGTTCATTACTTAGCACTAATCTCACTCTCTTATCCTATTAATTATCTGTTGGCGAAGAACCGCGTCAACAATAATTCTAATTGATAATTAAAACAATTAATTAAGACTATCTAGATGATTTTATCCAAGGTATAGTGAGGGCCATGAGCCTATGAAATCAAACTTTAATAAGTTATCCGGATTTCTCCTAGTTTAGTCCAATCTAGTTTTCTTTAAGGTTTCATGTTCAAGGAAAAGTGTATGACTTGTGAATTATTCCTAATTCTAGTTATATGAATTGGAATTTAGTTATATTATTTAGTTTTGAGGAACTATAGATGCTAGGTATATTTTTATGATCTATAACTTATTAAATTTAACTACTTATTGATCGCATAACTGTGTGAAATTACTTTCAAACGTACATATGATGAGAGTGATCTTAATTTTAGTACTATTATTTTCTATATAATTATAGGAGCTATTCTATTATTTTTGGACTTATGATTGTTGTAGTTATGGTATAAATTAAAGGATCACGTATAAGTATTATTTTCCAACAATGGTCAAAGTTTAACTGTTGATCACCCAAGTTATGTATATTATACATATGCTACGGACTAGGGCTCGGGTCGTGACAATTTTAATACGAAATTTTGAAATATGTAATTAAAAAATCATTATAACTTATTTATTACTTTTTGCTTTAAATTTATTCAGAAATATTCATGTTAGAAAAAAAATTAAAATACAACAAATTTTTATTAAATACACACTTATAATATATAAGATAATAGATATATTATGAATATTATAATAAGTTTACTGTTGTTGAAAACATAAATAAAGTATAATAATACAAAGATAAAATAAATTAAAGTATTATGCTTACTCTTTCTCAAAGATCAATTAGTTTCATATTCATCTGACAATCATTAAATATGCTAGATTATATATTGCTGAACGTATTTTTTACTTTAATTTTCAAGTTATGATCATGAAAAAAAAACTAATAAGAAAGTATATTATAATAAAACTTGTATTGGTATATGTATGAAAGAATACTAAATGTATTTTTATGATATCAGCCATAATTTACTTGATTTTGAAATTAATGTTTTCTAACCTTTTTTTGCTGTAAAAATATTTAATGTTTCACACTTGTTATATTTAAATACTTAATTTTTTTTATTTTTATAGTAAAAATATCTAATGTTCAATATATGTTAAAAATAAATACATAATTTTTTTTTCTTTGTGACAAAAATACATATAGTTTCTAAAATATTGTTTCTCTAAGTACCTCGTCACTTAGAGTTGTTAAACATATTCACTAAATATATATTTGTCTCTATGTAATTGATCAATTTCATAATATATTTTTTTAAATATTTTAAATTAGAAAAATAAATTAGAAAGACATTTTAAATTAATTCAATTTTAAAAAATTCATATTTTGATGACAAAATACTTAAATTAAGGAGTGATATATATCTAATGAGTCAACCCTGTTAAAAACAATGTTTTAGTAAAATAATGTGTATTTATGTGTATTTTAAAAATAATGTGTATTTTTAATTATGTATTTATTTGTTATAAGTGTAAAATATTAGATACGTTTTTTTTTAATAACTTGATTTTCGAGTCAATATAGAACCACAGAAGTACAGAAACTCGATAAAACTGATGAATCTGATCTTAATATTCTGTGAAGCTCTTACATAACTATTTAAACGATCAAAAGGTTCCTTCTTCATCCCCGGGAAACGGCGTTAATATGCCGTCAAACTTCATACCAACGAACCTGGAATACAACTTAGACTAAAATAATAACTGGATCTCATTACAGAATAGATCCATAGCCAAACAAACAAGATCTTCAAAACTATCAAACCTAAAACATCAAAGCCAAACCTAACCCGAACCCAACATCCATTCTTTCTAGAATCTCCGCCCCTGCATACTGTTACCGCCCTAGTGATCAGTTACAGAAGCTAGCGTCGGCATATATATATATATATATATAGCTGCTTCATATATATATATAGATGAACTTTTCATCACTCTTATGCCATAGCCTCAATCAAGTGTTTAATTGTAGCCGGCGAAAGACAAACTTCAAAGTCAATAGTTCCTTCTTCAGCCCCGGGAAACGGCGTTAGCTTGCCGTCAATCTTATTCCCCGGACCACTTCGAACTGCCACCGGTCTTCCCCAACCAAAATCATTACCATAAACATTAAACCGAGGCGAACTACCACTGAGCAATGAGTTTGGTGGTAATTTCATTAAGTCTGTTAACGTAGGGCTCTCGACCCAATCCTCCAAGTGCTTTCTCGCTTCCATCGCCGTAAGCGAACTAATCTTTTCTTTAATCTGAGCCGCCGCCCAGCCCAATCCACGATCCAATAGCTCCCCTACTTTGCACTGTACGATCATACCTTGAACCGCGTTTCCCAGGTACCCTTCCGGCAGCGGCGGCTGGAGTCTTGACCTCAGCCCCAACACTACCATGTAACGAACATCTTCGTCGGGGTTCAGATCCCTGCCACGTGTCACAGATATCCAAAGATGAGCCATGAGCGCTTGAAGGGAGGAGATCTCGTTATTGGCGAACCCCATCTCCGCGTTGGCTTTTGCCTTGAGCTCAACGATTCTTTTCTTGGAAAAATGGATCATCCTTTGTTGTAGATCAACTACTGATGATGAAAAGGTTTCTTTATGAACACCATCACGGAAGAATGGAACTCGGATCGGGAGATTAAGGAAGAAGTTACGACGATCTGAACTCAAAACGATGTCGTTAACGTTGTTGTAGCTGCCGTCGCGTGAGATTTCGGACCAAATGTTGAAAATCTTCCAGAATGACGTGCCGTCAATGACGGAATGGTTTACACTGCAAGCTATGAAGAAACCGTCGACGAGCTCAGTTACTTGTACAGCTACCAAAGGTAGATTCGAAACGGCGGCTTCGTGGTTCGAAACGCCATTCAAGAAAAACATAGAGTAGACGATGTCTTCCGGGACAATGACTGGGTCGAGAATATCAGCCACCGTGACGCCGTCAGTGACGGCGTGAACGAGAAGGGCTCCGGCTCCGTTACAGTCAACGTGAAAGCAAGTTGTTTCGTCGTCGGAGTTTTTGATCTTGACGAGTCGGCCGGCGAGAGGTTTGAGAATATCCAACGTACGAGACAAAGTGTCTTGTAAGTGTGGGACGAAGTTGGCATCGGGCGGTGGCTTGTGATGAAAAAGAAGACCCTTTTGGATGTGACGAAGATTGAGGAGTCTAAGATCGCTCGGAGTCAACTCTAGTCGTTCACTGATTAACTCACTGTGATTAGTATCATCATCGTGGAGACTCGCTGGTTGAACGAGGGTAGTTGAGTTGAATCGAATTTTAATGTCGTTCATGATTTTCTATATCTACATATGTATATGGATGATTAGTCAGATCATTTAGTTGCTATAAGAAAGAAACATTGAGACTCTCAGATGTGCACAATTTTGAGAAAAAAGATCGCCTGTCCCATTTCCCTATCTCATTCCTATAGTTGACATATGTTCCTTTGTCTTTTTATGCCAATTAATTTTGTTTACCTTGATTAATTCTCGTATTTATCTCCTCAAAATTTAAACCATATTAATTAATTAATTATTTCTTACTACTCTATTTATATAATTATATAATAATAAAATAATATACATATAACAATTAAAATCTTTAAAAAGTAGAGATTTAATAAAAAAATATTACATTTTATCTTAAAAAAAATGAAACAAAAAAATTAATTGAGTTGATGTAATTCTCTATCCATCACATTTCTTATATAAATAGATAGAGTTTTTATAAAATAGTTTGAGCATATATTATTGACATATATTATAAAAGCTTCTATATATTATTTTATTTTAAAAGTTTCTATATATTATTTTATATGTATATTATTTTATGGGAAATTCTTTAGTCCCTCAATTGTTATTTTCAAGACTTAGTCCAACAAGTGTTGTGAGCCATAGAATATATTAATTTTTAGGTTGAATGGTTAGATTTGAATTTGTTGATTAAATGATACAAAAATACACATATACCCTTGGGGACCCCTTTTAACTGGGTACCGATTGCCATTTACCCTTTAGTTTGTTTTTAATTTGTTTAAGCAAACAAGATAAAAAAAAAAAAAAAAAAAAACTTCTTCCTCTTCAACTGAGTTTGACTGAGAAATAACGTTCTCGTTATTTTTGCCATTGTTATATCGTTGGAGTGGGTTCGTGGGTTGTGGGTGGAACGTAGTTACTTACTGTTTAAAGTGTTCGACTACGTGGGATTCGCCTTTTGTAGTGTCCGAGTTGGAGAAAAGAGTTGTTATGTTACTGGTATGTTGTTATCTCTCTCGGTGTTGGTTTTTTTTTTTGGCAAAAATCCTCATTTTGTAATTACTAGTTAAGATATTTGCATGAATCTTGACTTTGGGTAGTTATGAAACTTCTGATGTTTGGAATTTATTCGGGCAATTTTTTTTCTTGAAATGTAGAAATTAGTGAAATTTGCAGTGGGCATTGCTTCAATTAATGAAATTTTGTAAGTTGTGAAGTTTCAGATGCATTTTCGGAGTTTGATAATGCTAAGATTGTAGGGATCAATAAAAGTTCACCACATAAAACCAACCTCCAAGAATCACAACTAAACAACCAAGTTAAAAGTCACAATAACTCACAAACAAATCAGTAAAACAGAGCTGGAAAAACACAATGCAAAACACAGTCTTTTACGTGGTTTGAATTAGAGCCAAGACAACTCTAACCTACATCCAGGGGCAGTCACTTTTATTAGAACTTGATCTTCAACATTATTTGAGTACAGATCTCACCACTCTCTCTTTTAGTACAGAATGTCTCAAATTACAAGTTTTTTCTCTGTTTCTGGAAATCATATAAAACTATACAATAAAAGCTATATATATAGTAGTAGCAACCGACTATTAGCTGTCAAAACAGATTTATTAATGATAGAAGGTTTTTATAACAGAATGTTGAGTGAGCCAAATAACTAACAAATCTCCACCTTGGATCAGTAACACTTCCAGATTTAGTGACTGCACTTCAAGCCCCCTAAAGGGCTTAATCTCCTTTCAGCTGAATCAGATCCAAGCAGTGAAAGAACTTACTGCTTGGAAGAAGTTTGGTGATCATATCTGAAGGGTTATGATCAATAGAAATCTTCTCAACTATAATTGATCCACGAGCTATAACTTCCCTGACAAAGTGTAGTTTAATGTGTACCTGCTTTGTCCTTTCATGATAGACTTGGTTCTTGGACAGGTGAATGGCACTTTGGTTATCACAATAAACTGTGATGACTTGGTTTTGCAGCTTCAATTCTCTAGCAATGCCTCCCAACCATAGAACTTCCTTAACAACTTCGGTGAGTGCCATGTATTCTGCCTCAGTGGTAGATAAGGCTACAACCTTTTGCAAGTTTGCTTTCCAGCTGATAGCAGTGCCAAAAGCAGTAAAAACATAGCTAGTGAGTGACTTCCTTGTATCAAGACAACCAGCATAGTCTGAGCCGAAAAACCCTTCAATAACCGTTGTTCTGCTCTTCTCTCTAGCTCCACCATAAACTAAAACTCTTCCAAGTGATCCTTTGATATACCTAAGAATCCACTTTAGAGCTTGCCAATGAGACTTTCCAGGATTTGACATAAATCTATTGACAATACTCACTGCATAAGCTATGTCTGGACGAGTACAAACCATAGCATACATTAGAGATCCCACAATATTTGCATATGGTATACTATCCATATATTCCTTATCTTCATTGGTCTTTGGTTCTTGATACACACTCAGTTTATACTGCTGAGATATTGGAGTTATTACAGGTTTGGAATTAAACATACCAAACTTACTAAGGATCTTCTTGAGATATATTTCCTGAGACAAATACAATAGTTTCCTTTCCCTATCTCGGCTAATCTCAATTCCCAGGATCTTCTTTGCAGCTCCAAGATCCTTCATCTCAAATTCCCTTCTTAGCTTTTCTTTTACCTTTTCTATCTCATACTTACTATTACTTGTTATTAGAATATCATCAACATATAACAGTAATATAACAAAATCATTGTTAGAAAGGAACTTGAAATATACACAATTATCATACCTGCTTCCCTGAAACTTGATTTTGGTCATGAAGTCATCAAATCTCCTATTCCACTATCTAGGGGATTGCTTTAATTCATATAAGGACTTATTTAACTTGCATACATGATCTTCTTTTCCTCTAACCTTAAATCCTTCAGGTTGAGCCATTAAAATGTTTTCATCAAGCTCACCATATAAGAATGCAGTTTTTACTTCCATCTGTTCCAATTGTAGATCAAATTCTGCTACCATTGCCAAGAGAATTCTTATTGATCTATGATTAACCACAGGTGAAAAAACATCATTAAAATCGATACCCTCCTTTTGAGTGAAGCCACAAGCAACAAGTCTTGCTTTAAACCGAGCTGGTTCAACTCCATGAATCCATTCCTTCCTTTTGAAAATCCACTTGTAGCTTACTATTCTGGAGTTCGTAGGGTTCACAATCAAGTCCCAATTATGGTTGTCATGCAGGGACTTTATTTCTTCATTCATAGCCTTAAGCCATTCATGCCTCTCCTTACTAGCTAAAGCTGCCTTGAAACTTCTTGATTCTTCTTCTAGCACATCACTTGCAGCAATCAAAGAGAATGCAATTAAATCTGCATATCCATATCTTTTAGGAGGCTTAATCTCTCTTCTGCTTCTGTCACGTGCTAACCAATAGCTATCAGTTCTTTGCTGCTCTTTATCTAGGTCCTCCTCTCCAAGTAACCAACTTCCAGTTTGTTCTTCTTCAAGTTTTCCATTACGCTCCACCTCAAACTGTACACTTTCAGTACTATGAACTTTTCTAGGATTTAAACTGGACTGAGTCTTTTCAGCATCAGATATGTAGGCCATTTTGTTCTCATTAAACACCACATCACGGCTAATAATACATTTCTTGTAACCAGGTTGTAAGCACCATAACCTGCATGCTTTGACTCCTTCTGGGTATCGTAGAAGCATGCATTTAATTGCTCTAGTTTCCAATTTATCTTGCCTAACATGAGCATAAGCTAGGCATCCAAAAACCTTCAGATTTCCAAGATTTGGAGGGTGTCTAGACCAAATTTCTTGAGGAGTTTTCATGTCAAGGGTTGTAGATGGGCATCTATTGATCAAATAAACAGCAGTAGTGAGTGCTTCTGCCCAAAATACCTTAGGCCATTTTTTTGAGGTGTACGGGCAACTGTCTTTTGCCTTGCTATGCCATTCTTAATTCAAAACTCAATGAACATATCTGAACAAAATTGAAGCCCATTATCTGATCTAAACCTCTTCACCTTCCTCTCAGTTTGATTTTCAACAAGGCTTCTCTAATTCTTGAAATTTTCGAATGATTCATCTTTTGATTTCTGAATGTACACCCACAATTTTCTTGAGTAATCATCTACTATGGACATAAAATATCTAGCTCCTGAATGAGAAAGAGTCCTTGAAGGACCCCATAAATCTGCATGCACATAATCAAGGGTCCCTTTGGTTCTGTTTTCACCAACATTGAACTTTACTCTACAAGCTTTACCGTATACACAATGTTCACAAAATCTGAGTTTCTGCACCTTGTCACCACACAATAATTTTTTTTTCCCAGCTCAATAAGACCTTTCTCACTTACATGACCCAACCGCATATGCCATAACTCAGTTTTAGACAGTAAATTCTTTGTTACATTTGCTACTGAACCGATTACTAAGTCAGCTTCAAGTGAGTACATACCATTCTTCTTTATGCCTCTCATAACTACCATTGAACCCTTCACAACTTTCAGTATACCTTTGTCTCCTCTAAACACATATCCTTGTCCAATTCACCAAGAGAGATCAAATTTCTCTTAAGGTCAAGAACAAGTCTTACATTCTCAAGAAGCCTCTCAATTCCATCATGAAATCTGAACCTCACAGACCCTATTCCTATAATCTTACATGGTTGATTATTTCCAAGAAGTACAGAACCCCCTTCTTGCTCATGAAATTCTTCAAACCAAGATCTGTTTGCAGTCATGTGAAATGAACAGCCTGAATCCATTATCCACTCCATTTCAGAATTCTTGCTTGACACCATTAAAGCTTCTGAAGACTCATAACCATCTTGGAGAGTGGCTGCATTTCCTATGTGTTTATTTCTTTCATTGTTGAAACTTCCTTTCTGCGTATCTGGACAAAATCTTTGAGTGTGTCCTTCTTTTCTGCAATGATAGCATTTGATATTAGGTACATTACCACTGCTGTTTGATCCATTTCCACTATTGTTTCTGTTGTGGGACTTTGATCTCCTTCTGTCATGCATATTATCCTTTCTTGAATTTCTTCCTCTTACAGTTAACCCTTCACCACTTATTGAGGACTTTGGCTCTTTCCTTTCATTCAATTCCTTCGAATTTAGAGCAGCCTGCACTTCATCAAGGGACAAGGATTATCTTCCAAATAACAAGTTTTCTTTAAAATGGGCATGAGTCTTAGGTAGAGAACATAGTAACAATAAAGCTTGATCTTCATCATCAATAGTAACATCAATATTTTCCAAATCAAGAATTAGTTTGTTAAAAACATCTAGTCGTTCTTACTTGTGGGATTTCATGGAATGAAGCATTGATATAGTTGAATGACTGTATTTGTCCATATTAATCTATTACTTTTATATTCAACGTTGTTATCTAGCGAAGTGGACTAGTTACTTGTACACTAGTCATTGTTACTTGAGAGGGACTGTGTTTGTCTGTAAGAATCTATTACTTGATTACTTGTATATTAGTAACTATTACGTGAGATTGAAATTAAATATTTGATTGCCATAGTTGTTATATTTTTCAATGTTTGAAAGATATATACACAAGTTAATGATAACCAATTGCAGTACCTGAGTTTGAATTAATTTCCACTGTAGATCATTGGTACTTTGTCTATTTATTTTTTCCCCATTAATTGAAAAGAATTTTCTTGCCATATATCATTGTGTTCTCTTTTATTATTTTAATGGCAGGTGAACATTTTCTTGTAAAGTGGATTTGAAAATGGTTGAACATGATAGATTAGACTATAGATGCTCTCCTCATAGGATCTTCACCCTTATTTCCCATATGAATGGCGGTAAAAAAGAGATGCTCAAAGAATTGGGATTTGGGGCACTATTAGGGATGAAAGATTGTAACTTGAGACGAAATCTTCTATTTTGGTTGTTGAGTGGGTTCAACGTTGATGATGGATATTTGGATGTTCATGGGAAGCACTTCAAACTGGACAGTAAAGTTTTTAGTGCTACCATGGGTCTTAATGATGGTGTTGAAGATTTACAAAGACATGGTAACCCTGTTGAACAACCTTTTTACAAGAAAGGTGAGAAGAATACTGTGAGTCTGTTGGAGGAAAAATTGAGGCTTCGTAAATTGGCCGACATGTCCTTTGTTCGGCAATTTTTGTTATTTTTGGTTAGTGTTTTTTTGCTGCCTAATACGTCTCTACATGTTACTCGAGAGGTTGAGGGTCCTATAATGTCCCTAACTGACATTGCCGCTGTTTGTCGTATTAATTGGGCATCGATGGCATATACGCATCTATGGAAAAGCATCAGACGGTATCATGGCAAAGCATCGAAGTTCGTTGGAGGATGCGTCTATTTTTTACATGTAATTTTTTCTTTTTAGTTTCTTGCAATAATGTTGGCATTGGTGAATGGTGCATAATAATTTTGTAGGTCTGTGCATTTTGTAGGTATTTTACTGTCACCATATTGTTTGGAAGGAAGGGTATGTAGATAGGTTCCTATGCCCTATAGGTGTTTGGTGTGACGATGGTACCAAGGCTTTGCTTGACTGGGTTGAAGACGAAGGGGGGTTTGAGTCGAATACAGTAAGCATGGGATAAAATTTAGTCATTTTTGTCTTCGTTGTTATGATGGCAAAGTCTATAATATGTCGGAGTTAATAATATTATGTAATTTTTGTTCAGATCCCCATGTTAGAATTGCAAGAAGGGGTCGATCAATTGAAGCTACCTGCCACAATATCGTCTTTGTGTGTAATGGTTGAATCTTTGGAGAAGAAATGGATTGCTAAGGAGAATGAAATGGATAAATTTAAAGAGGACATGAAGATTGAACTGGACATGGGATTTCAACGCTTACAACAAAGTTTGAGTACTCCAAATCATCACGCCATTCAAATTGACAATTTTAAAGAGGAGATGAAATTGTATTTCGACAAGGGATTTGAACGATTACATCAAAGTTTCAATACTGCCATAAGTTCAATGGTTCCCGGGAATGCTTCCCCCCATATTAGCAAGGAGAGGCCGCTAAGTGTGTGTAGTTTGGGAAGTTGACTAAAGACCCAATCGAGCCAACCATTTACTTGCATGAGAAAACAAGTTGAGCCAGCTTGTGATGATAATTGACCCCATGCTTTTGGAGTGCGGCATAGGTCGTCCAAATGAGTTTGAAGATTCTTATAGAAATGGTTCAATTTATGATATCGAGAGGGAAAAAAGGGCAATACAAAATGATTTCAATGATTATGAACCAACTGTTTTACCCTCAGACAACTACAATATTGACGTTGGGCCTTACAATGATATCCAGAACCTTAATGGTGTACTATCATGTTCAGGGAATGAGAAGATAGATGCTGAGAATGAGATTGGTTTGGAAGATGATGCTTCTAAAATTCGCATGGAAAGGAAGGAGAAGGAGGACTTGGGTATTTTGAATTTTGAAGTTGTACCAGAAGATGTCATTCCATACGAAGCCAGTGTGTATGGTACCACAGACACTCCTGTTATTCACAAAATAGAGGACGATGACAACGTGAAGATCGATCCTACTATTCTAAGGAGAGACAAAGAGCTGTGCAAAATGGACAAATCATTTCAGGATATGATTCTTAAGTATAACAAAAGCAAAGGCAGGCAGATTGGTGCATTTAATTTGAAAGTAGCCCTACCACAGTCCAAGTTCAAACTTGGACTTTCCCTATTTGACTTTAGTTTGTCGTTGCGGTAGGTGATAAATTCTTATGTGAATAATTTTTTTGGCTATTGACATCACCATTTTTCCTTTGTTTCAATCATGTTAGGATACTTTGGTTCATTAATGAAGTCAATAATTTTCAGAGACGTGTTGGTCGATAATGTAATGGGACAGTTGGAGCGGTGGTACTTCAGAAGCCTTAGACCTGAAGCTGAGGTGGACATGAAGGTAAATACTGATCTATTTAAAGTTCACCTTTGTTGAAGTAACAAAATTATGATCTTGTAGCACATTGTCCAAGTCTTTTTTTCTTCAATAGGAAGAAGTTGAGAAAAATATTTGACACTTCATACTGCTTTGTAGATTATTGATGCTTTTGGGTGTGTATTAAGATATAGAGACAACCCTGATGGTGTAATAGATGACGATGCTCAAACTTTGATTTTCCCAACCTATTGGCCTGGCCTGCTATGTTGTAATACAAATTTGAATTTCCTGGGTTCAATATTCCATTTTTTTGTTTTGAATTTGAAATGTTATTTCAATAAAATAACTTGAAACAACAATGTCATAATGGTGCATATTTTTGGGACACCAACAACACTAGCTTTCTTAGTACCCATGTAAATCTTGATATGTTGCTCAAGAAAGTGCAGAAGGTAGTTATATTATATTTATTTTATCACTTAGTGCCTTCTCAAAGTGAGTTAGCTAATTAAGTGTTATTGTCTTCTTGTTAGATCTTAGTGCCAATGAAGGATGTCGAAAACAAACATTGGATACTAGCCATTATACACTGCCAGAAAGGTTGTGCAAGCGTGTGGGACTCAGTGTCTGGTCGATATAGGACATGGGTCAGGACACATATACTAAGCGAACTGGTATGGGTGTCTCCTGAGTATACTAATAGTCTTGTCACATGTTGTTTTTCATTATTTAATATCTATATATACTTCTTTGATATAGTTAAAGAAGCTTGACGTGTTGCTTCATACGACCATGGGTAGTGCTTGTGTTGGTGGTCCCGTTTTTTCCCTTTTTAGTGTAGTGCCCTCTGGTCAAGTACCTCGGCAAGATAATGGCCATGACTGTGGTGTTTTTGTCATGAAGTTTATGGAGTGGATTATGGACGGGGAATCACCCCCGAAATCCTATGTAAGTTTTTACTACTTAATTAATATTTTATAAACGCGTTATTAAATAAGTCCTAAAAGAGCGGTTTTAGATTTTAGTTTTTCAGCGCCTTGTTCTAATTTTGCAGAAAGTTGAGGATGCTGCTAGACTCGACATTGCAATCGATATCTTGACCTGTGAGTCCAATAGGCTTCGAATGGGAGTGAAAGATAACACAACGACTTATTATAAAGCTTGTTTAAGTAGCGTTGAGAAATCCCCTGACTTAAAAGAACGGTCTTGTTATCCTCCAAAAGCTTCGCATGTACCTCCCATGCTATCAACGAAAAAGGCTAGAGACAAACACTGGTCCAAGTTGGGTAAGAGAAAGAGGAAGAACTGATTGAACTTAACCACCATCCGCCTGCCTTATCCAATTTTGGCACTACTTTCATTTACCATTAAAGTAAATATATTTCGTAGGCGCAACCATCAAATTTAAAACTTTATTACTTTAGTATTTGTTTACAACCAATTTACTCTTTCCTGCACATATTTTTCCTTCACAAATCTGGGAGGGATAATGAGCATAAAGAAGAATGTCACAATATTTGAATTGAGGTCATCAACAAAAACTAACAATATAGGTGACCTCCTTTGACTCCTACAATGCCTACAGTTAAAGAAATGGCCCAGATTGAGGTTATGTGATGATAATATGGAACTTCTTGGAAATTATAATGGCAAGGCATTCCTCTTTTTAACTTTTAATAATGGTAATGTTTGCATTTTAATTTTTGAAGTCAAAACAAACCACTTATTTAGTTAAGCTTATATGAATGAACAATAATAAAATTTAATCAAAAAGAGTTATTATTGGTACTATCCGAAACACAAGAGTTTGTACCGGTGAGATTTTATACCAGATAATGTAACAAAATTGAGGGTTCAATCTCTTACTCAAAATTGATATCTTAAAATTTCTTATTTTTTAATTTTTTGGACATGGTAAACATGTAGAAAGAATGATTTGTTCTTCAATTGTACATCACTTTGGTGGCCCCCACAGAAGAATATGAAAATGTAAGATTTGCACCAAAACCCATTGATTTGCCAGTGTATCCCACAAAATCAGGTACACCATGAAGAGTAAATATATTCCTGACAGTGAGTAAAAACCCTTCTTATTTTGTGTTAGGTCCACCCACTACTACAATAGCCTCCTAATGTATTCATATGTGCTACGAATTGGAACAATACAAGGTAAGGTGGCAAATCAACTACTCCAAAATTTTCTTTTAAAAATTTTTAAAAAAAAATCTCATCTTCAATAACTTATGACCTAGCAAAAATCTAATTTTTGTCTTCCTAATAAAAAATATACCTAATTTTTTTACTCTGACCACTTAAAGACCGCCCTATAGTAGTCCTAAAACTCCATGTTGTAGACTAATTTATAATTTACAATAACTTAGTTACAACATCTAACTTAAAGCAAGGACTTAACAAACAACAATAAGATTACCAAGTATTTCTAATTAACTCAATATTAAAAAAATAATCGTACCGAGGTAGATAATATTTGTGGTTATCCCTTTCCATTATCCATGGACACCTCATGGCCGACAATGTTATTTACTCTTTGCTCTAGGTATTCTTGGTATCGATTTATAGCCTCCTCCTTCAGGTGGTCGATCACTTGCGAAAGTCGTTCATAATCTATCTTCCACTCCTCATATGAGTACACTGCATCATGGATCAATTCTTGTAGCTTGTTAGTCTTCTCACCAAGCTTTGCCTCTAACTGCAATATCTTCTATTTCACTAACTTGTTGTGTTCCTCCAATAGGTGCTTGTCCTGGTTGATTGAGAAAATCTCGTGCTCCTTCTCGTGTAATGTCTTCTTTAGATTATTAATGTATCCGATTGGGTCAGGTGGGAGGGTTGTGAGTCTGTACTCACTTGACTGTTCCAAATCTGGGAGATATGCTTCTCCCCATTGTAAGTCGGCTACCACCTTCACATTGCAAGAATTGACAGTAGAGTAACAATCCATAACCAATTCCTGCAACCAAAACAAAAAAATAATATTGATATTTGGTTTCGAAATTAATTTTTTTTATCAAGTGAGAAATGTTCAATAAAGGGTCTACTCCAACTACCTGCTCTATATCTTGTAATGATGAATCTGATGACACATCTCAATTAGATCCATTACGTGGGCCCATGTGTACTACCACACTTCTTCTTATAGCACACGTAACTTGTAAATGGGAGAAAGATACAACACATAGAACCATATTAGTTTATTGCCTGGGTGGACCCAACTATGTCTGCCTCCATGTGGTGTTATTGAGAATTTAGTTTAATGATGGAAGAGAATAGATTTAACGCCCATTTTTATATATATTGGGTCCATAAGGCTAGCCTTTTTAAAAAAAAAAAAAAAATTTAACAGTGTGCTAATTACTTTAACTCTACATATTAAAAGTTAAATGCCAATCAACGTTTGACTCACTCCTATAACGGGTTATGTGTTTCAGAATTTTTTTGTCAAGTAATGTCATACCTTATGGAAGTAAGTAAGACATACGGACAAGTCACACATGTTAAATATTCAAGTAACTGGCTTATTACCTGTGTGTTATCACCTAATTCAGATCATATGCAGTATATGGTGCCTCGTTTATTGATAAATCAAATATCACTACCAAGTATAACTTGTACACACGTTACCATATACTAGCATGCACTACATCAACTCCGTAGGCCATACGTTATATATATACATGTAGCCCTTGTGTTATGTTCACCTTTTATCTTAATCATATTACCCTCTCCTCTTTTCAATTTTAGTTTTCTATCTACCATGGATCATACACCTCCTGGAGATGCTAATGTATTTGGGTGCCCATACTTTGATATATTACAACTTGAGCAAATGGAATACATCAACTACATATTGTTGGAGAACTTGAGGTTGGCAACCAAGTGGAGTGAGTTGGGGAATATGTACAACGCCACAAACATGCAGTACTCTACTCTAAATTTAGAGATACATGTGCTAGAAATGGCTTTAGGGGTGATACAGAAGAAGTCCATGGAAATGGCAAGTGAATGGAGAAAAGACCTCCAAGCCATGGTTGCCACGATCGAGGAGCTCCTTACCGGGTACATGGCAAAGAACACAACTATCGTTCCAAGTCAGAAGCCACCCACGCAGTAGTTACATATTTATAATTTTATATTATGTACGTTGTAATTGTGTGTATGTGTTATATTTGATTTTGGGTCCATGGCTCGAACAACCACACTAGTAGAATGTTCTTTTTGGGTTCGCAACTCCTAGTGTTGCTGGTCTGTTTTAATGAGTTCAGAAGACTCTTTTCCTTGATGTGTAAGACCATTGTAACCCTTCTCCATGGTCAATGTTTACTTCTTCCTAATATATGATGTCATGTAACTACTATAAGTATTTAATGTGACTGTTTGTTATGAAGAATCAAGTTTTTTTTTATTTCATGTTTACTTACTCAAAATAGCATCTAACCATTGAATGAAATGTTAGGTCAAACTTTTCAAAACTTACTTATTACTTATTACCAACATAATTTATATAAATTACTACAAATATATTTTTCAACTTATTTACTTAAATAAATGCATCTAATACATCAACGTGTCCAATTCAATGCCAGATAACAGGTCACAACAAACAACAACCATCTCATTAAATGACGAAGATAAATTGTATATATAGGTGTCACATGCGTGAACTCAATCTCAAAAAACACTAGCTTAACCCATTGCTCTGATTTTGTTGATGCAGTGTGATAGGAAGCCCCATTGTTTTTTATTCTTCAGTTTTACTTGTAAGTTGTTGAAGATAAATTAAGAGGTAAATGTCACCAACTTTCATCAAAAACCATTGCTGCATAAAACACTTACTTATGTTGGCTTTGCTTTTTTTTTTTTTTTCAAACCTTACACTTTCAGTAGCTCTTATACTTTTCCACTTTTTAGTTATCATATTTTTAATTTTAGCTAACTAAATCTATGATGAAAATGTCATTTTCATTGCGGTTTTTCTAAGTAAACCAATGGTTTGATCATGAGCATATGCAAAAATGTTAAGCTACGAAGAGGATGTATTCATGACACACGTGCATTGAACTACTCTCTTAGTTTTTTATACATAAAATCACCTCCTCTCTTGTTGCAGGATGTTCTCAAACTCTATTTCCATGATTTACCGTACACTCTCCACTAAGTGTTAAGGCGCCAAATTATAGCCTCAGTTTGTAATAGTGTCGCCGATATCCACATTGAAGATTGCATGGGGCCACATTGAGATACAGGTCAGAGTTTCTCTTACTGTTCCCATACTTTTATTCAATCATGACCTAGGCGACAAGTGAGGTGTCTACTTGATAATGTGCGAAACCATTACAACTTTTCATCTGTTTTGCATATGACATCTTTAAAAACAATACATTACTAGCGTAAATTGAAGAATCATCCATTATTAAGGGTTAATCAATTTATTCTCATTCACTGTTTCCTAAATCCATAGGTAGTGTTTTGGCGGGAATTTAGTGAACACACTGGATCTTTCACAATGCTCACTATATATATGTGTGCGTGTATATATATAAGTTGCTTAAGTGAACCAGTCTAAGAGAAAATATACCCCCACGTACTACTATCTTCATTCCTACCATTACCAAACCATGTCACCCTCTAAGTTATGCGTGAATCTATTCCCTGGTGATGTTAAAGTGAAAACAGAGATTGAATCACAAACCAAACAATTTTCAATTCCCTTCCTTGTTCATTCCATACCCACTCCACTTCCATCCACAAAAACTAGTGAAATCACACCCCACCAAAATCAGTCCTCAATAAGTCTGGGGGACACAATCTCACCAACCCATGCATGGAAGAAAACACCAAGGACCGAGTTTAGAGGGAAGTGCAAATACTGCTTCAAAAAGGACTTGAAGATTGAGAAGCTAACAACTTTCAAAAATGTAGTTGCTAAGAAAGGCAACACTTTAAGGATGGATTCAATGGACATTAGTTCTTTCCTTTTTCAGCAGCGCCAAATCATAGACCATGTTGGTTCCATGGTGAAACGCCAAGAGGCACTAAGTAGTGAGTTATGTGTTGAAGCTAATAATCAGTCACCAAACGACATAGACATCATCTTCTTGGACTAATCTTTTCTACATGTACTGCATTTTGTTATGTGTTAGTACCTTAGTACATTGGACTACTATGACTCCCATCTTCATTTTGTAGTATGTTTAAGTCCATTTCCCCTTTCTTATTAATGCTTGTAAGCATTTTCACGTAAGCTTAAGTATCTATCACCTCCAGGTACTAAGATTACCATAATCAATGGTTTTCGGCAATGGAAGTACCCATTGAAGGTCTTTTGAAGTCAGTGTCTTAAGTATATGGTCATACTGGTCAATGCCCTTAAAAAGTTTGATGAATGTATACTTCATATTATGCATTGTGTACATGGCTCAACTATGTTATTGAGCTCTCTTTTTCAAACCCCTTGTTATTATTTTACGTGACATAACTAAGAATGGGGTCCGCCTATATAGATCAAATAAATGACCACCCAAAATGGTCATTTTTAAAAAAATTAGAAGGACCTTTATTTCTATTGTTTTACAATAACTTTACACTAAGGTCAAGTAAAAGATATGTTTGCCTTGTAAACATAAGGACAACTGTCTAATAAAATAAGTACACAGTATATTTACCTCATCCACCATATTTGAATGTTAATTAATGTACACTTAAATAGCTCTTTCTTTGAGCCAGTGAAACGGTAGGTCAAACCCTTCAATTATAATATTGTATATAACATGTCCCATGATGTAATTAAATAAAATAAGTTATTTGGAAAAAATATACGAACATGAAAATAAAAATTTCGTCAGTGTATTCATTTACATCTTTTTGGTTTTTTATTAATTATTAAGAAAAACAAAAGTAACCACCTAATGAAGCTTGATGCTTCTTGTATTTACCACCCCTAAAATTCTAACTGATTACCATATCAATTATTAATTTTTTTAATTACTCAGGTAGACAAATACAAATGTAAGTTATGGAGAATAAAATGGTCACAACACTTGCAGAACTTCAAATTTACAACAAGCAGCCACATGATCTGTCAAAAGAAGACATCATAGGCAAACACCTGGAAAGTCTCGATAAATGGGAAGAATTTTTTTCTGAAAACTCGAAATGGATGGGGTTTAGTGTTCGCAAGGAAGATGTTCGATATGACCATGAAAACAACCCGTGGCAACGGAAATGGGTTTGCTCAAACCAAGGTTTTCGACGCGGCAAGTGGACAAACCTTCTAAACCGTAAGAAAAAACCAAGACCTATCACAAGAACAGGGTGTCTCGCACTTCTACGCGTGAACTTGGATAGGACGGAAAAAACTTGGGTGGCGAAAGACTTCAATCTGAAACATAATCATGAATTAGCTTCGAAAAGGGAATTGCACTTCTTGCGATCTAATTGAGCCATACCAGAGTCAATTGGAGCCCAGGTAATGTCGATGCGACGATCAAGTATACGCACCTGCCACATATTCAACCACCTAGCACAAGAAAGAGGAGGACGTGAGTATGTACCCTTCCTGAAAAAGGATCTTTACAATTGGATTGGTCACCAAAGACTAGTTCAAGACGAAGAAGAAACTGACGCTGAAGGAGCATTGGGGTACTTGGCATGTATGGGCTGGTCTAATGCTGACTTTTTTGAGACACACACAATTGATGTAGAAAATAGGTTGACAGGCCTATTTTGGGCTGATGGAATTTCTCGTTGTGATTATGCTTGTTTTGGGGACATTATGGCTTTCGACTCCACCTACAAGAAGAATTCATACAATAAGCCCCTGCTTATCTTTGTCGGGTTGAATCACCATTACAGGACAATAGTCTTTGCAGTTGCTTTGCTATGTGATGAGACCGAGGAGACATATACTTGGGTTTTAGAGGAATTTCTAGAGTGCATGAAAAACAAACCACCTCCTGTGGTGGTCACCGACGGTGATCATGCTATGGCGAAAGCAATACAAAAAGTTTTCCTAACTTCTGTTCACCAGTTGTGTGCTTGGCATCTTCAGAATAATGTAACTATTAATGTGCCTCATCCTGTATTCAAGTCCAAGTTCAATGAACTACTTTATCAATACTGTACCGAGGAAGATTTCAAGGATACATGGAATAGAATGGTTTCAAAATTCAAATTTGAGGATAGTCGATGGGCAACAACTGCCTACAATAGTAGGAGGAGTTGGGCAGAATGTTTCCTACGAGGGCATTTCTTTGGGGGACTAAGAACTACTCAAAAATCAGAGTCAATTAATTCCTACTTGTCCCACTTCCTGACGAGCAAACTCAAACTTAGAGATCTGGTTGACCAAGTAGACAAGGCCATACAAAGTATTCGTCACACAGAACGGGAAGACGAATTCATCAGCAACCATAGTACACCACAATTACCATCGAACATCCTTCGACAATACTATGAATAGGTGGCTTCGATTTTGACAAGGAATATGTACAAAAAAGTTAAGGAACAGATCAAGAGTGCCCTGGCTTACTCAGTGGACTCCACCAACGTATCCATTGACTTCAGGTTTTACTCATTGACGCGGTTTCCAAAGGGACTTGTACAAAGTAGAGTGCGCTACCATATTGTCGATGGTCATATAAACTGTACGTGTATGTTGTTCGAGTCGAATGGAATTCCATGTCGACATATATTTGCAGTTATGAAGCACCTTAACATACCATGCATTCCTGAATCTCTTTATAAGGACCGGTGGAAGAAGGATGCAAAAAACACGATTGGGTTAAAAAATTTATCCCACTCAAGGGTGCGACCGGATGTGCTAGTTTGTACAAGATGAGGATCTTTAACTTCGCGTTTCAATGCAATGGGATACTATGCCACAAAACATAATGAAAATTTTGACGGGGCAATGAATGAAATGTCACGTATGGAACAAAAATTTAAGTCAATGTCAGTGGAGGTCGAATCTGTAGACCAAGTTTCAAATGTGGCTCCTACTAACAGCCGCGATCACCCCCCCCCCCCCCCCCCAATAGAGGAATCCGAGACCCAACTGTGGTAAGAACGAAGGGGAGGGAAACAAACAAGTCAAAATCAAAAGAGAAGGACACAGAAAATGGGAGATCCAGAAAAAATAGGTGTCGCAACTGCAACCAGTTAGGGCATAATAAGGCAACTTGCAAATATAATCTCGCAGCTCACACAATAGAAAAAGATTACGAACCTTCTTGTAATAGTCCAACCACTGAAGCAGAACCGTGGCTATACCTCATGCAGTCTCAATTGAGCTTCAACGGAGACAAAAATCTTCAATTCCATCAGTGGTATAGTGATATTCCCACTAGTTCTAATATTGGGCCTAAGTAGGATGATAATAGTCACTTCATCTAAGCATTTTGTTATAGTAGTGTTATATACGTGGGAAAATTAAAACTACACCAGTATCCTAGTTTATGAATGATCCATTTTTCATGTTAATTAAATCATATATGAAAACGAATATGTTATATGTTTCAATGTTTAATAGTAACCTAACGCGAGTACCCGTTGGTTGTCCATATTTTTAGACAAAGAACTCTATCACTCCTCACACACTTTCAGTGATTGAGTAATTGTTCTTTTCACTTAACTTACATTATCGTACCACCCTCTATTCATCTATGAAATCAGCTCCATTAACAGTTAATATTTAAAATTGCGCCACACGATGTTTGTGTAAGTTTTCAGTTAATTATGTAACTTCTACAAACCTATGGACAGTAGGGTTGTAATAGGTGTTCATTTACCTAAAACTAGCCATGATGTCTATTAAGCTAATCCAAGTTTATTTGGACTACAGATATTTTGTACTCAATACCAACATAAAAATACTACATAAAAAAAATACTCATTCGTCAATATTAAGGATGTATCTGCGATAACTAAAGTCTCTGGACCACATAATTAAAAATTATTAATAAGGGTAGTCTCTGGAACTCATTCACTTTCACTAGAAGTTGAAATGAAAAAAATAAACGAGTCCACTACCCTCGTTCTCAATCTTCAACAAAGAGTCACCAACCTACACGCTCTAGAATTTCTCTCGAATAGCTTCAACATGTTCGTCGATCCACTGGCACATCACGTCCCACTATATTCTTCACTTTCATGTGAAGATACTATTCGTATTTACTAACCGCTTCATTCTTAAGCTCCTCCACTGCTCAGGACATCTGTTGATACTCGGCCGTGGGAAGACCCGACCGAAGTTCCTCTTATTTTTTTGTCTTAACTTCTACCTCTGCTTCCAATTCTGTGATCCTCTCTTCCAGGAAATTGTTTTTTTGTTCCAACATACGATTATCGAAATTTATAAAAAAAAATTCGCTTTCCCTTTGCTCCAATTTCTGATGCAGATCATTGATGTACTGTATAGGCTCTGGGGGCAGGCTTGTTACTCTATTGTGAGTGAATTCTTCCCACTCCGGTGGGTCTAGACGTTGTCGGTTGAGCTCGGGGAACACCTCAATATTACATGAGTCAATTGATGAATCAGAATCCATTGCCAAGGTCTGCAAAGAGAGTTGAAGGTAAATATGTTAAACTAACTGAGAAATCAATATGGAGGAGGTGAGATTTTGAAGAATGGAGTACATGATCATTTATTGTCCAATAGGGAGGGTATAGAAGATGTGGGCCCGCAATATCTTCAGGGTATGGACAAGTGATACTTCAGTCTTTCGAATTTCCATAATTTTGTTGTATCCGAAGTCAAGAAATTGGTCCCCACCCATTATTTGGTTATTTGGTTGGACTAATCACTACACTTAATAAGTTCACCCATAATAATGGCTGGAATATTCGGAATTCCATAAGAAAGTGAATATCTAAGGAACACTGAAACAAAAATCTTTTGTTCACCTAACACTTCCCTTTAATAAACTAGTTCACTATCATATACTTAATTATAATGCGACCATATGAACTATTTAACCTTACATGTATATTTTCACTTTCTATATGATGGGACGTACTCCAAACTAGTGGTTAACATAATATATATATTTAAGACTATATGGCACATTCGTTTAAATCAAAATTAAGTTGCTAAGCTAAAAATTACTTTCCAAGCACCAATAATTCTAAATGAAAATGTGGTGGCACGTGTTTTTCCATGATTCAGATTTGTTTTTATTAACAAAGTTATTCTTTGGCGATGTACTGTATATAATGCCCAAAGAACTTGCAATCCCCACTAACTGCACGCACGCAAACAACACAAGCATCCCATTCCCTTTTTCTTTCTGACTCCGAGAGGTTAATATAAGATTTTCCCATTAGAGAACGTCATGGCGAGCTCCAACAAAGATTCAACTGAGGTGAAGGATGTCAACATGTTTGAATCCGGCTCAAAGGCCGATGAACGCGTGAACTCAATCTGGGATAGTAGCAGGAATGCCTACCTTCTTCATGTACCCGAGTCATTGAACCTTCAAGTGACCGAAGTGGCACCAGGAATAAAGTTAACTACCCTGGGTCCCCGGGAGGTTGTTCCTAAACCAGCGTACAAAGAACCAGAGAAGAAAGAAGCATTGGACGTTGATCGTTTCATTCGTGAGGAGATTCAGAAGTTTGATGAGGCTATGAAGAACGCACAATTCGTCCGTGCAAAAATTGAAAAGAAAGGATTGAATGACAAGAACATTAGTCAAATGCAGGATGTAATAGACGCTATGACTCGTTGCTTCCAAGAGTTGGAGCACATCGAGTTCTGACAACAGGGAAGAAGACAAAGCTTAAGATGCATGACGTAGTAGTTGAATGTTGGGTATGTGGGATTTCACCTTTTTTGTTTTAGTTGACCTTAGTATGTCATTATCCAATATTTCTGGTTTATCACCTTCTGTATCCTCTCTATTTTTCCATTACTAATAAATGTGTGGCAGCACTTTATTGGAGTTGGCATTATTTGACAAATTTTCCTTGTAAACATAGCACAATGGTTTAATCCAAGCCAATTTAAATTAATCCTGCTACTAAACCATTTTTGATTGACCACCAACATCAACAAAAGATATAGAGTAAAATGCAACTACCATATTTAAGGGTCAACATCCAACTCCATTCTCTGTCTAGTCGGCTGTCAGTTCCTTGAGCAGTGTATGGTATAGTGATGCTTCTGCATTAGGTGGCTTCTAGACTCCTACGTTTAGTAGGCTGGTAGTAGCTACTCATTTGGCTAAAAAGAAATGTATTCATATGAACCTGACCTGACCTTGTAATTTTATAAATTAATAATTCAAATTAAGGTCTTAGTACATTACTTTGTTTCTCCTATACCAGTTTGAGGGCCTGCGTACGTTGCTTACGTCCTCTGAACCTGAGCAATTAACAAGTATAAGAATAATTACTTACACTTTGTTTAAGCAACTAAAAGACAGTTTATTAAATTAAGATAAATATGTTACAATAGAGTTGATCATCAACATGGGTAGAACTAATAAGATAAATATGTTACAAAATCGTAGTCAACTGAATAGATTATGATTTACAACAAGTTTTGATATAATCGGTTGCCTGAAACTGCCAACTGCATCTCAACGCACATCTAACTTGAACAAGGAAGAACCACATGTACATGAAACAACAGAGGGTGATCTTCAGCATGGACATCCATCCATTATCACATCACGACCCATGATTTTCTTCACTTTCAGATCCAGAAACTCGGTAATGGCTTCTGTCTTAAGTTCTTCAATAGCCTGGGATATCTGTTAATAATCAGCCATGATACAACCCGACCTATGATCTTCAAATTCCTTGGTCTTCTCTTCCACCTGGGCTTCCAATTGAGATATCCTATCTTTCAATGAATGGGTCCTTTGTTCCAACCTAAAATTCTCTAAATTTATAAAGAATATTTCACTTGCCTTCACCTCCAATTTCTCATGAAGACCGTTGATGTATTGTATAGGTTCTGGTGGCAGGGTTGTTATCCTATAATGAGTGAACTCTTCCCACTCCGGCGGGTGTGGTTGGGGTCGTTGTACGTCAGGGAGAACCGAGGGATTACACGAGTCTGTTGATGAATCAGAATCCATTATATTGCACATGCAACAATAGTTAAATAGGAATATATGAGATTTAAACAAAAATATTCATGCAAATAGTTTTGTCCGAAATTTGAAAGTAGTGAACTTGATTTTATGAGTATGAGGGTTTGATGAAGAGAGGTAGGATGATGGTACCAATATGTACCCTATGCGTAGGGTCTATTTAAAATAGTATATTGATAGTATAGGATGAACATGTGGCATAGTTATTGAGTACAACAATAGGATAACTGCATTTTTTCAGTTCATTATATCATGAACATTTTCCAGCTGCAATCTTTTGTTCACCTAACATCCCACATAATGTGTTGTGTTGACCAATGACCTCAACAATTAAAACAAGTGATATGATATGATATATTTAGCCTGCCATGCTATTCTATACTTACGTGAGAGGGGATAAAAAATACAACATAAATAAGAAAGCCGAATATGCCCTTTTGGTAAGTAAACAAACTCCACATTATTCCAACTTATTGACCATGCATCCCATACCTGATAAAGATCTACAAGTTGGTCTTCAAAAAATCTAGTTATATATGAGTGTGAAACTACTACAACCCCAACTGAGTGGAGACCAAAACTTAAATGCATGATTCAAAAAATTGAAATAAACTAGGCATTAAAAATAATCATTTTGTAGTGTGATAGAAGTATTTTCTATAGCTTTGTTTATATTTTTAATTGAGTAGGTTAGGATATAATATAATTTCACTCTATATCTATTGTACTAAAAATTCTGATTTTATAATTATTTGAAATACTTAAATTTATTTCATATAAGTTAAGAACGTGTGCACTAAATTGGTTAATTAGTTAACTGAAATTCGGTAATTTTTTCAAGATACTAAATAAAATGGACTCATTTTAGAGAAAATTAATTGCATCATTAAGCTCTTCATGATTATGATCACTAATGGTACTAGTACAGCCTTTGATTTTCAAAGGTGAACACGTGAAATTAAGACTTTAATCACAAATTAAACACCCATTTCCTATTTTCTCATCAACAACCATAAAGTGGACACATTAAACATATGTCTACCATACTAATAAGCTTTTGTTGATTATGAACATAAATCATACCACTGAAGTTCCAAAAAAAAAAAATTCGCCTCGATGAAGTGTACGAGTACAATTACTAACTAAAAGTCACTAATAAATATTCACTAACGGAATGCCTAGAAATCCCTAATGAGGTTTAAGGGTCAGATTAGTAGGTCGTGAGGGCCGTAACTGATTTATTATCTCATTAAACTATTACATGCATGTTTATGTGAAATATATTATAAGATGATGTTAAATGCATGCATGCGGGTCAAAATTTCCTCTTAGGGGTATTTTGGTAATTTGGCCCGTTGAGGGCGTAATTGTATAATTGTATGCACGTAGGTGAACTGTTGATGAGACCACATTATAATGTGGATTTTTTCAAGCTATTCGGCATGAGACGATCTTCGAATTCAAATTATCGGTTTGGTCATAACAGGGTTGAGTTCGGAGCTCGGGGTGAGTGTCGGGGTGATTTGATGATTGGAGCATTACCGGGAATAAAAGGGTAATGGATATAATTTTATTAGTATTTGAGAATAACAGGAATTTGAGAGTGTTAATTATGATTAACGAGATAGGTGGAAAATGACTATTTTGCCCTTCGGGGTCTTTAAGGATGAATTAAGCATGGAGGGTATTTTGGTCATTTGACCTAGCCTATATATAGGTTGAAGGCTGTAGAAATAGAACCAAAAACTAAAGTTTTAATCATCGTTATGAACAAAATTGAGACATTAGTCAGAAAATAGAGACATTACTCACAAAATAAATTGTATGATTAAGCCTTTGATGTACAAAATTAATAATTGTAGCACTCAATTATCAAAAAATTGACTTTTATGGGTCAACAAACATGAAATCAACCACCAATTTGTTACCTTCTCATTATCTTACATCATTTCTTACAATCCATGATTGTCCATTTTTGACAGACAAATCCACACTCAGGAGCATGAGTAGTAGAACTATCGGGGGAATTTTTTTTTTGGTTACTGTGCCTTCGCCCCTACCTGATCCCACAAATGGGGATACCATTGCCTGAGCTTCATGCCCTACGACACTCTCACTCCATGTGTAACGACCCAAAATTGGTAATAGGGTTTAGCACCTTCATTAGCGTGCTGGGAGGGCATAATTGGTTTATGTATGTGTTTAATTGGTTAAATGTGTGAAATTGATGGCATGTATGATTAATATGATTATGTGAGTATATTATATGAATGTTTATGGTTATTAAATATGCATGTGGGCCCTCTACTGTTCATAAGGGCATACTTGTAATTTTGGCCCGTTAAGGGCATAAATGCAGTTATATGTGATAAATGGTTGAGACCATATTATTATGTGGATATATTTGCAGTACATGGCTCGAGGGAACACAATGGAGCAGATTAGCGAAGTAGTCATAGCGAGGTTTAATACCCGGCTCTCCCACAAGGTCAAAACAATCTTTGTCTCCCATTTCGCACTAATCCTGAAAAAGTCCTATAAATTCCCAATTAATCCCGACATACCCAAATAATCACTAAATAATTAGCCGTTACCTGTTGAATCTCAAATGTACACTAAGTTCCCCAAAATCCCACTACGCTTACCTCGATACTGCATCAGACCAACATCTAACTATTCCGCTAATCCACTCCGTAGGATCGCTCTAATGCCCTCAAATCCCTAATGCAATTTAATGGTTGGATTAGTAGGTCGAAGGGCCATAATTGATTTATTATGCCATTAAATGATTTCGTGCATATTTATGTGAATTATATTATAATATGATGTTAAATGCATGCATGTGGGTCCACATTTCATCATAGGGGCATTTTGGTAATTTGACATGTTGAGGGCGTAATTGTGTATTTTCATGCATGTTGGTGAACTATTATTGATGCCACATCACAATGTGGATTTGTTCGAGCCATTCGGCATGACACAACCTTTGAATATAAATTAACGGTTTGGTCATAACAGGTTTGAATTCGGGGCTCGGGGTGAGTCTCGGGGTGGTTCGATGATTATAGCATTTCCAGGAATTAAAGGGTAAAGGGATATGATTTTATTGATATTTGATAATAGTAGGAATTGGAGAGTGTTAATTATGATTAACGGGATAAGTGTAAAAGGACGGTTTTGCCCTTGGGGCGTGTGAAGAGGTTTTGAAATGAGTTCGAAGGGGAAAAACAGGGGTTTTGGGCTGAGTTTCAGGTGGGGCCGTAGATCTGTTCTAGAGCGCCATGACCCAGCTCATTGAAGAGGGAGGGAGAAGCTGTTGGGTCGTTGGGCCGCGACATGAAGAAGGATGGTTGCGCCCTGTGTTGGGGAAATGGATTTGTGGCCGTCTCTGTTTGGGAGGTGGGCCGCGGCATGGTTTTCCACCTTAATCTATTAATAAAATCTAGAACCACGTTTATAACCAAAGATCTCGATTAGCGAGTTAAGCACGATTCAAAATTCACAGTAACGGTCCTGGAGTAACCAGGGCGTTATAATCGCCTCGAGCCGACATCGCAAATGCATTCACATAATAATGAGATCCTCAATCATTTAACACATATACTCAAATTTATACCCTCAACAAGTCAAAATTACGGACATGGCCTTATTAACAATAACGAACCCACATGCATATGTAATACACATAAACATGCACATATCCACATATTCAACCATGTAAATCATGTATGCCACATACTCACACATTTATATAATTAATCCCACATAATAAATCTAATTATTCTCTCTAGGCACCGTAAACAAGGCACTCAGCCTTAATAGTAAATTCGGGACGTTACAGACTTACTCACTAATTCCCTTTACCAGTACGAAACCAGAACAAAATCTTAGCAACACCTCACACACTCTCTCTCGTTTATCTATCCTGAACTTGGAGCTTTGGGGATTTGGTTTGGAGCAACTTAAAGCTTGACTTACACAATTGAGGTAATGTTATGCTCTGTTTATTTATTTTTATATGAATTACATGCAGTTGTTTAAGTTTTAGCAAAGTTTTAAACCAATGGCTGGGTTTTTATTTGGGTTAGAGATTGGATTTGGTTTTTAAATAATTTTTTAATTAAATTTATTGTAATATATGTTAATTTATTTTATTTTATCAATCATTTAGTAATATCTTTGTGGGGGACTCATTTCCTAATCTATATTTTCAACAATTGAGGAAAATATATTAATTTATATATTCAATGGGACCTATGTATTTTTTTATAAAATATTATCATATAAATTTAGCGAATTATTAATTTACGACATAGTCCCCAACTCGGGACCAAACAATAGTATAATTTAAGCGAGTTGATTAATTAATCGGGTATGAATTTGTAGATATTTTACTATATATATAAAACAATATATACATGCTAATAAATTATAATAATTGTTCATGTCGCCATTTAGAAAAATAAATTATACATCGTAATAATTGAAATCATAATCAAAATATTTAGTTTGTTTAACTTCGACATAAATCCTTCTACTAATTTATGTTAAATGCTGTTCGAAGTGGTATTTTTGAAATACAAAAATATTTTTTCGGTGTACCATATTGGGTCCATTACAAAAAAAAAAAAAATGTATATCATATTAGGCCCATTAAAGCCCGAACTCTTCCTAAGCCTCCAAACTCCAACAATGAAAGCATCAGCAGTCTGCCATATGACTTCAACATTCTAGATAATTTAATGCAAAAAACGTGTGTTGCAAGCAATACATTTCTTATGTCAGGGCAATGCCGTCTGTTACATTATAAAGAGGTATGTGATTCGACAGCTCCACAGAGTAGCCATCATTCCCTAGGGCCTTACAACTAAGACCAACTATTCGATTTGTAAACAGCTCAGGCCATTCATTAAGTTTAGTTCAGTTAGCCATTTCAAAAGGCTTCCCATTTCATATTCTCCATCTTCAGAAAGAGTTATTCCGACAAAACAAAAATATGCGATTCAAGACCTTTGCTACCCACCGACAAAGAAATGCTGGTGAATGGCGGGAGGAGGAAGGTGAGTCATATCCGCTTGCATCAGTGGTCTGTGAAACGATGGAACAAAAGAAACCTGGTCGAAGGCCAGGAAAAAAAGTGGTTCCTCCACTACCGAAAGCTCAACCATCGGAAGGTGACTGTATGACTCAACCTTTGCCCAAGCGAGGTCAGAAGTTTATTATTTTTTTTTAAAACCAAAAAATGTAGTTGTAGGTGTAATAAGTAGTGATTTGGTGTTTAAGTGGCCTTTTCACAGTGCTATTTAAGTCTCTTCATTTAGTCACTACTTTTTTTGTTTTAATTATTTCGGTGTAATGAAGGACGACCAAGAAGAAATGAATATGTTGCGTTCGAAGGACCATCTACTCCAAGGACCAAATGAAATGCGTCGCCAGTGACCATATCGTCTTCCGACTCGGAGGTTTCAGATGCAGAGATGATCATGGGCCGAACCACTTTCCAAAATCTGACTTTTAGCATGTTGTTTAATCTGCGTACTGATGTGGAGGAAATCAAGAACAAAGGGTATTGCCATTGTTGTAATGACAAATCAAAGGAGGCTCATACCGAAGTTCTTTCTCCATCTCCACCACATCGCCCCTCTAAGACCAAGTAAGCCATGTCTGGAGAAGACTGCTTTTGTGTATAGTCTAGTGATGTTTAATCAAGTGAAATCCTTTTACCTTATGTCTGTTTTTGAAAAGGAAAAAATATTTAGTTTATATCTTATATCAGGTTGTAATGTAAACATGTATTACGGACAACATCCTTGTGTGAAATTCTTCAAATCGGTTCAAATTATAAAAGTAAAGTAATTTTGTGTTGTTTATGATTTCGATTACATGCTTCAATTAACACCTTATACAATTTTTTTTTCTTATTTAATAACAAAATGAAATCATATTAATATTATTAACATGAACATATCCTTAATTGAATCAAACCTAAATTTCACCCTAACAAACATGGTTATGAAACGAGACAGAAAATAGTTGTTTTCATAAAATATGATAGTGAAAATGAATTTGAATTAAATTTATATTGAACTTTATCAACTTATGCATCTGGAGTTTAGGGAGGATGACATACGACATACACCTTCCTACATAAAATGCATGAGCAAATATTTGGTTCCCACTATGCCATGGGATTAAACTTTGGAGGATGCAAGACAAACTTAATACCAAATACATATACGAACTTTTAATATCAGCCAAGAATCAACTTTTAATTGTACAAATATATTGTTATTTCTATGGGGGCATAAATTAACTTAGTATGCTAGATCTTTCCTATATTACTTTTGAATGAGGCAGGCCCCTAAAAAAAAAATTGGGCCAACAAAAATTAATTGCTATGTGTTAGTAGAGGTTCTGCTACTCCAACTTATTTAAAGCTCCCAATTTGTAAAGAACAAGTTGCACAGAACATACTTCTTCCATAAATATTAGCAAAGCAATAAGATTGAGCTGCATATGGTCATGTTGATGGCCCAACAACCATCCATTGAAACTGAATTAATTGGGCTCATTTCTGAAGGAAGCTAAGCGACCGCTCCAAATACAAAAGGTAATTTCAAAATAACTACCCATATCTACTGCAGTCAACCTTGGTCAGTACTTTACACTTTCATCTCACCTCATTTCCCAATTTCAAAATCTTATATTTCATTTCATTTTATTTCCCTTGGTCAGTACTTCCACTCCAAATCTCAATTTTCCTTGTATTTTTCCAACTTCAAATTTGATTTAGTGTCATCAAAAAATTATAAAAGAAAAACTTTTCAGAAAAGGACTTGATTAATCACTGTACTATTAATTTCAAAGTGGGCCTTACTTTGGTAGCCCATATATATCCCAAAGTTGTTCACAATAAAAGCAAAATAAGTAGCCTTCCTGGTCTGGGCTAAGAAAAAAGAGGCATTTTCTAAACAAATTTCGTGTGGTAGATCATACTCATCAATTGAATCCCAAAACTTTTTTTTAGACTGCAATACGTTGTTCCCCTCCTTATGAGATAATTTTAATCGATTTATAGGTCCTAATAATTTTTTTCTTTGCCTGACAGTATTAATGCATCACTAATTTATGCAAGTTAGAGTAAGTACGAACATTCCAATCTCAACAAGATTAAATAATGTCCAACGACGAAACAAATTTTCAGGACATTAAACCACTTCAATTAATTGACAGTATAAAAACAGAGAATTGCTCTTATGACCCATAGAAGGACAAGATCCCAACACACCTACTGCGATATGTCTCACTTGCAAAGTGTCACATAGAGCCATATCCGCTGCCATTTCCAACTGCGAGATACTCAAGATTTAGAAATTCTAACGGAAGACATGCAATTTTTGTCTTTGACGAAGGACAATGTGGTGTATATGATATTGTTACAAATTTGGTAAGTTGCTAAACTCACCTCTTAATATTCAAATTAATAATTGTCATTAACATTTTCAACAACATTTTATCTAGCCATTCAATAATTTACTTTATGATAAATGGCCTTGCATGGTGAAACTTTCTGTGTTCAAAAAAAGGTTTTGAGAATGTATTGTACGGAAAAACTCCTACCATCTGCAATATGGAATGGAGTAGCGATCACAACGACATGATGCTCTGATCAATATGAAACTATAACTATGTACACAAATGGATTCCACAAATTTGCTGGATTTGCAAGCAAGGAAGATCACCCATTCTCATGCCTATTCACATATGTGCACAAAAATTGTACAGATCAAAACCAACCTCAACAGGAGACGTACCACTGCCACGCGGCCAGTCGGAACCTTTTGTAGTACGGAAACAACGAAGACAAATTCATAAAATTGATTGATCTAAGAAATGGGGATATTAAAATGCATAGCGATTGGACTTCCCATACAACCAATTCAATTATGAAAACCAATTGCCTGGAGTACCAATGAATGTGTTATACTACACTCTAGCCACGAATTACGAATATGGGACTTGTTTTGTAATAGGGTCGTACAAATAAGACATCTTCCATCAGTGGGAAACACAATTAAGGCATTCACAACCATTAAAGATTTCAACGACAACCAAATCCATCTTCATAACAGGTACTACTTTTTTCTTAACCTAATCTTCGATATCTATCATTACTCTCTTCGAGTTTTACATTGTTTAACTAACTTGACTTGAAATTATGTACATTGTGAAATTGTCTTTTGGCTATTTCCAGAGTGTGAACTAATGAACAGTTTTGATGTACGAAAAATACAAATTAGATGTAGTCTGCATTCCTCTACATCAACTGATTGGACTAAAACTCTCATCATTGTATCATGTAAGGTTAAAATCTCTTGACCTACTATTTGCCCCAAAACTTTATAAAATTGGACTTAAGCACAGTTCAACTGTCACAATAGAAAGTAGTAATAACTTTAGTTTCAGTATTTGCCAATTTTAGTGGTTCAAAACGATCTTTACACTCAAGCTAGTAAATAGACTCATCTTAGACGTCATCTTGTATTCAACATTGGCAAATGTTGTTCTGGGTTCTTGTATTATGTTGGTGAGAGTTTCAAAATTAAAAACAAACTTCTTATTCAAATTATATAACTTTGTATTGATCTAGATTTGTGCTTACTAAAGAGTGTTAGTCCCATCCACTTGATTTAGGTCATACTTGTTTGAACCAAGTAAATTTCTTATGTTGTTAACATGAGTACCATTTATCTAATTCTCATTTGGTCTAAATATGTATTACTAGTGCAATGTTGTCAACATGAGTAATGCAGTCAATAAATCTCTCTATGATGATCATGAGACAACTAAGGCTCATGAGGTGTGCTCATTGAATTCCAGTCATTGTTGGATTTTTTTTACTTTTTTACTTTCAGCTACAATATTATTACTCACCACTCAATTAAATATTGCTTACTAGCATAAAAATGTTACTTATACGCAAAAAAAAAAAAAAAAACAAAATTACTTCAATGTTTTTTACTTTTTGATACAATGTTATTACTGACTATTTCATTAAACATTACTTAGCCGCATCAAAAAATTACTTACCCAATATCATAAATAACTTCAAACACAATACATATTTTATCTTATTGCCCTCGATTGTACAATTTTTGGGCTGCAAATTACTTTATTGTCCTTACTTTTCATAGTCATGCCAGCACAACTTCTTTGATCCCGTTTACATAACCAGTTCATCAAGTATAAAGTTTAAAAAAGAAAAACACCAAAATTGTTCAAAACTTGACAATTGGAAAATTAATTGGGTCCTACTATAATTTTGTAAGTTCAAAGCTTAGATTACACAACCATGATTGGGGATGTTCTACTATAACACATTCGTACAATCGACATATCCCAATTACTTGACCCCATCTTCCATGCAATCAATAACAAATTATTAATTTCCTCGTTAACTAAGCCGCCAATGTGGTTTGCAATTTAAACCTATGTACTTCACCGTACATGTCAAATGAACTTACAAAAGTATAGTATAAATGATTCATCAATTAATCATCTTTTTATATTGTATGAGATTAAATTTTTATTCTCCATTTATGATAGAAATATTTCGATCACACTTTTTTTAACGAAGTAGTGACTCCTAATGGAGCAACCATATAAATATTATAACTTAAATATGGTACGTTTAGTGGTATTATTATTATTATACTCTAATTGTGTTACACATCAGGGGATTATAAAATAACTTATGCAAAGGGAAAGTCTTACATACCAAATACCATATAATGGCCAAAATTCATTCTAAATTAACTATACAACCTAAAGCTACATAATCAATGGTAATTCATTCTTCTAACCATTAAACAAGTCAAACAAAACTGAGATATTCACTAAGACAATTCATTTGTTACTCGCAAAAAAACAAACAATAATTACTTTCGGTTTTTTTACTTTCAGCTATTATGTTATTACTAACTACTCTATTGAATATTACTTACCGACATCAAAAGGTTACTTATGTGCAAATAAGTTACTGGGAAATTCATTACTTTTACATACAACGTTATTCATCACTACTCCTTTAAAAATTACTAAGTGACTCCTAAACATTACTTTCCCAATATCGTAAATATGTTTGAACACAATACTAATTTTACCTTATTGCCCCCCACTGTAGACTTTTTTTACCTGCAAATTACTGTTTTGCCCATACTTTTCAGACCATGATAACATATTTTTTCACAACAAGTTTACATCACCGGCTCATCAAGTAAAAAATTTAATAATAAAAACACCAAATAATTTAATAGCTTGACACTTGGCAACTTTTTTGGGTCCCACTTGTTGGACTAAGTCCCGTGATGGACTAAAGAACTTGCCTTATTTTATTATCATATAATGGGATAATTGCAACATAAGTACCCAATGTTTGGGTTTTGTACGCGGCATGGACCCAATGTCTATTTTTAGTGGCAATAGTACCCATAGTACCAAAAAGTGTTATTCCGTTTGGTTTCCTCCGTTGGTTGCATCTGGGTGTACACGTGTACTCAGCTGATAATTCATAGCTTTATTTTTGTTTATCCTAACTAAATTAAAAAAAAAAACATTTTAAATTTAATAAAATATTGGTGGGAATATTTTACAGTGATTCTTCATATGCTCATAATGGCAGCAACGTCGGCGTATGTGGCAGCGACCACCGTCTTGATCCCTCGCCTCTCGAGTCAGCCCGCTCGCTGCTCCGCCTTGCTACTCCTCCCACCTCGCCTCTCCTCCTTGACCTCATCGTCTTTCTCTCTTAAACAAGTTTCAAGTATCTGTGAATTTTCTTCTTCGAGTACTTTGAGGCATTTTGTAATGCCCCAAATTTCCTAATAAGGTTTAGGACCTTGATTAGGAGGCCGGGAGGGCCATAATTGATTTATTGTGTTATTTAATGATAATATGCATGTTTAGGTGTATTAAATATGCATGTGAACCCATTTGTGATTGATTGGGTGATTTCCATATTTTGGCCATTTCAGGCATTTTTGGCATATATGTGAAATGTGTGTGGTGCTTTATTATTGTTTGGTTATGCCAGGGTTACCCGGTACAAGATGATCCTAGGAGGTAAGCTAGTGGGAAAGTCACAACGAGATTTAAGCTTGACTTGGAGTAAGTCAAGGGTTATTTAGAGTATCACTGGGTTATTGGGTAATGGGAATTAATATTTGGTGATAAATTGGGAGTTAGTAAGATCAGGTGGAAATTCTGGAAGTTTTGACTATAATATCCCCAGGGATGTTTTCGGGACCCCGAGCACTAGGTTTTATTGGAAGCTAGTTAAGCTTGAAGTAACCTTTTAAGAAATAAAAAGAACGTTCTGTACATTCTCTCTCCTTAAAAGTTCCCTTTTTGTCTCCTGATCGCGTTTTTGAAGATATCTGGAGTTCTAGGACTCGGATTCAAGCGAGGATCGAGGCATAGAAATCCTAAGGAGAATTAGAAACTTATTAGCCGGAGGATTTAGTTGGAAACAACTTAATAAGAGGTAATTCAAGTTTTAAGTTCTAAGTTTTTAAAGTTTTTAAGCTTGAATTGGACTTTGTGAATCGTTGAGTTTTTAGTTTGTTTGAGCTTCAGGTTTTGGCGGTTTTGGACCATTGGGAAGTTTGGGAACTTTGATTTGATGATTTGGAGATGTTTGGTTAGGTTTTTGGAAGGTTTTAAAAGTGGAAAAACGAAGAAAAGTGGCTGGTGCGAAGTTGGGCCGCGACCCTGTTCTTGGGCACCGCGGCCCTAGCTTGAAGAAGGTGGAAGAGGCTCTGCCAGGGGGGCGGGCCGCAGCATGGTTCTTGTAGGGTCGCGGCCCTTTAGGGAAAATTTTCCCAAAAGTGTGTTTTTGTGATGGAAACTTAACTCTAAGGGCCTAGGATCGATCCTACTACTTAGTTGAGTGGGATTCGATGTTCCGGAGGCTTGGGTTGGGTTTGGAAGTATTTATTTACTCATTTTTGGTGAGGTTTTATATTATGGTTGTGACTAGGTTATCACTAGAGGCTTGGAATCGGGATCGTTCTTGTGGCTCGTTTGTTGGTAACCTGTGCTTGGACCGAAGGTAAGAAAACTGCACCCCATGTGTGACATGCATGGCTATTTGTGATGCATGTTGGTTGTTTAAATGTAAACATTGATAGCATAATGAATGCTTAGTAATCTTGCTCATTTGCATATGATTATTATTGAGGCATGCTGGATGATTAAGTGTGATGCATGTGATGCACGAGAAACATATGATTAGGGCATGCCATGAATGATGAATATGAGATTGGTCAGAGCTTGAGTCTCTGTGTTGGTGCATGATCATTATTATGCTAGAAACTGTTAACTAAGCATGCTGAATGCCCCATCTTTGGATGTTTGACATATGATATATGTTTGGTAGCAACGCTTACTTGTGCATGGTACTGGCTCATTAGTCAGAATTGGCAAAGGTGTTAGTATCAACTGTGAAGTTGTGACTCATTAGTCAGGTTCAGCAGTGGTACTGGGCACTGGTCACACAGTGCTGACTCATAAGTCAGGACGGTCTTAGCGTGTTCCACGTAAGCCAACAAAGATTAGATCTAATCGACATCTGCATTGAATGACTCAAATGAGCATTAATGCCAGACCGACCTCAAGTTCGATGAATATTAAAAAGCGCTTATCTAGCCAAAGGCTAGTCATTTGGAGCCAGGGCTAGCGAGCCCCGTGACTGTTAGGTTACATGGCTATGGGCACCGGCCCCACAGTGACGTGCTTGTCAGTCACTGATCTGATAAGAGCCATTGCAGGAAAGCCCAGGTAACGGTGTCGTTACATGACTATGGGCACTGAGCCCCATAGTGACTTGTTTGGCAGTCACTCATTATGGTTTAACAGGACCTCAAAGTGATATTCACTCATCTGATCAGAGCTATGAGCTCTGTATGATCATTTTGATCATCATATGCATGGCTTTGGGTGCTGAGCCCGTAGTGACTTGCTTGTTGGTCACTCAGTATGGTTTATCAGAACCTCAAGTGTCGAAACACTCATCTGATTAGGATTGACTTGATAGTCCTCCAATCAGAAGGGCAAGATTTCTTATCCTGGATACCCCAGCATTGCTTGAATTCATTTGCATGCTTGAATAAAGCTATGTTTGCTTGGCATGCCAGATATGATTTGATATCATGATATGACTGTTTATGAGCATATGAGTTTTCTTGTTGGGCTTCGGCTCACGGGTGCTTTGTGGTGCAGGTAAAGGCAAAAGGAAGCTGTACCATCCTTGAGTTGGAGAGCTTAGGTGATGACGTGTACATATGTAGCAGCTCGACCAATACTTGGGCGAGGTTTGAAAGAGGAACTAGGGTTAAACCCTGTTTTGTCGCTTAGAACGGCCTGTTGTAAATATTTTCTTGTAATAGACTCTGAAATTATATTTTTGGGATCCCAACGTATATAGTAAACGTTCTAATGAAACGTTATATCTTAACCAAAATTTTTAATCCCTAAACTACTAATCATACTTAGTTACACGTTTATGGCCAAACGACTCGATTAGCTAGTTTAGCACTGTTCGCAATGTGCACTGTAGCGGTCCTTGGAGTTGGGGTGTCACACATTTCGTCGAACAGTTGTAGTTCGAGTCAATTGATTTGTTTTGTTGACTGAAATTGACTCTTTTTTTTTTCTTTTTCTTTCTAGGTTTTCCTAGGGTTCTTTGAAAACTTTTATTTATGTACCTTATCTTGATGGAAGCTGAGAATAAAAGATGTGGCAAAGGAAGCTATTTAGGAGTTATCATTTTTCGATAATATTGGAGCCAGCTACCTGTTGTTGAAATTGTGTGTTGGCTGTACTGAATTTCGAGAATTTTGGGATGAGCAAAAGAGTTGTTTAAGGGTGAAATTTCTGGGTTTGAAGTTGTTCAGATGATGTGTTGCAATTGAAAGGAACTGAAATTTGGTCATTTGACTCTCAAGTTCTCTATTATTCAACTAGATAGCTATATCATAGAATTGATTGCCTCCCACCTTTGGCTGTTTGTTTCTGTTGGCTTTTCTCTTCGTGAACCTGCAAACCAAACAAGGTGAGATCACATTCTTTCTTAAAGCCCCCACACAAATGCTCCATACTCCTAAAACCAGACAAGGTTAGATTTAACGTTTGTCTAGATCCATCGCCGACCCTTGCCGCCCAGATCGAACCTTGTGTTGCCGCCTTCATCGAACCTCAGTGATGTTCGTTTGTCTAGATCCATCGTTGAGCCTTGCTGCCCAGGTCGGGCCTTGTGTTGCCACCTTCATTGATCGACTTATGGAAGAAAGAAGAAGAAGAAGTGGGGAGGAAGATATATTGTGACGTACCACCGGAGGTGAGGAAGAAGATAGTGAGGGAGAGAGAGATCGAGAAGTGAGAGGAGAATAGTTTTAGGATTTTCTTTTTAATTTTTGTTTTTTAATTTGGATATGATATAAAATATAATTGTTTTAATTTAATTTTTATTTTTTAGTTTAGATTTGAACCAAAAATTAACTATTTTAATTTATATTTTTGTTTATTTTTTAATTTAGTTATAATAAATAGAAATAAAATTATGAATTATCAACTGAGTACACGTGTACACCCATATGCAACCAACGGAGGAATCCAAATGGAATAACACTTTTTGGTACTATGGGTACTATTGCCACTAAAAATAAATATTGGGTCTATGCCGTGTACAAAACTCAAACTTTGGGTACTTTTGCCACAATTATCCCTCATATAATTATATAAAAAGAGTAGTAAGAAATAATTAATTAATTAATGAGGTTTAAATTTTGAGGAGATAAAAATGAGGAATTAATTAGGGTAAACAAAATTAATTAGAATAAAAAGAAAAAAAAAGCATATGTCAACTATTTATTGGAGGGACAATAATGAGATAGGAAAATTAGGGTATAAGTTCAATTATTTCATTAAAACTACGGAGATTTTCAGTGTCCTTCGCTGATCTACGACTAAAATCTCAGCATATTTAAAGCACAAAAATATTATTTTTTCCGGTAGAGTTCCCTAAATGGATGCGAAATTCTACCATTGAATGAATTTTAAAAAATATATCAGTGTCAGAATAAAAAAAAATTAAGAAAAAAGAAACAAATTAAAAGTGGCTATTAAGCCATATTTGTTTGGGCTAGCTCGTCCTTTGAACGAGTAGCATTGCTCTTTAAACTCTTTAAAGTGTAAATTAAGGCTATTAAGCCACATCTGTTTGGGCTAGCTCATCCTTGGAATGAGTAGTAGTGCTCTTTAAAGTGTAAATTAAGGCTTTTTTTTTTTTTTTTGAGACAAAGTGTAAATTAAGGCCTTTGACCGAATTAATAATATTGAAACTAGTATCTGTAGTAGTACGTTATTGATTCCTAAAATATACAATATAAATTAAAATAAGACAATTCATAAAAATAATAATTAAGCATTATTTACAAACACTATTTGTATATTGATTTATTATTCATTTTTATTGATTTAGCATTCGATTATACCATACAAACTCACATGCATTTATAACAATTTTGCATGTCTTACATGAGATCTATGATTAGTGTCGAATAATTCATAAGATATACAAAAATAAATATTTATGTTTATGCAAGATGCATTCATGTTTTATTTTGTTTTTTAACTATCACAATTTTCTTTTTGTTTATTATAAATAACCTAGCTAATTCATTTACTTCAAAATGTTTATTTAAAAAAAACACATTCATAAACATTTTTCAACAAGGTTTAGTTATTATAAACAATAAGGTTTAGAAACATACACATATTTTTAAATTAATGTTTTTGTTTATTTCTAAAATGAATGTATGTTCAATGTTTTTGTTTATAAACATTACAATCTAAATTTCTATTTGAGAAGATGTGTGCATGCATACAATTATTATAATTTGAAATGAGCGGAGAATTCTTGTTCACCATAAGACGTGGGACACTTAATTATATAATATTAGTTGTATTGATTTATTTTCTTTTTTGTTTTAACATTGTTGCATGATAAAAAGTTATCTAAGGTAAGTACTATATACATCTAAAACACTTTTATTTTGAGGTATGCTTTCTATTATTATTATTTATGTATTTTGTTATATAATTTAATACCCTATTAAAAAATATTATATTTATATTGCTTGTTAAAAATCTAATGAAAAAATACCTAATGGAATTAGATATGGCAAAAAAACTCGGCGGAGCGTGGTGGGTCGGAGCCCCGCTTCAACGAGGCGACTTTGATTTGGCTTAATCGGGGCACAAAGCGGGGGATGTCTATCTGGTACTGATTAATGCGGATTGAGTCATGATTCGACCCGGTTGTTGTTGTTGTTTTTTTTTAAGAAACTTAAAAATCCAATCCATTTCTAAAATAGTAAAAAACCAATGGACTTTTTTTTCTTTATTTATTTTTATTCTTATTTTTTAGAGTAGAAATTATAGATTGGGAGTGTTTGTTGTCACATTAATCTTTGTTGTTTTTTTAAAAAATAAAGGTGATGAGTTAGTGAATGGTGCTTAGTTTTTATAAACTAATTAACTTAATTAGCTATACAAACCGCTCTTTTTAATTACCATGAGTGTTTGATTGTTCGAATTCATAGGTTTTAGGGATACAATTCTTCTCATCAATTTCAATTAAGTTTAGGTTTTCATAATTAAGTTCGCTTTAATTGTATATGTTTTTTTGAAAGAATTTGTATATGTGATTATGACATTGAAATTAACAAATCAAGCTAAAAAAATAAAGTGATGAAATTATTGGGTTAAAACATTACATATATACATGTATAAATTTTTTAATATTTAAAAAAAAAAAAAAAGTAAGCAAAAGGTTGGATATGACCCCTCTGGAGCAGTTCTAAACCGACCTGCCTCAAAACTCTTATCGGGGAGGGGCGGGGGCGGACTCTCCCATTTACATCAGTAATTGGAATAAAAGTTATATGAAAAAAAATATATGCAGATTCTCACTCTTAATAAAAGTCCTAGTGTGTAGACGGTGCATTTCTTTACCGTGATTCACGACTAATTATATTTTCTTTAAAAAATATATATTATAATTGGAAGTGCTTTTTTCAAAGATTTGATGATTTATCTCACTCGATCTTATATTCATTTTTTTCCTTTCAAATTGACGAGTTAAAAAATATGTTTGATTCTATCTAATAACATTATTTTATGTGAAATCTTATTTATTTCAATCATATTCATTCTCATGGCTTGCTTCATAAATTGCAATATACTACAAACACATGCTCTCAGTTATTAATTTTTGAAAGGTAGAATCATATATATAAAAATTTATATTCGTCAAATTATAAAAAATCTCATATATCATTAAAAATAATTACGAAATATATTTATTTAGCCTTAATTAGAAGCATATGCAACATCATTCTTGATTTGCATTGCAATAATTTTGATGATTAATATTATAGCATACATTGTACCATCATAAAGACTATTATTTAAAAAAACAAAAAACATGATATCATGTGTTTGGTAACCTAAATTTAAGTAAACTAACATTTTATTTTATTTTTTGTCGCAAAGTAAACTAACATATTTTATTTACAAAAACCAAGGATATTTAAAATCCTTTTAAAAAATTATAAAATATTTGTAGAGAGACAACGGATCTCCCTCTTTTTCTTCTTATAAAATAGTTATGTCCGTACTCATTTCTTAATACTCCCTCGAAAATCAAGTCCAAAGTCTTACAGAGAAAACTAATGGAGCAGAGTCCCTATATCTCGACACCCAAATACAGTATTGATGATCAAGGCATGAAAACTCAAAGAATTGAGTTAACTCAGCCTGATTTTATACTCATTCAACATCAATACATCCAAAAGGGTCTTCTCTTCTCAAAACCTCAAGATCAAGCTCAAGCTCAACTCTTCCCTCAATGGATCCAACGCTTGAAAACCACTTTCTCCAAAGCACTCGATATTTTCTTTCCTCTGGCAGGTCGCCTTGTCATGATCCAAAACAACGACGTTCACCTTACCAAATCTTTCTTCATTGACTGCAACAGCGCCGGTGGTGTTTCCTTCGACCACGTCACCTACGACAGCGTCACAGTGGCTGATATTCTCGACCCGGTCTACATCCCAGACGACGTCGTTTACTCCTTCTTTCCCATGAACGAGGTTTCGAACTACCAAGGCGTTTCGAAGCCGTTGCTGGCAGCTCAGGCAACGGAGTTAGTTGACGGCGTTTTCATCGCGCTCTCTATGAATCATAGCGTTGTGGACGGCACTGTCTTCTGGCTTTTCTTCAACACTTGATCTCGAATCTCTCGTGACAACGGCGTTGTTTTAGACCCTCCTCATCCCGTTTTCGATCGTGACCAGTTCTTCGACTGTATCAATAATACTGATCTTGTTCCACTTCGAGTACCCTTCAACCCAGATCCTATAAAAACTCCTAGTTCGACACCAATATCATTAAAGCAAAGAATGTTTCATTTTTCGAAGGAAAATATAGCCAAACTCAAAGCAAAAGCCAACGCTGAGATAGTCGACTTGCCCACCATGGCCAACATATCGTCCCTTCAAGCGGTCATGGCTCACCTTTGGGTCTCCGTAACCCGAAACCGACGTCATCTTAAACCGGAACAGGAAGTGAGCTACATCATCGTAGTGGGTCTCAGGCAAAGAACAAAGCCGCCATTAGCAGAATCGTATTTTGGTAACGCCGTGATGTTTGGGACCGTGAAGACCACAGCGGGAAAGCTTCTGAAAAATGGGTTGGGCTGGGCCGCTTTGCAGATGAATACAGTGGTTGCTTCGCAGACGACAGAAAAGGCCAGAGAGTATTTGAAGAATTGGGCCGAAAGCCCAAAACTAGAAACACTCCAGAAAGAGTCCGGGTCTCAACTATTGACTGGTAGTTCACCGCGGTTTAATGTTTATGGCAATGACTTTGGTTGGGGAAGCCCACTGGCAGTAAGAAGTGGTCAAGCCAACAAGTATGATGGGAAGTTGACTGTTTTTCCTGGTCCTGAACAAGGAAGCATTGATTTTGAGGTCTGTCTTAGGTCTGAGACACTTGAGTCCATGGCATACGATGAAAAGTTCTTAGAGACTCTAACTATATGATTGTTTTTATTTTGTTTTGAGGGAAATGTGATCAAATTTGATCTGTTTGTGATGTAAAAGATCACGATGGCTTTATGTTTATCTTCATGAAAATAAAAGAGAAATCTCAATTTTCTTTATTCATACATATGTATATTTTAGTTTTTAAATGGATAACGTTTTACTAATATTCGAACTTTAGATATTTACAATTAATATTGAAAGAAAATTTGGTTATGAAACAAAACTTACTTTTCTGAGCTGATTAAAGTCAAGTAATATTAGTGTATTCGTCAATATATATACATATTTATATAGGTGTTGGAGAGATTGTTTTATTCTTCTTGCACTTACAAATATTAGTTATCATTATTAATGTTGAGCATTGCTGATAACAAATATTCATATAATAATAAGATTGTTGCTATTTCACAACTCAAAAACGGTGATGGACACCTCCGGTGTTGGGTTAGCAATACTCTAATAATAATCACATGTATAATGTACAAATTAAACGTTGTTGCATAATTAAATAATATAACTTTTGTTGGAAAGATTAGCTGCACCGCAGCTTTTGTTGACAATGTATATGCATATGCATATTATAATTATATGCCTAATAAAACAAAGGTTGCTGGTTGCTGCTAATGATAAAGCCAATTTTATGTTTCTTAAGTAATGGAGAAATATTAAATTAATGCAAAGTGGCTGCCTTCTGTAGTAACTTATGTAGGCTATAAATATGTGCCTTGAGCACTTGAACGTGCTGTCCTAAAAAAAATCCCAAAATTGGATCTCCTTAATAATCTAATTTCTCCATTTAAGAGCAAAAAGAGAGTTTCTCAACAAAAGAGAGAAACAAACCTCACTTAAACTAGTTTTTCCTTTCTTAAAGAGTGTTTTCTCCTATTTCAAGAGAGAGAGGGTTCCAATTGTTCTCTCCTTGTATTTATAGAGAAATATTGTAATATCACATAGTGAAATCTTCACAACATTGTTTGTAGACGTAGCTATAATTTGGGTGAACCACGTAAATTTTATGTGCCCTATTTTATTCTTGTTTTGTATTTTAGCTGAGTATCGACGATTCCACCAAAATCGATCTCTTAACAAGTTCTGTCTAAAAAATCCAATGATAAAAGTCTCCTTTGTGTAAATGATATTTTGTTTATTTTATACACTCAGATTTATGAGATTTAGAGACAAGTGCAAAGTTGTGAATTCTCCATATCGATCTATGGTTTGTTGAGTAAGCTTCTAGTAGTAGTGAGCCTGCAATTAGTTAAACTGATAGAAATTATAACTGCATGTCGTAACCTTCCTGGATTCTCAGTGTGGTTGTTGAAATATGTTATTTGTAATAAGCATTAAGTCTATAAGGGCTCTCTCTGTAATCATTATTCAAAGAGTTTTCACAATTGCAATATCTCAAATTCTATTGTGTACGTTTCACTGTGTACCCTTGGACCTGATCGTATAACAATCACTCTGAGTTCTACACCAATAAGCCGAACATATCATCCCTTCATGTGATCATGGCTCACTTTTGGGTCTCCATAACACAAAACCGACATCATCTCAAACCCGATGAAAAAGTGAGTTATTACATTGCAATAGTGGGTCTCAGAAAAGAACAGAGCCTCCATTAGCCAAAGGGTACTTTGGCAATGGCATGTTGATCGGTACTATTGATGATTGAACTGGGCCGCTTTGCAGATGACTTTGAGGTTTGTCTTCTGTTTGAGACACTCGAGTCCATGAAATACGATGAAGAGTTCTCAGAGATTCTAACACTGTGATAAGAGTTTTTTTTTTTTTAATTATAAGTGTCATTTTTCGTATGAGGCAATAAAAAAAATTAAAATGACAGCGAGTGGTATGTCAGAATACTTATAATTATTTTAATTTTTTCTCTTTTGGAACTTTTGATAAGATTTTGTGATGTAAGGGATCAAGCGTTCTGGTCTCATATATGATTGTGTTTCATCAAAATAATGATAAGTCCTAAGAAAAAAAGTATTTTTATTTCTCTAGGGGATAAGAGTACTACTATAGAGCCTGAAATTTACAATCACAGAAATTGATTGTTGCAGGCACCGGCAACCTATAGAACAAATACAAACGAGTAATCAGGAAACTTTGGGACACCGAGATGGTGTTGTGTAATGCTTTAAATATTCTATCTTTTTGAAAATACATAATTTGACATAATTCATAATAAATTACCGCTTTTGTCAATATCACCTTAACAATAAAACATGTAGAAAATATTAGATTCGGGTTTAAGTAAAACATTTAATGCAACATAATAAGTAACTTTAAAATCCTAATACATTTCTAATATGATACTAGACTTATTTTAAATTGTTTAAAAGATAAAATAAGCATGTGGCGTTCTTGATTGTTTTGTGGTTCATATGGCCCCCACAACATATATATTGTTGGGAATATATATGGCTTTACTCCTTGCAAATCAACAATTCATAATAGAAGTGATACAATATTCCAAACCCTAGATGTTAATCAAAATCCAAATTCAAAGTATTAATGCAATTCTTGATAATCAAATAAATATGCTCATGATATGAATGTTAATCTTGAATATAAGAAACTAGATGATTAAATGACGATAAGAAGAACTTAGATACATTTGATCATCAATATTAACAATGAAAACATAATATAATAACAAAATACAAGATTAGGGTTAGAGAGATACAATATTTGTATTGAGCAACTTGAATCTTCAAACTTAGGAAACTTCAAAGGCTTATACACAATAAGAATATTGTTGCCCAAAATCTCTATTCCAAGCCCTTATTTCTTGAAGCTTCAACTAAGTAGAATGAGATTTGAAATTTGACAAGCCTTAAAAATCATGCAAGTCAAGCAAAGCTTGATGAGTTTCTTGGAGAAAACTTTTGTCTTTGAGAGCTAGAGAGAGAGAGAGAGAGAGAGAGAGAGAGAGATGAGTTGGAAAGTGTGATCAAGACTTTTCAACTCTAATAACTCATATTTATAGTGTAGGCATATCATTAGTCTAATCAATAGGATTAGAGCATTCAAAACACATCATTTGGAGCATTTTACGTAAACTGTACGGACACTCGTAACAGCCCAGGCGACGCGTCGCCTAGCACCAGGAGATGCATCACCTAACAAATGATGCATTGCCTATGACCAGGCAATGCATTCCCTATGGCCAGGCGATGCATCGCCTGATCTGTCTCAGCTAGGGTTTTGAAGCCCTAGGTGACACATGGCCAATGCATCTGTTTTGGCACTCCAAGACTTGTCTCAAAACACCTCCAAATGCTCCCAAACTTTTTGGGAATGTTTGGATACCTCATTGTATCACTTTAGACCCATAAAAGTCATTTTTAGATGTCTTTTACACAATTTCATGTTTTCACTTCTCCTTAAGTGAAATTTGTTAAGTGTTTTGCACCTCAATGTGTAAACATCTTAACTATTATATTTAACCAATCTCAACAATATTCCCCCATTTGGTTAAATATAATCATCTCTTCTTAGCTTAACAATTTTGGTGCATAAAATAAAGTATCTTTCCATTTGAACTTTACCTTAGTTAAAGTATTACAAAGCCTTACCGAATTCATTGGTGTCTTAAAGATTGAACCAAGTACTCGTTAATGATAAAATCAGTAACACATCACATAACTCCACTTGACCATTTATTTTACCACTGTCGCGCTTAGCACTCATATGGCCATGTGTTCATCCATTTCATGAACTTTCCAGGGAGAAACTCCAACTCCCATGAGAGGCGGCACCACCTCTAAGTTTACATAGGTGAAGTTCTTTACAACATCTTTGCTACCTTTAGAGATGCTTGTTGCACACAACTGAACTTCATTAAAAGCCCTAGGCTTAACCCTCACTCGGTAGCAACCAACACTAACCATCCTTGGATAGAACTCATGACTTTGTTAGTGTTGAAACTATTCACCCAATAACTTGTTCTTACCCATTGAAATCTTGCCCTTGATGCTCACAAGTTTGGAGTTGGGTTGCCATCAATGGTGAATATATTATTCTAGGATTTTTAGTCCCATCTCTTTTGAAGTGGAACTTACTAACCTCTTCGGAAGAGGTTTTGTAAATGGATCCGCTAAGTTCTCACTTGTCTCTATATATGGATCGATATGATTCCTCCTCGAATCAATTGTCTCACATACTCATGTCTTAGACTTATATGTCTAGACTTTTCATGCCATTATAAGCTTTAGCTAATGTGGCTTGTTTATCACCATAAGGATATTCCTCGTGAAACCCCTAAGCCACTTGACCTCTTTTCCATTTGCCGCTAGAGTTATAAACTCATTCTCCATGGTTGAGTGTAATATATTTTTGTTTCTTTGGGCCCTAAGAAATCGCTCATCTTTTGAGCATAAACACCCAACCACTTGTGGAGAGATTTTCTCCTACACTTGATATCCAACTCGCATCAGAATATCCTTCAAGTATCTTTGAGAACTTTGAATATTGGAGACCTAGTTGCTTGGTCCTTTTAAGGTACCCTAGAACTCTCTCAATCATTTTTCAATGTTCCATACTTGGATTTCTAGTAAACCCACTTAGTTTACTAAGCACTCTACCATTGTTCTTTTCAAGCTTTATGCTTGAATCAAATGGAGTATTCGCCTATTTGATTTTGAGATTACTAAACTTGTCAAGCACTTTGTCAAAAAAGTGAGCTTAACTTAAGGCATAACCCCTACTATTTCTTCTCAATTTTATACCAAAGAAGGTATCGACCTCTCAATTTTAGAAAGTGGAAGATAGAAACCTCTTCGTTTCCATTATGCCTCGCATCTCATTACTCAAAATCAATAATCATCAATATATAAACACAGCAAGATGACATAGCCATCACAAGTCTTAGAGTATAAGCACTTTATAATTATTGTGTCTACACCCATTCGAAACAAAAGCTTTATCAAACTTCTCATGCCATTGTTACGGTGCTTGTGTTTAAACCATATAATGATTTAACGAGCCTACACACTTTATGTTCATTTCTCCTTAGAACAAAACCCTCCGGTTGTTCCATATAAATCTCATCATCGAGATCTCCATTTAGGAATGCCATTTGAACATCCATTTGATGAACATAAATGCTATATATTGATGATAAGGAAAATAAAACTCCTTTTGTTGTGCAATTGATGCATACATGTCAAAATAATCGATTCCTTCATTTTATTCAACCATTTAGCTACTCATCTAGCTTTGAAGGATTGTATGTGCCATCAGTGTGATATTTCATCCGAAATACCCACTTGCACCCAATTAGTTTTGAACTTTGTGAAAGGTCTACCAATTCTCATGTGTGGTTTTACATAATTTAATCCATTTTATCATTTATTGCCTCCTTCCAAAAAACATAGTCTCTCAAATACATTATGTAACGCCCTGGATAGCCAAGACCGCTACACTGTGTACTTATAAAGTGCAGGACTTGCTAATCAAGTCATCAATTTAAAAATGTGTCTTTAATTTAGATGTTCTAGGGTTTAAAGACATTTTGGTCTCAAAAGATATATTTCAAAAGTTATAAACTGTTTACATTAGGGATCCACAAAAGATCAGTGTTTAAAAGCTGGTTTACAAAACTCAACAGTTAAAAGCAAATATTGGCCATACTAAGGCAAAATACAAGGTTCTGGTCCTCTCGTCCCTGTAATCTCCTCAACCGTGGCGGCTGAGTGGCCTGTCATGTACATTCACCCTGCAGAGCTCTCCAATCAAGGCTGATCGATCTTGCCTTTGCCTTTACCTGCACCACGCAGCACCTGTGAGCCAAGGCCCAGCAAGAAAACAACATACACAACATATATAGCAATCTCAAATAGATATTTTAGCAAGCATGCTCAGTTATCAAATCCATAGCATATAAGCATGTTTCAAGGTACAAGCAACTTCAACTACACTTAGATTATTCAACAACCTCATCTATAGCCAAATACAGTATTCAATTTACACAAATGCTAAGGCCGACACCTTAGGCTGCACCCTCTGTTTAACCCACTGACTCCGGCCCGCTTAAACCGAGCTCAGTGCATAATAAGCTGTCCTCGGATACCAGTGTCCGAGCCGTGCCAATTGCACAAGTTAACCGTGGCTCGCTTAGGCCGTTGGTTACGATTTACATGGCATAATACCATTCTTTCAATCATTTATATTAGGGAGCCCTTAGTCCTGTTCAAACATTCAACCGGGTGTAGTTTTCTTACCTTTAGTCTAAACGATTATTGAATTACGAGCAACGCCCCTCAAGCACGATCCGTTCTCGAGCCTAAGCCTTTATCACCTAGTCACAACCAAAGTATAGGGTTCCATTAATACTCGAATATAGGTTTCTGGTTATAAAACTAACTCCCGGGAATCCGAATTCCACCAAGCACGGTGGTGAAATCAATCCCGAGCATACTAGACCACTTTCCCGTGCCTAAAACCCTCAAAAGCTCATGTGTGCAACCAAGGGCTGCGGCCCTTGAAGCTTAGCCACGACCCTAGCCTCAAAACAGAACCCATGCCTTCCCAAACATAACACGCGCTGCGGCCCTTGCTTTGGGCGCTGCGGTGCCCTCCCATGGCCAAGCCTCCTTGGCCCTTTTTCATCCTAGGGCCGCAACGCTCTAGAATAGAGCCGCGACCCTTCCCTTCATGCCAAGAAAACCCATCATTTTAAAGCCCAAAACCTCAACCAAAACCACCCCTAAGCTTCCCACTTCAACACCCAACAATCCAAACACTTTTAACAAGATTAAAACAGCACAATTCCACAGAAAACCCAGCCCAACTCACACTAGAATTCTCTTTTTAATTTCTGAAACCCAAGAACATAAACACCCAAAACTACCAAGTCAAGAACCCAAATTCAAACCTCTAATTCATGGAGAAGAGCTTACCTTGTCAATGGAACCTTCCCTCTAGTCAAATTCCAGCTGATTCCCAAATTTCCCAGCTAAATTTCCACCCTAATCAGTAATTGGACAGCATCTCAATAACCAGTTGGTACACAAGATTAAACTTCTGGAAAACACATGGATTAACCCTTACCTTAGTCTTGATTAGTTCCTGAGCTAAGCCTCTAGATTAATCCCTCAATCCTCCAAGCTTCAGCTGATTTTCCCTTAGAATTTCAGTGTTTTCCTTCCCTTTGTTTTCCTTGAGAGTGAGAGAGAATTGAGGAAAAGAGTTTTAGTCGGTTTATCTTTTCTTCCAAAAGTTTCCTTAAGTCTATCTTATTGCTAAGTCAATCCCAAGGCTCGGGGTGCCGGAACCGTTCCCGAGGCCAAAATGGTAAAATCCTCCAATATTCCCGCCTAGACATCCTAACCTCAAATATATCTCCATATATTTATTTTCGTGACCCGATACCTAAAATACCCCTAACTTATCCAAAGTCATATCATAAGTCTCGTTGTGACTTTTCCCGCTATCTGACCCTAGGATCGTCTCGAGTTGCACTCTATGAACCTGGCCACATAATAATGTGGTTCTCACATATACCACATAAATATTCATATTATCACATAATATCATTAATTATCATATAATCATCATTAATCACATATTCACACATTTAATTCAATAGTATTCACTCTAATCCCATTTATGCCCTTCTGGCACACTAATCAAGGCCCTTAAGCCTTGTTAGCGAATTTGGGTCGTTACACATTACTTCTTGGTAGGTTTTGAGATCATCATCAACTTGAAGAATCATAGAGAATTTCCATGTGACTTCTTCAAGTTTACCATAGAGTATCTCTACTTGAGAATATTTCTCAATTAACCCCAACTCTTTATGCATTTTGCTTATCTGAGGCAATATAGGTTGCTCATCAACCTTTGGATTTTTCTCTTTAAGAGATTCTCCAAAACCTGTGGGTTCTTGAGAATTGCTATCAAAATATAACATACTCTCAAAGAACTCCACTTCTCTTGATTCAATTATCACATTAGACTCAAATCTAATAACCTGTAGGCCTTGCTATTTGAGGCATAGCCGACAAATGCACACTTTGCGGCCATCAGACCCAACTTGGTCCTTTTAGGCTCCGCGCTCTTGCAATAAGCAAGGCACCCCCACACTTTAAGACATGCTAGGTTATGCTTTCTTTCCACTCCATAACTCATATGGAGACACATTGTTCTTTTCATAGGAATTCAATTCAATATATGACACGCAGCAAGCAACGCTTCATCCCATAAATTATAACACAATTTATCATGTAAAAGCATAGAGTTAATCATCTCAAGATAAGTCATATTCTTTCTTTCAGCTATTCCATTTTGTTGTGGAGTGTATGGTGTTGTGCATTCATGTATAAAGCCATGTTGTTCACAAAATACAATAAAATCATTTGAAAAGTATTCATCACCTCTATCACGTCTCAGAGTCTTTATTTTTCTTTCAAATTGATTTTCTACTTCAGCTTTATAGATTTTAAATGCATTAAATTCCTCATCCTTACTCTTAAGCAGATACACACAAGTATATCTAGAGCAATCATCTATAAAATTCATGAAGTATCTATTTCCTCCTCTAGTCAACATGTCATTCAATTCACATAAACCACTATGTATTAAATCTAGCAAGCTTGAACATCTATCAACACTTTGCAAGGGTTTCTTTACCATTTTAATTCTAACACATAATTCACATTTTTCATGCTCATTCACATCGCAATTAATCAATCCACATTTAATAACTCTTTTAATTGTGTTATAACCTATATGAGCAAGTATATTGTTCCACAAAGTAATAGAATTGGAATTAACCACATTGCAAGATTTAGATGTCATATCATCATTGTCACTATCAAGAGTACAAAATTTGATGGGTTTGATCATTCCATCACATGTATAACCCTTTCCCATAAAAGTGCCCAATTTAGTCAAAGTAAGTTTACCGAATTCAAACTCTAATTTGATACTAGATTTATTCAATAGACTTCCACTCATAATGTTTCTAGTCATATCGAGAACATAAAAAATATTAATTAAGGTCACTTTCTTTCCATTAGTGAAGAACACATCAATTCATCCCCTTCTAAGTACCTTGGATCTCTTTTCATTTCCCATTTGGACTTTAAGTCCCACCTTTGCACTTTCAAAGGTTTTAAAAAGATTTTTATCATAGGTTGCATGAATGGTGGCCAAGTATCATACCACCATCCTTGTACCTTTCCTTCGGTTGCATTAACTTCACTCACTGTTGCAATGATCTCAACATCAAATGCATTTGCCTTGGTATCATTACTTAGGTTTGCAATGATCTCATCATCAAATGCATTGACCTTAGTATCTACATTTTCTTTTGCAATGATCTTATCATCAATTGCATTGACATGTTCACCGTTAAGATTGCATTAGTCTGATCACTACATGCATTAACTATGTCAATTCTATTTAGGGTTATCATACATTCTTCATTAAAGGCATTATTCTCAATTAGGGTTACAATGCATTCTTCATTAAATGCATTAAATTTAATCAAAGTCACAAATATCTCATCATTAATTAGAGTGGCCAAATTAAATTCATTTAAAAGTGCAATGATCTCAACATCAATTGCCTTAACCCTAATCTTATTATGGTTAATTTTACAATTACCATATCTTACATGTTGATTAATAACTTTACAAACAAAACAAGTATAAAAATAACCCTTGAATTTTTTATTAACAATCACCATTGTACTCTTAATATTTGTAATAATCTCAAACTCACAAAAATATGGCAACAAACACATTTTATTCAAATTCTTGAAATCTACACATTTATTCATTGAGTTGTCTCATCCTTTGTTGAAGAAGACTTTGAATCCATATCCACATTCATGCAGAGCATATCCAAATAGAACTTTGATATTTCATGGTTATGTGTTCAACATAAATCAAATATTGAAGCAAGGATTTGAATGTTGTAAGAGATGAACCAATTTCCCTCATTGTTGATTATGCAACACACAAAAATGAAAGGAATTAGAACTAGAGATTTTGATTGTTGGGAATATATGTGTTTATCGATTTTTTCGGAAACTATAAATATATTATAAAATAAGAGTTGGTAAGAAAGGATAAGAGATGAACAATAACAATTTTTACGTGGTTGGGGCGTTAACGAGCCTTAGTCCATGAGTCACTAGTATTAGGCTTTAGAGAGTTTTAACAATGGAGGTTTTCTGCAAGTTCAACAACATTTTGCTTATAAGAAAAAACATGGGGTCCTCGCTGCAGTGCACAACTGACCCTATTTATAGGCAGCCAAGTAGCTTGGAACGGAAAAATCTGGGCCCAATAAGGATGTAATTACAATTTTCGCTAACAGAGCCATAAGACAAAGAGTGTAACATAATTAGATGTTGTTAATCTGGGCCCATTGGGCCGGCTTAGGTGTGGTCAAGCCTTACAATTGCCCTTTGTTCGTTAGCATTGACTGATCCGTGTGGGCTACTAAGGGGATCCTAGGGACAAGATCTGTCAGAGTAGTGGCAGTACTATTTCCTAGGAATAGTGTATGTTCTGTGCATACCCCATTCTGCAGGTTAGTTAAGGAGACCAACCTCCAGATTTCTCGGGGACACATCAACATCAAGGAAGATTAGGCTAGTAATATCCAGGTGTATGGTCCGGGTTCATTTACCAATATCCGGGATCGTTTACCTAAGTCCCGGTTCATTCACCAGGACCTAGGTCCATTTACTAAGGTGGATATCTTGTTGACGGGTCTTCTCCTGGATCCTACTTTATGGGATCCGTCTCCTGGAGTGAATTATCCGCCATCGCAATTTACATCCCGGAGGATGTAGATTGAGAGTGGTCAGGGAGATGATGCGAGCCTGCACCTTAGTTCTGGCTCCCTTACTATGCTTGCGCTACTTGCCTATATGGTCTGGGTCGTCAGGGTGTCCTTATTCATTGTTCGCTGGGCCTAGGTTGGGCTCGGACCTATTCTGAGGACCCGTGGATTCGTTCGGCCCTGCCACGTGTCATAGGTGGAAAATACGGATAACATTTACCCCCAAGTTTTCATCCATGTTTGCATGGTGGAGACTTGCATTCCTTCTCCCGAATCAATCACACGTATCCTGGTTCATTTACTTAAGTCCTATTTCATTTACCAGGATCCGGGTTTCTTTACTTGGGGGTCATTTGTTCCATCCTTGTCCTTTCAAATTCCCAACGTCCTATACACGTGTTTCTAGGTTGATGGTGAGTCTGTACCACTCACGCCCTAGAAATATGGAGATAATCTTTTGATTACCTAGGTGATCGATGGGTGTCAGCGCATGTCTCAAAGCGTCCCGTCTGTACGAAAAAGGTGCTTTGGGTACTCAAGTGGGCTATTTAATGCTTCTGCACTATCCGGAGCTGTTGGATGGGGATAGTTTTCGGATTTTCAATATGGACCGCTGGATGAGGTAGGTGCAGATCGTGGATTGAAGAATCCATGATTTAGTCTCGATTGGGCCAATTAATTCCCTTGCATCGTTTGGGACTGTCAGATGGGGATAATCTTGGGATCCTCATCGTGGACCGTTAAATCGAATAGTGAATTTTCATCTTATAAATACCTCGACAAACTTATTTCTACATTTTACTCATCCCAAATTCTCAATCTAGAGAGCAGAGAGCTAGAGCTTTGTATGTATAAAATTGTCGATGAGATTCTCCAGCGATTAATATTTCTTCGTGCTCATCTATTTTCGATGGAGCCTTTTTCTACTCAACAAACAGAAAATTCTGTCCCGGTTCATCAGTCTGGGAGTGCCGATGAGTTGCTACATCGTCTCCTCAGGTTCAAGACCGAAATCTTGCCGACGTTTTCACCCGAAACTCAATGAATCCCAAATCCAATACCCCACAATAAGTTTTCTGGTCACTTTCTTATTCCTTTTGGTCATTTTTATTGTCGTGTTATTTTTGCGACCGTAGAGTTGTTAGGCTGCGGCTACCGTGTAGGGTGGTTCTGAGTAGTGGTAGTGGTAGAGATGAACAATAGGGTTTCTAGATGACACCTCCTTCCATAGGAATTTTGAATGGTGAAGTAGACTTGGTTGTCCCGGACCACTAAACTCGGACACCTCAAAGCCGCTCAGGTGAATTAGTTTATTAGCAAATTCCCTTGGCCTTTAGTTCCCAACTTATGTTCCTGGGATCTTTGTTTTTCCTGAATCTGTGTGTGGAGGGGACCTCTCCAAGCATTTTTAGGAGAACCCATGTACCTTAACCAATTTTCTTCAATTTTAGTGCTAACTTCTTGGTTCTCGCTTTTCTTGTCACTTCCAGGTCTTTGATCATGGGTCACGGTGTTACTTTATATGCTTAAGATATTATCCAAGTGAGTCCTGTATTACTGGAGGGGAAAAAGCTTCCCACTGGTAACACGTGGGAATTGGACGGGGAAAAGAATGAGTTTCGGAACTACTAGATGCTGAATGAGCTGGAGAAGGCCCTTGGAGTAGAGTTGACTCCAGGGCACTTTTACAACATATTGGCCTGGAGAGAAGAGAAAGCTCATACCAGAGTGGGCATGTGCAGGGCCTAGACCATAGGCCACATCAGTGTGAGAGCTACTCTCCCGCTCCACGACAATTTCATGCGGTTCCTCAAGTTCGTGGGGATCGTGCCTTTCTAGCTTCTGCCCCAAGCATATAAGTTGCTGGCAGGACAGCGCATATTTTGCACTTTGAAGGAGATCCTGACACCCACCCCCGCAGAAGTGCTGTACTTTTACAAGTTGGAGCCACAACTTAATTCTAAGGACAAGACGCGGGATGAGTTTTATAATCTAAAGGCTAGTGACATTAGTCCGACTCCATTCAGTACGTGGAAACATCCCCTGGATGTCAGGTACTACTGGTTCATCCAGGTTCCTCCTAGAGAAGAATCCCACCCTGGTGCTGGACTTTCAGTGCGTGGGTAAGTCATCCTTCTTAATTTTTTATCTAACCCTTTGGTTAGTTTATTGGAAATTCACGTTCCTGTGAATAGGTCCATTCGCTCAAAATCGGCTCACTAAGTCGATGGTGGATCGAAAAAAGTATTATGCCACTCTTAGTGCCGAGGAACTGGATGTGGGAGGCTTCGTGACCTTGGAGAACCTTCGGTTGGTCAAGTTGATTGCCAGCCACCAATCGATAGACGCTCCTAGCTTTCGGGGGCTGCAATATGAGAGGGATCCTGCTCTAAGAGAGGAGTTGGCCCTCCTTCATATCGAGGAAGTGGAGGCTGCGGTCAAGGCAAGTGTGGAGAAAAAGAAAATGGAGCAGGTGTGCCATTAGGAGTGGGCTGAATCAGATGAGTTGGATACCCTTCTCGAGGGAGGCAGCCTAACACTGGCACTCCTGGGGCTAGCATTTCGGGGCAAGGTAAAACGCCTCCGATTTTAATCTATGCCCCCCATATTGAGGGCTTTGTTAGGAATAGGCAACGGTACTGGCATTATCTAGCTGGGACCGTTAGCAACATGGGGCTTCCTTGCCCCATTGTTGTGGACATGCCCTCGTGCATTCATCCTGGTTCCTCCAATATGGTAGCTTTTTAGACCCGGATGACATGGGGGAACAAATTCATGCTTTGCACTAGAGTAGTTAGATCAGGCCCAGTCCATGGATAAGGGTTTGTTCCTGGAGGACTTAGACTTGCACATTTCTTTTATATTTGTGTGTCACCCCCATTCCTTTATGTTACTAATTTGTTCTTTCTTATTCCCATCTCAGGTAATCCGGATATGTCTAATCCAGTGGCCAACATGAAGGAGATGATCGAGGCCAGGGCTGTTGCGGCCAAGGTCTCAGCAAAGAAACCTGTCAAGGTCCTGACCAAGAAGAAGATCATCGAGCTGATACTCGGCGATTCGTAGCCAGACCTGGGGGCTTCTGAGGGAGTTCCAGCCGCAACCCTTGTCCTAATGGTGCTGATGGAGCAGAATATGCCTTAATCTTCTCCTCTCCAGGTCATAAACTTGGAGCAGGAGCCTTAGAGAGGATGTGGGACGAATCAAAGGAGGACATACTCTATCGCCGCAAAGTCTTTGAAGCGGTCCAAGAGGGCAAAGACCAAGGATTTCACCCTGGCCGAGGAACATTCCTCTAATGAGAGTCTCATCATTACATAGGAGGCCCAGAGGCTCCCGAACTTCCTATCAACCTGGCCCTTCCTGGGGAAGGGGATTCGATCATTCTGAAGGAGAGGATGAAGATGTTTACCCGGGCCTGGGACGAGGGAGTGCAATAAACGGGATGAGGTAGCCTGGGCCTTGATCCTCCCTCGAAAGGTGGAGTTTTCCAAACGTCTGAAGGCCTTCAACGCCCATCAGCAGATCAGGGATCGGCTGGCAACCAAGATGGGCTTCCGGCCTAAGTTGGGGCAAGACACGACCCCGCTTGTTGCGGACTTACTGGCCCAGGTGGGGACTACCATGTCTACTCTTCAGCTCAAATGTTATGCCACCTTGGCTAGCAAAGACGTGCTCTTTGTCTCCTAGGCCATCCTTCATCAGGCCACTACGGTAGGCCACATGTTCGTCTTGGTTTCTTTTATTTATCACCTTTATTTTTTTTTTGTTATTCCTAACTTTGTTTTGTTCTGGGATGCGTTGCTGGCTCACAGGAATGCGGAGCTGGTGGCCGAGATGGAAATGAAGTTGAAGATGAGCTAAATGGAGATGGAGGGGGAAGTCAATCAACATGAGGCTACCAAGGAGGCCGCTTGGGTTCAGGCTGAGCATGAGGAGATCTGTCCAAGAAGGATGTCGAGCATAAGAAATTGGGGCCCTGGAGGCAGAGCTATCTCGTGCTCGTGACTCAAAGGATTCTACCAAGGCACTCTTGAAGGCGGTAAAGGCCTAACTCTCTAGGAGTGGGACAAAGTGGCATCTCTCAGGGCACAGAACCAGGCTTTGGAGACCATGGCCCGGCTGGAGATGAAGCGGAGCGAGGAGGCTCGCAAGGAGAACGAGTAGGCTGATGAATTGTTGGAGGCCACTTTTGACGAGGCCATTTACATGGCCTCGCTCCAAGACAAGAATATGAATCTCCTCCTTTATTCGGATTCGGCTGCGAAGAGGGCCGAGTTCGAAGCTAAGGAGAAAGAGGACGCGTCATTTCTTGCTGGGGATCAACAAGATGAAAACACTCCAGACGTCCTCGACCAGAACGAAGCCCAGGTCTGAGCCTTTGTACTTTAATTTGGGGCTCCCTCTTTCCTTTTCTCTATTTTTGTAAACATAGCATTATTTTTTTTATGGGCGCAAATGCGTCTAAGACAATTGCTTATCGACCCATATTGTTATTATATTGGTTTTTGTCTGTGCACAATGGCTCTCACTTTATATTCATTTATGTTTCTCGAAAATTCACTAAGTGTTTTACCACTATGCTTGAATTTAGATTAAATGTGGAGTCCTGGTTCCAATGGCCAAGACCATTAGGGGAAACCAAAGTTCCGGTCTCGACGGCCTGGGCCATTTTGGACTTACCAAATATAACTTAACTGATTTATCCTGACTCTATTGTTCAGGTTCCAATGGCCTGGACCGTTATGGGTTTCTCAGATATGACTCAGTTAATTAACTTATTTCGAACCTGAGGTTCAGGTTCCAACGCCCTGGAACGTTAAGGAGTTATTAACTGTCATCTGCTTGATCTGTCCTGACTCTGATGTTCATGTTCCAACGACCTGGACCGTTATGGACTTTTCAGCCATGACTTAATTTTAACGGCTTGGACCATTTAAAATATGACTTTGGTAGAAATTAGTTGATTAACTTGTCTTGAACTCGAGGTTTAGGTTCTCACGGCTTGGACCATTTACAAGACTAAATTTAATAAATTTAAAACCTAAGATTTAAGTTCCAACGGTTCTGGACCATTACAAAGGAACCATGATTAGAATATCTTGGACCACGCGAGGTCTAGACCAATCTTTTGGGAGTTGGGTTTTGAACCCCTCGGACCATATGGGTTCGGGTTAGGACTTGGCTTTGAGCCTTGCATCTTTTTTAGGAGTTGGGTATTGAACCTCTCGGACAATATGGGTCCGGGTTAGGATTGGGCTTTGAGCCTTGCGTCCTTTTTTGGTTGAACCCCCCGGACCACATGGATCCGGATTTGGACTGGGCTTTGAGCCTTGCATCCTTTTTTAGGAGTTGGGTATTGAACCTCCCAAACAATATGGGTCTGTGTTAGGACTGGGCTTTGATTCTTACGTCCTTTTTTGGTTGAACCTCCCAAACCACATGGATTCTGATTAGGAATGGTCTTTGAGCCTTGCATCCTTTTTTGGGAGTCGGGTTTTGAACCCTTCGGGCCATAGGAATCCAGATTAGGAGTGGGCTTTGAGTCTTGCATCCTTTTTTGTTTTTAATCCTAGATTTGCATAGATGGTTCTCCTACCCCCCAAGTGACCAAATAGTGTAGTCTTAGGTCACTTGTTTGTGTAAAAATTAAAGATGGACTTGAACCTTTTCTTTTCTTACAACATTTCTTATGGTTTTTTGTCCACACCATTTTCATTAAAAAAAATAAATGGCCATGGGGCGTACATTGCTTGAAAATAACAAATGTTAGAAAAAGCAGAATTAGATCCTCCCGACTACTGATAGTACCGGCAGAGGTGTTCTGCGTTCCATGCCCTTGGGACCTCTGTTCTGTCTAGCCGCTTTAAGTGAAATGTTCCCAGACATACCTCGTTTTTGATCTCATAGGGTCCTTCCAAGTTTGGTCCTAGAACCCCCACTATCGGATCTTGAGAAGTAGGGAAGACTCTTCGCAGGACTAGATCGCCAGTTCTGAACCTCCGACTCTTAACTTTTGAGTTGAAGTGCCTTGCGATCTTTACCTGATACATCTTCAGCTACACTTGTGTTTCTTCCCGGATCTCTTCGATGAGATCCAGGGATTCTTGGAGTAAGGCGTGGTTCTGTACAGGATCATACGTATCTCGTTTGTGAGATGGGACCACCGATTCTACTTGGATGACTGCTTTGGATCCGTACACCATTGAATAGGGAGTATGTCCAGTAGATGTTCTTTCTGTGGTCCGGTATGCCCATAAGATGCGGGGAAACTCTTCCAGCCACTTGCTCTTGCAAGCTTGTAACTTTTTCTTTAATGTCCCCTTCAAAATCTTGTTCACGACCTCTATTTTCCCGTTCGCTTGAGGTCTTGCGACTGCTAAGAAGCTTTTGATGATGTCATGTCTTTCATAGAAGTCAGTGAAGTGGATGCTATCAAATTGCTTCCCGTTTTTGGACATGATTTTATGAGGGAGGCCATATCGGCACACAATGTTGTTGATAACGAAGTCCAGGGCCTTTTTGGAGGTGATGGTGCTCATTGGTTCTGCCTCGAGCCACTTGGTGTAATAGTCGACGGCTACGATGGCATATTTTACTCCGCCCTTCCCGGTCAGAAGGGTTCCTACCAAATCGATTCCCCAAACTACAAAAATCCATGGATTGGTCATCGGGGTTATCGCTGTTGGAGGGGCTCGCGGGATCTTCGCGTACCTTTGGCATTGTTCGCACCTGTGGACATAATCAACACACTCCTTCTTCATTGTTGGCAAGAAATATCCTTGTCTAAGGTTCTTCTTGGACAAGCTGAGCCCAACTGTGTGATCTCCACAAAAACCTTCATGCACTTCATGCATGATTGCGCTCATTTTGGTCCCAGACACACATCGAAGAAAGGGCATGGACAACCTCCTGCGATAGAGTTTGCCACTTATCCAGGCAGACTTGTCTGTGGGCGATTCCCCAATTGTTAGATATTGGATGAGAGGCCCCATCTAGGATGTAGTGTAATCAATGGCGTTGAGGATTGTGGGAGCTTGAATACTGGGTGCGGGTAGATGGTCGATGGGGACAACCTCAAAGAGTTTTGCTTCAACATTTGTGGCCAATTATGCCAGCGTGTTTGCAAACATGTTATGTTCCCTATGGATCTGATGGGTGAAGTATCTTTTGAAAGATTGGAGTAACTCTCGTGTTCGCGCCACATAGGCAGCCATCTACCCCCCTTTTGTTTGGTATTCTCCCGAAATTTGCCTGACCACTAGCTGGGAGTCGCTGTGGACTTCAATGTTCTCTGCCCTTACCTTTTAGGCTAAGCGTAATCCAATCAGCATGGCCTCGTGCTCAGCCTCGTTTTTTGATGCTTTGAACTGAAAGCATAGGGCGCTTTGCAGCTGGTGACCTTGAGGGGATATTAGGATGATTCCGGCCACGACCCCATTCTCGTTAGATGCACCATCTACAAAGATCTTCCAAAAGGCCAGTACAGGGTTGACAGATTCTTCACCCTCGGTTATCCCTATGCATTCTAGGATGAAGTCGGTCAAGGCTTGTCCCTTGATGGAGATCCTGGGGACATAAGTGATATCGAATAGGCTCCACTCCATGGCCCACTTCAAAAGTCTTCCCGAGGACTCAGGTTTTTGTAATACTTGCCGTAGGGGATGGTTCGTCAGTACCTTGATGGCATGGGCCTGAAAGTAAGGTCTTAACTTCCTGGAAGTAGTCAGTAAGCAAAATGTCAATTTTTTGATCAAAGGATAGCCGCGCCCAGCAACCTTGTGCTTACGTAATAGACCAGGAATTGGACCTTTCCCTCTTCTCTCACTAATGCAGTGCTGATGATGTGTTCTGACACTGCCAAATATAGGTACAGTGGTTCCCCATCCACTGGTTTCGACAAGATTGCCACTTAGGTTAGATGTTCCTTCAACTTTTGGAAGGCCTCTTCACATTTGGCTGTCCATTTGAACCTTTGGTTTCCGCGATGTATGTTGAAGAACGAGATGCACTTGTCCGTGGACTTGGACACAAAGTGACTCAAAGCTGCTATTCTTCCCGTTAGGCTTTGAACATCTTTGTGTTTCCATGGCGATGGCATATCGATCAATGCTCTGATCTTATCCAGATTGGCTTCTATCCCTCTTGAGCTTACTATAAAGCCCAGAAACTTCCCAGATGCCACACCAAAAGTGCACTTCTTGGGATTTAGCTTCATCTCGTACTTCTGGATAATGACAAATATTTCTGCTAGGTTGTCCGCATGTTGGGCCGATGTGTTAGACTTAAATAACATGTCATCTATGTATATCCATGTTCTTCCCCAGTTGATTCTGGAACATTCTGTTGACCGGTCTTTGATAGGTGGCCCCAAAATTCTTGAACCCGAAGGGCATGATGATGTAGCAGTATACACCCTTGTCCGTATGGAAGCTGATGTGTTCTTGGTCTGCTACATGCATCAAGATCTGGTTGTATCTGGAGTAAGCATCCATGAAGCTTAACAAATCATACCCAGATGTAGCATCCATCATCTAGTTAATTCGAGGTAGAGGGAAGCAATCCTTTGGGCATGCCTTGTTGAGGTCTGTGAAGTCGATGAAAGTCCTCCACGTTCCTTTTAGATTTGGAACCATCACCAGATTTGCAAGACAAATGGGATACAAAGCATCCCAGATGAAGTTGATCGAGGACAACTTCTTGACTTCTAGTTTGAGGGCCTCTGCCCTTTCTGCGCCTAGGGGCCTTCGCTTCTGTCAGACGAGAGTTGTGTTCTTTTCAACATTCAAGGCATGAAATATGACGTTGCAATCAATCCCGGTCATATCCGAGTAGGACCAGGCCATAACATCCTAGTTTTCTTTTACCCAGGTAATTATGGCAGCCCTGACCTTTGAGATCAAGTTTCTCCCTACCTGGATTACTTTGGTCTGGTCAGTGTCACTGATGCACACCTCCTCAAACTCCTCCATGGGCTCTAATGCCCTATTGGCCTCTATTCGCGGGTCCAATTCATCGTCTTCCCAGACTACCTTTTGTATTGGCAGAGGTGGTGAGATTGTATCAGCATTTTCGCTTTCAAGAGGCTCGTCATAGACCATGAAAATTGATCAAGCGGAGACGTGATAACATTTCTGGGCGCTCTTCTGATCTCCCCGTACAGTTCCCACTCCACCGTTATCACACGGGAACTTCATGCATAGTTGACGGATGGAGGTTATGGCACCAAAGTCAACTTGAGCGGGGTGCCCAAAGATCACGTTGTACGCAGTGAGGCAATCCACCACCATGAAGGTGCAATACTTGAACAAGCCCTGAACCTCGTTTCCTAGCGTCACGGGGAGTTGAATCTTGCCCATCAGGAGCAAAGAATCCCCATTGAAGTTGTAAATCTATGTAGAGTAGGAGGCTAGGTCCGCTTTTGTTAGCCCGATTGCTGTGAAGGCTGGCTTGAACAGGACATTGACGGAACTCCCGTCATCCACCAACACTCGGGATACTCGTTTGTTGGCGATTTGGGTGTCAATGACCAATGGATCTTGATGCAGGAAGTGAACATTCTGGGCATCTTCCTCCGTGAACGGTATGGGTAGGTTCATCAGCTTTGGACACTGGGCCGGAGTCTGGACCAATGTGCACACCTCCTGGTCATAATCGAGCTCACTGAGGTATCTTTTTTTATCGTTATGCGACGATCCTCCTAGGTGTGGGCCTCCTGATATGGTGGCCACGTGGCCATCTAACCAAGAAGGTGCGATTTTGGGAGGATACGACATTCCAGGTCTAGGAGCCATAGGGCCTCCTTGCACTATTGGGGTCCCCTGAGGAATCTGTGCTCTCGATCTAGGAGCGTACCCTCCCTGAGAAGTTCGAAATTACACCTGTGTGCCTGAGGCCAAAGGTTGTTCCGGAGAGGAGGGCAGTCTTGGAACTCTTGTTGGCATCCTGACCCATTGGTGGAGATGTCTCAATTTGATCAAATTCTCGATCTTGTTCTTTAGCTGAAGACATTCTTCGGTCGTGTGGCCCACATCCTTGTGGTAGGCACACCTTTTGTTGGTGTCCCTCGAATTCTTCCCCCCTTGAAACATGGGGATTGGTTTCTGGTAATGGACTACATTGCCTGTTTAAAGGTATATGTTTTCCTGGGTGTCCACCAAGTTTGTTTACTCTGTGTATTGGGGCTCGTACCCCCTTTTTCCCTTCTCCATGGAATTAGATTAGTTCTGACTTTTACCCGATCTCTTTCCCTGGGAGAGGTTTATGCTCGCCTCAGCTGCTTCGGCCTAGGGTTGTTAGGCATCACTGAAGGAGGCTCTATACCCGGTTAGTGCCACTCCATACTCAGAGAATGGGGCGGGTGAAGTCGGAGCATATCCCAAAGAAGTGGGCCCGTAGACAGTTGGGGTCATGAATGGCATCCCGAGGGTTCTAGCAGATCCAGATGCCGCTAGAGGTGCCGGATAGAGATTTGCCGGATACTGCGATCGACTGGGGTGTTGGCTTCCACCCAAAGGCTTGGATTAGAGCCTCTTCCCAGTTGATGAAACCTTGTGCCATCCTTATAAATTCTTCAAGAGCGGTTGCCTTGTTGTGTTGCTTGTCATCCCATAGAGGGGATCCAACTCTGATTCTGGACTGGAGGGCTACTAGGTGTTGTCCATCATCCACCTTAGTCTTTGAGGAAACTTCTGTGAAGTGCTGGATGTAAGCCCTAAGGGTCTCAGTGGGATGTTGTTTGATGTTGGCTAGAGCACTTACTTCCATGTCCAGCTTTATGGCACCCACAAATTATTTATGGAAAGTTAACTGCAATCCAGACCAAGACTGGATCGATCTTGTCTTAAGTATTTTCCACCACCCTTCTGCGGGTTCAGCCATAGTGATTGAGAAACACATGCATTTGTCGTTGTCACAGACGTGAGCAAAAATCATCAGGCGATTGTAGTAGGACAAATGATCTCTGGGGTCAGTGTTCCTAGTATAGGCTGGTATGTCCGGCATTTTGAACCCTTTAGATAACATGACGTCCAGGATGTGCTTGGCACATGGCTCCTTTTTCTCATCTTCGGAATCGAAATCTCTGCCTTCTTGTTTCCAGACCAAGTGGTCTGTGACCTATTTTAGAGTGGCCAACTGTTCCATTAACTTCCTGGCCATTCCATCGCCCAGGGGGACTCTTTCGTTCCTCCTGTCGTTGAGTTTATTCTTCAAGTCGTCTCCTCGAGGCAGAATCTTTTCTTTTTGGGCTTACTCTCTTTGAGTGTTGAGGTCATCTTGCAGATCCACACGGGATGTGTCGTCTCCCGAACTGACCATTTCCGGCTCCTCTCCATGTTTTCGCCCTTCGTTATTCTTGTTCACAGAGGCGCTGGGATAAAAGCCTCTTCCCTGATCTTCCTGTCTGGGGACGTTCAGATGATTCCATCCTATGACAAGATTCACTCGTTCTTTCCTAGGGAATTGCCTTGGGTCAGCCCTGGTTTTTGGAGCAGGAGGAGCTCTCTTTTGGGGGGATACTTTTTCGACGGGAGCGGTCAGCTTGGCTTTCCCTTTGTCTTGAGCAGGATTGATGGACCAACCCCGAGATGTGGGTATTGTCCCAGAGGAGGAGTAGGGGCAGCGTTGTTGGGCCTGCCAGTCCTTATAGGTGGGACAGGCAGCTGCGTTCCTATGGGATGAACGACTGAAGGATTGACTGCTAATCCTTGGGCAACAATAAAAGCCTGAAGAGCCAGGAGAGACTCTTGAATTTGGTGGGTGGCCTCCTGTTGTTCAGCCATCCTGGCTTCTTGATCCAAGACCTATTGTCTTAGTCGGACCACCTCCAGATCATCTTGTTCAGGATCCACATTGTAACGCCCTAATCTCCAGGGACCGTTACGATGTGCATTTTAAACAGTGCTAAACTCGCTAATCGAGTCATTTGGCCATAATCGTGTAACTAGGTATGATTAGCGATTTAGGGCTAAAATTTTTGGTTAAGATACAACGTTTCACTAGAACGCTTACTGTATACATTGGGATCCCAAAAATATAATTTAAAGGTTTATTACAACAAAATATTTACAACCAACCGACCTAAGCGGCAAAATAGGGTTTAACCCTAGTTCCTTTTTCAACCCTCGGCCATGGCGGTCGAGCAGCCGCATATGTACACATTGTCACCTAAGCTCTCCAACTTAAGGATGGTCCAACTTTCTTTTGCCTTTACCTACACCACATAGCACCCGTGAGCCGAAGCCCAGCAAGAAAACTCAATATGCTCATGAACAGTAATAACATGTCATCAAATCATAAAGTGCATGCCTAGCAATAATAGCCTTAATCACGCATGCAAATATGTTCAAATAAATGTTGTGGAGTCCTGCGCTCTGAGTAGATGACTAGTAAGTCTCTCACTCTGAGGTAGATGACTAGTAAGTCAATCTCGGTCAGATGACTAGTAAGTCAATCTCAGTCAGATGACTAGTAAGTCAATCTCGGTCAGATGACTAGTAAGTCAATCTCTGAGGTCCCATACTCTCCTAGCCATGTGATGTGTAGGTCACCTTAGTCTTTTCGACTCTGGCTCTAAGTAACTAGCCTTTAGACTAGACAATCGCTTTTAGTTTTCATTGAACTTGGGGTTGGTCCGACATTAATGCTCATGTTGAGTCATTCGATGCAGATGTCGATTAGATCTAATCTTTATCGACTTACCTTAAACACGCTACAACCATCCTTGATTCATAAGTCAATGCCATACGACCAGTGCTTGGTACTACTGCCAAACTTGACTAGTAAGTCATAGCTTCACAATCAATATTGACACCAATGTCGATCCCTGACTAATAAGTCAGTGCTTCCTCAATGAGGTAATGCAAACAGACATATATCTTATGTCAAATATTCAGACATAAGGCATTTAGCATGCTTAATCAATAATCAGAAGCATAATTATAATCATGCACAAATACAGAGATTCGAGCTCTGATCAATCTTAATTTCAACATCCATGCCATGCCCTAATCTCATGTATCTTATGCATCACATACTAGGTGCAGTTTTCTTACCTTTGGTCCAAGCACATGTTACCAATAAACGAGCCACAAGCACGATCCTAATTCCAATCCCCTAGCGATAACCTAGTCACAACCATAATATAAAACCTCATCAAAATGAGTAAATAAATACTTCCAAACCCAACCCAAGCCTTCAGGACATCGAATCCTACTCAACTGGGTAGTAGGATCAATCCCAGGCCCTTAGAGTTAAGTTCCCACGACTAAAAATCAAATATGGAAACTTTTTCCCTTAAGCGCCACCTCCTTCTTCAAGCCTGGGCCACAGCGCCCTAGAACAGGGCCGCGGCCCAACCATGAACCAGCCCAAAAACCTCATTTTTAACATTTTAACCTTCCAAAAACCTACCCAAATATCCCCAAATCCCAAAATCAAAGTTCTCAAACATTCCCATGATCCAAAACCAACAAAACCCAAGCTTCAATTAAATAAAAAACTCATCAAAACACAAAATGCAATTCAAGCTTAAAAACTTAGAACTTAAAACTTGGATTACCTTCGATTATGACGTTTCCCAACTAAATCCTCTGGCTAATAAGCTTCTAATCTTCCCTAGAATCGTTATGCCTCGATCCTCGCTTGAATCTGTGTCCTAGAACTCAAGTTTCCTTCGAAAATGTGACTGGGTGTCGAAAATGGAACTTTGAAGGAGAGAGAACGTTCTGAATGTTCTTTTTATTTCTTAACAAGTTACTTCAAGCTTAAGTAGCCTCAAACAAATCTTAATGCTCGGGGTCCCGAAAATGCCCCCGGGGGTAAAATAGTCAAAACTCCCAGAATTTCCCTCTGGTCTTAATAACTCCCAATTTATCATCAAATATTTATTCTCATTACCCAATATCCCTTGACTCACTCCGAGTCAAGTATAAATCCTGTTGTGACTTTCCCACTAGCTTACCTCCTAGGATCGTCTCGTGCTGAGTAACCCTAGCATAACCAAATAATAATGAAGCACCACACACATACCACATATATGCCAAATATGCCCAAAATGGCCAAAATATGAAAATCAACCAATTAATCAGAAATGGGTTCACATGGATATTTAATACACCTACCACATGCATATTATCATTTAATTGTAGAATAAATCAATTATGGCACTCCTGACCTCCTAATCAAAGTCCTAAACCTTATTGAGAAATTTGGGTCATTACACACATCCTTCTCGTCGGGATCAAGGGGTTCTCGGCCTCATGATCCTCGTACTCCCCTTCATCTTCCTCGTAATAGCCTTCCTCATACTTACCCCCTTCCCCGAAATTCTGGGAGTCGTCGGGGCAGAGGCCTTTGATAAGGCATGTCCTTTGGTTGGTCAGTGGTTGACTGGGCAATGGTTCTCCATTGTAGTGTTGTTGCCGATGAGTAGGATCAAACACGGTATGCCCGGTGTTCACCATTTTTGCAGATGATCAAGGTTGATTCAAGCTTTCTTCAGCTCTCAATGAAAGCACCAATATGTTTACCGAGTTTTTCGGAAACTATAAATATATTATAAAATAAGAGCTGGTAAGAAAGGATAAGAGATGAACAATCACACCTTTTATGTGGTTGGGGTGTTAATGAGCCTTAGTCCACAAGTTACTAGTATTAGGCTTTAGAGAGTTTTGACAATGGAGGTTTTCTGCAAGTTCAGTAGTGTTTTGCTTACATGAGAAAATCTAGGATCCTCGCTACAGTGCACAACTGACCCTATTTATAGGTAGTCAAGTAGCTTGGACCAGACTAATCTGGGCCCAATAAGGATGTAATTACAATTTTCTCGCTAACAGAGCCATAAGACAAAGAGTGTAACATAATTAGATGTTGTTAATCTGGGCCCATTGAGTCAGCTTAGGCGTGGTCAAGCCTTACAACTACCATTTGTTCGTTAACATGGATTGATTCGCATGGGCTACCACTACAAGAAAAAATGCTTTTAATAACACCAAAAATGTGTTATCAAAACATACCATAACACTTTTTGGTGTGCTAAGACCGACTATGTTATCGTAGATCAAGGTACTTTACATAACACTTTATCATTGTTATACAGATGTGTTATTATACTGTCAACGATAACACACTTTCTGTGTTATTTTAATATATAGATAAGTATTTAATTATGTTATTTATAGTCGATTATATAACACTTTTTTTGTGTTATACTACACTTTAGTATAACACATTATTTGTGTTATATAATGAAGTTTGCATAACACAATTCTTTGCATAAAAAGAGTTATTGTAATAGATATTATAACACAATTTTCGTATTATTGTTATATTTAGATATGTTTAAATTCTCATTATATATTTTATTTATATAACACTAATTTATTCTATTATATTTTAATTTTGTTTATATAATTAAAATTAGTTTTCTAATATATACTAGTATCATCAAATGAGCTTGATTTTCAAATAACAAAAAGTAAGAACATTCAACATTGTATTAACAATCTACAAATTAGTTTAAAACATTCAACACTATCATCAACAGCAAAATGTTCTTTAAGTAATCAAGGATTCTTAAATATTCAACATAGTTAAAAGTTACTACTTTCAACACAAAATATTCTTATTGATATGACTGTCAGAATTTACAACATAACAAAGTACTGCATCTACAAGGCTTGAACTTTTAGACTCTACTGGCCCAGAGGAAACCTCAATTGCTGGCAGCTTCCCATCACCAGCATTACTTGGTTGGACGTCCATAAACTCTTTGGTGGCAAATACAGCAATAAAAAAAGCAGGCTGTATAGAACACAAAGTTCAATATAAACAGTTAATGAGAAATCCCAAAATGAAACAACGGAAAATTACCTAAGAGTGATACACTTATTGGCACTAGAAAAAATATACAAATGTCAAAAAGTAGCACACCTGATAACGAGCAGCAGCAGTGAAAAGATTGACGGTAACAACAAAAAAGTCTTCATTTTCTTCAGATTGCTCTAGTAGAATAAAGCTTACAGAATATTTCAAATCAGCAACCTAGACGGTGTATTAATTAAAATATCTTAAATGAGAAAAAATGGGTTAGTTGTTCAAATAAAAAAATTAAAGATCAGGAAAGAAAATGCATTAACTCAAACATGCTAAACCTGTTTATCATCTAGACAAAAGCCGCTTGCAGAAAAATATGGTGGCAAGAAATCTGCTGTCATCAACAGCATTGACAGTACTTTAGTGGCGCCAATCTGTATGGCCTGCATGGATAAGTTAAAACTCCTTAGTAAAATATAGTAAAGATTTCCAACAATATAGGAATAGCCAGTCTACATACAACCATTAAACAATAAAAGGGGTCCAAAGCATATAAAGGATACAGACAAGTTTGTCCCAGGCTGTGTGCTCAGCACAATTTCTCATTAATAATGATGGAAACCTTGCACTTAATGCCATAGTAAATCTATAATTAGATCCATTTTACATGAATAGACTTTCACGTTTTAGCATGGGGATACACCAATTGAAGTCAAGCATGACGAAACAAATGCAAGTAAAACTATGCTGTATCCATCCCGTCAATATCAAACAATGAAGTTTACTTATGATATGAAACTATGAGTTTCATTAGTATTAAAAGCCATGATTGATACCAAAAAAATAGATACACACTAAAGATATGCCAAGGTCCAATATAAATGTTTTCTGTGGAAGAAATCACTTCATCGTGTCTCTTTGGGTTTCCTCAACCAAAGAATTTAGGGACTGCCCCTTCTTTTTGTATCTACCATTACTGAATAGTGTGCTTTAATATATATTAATATATACGTATACACATATACAATTTACATGCACAATCCACAAAATGTTGGTGATGAACGAATGTGTGAGTCTAAACTGAGAAAATCAGAAGACCAAAAAGGAAAAAGAACACCAACAAAGCAAAAGAATCTTTAAGTGTTGTTGTTGAATGCATAACAGGCAGAGAAGTTCCCCTCAAATAAGAGGAAACAACATAATATGAAAAAGGTTTTCAGTTCAAGCATCGAGAGAATCCTTGCAGGAATGCGAAAATAAGATACCAAGGAGACAACAACAGCAACTATAGATATTGGTTTTGTTGCAGATGACAAAACTGATTGAAGAAAGATGGGGAGGCTGGAAGATGTATCCTGAAAATTTTAAATAACAGAACATCATCTCTTGTAATTAAAAAGTACTAATCACAGAATCAACAAAAATCATAAAGAGAGAATTCTATTAACAAAGGCATATTTTGCAGCTTTAGACAAACAAAAATTTTGAATTCTGGCCCAAAAAATAGTTAGTCAAAAGATCATAATATAATTACTCGTCTTTGCAGCAAAGAAGGTTAATAATTTGCAATCCTCAAAAGGAGTAGCACTCAAAGTTTGCATGTAGTTTGCCTCCAGAAGGCCTGAGGTAGTCCCCGCACAAGCACTTCTCATAGCAACTGTTATAGTTTCCCACACCCTAAATATTGTAATGTTAGGGGGGAACCCCAGTTTCGAACTTGGGCTCGCTAAGCAGGTCTATGGGATTTCTGGGTATAAAATATTTTTGCTATGAGAACAATGTTCAGATTTAACTACATATAATAACCATAGCACTAAGAATTGCCAACATCTATGTTACTAATTCCAACTTGGGCCAAGAATAAAAAAGTAGCCATCTGTTTAATGGACAATGTGCCTTAGGAAATTTGGCAAGCACATTGTATAGAATATCCAAAACAGATGATATAGCAAGTGATAAACCTTCAATTTCTGTGACATCAAAGAGACGGCGAACATGAAGTTTCTGCAATATAAATGGAAAAAAACAAGACAAAAGAAGAAAAATATTATAGGAAGAAAAATGCTCAAATCAGTGAAGAAAAAAAATTAAATAGAAAATTCTGACCAAACAGAATCAGAGCATTCAGACCTCCAATGCTTGTGAAGTCTTGCAAACAATCCGAAAAAGAGCACTATGGATTGAAGAATCAGAAGTAACATGTCCTAGATGACCCCAACCAGCTTTCCAGCGTATGATGTCAACGCGATACCTTTTTTAATCAGTTTAAGCACCTAAAATAGATTTTTTTTAAAAAGAAAGAAAATCAGACTGGCCTGTAAAGAACAACCAGTCTTTAAAATATTGACCTCTGATGTGTAGAACTATATTAAACTTGGCAAATCAAACTAAAGGCCTTACCTCAAGGAACCATTAGAGACAGTATCAAGAATATTTGTATTTAAAGCCACATCAAAACAGGAAAGGGAAACTTTTCTAGAGCAATTATCATCATATTCATCATCTATCGCATATAACGGTTACATGAAAAGACTGTAAAGGCAAAGCGGTAATCATAGTTGGTTTGTAGTTATGGTGTTCAGCCAAAGATTCCTACACATAAAGTTGGTCTTACATAATAAGATCTATTGCTGAGCTCTATTAGTTTGTGTAGAGCAGAAAACATTTGAATATTCAATATTGACTATCGAGAATTGTTAATGGAAATTAACTATGGACAATTTAAGTTTTTCTTACTATCTAGAGACAGTGTAATAAGGAAGATATTAAAGGACATATCTTGAATCAGGTTGAAAGAGTGGTTAGTTTTGCCTTTTCTCTGAGATGCCAACACTAAAGCAAAGCTTTAATCATCAGGTGGGAAATCATCATCCGAGGCATTCTCAAAAGGGAACCCAAAGTTTTCCTCGAAATGATAAAAGCTTTGTCGTCCTGAATCCAAATAGGAATGCTAATTAGAACTGGCAGAAAGAGACCCAAATGGCTTGAGCTCAGAAAACCTGAAGTTTATGATTAGTAATTTAGTATATACTTGAGTTTTCCTTTTTCAGAGACTCCTCCAATCGAGTAATCTTATCTCCGCAAGCTTTCTCATGGTCTGACATCATACTCTTTTCTTTCTTCCCTGATGTCATTTATTTACAACAAGACTACTTTAATTACATTTCTCTACAAGGGAATGAAAAGAGTAGTGCCCTGTAAACTTACTCATTTGTAAGCAATTAGTATATTGAAGCAAACAAGGTTCAAAAATAGATCCCCACTTTTTAATTATCTTTCATTCCAATACAAAATAACAAATCAAACTCATAGACACACTTCAACCATTATCAAATATAACCATTATAAATAAGTAAGCAATCCAATTCACCAACATGCATTACAGTAGTCATTACAGTATTCATTATGCTAAGTCAAGCTAATTTCAGCAGCCATGCTAAGTAAAGGTAAGACCATTTTTTAACTATTGATTGGCCTTTCTTTCAAAAAATTTAAGTTTTGTAACTTGTACAGTTTTGAGTTAAGCTATTTTGTTGAAAGGAGAATCAAAATATAATTTATCAGTCACTTTTTCTGCAGAATGAAATTTCATTTACAGAGACTGTCAAGCAAGAACACAAAATCAAAAAGAAAAAAATATATAAAAGCCATCCATAAGAGTGCCAATGTAGAACTTAAAACAATGATTACCATGTCAAGACAAACTAATTGAATACTTTTCACACATCTAAATTCAAAAGGGAGATAGGGGCATTGGTAAGAAGATTAAATGCTTTAATTCAATGGACCATTCATATACCAAACCACATTGGAACATTAAGAGGTTTAAGTTCTGGTTTAGAGTTTCAAAATCATGTCTTGTAACTCATCTTGCAAGGAATTAATATATCCAAATGATTAAACAACTGAACTTTTGCAGGTGATTTCATTTCTAACATTTCTTTTAGGTGGTTTTCGAAGAGAAACATACTTCAACTCATTCATAGCACTCACAACTGATGCATACTTGCATCGAAGAAATTTCAACTATAAGGAAATCCAAAAGTACCACTAATGCACTTTTATTTTATACTAAATAAGCCATTTGTTGATAAGCATCATCTTAAATCGACTATATATGAATAAGAGCAAAAATATAAGAGAAAATATTAGGCAAAATGTGACTTGAAGTAAATCAGCAAAAGCAACCAAAAATGAATACAATAATACATTTTTAATAGAGTTATTTTACTGTGCTATGGAAAGTAGACTTTCTTGTAGTTAAAAGCAAACCAAGTTAGTCTCAAATTATAAAATATCCATGCTTTGTTGGAGAACTATAAAATTGTTTATATGAAGTTTCTTAGTGACTTTCCCTTCCCAGTGACTTTTTGTTATTTTGTTTCTAATTAGTTCATTTATTTTGAATAAAAAATGAAACTGATACTTCCTTCTGTGATGTGTGAGTTTTTTTGGAGGTGTAATAGGTACCAAAATTATCCAATAAAAAACGTAGAATTTTGTTAAGAAGTTAACTAGAACAACTACTTACTTATTAGCTACTGTATTTAAAATTTAATTACTTGATGCTCAAACAATTGAGTACATAATTAGAGCAGCAGGACAATTGTAATAATTGAGTACATAATTAATCAACTTTTTAATTAATGTGGTGAGACTTTATAAAAATTAACTACAGAGAATAATTGAATCAACAAAAAATATATATTATATGCAAATTAAATAATGTACGTGTAGTGGCTTCTTTTATTTTATTTTTGTTTGTTTGAGAAATGTAGAGGCTTCTTTATTATGTACATTAAAAAAGACAACTTACAAATTACTAGAACACATGCACTAGAAACCAACAACACAAACTACAATTCATAAACTAAAAAACACAGGAAATGACAGAGAAACAACTACTACTAGAATAGACTAAGCATTGTAATCGTTGACGTTATTATTGTCCCAATCCACTGAACTAGAAAATACCACTATTTTTAGCATACTCACAAACATGCTTTGGATTAAAAAAAACACTTTGGATTAAAAAAGCTTTGGGCATTTATGTTTGTTTTGTTTAAAAATTATCTGAAATCCCACAAAATTTTCATTGCTCTCATTTTTTTCCTTCTTCATTTTCAAATCTGTCTTCATCTCTCTCTCTCAAAAAAGAAAAAAGAAAAAAAAAAGAGAGAACTCTAGGCAAAGAACACCCATACTGCTTTTGTCTGTGCACCCAACCAAATCAACCAGGACTTGTTAAAGACAAGGAAAATTCCTAAATCTCAACAGAATTGCAAGACCAAATGTAGGAGTTTCTTTTTTATATTAACTGAACTTGAAGATGAGAAGAAAACCGTGGGATTAGCAATAGAAGGCTCAGAGCTAAATCATGTTCACCCATTACTAAATCAAGTAGACTTGAAAAGAAAAGCTCAAAATAATGAATCTCCTTTACTCTATTCCAAATAACAAAGGTATGTTTTAGATAATGTGTATTTTAGGAACTAATTGATTACCATAAAAACAGAGCAATTAGACTAAGAGACAAAAGGATTTGAATCATATCCTTGATCATGGGAGCTTTAATTTTTTTCTACGAAATAAAAATTAAACAAAGCAACATTGTTAACTACTATTTTAAAACGTATATTGTTCACTGAGACTATGCATCTTTTCTATCTCCTCTACCTTTTCTCTGTCTCAAGACTTATATTATTAGCCTAGAAATATATAGCTCACCCTCTAAAACTATCTTGAATACTTCATTAAACCAAAGGGCTCATACAACATATTCTATCTGTCCAAGCTCATAATGTATATACAGTTTCTTTGGTCATTTTATCATACACTTGTGGGGCATTGACCATTAGTTCAAGAGTAACATAGACCACAGTTACCTTACACTACCTTGAACCTCAATACAAACAAACATTCCAAAACTAACCCAGAACTTTTTCAAAGAAGCAAAGGACAATAGATATAAGGCAAGAAAACCTACCTCTGCCCACTCACAACAGTTTCTTGAGCATGAAATGAGCTGCCAATGCCCATTAAAGCAAAACACACAACCTAGTAGGTATTGCTGCAGAAGCTTTTAGTCCAAATCCTTTCCACCTTTTCTATACTGCATATTCAATTTTACAAGACATGTTACTATTTATAGTTGAATCAGAAAGTATAAACATTGATAACAAACAAAAAATGAGTAGAAATAATATTTATAAGGTAAGCTAAAAAAATGTACCTATTATTCCATCTTCGAACCAAATATAGACCCTATTGCCAAACATAATGTGTTTAAGTTGTTCCAATTCCAATCCTCACCACGTAATTGTTTGCTTAGCTTCTTTAGCATCTGTATTATACAAGGATAAACAACATAAGATAGAATTTATAATGAAAATAACATATAACACATCTCTTGTAAGACTAAAATTAGAGTATGGATGTTCATCTCTTGTAATTTTCCAAACTAAAAAGCATACTTTCTGTCTTAATTATAGAATGAATCATGGACAATAATCAGCAGCTAGGTCAATCATCCTTGTAAAGTATCAGTACTAACAAACCAAACAACAAAAAGAGAGCTCATAATCAATAATTAGACTATAAAATTGCTGTAAAATAAATAATTTTACAGTAAAATTAATGAAAAATCCAAAAACTCACACAAACACAAAAACGAACACAGCCCAAATCTTAAGGGCTATTATTAATTAAAACTACCATATTCAAATAATTTAAAATATGAACCTAAACTTGTATCAAAGTAAGAACAAAATAAGTGAGGAAAGAAAGGTGTGAATAGAGAATAGAGAGTATAGAATCACCTTGCAAATTTATTTATATATACACAAAAATTAGAATAAAGAAGAACATGACAAAAGCAAGTAAAATTACTTGTTCACATTTGAAGATGAATTGAAAGAATTAAAAAGTAGTTGGATGTAACCTGTACCTATGTACTGTTTTGAATTCTTTAGCAAGTCTATTAAAGGATGAACTTACTATACATTAATTAAAGACTGTTTTCATGGGAATGAGTTATCAAAAGCATGAGAATTTTGAACAAGGACACCAGCAATCTACCATGGATTTCCCGCTGAATCAAGTAAAGAATACCTACTCCAGAAATATGTGGAAATTGTAACTTAAGACTTGAGAATCAAGTATAATGATAGTTTGGAAGAGTTAATTCTTCACCTTGGTTGTAGTACATCATAGGTTGGCAAGAGCAATGTCCATTGAGTAGTAAATGATTTAGAATCAGCTGATATAAAAAATTGTGATACGTTCACATATATGATGATAAGTGTGCTAAATAAGTATAGGCCAACATAATCATTCAAAAGTGTGCTAAAGTAGTTGCTGAATTGGAGACCCTTTATGTATATATTGACATAGTTAAAAAATCAAGCAAAGTTAACATTCCAAGATGTCGTTTAACTCACACATGGAAAGAGAGCTTCTACAAATATACCACTACACACTTAAACAGAGTGGAGAAGAGAAGACGTGTACCTCAATTGAAAGAAGAAAAGAGCAAAGAAATGGTTATATGTGCGAATCTATAAAAATGGTGATAATCTATATAACCAGGACCTAAAGTACAAATATAGTCACTCCAGTCTAAAAACTCACACCTCACGGCTGCATTCAACACCTCAAATATCAACCCTAATTGACCAACACCCAATCGTGCAAGGAAGGCCCAAATTGAACAAGAGAGATGCTCCTGTTTTTATTCTTTATTTCACATGTATACACACATTATAATAAATCATATTAAAAACAAGTAAACATAAGCGTATACAATGCACAGAAAATTAATAAAGAAATTTACACACATATATATAACACATACATGTATATAGATCAAGCATAATATTTGAAATAACAAACAGAATATCTTAAAAGAATATACCTTCTTATTCAGTTTCTAGAGATCTTTCTCCTTTTTTGAAAGTTTAAATCAAGTCCTAAATCAACTTTTTCCAACCATAATTGTAATGAAGTGAGACCGAAAAAAAAAACACAAATTAAGAGCACAACAGTGAGACTGGAGCATAAAAATACCCCATAAATACAAAAATGGATATTAAAAAAAAAAGCTTATAGTAGCTGAGAGAGGGACAAAAACCGGAGATACCCTGAGTGAGAGAGAGAGAAAGGTAACCAAGAAAAAGATTACACATACCTGGGGATTTCATGTGAAAGAGAAAGAGGCAGTGAGAGAAAGAGAGAAGCGGTGAGAAATAGGTAACGTTGAGTGAGAGGAGGAGAGGGTTTGGGGATTTGGCGAGATAAATAAAGAGACTGTGGATCATACAACACGAATGGATCAATTATAATTTACACACTACTTAGTAACCTAAATGTTAAAGAGTTCATCTTGGTTACTTCAATTGGTAAATTTCTCAGACTTTCTAGATCAAGTATCATAAATGTAGCTCAATTTTGGAAACAAAACTAACATAAACGCTAAAATCAACAAATGAGCTGAGCAAAAGTACCATGAACTCACCTCAATGCACAAAGCCTCATCCAAGCCTCCAATCGATGACGACCCTCCCAAGAATTTGGCATTCGCTGCTCAAATCCAACATGAATGGTTCAGAGTCCCGACTTGGCGAGGATCGAATCGGTCTCATTGCTAGCTCCACCAGCCTCCACCATGATCCAAACGACTTCGTACGGCACCAGCATCAGCGAGTGCATCATACCGATCATGTGAAGGGCCTGGAACGTCCTCACATAAGTGGGAGTCACCACAATGATGGTTCTAGGATTCTTGACTCCAAATTGACGCCTTTGCTCCCTCTGAACCGTGTCAATAATCTGGTGCACCTTCATGACCTCAGTCGGATTCATATGCGGCCAAGGTCTGATTCGGATCCCGTGGCGGCCAACCACCAGACGGTTAGTAGAACTACCAGTGAGGACAGTCCTATTCATCAGGAATTCATCACTGGAAGGATTCGATCGACGGAGCAAGTCAAAGGGACCACCACCACCACCACCACCGAGCTCAGAAGCAGACCGAAACGGCACAGGATAAAGATTATTAGTAGAGGACTAGAATTTTGGGGTTTCGGTGAGAGGTAGGGAGAGCTAGGAGTTTGAGGCTGTGGGGAAATTTCTGGGAAATTTGGAGAATTTCCTCTCGGAAAGTTTGGAAATTTTTCTCAGAGAGGTCTCGGAGGTTCAGGAAAATTTGGGGTTTGGGTAAGGAGATTTATGCTAGGTTTAGATAGATGTGAGGGAGAGAATGAGATATGTAGATTTAGACAGATGTGAGGGAGACAGACAGTTAAGAGAGAGAATGAGATATGTAGATTTAGAAATTGAGAATAACAAGTGAAATAATACAATATTTGGCACAATTATTTCATTTGCCGCCAAGTATTTGTGCGCCATTTTTTTTATGTCCAGCCAAAATTTTATGGGTTTAGGATAACACTTTTTTAAAAGAGTTATACTTAAATGTTGTGGAAAGGGTTATTTGGTGTAACTAAGAGGATCGTGGGGACAAGATCTGTCAGAGTAGTGGCAGTACTTATTTCCTAGGAACAGTGTATGTTCCGTGCGTACCCCATTCTGCAAGTTAGTTAATTAAGGAGACCAACCTCCAGATTTCTCGGGGACACGTCAGCATCAAGGAAGACTAGGCTAGTACTATCTGGGTATATGATCCGGATTCATTTACCAATATCCAGGATCGTTTACCTAAGTCCGGGTTCATTCACCAAGACCCAGGTCCATTTACCAAGGTGGATATCTTGTTGACAGCGTCTTCTCCTGGATCCCACTTGATGGGATCTGTCTCCTGGAATGAATTGTCTGCCATCACAATTTTTATCCTAGAGGATGTAGATTGAGGGTGGTCAGGGAGATGATGCGGGCCTGCACCATAGTTCTGGCTCCCTTACTATGCTTACACTACTTGCCCGTCACCGGGCTTAGTATGGTTGGGCCGTCAGGGTGTCCTTATTAATTATTCACTAGGCCCAGGTTGGGCCCGGACTTATTCTGAGGGCCCGTGGACCCGTTCAGCCCTGCTACGTGTCATAGGTGGAAAATTTGGATAACAATATGGTTTTACTCTATGCAAATTAACAATTAATAATAGAAATGATACAATATTCCAAACCCTAGATGTTAATCAAGATCCAAATTCAAAGTATGAATGCAATTCTTGATAATCAAATAAGCATGTTCAAGATTAACATTCATATCATGATCATATCATGAGATGGTATGATGATATAAATGTTAATCTTGAATATAATGATATGAATGTTAATCTTGAATATAATGAGATGGTATAATGATATGAATGTTAATCTTGATAATCAAATAAACATGTTCATGATATGAATGTTAATCTTGAATATAAGAAACTAAATGATTAAATGATAATATGACCTTAGATACATTTAATCATCAATACCAACAATGAAAACATAATAGAATAACAAAATACAAGATTAGGGTTAGAGAGATACAACCTTTGTATTGAGAAACTTGAGTCTCCAAACTTGTGGAACTTCTAAGGCTTATACACAATAAATATATTGTTGTCCAAAATCTTTATTCCAAGCATTCCCTTATTGTTTGAAGCTTCAACTAAGTAGAATGAGATTTGGGATTGAACAACCTTAAAACCCATGCAAGTCAAGCAAAACTTGATGAGTTTCTTGGAGAAAACTTTGGTCTTAAAAAAACAATTGAGAGAAAGAGGCTAGAGAGAGTTGGAAAGTGTGATCAAGACTTTTCATCTCTAATAACCCATATTTATAGTGTAGGCATCATAATTAGTCTAACCAATAGGATTAGAGCAATTAAAACACATCATTTGGAGCATTTTCCGTCAACTGTACGGACACTCATAACAGCCCAGGCGATGCGTTGCCTAGCACCAGGTGATGCATCGCCTTTGACCAAGCGATGCATCGCCTGGTCTATCTCGGCTTGGGTTTTGAAGCTGTAGGAAACGTGTCTCCTTCTAGCCAATGCATCTGTTTTGGCACTCTAAGACTTGTCTCAAAACACCTCCAAATGCTCCCAAACTTTTTGGGAATGTTTGGATACCTCATTGTATCACTTTAGACCCATAAAAGTCACTCTTAGATGCTTTCTACACGATCTCATGTATTTCAGTTCTCCTTGAGTGAAAACAGTTAAGTGTTTTGCACCTCAACGTATAAACACCTTAACTATTATATTTAACCAATCTCAACATATACTTCATCTGGATGGACTTCAATTCGCTACTCTCATAAGTAGACATTCAACTAATATCTGCAAGTGAAGGGAAAGTAAGGAGGGTGAGCTTGAGATCCTAGTAAGGAAGTACAAACATTCAATTGAAAATATTATCATGGCAATGATGGCAATGATGTGAAATAGCATAAAATCATAGTTTTCCCTAATACATACAATGATGTGGCATGTCCATGGCATTCCATCATTATCATCATATACTTTGACTTGCATCTATTTATCTCATTCTCGTAGCAATAACAAATCATTCTTTCATATAATGCAATGTCTTAACATACAAAACATCTGTCAAACACAACTTTTAACTCGTCATGACGTAACATCAACTTGGCATGACATAACATCAAACTAGTCATAAAATAACATCACAATGGTCATAGCATGAATTCTCGACATAATATATGTCAAACTTATTATTCATACATTCATACATATTAAAGGCAACAAGTATTATGGAATAGAAGTTGGGTGACGCAATTGTCCTTCTAGGACCACCTCGATCATTGTTCTGAGGCAACCATTGCCAAATATTCATGCATGGTAAACTCACCTACGCAATACTTGTGCCTGCAATCATCATCATAACATAGAAAATACGCAACACATCACATCATAATCAACAACCATAGCACAAACTACCATCATAAACTCATAAACATATAACCATGCATAAATGTGATAGAAGCTAGGAGGAATAAACTGTCCTTGGAGGCTACCTCGGTCATTTTTCTGGGGCAACCACTGCCAAATATCTCATCTTCCGAAATAATAATGCCTGAAAACAATAGCATAGACACATGCATACATAAACTCAAGAACATTGTCTAACTTCCTTAACTTGGTATGAGAGTCTTTAAGAAAGAGTGGCGCAGACTCGCCCTAAGTAAACACCTTAGAAACATAATAATCAATCTACTTAATATACCATCAATAATAAATATAGTTTAAGGTCTCAGTACAAAGAGAACCCCAAACCCTAGATCTATCACTAAAAAAACTTAAGATTAGAAAACTAAACCAATATTCATGCATTATTATATCACAGACCAACTACCCACCCCTAGGCCATGCATTTCCCATTTTTAAGATGATTCCCAACTTCCAATAACCAATAGATTTTGAAACCCTAGCATGGAACGAAACCAACATAACTATCAAAAAATAAAACAAGGTGCTACCTTCCACCAAGTGACCAAACCCTCTAAGTCTTCTCTCCACATTTAATGTGTTTACAACCTTAGCCAACATGATTACAAACCTCTAGATGAGCTACAACAAGATGAGAGAAAATTCTAGAACCAAAAGGACGATACTTACCTCAAACGAGCCTTGGCTCTTCCTTTCCTTTCTCTTCATATTTTTTCGAACCACCACTCTTTTCTCTTCCTCTTCTCTTTGTGCCTTCCCTTCTCTTCTCTTCTCTTAGTGTGTTTGGCCTAAGCCTTCCCCCACCTCTATTTATAGGCTTTCATCCCACCAACCACATCTCCACATTAATTCCAATAAACATCAAATCCCAAAATTACCTTTCAATCAATTATCCTAAACAGATCCCATGATTTCCTCTCATTAATTATCCTAATCAACTCCCATGCTTTCCTCTCATCATGAACCTAGACCTAAATTCTTATTATGTTCTTCCATAAAGCCTTTATTCTTCCAATCACCTTGCTTCTCCTCACATGTTTTTCGCTTAGATTTTCCCTCCATAATTACAAAAATGGCGAACCTAGTCCCAAGCTTTTTATCATGTTCATTGATAACTCTACAAAATAGAGTTATTTTACCATTTTTTTTGTGTGATAATTGTTGCTTAATTCTTGAGTTTTTAATTGATTTATTAATTTTTTAAGTAATTTCTAATTTATTAGTCTTATTGTAGTTTTCTAGATTTTTATATGTTTTTATAGATATTTTATTGTTTTATGTTGTAATTTAATTATTTAAAATTAGTATTGTTAGTTTGAATATGATTTTATTGAAATTAAATGTTATGTAAATTAAATTTTAATTAATATTTTCATGGAAGTTATATGGTATATTTTATTAATGAAAATATTTAATTTTAATTTAGTTTATGATTATTTTGTAGAAAACAAGGTTGCATTTTGTTTATTTGGAAAGAAGAGGGAATACAAGAGAAACAAGAAAAATAAAAAGAAAAGTGGCATTTTCAAGGGAAAGAAAGGAACTCCATGGCCCAAGCCCAAGTTCAGCAACTAGCCATCAGCCACATTCACCAAATGCAGTCCACCATTTTGCCTCCTGAAGTTCACGGTTCCAGCTGCCTTCAGCATCACTGCCTTCCCTTGCACCAACCGAACTCCCAGCTCACCAACGCCAGGCCTGCCAGCCACCAGCCCCCTTGCACCCCAAGTGCCACAAAGCTGCCATTTTTATTTTTGAGTCCAACAAAGCAATTTGTCCCATTGTCCCATTTGTTAACAATACAACATTTTTTACCCCACTTTCTACACATTTTACCCCAAAATATTATTATTACACCCTATAATTTACCCATATTTTCCATATTATAATTAATTTAATTAATTTAAATTGATTATTTTGGCTATAAATATGGAGTTTTGCAGACCATTTAGGGTGTCCATTTTTTAGAGAGGTTACCATACCAAAAATTCTACACATTTCAAAACCTCTCTATTCTCTTCATCTTCTTCTTCTTTTTGGTTATTTTCTATGTATTTTTAGAGGAAAAATTTGGGGGTTTCTCCTCCAAATTTTCCTATTTATGTTTGTAATTTTTAGTGTATTTGCTATTCTAGTTATGAGTTTCAAATCTTTTTAAGATTATTAAGGTGATGATGAAACAATTTGTAACTAGATAGTATTTATTTTGTATGTTGATTTCCCATTTTGTGCAACAAAGTTTATGGATTTTTCTTGTTCAAATATCTTCTTTCATCTTAAATATCATGTATTTTGGATTGTTAGCACATATTTACACTTTGTTATTCATTAGTGCAAAAAAACATAATATTCTTTGTGTAAGATGTGTCATTAAATTGTACACATCCATGCTTAAAACAAAAATATTATGTTTTGCCTTTTAAATAATGTTCGTTGATTTATTTGTTATTTCATTAGATTGATTTACACTAAATGCTTTGAAATTATAATTTTGAAAAGTGAAGAAAAATCCTATCTTTTTAGAAGTAATTTGTGCTTAAAATTATAAATCTATTTGGAAAATGATAGTTTGAATTATTTTAACTATCACTAAAACTTGGGAATCAATATACTAATAAATATTATTAAACTTACATTTTGTGGATTCTAGTATCTTAATAATCTTTCCTTTTAACACTTATTTTCAAATCATTATTGCTTTATTTTTATTATCTTAAATAGCTTTATTTTTCAATCTTTTATTTTATGTTCATAATATTAAAACTCATCAATCTTTGGAGCTAGGTTAGAATTTATTACTTTTGATTTAAAATAGTTTTCTTTTTTATTTTAGACAACTCCTTTGGGTTCGATCTCGTGCTTACACAAACACTATTCTATAAATACAATTCGTGCGCTTGCGAGTATAAATATTTAAAACATACCCGTTTTGGGACCAACATTCATCCATGATTTGATTTTATAAAATCAAAGATAAAATCAATCAAGTCCGAATGCATGATTTTCGAAATCACCAATCAAATGGATATAAATATCCTCTTGAAATCACCCTTTAAGATCATCCATTCCAAATATGGAAACTAGCTTTAATCTCTCTCTTGTTCCATCAAGACCACATTCATCTTCTTGTTCTTATCCTCTCTCTCATGCCCAAGGCAACACACGATCACACACACAATCATATAAAAGGAAAACAACAAAATAGAATAATAATTAAATAAAAAATTACAACGCGAATAAAATCTACCAGATATTACATGTCGGTCGAAGGCACTTTGACAGTCAAGTTAGTAAACTTGCAAATAAAAATAGCAAAAAGAAATAAAGAACAAGTAAATACAGATTGTAGAAAGAAATTATGAGATTTGAGAGATCAGTAAGAGTCTGGGAATTAGAGTATGACTCTAAGTATTGAGTGCAGCAGTCGTGTCATAGAAATAGTATGTTCCAATTAATTTACAGTCACAGTCGGTTAAAAATGGTCCCCTAATCCTCGTCCTATAAAAGACCTTTTGTAAGCCTCTCGTGAGAGTCGTTGCTCTCCCAGTCGTGGCTTCCATGGAAAAGCGGTCTCCCTCCTATTTTGGAGGAAGACCGCTACTTAGTTGGAGAGTGGACTAATTCCACTCTCCCACGTAATGTTTAGCGAGTAATCATCGTTTCCTCCCTGCTACGTGGTATCTTATAGCTCATCTTGGTTATGGATGAGTGTCAATCTCATGGGCTCCAAACTATGGACTAGGTCCTAATAAATGTTGACTGCTCTGAACTTGAGCATGTTGACCCCAAGTCTATAAAATAATTTTGGGCTGCGAAATGAGTCTTACTGTGAGCCCATATTGTCATGTTAAGCCCAGGGTTGAATTTTTGTCGCTACAAGTACTATTAGAATTTTACATTAATACTGAAAGTAAATTGTGTTATTAATTAAAATTTTACTTTTCTGAAAGCTGATTAATTAAAGCAAAGTGCATGTTGGTAAAATTTAATAACATAAGATATGTGAATAAAATATTGGAGAAGATTAGTTTTCTTGCACTCAAAAGTTTAGGTTAGGATTATTGTACACATTCATGTTAATCATATATATTAATATATAATTAATGACCACAATCACAAATATTATAATCACATGATGTCCCCATGACAATATATATGACATTGACAATCACTTATGTGTAGGATATTGCTTTGTTCTTATAATCACATGAATAGAATAGTCAGAATTTTCACTGGTTTATAAGCAAGATATAGTATACTTTTGGATGTATATCTTACACAACGCATAGAGCAAGATCACCAAGTCAGGCAGGGGATTATTATAGCGATATCTGATTGCAAAGATGTGGTCAAAAAGCACACCCAGACGACGTGTCGTACCTTTCATGGATATATTGAACATTAAATATATTCTTTCTTGATATGCCTTTTATTTTTCTCAACGGCGGCAAATTTTTTTTTCTTTTTTCTTGCGAAGGAAAGAGTAACCAACATATACATCACGAAAAAAAATTTGCTCTTTCATCCCTGTCCCACCAACTAATTTAAGACATTTTATCTAATTTAATTAACTATTAATAAAATTATTTTACAACATTAAAATAAATTAACAGAGCTTTCAATTCTCTCTCCTCAATTAATGCTAACTTCTCTCTCCAATAAAAATAATAATAATATCAAATTATTTTTAAAAGAAAAATAATCTCAATTTAAATTTAACAATAATATCCACTGGTTAAATATAAAATTAGTCCTTATTAAAATTTAAACTCAATTAATTAAAATAGAAAACCACATTAATATTATTGCTCTACATTAAAGGAAATAAAATATATAACATTTCTTTATAAAAGTTAAAATCATAAGTCATTACCAACATAACATAATTATATTTTATTTTATTTTTTCAAAACAAAAAAAAAGGTTAAAATTGTCCGATATTAATGTTCAATTTAAATAAAAAAAATACAATATTAGTTCCATTTAAATTAGGATAATAGCGATTCTTATTCAAATTAAGATTATACAATCAAATTTTAATTTTTTTTCCAACTCCTATTATTTTGCATAAGAAAATGATCTTTCTTCGCTCCTATTTTATTGCAGAAGAATACATGTAAGTGCCATTTTAAAAAAAATATATCACATATAGTTATGTTATGTTGGTAATGACTTATGATAAGATTTTAACTTTTATAAAGAAATGCTATCTATTTTATTTCCTTTAACGTTGAGAGCAATAATGTTAATGTGGTTTTCTATTTTATTTTTATTTCTAAAAATATTTTTAAAAAAAATTGTCGTTTAGTGTGATTGATTACCAAAAAAATTAGACTTTTAATTAATTGAGATTAAATTTTAATAAGGATTTTTAACAAATGTCACCAAAAAATATGACTTTTAATTAATTGAGATTAAATTTTAATAAGAATTTTCAACTAATTTTATATTTAACCGATGGATATTATTACTAAATTTAAATTGAGATTATTTTTTTTTAAAAAAAATTGATATTATTATTATTATTTTATTTGAGAGAGAATTTAGCATTAATTGAAGAGAGAGAATTGAAAGCTGTGTTAATTCTTTTTTTCTTTTTTTTTTGATGAATTAGCAAGTCGTATCATTACTCCAAAAACAGTTTGTACAAACTAGAAGCATCCTCCAAAAGGAAGACCTGATAAACTATACAAAAATCTATCTTTACAAAGTATTAAACCACACTATATCTCTTCTAGTTACATTCCTAGGCCACATACAAGTGACTCTTTGTTTAATTGCATCCTTAATTTTGAGAACTACTACATCAGTACTGTCCAAAGAAGACAGCCACAGATTACAATTTCTGGTGCGCCAAAGATGATATACAAGGGCGGCAATGGCAGCCGAGTACAAACTCTTCTTAAACTTGCTAAGCTTGGACTTTCCAATCCACCGAATTATTCTTGGCAATGATGTTGAACACACACCCCAATTCAGCCACTCTTTAACTTGTTTCAAACAGTCAAATGAGAAAGGACTATCAAAAAATAGATGGTCCACCGATTCTACACTCCTGCTACAAAGAATGCAATCTGCATTATCTGTTATATTAAATCTAAGCATTCTGTCCTTAGTCTTAAGCCTCTTTAGAACAGCCAACCACAGCATAAAGCTATGTTTAGGGATGTTAAGCTTGCTCCAAACTACTTTGCTCCAATATACTCTATCAGTTACAGGGCTCAAAATCTGGTACCCTTGTGAAATTGTAAATCTATCAAGTGTGAACTGAGTGGTATCAACTAAACTCTTCACCTTATCCTTAATTGCTACAAGTTTCCTCCAATACCAACTCCCTTGAAGCGGGGCACTATAGTTCCACCATTCTTCATCTTTTACATACACATGATGTACCCATTTAACCCACAAATTGTCCTCCTTAGTAGCTATAGCCCAGACATACTTAAACATAGCTGCAATATTCCAATCGGAAACACTTTTGAATCCAATCCCACCTGAAGTTTTAGACTGACATAGAGTAGTCCAAGCTACTGCAGCAGGGCCAATTAAACTATGATGACCTTTCCACAAAAAGGCACGACAGATAGCTTCTATTTCACTTACTATTTTCTTGGGAAGCACCATCACTTGACACCAGTAAGAATGGATGGACATCAGCACAGAGTTGATTAGAACTACTCGGCCAGCAAATGATAAGTTTCAAGAGCTCCACGTCCTGACTCGAGCAATCATTTTCTCCACAAGAATGCTACACTCCTTTGCTGAAATTCGTTTAGCACATATAGGAACACCCAAATATTTGAATGGAACCTCATTCCTCTTAAAACCTGAGGCATCTAAAACCCTCTGAACATCTCTGTCATGCATGTTGCTGCAATAAAATGCAGATTTTGAAGGATTAGGCATCAAATCCGATGTAAGAGAAAATAGCTTAAGGCCCTGCAACATGTAATAGATGCTCTTGTAATCCCCATTACAAAAAAGAAGGACATCATCCGCAAAGCTAAGGTGATTTAGCTTCAATTCTCCACACCTCTCATGGAATTTGAATGCCTGTTTTTGTCCAATTTTTTGCATGATTTTGGAAAGATATTCCATTCCTAAGACAAAGAGAAGATGAGACATTGGATCACCTTGTCTCAAACCTCTCTTTGCCTCAAAGAAACCATGCAACGAGCCATTTAGCATTAGTGAGAATCTTGGAGTTCGAACACAATTCATAATTAGCTTAATGAACTTATCTGGAAACTGGAATGCATAAAGCATTTCTTCAACGAAGTCCCACTCGACAGTGTCATATGCTTTTTGTAGATAAAGCTTGATCATACAATTAGCCTTGACTGATTTCCTCCCATAATGTCGAATAAGATCCTGACATATCATGATGTTATGCCCAATGAATCTCCCTTTGACAAACCCCCCTTGGTTTTGTGCCACCAAGCTTGGAAGAATAACTTTGAGCCTCGAACATATTAGTTTTGTAGCAGCTTTATAAATGACATTGCAACAAGCAATAGGGTGATAATCACTAACTGAATTTGGGCAATTACTTTTAGGAATAAGCGTCAAAACAGTTGAATTGATTTCCTTTAAAATTTGCCCTGTATGGAGGAAAGAAGTAAGAGCTTCAAACACATCATTACCTACAAGATCCCAATTTTCCTGAAAGAAATAGCTGCTATAGCCATCCGGACCAGGGTCTTTGAGGCCAGGGATGTCAAAGATGGCTTTCTTAACTTCTTCAAATGAAAAATCAGCTAGGAGCATATCGACTTGATAACTCGAAACCACTGGCCCAGTATTAATAACAGCAGCCAAAACAGACTTCCTTCTTTCTAATTTACAGCCCAGTAGACTCTTGTAAAACTCCAAGAAAGCATCAGTAATCTGTTGTGGATCATCTACCTGAATTCCATTGGCATTAGTGATAGACAACACTCTGTTTTGGGCCCTTCTTTCCTGAATGCTTCTATGGAATAACGCTGAATTATCATCACCATCTTTAACCCAAGTCAGTTTAGCCTTTTGTTGGAGGAAAGAATGGTATGCATTATGAACTTTAGCATAGGAATTCCTTGCTTCTAGCTCCTGTTGCTGCATTGCCTGGTTCATAGGATCACTGTGCATTGCATCTTGACAAATATCTAGATGTTCTCTGGCTTTAATTACAGCAGAATGCAAGTTTGAAAAACCCATCTGATTAGTTTCTTTAAAAATCGGTTTGAGGCTCTTAAGCTTAGTCACCAGCTGATACATTTTAGTCCCTTTAACCTGCTGCTGCCATGTTTTGGTAACCATTTCAGAACTTTTAGGATGAGAAGACCACATCCTAAAATATCTAAAAGGTTTCTTCCCACTCAAAACCACATCATATACAGTAAGAATGGAAGGCGTGTGATTGAAAAGTCCCTCATTCTGAAAAAATACTTCAGCGTTAGGAAACGAATCCAACCATTTCTGATTTGCCGAAACTCTATCTATCTTTGAGTATATCCTCTCTTCTCCTTGCTGCTTATTGCTCCAAGTGAAGAAGTTTCCACTATACTTAACGTCTTCAAGTTGACAAGCTCCAACACAATTGATAAAATCCAAAGAAGATTTGAATCTTACCCGATTGCCAATTCTCTCTTCTTTACTGAGAATGTCATTAAAATCACCCAGGACAATCCAAGAATCCATAGCAGAAAGCTCCTGAAGATCTATCCAAAGGCCTCTCCTACCTTCCTCATCATTAAAGCCATATAAAAATGTAACATAGAAACTTTCCTTGTTACCCACAGATTCAACAAAGAGGTGAATCAACTGACTTGAGCATTTCAAAATATTCACAGTAAAGCTTAGAGGATTCCAGCTTACTATGATTCTTCCTCCATCATGCCACGCACTATTAGAAGTAAAACACCACCCCGAAAACATTCGAACATATAAGGCCCCAAGATTCTGGGCCTTAACTCTCGTCTCAAGAAGACCAACTAGCCCAATTTTTTGATTAACAATCATTTGCTTGACTGTGCTTTTCTTTTTTTGGCTATTGATCCCTCGGACGTTCCAACTCATTATTTTATCCATTGACAAGAGGAGGTCCTCCCCCCCCCCCCCCCCCTCCTGTTATTTCCCCATCTAAACTCTGTTTTTGGTGATTCTCAGTCTGCTCTCCGTCTTCAGTAGCTGTGTTTAATGGGTCTGTTAAGACCTGAAATGAGTTGTCTGTTGTGGCAGCCACTGCCAGGAACTTTTCTTTTGGTTTCCAACCCTTAACTACTGGTTGAAAGCCATCAGCATCAACCTTAGTTTCTTTGTTAGACACAGCTACAACCTTCTTCTTCCCATCATCTTTAATTACCCATTCTTGTTTCCTTCCTCCTTTTTTCCTGCAATCAGCCGTAGAATGACCCATTCCAAAGCAATGATCACACACAATGGGCTTCCATTCGTATGTGATCGAAACAGAGGTGTTAAAGCCATACTCATCTTCAAAGTATATTAGGTCTGGGAATTCTTGTTTCAACGATACCTCAATTAAAACTCTAGGAAAACTGAGTTTATCCCTGTGCTTAGTCACATCATCAACCATTATAGGATTCCCTACCTGTCCAATGATCTTGAACAAGGATTTCTCCCCCCCAATATTTGAAGTCAAGATCATCTAAATGTACCCAAATTGGAACCACCCTGATATCCTCCTTTTTAAAATTGATCGCAGGGTCCCAAGCTTTCATAACAACTGGTCTTTTGTTAAAGAAGACATATCCACCTTTAAGCACCTCATCACGATCTTCAATGGAGACAAATTGGATCAAGAATACACCATAAGACAGCATCCCTACTCTGTCAATCTTGTCTTTCCACATTCTTCGTGCAAATCCATCCAGTATTGAGAGGGGAGGATTTGCCCCCAAAGCATAGCACACAATAGAAGACTTCCAAAAATCAACTTCATCTTGTATATCATCCATAGTAATCTTAACCTTGTTCTTCGAACCAGTGCTCGCGAATGATTTTCCAAGACTTCGCACCACATTTCCAGATCGTAAAACAGGGGGATTTGAGGAGTTACCTTGAGAAATATCATTGGAGCAACGATTAGTAGCCTCCAGGAAGTTAGCAAAATCCTTCCTTATGTCCTCCTGCTGTTTGATAGATCGAAGGGACGATCTGGGTGAAAGAGGCTCAGGGAACAGGTCGCGAAGTTTAGAAGGTTGTTTCGCTAGAGCAGAATCGTCGATAGGTTCCTCTTCAGCATCTGAAAAATCAATTGGAACCATTCCAAGTACAACATCCATGGATTTTGTCTTTTGGATATCAGAGATTGAATTAGGGCCTTTCTTCTTATTTTTCTTGTTCGAATTCAATTTCCCCTGCACTCTAGCTCTTGTTTTCGCCATGGCTCCAGCTCAAGAGCTGCAAGAAACTCGAGCGGGAATTTTTTTTTGTGTTAATTCATTTTAACGTTGTTAAATAATTTTATTAATGGATGAGACACTATAATGGGGACAAGATATTTTTTTTAATAGACAGCTCATTTATTTATAGTGTTAATATAGTTGGGAAAAAAAAATTATAAATAATTTAAATATATATTAAATAAATAAATGAAGTATTTTTAAATAATTGGTGGGAGATAGGGTACAATAAAATTTTTTTCCCTGGAAGAGGACTAGTAGGTTGAAAATATGAAAAGAAACCTAAACAAACGTCAAAATGGATTAAATGTATATGGTATGGTTGTAGTTTTAAATGAGATGGTATAAAAAAGTGTTGGGACACTCATTATTTTGACGAAAATTATTAAACATGTGCTTAATCGTTTACATCACAATCTGATCAACAGTTCCAAACAAGAGCATTTTAATAATAATTATAATAAGTAAATCTAACATAGCACACGTACTCATATCATTTTTTTTTTTTGGTCTCAGACGAAGATGAAAATTTCCCTAAATAAAAATAAAATCACTCATATAGTTAGAGTCTCTAAGAACTCTTCATCGTAGGCCATGGATTCAAGTGTCTCCGACCGAAGACAGACCTCAAAGTCAATGCTTCCTTGTTCAGTAGCCCCAGGAAAAACAGTCAACTTCCCATCAAACTTGTTCCCTGGACCACTTCTCACTGTCAGTGGTCTTCCCCAGCCGAAGTCATTGCCATAAACATCGAACCGTGGTGAACTACCAGTCCCTAGTTGAACCCCAGACTCTTTCTGGATTTTTACTTCTTTTGGGCTTTCGGCCCAATCCTTCAAGTACTCTCTGGCCTTTTCTGATGTCTGCGAAGCAACCATGGTATTTATCTGCAACGCGGCCCAGCCCAATCCATTTTTCTCAAGCAGCTTCTCTGCTGTGGTCTCCACTGTCCCAATCAACACGGCATTACCAAAATACGCTTCCGCTAAAGGCGGATCTGTTCTTTGCCTGAGACCCACTATGACGATGTAGTATACATTCTGTTCGGGTTTGAGATGACGTCGGTTTCGGGTTATGGATACCCAAAGGTGAGCCATGACCGCTTGAAGAGATGATATGTTAACGTTGGCCATGGTGGGCAAGTCGACTATCTCAGCGTTGGCTTTTGCTTTGAGTTTGGCTATGCTTTCTTTCGAAAAATGAAGCATTCTTTGCTTCAATGTTATTGGTGTTGAACTAGGAGTTTCTATATCATCTGGGTTGAAGGGTATTCGAAGTGGAAGATCAGTACCGCTGACACCTTCAAAGAACTGGTCACGATCGAAAACGAGATGGGGAGGGTCTAAAACGACGCCGTTGTCGCGAGAAATTCGAGACCATGTGTTAAAGAAAAGCCAGAAGACAGTGCCATCCGCAACGGAATGGTTAGCGGAGAGAGCGATGAAAACTGCGTCAACTAACTCCGTTACTTGAGCTGCCAGCAATGGCTTCGAAACTCCTTCGTAGTTTAAAGCACTGTTCAAGGGAAAGAAGGAGTAAACGACGTCTTCAGGGATGTAGACCGGGTCGAGAATATCAGCCACTGTGACGCCGTCAAAGGTGACGTGGTCGACGGAAGCACCACCGGCGTCGTTGCAGTCTATGAAGAAAGATTTGGTGAGCTGAACGTCGTCGTTTTGGATCATGACTAGGCGACCCGCCAGAGGAAAGAAAATGTCAAGTGCTTTGTAGAAAGCGGTGTTCAAGCGTTCTAGCCATTGAGAGAAGGGTTGAGCTTGATCTTGAGGTTTTGGGAAGAGAAGACCCTTTTGGATGTAATCCAATGGAATGAGTGTAAGATCAGACTGAGTCAATTCAATTCTTCGAGTTTTCATGTCTTTAAATCAATACTATATTTTTCTCTGTAAGAATTTGGGCTTGGTTTTTGAGACAGAATAAATGAGAGAAGAGTACTATTATCTTATATTATTGGTGTCAATGTATGAAGATAGAGAGATCCGTTGTGTCCACAAATATTTTATAACAAGAGTCGAATAAAAAAGTCAAAGATCAATTTACTGTGACTGTGACTGTGAGTGTGTGGTACCGTGAGTGAGTGAGATTGAGAGGGAGGAGGACCGGACTGGTGGTGTGCCCTTCGTGACCGCCGGCTGGAGCTAGAACCACCTGGATCGGTGTAGTGGATTGGTGGTGCCTAGTGGTGTTGTGAGGCTTTGAGAAATTGGGAGTGACTAAGGTAGTGAAATAAGATGAGAGTCTGAGAATGAGAGAGTGAAGTGGGAGGGAGAGGCGGCTGGTCTTGGTCAATATTAGGGTAAGAGAAACATAATTTTAGTTTTATATCTCTTACATGTCTTGTGTATAAAAAGTGGGTTTATAATGGAAATTTTTTTGTTTTAACAATTTGTTTATTTTAAATATTTAATGGAATATATTTTTAAAATTAATTAATGTTGACGTCGTTTTTCGTCAACTTAAAACGCAGAGCAGTTAAACAATAAGAACTATGACGCAGATAAATAACACAGAATAACAACAAGAGTTTTACGTGATTCAGCAATTAACTCTGCCTAGTCCACGAGTCAATGTTATTAAGACATTGGATATTTCAGGAAATTCTTCAGGGATAAATTCTCCAGACATATCTCTCAAGATATCAAAAATCTGTCCTTACAAAAGTTCATGACCTCTCTATTTATAGAGGGTTCTCAGAGTTCGTTCCCACATATTTCGGGAAGATACTCCTCTTCATTAATGGGAATAATGACATTAAATTCTGTAACTCCTATATACAAGGAAACGTCCCCTGAAGACCAAGGGGCATATAACAGACTAGTTAATATCCCTTTAATGTAGGGAAGTTACAACAATAAATATCTTTTGGATGCATGGACTGCGTCTCATCAGATGACCCACTAAGCCGTTCGAGGTCGGCAATCAACATCATGCCAGTCCATGTCTTTAGGTAAATTATGAGCTATGCAGCTTTCCCCAAGACCAGCTCGGAGCGGGTAAATACCACTGAGGCTATTACATTCCGGGCTCAAACCCATACCAAGCTCGAGCTACTTGATCTGAAGACACCTGACAATGGATATACTTCGATGCTATGTCTTTCGAGCTTAAAAAGGACTTCGAGGTTACCACATCTTTGAGGTTACCACATCTTCAAGGTTTTGGCATTTGGACCACGAACATGCACTTTAGCTATCGCGAGCTCACACCTGACGAATCCAGCTTTCGAGGTCACAATCTCAAGTCTCGAAATCTAGGTGTAACATTTTGCCCCCTCAAAAGTATTAGTTCGAATCCTATGAGAAGGAAACTTTTGAACTAATTTCTTCGGGAACTGTTCCATCACACACTCGAGTATGGACACGCGTCAGCTGGGTGTTGCTTGCTCAAAGTACTCGAGTGCCTTGAGACTCTGCCCACAATTGTTCGCCTGCCAACTTTATGGTACCATCATGTCGTTTGTCCCTGGCCATCGGATTTGATACGGAATCTGGCCAATGGCTCAGATTAATTCAACTTTTACAATCTCTGAGGGTCTATAAATATATCCCCTTTTTGTCTTCTCCATTTTTCTTTCACATTCAACTTCTCAGAGAGAAAGAAACCGCACTTTTTTGCCTGGTTCTTGCATGTTCTCCAAGTCAAGAAGACAAAGCACGGTTGGATTTTTTGATTCAGTGAGATCGTACCTGCAACCGCTCGTTCAATAATCCATTTCTCAGTTTCCACCGATTACATTGTGTAAGTCTTCGGTCTATGGTTTCTTTGCGTTATATATATACATTTTTTATGCATGCTTATGCTTCTGTTACACTGTAGGCATTAGGATTTATTCTCGTCCCATTTATCAATTCACTAGTTTAACGCACTAGGATTAGGATGCTTCGAATGATGGACACTAGATTCAAACCCAATTTCTGCGAAAAAGGGTCCAAAAATGGTTCCTTTTTTGGGTTTTCAAATTTTAGGAACCGTATCTTGCACACCAAGATATCAGGTACAAAATTAGGGTGTGTCTTTAAGGAATGCACGATTCTAAAAAATATCACCTTTTTAATAACCGCCACCTTTCTTCCCTAATATTTTGGAATTTCCCATGACATGTTCACTTTCCTTCCCTTTGGTGGAACACACGCTCTGGGACTGGTCTCGTTCTTTGGATCGAGCTTGCCTTGTAGCTTCGATCATTCGAGCTTAGGTACTAGCTATCTCTATACTCCTTGCTCGCTTGGCCCTCACCCTTTTACTTTCTTGTTAGATGCTAAAGAATTCGGGAAAGTGGTGGGGGTCAAAGCTCGCAATTCCCTACTCATCAGTAACCCCGAGCCCGGAATCTCCTTTCACTCGGAACCAACGTTTAATTCGGGAGCACGAACTGAGGCGTGAGCAAGAGGACACTCGAGATCACTTCCGACGTCAGATAAACGAGGCTGAATAAGGGAAAAGGAAAAGACTAAGGGTCGCTCTTTATCCAGATTCGAATATCGAGCCTTGACCGATTCCGCTCGACCCTTCACTTAAAGTGACAATTGCTTTCAAGCCAGGCGATCTTCAGTTTTCACTGATGGGGGAACCCTCTACCTCGCAGCTGAGGAGGGAATTTTTCGAGGCCGAGCATTATTGGAGCTCGGTTACATCGCTAGGCCAGATAACTAATATCTTGGACTTTCACGGTATATGATTATCAGGCTCGCTAAGGTGTCGAGCCCCGACCTCCCACAAGCGAAGCTGCCGCGCTCCAGGAGATGGAAATCCTAATAGCAAGCTAAGATACGCAGCTTGGAGCCAGGAGCACATGAAGGCTGGGGCGGTACTGCCCTTGAAGTCTTTTTTCAAGGACTTCACAGACTTTGTTGGGTTGGCCCCCTTCCAGCTCAACACCAATTCTTACAGGATTCTGTCTGCCCTGAGGTCGCTGTACCACGAGTTAAAGTGGGAAGGACCATCGCCAAAGGAGATCCTGTATCTCTTTTGTTTGAAAAGCAATCCCTCCCGAGCTCGGGAAGGGGACAACTTCTACTATCTTTCGAGCTATCCGAAGGAGAATAAGATGTTTGAAAATCTTCCCAATCATCCTCCTGACTTCAAGAAGGCCTTCTTCTGGACAGATGGCCTAGCCCTGTCTCGATTCTATTCATTCAGACAGATTCGTAAGTATTTCAACCTCCTTCTTTTGTGCTCGAACTTTGCTTTAGGCTCGTGCTTAGCTAAAATGTGCTTAACTTTCCAGCCAACTATCATCGCCCTACTCCCACTGATGAGATGAAGGAGCACAGAGAGACTTTGCTCCAACTTCCTTACGGTAGGAGATCCCTTTCCTTTCTCCTGCATGAAGACAAGCTCCGGGCTTGTGGGCTCTTAGGAGAGGATCATTCTACATCAGACTGGTCTAATAAAAAATACGACCAGTGGGAGCTCGTGCCTATGCCAATAGGCAATCTCCCCCCAAGGAGAGAGAAGAGGCCTCCGCCTCCAGTTCGTCATAGGAGTCCACAATCGGGGAACGAGGCCAACGACAAGGCCTCAAGCTCGGGCTCGGATGAGCAAGGTACAATCATCCTTAGCTCGAATATGTGGTCCCCTTCCCTACTAAAGCATAAACCCGATAGGTTAGTATTGTGTGAGGACGATAGGAACCATTTTTATGTATGGTCTTGGGTAGATGAACGAGTTCATAGGTTTGATAGCTGGCTCGGGAAATATGACACCATGTATATCCTGAACGAGGTATAGAACGGAATAGCCGTCCAATACGGGACCAACGACTATAGGGACCTTTCGAGGTTGACGTCCACCTATAGGGAAGGTACTCCCCTCGCCTCTTCTACAGATGGGGGAATTTCATGGTCACCGAGCACAAGCTCGGGGGAGAGTTCCAGTTAGGTTTCTCTCCACTTGTCTTTTTATCCCATGTATGTTTGCATTATGCTGAGTTACTTTTCGATAACTCATATCGTGGTGTAACTGTGCAGGCGAGATGGACTTCGATCTCGACAACATCCTTGAGAGTGGCGGAGCCAAGAGGAGTAAGCGTCCCAGGGGGTTGCGAAAGACCGACCAGCCCGCCAAGGTCCTTAAGAGGACTAGAAAACACCGCCTCCCCCGGCTCCGGTTGCTCCGAGCTCGGATTTAAGTCCATCTGCTCAGGTCGGGATTTCCTCATCGACCCTACCCCCGACTCCTTCTACATCCCAAGTCAATCCCCTAGCTGGCCTGCCTCCGAAGAAACCCTCGTCCTCGAAGACACCACTGCTCTCGATCTCTACTCATGTTGACGAGTATGTGATCAACAATGCTGCTGGATCCCACTGGGCAACACTAGGCTCGGACATCCTATCTCGGGTGGGCCAAAGCTTTGGGAGCTTTGACGCTCCTCACTAGCAGTTCTTGAACAATGCCAAAGACTGCAACACTCTTTACGAGAAGAGTGTTGAGCTCCATGCTGCGGTAATATTTCTTCCCCTGCCAGTTAGTTGCATTTTTTACACTTAGTCCATATACTAATTTTGTGTGTTTTTTGTATGTCAGGCTCTTGCTGTCGATGCTCAACTTAATTATAGGCTGAACAATGAAGTCCGCTCAAGCATGACTCTTGCTCAGGAGGCAAAGAATCTTCAGCTTAAATTGAGTCACGAGTTTAAGTCCACAAAAGCAAAGGTAGAGGCAGGAGCCGAGGAGCTTAAGGTGAAGATATTCGAGATTGAAAAGCAGAATGCCAGGCTCGCAGAGCTTGAGAGGGAGATTGCTCGGGTCAAGGAGGTCAATACCAAGCTTGAAGAAGAGAAGGCCCTCACTTTTGAGATCATTAAGAGTGAAAAGGCTCATCTTCTTGAAGAGTTTAAGGAGAAAAAGGATCGGGCGGTCGACCTGGCCATGTACAGAATCTGGGCCAACAATGTCGACCTCGATACTAGCTTCTTAGGCCATCTTGAAGCGAAGCTCGTGGCCAAATGGCAGGCTTGGCTTAATGAGGAGGAGGCTGCTCGAGATGACGCGGAGGGAGCCGAGGAGGATGCAGATGCTGAGAAGGCCAAGGAGGATGCTGATAAGGCCAAGGGGGTTGCTCCTTCTCTTTAGATGATGTCTCGGGGCTGCGTCCCTTTATTTTTTGTAATTGCTTTCTTTTAATTTATGCCCATTGGGCTGATACAATTTTTCTTTCTTTTTGACTTCATTTTAATATATATGCTTTACATTTCTCGGGTTGAAATATTATGCACATTTTATATTAAAGTGCCATATATGCCTGTTTAATCACACAAACATAGTTTGGATTTAAGCTCGAGGTACAATGCATTCATGCACAGTTTGCTCGAATTATCCTCTTCCGATCTCGTTATTTGTCAAGGTCGAATATTACTTTTACCATGCACCCGAAAGTACTTGTATGGTGTGTAATGCAAATGGTTTAGTTATACCTTACTTTTTAGTTACTTTTTTTCGTCCTCGGTTAGCTCTCCGAGGTTATGAGGTTGAAACTATTGTTTTGTAAGATACTCCAGCCTCGATCTCGGCTTATACGAAGTGGGTTATGCTCCAACTTACTGCCGATTAGTTTTAGCTGGTTTGTTCTAAACCTATTAAGGTCGTGTTAGGTTTGTAATCCATACACTAACGTTTTAATCTAGTTTGCATATTTGGTTACATCCAAACATTTTTATCTTTTTGCCAGTTTGGTTACATCCAAACATTTTTATCTTTTTGCCAGTTTGGTTATATCCAAACTTATCTTATTTCGTGCACTTGGTTATCTCCAAATACTTATGTACTTTTGACACTTTGGTTATATCCAGACTGTCTTAGCTCACGTATTTGGTTACGTCCAAACACTTATATGTATTTCGTATATGCTGTTTTATTTTTTTCAAGCCGGTGGTATATGTGCCACTGATGCCCCCTTAATATCCTATGAGTGAGAACATATGTTATTAAATTAAGAGAGATTGCAAAAAAATACAGCATATTAAACGAAATCAACCTTTATTTGAAAAAATCCAAAACTAGAAATTCAGTACAGATAAACAAGCATGGTTACAGGCAACATCCTTCCTATACTATTGATAGTAAGGTCGTAGGTGTTCGCCATTCCATGCTCGCGGTACTAGACTTCCATCCAATCTCGCCAACTTGTAAACACCAGGTCGGATGACTGACTCTATCTGGTAGGGTACTTCCCAATTTGGCCCGAGCACGCCAGTTGCTGGATCCCGCGTTGCCAAGAATACACGCCTTAGCACCAAATCTCCCATACCGAATTTTCGATCCCGAACTTTTTTGTTGAAGTACCGGGTAGCTCACTGTTGGTATGCAACATTTTTTAATTGAGCATCGTTCCTTCCTTCTTCAATCAGGTCAAGAGCTTCTTCGAGCTGAGAGTGGTTCGAGGCTTTATCATAAGTGAGGACTCGAATTGTGGAAATTTCGACCTTAATTGGCAACATAGCCTCGCAACCGTACGCCAGAGAGAACGGGGTATGTCTTGTCGATGTACGGGTCGTAGTTCTATAACCCCATAGGACTTGGGGAAATTCTTCGGGCCATCTTCCTTTAGTTTCTTCCAACTTCTTCTTCAGCGAACTTTTTAGAGTCTTGTTTACAGCTTCGACCTGGCCATTTTCCTGGGGATGGGCCACTGACGAGAAGCTCTTTATTATTCCATATTTTTTGCAAAAGTTGGTAAACAGATCGCTGTCAAACTGGGTTTTGTTATCGGACACAATCTTCCTCGACATCCCATATCGACATATGATGTTTTTCACCACAAAGTCAATGACTTTTTTGGAGGTTATTGTCGCCAAAGGTTCAGCTTCTGTCCATTTTGTGAAGTAATCTACGGCGACTACCGCGTACTTTACTCCGCCCTTGCCATTCGGAAGAGAGCCTATGAGGTCGATTTCCCATACCGCAAATGGCCATGGGGAGGTTATCATAGTTAGCTCGGATGGTGGAGCTCGAGGAATTGTGGCGAAACATTGGCACTTATCACACTTTTTATCGTAATCAAACGAGTCTGATTTGATGGTAGGCCAGAAGTAACCTTGGCGAATGATCTTATTGGACAGGCTATGCCCCCCAGTATGGTCTCCACAGAACCCTTCATGAATTTCTTCTATGATTTTCTTAGCTTCGGGTGGAGTCACACACCGAAGTAATGGCATGGAATATCCTCTTCTATACAGCCTTCCATCTATAATGGTATAACGAGGGATTTGATACATCAACTTTCGAGCCTTGGTCCGTTCTTTCGGAAGGATGTCGGGCTCGAGATATTCAACTATCGGAGTCATCCATGTAGGCTCGGAGTTGATCATACACACGTCCTCATGCTCTAGCTTGTCAATGCTAGGTGCTGAGAGATGTTCAATTGGCACGATATTCAATTCGTCATTTTCGATAGAGGTAACGAGCCTGGCTAAGGCGTCCGCATTCGAGTTCTACTCTCGAGGGACCTGTTCTATCGCATAGAACTAGAAATGTTCCATTGCTGATTTTTCCTTTTCTAAGTACGCTGCCATTCTCATACCACGGGCCTGGTACTCTCCCAAGATCTGGTTAACCACTAGCTGGGAGTTCCTGTAACAATGTATTGCTTTAGCTTTGAGCTCCTTGGCTATACGAAGTCCCTCCAGTAGAGCCTCGTACTCAGCCTCGTTATTCGACGCGCTGAAGTCAAATCTCAAGGCAGAGCGAAATCTTCTGCCTGCAGGAGTGATCAAAATTACTCCTTCCCCCGACCCGTTTTCATTAGATGACCCATCGACCTAAAGTTTCCCCAGCTCGTGGGTCGGGGTTGTAACTTCTTCGTTGGTCATGCCAGTGCACTCCACTATGAAGTCTGCCAAGGCTTGCCCCCTAATGGTCATCCTTGGATGATAGGTGATCTCGAATTGCTCGAGTTCAACGACCCATTTAAAAAGTCGACCTGAAGCTTCCGGCTTAGACAAGACATGTCTTAGTGGTTGATCAGTTAGTACATTGATAATGTGCGCTTGAAAGTAAGGTCGAAGTTTTCGAGATGAGTGAATTAAGCTGAGAGCTAGCTTCTCCATCAAGGGGTATCTTGATTCTGCCCCCAGTAACCTTTTACTGACGTAATACACGGGCCTTTGCACCTTTTCTTCCTCTCGTACGAGTACTGCACTTATGGCGTGCTCGGTCGTAGCAAGAACTTCTCTCGTAATAGGCTTTGACAAGATAGGGGTTCTGCGAGGTGTTTCTTGAGTTCCTGAAAAGCAAACTCGCATTCCTCTATCCATTCAAATTTCTTGCCTCCACTCAATAGGTTGAAAAATGGAAGACAACGGTCTGTATATTTTGATATAAACCTACTTAGTGCCGCCATCCTGCCTGTCAAACTCTGGACATCTTTGTGTTTTCGAGGTGAAGGCATATCGATCAGGGCTTGGATCTTATCCAGATTAGCCTTTATTCCTCGAGCATTTACAATGAAACCCAGGAATTTTCCTGAAGATACTCCGAAAGAGCACTTATGAGGGTTAAGTTTCATGTTATATTTCCAGAGCACGACAAAGCATTCTTCGAGGTCATCAACATGGTTATTGTTAAGTTGAGATTTTACTAACATATCATCAACATAAACTTCCATGTTGTTCCCTATTTGCTCGGAGAACATCATGTTAACGAGCCGCTGGTAAGTGGCTCCAGCATTTTTGAGCCCGAATGGCATGACGTTATAACAATATAATCCTTTATTTGTTATGAAGCTCGTATGTTCCTGGTCAGGACCATGCATGGCAATCTGGTTATATCCAGAATAGGCATCCATAAATGACATTAGTCCATGCCCTGTCGTGGTGTCCACGAGCTGGTCAATCCGTGGTAAAGGAAAGCAATCCTTAGGATAGGCATTGTTGAGGTCCGAGTAGTCAATGCAGGTTCACCACGTTCCATTAGGCTTTGGGACCAGTACCGGATTGGCTACCCAATCGGGGTAAAAAGCATCCCTAATGAATCAGTTTGCCTTTAACCTGTCGACTTCCTCCTTTAGGGTCTTTTTCCTATCGTCATCCAGTTGTCTTCACTTTTGTTGCTTCCACGGGAAGCTTTTATCGATATTTAGAGCGTGGCACACTATATTTGGACTTATTCCTACCATGTCCGAATGTGACCATGCGAAGACATCCTAGTTTTTCTTCAAAAAGCAAATTAATTTCTATTTAGTTTCTTCATGGAGGTTTTTCCCGACCTTTACCATTTTTGGGGGGTCTGATTCTTCGAGCCTGATTTCTTCGAGCTCTTCTAATGGTTCGAGATCAGCTTTTTCCTCCACTCTTGGGTCGATTTCTTCATCTATGTCCAAGATTGTCCTGTCTTTATTATGAATAATGACGAGCGTTTGTGCGCTTACCTACTTATTTCCTCTTATGGAAATGCTATAGCATTCCCTCCCGGCCAACTGGTCTCCCTTCAATGTCCCGATGCCACTAGAAGTCGGGAACTTGATGGCCAAATGCCTTACAGACGAGGCTGCCCCCAGCTCTACTAGGGCGGGTCTCCCGAGCAGCACGTTGTCGGCCGATGGTAGGTCCACTACTACAAACTCCATCATCTTGGTTGCTGAGACTGGATAGTCTCCTAAGGTTACAGGGAGTTCTATGGACCCCATACAGGCAATCCCCTCTCCTGAAAAACCGTACAAGGTCGTTGCACAAGCTTTCAGGTCTCGAAGCGCGAGTCCCATCTTTTCTAAGGTGGCCTTATAGAGAACGTTCACTGAGCTCCCATTATCAATGAGAACTCGGTGAACTCTCTTATTCGCGAGCTGGAGAGTGATGACCAGTGGATCATTGTGGGGAAACTGAACATGGGACGCATCGTCCTCAGTAAAGGTTATCAGCTGAGATTCAATCTTTTGGCACTTTGGAGCTCTAGGTTCGGGTTCATAGGGGACCCGTCCCTAGTTTTTAGCTCGGTCACATATCTCTTTTGGGCATTCTTGCCCGTCCTTGCGAGGTGAGGCCCGCCCGAGATGGTTATCACATCTTCTCCATCAATTGGAGGGGGCCGATCCTCTTCTCTAGCTTGGGAATTATTATTTTGAGCAGGTTGTGGCGCAGCTACCCTCTGGCTAGTAGAAGCCTGATTATTATTCTGGTTCCTGACATACTGTCTGAAGTATTCTCTTGAGATCAGTCCTTCGATCTCGTCCTTCAACTGCCTGCATTCATTAGTAGTGTGCTCAGTATCTTTGTGAAATCGACAGTACTTGTTGGAGTCCCTCTTGGACTTCTGATTTCTCATGGGGTCTGGACGCCTGAAAGGGACCTGGTTTTCATTAGCCAGGTATATATTCTCTCGAGACTCATTGAGTTCGGTGTACACTTTGTACACGGAGAAAATACCTTTCCCCTTTCTTCTTCTTTCCCCCTTCCGCCTCGGGGTTACTTCCTTCATTCTTCTTCCTTTTGGAAGGGTTTTCTATAGGAGGTTTTGAGGCTGATGAGTTTGCCAAGGCCGATGCAGAGTTTACATTTATCGTTGTAGTTACGGGCTGAGAGGTCATATTCAGCATTGACCTCGCATCTTCTGCATTGACAAACCTCTGAGCTCACCTATTAAACTTGGCTAAGGACCTCACAGGTTTTCTCTGCATATCATCCCAGAGGGGACTTCCCGGCATTACCCCAGCTTGGATGGCCATTAGATGACCGCTGTCATCTACATCCCGAGCTCGTGCGACTTCCAGATTAAATCTTGTTAGGTAGCTCTTCAACGTTTCACCCAGCTGTTGCCGAACGTTGGCCAGGGTCGATGCTTCGGGCCTTACCCCGATCATGGCTGTAAACTGCTTCTTGAAATCCTTTGATAGCTGATCCCAAGAAGTGATTGAATGTCTCTTATATTTTTCGAACCAGTTTTTTGCTGGTCCTATAAGCGATGCTGGAAATAACATGCATCTGAGCTCATAACCTACATTACTTGCTCTCATTATGGTGTTAAATGTACTCAAATGACAGTACGGGTCAGATTTCCCTTCAAAAGGAGGGACATGAAGAATCTGAAACCCTTGAGGAAACGGAGTGTTGGAAATATGGGGAGCGAATGGTTCAAGCTCCTCATCAGAATCCTCATCCCGACTCCGACCTCGCTCATTTTGCAAGAGCCTAAATGCCCTTTCCAGCTGATTAATTCTTTCTTGAACCGGGTCTGCAGGGGGTCTTGCCTGAAATTGGCTATCATTGATCACAATTCCAGGCTTGCGCCTTCACAGGGGAACTTTATGCCCATTTAGGCGATCTCTCAGGTTCGGGTTCGATGGATTATCACTACCCCAATTCTGATTCAGGTGCTCCCAGAGGTCGGTGCGGTTCCTATGGTTTCCAGTATTTCTTCATCCTTGATCATACATGATGACAGATCTGGCGTCCCCTGAGTCGTCACTGGCGAGGCTTGTCGCATGATTGTTCCGAGATGGATTTCTTTCATGCTGCCTCGTCTCTGTAGTGCGAGATCGAGACATTTGGCTTCTCGCAAGCTAGTCGCCTCTCTGTTCTATAGCAGCCTCTTTATTCCCCTATTTCCGTCCTGCCCGTTTTGCCTCCTCACCCCGAGTTGGTTGTGCGTTCCTCCGAGGTGGTGAGGGGTATCTTATTGGTGACGGTGGGAACCATATGGGTGATGGCGGCTGCCAACCATTTCGGGGCCTGGATGGCCCCGAGTTCGCCCGTGCTGACTCAATAACATTCTACGTGTTACCAAGTACCTGAGTCCGAGCCTTTGTAGGGGCTCGGTTATTCCCAATTTCTGCTGGTAACTCCGCAGTTGAGTTAGCTGGAGCCCTAGCCCGAGTGTTTCTTCGGGGTCTCGAGGGAGCAGGTTGCTTTGCTGGTGGTGGAGGCTGCTCCGCTCCTCTTGTGGCAGCATTTTTCCGAGGTCGCCCACGAGGCCTGCGGGGAGGAACATGAACATCCCGCGGAGGTGGGTCTTGGTTCTCCCGCGGAGGTTGAGGCTAAGCCACCTGCGCATCCGCGGCTAACCTAGCCAATTCTTCGTTCCGCTTCTTGGCTTCAGCCAACTGTTTTCGTAACTGTCGGTTTTCAAGTTTCACAATGGGGACGTACCGCTCAAGATTATAGTACATGTCCTCGTCATCCCTTGGAACTGAAGGTGCTGGAGGTCCTCGAGAATCGGAGGACTCACTTCTCTCATCAGGTTCAGGATTCGTCATCGACTGCTTCCCAGGGCGTCGTGGATAGTTTTCTTTAGGAATATTCTGATCATTCGTGGCCACAGCTAATCAGGGATTGTATTGCTTAAGGCTCTCAATGAAAGCACCAAACTGTTGACGCTGTTTTTGTCAACTTAAAACGTAGAGCAGTTAAACAATAAGAACTATGGCGTAGATAAATAACATTAGAAATCTCCCACATATTTCGGGAAGATACTCCTCTTCATTAATGGGAATAATGACATTAAATTCTGTAACTCCTATATACAAGGAAACGTCCCCTGAAGACCAAGGGGCATATAACAGACTAGTTAATATCCCTTTAATGTAGGGAAGTTACAACAATAAATATCTTTTGGATGCATGGACTGCGTCTCATCAGATGACCCACTAAGCCGTTCGAGGTCGGCAATCAACATCATGCCAGTCCATGTCTTTAGGTAAATTATGAGCTATGCAGCTTTCCCCAAGACCATCTCGGAGCGGGTAAATACCACCGAGGCTATTACATTCCGTGCTCAAACCCATACCAAGCTCGGGCTACTTGATCCGAAGACACCTGACAATGGATATACTCCGATGCTATGTCTTTCGAGCTTAAAAAGGACTTCGAGGTGACCACATCTTCGAGGTTTTGGCATCTGGACCACGAACATGCACTTTAGCTATCGCGAGCTCACACCTGACGAATCCAGCTTTCGAGGTCACAATCTCAAGTCTCGAAATGTGGGTGTAACAATTAAAAAATAAATATTTATTAATTATATTAATGTAAAATTTAAATATTATAAAATAATATTATTATATTAATATTTAATATAAAGCTACTTATATAATAATTATTATATTAATATATATTGAAATGTTATAAAATATTATTGTTATAATAATATATAATCCTAATTTTTTTAATAATTATATTAATTAAGTTTAAATATCATAAAATATTATTATTATAATAATATTTAATACAAAATTAGATATTTAATACGTATATTAATATAAATTTAAATATTATAAAATATAATTATAATAATATATAATACATGATCTTAATTTTTATTAAAAAAATTATCATCTATATTTTAAAAGATTGTCATATTATATATATAAATCATAAACAATGTTTTAGTTAAATTTTTCATTTAATATGTGTTCTTTATTTTTTTATATATAATATTGTTTATTTATTTAAAATTTATATGGCAATGATACAAATTTAATAAATATAATTAATAGATTTTATAAATAAAACTAAATAAACGTGCATTACATGTTGTTTGTGTCTAGTACAAAAAAATGTGTGGATAACGGAAATTATTAATTTTAACAATTTTTTTGTTAACTTTAACAGAATATTATAAATATTTAACAGAAAATACCATTAAAACTAATTAAAAAAAATATTTATTAATTATATAAATATAAATTCAATTATTATAAAATATCATTATTGTTAACCAAAAAACAGACACGGATGACGTGGCAGGAGATTTCTGAACACGTGGCTGACACCTGGCAGAATTCTGTTAGAGTATCGACCAATAAGATATTGCAAGCATAACGGTTGAGTTTTTCTTACGACCAGAATGGTCGTACACTCCGCATATTTCAAGATAATTTTGTAAAGATCATAGTCAATCCCGAGATTGTCTCCAATAATTCCTAATGATCTGATTAATTAAGGGAGAATATCTGTAACAAATTAATGTAATCCTCCTTGAGCCTATAAATAGAGAAAGATAGTTCAAGGAGGGGACTTTTTGGGCTTTTTTATTACGAGAGAGTATAGATTTACGAGAGAAATAGAGCTAGTAGATTACGATATATTGTTTATTCTTCAGAGGTAGGTGAAACTCATAGAACCCTAGTTCTTTGATCACTCCTTTGAATCAATAATAGCTCAAGTGGACGTAGGTTATTACCAGTTTCTGGGGCCGAACCACTATAAATTCTTGTGTGCTTTATTGTTTTTGTCGTTATATTCATTCTAACATATTTGTCCACATCAAGCATTTTGACTCCGGGTCAATTGATCAAAATCAGGGTCAACATTCTGGTGCTTTCATTGAGAGCTTGATATGATATTGTTGAAACAATGGCGAAAACCACAAGGAAGACTAGGCAGGCGATTGGCGCTGCACCATCTCAACCGCCTCCTCCTCCAAATGTGACCGAAGATGAGCCACATTTGGAAATTGATGAGGAAGAACTGGATTCCGAGACGCTGAGGAATACCCTGGGGGTATTGCAGGATGAACTGGCCAATTTGAGGGCCAGCCAAGAAAGTGTTGCTGAAGTTATGGCGCGGCAGCAACAAGAAATTGAACGACAACGCCAGGAGTTAAGTGATAGACAGGCGGAGATGGACCACCGTCAGAGGGAGGCCATGGCAGCCCTCGAAGCAGCCCTACAGTTGGCTAGGAATCATGCTACACCTGCCTCACAGCCTGATCAACCTTCAAATGGGCCACCCGAAAGGGGTCCCAATCCTAGCCCGCTGATCCAGCCCTTGAGCCCTAAAGGCCTAAGCAGCCACCAATTCCTCAGGACGATGTCCCACTGAGGGATCTTGAAGCGCAGCCTCCATCCCAGGTTGGTCGTGACATTCCCCCGTAGCTAAGGAAAAATAGGGTCGGGCAGCAGCCCCGCAGTCCTAGACGGCATTGGGGCGAAGAGCCGAACCCACCGAGCAGAGGGCAACGTCCTTCTGGTAACAGAAGGAACTTAGAGATAAGCTCTGCGGTCCGAGGCCCCCCACGGAATGACAATGCACGGGGACCGACCGACCAACGCAGGCCACCCTCTAACGCTCGGGAAGTTCCAGCCCGAGGAGGCAACGGAGGGAATAGTCGATCCCAACATAGCCAGTCGAGGTTTAGAGATTGCCATGGTTACAACGAGGCCGACTCAGGCAGAGGAAAATGCCGGTCGGAGAAATGAAGATAGAGGTGGGGGTAGAAGCCCGCCACCTAGAGAAGATCAACCCGAGAGACGTGATGCTGGGGGGCAACCCAGGTAAAATAACGTCTTTAACCGGCTCGGAGCTAGCGAGCAGCGGCGAAGAGACGAGGACTTAAGAGACGTACTCAACGATCACCGGGAATGACACGACGAGTACGTTCCCCCAGCACCAGAGGCCCCGGCAATTCTCGAAGCCGTGCAAGCCCAAATAGATGCCCTGAACCAGGCAGTACAACAGCTGGTCGGGGGAAGGATGTCTCATATCGAGTACGACAAGAGAAGAGGCACTCCTTTCGTTAAAAGGATAGCTATGGCAGAAACTCCTAGCAAGTTTAAGATGCCCACACTTCCGAACTTTGACGGGTATGGTGACCCGGTATCTCATGTCAACAAGTTTGAGATACAGATGGACATTCAGAAAGTGTCTGAAGACGCTCGGTGCAGGATCTTTCCTACAACAGTTTCTGACGCTGCACAGGAGTGGTTTTTCAAATTCCCTCCCGCAAGTATTGTTTCTTGGAAGATGTTCGTGAAAGAATTTTACGAAAAATTCTATGCGGGTCGTGTGCACCCAACTGAGGCGAATCAGCTGGTCGAGATACGCCAGCAAGAAGGAGAGCCACTGAAGGATTACGTCCAGCGCTTCATTCGAGTAGCGGCTGGAGCCAAAACAGTGGGAGATGAGGGCAAGATGATTGCCCTAACTGTGGGAGTTAGGCGCCGCACGCCTTTGTGGAGTAGCCTCAGAAAGCATGGAGTTAAAACTACTCAAGAATTTCTGGATAGAGCTGATCGGTATATCAAGCTCGAAGATGCCATCGCCAGTGAAGGAAAATCCCTAGGCAAGGATAAGGGGACTGCCGAGCCTGCCAAAGCCGCCAATGGGTCAAAACCCAACGGCAACGACAAAGGCAACGGGAACGGAAATGGCAATGGCAAGAATGGGGGGAAACGGCCGCATAATGAGCCTTCCACCTCTGACAATAAACGAGCCAAGGGAAATCGTTATGAACCGCGGTTCACTAACTACACTGCCCTTATTGAATCTCAGGGAGAGGTGTATCAGGCCACAAATTCTAGTGTGCCTTATAAAAAACCTGCTCCCATTTGAAAAGATATTTCGAAGAGAGATACTACCAAGTTCTGTCGTTATCACAACGACTACGGACATGATACAAATGAATGCAACCAGTTGAAGGATGAAATCAAGTTCCTTATTAGACAAGGACACTTGAGAAGATATGTACAAGCCTCGGGAAATTCCCAACGAGAGGCTCTAGGTGGCAACGAGCATGCGCCCGCACGCAAATGCTCGCCACCTTTGCAGCCTAACCCCGTGGCTGACACTTTACTCACCATCTGCGGATGCC